>NC_143569.1:14110000-16610000 GCF_054136105.1 Typopeltis vanoorti
CCTTAAATATAATTAAGGATGATGAAATAAAAAGAAAATAACTTAAAATCCTATTTCACCAATTTTCAAAATGGCCACTCAATGAACTAATTTAAAAATTATTATTTTCTGTAACATGCAGATCCAGTTCAATTCAATTACAAAGGCATCATCTCAATACCCCATGTTGGTAACACATCAAGACAGACAGAATTGTTAAAAAACAATGACAGAACATCCTTCAAAGTTTCCTATGTTCTCCTAAAGACATATATACATAGTGGGGTATATAAGATCCCATGCTCCTGTGGAAAGGTCTATGTAGGTCAAACTGGGAAACATTTTGAAATCCACAAAAACAGCATACAGTCAATATTAAACATGAGAGAGAGAAGAAGAAAGTGGTCTCATTGCATTCTTGCAGAACATCACCCTCTAGACAGACCATCATCCTCCATGTCTTACTTAGAGGGAAAAAAAAACTTTTGCCAGAATGTTGTCTTCTGAGGTGATTTGCTCACAATTACCTCAGAAGCAGTTGTGTACACTTTTATTCAACAATAACAGACTGTGCATAATGTATCTTATGATACATGTAACCGACTGTTCAATGTTTTTCAGTTTGTGTGTGTGTGGGGGGGGAAGCTATTTGAAGCATTTAAATCTTTTTGTATGTTCCTTGTAAACTTTCTTGAAGATGCTATCAACCAAAGGATGACAGTAAAAAATGTGGAAGTAATATTTAGTATAATAGGTGGGTCTACGAATTTAACTATTTTAATTCTGTATATAGTTCATCAAGTCTATAGTTATTATAAACATTTCAGTATCATTTAATTTCATTCTGCTCAAAACTGAATAGTGGTCACTTCCTATTTTGAAACCCCTGTATACTCATATCTTGAATCAGTGTGAAGATAAAACCACCAGTAGTGACACGAGACATTTTCTCATTTCTCCTGTCTTCCCTCCATGAGAATTTGTGAACATCTTTATGTTGAAACATGGTACTCTAATAACTGATCCTTTCCTGAACAGAAATCCAGCACATATTTAAAATCCACATTATATGTAAAATCCATTATTATTAGTTCTCTCTTTACTCCAAATTTTCCAAAACCATTTCTATGCCTTTCATATTCATTTCCTATTCTGGTGTTTAGATCTCTAACAAGTACCAACTTTTTCATTGTCATCTGCCTTCTTTATTGACCCAAAGAATTCCTCCATGTCATTCTTAGTAGAATCTTTTGCAGAATCATAGACCAAATAAGTCATGTTCAATTCTCTTTTTGATATTTGTACACATCACTTGAAATTGCCTGTCATTCAGACAATTTCAAGTGATGTGTACAAATATCAAAAACTATATAAAGATATTAAGTATGCCTTCACTTCAGAAATTTTGAAATCTCTTTAACCTATGAAATGAATAACCAGAATGCAATTATCAAATCCATTGTTTTACTTATCTGCTGTTATTATCATCAGTTATTTATATTAGACATATGAAGAGCCAAAGGCTTCAATTCGGCGACATATATAACTTGTTTAAGTTAAGGGATATATATCCCATATCGTTTCTTAGCCAAATAAGAAACTCAAAGAGTTTCATGTCGAATATAGTAGAAATTATATAAAGTTCGGTGATTCCAAGCGTAAGCAAATACCTGGATACTGCAGCAACTGACCCTTAAGGTAGTGCAAGCTGAGGCAACTCATGTCTAAGGTGGAGCAAGCTCCGATCACTATTCTTGATATTTACTCATAATGTGAACTTAGCTCCTAGGAGCTGTATTACTGTTCAACATTATGAGAGAAGGTCACTACCCAGACCGGTTTCAACCTTTATTGAGGTCTCATCAGTGAGTAGGTAGACCTAGTTAATATCAAGTTTGTAGCGAGCAGAACTTATCACCCTTCTATGAGTATTGCCGAGAGGTGTCCTAATAAATTATTAGGCATATGAAGAGCCAAAGGCTTCAATTCAGCAACATGTATAACTTGTTTAAGTTAAGGGATATATATCCCATATCGTTTCTTAGCCGAATAAGAAACTCAAAGAGTTTCATGTCGAATATAGTAGAAACCATAGAAGGGTGATAAGTTCTGTTCGCTACAAACTTGATATTAACTAGGTCTACCTACTCACTGATGAGACCTTAATAAAGGTTGAAACCGGTCTGGGTAGTGACCTTCTCTCATAATGTTGAACAGTAATACAGCTCCTAGGAGCTAAGTTCACATTATGGGTAAATATGAAGAATAGTGATCGGAGCTTGCTCCACCTTAGACATGAGTTGCCTCAGCTTGCACTACCTTATGGGTCAGTTGCTGCAGTATCCAGGTATTTGCTTACGCTTGGAATCGCCAAACTTTATATAGTTTCTACTATATTCGACATGAAACTCTTTGAGTTTCTTATTCGGCTAAGAAACGATATGGGATATATATCCCTTAACTTAAACAAGTTATTTATATTTTTGTAACTGTTCAGAAGCCCAAGAAATTTTACATTCTGTGCAGTATGTAAGTTAATTTAAAAGTTTTAATTATTTTATGGCTTGTTATGTTTTGCTTCCTAGGGCAGATTCAACAACAGGAACAAAGCGAAAAGGTTATAAATACTTGGATGGAGGAAAAGTAGTAGTAAGTTGATAGATATTAAAATAGCTTTGTTTCTTTATTTATGTAGGTATAATAAGTGAAAATTTAATGCATTTTAATTAGTCTTTACAAGAAATTTTATGCTTCTTTTAATTCATATTATATTCATGTCAGGGCATTTTTAAAGTTGTAGTGAGCTTGGAGTTACTGCAAGTATTTAATACAATTAGAAAACACATCCTCAATTGTTTATGTGCAGCACTCCTGATCCCTTCCCACCTCAGGCAATCTTTCTGACTTATTCACTTCTCTTCAAGCAAAAATCTAATCTCATGCACTTGTTAACAGTAATTTCCAGAAGTGATCCCTTGATCCTTTCTTCCATCATGTATTGAGAAATTTCTTCTGTATCAATCTTATAAAATCCATTTAATATCATATGTTTCTATCGCATCCACTCTTTTCTACCTATCAGTTCGATCAGTCAAATTTTGTAACCTTCAGTCCATTCTTATGAGAAGTATTCCACAAACCTGTTACCATCTCGTTTTCACCCCTAGAGTCTTCCATAATCATTCTTCCTTGCATCAGCTAGCAGCAGAAATTCATAAGATTTCCAACCTGCTCAGCCAATTTCTTCTCATAATAATCTGATTTTTCCACACTTTACTATGCTGAACACACTTCTTGCCTCAGCTTAGTACTGCTGAAGAACCTGCTGATTTCTTTATACTTCTCTACAATTCTTATGCCATAGCATCACTCTATTCTATTTAGTAAGTGCAAATCATGAGCCTCCATAGTTCAGTCGAACTTTGGTTGGAAAGATCTGGGTTCGATTCCTATCAGTGACGTGGGGAACCTTAATCTGGTCTCTTTTGATGAAAGGTGAGTTAGTCAGTCTCATACGGAGGTAGGAGGTTTTTTTTTTGGGGGGGGGGTCAGAAACTCGGGTTATTTGTCCCCCAGAGCAGGCAAACAAGCCCTGTGAACACACACTGATTACAGTCATAAATATCGGCCTTAGGGGATGCAGCAGAGGAGTGACAAACTGGCTGCATTAATTCATCGTAGGTCCCTCATTAGGGGGACTCAACCCGTCCTAAGGGACGGATGAGAAGGATAGACAGATAGAAGTGCAAATCATTGGTTCTGTAATTCTGTATATTTAGCAACCTCCCAGGTTAAGACTGCATGAACATTCTCCCTATTCAGTGGCAAATATATGCTTCCCATTATAGTATACTGAAAAGAATTGTTGCCTAGATGTTTCAATTCTTACTGGAATCTTATCAGTAGCTTAAGTTTTGAAGATACCGCAGGGTTAACTCAACACCAAACATCATCATTCAGTATGAAAGCCTCTGTTAATGAATTTGCAATAAGAAACAAAATGATCCTTGCAGTTTAGCATCTGACTTTTATCCCATTTTAGGAACAGGCTGGATACATGCAGATGAGTATGATTACTTTTAAAACCAATATAGGATAAGTGTTAATATGTCCTTCTCATGAAAGATCAGAGGAGGCATTTGGTTTGTGGAATAAGGGGTTATATTCAGTTAGTGGAAATGGTATGGAGACTGTTCCAAAGGATGAATATATGGAATTAATACATTTTCGAAAATTATGGAGACAACTACCATGTTTGAGTAAAACTTTAGTTTAATATAAACCAAAATCTACACTCGATGTTTCGACCTTTATATCAAGGTCATTACGGCCCTCTTTGTCCACATACTGTGCTCCGGTTACTTCATGTGGCAAAATAAATTTTACCTACAAAAAGAAGGCACGGCCATGGGCTTGCCACTATCCCCCCCCCCCCCCAATCACTAACTTCTATATGGAAACTTTTAAGCAAAGTGCTCTTGATTCCTCCACTCTAAAACCTACAGTATGGCTTTGATACGTTGAAGATGTGTTTGTTTTCTGGCCACACGGGCAACAAACACTAAACACATTCCTCAGCCACCTGAACAAACAACACGAACGGATAAATTTACGATTGAAATTGAAAATCAGAACTTGCTCCCGTTCCTGGACACACTGGTCACATGTCTTCCTTCAGGAAGTCTATCCTTCATGATCTACCGCAAACCAACACACACTTACCAGTATATACATGCTAATTCATACCACCACCCATCACAAAAATATAGAGTCATTAACACCCTTAAAAACAGAGCTATAACAAGCAAACTCTGAAACAGGAACTAAAAATAATCAGCAACACATTTATAAATAATGGCTATAACAAAAATACTATTAATAAAATACAGTGGTGCCTTGGTTAATGACGTTAATCCGTTCCAGGATTATCGTCGTTAACCAAAACTGTCGTTATCCAAGGAGCAATTACCCATAAGATTATATTCCCCATAAGATTTAATTTGTTCCGACTCCTCCCCATAACCATAGTACATATTAAAAATGCAGATAAAACGCATTTAAAATGTCATAAAAATATGGTAAATATCATTTATTTATTATACAGTATATGTATTTGCTACAAAAAAATTAACATTAATAAAATGAATTGTTCGTGAAAACAGTTTTTAATTATCAATCTTCACCAGAAGGACAATTGGACTCACTTTGGAATTTTTTGAGAAATGGACCTGTAAAAAAACATGTCTAGGGTTGTTTGCTTCTGCCTCTTTTTTAAAATGTTTCTGAAAAATTGCATGGACTTTTCATTAAATAGATCTGCATTTCTGATAACTTCAGATTTTTTTGGATTCCATTTCATAGCAACATTTTGAACTTCCTCCCACTTTGCCAAAACATTTTTGATTTCAGCAGTTGTAATTTTTTCTTTCTCTCCATCCTCATCTTCAGATGAAATTTCCATTTCCTTTTCTTCACATTGCTGCTAGAAAAGTTCTTTTAGCTCGTCAGTTCTCGGTCATGCATCTTCAATAATTCTTCAACATCTTCTTCCTCTACTTAAGTTAAGATGATGATCAGTTGCCACAATATCCTTTACCAATTTGTGTCCTTCATCTGAAGTTTCTTCATTACCAAAGGAAGGACACAGTTTCCTCCATGCTGCTTTGAGACATTTCATTGTTACTTCTTGCCAAGCCTTTACAATTAGCCTAATTGCTATGAAATGTTGAATTCTTCCTTCCAAAATTTTCTTAGGGTTATGTTGGTGGCCTCACACATTTCAAAGCACCTGATAAAAAGTGCCCTTGTGTAAAGTTTTTTAAAATTTACAATTATCAGCTGATCCATAGGTTGAATCAGAGATGTAGTCTTGGTTTGGAAGAAAAATCACCTGTGTTATCCAAGGTTAAAATGGCTTTTAGAGGCAGATTGTTTTGCTCAAGATAGGCTTTGACAGTTGGTCCAAACACTTCGCGAATCCAGTCTCTAAATTCGATTCTTGACCCAGGCTTTGCTGTTAGACTTCCACGAAACACCGAAATTGGATTTAGAGACATTGAACTTTTTGAATGCTCGGGGATTCTCTGAGTGGTAGATTAACATTGGTTATACCTTGCAGTCTCCACTCATATTTGCTGCTAAAAGCAATGTTAACCTATCATTCATTGGTTTATGCCCTGGAAGTGTTTTTTCTTCTTTTGTGATAAATGTCCTGTTGGGCATTTTCTTCCAAAATAACCCAGTCTCATCACAATTGAAGACTTGTTGAGGTAGGTATTCTCCTTCTATAATTATTGTAAAGCTATTGACAAATTTATCTGCTGCTGCTTTGTCAGCACTAGCTGTCTCTGTGTCTGACCACACTATGAATTCCTGTTCTTTTATAAAAGTTGTCAAACCAACCTCTGCTACCTTTGAAATCATCATCATCTACCTCAGAACTTGATCCTGAAGTCTTCTTTTTCAAATCTTGATAAATCTGTTTAGCTTTCTGACAGATTGCATTTTGAGATGTAGTATCACCTGCCATTTCTCTTTCTTTGATCCAAATTAGTAACAGATTTTCCATTTGCTCAAAAAGAAGCCCTCTGACATTCAACCTTGAAGTTCCCTTAGCAACCTTAGCTACCATAAGTTCTTCTTTCTTAGCCAAAATGGTTGATATTGTAGAATGACTGGTTTCATATATTCGAGCTAGCTGCATAACTTTCACACCTTCATGATGTTTTGCTATTATTTCTTTCTTCTGTTCAATACAGAAAATTTTTCTGTTTTTTTTCCCTCATTAGCTTTCTTTCTGGAACCCATTTTGTCACACGGTAAAAAAAATTCACTATAAAAAAAAAATACGCAAAATATGATATTATTACAAATTGTATAACATTAAGACAAGGGATACAAAGAACATAGCATCACCAGAAAATAAAAGTAAAAGTTCAAAAAAAAAACTTTTTGAAATAAAAGTTAACAGTTAAATTTGAAACTGCAATTTTGGACTTAGTGCATTTTGCTTGTAAGATGACGATATTAAATACAACACTTACCGTAACATACACTGATTAGCAGCTTACAGATGCAACGATTATTATACAGATGAGATTTAATTTTGCCTTTTGATGGCGAATGAACAGTGACATGCACCCACCAATTTATTGTCTATATGAACCAACACATAAAAAATAAATGCTTAAATACTCATTTTCATCATAAAACGTATTTATAACCACAAATTTTAAAATAAAGAAAAGAAACAATAAACGGAAAACGGAAACAGCTGGCTATTATGGGTCAAACATATCTGAGTTTCACAGCTATGCAGCGTGGCTGTTCTTTATTTGACAATGTCTTCCTGCGCGTGGCTGAGTGCAATCGGAAAATTCCGGTTTTTTAGATCGGATAGAGGTTCGCATAATCGAGAGTTGTTAACCAAAGCCTGTGTCGTTAACCAAGAGATTTTTTTCTTACAGCAACTCGTCGTTTACCAAGTACGTTGTTATCTGAGGCCGTTGTTAACCAAGGCACCACTGTACTTCATAAAACATCATCAAAAAAGAATCTAGATTACAGTAAAACCATAGCCATCCCATGCATTAAAGGGTTATCAGAAAAAATCAATAGAATCCTACACCAGTATAATCTCAATGCCACCTTTAAACCACCTACAAAACTTAAAAACATATTCAACTCTTCTAAGGATCCTCTCCTCCCACTGGCACATCTTGGAGCTTATTGCATCCACTGCACCTGTAACTTACCATACATTGGTGAAACAGAACATACAATCCCTATACTCTATAAGAAAGAACACATAAGACGCATTAAATATAACCATTTTGGTGAAGCAAGCCTCTCAGATTACGCTCTCAACACCTTACACCAAATTGACTGGGAAAGTACCCGCTCTTTGCACCATACAAAAACCTGGTATGAAAGAAAATTTAAGGAAGCCTGCGAAATTCTGATTCAGCCTACTTAATATTTAGTATCATACTTCATGACTCTAGGCAACTTTCAGCTAGTATTGGAAACCATCCCATACCAACTGGTTGGAATGTATATGTATAATCATGGTGTTTATATGTATAATCTTTTTATATGTTTATATGTATAATCATTTGTTTATAGGTTTATGTTTATATGTATAATATATATAATATGTATAAGGTTTATATGTATAATCATATATATATGGACTTGTTGTTGCTCCCAATGTAATTTTACAACCAATAGATAATATTAATAATAGGATTCTAGCATTGATGTAGTAAGTTTTTTTTTTTTTTTCACCAGAGGTCAGGCCAATAATTGTTGTAACGGTTGATCAATAACTTTAACAAACCATGTAGGTTGTAGTGCAGCTTGTTTCTCAGTATATAGTATGTGTATGTTTCTCTGTATATAGTATATATCCTCCAGAAGATGACCTTGATGTAAAGGTCGAAATGTCGAATGTGGATTTGGGTTTATATTAAACTAAAGTTTTACTTAAACACGGTAGTTGTCTTGATAATTTTCCAAAATGTATTTGGATCACTGTGTAAGCCTAAAAGAAAGGATATGGAATGAAGGAAGAGGATGAGAACTTTGGTGAGTTTACAGCTGAACCACATGGATGTTGGCTAGCAGCTGCTTCTGTTCACATATCATTAGAGGAATGGTACTGACCAGTTTTATGGAGCAGCATCCTTGGAAATACTTAATTACAAGTAGTGATGTAGAAACATAGCATCTATGGGAAATCATTGAGAGAGAGAGGCGGGTTATCTATTAAGTAAATAGCTCCCCTTACGATCTATCATTAGGAGGAAGGTTTTTGATTCACTACTCCAAACACGAGAACAATAGTCTTAGATCAATTAAAGGTCAATTAAAGATTTATTGTCTTGCAATTTGAGCAGAAGAGAAATAGTATAGAACACCATGCTTTTGAGGGCTGAATGTGTTGTGTTGGTGCTAGCATACACCTGATGTTGATAGTCAACCAAAAAGAGAAACTAATCTTGGTTAGGGAATAGAATGTTATTAAGAGCAAGGGGAAGTGGGCCAATTACTTTCTTCTAGGAAATAAGATAGCATTGTGTTTTGTGTAGATTAGAGATTTAATTATATTTGAATTAATTGAATTATATTTAACCACTTGAATGGTAGGAAGATTATTGTTTAAGGCATTAGTCATAGAAATTAAGAATTATCAACACGTTAGCACAAGAATATTTTAATATTTGCCAAATATTTCAGTCTAAAATTAACAGACTATCATCAGTGGCTGGATAGGAACAGTTTTTACAAGGTGCAATACAAACAATTGATCATTCAAAAGTAGAACGAGCCGCATGATGTTACATTGCTAAGCACTAAAGAGAAGTAAATTTCATCAGAGTGATGAAATTATAATTATAGGAATAAATTATAGGTATCAATTCACAATTTCATACAACAATCTTAATCTATAAATTCAATTAAAGATAACATTAGATTAATGTAAGAACTAGAAGGTCTCAATTGCAAAAAAAAAAAAAAAAAAGAAAAAAAAAAACTTAGTGTGTTATCCAGATTAAACTTTCCCATATTTTTGACATGGATAGGCAATCATTTCGATTCAAGTTAGGGTGTTGAAGTAAGGCCTCAGCACTCTCTTTTCTTTGAATAGGCATTCGAATTTATAGTGATATTGGTGTAGAAGGCAAGTCCTGGACCAGAGAATGTTGTGCTAACCCAGACTTATTGGATTTGTTGTGAAGAATGTACAATTGATGTTCTTGTATTCTTTTTTCTATGGAGCATCCGGTTTGTCCAAAGTACAACAGATTGCAGTCACACGGAACTTTATATATACACCAGGCAGCGACATAGTTGAGCGTTTATCTTTAGAAGTCTGTTAATTTCAGACTGAAATATTTGGCAAATATTAAAATACTCTTGTGCTAACGTGTTGATAATTCTTAATTTCATGTCACAAGTGTCTCTCAAGAATAGAATTAGTCATAGAAGATCTTGAAGCTTGAGTCATCTGTGCACTACTGTGTTTTGTAAGTGAAGAAGAGGACTGGAGTGTACTGTCATTAGCAGAGTTATGAATAGGATTGGATGTATGCAGGAGGAAAAGTGTAGGCAAAAATCACAGAGCCATAGATTTCTCCAGAATTGTTGGATAAATCAGACAAGAGAGAGAACCATCCATCATGACATGCAGTGAACAACCAGAGAGATAGCCAGAAATCCACTTGCAAAGAGGAGGAGGAGGGATATCATTACATGCTCAATTAAATGTCTTGGAAATATTAACCACAACCATATGAGTTTCTCCAAATCTTTTCATGATGTGTGTCCAAAGGTGGGAAAAGTTACTGAGGGGAGTCTGTTGTAGAATAAGAATGGGGGGATCCATATTGGTGGTTACTGTTTAATTGATGGATTTCTAGGTAGTGAAGAAACTCGTGGATGATGCTCTTCTGCAACATATTAGGGGGGCACCAGGGGGAGGTGCCCCCCTAATATATATATATATATATATATATATATACACACACACACACACACACACACATATATACACAAAAAAAATCTCAATCAAATTTGCATTTTATATTTCCTAGCTTGATATCAGAATTGCTGATTTCAAGTTATGAAATTTCAAAACCCCTTGAGATTTTCTATATCATTGAGACAGTTTACACATACTAATTTTAGAAATAAAATTTAACCAAAACTATTCAAACTAGAATTTTGTATACATTGAAAACTGTAAAAATGCACCTACTGACAAGGAAGGACATAATGAAAAGCGAGTTCCCCCTTCAAGCAAGACACATGGGAGATGCTGCCCAATGTGAATCTGTTAAAATGAAATAGCGAATTCGTCCTTTATGCTTTCCATATTTAAAATTATATTAACACGTCTCATTTGCACCTTGTTGTCTGTTGTTCCCTTATTCCCTGGTGGGTACTAGTTTTTAGTGTATGTATGCGGCTTCCCTGTCGAGCGGTCACATTTTAATGCAATTAGCATTGAAGTGTCTGGATGATATTGAATATCTGAAATGCAGTTCAAACTGATTTCAAGTTATCAGTACCGTCGACAGGATGTAGCATAGAGGCCTGCCTCGTGGCACAGCTTAATAAGGGCGCTTGTTCGGCCATACTGCGGTAGGCGCCGTTGCTACACTAACAATTCCCGTTAGCTTAACAAGTGCAGAAAGAAATTTTTCCAAGCTTAAACTGATTAAAAATTATTTTTGAACAGCAACGACCCAAGAAAGATTGGTTGGTCTAGCAACTATATCAATAGTGGCAAACATAGCATATAATTTTTTTTTAATAGTTTCATTGTGCGATATCCCCATAGAGCAACATTTAATTAATATTATTATGTAATCGTTTTGCATTAATGTTTCTCTTGTAATAAAAACAACATAGCAATTGGAGATTTTCTTACATTTTTGTCTTATAATCCATCATGGGCGATATTTAATTGTTTGCCTAAGGGTGCGATCTGATCTGACGACGGCCCTGCAAGTTATATATATATATATATATATATATATTCATTTTGCTTTTCATAAATTGAGTGCTTTCTGTATCCAATGGCTGTGTTACAAACAACTTTTACACATGTTTCTGGAACTGAAAATTTGAAAGTGGATGTTAGGACAAATGTATTTAATTAGGTGTTATGTTTAGTCTGTTTGCATGCATACAGCATAGCCTGTGGGAGGGGGGTGGTTTTTTTCCCATTAAGCATGTCGTTTGAGTTCTCTTACACTAATTGTTCCTTAATATAGTATACAGATGTTAAAAATCTGTTTACTGTATTTAATCGTAAACAAAGGTAATTGTTTTTCTTGCTTGTGCAGTATAGCATCTGTTGAGGTTAGAAAGTTTTTTAACAGTATAGAGAAATTTTTAGTTTAGTCTTTGGAAACAACAGATGGAAAAATTTTATCTATTCCTGAATAAAAATGAATACTTCTGTGTATTATAAGGCGTTCTTGATCTACAACAAAAGCCCTGATACTAAAAGAAAAACTAATGAATGTAGGATTCCCAAAAGTGTGGAGAATATCCGATAATAAAACGCATACTGAGTATTGGTAAACAAAAGAAAATTCTTAGAAAACGGAGCAAAATATCCACAGACCAGAGAAATGAACGTAACATGTGCAACAAATTTTATGAGACGATTTGCTGTTCCATCAAACCATATTTATTCTTGCCATACTCTCCGTCTCCTCGTAATTTTTTTAATTATGCCATCATAAATCCACTTATTCACGTCTAGACTTTATAGGATTGTGCTACTCGCTCTACCCCGCAACTTGTAGGACCACATATGACAAATGTTAATTATTAATAATTCGTTTGCCATTAATGAAAGCATTTCTACTCGCACTTATTCTTTCTTTTCGTTTCCCATTCTCGCATGTCTTGTAAATGATGCTTCACATATTTTCACCTTTGAGTATTTCAAATATACCAACCAAATATAGCATTCTCCTTCCTTGTTGTTTTCTAATAAATCCTGAAACAAACAGATTGTTCCTCCACACTGCGAATTGATTACAATTTCAATTTCAGTGGTGAATTGAATCCAATTCACCATTGAAATTGAAAAAAAAAACACTCTCTTCTGTTCCTAGACATACTTGTCACACGTTTTCCTTCAGGCTGTCTCTCCTTCTCAGTTTACCGCAAGCCTACACACACAGGCCAGTACATACACAAAACTTCTTATCACCACCCAACACAAAAACAAGGGGTCATAAGCACCCTTAAACACAGAGCTCAAACCATTTGTTCAAATGAACAAGCTCTTAACCATGAATATGAGACCATCAAACATACCTTTATAAAAAATGGATACAGTATAAAAACCATTCACAAGATCCTCCACAAAGATACCGCTAATAACAAAAAAGATTTCAAGAATGCTATTGCTATACCATATGTTAGAGGCATTTCAGAAAAAATAGACAGAACACTACACAAATACAACATCAAAACCACCTTTAAACCCCCGACAAAATTAAGACACCTACTCAGTTCTTCCAAGGATCCCCTGCCACACTTAGCCCACCCAGGGGTTTACAAAATAGATTGCACATGCAACATATAATACATAGGGGAAACAGGGCGAACCATCCCAATCAGAAAGGATGAACACAAACGTCACATAAAATACCTCCATTTTGGAAAAACTGGCCTTTCTGACCACGCATCCAAACGTACCACAGAATTGACTGGAAAGGTACCAAGTCCCTACACCGCACCAAAACTGAGTTCGAGCGGAAATTCAAGGAAGCATGTGAAATGATCAAACATGATCCGAATCTGAATAAAAATGATGGTCTAACAATTGCAAGAATGTGGAGGACCCATCTACAACCTTCATAGCAACACGAAGAAAAATCTCAATACAAGAAGACTTGGTGAAGTTTTTTTTTTTTTTTTTTTTCTCCTGAACATTCAATAGCAACCGGTACTATACAAATCCAGAAGATAATTGTAATATAACAATATAAACTGTATAATTCCAGAAGAATCCTAGTATGTGAGGACTTTAGCAGAGTTTATTGTGGTTTTTATTTTATTTATTTATTTTTATTTTTATTTATTTATTTTTTTTATCACTAGAGGGCAGGCTAAGAAAAAAGATTAGTTAACAACATAGATGTAATTTACTTGTATAGAGTGCAACAGCACGTAGCTTGTCCTTATACACATGTATCCTTCTAAAGATGACCTCAATACAGGGGTCGAAACGGCAAGTTATTATTTTATTATTAATCAGTAAAATAATCTTTTCAACACGTGTGTATTGTGTCCCTAAATTCATAAATATAAATATGATTACAATTAATTGATAAATTAAAGTATTCAAAGTTATCCTGCAATTAATTGCATTGTACCAATTAAGATGAGCTCTGATGTGCTGTGTACTCTCAAAACTTTCATACATAGATAAAAATGCAATCATATAGTCAAACTGATGTGAATTTTGTAGTGCAGGTTTCATAACATACACGACAGCACACCCAACTGAAATGGGCATGCGATGCTACTGATATATATGTATACATATGCAATTTATTTTACACTTTTATGATTAACTTTTTCTTTAGTGAAAGCATAATGCTATTAGTGATTTAACATCACACGGCTCATTCTGTTTCGAAAAAATCAATTATTTGCATTCTACCTTGTAAAAACTGTTTTTAAGCAACTGACAATAGTCTGTTAATTTCAGACCGAAATATATGACAGCATATTTAATAAATAATACTTTTACCTTGTAGAAATTAAGCGGATAAAAATCCTATGTTGTTATATAGCCAGTAAGTGAAACTCAAGATCGAGAACTAGTTCTCGATCTTGAGTTTCACTTACTGGCTATATAACAACATAGGATTTTTATCTGCTTAATTTCTATTAAGTTGCCAGAAAACTAGCCATTTGGCTTTTCATTTTAATTACTTTTACCTTGTGTTTTTGTATGTATATTATATAGATTGAGTGTGTGTGTGTGTGTGTTTCTCCCATCCTTTCTTATGGAAAGGAAGAATATACAAATAGCTTGATGGGACTATGATGCCCCCCCCCCCCCCCAGCTCTGTATGGAATTTTTTGAAAACCAAGCATTCAACATTGCCACACTGTGCTATGTTGAAGATGTATTTGCTGTTTGGCCTTATAATTCAGATATACATTTTTGGTGCATCTTAACAGCTTACATCCTAAAATAAACTTCACCACAGGAAAAAAAAAAAAAAAGTAGTAACAATTGTCTCTTCTTTCTAGGTGACACGATTTTCTAAGAGCTTATTATCATTCTCGATTACAGTAAACCCACCTTTACATTACAAGAAAAAGTTGATTAGCATGCCTATAAGTAGCATTAGGCACAAGCAAGAGGTTCAGCTTTGGTCCATCAAAGTCGTGATCGTTCTACTTTTTTTTATATTTTTTTATTACAATATGAGTACCCCTTTATGTGCAATTATATGCACTTACAAAAGAACTCTCATTAAATGTGCTTTCAATTTTTATTAGAAAGACGATGTTTCTGAGTTTTCTATGGATGCCAATCCTAACACATTGAATGAAGCGTTACAGTTCGGCAAGCATTGCAACATGTTTTTCTGTTGTTGTTGTTGTTGCATAATTAAAACTATATTGTATAAATATATATTTATTAATCTCCCCAAAATGCCCAAAATGTTTTTTATCTGTATTATTCCATTTTTCTTTTTTTTCTTGGAAAATAGCTAGATCCTTCTGATGATGCTATCTTTGTAATTCACTTTTCTGATAATACAAGTCAGCGATTCAGTGTTCCTTATGTTTATTATCAGCAGGTTGATCGCCAGGTAAGTATTTTTGAGTATATTCTGTACATATTTTCAAAGAAATGAAATCAATACATCTCATACATTGCTAGTTTTCTTCAAAAGCTAACCAAAATTCAAAATTGTAATTTTTAATGGTCATTGGATGGTTTGGAATTTGAAGAATAGAGCAGTAGAATTAGAGGAGTGCTTGTTGTGTGTGTGTGTGTGTTGCGGAGGGAGAGTTATAGAGAGTAAGAATGTGATGTCAGAATGTAGATGATATAATGGTGATCGTTTGGAATGTATGTCTAGAGGGGAAGGCTAGTTCCTGAAATATTTTAGTGCATTGTTACAAATTATGTAGTAGAAGAGCATGATGGGAGAGGATAGTATATTGCTTTGGCATGTTATTGCAGAGTTGAGAAGATGAGCAGTGATAATAAATATCATAGTGAGAATATATGCAGATTTGGAATATGTAGATTTTGGTGATGTTTGATGACAGAAGAGGTATTCAAAAGATGAGTTCCATCTAGACAGTGAAGAAAGAAAGCATCTCGAGAAATTGCTATTTTATGAGCAGATATCTTCCCAGTTTTGTTGTCGAAGTGGATAGCATCTCCACTATCCAACTGACAGTTGTTGTTCCAATTTTACAGCATGCATAGATAAATGTCTATTGAATGTCTTTAGGTGTAGAGAAATGCTGTGAGCCCTGCTTAGTCGCTTTATTACTTGAATAAGTTTCATGTTTGATCTCTAGAGCAGGCTTTCTGTATTACTTACATCTTAGCCAACCCTTGGTACAAATACGCTACAGGTTTACAACCATTCATGGGTACACATTTAAAAAAAAAAAAAAAAAGGTGTTGAAGCAGGGTAATTCAAGTTTGCCTGGGGAAGGTATTGTGACCTCATGTGGGGACCATAGCTTCAAGGGAAGTTAGATGAAATAAAAGAGCAGAGATAAACTGACGAAAGCAGTAATAGATAGGTGCTAATAGGAATACTATTAGTAATGTATTCTAACATATAAACAGTCTTCAAGGATTACTGGTATCAGTGAAATGTGTATGACAGATGATGTCCTGAGAGGATTAGAAATTGTTTCAAAATATTAGCATATTTTAGATTTTGGATGTGTGGAGTGAGTTTGAGAGAAGATTAGACTTGTATAAGAGGGACATTCTACCCCTGAATGTGTTTGGTAATAATAACTGGTATGAGACCTAACACAGAGAGTCAGGGAAACAAAATTATAATGGGAGGAATGGTTAGAATATGAATTTAATAGTGACAATGCTATATAATTGTGCTAATGACAGGAATAGAATAGGCATTATCATGGAAATGATTACGAGGAGACAATGATTTCAACTTTGTGTTTGTCTAGTTCTGACCCACTAAACATATGCAAAGATGGCTACACATATAAGGCATTAGAGAAGAATAGAAATCTGCAAGTTGTCCAACCGTATCAGGCAGACTGCAGGTAGATTATTATGGCTATACACAAATGGTAGGAGTATCAGAAACAACAGGGTAGAGTTTATTGCCTTGGTCAATATGTTTGGACCTCAGATTGTAGGCATTAGTGAGACCTGGCTATCAGAATCAGACATACTAACTGCATTACTAACATAACAATAATTTCGACTTTGTGTTTGTCTAGTTCTGACCCACTAAATGTGTGCAAAGATGTCTATTGTCCAACTGTATCATGCAGACTGCAGACAACAGTATACAAAAGAAAATGCAGGTAGATTATTATGACTATACACAAATGGTAGGAGTATCAGAAACAACAGGGTAGAATTTATTGCCATGTTTGGACCTCAGATTGTAGGCATTAGTGAGTGGCTGTCAGAATCAGACATACTAACTATATCGAGTGTAAAGGGTACAGTATTTTTTAGAAAGGATAGACAGAATAGGAGAGGAGGGGCATGCTGCTAATGATATAGGATGACTTGAATCCAGTTAGTGTTGAGATCGTAACGGTATTTCATGTGGCAGTGAATTTGAAGCCATCTGGTGTGAGGTGGAGTCTTAACAAGCTCAATTACATAGAGGGGTGTTGTTACAGACCTGGTGGATTAGTTGGTAGTGATGAAGAAATGCATCACAAAATACAGATGATGGGCACGAAAAGAGTAACCATAATGGAGGACTTTAATTATTCAAATATTGATTGGGTAGGTAGCAGTAAAATCTCATGAGAAAAATGAAATTGAATTTATTGAGCCTATTGTGAGACAACTTCCTGAAGCAGCATGTGAGAAAAGGCACTCGAGGTCAAAGAGTTCGATTTGGTTTGATTATAATGTCAGAGGGTGTTTCAGATAAAGACGTACCTATTCTGCTTCTGGTTGATGACAGTACTCATGCAGTACTCTTGGGAAGTGACTAAGTTTATGAATGTTCTAATCAGAAAAGGTTACATGCTGAACTACAAAGCAGGAAATTAGGACCAACCGAGGAGTATGCTGAATTCTGTACCATGGTATCAGTTATTGGATGGGAAGGATATTGAGTGTGTGTGTGGGGGGGGGTTTAAAAATATTTAAATGATGCAATATCAGAATGTGTCCCTAGAGTTCGAAGAATTAAGCAAGAGATTTGTAAGAAAAGATAATGTGGAAGGAATACTTGGTGCATAAGGGTGATGCCCGTTATGAAAATTATAAGCAACAGGCTAGAATAGTCACAACTGTTATACAGAGAGCTAAGTCTGAATATGAAAAGAAATTGGCTCTGCAAGCTAAAGATAACCCACAAGAATTCTATCGATATGCTGTAATAATGAAT
This sequence comes from Typopeltis vanoorti, assembly GCF_054136105.1. Classification (NCBI taxonomy): domain Eukaryota; kingdom Metazoa; phylum Arthropoda; class Arachnida; order Uropygi; family Thelyphonidae; genus Typopeltis; species Typopeltis vanoorti. Next base: position 14,128,111 of record NC_143569.1, read on the forward strand.
ATGAAAGAATAAGTCTTCTGGATGCAGATGTATGAGAGTGACAGATGCTGAAGAGGTTGTTCAACTAATGAGTGTCCATTTTGCTAAAAGCTATCAATGGTGTATGCAACATTGAGTTCACTGCTACCTCTTCACTAAATGAAGAAACTGAGGTGTATGAAGAAAGATATTAGAGCTGTTGCACAAACTGAATAACGATTCAGCAATAGGACTGATGGGATATCAGCACAGATGCTAAAAGAGTGTTCAGTTAAACTGGCTATTCCCTTGACCAGGCTATAAATTTAAGTCTCAGAATAGGGTAATCCCATTGTACAGGGGTGGTACAAAGGCTGATGTATCCAACTATCAACCAATCAGTATATCAAGAGTGGTGAGGAAAAGTTGGTTAGGGCTTGCATTTAGATATGGATTGACAGAGAATTTACTTTGCAACGAAATCATGGGTTTACTAAAGCAAGGGCATGTTTTAGCAACATCCTTTATGTCCTCTAAAGTGATTCTATTCCTAAATCCCTGAAAAGTGTGATGATGATGTTTTAGCAACTTGCTCACATTCTATAATAATGTTACCACTGAGTTAGATAATGCAATGGATAAACTAGGACACTTCTGGATTTTCCTAAGGCTTTTGACGATACAGCATGGACTCTTGCATAAATTGTAGAATATGGGATTGGATTATAATCTGTTGTCATGGATAAAAGGATGGCTAACTGACAGATAACAAAAAGTCATATATGAGGGGTGTGAATCTTCAAGATTCAAGGAATCCAGTGGTGTGCATCAAGGATCAGTTCTTAGTCCACTGGTATTCATTCTGTACATTAACACTTTGAGTCCTAGACCTACTGGGACTTAAAGAACCCTGTCTCCTGACCATTTTTAGCTCTATTTAAAAAATTGCTCTACAGTATTTCTGTGGAATATCCAAATAATTATTTTTTGTCTTTTAGTTAGCATCTTTGACAATTAATATTGGTTGGATTTCTGCTCAGGACATGGACTCGTTATTACTAACACCATGTTCCAACATAAAAATGTGCACAAATTCACATGGAGAGAAGAGGCAAGGTATAAGAAAAGTCTCATTGACTTTGTTATTGTTGATAGCGATGTTTTCTCTCTTGTGCAGGACACTAGAGTGTACTGAGGATTTGAAATTGGAAGTGATCACTATTTAGTCTTGAGCAGGATAAAATTGAATTTCATATTGAAGAGAATAACATCTAAGAAAGTTTTAAAGCGAATAATAAAAGTTGAGCAGCTCCCAGATGTGAACTGTAGACTAAAATACACAAACATTATTGAAAAAAAAATGAAAGAGTTTGAAACCAAGAACCAAACCTTGAAGAAAACCCTGATTGATTCAGCCAGAGAGGCATGTGGTGAGCTTGTCTGCAAGTATACAAAAATTAGAACTCCATGGTGTACACAGGAAGTTAAAGAGGCAGTGAAGGAAAAGAAGAAAGCATATCAAAAGTTCCTGTCAAATAAGTCAGCTTGCGCTCTTAGGGAATAAAGAGACAAATGCAAGAATGCTAAACACTGTGTAAAACTAGCTAAACAAAAGTCATGGGAGGACTTTGGCAAGAATATAGAAAATAAATATCAAGAAGGTGGCAAAATATTCTGGAGGTTGTTGAAGATGCTTAGGAATGGAAGAAAGAGTGCTTTAAAAGGAATTAGAGATGATAAAGTGACATGAAAACTGGAGAAAAAGATATCCTTGAAGTATTGAGTAATTACTTTGAAAAACTGCCAAATGAAACAAGCAGTGATAGCACAGTGGTAAAAAACACTGCCCAGGCATGCAGTCAGGAATACATATCCATACTTGAAGTAGAAAAAGCCATCAAAGGCTTGAAATGTGGAGAGGCATAGATGATATTCTACCAGAAATGCTGAAGTATGGTGGTATGAACGTCTTACAGTGGCTGCACTGCATAATTCAGAAGGCCAGGACAGAGGGATGAATTACTGATGATTGGAGTAGAGCTCTAATAGTACCCTTATATAAAAAGGGAAATAAAACTGAATGTGAGAATTACAGAGGTATTTCTCTACTGAGTATTCCTTGTAAGATATATGCAAGTATACTTGAGAAACGGTTGAGAAGAATTGTGGAAGATAAACTTGGTGAAGAACAAACTGGATTCAGGCCAAATAGAGGTTGTCAGGATCAGATCTTCACTTTACGACAAATAGTTGAGAAAACATGGGAATATGACAAAGATCTGTATTTAAGTTTTGTCAATCTGGAAAAGGCATACGACAAGGTGCCAAGAGAGAAGCTATTCAATACACTACAGTTATATGGTGTCAATGGGGCATTATATCAAGAAATACTTAGAATCTGGTGTGAGACAAGGATGTTCATTATCCCCTCTGTTATTATTATCTATATGGATCACATTACGAAGGAAAGTGGTATTAAACATGATATCAGAATTGGAGATGTTAATGTCAGCTCTTTGCTTTATGCGGATGATGTTATACTTCTGAATAAATCCGCTACAAGTTTGCAAGATTCTCTGACTAAATTGAATAACTGTTGTAATAGATATGGTATGATTATGGTAAGATGGGATTCTGGATTCATGCACGATGTATGTATATTTACATTGATAGGAATCAAAGTGTTAATGACTTTAAGAAAGATTTGACAAGTAACATAGAGCTATTTGTTGATGATGCAAAGGTAATAGGTTAGGTAATCAGGAATGTTGCTGATATGCAGTACTTACAGAATGTTTTAAATAGACTGGAATTGTGGGCATGTGACATTGGCTGTTATTTCGATGTTAATAAATGTAAGATTATATAGCAAAAGTTGTAAATACAACTAAGACAATAATGGCAATGCTGAAGTGAATCCTATGAGTCTAAAAAGGAAAGCTTTTGAACAGTGTATACTTCGTGTCCTAACATATGGGGGGAGAAACATGGACTTTAACAGAAGCTCTAAACAAAAAGCTGAGAACAACACATCACATGGAGAGAAGTATACAAAAAATAACATTAAGAGATAGGAAGAGAAATGCTTGGATAAGATCTCAAACAGGTGTCACAGATATTGTAAAATACATTAAACAGGCTAAGTGTAGATGGGCTGGCCATATTACTAGATGCAATGACAAGAGATGGGCTAGAAAAACAACAGAGTGGAGACCAATGGATGGAAAAAGACGAAGAGCAAGACCAAGAAGTAGGTGGAGGGATGAACTGGAACAAGTTGCAGGAGTGAGATGGATGGTTTCCAGACCACTTGGTAGAAAACCAAGTGGTCTGGAAACCATAGGGGAGACCTTCGTCCAGCAGTGGATAGAACCAAAAGGTTGAAGAAGAAGAAGAAATGTAAGGTCATGCACTTTGGTGTGATTAGATATCAAATGTTGCATTGGATTGGTGGGATTATGCTTGAATTAACTGATGAGGCTAGGAATATTGGAGTTTTAATGGACGATACGCGAGCAAATTGCCTCTACTCGTGCCACCCTCACAGTGACGAACGTCACCATTGGCTCCCTACATTCAGAGCTCTCCACCGTTCTTAACCCTGAACTTTGGTCGATTCTCTCTGACATTTCGGAGACTTCTGTACAGAGAGAATTTCAAAAAATAAAAAACAAACACGTCAAGAAATACAGCAACCTGGTTAAAGACAAACCACAACCACAAATTCAACCGCTCCAGACAGTAATAAACCTCTCTTCCAAAAGGCTCAACGATGATGCCATCAGCACCCTTTGCCTCGGCCGTAACTTTGCCTTTGCCCCAAAAGAAGTGCCGGTGCTCGATGTAATGGTTAACGTCGAACAGGGGGATCGGTCGCTTACCGTCGGAGGTAGCCAACAACATCAGACTCGACATAGCCAACATCCTCGCTCACTCTTCGCCTCCAAAAAGTAACTTATCGTATGCCCAACGCATAGCTCTCCTAAAAATATGCAAAGAAAAAAGTATCGTCATCACTAGAGCGGATAAGGGTAATGCCACAGTCGTTCTTAATACCAGCGAATACAATCGTAAAATGAACATTATCCTCCGCAATCGCTCTACCTACATCCTGCTAGAACACGACCCCACAAAAACACAAGTTAAGAAATTAAAAATCTTACTTAAAAAAGTAACCTCCTGGCCCCCTGATGTCACGAAAAAACTTAAACCTTTCCGCTCCTGTCCCCCCTGAATATATGGTTTACCAAAAATCCACAAACCCAATTCCCCACTCAGGTCTATAGTACATGCCACCAATGCACCTTGTTACAGACTGTCAAAACAGCTGGCCAACTCTCTGTCCCCCCTCACCGGAAATTCCACATCCTATATAAAAAACTCGACCCACTTTAAAGCCCTCACAGAAAATTTAACCTTGAATAATACAGACATATTAGTAAGCTTTGATATCTCCTCATTGTTTATCAATATTCCCTTAACTGACACTTTATCTCTCTTAGAAAACGTTTTTCCCTCTGACATCTTTGATCTCTTTTCCTTTGCCATCAACTCTGTGTATTTCTCTTGGAAGAACAAAATCTACAAGCAGATAGAGGGAACCGCCATGGGTTCCCCCCTCTCACCCCCCCTTGCCAATTTCTATATGGAAGATTTCGAAAAACGAGCCTTAGACTCAGCCCCACTCAAACCGTCTATCTGGCTAAGATATGTAGATATGTGTTCTCTATTTGGCCTCATGGCCCAGACACGTTAGACTCCTTCCTCAGTCATCTCAATAGCCTACATCCAAGAATCCAGTTTACTATGGAAAAGGAAAAGAACAATTGTTTACCCTTCCTAGACACCTTAGTCACACGCCTGCCTAATGATACACTTACCTTCACCGTATACAGAAAACCCACACACACAGGCAGATACATTCACAAACTCTCCCACCACCACCACCACCCCTCGCAACAATACGGCATCATTAAAACGCTTACCAAGAGAGCCCACAATCTTTGTTTCAGTGGAACCGCCCTCACTACTGAGCTTAACCACATACACAGCACTTTCCTCTCCAATGGCTACAGCGAACACAGTATCAAAAAAATAATCAATTCCCCATTCCCCGTCCCTCTCGTCTACAAGATTTTAAAAATGCCATCACCATACCCTACATCCGTGGCACTTCGGAAAAAATAGCCAAGATACTAAAAAAGTATAACCTACACACAGCACATAAGCCCTACCGCAAACTTGCTACCCTTATCCGGTCTACGAAAGATCAGCTCCCTCCTCTCTCTCTCTCTCTCTGCCTGGAGTTTACAAAGTACCCTGTTCCTGTAAGCTTGCGTACTTTGGACAGACAGGCAGATCAGCATCCATCCGCCTGGAGGACCACAAGTCGTACATTGTTAAACACAACTATGGCCATTCAGGCTTGGCTGACCATGTGTTGGACACCACCCACAGAGTATCATGGAAGAAAACCACCATGGTCCACCACAGCAAATTCAAGAAAGAGAGACTTTTCTTAGAAGCAGCAACTCTCAGAAACCAACCAAATCTAAATAAATACGGTTGCATTAAGCTTCCGAAGATTTGGGAAACACTCATCACCAGAGTTCCCACCTTATATTCCAGGCCACCTACTACCGCCCTTAGAGGCCTCTCCACCTAGATAGGACTTTAGTGTCACCCACGTGGTTGGGCTTAGTATTGTAAGTTTTTGTGTGCATGTTACATTAATTGTTTTTGTAATCCCCGTAGATGTCCTAGTGACTAGGACGAAATATAGGAAGTATTTAATTCTTTTTGAGTGTTGTAAAAAATCCATTAAACCTCCAACATAATAGTGAATTGGACAGTGAGACTTATTTGTGCCTATGGTCTCACAGAACGTTCTACTAAGGTAGAAGTGGAGGAATTTTTTGAGACTTTAGAGAAAGCAACTGACACAATGAAAAATGGCTTTCTTAATAATAATAACTTAGCTATTGGACAAGCTATAGCAATTTCATATTGCTAGGGTCTGCAGAGAACAAGTGCATACTGCAGTTTGAAACATCTTATAAAATTTTGTTCTATTTTGAACAATTTTACTTAGCTTGGGAATGACACTAACTGGTGCTCACCCTTAAATATAACTTATTTTTTATAAAAGAAATGATCTTGTTGTCAATTTTAATAGCAGTCCTGTAATAGGTTTTAATAGTTATCATAATAAACACATCTCATAACCATTCAATTGCGATGAAATAATCTTTGAGGCACTGAGTGAATGCAACAACTTCAAAACTATCTGAAACAGAATAGTTGCAGATAGCAACATTTTTTATTTATTTATTTTTTATTGACTGATACATAGCTGTGATACCTCTGCTGTCAATTTTCTCTGCTTTCTCAAATCTTTCTTATACAAATTGCATTCATGTTAATTGTCTTCACTGGATAAAAAAAAAAGAATTTTCTACCAGTAGTGTTGCTAGAACAGAAGTTGAACTCGTTTTGTAATGACAACATGTGGTTTTCAGTGATCATTTGCAGCTTGCATTTGTGACCAACTGTTTAGCATCATCACATGGTCTTCTAACATATGACATACCAAATAAATAAATAAAACTAATTAAATAAATAAATAAAAATAAAGTGCCACTGGATAAAAAAAAAAAAAGAATTTTCTACCAGTAGTGTTGCTAGAACAGAAGTTGAACTTGGTTTGTAGTGACAACATGTGGTTTTCAGTGATCATTTGAGCTTGCATTTGTGACCAACTGTTTAGCATCATCACATGGTCTTTTAACATATGACATAACAAATAAATAAATAAAGCTAACTAAATAAATAAATAAAAATAAAGTGCCACTCTGTGATTAAGTCAAATTCATTTTTGTGGGTAGTCAGGTTAAGAAAGTTAGTTTTGTTCTTATACTGAGCTTATAAGCCATCACTAACTAGGCTCAAACAAAGATACAACAACCTTAAATATCCCAGCGTTTACCGAATTTGATGCAACTGCGATAAACCCTATTTTGGCCAGACAGAGAAATCCATCGAATTACATCTTGAAGAACATCTATGGAGACAATGAGCTTCATACCATCAGATGCGGTGTTTAGTGTAAATACTATGTTGTGCCAGACCATACTTTTGAGGTTTCATGTATTCATTATAATATTGATATTCGTTAATTCTTTTTTCCACAGAATGGCCTGTCTGCCCAAAGTGGGAAAGATTACATTCACAAGGTATCTAGTAAATACCAGCTAATGATAGAAGTGACAGTTTGTCTTTTGTAGATGATAACAGATGAGAAATTTTGTTGATAGGAAAATATGTGGGAATAAGGTGATACTCCTTCACAATTCTACCAATAGGTTCAAACATACTAGAAATATAAGGGATTAGAACCCTGCAGTCTATTGAAGAATCATTAGGTGTTGAAACATAGCAGCCAATTATCTGCTGGATTTGATTAGGATTAACCAAATTAAATTCCATTGAAGTTTTGATAGTGAGAAGGTCCTGTTGTAAGCTTGAGGAAGAGAAGCACATGTTTTGTGCTCTATTAAATTAAAAACTTGATGACACCAATTTTTTTTTTTTGAGAGGTGTGGTGTGATGAGCAAACTTTTGATGAATGTATCTGCCAGTAAAGGTAGGTTTTTGATTAAATGATTTAAGGATTAGAAGGTTAGATATATACAGAGACGTTATATTCAGGAATTGACAATCAAGGAAAGATTACAGGAGTAGCTATATGCAAAACTATGAGGCTAATCTTCTTGAATGGCAGGTAATATCAAGTAGAGTAATGTGGGCATATATCAGAATAGGGAACTGAACAATGAGACATTTGTGCCTGTGGGCCCACAGGAGGTTCTACTAAGGTAGAAGTGGAGGAATTTTTTGAGGCTTTAGAAAAAGCAACTGACACAATGAAAAAGGAAAAGTTGGTCCTTGTTGAGGATCTAAATAGCAGAGTAAGAAATGACTGTCAGACATACAAAAATATTTTGGGAAAATTTGGAGAAAAGAGCAAAGCTAATAATAATGGCAAATACCTGTTGGAATTCTGCTCAGGACATGGACTGGTTATTCCTAACACAATGTTCCAACATAAAAATGCGCACAAATTCACATGAAGAGAAGAGGCAAGGAATAAGAAAAGTCTCATGGAATATTTTAATGTTGATAGTGATGTTTTCTCCCTGATGAAGGACTCCAGAGTGTATAGAGGATTTGAAATTGGAAGTGTTCACAATTCAGTCTTCTTGAGCAGAATAAAATTGAATTTCATATTTGAAAAGAAGAACATGTAAGAAAGGTTTAAAGCTAATAAAAGTTGAGCAGCTCTCAGATGTGAACTGTAGACTAAAATACAGAAACATTATTCAAGAAAAAATGAAAGAGTTTGAGAACAGGTACCAGATCTTGGAGATCCAGTGGCAAGCACTGAAGAAAACACTGATTGATTCATCCAGAGAGGCATGTTGCGAGGTTGTCTGCGAAGATATAAAAATCAGAACTCCATGATGGACACAGAAAGTTAAAGAGGCAGGGAAGTAAAAGAAGAAAGCATATCAAAAGTTTCTGGCAAAAAAGTTAGCTTGTGCTCTTACAGAATACAGAGACAATGTAAGAAAGTTAAGCACTGTGTAAAAAACTAGCTAAACAAAAGTCATGGAAAGACTTTGGTAAGAACATAGAAAATAAAGATCAAGAAGGTGGCAATATATTCTGGAGGTTGTTGAAGAAGCTCAGAAATGGAGGAAAGAGTGCTGTGAAAGGAATTAGAGATGATAAAGGTGACATGAAAACAGGAGAAAAAGATATCCTTGAAGTATAGAGTAATTACTTCAAAAAATTGCTAAATGAAACAAGCAGTGATGACAGCACAGTGGCAAAAAATACTGACCAGGCATGCAGTCAGGAATACATATCTATACTTGAAGTTAAAAAGCCATCAAAAGTCCGAAATGTGGAAAGGCAGCAGGAGTAGATGATATTCTACCAGAAATGCTCAAGTATAGAGGTATAAAAGTTGTACAGTGGCTGCACTGCATGGATCAGAAGGCCTGGACAGAGCAATGAATTCCAGATGATTGGAATAGAGCCTCCGTAGCCCAATTGGAAGAATGACGGTACATTGCGCCCTTCGATTGGAATTGGCCAAGTTCAATTCTCATCGCGATGGGAGGAATCTTTATCTGGACGATTTTCAATCAAAGGTGAGTTAGCCGATCTCATATGGAGGTAGGAGGGTTTTTTTTCTCCTGGAAACTCATGTTTTTCATCCCGTATATAGATAAATCGGTCCTTCACAACACACGCAATTTACAGACATAGCATACTAGTTGTGGTGGTGGTGGAGTTGGGCGGTAGATGGCATTGTGGAGATGATTCATAGTAGAGGTTCGGTGTAGTGGTTGAGACAGTTGTAGGTGTCCTCCCGCGATGAGTCTTCGCGGTCAGAAATATTATTATTCCTGACTCCTTGGAGGTGTCAGGAATAATAATAGAGCACTCATAGTACCCATATAAAAAGGGAAATAAAACTGAATGTGAGAATTACAGAGGCATTTCATTAGTGACTGTTCCTGGTAAGATATATGCAAGTATACTTGAGAAACGGTTGAGAATGATTGTGGAAGGGAAGTTTGGTGAAAAACGAGCTGTATTCAGGCCAAATAGAGGCTGTCAGGATGAGATTTTCACTTTATGACAGATAGTTGAGAAAAAATGGGAATATAACAAAGATCTGTATTTAAGTTTTGTAGATCTGGAAAAGGCATATGACAAGGTGCCAAGAGAGAAGCTATTCTAAACGCTACAGTTATATGGTGTTAATGGTTCATTATATCAAGCAATATTTAGTCTTTATTTGAATTGTAAGTCAGCAGTTAGAATTGAAGAAAGTACAGGAAGGTGATTTAATGTTATATTTGGTGTCAGAGAAGGATGTACATTATCCCCCTCTCTTATTCATTATCTCTATGGATCACATTATGAAGGAAAGTGGTATTAAACCTGATATCAAAATTTCGGATGTTAATCTCAGCTCTTTGCTTTATGCAGATGATGTTATACTTCTAAATAAATTCGCTACAAGTCTGCAAGATTCCCTGACTAAATTCAATAACTGGTGTAATAGATATGGCATGAAGGTCAGAATTAAAAAGACAAAGACAAACATTGAAAATATCAACTGCATTCTGAATGGAGAACTTATAGAACAAGTAAAACATTTCAGGTACTTAGGGATGATTTTTAGTGAAGATGGTAAGTTAAATATGGAAATAGATAACAGAATCAACAAAGCTGGTATAGTAGGAAGTCAACTGAATAAATTTATATGGAATAAGAGAGAAATTAGCCAAAGCACTAAATTAGCTGTATACAAGACAGTGTTCAAACCAATTTTAACCTATGGATCTGAGAGCTGGGTTAGAAATAAAACACTTGGCCAAAGACTAGTGACCACAGATAGAAGAGTCCTGGAAAGATTAGAGGGATGAACAGATGGCAATGTCATATTAAAAACAAGGATATTAGGAAAGAACTTAATATTGTTAGCATCCAGGAATGTGTTGGCAGAGCTAATCTCAGGTGGTATGGTCACTTAAACAGAATGGGAGAGGAAAGATTAGCAAAACAAGTGTTCTCTGCCAGGTTGGTATGGGAAAAAGACCCAGAGGAAGACTGAGATATAGGTGGATTGATACAGTAAAAAGTGCCTTAGAAGACAGAAATATAAGACCTGATAATATTGGAGTCTTGACATTTAACAGACTGGTTTGGAGGAAAACTGTAGATAGGAAAGTTAGTAATGATGTAAATTTTTAATGTAATACTGTCGTATCCTGTGCACCCCAAGGGTATATATCAGGAATTTGATGATGATGATGATAAAAAATGGCTATCCAAGGAATTTAATCAACAAACTTCTTCATAGACCCCCACAACAATAACAATCTACCTTCACTCAATACAGATCATCCATAGTTATTCCTTATGCAGGTACAGTGTCGAAAAAGATTGCAAAACTTTTTAAGCCTTTCAACATCGGAGTTCCATTTAAACTGGTCAAGACTGCCTGTCATGTTTTAAGATTACCAAAAGACGTTAATGCTTTTTTCAAACACCCTGGAGTGTACAACATTCCATGTGAATTTTGAACATTCCATGTGAAATTCAAGAACCCTCGAAATCCAAAAAAAAAAAGAACAGAACAGACAATTCAGGTCTAGCCCATCATTTCGCGATTATAAACCATACCATTGATTGTGACAGCAGTTCCATGCCGTATCTAGAAGAAGACTTCCATTGTAGAAATTTTAAGGAAGGTGTAGTAGTCATCTGATCTGGAGAAATCTTAACAGAAACTAGGCAATGATAATATCTGACCTATGGAAAACCTTAATAGGGTCGCTTAGTCTGCCAGAATTTAATTTTGCCCAAAACTACAGAGTGTGCTCTCACAACAGTGACTAACACAACATGTACCATGTATAATGTTATGCATTCTGTTTTAATTTTTAATTTATGTGGTAGTGTTACTCCATTTTCTCTGTACTGGTCACTTTGAGTTTTCTCTTACTGTTATAAGCCCTGAAGAAGCTGAACAGCTCCATTGGCAAAACTTGTTGGCATTAGATGTTTATAAATCAATGGTCAATTAATGATCAATTAATTTTCTCTGTACTGGTCACTTTGAGTTTTCTCTTACTGTTATAAGCCCTGAAGAAGCTGAACAGCTCCATTGGCAAAACTTGTTGGCATTAGATGTTTATAAATCAATGGTCAATTAATGATCAATATACAGTTCATTTTAATTATATGTTTGAATGACCAAATATAATCTCAAGAACATCTGATAACGTTGCCGTCCTGACAGGTAACAGATTGATTTGGAGGAAAATTGTAGATAGGAAGTTAGTTGTGATGGAAGGTTTTCATGTAGTAATATGATAATCTGTACACTCCTTGAGGGTACATGTCAGGAATTTGATGATGATATATACAGAGAACATTTGGCTATTAAATGTTACATATTGCTTTACTTCTGTAAAGGGAGTTTCTTAAATTCATTTCATGGCAAATGATTCTATTCAATAAGGTTGAGAAAAAAAAATGAAAAAACAAAATTAAAAAAAAAATGATGAAAAAAAATGAAAAAAAAAAAACAGTCAAGTTCCAGATCAGTAATTCTATCTTATTCTGTACATGAGTTATATCTTTAACATCCTTAGACATTCTTAAAATTACTTAAATAAGTACAAAACTAACAGGATCCAATGCCATCTAAAATAAGTATATACCTAGAGATTTTTGTATCCTAATCATTCACTCAATAAAAGGCAAATATATAGAAGCTTGGGTTGTGCCTATGTCTTTTATATGATCCACACTAGGGCAACTCATAAATGCTGGCAAGTGTATTCCTGTAAGATCTCTGGTTTGGCTTTAAAATAATGCTGGATTTTTTTGCATTGCTGAAATGAATCCTTTTGGCTCTTTATTTTAGTAAATACTTTACGTACCAACCGAGGCAAAAAATACACCTCTCCGACACTTTGAGTTCCTTAGTACTGAACGAGTGTTTTTGCTCTCTTAAGGTTTCTGCCTAGTCTTTGAAGAGAACCAACCCGTTTGAAACAGCTGTCAGGCCAGTGAAACCTTATCAAAATGAACCAATAAAAGGTGAATATATAGACTCTTGGGTGGTGCATATGTCTTTTATATGGTCCACGCTAGGGCAACTCATAAATGCCGGTGAGTGTATTCCTGTAAGCTCTCTGGTCATGTTCTTTATGAAACTTTCATAGTTTCTGCATTTGGCTTTGAAATAATGCTGAATTTAATATCCACTTGATTTATATAATCATTCACTCTTTGACTCCTATAACTGGTCTGTTTGACATATATTTAATTATATCTACCAGACTAAAAATTTTTGTTTTTTTCACAACAAGAAAATGTTCATCAGAATCAGTTTCTTTGTTGGGCCTTTTCTGAAAACATAAATTGCCTCTTCTTCCAAACAAGATGCTTTTTTCCCCCTTATTTAGCATATGATTTTTTTCAATCATTCCTCCTGTTTCACTGGAGTAGAAAAATTCTTACCTCTCACAGTTCAATTTGAAGTGCAAATTATCAATTTTTGTACTAGAAAAAGAACTTTTCTACTACTAATTCATAAACAGCATATCTAAGTAGAGCTCTTCATGTTAAGCCACTTTACAGTTTCAGATTTTTATAATTCCAATGATTTTTCCAATAGAATAATAAAATTGATCCAGCATCCTTAAGACAGATGACAAAACTTTTCATTCAGTATTTCCTGAAACATTGAATTAGAACGTCGACTCCAGTATCTTATTTTATTTACTAAACACTTGTTGAGTCTCATCACTTCCAGTTTAAAGATTCACAATGCTATGATTTCTTTTTGGAATCTTATATTAATATTCTCCCGACTGTCATGTTTTCTTAAAAACTTCCTAAGAACAAAATTTTCTAGTTGACATTCTCAAATTTCTATTCTCTCTCTCTTTTTTTTTTCTTTGTTACTTCGATACCAAACTCTACAATAAAAAAAAAGATTGAAAGTAACACAACTATCAGAATCTAGTAAGTACATCAAAATTTTAAATCCTTTACATTTCATTTTGACAATAATAATATCAGTAATGGGAACATCTAAAGTGCTGATCATATATGTTATGAAACCAAAACTAATAATGTATTAACATAGAGAAACAATTGTAAATAGATTCATAATTTTAAATTATGATTATTTTTACACTCATATCAAATCTTTGTTATATAATTCCTCCACCTTGTTCATTAGCAACCTTTTTCTTTACTTTCCTTCTCTTGATATTAATTCAGTGCTTACTTTTGCTTAACAGTGGTATAAGAGATACTTTTTGATTTAGAATCAAATTTTGTCGGTGTTGCTATTAATTCTTGATGTTGATCATGAGACCACATCAAGAGTATCGTATTGTTGGAATATGTCAAGTGTACTGCTCTCCCTATCATGGTGGTGATGTTCTTGCAGCAGATTCCTTCTGGCCTTTTGTCTAAAGCAGGGGTCGCCAAACTTCTTTGACCGTCGAACCCTTCAAGAGTTTCTTGATGTTTTATCGACCCCCTCTATTTTACTATTACGTAATTATAATAGGACAAGCGAAAAAGACGCTTATGTGAGTTTTTAGATTGTTTATTTTATAGTTACAGTGTTTATTGTATGTATAATATAGTATATATTATTATATTACTATTACTACTACTATTACTATCACTAGTAATATCACTGGTATTACTAGCGATATTAATATGCTGGTATTAATAAACTACTGGTATTAATAAACTACTGGTATTAATATCACTGGTATTACTACCAGCCCTTCTCAATTCTTACATAGAGAAGTTTAGTTCGTGAATGAATAACGATTGGATTATAATATGTATGTTGATGAATTTTAGAACATTAACGCTCGCTTGTATATGTCGATGGCAAAAATGAGACTGGAATCGAATACGTGTAAGTATAAGTAAATAAGCAACCACGCACGTGTTGCCATCTCGCTCCTGCTGCACCAGCCGGGCGGGAACCACAGACATCCGTTTATTGGTAAATGCGTCATTTTGGCCTACTTGATTGGTCCGTAACTATTTTCATGACCTTGCTCCATCTTACAGGTCTTATTCATGTCACTGTTCATACGATTCGCTCTTAATTGCATTGTCATTCAGGATAGAGGTAATCCAAGTTAACTGAATTAAATATTACTGGTACAATGATGTCTTATATTTTTCTATTGACCCCTAACAATGTTATATCGACCCCTTTGGCGACCACTGTCTAAAGGGTTGTAAGCAGGTCAACTATGTCTTGCTGTAAAGATTTTGTACTATCATGATTTGTATATTTCAGGTAGAAAATGTAGATCACTATTTTGGCTGTAATGAAGAAAGCAGATTTGGTGGTTAACTGATTGAGTATGGATGAGGTTGAAGTGTTGTTCTGCATGCAAACAGCCACAGCTAAGCCTTGCAGTATCATAAAATGACCGGATCATTTTTTATTGATAGGGCATTCAAGGTAGGTTATTATTATTATTGTAAGGACACCTCCATGGAGTTCAAAGACTCATTGTAGAAGACCCAAACTATCAACATAAATATCTATTGTACCTTTCCTTCAATCCATTAATAAACGAAGTGCTCGCAGGTGACTCTGGCAAACCATTCCATTCATTCATTACCTCACCAAGTGAAAAATCTAGACCTCACACCCTTACTAACCACACTTACCCAACTTCCAGGGATGCTCTCTTGTTCTATTACCATCTAGCCAAGTGCTGAAACATTCCTCCTGCATCAATCCTGTAAAACTATTTAAGTAACTTAAATGTTTCTATCATATCCTTCTCATTTTTTGCCCATCAACCAACTTTTGCAATCTGCAATATATTAGTCTCCACTTCTTCCCTAAGAAATCTAGACCTGAGCACAGTAATCCATTTGTGGACATTCAAGACCTTATAAAGAAGAATGACAACTTCCTTATTTCTGCTTGTCAGTATGATTTTTAATAGCCAAGTAATTCTATGAGCTACTTTGGCAACCTCAGCAATACACTCTCTAAACCTCCCCTCTGTCTACTATCACCCCCAAATCCCTAGCTTCATCTACATCCTGGAGTATAGTTCCATCATTGTGGTACATAAATTATAATGTATTTATTCCAAAATGCATAACTTTACATTTCTCCATGTTAGACTGACACCATCCAATATCTTTTGTCCATACTGACAGCATATTTAAATGATCCCACAAGTTCTCCACATTGCCTTGATTAAGTATTACCTTAACTATTACTATATCCAGTTTTGCATCATCATCAGCAAAGAACTGAATATTTCCCTTCAGATTATCTCCTATATCACATATATACAGTTTAAAACAGCAGTGATCCTAGTACAGAGTCTTGCAGAACACTACTAGTCACATGTTTTTTCTGATTCTTCTCCTCCATATATTATTTTTTTGGAATCTGTCCATTAGATTTCTGTGGTATCTTGTCAAATGCAAAAACCAGCAGTATCATTATGTAGCCTTTTCCTTTATTCAACTCAGCTATCACTATTATAAAAAGTTAGCAAATTACTAAGGCCTGCCCAACTTTTCACAAAGCCATGCTGCCCCTCATTGAATATCATATTCTTATCCACCCATTCCTTGTTTCTCTCTCTCTCTTTGACCAACTTTTCTAGTACTTACTGCCACTCCTGATGCAAAGGAATTATTTTGCCATCTTTCCACTCCCCAGGAATCTGCCAGAGCTGAGACTTAAATTAAATGCCCTAGTCATTGCCATTTTCCTTGTGCATTCTCTTAATATGCAAGTTGATATTCCATCTAGTCACACAGCCATATAAATACATTGAAATTCTGCAGTATCCTGAGAACCTCCAATTCATCCACCTCTGTTTTCACATCAGTCTCTGTTGTAGCCTCACTTGGATGATATACCTTTGCTACATGATCATCCAGTAACTTAACTATATTGTTACTGGAGTGGTGCTAGCGTCGGCGTAGCACGTGGCGGTGAATTTGAGCTGTGCAGAAGAAAGTGATTTTTAATCGGTGAATAGTCCGTTTTTTCCCCTGTTTTTCTACATTTTTGAGGTCTAAATTGTTTCTCTGAATACGAGTGTACTTCAGTGGTTGTTTTTTGGAAGTTAGTTGCTGTCGCGATATAATATATTTTGGTTACCGTCGGAATCGAATGCATAACGGCGGAAGACAAAACGAAGCTAAGTTTTCATTACTGTATTTAGTTATATTTCATTTTATTTAATTATATTTAGTACTTAAATGTTTTTTTGCTTTTAATTGTTTGTACTTTTTTTCCTTATTTATTTAACGGAATTTATTAATTGAATAATTATTAAAGATTACGCTACTCGGCAGTAAGGAATGATGGCGGATTCAGCAGCAGTCGCAAGTGGCGTATTGCCAAGTCCTCCGCCATTTAAGAACTCAATTATAAGCAATATCATAAGGGACTTTGTGGCATGCAGTACTTGTGGCATGTATGCGTTTGGGGATTGGGTATGTGGCTTGTGAAAGAGAGCGGAGAGCGTATGTGCGCAAAATGCAGGCAGTTGGAGGAAATAAGTGCATTAGAAATATCGATATCCAACTTTGTTGCTCCAGGAACGGGGAATGAATGTAGGAAGACAAGTAGTGTGATAGGAGAGAATGAAAAAAAGATATATATGAATGAGAAAATAATAGTTGATAGTGTGGAAGGTGTGAGTGACTGTGAAAGTTTAGGAGATGGTTTTGTTTGGGAGAGTGAATTTAAATTAAGAGTGACTGACCTGCAGAGGGAGATAGATGAGTTGAAAGAGGAGGTGAAATGTCTTGTGAATGAGATCAGAAGTATGAAAGATAAGATTAGGAGAATGGAAGAAATAAATGCAAGGCGAATCAGAGTAGGAGAGAGAGAGAGAGAGAATTTAGGGAGTATGAGCGAGAGGTATGGGGGTGCTAGAAGAGGAGAGAATGGAAACAGTAGAAGAGAGAGAATGAGAGAGAGGTATGGGAATGCTAGCAGACGAGAGGATGGAAACAGTAGGAGATATGGAAATGCTAGAAGAGGAGAGAATGGAAACGGTAGGAGAGATGGAATGAGAGAGAGGTATGGGAATGCTAGAAGACGAGAGGATGGAAACAATAGGAGAGACAGAATGAGAGAGGGATATGGAAGTGCTAGAAGTGGAGAAAATGGAAACAGTAGGAGAGAGGGAATGAGAGAGATGTATGGGAGTGCTAGAAGAGGAGCGAATGGAAACAGTAGGAGAGAGAGGTATGGGAATGCTAGAAGAGAGAATAGCAGTAGAGGAGAGGGAATGAGAGAGACCTATGTGAATGAAAAAAGAGGAGAGAATGATGACAATAGGAGAGAGGGAATGGTAAGAGGTATAATGTATGGCAACTCAATGATCTGTGGTGATCAAGATAGGATGCGTGAGGAGTGTTTGCCAGGAGGAACAATAGAAAGGGTGGCTATGGCAATTAAGAGAGGTGAAAGGGTGGATGAGATGATTGTGATGGTAGGAACGAATGACTTGAGTGGTAATGTAAGTTGGGCAGCGAGAGATATGAGATTTTTGCTTGAGACTGTACGGAAGAAGACAGAGAGAGGAAAAATAGTGTGCGTGTTGCCTAGGTATGATAATGATGAGCTGAGCAGAAGAGTGGTGATATTGAATGGCATAATAGCGAGAATGTGTGACAAGAGAGGACCGGTATATGTGGATGCTTGGAGTGCGTTTGAGGAAAGAGAAGAATTGTATGCGAGAGACCATTTACATTTGAATGAGGAAGGACATAGGCATCTGGAGAGATTGCTGTTCTGAACGAGTCAGGGAGGATGATAGCAGGAGTGGCCTCTTGTGGGAATGGATACTTGGGAGAAGGGAGATGATGTCAGGTAACACTGAGCCCAGTGGAGTCTAGAAGGGATAATGCTGGGTATAGAAACAATGGCATTTATATGCTTTATACTAATGCCAGGAGTATCAGGAATAAGGGAGAGGAATTGGTGATGCAGATAGCATCAGCCTGGCCAAAAATTATTGCGATCACTGAGACGTGGTTGACAGAAGGGGATATAATAACAGGAATAGAAGTCGCTGGGTATAGCATTTTTTGTCAGGATAGGAGGGGAAAGCATGGTGGTGGGGTACTGCTTATGATAAGTGATGACCTATGTCCTCTAAGAGTGGAGGCTTTCGAAGGAAGTGAGACAAATGATTTTGAGAGCGTATGGTGAGGTAGAGGTAGGCAAGACAGGATATTTAGTGGGGGTGTTGCTGCAGACCCAGGAGCACAGAGGATGGAGACCAGGAGATGTTTAGACAGCTGAGTTTGGCAAGTGCAAGAAGAATGATTGTTACGGGAGATTTTAACTACAGTAGTATAAAAATTGGAGAGAGGATGATGCATGTAGCAATAGGGGAATGGAATTTCTAGAATTCTTGAGGGACAAATGTCTTAGGCAACATGTAACAGAGGCAACAAGAGGTTCAAGAGTTTTGGATTTGATTATAGCATCAGAAGAGTTGATAATAACTGAGTTGACATCTCTCCCACCAGTTGGAGAGAGTGACCATATGGTTTTGACTTGGAAAATGAATAGACATGCAGGCGTATCAAAGAGACGGGAACTTATGTGGAATTATAATGCAGGTGATTATAATAGTCTTAGACGTCAACTTCGGGAAGTTTCATGGAGGGAGGAATTGGAAGGCCGGAATATCATTAGTGCGTGGGAAATTGTGAAAGAATATTTGTTAGCAGCAATGGTAAGTTGTATACCACGAGTGAAGAAGAGGACACAATTTGGAGTAAAATGGATGACAAACAATATTAAACAGGAGCATGTGAAAAAGAGGCTATGGAAGAGATATAAGGAGACAGGTGAAGAGAAGATGCATGAAGAATATAAGACACAGGCCAGAAGAGTGACTAGTGTGGTAAGGAAAGTGAAACTGGAATATGAGAGGAGATTGGCCCTAAGATCCAAAGAAAATCCTAGGGAATTTTTTAGCTATGTGGCCAGTAGGAGGAGGAATGACTGTGGAAGAATGATATTGTGGGATAAAAATGGGAATAGAGTGACTGATGCAGAGGACATGGTGGAATTGTTCAATGAACACTTTATCGGAGTATTTCATCTTAGAGGAGTCAGTTTTAATGCCAGAAGGATAGGGCTGGTTCGAGGTTTAGAGGTACAGGAGGAGAGTGTGTTTCAGATACTGAGTACTCTGGATGTTAGTAAAGCTGTGGGACTGGATGGTATTTCACCATGAGTTTTGAGAGAATGTGCTAGGGAACTGACAGTGCCTTTAACTTGGCTTTTCAATGAAAGTCTGGCTTCGGCAAAGGTGCCCAGGGAATGGAAGGAAGGTAAGATAGTGCCATTGCATAAGGGTGGTAACAGACTGGAAGTGTCTAATTATAGGCCAGTCTGTGTGTCATCAGTAGTTGTTAAGATCTTGGAGAAAGTAGTGAGGGACCATATATAGCATTGGGCAGATGAGGGTAATGTTATCTGTGAGAGTCAACATGGATTTGTGAAAGGGCGCCCTTGTTTTAGCAATATGCTAGCCTTTTATAATAAAGTTACAAGAACATTAGATGAGGGAAAAGCATATACTGCAATTTTCTTAGACTTAGCGAAGGCATTTGACAGGGTGCCACATGATAAGCTGATATTTAAGTTGCAGCACATGGGTCTGGATGTGAGATTGGTCAACTGGATTCAGGATTGGCTGTCTGATAGGTATCAGAGAGTTGTGTATGGTGGAGCAATTTCAAGGAGGCAGAGGGTTACAAGTGGGGTTCCACAGGGCTCAGTACTAGGACCTATATTGTTTAACCTTTATATCAATGACATTGCCAGCGAATTGCAAGGGGATATTCAGTTGTTTGCGAATGATGCGAAGCTGGGAAGGATTATTAGTAATAGTGCAGATGTGGTAGCCCTGCAAGAGGATTTAAATAAGCTAGATAGATGGGCAAATGAATGGGGGTGTCAGTTTAATGCAGCAAAATGTAAGGTCTTGAGGTTTGGGAAACAATGATGGGATGCTGCATACTCTATGGGAGAAGTTATACTGGAGGAAGTAGGGGAGACGAGATCTGGGGTTGATGATTGATAGAAACCTGAAGTTTAGGGGACATATTGCAAAGGTGGTGAAGGTAACACAGAGGATTGCTGCAATTATGAGAAGGACACTGACCTGCAGAGATAAGAGGGTTATCATTCTGTTGTATAAGTCTCTGATCAGACCACACTTGGACTATTGTTCTCAGATTTGGTCCCTAGGATTTGAAGGGGATAAATTAACTGTGGAAAGGATGGTTTCAGGACTGTACAAGCATAGTTATGAGGATCGGCTGAGGGAATGTGGACTGCAGAGTTTGGTGGATAGAAGAAGGACAGGTGATATGATTGAGACTTTTAAACTGTTGAGAGGTGGTTACAGGGTTGACACTGGGGAGTTCTTTCACTTGGTTGAACAGCAGGAAGGAGTGATGACAAGAGGCCATTCCTAGAAGTTACGAAAGGAAACTGTGAGCAAGATGGTAAGGAGTGGTTTCTTTGTGTGGAGGGTGGTTGAACCGTGGAATGCATTGCCTGATGGAGTGGTGGGAGCGAGAACGGTCAATGAGTTTAAGGAGTGGTATGATAGACTTTGTTTCTTAGGGGGGGACTTCCCCTCGATGAGTCTTTTGACTCCATGGAGGCCTGAATAATAATAATAATAATAATATTAACTCAGCCATCGGCACTTGTTAAATTTATCCTTCCATAGTCATTCTTCCTCTTACTTTCCACATAATAAAAGGACTTTTGGGGATTTCCTTTGGCCTGCTTTGCTAGTTTCTTCTCATAATCTGAATTTTTTTTGCCTTCCTTACCATGCTGGGCACTTTTTTGCCTGCCCATTGCACTGCTTGTGGGCTTGTTGGTTGCCCTTCTCCTTATATTCCCCTGAACAAACTTTTTATTTTCAGCTCTTGCTTGATGAGACTACTCATCTAACTCCTACCTGTAATGTTCCTGAACTTGGGTATGCATGCAAAGGAGTTCCAGTTTGTTCACCAAAGCAACATTTTTGTCATAATTCTGGTTTGAATTTGTCTAACATTGCAGGAGTGGAAAGATATCATGCCAAAATCTCCATTGAATTTCAGTGTCAGGTTTGATGGAATGGTATTTGTTGGAATGATTAATAATACGATGTCTTTTGCTGACACTGTTGTTTCAAGGTGCTGTAAATCTTGTTGACATTGGATAATATAATGCTAACCTGTGCATTTTTATTGAACATACAGGCACTGGGTCTTCTACTTTGGGAGATTGGAGTCCCTCTTCAATTATACTCCCAGGAATATTCATGTAAAATGCAGATTCCCAAATTCCAAGTTGGTGAGTAATTTTGGAAAGTATCATGTGAGGCTTGGAGACAGAATATCACTCAAGACTCATGCCTCACCAGCTTCAAGCAGGAAAGTGGATCTCTCTCTCGGTGATGGGATTTCTTACCATCATGTTGTGGACAGTGGGTTTTATAAGGTTCTCATTAAGGGCTTCACTGGGTGCTGAGGTTTAAGTTCTTTCATCTTTGAAGAGATCTTTATATAAATTTGTTAGATTTATTGGCATATGAGCTATTGTCATTATAGTTGAAGAAAGAGAGGTGATGAAGCTGAAGATATATTTGGTGGTACATTTATGTTCCATTTCCTGTTGTTGGGTACTGAGGAAGAAATGAGCATGAAATGTTGTTATCCTGTAGGCAATGGATATCAACTTTTAGCATCCTTGTTTAAGAGAATGACAACTTGGTATAGGAAAGCCAGTTTGTTTCCATATGAATCAACAGATAATAGATTGTATTTGTTTGATGAATTGTGCTGGATGGGGGGGGGGGCAGGGAATTGAGAATCTTTAATGTATGCCAAAGGACAATCCTTCAGCTAAATCATTGATAGTATTTGCTCTTCCTCTTATTGAGGCGAGACCTATACTGCAGCCCACCTTTCCTAGTACATGATGTGTTTCCTAGGTGAATTCCCAAGTATTTGTTTCCTCTCTATAGACCAAGGGCCAGACATAAATGTGTTGGTTCAGCTTCTCCATTTGCAGCCCCACAGAGGAGAGAATTGCTTTTATACCTCTTTTGTATGGTGTAGATGTAGTAAGTCTGTTTATCTTCATGCCAAGCATTACATCTAAATGGCTTGAATGATGCCTGGGTGAAAACCAAAGGCTTTTAAGCAGCTGAATAAGTAATTCAATAGAATGTTCAGTGGGATTGAATGCTTTTTATTAGTTTAGTGTTACAAGCCCTTGGTTTCACTGTTGTTGTTGTTAGATCCCTTTTGAAGTGTAGGTTTTTGTGACTGAATCTTCCTGGAATAGAAGAACTGTGGTACCTTATTATTTTGTTCAAAGTGGGCTTAGGTCTGTTCACAGTGGCTTTTGATAATATTTTAAAGTCAGTGTTTATAATGGAGATGAGTTGCCAGTTTCTCAGTAAGGTCACTCTTTTCTATGGAATGAGAATATCAGTATTTTCATACTAGGCACGAAGTCATTGGTAGTTGCTTTAACATACATTCCGTGGAGAATAAGTTCAAACTGCTTCCAGAACGATTAAAATTCAGTAGAAAGCCCATCCATGCCAAGAGATTTGTCTTTTGGTAGAGAACCGCAGGGTTTTGTCAAATCATGTAGCATGATGCAAGGCTAATGCAACACCCATCAATGCCACCAGTAAAATCCTCTTTGTTGTGAAAAGACTCATTTTCAGTTCCACATAAAACAGAGCTTCCCATCATGATTTGTTGTATTGTTTAAGGTATGCAGGAAGATTTTGTTGTGATCTTCTATAATGCTTCCACTATGTGTTATAGAAGAAATTCTGATGGATTCTTATTGATGCTTCTCTAATGAAAAGAAATACTTTGTGAATGCATCTATGAAATTTATGTGTATGTTGTGCTCTTATTAGAGCTCCTCTTGCAGAGTGGTTCTCCAAATGTGAAAGAATGGTGGTTTCTAGAGACTTCTTGGAGCCCAGGTTATGTGATTGCCCAGATGATGTGATCATTGCTGCATATTGCATAAGATTGAATTCAGATTCTTCTGGTGACTGTTTGAGTGAACATCTTAACTTTAAACTTAAAGAATGCCTACCAGTGAACAAATGGTCATGAAGTTGGCATGCTTCTATGAGAGAGTAGCAGTATAGTTTATGGAACCATTGAGATACTCTGTGTCTCAATGAAGATTCAGTATGCTACACTTTTGTGTCCAGGAATAGAGATGGGATGGTCTTATGAAGAGTATTGTATGCATGGATATATAGTACCCATCCAGACATGCCTAAAGGGCCCTTCTAGGAAACCTTTTGGCCCTCCAGAAGAACCTTGTGTATGGGGGAGGGGGGGTGTAAGTCTGGAGATATCAGTCAACTCCTAATTATTGATTACATCCTGCTGGAGCGGAGCTAAGGCAAGATGATGTTTTCCTGGCATTAGTATCTGTCCATTGTGAGGTCTAGAGTGCAATTGAAATTCCCCAGGATGAGGTGGTCCTCAGTAACACTGCCGTGGTGACTTTGGATGAACTCCAGTACTTGCTGCAAGCAGTACTTGCTGTGGTATATATATATATTAATTATATGTCACAGTCTGAGTTTTAATGAGTGTATAAATTGCACAACCTGGAAAGGTACTGATGATCCGTAGTTTTGTTTGAAACAATTGAATAGATCCAGTGGAGGATAACCACAATAATATTTGGCCTGTGAAATTTTGCATAGGAGTGGTGACTAAAGGAATATGGTTTACAAGATTTGAGTAATAGATGGGCGAGAGAACATATGACAGAAGTATATACATTGGTAAGGAGATCTTACAGTGTAGACACAAATGAGATTTTACATCTCATAACTGAAAACTGCATAAGGGTATCGTTAAGAGGCATATGAGGTCCATATTCTGCTCATGGCATGTGGCGAGTGTGTGGAATGTGCTAATTGCAAATGTTGAGTGTATCTTCAGTGAATGTTTTTAAAGAAAAAATATTTAGCATTGTGTGACCTGGAAGAAGATTTCCCTTGAATAGGAGCCTACATACCAGTAATAATAATGCTAGATTAGTTAGGTGGATTGAATATTGTTCTCAGAACAATACTGACAAGTTGAGTATGTGGAGTAGTGTTGGGAGGGGGTGATATAACTATTGATGTGCTTCTGTATTCTTAGGCCCTACTGTTTTAACTTCTTTCTTAATAATATTTCATTTAGAGTTTGCTGATGATGTAGAGTTAGGGAGTTATTAAAAATGAGTGGGTAACTCCCTTCAGGAAGATTTAAATAGACTTGTAGATTTGTAGCTTGGAACAGTTTTAATTTTAATAATTGCAAAGTTGTTGTGCTTGGAATGCAAAAGTATAAGGCTGGCACTATATTGGAACTGTGCTTCAGGAGTGATGAAATTAGAGATATCAATATTACTTGAAGTTTAGAAGGCACATTTGAAGATGTTGCAAACTAGAACATATTGCTGCTATGATAAAGAGCACACTGATGAAGGGATAAGGAGATGGTTGTGCCAATGTATCAAAAATTGGTAACGCTACCATGCACGGACTATTGTGCTCAGATTTGGTTCACATAGTTTCCATTGTTATCTGGAAAGTAGAATTCTGATATTGCCTAAGTTATTTGTCCAGAGACAAGTATTATTATTATCCAAAATTCCCATGGCTCATCAAGAGAGACTGCAGAGACCCACTCCAGTTATCATGCCTTCTCTTAAATGCATTCATCCTGAATATACACACTACTTAAACATGCAAAATATTCCACCCACTTACTGCTCTGTTAGAAAAAAATCTTGCTCTCATCCCTTTCTTAACTGCATAGAGACTTAACTTCCACAGATGCCTACTTATCTCCACCTTCCATATAATGAAAATTTTCATCATATGATAACCTATAACAACCTATCAGAAGTTTGAAGATCTCGTTGATATCATCCCTCTTTCTCCTGTTCAGCAGTGTCTGCAGTCCCATACAGTCTGCTCTCAATCTCTCCTCATCATCATCTACATTCCATAATCCTGATATCATTTTGATCTAATTTTTGTTACACTTCTTTGCTCTTCCCACAGCTTCTTTATTCTCTCCAAACTCAGGAGATCAAATCTGCACACAGCAGGTGCAGTCATTCCTTGCATGTCAATGCTCATTTCAGCAGCGTTATTATCCTCTGAGTAGTATTTGTTATTAAGTTTTGCAATGTGACCTTTGAACCTCAGTTTTCTATTTGTCATAAATCCAAGATCCCTAGCCTCATCATGACAAAGTGCATAACTTTACTATCATTGAATTGCAGTTATCATTTGCCCACTGATTCCAACTTATTCAAATCATTCTATGAGTGCTATATATCAGTAGCATCTTTGATTGCCCTGCATATCTTTGCATCATTAGCAAATAATTGAACATCTGTAAGGTCTGTCCCTCCCAGTATCATTAATGCATAGGCTGAACAATAGTTGTTCAAGGGCTGATCCCTGTGTGTGTGTGGGGGGGGGGCATACACCACTGGTTACCTTAAATGTGGTGGATTCAGTCCCCCCCCCATATACCACTTTCAGATAGGTATCTATCAGCCACTCACTTATTCAAGTGAACAGTTTATATTCCAATCTCATATTCTCCACTTTATGCAACAACCTTTCATATGGTATCCTATCTGATGCCTGAGCCAAGTCCACCCATATCATAATGTATCCATTCCCTTTATCCAACTCTGTCATAACATTATTATAAAATATGAGCAAATTGCTGAACCATTAAACCATGCCAGCCTGGCTGGCCGAGTGGTTAGCGTGTCTGCTCCATTCAAGAGGCTGCGGGTTCGAATCTCGCCGTGGGCACGGATGTTTGGGATTGTCTGTGGAAATACTAGTGGTGGTGGTCAGCGGTAGATGCCGTTGGTGTAGTTGCAGTCAGTTGGTGGATTGTGAGTGGTGGAAGCAGAGCTGTAGAATAGATGCCCTCCCTTGATGAGTTTTTGGACTCCCTGGAGGTGACAAATAATAATAATAATAATAATAATAATTAGTGGATTTACTGAAAGGAGGTCATGTTTGTAAACCCATTTCTGTATTCAAGTTCTTATAAATTTTTCGAAAATATTCACCACCACTCCAGAGATGTTAATAATAATATTGCTTGGAGGAAGATGCATTGTACACTATTCTATTAATTGGAAAAACTTGATATGAAAAATGATATTTACAATATTTTGAACAGTGAAATTACTCTCATCATGAATGAACAAATTGATAATTCTTGTTATAATATTTATTATTATTACAATTATAATTTTTGCAAATTTTTATTATTTCAAAAATTTTTATTATTGTGATATAAATATAAATAATAATTACTGATATTCTTGTTAAAAATTGATAATTGATTAATGGATTGTAGTGATTTGAATGAAAGTCCAAAACTGGAACTGAAGAATATCAGACAAGGTGAAAGGCAGTGCTGGATGTAAGATTAAGAATGATAGCCAGAAGAGTTAGCATGAGAATATAAGTGTGGAGAAGGTGAGTGTGAAGATGGAAATAAGTAAAAAAGGAAAACCAGACATAATTATGGAAGCTGAAGTTGTGCTTGACTAACAAAGCAATAGTGGAAACAATTAGGGGAATGCAAGAATTCAAGAATGAAATTATTAACACTAGGAATGAAATTAAGCATGTACAGAATGGAAATAGATGTATGATAGATATAAACGGAAGAATGTAAAAGAATAAAATGAAAGATAGTGGAGAGAAAGTAGTAAATAATTCAAGAATAGCACTATATGGATACTCATAAAAGGTATGGTGGATGAGAGAATGCATGTGTTTTTCCAGAGAGAGAATGAACAGGGATATGAGAATTAAGCATGCAAGGGAGTTAGAGGCTGTGGTTGGAATGAATGATTTGGAAGAATGTGAAAATTGATATCAGAGCCTCTGCAGGTAGCTTCCGTAGCTCAATTGGTATAGATAAAGTCCTTTGGCCAGAAAGACATGGGTGTGATTCCCATCTATGACATGAGGAATCTTTATCTGGTCTCTTTTGACTAAAGATAAGTTAACTGGTCTCATACAGAGGTAGAGGGTTTTTTTTGTCCCTCAGAAAGACAAACTGGCCCTGCAAACACAGATGGATTTACGGTCATAAATATATATATATACTTAATCCAAATGAAATCAGGAGGGCTCAATCTGCCTCCCCAAAGGGATGGGGAGAAATACGAATATTATGAAGGAGAGTGAAAGACAACAATGATGAGTTGTGCAAGACAGCGAAGATCTTGAATGGTATGTTAGAAGAAATGTGTGAAGAGAAAGGAGTGAATGTGTGGGATGAGCTTGAGGGACAAATGGAACTATATAAGAGTGAAGGACTGCATTTGGAAGTCATTTGGAAAGGTTGCTGCTAGAAGGAAGTGTAATGAGTGTTGCAAACAGGGTATTAGTGGAAGTCAGAGATGATGTGAATGAGCAGAAGAGTGGACCAAGTGAGACCGCTGTGGTTGTAAATGGAAAGGAGAATGTGGGAATAGGAATGTAAGTTGGACGGCGAAATAGGGAGGTCAGGAGACACAGTGTAAGGAGAGTGCATTCTGAAAGAAGTAATGAATGCATGAATATGGATGGTCAGCATGGAATGGAACAGCCTGGAATACATGTGGATTTGAGTTGGGGAGGGGGGTTATGGGGCAGGAGGTGAGCAGAGCAGACAGGAGCAGTTGAGAGGAAGTCACAAATGGGGGCAGTATGAGTAGGACTGTTTATAGACCAAGAAATGAATTATTATGCTTATTTATGAATGCCAAGAATATTAGAAATAAGGGAAATGAAATTGTTGTATTGATTGAGTTTATGTGCCTGGAAATAGTTGGAATAAGTGAAACATAGTTGAGTGAGAATGACATCTTGATGGGAATAGAAATGGATGGTTATGATGTTTTTTGGTGAAGATAGGAAAGTCAAGAAGGGAGGGTAATGCTAATGATGATAACAGAATATTTTGTCTGTGCAAATTTGAGATACAAGAAGGGAAAAGTGGTAGTGGTTTTGAAGCAGTATGGTGTGAAGTGGAGGTTGATAGAATGAGGAAAGTAGAGACAATGAAATATATATATGCAACTTGACTTAGTAGAAAGTGAAGGATGATTTATGAATGATTGATTGGTCATTGATTGGAATGAAGACATAGCATCGCAGAATAAGCAGAATGAGTTTTTTTAAGTTCTTAAGGGACAGCAATCTTTGGCAGTATGTAACAGAGTACACATAAGGGTTAAGAGTTCGTATCTGGTTATATAATCAGAGGATATGATTGTGAATGTCTAATCTTCCTCACTTGGTTGGAGTGACCATGAAGTGATGGCCTGAGTTGCATATGACAACATCTATAAAGAAGGGATATGTGTGGAACTACAAAGGTGATGAATATGGAAAGCTTAGAAGCAATTGGGAACTATAGCATGGAAAGAGGAGTTGAGTGGGAAGGAGATATATGCTGTTTGGGCATTGATTAAGAGTTATTTAACAGCAGTAATGTGTAAGTGTATTCCAAAGGTTGAAATGACTAAACACGGTAACAGTAAAATGAATGAATGAATGAATGAATGAAGAGATTGAGCGTGAAATCTGGAAGAAGGAGGAGGCACTGTAGAGGCAACAAAAGATGACTGTTAGTAATGATCAGTTGCATGAAGAGTACAAAGAGCAGGCCAGGAAAGTGATTTGGTAAAGGCAACAGAAGTGCAGTATGAGAAGATATTAGCCAGTCAAGCTAAGAAAAATCTTAGTAATTTCTTTGAATACGTGGCAGGTAGAAGGAAAAATGACTATGGGAGGACAATGCTAGTTAATGACACTGGCAAATTGGTAATCAATGCACTGGATATAGTTGAAGTATCCAAGAAACAGTTCATCAGTATTTCATCCTGTCATATGCAGCTGGAGTGAAGAGAGTATGGTAGAGACAGGACTGATGGTAATTAATAAATTTGATGTTAATAAGGAAATAGGCCTTGACAGTGTATCACCACCTGTCTAGAGGGAATGCTGTATAGAATTAATGGCACCTTTGGCAAACCTGTTTAACGTGAGTATTGCAACAGGTCAAGTCCCAGAGGAATGAAAGGTGGGCAAATTCGTTCCACTTCACAAATGAAGGGGGAGGGGATAAGACTGAGGTTACAAATTATAGGCCATTCTGCATGTCTCCGGTTGTTAAGGTATTAGAGAAGTTGGTGAGGACAATGGTTCAGAAGTGGATCAACAATAGCAGTATTACAACAAGGTGACAAATTCATTCAATAAAGAAGACGCATATATGGTGGTGTATTTGGATTTTTCTAAGGCCTTTGATAGACTTTCACATGACAAGCTATTTGCTAAATTGAAACAAATGGGATTAGATAACAAACTAGTGAGTTGGATAGCTGATTGGCTGTTGGACAGGTATCCTCAAGTTGTGTATGAAGGAGTGGTATACCAAAAACGGAAGATTACTAGTGATGTGACCAGTGGCGGCCGGTGAAAATTTTAAGTGGGGGTTCTGCATATACAAAATAAAAAAAAATTAAACATTTTAAAAAAATAATAAATTCTTTTTTTTCCTAATCAGTAACCAATTTATTAATAAATAAATTTACATATTAAAAAATTGCTTTATTAAAAATATTTCATCCTCACCACGAACAAACACCAATGATAAAAGTTTTGTATCTCACAGAAATAATATACGATACACTGCCCAACCAAGCAGTGTCGGAATGACCTTGTAACATGCAATCACAAGTGCAAACGGATATCAGTGAGTCTGGCTGCAATCGGTCGATTGTGATAATTCCGACACTGCGTTAGATGGCAATATGTCCCTTAATCTAAAGAGTTAATCGAACAATCCCAATTATTAACTATTCAATCACTGTCGAAACATAAGCTGTAACCTTTAATATGTTGTATTGCATTTATATAATGTTGTAAGCATTGTTATTATTTATAAACACAAACAAAATTTAAATTTTTAAATTTTTCCTTGGGGGTGCTGCAATGTTGCAGTGCTTATGTACAGGCCCACTGGATGTGACTCAGGTATCTGTTTTGTGACCATTATTGTTTAACTTGTATGGTAAGGACATTTGAACTGTCTTAACTGGTCATGTGCAGCTGTTTGCTTATGATGTAATGTTGGGATGAGGTATGAGAAGTACAGCAGGAGTTGTGGCCTTGCAGAATGATCTAAATAGACTATGTGATTGGGTAAATGAGTGGAGCTATTAGTTTAATGTTGCAAAGTGAAAGGTCTTGAATTTTGGTAGGCAAAGTTGGGATGCATCATATATAATTAATGGAGAAAATTTGAAGGAGATGAAAGATCTGGGAGTGATGGTGAACAGAGACTTGAAATTGAGGGATCACATTGCCAAAATTGTAAGAAAATCCCAACAGATTATGGCAATAATTAAGAGGACATTGACATGCAGAAGCAAAGAGGTTATGGTTCCTTTGAATAAGATTTTGATTAGGCCACCACTTATGGACTACTGTGCACAGATTTAGTCACCTGGTTTTCAGGGGAATGAGGATGTATTGGAGAGGGTAAAGAGGAGGTTTAGTAAGTAGTGTCAGGTCTGGAATGTCAGTGTGAAGAGAGATTGAGGGAATGCAGCTTACAGAACCTTGCGAATAGAAGAAGAGGAATATGATTGAGATGTATAAGTTGGTGAGGAGTTTGTTATCAGATTAATGTGGAAAAGCATGGGTAAAACTAGAAACTATTCCTGGAAGTTGTATAAGCAGTGTATAAGCAGAGGAGGAGGAGTGAGAAGCAGGTTCTTTGCATGGAGAGGAATTGGTGAATGGAATGCATTTCCTGAAATTGTGTTAAGTCAGGAAACTATGAATGGATTTAAGGTGGTTTGATGATAATTTTGTATGAATGAGTATAGACCTTTATATGCATATTGGTACTACATGAGATTATTATGGCTGAAGCAGAAGTGCGGAAATAGTTCCCACTGTTGGGCTGGGATGCTTGGTCTTAGCTGTTGTGCTGAATCTCTAAAGATGAGTGTTTCCCAGATTTGAAGTTGTTTCATACAACTGAATTTCTTCAGATTTGGGCAGTTCCTTAAAGCTGAGGTAGATTCTAGGAAATATCTTTTATATTTAAGTTGTTTCTGTGAAGTAAGGTGGAATTTTTCCACCATATCTTGTGGTGGGCATCCAAAAAAAGTCACTTTACTCCACAAGAGGATGTTTAAAAATGAAAAAAAAAAAAAAGTTCAGTGTCTTGAATCTATGTTAACTTGGTTCTTAAAACAATTTTTGGGGTCATTGTTAAAGCAAACTAAGTTTAACAATATATCTATAATTATATTACTACAATGCATTAAACACAAAAAATCCTCTAAACTAAAATCATATGCTAAAAATATATAGCTAATTTATGAAAACGGCAAATTAGAAAGAAAAAAAAACATCACCAATCTTTCAGGCGCTTTATAATAACATGGCCACACTAAATAGCCCAATCCAGGAAATATCAGGACTGAAATTTTGTTTATGAGAAGAGAGTTAGGGAATGCAAATTGCACGAATTAATGGATAGGCAGAAAAGAGATGATATGATAGTGATGGAAATTTGCATGGATTAATAAAGAAGGAATTATGCTTAGAAATGAATGTGAGAAGGGTGAATGAGAGGCCATCTGTAAAAGCTCTGTGAAGGTGTGATGATGAAGTCAATGAGGAGTAGATTTTTTTACATGGATAATGATAGACAAGTCAGGTACATTACTGGAATGTGTTGTGAATTATAAGATTATGAATGAATTTCAGGATCAGTGTGATAGTTATGTTGCTCACTGAGTGATGTTTTCTGCAGTGAGTCGTGTGTGACCCCCTTGGAGATATGTTATATTGTTATAATAATAATAACATAAAAAGTTAAATCACTGGTGGCTAATATGTATCATTTAAATCTTGCTATGATAATATTGAAATTTTCCACTAAAGAAATTTTCGAGAATTTCTGAGACAGAGTTATTTATTTTTTGTCATCACTAGAAATGGGTAAATGCCATTATGGAACATATAGAATTTAGCACTCATTATTTGAAACAAGGAATGCTGGACTCAGATAGCGATGAAGACTTAGGAGATGCAAAATCAATAGGAACAATGCAAGTTGTATTACAGGTAAGTTAGTACTGTTATATTTAGCTTGAAGTAAATTTGTTTGTTATTCATTTTCTGGTATTTTTCCCAGCCAGGTGGTACTAAATGGGCAGCTTGGTATGCAATGGAAAATGACGTAGTTATGTGGAAATGAAGGATATTTATTTTATTATTACAGTATTTAGAAGACTTTATGGTAACAAGTCAGAGCATAAATGCTTATTGTAGATTCCATTTCTCAAGTTTTAAAGTGGTTCTTTTTATTGGCATTCAGTGTGAAAGTGTTATATATATATATATATTGTATATTTATCATTTTTTTTACATGATCTCAAACCCTACTCAAGGACCAAATATAGAACTTTTTTGAAGTGACTTCAAGCCTCTGACAGGTGACGTCACCACACAATGAAATTCATCTTTGACCCAAAGATGCTCACAAACATCCATGCCCCTAGCAGGATTTAAACTTTCTGGATAGAGAGTGGACATGCTAACCTGATTAAAGTTGATCAAGTAGTTAGCATATTTCAAATTTTTGCATTCCACATGATGGATGAATCAGGTATTGCAATTATTGCAAAAAGAGAAAGTTCTATGAAATAATTTACTAGATGACCAAATAACAATGCAGATGAGGAAAGCGAAGTCTTCACAAAATGACATAAAGCAATTTGGTACCTCATTAATGAGTCCCCCCCCCCCTCCCTTCACAAAGCAGATTTTTTTGAAAAAGGCAAAACCTTTAAAAGAGCTGATGATCTATTCAACCACACTCAGTGCATTCCATTGTAGAGATACTGAAGAAAAGATCACCCCTTTCCTACCAGCAAAGCAGAACACCTTAACTGGGACCATGTACATACTATGATTCTCAACTATAGATACTAATCAACACTGCCTTGGACTAGAAGCAAATTGTAATAGTTTTTATAGGTTTATCAAAAGCATTTGACATACACTTACATGCAAAAAAATTACTAGTAATGCTGATACAAATCAATTTGCTGGACCTCTTGCATGTGCAAAAACTGTTTAATCACTGAACACAACTTACTTGTATAAATTCAATCTGCATCAAAGAGATACTAACAACCTGTGGAATCCCAGAGGAAGCACTTCTCTCCTCAGTCCTCTTAAGCATTACATGCATGATGTTAATCACCTACTACTAACAGACAAAGATATGCCATATGCAAATAATGCAGCTGCATATCAGTATATAATGATTTAAGCACAGCCTGTGTAAACGTGCATCATTACAGTATTAACCTAGTCACCAACTGGCTGACTCGGTTAGGTTAAGTTGTGTGAAGAACTTCCTTTCTTACAAATTGGTGGTCTCTTCAACACTGCAGTTATCCACTTCAGTGCCTTAACCACCTTACCAACATTGCCACTAAATTTTAATCGTCTGTCCTCTATAATCACTCCCTGCAGTCTCTAGTGTCATTTATTACTATTAGTAAATTCCCATGGGGTGCTTAAGGGTCAAAGCTGTATAACTGAGAAGAGAACCCCACATAGCCCTTAAAGGAATGTGGAGAACCGACCAGGGCTTCTGACCTAATGTCCAATCCTCACCTTCTCGTGGTGCACCCTGTTGGGTATCTACTTGGATACTGAACGAATGAGGATGGGCTGGCAATTTGGGATTTAGCTGACCAAATAGTATTCTTATTGGTTAAACCAAAATAAAAAACGATGGTACAAAATGACAAAATTTCCTGCCGGCTGGAGCGTCACCCAGTTAAACAAGGGCCCCTGTTGTTTTCGCCAGGGAACCAGGGCGAACAGCAAAAAGTCAGCTACTGGAACAAATCTGAAAACACACCCCAACTCAACATCACCAGAGTTAAAGATCGGTACTATCAACATAAGAAGCCTGAATGGCAAAGAAATGGAGCTAGCTGAGGAATTAGATAAGTACCAGATCGACATAATAGGGGTGACTGAAACAAAAAAGACCAAAACTGGTGAAATCTTTCTGAGCAATAACTACAAAATGTTATATTCAGGCAATGACAATCAAGGAAAAGAAGGAGTAGCCATAGTATTCAACACAAAATACAAGGCTAATCTTCTTGAATGGCAGTCAGTCTTAAGTAGAGTAATGTGGACAAATATGACAATGGCGAACTGGACAATGAGACTTATTTGTGCCTGTGGTCGCACAAAAGGTTCTACTAAGGTAGAAGTGGAGGAATTTTTTGAGGCTTTAGAAAAAGCAACTGACACAATGAAAAAGGAAAAGTTGGTCCTTGTTGGGGAACTAAATAGCAGAGTAGGAAATGATTGTGAGACATACAAAAACATTTTGGGAAAATTTGGAGAAAAGAGCAAAGCTAATAATAATGGCAAATATCTGTTGGATTTCTGCTCAGGACATGGACTGGTTATTACTAACACCATGTTCCAACATAAAAATGTGCACAAATTCACATGGAGAGAAGAGGCAAGGAATAAGAAAAGTCTCATTGACTATGTTATTGTTGATAGTGATGTTTCCTCCCTGGTGCAGGACACCAGAGTGTACAGAGGATTTGAAATTGGAAGTGATCACTATTTAGTCTTGAGCAGGATAAAATTGAATTTCATAGTGAAAAGAATAACATGTAAGAAAGGTTTAAAGTTTAAACAGGAATCAAACCTTGGAGATTCAGTGGCAAGCCTTGAAGAACGTACTGATTGATTCAACTAGAGAGGCATATGGTGAAGTTGTCTGCAAGGATAGAAAAATCAGAACTCCATGATGGACACAGAAAGTTAAAGAGGCAGTGAAGGAAAAGAAGAAAGCATATCAAAAGTTCCTGTCAAATAAGTCAGCTTGTGCTCTTAGAGAATACAGGGACAAATTATTATTATTATTCCAGGCAACTCCAAGAAGTTGACAGACTCATTCAGGGAGGCCCTAACATCATGTCAATAACAACTTCGACATTCACACAGTATCTCTCATACCTCGCCTTGAACTCATTCATGGTCGTAGCATCCACAACAGACTCAGGCAGCTTATTCCACTCATTCACCACTCTCCAAGTAAAAAACCTAGCTCTAACACCCCTGCTAACCACATTCTTGCCCAGCTTCCATGTATGGCCCCTAGTCCTCCCACCACCAGTCCTATTCTCAAAAATATCATCTGGATTAATCTTATAGTAACCCTTCAGTAATTTGAATGTCTCAATCATATTGACCAATTTTTGCAACCCACAAATCTTCAACCTGTTCTCATAAGGTTCATTCACAGACCTGCTATCATCTTGGTCACTTCTCTGGATCCTTTCCACCTCTTCCCCATCAAGAAGAAACCCTGGCGTCCATGTCTGGGCACAGTAGTCTAGATGGGGTCTTATTAAGGCTCGATATAGAGGAACAATAACTTGTTTGTCTCTGCATGTTAAAGTATTTTTCAGAAGCCAAGTGATTTGATGGGCTGATTTAGCCACTTTTGCAATGTGCCCCCTAAACTTCAATTCCCTATCCACCAACACTCCCAAATTTCTGGCCTCATCAATCTCCTGGAATAAAATTCCACCAATGTGATATACTGCTGCTATTCTTTTCACCCCAAAATGCATAACCTTACACTTTGCCACATTAAATTGACATCCATTTTCCCTAGCCAAATTTCAATAATCCATTTTCCTCCAAACTATCCAAATCATCCTGTAAAATTTTGACATCCTGTGCACTCACAATTGTGAGTGCACATCCAGTGCACACCCAACTTTGCATCATCAGCAAACAAGTGAACACTTCCTCTCAGATCCTTTCCTATATCATTGAATAACAAATTGAAAAGTAGTGGTCCAAGAACAGAGCCCTGCGGCACACCACTAGTCACAAGCTGTCTTATGGACTCCACTCCTGAATAAACCACTCTTTCCATCATATCACTCCATCAACCACCCTCCTATCCATCTCACCAACCCTATATCCATCCCCATCTGCTCCAGTTTACTGATTACAGTTCCATGTGGTATCCTGTCAAAGGCCTTGGCAAGGTCCAGTAGAATCACTGTAAACCCATTACCCTTATCCAGTTCAGCCGTCACTGTGTTATAAAACGTGAACAAGTTACTGAGGCATGATCTACCCTTCATAAAACCATGTTGTCCCCCATACAATATCCCATTTTTATCTATCTAATCCTGTATTATTTTCTTGACTAATTTCTCCAAGACCTTGACAACGATTCCTGATATGCTAATCAGTCGGTAATTTACAACAGCAGTCTTGGGACCTCCTTTATGCAGTAGAACTATTTTCCCCTCTTTCCATCCCATCGGGATTAACCCAGACCCGAGACTCAAATTAAACAAAATGGTAAATGGTACTGACAATTCTTTAGCCGCTTCATGTACGACACGAGCTGGTATACCATCCAATCCCACAGATGTATTGACATTGAGGTTATGCAATAGACTACTCACCTCCACTTCATTCACCACAATTCCCATATAATCTATTGGTTCATTCATTTCTGTAATGTCACCACCTGGATGATATATTCTTGCAAAGTGCTCATTCAGTAACTCAACTATATCAACTGATTCAGTTACCTCCCTACCATCAGCATTCTTTAAAATCATTCTGCCATATACATTTTTTCTTTTACTTGCAACATATCGAAAAAACTGCTTAGGATTCTCTTTAGCCTGCATGGCCATTGTTCTTTCGTAATCTTTTTTTGCTTTTCTTACTATACTCGTTACCCTTTTGGCCTTCCAGTCACCTTTCTCCTTAAATTCCCTCCATAGTTGTTTCTTTTTTTGCAGCTCAAGCTTAATGGTATTATTCATCCATTTAACTCCTACTTGATTTATTATTCGGACTCTAGGTAGACGTTCAGCCACTGCTTCATGCAAACACTTCTTAACTGCCACCCATGCACTATAAACTTCTAGACCTTGCAGTTGTACATGCCATGGCACTGAACCATTCAAACTCCTAAGCTTGTCATACTTACCAGCCTGATTATTCCACATGTACCCTGTTTTAATTGTAAATTCCACACCTTTAGCCAGCTCCCAAATCAAGACCGTATAATCACTCTCACCAATTGGTGGCAATGTGGTCATATTTGTTAGAGCCAAATCCTCAGCCAAATGCAAGAATGCTAAACATTGTGTAAAACTAGCTAAACAAAAGTCATGGGAGGACTTTGGCCAGAATATAGAAAATAAATATCAAGAAGATGGCAAAATATTCTGGAGATTGTTGAAGAAGCATAGGAATGGAGGAAAGAGTGCTGTAAAAGGAGTTAGAAATGATAAGGGTGACAGGAAAACGGGAGAAAAAGATATCCTTGAAGTATGGAGTAATTACTTTGAAAAACTGCTAAATGAAACAAGCAGTGACAGCACAGTGGTAAAAAACACTGACCAGGCATGCAGTCAGGAATACATATCCATACTTGAAGTAGAAAAAGCCATCAAAGGCTTGAAATGTGGAAAGGCAGCAGGAGTAGATGATATTCGACCAGAAATGCTGAAGTATGGTGGTATAAGAGTCTTACAGTGGCTGCACTGCATAGTTCAGAAAGCCTGGACATAGGGACGAATTCCCGATGATTGGAGTAGAGCTCTCATAGTACCCATATATAAAAAGGGAAATAAAACTGAATGTGAGAATTACAGAGGTATTTCCCTACTGTGTGTTCCTGGCAAGATCTATACAAGTATATTTGAGAAATGGTTGAGAAGAATTGTGGAAGAAAAGCTAGGCGAAGAACAAGCTGGATTCAGGCCAAATAGAGGCTGTCAGGATCAGATCTTCACTTTACGACAAATAGTCGAGAAAGCATGGGAATATAACAAAGATCTGTATTTAAGTTTTGTCAATTTGGAAAAGGCATATGACAAGATGCCAAGAGAGAAGCTATTCAATATGCTACAGTTGTATGGTGTCAATGGGGCATTATATCAAGCAATACTTAGTCTTTATTTGAGTTGTAAGTCAGCAGTTAGAATTGAAGGAAGTACAGGAAGATAGTTTAATGTCAAATCTGGTGTGAGACAAGGATGTACATTATCCCCAATGTTATTCATTATCTATATGGATCACATTATGAAGGAAAGTGGTATTAAACATGATATCAAAATTGGAGATGTTAATGTCAGCTCTTTGCTTTATGTGGATGATGTTATATTTCTAAATAAACCCACTACAAGTCTGCAAGATTCTCTGACTAAATTGAATAACTGTTGTAATAGATATGGTATGAAGGTCAGCAATAAAAAGACAAAGACAATGAAAATAGACAGAATCGTTGAAAATGTCATCTGTGTTGTGAATGGAGAACCTGTGGAACAAGTAAAACATTTCAGCTACTTAGACACGATTTTTAGTGAAGATGGTAAATTCAACGTAGAAATAGACAACAGAATCAGCAAAGCTGGTAAGGTGGGAAGTCAATTGAATAAACTCATATGGAATAAGAGAGAAATTAGTCGGAACACTAAATTAGCTGTATACAAGACAGTGTTCAAACCAGTTTTAACTTATAGATTTGAGAGCTGGGTCAGAAGTAAAACACTTGACCAAAGACTAGAGACCACAGATATGGGAGTCCTGAGAAAGATTATAGCCAAGAACAGATGGCATCAATGGCAACATCATATTAAAAATGAGGATATTGGGAAAGAACTTGACATTGTCGGCATCCAGGAATGTGTTAGCAGAGCTAATCTCAGGTGGTATGGTCACTTAAACAGAATAGATGAAGAAAGATTAGCGAAATGGGTATTCTCTGCCAGGTTGGCAGCAAAACGACCCAGAGGAAGACCAAGATATAGATGGATTGATATGATACAAAGTGCCTTAGACGATAGAAATATAAGATCTGATAATGTTGGCGTCTTGACAAGTAACAGACTGATTTGGAAGAAAATTGTAGATAGGAAGTTAGTAATGATGTAATTTTTTTCATGTAGTACTATCATATCCTGTACACCCCTTGAGGGTACATGGCAGGAATTTGATGATGATGATGATGTAAATTCCCATTAATGTAAAATTCTCTGATTGCCATGTCCTCATTCCAGAATACATATCCTTGCACTTAGGGACTTTAAACTCATTAATATTTCCCCATAGAATTAGTCTCTTGAAGTCAACCTGAAGATTCTCTTTTAGATATGTTCCTATCACTCACCACAAATTAGCATTATCAGCAAAAAACTGGATATGACCCACCGAGCCATCATTATTATTATTAATATGCAAGTTAAATAACAATAGTTATTTCATTTCAGTCCATTAATCTTCACTCCCAGAAAACACACTTTCTTTGCTCTTTCATGCAGCAAACCCCCAATGGAATCACAGTATTACTTTTTTTTGCCTATTTCTGCTTTTATTTTGATTTTTTCTTAAAATTGTTGCTATTTTCCAGTTCAGTTCTCTTCAGATGATCTGCTTGGCATCCAATTATGTATTTTGTCCTCTTAATCTCTATCTCATATTAAAACAGTCTGAACCCCATTGCCTATATCAGTCACACTAACACCACTGCCACTGATTTCTACTCTGGTTGGATTTAACTCTTCTGCAATCATTGTTCAACTTCTGTCTTGTTTCTCCTTCCTGAATATGCTGAACTCAGTATTTCTGTAATAGTAGCCTCTGTCAGCCAGGTTTCACTGCTAACATTAATTTTTGGTCCCACTACATCTACCAGTATCAAGTGCTCTTCATATTTATTACTTATGCTTCTGGCATAAGTTCATTTTCATTCACTGTGTATCTCTTATGTGTGCAGACTTATGATAACATATGATAACTTATGATAACTTGCAAGTAAAAGGAAAAATGCTCATGGTAGAATGATCTTAAAAAATGCTGAGGGTAGGGAGGTAACTAAATCAGTCGATGTTGTGGAATTACTGAGCGAGCACTTTGCAAGAGTATATCATCCAGGTGGTGGCTTTGCGGAAATGGAGGAACCAACAGCTTATACTGGAATTGTGATGAATGAGGTAGAGGTAACTAGTCTATTACAGAACCTCAATGTCAATACATCTGTGGGATTGGATGGTATACCAGCTCGTGTCGTACGTGAAGTGGCCAAGGAATTGTCAGTGCCCTTGACCATTATGTTTAATTTGAGCCTCAGGACTGGGTCAGTCCCAAGGGGGTGGAAAGAGGGGAAAATAGTTCCACTGCACAAAGGTGGTTCCAAGGCTGCTGTTGAAAATTACCGGCCAATCAGCATAACAGGAATCATTATCAAGGTCTTAGAGAAAATAGTCAAGAGGAAAATACAAGATTGGATAGAAGAAAATGGGATACTGTATCGGGGACAGCATGGTTTTGTGAAGGGTAGGTCATGCCTCAGTAACTTGCTCACGTATTATAACACAGTGACGGCTGAACTGGATAAGGGTAATGGGTTTACAGTGATTCTGCTGGACCTTGCTAAGGCCTTTGACAGGATACCACGTGGAATTCTAATCAGTAAATTGCAGCATATGGGAATGGACATAGGGTTGGTGAGATGGATAGGAGGGTGGTTGACGGAGAGATATCAGAGAGTGGTTTACTCAGGAGTAGAGTCCACAAGACGGCCTGTGACTAGTGGTGTACCACAAGGATCTGTTCTTGGACCACTGCTGTTTAATTTGTTCATAAATGATATAGGAAAGGATCTGAGAGGAACAGTTCATTTGTTTGCGGATGATGCGAAGTTGGGTAGGGCAATAGTGAATGCAGATGACGTCAAAATTTTGCAGGATGATTTGGATAGATTGGAGGTCTGGGCTAAGGAGAATGGATGTCAATTTAATGTGGCAAAATGTAAGGTTATGCATTTTGGGGTGAAAAGATGGGAGGCAGTTTACTGCATTGGTGGAACCGTGCTCCAGGAAATTGATGAGGCACGAGATTTAGGAGTGTTGGTGGATAAGGAATTGAAATTTAGGGGACACATTGCAAAAGTGGCCAAATCAGCTCATCAAATCACTTGGTTGCTGAAGAATACGTTGACAAGCAGAGACAAGCAGGTTATTGTTCCTCTGTATCGAGCCTTGATAAGACCTCATCTCGACTACTGTGCTCAGATTTGGTCACCTAGGTTTCTTCTTGATGGGGAGGAGGTGGAGAGGATCCAGAGGCGAGTGACCAAGATGATAGCAGGTCTGTGGAATGAACCGTATGAGAACAGGTTGAGGATTTGTGGGTTGCAAAAATTGATTGATAGGCGGAGGAGGGGAGATATGATTGAGACATTCAAATTACTAAAGGGTTTCTATAAAATTAATTCAGAAGATATTTTTGAGAACAGGGCTAGTTGTGGGAGGACTAGGGGACATCCATGGAAACTGGGCAAAAGTGTGGTTAATAAAGGTGTTAGAGCTGGGTTCTTTACTTTTAGAGTAGTGAATGAGTGGAATGCGCTCCCTGAGTCTGTGGTGGATGCTGTGACAGTGAATGAGTTTAAGGCGAGGTATGATAGATACTGTATGAATGTCGAATAGTTGTGATGAAAATGATTTGGGGCCTCCCTCGATGAGTCTAATGACTCCCTGGAGTTGCCCGTAATAATAATAATAATAATATTAATTTAATTCATGGAACATCTCTATCTCAGTTGGTATAGATGAGTGCTCCTTGGTTGGAAAGACCTGGGTTGAGATGGAAGGCTTTTCTTCAGAAAAACCTGCCTCCTTTTTTTTCCCTCTCAAAACAGACAAACCACCCACAAACACCTGGGTCTACATGCATAAATACTTGCCCTTAGGGGATACAGCAGAGAAATATCATGCCTGCTGCATTAATTCACTATGACCCCTAATCAGGGGACTCTCTAGCTCTTGCCTCATTTTTGACTGCATTCCTTCTCAGCTTCCATGAATGTCCTCTCCCAATCCTCTATAAACTTAATTTCATATACAGGCATCCTGTATGATCCTTTTAGAAGTTTGTAGGTCTATCATGGAACATCTCTATCTCAGTTGGTATAGATGAGTGCTCCTTGGTTGGAAAGACCTGGGTTGAGATGGAAGGCTTTTCTTCAGAAAAACCTGCCTCCTTTTTTTTCCCTCTCAAAACAGACAAACCACCCACAAACACCTGGGTCTACATGCATAAATACTTGCCCTTAGGGGATACAGCAGAGAAATATCATGCCTGCTGCATTAATTCACTATGACCCCTAATCAGGGGACTCTCTAGCTCTTGCCTCATTTTTGACTGCATTCCTTCTCAGCTTCCATGAATGTCCTCTCCCAATCCTCTATAAACTTAATTTCATATACAGGCATCCTGTATGATCCTTTTAGAAGTTTGTAGGTCTATCACCGCTCCTTTTTATTCTGTTTACTAGTGTCTTCAGTCCACACATTCTCAATCTCACCACAAGAGGGTGGAAGATAATTCACATGGTGATTTTGGTGACAAAAGATAAGTTATTTTTGGAAGAATTTAATCACAGTTACATCATCCTTTTTGCATCATCACATTTATGTTAGCAATTACTATAAGAATA
This sequence comes from Typopeltis vanoorti, assembly GCF_054136105.1. Taxonomy (NCBI): domain Eukaryota; kingdom Metazoa; phylum Arthropoda; class Arachnida; order Uropygi; family Thelyphonidae; genus Typopeltis; species Typopeltis vanoorti. Next base: position 14,171,419 of record NC_143569.1, read on the forward strand.
ATGGGCTTAATTTTTTGATTTTCAAAGATTTAATATTTGTTTTCTTGTACACTGTATAATGCATCATGGTGCCCATGTGCAAAACAGTAGTGGGCATGTTGTAATAGATTTCACAGTATGATGTGAATACAGCCTATCCACGCGTATAGTAGTGGGCAATTTTAACATGCATGATTATGTTCATTCCACCATGTGAGAAATATGTGGTCTTTGTAGACCTCATTGAATTGGTTATTTCCACTTCTCTTATGCTTCCTCCATAATGCCCTTTTTCTCTGTATCGCATGCTTAATCTCTTTATTCATCCATCTCACACCTACCTTATTTAACCTTCTCACCCTTGGAATACATTTAGACATTGCATCTGCTAGATAGTTTTTGAAAATTCTCCAAGCTGCATTGATTTCTTTTCCAGCTAACTCCTCATTCCACGCTACACCTTCAAGCTGTCTCCTGAGCTCTTCATAATCACGCCCCCCCCCCTTGTAGTTCCACATATACCATTTTTCACACTCTTTTACACTGCTGGCAACACCTCAGGTAATCACCTCGTGGTCACTATCACCAATTGGTGGATGATTTGCCACCTCATTTGTAATTACATCCTCTGATGAGATGATCAAATCCAAGACCCTCAATCCTCGTGTGCCCTCTGTTACATACTGTCTGAGGTAGTTATCCCTCAAAAACTCAAGAAACTCATTTTCTTTACTTCCAGTTGCTATCTGATCATTCCAGTCTATATTGCCATAATTAAAATCGCCCATTATGATCACCCTTTTCTTATTTGCTTGGCTAAATTGATTATACATTTCATTATCACCACTATCCACATTACCTGGTCTATAACAACATCCAACCAGGTATTTGATTCCATTCACCTCTATCTCACACCATATTGCCTCAAAACCACTGGCACTATTTCCCTCTTGCATCTCTACTTTGTATGGACATAACTCTTTCTCTATCATCAATAGCACTCCCCCCTCCCTTTTTACCCCTTCTATCCTCAGGAAACACATCATACTCTTCCATCTCTATTTCTGTCAGGATGTCGTCCGCTTCCAACCACGTCTCACTTATTCCAACAATCTTTGGGTGAACAGACGCAATTAACAACCATTTCATCTGCCTTGTTTCTTATACTTCTATCATTTGTATACAAACACAACAGCTAGTTCCACCAATACCACTCACCCGATGTGATCTCTTCATACTCGACTCGGGCCATTTCCCTTTCTGCCCATTCATTCTAGAACCCTCTCCAATTTCAACGGTTTCTTCTCGATCCCAGGTCATCCCATTCCTTTCCTGTCTACATGTGCTCTCATCTTGGAGCATCCACCCTTCTCATGCTGTGTACCCCTGTCCACCTGTTCCCTGCTCCTCTTGCACACCCTTTCTCTCATTTTCTATATTCATCCCACTCACTTCTCCATTCATAACCACCTCTTCAATCTCTCCTGTCTTACACTCCTGCTCTTCCACATCACTTCCCGCTTGATCTCATTCATTCATTCTCTCTACTCACTTCTCTATCTTCCAGCAGCAGTCTCTCCAAGCAACTCACACCATAACCACTCAAATGCAGTCCATTTTTTAATGAAAGAATTAGAATGGCCTATAGAGGAGTTAGGAAAGGAAGTTAGAAAATTTGTCCATTAATTAAGGAACAAAGATAAAAATCATTGAAAAAGTAGATATGAGATGTGAAAGGAACACCCACAAAAATGTTAAATAAATAATTTAATTCAGTAACAAATGTGTACATAAAGACAATGGTCAAAAACAAGAGGTCAAATGAAATTGTCAAAGTGCATCAATAAGGAAATGTGGTCAACACTCACAGCAATACAGTACTTACAACAGTTTCATACTGTTCATAATGATGTCTAGGAGCTCAGTTGGTAATAAGAATCATTTCTCCTGCATTGCTCTCCTAAGTCCCTTAAAGTTTTGGGGAGGATGTTTGGGAGCAGCATATGTAGAGCATCCCATACATGCTCAATGGGATTAAGGTCACCTGACTGACCAGTCAATATGTATGATAATCTCTTCTTGAAGATATTGATCCATGAGCTTTGCTTGATGGGGATGAGTATTATCATCTTGCAGGATAAATGTCTTCCCTATTGCACCCACATATGGATCAACATAAGAATCCAAGACCTTGTCTCTGTAATTTGCAGCATTTCATGGTTGCCCAATGAGATTCCTCCCCAAACCATCACACTACCTTCACTATTAGTGTCCCTTCAACAGATATTAGAGGGATAATAACGTGTTCCTGGTTCTCTCCAGATCAGAGTACACCTAATATTGCTTTGTGGAGCAAATCAGGGCTCATGTAAACAATACCAACAACAGTGATTGGCCTCGGGTCCAGTTGATGTGGAGCTTGGTCCATTTCAGATATTCTTTCCTGTGGTGTTAGAATAGGGCATGCAGACTACTAGTCACCTAGCATACAGCCCACATTCATGAAGCCTTCTGTGCACAGCGGAAGCAGACACCGATGTTTATGTAGCCAATGCAAAGTCGAATCATTACTGATTCGGGGTAGCACTCCTGTTTTGGTGAGCAGATAATCAGAGATATTGGTCACCCTCTATGGTTGTAGCTTTCCTTCACTGTATCTCCATGATGCTGTTTGTGACTGTTGGAATAAATTCAACAGTCTGTGAACTACAGAATGACTTACATGCAACCATCTGGCTCTGATTTTGGCTGTCCTCTAATCTTACGATAGCTTACCACCTAAATTCATCAGTTAAATGATGTCTTGCTGATATCCAAGAATTTTGCTATCATGAAATGTCTTGTTCTCACTCCTGACCTGAAATGGAAAACCATTCTGGAATATCCACTTTTATGCTATGGCTCATTTGCATATGCTGCTGACATTGCCACGTATTTGTATATAATAATCAGACTGAGCATCACTTTTTACATAATGTATCTGACTTTCATATGTTTTTTTTTTCTTTTCTCTTGAGTTATTATGATTTTTCTTTTTTTTTTCCCCTTAATTTATAGAAACCAGTGTATTTTCCCAATATATCTATTTCTCCTCCCCTCCCTCCCCCAGTCTCATATGGGGCACCTGTTTTTGGTGGAGAGGCTGTCTGGTGGATAGTACTGACCCTTTTCATTTTTCATCATTGTCTATTTTTTGTTATGTTTTATTTACTCTACTTCTCGTGAGTCTTTTTTTACCAAATACATTGTCACTTGGATCCAATGTCCTGCCATCATATTTGACATATGATATGATCTGTGGATATCTTGAAGGAGGGAGCATGGTAGTCTCCTTGCTCTGGAAATATGGGTAGTTCTGGATGGCCCAGCCAGGATAAGTTGGCTTAGCAGGCTTGCCTACAAGGGACAGTAGTGTTGCAGTAAGTCTCCTTTCCCATGGTAGCATCTTGAGTTCTCACACTGAATTCTTCCTTCTTAAGAGAATGAATCTTTCACCTACAGGTTTATTAGGAATCCTCAACTTGCTATGCCCAATACAGAATCCATATGCTCATTAGCCAACATCAAAAAAAAAAAAAAAGAAGACCTACAAATACAAGGCCTTTTCTATAATACAAGTAAATGTTCAAAAATCTCCAAATTCAATAAAACTATGTTTAGGAAATATTCTTTTTGAAACATCACTCCAGAAACAATATGAGCAGTTCTTTCATGCATTCATTCTTTGGGGAATACCAATCATGGTAAATCTCCATAAAAACTGAAATTTTCTCAAAAGTAATATGCAACCTGTTTGGTGATCCTCATGAGGAGATTGCTTAGAAATGATTTGTTATTGGAAGTTTTTCCACTTGGTTATACTATAAATTAAAGACACCAAGAAATTATATACTTGGTTTAATCCTTTATCCAAGTGTAAGCAAACAAAGTTTGCACCTGAAGTATTTTCAGGACTGGAGCAACTTGTATAATAGAAACTAATGACTTCACATATATACAAGTATATCCTTCATATATGTGAGTTGTCACATTACTTCAGGAGCAAACTTTGTTTGCTTACATTTGGATAAAGGATCAAACCAAGTATATAATTTTTGGTATAACCAAGTGGAAAAACTTGCAACAACTATTTCTAATCCAGAGTATTTTAATAATAAGGCTTGACACCTTTTGGCTGCTCATATAAGAAATTATCACTTTGGCATTACTTCAACCTTTGTATCACCTCTGGGTAGTGAACCTTTCCATAATGCATAGCATTATACATGCTTGTAAGGATATGTGCTTTGCATAATGGAATACAACTCGTATAATAGAAGCTGATGACTTCACATATATACAAGTATATCCTTCATATATATGAGCTGTCCCAATACTTCAGGAGCAAACTTTGTTTGCTTACGCTTGGATAAAGGATCAAACCAAGTATATAATTTTTGGTATCTTTAATTTATAGTATAACCAAGTGGAAAAACTTCCAACAAAACTATATCTAATCCACAGTATTTTAATAATAAGGCTTGACACCTTTTGGCTACTCATTTAAGAAATTATGACTTTGGCATTACTTCAACCTTTGTATCACCTCTGGGTCTGGATCCCACTGATGAGACCTCAATAAAGGTCAAAACCGGTCTGGGTAGTGACCCTTTCCATAATGCATAGCATTATACATACTTGTAAGGATATGTGCTTTGCATAATGGAATACTAAGGCAAGTGATGTGAAGTCATCAGCTTCTATGTACGAGTTGCCCCAATCCTGAAAATACTTCAGGTGCAAATTTTGTTTCCTCACACTTGGATAAAGGATTAAACCTAGTATATAATTTCTTGGTGTCTTTAATTTAAACAATTTGTTAGAATTGCTGGAGCAAAGATAAGTTTTATTTTTTGGAATATTTTTCAAGAATTATATGAATCTTATTGAAAATGCATTTATTTAGTGATACTGAGATTAACTATATTAATTATCAAAGTTCATAGTAGAGTTTGTAGGAAATTTTGTTTATAACAGTTAACAAAGACAAAATTACTGATAAGAAAAACTGGATGTGTGGTGCAAAAATCTAATGTGTTGAAAAGCGTCTATTTTACTAAATTGGTTCATTGTGAAGTGTGTAATATGTATGCGTGTGTGTGTGTGTGTGTGTGCGTGCATAAATGCGGTAGTTGTGTTTGTTGAGAGATTAATGGACTGTGGTGATTTGAATGAAAGTCATGGACAGAAAATGAAGAATATCAGGTTAAAGACAATGATGAGTGTAACACTGAGAATAATAGCCAGAAGAGTGAACATGAAAATATGAGTGCAGAGAATCTGATAGTGAATATGGAAAAAGAAAAGGCAAGAATAAATGTGGAAGCAAAAGTAAGCTTAACTGATGGTGCAAGAGTTGGCTTGACTTCAAGAATGGAAGAAAATCTGAGTGATAGAAAAATACTGGAAATGATTGCTGGAATGCAAGAATATAACAGCAAAAAATAATAAAATGAAAGCAGCAAATGAGTCAAGAGTAGTACTATATTATTATATAGTACTACTCTTGAGATTATGTTATAAAAAGTGTGGTTGATGAGAGGGTGCACAAGGTCTATTTTCCAGGAGGGAGGATGAAACAAGGTGACTGAGATATAAATTATTATATGTTTAGTTTAATCCTTTATCCAAGCGTAAGCAAGCATAGTTTGCACCTGAAATATCTTCAGGACTGGACTTAGCACTTGCAACATTCCAACAAGGTGATTGAGATGCTGGAGATATGAGAAGTGTGCAATGGAGTTAGTGGTTGAATTTGGTTGGGGGATAAGAAGAATGTGAGGAAAGATATCAGGAATGAAAGACAGCAGTGTGGTAGGAAGAGTAGTTTGTGTGTTGCTCAGGTATGACGATGAGTTACAATGGGGAGCAAAAATCTTGAATCAAATGTTAACAGAAATGTGTTGTAGGAAAGGAGTGCACTTTGTGAATGCGTGGGATGAGCTTGAGGGACAAATGGAACTGTATAAGAGCAATGGACTGCACCTGAATAGTTTTGGAAGGGCTACTTCTAGAAGGAAGTGCAATCAGTGATGTGTTCACAGTAGTCAGATGATGTAAATAAGCAGGAGAGCAGACTAGGAGAGATTAGTGTGATGGGAGATAAGAATGCGAGAACAAGAATGGAAGTCAAACAGGGATGCAAGATGGGACAGGGGAGGTCTGCAAGATACAGTGTAAAGAGGGTGGAGTCTGAAAGTAGTAATGAATGCATGTATCAGGTTGGTTGACATAGGATTGGAATGGCCTGGAATACGTGGGTGCATAGTGAGTCTCTTGAGAGGTATATGGGACAGAGGGTAAGGACAAGTGGACAGGAGCAAGTGTGAAGTCATAGATTAGGAGCAACATGGGTAGGACTGGTTATAGACCAAGAAATGAAATTGTTGCATCGATTGAATTTATTTCCCCAAAAATAGTTGAAAAAGCAAAATATGGTCAGATAGAATGATATGATATTTTTTGTGAGGATAGGAAGGGCGGTACATTCTGGCCCACCCTTCCTATCCTCACAAAAAATATCATATTGAAGTGACTTTGAAGCAGTATGGTGTGAGGTGGAGGTTAATAGAATGAAATATTTTGTTTGGCGTTGATATAGGCTGGGAAATGTGGAGGGTAATGACAAAGAAATGTATATGCAACTTGACATAGTGAGTAAGCAAAGAGTGATCGTTATGGATGATTTTAGTTATGGAATGAAGAAATAGTATCAGGGAATAAGAAGAATGAATTTATTAGTTTCTGAGAACTCAATAAGAGACAACAATCTTAGTAAGTAATGAAGGGCATGTGAGGGTTAAGATTCTTAGATTTAGTTATATATCAGAAGATGTGATTATGAATGGAGAATCTAATCTTTCCCTGATTGGAGAGAAAGAGTGACCATGAAGTGATCACCTGGTTTGAATTCAGTCACATAAGAGCGTCTATGAAAACAGAACATATATGAAACTGCAAGGCTGGTGATTATGAAAAACTTAGGAGACAAGTGGGAGATATAGCATGAAAAGGAGATAAATACTGCTTAGGTACTGATCAAGAGCTGTTTAACAGCAGCAATGTCTGAGTATATTCCAAAGGCAAAAAAGGCAGTACGACTTGACAATATATCACCATGCGTGTTGAGGGAATGCTGTATAAGAATTAATGGCACCATAGGCACACTTGTTTAACATGAGTCTTGCTGCAGGGTGAGTCCTAAAGGAATGAAAGGTGGAAATATTGTTACACTTCAAAGGAGATAAAACATGCTGCAAATTATTATTGTTACTTAAATAAAGAGCCAATAGGCTTCATTTTGGCAATGTAACATTAATATCCCCTTAATTTAAATAATATTATTATTATTGTTGCAACCTCCATGGAGTTGCAGACTAAATATGGAAGGTGCAACAGATTTATTCAACTGACAACATATTTATCATACTGAATCTTAAGATCCTTAACACTTGCATTAAAAACATATTCCAGTGATGTATTCCATTCACTGACAGTTTTCCATTTAAAAAATTCACTCCTCACACCCCTCTTCACCACACTCTTACATAACTTCCAAGGATGGCCTCTGGTTCTTCCCCTCCTAACTTATGCTTTTTTTTTTTTTTAATGATCACCTCATTTCTGGATCTACAGCTAGTTCCACCAATACCATTCACCCGATGTGATCTCTTCATGCTTGACTCGGGCCATTTCCCTTTCTGCCCATTCATTCTAGAACCCTCTCCAATTTCAACTGTTTCTTCTCGATCCCAGGTCATCCCATTCCTTTCCTGTGTACATGTGCTCTCATCTTGGAGCATCAACCCTTCTCATACTGTGTACCCCTGTCCACCTGTTCCCTGCTCCTCTTGCACACCCTTTCTCTCATTTTCTATATTCATACCACTCTTTAATGTCTTTGTTATATCTTTGTTATAACTTTCATGTCTTTGTTATATCAACCTCTCTCCATAGATGGATGAAAGACAATATCATTCCAGAGTCCTGATATTGTCTTTCATCCATCACTCATCTTCAATGTTTCCACATAACATTGAAAACCAGGTGACAAAATCTGAGCACAATAGTCCAAGTGTGGTCTGACTATTGCTTTACACAGTGGCACAAGCACCTCCTTATCCCTACATTTAGAGTACTTCTTGTCATAGCAGAACTGCAATGTGCAGTCTTTGCAATACTTGCAATATGTCCTCTAAACTTCATTGTACTGTCAACCATCTGCCCAAATCTCGAATCTCATCCACTCCTACAGTACAGCACAATCAATTTAAATAATACCATAGTCTTTTATTTCTGCACTCCAAAATGCAACACCTTGCAATAATGACTTATGTGTTGGTGAAAAGATTTTGTAGATTATTGTATAATGACAGAGATAAGTGAATTTTTTTCACTATGTAGCAGCCAAAGAATAGAACAAAGTTGTCATTGCTGGAGGGACTGAGAAGTACAGTGGGAAAATTTATGAGAGATAATTTTTTCATACTGAGCGAATGAAATATTTGCTAGGGGAAGTGGTGAATGCAGTGTCAGTGAACACATTTAAGGAATGATAATGAGTTTAATGTAATGGGCCTCTTACTCTGAGTCTTCCTATAAAGTAAAATGATGTTTATTTAAAATTACATAAAACATTAGATGAATGCAAATATATTTTAAGTATAATGAAATGGGAAGAGAATACATATCCAGTGCCATATTTATCATCATAATTTTATTTTTATTTTTTAAATAGACAGCTCAAGCCCATCAACAGCTTTTGGAAAGAGAAATAATTTCTGCAAAAATGGCTATACAAGAGCAAAGTACAAAAATTGAAAATAGTGATCAGAATTCTCTAGACTACTGTGAAAGTTCCTGGCAGCTAATATTTAGTCAACTGAATATGATTATTGAGTCTTCCTATAAAGTAGCTTCCAGTCTTGCTCACTGCATGAATCTTTTTTCTCAGCAAGAAGAGGTGAGTTTGTAGCTTAATTTTCTTCTTTCTTTTTAAAATTTTTTAAAATGAAAAAAATTTTAATCCAAAATATGCATAACTACTAACAGTAATGGATTCTTTATTTTCTTCCATATCAAGTTCACTATTGAACTTGAATTCAATAACCAACTATCCTTTTTGGATACTGTGATGATTTGTAATCCAACAAGTCATGTTGAATTTTCAGTTTATCAGAAGCCAACCTTTACTGGCAGAAATATTCATTCATCACAAAAAAATGGGCATTTTCATGTCTTGTACACAGAGCTCATATGATCTGCTCTTCTGATCCCCATTTGTTAGATGAACTGAATAAAATTAAAAGTAATCTAATATGTAATGGATGTGTTTATTATATTCCATCGAGTCATTTTCGACTCCTGGTGATCCTATGAACATGCATTCTCCATTCATATCTGTCCCCGACCATGTCTTTCAGAATTTCCAAGCGCAGCCCCACCACCAGACTTCTTTAACTCCATCCACCCATCTAATTCTTGGTCTTCCTCTTCTCCTTCTTCCATCAACTTTAGCAAGCATCATCATCTTCTCCTGACTGTCATTTGCTCGCATAATATGTCCGAAGTATGACAATTTTTGCTTGATGATCATAGCTTCGAGGGAGCAATCTGGCTTTATTCCGTCTATCACTGATTTTCAAAACTACAATTGAAAAGATTATTGATAATTATCATCCTTCTACCAGACTACAATATGATGTGAAAAGAATTTCAATACCTATCTTAAAGGAATCTCGAAACAAATAGCAAGGATTCTTTGTAAATTCAATCTATATTCTTCCTTCAAACCAGTTCAGAAACTTTCTTCCTACCATCAACAAAGGATACATCATTACCTCTTTCCTTACCAGGTGTCTGTCAATTACCCTAAAAAGTCATAATCTTTCCCATTTTGGACAGACTGGCTGTTCTTCCTTGATTAGAATTGAAGAACATCAAGACTATATTGCATTTTTGGAATCTGACAAGTCTGGCCTTGCTTCTCACACTATTGACACTAGACATAGAGCTCTTTGGAACCAGACAAAATTTCATCACTCCTGCAAGTTCAATTCAATTGTCTTTTCCGTGAAACATGTAAAATGCTAAGAAATTAGTCCGAACCTGAACTGATCAAACTATATGCTAATATCCAAGTTTTGAGAAGTGATCACTATTAACTGTTCATAAGTTTCGTTCTTTTATATATATATATATATATATATACAGGGTGTTCGGGATAAATTTGACATATTTATAATTAATTATATTTTTCCGTAAGTTACATGTATTAACACACACTTCTCTTCATTTAAAAGTTTGGACCCTTCTTCATTCATATACAAGATGTCAGAAAGGATGGATAGCTGGAACCCACCTGAATCATGGAAGAGAATAACTTGTATCATGATGATTCGTGCCCACCATCAAAATAAGGATATTACGACTGCTGCCCAATGCTCCCTGAATACAGTAAAAACAATCAGGCATGAACTAGAGACTTGCAATGGTGACTATGAGGATGTAGCAAGAAGAAAGATCCCTAGCAGACGATCTGATTGCGTTCGTACAGCAGAATTCCTCACAAATCTGCAGGAACAGGTGTTGAAGAACCCTGGCATTGGAATTCGGGCTTTGTTCGTGGAGTTGCTAACTGTAGTCAAGCCCTGGATAACAAGGGTAGCCAATGGTAGGCCGTATGTATGGCAGCAGGATTCGGCCCCTTGCCACACCTCTGGGAAAAGTCAAAAATGGTTGTCTGAAAATTTCTACGACTTCACCAGTCCAAATGTTTGGCCTCCAAACTCCCCAGACCTTAACCCCATGGATTATTTTGTATGGGGCGCAGTTGAAAAAGACACCAATCGCACTTCCAGTAATACAAAAGCCCAGTTAATGGATAAAATTAAAACAGTTTTTGCGGCCCTTCCCAGGGAGACTGTAGCATCAGCTTGTTCGAGGTTCCGAAGCAGAATTGAAGCTGTGATCGATGCTAATGGTGGTTATTTTGAGTAAATCTTGTTGATAGTATTGTAATTAACTCTGCCTGTAATGTTTTTTTGTCAATTCATTAAATTTAATAGATACAAAGAAGATTTTCTTTTTCCTTACGAAACTGTCAAATTTATCCCGAACACCCTGTATATATATATATATAATATACAAAACTTACTACATTGTACCCTTGAAGTCTGATGGTGTAACATATACTTCAGTTATGCTAACTGAAGTAGAACAGTGGTTTTACAGCAGAATTCATTATTGCAACTTTCTTTTTTGAGGAGCTAGGTCCTGCTGGTCTCATTACTTGCAATATTAATGACCATGGATATGCACTTCTCTTAGCCAGTCAGGTGATTCCAGCACTTCAGCAGCATCATTGCGTGGATTCAGGAGTTTTTATGCAGGATGGTGCCCCTCCTCACATCGCCACCCTTGTCAAGTAGTTCCTTCAGGCGCATTTTACTGAGGACAGAATCATCAGCCACTATTTTTTATGTGGCCAGTGCACTTGCTGGATCTCAGCCCCTGTGACTTTTGGCTGTGGGGGACAACTCAAAGGCATTTGTGATAGCCAACTTAGTGAACCTGAAGACCAGCATTACATCCCATATCCACAACATTTCAAGTGAAACTTTCTTGCACACTTATATCCAGCTTCTCAATCACCCTGCTATTTATTTCCTCTGGAAAACATGCCTTGTGCACCCTCTCATCCACCACAACTTTTATGTTAGAATCTTCATTTAGTCTATTCTTGAATCATTTGCTACTTTTTCTCTCCCCTATCTTTCATTTTATTCTTTCGCACTCTTCTCTTTTTATCCACTATATATTTAATTTCATTCTGTACATGTCTCACCTCATTTCTTGTCTTAATTATTTCATTCTTCAATTCTTGCTATTCAGCAGTCTTCTGTTGCTGCAGCTATGCCAGCTTTTGCTTTGTCAATCAGGCAAACACTTCTGCTTCCATATTCACAATCACATTCTCCACACTAATATTCTCATGCTTACTCTTCTGGCTATCATTCTTAGTCTTACATCCATCACTGCCTTTCACATTTTGTCTGGTATTCCTCAATTCTGATTCCTGACTTTCATTCAAATCACTACAAACCATTAACATATCACACTTTCTACTGACCCTCACTCTCTAACCTCTCTTGTTTAATCTCTCATCAGACATTTCTGCCATATTCACCCATGCATACATAGTACACTTCTGACAATGAACCAGCTTGGTAAAATCTGCAACACACTTGATTTTTTACATTATGCATCTGATTGACTTAGTTCGTACTGCCATTTTGCCTCCATTAACTGTTATATACAAAATTCACTACAAACCTGCTAACAACCTTGATAATTTATACACATTCAATCTCAGTATTGCTAATTAAATAAATTTTCAGTGAAATGCTTAAAAGTTTTCAAAAATATTCCATAAAATATAACTTATCTTGGCTCCAGCAACTGACTTTCATTATACTCTTCCTTATAATCTTTAAAAAGTGCTTCAAACTGAATAACTTCCAAAAGCAAACATGCCACACTCATTCACAACCAAACCATACTAACATTACACTATCATTATAATACAGTATGGCACAAAAAAAGCAGTTCTGAATGCCAGAATGTTATGGAGTAAAGGGATTTATTAACAAAGAAATATGTGTTTACACATGATGATATGTACATCCACAACTATCTGTAGAATCTTGATTAAATAAAGCATTGATGATGTAGATTATGTCTCTCAGCGGACACCTTGTCTTTCAAGACAGGTTTCGTAGCACATGCAAAGGTTCTCTGTCATCTTGGAGAACAAGGATTAGGACATCTGCTGGACATATTGTGTAATTTTATCCCTTAGTATATCAAGGTTTGAAGGTGAGTCATAGTAGAATACCCATCCATTCATTCAACATACCCCAAATTAAGGCATTAAAGCAATGTGAAGGATATGGGAATTCTGTAAACCTCGAAATGAGCCTCCCAGGGAAATGTTCTGATAAATGTGGCTCTAGAACCACGTGATGTGTGATAGGTTGCTTCATCCTATTGGAATATCTATGCATCAAAATGGAATGTTTTTTGTACGACACATTCTATGCAAATCCTGGGTGAACCAACACATTCTCGATGTAGTGAATGAAGTAGTGCCCAGTTATGCCATGGCCAGAAACTTCACACAGTATGATGACCTTCTCACTTTGAAGAGGTTTCTCTTGACAAATTCAGGTCTTGAGAAACCAAGAAACCTGTAAGTTTGTCTGTTTACATGACTGCTTAGATAGAAATCTGCTTCATCCAAGAACCAGACATTAGGGAGGAAAGACAGATCTTCCTAGACATTGGTCAGCACAAATGCACAGTATTCCTGCCGTGCAGCATAATCCGTTGCTGTTAAATAATGACCTACCTGAATGACATACAAAAAGGCACCCAGCTCCTTAAGGATTTTCTGTAGTGACCGCCTCAGTATCCCAAGTTTTACTGCAGTTCACTGTTTGACTACATTTCAGAGACTGTAACACTTGCTCCAGCCCCACCCCCCATTATGCAATCCATTACCATCTTTAATTTATTACACTTTTCCACGTTAAGCTGACAACAACTATTTTATTATTACTGACAAGAAATTGTAGCCTTAGAGAGATAATAACTTTTCCCAAGTAATTCTTTCAGCTATTTTTTCCAAGTTTCACATTATGTCCTCTGAAATTCAACTGTCTACTATGAGTACCAAATCCATAGCTTTATCAATTTCTTGCAATCCATTACCATCAGTGTACACAATATGTAATATTTTCATCCAGAAGTGCTTTATTACACTTTTCCACATTAAACTGACAACAATTATTATTTTCATACACACACACACACACAATTTATTTAAATCATCCTACAGAATCTCTGCCTGTGCGGGGATACCTGTAACCCACATCGGATACATCCCCAGGTGACGGATTGGGGAATGCTCGTCATAGTTTACTATGAAGGGTGGGGGAGGGAATAAAATACCGCCTGCAGACCAACAGAATAGCAACTTTTCTCATAGGCTGGTCTGGGAGCTTCTAAGGTGGTAGCCCCACCACCAGACTCGGGTGCTGAAGGCTAATCACCTACACACTTTAAAACTCCATACATTAAAAGAAACAACAAAGAGATAGCTGAACTGCCATAATGATTAATGACAAAGCGAGGAAAAAGGTGCATGTGATACGGAACATGGAATGTTAAAAGTTTACATGGTAAAGAAAACTAATTCATAGATGAATTTAAAAAATCGAAATTGAATCTCCTAGCAGTTACAGAAATGAAAAAGAAAGGCCAAGGTCACCAGAACTGAAAGATGGATATATACTTTTCTATTCAAGAGCAAACTCAATAAAACAAGGGGTAGCATGTATAATTAAACCAGATCTTGAAGAAAATATTACTAAATGGTTAATAAATTAAAGGTTGTTGACAATCACTATAGATTTTAAATCAGGTAACCATGTATTCACTGTAATTGTTGTATATGGCCTAAATGATAATGCCAATAAAGAAATTAAAGATGAATTCTTTGAATTCTTACAAAAAAAAAAATTGAAAGAGTTCAAGGGCATATTATACTGCTAGGAGACCTTAATGGCCAGGTAGGGAATCAAGTAGATGAAGAAACAAAACAAGTTTTAGGATCACAAGGAGAAATAACTCCAAATAATAATGGAAAAAGAATAATTAATCTTTGCCTTATGAATAATATAGTAATAGTGAATACTATGTTCAAGAATAAAGAAATCCATAAGTTTACCAAGGAAGAGTTCAGCAGAAATGAAAAATCTATTATTCACTATCCCATCATAAGCAGATCCTACTGGAAGTATGCAAAAAATGCAAGAGTACATAGAGGAATTTTTATTTTATGGATCATTTCCAATATTAATAGGTAGGGGTATTGGAAACAATCCATAAAATAAAGAAGAAATAAAAGAAATAAATGCTAAGATAAAGAACTACAAACTAAACAAACAAGAAACACACACTGAGTAGAAAAGTAAAATAGAAGAGAACATGGAAGCAGTAGAAAAAGAGATTTATGAAGACCAATACAAAGTCTATAGCAGAAGTTCAAAACACTTTTGAACTTCTGCCAATAAACAAAAAAACATAAAACACCCTGGTGGACTGAGAAATTAAAAAGAAAAAGCAATTGTGGAAGAGATATATATAGCATCAAAGTTGCAGGTCGACAGAGAGTTATACAACAATCAAAGAAATAAAGTTAAGACCCTAGTGAAAAAAGAGAAAAGAAAGTGCTGGGAAGACCTCATTAGAACAAAATTTTAAAGAAACCAAACACTTTTATGTTTTAAGAAGAATGAGGTCAGAGAAAGAATGCCCCATAAAGTTTATCAAAAATAAGGAGATAGAAAGTTACTCACAAATCCCAGAGACATCATGGAAAGGTGGGAACAGTACTACCAGGAATTACTGGAAGATGTAGGACACAGAAAAAATAGAACTCTAAGAGCAAGACATGCAAGCAAAACAGAAGAAGATCAAAGTGAAGAAATTGAATTTCTTGCAGGAATAAGTAAAATAAAATTAGGCAAATCAGCAGGCTATGATCAAATAACACCAGAAATCATAAAGAATTTAGGAAAGAAAACCATAAAAATTTTATTACTTTGGATTAGAGATAGTTGTTGAAAGTTTTTCCACTTGGTTTTACTATAAATTAAAGATACCAAGAAATTATATACTTGGTTTAATCTTTATCCAAGTGTAAGCAAACTCATGGTAAAGGTGGTATGACTTCACATCACTTGCCTTAGTATCCCATAATGCAAAGCACATATCCTTGCAGACATGTATGAGGGTGGTCTGAAATGTTCTTGGCCTAACAATGAAAAAACGAATTTATAATTTCAAAATTATTTTTATTTTTCAACATAATCTCCCTTAAGACTAATACATTTATTCCAGCGATGCTCCAGTGCCATTATCCTGTCCCTGTAGTGGTTCTCAGTAAGATCTGCAAAATACCCCTCTACAGCTGCAATCACCTCTTGATTCAAAGAAAATGCTGACAACTAGTGAGGAAGAATTTTAGTTTTGGGAAGAGATAGAAATCAGAGGGAGCCAAATCTGGGGGAATAGGGTGGATGTTTCAACAATTCATAGTGTAGATCCCTTAATTTTCCCATTGCCAAAACACCTTTGTGGGCAGGTGCATTGTCCTGATGAAAGATGATTTTTTTTTTTTTTCTGCAAACCGGGTCTTTTCTCAAGAATTTTTTCATCTAGTCTGGTTAAAAGATCAGAATAATATTCCCCGGTTATTGTTTTAACCTTTTCAAGATAATTAATAAACAAAATGTCTTTAGAATTCCAAAACACTGATGCTATGACCTTTCCTGACACTCCAAGCACTGTTTTCATGCGAGTGCATTTTTGATCTGCTGTGAGCAAGTGTGCCACCCATCTTGTGCAAAGCATTTTCATTTGCAATTCTTCCTGCAAAATATATCCTACACATTCTTTCGAAATGCCTATAGTCTCAGCAATTTCACACACTTTGACTTGCTGGTCATTCAATGCCATATCATACACTTGATCTATGATTTCTGGTGTGGTTACACTTTTTGGACGTCCTTCAAGTGGTATTGAGAACAAAGTGCTGAGTCTAAGAGTAGAGTGACATGATGTACCTCAGGATTCTGTGCCTGGGATATCATTGCTTAACTTGTTTATTAATACTATTAGAAATGGTGTTGGAATATGATATCCCATTTTTTGATGTCAAGTTTGAAAGGATGATAAAGAAGAATACAGCTGATATAGCATCTTTCTAGACATTTGAACAGACTGATTCTACAGGGGACATTAACTGAATGTCAATTAAGTGTTGCTAATTTCAGATATATGCAATTTGAAGTGAGGATGATGCATGCAAAGTGTTATGTTTAATGGGAATTTGCAAGTTTTCAATGTAACTAGAGACTTGGGGATGGGGGTGATGGTAGATAGAATTAAATATTAGGTGCTGCATTGCTGAGGTGGTTGTTATATCAGATATCTGCTATGCTGAAGAGAGCACTGATGTGTAGGAATGAGAAAATTCTTCCATGTTGCAAGACCTTGATAAAACCAATCTAGACTACTACTCTGATCAGATGTAGTCACCTGAATTCCATGAAAAGTCAAAAAGATCTAGCAGCAGGTAAACAAGATGATATCTGGGCCAAATGGAATTGTGTATGTAATGACAGATTGAGGGAAAGCAGTCATTAACATTTGATAAATGGACAAATTGATGAAAACATAGAAGTTGATAAAAGGGTAATTTTGCATCTCATTGACAGGTGGGTAGTTAAGTTGTGATCATCCTTGGAATCTAATGATGGATGTGATTAGGACGCATAAGTTTCAGGTTCTTCTCATGTTTCTGTACTCTTTTCTTATAAGGTTAGATGAATTGTGCAGATTAGGCTGCCATTAGATGTTGTCGAGTATCTTTGTTGAATGTATCCAGGAAGAGATTTTATAGATATTTAGGCATTCTGTAACCTAGGCAGGGGAAGAATCCCCTTACCCAGCAATTTCTTAGACTCCTTCAAGAAGCCTTAGACTCTTCAAAAAGAGATCATATCCTGGTTTGATGAGCATATCTGCTCTCCAGCCAACGGGTGTAGTTCAAATCCCACTGTAGGCATGGATGTTTGTAATTGTATTTAGGTGGGAGATAAATTTTTCTCAGTGTGAGATCACCACCCCACTATTGCAGTCCTGAATTGGCTTCAAAAAGCTCTGTGTTTCGTCTCTAGAACAGTGTTTCCAGATTATGAAAAAAAAAAAAAAAACATATATATATATATATATATATATATATATATATATATATATAAATTAATAAAAAAAAAATACTAAAACAGAAACCCTTCTGTGCCGATGGTACCAATCTATAGGTTCCCAACCTTTCATGGGTAGAAGTGTCAGGGAAAAAAAAAAAAAAAAAAAAATATATATATATATATATATATATATATTCTTCAATCTGGATAGCAAATAAGTGTCCTGTCCAGATGCTGTTTCTTTCCTTCTTCTAAAGGTTTGTACTCCTGCATTGATTCTCATTTTATGTCATGTACTATTTCACTGATATTTCTCCTTTAGCAAGGAAATTACCCTTATTCAACCTATTCCTAAGAAGTGTGACAAACTTTACCATCAAGTTATTGTCCTTCTTTCTTTTGCTTCTGTACTTTCTAAAGTAATGAAGAAATACAATAACTGTCAGCTTTTAATATCTAGACTCAGCTAATAAACAAACCAGTATGGATTCTACTACTGTTATTCAGCATGATTGAGTAGTTGTGGAATGCATTCTTCTTGCTTATGCCATCCATTTTGGGCAAATGCAATGGAAAAGTTGGAAATGGCTGTTGTATTATTTTGGCTATCTACAACAGACTAACTTCACTTTGTTAACGAAGTTCCATCGTATGGTCTCTACTGACTTCTGCAACCAGAAGTCAGAAGAGACCATAATATTTCCCTAAATTTCAAAAGACTGTCTTGAAATCTTGAATCTGTCATGGAATGTCAGATATGAGAAGAGATCAAGGGAATGCAATTTACAGAGCCTTGTGAATAGAAGGGGAAGAAGAGGGGGATATGATTGAGACATGTAAGTTAGTGAGGGGGTTGTTACTGGATTAATGTGGAGAAGATATCTCATAGAGTACAAGGAGACAAGCGTAGAACTAGAGGTGATTAATGGAAGCTGTATAAGGGGGATGTGAGCAGGAGAGTGAGAAGCAAGGTCTTTACATGGAGAGTGGTTGGTGAGCAGAATGCATTACAGAAACTGTGAATGGGTTCAAGGTATGATTCGATGATCCTTTGGCATGAGAAAATATAGACCTCCTACAATGAGTTCATTGATTTCCTGGAGGTCAGGTAATAATAATAATGCTGGTGGCTCTAAATTGCACTCCTCATTCTCATTTGATAAACCTTGCGCTACATAAATTACCAAAACATCTAGAATATACATTCCTACATTCCAAAATCAGATCTACAAACCATTCTTTAGTTGGGGTTCCTTGTTAGTTACAGTGCTTGCAGCACCCAATTCTAACTTGTTTTTGATACATCTCCAGACAAGATGTTTCTCTTCTTGAGATAACTGTTACCTCCAGTTTTTCATGGCATAAACATATTGCAAGTGTCTCTTCAGAATCCAAGAAATTAGGGTTTTCTCTTTCACTCAGTATGTTACTTTACTTAACTAAACAGCTGTTAATCAAATACAAATCCATTCAGCTATTGAATACTGTTACACTTGGATGATGCTTCTGAGATATCAATAAAAATCTTTGATTCAATATGGAAAATAGCACTAAGTTGATTAATGTCATCTTTTTTTTTTTTTTTTTTTTTTTTACCATTTCACTGTACTCTCTTTCATATAGATGTTAAGTTTCTGCTGGTTGCATTTTCTACAAATGCTTGAATGGTAATTGTTCAATACAATTTGCATATTTCCTCTCCCCCCCCCACGTGCACTGATGGTAAGGACTTAATTTGCAACTCAAATTCACACAACAATTTTTTTTCTTCCTCTTCATTCATTCCTCTCTATTTCTGTCCTTTGGAACAGTGCTTTATGCATTTTCCTAATGAGTATAAACTGTAGCATTCAAATCCATTATTAATAAGCTTGTATTTTAATTCTGTTCATTCCTGGCCTTAATGTGTTGTAAATTGAAAAATGCTATTATAACATGGCACTAATTTTAAAGAAAATTATATTATAAAAATTATAATTACAAATCAGAGCACTTATGAACATACTGAAGATGTCTCCTCAGCTATGATTTAAAAAAAAAAAAAACTGACAAAGTTTTCTTTGACATGTTTAAAGGAACCTTGTGGGATGCATGCTCGCACACACAGAGGACTTAACAAATACACCTACCCACTCATCAGTGGCTGCAAATTGGACAAAATGGAATATGTTTTATTCAATAAAAATTAACTTTCTAAATGAAATCTTATTAACTTTAAGAAGACACAGATGTAACATCACTGATCACTTTATAGAACTCTTATTGATTTATTGGGATGAAGTGACATATCATTTAAAAAATAGCTGTGTGTGTGTGTGTGTGTGTGTGTGTGTGTGTGTGTGTGTGTGTGTGTGTGTGTGTGTGTGTGTGTGTGTTGTTGAATCTAACGATGCCGAGAAATATTTCCTATATAATTATTCTTTTATTTCCAAAATTCATATTCTCTAGACAAAAGCAATACTGTGATATCCTTTTTTATATCATTAAATCATTCTTATTAATGGTGCTGCACACCAGACAATCAAAAATTTTTAAACATATTATTTTTAACAACTATGGTATTATTATATTTTACTGTTGAACTGCTTTTGCTTCAAATCACCTGAATCTTGCCTACATACACAAAAGCATTCATGGCAGGTAAACAATCTAAGTTGGTTTATAGGCAACTGTGTTCAGTATAAGCTTATTATAATAATTTCATAATTATAAATTGCTTTATGAGTTTGATTTATTTTCAGGTACGCATGCTACAGTTAAAACAGGAACAAGAAAGATGTAGGGTCTTGCAGGATGCTTTACATGTTTTAGCCCAAGAGCACCATGAACTAGAACGCTCTATAACTGCATCTTCTTTTAATTCTCCTTCTCGTTCTCCTCTTTTTCATGCTGATACAGATTATGATGAATTTTTTGATGCCTATGATGGAGGTATGATTTTTTAGATTAGCAGGCTGATTATATAAATTATTGGTTATCAGCTTTTAATTCTAGATTATGTGACTATTTTCCCTTTTTTTGACTAATTTATGCAGAAGGACATCCTTCTTTGAAATGATTGAAAATTTAATTTACACGCTATTAATAATTCACTTATAGAAGAGGAGTAGAAAAATTTTTAAATTCAGTAACAGAGAAAAACATTTTTGAGTACTCCAAAATGTTGCCATTTATGCATAGATATGCATACTCATACATAAGAGCCACTGGGAATTTTCCATACTTTTCAGTGTTTACTGTTTAAAATAAACAGAGAACACTGTGGGTATATATTTAGAAACTAAAGATGTTGTTTTATTGTAAAGAAAAGTGAAATATTATTATTAACATTTGACCTCCATGGAGTCAGAGACTCATTGTAGGAGGTACTCACTATTGCATACAATGCTCATCCAACCGTGTCTTAAACTGATTCAACAAATCCACAACACACTCAGGCAATGCATTCCACTCACCAACCACCCTCTATGCAAAGAATCTGCTTCTCACTCCTTTGCTCACACCCTCCTTATACAGTTACCAGCAATGGCCTCTTGTTCTACTCCTCTCTCCCATTCTATGAAAAATCTCTTCCATGTCTACCTGATAACAACCCCTGACCAGCTTATATGTCTCAATCATATCCCCCCCCCCACTCTTCCTCCTATTCATGAGGCTCTGCAACTTACATTTTTTCAATCTGTCCTTGTACTCCACATTCCAAAGACCACTGACTATCTTTGTGAATCTTCTTTGTACCCTTTCCAACATATCCTCGTCACCATGAAAACCCGGCAACCAAATCTGTGCACAATAATCCATATGAGGCTGATCAAGGCCTTTACAATGGAATCATAACCTCTCTATTTCTGCATGTCAGGGTTCTCTGCATCATTGCCATTATTCGATGCGTTCACAACTTGTGCAGTGTGGCCCCTGAATTTCAGGTCCTTGTCCACCATTACTCCTAGATCTCTCATCTCCTCTACTTCTGTTAAAGTTTCCCCACCAAGTGTATACTTTGCATCCCATCATTGCTTACCAAATCTCAAAACCTTACACTTGGCAACATTGAACTGACGGTTCCACTTACCTGCCCATTCATGCAATCTATTCAAGTCCTCTTGTAAGGTATCAACATCAGCCTCACTGTGCATTGCTCTCCCCAGTTTTGCATCATCTGCAAACCCTAGATATCACTAGTTAAACCCAACCCAATATCATTAACATACAAATTGAACAACAATGGCCCCACCACTGGTGACCTTTCTCTTTCCAGATACTGCATCCCCATATACAACTTTCTGATACCTATCCGACAGCCAGTCAATGATCCAACTGAGAAGTCTGTTATCCAATCCTATCTGTTTCAATTTATTTAAGAGCTTGTCATGTGGCAGTCTATCAAAAGCCTTTGAAAAATCCAAGTACACCACTGTATATGCATCTCCCTTGTCCAAGGTATTTGTTACCTTGTTATAGCAGATAAGTAAGTTAGTGAAATATGATCTCCCCTTAACAAACCTATAGTGATAACCACAGAGAATACTGCTGTTATCAACCCATTTCTGTATCCTACTTCTCACCAATCTCTCCAGGACCTTCACCACAACTCCAGACTGGCCTATAGTTTGAAGCTACAGCCTTATCACTGCCTTTATGCAGTGGAACAATTTTACCCTCCTTCCACTCCCTTGGAACCTGTGCTGTTGCAAAACTCTTATTAAACAGGCATGCTAATGCTACTACCAGTTCTCTGGAACATTCCCTTAAGATGCGTGGTGATATGCCATCAAATCCTATCACCTTATTAACATCAAGGTTATTTATATCCTCAAATACCTCCTGCTCACTCACAATTAAGCTATCCTCTCCAATGTCCTCTACACTTAAGTTCCTCATGATTCTACCCTGATCAGGATGAAACACCTTTATAAATTGATCACTGAATACCTTAACAATGTCTTCTGCTGTAGTTACCATTCTACCACTTTCATCCCTTAACTTCATCTTTCCATGATTATTCTTCCTTCTACTTGCCGCATATCTAAAAAAAAAAAAAAAAAAAAAAAAAAAAAAAAAAAAAACTCTCTAGGATTTTTCTTAGCCTGATTTGCCAATTTCTGCTCATACTCTACTTTTGTTTTCCTTACTAACTGATCACTCTCGTGGCTTGTTCTTTATATTCTTCATGTGACTGATTATCATTATTTGTCTTGCACTTCCTCCAAAGTACTTTCTTTTTCTTATAATTAAATTTCATGCTTAAGCTCCACATTCATCCATTTTACACCTACCTTATTCAGCCTTTGGGATACATTTGTACAATGATGCTGTTATATATTTCTCTGTAAGTTTCCATGCAGCATTTATTTCTTTACTGCTCAACTCCTCATTCCATGTTATAGCTCGAAGTTGTCTCCTAAGCTTAGCGTACTCATTCTCCCACCTGGATAGCAGACATTATGGAGTCTGTCAGTAACTAGCCTTCTAATTATGGAGTCTCCATATACTTCTATTCTTTTACTCTTTGTTCCCTCATTCTGTTTTCTTGCATACTTTCATTAGTTTTAAACTAGATGCCTAACATCACTCTACATATTCTTCATTTCATTTTTCATTTCCAATATCTGTTTCATTAAATCGTGCATTCTGACAATTTCATTCTCTATCTCACTACTTCTCATTCGGCCGCATTTACTTCCTATGTATTCATATTTTTAATTAAAAAAAGCATTAAAAGTTATGGATAAGATCATTAATTATGGTTTGTAGTTATCCATCTTACAGGTGACATTAAGGAAAATTCTAGATGACCGTGAGCAGATGGTTGGATTGGTAGGATAAAAACTATTTTGACTACTTTTAAATATTTGTTGAAACCTAAAGTGTGCCGAGTTTTTAACAAACAAATGAAAAGTTTCAGTGAAATAAAATTGAAGTAGTAGGATAAGTTATTGATGAACTCTTTGCTGCCAGTGTTAACAGTCTTTAATAAGTCAAAATATTCCAAAAGATATAATAGTTGATACTAGTATCAGCAGTTGTATCCCTAAGCACATAATATCAGGAAGAAGAAAAAGTTTACTTGTATCTGAATAAAATTGTGAAATTATGTTTTTAAAGGAAGGAAGTGACATGAATTTGTCTCTTTAAGCTTAAGTGTTAAAGGATTGTCATGCATTTAGAGTATATTAATTATAATAAGGATTTAAATATAAATAAAACAAATACCCTGTGTCTTAATTTTCCAGTGGAATAGATAGAAGCAGCTCACTAACCCTAACATCTTTTTTGAAATTTGTTTGTCTAGTTCATCATCTTATACCAGTGGTTGGCATCCTTTTTAATATGAAGGGTGCAATACTGCAGGCGCCATGACGATCGTGGGCGCTGCATTGCTGACTCCTCCTGATTTAAATAATTGAACTTAAAATTACAATTGGCATGAATGGTTTTGAAATGTCTTTCTTTATTACTTTTTTTTAGAAATAGCCACACTATTATTGCATAATAAACAAATACATTTGCCATTATGATTGATAAAGCAAGGCGCTCGCATTTGATCTGACAGATACATGCTAATTGTTAACATGAATATTCTTTTTGTATTCATTTTTTATTTTTATTTTTTATGG
Organism: Typopeltis vanoorti; assembly: GCF_054136105.1. NCBI lineage: Eukaryota > Metazoa > Arthropoda > Arachnida > Uropygi > Thelyphonidae > Typopeltis > Typopeltis vanoorti. Next base: position 14,195,885 of record NC_143569.1, read on the forward strand.
TATTTTATATTCATTCATATGTGATAAAAATATGTTGTAAATGTGAGGTAAATAAAATAATGTTAAAATTTGAAATCTCATTTTTCTTAAAAACAACTAATCATAGAATTTCTAAGCCTGAAATGAGAGAAAAAAATGCCTGTGTCATGAGCCCTCTGTAATTTTCAAATTTTATATTGCGCTCTTCATATTAAAAAGGTTGCTGACCTCTGCAAGATGTGCTTTATATTTATGGAAAATACTAAGGAAAGAGGTCTGGAGCTTACTCCACCTTTACTAGTAGTTGCCCATAAGGCACTACTTATGCTTGCATCCGCTGAAACTTTTAGTTTCTATATATTCGGCACAAAACTCTTGTAATTTCTCTATTTGGCTATGAAATAATGTTGTATTCAATATTCACTTAATTTGTACCATCATGTATTATATTTGCAATGTGTTTTCTTTATGTTTTCTTGCATTTTAGCACATGCTAGTAATGAATGTATCTCTCAGATATACTGCAATCTACGCTGCAAGCTCCAAAGTAGTTTGCAATAATTTCTCTGAGAGTGCACTAAAAATTCACTGCGGGCGCCATCCCTCCCATGGGCACTGCGTTGCCGACCTCTGCATTACACTATACATCATCACTATGTGTATTTGACAGTGACACAATTGACACTGATAATAGAATACAGCAGGTGATTGCTAATATTTTGTGTTTTTAATCCTAATCAGTTCTGGGTAGAATTACAGTTGATTTTTCTGAGTTTGTGAGATGAAAAATCTGAGTTTCTCTGGCTAAAAATGCTTTTTTGTACCAGAGATTGAGTAACTCAGGAACAAGCTGGAGGGCAGGGGGAGAAGCAAGCTGTTGAGAAGAATTACTTTTTTTTCCTCCCTCCAGCTTGGTCATTCTTTTGCAGAACTAGCCTCACAGACATTACTGTAGGGTGCACAGCAACTAAACGAGCTTATGCTCTTAGAGAATACAGACAAAAATGTAAGTGAATGAAGCACTTTGTAAAACTAGCTAAGCAAAAGTCCTGGGAAGACTTTAGTAAAAAAAAAACTATCAAATGCCTGAAATGTAGAAAGGCAACTGAAATAGATGATATTCAAAGAACTGCTCAAGTATGGAGGTATAAAAGTTTCTTAGTGGCTACACTGCATAAATCAGAAGACCTGGTCAGAGGGTCCAATTCCAGATAATTGGAATAGAGCTCTCATAGTACCTATCTTTAAAAAGGGAAATAAAACTGAATGTGAGAATTATGGAGGAATTCATTCCATAATTCTCACATTCAGTTTTATGGAATGTAACTGGTAAGAATTATGCAAATATACTTGAGAAAAGACTAAGAAAAATTTTTGCAAGGGAAATTTTGTGAAGAACAAGCTGGATTCAGGCCAAATAGAAGGATCAGATTTCCACTTTAAGATAAATTGTTGAGAAATCATGGGAATATAACAATGATCTGCATTTAAATTTTGTAGATCTGGAAAAGCCATATGTTTAAGGTGTCAAGAGAAAAGCTGGTCAATTAGCTACAGTTATGTGATATAAATGGGGCATTATATAACCTCTACATAGTCTATATTTGAGTTGTAAGTCAGCAGGTGAAACTAAAGGAGGTACAGGAAGATGGTTAGATGATAAATGAGGCATGAAACAAAGGTGCACATTATGTCCACTATTATTCATCATTTATATAGATCACATTATGAAAAAAAGTGGCATCAAAATATATCAAATTACAGATATTAATCTCTGCTCTATACTTTATGCAGATAAAGTTATTCTTCTAAATAAATCCAGTAGCAGTCTGTAGGATTCCTGATAAAACAGAATAACTGCTGTAATAAATTTTGTATGAAAATCAGCAATAAAAAAATACAAAAATGGTGAAAATAGGCAGAAACATTGAAAACATTAACTGTATCCTGAATGGAGAAACTATAGAACAAGTAAAACAATTCAGTATTTAGACACAATTTGTAGTGAAGATGGTAAATTAAATATGGAAATGGACAACAGAATTAGTCCATCTTGTATGGAAGTAAATAGAAGAAATTTATATCGACTAAGAGCGAAATTAGTCAAAACACTGATCAAACTAAATCTAACTTATGGATCTGAGAGTTGGGTTAGAAAAAAAACACTTGAACAAAGATTGGAGACCACAGATATGAGATTTCTGAGAAAATTAGGGAAGTGAACAGATCATTGCAAGTATCATATTAAAAATGAGGATATTAGGAAAGAACTTGACATTGCTAGCTTTCAGAAATGTGTTAGCAAAGTTGATCTCAGGTGATATGGCCACTGAAACAGAATGGGAGAGGGAAGGTTAGAGCATAACAAGGATGACTTTGCTAGGATGTAGGAAAAAACATTGCAAGTATGTCCAAAATCTATGTGGATTGATACAGTAAGAAGTGCCATAGAAGACAGAAATATAAGATCTGATAATATTAGTCTTGACAGATAAGTTTAATTTGGATGACAATTGCTAACAGGAAGTTAGTAATGATCTAACTTTTTCATTGAGTACTATCATAATATCTTGTATACCCTCTAAGGGTACATGTCAGGAATTTGATAGTGATGATGATGATATACTGTATATTGCATATTAGTACTGTCAGCACTACGATGCTTTCATGGTCTCAGGTTAAGGACAGATTTCTACAAGGAGGAAAATTTTCATTGATTAAAGAAGAGTGTAGAATACTTCAAATGGAGAATTCCTGAGTCTAACAGAAATTTACTCACTCGAATAAGGAAAACTAAAAATTATTGGAGTCATCATCGAGCCTTTCTTCATTCTGCTTGTAATTCTGCCATATAAAATAGCCAACACTGGTGGTGAATATAAATATTTTAACAATGTCTTTAGGGAAATCAGCTTGTAAAAATGGAAGCTGTTATGTGCATTGTGTATATTGGTGAATAGGTACTACATGAAAGCAAACTATTATTTCATTATTGAGCAGACATAGATCTTTGTTGCTAATTTTAATATAAGATCTAGTGTGGCCAATTGACACAAGTTAGAAAGTCTAAAAGGTAATGCAATCAACTATAGGGTATAATGGATAACCATCCTTATGAGCATGGTGATTCATAATTTCTTAACAGTGGTCACATCCCATGAATTGTACATTCATTACATTCACAGTGTTCCAGTAATTTATTTATTTAACTCTTAGTTAAGTTTCTCCTAATCACATTGTAGGTTGATCTATCCTTGAGCAAGATATTAAGTTTACAATAACACTCAGTAGTAATCATTTGAATATTCACATTATCCTTATCAACTTTTGTGATGACAATTACTATTATTATTATGTGACATCTCCAAGGAGTCCACAGACTCATCGAGGGAGGGCACCTCCTCTACAGCCCTCCATCTCCACCACTCAATCCAACTACAGCAAACTGCATCATCTACACCAATACCATCTCCTGCCCACCACCACTTTCACAGACAATCACAAACATCCATGCCCATGGCGGGATTCGAACCCACAGCCTTTTGGCTGGAGAGCAGATATGCTAACCACTCGGCCAACCAGGATGGCAAGTTTTAAAAGTTCGGTCTTTTTTTTATGAACACCCCTTGTATATTGGGCAGATCAGACTTTTTCTCCTTTTGATACATGCTCTTCAACCCCTATGGTTAAAATAAATTCATATATTTTGTCTTCTAGTTTCTTTCCATCTGCTTTCAGCAACTCTGGAATTTTATCTATTCCTGGGGATTTGTTGTTCCTGAATGAATGTATTATATAGTTAAGTGCTTGCCTTGATGGTAGTTCTACAGATTCATATTCTGCAGTAGTAACTATTATATAATTTCAAATTACAGAGATCGCTTGTTCTGTTATGCATATCATTTCATTAATGGCTAGTTTTTCTTACTTTGGCAGATTTTATCTGCCTCTTGTCTCAATTCTTTGTATTTTCCTTCTTTAATCCTAGTTGGTCTTGCAGGAAATTCTTTGTATATTTTGTTTCTTTTTTTCTTTATTTCATCATTTCTTTGCTGGGAAAGATCCAGAGGTGAGGGACTAAGGTAGTTTCTGATCTCTGGAATGTTGAATATGAAGAAAGGTTGAGAAGATGCAATTTACAGAGTCCAGTGGATAGGAGAAAGAGGGATAGTATGATGGAGATGTACAAGTTGGTAAGGGGTTCCTATAAGATTAATAAAGAGGTTTTTTATAAAATAGTGAGAGATCGGGGAAGAACAAGAGCTCATCCCTGGAAGCTGTATAAGAAGGGAGAATGAGAGCCAGGATTTTTTCATGGAGGGTTGTGAATGATTGGAATGCATTGCTTGAGAGTGTGATGTATTTCAGAGAATTTGAATGGGTTTAAGGCAAGGTATGATTGACTTGTGTGTGTATGGCAAAGGGACCTCCTAGATGAGTCTTTGACTCCATGGGGTCTTAGGAAAATAATAATTTCTTTTCATTATTACTTGAGCACATTTGTCATCAAACCAATCTCTTGTAAGAGTAAAAAAAAATTTGTTTTTCATATCCCAGAGTTTTTTCTGCACTATTCAGAATCCATTTTTTTAATATATGTCTAACTTCTTTCTAGATCTTGTTCTATATTTATATTTTCATCATCTATTTTTTCTCTGATTTTGTTTTGGAAATTGGTTTTAACTTCATCTTCTATATTCTTCTGCAAGTTAAAATTTAGTTCTCTTTCATTTCTTGTTTCTTAGACTGAGATTCATGCTTAATTTTGACCAAAGAATGATCTGAATCACAGCAAGTTCCTCTGCATGAGCTTTGTTGCCAATCGTTTTCTGTGAGCACATGATCATACTGATTAAATGTTGTACTATCTGGGGATATCAATATACTTTTATTGATGTCTTTATGAAGAAAACATGTAGAGGATATAACCATATTTTTACTTATAGCAAAATCTATCAGTTTCTCTCTATTATCACTAGAGTGAGTATTTAGACTATGTTTTCCCATTTGTTCCTTTATTCATATTTTCCTGTCCAACCTTGGCATTAAAATCTCCAATAATCATTTTTATGTCATTAGATGATGCCGAATCATACAGCCTCTCCTTTTTACAGAAAAATTCACTTTTTTTTCCATATCATCATTTTCTAAAATTAAAATAATTGGGAAACAGTGAACTTTAATCTCTTTAGCAGACTTTGAATATGTTTAGCATCTATAGCATGGTTTTGTTCAGTTTTAGTGATTTAATTGTTTATCTAAGAGGGAAGACTATTGTAAGAGTTTGGACTCATGTATATGAAATTCTCAAATTGAGAAGAGTCAAGTATTATGAAAGAACAGTAACAATTTTTTCAAAATGATCAAGACAATATATTAGTGTTGTGGCATGTTCAAAGAGTGAAGAACCTGCAGTTCTGAGAAGGATATTTCCAAAGAGAGAAGAGCCAATAAATTATGGTTTCAAACCATAATTTATTAGCTTCATCTGTGAATAAGTTTTTGATACCTTTTTCAATACCTGTCATATTTCCAAATGAGATATCTGTTAAGGGAAATATGGCAAAATCCAGATTCTTCAATAAAACATTCGATTCTTGTTTATGAATAGTTTGTTTCTCAAATTTATAACCCAATTTTTATGGACAGAGTTTGGTAGCAGTCAAATTATGTGATGGGTTCTTTTTTCTAATAATTCAAACTTATGAATCATTTTATGCTTCAGTTTAAATGTGCCAATTTTGTTTGCAGATATAGAAATTCTACAGACTAATTCAATATGTTCTTGCTCATGATTATTTTTTAAGGAATTTTCGAGCTGGATAATTCAATCATTATTAAAAATTCATTATTAAAAGACCATCAAATCAGTATGTGATTTGATGTCCTCCTTGATTTTAACAAAGTTAAGATGACATCAACATTGTGGCAATGTTTAAGGAACACAAGTCTGTCATTGCCGGCCTGGTTGGCCGAGTGATTAGCGGATCCACTCTCCAGCCAAAAGGCTGCAGGTTCAAATCCTGCCATGGGCATGGATGTTTGTAATTGTCTGTGGTAGTCAGCGGTAGATAGCGTTGGTGTAGTTGGTGGATTGAGTGGTTGTAGAATAAGTGCTCTCCCTCGATGAGTCTTTGGACTCCCTGGAAGTGTCATGTAATAATAATAATATCAAGTTAGCATTTTCTAAATGCAGCTTTCCAATCTTCCTCACCATACAGGTAAGTAATTAAATGTTTTAAAGGAAAATGTGTACTAGGCATATCATGATATACACTGCTTGGAAAGATGTCAACAGACACCATAGTGTGAGGAACAAACAGTCATGGCACCCACCTTAATAAGATGTAGGACTCCCCTTTGCTGTGATGACTGCAGTAGCCCTATGGGGCATACTTTCCACAAGTGTATGACAGCGATCAGTGGGAATTTTGGACCATTCTTCCTGTAGGCATGTAGTGAGGTCCTGAACTGTTGTGTGGAGATATGTCTCTTGACCTTGCTCAATTTTTATGGTTCATCCAGTTCATCCCACAAATGTTGAGATCAGGGCTCTGGAAGTCAGTCAAGAGTGGTGACATGTCCACAAACCAGCATTATCCAGAATGTTCAGATACCACTTGGAGTTCAAATGTTCTTCACACCACAGAGTTCCAGGGTCAAACCAGAAAAAACAGGACAATACCATCACACAACCACCTCCAAATTTCATTGTTGGGGTTATGCACTCTGGTAAGTGACGTTAACTGGGCATCTGCCACACCTACACCCATCCATCTGCTCAGTAGAGGTTGTAGCATGATTCATCATTCCATAACACAGCATTCCAAACTTCCACATCCCACTGTATATGCTCTTTGCACCAATGAAGATAATGTTGCATGTTGGTTCAGGTAATGTGGGGCTTGCATAACACGGTCATACAATGGAAATCCATGTTGTGAGCCTTGGTTCTGAATGTTTTGTGCAAATTCATATTTCATTCAATGCCTAGAATTCTGCATTCAATGTGTCGGTAGATGAATGGCATTGTTTACACATCATCCTTCGTGGCACCCTATGGTCATGTTCAGTGAGTGTGGTGAGTTGTCCACTGTGGGTAGAACTTGCAGTTTACTCCCTGTGCTTCCATCTCAGTATAGTATCACTGATTGTTGACCCGGAATGGCCCAATTTTTCAAAAGTTTGCCGAACAGATAGGCCTGCAACACGGCACCTCTTTCAGACTCTGTCAAAAGATGCATTAACTACAAAGAAAACATGAATCCCAAGTTATGAGTCACATAGTATATTTGCTTCCTACCTCATGTCTCGATCACAGCTGAGTTAACAGGCGAATTTGTTAATTTTCAAAAGAACAAAACAGATAGCTTCTGTAATTCAAAATTAAATATCTTATTTAATATTACAATAAAATAAAATAAAAATTATGAACAATTAATAGTGATTATTTCCTAGAGTTTTGAGAGTGACAGGCAATTGAAGCAATTAAGATTTGGATGATAATCATAAAGTTTCACAGGTTTCAAGGAATAGACAATCAAATTGAAATCTGCTGGGAAAAGAGAGAGGATGATATGATAAAGGTTTATGAATTTCTGACACTAGATACAGAATCAATGCCATAACAAACAAGGCCAGACTTTTTTGATTCAGAAAATTTAATCTAGTCCTTATATTCTTGTATTATGATTCTAGTAGAACAGCCAGACTGCCCAAAATAGCAAAGTTCAAAGATGATTTGTCCTTTGTAGATGGTGGAAGGAAAATGGCTTTCAAGATTATTTGAAAGTAGTATGTAGATTGTACTCATAAAGAAAGAAGATTATTAAAAATATAATTATTAATAAATTGTTTTTTTATACATGTGTTAACTCTCATAAATATATAATAATATGGATAGGTAGGATGTTCTGTTACTGTATAAAGCATTGGTAGACTGGAGAGAGAGTTCAGAGTCAGGATTTTAGAATATTGTGCAGTGTCAGGATTTTGGAATATTGGTTATGGTAAGAGATTAAGGGAATGTAAATTGCAGAGTTTAGTGGATAGGTGGAAATGAGGGTTATATGGCAGACATTTAAAGTTAGTGAGGAGATTTTATTGGACTAATACAGAAGGGGAAGGTGAGAAGGAGGAAGAATGAGAGTCCATCCCTGGAAGTTGCATAAACATGTGTGAAGAGATAAGTCTGGAGTAGATTTTTTTATGTGGATGGTGTGAAAGTGGAATGTGTTTTAAATGCTGTTAGACTACTAAACAATCTTCAGACTGTTTAGTAGTCTAACAGCATTTAAAAGTTTTAGCTTATAAATCAGAGGGTTGGGTTAGAAATGAGTAGATAGCATCATTGGCAGAATTATATTAAAAATGAAAAATATTAGAAAATAACTTTCTTAGGAAGGCTTTCTTAGAAAAGTTAAATATCATAGATATTAATGAAACAGTTGATAGAGGAAGATATAATACAAGGGGTATTGTATTATCAGGGAAATTAGAACATGAATAGACAAGTAAGAAATGCTGATGCTAGGAAGAATTGCAATCAGCAAGAGAAGTTCATTTGAATGGTAAGCATTAGTTTACATTTTGAAACTATCAAGTAGCATATGAAAAATTATATGAGATAGAGACCAACAGACCATCTCACACTAGATATGTATAGTTTGACAAAATATATAGTGTGGTAGCTGCTGTAGGCTAGCAACAACTGCAAAGAAAGATATAGGTGGCATACATTGGCAAATTAGCTCAATGAGCACAGCGCAAGTAATTCATATAGAAGACTTCAGCTATGGCAATATAAACTGGAAAAATGGAAGCAATGGCAATTTTTTTTTCCAGCTTTTGAAAATTAATTGCCTAAATTGGCATGTGTTGGAGGAGAGCTGGTGTTTTGGAGTGCTGGATCTGATCATAAATAGAGTTGAAGACAAACTGTATCCTTGTCTTACATCTTATTTAATTTCAATTCCTTCTTTTAATTTATTACTTAATTGTAAAGTTATTTTTATTTCTTTATGTAAACTTTGTATATCTTCTAATTAAATATAATGGATTTGGAAAATTTGTCTTTAAACAACATAGCCATACCACTTTGTTCAGATTTGAGGATGTGATCATGCACTATTGAAATGGGAGGTAGCTAATCATATGGAATTTTGGATGAGAAAAATGTAACTGCAGAGCTAATGATTATGACAAACTCAGGAGGTAGCTTGGGGCAGCATCCTAATATATGCAACTGCAAGCAAAGGAAGGACATCAGCAGTATATGAGAAATGGTCAAGGTGAGTTTGAGGGAAACAGTATCAGACTTCCTACTTAGAATCAGCAGCATAAACAGGTGGAAGTTGATAAGGAGTATGATTAAGCAAGAGCTATGAAAAAGAAAATATTGTGGGAAAAGTATTAAAAAAAAAAAAAACACAACAAGCAAGCTAATCAGAGTACAAAGCACAGGCATGAAAGATAACCAACATTGAGTATGAAAAGAAATTAGCTGTGCAAGTCGATAAGAAGTATCAATAGTTTTTTCACTATGTGGCAAGTAAAGTGATGAATGATTATCGTAGGATAATTGTAATGAATGGTTGGAAGGAGTGGTTATGTTATGAGAAAGTGAAAGAGAATTAGCAGAGGCCACAAAAGAGTGGAAAATAGACCATTACCTAATGCAAGAGATATTTCTGTTACATAAAAAGATTCTGGAAGAGAAATAGCAAATTATACACCAGTTAATATCTCAGAAGTGGTGGTGAAGATAACAGAAAAGTTGGTTAAGAGGTAGAATCAAGTGCATGCTACAGGGCTTTACACCTTGGCTGTTTCTTGTTTTATTTGAACATTAATGATGTACAGAAATGATTTGATGAGAAGTATCCAATTGTTTGCTACTGATGATGATGATACTAAACTAGAAAAATTGACAATTAATAAAGGTGATGTAGAAATCCTGCTGCAGGATTATTTACACAGACTGAGAGTAAGCAAAGGATATGATTGCTATTTTAGTGTGAAAAAGTGTAATGTTGTGCAGATTTGGCTGAAAAGATAAACTTTGTATTATGTTGATGAGAATGTTCTACAAGAAACCGAGGCTAGGGATTTGGAATTGATGGTGGACAGAGTTGAAGTTCAGAGAACAAATTGTAAAAGTGAGCAAAATAACTCAAAGATCACTTGAATGTCGAAAAATACATTGGCAAGCAGAGAATATAAAAGTATTATCTCCATCTTTAATGTGACCACATATGGATTCCTGTGCATAGATTTTTTTTTTGCTTGAGCTTCTTTACTTGCCTGAAATGAGCTGGTGGTAAAGAGGATCCATAAGTGGGTGACCAACATAGTGAGAGGCTTGTGAAATGCTCACCATGATTATCGATTGAAGTTTTGTGGATTACGGAATTTGGTTGATAGGCAGAAAAGCAATGAATATGATAAAAAAGTATACAAATGAGGAGAATTTTATAGGATAGTGCAGAAGAAATTTTTCAGTAACATTACAAGATGGGAAAGAATAAGAGTCACACATGGTTTGTAAGACTCTGTAAATTAAAGATACCAAGAAATTTTATAGTTGGTTTAATCCTTTGTCCAAGTTAAGCAAACAAAGTTTGTGCCTGAACTATTTTCAGGACTGGGACAACACAAATATTATTATTCATGACACCTCCAAGAAGTTCGAAGACTCATCGTGGGAGGACACCTATTGTACAACTCTCCATCTACACCACTACACTGATCCTCTACTACCAATCATCTACATCAGTGCCATCTACTGCCCATCACCACAGCTAGTATTTTTTGTCTGTAAATTGCGTGTATTCTGAAGGGCCGATTTGTATGCGGGATGAAAAACGAGTTTCCGAGAGGAAAAAACCCATGCTACCTCCATACGAGATTGGCTAACTCGCCTTTGATTGAAAAAGTCCATAAAAGATCCCTCCATATAAAAGCTAATGACTTCACATTGCTTACCTTGGTATCCCATAATGCAAAGTACACATCCTTACCGACATGTATAATGCTCTGCATTATGGGAAGGATCATTACCTAGACCAGTTTTGAACTTTAGTGAGGTCTCATCAGTGGGATCCAGACCCAGAGGTGATACTGAGGTTGAAGTAATGCATAAGTCATATTTTCATATACGAGTAGCCAAAAGGTGTCGCACCTTATTATTAAAATACTCTGTGGAACAGATAGTTGTTGGAAGTTTTTCCATTTGGTTATACTATAAACTAAAGAAGCGATATGAAGTCATTAGCTTCTATATACGAGTTGTCCCAGTCCTGAAAATACTTCAGGCACAAACTGGGTTATAGTATAACCAAGTGAAAAAAATTTCAAAAATCTTTCTGTAATCCAGAATAATTTAATAATAAGGTGTAACACCTTTTGGTTACTTGTATATGAAAACATGACTTCTGCATTACTTCAACTTTAGGATGACCTCTGGGTCTGGCTCCCAGTCCAAGAACTTATATACAAGAACCTAGAAACATTAGAAGACTGAAAAATAGGGCCACTTTCCTTTTCTTCTAGAGCCATAGTACTCAAAACCATAATCTTTCCTGATCAATTGTACATATAAATATTACAGACATCACAGAAGCTGAAGAAAAACAATTATATAGTAAGCCTGTGTAAGTTTTTTTTGGTCCGGTTGATACCAAGAAGTTAAAAAAGAGTTTCTTCAACTATCAAAGAAACATGGAGGATTTGGGCTTCCAGTTTTAAAATTCTGCTATTTAAGCAATACAGTTTCAAAAATCCATAAAATATTGCAGACTAATCACACATGTGCAGACCTTTTCCTGTACTACCCAGGTATTTCATCTTCCCCTGTTTCGAGTTAATGATTATAAAGGTACAAAAGCTGAAATTGTTCCTGAATACTACAATACTTCGTGCTTAACTTTAAGACTACTAAACACTCTGGCATTAACATTCTTTTCATTAAAAAAAAGTAAAATTTGGTAAAAAGAAATCTTTAATCTCTTTTGCCATGAAATTCCACAGTTGGGTACAGACAACAATATTGGTTTCACAATTTGTGAAAATTCTAAGGATATCCTAACAGGAGGGATCTTACTTGGAGAATTGTATATGGCCACCTTCCAGTGAACACCATCAAATGGAGGTATTTCAACATCGGAGATCCAGTCTGTGACATCTGTTACCAATTGGAAACAGTAGAACATGCATTCTACAGCTGCCCTCTTGCCCTGTGTATTTGGAACAGATTATGTAAGGTATTGGGCATTCCATTATTACTTCCAACAGAACAGGTTATTTTATTTGCAATATCCACTACCTGTAAGCAATGGGAAGAGTATTTTAATTTTTATAATTAATGAATTAAAATAATTAAAAATATATTAATTACTCCATTTATGAAAGGTTAGAAAGAAACATGGATTTGAAAACCAGCAATATGACATCCAAATGCTTTATAATATTGTATTGTGGAAATTTTAATGTTCAATCAGACAATTTTTGTATTTAGAAAGAAGCATTCGAGATATAAAATTTATGACTAGATGGTGTAGACCACCCACATTATGCAATATTCACCAGGGAGAGATAAAATTCTGTCTATTCTTGCTATGAGAGTTTTTTTAAATAGTTCCATCTTCTTTATTCAATGTGGTCTAATAGTGGATTGCAGGGATGATTGGAGAGAAATCCCAGGCAGAGAAGGCCAACTCAGGGCAGTTAACTCAGATGGGACTAACTGCCTGGGTATCAGTCATCCTTGTGCTTTAGTTTCAATTAGTGTTTTGATTGTTCATCTATATGAGATTAGTGAAAAAGGAAAACTGATAGCCTTTGGCTATATGATAATATAAAAGAGCTGAGGCCTTTTCTCTATCTCATGCTATCTATCTGTATTTTCTTTCTCCTAATACTATCAGGCTCTCTTGCACCCTTATACTAACTACTCTAGGTCTATGATGAGCAACCCTGTACTACTTTGGCTATATGATAATGTAAAAGAGCTGAAGCCTTTTTTCTGGCATGCTAACTACTCTACTAACTACTGTTATTGGCATGATTGCATTCCAGCTGTGTGATTCGAAGTGTTTTTATTAAAAGTTTAAATTCATGTAGTTCAAACTGCATAGTCATAACTCTCTGTTAAATTCCATTCATCTCATTAAGCTTTTTTTTTTATTGCTGAAAATTTAAATTTCATAATTTTTGTTTTTACTATATATATATATATTGCATTCCTATTACTAAAAATGTATTTAATAATTAAAAACATTTCACATTTTTGTAATTTTATTATAACACAGATTTTAAAAAATAAATACCTTTATAAATTATTAATGTTTGAATGAAATATTATAACTTCTTTCAAATTGCCTTTGCTTGAGAGGGGTATTCTGGTATTATTAAAATTTTAAAAGGAATACGGTACGGAAAGTTTCGGAAATACTGATCTAGAGTGAACAATAGTATCGCTGACACAATTCTTTTATGGGACAATTTCTGCTGAGTGTTGCAGATGTTTCTGTTCACATACTGAAATAAATAATTTTATTCTGCATAAAATTTTCACTATAGCATCTAGAGCAACTACAGTATAACTTTCAAATTGTTGGTTTCTGGTTGTCTCTTCAAGTAGAATAGATAACCAAAATACACAACAGTGACAGGGCGTCATGGGGATACGGTGTAAGGAGAGTGGATTCTGAAAATGGATGAATGCACATTACCATTTTCACCATAGGAATGGAATGACCAGGAATACATGGGAAGTTATGGAGGGCAGGTGAGGAGGTCACAGACTGGGGACAGCGTGAGTAGGATTGTTTATAGATCAAGAAATGAATTGTTATGTTTATATATGAATGCCAGGAGTGTCAGAAATGAGGAAGATGAAACTATTGCATTGATTGAGTTTATATTCTTGAAAATAGTTTGAATAAGTGAAACATGGTTGAATGAGAATGACATCTTGACTGGAATAGAAATGGAGGGATATAATGTTTTTCATGAAGACAGGAGAAGCAAGAAAGGAAGGGGAGTGCTGCTGACAATAGCAGGGGGAATTATGTCCTTGCAAGGTTGAGATACAAGAAGGAAAAAAGTGACAGTACAGGAAAACCTCGCTTAATTGTGAATTTAATATGCATAATTGAGTGAAATGATACTATTTCCCACTTTAAGCGAGTGATTAGTCAGTTAACGCAATTTTTTTACGTTACTCAAAATTTTTTGTCACCAATCTGCAGCGAGCAGTGGCACTTGTAGCAGTCAGTGGGTGGTGGCCAGCGACACTTGGCAGTTGACTCAAAGCTCTCATCACAAGCACACGTGCAAACACTGTTCTCTTGCTCAATCATTTTTCCTTCATTTTACTTTAATTTAGAGGAGGATAATTATGACAATTATCAATTATTCAACATCGACGAAACTGGTCTCGTTTGGAAGTGTATGCAACAAAAACTTTTCTAGCTAAAACAAGCATCTCAACCACGATACAAAGTATCTAAAGATCATCTTACGCTTCTTTAGGAGGCAGTGCAGAAGCAACTTTAAACTCAAGCCTATGTTAGTTTATCATGCACAAAATCCAAGATCTAACATTATTGAAGAAATCAGCACAGTTGGAAAAGAACTTAGATTTAAACTGGATAATGAAGATGTGAGAAATTTGCTCAATTCCCATTCAGAACAGTTAAGCAAGAATGATCTCCTTCAACTAAAAGAACAGCATGCATATGAAGAAGAAGAAGATAAGGAGTGTAAACAAGAAGAGAATGTTACGACTAAGAAGCTAACTGCAAAAGAACTTGAGCTAGTTTTTCAATCACATTGAGCATGCTAAGGAAATTTTGTTTGATGTTGATCCTGACATGGAATGAAGCTTCGAAGTCTGCCAAAATCCTGATAAAGCTATCGCAATTGCATGACGATGAAAAAGCACTATTCAAACATCTTTACTTCATTTTTTTTTTTTCCGAAATTACACCAACTGATGGATGAATTATAATTATTCCTATTGCTTATTGTATTCACTTAACGTGATTTCGCTTAGTATGTTGATGGATTAATTAATTGCATTTATCAAGATTTTCCTGTAGTTTTGAATCAGTATGGTGTAAAGCAGAGATTGATAGAATAAAATATTTTATGGTTGTTGCTACTGGCCAGGGAATGTGGAGAAAAAGAAATATAGGCAACTTGAATTAGTGAGAGAGTAAAAGGTGATCATTATGGGTGATTTCAACTATGGTAATATTGATTGGAATGAATGATCTGGTTATATCATCAGAGGATGTGATTGTGAATGGAGAGTCTAATCTTGCCCTGGTTGGAGAGAGTGACCATGAAGTGATCATAGGGTTGCAACCAGTCACATGAGAACTTCTGCAAAGAAGAGAGATATATGTGGAACTGCAAGGCAGGTGATTAGGAAAGCTTAGGAGATAACTAGATACTATAGCATGGAAAGAGGCTTTGAATGGAAAGGATATACGTGAATGGTCTGAGAAGTTCTTGGCCTAACAATGAAAAAACAAATGGTTAATCCAATCTCCCTTAAGACTAATACATTTATTACAGCGATACTCCAACACCATTATCCTGTCACTGTAGTGGTTTTCGTTAAGATCTGCAAAAAACCCCTCTACAGCTGCAATCCCCTTTTGCTTTGAAGAAAAATGCTGACAAATCAGATAGATTTTTAGTTTTGGGAAGAGATAGAAGTCAGAGGGAGCCAAATCTGGGGAATAGGGTGGATGTTCCAACAATTCATAGTGCAGATCCCTTAATTTTCCCATTGCCAAAACATCTTTGTGGGCAGGTGCATTGTCCTGATGAAAGACGATTTTTTTCTTCTGCAAACAGGGTCTTTTCTCATGAATTTTTTCATTTAGTCTGTTTAAAAGATCGGAATAATATTTCCCAGTTATTGTTTTGCCCTTTTCAAGATAATTAATAATAAACAAAATACCTTTAACATCCCAAAACACTGATGCCATGACCTTGTCTTCTTTGGCGCTGAACAGCCAGCTTCTGTCCACTCTTTTGACTGCTGTTTGTATTCTGGTGTGTACTGGTGAATCCAAGTCTCATCCATAGTAATAAATCGATGCACAAAATCAGTTTTATTCTTGTTAAAATGTTAAGCACTGTTCAGAGATTTTCATGCAAGTGCGTTTTTAATCTGCATGGCACCCATACTGTGCAAAGCTTTTTCATTTGCAATTCTTCATGCAGTATGTATCCTACACTTTCTTTTGAAATGCCTATAGTCTCAGCAATTTCACGCACTTTGACTCGCTGGTCCACGTGGATCATCTTCAAGCCTGGTACAGCTGTGTTTAAACTCGGCAGCCCATTTCTTAATTGTTGAAAACGAAGGAGAAGAGTGCCCATAAATTTTTATGAACTTCAAATGAATTTCTTTTGTCGTTAAACCTTCTTTTACAAAGAATTTTATAACCACATGATACCCAATTTTATCCATTTCAAGGGATACAGACAACACTTTGGCTTCCGACAGCTGTATAAAAAAAAAACTACTTGATAGAATGACTTGCAATTTCACATCGATGCTTATGACAGATGTACCAACTTAAAAAAAAAAATAGATGCTGCCTGGCCATTGATCAAGAACTATTTAACAACAGCAATATGTGAGTGAATTCAAGGTGAAAAGACTAAACAAGGTAGGAGTGAAATGGATGAATAAAGATATTAGATCTGACACTGTGGAGGCAACAAAAGATGAATATTGATAATAATCAGTTGCATGAAGAGCACAAAGAGCAGGCCAGGAAGTTAACTCTATTAGTAAAGGCAGCAAAAGTGCAGTACAAAAAAATATTAGCTAATGAAACTAAGAAAAATCTTAGTGAGTTCTTTTGATATATGGCAAGTAGAAGGAAAAATGACTATGGGTGGAGGATGCTAGTTGATGACACTATCAAATTGGTAACCAATGCTGAAGATATAGTTGAAGTATTCAATGATCAGTTTATTAGTGTGTTTGTGTATTTCATCCTCATGAAGGCAACATCAGGAGAAACTGGAATGTAGAGGAGGTAATGGCAGAGGATGGACTGATGGTGAAGCAGCAAAGATTTGACAGTATATCACCATGTCTTGAGGGAATGCCCTATGAAATTAATGACACCTTTGGCACAACTATTTAATATAAGTCTTGCAACAGAGCGAATCCCATAGGAATGGAAGCTGGAAAAAATTGTTCCACTTCAAAAATGGGGGGGGGGGGGATAAGACTAACACTAGAAATTATAGGCCAATCTATGTGTCTGGGATGGTTAAGGTATTAAAGAAGTTGATGAAGACTAGAATTCAGAAGTGGGTTGATAATAGCAATATTCTTTATGATCATCATCATGGGTTTGTTAGGGAGATGTCATGTTTCAGCAGTCTGCTTACATATTACAAGAAGGGACAAATTCACTCAATAAAGGAGATGCATATGCAGTTGTGTACTTGGATTTTTTCAAAGTCCTTTGATAGACTACCATATAACAAGCTAGTAGCTAAACTGAAACAGTTGTGATTAGATAACAAACTAGTACATTGGAAAGCTGATTGGCTGTCGGACAGGTATCAACAGGTTGTGTATGGAGGCATGGTATCCCAAAAGAGGAAAGTCACTGGTGAGTGCCATGGGGATCTGTCTTGGGACCATTATTGTTTGACTTGTATGTTAATGACACTGAGACCAGCTTAACTGGAAATCTGCAGCTGTTCACTGATGATGCAAAGTTGGGAAAGGTTCTGAGAAGTAGAGCTGATATTGTGGCCTTGCAGGAGGATCTAAATATGTGAGTGGGGCAAATGATTGGAGCTATCAGTTTAATGTTGCAAAGTACAAGGTCTTTAAAGTTGGAATGCAGAGTATATAATTAATGGAGAAATTTTCAAGCAGGTGGAGAAGATGAGAGATCTAGAAGTGATGGTGGGCAGAGATTTGAAGTTTAGGGTCACACTACTAAAATTATAAGAACATCCCAACGGATTATGGCAATGATGAGGAGAACATTGACATGCAGAAGCAAAGAGGTTATGGTTCCCCTGTATAAGGCCTTGATCAGGCCATATATTGACTATTCTGCACAGATTTGGTCATCTGGTTTTCATGGTGATGACAATGTATTAGAGAAGATCAGACAAGGTTCATTAAGTTAGTGTCAGGCCTATAGGAATGTCGATACAAAAGATATTGAGGAAATGCAACTTACAGAGCCGTGTGAATAGAAGAGGAAGAAGGAATATACAGGGTGTTCGGGATAAATTTGACAGTTTCGTAAGGAAAAAGAAAATCTTCTTTGTATCTATTAAATTTAATGAATTGACAAAAAAACATTACAGGCAGAGTTAATTACAATACTATCAACAAGATTTACTCAAAATAACCACCATTAGCAACGATCACAGCTTCAATTCTGCTTCGGAACCTCGAACAAGCTGATGCTACAGTCTCCCTGGGAAGGGCCGCAAAAACTGTTTTAATTTTATCCATTAACTGGGCTTTTGTATTACTGGAAGTGCGATTGGTGTCTTTTTCAACTGCGCCCCATACAAAATAATCCATGGGGTTAAGGTCTGGGGAGTTTGGAGGCCAAACATTTGGACTAGTGAAGTCGTAGAAATTTTCAGACAACCATTTTTGACTTTTCCCAGAGGTGTGGCAAGGGGCCGAATCCTGCTGCCATACATACGGCCTACCATTGCCTACCCTTGTTATCCAGGGCTTGACTACAGTTAGCAACTCCACGAACAAAGCCCGAATTCCAATGCCAGGGTTCTTCAACACCTGTTCCTGCAGATTTGCGAGGAATTCTGCTGTACGAACGCAATCAGATCGTCTGCTAGGGATCTTTCTTCTTGCTACATCCTCGTAGTCACCATTGCAAGTCTCTAGTTCATGCCTGATTGTTTTTACTGTATTCAGGGAGCATTGGGCAGCAGTCGTAATATCCTTATTTTGATGGCGGGCACGAATCATCATGATACAAGTTATTCTCTTCCATGATTCAGGTGGGTTCCAGCTATCCATCCTTTCTGACATCTTGTATGTGAATGAAGAAGGGTCCAAACTTTTAAATGAAGAGAAGTGTGTGTTAATACATGTAACTTACGGAAAAATATAATTAATTATAAATATGTCAAATTTATCCCGAACACCCTGTATATGTAGGTATTCTTATGGCAGAGTTCAAACATTTATCTCTTGCAAGTTGCCGTGGAAATGGCAAAGGGGCAATCACGGATGATATAATAAAATATAATAAATTTAGTTTAATCCTTTATCCAAGTGCAAGCAAACAAAGTTTGCACCTGAAAATATCTTCAGGCCTGTAGCAAGGTGGTGCAACTGTTGATATGTTTGATAGTCTGTAGAATGTGGGTGCAGTCACAGTAAAGTCTATTTGCCATATTCCATTTATGTAGGAAATATCCACATCTGCCCTTATGTTGTTAATAGTTGTCCATAGCCTTCTAGGAAGGATAAAGCAGGGCTGGCAACTGCAGAAGTCTTTCACAAGAGAGCCATTGTTGGTTTCACATGTCGTGAGTTTAAGTGCTGGACCAGAAAAGGCTCTGGTTATTTAGGAATCTGTCTTCTTTGTATATTTGTTGGAGCTATGTTGGAAAGTGCTGGTAGCTATGGCAGAGGAGTGGATTTCAGGGTCCTGCTAATCATACTCATGGTTATGTTCAGGTGGGAATCAATATTTGTGTGAGCACTTCTTTCCCAGACTGGTGTGCAGTACTCTGCAGTAAAGTAAACAAGGATCAGGCCTGAGATCCTAAATACCCCAGCTCTGCGACCCCAGCTAGTTTCACTTTGTTTTGAGATTATGTTGTTTCTTGTTTTTATTTTTTTTTACTTTCCAAATATGATTTTTGTAGGTCAGACTTCTATCCAGGTGTATTCCTAGGTATTGCAGATGAGGATCATGTTTGACTGGGCTGCAACAGAAAATTAGATTGTGTTGACAGTCTGCCTCCTTGTTAAGATGGAAAGGTATGGACACTGTTTTCATGGGGTTTGGCTTTAAGTGCCACTGCTCAAAATATTTCTTGAGCGTCTCCAAATCTGTGTTCAGGGCAACCTCCAGAGAATTGAAAGAAGGAGATTGGTATCACCATGTCATCTGCATACATATATTTGCTTGATCTTGTTGAGGGAATGTCCGAGATATAGATGTTGAAAAGAGTTGGAGCCAAAACAGAGCCTTGGGCAAGCCATTCTGAAGGAACCTGGGTCTTTTCCTTCCTCCAATATGGACCATAATTTTTCTGTTTGTGAGCATGGATTCTAGGAAGTTTAAGGTTGTTTTGCATTTTATGATGAAACTGAGCTTTAAGAGCATGCCTCTGATCCAGACTGTATCACAGGCCAATGCCAAGTCAGTGGAGACAGCTCCAGATTTTAATTTTTTTTGGAAGCCAGCCTCAATTTGAGTTGTTAGAGCTGAGACTTGATCACAGCAGTTTCTGCCAAGCCTAAAGCCAGCTTGCTCTGTGAGGGAGAGCCATCTCGATGAGCAGGGAGATCCTTTTCAGTATGATTTATTCTTTCCAGGAGCTTGTAGGTTGAGCACAGAAGGGCAATTGAGCAAACATTTCCAATGGAGCTGAGGTTTTTCCCTGGCTTTGGAACTGCAGTTATCTCAGATTCTTGCCACAGGGTTGGTAGTTCTCCCATAGAGATGATGGTGGAGAATACCTTGGCCAGCATAGAAAGGAATGGCTGACAGCCATTCCTTTCTATGCTAGCCAAGGTGTTTAAGGAATTCAGGGAGGAGGCCACTGACTCCAGCTGCCTTGCCATTCTGGGTAAATGATAGCGCTTATTGCATTTCCTCTGTTGTGATTGGGCTACAGCGGTCTGAAGTTTCAAGACTTGAAGTGAAGCTGTGTCTCAGAATAGTCTGTATATCCTTTCTTTCTGGAGGTCTTTGGGAATATGATTGGGAGATATAAGTTGATTGGGGGGTTGTTACCAGATTAATGTGGAGAATATATTTCACACAGTAGCATGAGGCAAGGGTAGTTCCAGAGGCCATCCCTGGAGCTGTATGAGGAGAGTGTGAGTAGGAGAGGGAGAAGCAAGTTCTTTGCATGGAGAGTGATGGGTGAATGGAATGCATTGCCTGAAAGCGTTGAGTGCAAAAACTGTGAATTGGTTAAAGGCAGGACTCAATGATCTTTTGGTATGAGAGGGAGTATAGACCTCCCACAATGGGTACTTTGGCTCCATTGAGGACAGATATTAATAATAATAATAATGAAATCATGTGTGCAAGACATACATGACATGACATAGAGTGATATGGTTTAAAAAATGCTGGGGTTCTAATTGCATAAGAAACAGTAGATAAATTATTAAAAAGAAAAAAAAAAAACTGTTGATTACTGGATCTGCGGAGAAGAACAAGTTTCCACAGGAAGGAAAACTTCAGACCATCATTTCTGTTCAAATTTGGATAGTGAAGCAAGGTTTCACAACTTCCTTTGTATAAATATTCTCTGAGATAAATTGCTTTTGTGAATCACCTTAATCTTGTTTTCCCAAAAGATGTAATGTTGGGGAAGATGGCATGCTCTGCTAGTCCAGACTGTTTTGGCTCATGTGATTTAATGAAATACCTTACATTACCTCTGCTGACACATTCTTCTGTCAGCAGAGGTAATCTGTCTAATGTCAGTTACTTTCTGATAGCTCCATTTTTAATATGATTCTACCATTGATGTCATCAGTTCACTCGCCTAATTTATTTTAGAACCTTCATATCTGTAGTCTCTAATTTTTGATCAAGTGCTTTATTTCTAACCCAACTCTCAGATCCATAACGTCAAAAAACACTGGATTAATACATCTTAATAATAAGTGATTAATAGGTCTTCCTGTATCTCTCCTGTTTCAAATTTTTTACTGAAGTGTGCCTGCATGCACGTGTTTAATACCAGTATATTAATCCCTGAAGATGCCAATTTAACTTTGGTGAAATATAGGAAGTAATAATTAAATAGTTTTAGTTATTATCCAGTCTATGTTGTTAATTTCCTTAAACAATACAATGCTAAATCCTTTACATAAAGAATGGTAGCATGGTAACTTCTTGATAGGACAATTACAAGGAAACCCTATGGCTGTTAACAACTTTCTTGACATAAGATAAAATAAATAAAAATTAAATTTTATTTATTTATTTATTGAAACACCAGTGCTTGAGACAAATGAGCTCTATGTACAAGAGTCTTAACCACCTTACCAGCCATTATAGATCAAATACACATCCTCATACACTTCTTATCCATCATATATTTCAATGTAATATCAATGGTATTACAATTTTAATATGCACTTCACATCCATGGTAACTTGGACGAATATATACGTCCTGGCCAGTAGCGTGGTTAATGGTGCTAGATTTTGGATAAGGATGATGATGATGTGAGAGAGCACAAATGTCAAGTCCAGTGTGATATTTCTTTCTAAAAATGGAAAAGTATTGAAGCCATTTCTCTGACAAAGAAGGAGGTCTAAGAAGGTAATTCAATGATTTTCTTCTAAGAGTGAACTGGATGTGATGATCAACTCTAACAGAGTTGATCAAGATTAACAATCTTGCGATGACTTCTTTAAGTTCCCTGAAGGAACCCTTGCAAAACCGCAAGGATGTTGTCATCCAAATACCAGTACCATAAGGGTTAAGAGAGATAATATTTAGTAGGTATTGTTGTAATCACTCCATAAAATAGCTAGTATAGGAAAAAGAGAACTTCTCATAGATACCTTCAGTCTGCTGGTAAAATTTATTCTGACATGTGAAGTAGCCAGAGTAATAAAGCCAAAGAAGTGAAAAACATGTACAAGAAAGTCCTACCAGAGAAGTCCAGTGTTTCATTTATGGGAACATTAGTAAATGGACAAATTATCTAAACTGAATAAGAGATCACCAGGACAAAGACAAAGCTCACAAACATTTCTTTAAAATGACAACAGTTCGTAATAAATGAAGAGAGATTTTCCTGTGAACATGATTGCAGTTCTAGATTGATAGCCTGTCTTTAGTTTATTTATACCTTGAAAAAAGTTCCTTGCGTTTTTTTATATATTCTCTTTTTTCAGTTTTATCAATTAATTCTTTTAGATAGCGTCTTTTTTTCTTGCCTAATTATTTTGTTTGATTACGAGCAAATCTATAGTTTTGATAGTTATTGTTATCCTGTTGGTTCTGTCATTTAAGCTTAGCTTCTCATTTCTATTGCTTCTTTGTATCTATTATTAAACCATTTATTATAATATGAAATATTATCTCCGTAGCGCAATTGGAAGAACGACGGTACATTGCGCCCTTCGATTGGAATAGGCCTAAGTTCGATTCTCGTCGCGACGGGAGGAATCTTTATCTGGTCGATTTCAATCGATGGTGAGTTAGCCGATCTCATACGGAGGTAGCAGGGTTTTTTCTCCCGGAAACTCGGGGTTTTTCATCCCGCATACATACAAATCGGCCCTTCAGAACACACGCAATTTACAGACAAAAATTACTAGTTGTGGTGGTGTTGGAGGTGGGCGGTAGATGGCGTTGATTCGTAGTAGAGGTAAGGTGTAGAGACAGTTGAAGATGTCCTCCCGCGATGAGTCTTCGGACTCCTTGGAGGTATCAGGAATAATAATAATTATGGAATCCAAAACTTTTTCAGATGCTCTGTCTATACAACACTTAATTTCATTCCATAGAGTATCAATATTTTCAGTTTCTTCAATGTTATTAAGGCTGCTTTTATTTCATTAGAGTAATTTAATCTTATGTTATTGTTTTGAAGATTATAAATATTAAGTTTAGGATGTTTTTAATTTTTATTGAAATAGTTTAGAACTGCAATAATTAATGATAATAAAGGACAAATTATTGCAAATGACAAACAGATGGTGGAGGGAATATTTCAAACAGCTGCTAAACTTGCCAAAATCTCAAAGTAACATTCCTACCCAGAATTTATTCTACTTGTGAACCAGAAGTCAAGGAACCATTATTTAGTGAAATAGAAACAAGCATTAAAACTGTTAAGAATTATAAAGCTGCAGGCTTTGATAAAATCACATCTGAACAAATTAAATATGAAGAAAAAGAATTAACTAACAAACTACTCACACTAATTAAACTCATATGGAAGGATGAAAAACTGCCAGAAGACTGGAAAGAATCAATAAAAATCCCCATCCACAAAAAAAGGCGATAAAAGAAAATGTGAAAACTACAGAGGCATCTCACTTTTAAATACTAGTTAATAAATCCTGTCTATTATTATTCCATAAAGAATTATTCCACATGCAGAAGAGATTCTCGGAGAATATCAGGCAGGATTCAAAAGAAGTCAATCAATCATTGATCACTTTTTATCTTGAGACAAATTCTAGAGAAAAATTGGGAATACAATAAAGAAAGTCATAATCTCTTCATTGACTTCCAAAAAGCATATGATGGCATACATCAAGAAAGTCTATGGAAAATCTTAAAGGAATCTGAAATACCAGAAAAATTAATCAGATAGGTTAAAATATGTGTACAGGAAAATCAATGTAGAGTCCTCACTAACAACATATTGTCAGAGCCATTCAACATCTCCACAGGTTTAAAACAAGGGGATGCAATATCACCTATATTATTCAACATAGCTTTGGAAGAAGTAATTCAAGAAACAACTAAAAATAGTGGATCATACCCTACATCATGGGTTCTCAAACTTTTTAAATTTTGTACCACTTAAATAAGAATCAAAAAATATATGTACCACCATAAAATACTGTTTTAAAATAAATATTAAATACGAAAACCCTTATGACACACTAATGAGACTTCACATCCGAAAATTCACATAAAACTGCAATAAAATTTGTTTGTTCATTTTATTCTATTCGCCAAGCTAAATTCTTGGAACAGTAGACTTGTTACAATATTAAAATACATTTTTCTGAACATTTATTTAAATATTTTGTGTAAAAATTGTACCACCAAAAAGAACATTATGTACCATTAGTGATACATGTACCACAGTTTGAGAAACAATGCCCTACATCATTTCTGGGGTATGCAGACAATATTGATATCATAGGAGAAAGTGCAGATGATATAACTGAAACTTTTATAAACCTTAAAACCTCTTCTGAAAAAATCTTTTAACCTCTTCTTAACACACTTAGACTGTTGTTCTCAGATTTGATCCCCAGGATTTGAAGGTATAAATTAACTGTGGAAAGGATACAAAGATGGATGAAAAAAGATGGTTTCAGGACTGTACAAGGATAGTTATGAGGATCGGCTGAGGGAATGTGGACTGCAGAGTTTGGTGGATAGAAGAAGGAGAGGTGATATGATTGAGGCTTTGAAACTGTTGAGAGGTGGTTACAGGGTTGACACTGGGGAGTTCTTTCGCTTGGTTGAACAGCGGGAAGGAGTGATGACAAGAGGCTATCCCTGGAAGTTATGAAAGGAAACTGTGAGCAAGAGGGTGAGGAGTGGTTTCTTTGCGTGGAGGGTGGTTGAACTGTGGAATGCATTGCCTGATGGAGTGGTGAGAGCGAGAACAGTCGATGAGTTTAAGGAGGGGTATGATAGACTTTGTGTTTCTTAAGGGGAGAACTCCCCTTGATGAATCTTGACAGACTTTATGTTCTTAGGAAAGACCTCCCACGATGAGTCTTTTGACTCCATGGTGGCCTGAATAATAATAATAACCAAATAAAACAGAATATTTAAGTATTTAGAGATAATGATCTCAATAAGCCATCAACTATTCAGTTTGCTGACATGATATTGAAAAACTGAATACAATTTAAATACTTAGGCTCTGTAATAACTAAAGATAATAAGATCCAAACAGAAATAAAGATGAGAATCCAAGCAGATAATAAATCATATTTTTTACTTCAGCACCTCCTCTCATCTAGAAATCTGTCATATGAATCTAAAATAAATATTTACAGAATGTTAATTAGACCAGTTGTATTATATGCTGCAGAGACATGAAATATAACAAAAACTGATGAAGATCAATTACAACGTTTCAAAAACAAAATCTTAAGAAAAATATTTGGCCTAATTAAAGATTCTATGACAGACGAGTGGAGAAGGCAAATAAATAAAGAACTCTATGAACTTTATAAGAGGCCACTAATAATAAATGAAATATGAAAGAGGTTGTTTTTAAGAGCATTAAAGTTAATTTGCATGTTTTAATATATCAGTGTTTTTTTCTGTAATGCAATAAGTTGTTTTTAATTCATAATTCATTCATTTTTGTTCCTTTTGTTCGTCACACTAAAGATCAAATTAACTATGTATTTTTAGCCTATAATGTAAACATCATTCCGACCGTGTTTTCATTTATCTCTGGGTATGATCATTGCTTACTTCAGCAGTTCAAAACTGAATTGGGATTTTCATAAATTTAAAGGAGTTTGATCTGGAGCTAAACTAAATTAAAGGAGCAGGAGATGGAGCTGCAAAATTTTCTTCCACAGTCCTACTACTAAGGAGGACAACACTTTTCATCCACAGTGTTGAATATCTAGTTTGGACAGGATTCTTCTGGTGAAAAGGCTCTCAGACCCATAAGTTAAAATTGCTTTCAACACCCTCTTGTATACAGATTGTGTGGTGTTTTGATTAACTTCTCTCTCTCTCTCTTATTCTCTACAAATTTATTCTTTTGACTTCATATCAAACCAGCTTTGCTAAAAATTATGTCTAAATAGTTTGGAGATATTCAACTAAAGTCTTTACTATATGCAGATGAACTTCTAATCAAATTTATTATAGCAATTATTCAGTTTAGTTAGGGAAACTTATATTGAATTTGATTAGAAGTATATCATCTGCATATAGTAAAGACTTTAGTTGAATATCTCCAATTTTGATATCATACCTAATACCCTTCATTCATAATGTGATCCTTGTATATGATGAATAACAGTGGGGGATAATATGCACCTTTTGCATCAAACATCTTCCTGTACCTCCTTTAATTTTAACTACTGATTTAGAACATAAATATAAACTATATATTACTTGATATGACATCCTGTTGATACCATATAACTGTAGTGTTTTGAACAGCTTTTCCAAATCCTTATTATATTTAGATGATTTTTCAACTGTTTGTTTTAAAGCAAAAATAAGAACATAACACTTCTGTTTGGCACAAACCCACTCAGCTTGTTCTTCAAGTGTTTCTTCTACAATTTTTTTTATCATTTAGTCTGGTCTCCAACACTCATTAGGTAAATTCCTTTGTAATATTCTCTTTTATTTCCCTTATTATAGATTGGTATGATGAAAGCTCTTCTCCAATCATCTGGAATTTAAAACTCTGACTAGGCTTTCTGAATTATGCTGTGCAGTCACTGTAAAACTTTTAGCCTCTGTATTTCAGCATTTCTAGTCAAATATCATCTACTCAAGCTGCCTTTTCACATTGAGTTTCTTTATGGCATTTTCTCATATATTGATATGTACTCTTGACTGCATTTTCCTCTTGAATATTTTCTACCTGTTCGATCACTTCTTTTTTCACTAACCAATCATTCAAAATAATTACTCCGGACATCTAGAATATCTTCAATTTTTATGTCATTTTCTTTTCTTTGATTCCTTTTACATTATTCTTTCCTCCATTTTAATCTTTTTCTTTTCAATAGCCTTCAGAACATCTTCCTAATATTTATTTTCTATGTTCTTACTAAAGACATTTTTCTGTATATACTCTGAAGGCATATACTTACTTGCCAGGAACTTTCAATACACTTTCATCTTTTCCTTGACAGCCTCTTTAACTTCCTGATTGCACCATGGAATTCTAATTTTTCTACCCTTGCAGAAAACTTCACTACATGCCTCTCCAGTTCTACTACTGAGTTTCCAAGGTTTGGTTTTTGTTTTCCAACCGTTTCCTTTTTTTTCTTGAATAACATTTTTGATATTTTAATATTTTATTAAGTAATTAAAATGATTAAATTTATAATAATTATTATAAAAAATAATATTTTAAATACTAAATTTTTTTGAATGTGTTTGGAATAGAAAAGTGGGAAGGTTCCCAACTGGGTCAAGTACACTGTAGATGTAATATGCGAAAATGCCAGGAGCATCAGAAATAAAGGGATAGAATTTGTTGCTATCATGAATACGCTTTGGCCTAAGATTACTGGCATTAGTGAAACCTGGTTCTCAGAGATGTAGTAACTGAATCGAGTGTAAAGGGTATAGTATTTTTTATTATTATTAACATCTGACCTCCATGGAGTCAGAGACTCATCGTGGGAGGTATACACTATTGCACACAATGCTCATCCAACCATGCTTTAAACTGATTTAATGTATCTATACCCACAGCACATTCAGGCACTGCATTCTACTCACCAACCACTCTAATATAATAATAGTATTTTTATTATTATTAATATCTGACCTCCATGGAGTCAGAGACTCATTGTGGGAGGTATACATTGTTGCACACAGTGCTCATCCAACCGTGCTTTAAACTGATTTAATGTGTCTATACCCACAACACATTCAGGCACTGCATTCCTCTCACCAACCACTCTCCATGCAAAGAACCTACTACTCACTCTTCTGCTCACACTCTCCTTATGCAGTTTCCAGCAATGGCCTCTTGTTCTATCAACCCCTTCTCTCATTCTATGAAAATTTCTTCCATGTCGACCCGATAACAACCCCTGAGTAGTTTATATGTCTCAATCATATCTCCCACTCCTCTTCCTCCTATTCACAACTTACATTCCCTCAATCTGTCCTTATACTTCACATTCCAAAGACCACTGACCACCTTTGTGAATCTTCTCACCCTTTCCAACATACCCTGGTCACTATGAAAACCCGGTGACCAAATCTGTGCATAATAATCCATATGAGGCCTGATCAAGACATTATACAACGGCTTCATAACCTCTCTATTTCTGCATGTCAGGGTCCTCCACATCATTATCATTATACGACATGATGTCTTCACAACTTATGCAATGTGGTCCCTGAATTTCAGGTCCTTGTCCACCATCACTCCTAGATCTCTCATCTACTCCTGTTAAAGTTTCCCCATCAAGTGTATACTTTGCATCCCATTGTTGCTTACCAAATCTCAAAATCTTGCACCTTAAACCTTTTAGAAAGGAGATGAGGGAGGGTTTCTACTAACGATATCAGATGATTTGTGTCCAGTCAGTGTAGAAACTCAAACGACAACAACAATAATAATAATAATGTGCCATGTATCAGTGAGAGTGAGGGTATCTGATGTGCAGTTAAGACTAACAATCCACCATATACATGCTACAGAACTGGTGGTTCAGCAGCTAGGTACAATGAAATGCATCACCAGATGAGTATTAAATGAATAATCATTATGTATGACTTAAATTATCTCAACATTCATTGGATCATAGAGAAATCCTAATAATAAAAATGAAGGAGAATTTATCGAGCTGTTGCAAAACAACTCGCTCAAGCAGCATATGAAAGAAGGAACTCGAAGTTAAAGAGTATTAGATTTGATGATGGCATCACTTAAGACTAACTATTTTGCCACCAGTTGAGATCACACTCTACTATCCTGGGATAGCTAACCATATGGATGGATATTCCAATTGGGACAGGTTACATGCTGAAAGACAAAGCTGGAAATTATGACAAACTAAGATGAATATTATATTTGGTCCCATGGTATCAGTTACTAAATGAGAAACTTTGAAAAGGTACTTAAAAAAGGTGATATCTGAATATGTGCCTATAGTCTGAAGAGTAAAGAGGATTGGTGTGAAATGGATGTGTATTCTTATTAAGCAACATATGAAGAAGATGATGTGGATGGAATATCATGAGAATAAGAGTGCATGTTATGAGAGTTCTTAAATGTATAAAGCACAAGCCAGAAAAGTTACAAATATTGTATGGAAAGAAATTGACTATGCAGGCAAAAGACAACTCAAAAGAATTTCATCCTTATGTGGCAAACAAAAGAAAATACGAATGTGGAAGAATAATTTGACAAGTGATTTGATGGGATGAAAAGACAGGCAGGGAATGCAGCTAATATGCAGTACTTGCATTATAGATTTGAATAGGCTGGAATTGTGGGCATGGGAAAATGGCCATTAGTTCAAATGTTATTAAATGTAAAGTCATGCACTTTGGTGTGATTACATATCCAGTGTCATAATATATTGGTGGGATTATGCTATAAGAAACCAATCAGGCTAGGGATCTTGGAGTTTTAGTAGACAGGAAGTTGAAGTCAAGGGTAATATATGCAAAAATTGTAAATACAACTTGGAAAATAATTGCAATGCTGAAACAAACTTCGACATGTAAAGATAAGGAAGTAATTTTGCCTCTTTACAAGACCTTGATATGACCTCACTTGGACTATTGTGTGCAGATCTCATCTCCTGGTGATTGTGATATCAGGGTTGTGGAATACTCATTATGAAGACAGATTGAGAATTTGTAGACTGCAGATACTAGCAAACAGAAGAAAGAGGGGTGATATGATTGAGACTTACTTACAAACTTCTGAAAGAATTATACAGAATTTCATTAGATGGAATTTTTCATTTTATGGAGGGTGGGAAAGGATGTGAAGGCATCCTTGGAAGTTGAGAATGAATGTTTTTAAGAAGATGAAAGCTAGATTTTTCTCTCATAGAGTGATAAGTGATTGCCACTAGAATTTAGTGACTAGATGTTTGTGCAAGTAATGTGAATGAATTGAAGAACAGGCATGACAACCGATATGGATAGTATGTCACCTCCCTCAATGAGTCCCTGTCTCCCTGGAGTTCTCTCTTAATAATAATAATAACTTGAATGATTATGCAGATGGTGCCCTTGTGTCAGAAGCAGATGAAATTGTTCAAATAATGAGTGCTCACTTTGCTAAGGTCTTTCAACACTGTACATAACATGGTACACAGTGCTACAACTACATTGGATGATGAGATAGAGGTGCATGAGAAGGCGATTCAACTGTTGTATATGAATTTGGCAGTTAGGAACAAATGGGTCATCAGCATGTATGCTAAAGGATTGTTCAGTCAAAATGGTGTATATAATTAAATCGCAACTCAGAAAAGATCCCACGAGAATGGAGAGCAAGAAAGATAGTTCTGTTGTACAAGGATGGTGCAAAAATCAGTGTGTTTAACTGCCAACCTATCAGTATAACTAGAGTAGTGGAGAAGATTTTCAACAAGTTGGTAAGAACTGGCATACAGAAATAGGTTGACAGACAAGTAGTACTTTGAAAAGAACAGCATGAGTTTAATAAAGGAAGGTCGTGTTTTAGCAGTGTGCTGATATTTTATAATAATGCTATAGCTGAGTTGGATAAAGGAAATGGATATACTATGATTTAGATTGAAAAATAAAACTTGCATAAACTGGAATATAATGCATAGTATTATACATGTCCATAAGGATATGTGCATTGCATTATGGGATACTAAGGCAACTGATGAAGTCAGTAGCCTCTATATACAAATAGCCCAGTCGTAAAGTTACATCGCATGCACACACTGTTTGCTTACACTTGGATAAAGGATTGAACCAACAATATAATTCCTTGGCATCTTTAATTTATAGGAAGGCAGGTAAGTGGGATGAGAGATGCAGATGAGCAAGGAGGGAACAGAGTGATGAGCGGTGTGATGTGTGTAGATTTGATGATCAGTGGAGTGCAAAATAGAATTCCAGAGGAGGATTTGCCTGGAGGAATGATAGACAATGGCAATTAAACAAGTGGATGAGATGATTGAAACAGTGGATGAGATGATTGTGATGGTGGATATGAATGACTGGAGAGGCAGTGCCAATCAGATGAGGAGGCGAGAGCTAAAGTTCATAATAAATTTAGTTTAATCCTTTATCCAAGTGTGAGCAAACAAAGTTTGCACCTGAAAATATCTTCAGGACTGGGGTAAGGTAGTGCAACACCAGGCAACTCGTAGCAAAGGTGGAGCAAGCCACCATCTGTACTTGCACCACCTTTGCTACGAGTTGCCCGTTGTACTACCTTATCCCAGTCCTGAAGATATTTTCAGGCACAAACTTTGTTTGCTCACACTTGGATAAAGGATTAAACTAAATTTATTATAGTCAAACCAAGTGAAAAATAAACTTCATCAAGAGATTTTTTCATACTTGAGATAGTGAGTGTGTTACCCAAGTATGACAAGCAGAGTTGTAGAGAGGAACGTTAATGAATGGTATGATAGTCAGAAGGTGTTGGAAGAGAGGCTTGGGTTATATGGATGCCTGAAATGTGTTTGAGGACAGAAAAGAACAGTATGCGAGAAACATCTTGCATTTCAGTGAGGAAGGACAGGCATCTGGACAGAGTGTCGTTCTCTGAACAAGTGAGAGTGTCATTGCAAAAAACTAGAATTATCAGAGTGGTTGGTAACGGGGATAGCCTCTTGTGGGAATAGTCACCTAGGAGAAGGAGGAACAAGTAATGTAATGCAGAATCAAGTGGAATATGGAGGAAATAATGATAGGTATAGAAACACTGACAATGCATTAATGTATGCCAGGAGTATCGAGAATAAAGGAGATGAATTAGTGGCACTGATAGCCTCAGCTTGTCCTAAGATTATTGGGATTGGTGAGATATGGTTGATAGAACATGATATACTGACAGCAATGGAGGTACCAGGGTATATCATTTTTCAGAAGAATAGGAAGAGCAAACACAGCAGTGAAGTTATTGTTTATGATAAGTGATGAGTTGTGTCCTGTCAGAGTGGAGGATTTGGAGGGGACAAGGGCACTAATAGTTTTGAGAGCATATGGTGTGAGATGGGCAGGACAGGATATTTAGTGGGATGTTGCAATAAGCCAGGGATCACTGAGAGCGAAGAGCAGGAAATGTTTAGGGTTGAGCTTGGCAAGTGAAAAGTACAAAGGTGGTCTGAAAAGTTCTCAGCCTAACAATGAAAAAATGAATTTATAATTTCAAAGTTATTTTTATTTTTCAACATAATCTCCCTTAAAACTAATACATTTAGGCAAAATACCCCTCTACAGCTGCAATCACCTCTTGATTCAAAGAAAAACGCTGATCAGCAAGGAAGAGTTTTAGTTTTGGGAAGAGATAGAAGTCAGAGGGAGCCAAATCTGGGGAACAGGGTGGATGTTCCAACAATTCATAGTGCATATCTTAATTTTCCTATTGCCAAAACACCTTTGTGGGCAAGTGCATTGTCCTGATGAAAGATGATTTTTTTCCTTCTACAAACTGGGTCTTTTCTCACGAATTTTTTCATCTAGTCTGGTTAAAAGATTGGAATAATATTCCCTTGTTATTGATTTACCTTTTCAAGATAATTAATAAACAAAATGCCTTTAGCATTCCAAAACACCCATGCCATGACTTTCTTGCTGATGGACCTGACTTTGTCTTCTTTGGCGCTGAACAACCAGATTCTGTCCACTGTTTTGACTGCTGTTTGGATTCTGGTGTGTAATGGTGAATCCAAGTCTCATCCATAGTAATAAATCGATGCACAAAACCAGTTTTATTCTTGTTAAAACGCTCCAAGCACTGTTCAGCAGATCAAAAATGCACTCGCATTTTTGATCTGCTGTGAGCAAGTGCTGCACCCATCTTGCTCAAAGCTTTTTCATTTGCAATTCTTCATGCAAAATATATCCTACACGTTCTTTTGAAATGCCTTTAGAAATTTCACACACTTTGACTCGGTGGTCATCCAATACCATATCGTGCACTTGATCAATGATTTCTGGTGTTGTTACACTTTTTGGATGTCCTTCACGGATCATGTTCAAGGCTAGTATAGCCATGTTTAAACACGGCAGCTCATTTCTCGGTTGTCGAAAATGAAGGAGAAGAGGTCTCGTAAACTTTCATGAACTTCGAATGAATTTCTTTTACCATTAAACCTTCTTTTACAAAGAATTTTATAACTGCACGATACTCAATTTTATCCATTTCAAGGGATACAGACAACACTTTTGCTTCAGGCAGCTATAAAATAAACTACTTGATAGAATGATTTGCAATTTCACGTGGATGCTTATGACAGATGTACCAACTTAGAAAAAAAAGAAATCTTGCCAGTAGTGTTGCCATCTATGGTTGAGACCGAGAACTTTTCAGACCATCCTTGTATTATCGATATGGGAGATTTTAACTACAGCAGTGTAAATTAAGAAGAGGAAACTGCATGTAGCAGTAGTAAGGAAATGGAATTTCTGGTATTCCTGAAAATGTCTTAGGCAACATATAATAGAAGAAACATGAGGTTCAAGAGTTTTGGATTTGGTCATAGCATCAGAGAATCTGACTGTAACTGAGGTGGCATCTCTGCCTACAGTTGGAGAGAGTGACCATTTGGTTTTGACTTCAGTGATGAATAGACATGCATCAGCTTGGGACAGTACCATGGATGGAGGAATTGGAAGGGCAAGATATCATCAGTGCTTGAGAACTAGTAAAGGAATATTTATTAGCAGCAATATAAAGTTCTATACTACAAGTGAAAACGAGAACACAGTTTGGTGTAAAGTGGATAACAAACAATATCAAATGGAACCTGCAAGCAAGAGATATAAATAGAGGGGTGGAGAGCAGATGCATGAAGAATATAAGAATCAGACCAGGAGAGTGACTAGTATGGTAAGGAAGGCAAAACTTAAATATGAGAAAAGATTAGCCTGTAGATCCAAGGAAAATCCTAAGGAATTCTTTCATTGTATGTGGTCAGTAGGAGAAAGAATGGCATTGCTAGACAAAGATGGGAGCAGCGTGACTGATGTAGAGGACATACTAGAGTTGTTTAATGAACACTTTATTAGGGTATTTCATCCAGAAGAAGTAGGTTCTAATATGAGATGGGGAGGATTTGAGGTTTAGAAATGCAAGAGGAGAGTTTGTTTCAAATACTGGATGTCAATAAAGCAATAGGACTGGATGATATTTCATCACAGGTTTTAAGAGAATTTGCTAACAAACTGACAGCTCCATTGACTTGGCTTTTCAGTAAGAGTCTGTCTTCAGGAAAGGTGCCCAAGGAGTAAAAGGAGGATAAGAAAGTGCCATTGCATAAGGTGGTAGTAGAATGGAAGTGCCAAACTCTAGACCAGTTTGAATTTCATCAGTATTTGTTAATATTTTGAAGAAATTAGTGAGAGATCATATACAGTATCACGCATATAAGGATAATGTTATATGTGAGAGTCAGCATGAATTTGTTAAGGGGTACTCATATTTTAGTAATCTGATTGCCTTTTATAATAAAGTAACAAGAGTGGTTGATGAGGGAAAGGCTTTTTGATTTTACAAAGGCATTTCAGAGGGTGCTACATGATAACCTTGATATTTAAGTTATGGCACATAGGATTAGATGTCAGAGTAGTGAATTGGATTGAGATTGCTGCCTAATAGATATCAGAGTTGTATCAAGTAAGCAGAAGGGGGGGTCCCACAGGAATCAGTAGTGGGACCTATTGTTTAACTTTTATATCAATGACACTGTCAATGGATTGCAGGTGGATATTCATTTGTTTCCAGATGATGAGAAGCTGGGAAGGGTTATTAGTAATAGTGCAGATGTGGTAGCCCTTCAGGAAGATTTGAATAAACTGGATAGATGGGCAAATGAATGAAGTGTCAGTTTAATTCAATTAAATGTAAAG
Source organism: Typopeltis vanoorti (assembly GCF_054136105.1). Lineage (NCBI taxonomy): Eukaryota > Metazoa > Arthropoda > Arachnida > Uropygi > Thelyphonidae > Typopeltis > Typopeltis vanoorti. Next base: position 14,231,611 of record NC_143569.1, read on the forward strand.
TCTTAAAGTTTGAGATACACTGATGGCAGGCTACATACTCTGTAGGAGAAACTGTACTGGGGGAAGTGGGGGGAGGCTAGAGATCTTGGGGTGATGATTGATAGAAATTTGAAGTTCAGGGAACATATTGCAATACTGAGGATGCTGACCAGCAGAGATAGAGGAGTTGTGATTCCATTGTGTAAAGTTCTGATAAGACACCACACCTGGACTGTTGTGCTCAGATTTGATCTCCAAGATCTAAAGAAGATAAATTAATCTTGGAAAGAGTACAGAGACTGATAACAAAAATTATATTGGGACTTTACAGTGTTAGTTATGTGGAGGGAGACTAAGGTAGTGTGGACTGCAGAGTTTAGTAGATATCACTATATGACTGAGGCATTTAAACTGTTGAGAGGCAGTTACAGGGTTGACACCAGGGAGTTCTTTCATATGGTAGAACAAGAGAAAAGTGCAAGGACAAGTTGCCATCCCTGAAAGTTGTGAGCAAGAGGGTAAGGAGTGGTTTCTTTGGAGTAGTTAAACATGGAGAGTGGTTAAGCCATGGAATGCATATCATGATAGAGTGGTGACAGCATGAATGGTGAATAAATTCAAGGAGTAGTATCATACTTTTTGTTGTCTAGGATGGGCCACCTACTGTAAGACTTGTGACACCATGAGGGTCCTGAATGATAATAATAATAAAATTATGCATATCTGTTTGCATTAAAAAAAACTCTGTCAATGAGTTGTTTTATCCAAATAACTTCACAGAGGCAGAGGAGCCTATAATTGAAGTGAAGTGTTGTAATTTATCTCACTCTTTATTTATTGTCAATTTAGTTGAAAATTATTTACAGCGAAATACATATATATACCCTCAAATGTGTTCGAAAAGAGGAAGAGTGAATTTGAAAATACAAAATCCTTAAAGAAGCTGAAAGCATTAACATTAGAAGCATAAAATTTTTAGCCTTCAGGAATCCTGAATGAAATTGATGGAATATGCTCCAAGAAGTACCATCTTAAAGAATACACAAAGTATATATATTATAGAGTTTATACTGTATTTCCAGGAACAAAAATCCCGTTGAGCCTATGCAAAATTAAGACCTGATTTATGACATGTCATATAACCACACTTTTTCCAGGACCCAGTTAGGTTGTGTCTACTATAATCATTTCATGTCAAAACATGAACTTGACAGGCTTAACCTATCATTTTATAGTGCATTATCTTTGCAATGGATTTTTTTATTACTATCTCTGACCAGGTCCTGGCCCTGACAACACAGACTGAAGCAGTCTTCCAAAAGAAACTTAAATCTGGAGCCACTTTCATTGACCTAACATCGGCTTATGACATGTCTGGATCAGGGGCCTCCTCCTAAAGCTAGGAAATATTATAAGGTGCAAAAAAACTTTCCAGCTTTTTGAATCTGTTCTTTCCAACAGAAAGATCCGGGTCCATATTGGCGGAAAAAAGAGCAGGCCCAGATTCCTTCACAACGGTCTCTCTCTCAGGGCCCTTTACTTTTTAACATCTACGTGTATGACTTACCACATTCCAGCTCAAGCAAGTATATGTATGCTGGTGACCTAGGATTCCTACATTAATCTACCTCCTTTGCCAACCTAGAATCAACCTTGAACACAGACCTGAACATCCTGGAAGAGTACTTTAAGCAATGGTACTTGAAGCCAAATCCAACAAAAAGTGTGTCCACAGTATCTCACCTGAACAATGCAGAGGCAAATCAACACCTCAATCTTTCTTTCTGTGGAAAAATGGTCGAACACGAGCCTCACCTGAAATACCTTGGAGTGAGCCTGGACAGAAGCCTAACCTATAAAATACACATCACCAACCTGTCCAAGAAAATTAAAATGAGAAACAATATCATTTCAAGGTTTGTTGGAACAACCTGGGGTTGTGGTGCAGAAATCCTAAGGTCGTCTGCACTAAACCTCGCATTCTCTGCAGCAGAATATTGTGCCCCTGTCTGGGAAAGAAGTGCACACACTAATATTACAGACACCCAGCTAAACTCTACTATGCACACAAATAGTGGGACAGTGAGAAGCATCCCTTTCTCCTGGCTGCCTGTCCTATCTAACATTGCTCCACCAAACATACAGAGAAGACAAGCCTTGATTAAAGAATTTAATAAAGCAACGAGCAACATACTCCTGCCCCTACACCAGACTCTTATAAATCCACCTAGTCTTCGCCTAAAATCTAGAAAGCCTTTCTGGTCCATGGACGAACTCTCCAGCTACCCTGCCATCAACATCTAACATGTAGAAAGGATACTGGTCCAACAATCTCCCAACAAATGGCTTCCTGGTAGAAGATCCCTGTGCTCTGCAGCCTGGTTTTGCTCTTCCTAGGAAGATTTTGTCATCAATCAACAGGATCAGAACTAACCAGGGCAGATGTGGCTATCTACTACATAAATGGGGGCTGTTAGACCACCTTTATTGTGATTGTTCTCCTGTGGCTCAGACGATTATTCATATTGTGAACAACTGCCCAAGGCACCAATTTCATGGTAGTGGTCTGTAGGAAATCCACAAGGTGACAGATGAATCCTTGGATTGGCTTTCCAGACTGGACCTGTAGCTGTTCTGTATTCCTTTTGCCATAAAAATAAATAAAAATTACTATCTCTGAATCCCAACAAGGTTTTTATCTACTAGAATACATTACATTACATTTGTGGTGAAATATCTTGCATTAGTTCTATTACAGATAGATCTACAAAAGCTTCAGACATCCAAATATTAAAATTCCCTACTATATATAAGAAAGAATAGAGACCTGCAAGTTGTCCAACCATGTTATGCAGATTGCAGATAAGAGTATACAAAAGTGCAGGTAGATTATAATGTCTGTACATGAATGCAGGAGTATCAGAAACAAATGGGTAGAGTTTTTGCCTTGGTCAATATGTTGGGACCTCAGATTGTAGACATTAGTGAGACTGGCTATAAGAATCAGACATACTAACCGGTATCGAGTGTAAAGAGTACATTATTTTTAGGAAGGATAGAGAGGAGAGGAGGAACTGCTACTGATGATATTGGATGAATTGAATCCGGTTAGAGTTGAGACCTATGACTGTTGTACTACTACTAACAATATTTCATGTGGCAGTAAGTTTGAAGCCATTTGGTGTGAGGCGGAATCTAACAAGATCAATTACATAGTGGACTGTTGTTACAGACCTGGTGGATTGGTTGCTAGTGATGAAGAAATGCCTCACCAAATAGAAAATATGAGCATGAAAAGAGTAATCATTATGGGAGACTTTAATTATCCAAATATTGATTGGGTAGCAGTAGAATCTCATGAGAAGAATGAAAATGGATTTATTGAGCTGTTGTGGGACAGCTTCCTCAAGCAGCATAGGACAGAAGGAACTCGAGACCAAAGAGTGTTAGATTTGATTATAGTGTCAGAGGGCATTTTAGTTAAAGACATAACTATTCTGCCTCCGGTTGGTGACAGTGATCATTAAGTACTTACTCACTTGGGAAGTGACCAAGTTAATGAATGCTCAATTCAGAAAAGTTTACATGTTGAACTACAAAGCAGGAAATTATGACCAACTGAGGAGTATACTGAGTTCAGTGGAATGAGATCGGTTGCTGGATGGGAAGAGTACTGACAGTGCATGGGAAGCATTTAAACAATACTTAAATAATGTGATATCAGAGTGCATCCTGAGAGCTTGAAGAATAAACAGGGTAGAAATCAAATGGGTATGTAATCTTATTAAGCAAGAGATTCATAAGAAAAGAATGATGTGGAAGGAATACTGTGTGCATAAGGATGATCTCCATTATGAAAATTGTAAGCAGCAGGCTAGAATAGTCGCAACTGTTGTACGTAAAGCACAAAGTCTGAGAATGAAAAGAAACTGGCTCTGTGTGCTAAAGACAACCCACAAGAATTCTATTGATATGCAACAAGTAAAAGAAAAGTAAAAGTACTACTACAAAAAAAAGAATTTTTTAATTCTTTTATAACTCTTCTAAATGCAGATGGAATGAGGATGCAGAAGAGGTTGTTTGATTAATGAGTGCCCATTTTGTTAAAATGTATCAAGTATATATCTGGTATACTCAACATTGAGCTCACTGCTACCTCTTCACTGGATGAAGAAACTCAGGTGGATGAGGTATTAAAGCTGTTGTACAAACTGAATAAGAATTCAACATATCAGCACATGCGCTAAAAGAGTGTTTAGCTGATCATAGTGTTTAGCTGATCATTAAACAGCCTGGTCAAAGGCTATTCCTTTGACCAGGCTGTTTAATGAGTCTTCAGAACAGAGAAGATTCTGCAAAAATAGAAAGATTGTATGGTAATTCTATTGAACAAGGGATGGTGCAAAGACCAATGATGTATCTAGCTATTGCCCAATCAGTATCTCAGGAGTGGTGATGAAGATTTGGGAAAAATTTATTAGGGCTCACATTCACATTGCATGTTCACATGCAATGAACAGCACAGATTTACTAAGGGAAGGTCATGTTTCAGCAACTTGCTCACATTCTATAATAATGTTAACATTTAACTAGACAAATGGAATTGATATTATTATTATTTCGTGGTACCTACTCTAAAAACTCTCCATCTCCACCACTTCTATCTGTCTCATTATACACAATGATACTTTACATGAACCTTGACATGTAAAGATAAGGAAGCATTTTGCCTGTTCACAAGGCCTTAATATATAGCCCAAGACCTCACTTGGGCTATAGTGCACAGGTCTGGGCTCCTGGTTTCCGTTAGGATTGTAATATAGTGTAGAGGGTGCAAACAAGAGTGTTAAAAATGATATCAGGAGTGTGGAATACTGATAATGAAGACACATTGAGAATTTGTAGACTGCAGACACTAGCAAACAGGAGAAAGAGGGGTGATATGATTGAGACTGACAAACGTCTGAAACGGTCATACAGGATTTCAGTTGATGGAATTTTTCAATTTATGAAGGTGGGGAAAGGACAAGAAGGCATACTTGGAAGCTGAGAATGAATTCTGCTATATTACACAGTATATTGTAATATACTGTGTAATATATGGCCTCCCTCGATGAGTCCCTGACTTGCTGGAGGTCTCTCTTAATAATAATATAGTGCGAGATTATTTACTTTATACCTATTCATATACACAATGCTTATCTATATGAAATAACCCCAACAAGGTTTTTATCTACTAGAATACATTACATTTGTGGTGAAATATCATTACATGATATATAACATCACTACATTCCAACCAGTGAAGTTATCAGGTGTTTTTATACTGTAATAGGGAAACTTTTCTTTGTAAAGAGAAAATGTTTTTCATGATTATTGAAGTTCGTGTTTTCCATAATTTATTTCCTTTTGTTAAATTGGGATCCAGATTCTAATTTCCCAAGCTGTAATCCTTTCTTCTGTAATTTAGCATGCATCCTCCTACACTATAGTTGTTATCATCTTTTTGTGTACAAAGTGCCCGTGTATTATAAATTAGTACTTCAGATGTACTGATTTTTAGTATATGGAGATATATTAAGGTGTAGTTTGTATTACGTTTTAAGCTCATATCATGTCTGCATATGAAGGACAGGTTATCAATGCTCTTTAGATAATTAGAACTAAAAGCTTCCTATGTGCAAAGCAATGGAGTATGCTACACCTTAAATTTGTATCTGCATATACGATAGTGGTCTGAAAAGTTCTCGGCTTAACAAAGAAAACACGAATTTATAATTTCAAAATTATTTTTATTTTTCAACATGATCTCCCTTAAGACTAATACATTTATTCCAGCACCATTATCCCATCCCTGTAGTGGTTCTCAGTAAGATCTACAAAATACCCCTCTACAGCTGCAATCACCTCTTTATTCAAAGAAAAACGCTGACCAGCAAGGAAGATTTTTAGTTTTGGGAAAAGATAGAAGTCAGAGGGAACCAAATCTAGGGAATAGGATGGATGTTCCAACAATTCATAGTGCAGATCTTAATTTTCCTATTGCCAAAACACCTTTGTGGGCAAGTGCATTGTCCTAATGAAAGATGATTTTTTTTCTTCTGCAAACCGGGTCTTTTCTGATTAATTTTTTCATCTAGCCTAGTTAAAAGATCGGAATAATATTCCCAAGTTATTGTTTTACCCTTTTCAAGATAATTAATAAACAAAATGCCTTTAGCCTCCCAAAACACCGATACCGTGACCTTTCCTGCTGATGGAACGGACTTTGTCTTCTTTGGCACTGAACAACCAGCTTCTGTTTGCTGTTTTGACTGCTTTTTGGATTCTGGTGTGTAATGATGAATCCATCTATAGTAAAAATTCAATGCACAAAATCAATTTTATTCTTGTTAAAATGCTCCAAGCACTGTTCAGAGATTTTCGTATGAGTGCATTTTTGATCTGCTGTGAGCAAGTGCTGCACCCATCTTGTGCAAAGCTTTTTCAGTTGCACTTCATGCAAAATATATCCCATACAGTCTTTTGAAATGGCTATAGTCTTGGCAATTTCACGCACTTTGACTTGCTGGTCATCCAATACCATATCGTGCACCTGATCAATGATTTCTGGTGTTGTTACACTTTTTGGACGTCCTTCACGTGGGTCATCTTCAAGGCTGGTATGGCTGTGTTTAAACTCTGCAGCTAATTTCTCAATTGTTGAAAATGAAGGAAAAGAGTTCTCATAAATTTTTATCAACTTTGAATGAATTTCTTTTGCCGTTAAACCTTCTTTTACAAAGAATTTTGTAAAAGAAGGTTTAACCGCATGATACTCAATTTTATCCATTTCAAGGGTTACAGACAACACGTTTGCTTCAGGACAGCTGTATAAAAAACTACTTGATAGAATGACTTGCGGTTTCACATGGGTGCTTATGACAGGTGTACCAACTTAGAAAAAGAAATTCTTGCCGATAGTGCTGCCATCTATAGTTGAGGCCGAGAACCTTTCAGATCACCCTCGTAACTGACCAGGGGTTAGTATAGAATAGCTATTCATCTTGAATCAGAAGATGAGTAGCTCATGTTCATCGCAAGATGCACTACATATGATAGTGTAGTGCATCTCATAATTAGTTTTACTGGAATTATGTTATATATATATATATATATATATATATATGTGGGTGGTCTGAAAAGTTCTCTGCCTCAACCATAAAGGGGAACACTATCGGCAAGATTTTATTTTTCCTAAGTTGGTACATCTGTCATGAGCATCCATGTGAAATTGCAAGTCATTCTATCAAGTAGTTTTGTTTTTGTACAGCTGTAGGAAGCTAAAGTGTTTTCTGTATCCTTTGAAATGGATAAAATTGAGTATCGTACGGTTATAAAAATTTTTTCGTAAAAGAAGGGTTTGTTGTTTTAAGGATACTTGCGACATAAGACTGAATGATATAATCACGTAATCACAAGAAAGATATTTATTTAACCAAATATTTCGGTCTGGAAATAGCAGACCATCGTCGGTGGTATTACAAGAACAGTTTAAAAAATATACAAGCTAGAATACTAACAATAGATCGTTGAAATTAGAACATGCCGCGTGATGTTATATCACTAAGTATGAAACGAAATATTTTGAAGTAGAAACATGATTGAATTTGCTATTAAAAAAAAAAAAAAAAAAAAAAAAAAAAAAAAAAAAAAATTAATGAGTAATCTTGATTAGGCTTTCCCAGATTTTTGATATAGATATGCAGTCATTACGATTCAGGTTGGGATGATGGAGCAAGGCCTCCACGCTTTCCTTGAACAAACGTTCGAACCTATAACGGGATCTATGTAAGAGGCGCGTTTTGGACCAAAGGATGCTGTGGTCAGTTTCAATCCCGTGTTGAGCCAAACCAGACTTTTCAGGTTTATTGTGAAGAATGGATGATTGATGTTCTTGGATTCTTTTTTCAAGAGAACGTCCAGTCTGTCCAAAGTAAGAGAGATCACAGTTGCAAGGAATTTGATAAACTCCAGGAAGAGATAAAGTTGAGCGTTTGTCTTTAGGAGAAGGAAAATGAGAAGACAATTTGTTAATAGGAGAATACGTAGCTATTAAATCATATTTCTTCAAAATTCTTGCGATAGGTTCTGAAATACCGGAGATATAAGGAATAGGTACTCGACGTATTGAATCTTTGTTGTTTTGTGGAGGATTATAAGATGTAAGAAGACGTTGAATACTTTTTTCAGAAAAGCCATTGAGTTTCATGTGTTGCTGGATAGTAGAAAGTTCTTTCTGTAGATAATCAAAAGTAGAACAATTAGTTTTGGCTCTTTTGATGAGACATTTTATAATTCCTGTTTTTTGACATGGATGATGGGCTGATTCTTTCAGAATATAACGACCTGTGAATGTTGGTTTCCTGTATACTGTAGTTGTAAGAATATTTGAAGATGATCGGATGAGGAGAACGTCTAAAAAAGATAACTGGTTGTTTTCTTCTAATTCCATAGTAAACTTTATGCGATGATGTAAGGAATTAATACTGTTTAAAAAGGAAGATAAAGTGTTTTTACTGTGAGGCCAAATAGCAAATATGTCATCTATATATCTTACCCAAAAAGATGGTAGAGGGAAACTAGATGTGAAGAGGACTTTTTCTAAATGTTCTAAATAAAAGTTGGCTAAAGCTGGAGAAAGAGGACTTCCCATGGCTGTGGGAAGTCCTCTTTCTCCAGCTTTAGCCAACTTTTATTTAGAACATTTAGAAAAAGTCCTCTTCACATCTAGTTTCCCTCTACCATCTTTTTGGGTAAGATATATAGATGACATATTTGCTATTTGGCCTCACAGTAAAAACACTTTATCTTCCTTTTTAAACAGTATTAATTCCTTACATCATCGCATAAAGTTTACTATGGAATTAGAAGAAAACAACCAGTTATCTTTTTTAGACGTTCTCCTCATCCGATCATCTTCAAATATTCTTACAACTACAGTATACAGGAAACCAACATTCACAGGTCGTTATATTCTGAAAGAATCAGCCCATCATCCATGTCAAAAAACAGGAATTATAAAATGTCTCATCAAAAGAGCCAAAACTAATTGTTCTACTTTTGATTATCTACAGAAAGAACTTTCTACTATCCAGCAACACATGAAACTCAATGGCTTTTCTGAAAAAAGTATTCAACGTCTTCTTACATCTTATAATCCTCCACAAAACAACAAAGATTCAATACGTCGAGTACCTATTCCTTATATCTCCGGTATTTCAGAACCTATCGCAAGAATTTTGAAGAAATATGATTTAATAGCTACGTATTCTCCTATTAACAAATTGTCTTCTCATTTTCCTTCTCCTAAAGACAAACGCTCAACTTTATCTCTTCCTGGAGTTTATCAAATTCCTTGCAACTGTGATCTCTCTTACTTTGGACAGACTGGACGTTCTCTTGAAAAAAGAATCCAAGAACATCAATCATCCATTCTTCACAATAAACCTGAAAAGTCTGGTTTGGCTCAACACGGGATTGAAACTGACCACAGCATCCTTTGGTCCAAAACGCGCCTCTTACATAGATCCCGTTATAGGTTCGAACGTTTGTTCAAGGAAAGCGTGGAGGCCTTGCTCCATCATCCCAACCTGAATCGTAATGACTGCATATCTATATCAAAAATCTGGGAAAGCCTAATCAAGATTACTCATTAATTTTTTTTTTTTTTTTTTTTTTTTTTTTTTTTTTTTTTTTTAATAGCAAATTCAATCATGTTTCTACTTCAAAATATTTCGTTTCATACTTAGTGATATAACATCACGCGGCATGTTCTAATTTCAACGATCTATTGTTAGTATTCTAGCTTGTATATTTTTTAAACTGTTCTTGTAATACCACCGACGATGGTCTGCTATTTCCAGACCGAAATATTTGGTTAAATAAATATCTTTCTTGTGATTACGTGATTATATCATTCAAAAGAAGGGTTTAACGCCAAAAGAAATTCATTCGAAGTTCATAAAAATTTATGGGCACTCTTCTCCTTCGTTTTCAGTAATTAAGAAATGGGCTGCCACGTTTAAATGTGATCATACCAGCCTTGAAGATGATCCACGTGAAAGACGTCCAAAAAGTGTAACAACACCAGAAATCATTGATCGGTGCACAATATGGTATTGGATGACCGGCGAATCGAAGTGCATGAAGACATTACTGGAATAAATGTATTAGTCTTAAGGGAGATTATGTTGAAAAATAAAAATAAATTTGAAATTATAAATTTATTATTTTTTTTTTTTTTTTTCATTTTTAGGCTGAGAACTTTTCAGACCACCCATGCATATATATATATATATATATATATATTAAAAAATAATCCACTAACACCTTTTCCTGTATAGGGAGTAGGCGAGGCCTTTTAGCCCTATCTAACTTTTGACGACTGAGTGGGCAGTTCAATCTCCACTGGTACCCAATCAGAGATAGCTAACCCAAGGCTGTCACTAATTAAGCGGCATGCAGTGAAGAGAATGGGGCTCAACAAGTGCCGCCATCTCGTGGTCCTTAACCCTAACACAATATATTTAATGTCTGAAAATAGTGTGGGTTCTACAATCGATTTTCTTGAGTTTACGGGACGAAAAACCTGAGTTTCCAGGAGAAAAAACACACTTGCCCATGCCAGAGATCGACTAACTCGGGAACCGGTCAAAAAAAGGCTTAGAAAAATTTCTTTTAGTCGCCAATTAGACTCGAAATCAAGTCTTCCTTCATGCGGCCAAGCATCGTGGTGTGCAAACGCCACATCCACTAGTGGTTGTGTTGAATTCTTATTGTATTTTCATAGGAAAGTGGTTGTGTTTCTGAGTGAGGTTAGGAATGTTTATTTCACAGTTTTATGTCTGAATGCAGCATTGTTGGATGACATTTTTTAGTTTTTTTTTTTTAAGTTTCTTTTAAAAGTTTTTTTTTCCACTTAAAGCTTGTATGGCGATTTTAATGACATTAAAAAGTTTAAGTTAATAATAAACAGCAACAAGCCTGAGATTCTTAGTGTCAGCAGTTGTAGTAACTCCTGTAATTTTCTTGATGTCAGAAATGATAATTCTGTATGTTTATTTTACTGACTTTAAAAGGAGGTTAGATTTTTTGAGGGCCATAGATGAGATATGTAGTATGCTAGTGTAGTTTTGGTGCTTGGTACTCCAGTTGACATTTTAGTGTTAGAAGAATAGCATGCCGATTTTAATTTGTTTTCCTTTTCTTGGCCTGTGTGCTGTTGGTGTTTCAGCTGGCATCCTTCTTGGCTTTGTTTTTTTGACAATGGAACACTTGGGCTTGCTTTTTAACTTGATTCTGTGGAAAGCATATTTAGCTGAATGGTTGCCATACCTGATTTCAAACAAACCAACAGACTGTGGGTTTGAATCCCACAGTAGATATGTATGTTTGTGATTGTCTTTTGGTTGGAGATGAATATCATCACTTTGTGTATTGGAGGCCTGAAGTGGCTTCAAAAATATTCCACGTTGCCTCTAGAGCAGGGTTTCTGGATTATATAAAAAATAAATAAAAATACAAAAAACATATACAATTAATTTAAAAAAAAAAATTTTAAAAAAAGGGAAAAAATTCTTAGCCCACTCATACAACATATGAGTCATATAAGAAATATTTCTCTATAAGCATGTTATAACTGATTTATTAGTATTTGCTGCTTTAGTTCTCCTCACTTTTATTCATTGACTGCCATATTGGTAGTAATATATACTCTTGTGTATTGGATTTATATTTTTTCTTGTTGGTGGTGATATTATTATAAGCCAGCAAAGCTTGATCGATTGGTAGAGCCTCTACTACTAATGGCTCACACAAAAAGTTAAGCAAGTTTGAGCGCAGTTAGTAGTTGGAAGGGATCAATCTTTCGATGCTGTAGGCACACTCTCCCTTGATGAGTCTTTAGACTCCCTGGAGGTGTCACATAATAATAAGTTTCATCTATTTGTGTCTTGTGTTATCTGTGTCTGATTTTTTTATAATTTATTTAATCAAGTATTTATTTATTAGAATTTAGAATTCATTTAGAATGAATTTAAAAAATCTCCAATATATTTCATCCAGTGTACAAGATGACTGATAGCTACATTCAGGGGGACTGATAACTACATTCAGAACATGAATAAAAGATATCAGTCAGTAGCATGTGATTACTATCTCATGTCTTGGTCAAGGATGCCTTGACAGGAATGCACTTTTAGAGTTTTCAAAGGAACCTTCTGCAACTAAAATAAATAATCTATTCAATATTGTTAAAAAATAAATAAATAGTTAACAGTAATTACTTTACAAAACTTTGCAATATTGGCAGATACTCAGAATAGTTAAGATTCACAATTTCATAGCGTTTTACAAATTCAGGAAAAAAAGGTAATTAAATTTGAATCTATTCAAATGATGAATCTTAGTCCGATTCCGAAGAACTCTGTGTCTAGTGTCAGTAGCAAGGGAAGCAAGGCCAGATGTTAAATTCCTAAAATGCAATGTAGTCTTGAAGTTCTTGGATTCTAATCCAAGCACAGTGGCGAGTTTGTCCAAAGTAACAAACAGGGAGTTGAATAGACACCTGGTAAGAAAAGAGGAGGTATGGAGTAAATGAAGGAAAAGAGGCAGTTTGTTCTTGGTATATGGTAGAAAAGAAAACTTCTGAGCTGGTTTAGGAGGAAGTGTATAGATTGCACTTGTGAAGAATCCTTTGCTATTTGTTCTACATTTGTTTAAGGTAAGGTATGAAAATTCTGTTCACATCAGATTGTAGTCTGGCTGAAAAATGGTAAGTATCAATAATATTTTGAATAGTGCTTTTGTTGTAACTGTTAGTCATCAGTTTTTTTGTTGTTTTTTTTTTCAGTTCATTTAACAGAGCAGATCACTTGAGCTCTGTGGACAAGACTTTTGATACTTTACAAAACTGTATTCAATTTGCTTCATCTGTATGCAAGTCGGCGATGTCTTTTTCCACATTCAAGTAAGTATTCATTTAGGAGGGAGGGCAGAATCTGAACCCTGAGGTAGAGCATTCATTTCATTGTTAATGAGCAGTCTGTTAAATTTATAACCCAGTTTTCATGAAATTGAGTTATAAATTTCTAAAACTTGTGAATCATTCTGTGGTCTTCCCAAGGTCCATAAAGTTGGCTATCCACTATGCCCAATAACTGATTGTATTACTGTCCCACTTACTGTCTTGCCAGACATCTTTTCTTTCTCACCTTCTTTGAAATCTCATTGGCCACACTAGTTTTTACATTAAGAACAGCATGGGCTGCAAGGGGGGGGGGGATTAAACTTCTGTGTCTGATGGATAATGAAACTATGCTTTTTTTGATGTGGTTTACCTGTTCACCAAAATACCACTATAAGAGATTCTTCAATATGTGCAAGCAATTTCCCTGAAGACATTATTAACTTGTCAAATTCACCATTAATGAGTTTACATGGCAGAATAAATTGTTGAAACAAATTGAAGAAACAGCTATCTCACCTGCTTTGCTCATTATTTTATGGAACACTAACTCTTCCATACCATGAGCAGAAATTGGCAAATCAGGCTAAGAAAAACCCTAGAGAGTTTTTTAGATATGTGGCAAGTAGAAGGAAGAATGATCATGGAAAGATGGAAGTTATGGGATGAAAGTGGTAGAATGGTAATTGCTGCAGAAGACATTGTTGGTGTATTCAGTGATCAATTTATAAGTGTATTTCATCCTGATCAGGGTGGAATCATGAGGAACTTAAGTGTAGAGGACATAGGAGAGGATAGCTTAATTGTGAGTGAGCAGGAGATATTTCAGGAAATAACCATGATGTTAATAAGGCAATAGGATTGATGACATATCACAACGCTTCTTAAGGGAATGTTCCAGGGAACTGGCAGTAGCATTGGCATGCCTGTTTAATAAGAGTTTTGCAACATCACAGGTTCCAAGGGAGTGGAAGGAGGGTAAAATTGTTCCACTGCATAAAGGCGGTGATAAGGCTGTAGCTTCAAATTATAGGCCAGTCTGTATATCTGGAGTTGTGGTGAAAGTCCTGGAGAGATTGGTGAGAAGTAGGATACAGAAATGGGTTGATAACAGAAGTATTCTCTGTGGTTATCAGCATGAGTTTGTTAAGGGGGACAAGGGAGATGCAAAAGCTTTTGATTGACTGCCAGATGACAAGATCTTAAATAAATTGAAACAGATGGGATTGGATAACAGACTTCTGTGTTGGATCAGTGACTGGTTGTCGGATAGGTATCAGAAAGTTGTATATGGGGATGCAGTATCTGGAAAGAGAAAGGTCACCAGTGGTGTGCCACAGGGGTCAGTTTTGGGGCCGCCGTTGTTGTTCAATTTGTATGTTAATGATATTGGGTTGGGTTTAACTAGTGATATCCAGCCATTTGCGGATAATGCAAAACTGGGGAGAGCAATGCACAGTGAGGCTGATGTTAATGCCTTACAAGAGGACTTGAATAGATTGCATGAATGGGCAGGTAAGTGGAACCGTCAGTTCAATGTTGCCAAGTGTAAGGTTTTGAGATTTGGTAAGCAATGATGGGATGCAAAGTATACACTTGGTGGGGAAACTTGAACAGAAGTAGAGGAGATGAGAGATCTAGGAGTGATGGTGGACAAGCACCTGAAATTCAGGGGACACAAGTTGTGAAGACATCACATCGAATAATGGCAATGATGCGGAGAACTCTGACATGCAGAAATAGAGGTTATGATTCCATGGTATAAGGCCTTAATCAGGCCTCATATGGATTATTGTGCACATATTTCGTCGCTAGGTTTTCATGGTGACGATATGTTGGAAAGGGTACAGAGAAGATTCACAAAGATAGTCAGTGATCTTTTGGAATGTGGAGTACAAGGACAGATTGAGAGAATGTAAGTTGCAGAGCCTCATGAATAGGAGGAAGAGTGGGGGGGGGGGATATGATTGAGACATATAAGCTGGTCAGGAGTTATCAGGTAGACATGGAAGAGACTTTTCATAGAATGGGAGAGGCGAGTAGAACAAGAGGCCATTGCTGGAAACTGTATAAGGAGGGTGTGTGGAAATGAGTGAGAAGCAGGTTCTTCATGGAGGGTGGTTGGTGAATGGATTGCATTGCCTGAGTGTGTTGTGGATGTGGACACATTGAATCAATTTAAGAAGTGGTTGGATGAGCATTGTATGCAATATTGAGTACCTCCCAAGATGAGTCTCTGACTCCATGGAGATCAAATGTTGATAATAATAATAGTTTACTATTATTATTGTGATAACTCCAAGGACTTGTATGAGAGCACTCACACAACGCCATCTACCAAATTTTTTTGTCTATAAATCGGCCATGACAAAAAAATTTTTTTGTCATGGCCGATTTCTCTGTATGTGGGATTAAAAAACACCAGATAAAGTATATTCCCTTATCTCACTGGGTTTTAGGAGAGAAGTCTTGTTAGAAGAAGTGGTAGGGTCGAAGATACCTTTCCACACAGAGTTAGTAGGACAATCACAAACATCCATGGTCGGATTCAAACCCATAGCTTCTTTGCTGGAGAGTGGATATGCTAACCAGGCCAGCTATTAACTGCTATATATACATACATATATATATATATATATATAAATATATATGTTAAAGATACCAAGCTATTTTAAACCTGGTTTAACTCCACTTCCCAAGTAAGCAAACAGACAAACAAGTCAAGTTTGCATCTGCAAGTGTTGCAAGTCTAGCTGACCTGGCACGTAGTGCAAGACCAAGGCAGCTCATGGTAAAAGTAGAATAAGCTCTGATCACTAATCTTAATATTTACCCTTAATGCAAAGCACATCTCCTGGAGGAGATGTATGATGCTTTGTATTAAAGGTAAAGGGGCACTACATAGACCAGTTTCGACCTTTATTAAGGTCTCATCAGTGGGAGCCAGGCTAGAAATACCAAGATTTTAGTAGTACAGAGCTTATAAGTATTTTACCAGAACAAGTTACCATAAGGTGTTTTCACCTTATTAAATAATAAGGTTAAAACACCTTATTACATATATACTTTCTACACACACACATATATATATATATATATATCCCTGCACATAGGCATGCATGTTTGTGATTGTCTTCTACCTTCATACACCTAAGTATACATACACTTTCCCAATATGGATTGAGATAGTAGACCCAAAACCTCGCGTAATGGGAGAGGCCTTCACCCTACAGTGGGTAGAAAAATAGCCTGTTCATCATCATCGGTTTTTTTTTTTAAACGATAGCATGTAGGTTATTTACTTTAGCTGCAAAATGTATTCCACAAGTTCCCTAAACGCTAAAAGTGTATTATTGTAGCGCCATATGCAGGACTGGATTTAGACTTGCTGAGACCCTAAGCTGTACAAAACCTAGAGGCCCCCCTACTGTTTTAAATTACATCAGCTGGTCCTTTTGTTTTTTTATTTGAGGCCCCGGCAGATTGCGAGGCCCTAAGCTGTAGCTTTTTTAGCTTATACGTAAATCCGGCACTGGCCGCCATATGTGACCGAGACATGAGGTGGTTAACTTACCGTCTTCTCTTTTCTCACCGATCATGTCCCTGTTAAATTGGATGAAATGTATTGGAGATTTTTTAAATAAATTGTGTATCTTATTGACATGTGTTAGCCGTGTAAATGTTTGGAAATATTATGTATTGTATGTTTGCTATTCTTTTATTTCTGCAGTACTTATCGACGTCACTTTTCCTGTGACTTAAGTCGCATGGTTTTATTCAGTTAGGAGTAGCTGTTCTGTAAGGTTATTAAATGATGGGTTACTAGTGCTCTATAGATAATTGACTTTAAAGACAAATTTCATTATTGCTTTTGTGTACATTTCTATTCCAGATAGTCCATATCTTCGCTTTAAAGCGGGGAAACACATATAGGAACCACCTGTGTTTTATAGTTATTATTGGTGATCGGCTATTACGGTAACCAATTGGAAAATCGCGATATATATATATATATATCGCGATTAAAAAGAAAAATTTTTTTTTCTATCTTGCAACTACATTTGTTGCTCGTGTCAGGATACACCTTTCCTTTACTCTAGCAATAATACATAAGGCAGTAGATATCATTTCTAACACCATTCAAATTCAGCAGCTATGACGATGATAAAAAAAAAACAGAACTCACACGAGCAGTTGACTCCTTGATGATTTGTGTTTTAATAAATTACATTTGGACGGTAGTAAGAAATGAAATGCTGAGTATGAGTATATGCATCATAGCAAGGAAGCAACGTTAAAAAATAATGTTATATTTTTAACGCATTTAGTAATACACTTGCAAAACTGGTGTCGGTATTTCACTTGATAAGAATGAACATAACTTTGTTTACTTCTTGATAACACAATGTAGCCCCGAGATATCACGTGGAACCAAAAAAGCAGCGCTGCCTTAGGAAGTTTCAATCAATATTAGCGAATCAATTTATTATACAGGTATTGTGATATATGTCATGCTATATTATATTATATACATATACACACACATACAAGTTGAAATGTGTAGTGAAAAGTTTATAAAAAAAAACGGCTGTGTAAGCAATTAAATGGTTAATGCAAACTCTTAACAGTTGCGAAATAATGTAAAAGTTTATTTGAGGTTTAGCAGCATATCTCCCACGTTGATAAATAGAGGTATGACGTGATTGCCTACATAATATATTTATCTTGTGGGTCGGTATTGTGTTAATTAAATGGCCGAAGGATCCTCATTATTTGGTAAGCGAGCATTTGTCATTTTCCTTTTTCATTCTTACCGATCGCATTGCAGAAAATTGCTGATTATATATGATGAACGAAGCAAATATTTGGTGATGAAATTTCACGTTATATAAGCAGTTAAATTTCGTGCGGCATAGTCATTTTGTTTTTTATAAGTTAATATAAATTAACAAGCTTCTCCCTTGTCACCACTGCTAGTTCACACACGGCACTAATACTCTGCAATTGCGATATATTTAAATAATAATAAAGACGGCATTGATTTCAGTTTTCTCTTTCACTAGCCGTGTGTTGTCGTCGTCATCGTTGACCTTCTATGGACTTAAAAATATAGCATCGGAGGTTAACCCAATTGCCTCGTTTATTATATTTTTTTAAAACTCATTGATACTTTTTATGTGTACCAAACCTTCCAGTTCAGAATTCCGCTCGTCTAAGGTCCCCCTCGGAGGGGGGGGGGATCATTCGAGAGTCGGTGCACGTAACCACCATCTTCTTATAACACATTGTTTGTGTTATTATTAACACGTTGTTCGGCCCACCCAAAGTGTACAATTCGCATTTTTTCCCAAACTTTTCTCATTGTTAACATTACACGTCTTCAGTATTAGTAGACTGCACTTATTATTGTCCTTATAAGGACTGGCTTAAAGGGGCGAAGCAAGAATGCTTTTCATATTCCCCGTTATCTGTAGAGGACAGTGTAGGGATAAGATGTTATTGAGCTATTAAAGCTCTGATCATGGCAGGAGGGTAAAAGCAATATCCGAGCCTCAGTTAGAACTTCATTAGCTACAGCATTGCCATCCATTACCCTCCAAGGATATTGGATTGAATGAATCAATCACTGCATCTCACGGTCGATTGATCCGATCCAGACTGCACTTATTCTGGTGTATGATATACTTATAGTCACAGTACTACTCCATCTGCTGTCGTAATGAATTTCAGAAACTTACAGTATTTCCTCTGCATTTCATCTCCTGTTAATACTTTCTAAAATCCCACATTTCTTTAAATATGATTTCGTATAGAATAAATAGCTGAAAAGCTACTTATTTTATATCAAAGTGCAATATATTGCATTTAGCAACACTGAATTAGTATTCACAAATAAAATCTAGTCAAATCCTCCTAGAGAGAGATCTGCAATTCACATCCTATTTATTACTTAAACAATACATGTATGCTGCAGTGAAATAATTACATATTAATTACAAATATTTGTCTTTCATATTGTAAAATATTATCATTGTGGGTGAAGAACAATAATAAAAATTTCAATACAGAAACTGGACTCCCTGTAGGTGTATAATAATAATAATAATGTCTGTATTAGGATTTCTTCCAAGCCTCCATGGAACCTAAAAACTAATTAGTCTTTTAGGCTCCATGGAGACTAAAATTAGACTAATTTTAGACTAATCTTTAATCTCCCACGACCATTCTAAATTTTCCAGTGATGACCTGTTATTCTCACAACCCCCCCCCTCATCTTATGCAATAATTCCCTATATCTATTTGATAGGCTCCTCTCACAGACTTATACATCTCAATCATATCATACCTCCTCCTATTCACAAAGTTCTAAACACCACATTCCTTCAATTTGTCCTCATACTGAATATTCCAGAATCATGAGACAATCCTATTTGTCTCATGATTCTGGAATATGTCTCCTTATTGCCAGTTTAGCTAGGTGACCAGATATTATTATTATTAAGAGAGACCTCCAGGGAGTCAGGGACTCGAAGCCACATACTATATGCACCAGCTACCATACTTGTTCTTGAATTCATTCACGCACAACATCCGATGGCAATCCACTCCAAGTACACGCACCATTCTATGAGAGAAAAAACGAGCTCTCACCATGGTCTTAGCGGCATTCATTCTCAGCTTCCAAGGATGCCCTCTTGTCCTTTCCCCATCCTCTATAAATTAAAAACTTCATCATCAATATTAATTTCCTGATGTGTACCCCAAAGAGGTGTTCAGTTACTATGATAACACAACATGGTTATGTTTATATATTATTAATATCCTGTCAACAATTTTCGTCCATATCAATATCTTGTGAGCACTCCAATATTGTCATATCTAACATTTTGTGCATCGAATGCACTTCTAACCAAATCAGTCCACCTAGACTTTGGTCTTCCTCTGGGTCTCTTTCCTGCCATTTGGCACCTGTTTTGCTAACCTCTCTTCACCCATTCTGTTGAAGTAGCCAATACCACCTTAGATTAGCTCAGCTGATGCATTCTTGAATGCTAATAATGTCAAGTTCCTTTCTAATATCTTCATTTTTAATATTCTGCCATTGTTTCACTCCCCTAATTTTTCTCAAACCCTCATATCTGTGGTCTCTAACCTTGAATCAAGTGCTTAATTTTTAACCCAACTCTCAGATCCATAAGATAAAACTGGTTTAACCTCCCTACCGGCTGAGGTGGATGAAATAGTGAGACCAAATTGCAATTCTTATCCATGTTATTCAACGGGTATTACAGAAACGTATCGAGATTTAGTCTATAGACGTAATAGCTTGAGAGGTTAACCACTTTGGTGGTTTTTTTTTTTTTTCCCCTCCTATTCAATATAAATTTATTCAGCTAGCTACCCACCATACCACCTTTGCTTATTCTGTTGACTGTTTCCAGATTTAACCTGCCATCTTCACTGAAAACTGTGCGAATAGCTGATTTATTTATGACTTGTTTTATAGGATCTCCATTCAGAATACAGCAAAGTTTCCTACTCTCCTGCCTATTTTCATAGTTTTGGTCTCTTTATTGCTGGTTTTCATGCCAAGTTTGTTACAACTGTTGTTCAATTTAATTTGTGAATCCTGGAGACTTGCACTAGATGTGTTTAGGAGTATAACATCAACTGCAAAGAGCAAAGTATAACATGTCCACTTCTAATATCAGGCTTGATGCCACTTTCTCCATAATGTGGGCCATACAGATGATAAATAAGAGTGCATATAATGTTCATCCCTGATTTTACTTCAAACCATCTTCCTTTATTTCCTGCAGTTCTAACTGCTGATTGACAACTTAAATATAGACTATGTATTTTCTGGTGTTAAGACCAGAAAATGGAAGTGGGCAGGCCATGTAATGAAAAGAAAGAAGTGGTCAAAAAAAAGGGGGAAGGCCTTTGTCCAGCAGTGGACTGATCAAGTATAATGTGCCATTCATCCCATATAATTATAGTGTTTTGAAAAGCTTTGTTTCTGGACACCTTGTCATATGCCTTTTCCAGATGTGCAAAACTTAAGATTCTTGTCATAGTCCTACAGTTTCTGAACTATTTGTCTTAAAGTGAAAATTTGATCTTGACAACCTTTATTTGGCCTGAATCCAGCTTGTTCTTCTCCATGTTTCTCTACCACAATCTTTCTCAACCTCTTTTCAAGTATGCTTGCATAAATCTTATCTGAAACACTTAGTAGAGAAATTCTTCTGTAATTCTCACATTCAGGTTTATTCCCCTTTTTATAAATGGGTACTATGAGAGCTCTACTCCAATCATTGAGAATTTGACCTTCCGAATTATACAGTGTAGCCATTGCAAAACTTTTATACTTCCATACTTAAGCATTTCTGGTCGAATATCATTTACTCCAGCTACCTTTTCATGGTTTTTCTACTTCAAGTATTGATATGTACTCCTCTTTGTATTCTTCTTGAAAATTTGAAAAATTTAAAAAAAAAACTTAAAAAAATTTATAGGGATGTGATGTTTCATCTTGATTAGGGCGAAATCGTGAAAAACTCAAATGTAGAGGACATAGCAGAGGATGGTTTAATTGTGAGTCTAATCTTTAAAGGTACCTGTGGCATGACTATAAACAACAAAATCACATGATAACCAAAGTAATTAACTTTAATGAAATGAAAGTACAGATATTTTGTACTGAAAAATAACAGTAGATCATCAGTGCCTACAAACAAGACCTTGTTTCTAGGCACTGATGATGTACTGTTATTCATTAAAGTTAATTACTGTGGTTATCGTGTAATTTTGTTGTTTAATTGTGTCTATGAGGAAATAAATAACCTTGGTTGGTGTTAATAAGGTGATAGGATTTGATGAGATAGCACTATGTGCTTTAAGGAAATGTTCCAGGGAATTAGCAGCAGCATTGGCATGTCTTACAACAACACAGTTCCAAAATGAGTAGAAAGAAGGTAAAATGCAACATTGTTCCACTGTGTAAAGATGTGATAAGGCTATGGCCACAAATCATAGACTTAACTGTATATCCGGAGTGGTGGTTAAGGTACTGAAGAGATTGGTGAGTACTTTGATATAGAAATGGATTGATAACTATAACTGCAGTATTCTCTGTGGTTGTCAGTATGGGAGATCATGTTTTATTATCTTACTTGTGTATTATAATAAGGTGACAGATGTCTTGGACAAGAGAGATGCATATACAGGGTATACTTAGATATTTAGACTGCTACATGACAAGCTGTTAAATAAACTGAAATAGATGGGATTGGATAACAGACTAACAAATTGGATTGATGACTGGCTGCAGATAGGTATCAGAAAGTTGTATGTGGGGGTGCAGCATTGCAAAAGAGGAAAAAGTCACTAGTTGTGTGTTGCAGGGGTCTGTATTCGGCACATTGTTATATAATTTGTATATTAATGATATGGAATGGTTTTAACTGGTAATTTGTAACTATTTGAATATGATGCAAAATTGGGGAGTGCAATGTGGACTGAAGCAGATGTTATGGCCTTACAGGAGGCTTGAATAGATTGCATGAATGGACAGGTTAGGCTTAACTGTCAGGTCAGTGTTGCAAAGTGTACATTTGGTGAGGAAACTTTAAAGGAGGTAGAGGAAATAAGAAATTGGGTGTGGTGGTGGTGGTGGACAAAGACTTGAAATTCAGGAACCACATTGCACAAGTTGTAAAGTCATCAAATCAGATAATGGCAGTGATGCAGAGGACCTATACATGTAGAAATAAATTGGTTTTGATTCCATTGTATAAGGCCTTGGTTAGGCCTCCCATGGATTATTATGCATAGATTTGGTCACCAGGATATATTATAAAGGGTCCTGAAAAGATTCACAAAGCTGGTCAGTGGTCTTTAGAATATGGAGTATGAAGACAGATTGAAAGAATGTGAATTGCAAAGCCTCATGATTGAGTCATATATAAGTTAGTCAGGGATTATCAAGTTGACTCAGAAGAAAAATTTTTCAAAGAATGGCAGAAGAGGTTTAGAACAAGAGGCCACCCCTGGAAATTGTATGAGGATGGTGTGATTAGAGGAGTGTGGAGAGTGGTTGTTCAGTGGGATGCATTGCCTGTGCATTGTGAATGTAGACACGTTGAATCAGTTTAAGGCACAGTTGGATGAGCTTTGCGTGTGATAGTGTGTACCTCTCATAACGAGCGTCTGATTCCATGGAGGTCAGATGTTAATAATAATAATTAATTCCTTAAACACTGGTCTCCATGCCATCGTCAAGTGTTGAAGATAATCTGATGAATTTTAGTGATTTTGGAATTTGGAACTTTTGGATTGTAATCCTGCCATATTTCTTAGAAGGAAACTCATGCTTTATCCCTCTCACTTTTGATATTTTAATCGCCATCCAAAATCAGTTTTCTCTTCTTGGATTGATTTTCACATGTAGCCTATCATGGCACAAAAACATCATGTCCATAAAAAAAAAAAAAAAAAAGAATACCCAGTTTTTTGTTATTGTTGTAGTAGTAGTAGTAAATACTACTTTATAAATTCCATCTCTGTCCAATCTTAGATTATTGTTCTCACATTTGTGGTGATGCCTCCAAAACCCTTCAGAACATTTGATTCCATCCAGAAGAAGACTATCTTCTTAATAAATAATCTCTCTCATCAATCTCCTCCAGCTGCTTTTGTGTAGATGTTCTGTTTCCAGGTCAGATTATTTTTGCAGACATTTTCATGGATAGGCTGACCATACGTCCCAATTTGACTGGGACGATCCCGGTTTGAAGGTCCTGTCCCAGGAAAACATAATATTACATATTATTGCTATTGTACATTATCATAAGTGGGAGGAAGTAAAAATCAAAAAACAAATAAATTTATAAAAAATAATGATGCTGTGCTAAACTCTAGAATGTGTAATCGACGTGCATCAAGGCCACTACTAACTATGAAACTATGCACGCGCAGAATCTGTACAGGTGTGCAAATCACGAATCCATGATATAGCGTTGTGTGTGTTTACAATGCTTTTCGTCCATTCTAATAGTGATTCAAGTGCTATTCATGACATGAACTTGATGTGTGTGCCAAGAGTGTTTTGCTTTAGTTTATGTTATAATTCTGCTTTGTTCCTATACCTGTCATGCCTAAAAGGAATTGTAAGTTCACCGATGAACTACAAAAGGGCTTTCCTTTTCTTTTCTTAAGAGATATTGTGATGAAGTTGATCGAGTGCGATGCGATCATTGTGCCTCAGTTTTCTCTGTAGCGCATGGCGGGTGGTCAGACATTAAAGACCACTTGAACATTGCTAAGCATAAAGCTGGTTTGTTAGCAGTGGCAAGTTGTTCTTCATTATCTATGTATTTCAAAAAAAAGTGATCCTGCATAAAATGACCTAGCAATCACAGCTAAAGAAGCAATATTTGCACTCCATTCTGTTTCACATGGAGTAAGTTTCAGAACCTCTGATTGTTCTTCTAAACTGATTTCGAAACTTTTTGAACCAAAATTTGCACTTGCCAGAACAAAATGTGAGGCTATCGTCTTGAACATAATTGGATCCATGGTAATTAATGAACTTTACGAGAACTTAGAGAAATGTAATTTGGTCACAATTACAACAGACACATCAAACAGGAAAGAACTTAAATTTCTGCCAGTCGTTGTGGGTGCTTCATGCCTGAATATGGAAGAAAGGTTAAACTTCTGGATGTTGAAACACTCCCTGGTGAGACATCGGAAATAGTGGCGGAATCACTTAAGAAACACAAACTATCTACTGAAATTGTTGGATTCTGTGGCAATAATTGCAACACTGTGGAGATGTAAAACGCCAAAGTGAAAATAATGTTTTTGCACAAAAGTTTCTTTGTTTCTTTGAAGAAAGACTATGGGAGAAACATTGGTGTTGGCTGTGGGGCACATATTGTCCAAAATTGTCTACAAACTTCAGTAGATGTTCTTCCAATAGACATTGAAGCTTTGATTGTTAAAGTGTACATGTATTTTTACATTTATACCATTCATATATCTCAGCTGAAAGATTTTTGTGACTTTGCACAAGTGAAATACAGGAAATTACTGAAACATGGAAATACAAGATTCTTATCCCTCCTTCCAGCTATTGAACAATTTCTTCATATGTATGAAGGTCTGAAGTCTTACTACTGCTCACTAGAGCACTGTCCAGTGATTATAAGTAATTTTTTCAACAGTGAGTGTGGAGAAATGTATATGTAGTTTGTGCATGGACAGCTCCGTCTCTTCAATGAAACCATTTTGGCTATAGAGACAAC
Source organism: Typopeltis vanoorti (assembly GCF_054136105.1). Lineage (NCBI taxonomy): Eukaryota > Metazoa > Arthropoda > Arachnida > Uropygi > Thelyphonidae > Typopeltis > Typopeltis vanoorti. The sequence goes on from NC_143569.1 coordinate 14,256,907, forward strand.
TAAGGCAACTGCAACTGAAGTGACCATTGAGCTTGAAAAGCTGAGAACAAACATTTAGAAAAGGCTAGAAAGTAGATTTTTGCCATGGGGAGCCAAAAAACTATTACAATCACTTGAAGACGAGGGACAGATTAACAGTACAATTGTCATGCAAGAAGTTAATGCCTTTTATGAGAACTGTACCATTAAGGCAGAACACCAGATCCTCTGCTTTAGTCAACAATAACACCTTATCATGGCCTGATGTAGAAAAATCTGCAGAAAAAGTTAATGAGGCAGTTGGGTTTGAAGCTATAGATTTGGATAATCTTTTTGATGAACTGGTGATGATTGCTAAGAATTTTTTAAAAGAAAATAGGAGGCAAACAGAAGAAAACTTGACTAGTGAAGAAAAGTGAGTTGGATTGTTCTCCCATTTCAAGAGCCAAAAGATAAATTTGTGTAACCTCTTAGAATACATATTTTGCTTTCGTGGTACTTCTGCTCCAGTCGAAAGAATATTTTCAGTGATGAACAATGTTTGGTCAGAAGAAAAAAGTAGAATATTGGAATCAACTCTTAGAAGTTTATTGTATTGTAAAATTAATATTGGACTCACCTGCACACAGTTCTATGACAAAATAAAAAACTACACAATTTTTAAAGAAGGTTCCCTCAAGTGATAAATATGAGTGGTATATTACAGCTCAGAAGGAATAAAGACAGTGGATAAAAATATTACGAACATTGTTTAAAATAATCATTAATCTCATCAACATTCATAGACTAAAACTATTTTTAAAGTTTAACAGTTTTATTCCAAAAAAAAAAAAATAGACATTTAAAATATACATAATTAGTAAAATACTTTTAATGTTTTTTAAGTTAACAGTAAACCTGTTTTGTTTGCTTTTCATGGAAGAACGGTGCCTAAATGTACAATTATGTTGATGCCATTTAAACTTAAAAGTCAATATTAATATATTTGTCATACTGGTTGTTATTGTCTTGTATAGAAGTGTCCCGGTTAGGGAAAATCAAAATATGATCAGCTTATTCATGGACGCTGTTTCTAAAGTACCCACCACCATTGCTCCTTTCATCTAGTAATATATTATTATTATTATTATTATTATTATTATTATTATTAAACAAGACCTCATGGAGTCAAAGACTCATCTAGGAGGTCCTTTTATCTCACACACATCTCATCATACCGGGTCTTAAACACATTCAAACTCCTTGCAGACACCACACTCTCAGGCAAGGCATTCCAATCATTCACAACTCTGCACGAAAAAAAACCTGCCTCTCACATTAATACAAGCAACTGGTCAGCATCCATATACACACAATTCAGCTCCAAACTTATGAAAGTAACTTCTCATTCTCCTCCATTTTGATATAATACACTGGCCTTGTAGCCTTAGTTGCTTCAACCAATTTTTTCAAATATTGGTCTTGTTAATGTAGTGCCCAATAAGTTAAAAGGTAAAAGTTAACAATAAAATTATATGTCTTCGATGCATACCAAAAATTGCTCTAGTGATAATGAATAGCGTCACTTTACAAGAATGCTATTACGAAAAGCGGCATTTTCATAATTGCTTTATGTATAATTAATACTTCATGGCCTCATCATGACAAAATTACAGTGTTCCCTTACATGGGTTGTAAAACAAACAAACGAACGAACAAACAAACAAACATAAAATTAAAGTTGATTAACAGCTACGTAGAGAAATTATAATTCAAAAGCGAGTGACACACTCTCTCTCTCTCTCTCTATATATATATATATCAGAGTATATTTTCAAAATATCACTCTTTGTGGACTTTCTCTCTCTACTGTACTAAATATTTGCATAATTGTACGAAACACAAAAAAAAATTGTTTACTTTTTTAAACGGCCAGTAAATATTACGTAAGCTTACGATACGGTAACGGGATTCTTCGACAGCTGGGGCGCTACCAGTACTACATGTGTATGATTGGTGCGTCAGTGATAGGCACTTGCAGCTTCGTCGATTTGTAGAAAGAAATAATAACATATTTATTTGATCTCTAAATGTAGTAATTGAGCTGCTCATTATTGAAAAAAAGTATGTTCACTTCTCTTATGGATTATTTGAATCCGTTCAAAGTAACAGAAACATCATCTGTTGATATCGCAAACGACGGTCAGCAAATTAACTGTACAACAGGTAATCTTTTAACTCAATGTTTTGCGCACCCAGGTTTACAATTAGTGTATGTAGGAACGTGGTATTTTGAAGGATATGCAACCGAAAAAGTGAGTTTTTTTAGTATCTTTTTTGGTATATTATAAGTATTGATGTGCAGGGAATGCCTTTCATACGGTCACAGGTTGTATTTAGTGAAGAGACAAGGATTCTGTATCCCTTCACCTTCAAGAGAAATAGTTTACATTCCGTCAGATTATTAAATTCGATGATGATGCCTCAGATTATATAAGTTTAAATACTGAGATGAATTTGTTCGCTGTCGTTCCTTTTTCTATCTCGTTTTAATCTTCATGTGTCTGTCCTTTAAAAACGCCTTTACAATATCCCGTTTGTTAATGTAAATAACGTAAATGTATCTTGAAATGTGTAAAGTAATATAAAAAGAAAATCGCCCGAAAAGTAACATGTTAAAATCCTCAGAAATAAATATGTCCATGTTTAATTACATTTGTTCATTTAACTGTTAATGAAATCCTATAAACAAGGACTTTAAAAATCGTATTAGTTCTTTAGTGTATAATAGATTTAGTTTAATCCTTTATCCCAGTGAGAGCAAACAAAGTTTGCGCCTGAAAATATCTTCAGGACTAAATATAGTGTTGTACTATCTTATCCAGTAAGTAGTGCAACACCAAGGCAACTCGTGGCAAAGGTGGAGCAAGCTACCAGGCACTTCTAACCCAGTATCTCCCATAATGCAAAACACATTTCCTATGTGGATATGTATACTGTTATGCATTAAAGGGATTGGCCATCTACCCAGACTAGTTTCGACCTTTATTGAGGTCTCTTCAGTGGGAGCCAGGCCCAGAGCTGGAGATACCAGGCAGAAGCAGTAGCAAGTCATCTGTGCCTATGGGAGTTGCCAAAAGGTTTATCACCTTTTTTTAAAAATTACTCTGGATTTAGAGAAAGATGTTGAAAATTTATTTATCACTAGGTTAGACTATAATAGATTTAGTTTAATCCTTTATCCCAGTGAGAGCAAACAAAGTTTGCGCCTGAAAATATTTCTCCACCTTTGCCACGAGTTGCCTTGGTGTTGCACTACTTACTGGATAAGATAGTACAACACTATATTTAGTCCTGAAGATATTTTCAGGCGCAAACTTTGTTTGCTCTCACTGGGATAAAGGATTAAACTAAATCTATTATAGTCTAACCTAGTGATAAATAAATTTTCAACATAGTTCTTTAGTGTTTTTCAGATTTTTATCTCAATCAATTAGTGGCACATTAATTTAAATAGGAAAAAAACGTTTTTTATTTGTATGTTTATTTAAACGTAATTGAATTCTGAAATTATTTTGATTAACATGTAAGCTGTAGCGTGAGAACTACTGTCAGGCGCACTCAGGGTTTAATCTTTGTGGGGGGGGGGGGGAGTAGACGATTTTTAGAATACACACTACGCATCGCATGCGACCTCTGACTGAGCATCCGTAATGATCCCTAATGCATAAGTAGTATAGAAATAGAAGACAGAACATAAATAAAAAAATGAATTTTAATTAGGAAAATATTGATTTTTTTGGAAATTTTCTAGTGTTTCTTCCTTTTTCTTTGGGGGACCTTTCACCCCCTCTGGGTGCGCCACCCACTACTGTATTATATATCTTCTTATTCTTTTGCTGCCTCACCTAACATGGATTATAGGTCAAGTGTCTTTTTCCAGTCTCTGTTGCTTTCTTAGGCATCCAAGTCTTCTTTTCCCATTTATTTTATAACTGTACAATAATTTTCGAAGGCTGTTATTGTACATATATATATAATACATTTTTAATAACCGTCCATGAAATGTTGGAAACCTATGGTACATTAGTATTGGGAAATTCACAATCAGATGTCAACTGTTAAATATTACTGCTATGTTGCACTTCCATGGAGGACAAGAACTCATCATGGGAGTGCACTCTACACCATACAGCCTGCCATATTATTATGTGACACCTCCAGGGAGTCGAAAGACTCATCAAGGGAGAGTGTGCAAACAGCATCGAATGATTGAACCTCTTCTAACTACTAACTGCACTCAAACTTGCTTAACATTTTGCGAGCCATTAGTAGCAGAGGCTCTACCAATCGACCTACCTTATATACACTACCTAATCCTTCATTTATGTGCTATATCATCTGCCACCCACAAATGATATTTTGCTGTTAATTACATGCCTTCTCTGACTAATTTGCTTGTATGCAGAATGAAAAACACAAGTTTAAGATAAATCCTGCTACTTTCATTTAAAAAAAAAACATGTAAAGATTCTTATGACAAAACCTAGGTCCTTTCCAAAGGGGGACAAGTCCTGTTGTTATTCCAACTGCACTCTGCAGACACTTATTGAAATAAAATGTGCTTTCAAAGTGACAACTGGTCACTCCATTACCTATTTAACTTGGATAATTAATATTAACTAAGTTGGAAGATCTTACTTAATCCTCTTCTACCTTTACAGTGAGGTTGAAAGAATTTATCCAAAGAATAATTATGATACAATCACTATCAGACTTTTCATCTTCTTGATTATATAGAGAAACCTGTGGAGAATTCATGACTAAATTTAACACACGTGAACCACAGTAGTAGGTTTTTTATTATGTAAATATTTCGTCCTAGGTATCTTAGGACATCATCAGTACAGTATGGCAATACTAGGAATAGATATTCCTAGTATTGCCATACTGTACTGATGATGTCCTAAGATACCTAGGACGAAATATTTACATAATAAAAAACCTACTACTGTGGTTCACGTGTGTTAAATTTAGTCTTTTCATCTTCTTGTCTGTCACATTCAAGTAACTTAGCATTTAGAAACCTGATCGGTACTTATGATAGAGTGGTTAATCCTCTCTGCACTGTCTGTTATATCTGTAAATTTCATGTGTTTTGCAGGATGAAAACAACAGTTTCCAGGAGCAAAAACCCTGCTACCTTTGTATGAGACTGGCTAAATCACCTTCATTTGAAAAGCCTGATAAATGTCCTTTGTGTCCTAGATGGGATTCAAACTCAGGTCTTCAAACCAGAGGCATTGATGATGCTGGCTGAGCTAGAGAGACTTATTATGTTATATATAATAATATCTTATGTAGTATATTTTCAGACTTTAGTAATCATAGATGTTATGTATGAAATCATGGATATGATTTTAAAACTTAGATTGAGCAGTAATAAAAGTGTATATTATTAATTAATTAAAAGTATATATTTAAGCACCTCCATAGCACAATTGGAAGAACAACGGTATGTTCCGGCCTTCGATTGGAAAAGGCCTAGGTTTGATTCTCGTCATGATGGGAGGAATCTTTATATGAACTTTTTCAATTTAAGGTGAGTTAGCTGATCTCATACGGAGATAGCAGGGTTTTTTCCCACCAGAAACTTGGATTTTTCCTCCCACATACAGACAAATCGGCCTTTCAGAACACACGCAATTTACAGACAAAAAAATACTAGAGGTGGATGGCGTTGATGTTGATGATTGTGGTGGAGGCTTGATGTAGTGGTGGAGACGGAGAGTTGTGGCATGGGTGTTCTCCCTCGATGAGTCTTCAGACTCCTTGGAGGTGTCACGAAAATAATAAAATAATAATTATTATTATAAGGTTAACAAAATGTTGGATTCATATAGCACATTAGCACCATGGCACCTAGCCACAGAGAAAAGCATGGTCTTAGTATGCACTGTTGGTCTTGCACTCAGAATCATCCCTCACTAAAGGACTTTCACAAATATCCATGCCATTGTGGAGGTTAAACTCAGTTCAGTTAGCTACAAATCAAAAGTACTATGTACTCAGCAACCCAAGAAGAATTTTATAAACTTTATTTTTCCTGTAAGTTATTGCTTATAATGGAGAATTAGGAGCATGTATTGTTGCCATGTTTTGAAAAACGAGCCGAGAAACTGAGCCTTGAAAGAGGACTAACTTTTTTCTGTTTATCCTGTGATCTCCTTGGATTAATAACAGCAATAATCAGTATAAACATGGTATCATTAATTAGCATCAAACTTCCATGTTGTCAAAAGACATCATGAGAAGTTCTAGTTTTGCACTCAGCATACTCTCAATTCATTCCATTCACCTACTTCCCTTCAAGAAAAAAATCTGTTTGCTCTTATGTGTTCCTTATCCAACATGTAAGGAACACGTTCGAGCAAACACGTTTCTTATCCAGCTTTCTATGTTAGCCTCTTTGTTCGGTCCTTCCTATCTCTCTCGTCATTACCTCTCTGCTGTATGAAAAATCTTTTATATTAATCTGATACAAACCACTCACAAATTTAATGTTCCAGTTATATCACTTCTTCTCCTATTACTATCTACCATGCTTCACAGATAGTAATAATTAAATTAAATTAATTTATTAAATAATAAAATACGATCATCAGAATCCTATATCAAGAATAGTCAACATTTTGTAAATAAACTCCAAGCCATTACGATTGCACCAACTGACATGCTAGCCAGCCTAGATGTTGTATCCCTTTTCACCAATGTTCCAGTAGAAGAGGTAATAAACATCATCCAAGACCTCTTTCCTCTAGACATCACACAGATGTTTAGACACTGCCTTCAATGTAATTTCTTCAAAGTTAACAACACCATATACCAACAATTAGAAGGCCTAGCAATGGGAAGCCCACTATCACCATCTTGTGCAGACCTTTTCATGGAAAAACTTGAAAAAGAAATTCTCTCTGCAATCTCTCCAAAACCATCTACATGGTGGAGATATGTGGATGATATATTCATCATATGGCAAGACAGCTTAGACAACCTTAAATCGTTTGTGGATAAAATCAACTCAATACATAGCAAGATAAAATTCACTCTGGAAGTAGAAAAACAACCAACTGCATTTTTTAGATATTTTGATAAAAAAACAACCTAACAGTGTCAAATTATCCATTTACAGAAAGCCCACAGATACTGGAAGATATCTTCACTATACTTCAAACCATCACAAGTCACACAAACTGAGTATTATCAACATGTTGAAACATAGAGCCAAAAAGTTTATATCAGAAGAGGAGGATACACAGAATGAACTCTCACTAATAGCCAACACATTATCACAAAATGGATACCCTCAAAACATCATCAAAAAATATCTATACAATGACAACCCCAGACAAGAAGAATCCCACCGTCAGCACGTTTCTACTGTAGTGATACCTTTCATCAAGTCAATTTCTTATCAAATAGCAAGAATACTAAGAGCCAACAACATCAGAGTGGTCTTCAAACCAACCACCAACATCAGACAAGTTTTAGGATCTCCAAAAGATAAATCTTTCTTTTAGGGTTACACGGTGATCGGCACTCATATTTGTAGATTTAGGGACTCAAAAACACACGTGTTAAACAGATTATTTTATTAATTACAAATAAAATAAACTTGACGTTTCGCCCTCTATATCGAGGTCATCATCAGAAGAATACAACTGTATGCAGAACCAAGCTACATGCTCATGCTTTCTATATCAGTAAGCTAAATCTACGCAGTTAATAAATCTTTTTTCTAGCCTGACCTCTAGTGATAGAAAAGAAAAAAAAAAATAAATAAATAAAATAAAATAAAATAAAATAAAAAAAAAATTAAAAAAATATAAAATAAAATAAAATAAAAATAAAAAGTAAATAAATACAAAAAAAAAAATAATAATAATATATATATATATATATATATATATATATATATATATATATATATATATATATATATATATATATATATATACACACACATAAATAGATAAATGCAACTACAATAAACTGTTAGAGTCCTCATGTATTAATATTCTGGATAGTTACAAAATGATTTCTTTCAGTTGCTATTGAATGTTCTAAACACTTCACCAAGTCACCAGGTTGTCTTCTTGTAGTGGAAATTTTTCTAATGCTATTTTAGGATGTTATACAGGTTGTAGATGGGTCCTCCACATACTTGAAATGGTGAAGCCATCATTTTTGTTGAGATTTGGGTTGTGTTTGAGCATTTCACAAGACTCTTTAAATTTTCTCTCAAACCAGGTTTTGGTGCGGTGTAGGGACTTGGTATTTTTCCAGTCAATTCTATGGTATGTTTGGAGTGCATGGTCAGAAAGGCCTGTTTTACTGAAGTGGAGGTATTTAATGTGTCGTTTGTGTTCGTCTTGTCTGATTGGGATAGTTCGCCCTGTTTCCCCTATGTATGGTATGTTACATGTGCAGTGTATTTTGTATACCCCTGGGTGTGCTAGGTGTGGAAGAGGATCTTTAGAGGTACTGAGTAGGTGTCTTAGCTTATTTGGGGGTTTAAAGGTGGTTTTAATGTTGTATTTGCGAAGTGTTCTGTCTATTTTTTCAGAAATGCCTCTAACATATGGAATGGCAATAGCATTCTTGCCATTCCATATGTTAGAGGCATTTCTATACAGGTTGTAGAGGACCCATCTACAACCTGTATAACATCCTAAAATAGCATTAGAAAAATTTCCACTACAAGAAGACAACCTGGTGACTTGGTGAAGTGTTTAGAACATTCAATAGCAACTGAAAGAAATCATTTTGTAACTATCCAGAATATTAATACATGAGGACTCTAACAGTTTATTGTAGTTGCATTTATCTATTTATGTGTATATATATATATATATATACAGGGTGTTCGGGATAAATTTGACAGTTTCGTAAGGAAAAAGAAAATCTTCTTTGTATCTATTAAATTTAATGAATTGACAAAAAAACATTACAGGCAGAGTTAATTACAATACTATCAACAAGATTTACTCAAAATAACCACCATTAGCATCGATCACAGCTTCAATTCTGCTTCGGAACCTCGAACAAGCTGATGCTACAGTCTCCCTGGGAAGGGCCGCAAAAACTGTTTTAATTTTATCCATTAACTGGGCTTTTGTATTACTGGAAGTGCGATTGGTGTCTTTTTCAACTGCGCCCCATACAAAATAATCCATGGGGTTAAGGTCTGGGGAGTTTGGAGGCCAAACATTTGGACTGGTGAAGTCGTAGAAATTTTCAGACAACCATTTTTGACTTTTCCCAGAGGTGTGACAAGGGGCCGAATCCTGCTGCCATACATACAGCCTACCATTGGCTACCCTTGTTATCCAGGGCTTGACTACAGTTAGCAACTCCACGAACAAAGCCCGAATTCCAATGCCAGGGTTCTTCAACACCTGTTCCTGCAGATTTGCGAGGAATTCTGCTGTACGAACGCAATCAGATCGTCTGCTAGGGATCTTTCTTCTTGCTACATCCTCGTAGTCACCATTGCAAGTCTCTAGTTCATGCCTGATTGTTTTTACTGTATTCAGGGAGCATTGGGCAGCAGTCGTAATATCCTTATTTTGATGGCGGGCACGAATCATCATGATACAAGTTATTCTCTTCCATGATTCAGGTGGGTTCCAGCTATCCATCCTTTCTGACATCTTGTATATGAATGAAGAAGGGTCCAAACTTTTAAATGAAGAGAAGTGTGTGTTAATACATGTAACTTACGGAAAAATATAATTAATTATAAATATGTCAAATTTATCCCGAACACCCTGTATATATATATATTTTTTTTTTTTTTTTTTTTTTTGTATTTATTTACTTTTTATTTTTATTTTATTTTATTTTATATTTTTTTAATTTTTTAATTTTTTTTTTTATTTTATTTTATTTATTTATTTTTTTTTTTTTCTTTTCTATCACTAGAGGTCAGGCTAGAAAAAAGATTTATTAACTGCGTAGATTTAGCTTACTGATATAGAAAGCATGAGCATGTAGCTTGGTTCTGCATACAGTTGTATTCTTCTGATGATGACCTCGATATAGAGGTCGAAACGTCAAGTTTATTTTATTTGTAATTAATAAAATAATCTGTTTAACACGTGTGTTTTTGAGTCCCTAAATCTACAAATATGAGTCCAAAAGATAAAGTTCCGTTCTACAAATATCCAGGAGTATATTACATTCCCTGCTCCTGTGGTCTTGCCTACATTGGACAAACTTCACGAAGTTTAGAAATTAGACAAAAAGAACATGTTGGTGGTGTAAACCACAACAGAAGCATTTCTTCTGGCTTAGCACATCATTTCTGCACGTCTAACCACACGATAGATTGGCAAAACAGCTCCATGCCATATCTCGATGATGACTACAGGCATCGTGTATTTAAGGAAGCCACAATAGTACTAATAACCGGCGGAAACCTCAACAGAAATCAGGGTATAATTCTCAACAGTTCATGGAAAAACTTGATCCTCTCTCTCAATCAATCTGAACTTCAGCTAGCCAGTAATCACATTACAAGTCTACAACAAACACGCATGCGTGATAATGAATAAGAACAATAAGCCATCTTTGTCACGCGAAACGTGTAACCATAGATACTAGTTTGGTTTACAACGTTTTTTATGTTCCTTTTAATTTGCATTTACTTTCATATCTCCGTAATACCTTGAAAAAGCCAGACAGTTTGCTGGCGAAACTGGTAGGTTTTAATAAATGTTTATTTGTAAAATACTGGTCTGTATTAATAAAAGTGTATTTCTATCTATAAAAACGACCAAAAATGTATACCCTACAAGACTATTGTTCAGGTGAAAGCAAGAACATTCGGTTTTACCAGAATTTGGTGTTAATCTCCATTTTTTATAGAACTGCCATAAATCTGACAGATCATGTGTCAATATTTCTTCAGTTCTTTTGATAGACGTCGCTGATCACCAAAGCTAGATCACCTGCATAAGCAAACTTCCTGCTGGCTGTTTCAGGAATATCTGCGATGTAAAGGCTAGAAAGCAGTGGTGCGAGCACTGAGCCCTGAGGTAGTCCATTCTTAAGCACTCTCTGTTTACTGATGCTTCTTCCGGTGACTACCCTGAAATATCGATCACACAGTAAGTTGTTTAGGAGATGACCCAATATTTTACATGGGATGACCTTAAGAAATTTATATATGAGTCCCTCCCTCCAAACAGTATCGTAAGCCACTGTTAAGTCAATAAAGACTGCAGTAGCCTTCAGGCATCTTTGAAATCCTGCTTCAGTGTAGGTTGTTAAGCTGAGAACTTGATCTGTGCAGCTGCGATCTCTTCTGAACCCTGCTTGTTCTATTGGAACACATTCCAAAATTTTATCACTGATCCTGTTCAATATTAGTCTCTCCAACAATTTGGAGGTTGCACTTAAAAGGGCTATGGGGCGATAGCTTTCAGTTCTGTCTGCTGGCTTACCTGGTTTTAACACAGCAATGATTTTTGTCCTTTTAAATTCTTTAGGAATGCAGCCACTTTCAAGTATGTCGTTAAAGAACTTAGCCAGCCACGATCTTGCATAAGGTCCACATTGTACAGTGATAAAATACTTTTATTTGAGGAAGTGGATGGCTGTGCTGACCAAGCCAAGTTAGATGCAGTTCATGGGGACTCTGCACCAGCACTAAAGACTATTTATTTTTGGATAAATGAGTTTAAACGTGGTTGTAAGTCCATCGAAGATGAAGCGTGCTCGGGACTCCCGACAAAGGAAATGATTGACAAAATCCATGGTATCGTTATGGAAGACGACTAGGTGAAAGTGCATGAGATTGCCGAGATTGTAGGCATCTCAACTTGAATGAGTGTGTAATATCCTGCACGAAAATTTGCACATGAAAAAGTCACAATTGCACGAATTGAGGTTCAAATCGGTTCCACATCCACCGTATTCTCCAGACTTGGCCCCATGTGACTTCTTCTTGTTCCCAAACTTAAAAATTTCGCTCAGTGAGAAAAAATTTTCTTAGAATGAGGATGTCATCACGGCTGTCAATGACTATTTCGCACAATTTGACAAATCTTACTTTTTAGATGGGATGAAAAAATTGGAAACTCACTGGACCAAATGTGTAGACCTCGAAGGAGACTATGTTGGGAAATAAAGGTGATTTTTTTCCAAAAAAAAATGTGCTTAACTTATTTTTTTACCAAACTTTTCAAACAACCCTCGTACTTAGAACAACAGATATCAGTGGAACAAAATATCATGGACGAAATTAAAAGATGCATGATGATTTAAAGGAAAGCATTTGGAAAATTACATTTAATATTCAAAAGCCAACTACCATTATGCCAGAAGAGAAAAGTTTTTAACCAATGTATTCTTCCTGTATTGACATATGGCTGTGAAACACGGATACTAAGTGCAAAGGAAATTCAAAAATTAAGAATAACACAATTTAGTATGGAAAAAAGTATGCTGGGTATCACATGACTAGATTACAAAAGGAATATGTGGATAAGAAATCAAACCAAAGGCTCTGACATCATAGGAAGAGTGAATCATCTGAAGTGGCTATGGACCAGGCATATTGCTTGAGGACAACATCAGTGATGTACAAAAAAGGTACTGGATTGGATTTTCACGAGAGGAAAAACGACCACGATGCTGACCTAAATCACAGTGGATTGATGATATCATCAGATTTGCAGGGTTTACGTGGGGAAGGAGAGCCAGGACAGACAATTTTGAAGTAATCTTGGAAAGTCCTTCATCCAGCAGTGGATTGACAATGGCAGATGATGATGATGCTTGATTAACACTAAAAATTAATAATATACTAGCATCATCACCTTACTGCCTCAGCTGTAATTCCCACCATCTTAGTCACTGTTTTGCAGATTGTTTCCAAAATCTCATTTCCTCAAACGAATAGATTTATACACAGTTATTCATTTGCAGCCTGATCAAGATTTAATGCAGTGTAACTATAATCTCTTTATTACTATATACCCATGTTCTTATCATCATTGCCATAATCTGTTGTTTTGCCATTGAATTTCTCAAGTGAAGTTAATAGTTAGACATGTGAAATTTGCAGTCCATAAATTTCAGATTCTTGACTACTGCCTCTATCTCTTTTAATGTATTCCCACCATTTATGAATATCCAGCATCCAATCCTTTTCTTCCAGATTTCAAATGATCTCATAGTCAGAGTTTTTTCAGCCATAATACCCACTAAACCTAAATTTCAAAACACTGCATTTTACATCTGTGAATTGTAGCCCAATTGAAGTTTCCATGCAGACAGGATATAAATCTTCCTTTAGAGCCACATCATCAATTTCACTCCTCATAGCTGTTTCAGCTTTGCATCCTTTGCAAACATTTTGCTACTTTGGTTTGCTGAGTGGATAGTACTTCTTCTCCCTATCATTAGGCCATGATTTCATATTCCACCAAGAATGTTTGGGAATCACTTTAGATGGTACATGAATTTCATCACCTAGTGAAGACCATCTTGCTTATTCAAGGTGAAGCAGCTTGAAAAAGTTACGATTGCCATTGGTCTGTAGATCAGGGTTTCCATATTATTTAATCCTTACCCTGTATATGGAATTAATACTAATTGTATTATAGCTTTATAAGTTATCATCAGTGGGGGTTCACCTGAAAATAAACTATTTCCTCTTTTAAGCCTTTTCAAATAATATTAACATATATGCTGAATATAGACATAAAACCAATCCTTACAGCATGCCATTAGTCACTTATGTTCTGAGATGCTGCTTTTTCTTATAAATCCACTGATACATGTGTAATCACTTATCCACCATATACCACCAATTTAAATAGCCATTTTTGTCATATGGAAGTGTCGTTTGCTACATACGAATCCCCTCCCCCTTGTTTACTACTTTATAAGTAATGCTAACCCTCAGAGAATCCTGCTGTTACACTGGACAACACACAATTTGCCCTCTGAAATGAAAGGAGTGATTCCTTACTAAGTTTGATGTGCTGAACATGAAAATGAACAGTAAAATTTGTTGATTGGCTCTTGTTTAATGAGAGACTCTGGCTACATTGCATACACAGGTATCACGTGGCAATGCTGTATTTCAATCTTCTGATTGCATCAGCCAATAATACACACCCCCAGGAGCTATTGCATCATTGGCTGGTGCAGTGCAGTTGAGTCATGACATTGCTTGTAAGATGATGCAGTCATTAGTATAAGGTCAGAGAGAAGAATGTGCAACACCCAGCACTGGCAGAAACACACAAAATTTTGTTACTGCCCCTACACATCAAACTCTCTCAAAAAAAAAAAAAAAAACTTCATAAAAGCCACTGACTGGATTGGATCAGCTTTCAAGTACCTGGCTGACAAATTCCCTTGATTCAGTGAAGCAAAAATTAAAGAGGAAGTTTTTGTGAGTCCTCAGATCGGAGAACTCTTCATTGACAAGATGTTCAACAACCTGCTACAGGGTGATGAGAAAAAATCTTGTAACACATTGCGTCTGGTATCAACTAACTTCCTCAGAAATATCAGAGCAGAAAACAACAAGGAACTGGTTGAGAACTTGTTTGTAATATGTTCTTAAAAATACACTTGTTCCATTGCCACTTGGATTTCTTCCCCTACAACATGGTTAGTGCTGAGCATGGTGAACATTTCTACCAGGAAATTGCAATGGTGAAGAAACGATACCAGGGAAAGTAGTCCATTTCCATGTTGGTTAATCTAGATGAGCTAGAGATGATCCTGAGTAGCTTTACAAGCAGCAGGCAAAGCGGTGTCAGATGTAGAAGCATATGTTTACTGGCATGTGTAATATGCACGTATTACTCTATAATATAAGAAACTATTGCAGATCCCTCACAAATCATAGTCAATTTTGTATTTTCGTTGTCATATTCGTGTTCAGCACCTTAAAATCTATAAGAAGTGACTAAATTAATCTAGGGAGAATGACTTGTAAAATTTTGTTGTTCCGGTGTTATCAGTGCATTTCTCAATCCATAGCCTTGCTAATCAGAACAATTTGCATACTCTAACCACCACCACTGATAGCCCCTCTTCTTCTTCATCGCACCCATTTTATTCTCTCGCCAACGTTTTGGACCTGTGTTGCAAGGCTCTCCATCATTATACAAAATAAGCAGTGAGGATTTATAAGTAAAAGGTAATGATTAAGAACCGTCTCTTCTAAATTAGCAGAATTAAAGTTGATATACAAATTTAATATATATGTATAACTGAGCATAAACATAAGCTTGCCTTTAAAAGCCATTATTTTTCAAACAAGATATATTTCATAAATGACCTTATCAGTAACACCCCCAATAGTGGATTATGTCTCAAAGATTTGGTCAGTCAAATAATTAATAGATTCTAAGAGAATTAAAGATATTCAGAGAGGGTAGGTATGCTAAGTGATTTGAGGGAGTGTATTAAACAGTTATGCAATTAAGTTCATTAGCTATCAGCCTTGTTTTTACTTTGTGTTACATCACCTTTGAGTATTTTTCAAGGACTTTTAATTCTGTGGTCCATCGACTCTCCATACAAAAAAGCCACTTCTTACTCTCCAGTTCACCATTTCCTTTAGCAACTCCCAGGGGTGGTTCCTTGTCCACTCCCCTTATTCTGCTATATGAAAAATCTCAGTATCAATCCTGTAAATACCTCTCAAAAAGTTAAATGTCTCATTCGTGTCACCTCTTCATGTTATCCACCAAACTATATAGTCCACATGCCCTTAGTATATCCTGATAGATAACATTGTACAGTATGTACCCTCTTCAAAGTTAGTTTCTCCCCTTCAAATCTTGTTGACCTGCTCTGAGCACTGAGCCAGATGTGGTCTTATCAGAGCTTTATATAATAGAATCACCATTCTTTTATCTCTACTATCCAAAGCCTGTCTTAGTATTACTGTAATCCTCTGGTCTATTTTTGTGATATAAACTTCAACTTTTTTTATCAAACTGCCACTCCATGATCTTTTGCCCTCTCTGCTTCCTCTAGCATTGTTCTTCCAATAGAGTATGCAGCCTCCCATTTATGGATCCCAAATTTCAAGACCCTACATTTACTTGAATTAAACTTAATCCCCCATCCAGCTTGTTGAAATCTCCTGAAGTGCTATCACATCGATACCATTACTAATACTCTTTCCAAGCTTCACATCTACAAATAACTGAATATCTCCCTGCAATCTAGTGACAATATTATTGACGTATTAAAAAGCAAAGGTTCATTTACTCATTCCTATGGAACCCCATTTGCAGCCTTCCTTTTCCTTAATACTGCTTTCCTGTATATCTAAATCCATGTATTGCTAATTAACTTTTTGTGATATTATTATTATTAACATTTAACCTCCACAGAGTCAAAGAACTCATTGCAAGATGTCCATACTCTCGTGCAAAATATCACTGACCCATTCCTTAAACCCATTTGCAGTTTCTGCACTCACCACACTCTCAGGTAATGCATTTCTCACACCAATCACTTTCCATCCAAAGAATCTGCTTCTCACTTCCCTTATACATCTTCTAGGGATGACTTCTTGTTCTACCATGGTATCTCTCTATGAAAAATCTCCTCCACATTAATCTGGTAACAACCCCTCACCAACTTGCATGTCTCAATCATATTTCCTCTCCTTCTATCCATCTCTTGACTCTCTCCAGTACATCCTCATCCCTCTGAAAACCAACTGACCAAATTGTGCACAGTAGTTCATATGTGGCCTGATCAAAGTCTTATACAAAAGTACTATAACTTCTTTGCTTTTGCTTATTGGCATAATCCATTGTGATGTTACAATTTTAGCTATGTGACCCTTAAACTTCAAGTCTCTGTCCACCATCACTTTCAGATCTCTCATCTCTTCCACCTCCTTAAAAATTTTGCTATTAATTTGATACTCTGTATACCAACATTAAACTGCTAGTCCCACTCACATAGTCTGTTGAGGTCCTCAAGCATGGCTATAACATCTGCTCTACTTTTCATACTTCTTTCCCACTTTGCACCATCAGCAAACAGTTGCACATTTCCATTTAAGCCGGTCCCAATGTCATTAAAATACAAATTAAACAATAATAGTTCCAAAACAGATCCCTGTGGCACTCTACAAGGGTACCATACTAGTGACCCTCCTCTTTTGGGAAACCACTCCTCTATATACAACCTGTCTATACCTTTCTGACAGCCAATCAGCTATCTAACTCACTAGTCTTTTATCTAATCCCATCTGTTTCAGTTTAGCTACCAGTTTGTCATGTGGCAGTCTCTCACAGGTCTTTGAAAAATCCAAGCATACCACTGTATATGCATCTCCTTTATCAAGTGAATTTTTCACCTTGTAATATATAAGCAGACTGCTAAAGCATGATCTCTCCCTAACAAATCCATGCTGACCATCATAAAGAATACTGCTATTATCAACCCATTTCTGAATCTTAGTCCTCACTAACTTCTCCAACACCTCAACAACTCCAGAGAAATTTGCTGTTGATATGTATTTCTTAACTAGCTCCCATGCACTGCTGATATCTCTCCCTTTGAATTCTTCCATCCATGAAACTGTTTCTAGCTAATTTCTAAGATTAATATTTTCTTTCATAATTAGACATATGAAGTATCCATAACTATAGAATCACACTTGTACCACAGTAACAATTAAATTATTATGGAGCTATTTCCTTTTACGTGTTGTAAGATATCATCATTGCAAATGGTGAACAACAATAAGGAATTTGAATAAAGAAATAATGTGCATTAAATTGGAATCCTGTTTATTCAGTTGTGTGTATATGGGTTAAAACTTTTAATTTAATCTGAAAATAAGAGATTACAAATTTCTTTAATAGTTGAGGATAATAATTTGCCACACATTTAGAATACTAAGGCATTGAGGTTAGATTGATGAAGCATGATTTCAGTACTTTCTTTGTATAAACATTCATGTTTATGTATGGATATATGTAATAGCTTGGTGTTTTCCCATTTGATCCTGTGCTAAGTGTTTTAAATTCTATGTTGCGCCAGGAGAGACTTATGAGGTTTGATAAGCCAGATGTGATCTTGATGTTCAGAGATATGTTTATTAACAGATCTTCCTGTTTGGCCATAGTAAGACAAGTTGCATTAACATGGTGGTTTGTATATGCCAGGTAGCATCGGTGGTAAGAGTTTATCTTTTTGGAGAAGGCAGCAGGTAATGAATTTGGTTGATGGATTTATAGGTAGTGACGAGTTTATATTTTCTCATAATTTTTGTCACCCGTTCAGAGATTCCTTTAATATATTGTATAGGAGTCCTGTGGACTTCTTCCTGTCTAGGAGACTCATTATTTTTGATCCAAAGCCAACAATTTGGCTGCTGTACATTGATGACATCTTTGCAGTTTAGAGTCACACAGAACCAGCACTCCATTCATTTCTACAAAAAATCAACATACTACATCTATTAAGTTCACACTAGAAAAAGAATCATCAAAAGTTATTTATTTCCTTTCTAGATGTACACATCTAATCTAAGCATGATGAATCAATTTCCATTTCTGTCTAACGAAAACTAACTTTTACAGATCATTATATCGACAATTCATCAGCCCACTATCCATCTGAAAAATATGGCATCATAAAATTTCTAGTATCAAGAGTGCAGAAGGTTTGTTCTTCTGAAGAATCTCAAAAACAAGAACTGGAAAATATCAAACAGCATTACTAAATGGCTGTATTCCAAGAATAATTCAAAAAAAAAAAAAAAAATTCCTATACAACATCTGAAACAAGAGCCCTATACCATATATTAACAGCGTCTCTAAAGGAGTGTCAAAAATTATGAGAAAATATAAACCCATCAACAAATTCAGAACCTGCTACTTCTCCAAACGACAAACTCTCACCACTGATACTTTCTGAGGTATATAAAGTATACATGTTCATGCATCTTGTCTTATGTACAAACAGGAAAATCGGTTAATAAACTTATCTCTGACATCAAGACTACATCCAGTTTATCAAACCTCACCAATATGGCCTGCACAACATGGAATTGAAAATACTAGCCACAAGATCCAATTTGAAAACACCAAGAGCTACTACATACATCCATGTATAAATATGAATGTTTATACAAAGAACGTTCTGAATCCCTGCTTCATCGACCTTGCCTCTGTTGTAATAATTGAGGTAAGGTTGATGAAGGAATGATTGAATGTGCCTCACTGTATTAAATACATTTTTAATCTCTTATATTGGGTTGGCAAATAAGTTTGTTCGGTTTATGCGTTAACTGATAAGTGAAGCGGTTTACGCCGCCTTCACCTGTCATACAACACTATTGTGCAGTTGAAAGGCAACATTTCACATAACCTTTTAGAGAATTTTCATTTGGCCTACTTCAGTTGGGTGTGTGTGACATATTTTTAGAAATGGAAGGAAATAATGTACATTACCGGCATATTTTGCTTTTTTATTTCAAAAAAGGCAAACGAGCTGTGGAGACCCTTAAAAAATATGCAGCATATATGGGGATGGTGCCTTAACAGAATGCATATGCCAAAAGTGGTTTGCTAAATTCCATTCTGGAGATTTCGAAGTCAGTGATGCAGCTCGTGCCGGTTGCCTCACCAAGGTTGATTCGAGTGTTGCGAAGGATATCTTCGACAAAAATCCGTCAAAAATAGTGTGGGAGATTGCTGCAGTACTGAACACATCCCATACAAGCATTGAAAACCATTTGCACAAGCTGGGATATGTTTCAAAACTCAATGTTTGGGTGCCACATGAATTGACTGAGGCCAACATGACTGCTCGCATATCCATCTGTGATTTGCTGTGATGTTACCAAGAAAACGACCCATTTTTGATGCAGATGATTAAAAATGGGTCATGCATGATAATGTGGTATGTATAGTTCGCCTACCGATTAGAGATCCCTCGACACTTCTACACATGTCAGAAAAATGAGAATCCATTCCAATAATAGGGTAATCAATCTGTCTTCTGGGATGAGTTTGTTTATTATTACAGGTCGGGAAATTTAGCTTTTCTTTTATGAACATTGTGGTTTTTAAAGTGTAACTATTTTGCTTGTATAACAGTTGGAAAAATGTATGTAGAGTATTAACAAAATTAAAAACGATATAGCATAAAACAAAAATTTAACTAAGTTTGTTTTTAAGAAAGTTTTCTATAAAATAAAAATAATTATACAGAAAAACAGAAATTTTTTCAAATGAACTTAGATATTCTAAA
Source organism: Typopeltis vanoorti (assembly GCF_054136105.1). NCBI lineage: Eukaryota > Metazoa > Arthropoda > Arachnida > Uropygi > Thelyphonidae > Typopeltis > Typopeltis vanoorti. The sequence goes on from NC_143569.1 coordinate 14,277,184, forward strand.
CTTACAGTTTAGAGAACTGAGACACTTTAATGTCCTAAACCAATTAATTATTTTTGACTTGTTGTGACTCTTTTAACAAATCCCTGTAAAAAAAAAAGTTGGAAAAAAATACCATTATCAAATCCTTTTAATCTTCAGAGTCGTCTGAATCGCCATCACTTTCACTTAAACTGATCACCAAAAGTTCGCATAATTCTTCGATAATTCTGTCTCTGTCCCAATACATACTTTCCAATGAGGTGACATGAGAGCAATATTTTCCCCAGATTTGAATTGTAATACTTTCAATCGCCTGTTCTGAAAGCTTAAAAAGTTTTGACATGTCAGTATCTCCAGTTACGTTGCGATGGCGAATGAAACTTTTCACTTCTTCCCAAACATACTCAATATCATTAATATCACAATGATATGGTGGTAGTTGAAAGATTATTTTTCACTTGGTTAGAGTATAATAAATTTAGTTTAATCCTTAATTCAAGTGTGAGCAAACAAAGTTTGCACCTGAAAGTATCTTCAGGACTGGGGTAAGGTGATACAACACCAGGACAACTCGTTGCAAAGGTGTAGCAAGCTACCAACACTCTTGTCCCAGTATCTCCTATAATGCAAAACACATCTCCTTGTGGATATGTCTAATGTTATGCATTAAGGGAAGGGCCACTACCCAGACTAGTTTCGACCTTTATTGAGGTCTCTTCAGTGGGAGCCAGGCCCAAGCTGAGATACCAGGCAGAAGCATTCGCAGGTCATCTCTATCTATAGGAGTTGCCAAATGGTGTGCCACCCTTTTTTAATAAATTACTCTGGATTTAGAGAAAGATGTTGAAAGATTATTTTTCACTTGGTTAGAGTATAATAAATTTAGTTTAATCCTTTATCCAAGTGTGAGCAAACAAAGTTTGCGCCTGAAAGTATCTTCAGGACTGGGGTAAGGTGATACAACACACACTTGGATAAAGGATTAAACTAAATTTATTTAGTTTAATCCTTTATCCAACAAAAAGAGCTTCCTCAAACACAATTTGCTTAATGCAGCCTTTACTCTTTTATTCTGTTGAGTGCTACCACGTGACTCCTGCATTCTACTCAAAATCCTCATCTATACAAATTGTCACAATCTGATTTGTCTGAACTTGTAGTTGAAATCTTAAATAGTGTTCATCCTTAGGTTTTGGATGAGGCATAGGGCTGACCATCTTATCCTCGTATTTTGTAACCGAAATACGAGGAAGGTTGTGGGTCTTAAAGGCCTGTTAAAGCCATTGAGATAGGATAGGACTTAGGTTTACCAGTGTACCACGAAATATCTTATCCTGTGCACCTCCACCCCCCATACCACACACTTTCAAAACTGATGGTGCTATATGCTTTCAAATTTTCTGCTCTGAGAGGACACAAAGGTGAAATTCATTGAATATCATTTATCATAAGTAACACTCCATCACCAAATTTGCCCTTCTTATCCTGTTGAAATATGCCATAATTTTCTATTTCGGTCAGGACATCATCGTCTTAAATTAAAAATGCCAGGAAATATATTCTGGAAATACACGGACCAAGGAATCTAGCATGTGCGCAAGTCATCATTGAGTCATGAATAAGCCCAAACGTGCAATGAAAGTGAAGGATATATATTCTTGTTTAATCTTTTATCTGAAGCCAAAGTTTGGGTGTGAAGTATCTTCACAACTAAGCTACTTGTATATAGAGGCTAGTGGCTTCACATTGATTGCCTTAGTATCCCATAGGCATACATCCTTTTTGGTTTGTATAATGCTAATCATTATGAGAAGAGCCACTATACACTGGTTTCAATCTCTATTGAGGTCCATTAAAGGGTGGTGGTACTGCTCCAAAAACTCTTAATTGCATGAGTAGTATACTTTAAGAATTGATTTTTTGTATACTTAAAAAAAAGACCACAGCAAAACTTGTTTGAGAATTGAAATTAATATAGCATGACTTTTTAACTATTTTTATGTGACTTCTACTCAAAGGTTGCAAATTTATAGTACATTAGCACCATGGGCTAAGGATGTTTACTTTTTTTTTTTTTCCCCCATTAAGGGTCACTACTAGACTCAATTCCTGACTCGAATCACTCCAGGACAGGAAAGTCAGTGACAGGCAAAAACTTACCACTGAGCCAAACTGCTCTACTCACCAGTAAGCAAGCAAACCCAAGACAAATATTATTAAATGACATCAGTAGGAGCCAAACCTAGAAGAGAGAGATTATGGTTGAAGCAATGCAAAAATCATATATCCCATCTACAAGTAGAGAAAAGGTGTTAATACTTTACTATTAAAACACTCTAGATTAGAGCAAGTTTTTTTTTACACTTGGAAAAAGGATTAAACAGGAATATAATATTTTGACATTTTTAATTTCATTTATAACCAAGAGAAAAAACTTTCCACATTTTCTGTTAATCATGTTTCACTGATTGCAGTAATGTTTGGACAGGCTGAGGCTATTATTGCAACCAATTCATTTTCTTTATTCCTGATACTCCTGGTATCTGTATAAAGAAACATCAGTACATTTCAGTATTTTTATATATTATTGTTCCCTCCAGATCCCCTATAATTTTGCAATATACCATTCCCTAGTGACATCTTACAACAGTCATCCTTGCTACCATCCACTCTGGTAACTAGTTTCGCCTACTCTAATACTGTTGCTTGCCTAGAACAACTCTCTTTCCAGATACCCACATCTAAACATCAAACTCCTAATATGTATCTTCATGGGTGGATAGAATATTATGATAGTACACATGAAAGATTACATCATTACAAACTCCTATATTTTGGTCTTCCTTAGTGTCTTTTTCCTGCCACTTTTTATTGGCCACTATCTATACCAGTTGCAATTTATAAATTGCAACTGGTATAGATAGTGGCCAATAAAAAGTGAAAAATTGCTTAGTCCTAAAGTTAGGGTTTGCTGGAAAGTAAGTGACTTTAGGACTCGAAGCAATTTTTCATTTTTTATTGGCCACTATCCATACCAGTTGCAATTTATATGTACACTTATATAAGTAATTTTTATTTTCTGTTTATTTATTTATCTATTATTTTCTATATGAACATGTTACTCTCTAGCTTAATTTTATCTTCATAACCTAATAGATAATAATAATAAATTCTAGCTTTGATGTAGTGATTTTTTTTTTTTTTTTTTTTTTTTTTTTTTTTTTTTAGTACCAGAGTTCAGGCAAATAGTTTTAATGGTTGATCAGTAACTTTAGCATGCCATGTAGATTGTAGTGCAGCTTTTTTCTTTGTATATATACATATACTTCAGAAGATGACCTTAATGTGGTGGTCAAAATGTTGAGTATATTTTGGTTTATATTAAACTAAAGTTTTACTCTAACATGGTAGTTGTATCCATAGTTTTCATAATGTAAAATTTTTGTATCCCTCTTATGTTAAATACAAGAAAACTGAGTTTTTTTTTTTAAATATTAAATTTAGTAAAAAGCATTATTTAATCACTTGCTTCTTGTTAGATGATTCGCCTACACCTATAGCATCTCCAGAAGAACACGAACCAAGTGAGCAAAATTCCATTAAGACAGCTACAGAAAGTGATGTGTTTGTCTCTTTTCCATCATCTACTGCCGCTTCACTATCAGCTTCAATGAAAGAGAGAGAGCGATCGAAATGGGGAAGGTAGGTTTTTAGATGATTAAGGTGTTTCATTGTATTTATTCTGAAGATCACCTTGGGAATACAATTAATTGAAATGTAAATATTAAAATGGCTTTAGTATAATTTCCAGAATTGCCACTTGCAAACTCCTTTCTAATACTTTTTCTCCCAAAGTCTTTCTCTTTTAATGGTGACCTCAAGAAAGAAGGAAAAAAGTGAGCATATTTTAATATATGTAGCTTATATCTTTTAGGAAGTTGAAGATAAAGATATTCTAAAGAAGAGCAGTAGAGAGAAGAAATGAAAGAATAAGAGAAAATTTGAGGCAATTGGCAACCTTTGTGATAAACATCTTCAAATATTTCCATTCACTGCATGTCTGTAAAAAACAATTTACACCTAGAAACTAAATAGTTATGCAATAGTGGAATATTTTAATATGAGGTGGATCATTAATTAACCTAATTGTATTATTTTGGTTGCAAGGATTTCTGTTTGTACAAGATCAGTACTTGTTCAGATATATATAAACAATACCTGAAAAAAGTAGAGAAAACTCCTTGTCATGAATGGAATGTTGAGAAAAAGTGAAGAGAGAGTTATCCTAGAAAGAGAAATCTTATATTGTTATGGATTTAAGCATTATTGAAAGTACATGTAAGGCAAGGAAGAAATTTTTTTCTTAGAAATATGACTTGAGTTGTTATTAGTACTGAAGTCTGGTCTCTTCCTATGCTGAAGAATGGTTTGACAATCAGTAGCAGTAGGTGTTTTTTAAAAAGTTTCATTTATTGGTGTATTGCAAGATTTCTCAAATAAAAAAGTGAAGTTCATTATGGGGTCATGGATTCAGTAAAACTGAATTAGATTTGCAGTCAGTTGGGAGAACCATAATGTCTTTATTTGTACACATCAAGGGCCTCTATATTATTTCTATAATTCAATATGAACAACTTTATAGTTTGTGCAGTGAGACTTTGAACTTCAGGTCCTTGTTTAACACCAGTCTCAGATCTCTCATCTCCTCTACCTGCTTCGAAGTTTCCCCATCTAATGTTTACCTTTCATTCCATAATTGCTTACCAAATTTCATAACCTTAGACTTTGCAACATTAAACTAATAGGTCCATTTACCTGCCAATTCGTGCAGTCTATTCAAGTCCTCCTGTAAGGTGATAACACAGCTTGACTCCTCATTGTTCTCTCCAGTTTTGCATCATCTGCAGACAGTTGCATATCTCAGTTAAACTTTTCCCAATATTAAAAACATCACAACCTATTTGACAGCCAGTCTACTGTCCAACTCATTAGTCTGTTATCCAATCCTATCCATTGCATTTAAATTAATAGCTTGTTGTGTTGTCACATTTTACAAATTTGTAAAATATGGCTTCCCTTAAACAGAACCATGCTGGCAGTTACAGAGAATACTGCTCTTATCACCCTGTTGTTGTTGTTGTGTCTTAGCTCTCACTAATCTCTTCAATACGCTAAGCACATCTTCAAATTGACCCTTTGATTTATAGCCATAACCTTATCACCACCCTTGTGAAGTGGGACAGTTTTACCTTTATACTCCCTTTGGACCTATGCTGTTGAGACTTATTCAAAAGGTATATCAAAGCTACTGCTGCCTCTCCTGGAACATTCCTTTAAGATGTGGTGATATGACATAATTTTATTGCCTTATTGACATCAGCCTTGCTTAACTTTTTGTGTACCTCGTGCTCGCTCACCTGTAAGCCATCTTCCATTTCTTCTGTGCTTTAGCTTTTTTCTCATGATTTCACACTGATGAAACACCCCTGATGAATTGCTCACTGAATACCTTGACTATGTTCTTTGCATCAGTTATCAATCTATTATTTTCATCCATTAACATCATCTGGCCATAATCATTCTTCCTTCAACTTCCCACATAATGAATAAACTCCCTAAGAATTTTCTCACCCTGATTTGCTCATGCTGTACTTTTGCTGTCCTGACCAAACTTCTTGGTCTGCTATTTCTTCTACTCATGCAACTGATTGTTACCATTATTCATCTTGTGCTGCCTTCACAGTACATTCTTCCAGATTTTGTGCTTAAGCAAAAATTGCTTAAGCAATTTTGTGCTTAAGCATTACTTTTCTTGCTTTACTCCTCATTCTGTGCTGTATTATTAAAACACTTAAGGAATTGAACAACGTAGTTAAGGATATAAATTAAATTATACTTGAATAAATATTTTCCAATATTTTGCAACGTCATGTTGCCATCTTCTAAAGGAACTTTCAAAAAAGGCATGTGCACGTAGGCACTACAAACACAGTAACTGGAATGAAGAGATGAAGCTATTGTTCTCCTAAAAGTCCTGATGGTGCCCTCTAGCGGGCTAAGTACTGTGTCTGTGCTGTAGTTCTGTGTAAGTATCTGTGCTGTAGTTCTAAGCTGTCTTCTAAGTATTTCATAATCACAGGTCTTGTAGTTCCACATATATCCTTTCTTCACAGAAATCTTCATATGCTGAACATTCCATTTACATGCATAGATTAGAAAAGTCAGAATTTGTTCACTTTTTAACAAGTAAGATTGTGGAAGAAAGTATAAGAATGTCTAATGTTTTAGAAATAGCCTCGTTGTTAAGCAATAATGTAAGGTATGTATCTCTGGCAGTTCCGCTAACTACCTGGATCCTGTGATGAAACTAACTAGGATTAAAGTTGAGAAGTGGGCAGTTAGTGTCTTCTTCCTCTGTAGAAGACAGCAGTCTTCAACAATTTGCTTTTGTTGTGTAATAGTAACATCAGAAGTAAATGAAGCGAATGGATGAACAAAAATCAAATACTTATGGATTTTTCTAAGGCATTTGGCAGGATTTCCTGTTGGAGGTTGTCATACAAACTCACAGAGATGAATATGCAAAGTATACTTTTGACACAAATAACAGAGTGACTGGGCAGATTGACTGAAAGTTATGATGTGCTAAATCCAAGAGAAGGATGACAAGTAGAGCACAAGGTTTTGTACTCAGGCTATTATTGTTGAACATATATATCAATGATGTTGTTGGTCTTGATAATCATACACAATTATTTGCTAATGAAAGTTTGGAATGGTGATAAGGAACATTTCCAGTTCAAAATTTTGGCAAACTGATCTGAATAAACTGGTGCTATGGGCATAGGACAGTGAATTCCAATACATTCACTCTCCTATGTATGTTAGTTGTAATCTGTATAGGTGATCACTGAAGCTAAAGTTTAAGGGTAACATTGCCAAAATGGTTAAGTTTTACCATCAGATAACTGCAATGTTGCAGAGAACACTAACTTGTAAGAATATGGAAGTTATTCTTCGAGGTTTTGATATGACAACATCTTGACTACTCTGCTCAGATGCGGTCATCTGTGTTTCAAGTATGATGCTGGTCCATGGAATTGTGGACTAAAGGAATGTAGTTATAAGAATCTCACTTAATTGTAAATTATTGATCGATTGTTTATTACAGTATTATAGATATTTTTTATACATCTTATAAATAGGCTTTGAAATTAAGTTTGTTATATAAGTTAGGAAATTTTTGAAATTCACTTTAATTGAAAACTTTAAGAGTAAAATTGAAACTGCCTTGCAGATGAGCAGTAGTGATATAAAGAAAATTATATTTAAAGTGATTCATCTGCTTAACTTGATAATGAAATCCTTAGGGAATTATGTAGAAATTCTGAGTATGTGTATTATTTTTTCTTATTATAATAGTTCCTTTATGTCATATATCATCATAATATGTAATTGCAGTATTAGCAGCAAGTACGTTGTTACTTAAGTTTCACTTTGAATCTCAGTGATGGGTACACAGTGGTTATGAATTTTGGGACAACTGTAGCTGGAGAAATGGAAAACACCAGTGGAGAGAAGCAGAGAAAGGAAAATAAAGGAACTGTGGGGACAAGTTGAATTCTTTTCTCTAAAGAAAGATGATGGAATTAATGTTGAAAGAAAGTGAATGTGTCAAGCATTTATTTTTCAGTGAGAACTGTTATATGTCCTAAGTAATTTGGAAAAATATATTTTTCATAAAGCAAGAAATTAATAATGGTATTTTTTCTTTTGAATCTCTCTTTAAACTTTTCAATCAAATGTAATAACTTCTATTGTGATGCAGTGTTCTACTATGAGATGATGATTGCCAGCAAAATTCTCTGTTAATAAAAATATGCTAGTCAGATGATATCGACAGTTTTCATATTGTGTGATTAAACAATCTGAAAAAGGTTTTGAATGAATGAATGGACAGAAATTAATTGGTTTCCACTAGAGAAAAATAATAGTGAGAGAGGAAGAGGATGCAATCATCAAAATAGCAACATGTGTACTCCCGTGCATACACACACACATCCCAAAGGAAATGTCTTTTATGGTCAAATAAAATTATAGATCTTTCCTAGAACTGAATGAATGCTGTTTCTTTCTTTTTGTGTATTGTTTAGTATCATCCCTATGAGATGAAATCAGATGTTAATATATCCTCTGTGAAATTAGTTTAGAAAGAAAATATCCTTATTTAAAGATAATACATTATGTGGATAAATTACTTGGTGTTTTGGAAAAATGTTATTATTTATTTAGTTAGTTAGTTTATTATCATCATCATCAAATTCCTGACATACCCCCTTAAGGGGTGTACAGGTTGTTGTTATTATTATTATTATTTGCATTGTTGTTCAGTCTTGAGAATTAAGAATCGAAATTCGATCCTCAATTCTTTAAATGGAATTTTCTTTATATCACTACTGCTTATCTGAGAGGCAGTTCCAATTCTACTCTTATCAATCTATAAATAAAACCAGTATTGAAGTAATCTTTATGTTCACAAGAAAGGTTATTATTATGTAACATCTCCAGGGAGTCCAAAGACTCATTGAGGGAGAGTGTGCCAACAGCATCGAACTTGTCCCCTTTCAGTTTATATAAGCAATTCTGAATTACACTGATTATTTGTAATTCTTCTAAGATCAGCTTGCTTTAGAAGGCTAAATATATATATTTCTTTAAAATCATTCAATGAAGATGCATTCACAACATCCACCACAGCCCATTCCACTATCATGTCATGGATATAAGAATTAACTATAATCAAATCTTGTTTATTGGTTGATGGATATTTCAAATTCATACCTATGATGGTACAATAATTTCAAAATCAATAGGTTGTAAATTAGAAAAAGATGAAGCTCAAGATATACAACAGAATAATAATAAATATTTCATATAAATATGTATGTACAATAGCTGATTCCTGCATATCAAGTTTATAAATTCTCATAGATTCTTTTCATAGAATGGATGGAGATAGGAAGAGAACAAGAGGCTATCCCTGGAAGCTGTATAAGGAGGGTGGGAGCAAAAGGGGTGAGGAGTAGGTTTTTTTTACACAGAGAGTTGTGGGTGTTTGCAATGCATTGCCTGGAAGCATGGTGGGTGTGGAGACAATGGAGGACCGCCTGCAAAGAGTCATTGACTCCATGGAGTCTGATAATAATATTATTTAATATTCTGAAAACCACTGATAGACTCTTACGAATAGCTACTTGAAATGTCAGTGCATTATACCAAATCAGAAAATTTGAGAATTTAATGGAAAAGATTCTAAATTATGTCTGTGGATATGCTTCTGATGAACTCATAATGGAAGGTTAGTGAGGCAGTTAAGAATGCATAAGAGTTGAAGTTATAATGATAAAGGAATTTCGAAACATATTCTTGGATATTGGCCTGTAAGTGACAAAATCATGCTAACTAAAGTTGTAAAAAAAAAAAAAAAAAAAAACTTTTGACATTGGTATCTTCAGGTACATGCTCTTATGATAACCATTCTAATGAAGAAGTTGAAGAGTTTTATGAAGAGGTACAAAAAGTTTATAAACAAGTAAAGAAAGATACTTTGATCATTATAGGAGACTTGAATGCAAAAATTGGGCCGACAGGAAGAGGAGTGTCCACAGTAATTGGTAACTTTGAACTTAGTATATGAATGACAGAGGTGTAAAGTTAATTGAGTTTTATGATATTTTGATCATTATAGGAGACTTGAATGCAAAAATTGGATCGACAGGAAGAGGAGTGTCCACAGTAATTGGTAACTTTGAACTTAGTAATATGAATGACAGAGGTGTAAAGTTAATTGAGTTTTATGAGCGAAATGACCTGATAATAGCAAATCCTTTCTTTCAACAACAACAAAAAAAATATATATGTATATGTATAACTGTATACCTGTAAAAGGCCAGATATGGCAAAATCAGAAACAAGATTGATCATATAACTGGAATGGGCAAACAAAAACATACCCAGGTCATAATGATAAAGGAATTTTGAAACATATTCTTGGATATTGGCCTGTAAGTGAAAAAATCATGCTAACTAAAGTTGCAAAAAAAAAAAAAAAACTTTTGACATTGGTATTTCCAGGTACATGCTCCTATGATAACCATTCTAATGAAGAAGTTGAAGAGTTTTATGAGGAGGTACAAAAAGTTTATAAACAAGTAAAGAAAGATATTTTGATCATTATAGGAGACTTGAATGCAAAAATTGGATCGACAGGAAGAGGAGTGTCCACAGTAATTGGTAACTTTGAACTTAGTAATATGAATGACAGAGGTGTAAAGTTAATTGAGTTTTATGAGCGAAATGACCTGATAATAGCAAATCCTTTCTTTCAACAACAACAAAAAATATATATATATATATATATATGTATAACTGTATACCTGTAAAAGGCCAGATATGGCAAAATCAGAAACAAGATTGATCATATAACTGGAATGGGCGAACAAAAACATACCCAGGAGCAGATATAGACTCAGAGCACATCCCATTTGTTTCAGAATTAAAAGTATGATTAATAAAATGCTAAAAACCCCATCTGGATTTCAGTTACATAAAGAATGACTCGGATCAAAATAGGTATGCATTAATAATAAATTCAAGGGAATAGAAGTTCCTGAAATAAAACAAACTTGAAAATGAACAGCCCGCAGAATTTTAAATTTAGATCAATGATGACAAAATGTTAGTTGAAACTGAAGAAATTAAGAAAAGTGGGTTGAATACATTTTAGAAATGAGGAGAGAGAAATAATACCAGAGTTCAAAAGAAAAAAATATTAAGAACTAAAGAGCAGATGAAGACAGGAAAGGCACAGATCAAGATGACATTAATACAGAAATGTGAAGGACCTTACAAGAAATTGGGATGGAAGAGCTAAAGAAACTATTTAACCATACATGTGAAAGTGGATATGTTCCTGGTAAACATCTTCATAGCAAAAACAGCTAGGGAAATTGTAAACATTACTTATCAGTAAGCCTATTATGCCATGTGATAAAATTACTATTACAAATTGTATTAGAAAGATTAAAATGAAAAACAGGAAATGAAATAAATCATGTCCAAAATGGATTTACAAAAAACAGAGGAACAAGAGAGGAGGGAATAGTATCTTCAAATATCAGAATGATACTAGAAACAAACTTGGAAATGCCAAAAGATTTTTATCCTTGCTTTATATATTATAATAAAGTGTTTGATAGTGTTCACCATAAGAAATTAATAGAAACATTGATAAAGAAAATAATACACATTTACATTTGGTTCTAATTATATATTAGAACCAAACTGCAAGCAAGCATAGAAATCTATAATGAATTGTTAAAAATGTTCGAAATACAAAAAGATTTTAAGCTTTCTCCTCCTGTGTTTGATATCTACACTGCAGAAATTTTTGCTTGTTGATAAAAAAAAAAAAAAAAAAAAAGGAGAAAAAAAGTCAGTGATCTTCATTATTGATTGCACACAGAATAAAAAATATGGCCTTACATTCGATTTAAAAATAAAAATAAATAAAGTTTTGATAGTTAACATATACCCCAAAATTAAAATATATAAGATATTCTTAGAAACTATACCCCAAAGTTAAAAATCCAAATTACAGAACATCGAATCTTATTTTAGAGATTTAATTGCATAGGATAGAAAATGCAAAAGAGAAATTAGGAGAACAGTAAATCAATCTTGAACAGAAATGGAATATAGTAACATCCAGAGAAATAAAAAAGTAATAATAAATAAATATATTAAAAATGATTAAATGCTTTATTTTATCTACTTTTCTCCATGGAGTAGAAGCAATAACCAAGGAAGATAGTAGAAAGATTAATGCTTTTTGAGATGTGGACATTATAAAAGAACATTAAAGATCTCATGGATAGAGGAAAAGGTTTTGAAGATGATGTGTACTGAAATGGAACTGATAAAGAACATACAGAAAAGAAAAATATCTTGTATGGATCATATTATGAGAAATTTATTAGGAAGAAGAAATGAAAGCAAGTAAAATAAAGACTGCAACATTCATTGTTCAAAAACATAAAGCACTAGCTGAGCCTGGATGGAGATGATACTTGACATGACAGAATATTCTGGTAAACATACAAACCATTTGAGTAAGGTAATTTTTGGATACAAATGACTCAGCAAATCTACCAAATTCATATGCTCGTGCAACTTCTCTCCTAATGCCAACAACCACACCGAACTCTTCAGGTACCTTGACTGATGATTTTGGATTGATTTTCTTCAGTCCAACTTTCCTATTTTATAAAAAAGATGTTTATTAGCTGGATTTCAAACAAGATTGATCATATAACTGGATTGGGCAAACAAAAACATACACAAAGCAGCATGTTATAGTTTATACCAGTGACTCCAAAGTTTGGTTCTTTTCAAACTCTATAATTTATCCTTCAATAAGGTTTATATACTTAAGCATATATGATCTGTATACTCTTGTCCTGAATCAGTTTCAGGATATTGCTATGAACAATAACATGTTTTGTCTATTTAAATTTGGGCACATCTTTAGGTTGATACGTGGTGTTTTTTTATAAACTAATCAAATTCGTATCAATTAAAGAAATTCAGACAGAATAAGATAAACGACCAGAACAAGAAGAGGAAGTGAGGTGCTAAAGTAGGTGTGATAATAATGAATAATATGATAACAAGAAGATAAGTCAATTAGAATGTAATATAGTATGGTGATTCATTCATGAAATTTGTACTTTCTGAAGGAATCGTTACTTTGAGCTTCTTGGGATGTGAAAAATTAAAGATGTGACAAATATAATAGAAAAACAGAAAAGTAAAAGAGATTGGAGTGCTTGTTGGAATTAATGATTTAAGCAATGATAAGTGTAATGTGTATTGTTTTTTCCCAATCCTTTGTTGGGCAGTCACATTCAAATGTTATTCAGTGTTTTTAAAATGCTTCAGTAATCTTAGCTACCAATACTTGAGACTATTCAATGCATGGAGATGGAATTAAAACAAAGACAAATTTCTGATGGTAGGTGAGTGATAATCCCAACAGACCTAGAAATAGTTCAAGAAGCTTTAGCAATCAAACTGAATGTCAGTGACATGTGGGTGTTTATTTTCTGGGAATAGGGTAGTCTTTTTTTCCCTAAATTTGCTGTAGTAATTTTGTGTTGTAACAAACTATTTGTCTGATCTGGGTTGTTATTGCTACAGCAAATGCGTAGTGTATTTCATTTTATGAAGCTTCATTAGTATTAAATGTACATAGTTGTGTTGTTTGGTATACTTGCATTTTGAGTTTATTTATTTTTGTTTTAGGTCACGGCTTCCAGTTCCTATGTTTTCTAGGAATGATTTTAGTGTGTGGAGCATACTTAAGCAATGCATTGGGAGGGTAATGTAGTTATTATAACATTTAAAATAACTATATATTATTTTGGTATAGTATAAATGGTATTGCTTAATTTACAGCTAATGTTTTGCATTTTGGGAGCCTGAAAAGAACATACGAGGATATAAGAATATAAATGCATAAGTTACCTTCATAACTCTGCTACTAGTATGTTCTTTATTTTGATTATATCAGTTACTTTAATATCATTTTGTTCTAGGTGTTTATCAGAACTTTCCAGACCTGCCCACCTCCTAAACTGTGCAAAGGATGGTTCATTTGTTATCTGCTTCCTAGATTATAACTAACTTTTGCTAAATTTCAAACTACATTCCATGATATTATTAAAGATGAAAAAAGAATTTCTTTGTGACTTCTGTTTTTGACAGGTCATCCTTTGATATCCTGGGCAGGTTTCCACTGTTTGAGGACAAAGACAACAAAGGACTGCTGCAAAGAGGAATTGATCTATGATAACAATTATTACTAAAAACTTATATTAAACATCCTGCTTCTCTGCATAATCAGGAAAAAAAGATATATGTCATTCTGATCTAAAATGTCATTTTTTCAATTTAAGGACATTCTTGTACATTGCATCTCAACTGCTTTGATGTTCAAATACGGATGCAGACAATGAGTACCTGTGGACTGTTTGCACTGGAGCCATTTAAATGTAACCACAGTTACAATGGAAAACATTTTAATAATTAATGTATTAATCATCAACAATCTGTACAGAAGTTACTAATGAAGAAGTAACTGATGGGTCTCCAGATAGTAACCTGGAGTCCCATCAGTTAATTAGTGATCATCAATATGCACGCTGCCATTCTTGTTCTACAGCAGACCCCCTTGTTAACTTTAACCACCTTTTTAAACAAGCTATGAAAAGATTTGGAGGATCTGACGTGGTCGCTCATGATATTTTCAAGTCTGTCACCATGACCTTTCCAATTTATCATCTTATGGTCTCCCCCTTGCCCTTGTAAGTGGATTGTCCTTCCTCTCGAGGCATTCATTGTATGTCATAGTGACTTGTATCCTCTCATCTCATTTCTCTATCAATTCTAGATCACTCCAAGACTTGGTGCATACACCCTGCACCCTTTCGCCTACACATCAGTGATCTCTTGCTAACATCCAATACCATTCATAACTTTGCCAATGACAGTACAATCTATTACTCTTGAGCTTCAAGATCTTCTGTGGCCATTGCCTCAAACACTGATCTTCTAGCCGTTCTCAAGTAGAGGTGAGGATAATTTAGTAAATTTTAATGCTGCCAAGACACAATCCTGCCCTATTTCCTGGAAGAAAGACAGACAGTGCCTCATCTTCTAATAAGTTTTTTCTTGGTATGACTTTCATACTGGGGCTATATTGACAAACACAGTCGCAGTCTCTCTTAAGCCAAAAAGCCTCGTATCCGTTCTCATTCTAAACATTACTTCTCTTCTGCTCAATTCCTAACATTATAAATTCCAAAGTTGCCCAAGCTTAGAATATTGTTCTTACATCTGGGATTGTGTTCCCAAACCAATGGTTTTGGGAGCACAGGCAGACCATTTTTGGCTTGTGTTCTTGGTTTTCAAAAGTTCCATGTAGAATTCATGTTAGAAGTTTAATGGAATATTAACAGCACCGAGAAAGGATTAAAACTAATTTTAATACTTCCAAAATTTCCTCTCCATCACAGAGACATCTTCGGGGATTACAAAAACTTTTTGTAACAACACACACACAAATACAATTCTTCACAGCACTTAAGCCTCAACACATGTGTTAGGTAGAAGTTTAAGTTGGTAGAGGAAGAAGGAAAGAGGGAAGCCCACTGCAGATCCAGATATATTTTTCCTTTCCATAAGAAATAACCTGCATATATAGTGAATCTGAATGATTCAGTTCAGACTGCATATGTTAGGGTAAGTGAGGCTTAATTGAGGTCAAGGGTCTCTGTGAAAGGTCCATTAGTGAATTAATATCAAAACTGACCATGATGTCAGTTAGATTTTTTATTAATGTTTTAAAATGTAGAGAGAGATTTTATTAGATAAGGGGGAGAGAGAGAGAGATACATGTAAAGGATGAAAGTGATTTGGATAAATGTTTAGTCAATTTCTATTCAGGGCTGTCTACTATTCAACGAAAAGTGTGTGTTGGGGGGGTTGTTTGTGAATTTTAGGGCCCTGTATATCCAGGGCGGTTTGACATGATAAGGTTTAATTTATTCAATTTTCCTCTCCCATTCTGTTTTAAATGGCCATATCATCTTAATTTAGCTCTTCTCACACATTTATGAATGTCAAAAATGTTCAGTTCCTATATGAATATCTTCGTTTTTAATATGATTCTGCCATTAATACAATCTATTCAAACCCCCCCCCATTTTTCTCAGAACTATCATGTCTATGGTCTCTGTAGACTTCATGAACTGTCTTACTTCTTATCCAACTCTCAGATGTTTGTATACTGCTGGTTTAAAGTTTTATTATTGTTGTGGGGTATTTCTACGGAGTCAGTAGACTCATCACGGGAGAACCAAACTATCAAAACAATATCTGTCATATCTCTTCTTGAATTCGTTTACAGACGAAGAGCTCGCAACTAAGTCAGGCAATGAATTCCACTCATTCATCACCTTCCAGGCAAAAAACCTTGCTCTGACACCCTTGTTAACCACATTCTTCTTTAATTTCCAGGGATGATCTCTTGTTCTTTCATCACTATCACACAGCTGAAACATTTCCCCTGCATCAATCCTATAAAAACCTTTCAGTAATTTAAATGTTTCTATCATATCCCCTCTTCTCCACCTATCAACCAACCTCTGCAATCCACAAGCTCTAAATCTATCAATGTAGGGAGCATTTTTTACATCACTCACCAACTTAGTCACTCTTCTCTGAACCCTTTCCACAGCCTCCTCATCTCCAAGGAATCCAGGTGACCAGACCTGAGCACAGTAATCCAAATGTGGAAGTATCAACGCTTTATAAAGGGGAATAATAACCTCTTTATCTCTGGATGTCAGTGTGTTCCTCAACAACCAAGTAATCCTATGTGCAATCTTGGACACCTTAGCAATATGTCCTCTGAACTTCATCTCCCTATCTACCAACACCCCTAAGTCCCTAGCCTCATCAATCTCTTGGAGTACCTTTCCATCAATGTAGTACACAGCTGGTAATCTTTTAATCCCAAAATGCATGACTTGACACTTTTCCACATTGAACTGATATCCATTATCTTTTGCCCATTTTACCAGCTTATTTAAATCATCCTGCAAACTTTCAACATCAGCTTGATTTTTTATTGCGCTACCCAACTTTGCATCATCAGCAAACAACTGAATATCTCCCTTTAAGCCATTTCCTATATCATTTATATACAAATTAAACAACAATGGCCCAAGCACAGAGCCCTGAGGCACACCATTGGTCACCTGCCTCATTCTGGACTCTGCTCCTCCATACACCACCTTATGGTATCTCTCCCTGAGCCATTCTCCTATCCATATCACCAATTTAATATCCATCCCCATCTGCTCCAATTTGTGTAACAGTGTTCTATGGGGTATCCTGTCAAAAGCCTTAGCAAAATCCAGAAGTGCTACTGTGTAGCCAGTTCCTTTGTCCAACTCAGATGTCATTATATTATGAAAAGTTAGTAGATTGCTAAGGCAGGATCTACCTTTAACAAAACCATGTTGGCCTCTATAGAGTATCATATCCTGATCCACCCATTCTTGAATTTTGTCTTTAACCAACTTTTCCAATACTTTTACCACTACTCCTGAGATGGTGATTGCAAAGGAACCACTTTGCCTAACTTCCACTCCCTAGGGACCATACCAGAGTTCATATTTAAATTAAACATCAAAGTAAGAGGAGTTGACAATTCATTTGAACATTCATGCAACACCCGAGCTGATATTCCATCTAAACCTACAGCAGTGTTTGCATTTAAATTTTGCAATGTATTAAATACCTCTGATTTCTTAGCTTCGATTCTCACATTAGTTATTGCTACAGGTACAGAGATATCCTCACTTGGGTGATAGACTTTTGAAAAGTGATCACTCAGTAACTCGACTATTACATCTGATTTTGTCACCTCAATACCATCAGCAGCCACTAAAGTTATCCTTCCAAAGTCATTCTTCCTATTACTTGCCACATAGCAGAAGAACTCTTTGGGATTACTCTTGATCTCTTTGGCTAAGGTCTTCTCATAATCTGATTTAGCTTTTCTTACTATGCTGTAACCTTCCTATCTTGAGCCTTATACTGATTGCCTTTCTCCTTGTAACATTTTCTTTTTTTGCAGATCAAGCTTGATACTACTGCTCATCCATCTAATGCATAGGTTGCCAAACTTTTTCGGGCCACCGCCCATTTTGCAAGACATAAATTTTGTAATGCTCCCATTATAACAGTTTGAATAAAACCATATTTCAATATTTGAGACTGAATAAAACCATATTTCAAATACTCAATACTGTACTGTCGACATAATAAAGTAATAAAATTTGCAAAAATATTCACAAAATAAAAGATTTAATTTACACTTTGTATGACTCCACTTATCTATCACACTTTCGACTGATGATTGTTGGCAAAGCACACAAAAAATAATGAAACTTATTCCTAAATCACTGGTATTTATAGATTTGAAATCTAGCCCGAATCAACTTGCATGCATTGATTGTTTGCGATCTAGTAGTATGTCAGTCAACTACGTAATAGTTGACCGACATACTACTAGTTAAGACTCGTCTGCTGCATGGATAGACTAAAGCCTGTATGGCATGATCAATTTTTACATTAGCAAAAAATGATTAAATTTTTTTGGTATATAAAAAATAGAAGTTAAAATATCCTGTATGACACGTTCAATTTTCTCATTGACATAGAAAATTGACATCTATTTCTATCTGACATGGTAAATTTTCAAATGATTAAATAATTGAAATAGAAAATTGATAAAAAAATTGAAATAGAAAATTGATAAAAAAATTGATCGTGTAAGACCGGCATAAAATGAATTAAAATTCAATATTTAAATGATTATTTAATTGCAAAATCACGAAAATAATTAATTTTTAAATATATGTTATTAATTTCTTCTATAAAGAGCCACCGATCCCTAGACCGCCTGAATGCCCCCAAATGCTTCTGATCCCACTATAGCCCCCGAGAAGGCTTCAGCGCCCACTGGGGGATGGTACCGTTCACTTTGGGAACTGATGATCTAATGCCTGCCTTGTTTGACCATGGGGACCCAATCTGATATTGCTTTCCTCAGATACCCGCTGATTTTATCCCATGTACTGCTAACATCTTTCCCCTGCAATATGTTCTGCCATGGGATGGCTGCAAGCTCACTCCGAAGCTTGTTATAATTGCCTAACCTGTAGTACCGTACATACCCCTTCTTAACAGAAAAATCCACAGATTTTGCAACCTCCCAAGTCAATACCACATGATTGCTTTCACCAATTGGAGGTAACGAGGACACCTTACTTATGCATATATCCTCTGAACCAATAACTAGGTCCAACGCTCTCACACCATGTGCTGTTTCAAGTAATTATCTCATAGAAGATGTATGAACTCCATTTCCTTTTTGCTATGAGATGTTTCCTCCTTCCAATTGATATCACTGTAATTAAAATCCCCCATAATAATCACTAAACCTGCACTCATCGCACTAATTTGCTGATGCATGAATTCAATATCTCTCCCTGTACTCCCTTGCCTATAGCAACATCCAACTGTATATTTGGTTGCATTGGTCACTATTTCACACCAGATCGCCTCAAATGAACTCTCATTCACATGTCTATCATCTTGGTATACTACTTTCTTTGGCTGCAACACATCAGCTATCATTAACATTACTCCTCCCCCTGTTTTATCTTCTCTATCCTCCCTGAAAATACTGTACCCATCACATTCAATTCCAGTGACCACATCTACTGACAGCCAAGTTTCACTAATGCCTACAACTTTTGGTGAGATTGCACTGACTAATGCCAAAAATTCTTCTCTCTTATTTCTGCTTCTTGCATTGGTATACAAAAATTGCAGATTCCCTCTAGTTCTTGTACTGGCTTTAGAACTGATATATGAGTTCTAAAGTTTACTAATTTCAGTATTCCCTTGCTGATTTTTATCCCCCTCTCTTCTGCAATTTATTTTGCGAATAAGGATCAATAAATATACAATCAGTGCTAAAGTTTCTCTCTCTTACACCAAACCTTTTCAATATTAGTTTCCCTACCCAATTACTTTAACTTATTCAGAAAACAGTATCTTCTTCAATCGCTTATGTCCTTCCATGTTCAGATGCAGCCCATCTCTAGCATACCACTGTCTTTTTCCTTCAAACACGCTCCAAACATCAACAAATTCCAGACCTCTTTTTTTGCACATTCTTGCTATCATGTCATTCATTATTATCGCTCGTCTACTTAACTCGTAATTGTCAAAACGAGGCAGCACACACACACTATCCTCCCATTGACACTTTTCCTCTTCACAATATCTAACAATGTTCTTAAATCTTTTGCTACTCGATTTATACCACCACTCAGATCATTTGTACCCACCATAACTATCATCTTGTCTGCTTCATGCCCTCTCTTTATTGCTAAAGCCACTCTTTCTATTGTCCCACCAGCCAAGCACTCCTCGGGCATACCACTCTCCATACCCTTAATCATAGAATCACCATATATCTTACGATTCTTAACTTCATTTAAGTCCACACAAGCATCACTCATGGACTCATTTTCTACGCTATTCAGCGTGACTCTCCCAGTTTCATTATTCAGTGCTCTTTTACTTACCCCCCACTCTCATGACATCTCGTTTCTTCTAGACCTCTTGTGGTTTTATTTTGTTGACTCCCAATCACTCCCATACTATTTATTACTGCATCATTCACCAAAGACTCCCATACGTAATCCTGTTCTAGTTACTTCATCTTCAGTAATCTCTATAGTCCTAATTTCTCTGTTTAACACATTAAACTCAGTTTTAACTTCCAATATCTCCTTACTGAGCACTTCCAATTCCTCATGCAGAAGATGGTCATTTTTCATTTTCGTGAACTTCCATCAAAATTCTTCCACTATGGTCCGATGTCAGCTTCCATTCCTAAACGCTCCAGCCTATCCCGACACTTCTCACATACATCGACATTTTCGTTCCTCTCATTTAGCCAGACCGACCACAGATCCTCCACATTCTTCGGCGCATACATGTAGCAGTTTCCGCATTGCACCCATTGTGAAAAATCTAATGCTGAGCCAGCCTTTCGTGTAGAAGTCCTCCGTGCCGCTGACGTACATTTCTTGTTGGACGCCATCTTTACACGTTGAAGTAGTAAAACAAATGGCAGCGAAAACACAATATATACAACACAGTTCCAAACAATAACACCACTGAAGGACACTTGTATCTAACCGATGCACAACTGCAGCACAATTTAAGACAAAAAAGCCACACTATATTTAAATTTAAAAACACATTTTCTAGCCTAACTAAACACGACCTCCACATTCACCAAGGACACTAGCGCCACCTAACCTATAGTTTTAGCTAATATCTCTCTTAGTCCTTTTAAATTTATTCAGCTGATTCCTCACTGCATACCAGCTCTGCTTTCTTCTATTATCTATTTCCATATATAATTTATCTTCACTAAAAATGTTGCCTAATATCATCATCATCAAATTCCTGCCATGTACCCTCAAGGGGTGTACAGGATATGATAGTACTACATGAAAAAAATTACATCAGTATTAATTTCCTATCTACAGTTTTTCTCCAAATCAGTCTGTTACTTGTCAACACTCCAACATTATCAGATCTTATATTTCTATCGTCTAAAGCACTTTATACCGTATCAATCCACCTATATCTTGGTCTTCCTCTGGGTCGTTTTGCTGCCAACCTGGCAGAGAACACTTGTTTTGCTAATCTTTCCTCGCCCATTCTGTTTAAGTGACCATACCACCTGAGATTAGCTCTGCTAACGCATTCCTGGATGCTGACAATGTCAAGTTCTTTCCTAATATCCTCGTTTTTAATATGATACTGCCATTGATGCCATCTGTTCATGCATCTAATCTTTCTCAGGACTCTCATATCCGTGGTCTCTAGTCTTTGGTCAAGTGTTTTACTTCTGACCCAGCTCTCAGATCCATAAGTTAAAACTGGTTTGAACACTGTCTTGTATACAGCTAATTTAGTGTTCCGACTAATTTCTCTCTTATTCCATATGAATTTATTCAATTGACTTCCCACCATACCAGCTTTGCTGATTCTGTTGTCTATTTCTATATTTAATTTACCATCTTCAGTAAAAAAAGTGCCTAAATAGCTGAAATGTTTTACTTGTTCCACAGGTTCTCCATTCACAACACAGTTGATATTTTCAATGATTCTGCCTATTTTCATTGTCTTTGTCTTTTTATTGCTGACCTTCATACCATATCTATTACAACAGCTATTCAATTTAGTCAGAGAATCTTGCAGACTTGTAGCGGATTTATTTAGAAGTATAACATCATCCGCATAAAGCAAAGAGCTGACATTAACATCTCCAATTTCGATATCATGTTTAATACCACTTTTCTTCATAATGTGATCTATATAGATAATAACAGAGGGGATTATGTACATCCTTGTCTCACACCAGATTTAACATTAAACCATCTTCCTGTACTTCCTTCAATTCTAACTGCTGACTTACAACTCAAATAAAGACTAAGTATTGCTTGATATAATGCCCCATTGACACCATATAACTGCAGCGTATTGAATAGCTTCTCTCTTGGCACTTTGTCATATGCCTTTTCCAGATCGACAAAACTTAAATACAGATCTTTGTTATATTCCTATGCTTTCTCGACTATTTGTCGTAAAGTGAAGATCTGATCCTGACAGCCTCTATTTGGCCTGAATCCAGCTTGCTCTTCACCAAGCCTTTCTTCCACAATTCTTCTCAACCATTTCTCAAATATACTTGTATAGAACTTGCCAGGAACACACAGTAGGGAAATACCTCTGTAATTCTCACATGCAGTTTTATTTCCCTTTTTATATATGAGTACTATGAGAGCTCTACTCCAATCATCGGGAATTCATCCCTCTGTCCAGGCTTTCTGAACTATGCAGTGCAGCCACTGTAAGACTTTTATACCACCATACTTAAGCATTTCTTGTTGATTATCATCTACTCCTGCTGCCTTTCCACATTTTAATCCTTTGATGGCTTTTTCTACTTCAAGTAGGGATATGTATTCCTGACTGCATACCTGGTCAGTGTTTTTTACCACTGTGCTGTCATATGCACTGTTTATTTCATTTGGCAGTTTTTCAAAGTAATTACTCCAAGGATATCTTTTTGTTCTGTTTTCATGTCACATTTAGCATTTCTAATTCCTTTAACAGCATCCTTTCCTCCATTTCTGAGCTTCTTCAACAACCTCTAGAATATTTTGCCACCCTCTTGATATTTATTTTCTATATTCTTGTCAAAGTCCTCCCATGACTTTTGTTTAGCTAGTTTTACACACTGTTTAGCTCTCTTACATTTGTTTCTGTATTCTGTAAGAGTAAAAGCTGACTTATTTGCCAGGAACTTTTGATATGCTTTCTTCTTTTCCTTCACTGCCTCTTTAACTTCCTGTGTCCACCAGGGAGTTCTGATTTTTTTATCCTTGCACACAACCTCACCACATGCCTTTCTGACAGAATCAATCAATGTGTTCTTCAGAGTTTGCCACTGAATCTCCAAGGTTTGATTCCTGTTCTCAAACTCTTTCATTTTCTTTTCAATAATATTTCTGTATTTTAGTCTACAGTTCACATCTGAGAGCTGCTCAACTTTTATTCGCTTTAAAACTTTCTTACATGTTATTCTTTTCAATATGAAATTCAATTTTATCCTGCTCAAGACTAAATAGTGATCACTTCCAATTTCAAATCCTCTGTACACTCTGGTGTCCTGCACCAGGGAGAAAACATCAATATCAACAATTTCATTGTCTTTGACTTGTTATTGCTGACTTTCGTACATATCTGTTATCAAAATTATTCAATTTAGTCAGGAAATCTTGCAGACTTGTACTGGATTTATTTAGAAGTATAATATCATCTGCATAAATTAAAGAGCTGAGATTAACATCTGCAATTTTGATAACAGGTTTAATACCACTTTCCTTCATAATGTGATCCATATAGATAATGAATAACAGAGGGTAATATACACCCTTGTCTGACACCAGATTTAATACTAAAAAATCTTCTTATGCTTCTTACAATCCTAACTGCTAACTTACAACTCAAATAAAGACTAAGTATTGCTGGATATAATGTTCCATTGACACCATAGAACTGTAGTATTTCAAATAGCTTCTCTCTTGGCACCTTGTCATATGCATTTTCCAGATCTCCAAAACTTAAATACAGATCTTTGTTATATTCCCATGATTTCTCAACTACTTGTCATAAAATGAAAATCTCTTTCCGACAGTCTCTATTTGGCCTGAATTCAACTTGTTCCTCACCAAGCTGCCTTTCCACAATCCTTCTCAGCTGTTTCTCAAGCTTATACTAGCATAAATCAGGAATACTCAGGAGAGAAATACCTCTGTAATTCTCACATGCAGCTTTATTTCCCTTTTTATAATGGGTACTATGAGATCTCTATTCCGATCATCTGGAATTCGTCCCTCTGTCTAGGCCTTCTGAACTATGCAGTGCAGCCACTGTATGACTTTTATACCTCCATATACTTGACCATTTCTGGTTCGAATATCATCTACTCCTGCTGCCTTTCCACATTTCAGGCTTTTGATGTTTTTTTCCCTACTTCAAGTATGGATGTGTATGCCTGTTGAGTGTTTTTTACCATTGTGCTGTCACTGTTTGTTTCATTTAGCAATTTTTTGAAGTAATTACTCTACCCATGAAGGATATATTTTTCTCCAGTTTTCATGTCACCTTTATCATCTCTAATTTCTTTTACAGCACTTTATCCTCCATTTCTGAGCTTTTTCAACAGCCTCTAGAATATTTTGCCACCTTCCTGATATTTATTTTCTATGTTCTTACCAGAATCTTCCCATGAGATTTGTTTAGCTAATTTTACATAATAATTTCATAGTTTTGGTCTTTTTATTGCAGATTTTCATGCTAAATTTGTTGTGACTTTTATTCAGTTTAGTTAAAGAATTCTGGAGACCCCTGCATGTGAGGCACCTGTTTGTGGTGGTGGTGGGGAATCTCCCAGTGATAGTATTCACCCCATTTTTGTTCTTATTATTGTACTATACTTTTCCCAAATTTTTCACCCTGCTTCTCCTTAGTCTTTTTTATTATCCTATCTTTCAGACCACCATGTGGCAAATACTGCAGTAAAGCATTGGATCCATCTTCGACAAGGCAGGCAGTGCTGGGTGGCTGACCAGGATCATTTGGCTAGTGGACTTGCCTGCAAGAGTCAACAGTGTTGCAGTGTAAGTCTCCTTCCTTGTAGTCTGGGTACAGGACCCAAAGTTTTTCCTGTATCAGTATGACATCCAGAATAATCCTCGCATTTAACTCCTGAGTGTAGTCATTGCTTGCCAAGAGAGTAGGCATCTGTGTGTTTTATGGGTAGGTTGGGAGTCTGGCACTAAATCAACTTTCTCTTGAGAATGAATTATTTTTCCATCTTCTTATTTAGCAGATGCTCTCAAGCTACAGCTGAGTTCAAAAACAATTCAACATCAACAGGAAACATCATGGACAGCAATAACAATACTAACCTCCTGAATATTGCACTCAACTAGCAAATATTCACTTGGGACATGATAGTTCCATAGAGTTCAAGGACTCATTGCAGGAGGTGCACATAATGAAAGTTTTTTGTCTGTAAATTTCATGTGTTCTTCTGGCCAATTTGCTTGCACATGGATGTAAAACCCAAGTTTCTGGGAGAACAACCCCTGATTCCACATGCAATCGACCAACTTATCTTCAGTTGAAAAACCCCATATAAAGATTCCTCTCATTATGATAAGAACCCAGATATTTTTTAACCAAAAGGCACAGTGTTCTGCTGTCTTTCCAGTTTAATTATGGAGCAATCATTGTTGTCACCAAATTGCTTCCATCACCCTTCTTCATCCAGAAGGGCTAACAAATTCTCCAAAATCAGTTGAAAATCTCTGTTCAGTTGCTATTCTTATTGAAGCAGCAACAGATTGTGTTGCTGCTTCAATTGCCATCCCCAACACGAAACTAAACTTTTCTAAAAGCGTAATATCCGAGTAGGATATCCTCAATATACCAGATGAAGAGATCTGCTCTGAAATGAAAGAACATGGAATGACAGCGATGAGAAAAATACTCACACATAGGATGGTCACGTACAAGGGTCATCTGTAAAGTTCTCGACCTTGACCATAGATGGCAACACTATCAGTAAGATTTTTTTTTCCCTAAGTTGGTACATCTGTCATAAGCATCCATGTGAAATTGCAAGTCATTCTATCGAATAGTTTGTTTTATACAATTGTCTGAAGCAAAAGTGTTATCTGTATCCATTAAAATGGATAAAATTGAGTATCATGCGGTTATAAAATTCTTTGTAAGAGAAAGTTTAATGCCAATAGAAATTCATTCTAAGTTCATAAAAGTTTATGGACACTCTTCTCCTTCATTTTCGACAATTAAGAAATGGGCTGCCGAGTTTAAAAGTGGCCATACCAGCCTTGAAGATGATCCACGTGAAGGACGTAAATAAAGTGTAACAACCCTAGAAATCATTAATCAAGTACATAATATGGTATTGAATGACTGGCGAGTCAGACTATGTGAAATTGCTGAGACCTATAGGCATTCTAAAAGAACGTGTAGGATATATTTTGCATGAAGAATTGCAAATGAAAATACTTTGCGCAAGATTGGTGCCATGCTTGCTCACAGCAGATCAAAAATGCACTCATGTGAAAATCAGAGATTTTCACATGAGTACTTGGAGCGTTTTAACAAGAATAAAACTGATTTATTGTGTCGATTTATTACTATGGATGAGACTTAGATTCACCATTACACACCAGAATCCAAACAGCAATCAAAACAGTGGATAGAAGCCGGTTGTTCAGCACCAAAGAAGACAAAGTCAGTGCCATTGGCAGGAAAGATCATGAAATCAGTGTTTTGGGATGCTAAAAGCATTTTGTTTATCAATTATCTTGAAAAGGGTAAAACAATAACCGTGGAATGTTATTCTGATCTTTTAACCAGGCTAGATGAAAAAATTCCCGGTTTGCACCTGCACCTGCGCACAAAGGTGTCTTGGCAATGGAAAAATTAAGGGATCTGCACTATGAATTGTTGGAACATCCACCCTATTCCCCAGATTTGGCTGTCTCTGCCTTCTATCTTTTCCCAAAACTAAAACTCTTCTTTGCTGGTCACTGTTTTTTCTTTTAATCAAGAGGTGATTTCAGCTGTAGAGGGGTATTTTGCAGCCTTGCTTGCTGAGAACCACTACAGGGACGTGATAATGGCGCTGGAGCATCGCTGTAATAAATGTAGTCTTAAGAAAGATTATGTTGAAAAATAAAATAATTTTGAAATTATGAATTTGTTTTTTCATTGTTAGGCCAAGAACTTTCCAGACCACCGTCGTATTTCCAACCAGGAATATTATCCTTACTTTCATCATACCTAAATGACCATCTGTGAAAACAGACTGTCTAAACTGCCTTGTTAAGGCCCATATCGCAAACCCCTTGCATTGTCTTAAATGTCGGAAGAATGTCATGCTTAAACTTGTTGTTGTGGCTCTGCCATCAGTGAAGCAATAATGTTCGCAAGAACAAAAATTGTAAGAGCAAAACACTGAAATGCCAATCGTGAGAGAAAACACCTAGTGTACTCCTGAGTATGCCAAGGGCGAAAGGATGAAAAGGAGATCCAAAAATAAAAAATGAACAGAGAATCTCCTATCATAAGTAGCTAAGCAATATACCAACAATGTAGCAACATCTAGTGGTAAACCATCCTCCATTGAGAAGGGAATGGCAAAGAAAGTATCAGTAGAAATATTAACATTTATGTTGACGATACCTTCTCACAGTTACATTCCCGAATGGTATTTGCACAATGTCTCTTATAAGGACATAAATGAAAAATCAATATTGGCTCATTCCTGACAACATGCCATAAATGGTACAAGAGAGTCCAATAATGTAAAAAAATAATGGAATATGCAGCACAGAGGATCAAAGACATGCTTCCAGACCCATTAATAGATGGCAGGAATGTCTCTCTTCTCCACAAGAAGATAAAACAATATAACTAGTGCCATAGAGAGTATAGCATTATAATCTGGCATTACAAATATAGTTTGTTCTCTTACAGAAGTACAAATGAATGTGCTTTTTCCTACAGGAAACATACTTGGAAGTCTATTAATAATGAGCGTGTATTTTCTTGATCACAGAACTAATGTAAATAACTATTTGGGAACATTGATCAAGTGTAAACGGATAAGTATTTTAATACTGACTAGTTTCACCAACCTTAAGCTGTTGGCATTGTCAGGGTACAAGCACTGAGGTTAAAACATATCACAAAATAGATCTTAACTGTATATTTTAAAAATTATAGTTACAAACTAAAATAGCATTGAATATGAATAATACACGTATTGCGTGTACATGATTTGCTAGTTGTTGCTGAGAAACATTCTATAGTTAGCATTAAAGTTCATTTCTTGTGTGTTTAGAGATCTAATTAGGGTTTTCCATATCTCTGGAAGTATTAAACCTTGGTTCCTGTTAAGGTTATCTGTAGTGCATGCGACTGTGGCTGCTTCTTTAAACATTTGAGAGTGGTAGTCTTCTTCTGTGTAAGGGGTGTAACTTTTCTCCTACTCAATGATGTGGTTTGTTATGGAGAAATGTGATGACAGGCTTCATATGTCTTGTCTATTGTTTTTAACATAATCAATATGTTCCTTCTGTCTAATCTCGAGGCTTCTCGAAGTCTGGCCGATGTAACTTGAACCACACGAGCATGGGATATTGTAGACTCCAGCATACTGATAGAAAGGATGGGTATCTTTTGGAGATCGTAGTAGTTTACGAATTGTTTCTATAGGTTTGAATGTTCACTCTTATTTTGTATGGTTTGAGGAGATTAGTGAGCTTGTTAGAGATACTGCTCACATACGGAATGGCGATTGTTGTAATATATTGAATGTCTTTTCGTTCTCTTTGTGGTGGCACAGAGAAAAGGATTTTGTTGACGAGTTTTCTTGGATAGCCATTCAAGGTGAGGTTATTAGATATCAATGTTAATTCATCTTGGAGGTCCTTTTCATCTGTTGTAATGTGGACAGGCTCTTTTCTTTAGTATGTGTACTATGCTGAGTTCGTGAGAAATGTGGTGTGAGGAGCTGAAATGTAGATAACGTCCTGTGTTCATAGGTTTCCTGTACACTGATAGACTCAGCATAGTACACATACTAAAGAAAAGAGAAAGAGCTGTCAGCATTACAACAGATGAAAAGGACCTCCAAGATGAATTAACATTGATATCTAATAACCTCGCCTTGAACCCATGAAGACTCGTCGACAAGATCCTTTTCTCTGAGCCACCACAAAGAGAACGAACTTCCCAATAACTTTTCTCTGATGATACCATGGGCACTACCCCCATAGCACACTGTGTAAATTTATATCCCCATTAAAAGTTGTATTACAATATATTACAACAATCCCCATTCCGTATGTGAGCAGTATCTCTAACAAGCTTGCTAATCTCCTCAAACCACACAAAATAAGAGTGACATTCAAACCTATAGAAACAATTCGTAAACTACTACGATCTCCAAAAGATACCCATTCTTTCTATAAGTATGCTGGAGTCTACGATATCCCATGCTCGTGTGGTTCAAGTTACATCGGCCAGACTTCGAGAAGCCTCGAGATTAGACGGCAGGAATACATTGGTTATGTTAAAAACAACAAACAAGACATATCAGGCCTGTCATCACATTTCTCCATAACAAACCACATCATTGAGTAGGAGAAAAGTTGCACCCCTTACATAGAAGAAGACTACCACTCTCAAATGTTTAAAGAAGCAGCCACAGTCGCATGCACTACAGATAACCTTAACAGGAACCAAGGTTTAATACTTACAGAGATACGGAAAACCCTAATTAGATCTCTGAACACACAAGAAATGAACTTTAATGCTAACTATACAACGTTCCTTAGCAACAACTAGTAAATCATGTACACGCGATATGTGTATTATTCACGTTCAATGCTATTTTAGTTTGTAACTGTAATTTTTTGAATTTACAGTTAAGATCTATTTTGTGATATGTTTTAACCTCAGTGCTTGTACTCTGACGATGCCAACAGCTTAAGTTTGGTGAAACTAGTTGGTATTAAAATACTTATCCGTTTACACTTGATCAATGTTCTCAAATAGTTATTTACATACTTTGAAGTCTTTGTCATTGTCTGACATTATAAAATGTAGCAATCATTCATGAAGAGCAGAACTGGGTGGTGGGGGGGACTGCCTATTGGAAGAATTGCTATCCTTGTGAGCAACCATATCCCCCTTTAAGCAAGTCCGCAATGCAAACTCAGAAGCATTTGTCATCTGACTCTCCTTTGGATCTCGTATAACAATATGCTGCATCTATTTCCCTCCTGCTGTGGTATGACTGATGATGTCACATTGTAGTCACCATCCTCTTTACTTTTAATGGGGATATAAATTTACACAGTGTGCTATGGGGTAGTGTCCATGCTATCATCAGAGAAGAGTTATTGGGTATATGCTTGACAAAAATAATCTCTCCCTCTTAAATACAGGAAGCAACACAGTCCACTAATTAAAAAATAATGGAACATACAGCACAGAGGATAAAAAAAAAAAAAAAAAAAAAAACACCCTCTTCCATATATCTACCTCAACATTCACTGTCATTTACTTAAATGTATGCTCACCCTCACTTCTCCCGCTACTTAAGTGGGAAACTGATGACAGCTTATTTTAGAGTGATCACTTCTCTATGATATTCATATTTTTGCAGTGATACAGTCTTGTACTGTATCACGGATATAAAGATGAGGAAATCGAGCAAGCTGACTGACTCACCCCACTTTTCCTTAGCAAAATTTGCTTCTATAGTAGTCAGCTGATCTATCAGCAATACAATGAATCATGCGACTGCAGTTCCTAAAACATCTAGGTGGTTTTCACTCTTCCCTAAGCCATGGTGGAATGCTGATTGAACAGTGAAAAGCACTTGAAATATTTGCTGCAGATATCTCACTAAAGAAACCCTCACTGTTTTTAAGCCTGCCAACCAATACACATCTGTCATCAGAGTCAAAAGGAATCCTGGATCTAGTACACATCTTCCATAACAAGAGCAACTAACAACAAAGAAGTTTTGGGATAAATCCCAGAAAATGATGGGCAGATACACCTACCCACTTTCCATCCTTGAATGATAATACATGCACAGTTGTTTGCCAACACATCAGCAACATCTTACCTCTTGGATTTCCTTGCAGAAAAACAACAAATTCTGTTCTCTTCAAACAGCATGAAAGTCTACAATAGGCTGTTCACAAAATAAGAAATGAAAGCTGTTTTGCTTAAATGTCACTCAAACTGCCATTGTACAAGATAGCATCCATATAAGATGAGCAAACATCTGTTACCATCTACCAAGGATCAACTACTGTACTTGTCCATAGAATTTTCTGTGAGAAAATTTTTCAGAAAAATTATTGCCTCTCCTAAGCCAGAGAAGGATCCATAATTCTCAATAAATTATTGACCACCAAGGCTTGTGCAAGATTCTGGAAAAAATGGAGAGAAACAGCTTTTTTTTTAGTATTATTTTTATTTTATTTTTTTATAACATAATCTGACTTCTGCAAATATCATTCAACAACCATTAAGCATTTATTCAATATTCCTTCCTAAAAATGTGAGCACTTAGCGTCAGTTTTCTTTGATATAGAAAAAGCATATGATACTGCTTGGAGATTTTCTTGGGATAATCTTCCTGTATTTATCAAGAACATTTTTTATCCAAACAAATCTTCAAAGTCTGAGTAGGAACCACTCTCTTGATTGTACACTTGAGAGGAGGGAGTCTGATATGATTCAATATCAAGTGTTGTACTTTTTGCAATCAAAGTTAAATCAATAACCAGACAACTTCCTCCAAGTGTAAGTAAATCTCTCTGTGGATGACTACTATCTTCTGTCATTTTTCGTGTAATATAAGGGTCATAGAAAGATAGCTGCTGCAAGCTATTGATCATCTTTCAAAATAAGTGCTAGAAAATGGGTTCAGATTTTCCTAGCAGAAGAATACTGTAAATTTTTGCAATAGATGTGGGTTCCATCCCAGTACAGAATTCAGATGACTGGAACAAACTTTAATCCACACTTTTGTGACAGTCTAGTTTATGTAAAGAGGAAGTGATTCTCGCTCAGCCCTGCATAGGTAATAGTCATCTTTCACAGATTCATGTTATGGGGTGATGACATACCTATGTGTAAGTTCTGTAGTACCATACTAACCATCATTCATATTTAATCTACTACCCTCATTTCATCAATAGGCACATTCACTGTTGTAGTCATATTTATAATCTGTTGTGAGTCATCTACTGAGATTCATCAACTGTTTTTTATTTTTATAAAGGGTTAATAATTAACATCTTATAAAGACTATGTATGTTGTATACATTAGTTTTATTAATTGTACTTTGTGTATATGTTAGTTTTAACACATGGTTTTTTATGCATGTTTTCTGAATTTCTTTACACTTATTATACACTTTTTTTTGTATTGGCTTTTTATACCTGTTTATGCTACTGTTATTTATTACCTTGTGTATTGTTGTGACATATATTAGCACAGTATGACTTAGCTGTCATTGCAACATTAAACTCTAATTCAAAGCAAAACCTAACCCAGAGACATGTACTCTTAGCAAAGGTCTGAAAAGTTCTTAGCCTAACAAAATTAATTTTTTTCTACATAATCTCCCTTAAGACTAATACATTTATTCCAGTGATGCTCCAGTGCTATTATCCTGTCCCTGTAGTGGTTCTCAGTAAGATCTGCAAAACACCTCTCTACAGCTGCAATCACCTCTTGATTCGAAGAAAAATGCTGACCAGCAAGGAAGAGTTTTCATTTTGGGAAGATATAGAAGTAAGAGGGAGCCAAATCTGGGGAATAGAGTTGATATTCCAACAATTCATAGTGCAGATCTTAATTTTCCCATTGCCAAAACACCTTTGTGGCCAGGTGCATTGTCCTGATGAAAGATGATTTTTTTTCCTTCTGCAAACCGGGTCTTTTCTCATGAATTTTTTCGTCTAGTCTGGTTAAAAGATCTGAATAATATTCCCCAGTTATTTTTTTACCCTTTTCACAATAAGTAATAAACAAAATGCCTTTAGCATCCCAAAACACCGATGCCATGACCTTTCCTGCTGATGGAACCGACTTTGTCTTCTTTGGCACTGAACAACCAGCTTCTGTCCACTGTTTGGATATTCTGGCGGGTAATGGTGAATCCAAATCTCATCCATAGTAATAAATCGACACACAAAATCAGTTTTATTCTTGTTAAAGTGCTCCAAGCACTGTTCAGAGACTTTCATGCAAATGCATTTTTGATTTGCTAAGAGCAAGCGTGGCACCCATCTTGCGCAAAGCTTTTTCATATGTAATTCTTCATGCAAAATATATCCTACACATTCTTTTGAAATGCCTATAGTTCTCAGCAATTTCACGCACTTTGACTCGCCAGTCATCCAATATCATATCGTGCACTTGATCAATGATTTCTGGTGTTGTTACACTTTTTGGACGTCCTTCACGTGGATCATCTTCAAGGCTGGTACGGCCACATTTAAACTCGGCACCCCATTTCTTAATTGTCGTAAATGAAGGAGAAGAGTGCCCAAAAATTTTATGAACTTCGCATAAATTTCTTTTTTCGTTGAGCCTTCTTTTACAAAGAATTTTATAACCGCACAATACTCAATTTTATTCATTTCAAGGATACAGGCAATACTTTTGCTTCAGACAGCTGTGTAAAACAAACTAATTGATAGAATGACTTGCAGTTTCACATGGATGCTTATGACAGATGTACCAACTTAGAAAAAAAAATCTTGCTGATAGTGTTGCCATCTGTGGTCGAGGCCAAGAACTTTTCAGATCACCCTTGTATTGTGGTTGCTAGTGAACAGTGGCCATAGAAATATCTGTAGAAAAGAGACAAAGCAGAAACTAATCTTCTGTGAGTAAGTGGTCAAAGACAATCTGTAAGAGATGTTATTAATCAACCAAACTACTCTTTTCTGAACATCAACAAGAATTTTTAGAAATGTCTTAGGTACACCAACCTAAACATGAGAGCAGTGTTCCAGAGTTGGCCTGATTTGGGATTTATGCAGAGTATGTAACTTGTCAGAAGTGAAGTACCAAGTACCATTTTGAGTGGAACAGGATGCGAAGGTTTTTTAGAAGCTGATGATGCTATAGCAGTGATATGATTATTTCAGTAAAATGTTGGATTGGGAGTCAGTCTGATAAGAGAGATTTGGTCTTGACTATTGAGCTAAGCATCATCAAAAGTTAATGAAGATTTCGGGTCTTTTTTGCAAGAAAATTAGCCAAAATGTGTTCTGGAAGCATTGAAGTTGACTAGAGTGTGTTTGGGACACTTATTGCAGATGATCTTCAGGGTTGAGATGTTTTGAACACTTGCAAGGCTTTGTCAGATAAGGGGAGTGCTATCATCAGCAAAACTCTGAAGGGTTTTCAGTCAGTGAGAGCAGGTTATTTATATAAAGGAAAATGATGATTGAAATGACAGAGCAGCCCTGAGGACCATCCATATTAACAGAAATATCTAAAAAGAGAATACTGTCTACCATTTCATGTAGGGATTGATCTGAGAGTAACCATGAGGACAAAAGGAGTCATTATGGGGCACTTATGGCAGATGATCTTCAGGGTTGAGATGTTTTGAACACTTGCAAGTCTTTGTCAGATAAGGGGAGGAGGAGGGTGCTATCATCAAAGGTTTTCAGTCAGTGAGAGCAGGTTATTTATATAAAGGAAAATGATGATTGAAATGACAGAGCAGCCCTGAGGACCACCCATATTAACAGAAATGTCTAAAAAGAGAATACCATCTACCATTTCATGTAGGGATTGATCTGAGAGAAAACTAGTAACCATGAGGACAAAAGGAGTCCACATGATCATAATTTGTTGAGAAGTCTTTGATGCCAGACCCTTATCAAAATCCTTGGAAATGTCAAGTGCAATATCACGTGTTTCTCCAAACCTTTCTTTGGAATGAGTCCACAGTTGAGCGATGTAGGCCAGGAATCTAGATTGGTGAAATCCATAATGGTGGTCACTAATTAGATGACAGTTTTTCAGTTGTTGAAGAAGCTGACTGTTGATAACCTTCTCCATTACTTGAAAGCAATAGTTTGATGGTGGACATTTTTCACGTGTTTTTTTTTGGTGGTGGGTACTGGCTGTATATGGGTTTGCTTTCATGTAGTAGTTGTTGCCAGTTGAGTACACTTAGCTTATAGATGATAACAGGTGTTAGTTCAAGAGCACATCTCTTTAGCACAATAGTATTCCATCAACTGCCTTTGTATTATCCGGGTTTTTCAAGATTTTTCTGTCTTTCTGGCAGAAGGTTGTTGGTGACACAATGTTCTAAGCAAAGGAGGAGGTAATTCTCCATGGTCATGTATGGGGGAGCTGGAAGAAAAGCAAGGATGTCTGTCTGGTCTGATGATACATTTTTACCATTAGGGTGAGAAAGATGAGGTAGCAGGTGGTCAAAAGTTGCACCCAGCAGCTTTGACAAGAGACCAGAAGGTGGCACAAGCAGTGAGTTTTCTACATTTAACTGTGTTGAAGATATAGTTAAATTATCTTTATTTCCTTCCACTCTTTTAGAATTGTTGTGTTGAGATCTTTAATACCCATGTCAAAGTCACAGCTAATTCTTTCGCAATTTCTTCAGCATCCTGGCTGATATCCCACTATTTGATTTGAATCAAGCTCTTATAGTAGCTTTAAAGTTTAGAGGACATATTTCAAAAGATAAAAAAAAAGGTCTGTGTGATTACTTGATATAGGACAAATCATAAGGAAGTTATTATTCCTCATCCAGAGTACTGTGCGCATATTTCATCATCTGAATTTCTTGAAGACAAAGTGATGGAGCAGATTCAGATTTTTCAAGTGCTCAGATGGTAGCAAACAAGGCTGTGGAGTCGGTAATAAAAACCTTCAACTCCTACTCCAAGTTTTCTAGCCATTTCTCCATTTAACTCTAAAAAGGCGTTGTGAAAAACAAGGATAGAGGCACACTATTCTTCACTGCCATTTCAAATGTGGGTTTTAATCTTTTCTGGCATCTTTGTTATTATGGTAACTTTGTCAGATGTAAAGAATCTTGGTAGTTGTGTTGGGCCTCCAGTAGATTTCTGATCTTTCTTTAGCCCTGAAGTAGAGGGAATGTTTTTATTTCTGTCTGTCTTTCACAGCTTTTGGATGAAATTTGATGCTCTTGTAGGTGCATTTTTATTAGAACCACAAAAAGTACTAAGTTTTGCATCACATGCTTTTTCACAGTCATCTTCTATAATACATTGACACACACACATATTTCTTATTGGTTGTTATTGTAAAGTGTTCAAACACACTTTGTTGACACTTCTTTTCTTTTTTGCCATTGTGAATTTTTTCATGGGGTGTCGCTTTCACTAATATAAATATAAAAATTATCATAAAATATGATAATTTTCAAATTTGCAAAGAACTTGAAATTAAAATATATCCTGAAAAAAATAGGTTAATCAAATTATTATCTGTGAAATAGGAAATTTTAACATATTATTTATATTGCAATTTAAATTCATTAGGAGTCTGAGTCGTTGCATTTTTACTGATTCCGACTCCTGTAAACCAAGAATTGCTTCCGACTCCATAACTATGGTAGAAAGTCTGATGTATTTTTGTTAATATAGATTAAAAGTTTGTGGAATTGCTAAAATTATTCAGAAGGCAAAAAATATTGGATATGTTGTTATTATTACATGACACCTCCAGGTGGTCCAAAGACTCATCGAAGGAGGGCACCTACTCTACAACTCTGTCTCCACCAACTACAACAAATCCCAACCACACCAGTGGCATCTACTGCCCACCATCACTGGTATTTTCATGTATGATTACAGACATCAATACGCACAACGGGATTCGAACCACAGCCTTTTGGTTGGAGAGTGGATACACTAACCACTCGACCAAGAAAAATGAGTTACCAAAGGGCTTTTTAAAGATAAATATATCAGAAATTTTTCACTGCATTACAAGAGAAGAGAGAGAACAGCAATCAATTTCCACAGGTATAAATAGCTGTAGCATATGAACTAAATTTTTGTTTACATAATAGTGATTGAATGTAATCAGCAAAAGCATTTGTGAGTATTTTGTCAGTGATCAATGCAAGGAGTGGGTATGATAGTCATTGTAAGATTGTTGGCATATAATGTGTATCCTTCTAGAATGAGTCTTCAGCCTCCATAGAGTTGCCTGCGTGATGATAATAGATGGATAGGTGATTTAAGCAAGGAGATTCTTCCGACATACATCTGTAGACTGTGGAGGAAGGATATAATCTGTAGATCTTGGTTGGTAGCACTGCCCAACTGGTTTGAACCAAATTTGGAATTATAACCATTTCTTATGCTGTGATAACTTTGGCACAATCCAACAAATGGGGAAAATTTTAGGGAAATGATATATCTCTGTGAACTTACTAGAGCTAGTTTACCTACATTTGAGAAAACGTGAACTTCAAAAATAAATCTCATATGAAAGAAATGAAATAAGTGACAAGTAGGATGCCAGCAGTTTAGATGCAGCTGTATAAAAATGAAATATTAATGTTAACCAAGTATCTGCTGGAAACCTACTACTTATTCGTTACTTTACTCATTTACATTCGTATATGGAAATAATTGTTCCTTCCATAGAGAGAGAGAGAGAGAGAAAAAGAATTTAGTTTTTGTATGTAGACGGTAGAGCCTCTGTGGTTCTGTTGATTTCGACAATGGCTTTTGGTTGAAAAGACCTGGGTTTGAATCTTTTATAGGATAAGAAGAAACTTTATCAGAGATTTTCATTTGTAGATGAGTTAGTTGGTCTCATACAGAGGTGGCAGGGTATTTTCTCTCAACAACTTGGGTTTTTCAGACTGCAAAATAGGCTAGCCAGACAGAAGAATACACGTCATATATAGACATAGGGCACTGTGGGAATATGGATTAACTACCCTACTCCATTGTGTTTCGTTTTGAATACCTGCATGGCATGGTGTGGATCTACAGATACATAGAAGGAAGAAGGAAAGTTGTAGATGGTAGCATGCTGTCAAACATTGCCTTGAATTTTACAAGTTTGTTATTATTATTACAGGCAACTCCAAGGAGTTCTTAGACTCATCGAGGGAGACTCTAAACATCATGTCAAAAACTATTCAGCATTTGCACAGTATCTATCATACTTTGCTCTGAACTCATTCACAGCACCTACAACAGACTCTGGCAGCTTATTCTACTCATTCACCACTCTCTAAGTAAAAAACCTAGTTCTAACGCCCATGCTAATTACACTCTTGCACAGTTTCAATGGATGGCCCCTAGTTCTCCCACCACAGACCTGTTATGAAAAATTTCCAAAAATTTCCTCTGAATTAATCTTGTAAAAAACCCTCAGTAATTTGGATGTCTCAATCATATCACCCCTTTTCTGCCTATCAACCAATTTCTGTTCTCATAAGGTTCGTTTCATAGACCAGCTACCATCTTGGTCACTTGCCTCTGGATTCTCTCTACCTCCTCCCCATCATCAAGAAGAAACTCTTGACACCCAGATCTGGGCATAGTAGTCAAGATGGGGTCTTATCAAGGCTTGATAAAAAGGAACAGTAACCTGCTTGTGTCTGCTCATCAAAGTATTCTTTAGTAACCAAGTGATCTGATGAGCTGCTTTAGCCACTTTTACTATGTGCCCCTAAACTTCAGCTCCCTATCCACTGACACTTCCAAGTCTCTGGCTTCATCAATTTCCTGGAGTATGGTTCCACCAATGTGGTATACTGCTGAAAATTGAAAATCTTTTCACCCCGAAATGCATAACCTTACACACTGTCACATCAAACTGACATCCATTCTCCTTATCCCAGTCTGCTAATCTATCCAAATTATCCTGCAAAATTTTGACATCATATGTATTCACTATTGCTCTGCCCAACTTTGCATCATAGTAAATAACTGAGCAATTCCTCTCACATCCTTTCCTGTATCATTAATGAACAAATTAAATGGTAGTAGTCCACTAGTCACAGGCTTTCTTTTGGACTACACCTGAATAAACTACTCTCTGATATCTCTCCATCAACCATCCTCTTATCCACCTCACCAACCCTTATCCATCCCCATGTACTGCACTTCATTCATTGGAATTCTATGTGGTATCCTGTGAAAGGCTTTTGTAAAGTCCCACAGCATCACTCACTGTAAACCCATTATCCTTATCCAATTCAGCTGTCACTGTATTATAAAACATGAGCAAGTTACTGAGGCATGATCTACCATTCACAAAACCATGCTATTCTCCATACGGTATCCTATTTCCATTCCTGTATTTTACTCTTAAACTTCTCCAACTTTGACAACTCCTGATATGCTGGTCAGTCAGTAATTTGCAACAACAGTCTTGGAGCCTCCTTTATGCAATGGAATCATTTTCCCCTCTTTTCACCTCCCTTAAAATTAACCCAGGTGAGCTTAGACTTAAAAAAGAGCTGAAATGTAGATTAAACAATATGATAAAGGGCACTGACAATTCCTTTGCCCCTTCACATAGGACCCGAGCTGGTATACCATCCAATCCCACATGTATTCACATTAAGGTTCTATAATATGCTATTCACCTCGATTCCCATGTAATCCATTGGTTCCCTTATTCCTGCGATATCACTGCCTGGATGATATACTCTTGCAAAGAAAGTGTTCACTTAGTAATTCTACTATTTTGACTGATTCAGTTACCTTCCTACCATCAGTATTCCCTAAAATCATTCTGCCATATACATTTTTTTTTTACTTGCAGCATATTCAAAGAACTCTTTGGGATTCTCTTTAGCCTGCATTGCTTACTTCCTTTAATAATCTGCTTTTGCTTTTCTTGCCACACTAGTTATCCTTCTGGCCTGTGCCTTGTACTGTTCATGTGCCTGTAGGTCACCTTTCTTCTTAAATTCCCTCCACAATTGTTTCTTTTTTTTGCAGTTCCAACTTAATGGTGTTATTAATTCATTTAACTCCCTAACTCAAACACTCCTTTACCACTTCGCATGCAATATCAACACCAGCCCTTGCAGTTTTACATGCCATGGCACTGATCCAAGAAATCTCCTAAACTTATCATACTTACCAGCCTGGTAATTCCACATATACCCTATCTTAACTGAAAGTTCCACACATTCAGCCACTTCCCAGGTCAACACTATATGATCACTCTCACCAATTGGTGGCAATGTGGTCATATTCATTATAGACAAATTCTCAGATTCAATTACTAGATCGAGCACTCTCAAACCCCGTATATTTCATTACATACTGTCTCATGTAATTATCCCTTAGTAACTGCATAAAATCTATTTCCTTCCTCCTTTCAGTCAATGTTACAATAGTTGAAAGTCCCCATAATAATTATCTGTCCTTCACTCGAAATCTATTTGCTGATGCATACTATCTCCATCGTCTGTTTCATTCCCAGGTCTATAATAACATGCAACTGTATATTTTGTTCTGCTGGCCTCAATTTCACACCAGATAGCCTCATATGCCACTTTCACTATCCTGCAGTCTAACTTCTATTCTCCTTGGTTGCAGTTCATCAGCTGTCATCAATAACACTCTTCCTCCAATTCTTTTCTCTCTGTCCTTCCTGAACACATTATACCTTTCGCATTCTATCCCACTAACTATATCATCTTCTGTTAGCCATGTCTCACTAATGCCAATAACCTTTGGCTGGGATCAGTCAACCAAGTCCACAAATTCCTCCTGCTTTTTCCTAATGCTCCTGGCATTAGTGTGCATAAAGTGCAAAAGCCCCCCCCAGGCTCATCCCTATCTTGATGTCTTATACTAACTATCCCATACTTGTTTGTTACCATTGGTACTAACTCAGGCATATTATACACATTCTTACACCCAACTGCCTCACTCTTGTCTGCATATCCACTCAACAGTTCCTCCCCTCCCCCCTAAAATCTCTAGTTTCCCTGATTCTACATATCCACTTTCACTTCATTCATCAACAATTTTTCCACTCTTCGAATATCTATTCAGATGTAAATCATCCTTCTATAAGTCCTTTTGCCCATCAAACTTACTTAAAGCTTGTCCACAAACTCCACACCACCCCTCCTCCTGCATAACATCAAGTCAATCACTATTATGGCCATCCTTCTCAACTTTACTATGCGATACTGCTGCAACAGACTCGCTATCTTAATTCTCTCACTTTTTTCTTTTGCTACTTCCAGTAATTCTTTCAAGTCTCTCTCTCTCTCACACACTGTACTTTTCTCCTTTTAAATCATTCGTTCAGGCAACTACAATCATTTCTTTCACCCTACACTTTTGCGCTCTAATAGCCTCGCTTACATCATTAATTTTTGCACCAGGAAAGCACGATTTTTGTCAATCTCTCATTGATCACATCTTTCATGATTGAATTGCCATATAACACTTGCTCCTTAATTTTTCTTTCTCTCCCATCATGCCCTCATTTTTCCTATATCACAGTTGTTTCTCTTTGTTATTAGCCGATCCACTCAGTAGACATTTTTGCAAACACTCCAGCTGCTGCTTTGCCCTATGTATTACTCAGTGCAAGTGAGCTGTCTCCCTCATTACAGCTACCTCTTCATTTTTTATATTTACTCTTCATTTTTATATTTTTATTTACACTTTTACTCGCATTCATTTTTGAAATTATGGATTCTACAACTGTGTTAGAATAACTTTTTATTCTAACACATTTAGAATAACTCTTTTTATTATCCCGATGTTTCGATCTTCGTATCAAGATCATCATCCGGAGCATACATAAATATACAATACAAGCTGCGTTACATTTCGAACCATAAGCTGGAGAAGCAATGATTTGATCACGTTACTGGCATGACCTCTAGTGGGGGGGGGGGAATTACATCAAGCTAATTTAATTTTGGATTACATGAATAAACATTCTTGCTTTCCTTCCAGTAACAGTGATGCCCTATTTCTATTATTACAATTGCTATTTTTGATTTAAAAAAAAAATTACAACATGTCCTATTTTTCAGTATTAAAGTTGTCATTATAGATTTAGGATCCTGGATTTTCTAGAGTCCTGTTTATAGTTGTTCTTAGAGAGGAAGGATTCATGGGACGAATATATGCCTTCCATATGTATGGGATTTTTAGACCATCATTATTGTTTAGATTGGGGTGGTTGATAATGATCTCACAAGCTTCCTTAAATTTGCGTTCGTACCATGTTTTGATGTGATGTAGACAAATAGTGCTTTTCCAGTCAATTCTATGTAAGGTGTTCAGAGCATGATCAGAAAGTCCAGCTTCACCATAATTATTATATTTGATGTGTCGTTTATGTTCTTTTTGTCTGATCGGAATTGTGCGTCCTGTTTCTTCTATGTATGGTATGTTGCAGGTGCAGTAAATACGGTATACTCCAGGGTGGGCCAGCAGAGGGAGAGGGTCTTGGGATGAGTCGAGTAAGCTTTTTAATTTTGCAGGAGGTTTAAAGGTGGCTTTGAAGTTGTATTTTTGTAGTACTCTGTTTATTTTGTCTGATGTCCGTTTAATGTAGGAAATGGTTATAGTTTTACTGTTGTAGTCTG
This sequence comes from Typopeltis vanoorti, assembly GCF_054136105.1. Lineage (NCBI taxonomy): Eukaryota > Metazoa > Arthropoda > Arachnida > Uropygi > Thelyphonidae > Typopeltis > Typopeltis vanoorti. The sequence goes on from NC_143569.1 coordinate 14,319,699, forward strand.
GTTTGGCTTTGTTTTTTATTGAGGTCTTGTAGAGAATTTTGTTAATAGTGTTTTGGCTGTATCCATTTTTTTTTAAAGTATTACTGATCACTTTAAATTCGTTTTTCAGTGGCTGTTCACTGGATCTTCAGAGCCCTGTTTTTTAGGGTTTTGATGTTTTTGTTGGGTGGTGGTGGTAGGAGTTTATGTGTATATATTGGCCATTATGTGTTGGTTTCCGGTAAACAGTGAAGGAAAGATTGCCCGAGGGAAGACGTGTGACAATTGTATCTAGAAACGGCTCTGAAGATCTGCTCCAGTGAACAGGTGCTGAAAAATGAATTTAAAGTGATCAGTAATACTTTTCAAAAAAATTGATACAGCCAAAACACCATTAACAAAATTCTCTTCAAGACCTCAATAAAAAACAAAGACAGACCAGACTACTGTAAAACTATAACCATTCCCTACATTAAAGGGACATCAGACAAAATAAACAGAGTACTACAAAAATACAACTTCAAAGCTACCTTTAAACTTCCTGCAAAATTAAAATTACTCAACTCATCCAAAGACCCTCTCCCTTCGCTGGCCCACCCTGGAGTATACCATATTTATTGCACCTGCAACATACCATACATAGGAGAAACAGGATGCACAGTTCTGATCAGACAAAAAGAACATAAACGAGACATCAAATATAATAATTATGGTGAAGCTGGCTTTTCTGATCATGTTCTGTGAACACCTTACATAGAATTGATTGGAAAAGCACTAGTTGTCTACATCACACCAAAACATGGTATGAACGCAAATTTAAGGAAGCTTGTGAGATCATTATTAACCACCCCAATCTAAACAATAATGATGGTATAAAAATCCCATGCATATGGAAGGCATATATTTGTTCCAGGAATCCTTCCTCTCTAAGAATAACTATAAACAGGACTCTAGAAAATCCAGGATCCTAAATCTATAATGACAACTTTAATTCTGAAAAATAGGACATGTTGTATTTTTTTTTTTTTTTAAATCAGAAATAACAATTGTAATAATAGAAATAGGACATCACTATTATTGGAAGGAAAGCAAGAATGTTTATTCATGTAATCAAAAATTAAATTAGCTTGATGTAATTTTTTTTTTTTTTTTCACTAGAGGTCATGCCAGTGAGTAACGTAATCAAATCATTGTTTCTCTAGCTTACAGTTTGAAATGTAACGCAGCTTGTATTGTATATTTATGTATGCTCCAGATGATGAGCTTGATATGAAGATCGAAACGTCGGGATAATAAAAAGTTATTCTAACACAGTTGTAGAATCCATAATTTCAAAAATGAATGCTGATCACTGTGTAACACTAAAAGAAAAGAACTTTTACTCTCACTTTCAACCGTGTCCCATTTAATCTCACTCTCAGTGCTATCTGGCGTTACATCACAATTTTCCATCATATTCTGACTTTCATCCACTACATCAATCTCATGACATGAGACACACTTTTGATCCTTGATTTCATGACACCTTTCCTCCACTATCACTTTCAAGCCAAACTCCAGCTGCTCTCAGCAAAGCATACATTCCCCAGACATTGCACTGGACAAAGTGCGTTTGATTAAATTCTTTAAACACTAATTCTAGCACAATTTTTTTAACTGATAACTCTATTTTTTTTTTTTAAACTAAATAACTTAGCTTTCAGAGCTCTTCAAACACAGTTCTACCATCAAACTCCACCTATCTCCCAATTTTGAATATACACTATCAATACCTCAATACTGCAAATGTCTTAATGTGTTTTTCTAAAGAATTTTCACTTCACATTCTTTATAGACAGCCAATTCATAAATGTAATCATATTTAAAATATATTGTATCATATTTAAGCTGCTTAAAGACTTTAATTTCATATTCATATGGCTTTTTTGAAAAAAAAAGTTTTCAATCATTGATTGAATTTCTTTAACTATACTTTAGGAATTGTCGAAGATTACCATGCCTGTTGTTTTCAATGAGCCAATTAGTTTCTTGCAACGTATATCAGAATATATGGAATATAGTCATCTTATAAAGAAGGCAATTGAATGTGATGATGCTGTTCAAAGACTTGAGGTACTGTGTTGTTTTATCTGTTGTTAAAGAGCTTCTTTTTTTTTTCTTTTTTTTTTTTAATAAAGATGAATACTAGTATGGCATATATAATACAAGTAGCCTTATAAAGTATCTTAATACAGTAAAAATAATGGAAATAATGCATGGTATGGAAGAATGAAGCAAAGCATTTCGCTAACATCAAATAGATACCATTAGTGCTAATAAAAAGTACTCTCACATTAATTCAATTCTTTTCTAATTCACTTGCACTAAATATTCAAACAAAAGAAGACACTCCTATGGGCTCAATGTTTCCCCAAACACATATTCATGGCACATTTTCTATTTGACACATTTCTCTACAGCCCCCTGTAGAATAAGAATGCTAGAATAATTATCCATTCTAGAGCCACTTTATTGGCACATCTGTTCAGTTGCATCCATCTTTCACTACAGCTGGCTTACATACATTTCTGAAAATGTGAAGTGAACTTAAATTCTCTTCACAAGATTTTTTCAGTTTTTTCTAAAACTACTTGAACAAGAATTTGTTCAAGTAGCTTCACAAGTAGATTTACTGTACTCCTGAACCGACACTGCCATGTTACTTACTGGATTCCATTCAATTGAATGGAATCCAGTAAGTAACATGGCAGTGTCGGTTCAGGAGTACAGTAAATCTCATGTGAAATGGTGAAACAAATGCTAGGTAGAATTATGAAATCAAACTTGCCAGAAATTATATTCTTGTTTAATTTGTTATCCAAGTGTAAGCCAACAAAATTTGTTCAAGTAGCTTCACAACTAAGCACATAGATGGCTTCACTTCAATTGCCTTATTATCACATATTGCAAAACATACTTCCTTTTGGACATGCATAATACATAATATGCATTATGGGAATAGCCCTATTCTGACTGATTTTGACCTTTATTGAAGTCGCATCAGTGAGAGCACCAGATCCAGAAGAGATGAGATACCAAGGTTGAATTAATGCAGAAATCACATATTTCTAAATATAAGTAGTAAAAAGTGTATTACATCATTATTATTAAAATAGTCAGGGTTGGTGATAGTTGTTTTTTTCACTTTATTATAAATGAAATTAAAATTAAATGTTGCATTATGGGATATAGTCCAACCACAGAATGGAGAGCCATCGTTGTCAGGCTGCCAAAAAAGAGTCAATTTATGTTGAAGAGGAGAAAGAAATAAGGTAATTTATGAATTGGTCACCTGACATCACGTGCTGTATACATAAAATTTTCCAACTGTTGTACAAGCAAAATAGTTACCACTTTAAAAACTACAATGATCATAAAAGATACGGATTGATTACCCTGTAGTCAAAATGGATTCTCCTTCTTTTCACATGCACAGAAGTGTCGAAGGGTCTCATATCTGTGGCCGTACTATACTAAGATAAGTGAAGTCATTAGCCTCTATATACAAATACACTGATGTTCAAAACCTAAGGAGGAATACTATTTCTGAAAATTACAACCACAAATTTAGACAAATCAGCTTGTGGCACTTTGTATAACTGATGATGTTGAGTAGAAAACAGGTGCACATTCATATTTTTGAGTCAGACTCAAAGGAGTCATGTGGTAGTACACAACAGGATAAATGGCTGTGTTAAGCGAATTGTGTTTGAAGGATGCTCTTTTCGTGGAGGAATGAAGTTGAAAATTTGGATGTCTTGTAATGTCTCAAAGATGTCATCTAAATGATTTCAGGCAGGGAAGAATTATTGGAAGGCTTGAAGGCCACAAAATTACTAATATTGCCAGAGAATTTTTACTCTCACATAGCATTGTATCCAGGCTCTAGGCAGCGTTTCAAACCAATTGAATATGTTCCAGATGTTTGCTAAGAGGTCACCATCGGTCTACCAAAGAGCATGAAGACAGATTTTTGGTTATATCATCAAAACATAATTGATGCACCACAACAGGTCAACTTGCAAATCAGCTACGTTCAAGCAGAAGTATATAGATGCCTTGACAAACTGTGGCAAGACTTCCGTGACAAGTCTACCTATATGCCTGAATGCCTGTATGATTATCCACCACTGTGGAGCATGCTTTCAGTGGTGGTGTATTCATAAAAATTGGACAAGGCTCCAATGGACTAATGTAGAGTACAGATAAGAGTCGTTTTAGTCTTTCCTCTGATTCTAGATGACACTTCATCTGGCATGGAAGTGGTACCGCTTACCATCACGAGAATGTTCTTGAAAGGAATAGATATGGCAGTTCTGGGGGCATGCTGTGGGAGGCATTATACTTAATGGACACATCGAGCTACAAGTGCTGGAAAATTGGACTATGACTGGTGAACAATATTGCAACGAAATGTCATGTTCGATTGTTCCATGGTGCTGTAGGCAAAGAATTTATTTATGAATGACAGTGCCACGCCACATTGTACATGGGCAGTGGAGATTGAGGATATTAATTGAATCGAGTGGCCAGTACACTCCCCAGATCTCAACCCCATAGAACACATTTGAGATGCAATATGGAGATGCATTGCTGCTCAAAATTCCCCTCCAAAAAACAAACAAGGTTTTATCATTGCTCTGAAGGCAGAGTGGTCTCAAAAACTGAATCACTTGGTGCTAGGCTTGGTATGTCATTTTGAGAGCTGCATTGCAGTTTGAGGTGGACATATTCCTACTGAAATGTCTCTTCACATAGTTTTCTGTAAGCACTTTAACACTTTCAAGTCGGGAAATGTTTCACACTTTTAATGTACCCACGAGACTTCTCCATACCATTTGTGTGTCATCTGACATTGGGTTTGTGAGCTCACTAACATAAAGTTTATACACCATGTTAGTTGCAACTCTTTTGGTAGACTTTATTTAAAGTTAGCATTTGTGATCGGTCTTAATGACATCAAAAATTTCAAATGTAATCAAATAAACGCTTATTTCATGTCATCAAAAATTTGGACAAATGTTAGGACAATTGTTTTTATTTAGATACTATGTTTGGCAGTACAGCACACAGTTTTGCTTGAATCTATACAGCATAGTTTCTGTGGGAGGAGACATATGTTTCATTAGGTAGTGCTGTTTTTATCCCTGATGTCTCTATATCTTATTCAGTGGTACAATAAAACTACTTGCTTTTCTTGCATCTGCAATATAATGGATGTTGGGGAGGGCATGTGTTCACTATATAGGGACAGCTACTTCCAGTCTTCAGACAGTATATGCATAGGGAGTAAAAATTTATCTATTCCTAACTAAAAACGAATCCTTCTATATTCTATAAGAAGAATGCATCTGACGAAAGCCAACAAACTAGAAACATGGGAAATTCACATCGTCTAGTGATGAGTTTCTTGAACTGCTATCAAAAAGAAAAAGGTATCATGAAGTTCGAATTTTCAAAGATGTAGTGAATAATTCATATGATGATTTTGCTTGGGTATTGTATTTACAGAGCAGTTCCTCTTCTGACGAATATATTTCACAAAGTAAGGGTTCTGAATTTTCAGTTTCAGTTGAATGGAATCCGGTAAGTAAAATGGCAGTATCGGTTCAGGAGTACAGTAAATCTCATGTGAAACAGTGAAACAAATGCTAGGTAGAATTATGAAATCAAACTTGCCCAGAAATTATATTCTTGTATTATATTAGATAAACTTCTTCTACCACTTGATGCAGAAAATCCATCTGCAGTGTACTCTGCATTTCTAACTGATGACCCTAATGGAATTTATGGTAAGAGAAACTAACAGATATGCAGATCAGTGCTTATCTAAAACTCAGGATTGTGAAAATCCAGGTAGACTAGGGAATTCCAAGAATTAAACTTATTAAGAACAAAATTCTTCTTCTTCCTTTTTTTCCCCTCTTTTACCTTACGGTGTTGAGGGTTTTTTATTCATTTAACCACAACCGTACTCGAGGATAAGGTGATTAGCCCTATGTCTGTAGAGGCATTGAGTTCTTAAGGCCGGTTTGCCCGCTTGTGGGATGAAAACCCCCAGATAAACTGGGGAGAAAAACCCTGTGGTCCATGCCCAAGACCGGCTAACTTGGCTATGTCTAAGAAAGATCCTAAGCTCCTCACATCTGCGATGGAAATCAAACCCAGGACACTCCTTTCCCAGGCATATGAGAAGCATATAGCCACTCGGCTAACAGCGCAGACAAAATTATTTATGTATATGTTATACTACTACTATGAAAAAATAAAAAAAACACTGATCATTAATAAATAAAAGAATTATCAGAAAATAAGGTGAAATATATAAAAAAAGAAATAAATACACATAGCAAGCACAATAAATTATATAAGAGGATTTACTCTTCCGTCAACCCACATGTATTCCCATCACACCCACATAAATCACCTGATGATCATCTCATCTTATCTTCCTTTTCTCCTCTTTTACCTTGCAGTGTCGAGGGTTTGTTAATCATCAGACCTCAAACCGTTCACAGGATAAGGTGGTCAGCCCTATGCCCTGGTGTATCCTATGTCTGTAGTGTTGAGTTCTCAAGGCCAGTTTGCCTGCTTTGTGGAATGAAAAATCCCAGGATAAACTGGGGAAAAAACCCTGCTGTCCATGCCTAAGACTGGCTAACTTGACTATGGCTGAGGAAGATCCTTCAGCTCCTCACGTCAATGACGGAATCGAACCTAGGATACTCCTTCTCCAGGCATATGGTTGCGAAGCGCACAGCCACTAGGCTAATTGCATGGACCGTCACCTGATCAGAATTGTTAAATAAGAAGATAAGCCCCTCCCAATAGTTATATACTGAGCTAGCAATGCATACAATCGCTGTTTCTTTTTGGTTATGATTTATGTTGTTTATTTTTTGACGGTATATATTAGAACACAGAATAATAAGTAAATAATTATTTATTAACTTATTGCTATATTTCGCTGGTGTTATAACCAGCATCTTCAGAGCACAAAAACACAGTTTGTCAACACAATACGTGAGTCTTTGTGTTGTTGCTACAATTTTGTTTAACTAGTCCGTTGATTACACCATGTTGTTATAGTCTCGCATATTGTGACAAACTGTGTTTTTTGCTCTGAAGATGCTGGTTATAACATCAGCGAAATATCAGTAATAAGTTAATAAATAGATTGAATGATATAATCACGTAATCACAAGAAAGATATTTATTTAACCAAATATTTCGGTCTGGAAATAGCAGACCATCGTCGGTGGTATTACAAGAACAGTTTAAAAAATATACAAGCTAGAATACTAACAATAGATCGTTGAAATTAGAACATGCCGCGTGATGTTATATCACTAAGTATGAAACGAAATATTTTGAAGTAGAAACATGATTGAATTTGCTATTAAAAAAAAAAAAAAAAAAAAAAAAAAAAAAAATTAATGGGTAATCTTGATTAGGCTTTCCCAGATTTTTGATATAGATATGCAGTCATTACGATTCAGGTTGGGATGATGGAGCAAGGCCTCCACGCTTTCCTTGAACAAACGTTCGAACCTATAACGGGATCTATGTAAGAGGCGCGTTTTGGACCAAAGGATGCTGTGGTCAGTTTCAATCCCGTGTTGAGCCAAACCAGACTTTTCAGGTTTATTGTGAAGAATGGATGATTGATGTTCTTGGATTCTTTTTTCAAGAGAACGTCCAGTCTGTCCAAAGTAAGAGAGATCACAGTTGCAAGGAATTTGATAAACTCCAGGAAGAGATAAAGTTGAGCGTTTGTCTTTAGGAGAAGGAAAATGAGAAGACAATTTGTTAATAGGAGAATACGTAGCTGTTAAATCATATTTCTTCAAAATTCTTGCGATAGGTTCTGAAATACCGGAGATATAAGGAATAGGTACTCGACGTATTGAATCTTTGTTGTTTTGTGGAGGATTATAAGATGTAAGAAGACGTTGAATACTTTTTTCAGAAAAGCCATTGAGTTTCATGTGTTGCTGGATAGTAGAAAGTTCTTTCTGTAGATAATCAAAAGTAGAACAACTAGTTTTGGCTCTTTTGATGAGACATTTTATAATTCCTGTTTTATGACATGGATGATGGGCTGATTCTTTCAGAATATAACGACCTGTGAATGTTGGTTTCCTGTATACTGTAGTTGTAAGAATATTTGAAGATGATCGGATGAGGAGAACGTCTAAAAAAGATAACTGGTTGTTTTCTTCTAATTCCATAGTAAACTTTATGCGATGATGTAAGGAATTAATACTGTTTAAAAAGGAAGATAAAGTGTTTTTACTGTGAGGCCAAATAGCAAATATGTCATCTATATATCTTACCCAAAAAGATGGTAGAGGGAAACTAGATGTGAAGAGGACTTTTTCTAAATGTTCCAAATAAAAGTTGGCTAAAGCTGGAGAAAGAGGACTTCCCATGGCTGTTCCTTCTACTTGGCTATAAAATTTGTTTTGACATATGAAATAACCAGAATGTATAACGAAATCGAATAGTTTTATAATATCTTGAGGAAAGATGTCAGCAAGTAGTTTTAAAGTTTCCTTAAGAGGTACATTGGTGTATAAAGATTCTATATCAAAACTAACCATAAGATCTGTAGGTTGTAATGAGACATCTTTTAATTTTTCTAAGAAATCTGAGGAGTTTTTTAAAAAAGAACTCGAGTTGCCAATGTAAGATTTCAGTAATTTAGCTAGATATTTGGCTATACGGTAAGTAGGAGAATCAATGCAATCTACTATTGGACGAAGAGGATAGTCAATCTTATGGATTTTGCAAGACCTCCTAGATTTTATGGCCTTCCTAAAATCCATAAGATTGACTATCCTCTTCGTCCAATAGTAGATTGCATTGATTCTCCTACTTACCGTATAGCCAAATATCTAGCTAAATTACTGAAATCTTACATTGGCAACTCGAGTTCTTTTTTAAAAAACTCCTCAGATTTCTTAGAAAAATTAAAAGATGTCTCATTACAACCTACAGATCTTATGGTTAGTTTTGATATAGAATCTTTATACACCAATGTACCTCTTAAGGAAACTTTAAAACTACTTGCTGACATCTTTCCTCAAGATATTATAAAACTATTCGATTTCGTTATACATTCTGGTTATTTCATATGTCAAAACAAATTTTATAGCCAAGTAGAAGGAACAGCCATGGGAAGTCCTCTTTCTCCAGCTTTAGCCAACTTTTATTTGGAACATTTAGAAAAAGTCCTCTTCACATCTAGTTTTCCCTCTACCATCTTTTTTGGGTAAGATATATAGATGACATATTTGCTATTTGGCCTCACAGTAAAAACACTTTATCTTCCTTTTTAAACAGTATTAATTCCTTACATCATCGCATAAAGTTTACTATGGAATTAGAAGAAAACAACCAGTTATCTTTTTTAGACGTTCTCCTCATCCGTTCATCTTCAAATATTCTTACAACTACAGTATACAGGAAACCAACATTCACAGGTCGTTATATTCTGAAAGAATCAGCCCATCATCCATGTCATAAAACAGGAATTATAAAATGTCTCATCAAAAGAGCCAAAACTAATTGTTCTACTTTTGATTATCTACAGAAAGAACTTTCTACTATCCAGCAACACATGAAACTCAATGGCTTTTTCTGAAAAAAGTATTCAACGTCTTCTTACATCTTATAATCCTCCACAAAACAACAAAGATTCAATACGTCGAGTACCTATTCCTTATATCTCCGGTATTTCAGAACCTATCGCAAGAATTTTGAAGAAATATGATTTAACAGCTACGTATTCTCCTATTAACAAATTGTCTTCTCATTTTCCTTCTCCTAAAGACAAACGCTCAACTTTATCTCTTCCTGGAGTTTATCCAAATTCCTTGCAACTGTGATCTCTCTTACTTTGGTCAGACTGGACGTTCTCTTGAAAAAAGAATCCAAGAACATCAATCATCCATTCTTCACAATAAACCTGAAAAGTCTGGTTTGCTCAACACGGGATTTGAAACTGACCACAGCATCCTTTGGTCCAAAACGCGCCTCTTACATAGATCCCGTTATAGGTTCGAACGTTTGTTCAAGGAAAGCGTGGAGGCCTTGCTCCATCATCCCAACCTGAATCGTAATGACTGCATATCTATATCAAAAATCTGGGAAAGCCTAATCAAGATTACCCATTAATTTTTTTTTTTTTTTTTTTTAATAGCAAATTCAATCATGTTTCTACTTCAAAATATTTCGTTTCATACTTAGTGATATAACATCACGCGGCATGTTCTAATTTCAACGATCTATTGTTAGTATTCTAGCTTGGTATATTTTTTAAACTGTTCTTGTAATACCACCGACAATGGTCTGCTATTTCCAGACCCGAAATATTTGGTTAAATAAATATCTTTCTTGTGATTACGTGATTATATCATTCAGTCTTATGTCGCAAGTATCCTTAAAACAACAAAGTTAATAAATAATTATTTACTTATTATTCTGTGTTCTAATATATACCGTCAAAAAAATAAACAACATGTACGACGAACACATAACTACACGGGGTATGATTTATATTTACAAACAAATCCCTTTTCATCTATTCATAAGTTTTTTTTTAAATTATGCCCATCATAAATGCAAATATGAAAGTCTAAGAGTTTATACAGTCACGTTTTCTTCACTCCATCACAAGTACACATATATTGCGATTATAAATTTCCTAAGGATGTATAACTACGTCCTTAGGAAATTTGTAACTTTTGTCAAAAACGTATTGCAATTTGCATCCATATCTCATTATGTATTGCTTCCTTCCATATCTGAAAGGAAGTGGTGTGCTTTGCAATTGATGTGAAATCATTAGTATCTGTATACAACTAGCCTATGAAGATACTTACACTTGGATGAAGGATTAAACAAGAATATAATTTCTTGGCAAGTTTAATTTATGGTAAAAAAACTTTTCACTACCAGTATGCAAAAAACCTACTTTCACATAAGAAGATTGATTCTAAAAAACAATGAGCATCTATTTAGAAGAAGAATATTAAAAAAGATGGATCTGCCACTACAGTTAAAGATTATTCAAGCTTGATAGAATCTACCCTTGCCTAATGAAGTTAACTAAATACAGATATGTGAAACCCCCAGAGAATAGAAACCAGTTCTGAGGCTATAATTTTTTGTGATTATTAATTTGTCATTACCAAGAGTTAATATAAAGGAAAAATTAATTCTTCTCAGAGACACAAACAGTTGAGTAAGAAATAAATCCCTGACATACAAAAAAGATTGTGGAAAATTTGGAGAGGCTAATAATAATAATAGAAAGTACCTGCCTTTAGAACTTACACTAGAGATTACTAAGTTCATGTTCCAGTATAAAAATATGCATAAATCTCTTTGGAGAGAATACACACAAAACAAATAATTCATAAAAAAGCTCCTGTTTAATAAGTTAGTATGTGCTCAAATCTCTTTGGAGAGAATACACACAAAAACAAATAATTCATAAAAAGCTCCTGATTAATAAGTTAGTATGTGCTCCTGAAGAATACAGATAAAATTGTAAAGCAGGCATTATGTTTTGTATATGAAAGTAAACAAAAGTCATGAAAAGATTTTGGAAAATAATATACAAGGCAAATATCCTGAAGGAAACTATCTTCTGTATTGGAAGGAGGAAAAGATCACATGGCAGAAAGCAAATTTAATTTATTCATCCACTAAGAGATGACTTGAAACAGCATGTGACGAAGGGGGGACTCAAGATTCAAAAGTGTTGCAATCTTATCATAGGATCAGAAGATTTGTCCATTAAACAATGTAGCAAAATTGCCTTCAGTTCAGGAAAGTCACCTTGAAGCCCTCACTTGGGAATTTGCCAAATGCATTTTCAGTTAAAAAGGAGATTATATGTGGAACAACAAGGCAGGTGATAATGACAAGCTTAGGAGGCAGCTCAAAGCAGTTCCATGGGCATAAGAATTTGCGAAGGAAGGATGCCAGCAGCGCTTGGGAAAATAGTCAAGAGGTATCTGAAAGAAGAGCAGTGTTAGACTGCATACCCAAGGGTAGGTGGATAATTCATATAGGAGTTAAATGACATTAAATTTTTCAGGAAATGACGTGTACTAAAATATTAATTAAAAAAACTTGAATCAATACCTTCCAATATTTTTAGCAATGTTACATTGCCATCTTCTGGGAACATAAAACTATGATATGTGCATGCAGGCACTAACAGTGAGCAAATGAGGCTGAAGAAGGCAACTGGCATTGGTCCTAGAGTCCTAAAGGTGCTCCCTATCGGGCTAAATTGGATTGTCTTGGCTGATGTTCTAAGGATGCAAGCTTCCCAAATTTGGGTAGTCTCATGCACCCAAATTTGTTGAGATTCGGAGAAGTTCTTTAGAGCTGAGGCTGATTCCAGGAACAAACTTTCATATTTATATTTGCTACAGTATGGTAAAAGTGGCTTTCTTCCAGTGTATTCTGTGGGTGGGTATCCTGGTGCATGGTCCTCAATTCCTGAATGGCCTGTATTGGTTGAAACCAGATGTAGTCTTGGTGTTCGGATATCCTGATTTAGCTGTCCTACCTGTTTCGCCATAGTAGGACAGTTTACCAGCTGCAAGGGACCTGGTATATTCTAGGTAGGTCTAGGGGAAGTGGCTAGTCTTTGGTGGAGCAGATTAGGGGATACCAGTTTCTTATATGATTTGTAACAGGTATTCAGATTATATTGTTTTAGGATTTTTGTGAGCGTTTCAGACGTGCTGTGGATATAAGGAATGGTAATAGATTTAGTGTGATAATCTCTGTTAAGAAGGTGGGGTGGGTGGGGGGGTTAACCCGGTTTTAAATATTTTTTTGGATTTTTTTGGGGTTGTAGCATTTGGCTAAGAAGGTGTTAAGAATATGGTTCAGTTGTGAGTGCATTGTTATCTGAACAGATTAATTTAGCCCTGTTATTTAGGGTTTTATATATTACCATATTGTTGTGGGGGGTGATTGCTGGTGAATGGGTCAGTTTTCTGTTTACAGAAAGGGGGAGACTGTTGTTGTTTTCTTTTTCCAAGGTGAACTAGATTCTAGGGTGTTGATTGTTTAAGTGTGTTAGGAAGTTGTGGAGTATGTCTAAGCCATGTGGCCAAATAGAGAACACATCGTCCATGTATCGCAGCCAGACAGTGGGGTTTTTGTGGGGGGCTGAATTTTAAGGCTTTTTTCTTCAAAAGTCTCCATAAAGAAGTTTTCTAGGGGATAGAGAACACATAGCTGTACCCTCTATCTATTTGTAGAATTTTCCTTGCCAAACAAAATAGCCTGAGTTCATGGTGAACTGAAATAGGGCTGAGATATTGGGAGGAAATTTGGCTTGGATGAGATCTAAGGTATCCCTTGAGTAGGACACTTGTGTGTTGTGGAGTGAGAGGTTCTCTGTACTGGCTTTTAAAGAGGGCTAAGTTTTCAATGTGTGATGGTGTGTTGCCAGTATAATGTGAGCACTTTGGCTAAATGGTTGCCTAATTTGTATGTGGGGGGAATCGCTGCCATCCACAATGGGACGTAATGGGCACATTTCTGCTTATGGATTTTTGGTAGTCCATATATTCATGGGTGGGGGGGGGGGGGGTCTAGAGTTGAAAGGTTTTAGTCTGCTAGTCATTTTCTCAGGCCAAGAAGGTGAATTTTCTTAAGGAGCCTTTGGGAGCTGGTGGGATCATTATTCAGTGGGGAGGAAGATAGAATAATCTTACAATAAAGTTGAAAGCCTTACCTGTGTAAGTCAGTTTGGTTGAGAACCATAGTGGGTATTTCCCTTAAGAAGGTTACTTCTTGGTCTCAGGAAGTGACTAGCACGACTAAAACCTTTCAACTATAGACCCTGCTCAAAGATACCTTAGATTCTTCCAAGCTAAATTTCCTCCTGATATCTCAACCCTATTTCAGTTCATTATGAACTCAGGCTAATCCATTTGCCAAGGAAAATTCTACAAACAGATAGAGGGTACAGCAATGGGTTCTCCACCCCTGGCAAACTTCTTTATGGAGACTTTTGAAGAAAAAGCGTAAATTCAGCCCCACATAAACCCACTGTCTGGCTACCCTACACGGACGATGTGTTCTCTATTTGGCCACATGGCTTAGACACACTCCACAACTTCTTAACACTTAAACAATCAACATCTCAGAATCCAATTCACCTAGCTTTTTCTGTTTACAGAAAACTGACCCATACAGGTAGATACATTCACCCAACAATTACCTCCCCCCCCTTCACAACAATATGGGATTATAAAAACCCTATATAACATATAACGGCAAAATTAATCTGTTCAGATAATAATGCACTAACTACTGAATTTAACCATATTCTTAACACCTTCTTAGCCAATGGCTACAACCCCAAAAAAATCCAAAAAATATTAAAACTGGTTAGCCACAACCCCCCCCCCCCCTTTTAGACAGAGATTATTACACTAAATCTATTACCATTCCTTATATCCAGGGGTGCATCTGAAAAGCTCACAAAAATCCTAAAAAATATAACTTGACTACCTGTTACAAACCACACAAGAAACTGGCATCCCTTATCTACTCCAAAGACCAGCCACTTCCCCTAGAGTTACCTGGAGTATAGCAGGTCCCTTGCAGCTGTAAATTGTCCTACTATGGCCAAACAGGCAGGACAGCTAAATCAGGATATCTGAACCCAAAGTCTACATCTAGTTTCATCAATACAGTCACTCAGAACTTAATGACCTTGCACTACATACCACCACAGAATACACTGGAAGAAAGCCACTTTACCACACCGTAGCAAATATAAATATGAAAGATTGTTCCTGGAATCAGCCTCAGCTCTAAAGAACTTCCCAAATCTCAACAAATTTGGGTGCATGAGACTTCCCCAAAATTGGAAAGCTTGCATCCTGAGAACATCAGCGAAGACAACCCAATTTAGCCTGCCTAGGGAGACAACAACAGGACCAACGCCAGATGCCTTCTTCAGCCTCATTTGCTCGTTGTTAGTGCCTACATTCACATATCATAGTTTTATGTTCCCAGAAGATGGCAATGCAACATTGCCAAAATATTGGAAGGTATTAAAGTTTTTTTAATTAATATTTTATTATATGTTGTCATTTCCTGAAAAATGTAGTCATGTGTAACCAACATATAAATCTATCTACAAGAATTACGATCATCCAAGGAGTTAAATGGATGAGTTGTATCATTAAATAGGAACTCAAAAAAAATAAATAAAATGTAGAGTATAAGGATAATGAATATCAACATCCTCACAAGCAGTATAAGGCGCAGGAAGGAAAGGTGACCAGCTTGTTAAGAAAGACAAAATCAGATTACGAGAAGAAATTAACCCCCTAGTTCTTTTCTACATTGCAGTTAAAGACTGTAGAAGTAAAACTTTTGAGTGCTGAAGGCAATAAGATGACAGAAGCAGACAGAATAGTTACCGATTGATCACTTTGAAAGGCTCTGTCATCCAAGTGATGGTAATGCTGTTACAGATGTGGATAGAGATTAATGAATTGGAAGTAGGATAGTGCAGAATCTCAGTGTTAATACAGCCAGGGGATTAGATGGAATATTTTTCTCATTTATTACATGAGTATGCAAAGCTGTTTAAATCTTAGTTCTGGTAAGTTTCAAGGGAGTAGAAAGGAGCAAAATAAGTCATTTGCACAAAGGAAGCTCCAAAATAGAGGTAGTAAATTATAGACAACTGATTAGTATTTCAATAGTTGTCATAAAGTTATTGGAAAAGATGATCAGAGACAGAATTCAGAATGGCTGGATAAGAATATAATCCATGGAGGATATTCATGGCTGTGAATGGCATGTCATGCTCAAGTAATTTACTCACCTTTTTATTTTAATAATAGATGGTTTGAGTTGGATAAAGGGAATGCTACACAATAGTGTAGCATTCATTTTGAGATATTCATTTTGAGATAAAAAGATTATAAGCTGTTTATTGCATTGATGGAACTGTACTCCAGGAAATTAATGTAACTAGGGATTTGGTGTGGGAGGTAGAGTGTATAAGGGAGTTCAGAGGGCATATTGCAAGGATTACTTGGTTATAGAAGAATGCACTTTCCATAGACGAGTTGCCATCCTTGTGAACAACCATTCCTCTTTCCAACAAGTCACACTTAATACAGATATATAGACAGTTGCTATTTGTATCTCAGTAAGATCTCTTGTTACAGAATGCTGCATTTATCCTACCACCTAGTACAGATATATATCACATGATGACCTTTATGGCCTTTTGGTGTTTACCACTCATATACTCTTAATGAAGAATTTAAATAGCCACTATATTCTGTGTACGGTAATACACATAGTAATGTCAGAAGAAGAGCTGTGGAGCATATTCTTGTTGACAATACCTATTACTCTGAAACACTGAAAGTAACTTACACCTTTATTCACATGCTTACCTGAAAGCTAATTGCTATCAACCTAACAATTAGTTCACCATCCCTCTTCAAATGCTTAAATGTGAAGTAGAGGATAACTTCTGGGGGGCGGGGGGGGGGGGCGATCATTTTCCAATGATATCCATTCTCTTACATAAGCAACCATGTATTCCATTGTGGATAATTGAAAATATATCAAGCTAACTGGAATATCATCTCATCTTTGGCAGAATGTGAATTTGCAATAGTCACTCCTCTCCTGTTAATGAAGCAGAAAATTGTATTACAGTATGTATAACAATCCACAACAATTACAGGACCCTAAAACACATCAAATTGATTATTGCCTTTCTATATATATACCATGGTATCATTCAGAATGCACAGCAACTAAAAAAAAAAAAAAAAAAAATGCTTAGGGTATCTTCCAACGTAGGGCACCTTTTATCTACATGATATTTAATTGATTTTTCATCATGTTCTTGTTGGAGTACAGTATATTCACTGTCATAGCCAAAGACTAGTGGATTCATTTTGCATCTTCTATCACCAGATCAACAAACACCAATGAAGTCTGGAACAAAATCTAAAATAAAGGCAGATATGCTACTCACTCCTCTGCAATCCTAGAACAAAATGTGATTGTTGCCATGTGCATTTTGCTGCAAGCGCTGTCATCCTGATGTAGAACAGATTACAGCTAACAATAATCCCAGTATAGTAGAAGATTCATATTTTTTTTAAAAAAAAAAGTTGTTCAATTTAAGAAAACGCATTGAAATCCTGGAACAGTGCATCGTTTGCTGTTGATGAAACTTTCTCCCATAAATTAAATCAGTTGACTCTATATTGGAACAGATCCATGATCAGCACCTTGTTTCAGCTCATAGTGGTCTCCATGGCATATGTTCACTCTAGCATACCATGTCAGAGACCCTTCAACTTACAATCTCCCCAAATGTGATCTTTGGCTGAAAATCTCTCTCTGCCAAATTTACATGCTATCTCTCTCTCACACTTCCAATGCAACCACCCACTCTGATCTTTATGCCTTTCTCTTCTTAAATGTATATTTCCTTAAGTCTGACTATCCAACAGTGAAGTAGTCTTTCTTGGAGATTTTAACATCACAATACCAACTGGCTTTCCTTTTCGAACTACACATACCTGGCAGGTTGAGATGCCAAATCGTTTGCCATCACAAATGACCTTACACAAATTGTTTACATGCCCACCAGAATACCAGATAATCCAAATCACTCTTCAAACGCTGGACTTTCTTCCTCACTAGTGATCCATCCAGTCCACAACTTTGTGCTTATCTCTTCTCCCACCAAGTAACACCCACACAGCCATTCTCAACCAAGAGTCATCTGGCGCCATGAGAATGCAAAGTGGGATGACCTCCGTGACTTTAAAGCCTCATTCGTTTGGTTGGATTACTATCTTCAGCCTTCCAACCTAAGCATATGCACCAAGTGCATCACTCTGGTAATCCTCACCAGTATATAAGCATATATTCCCCATTCCATGAAAGATTCCCCTTCTTGTAAGCAAGTCTCGGTTCCCCAAAAGATGTGTTAAGGTTGTACGAATGAAGAAACTGAGCATATCACCACTGGCTATCATCAAGAACTCTGCCTTCCCTCACTGAATATGCTAAAACCCAAATCAGCTGCAAGAAAGTCATCAGTGCATCAAAAACTGATTTTAAGAGCTAAAAGCAGTAAAGTTGCATCATGTCCAAATGACAGTCATGTCATGCCTTTCGATCTCTTACCAAACCAATTGGGTAATTTTTGCCTAACACTGCTACTACACTCAGTTGGATCTTTTGCATTGTCACCCACAAAAAAAGTCAATCTTCTGTCATCATACTTCTCCTGAATGTGCATAAATGATTTTGGTAAACGTCCTCCAACCATTTCAAACACCCAATATTCAGTGCTCTATGACCTTTCATCAGAAAGTGATCAATAAAATACAAATTAGATGCCAAAAAGTCCCCTGGTTCTAACAATTCTTCTATTTGCTCTTAAGAATTGTGCCTCCAAAGTTTTTATTTATATATATATATATTTTTTTATGCTCTCTTATTCCACTTGTATGTATCCTACACCCTGGAAACTAGCCCACATACAACTCATTCCTAAGAAGGGTGATAAATCCTTACCATCAAGCTGCTGTCCAGTCTCTCTCTCTCACTCCTCGCTGATGTAAAGAGAACCATCAACATCCAACTCTTATGCTACTTCGAAGATACTCAACTAATAAATGACTGCCAACATAAATTCCACCAATGCACATCAACGGAATCTGCTCACCCATGTCACCCACCTCCAGATAAATACTATGGAAAAGTTTGGTGAATCCTCTGCAGTTTCACTTGATATCTCCAATGCTTTTGACTGAGTCTGACACTATTAATGGCCTATTAAGTAAACTCCAATCATTTGGTCTGTCCCATGAATTCTGCAACCGTGTTGCAAGTTTTTTCACTGGGTATTCATTTCACTTGATTGTGGACACTTCCATGTCTTCTATGTAACTAATGCTGGGATCTCACGAAGGTTCTGTCCTCTCACCCATCGTCTTCCTTCTCTCAGTGACCTGCTTCAGTTGACACCGATCCAATGCACAGTTTTGCTGATAACATCACATTCCTTCTTGCTCAACAAACCCTGCACCACACAAATTACAACTTACTGAGCAAGAACCTCTGAAACCCTAAATTCTAATCTTGGAAATATTCTTCAGTGGGGCTCAGATAATCGTGTCGCTTTTGTTGCCTGCAAAACACAGTTCTGCTTTATTTTTCACAAAAAAAAAAAAAAACCATATTCTTCAAGTCTTATCTTTGAGAACACTTAAAACAATAGGAAAGATGTGATTTTTTCTACTTGGTATCACCCTGACAGGAAACCTCTTGGCATAATCACATTACAGTCATTGCCTCCTTAGCGTCTAAAAAATTGTTTCCTGTTTCACTCAGGGCATTACTTTACCTCCAAACAGCTATTAACACTGTACAAATCACATATCCACCCATCCATTGAGTACTACTCACATTTTGTATGTCACCCAAGGAGTTCCCTAAAAATGTTCATTACAGAAGAGAGCAGTCAGATTGATTAATGACTGATTAATCCGTCTCTGACCAACTCACTCCAACTATTATGCAAGCATTTAGTATCTGCTGTATCATCTACTGTAAATATTTCCATGGCAAATGCTCATCATTAGTAATTCCCCCACCCTCTAAGAAATCCATTGAAACATGTGCAGGTGTTGCCCAACTTCCCATCATAGTTCAACTCCTAATCCATGGTATGAGTTTCTCCTCCTCTTACATTCCTTCTGCTTCTGCACTCTGGAACAGCCTCCCCTCCTATGTGTTTCTCAAAGAATGCAATGCGTAGGCCTTCGGATCTAATGTAAACACGCTTCTCTTACTCAAACCTCTGCCCATACAGGTTGACCAACCAAACTCTTGTAAATGGATCTAACATTACAAAAATAGTAATAATATGCACACGCACATATCAGTTGCAAGATAAGTGCCAAAGAAAGATGGACATCATTCATATCCTAGTTGTCATTTCCACCCTGAATGCAGACCTACATAAACAGATATTCGCTCTTCTGTTTATATTTAGTAATTATTAGGTGAAAACTTGATTATGGATTGCAAGTCTGTGCTTCTGTAAGCACAGACTTCAATGGCTAGATCTAATCCACAATTAAGCTACCAGAATTGAAATTAGAACATTTTCAAACATCACTTTTCATGTTTTTTTACATCAGAGAAAGAATATTGCCTTTGTCACTTTAATAGCAGTTGTCCTTATGTGCAGATGAAATAAAATTCCTGTCAGACTATCCTGCATGTCTAGTTGCTTTTTGACCATGATGGGAAAATTTACACAGTACCTGTCAGATTACCACTATGGCACCGCTGCATTCCATGTTTCTCCCTCTGTCTGTTGGTAGCTCTTTCAAACACACATGATTTTTTTTGTCTGATGGTACAAATGGAAAGAAGCTGACTTGGCCACAGAAAATTGCTTCTATGCATTTTGCAGCAAGCAAATGAGCATAATATGTAATCACATCCCCTTAGAATATACCAGCTGTCTTGCTGAGCTTCATGCAATAGGTCTTGAAAATTCCATTACTTAAAATTTGTAATGTTCATCAAGAAGCATATACATTGTTTTAGCACTTTTAAAAATCCCTCTGAGCCCTACTCGGGTAGATTTTCTCTTGTCCTGATATTCAATGTGTTTTTAAATTTCTACAAAAGACTGACCTTTATTAATTATACGTTATTCCCAACTTTATATTTTTCTTGTATATAATTTTAACTTGACTTATAATTTATACATAGTTTTACATAATTTTTTAACCATTATCATGGCACATTATAGCTTAAGTTGCAAAGATATCGATGAATTGAGGCCAGGTGCAAGTTAAAGGAAAATGTTGCTGAAGAGTCAGTTTTTTTAGATATACTGTAAAATAATCAGCCAAAGCTGGTGAGATAGACTAAAATTCACACGTATATCACAGTAATTAAATTTTAATAATATGTAGATATTTTGTCTTAAATATCATATGACATCATCAGTACAGTTATTACAAACAATGCTAGGAATTACATTCAAAGGAACAGTTAGTATGCATGCTTACATTGGCATTCCTCTATGCATACAGTATTGTGTTTTAGGACTAGAAAAAAAAAATTCAACTGAAAATTAAATTAAAATATATCTCATAAATTTATTTTATACAATTGAGGATTATAATTTCCCAGACCTTTGGGATAGTGAGACAGTCATTAGGGTTAAGATTGGGCCTGTGACATAAGGCTTCAGCACTTTCTTTATATAAACGCTCATGTTTATATAAAGATCTATAATATTGCCCCATAGATCTAATAAGGATCTATGTGGCAACTTGGTACTTTTCCATTGGATCCTATGGTTAGGGTTTTCAACCCCATGTTGAGCGAGGCCATATTTGTGTGGTTTATCAGACGGATGTGGTCTTGTTGTTCAGAGATGCTTTTACTTATAGATCTTCCTGTTTGTCTCTAGTATGACATCTTACAAGAACATGGAACTTCATATATGCCAGGTAGCATCATAGGTGAGAGTTTGTCTTATGGAGAAGGTAGCACATTTGGTTGATTAGTTTATAGGTAGCAGCGAGTTTATATTTCTGCTTAATTTTTGACAGACATTCAGAGATGCCTTAGCTATATGGTATAAATGTCTATGAACATCTGTCAAAAATTATTTAAATTAAATTGAATTATTTAAATTGTTAAAATTTTTCAAACTTGATAATTTGAACATTATTAAAAAGAACTATTTCTAAGTTTGATATAATAAAATGAAAACTCATTACCTTTTTACATCATAGTTCTTTCACATTTGCCTGTTAGTCTAAAGAATCTTCTGAAGCCTTTTTGTAGTCTGCCATGTCTAAACAAGAATGATTCAATGTTCATCTTGAGGATGTGGTAATTTGTTATCAAAATGTATAAATAATTTTAACTGCAGTCACTGTATTCTCTTGAAGATAGGCATCTGTACAATCCTGGAATTTTAGCTGGAGTTATTCAGTTCTTGAACACATTCCCTGGTTATTTTTGTGTTTTTGTTCTCAGTTTGTGCAAATCTGTCAGTCTTGCTCTGACAATGAAAGTTACTTTCTTTGTCTTATTCTGTGAAATTTGTATTTGTATTTCCATCATTTTCAAAACATTGCCTGAATTTAACCTTGGAATGTCCGATTATTTTGCTTTAGAATTTGCCAGTATCTGATACATTATAAAGTACATTGGCATAGTAGTAGTCAATAATAAAGTGGAAATATCAATATTGTATGGAAGTGTAGAGATTGCTTTTCAGTATCAAAGGTTTTTCTCCCTTCCCCCTCTCTCTCACATGTGCTAAAATGGTCAGAGAATATATGCAGTTAATTATACAGGATAATGACACACTCATCTCTTAGCCCCCAACTGCCTCAGCATTCTCCTAAACAACATTAACTCTGCATAAACTAATACTCTTCTACTAGTTACAGCATGCTTTATACTTGCTTTCCATATAGATATAAAATTTGCTAATTTTAAAAGTAAATTTTTTACTAATAATTAGGCAGTAGAGCTCCAAGCTGTTGCCATTTTTTTAATACCAAATTTGATTTCATAAGTTTTCTTCTCAAACAGCTTGTGCTCTTAGAGAATACACAGACAAATGCAAGAATGCTAAACACTGTGTAAAACTAGCTAAACAAAAGTCATGGGAGGACTTTGGCAAGAATATCGAAAATAAATATCAAGAAGGTAGCAAAATATTCTGGAGGTTGTTGAAGAAGCTTAAGAATGAAGGAAAGAGTGCTGTAAAAGGAGTTAGAGATGATAACGGTGACTTGAAAACGGGAGAAAAAGATATCATTGAAGTATGGATGAAACAAGCAGTGATGACAGCACTGTGGTAAAAAAAAACACTGACCAGGCATGCAGTCAGGAATACATATCCATACTTGAAGTAGAAAAAGCCATCAGAGGCTTGAAATGTGGAAAGGCAGCAGGAGTAGATGATATTCAACCAGAAATACTGAAGTATGGTGGTATAAGAGTATTACAGTGGCTGCACTGCATTGTTCAGAAAGCCTGGACAGAGGGACGAATTCCCGATGTTTGGAGTAGAGCTCTCATAGTACCCATATATAAAAAGGGAAATAAAACTGCGTGTGAGAATTACAGAGGTATTTCCCTACTGAGTGTTCCTGGCAAGGTCTATGCAAGTATACTTGAGAAACGGTTGAGAAGAATTGTGGAAGAAAAGCTTGGTGAAGTACAAGCTGGATTCAGGCCAAATAGAGGCTGTCAGGATCAGATCTTCACTTTACGACATATAGTCGAGAAAGCATGGGAATATAACAAAGATCTGTACTTAAGTTTTGTTGATTTGGAAAAGGCATATGACAAGGTGCCAAGAGAGAAGCTATTCAATACGCTACAGTTATATGGTGTGAGTGGGGCATTATATCAAGCAATACTTAGTCTTTATTTGAGTTGTAAGTTGGCAGTTAGAATTGAAGGAAGTACAGGAAGATGGTCTAATGTTAAATCTGGTGTGAGACAAGGATGTACATTATCCCCTCTGTTATTCATTATCTATATGGATCACATTATGAAGGAAAGTGGTATTAAACATGATATCAAAATTGGAGATGTTAATGTCAGCTCTTTGCTTTATGAGGATGATGTTATACTTCTAAATAAATCCGCTACAAGTCTACAAGATGCTCTGACTAAATTGAATAACTGTTGTAATAGATATGGTACGAAGGTCAGCAATAAAAAGACAAAGACAATGAAAATAGGCAGAATCATTGAAAATGTCAACTGTGTTGTGAATGGAGAACTTGTGGAACAAGTAAAACATTTCAGCTACTTAGGCACGATTTTTAGTGAAGATGGTAAATTAAATATAGAAATAGACAACATAATCAGCAAAGCTGGTATGGTGGGAAGTCAATTGAATAAATTCATATGGAATAAAAGAGAAATTAGCTGTATACAAGACAGTGTTCAAACCAGTTTTAACGTATGGATCTGAGAGCTGGGTCAGAAGTAAAACACTTGACCAAAGACTAGAGACCGCAAATATGAGAGTCCTGAGAAAGATTAGAGACATGAACAGATGGCATCAATGGCAATATCATATTAAAAACGAGGATATTAGGAAAGAATTTGACAACAGCATCCAATGTTAGCAGAGCTAATCTCAGGTGGTATGGTCACTTAAACAGAATGGGTGAAGAAAGATTAGCAAAACATGTGTTCTCTGCCAGGTTGGCAGCAAAACGATCCAGAGGAAGACCAAGCTATAGGTGGATTGATACGGTACCAAGTGCCTTAGACGATAGAAATATAACATCTGATAATGTTGGAGTCTTGACAAGTCACAGACTGATTTGGAGGAAAATTGTAGATAGGAAGTTAGTAATGATGTAATTTTTTCCATGTAGTACTATCATATCCTGTACACCCCTTGAGGGTACATGGCAGGAATTTGATGATGATGATGATGAGCTTTTCTTCTTGGTTAGAAAGGAAATTATACTCTACGAGAAATTCTTGTTTTTATCCTTTATCCATGCATAGGCAAAGTTTCTACACGAAATATCTTCACAACTAGGCTACTTGTATAAAATATAGATGAGGTTTACTTCGCATTGATTACCTTATTATCCCATAATGTACAGCATGTCTTTTTTCAGATGTGTATATTGCTGTGCATATACATACCTGAAAGAAAGTGTGTGAATGGTCACTATTTAGTTTTCACCTTTATTGAGGTTTCATCAGTAAAATCATGGTGGAGCTCTATATTTGTAAAAGATAAAAACAAGAATATAGTTTCCTGTGTAGCATAATTTACTTCCTAACCAAGTGAAACTTAATTATCTCTGATCCAGAAAATTTTAATACTTCAGTAAAACAACATTTTATTACTTATCTGTGGAAAATATGACATCTGCATTGATTTAGCTTTAGCTCCTAGTGACATTATTATTAAGAGAGACCGCCAGATAGTCTGGGACTCATCGAGGGAGACGGCATACTACACCCACCAGCTGTCATACTTATTCTTGAATTCATTTACACTGCTTGCACACACCACCTCATGAGAGAAAAATCTAGCTCTCACCCCTTTCTTAGTGGTATTCATTCTCAGCTTCACAAGGATGCCACTTGTCTTTTTCCTACCCTCCATAAAATGAAAAATTCCATCTACTGAAATTCTGTATAACCCTTTCAAAAGTTTGTAAAGTCTCATTCATATCACTCCCTCTCTCTCCTTTTTGTGAGTGTCTGCAGCCTACAAATTCTCAATCTGTATTCTAACAATCCTGATATCATTCTTGACACACTCCTTTGCACTCTCTCTCTCTCTCTCTCTCCCTCTCTCTCCACTGTATCAGAATCACCATGGAAACCAGGAGACCAGACTTGCATGCAGTAGTCTAAGGTGAGGAAGATGAGGAAGTCATTTTGCCTGTTTACAAAGCCTAGATAAGGTTTTATAAACAGGCAAAATGACTTCATCTTTACATGTCAAGGTTCATTTCAGCATTGCCATTACTCTCTGAGTTATGTATTTTTATTTTTGCTAATATGACTCTTGAACTTCAACTTCCTGTCTAATAAAACTCCAAGGTCCCTATCCTCGTCACTTTCTTCAGTTTCTCCCACCAACATAATGACATTGGATATCTATTCACACCCAAGTGTATGACTTTACATTTATTAACATTGAAATGACAGCCATTTTCACATGCCCACAATTTCCAACCTATTCAAATCATTCTGCAAGTACTGCATATCAGTGACATTCCTGATTACCTTAATCTTTACATCATCAGCAAATAGCTGTATGTTGCTTTCCTTCCAATCCTTCCCAATGTCACTATCCACACTGGTGTTGACCTTTATATTGGGAACAGTCCTTGGTCCACTGTTACTCAATCTGGACATTAATGATATTGGGAAGGATTTGACAGGCGACATACAGCTATTTGCTGATGATGTAAAGATAGGGTAATCAGGAATGCTGCTGATATGCAGTACTTGCAGAATGATTTGATTAGGTTGGAAATTGTGGGCATGTGAAAATGGCTGTCATTTCCATGTTAATAAATGTAAAGTCATTTCCATAGTGCACAGCATTATTATTATTATTATTACATGGGCACCTCCATGGAATCCTAAGTCTCATCACGGTAAGCCCAAACTATTGACATCTGTTGTACTTCTTGAAACCCTTTAACAGACAAAGCAATCACAACTGATTCAGGCAATTTATTTCATTCACCTCTCTAGTCCTCACACCCTTGCTAACCTCACTCTTACTATGCAGGGATGACCTCTTGTTCTGTCCTCACTAGTCAAGTGCAGAAACATTTCCTCTGCATCAGTCCTATAAAATCCTTTAAATAAAATGTTTTTATCATATCTGCTTTTTCGCTTATCAACCAACTTTTGCAATCCACAAGATCTCAATTTTTTGTCATAGGGAGCATTTCACAGACAACTCACCATATTGGTCACTCGTCTCTGGATCCTCTCCACCACTTCCTCATTCCCAAGAAACCCAGGAATGGTCACCTGGGTTTCCCAAGAAACCTACATGACCATCCCTGAACACAGTAGTTCAGATGTGTTCATATCAAGACTTTAAAGAGAAATGATAACTCCCTTATCGCTGTTGTTAGTGTGTTCTTCAATAACTAAGTAATCTTATTGAGCTACCCTGACTGCTTAGCTTTATGCTCTCTAAACCTCAACTCTCTATCTACTACTATCACTAAATCTCTGACTTCATCAGTTTCCTGGAGCAGTGTTACTTGTTCAATGTGTTACTTGTATCTTTGTATCACAAAATGCATAACTTTATGCATTTTGCGATAATCCTATTCAACCTATTCAAATCATCCTACAAGCTCTTTACATCACCTTGATTAACTATTATCCTATCCAACTTTGCATCATCAGCAAACAACTGAATATCTCCCTTCAAATTATTTCCTATACTTATTACACATGCCCAAAAGAAAGTTGCTGTGCAGAATGCGTTACTAAGGCAGTTAATGATCAGTAGCATTCTAGCTGTGAAGATAACTTGCATGCAAACTTTGTTTTTGCATGGTTAGAAGATAAAAACAAGAATGTAATTTCTTATTATATTTACTTTATTAAATTTGATTTTGTATGCACAAATCTACATAGATAATAATTAAATATTTTCTCAATAGTACGTTGCAGCATTTGCAGTATCAGCACTTGCGTCAAACTGGGAAAGACTAGGCAAACCTTTTAATCCTCTTCTTGGAGAAACATATGAACTTGTAAGGTAATAAGTCCTCTGCATAACATCATTTATTTTTTACAGTTATCTTATAGATGCTTATTAATTAAGACTTTAATGATTATATAGGCCTACAAATTGAAACCTGATATTTTCATTTGAATAGCTTACTACATACTTAAATTGTCATGCTGATTTTTAAAAAAGAAAAAAAAACTTTGTTCGGGTTGTGTAAAAATTTTCACAGGTCAGGGAGATATATAATGCATTTCTTTATTTTTGATTCAGAAGGACTATATGGGGATCTGCAAGGGACTAGTGATGATGATGACAAACTTAGTTTGAAGTGCAGAAGAAATCTTGTCCTCTTTCCCCTCAAAATGGAATGGGAAAAGCAAGATTACATCCATTATATAAAGGGGAATGACAAGACAAAGTTAATGTACAGGTATCCCTTGATATATACAGTTAATTAATCCTCGATGGACACCGCATTATTCAATGTTAAGAATTAATGGGAATAATTATAATGAATCCTGCAAAATATAAAAATTTAAACATCATTTATTTTTTAAGGTGGCATGTATTTATATATTTTATCTATACATATTTGTTACATAAAAACTTATCTAAATATTTATTTTTTATAAAAAAAAAAAAAACTTTTCTAACGTAAATTGAACAGTGGTAGCTTTTTTTTTTCTCCTCCATGATTTTACTCTGCATACTCAAAGATGCAAATGCCACTTTGCCTTGTTTGCGGTACTCAGTTGCTTCATTTAAAATGGCTCATATAGTTGATTCACCAAAGCCTAGAGCTTTTCCGGTGTTTACTTTGCTTTCTCCATTAGCAAACCTTTTAATATCAAAGTAATAAATTTTCATTTATTACTCTTTTTTGAGGCCATGGTTACAAAGGGTAATGCTTTACATAATTTGAAAATTACATGATATGCAGATAGGCCGTAAGTGTACAATTTAATACATACACATATATGTCTGTACACACCACTCTCTGCTGATAAATCGAAGCACTGAGACTGACATGGGCACACTACTTGTACCACGTGATCTGATCGGTTTCATTGACAAAGCTAACACTTTGCTTATTTTCAAACTTTTTGGGCCGCACTAATCAAATTTGATACTGCATATATCAAGTTTATGGTCACAATAATTTTTTGTGCACTAATCAAAACTGCATATATCAAGGAATACCTGTATTATATGCCAGTCAGTATCTGAGGTGTAGTAGTTAAGGTATTGATAAAGTTAAAGGCAGAATTCAAGAATGGATAAATATAACTCTTCAAAAGAGAGCACAATTTTCTGAAGGGTGGTGTGGTCTTATCTTAATAATTGACTCACTTCAGAAATAGCTGTTTCATGATATTGCTGGACATTACAAAGGCATTTCACATGATTCTGCATGGAAATCTATTACTAGAATTGGAGCAGAAGGGCATGAATATGAAGTTGGTGATATGAATAAGGGTTGCTGATGGTCAGACATTAGAGAGTTTTGTGTCAAGGAGACAAATCACTATGAAGGTAAATGATGAGTTGTGCTACTGGATTCTGTATAGGTTGCTGCTGTTTAATTTGTACAACAATTCTAATAGGAGTAATCATTGTGCAAATTAATCAGCATTATACATGAAAAAGGCTTGTGATCAGGTATCTGTACATGGGTTATCAAGTTGCTCTAGGTGATAGTTCAATTTTCTTCTTATATATGGAAATATGTCAACTAGTAAGTTCTCAGTAACCCTTTGGTAGACTTGTGCATCTTAATGAGAAATCAATGGCCTCTATCAAAAATTTTTGTTTCAAGTATGTTTGTCGTTTTGGTTCTCTGAGTGTAAAAAGAGTGGAAAAGATATTGCAAAGTTTATACAAAATCTTCATATTGAAACCTGTTTATGCATCCAAGTTTTTGTAATATATGTAATATATAGCAGCAAGGCTCCAGAAATACAATTTAAATCTACTATCAAAAAAAAATTTTTCACCCAAGGTATTGTTATAGGCGATTTTAAAATAATAAATAAATAAACGTAAAAACATTGAATAATTCTCACTATATCTTATTCACATTTAACATCAGTAGACGCTGTATGATCACTCTTGTACTCCATAGGGAGTGAAGTCTTCTGCTAGAAGAGGTGATAGGATTGCAGATGCCACAGAGTTGGTAAGACCATCACAAAACATCCATGCCCATGCCTAGATTTGAAACTGCAGTCTTCTGGCTGGGGAGCAGATACATTAACCACTTAATCAATCATGCCAGCCACTATACTTAACATGTAATTATGTCATCTCATCTTCTTTTTCCCTCTTTTACCTTGCGGAGTCGAGGGTTTATTAATCATTGGACCTCAAACCATTCACAGGATAAGGTGGTTAGCCCTACGCTCCGGTGTATCCTATGTCCATAGTGTTGAGTTCTCAAGGCCGGTTTGCCTGCTTTGCAGGATGAAAAACCCCAGGATAAACTGGGGGAAAACCTTACTGTCCATGCCCAAGACTGACTAACTTGACTATGGCTGAGGAAGATCCTGTGGATTTAAAATTGCCACAATACAGCTCATTACAACTCGGTTTGCTTTTTCTTTTGTTTAATGTTCATAATGAAGGGTGAATTTATATAAATCATCCTCCTTCCTTTTTCCCTCTTTTACCTTGCTGTGTCAAGGTAAAAGAGGTTTTCTGTTCATTTAACCACAATCTTACACAAGGTGGTTAGCCCTATGCCTCCCAGTGTATCCTATGTCTGTAGAAAGCTGGTTTGCCTGCTTGCGGGATGAAAAACCCTGCAGTTCACACCCAAGACTGGCTAACTTGACTATGTCTGAGAAAGATCCTAAGCCCCTCGTGTCAGCGATGGGGAATTGAACCCAGGACACTCCTTTCCCAGGCATATGGTTGCAAAGCGCATAGCTACTCAGCTAACTGCACAAACCATTATAAATTATCCATGAACGATTTAAGAGGAAAAACAAATAGTAAAATTCACGACAGCAAGAAAGTCAATAGCACTCTAAGTGAAGCCAGACTCACTTTTCATGATGCACTCAGTCATATAATCTAGTCTTTGCAAGATATCTGTGTTATGTAAAATTTCCCAGCATTTATTAAGCTAATTCATGTTAAGCTGTGAAAATAAGCTTAGAACAATACTATATTATGATAATGATAAATATATTATGATGATAACTTAAGGAGTAGAGATGTTGGAAGAATAGATATATAGATGTATTACAATATATTATTGAAAACTTACATATTTTCTCGCACACTTGAAGTGTGCAAGATTTACTGTTTTCAAGTTAATCCCTGTAATTATAACATATAATGGCAGCTGATTTTTATCATTACATGACTGAAATGAAAACTGGATGTGTCTCATTGGGGAACATGCATGGAATGAAAAGAACCCTATAATATTGCTTAGAAAGAAATAAGATTTTTGGAACTCAAAAGCATATATTTATGAAGTCTTTCATATAGAAAGAAATATATGTTTCAAAATTATCACTTGTTATGTTACAACAATGATGACAGAACAACTGCTGGGGTGAGGGATATGGCAAGTTGAATTTTTAATTACTATGAAAAATCAAACATATAGAAAAAAATCAAGTTCTGAATCTTAAAGGAGATAAAACAAGGAAAAAAAAATGAAGGTGATTTGCTCACATTATGACTTTTAGAGAGAACTAGCAACTAAATTTGCAGATGCTTTTGTGATTCTTTAAGAGGAAACACTGTAGTGTTCAAATTAAGGATTTCTGATCCTAAAGTTTTATTTCCAACTCTCTGGACATAAAACTTTAATCTTTAATAAATTCACTGGCAGCCACACATAAACAACTTGACAGTGAATGAGCTGTTTTAAAATGGGGGGGGGGGGGGGGGCAGAATCATTATGCAGAAAAGAAATAATATATTTTGAATGCATTTAGAAAGAGGCTGAAAATTCACTCTTCATTTGTTTTTGTCACTGGATTTCTGGAGCTCTGTATTGCAGGATTTTGGATTTTCTGTTAGACACCATATCTTACATTACATTACAATATATCTTACATTACAATATATTTAACACAAGAATGAGATAGTTGACTGCTAATTTACTTGATAATGTGGAAGAAAGCAGCATTAAATTACCTCTCAATTTTAACTTCTAATTTGGATTTCACTGATCCGTATAATGTTCAGTTCACTCCACCTCTTCATAGTGGACAGGACTTCACATTGTGCTACTGGCTCTTTTTTTTTTTTTCCAATGTTAGTATTCTTTTCTTTTCTTGCTCTACTCTCCCAAGTTTTTTCAATCTGTTTTTCAAGACCATCATCACTGGGATCCAATGCTCTTCTGCTTGCAGGAAAAAGACACTGATATTAGGAACCTCTTCATAGTGGACAGGACTTCACATTGTGCTACTGTCTCTTTTTTTTTTTTTTTTTTTTTTTTCAATGTTAGTATTCTTTTCTTTCTCTACTCCCAAGTTTTTTCAATCTGTTTTTCAAGACTATCATCACTGGGATCCAATGCTCTTCTGCTGTGTTTGCCTTGCAGGAAAAGACACTGATATTAGGAAAGGGAATCCTGGTAGTCTTGCACTACTTTTGTTCCTGCCTCAACAAGATAAGCACTACTGGATGGCCTGGCCAGGTCAGTGGTGATGTTGCACTGTTTCTTTCCTCCTCCTCCCAATGGTCCAGAGACAAGTGATATGGAGGTGATTTTGCATCCCTTGTATTCTCATTTAAGAATAGCATGGATACTCATTTAAGAGACCCTCAAAAAGCCTGAACCAAGTACAGAAACCATAACATCAATAGAGAATAAAAATATGAAACAGCCAACAGAGACACCTAGCAGATATACCATCTTTTCTTATACATTCAACAGATGATCATATGATTCCAAAATATCACGTCACCGTTTTCTAAAATTAATTTTCTAAAATCCAGTACAAATTATATACAAATGTTTTGGTTTATGCTTCATAAACCATTATCATTGTTACTGAATGAAGAAGAAGTCATCATCAGATTCCTCATATGTATCCTCATGGAGGTATACAGGATATTATGATAGTACTACATGAAAAAAAAGTTACATTATTACTAACTTCCTAACAGCAATTTTGCTTCAAATTAATCTGTTATCTGTCAAGAGGCCAATATTATCAATTTTATATCTCTGTCTTCTAAGGCACCCCTTACTGTGTCAATCCATATAGATCTTGGTCTTCCTCTATGACTTTTCCTACCATCCTGGCAACAGACACTTGTTTTTGCTCTTTGCAGCACTTGTATATAGCTAGTTTAGTGTTTTGACTAATTTCTCTCTTATTCCATACAAATGTATTTCATTTGACTTCCCACCATATATAATCTTTGCTAATTCTGTTTGCTATTTTCATATATAATTTGCTATCTTCACTAAAAAAATGTTCCTAAATGGCTGAAATGTTTTACTTGTTCTATATGTCTGTCATTCAAGATGCAGTTGATGTCTTCACTGTTCTTATTTTCATAGTCTGTGTCCTTTTAGTGCTGATTTTCATGTCAAGTTTATTACAGCAGCTATCCAGTTTAGTCAGAGAATCCTGCAGATAGGCTGAATCAACCAAATGTTTGTTTTTTTCAGGGTCGACCACCAAATCCCCAAGGTTTGGTTCTCGTTTTGAAACTCTTTCATTTTTTCATGAATAATGTTTATATTTAAGTCTACATTTCAATTCTGAAGGCTGCTCAATTTTGATTCATTCTAAAACTTTCCTTACCTATTGTTCTTCTCAATGTGATATTCATGTTTATCCTGCTCAAAACTAAATGGTAATCACTTCAGATCTTCTGTATACTCTTAACCAGATTGAATCACTCAACAATAATATAGTTAGATTTTATTTCTTGCATCTTCTTTCCATGTATCATGTTGGAGGCTTAATGGATATTTTTACAACACTTAAAAAGAATTAAAATAGACTTTAATGCTTCCTATATTTCGTCCTAGTCACTAGGACATCTACGGGGATTACAAAAAAATTAATGTAACATATGCACAAATAACAAACAATACTAAGCCCAACCACGTGGGTGACACTAAAGTCCTATCTAGATAGAGCGCCCTCTAAGGGCAGTAGTAGGTGGCCTGGAATGTAAGGTGGGAACTCTGGTGATGAGTGTTTCCCAAATCTTCGGAAGCTTAATGCACCCATATTTATTGAGATTTGGTTGGTTTTTGAGAGCTGCTGCTGCTTCTAAGAAAAGTCTCTCTTTCTTGAATTTGCTGTGGTGGAGCATGGTGGTTTTCTTCCATGATACTCTGTGGGTGGTGTCCAAAACATGGTCAGCCAAGCCTGAATGGCCATAGTTGTGTTTGAAGATGTAAGACTTGTGTTCCTCTAGACGGATGGATGCTGATCTGCCTGTCTGTCCAAAGTACGCCAGCTTACAGGAACAGGGTACTTTGTAAACTCCAGGCAGAGAGAAAGGAGGGAGCTGATCTTTTGTAGAACGGATAAGAGTAGCCAGTTTGCGGTGGGGCTTGTATGCTGTGTGTAGATTGTATTGTTTTAGTATCTTGGCTATTTTTTCAGATGTGCCACGGATGTAGGGTATGGTGATGGCATTTTTAAAATCTTGTTGACGAGAAGGAAGGGGAATGGGGGAGGAGTTGATTATTTTTTTGATGCTGTGATCGCTGTAGCCATTGGAGAGGAAAGTGCTGTGTATGTGGTTAAGCTCATTAGTGAGGGCGGTTCCACTGGAACAAAGATTGTGGGCTCTCTTGGTAAGAGTTTTAATAATGCCATATTGTTGAGAGGGGTGGTGGTGGGAGAGTTTGTGAATATATCTGCCTGTGTGTGTGGGTTTTCTGTATACGGTGAAGGTGAGTGTATCATTAGGCAGGCGTGTGACTAAGGTGTCTAGGAAGGGTAAACAATTGTTCTTTTCCTTTTTCATAGTGAACTGGATTCTTGGATGTAGACTACTGAGATGACTGAGGAAGGAGTCTAACGTGTCTGGGCCATGAGGCCAAATAGAGAACACATCATCTACGTATCTTAGCCAGATAGAAGGTTTGAGTGGGGCTGAGTCTATGGCTCGTTTTTCGAAATCTTCCATATAGAAATTGGCAAGGGGGGGGGGGGGGTGAGAGAGGGGAACCCATGGCAGTTCCTTCTATCTGCTTGTAGATTTTGTTGTTCCAAGAGAAATATCCAGAGTTAATGGCAAAGGAAAAGAGATCTAAGATGTCAGAGGGAAAAACCTTTTCTAAGAGAGATAAGGTGTCAATTAAGGGAATATTGGTAAACAAAGAGGAGATATCAAAGCTTACCAATATGTCTGTCTTCTTCAAGGTTAAATTTTCTGTGAGGGCTTTAAAGTGGGTCGAGTTTTTTATATAGGAAGGGGACCTTCCGGTGAGGGGGATCAGAGAGTTGGCCAGCTGTTTAGATAGTCTATAGCAAGGTGCATTGGTAGCATCTACTATAGGCCTGAGTGGGGAGTTGGGTTTGTGGATTTTTGGTAAACCGTATATTCGGGGGGGGACGGGAGCGGAAAGGTTTAAGTTTTTTCGTGACATCTGGGGGCCAGGAAGATACTTTTTTGAGTAAAATTTTAAGTTTCTTAACTTGTGTTTTTGTGGGGTCGTGTTCTAGCGGGATGTAGGTAGCGCGATCGCGGAGGATGATGTTCATTTTACGCTTATATTTTCTGGTATTAAGAACGACTGTGGCGTTACCCTTATCCTTATCCGTGCGGAAGTTTCCGCACGGAGAGAATTCCAAAAAATAAAAAATAAACATATCAAGAAATTTAGCAACCTTGTGAAAAACAAACCACAACCACAAATTCAACCTCTCCAGACAGTAATAAACCTCTCTTCCAAAAGGCTCAACGACGATGCTGTCAGCGCCCTTTGCCTCGGCCATAATTTTGCCGTCGCTCCGAAGGAAGTGCCGGTGCTTGACGTAATGGTGAACATCGAACGTGGAATCGGTCGCTTACCGTCGGAGACAGCTAACAACATCAGGCTTGACGTAGCCAACATCCTCGCGCATTCTTCTCTGCCAAAAAGTAATTTATCATATGCCCAACGCACGGCTCTCCTGAAACTACGTAAAGAAAAAAGTATCGTCATCACCAGAGCGGATAAGGGTAACGCCACAGTCGTTCTTAATACCAGCGAATATAAGCGTAAAATGAACATCATCCTCCGCGATCGCGCTACCTACATCCTGCTAGAACACGACCCCACAAAAACACAAGTTAAGAAACTTAAAATTTTACTCAAAAAAGTATCTTCCTGGCCCCCAGATGTCACGAAAAAACTTAAACCTTTCCGCTCCCGTCCCCCCCGAATATACGGTTTACCAAAAATCCACAAACCCAACTCCCCACTCAGGCCTATAGTAGATGCTACCAATGCACCTTGCTATAGACTATCTAAACAGCTGGCCAACTCTCTGATTCCCCTCACCGGAAGGTCCCCTTCCTATATAAAAAAACTCGACCCACTTTAAAGCCCTCACAGAAAATTTAACCTTGAAGAAGACAGACATATTGGTAAGCTTTGATATCTCCTCTTTGTTTACCAATATTCCCTTAATTGACACCTTATCTCTCTTAGAAAAGGTTTTTCCCTCTGACATCTTAGATCTCTTTTCCTTTGCCATTAACTCTGGATATTTCTCTTGGAACAACAAAATCTACAAGCAGATAGAAGGAACTGCCATGGGTTCCCCCCTCTCATCCCCCCTTGCCAATTTCTATATGGAAGATTTCGAAAAACGAGCCATAGACTCAGCCCCACTCAAACCTTCTATCTGGCTAAGATACGTAGATGATGTGTTCTCTATTTGGCCTCATGGCCCAGACACGTTATACTCCTTCCTCAGTCATCTCAGTAGTCTACATCCAAGAATCCAGTTCACTATGGAAAAGGAAAAGAACAATTGTTTACCCTTCCTAGACACCTTAGTCACACGCCTGCCTAATGATACACTCACCTTCACCGTATACAGAAAACCCACACACACAGGCAGATATATTCACAAACTCTCCCACCACCACCCCTCTCAACAATATGGCATTATTAAAACTCTTACCAAGAGAGCCCACAATCTTTGTTCCAGTGGAACCGCCCTCACTAATGAGCTTAACCACATACACAGCACTTTCCTCTCCAATGGCTACAGCGATCACAGCATCAAAAAAATAATCAACTCCTCCCCCATTCCCCTTCCTTCTCGTCAACAAGATTTTAAAAATGCCATCACCATACCCTACATCCGTGGCACATCTGAAAAAATAGCCAAGATACTAAAACAATACAATCTACACACAGCATACAAGCCCCACCGCAAACTGGCTACCCTTATCCGTTCTACAAAAGATCAGCTCCCTCCTCTCTCTCTGCCTGGAGTTTACAAAGTACCCTGTTCCTGTAAGCTGGCGTACTTTGGACAGACAGGCAGATCAGCATCCATCCGCCTGGAGGACCACAAGTCGTACATTGTTAAACACAACTATGGCCATTCAGGCTTGGCTGACCATGTTTTGGACACCACCCACAGAGTATCATGGAAGAAAACCACCATGCTCCACCACAGCAAATTCAAGAAAGAGAGACTTTTCTTAGAAGCAGCAGCAGCTCTCAAAAACCAACCAAATCTCAATAAATATGGGTGCATTAAGCTTCCGAAGATTTGGGAAACACTCATCACCAGAGTTCCCACCTTACATTCCAGGCCACCTACTACTGCCCTTAGAGGGCGCTCTACCTAGATAGGACTTTAGTGTCACCCACGTGGTTGGGCTTAGTATTGTTTGTTATTTGTGCATATGTTACATTAATTTTTTTGTAATCCCCGTAGATGTCCTAGTGACTAGGACGAAATATAGGAAGCATTAAAGTCTATTTTAATTCTTTTTAAGTGTTGTAAAAAT
The DNA here is from genome assembly GCF_054136105.1 of Typopeltis vanoorti. Taxonomy (NCBI): domain Eukaryota; kingdom Metazoa; phylum Arthropoda; class Arachnida; order Uropygi; family Thelyphonidae; genus Typopeltis; species Typopeltis vanoorti. The sequence goes on from NC_143569.1 coordinate 14,357,020, forward strand.
ATCCATTAAGCCTCCAACATGATGTCCTCACAGCACTTAAGCCTCTACACACGTATTCTTTCCATGTAAATTTGTGCATATCTTATTTTTGAACATGGTGTTAGTAATAACTAGCTCATATCCTATTCAGAAATCCAGAAGTTACTTGCCATTATTATTATTGGCAAGGTTTTTCCACATTTCTGGCTCTGCTGTTTAGCTCTCCAACAAGGACCATCTTTTCCATTTTTCTTGTTTCCTCTAATGCCTCAAAAAATCTCTCCTACTTCCTTATTAGAACCTTCTTTGTGACCATAGACTCACAGAAGATTCCACTACATAGTTTTGTATATTTAAAAAAAAAGAGGTTTTAATAACAATTTCCCAGACTTGGAAAAGAAAGTTCATCATTAAGATTGAGAATTTGATTATTATTATTATTATTGTACTGTGTCTCTCCATGGAGTCAAAAGACTCATCATGCGAGACCCACACTAACCATTATTCACGCAATACCTATCATACCTCTCCTTAAACTCATTCACGGTCGAGGCCCAACTACCTCTGGTAACTCCCTACACTCATTCATCACTCTCCAAGCCAAAAAATCTAGTCTACACTCTTACACAAGTTCAAAGAGTGACCCCTTGTTCTCTTCCTACCCATCATGTATTGAAAGATTTCTTTTATTTCTTTTTTATAGAATTCCTTTAGAATCTTATAAGTTTCTATCATTCCCCTCCTCTGCCTGCAAAATAAACTGAAACCCATTCAGTCTATCATATGGATTTCTTAAAATTAATATGATAATACAAGTATAAATGGAATTTAATAAAAAGCCATATGTTTTGATTGGAAAATTACAGATTATCTTCAGCAGCATTCTAGGTAATAGAATGCAAGTTAGAACTAGAACAGTGACAAATTTGAAACAGTGCAAAGCAGAAACTGAGAAACACACAGTATTATTAGCTATTACTTAACTCTATGATTAATTTAAAAAAAAAAAAAAAAACTATATGTGATTAGAATAAGATTTTTCCATATTTTTGAAAGTGATGCTTTCCTTAAGTAAATTTTTTATATTTTTATATGGCAACACTGATGAAGGAATGAATTTCAGACCATAAGATATTGCAGTCAGTATTTATTCCATGATTTGTAAGGCCACTGATGAAGAAATAGTATTTCAGACCATAAGATATTGTGGTCAGTATTTATTCCATGATTTGTAAGGCCAGTTTCCTCATGTTTCCCATTGGTGATGTAGGTCTGGTGTTCTTGTATTCTTTTCTCCACTGAACGACAATGACATGGAATTTACTAGATGTCAGAGAGGAGCATTTATCTTTAGATGATAGGAACCATGAAGATAGTTTGGTGAATGAGGTAAACTGTTTCCTTATTATTTGAGCTAGGGTGATAGGTATCAGAAATACATTGTGTGGTCAGCTCTGTAAAGCTGTTGAGTTTCATATGTCGTTTGATATTTAAAGTTCTTGCTGTAGTTGTTGTGTAGAACATATAGTGTGAGCACAATTTAGTAAACTTAATAGACCACACAACATATTTTTTTATGCCTATAACTGTAGCTCAAATAATAAGGAAACAGTGCATAGAATTTTTCTTCCATTGCTGACATTTTGGAACTGATCTTAAGAATTCTTAATAAATATAATCTAGTGATGACAGTTCATTCCATTCAATAAATCCTTTTAGTGCTGCCAGTACTCCTTTAATCCTCTAACATGATGAACATATGCTGTATTAACAGCCTGATTTAATGGACCCTAATTTTTTAAGGGATAGATGAGGGTGATTTAAAAAGATGTAAAAATTTGAGATCTTGCATGATGAGATGAAAGCTATGTCATGGTATTGAAGTATTCAAGACATTTTGTCCATTGCCTGTTGGGTATAAGAATGAATTTTTGCACCTTTGTATTTCTGGTTGTTTGTCATTGTCTGTGGAGGAGTTGATCATCCTGTACCTGTATCTAATTTGATATAGGATGTGGCTAAGGTATTTAAGTTTTGATTCCTATTCTCTGTGTTATTAGATATGTTGTATCTCTCTCTCATTTTTGCACAATGTCATCATGGTGAAATGAGGCATAGAGAGGTATCTTCTGTGTGGATAGGTTTCCTTATACTGAATAAACTTCATTCTCTTTGGAAACCTTAAGGAGTATGTCCAGAAATTGTAGTGTCCTATAGTTTTTCATATCAGGAGTGAAGTGTGTGTTTAGATGTAGGCTGTTCTGGTATTTTAAGAATTCTTTTAGATATATTTTTTAATATTACTTTCAGGTATCATTTAAGTAGTCACTTAAAATGAGGAAGTTTTTTAATAATTGGAAGGAGACCCTCCACATATTCTTTAAACTAATGCAGGAAATAGACTGGGACTTCTGACCTAATGTCCAACCCTCGATTCTCATGTGGTATAGCACTTTTGTAGGTATGCTGATACCTGCTAATGTGCTACACCAATGAGTATGCCCAATATGCCACTAGTTTGCAAAATTCAATTATTCAATTTATTTCAATGTCCTCACGAGCAACTTATAACATCAAGTGCAGGTAGTTAATATGTATGTATATATCCACTATCTGACAGAGAAAGCCCAGCTGTATTGCCTTCAGTGTTGCCATGTTGTGTAGAAGTTGATATTATTTGTTTCTAATATATAGACATGTTTACACAAGAATATTATATTTTAATTTGCCAAATATTTCAGTCTGAAAATAACAGGCTATCTTCAGGAGCTACATAGGAACAGTTTTTTAACAAGGTGGAATACCAACAATTGATCATTCAAAAGTAGAATGAGCCACGTGATGTTATATCGCTAAGTATTAAAGAGAGGGAAAACATTTTTTATCAGAGTAATGATTAAATTAAAGATATTAATTCACAAATTCATATAATAAATCTTAAATTATAAATAACATTAGACTAATGTAAGAATTAAATTCTTAATTAAAAAAAAAAATATATATATATATATATATATATATATATATATATATGTAATTATATGCTTCAACTCAGTTGTTCTGATACATTTTTAAAAATAGATTTAATGACTTAAAAACCGAGATTACTTATAAAGATTTAATAAGATTGATACAACTAGTTTTGGCTTATAATAGCCTTCATCAGGTATTCTTAAAGGAAGAGAATAGTAATAAACATTGAAGTATCTAAAAACTTAATACAGGTAAAATATCGCCACACATAATTGGTACATAAAAAACGTATTTTTTCAAGTTGTTCTAACAGATGTGCCATTGTTTATTGCAAGTATGCGTGCAGACTCACGTGAACGCCAATATTGAATAACTGCAGCATGGCTATCTGGGATGTTATAACTCAAATTGTTGTTTAAGTGGACAGGATTCAGAAGGATTTCCCTTGATTCTATAATTTTTCTCTCAAACTCATCATCAGAGCAAAAAATATTTTCTTATCTATCCCAGCAAACGGAGTGGCTTTGTTGATCATCATTAGGATTATTTGAAAAAAGAACATGACTGGATAATGCAGTTGCATGTGATCTTTTGTAAGAGATGTCTCTTTTATGCTCTTCTATACGTTGCTCAACAGATTTGTTAATTTGTCCAAAATAAGGGATATTGCAATCGCACCATAATTTATATACACCTGGATATTTTAGGTTGTGATGAGGAGGCTTTGGATGACTGATTAGAGAACAGATTTTTGGAAGGGTGGTGAAGAACGTCTTGATGTTATATTTTTTAAGGACTTTTGCTAATTTGTTAGAGAGAGACTGTGCTAATATGTGGGATGGAGATGCTGCCTTTAAAATTACTAGTTCCCGTGGTGCACTGTCTAGGAGGATCGAAGAAATTTCTTAATCGTTTTTTCAGAGTAACCATTTCATCATGTTCAAGATGAACAAGATGAACTACAAAAAGAAATAAATCAACTCTCGCTTATCTTTAAACAAAATGGTTACTCTGAAAAAACTATTAAGAAATTTCTTCTGGATCCTCCTAGACAGTGCACCACAGGAACTAGTAATTTTAAAGGCAGCATCTCCATCCCATATATTAGCACAGTCTCTAACAAATTAGCAAAAGTCCTTAAAAAATATAACATCAAGACGTTCTTCACCACTCTTTCAAAAATCCGTTCTCTAATTAGTCATCCAAAACCTCCTCATCGCAACCTAAAATATCCAGGTGTATATAAATTATGGTGCGATTGCAATATCCCTTATTTTGGACAAACTAACAAATCTGTTGAGCAACGTATAGAAGAGCATAAAAGAGACATCTCTTACAAAAGATCACATGCAACTGCATTATCCAGTCATGTTCTTTTTTCAAATAATCCTAATGATGATCAACAAAGCCACTCCGTTTGCTGGGATAGATCAGAAAATATTTTTCGCTCTGATGATGAGTTTGAGAGAAAAATTATAGAATCAAGGGAAATCTTTCTGAATAACTGCAGCATGGCTATCTGGGATGTTATAACAACAATTTGAGTTATAACATCCCAGATAGCCATGCTGCAGTTATTCAATATTGGCGTTCACGTGAGTCTGCACGCATACTTGCAATAACTTGGAACAACTTGAAAAAATACATTTTTTATGTATCAATTATGTGTGGCAATATTTTACCTGTATTTTCAAGAAGTTTTTAGATACTTCAATGTTTATTACTATTCTCTTCCTTTAAGAATACCTGATGAAGGCTATTATAAGCCGAAACTAGTTGTATTAATCTTATTAAATCTTTATAAGTAATCTCGGTTTTTAAGTCATTAAATCTATTTTAAAAAAAAAATATATATATATATATATATATATATATATATATATATATATATATATATATATATATATTAATGTGTTATCCTGATTAAACTTTCCCATATTTTTGATACAGATATACAGTCATTTCAATTCAAGTTAGGGCGTTGAAGTAAGGCCTCGGCACTTTCTTTAAATAAACATTCAAATTTATAGCGACATATGTGTAGGAGGCGAGTCTTGGACCAGAGGATGTTGTGGCTTGTCTCTATTCTGTGCTGAGACAATCCAGACTTATCAAATTTGTTGTGCTGAATGTATGATGTTCCTGAATTCTTTTTTTCTATAGAGCGTCCTGTTTGTCCAAAGTAGGACAGATTACAGTTACAAGGAACTTGATACACACCAGGCAAAGACATAGTTGAGTGTTTATCTTTAGAAGAGGGGAAATAGGTGGATATTTTGTTAATAGGTATATAAGTGGCTGTTAAATTATATTTCTTCAGAATTCTTGAAAATAGTTCTGAAATCCCAGAAATATAAGGAATTGGAACTCAAAGTATCGAATCTGTGTTGTTTTGGATTGGCTTGTAAGATTCGAACAGATGTTGTGTACTCTTTTGGAGAAGCCATTTAATTTCATGTGGTGTTTGATAGTTGAAAGTACTTTCTGTAATTCATGAGGAGTTGAACAATTAGGTCTAGCTCGTCGGATTAAACATTTTATGATTCCTGATTTTTGATAAGGATGATAAGCAGATTGTTTGAGAATATAATGTCCAGTGAAAGTGGGTTTTCTGTTAACTGTTGTTGTTAGAATACCTGAAGGTGAACGGATGAGGAGGACGTCTCAAAAGGATAACTTGTTGTCTTTTTCAATCTCCATGGTAAACTTAATATGAGGATGTAAGAAATTGATTCTGGCTAAAAAGGAAGGTAAGGAATCTCTGTTATGAGGCCATACTGAAAAGATGTCATGTTTATATATCTCACCCAAAAGGAAGGTTGAGGGAATATAGATGAGAACAGGACGTCTTCTAGATGTTCCAAATAAAAGTTGGTTAGAGCAGGTGAAAGTGGACATCCCATGGCTGTTCCTTTTATTTGGAACATCTAGAACAATGGTCTCAAACTCAAATTGCATGTGGGCCGAATGCACGATGTGAAAGCAGTTGACAGGCCAGGTTTTTTTTTAAACAAAATGAGAGTGAATATATATATACTAGGGGGATCTACCCCCCCCCCCGGGAAACACCAGAATATGGAAGGGCCACCAACTATTGGCTGGCAAACTAAATTTACTGATTGTAAATAGTAGATATGGACTGAGCTTATGCTCACATAAGCTCAGTCTGTATCTCTATGTCTCTAAACCTATAAGCACCGTATTTACAAGAAATACATAATTGAAATGTATTCGCAGGCCTTGTAAAATTGCTTCGGGGGCTGGATGCAGGCCGCCAGTTTGAGACTACTGATCTAGAAGACGTCCTGTTCTCATCTATATTCCCTCAACCTTCCTTTTGGGTGAGATATATAGACATCTTTTCAGTATGGCCTCACAACAGAGATTTCTTACCTTTCTTTTTAGCCAGAATCAATTCCTTACATCCTCATATTACGTTTACCATGGAGAGTGAAAAAGACAAGTTATCCTTTTTAGACATCCTACTCATCCGTTCATCTTCAGGTATTCTAACAACAACAGTTAACAGAAAACCCACTTTCACAGGACATTATATTCTCAAACAATCTGCTCATCATCCTTATCAAAAATCAGGAATCATAAAATGTTTAATCCGACGAGCCAGAACTAATTGTTCAACTCCTCATGAATTATAGAAAGAACTTTCAACTATCAAACACCACATGAAATTAAATGGCTTCTCCAAAAAGAGTACACAACATCTGTTTCGATTCTTACAAGCCAATCCAAAACAACATAGATTCGATACTTCGAGTTCCAATTTCAAGAATTCTGAAGAAATGATTTAACAGCCACTTATATACTTATTAACAAAATATCCACCTATTTCCCCTCTTCTAAAGATAAACGCTCAACTATGTCTGCCTGGTGTGTATATCAAGTTCCTTATAACTGTAATCTGTCCTACTTTGGACAAACAGGACATTCTATAGAAAAAAAGAATTCAGGAACATCAATCATACATTCAGCACAACAAATTCGATAAGTCTGGATTGTCTCAGCACGGAATAGAGACAAGCCACAACATCCTCTGGTCCAAGACTCTCCTCCTACACAGATGTCGCTATAAATTTGAACGTTTATTTAAAGAAAGTGCCAAGGCCTTACTTCAACGCCCTAACTTGAATCGAAATGACTGTATATCTGTATCAAAAATATGGGAAAGTTTAATTATCAGGATAACACATTAATATATATATATATATATATATATATTTTTTTTTTTTTTTAAATTAAGATTTATTATATGAATTTGTGAATTAATATCTTTTATTTATTCATTACTCTGATAAAAAATGTTTTCCTCTCTTTAATACTTAGCAATATAACATCACGTGGCTCATTCTACTTTTGAATGATCAATTGTTGGTATTCCACCTTGTTAAAAAACTGGTCCTATGTAGCCACTGAAGATAGGCTGTTATTTTCAGACTGAAATATTTGGCAAATTAAAATATAATATTCTTGTGTAAACATGTCTATATATTATAATCTTAATGTCAAAAGTTTCTCTAAAGAATCAAATTATTTGTTTCATTAAGACTCATCTCTATGTCTTGTATTCTTGTATGTGTGCACATATGTGTCACTATATATTTATTTGCCATGAGCCATTACATTAATTTCTTTGAAAATCATGCACAAATAGCCACATTGGAGGATTTACATTTATATAAAAGTTCACCATGATCCTCAGCACTCCAGCAGTGATATAAATCATATATCATGGTTAATTCTTTTTGCTGTGAATGAACATGGTATTCTTATGTTATCATTCACTATTATATTCTGGCAGAGAAAATTTGCTATATGCGGAAAATTATATATTCTTTATATAACATGCAGTTGACTCTCACTAGAGAGACCACTGAATAGTTTGTTATAAATAGTTTTGTATGGTGAATTTCTTTTAGAAAAGCAGTTCACCTCTGGTACTTCAGGAATATTTGGTATGTTATAGTGATCAAGTTTATTTAATGCTTACTATAATGAGAAGTGGCTGTATTAATGCTCATAGTAGAAAAAAAAATGGTAATTTGAGATTTCATGCGCATCTTTCAGGAAAGATATGGATTTCAGAATAGTTTGTGAACAAGTGAGTCATCATCCACCTATTAGTGCTTTCCATGCAGATTCTTCCCATTTTATATTTTATGGATCTATATATCCCAAGCTAAAGTTCTGGGGAAAGTATGTTGAAATTAAACCCGAAGGAACTATAACTCTACATTTGCTTAAGTAAGTAATGTTGTTCTTAGAAAAACTAGTAGAAATAAGATATTATTTCTGGGAAAATTCCCATGTTACTCTAAGATAAACTATTATTTTTATGGCTAATATAGCCTACTTTAGTTTAGGAGTGACCCTTTTTTACAATGTCATTGGTTCTTTACTCAAATCTTAGGGCATTACTGATGTGTTATAAAACTAATATATGAAGAATAATATAGGAGGAAATTTCAAGCATACTTTTTTTTGGATGTTGTTGGCTTAAAAAAAAAAAAAAACTGTTTTTTTTTTCAAATAATTCTCCCACATTACTTTACCCCACTTTCCCAAACCCCCTCCTTTAACAGCTTAACAGCAAATGTATGCATATCACCAGGATAAGGTGACAGCCAACAACATCCAAAAAAGGTATGTCTGAATTTTCCTCCTATATTATTCTTCATATATTAGTTTTATAACACATCAGTAATGTCCTAAGATTTGAGTAAAGAGCCCAATGACATTGTAAAAAAGAACACTCCTAAATGAAAGTATGCTATATTAGCCATAAAAATAATAGTAGAAATAATTCTTGAAGTTTGAAAAATCAGCTAGATCCCTTTATACTAACCTAATAAACACACTTGGAAGTTTAAGCTCCTGCTAACTGCTTAGATGACTAAATTTTTTTTTGTAAATTTTCTTCTCTTATCACACCAAAAAAAAATGTACGAAAGGTTTTATACTTGTTCTTTATACAATTGGCACTAACATTACAGAATAGAATACACAATATAAAGACAACCACTCAGCTTCTTTCTGTTTGCAGTACCTTGTTTTCATAAGTATTAGTGATCCACTTATAATTATGTAGTAGGTCCTTATTTGATATAAACAGAGTAGGAAGTTTGAATATTTGACATATATGAAATGTTTCAGGAAATAGAGAAAATTGCAAAGCTAAAAATAATAGTAAATACTTTCTAGATTTCTATTCAGTATATGGACTACTAATTATTAATATCATGCACCAACATAAAAATGTGCACAAATTCACATTGAGAGAAAGACAAATAAGAAAACGCTTGCTGATTATATTATTGTGGATAGTGATTTTTTTCGTACTGATTCAGGACACATGTACAAAGATTTGAAATAGAGAGTGAACACTGTTTAGTTTTGAACAGGATAAAAAAAGATAAATATCTAAAGAAATTTTAAAAACAATCAAAGTGGAGTAGCTTTCAGAGATGAACTGTAGACTCAAATATGCAAAAGACCTCCAGGGAGTGAAAGATTCAGTGAGGGAGGCCATACATCACCTTCTCCAGCTGTCATACCTTCTCTTATACTCATTCGCACTAGATGCACTCACAACTTTGACAGCCAGACTGTTTCACTAACTTAATCACTCTCTGTGAGAAAAAAAATAGCCCTCACCTCTTTCTTTAACCACACACAGTTTAACTTCCACGGATGTCCCCTTGTTCTCTACCCGCCCTCTATATAATACAAAATTTCATCAACCAATATCCTATTATACCCTTTTCTGAAGTTTATAGGCCTCTAATATAACACATCTCTTTCTTTTGTTTTCAGTCTACAGTTCATATATGCTTGATATCATCTCTGTAACTCCTTTTCATGCTTTCCACATCTTCTTTATCTCCTCAGAAATCAGAAGACTGAATCTACACACAGTCCAGGTGTGGATGCATCAGTAAAGAGACAAAACAACTTCAATGTCTGTGTTTGGTTTGACATCACAGTTATCCTCAGCTGTATTTGCAGTTTTTCTTATGGAACTTTCAAACTTGAGCTTTGTGTCCTCAATTCCAAGATCCTTAACCTCATGAGTTTCTTCAAGACTAGCCTGTCTTGAAGAAAGGTTAGCATATCTGCTCTCTGGCCAAGAGGTTGCAGGTTTGAATCCCACCAAGGGAATGGATTCATTTTAAAAATTATGGACTTTACAACCATGTTATAAATAACTATTATAATTTCCCGTCGTTTCGACCTTCATATGAAGGTCATCATCTGGAGTATATACAAGGACAAGCTGAGTTACATTTTGCACAGTATGCCAAAGAGACAATGATTTGAACAATGCTTATTCTACTGGCATAACCTCTAGTGAAAATATAATATATAAAAAACAGAAAAAATTAATTATTTAGAAACTACATCAAAGCTAAATTCTATTTAAGATAACATAAGAGAAACATTCTTTCATTATAGATAGTTTTCTTACACTAACAATGATGTTTATATCTCCTAGTTTAACATGACAATTGTTATATTAGATTTAAGATTCTGGATTATCTACAGTCCTGTTTATAGTTAATTAGGGAGAAAGGGTCCTGGGTAAAATATGTGCCTTCCATATGCTTGGGATTTTTAGACCATCATTATTGTTCAGATTGAGGTTGTTGATAAGAATCTCACAGGCTTCCTTAAATTTGCGTTCATATTAAGTGTGATGTAAACAACTGGGGCTTTTCCAGTCAATTCTATGTAAAGTGTTCAGGCCATGATCAGAAAGACCAACTTCACCATAGTTATTATATTTAATGTGTCGTTTATGTTCTTTTTGTCTGATAGAAATTGTGCATCCTGTTTATTCTATATATGGTAGATTACATCATCAAATTCCTGCCATGTATTCTCAAGGGTTGTACAGGATGTGATAGTACCATGGAAAAAAATTACATCATTACTAACTTCCTATCTACAATTTTCCTCTAAATCAGTCTGTTACTTGTCAAGACTCCAACATTATCGGATCTTATATTTCTATCGTCTAAGGCACTTTGTACCATATCAATCCACCTATATCTTGGTCTTCCTCTGGTTCGTTTTCCTGGCAGAGAACACTTGTTTTGCTAATCTTTCTTCTCCCATTCTATTTAAGTGACCATACCACCTGAGATTAGCTCTGCTAACGCATTCCTGGATGCTGACAATGTCAGGTTCTTTCCTAATATCCTCATTTTTAATATGATATTGCCATTGATGCCATCTGTTCACGCCTCTAATCTTTCTCAGGACTCTCATATCTGCAGTCTCTAGTCTTTGGTCAAGTTTTTTACTTCTGACCCAGCTCTCAGATCCATAAGTTAAAACTGGTTTGAACACTCTTGTATACAGCTAATTTAGTGTTCCAACTAATTTCTATCTTATTCCATATGAATTTATTCAATTGACTTCCCACCATACCAGCTTTGCTGATTCTGTTGTCTATTTTTATATTTAATTTACCACCTTCAGTAAAAATCGTGCCTAAATAGCTGAAATGTTTCACTTGTTCCACAGGTTCTCCATTCACAACACAGTTGACATTTTCAATGATTCTGCCTATTTTCATTGTCTTTGTCTTTTTATTGCTGACCTTCATACCATATCTATTACAACAGTTATTCAATTTAGTCAGGGAATCTTGCAGACTTGTAGCGGATTTATTTAGAAGTATAACATCTTCCTCATAAAGCAAAGAGCTGACATTAACATCTCCAATTTTGATATCGTGTTTACTACCACTTTCCTTCATAATGTGATCCATATAGATAATGAATAACAGAGGGGATAATGTACATCCTTGTCTCACACCAGATTTCACATTAAACCATCTTCCTGTACTTCCTTCAATTCTAACTGCTGACTTACAACTCAAATAAAGACTAAGTATTGCTTGATATAATGCCCCACTCACACCATATAACTGTAGCGTATTGAATAGCTTCTCTCTTGGCACCTTGTCATATGCCTTTTTCAAATCGACAAAACTTAAATACAGATCTTTGTTATATTCCCATGATTTCTCGAATATTTGTCATAAAGTGAAGATCTGATCCTGACAGCCTCTATTTGGCCTGAATCCAGCTTTTCTTTCACAATTCTTCTCAACCGTTTCTCAAGTATACTTGCATAGATCTTGCCTGGAACACTCAGTAGGGAAATACCTCTATAATTCTCACATTCACTTTTATTTCCCTTTTTATATATGGGTACTATGAGAGCTCTACTCCAATCATCGGGAATTTGTCCCTCTGTCCAGGCTTTCTGAACTATGCAGTGCAGCCACTGTAAAACTTTTATACCACCATACTTCAGTATTTCTGGTTGAATATCATCTACTCCTGCTGCCTTTCCACATTTTAAGCCTTAGATAGCTTTTTCTACTTCAAGTATGGATATGTATTCCTGACTGCATGCCTGATCAGTGTTTTTTACCACTGTGCTGTTATCACTGCTTATTTCATTTAGCAGTTTTTCAAAGTAATTACTCCATACTTCAAGGATATCTTTTTCTTCCATTTTCATGTCACCTTTATCATCTCTAACTCCTTTTACAGCACTCTTTCCTCCATTCCTAAGCTTCTTGATAGTTATTTTCTATATTCTTGCCAAAGTCCTCCCCTGACTTTTGTTTTGCTATTTTTACAGCTTGGCATTGTCTCTAAGAGCACAAGTTGACTGATTTGCCAGGAACTTTTGATATGCTTTCTTCTTTTCCTTCACCACCTCTTTAACTTCCTGTGTCCACCATGGAGTTCTAATTTTTCTATCCTTGCAGACAACTTTACCACGGTGCCTCTCTAGCTGAATCAATCAGGGCTTTCTTCAAGGCTTGCCACTGAATCTCCAAGGTTCCTGTTCTCAAACCCTTTCATTTTTTCTTCAATAATCTTTGTGTATTTTAGTCCACAGTTCACATCTGAGAGCTGCTCAACTTTTATTCGCTTTAAAACTTTCTTACATGTTATTCTTTTCAGTATGAAATTCAGTTTTATCCTGCTCAAGACTAAATAGTGATCACTTCCAATTTCAAATCCTCTGTACACTCTGGTGTCGTGCACCCGGGAGAAAACATCACTATCAACAATAACATAGTCAATGAGACTTTTCTTATTCCTTGCCTCTTCTCTCGATGTGAATTTGTGCACATTTTTATGTTGAAACATGGTGTTAGTAATAACGAGTCCATGTCCTGAGCAGAAATCCAACAGATATTTGCCATTGTTATTAGCTTTGCTCTTTTCTCCAAATTTTCCCAAAATATTTTTGTATGTCTGACAATCACTTCATACCCTGCTATTTCGATCCCCAACAAGGACCAAGTTTTCCTTTTTCATAGTGTCAGTTGCTTTCTCTAAAGCCTCAAAAAATTCCTTTACTTCTTCCTTAGTAGAACCTTCTGTGGGACTATTGACAGAAATAAGTCTCATTGTCCAGTTCCCCATTCTGATATTTGCCCACATCACTCTACTTGAGATTGCTGCCATTCAAGAAGATTAGCCTATTTTCTGTTGAATACTATGGCTACTCCTTCTTTTCCTTGATTGTCATTGCCTGAATATAACATTTTGTATTTATTGCTCAGAAAGATCTCACCAGTTTTTGTCTTTTTTGTTTCAGTCACCCCTGTTATGTTGATCTGGTACTTATCTAATTCCTCAGCTAGCTCCATTTCTTTGCCATTCAAGCTTCTTATGTCGATAGTAGATCTTTAACTCTGGTAATGTTCAGTTGGGGGTGTGTTTTTCAGATTTGTTCCAGTAGCTGACTTTTCGCTGTTTGCCCTGGTTCCCTGTCGAAAACAATGGGGGGAGGGCCTTGTTTAACCAGGTGATGCCCCAGCCAGCATGAAATTTTGTCATGTTGTACCATCAATTTTTATTTTGGTTTAACCAATAAGGATACAATTTGATTGGCTAAATTCCAAATTTCCAGCCCATCCTCGTTCGTTCAGTATCCAAGTAGATACCCAACAGGGTTCACCACGAGAAGGTGAGGCTCGGACATTAGGTAAGAAGCTCTGGTCGGTTCTCCGCATTCCTTTAAAGGCTGTGTGGAGGTCTCCTCTCAGTTATACAGGTGCAATAATATGGTATACTCCAGGGTGGGCTACAGAGGGAGTGGGTTCTTGGATCAGTTGAGTAAGCTGTTTAATTTTGCAGGATGTTTAAAGGTGGGTTTGAGGTTATATTTCTGTAGTATTCTGTTTATTTTATCTCATGTCCCTTTAAGGAATGGTTATAGTTTTATTGAGATCTCGTAGAGAATTTTTGTTAATAGTGTTTTGACTGTAACCATTTTTTAGGAAAGTATTGCTGATAACTTTAAATTCATCTTTAAGCACTTGTTCATTGGGGCAAATCTTGAAAGCCCTGTTTTTTAGAGTATTAATGATACCTAGTTTTTGTGTTGGGTGGTGGTAGGAGTTTGTGTATACATTGGCCAGTATGTGTTGGTTTCCGGTAAACAGTGAAGGAAAGACTGCCAGAAGGAAGACATGTGACAAGTGTATCTAGAAACGGAAGTGTGTTCTGCTTTTCAATCTCAATTGTGAACTGTTTGTGTTTTGTTTAGGTGGCTAAGGAAAGTGTCTAGTGTCTGGCGGCCATGGGGCCAGATCATGAAAACATTGTCAATATACCTAAGCCACACTTTGGGTTTTAAAGGAGAGGAATCTAGAGCATGTCGTTCAAAATGTTCCATATAAAAGTTAGCAATGGGGGGGGAGATAATGGTGAGCCCGTGGCTGTGCCTTCTTTTTGTAGGTAGAAAGCATTTTGCTATACAAAATAACCAGATCGAAATACATGCACAAAGAACAGTGTGTGATGTCTGGAGAGAATATGTCCTGTGAAAGAAGGATTGTGTCATTGATTGGGACATTCGTAAAGAAGGCAGAGATGTCAAAACTGACTAATAAATCATCTTTTTCTAATCTAATGTCTTTGATTATGTTGAAGCATTGTTTGCTGATATAGGTGAGAGAATGACCTACCAACTCCTCAAGTGTTGACGCGAATTTCTTGGCTAGGTGATAATTCGGGCTGTCTATACCTTCGACTATCGGCCGGAGTGGTGTGTTTTGTTTGTGTATCTTTGGTAGACCGTAAATTCTCAGACAACGAGCATAGTGCAGAAGTAATTTTTTTATTGTACCTTCGGGCCATGTAGTAACTGATTTAAGTAGCTTCTCTGTTTTCTTTTTTATTCTATTTGTAGGGTCGTAGTTAACAAATTGATGTGTATTGTCCGAAACTGTTTAGCAGATTAATTTTTTTCTAAATATTTTGTTCGATTTAGAATAATGGTGGCATTGCCTTTATTGGCTCTAGTTCTTAAGATGTCCAGATTTGATTTTAGTAATTTCACCGCTGTTATTCGTGTTTTGTTAAGTTGCTTGTTATTGTTTTCTTATAATTTACATTTAAAATGTTGGCAATTTCTAAACGTATTTTATCTGTTTTGGTAGTTGGGATTAATCATAAGCTTCTTTCAATATTATAAATAAAATCCAGTTTGTTCATCGATCTGGCTGCTACGGCACAGTTTAAACCTTTGCTGAGTAGCGAGAGCTCATCTTTGTTTAAGGCATCGTTGGATTGGTTGACTACATTACTTTTACCTGACGGCAGTTGGTGGCTCCTGTTATTTCATGCTTCTGGTTGGTTGTTAATCCTTCAAACTAAGAAAGAAAATCTCATATCCAAATTTCATAGACTGAAAGATCAACAAATCCAATGGACATTTTTGAATTTCTCCGCAGTGAATGTTAACAACCAACCAGAATCAAGAAATAACAGGAGACACCAATCAACGTCAGGTAAAGGTAACATAGGCAACCTATCCAACGATGTCTGACAATCATTTCATGCTATGCTATTTAGATCCCACCAACTTTTCCTTTTTCGTAGTGTCAGTTGCTTTCCTCTAAAGCCTAAAAAAAATTCCTTCACTTTTACTAGTAGAACCTTATATGAGACTATAGGCACAAATAAGTCTCATTGTCCAGTTCCCCATTCTGATATTTGCCCACATCATTCTACTTGATATTGCTTGCCATTCAAGAAGATTAGCATCATATTTAGTGTTCGATACTATAGCTACTCCTTCTTTTCCTTGATTGTCATTGCCTGAATATAATGTTTTGTATTTATTGCTCAGAAAGATCTCACTAGTCTTTGTCTTTTTTGTTTCAGTCACTCGTATTATGTCAAGATCAGTATTATCAATATAAGAAGCCATTTAGGCTTCTTATATTGATAGTACTGATCTTGAATTCTGATGATGTTGAGTTGGAGTGTGTTTCAGGATTTGTTCCAGTAGCTTACTTTTTACTGTTTGCCCTGATTCCCTAGTGAAAACAATGGGGGCCTGGTTTAACAGGACGATGTTCAAGTTGGCATGAAATTCTGTCATGTTGTACCATCATTTTATATTGTGATTTAAGCCAATTAGAATACAATTTGGTTGGCTAAATCCCAAATTGCCAGCCCATCCTTGTTCATTCATTATCCAGGTAGATCACTGGCATAGCTATAGCTTTTACTGCCCCTCTCAATACACACCAAAAATACTACAAAAAGTCAAAACGACGTAGGGAAAGAAATTAAACTAAAATAAACATAAACACTATGTTTATGTTTATTTTAATCATTGAAAACTAATTATTAATTAATGAAATTACCAAATTAACATAAATTGAATAATCGTCGAAAAATAAAATCGTCTCATATGGGAAGTGCTTCCCCATGCGGACAGTCCCCTCTGCACCCCCCCCCAGCTACACCACTGAGGTAGATACCTAACAAGGTGCACCATGAGAAGGTGAGGATTGGACATTAGGGCAGAAGCCCTGGTAGGTTCTCCACATTCCTTTAAAAGCAATTGGAGGTCTCCCCTCAGTTATACAGCTTTGATCCTTTCATGGTTTTCCAAGCGAAGTGGTAACATCTACAGTATATTAGGAAAAGTTGGTTGTGAAAGGTTTGGTGTGTTGGAGTTATCTGCTAATTAGTGGGTAGGTGAACTATTTGTGCTGGATCATTACTAGCTACAACAACAAAACATTGCTTTTAGCTTAATCAGTAGAATTAGAGAAGGAAAATCGTTTTGAATTATGAAAATAGAATGTATTGAGGAAGTTTACTATTTGAATATTTGAACTGCAAAAAACCAAACTTCTGACATATCTATTTAGAGAAATTTTTAGAATTAGATGCGTGATAAAGACAAAAAGTGAATTCAGCAAAGTATGGCAGGGAAATTTTGAGTTGGGAGAAATCAAAGGAATGGATTGTAGGTTTGATATTTTCTGCTGTTTCAGTTTTGTGAGAAAGAACATCTGATTTGGATAAATGCTGTGGTGCACTTTACCTAGGTTTGTTAAGGCTCTAAGTGTTGTTGATGCAGATACAAAAATGTTTTAATGTATTTTTGTTGTGTTTGTGGGTTTTATTTAGTTGGATGTTTGGCTCCCCCCCCCCATCTACAGTATTAGTGCATCTGTATCCATTTGTCATCTCCCAATAACAGTGAAGAAACATAGAGTAAACCATGTTTCTTCACTTTATTAGCAAATATATTTTATTTGCTAATAAATATATGAAAACACAATTGCTGTTATCCTCACATTTTAAATGAATAGCTTGCCAATTTTAGAGATATTATTTTACCAAAGTATGCTTGTTGGAAGAAATTAATAAGGGTAGTGTTATACCTTCCCTTTTATCGTGTTCCTTGTTATTATTATTAACCTTATCTCGTCCTTCTGTTAATCGATTTACTTTAATTCTGACTTTGACTGACTACCTTCAAAATCCTATCTTAACACAAGCTATGGTGCTAGACTCAGAAGGCCATCTAACAACTTAGCCGAATACTTAGAGTCACCACGTGTATTGAACTCTCAGACAAAGGGACTATCTCTTTGTTGGAGACAAATCCTTTGTATTAACTGTCCGAAGTTGTTTCCCCATCAGATACTGGCAAATTTATTTGTTCCGCTGTGCCAGCCAATATCCTTAGGTTAGGAGGAATCCTTAACCAGGGAACTTCTCTCAGAAATTATACAGAGGTGATTATCCTAATACTTATCCTTCAGCACCTAATTATCTAAACTAATTACACCCAATGATGCTTACAATCGTGGCCTATATATTCAATTATATCCTGCATTAGGTTCGGAATTTTATGAGTGATGAGTTGAATTCAAGCACAGGCTATTTTTTAGGTTAAAACATAAAGCACATTTTATTAAGATCACTAACTTGTACATAGTTACCTATATATTCAATTCGTGGCCTATATATTCAATTATATCCTGCATTAGGTTCGGAATTTTATGAGTGATGAGTTGAATTCAAGCACAGGCTATTTTTTAGGTTAAAACATAAAGCACATTTTATTAAGATCACTAACTTGTACATAGTTACATTCATTCTCATTATTAGATTAAAGTCAGACTCAGGTGAGGAGCTATTATTGATATTTAGAACTTAATTGGGAATCTAACAAGATTCCCAATTATTTAAATTTATTTAAATATTTATTATTTAACATTAATAATTAATATTAAAAATATTAATTATTTAACAATTATATAACAAGATTGGGAATCTGAGCTCCTTCACAATTTCACTCAATTGACTGTACACAATACACATTATCAAATTCTAATCTTCACAGTTTATCCTATCAAGCTATGTCACAAGTTACAAATCGTGATTATCACACTCTACCTAATTCACAATCTGAGGCAAAGCTACCGATAGAGCTAAACCTTTGCAGTTAACGCTAATCACTTAAAGTTCCTTACTAGAATGTCCGTTCACAGTTAATACTTAACTGCAATTCACACTTATCTCGCAGCATGCTTCTCTATTAACATAAAGGAGAATAAAACAGTACTTTACCAAGATAGTCCACATTCTGCATACAGTGATAGGTTCTGCTTCCTTGAAAACTGGGTCAGGAACATCATAGAATTACCTTTACACATGTGGTCATACACGCTATTCATCTCGTCTGCCCCTTCAGTACGGCTGGTGATCTGTCCACGCTGGTCTGGTTCCGTTGCCGGTTGTTCTATTCCACATCATCATCTCAGCGATCATGTACACAGGAAATTCTGCTGCCGATATTGAACATCTATGGGCTATCCTGTATTGTTCAAAAACTTTTAAAGCAAACCCTTTTTATTTAGCACCCTCTTTTCTTTTACAAATCTTCACCTGAATTCGAGCGTGAGCCGCTTTCCAATAATTTACACTGCCGCAAGCTTAACGCTACCCAAGCACCTTGAACTGTAGATTACTTACATTTCACATAGAACATAATATGGTCGTTACAACTTACTAAAACATAATTCTTTACACAGAAAAACTTAACATATTGGATTTACGCTTTGTATCTTTACATAAAATATTCGTTCTCGTTCTGTATACTCTTTTCATAATCAGTATCTATACTAAAGCTCAAGTATCTCTTAATTGTTTTCTAATTCTTGTTGAATCCTGAATAAAAATCAAAAAATTATAGAATTTCCCATTCAAGATTCAACAAATAGTGAACATAAAATAAAAAAAATCATTTACAATACACACTGATAATGGCAAACAACAAAATAGAACCGGAAAAAATTAAGGAGGAATAAATACAGTATCAAATAAAATAGGATTATGGAACTATGAAAAAAATTAAAATAGCAAAAAATATTAAAGATTACCAGATGACAGAAGAATAAATAACAATAGACAAAACAAAATACAGTATAGAAAGAAAAAGAAATCACCTAGGCTAGTGGATGGCTTTTGCTGAACTGAAAATTAAGCTCAACTTTTTTAATTAGTGTCATCCCAGATATGACATACAGATTTGAGATATGAGTAATAGTCAAACAAATTTTGGACAAATTGAGAAAAACTGAGTGTGAAATGGAAAGAGGACCATAAATATCAAACAACATGACAGAATGAAGATATAAGAATAGAAATAAAGATGTTGGATATAGGGGAAGAGATTTTAAAACGAAAATGGGAATGATAAGGTCATATTATATGGGTAAAAAGGAAGCATAATGTCTGGATGACATTCTCTTTATGCTTTCTTTTTACCCATGGATAGAAGATAGAATGATGACCTAGTGGAGATGATTAAAGAATGTTAGCATCAGGAAGTCTGCAACATAGAAAAATGGAGACAAATTGTGACAACCTATAACCATAAATGGTTATAAGAAGTTGGAAGTTTATTTTCCACTTGGTTAGACTATAATAAATTTAATTTAATCCTTTATCCAAGTGTAAGCAAACAAATTTTGCACTTGAAGTATCTTCAGGACTGCGGCAACTCGTAGTAAAGGTGGACTAAGCTCTCATCACTCCTTGTCTCAGTATCTCCCATAATGCATAGCACATCTCCTTGCGGACATGTATAATGCTATGCATTAAGGGAAGGGCCACTACTCAGACCAGTTTCAACCTTTATTGAGGTCTCATCAGTGGGAGCCAGACCCAGAAGTGGTGATACTAAGGCATACCCAAAATAAACTTCCAACATCTTTCTCTAAATCCAGAGTAATTTAATAATAAGGTGGTACACCTTTTGGCAACTCTTATAAGTAAATATGACCTCTCCATTGCTTCTGCCTTAGTATCACCATTTCTGGGTCTGGCTCCCATTGACAAGACCTCAATAAATGTCGAAACCAGTCTGGGTAGTGGCCCTTACCTTAATGCTTAGCATTATACATGTCTGCAAGGAGATGTGCTTTGCATTATGGGAGATACTGAGACAAGGAGTGATGAGAACTTGGTCCAGCTTTACTACGAGTTGCCTCAGTCCTGAAGATACTTAAGGTGCAAACTTTGTTTGCTTCCACTTGGATAAAGGATTAAACTAAATTTATTATAGCCTAACCAAGTGGAAAAGAACTTACAACATCTTTCTCTGAATACATAGTAATTTAATAATAAGGTGGTATACCTTTTGGCAACTCGTATAAGTAAATATGATCTCTCCATTGCTTCTGCCTTAATATCACCTCTTCTGGGTCTGGCTCCCACTGACGAGACCTCAATAAAGGTTGAAACCGGTCTGGGTAGTGGCCCTTCCCTTAATGCATAGCATTATCTATGTCTGCAAGGAGATGTGCTTTGCATTATGTGAGATACTGAGACAAAGAGTGATGAGAGCTTGGTCCTTGCCTCAGTCCTGAAGATACTTCTTGCTGAAACTTTGTTTGCTTACACTTGGATAAAGGATTAAACTAAATTTATTATTTGTTATAAGAAGTGTTTAAAGAGAACATTTTTCATAGTTGGTGTTGGAATAAAGTTAATTAAGGAGTAGATACATGTAATGGGCGGATGAAAGAATCACAGACATGCCTTCAACACAGATTACCTAGTCTTCAGTCCATGCACTGCCTTGATAAAGCTCTTCCCCCCCCCCTCCCCACACACAGACATACCACTATACTAGGATTTCCTCCAGTCATACATAATCTGAAATAATTGCCCACAAGCTGATTAATGCACTGTCATCAGGTTCAGTCCACTAGATGGTAGACTGGACTGAACTTTATGGTGAACCTGCTATAACTTTGAATGAACATGTTCTGTAACTTTGTTTATAGCCTGCCTTTGGAGGATATCACCTCACCAGCATTCATACAAGAAAAACACATAGGGACTGAGACCAGATACTTTGCCTTGAGGCCTGAAGTGGTTGATGCCACATCATGCCTTCAATATGCAAGGTGATGATGGTGTTTCTCCAGGTGATGAAAGTCCTCTAGTAGGCATTTTCTCCATGGATTATGTTTTTTTTTTGCAATATTGCCTACCACATTTGCCAAAATTCACTTGTTGAAACCGTCTTCACCACAGGAAATTGGGGTTGGGTTAGCATGGCTGTGTGTCATACGTTAACTGTTATTGTTAATTTGTTGTAATTGATTAATTCACTTGTTTGTTATAGATTTATATGTCTTGCAAGCTGAAGATATGTGGTGCTCTGTATTTAGTACCACTCAAGAAAAAACAATTGAAAAATTTTTCTTGTGCACATTATTTAAGTGCTGTAAATGTGCATTTTTTAATGAATTCTATTCAGTCGTTTGATTCACTTGATATTTGTCATTGTAAAATAATGATTCAGCTCTTTAAGAGCCAAGCCAACTTCAATCAAGATATAGTGCTGATTCCACTTGGAAGATTCCCAGCCTTTTTTGAAAACATTTATATTAAAATTTTGTGCAACCCAATTTTTTTGTTTACATTTTGAACAATTATTTTAAAAGTTATACAAAAATAAATCAATAAATAATACTCAGTAGGATTTAACTATGTTAGTATATTATGAAGATTGTTTCAGATGAATTTATCAGTGATTGGCATGTTGTGTGAGGAAATGGACATTTGGGAGAAAATTTGCTGTTCCACATGCACACATACCATTCCTAATATAATATTCTACATTGTCTATTCTTTGAAAACCCTTCAGTGTTCAACAAGATAGCTACATCATTTCTTATCATTATACTTTGATATTATTACTGTTTATTTGGTCATATCATTATTGTTGCTATCATCTTCAGCCTTGTCTTCAACTGCCATAAATATGTATACAGGTAATTGAGACAAACCCATGTGTTTATTGCTTTTATATGGATTTATATTCTTAAAATAAAAATTATAGGTTATCCATTTTGCATCAACCAGTTTTCTAATATTTCCATATGCTAAAATATAAATTCATTTTCTTCATCTTCCCATAGTCCATAACAACTGGACTGTTGAGCAGACAGATGTCAGGAAATATACCTGACAAAAATCTTCCAATTAGTACTTGATTGACATTTAGCTTTAACCTCTGTAAGTGAAGAACCTGTCCAGTTTTTTATATTGTCTATCCAGTTTATTCTAGTCAGCCTTTTGGAGGTGTTTTTTTTTAAATAAGTTCTCTGAGAATTTGCCTTGGAAGGCCATCAGATCTACTTATATAACTAAGCCATATCAGTTGTTTCCTTCAAATCTTTGTTATGGTGTTATCTCTTGGACCGGTGAAAGAACTGATTCTTAGTTTTACTTCAGAATTTTTGATATAATCAATGCTTTGGTATCTTTAGGAGATATTTATAGCACCTCATTTCAAATGCCAACAACCTTTTTACATCTTCTTTTAAGAGAATCCAAGTTTCATTTCCATATAGGAGTATGGAATGAACTTGTGTTTAAAAAAGATGTAATCTGTTTCTAAGTTGGTGCGCAGTCAAACCACTGTTTCACTGTGCACTAATATTTTGGTCAGATTTCAGATCAGAAATGGTCAAAGAAGGTTCTCCTTCTTTGACCATTTCTGATGGTATATTGTCAATTCTTGGTGTTTTTCCTGTTTTTGATCTTAACATGACTCTTTCTACTTCTCTAAGTATAGGATAGTCATTATTCTCTGTTATCATTGGGACAATCCCCTTTAAAATTTTGATGCTCCAAGTTATTATCATATTTGAATAATTTACTTGAATAATCATACCATCTTTTTCAGAATTTTTTCATGATCAGTAATATTTACTCCATTCTCATCCTCAATTATCTGGTATGCCATTGTATAGTTATTCTTTTGAAGATTATCCTCAATTTCTTTGCATTCTCTAGATAACAATTGTTTTTTTGAGTTTTATCTCTTTTTTAATCTGTCTATCAGATAATTATCTGCGCATTGTGATCTCCTTGGCTGATCACAAAGTTCTAATATTCCTTAGGTAATCCAGATTTTCTTGATATAGCATTCTCTTCATAAAATGTTTTCAACTGTTTCAATGATATCAGTGAAAATTGTTGGTAAGAGGCATCAGAATCAAAAGAGTCAGACAGGATTTCAGAAAGAGAAGAATCATTTGCTTTAAATTCTTTAATGGTATTTGATTTGAGTTGTATAATGTTAAACTTTTGTCTTATTTTCTGTGTGATTCTCATTGCAAGTTTCATCATAAATGTTGCTATGACTAAATTATGGTCATTTCAGTGTCAGCACTCTGGGACAATCTAATTCTTCCCCAGTTTGTACAGGTTTTGTGTTTAGTTTTTATAAGTATACAATTAGTAAGGTTCTGAATTCTTCTAAATTCATTTTATTTATCTTTATTTAAGGGTTGGGGCTGGTATAATTATTAGTACTAAAAAAAATCACCTGAATGTTCTAGATTTTAGCTTTGCATGGTATGTGTGAGAGAGAGAGAGATTTTTTTTATCTCCAATGATATCTCTCACTGTTGTGATTTTATGATATTTTAATAATCATCTTTTTATTTACAGGCATGATGAAGTATATTCTTGGAGTAATATTAATTGTTGTGTTCATAATATCATTGTTGGGAAATTATGGTTCGAACAGGTGAGTAAATTTATGTTTTGAAACTTTGTTCATGAAGATCTTCAAGAAAATGCATTACCTGCACATTCTACATTATCTTATATTATGTGATGTGTGAACAACATATCTTTTGGCAATGCATTTTGTGATAGTATATGAGAAATAGCACATATCAACAAAAATATAGTGTCAATGTAACTTTATAGTTTGCAATGATTTGTTATTGGAAAATAGATCAGACCAAGTTGAACACATTTTCATTTCAAGCAGAATTTTATTCTGCAATAATCAGCCCTGCTCTTAGTAAAGAAGCAGAAACTATAATAACAAACTTGTTGAACAGTTTTACCTATCCCCAAACCAAGCAGAATGTAGGTAGTAAAGAAGGTTCAGAATAAGCTTAAGGTATCTTCTGCAGATAATTTCCACAAGAAATTTAACTATTGTCAAATGAGCATGTTCAAGCATGATACATTAATCTTTAGAGCCAAAGTGATTCTTAAATCCAATTTACATCATCAATAACTAGATCAGCCAAACCTTGTGCAGATAGTCTGAGACTGTCTGGAAAATGAAGAGCATATCTACCGCTGCTCACTTTCAGTCCTGGACACAGTGAAATATAGTTGTTGCTGAGCAAATGCACAAATGAAAAAAAAAAAGCATCCTTTTCCTATTCCCCCCTCCCCCAGCCTGAAAGGAAGACTGGAGATATTCTTTGTTGGATAGCCAAGATAGATTGCACAGTTTTGGTTTGAGAAAAAAGAGGTCTGCAACACAATTTCAGAAGAATTTCTGCACATAATACTCCAAAGAACCTCCCAGTAGGTGCATTTTCTACACGTGGCACAAGAATTTTGGGGAAACAGGCTGTTCTGTACATCATCCAAGGTCAACAGGAATGCCACATGCTGCCAGTGCTGTTGTGTAAGAACCTCAGGAAAGTTTCCAGAGAAGTCCTGGAAAGTCAACCAGATGGGCGTCTCTTTAATTGGAATTCCACATGCGACTGTGTGGCATGTTTTACAATAGCATCTACATTTAAGTCCCTACAAATTTACCCTCATACAACATTTGAAGAAAGATGATAGAAGATAAGCCAGGATTTCTATATGGAAATGATGAGTAGGATAGAACAAAATTAGAACTTTTTTGGACACGATCGTTTTCATTGACAAGTGCACTTTACACGTAACAGCAAGTAAACACTCACAACTGCAGAATTTGGGGAAGCGAAAATCCACGTGCCATCATAGAACGTGTTTTCGGCATCCCAAGGGCTAATGTTTTTTGCAACATAAACAAGAAGAAAGTGTGTGGACCCTTCTTTTTTTGTAATCTTCTGTTACTGGTGGTGTGTATCTGGACATGCTACAAGGATACCTAATACCACAATTTAATGACTATGACCACAACGAACACTTATATTTCAGTAAGGTTGTACCTCGACAGCCATTTTCCAGGCAGATGAATTGGTAGAGGTGGGGGTTGCCTGTAGCATGGCCAATGCATTCCCTAATTATGCCATTAGATTTTTTCTCGTGGGACTTTGCAAAAAATCAAGTGTTTGTACCACCACTACCAGCCAATTTGGATGAGCTATGTTCCAGAATTACAGCTGCCATTGCTGAAGTTACGGCTGATATGCTAGTCACGTGTGGCAGGAAATTGATTACAGATGAGACAACTGCAGAATTACTGGAGGCAGGCACATTGAACTTTAACTGTCTGTGTTGAAACTTCAAGTGTTACGCTACATTTGCATGGTAATAAAAATTGTGCATCTATAACAATTTACCTTCTTCATTCAGAGTCATATACCGTTTGAAAAACACCCTATATATATATAGCCAGCCTGGTTGGCCAAACAGTTAGTGTATCCGCTCTCCAGCCAAAAGGCTGTGGGTTCGAATCCCTTGGGCATGGATGTTTGTGATTGTTTGTGGAAATACCATTGGTGGAGCAGAGAGAGAGAGAGAGATGTAGATTAGGTGTCCTCCCTCGATGTATAATTGTAACCTTAGTATGGCACAGCATGATCTTTGTAGTTTTTGTGCCAAATAAACTATAAACCAACCGACTGACCTTCCTCGATGAGTCTTCAGACTCCTTGAAGGTGTCATGTAAAATAATATATATATATTAGGCAAATAAGTTTGTGTGGTTTAATGCTATATTGGCAAATAAGTTTGTGTGGTTTAATGCTATATTGGCAAATAAGTTTGTTTGGTTTATGCATTAGTACAAGTTTATGCCGCTTCGCCTGTCGCTATTGCGCAGTTGAAAGGCAACATTTCACATAACCTTTCAGCGAATTTTCGTTTGGCCTACTTCAATTGCGTGTGTGTAACATATTTTTAGAAATGGAAGGCCCATAAAAAAAATATGCAGCGTATATGGGGATGATGCCTTAACAGAATTCTTATGCCAAAAGTAGTTTGCCAAATTCAGTTCTGGAGATTTCGACGTCAATGATGCGCCAGTCACCCAACCGAGGGTGATCCAAGTGTTGTGAAGGATATCGTCAACAAAAATCCATCACAAACAGTGTGGGAGATTGCTGCAGTACTGAACATATTCCATACAAGCATTGAAAAACCATTTACTGGGATATGTTTCAAAACTCAATGTTTGGGTGCCGCATGAATTGACTAAGGCCAATATGACTGCTCGCATATCCATCTGTGACGTCACCAAGAAAATGACCCATTTTTGAAGTGGATGATTACGGGAGATGAAAAATGGATTGTGTACGATAATGTGGTATGTAAAAGATCATGGGGGGCACAAGAGCGAACTGTTACAAACACACTCGAAAGTGGGATTGCACCCAAAGACGATCATGCTCTCTGTGTGGTGGGATTATAAAGGTGTTGTCCACTATGAGGTGTTACCATCAGGTAAAACGATTGATTCAACTGTCTGTTGCTCACAGTTAATGCGACTGGCCCGTGCAGTTAGCACAAAACGTCCTGAATTGGCAAATCGGAAAGGAGTTGTCTTTCACCACGACAAAGCCAGATCCCACACATCGTTAACAACCCGGAATAATTGTTACGTCTTGGCTGGGATGTTTTGCCGCATCTTCTGTATTCACCGGACCTGGCACCTTCTGATTGCCACTTATTCCGTTCGTTGCAGAATTCTCTGAATGGGAAAACCTTCGCTAATGACGAGGCTGTCAAAAGACACCTGGATCAGTTTTTCGCCAGTAAACCTCAGTAGTTTTATGAATGTGGCATAATGAAGTTGGTGGGCAGATGGCAAGAGGTCATTGATAAAGAGATTATATACTCAATATATAACTGACTAGTATGTATTATATATATTAAATAAAATGTGTTTCATTCCACTCTGAAAAACCGAACGAAATTATTTGTCAACCCAATATATATCTCCTAGCAAATAGGCATTACACCATAGACGACTATTGAGGAATCAACTAACAGGCAGGAGTCAAGGTTAGCATCCAAATTGTCAGAGGTAAGGCCAACTATTGCTTGGGCATCACTAGGTGGTGGATGAGTTTAGACTGCTTAGTATAATACCACCACTTTGCTTATTGGAAATGAAGTGACCAAAAACTATGTTAGGATTTGAGACCAAAGATTCAGATTACTTATTCCTCATACCTTTAAGAACCTCAATAGACCTTTCAGTACCAACAATTCTTTTGTTGTTATATTTGAATTCCATTCAAGATGTGTAGAACCTTTATAAGTTTTTTTTTTTTTTTAACTGAAGACTAGTTACCTATCTCATATTGGGTGGCAGGGTTTTCCTCTTAGGAACCTGGGTTTTGTACCTTATCATATGGATAGGTACATACACTATATGTCGCATCACCCCCCCCCCTCCTAGCAATATGGTGTTATCAAAACCTTAGCTAATCAAGCTAGAACTGTTTGCTTAAACCACACTAGTCTTCCCACAGAAATAAATCACATCTGCAACATAATCAACAGAACATTGTCCCCTCACACACACACACACACAAAATTCCATTGCCATTCCCTACAATCAGGAAATGTACAGAAAGGACACTCAGAAAATAATTTCACAGGTTTTAGAATAGTACAACACACACTCCTTCAAGCTATACAAAAATTAGCTACCTTTATCTGCTCATCAAAATCATCTAGAACAGGAGTCTACAGCATTCACTGCTCTTGCAAACTTTCATATTTTGATCAGACAGGAAGAACTGCCAATATCCACCTGGAGGAACACAACTATACATTATCCGTTGTTTGTGCTACAGCCATTCTACTGTAGTAGACCTCACTGTGAATACAAATCACCAGATCCAATGAAACAAAACCTCCCTTTTATACAGGATCAGATATAAATCAAAGAGATTATTTCTAGAATCTGTTACAGGATCACAACACTCACTAAATCTGAGCAAATTCAGCTGTCTCACTTTACCTAAAATATGGAAGACAGTTATTTTTTTAGACCCTCTGAAAGTTTCCATCACTACATGTAGTGGGCACCAGTTAGGCTTGTTAGGTATAGGTACCTCCCTTTTGTACTCTGTGTGTGCCTGTGTGCACTTAATTCTATTTCTTTATGCCCATGAAGATGTCATGGTGACCAAGGCAAAATATTGGAATAGTAATTTATTAGAAAAATAAATTTACTCAGTCATTAATGCCGATAGATGTGTTTTTTTCACTAAACATCAGCATGAATGATTTGCTTAAGAATCAAAGCCAGAAAATTGGGAGAAGACCTCCATATAGCCTTTAGGGAATGCAGAGAACGGACTGCGATTTCTGACCTAATGTCCTATTTTCACCTTTATGTGGTGTACACCGTTAATAGGTATCTACTGGGTACTGAATGAATGAATGAATGAGGATGGGCTGGAAATTTGGGAGTTAGACAACCAAATTGTGCTCTCTATTGGCTTAAACCAGAAATATGTATGATGGGTTTTCATACTGGCTGAAGCATCGCCTGGTTAAAGCGGGCTTCACTATTTTCATCAGGGGAAACCAGGGAAAACACTGTAAAGCCTGCTACTGCAGCAGAATGTAATGTCAGAAGAATTGAAGATAGGAACTATGAACATAAGAAGTATTAAGGGAAAAGAAGTCAAACTTGCAGAATAACTGAAAAAGTAACATGTGGATGTAATTGGCATTACTAAGACAATAATTCAGAGGACTCACTCAGGTTAAATTCATTTGACTGGAGTAGAGCTCTCATAGTTCCCATTATAAAAAGGATAATATTTCTATAGAATTCAGGAGGTTTGGAGGCCAAGAAGCCGCATAGTCTCAATTTCAGTTCCTCTAATGTATTGTATTTCATTAATAAAATGTTGCAAACTTCGAATTAAGTGGTAATCTGAAGGTGTAAGATCAGGAAAATACAGAGGATGTGGAAGAAGCTTTTTACAGCCAAATTCCTCGCTCTTGGTACAGGTGATTCTTGCACTATGAGGGCATACATTATCATGGTGAAAAACAAAACACCCTTTCAATTGACCAGAGAACACCTCTTTTCTTACAGTTTTTCATTCACTCAATCGAGTTGCTCATAGTATACTTCAGCTGTGATTATTTGGTTTTGTTGAAGAGTTCCAAGTGTATAATACTATCCATATCCACCGAACGTGTAAGAAAACCTGAGGCTGAAGAAGGTTTTGTTTTGACTGAGGTTTAGCCTGTTCCTTTGAATGAACCCACTGTCATCGGTGCTTAACATTCTTATAAAGTATCCACTTTTCATTATTGATGACAACATGACTCAAAAACGGAGATTGAACCTCTCTAGAATGAAGCGCAGTGCAGATGCTGACGCTCTCTTTGATTGTTTGTTTGTTGTTTGTCAACTCATAAGGAACTTAGATGCTATTCCAAGTTCTTGCAAATGATAATGGATTGTCGATGATGATGATGAATTAAGGTCTTTTGCTAAATCTTCAACAGTTTTATTATCGTTTCTTGCAATAGCAGCTTAACATCATTATCGAGAGAAAGATAGGGTACTCAGAGCAAGGGGGTCTTTCAAGCTAAAGTTCCCTTGTTGAAATTTTTGGAAATGCTGCTGGCACTTTTCCACATTCAAAACATTCCGTGGTAAAATTTAATTATTATACGTTTTTTTTTTTTATAAAACTTATTTCATTTACTTTATCTTAACTTGATGTCACTTTATTCATTCATTTCAAACTCTATGTTTAGGCTATTTCTACTTTAAACATAAGCCTCTCAAGATTAATCCTTTTGTGACCTACTTCTGTCCCCCCACCTGCTATTAGACAAACTTAGTGATACAAGTAAGTCTAATGTGAGCAGTTTCCCTCTCTCACACAAAATCAAATTAGGATTTTTTTTTTTTTTTTCGACTGCACCACCCGATTTGATTGGATATTGTTAGAAAGATGGGGTGGGAAAAACAGGAAGTAATCAAGCAAATTTAACTTTTAGAGATAGTGCATTGACTAAGGAAAACAAACCAGGTAATTACAAAAACACATTTTTTTTTTTTGCTGAAACAATAACTACAAAGGACATAAGTTACTGAGAAGTTAAACCACACAACCATTTAACACACACACATTGGAATATAAAATTCATGCAATAAAGCTCGCAGTGTATTTAACACTAAGTTAATTTATAATGAAGTTTCCTGTGACATTGCTATACAAAATTTGTGCACTGTGATCACAAGTAACATAAACTCATCCTTTAAGTGTAGCAACTTAAATCTTGTCTAGCTACATACACTCCTTATTGGCACTATTCCCTGTCTTACAAATGAACACACATTCAATATCCAAACACAAAAATAAACATACTATCCTCCCACAACACTTTTGATTTAGAAACCGCCTGTTTACAAATGCTTAAGCAACACATACAATTCCGATACACACTTTAACAAAAATATAAAAGCTGTTGCTTACTCATATAACCAAGCATGAACTGTCCCAAAACTTTTATGGCAAACCACCTCATGACCCTGCCATTCCTTTCCTGGAAAATTTCTTCTTCCTGCTAGGACTTTGCTGGCAGTAGTCTTATAGAACTGCCGACATCGGAAGTTCTCAGATTGGACACTATCGACCCTCTATGGCCTGAAGAATGGCCGGCTACAGGAATACAGCTGGATACTCTGAGAAGGCCGACATCGGGAACACAGCCGGCACCTGTGGGAGAATTGCCGACCACCACAGGGAAAGGCTATGTCAACGACCGGAGAAAAGGAGAGCTACAAGCTCTTTATATACCATACTTATTCCTTTGTTCTCATGGTCTGCTTTTCCGGATGAGCCTATAATGTTATGACATCAATGCTGCATGTTTTGTTAACAACATTTAGCCTCACGACCTCTGGCAGATATTTGTCATTGGTAATCTGGCTAATCCCTACCAAGCTTTGTGACCTATATGCAATTTTACAGCAATTCTTATAACATTATATTCAGCGCATAATATTTTCACATTACATTTTAAATATTTGGAAATACGGAGAGAAATAAAAATTATGTAAGATTGGTTGCAAATTATTTTTTTCTTTCTTGCAGCAGATTTTACACTGTAAACTTGTGCATTTACGGCATGCATTTTTTACAGTGTTAGCAGCATTTTTCTGAACTCATAAAGCATGATGTACTTAATGTGCTCTTATTAGAGCACATCATGCCTAATAATTTCTCTAATCTCTAAACTATGTGCTCTAATCTAAGCTAGTCTGGACATTGAATTATTGAAAATTGAATATCATTGTGCATGTTGCTAAACAATCTTTAGCCCACTGTTACGGAAGACATTACTACAGACTGAGCAAAAATATGAATCTTTTTACTGTAAACAAAAAATTACTTCTGACAACACATTATAATAAATGGGTTGAATATTTCTGGATGCCTGTTGTCTGATGCTGAATGAGTTTGTTGGCTAAAGGCCATGATTTTGCTTTGGTACCTAAATCCATTCCGCGCCCATTTTTTGCATAACAAAGTATAGTTTATTAGCATCTTCGATTGAAGATGCTAATAAACTATGCTTTGAAGTTGCTCCTTTACTCTTTAAAAGCAAATTACCTCCATGTAATTTATCCAGTGCTGAAACCTGTGCACTGTTTTCATTAAGAAGAAAAGAACCATATATGTATTTTGAAAGTAGATAAAAGAAAAGCTGTAGTGGTAATGGATAAGACCTGACTATGAGAGGAAGATAGACTGCCTTTTACAGGATACCTCCACCTATGATGAAATTAGTTATTACCCTACAAATACACAAACAATTAAATAAACTGTTGGATGAAGTTATTAGTTGGGATCAGAATACTTTGGATAAATTATGCACTCAATTTTAAGAACTCTTTGTTTATATGGTCTCCCAAAAATTCATAAAGGTTATTCAGTAAGACCTATCTTAAAAATTTAGAATTGCTAATTTCTTTCACGTTTATTAACTGCCCATATCGAACAGTCCAGATCATTCATCAAGAATTCCACATATTTTCTTGAGAAAATCAAGGATATTCAAATACAAGAGTTGGATTTGTTAGTCAGCTTTGATATTGTTTTCCTCATTACCAACATTCTGTTATCTGACACTGTTAATTTACTATATAGTGATTACCCTCCCGATATTGTGAAGATTTTTGAATTTGTTATAGAATCAGGATATTTCAGTTGGGAAAAACAAGATCTATAGACAGGTTGAAAAGGCACTGCCATGGGTAGCCCTCTTTCTTGAGAAAATCAAGGATATTCAAATACAAGAGTTGGATTTGTTAGTCAGCTTTGATATTGTTTTCCTCATTACCAACATTCTGTTATCTGACACTGTTAATTTACTATATAGTGATTACCCTCCCGATATTGTGAAGATTTTTGAATTTGTTATAGAATCAGGATATTTCAGTTGGGAAAAACAAGATCTATAGACAGGTTGAAAAGGCACTGCCATGGGTAGCCCTCTGTCTCCATCTTTGCCAAACTATTTTTTTAGCCATCTTGAAGATACCATGTTCTCATCCATTCATTCCAGAACTTCTCACTAGTTTTATTATTATGTAATACCTCCAGGGAGTCAAAAGACTCATTGAGAGAGGACACCTACTCTACAACTCTCCATCTCCACCAACTGCAACTGCCTTCATCATCTACACCAACACCATCTACCGCCGACCACCACCACTAGTATTTTCACAGACAATAACAAACATTCATGCCAACGACAGGATTCGAACCCGCAGCCTATTGGCTGGAGAGCGGATGCACTAACCACTTGGCCAAACAGGCTGGCAATGATATGATAAAAATTATGTCAATGATATTTTTGCTGTTTGGCCTCATTCTAAAAATGAACTAATTACTTTCCTACAACAGATTAATAGCCTTCATCCGTGTGTTCAATTCACCATGAAAAAAGAAAATGCTGGTAGTTTACCATTCTTGGACATCCTTCTTACTCGTACAGCCTCTGGTAATTTGTCAAACAGTGTTTATCAAAAATCTACCCTTTCTGGCAGATACATTCATCAAAAGTCTGCTCATCACACATTTCAAAAAATTGGTGTTATCAAGTCTTAAATTAATTTAATTAATAGAACACATAATGTATGTTCCTCTCTCTCTCAAGCTTACGACAGGAACTTCTCACTGTCAGAACTTTAGTGGGATTTAATGGTTATTACCCTCATCAAATCCAGCAGATAATTGACTGCTATGTTTCAATACCTAAGGATTCTTCAATAGACCGCAGGGTTCCATCCGTTATGTTTCTGCTATGTTTGAACCTATTGGTAGAATTTTGAAGGAGTATCAACTTATTCCCACATATTTTCCTATCAACAAAATTTCTTATCTATTATCATCTACAAAAGACAAACTATCACCCCTATCATTAGTTGGTGTTGACTACACCAACAAAAGACAAACCATCACCAATGATAGGGGTGATAGTTTGTCTTTTGTCTCTGACCAGATACTTGGTGAATGTAATTTGACATACTTTGGGCAGACATGCTGTTGTGTGAAAAAAAAAAATTAATGAACATTGGTATTATATTGAATATATGAAACCTCAAAACTCTGGTCTGGCACAATATAAATTAAGGATGCCAAGAAATTATATTCTTGGTATAATCCTTTATCCAAGTTCAGGCAAACAAAGTTTGTGCCTGAAGTAATTTCAGAACTGAGCAAGTCGCATATAGAAGCTAATGACATTTCATCACTTGCCTTAGTATCCCATAATGCAAAGCACATATCCTTACAGACATGTATAATGCTATTCATTATGGGAAGGGTCACTACCCAGACCGGTTTCGACCTTTATTGAGATCTCATCAGTGGGAGCCATAATGCATAACTTTATACATGTCAGTAAGGATGTGTGCTTTGCATTATGGAATAATAAGGCATGCGATGTGAAGTCATTAGCTTCTACATACAAGTTGTCCAGTCCTCAAATTACTTCAGGACTGGGCAACTTGTCTGGCACAACATAAAGATGCCAAGAAATTATATTCTTAGTTTAATCCATTATCCAAGTGTAAGCAAACAAAGTTTCCAGCTGAAGTAATTTCAGGACTTGGACAACTTGCATATAGAAGCTAATGACTTCACATCACTTGCCTTAGTATCTCATTATGCAAAACATTATGGGATACTGCACAAACTTTGTTTGCTTATGCTTGGATAAAGGATTAAACCAAAAATATGATTTCTTTGCATCTTTAATTTATAGTATTACCAAGTGGAAAAACTTCAAACATCTGTCCCTAATCCAGAGTATATTAATAATAATGTGTGACACCTTTAGGCTGGCTACTTGTATAGAGAAATATGACCTGCATTATTTCAACCTTGGTATATCTTCTGGATCTGGCTCCCACTAATGAGACCTCAATAAAGGTCAAAACCAGTCTGGGTAGTGACCCCCCTCCCATAATGCATAGCATTATACATGTCTGTAAGGATATGTGCTTTGCATTATGGGATATTAAAGCAAGTGATGTGAAGGCATTAGCTTCTATATATAAGTTGCTCAGTCCTGAAATTACTTCAGGATTGAGCAACTTCAGGTGCATACTTTGCTTACACTTGGATAAAAGATTAAACAAAGAATATAATTTCTTGGCATCTTTAATTTATAGTATAACCAAGTGGAAGAACTTCCAACTGGCACAACATAGTATTAACACTAAACACAGTATTCATTGGGATGAAGCTCATCTTCTCCATAGAAGCAGTTTTAAATATGAATGCCTTTTTCAGAGATAGTTGCAAAGCCCTTTTTCATCAGCCAGATCTGAATGGAACGATTTTTCTATCTCTCTCCCAAAAATTTGGAAGATTCTCATTTTATGTAAACATCAAAAATAGTTTTAATCTTATTTATTAATATATTTAATTTCTAGCACACGTCAACTGTTTTTTTTTTAATTGATAAACCTATTGTTGTAATGTAACTTATATTTGCATTTCTTTGATTTGCTTATTTTTACTCACTGATGATGTACTGTTATTTTCAGTATGAAATATCTGTACTTTCATTTCATTAAAGTTAATTACTGTGGTTATCGTGTAATTTGTTTATAGTTATGTCAGAAGTACCTTTAAAGATTAGACTAATGATGAAGTATTCATACATGTTTTCAAGAGTTCAGCTTTGAAATGGTTATTATTATTCCACAGACCTACATTCAAATCCCATCCAGAATGCAAATAACTTTTCTTATGGTGAGTTAACTGGTTTTATATCAAGATGGCATGGTTTTCCCTCCTAAAGAAACTCTGGTTTTTAATATCTCAAAACAGGTAAACTAGCCAGAAGAACCAGAATTTCAGCCATAATATGATAGTCTCCTCGCAGCCTTAGGATGTGGGATTTTGGGATGGTTGGTATCCCCCATCAGGCAGTTATAACTGTAGCTGGTGTTTTTAAAACATCACCAGTCACTAGTCTTTACATTGAAAAATATGAACCATTACTGTTGATGTTATGACACCAGCAGTTGTCTATACAGTTGGGCTTTCAGTACCAGCCAACATCTTATTACCGATGTTTCAGTATTTTTAATTTATGAAACCAGGATATTGGTATTCCAAAAACAAACATTCTTTCTCAATAAATTTTGATGAAAATGCAAGAAAGGAACCGAAAATGTAATTGACTTCATGTTTCAAATCAACTTGTATTATAATAATTATTAAAATATTTTGACAAAATATCACTAAAAATATACTTATTCTAAAAACAACAACAAAATACATATTAAAACTGCAAATTGTACTTATGTTTAAGCAGCCACATTACCTGTCTGAATAAATTGAGCTGTTAAGAAACATAAGCAATTATTAGTGTTATCATTTAAACTGAATCTTATTTTGGCACGTACTTGATTAGCTTCAGCAAACATTCTTTTGGATCCAATGCTGGATGCTTCTGTTTAACAGAGGTAATCATAAATGAGTTGATAGTTTATTTCCCTTATTCCCTCATCTTAAAAAAAAAAAATCTTATTTCCTTTTTAATTATATTTTCGAGGCTTTGAATTTTTTAAGAAGGAATGGAACAGTTAAGTCGCATTAATTTCTAACTCAAGGACCCACTTGAGTCAGGCAATTTCTTATTTGGGAAATAATTTGCAGAACACTGATTTTCTGTTTTATGTTGGTCTTCTAAGGTTGAATCTGTTCATCTGAAGACAAAATATGTTTTTATTAAGCAAAGTATAATTTTTGATATAGTATGTTTACTGAGTCTGGGAAATAATTTGCTTGTGTCCCACTTTGCAAATACTGAAGAACTTGCAATACATTTTTTACACCTCTGTGAAATTCAGAGTTTTAGTACCATATGTAATTCTCTGACTATTTCAGAATTTTTATTGTCAAGCATTTTGTTCATTAAATTTTAGGCAGCATCTAAAGTTTAAAGATTTGCTTCTATACAGCATAGCACATCATCACAGAAATTAATACTTAAATCTAAATCAATTAAAACTTTCTGCACACAATATCGCAACTCAAATCTTTTGAGCATGAACAGTAATCTGATCAGCAGAGCATTGGAATGTAATTGCAAGACAGTATCTTTACAAATTTCTTTTCCATTTGAAAACAGTGTTTCAATTTCATACAATTCAGGGTCAAGTTATCCTGGCAGCATTTTAAAAAGGACTGATCTATTCAGTTGGATATCTTCAACTTTAACTTGCGGTATTGACAGGTTTTGCATGTGATGGAATCTCCGTGGCTGATAGTAATTCTTATAGAAATTGAAACACAATTTTTACTTCATCAAAGGTTCTCTGCATTTACATTTGCCCTAGCTTCATTCTTCTACAGGAACATATTGCCACCACCTTCATTCTCCTGGCCGACACTAACGAAACTATCCATGCATTAGAAGAAGAACTTGCTGCAACGCTGAACGTCAACCTTTGGATGATTCTTTTTGACATCTCAAACACTTCAGCAGACAAAGAATATGATGTCAGCACATCAAGAAATTTGAAAGTCTACAAAAAAACTCTGCTTCCAAGCCTCAACTACTTCCTAACACAGTAATAAACCTATCATCCCTTACTCTTAAGCCTGAAGCAATTAGCGCATGTTGCCAAAACTATGCAATAGCACCTAAAAAAAAATTCCTGTCAAAGAAATAATGATCCAAGTAGAACGAAGTATCTGCAGCCTTCCCAGCCATGTTGCCGACAACATCAAACTGGATGTAGCCCATGTACTCACCCAAGCTAAACCATCAATAAACAAACTATCAGTAAAAGAATTTGAAGCTCTGGAAGAAATTAAAAGCAACAACAAAATAGTAATTACCAAAGCAGATAATGGAAATGCCACTGTGGTTTTAAACCAATCAGAGCACAAACTTACTCGGCTAAGTTTGTGCCTCCTTATTTCTAGATCATTCTACCTACCTCCATATAGACTATGATCCTACAGCACACAAATCAGACACTGCACAAGCTCCTTAAAAGGGTTACCTCTGGGCCTGTGGAAGTTACAAACAAACTAAAACCTTGTAACCTTGTGGACTAACAAAAATCCATAAACAAAATGTGCCATTACATTCCATTGTGGATGGCACTGATTCACCCATATACAAATTAGCCAGACGTTTAGCCCAAGTGCTCACACAATATACTGGCAACACACCTTCACACATAAAAAAACTCAGCCAACTTTAAAACCAGTATAGAAAACCTCACACTCCAACACACTGACATAATCATGAAGGTTGTTTTCTTGATCATAAATAGTAAATAATAATATTTGGTTAACCGATCAAGTGTTGATCAATGTTTTAATTAATTAACTGGACCAACTATTTTCGCCACACTTATCTGTTGGCTTCTTCAGGGCACTAACATATAGGTTTAAACACTCTCACAATTATGCGTAACTGCAAAACTGACTGGAATAATTACAAATGAAATAGTATATGTCAGTTTTTATTCTTGTCAGTTTTGCAGTTACGCATAATTGTGAGTGTTTAAACCTATATGTTAGTGCCCTGAAGAAGCCAACAGATAAGTGTGGCGAAACTAGTTGGTCCAGTTAATTAATTAAAATATTGATCAACACTTGATCGGTTAACCAAATATTATTATTTACACTGACATAATGGTCAGTTTTGATGTCTCCTTATTATTCATCAATGTCCCACTCAAAGATACCACAGGCCAAGAGGTAACTCTTTCAAATTCTGGAACAGGCAAATGCCTAATCCGGCATTTGTCTTCTTCTATCTTATTTTAGAAAGAACAAGAAGAAGACCATCTGCAAGATGGGAAAGACCAGTGAAGCCGGAACAGGCAAATGCCTAATCTTCAAAAAAAAAAAAGAAGATATTACCTAAGATGTATCATTCATGCAAACATATAAATTTCACTACAGGTACTACGAAAAGTAGTACCTGTAGGAAAGGTCACATTTATCGAGCTTCTGATAGATGACAGAAATGGCCAGGGATGGAACCAGATGGCAAAGATTTGCACATAGGAGACTCAACTCATCATCTGACGGATGAGAAAGGAGGAGGAGGAAAGAAAGATTGTCATATCAGTTTACATTTTGTGTTATCATTTATTAATTTTTATCTTTTATATAAATATCAGGGTTGAATATTCGGGATGTGCTAGGTGTGGCTCATCCACCGAATAGCAGTATCACCGATATTATATTTATGCATTTATTCCCATTAAAGACTACTCTAATACGTGTGATTCCTAAAAGTAAACATAATATACTAATGCTTCATGAAGAGAACACTTTTCGACACACAAGCATTGTATCTTGCATGTTAATAGTCTACATTGTGTGTGTGTGTGTGTGTGTGTGTGTGTGTGTGTGTGTGTGTGTGTGTGTGTGTGTGTTCAAAATACATACACCTTTGAGCCCTTTGAAAAGATATGCAGATAGCTCAATGGATCAAATTCTTAGCATTCTAGTAATTTTAAACCACCCGGAAAGCAGGGCAGGATGAGTTCTGAAAAAACAATAGCACCTAGAGGCTGTGATTGGTTATTGTTTCAACCAATCCAGTTGAAAATTGTCATTTGTTTTTGTGTTCTGGATTTCATCCTTTTTGCAGGCATGAAGTGTGAACTGATGTGACAGGAGAAGAGTTTTTAATATATAATTTTCCATAAATTTAACTTTAAAATTAGTCGAAAAAATTTCACTTTTTTTGCCTATATTTACAATGGCAAACAGTATTGTAGTTGAAGGAGGTAAGCTTCGTCCTCTTTAAAATTTTACACCTTTCTGCAATTCAAATATACCAACCAAATATAGCATTCGCCTTCATTATTGTTTTCTAATATACAGTGTCTTAAAACAAACACATTGTCCCTCTGCCCACTCTGCACAGATCTGGTTACAATTAATTGATAAATTAAAGTATTCAAAGTTATTCTACAATTAATTGCATTGGACCAATTAAGATGAGCACTGATGTGCTATATACTTAAAACTCCAGGTGTGAGTGGGGAGAGGGATTTTGATTACCTTAATTTGTAAGAGAACTGAAGTTGGGGATTGGCATTCATTACATGGCTGCCTTTTGTCTACTTGCTCTTCATCATACTTGCTTCCATGCTGTAAGGTTAAAATGGGAAAAATCAGGAATTTTTGTCCAATGGAATCAGTAGTGAATTGTTATAAAGGTCATGTTCACTAACATATTGGCCTGTGCTTGGATGTAGACCAACTGTTGCTGTTATTTCGGAAGAACTGTACTTGTTTTCCTTAGTTATTATTTATTTAATTATTTGATGTTTTATATAAATTTATTTTTAGCTCTGTTACATTTGTGAGTTACATATCCCATGGGATCTCCCTTGGAAGAAGCCTGCTATCCCCCTCCCCAAAAAAAAAATTTTTTTCAAGAAAACTGAATAAATAAATCTGCATCAAATCATATGTTTTTATTTGTTTTATCAGTTGTTCAGTAACAGAGTTACTGAACAACTTCGTCACCATTTGTGCAGTTCCTGAACAAATGCTAAGGACATATCTTTCTGTTTTAGTATACATTTTCAGGCAACACATACATGAATTAATTTTACTTATGCCAAGTTTTCATAATATAAACCAAATCCAATGGCTCTCTTTTATAGCAGCCTCATATGTGAATGTTACAGTTTCACTGTTAGCATGACAAGGGTTAAATACTAAAGGAGTATTGACTCTTTTGAAATATTGTACATCGTAGATCATGGGAAATACTTCTGGGAGTAAGCTTTTTCCATTAGTAGTAGGGATTGTTTTGCAGGGGTAAGTAGTAAGTGTATGCACGGTTTAAAGTTGAATTGAACTGAATATTGATATTTTGTAGTAGCTTAAATGTGTAGGTCTAGAGGAAATCCAGGGAATTATTGATGAAAGTTTAGATGAGCAGTGTCCAGTGAACTATCTTTGTATGTCGAGTAGAATGAGCTACCGAGAAAGGATCCTTAATTAGTTAGATTGCATCCTGCTG
The DNA here is from genome assembly GCF_054136105.1 of Typopeltis vanoorti. NCBI lineage: Eukaryota > Metazoa > Arthropoda > Arachnida > Uropygi > Thelyphonidae > Typopeltis > Typopeltis vanoorti. Next base: position 14,398,350 of record NC_143569.1, read on the forward strand.
AATGGAATTAAGGAAGTATAATAGGTTTTTTTTTTTTTTTTTGCCCTATTTCTTTTAGGGAGGGAGGGAAGGAGATTTTAATGTATGAGTTTTGTTCTCTAGCTCAGAGTTTCTTTGCTGCAAGTTCCACTTTCTTGCACTCTTTTTCTGTCTTGAGTTCTTCCAGTAATCCAGGATTCCCAATACAGCTAAGTCTTTTTGGATATTGTCTTCTCCAGCATTACTGTGGGAGGAGAGGTGGGAGGTACATGTCCAAGCACTCTCAGTTTGCAAGCTCTGTTTCATCAGTTAGTAGTGACAGCATATAGAGTTTATATAATTCTTGATTCTCTTCTTTTCCAGTTACTTGTGTTGTCTGTTATAAGTCCAAAGTCTTTTCTAAAGATTTTGTTTTTCAAATATTTTAAACTTTCAGTGGCTCTCTTTTTGACTCCATAGAGTACCCATATAAATAATAATATCTGTAGAGCTTGTGCATGTCTGTTATGCTCTGGGTTTTTGCTCTATACAAAACAGTAATAGATCTTACTATATTTCTATTTCGACTGCTTGAGAGAATTTTAGAAGGTAGTAAATGATGATATGAATGATAACAACTATTGGAAACATGCATTCTAGCTTATATTTTTCTACTAATTTTATTATCTTAAGTAATTGATTTTCTTAAGGATCAAAACTATATAACTGAGAGGAGACCTCTACATAGCCTTTAAAGGAATGCAGAAAACTGATCACGGCTTCTGACCTAATTTCCAATTCTCACCTTCTCATGGTGCAACCTGTTAGGTATCTGCCTGGATACTGAACGAACGAGGATAGGCTGGCAATTTGGGATTTAGCTAACCAAATTGTATTCTTATTGGCTTAAACCAAAATAAAAAATGATGGTACAACGTGACAGAATTTCATGCCTGCTGGAGCGTCGCCCGGTTAAACAAGGGTCCCGTTGTTTTCACCAGGGCAAACAGCGAAAAGTCAGCTACTGGAACAAATCCTAAAATCCACCTCAACTCAACATCACCAGAGTTCAAGATCGGTACTATCAACATAAGAAGCCTGAATGGCAAAGAAATGGAGCTAGCTGAGGAATTGGATAAGTACCAGATTGACATAATAGGGATGATGACTGAAACAAAAAAGACATAAACTGGTGAGATCTATCTGAGCAATAAATACAAAATGTTATATTCAGGCAATGATAATCAAGGAAAAGAAGGAGTAGCCATAATATTCAACACTTATCGAGGCTTTATAAGTGTTGAATATTATGATTTTTTTTTAATATAACATTAGATAAAATTTCATAGCCTGTGGACAGGGGTGATAATCCTCTGTAATTTTCACATCCATTTTTGTTTCATTTATATATTAATATGATTAGTGATCCATTTTGTGAATATCTTTCTCTTTTCTCCCATATTAAATTTTATGTATTTTTGTAATTCACTACCACCATATTTGATGAGGTCAGCTACTATTCCATCAGTACTTGGTGCTTTATTGTTTTTCTGAGTTGCTTTTTACTTCTGGATAGTGAAGATTTAAATATTTCTAAGTGACAGATATGATAAGTTTTTCTGTTCAGAAATCTTGGCAGGTTCATCACAGTTTAGAAGTCCAGGTATTTTAAACTATTGTTTTCTTATGTGGACCTGTTTTTGGTTTGTTATTTCATAGAAGATTTTTTTTTATTTAATTGTAAATTGTTTATAGTTTTCTTCAATTTAATGTTTGATCACATGTTAAAATTTTATTAGCATATTGGAAATTGTATTTTATACTTATCTAGAAAAAAGATGGTTTGGGTTTATCATCCTCACATAAATAAACTCATGATCTTCCTCCTCACTATACCCGTCCATATAATGTTTTTGAGGATTCTCATAGATGCATTTTAATCATAGCTGCGTTGTAATGCTAATAGTCTAATAAAAGAGAAATATTTAGTTAGTGATGATGATAATGAAAAAAAGTTTTTATTTATTTCAGTATGGCCCATTGGAAATCACCTGTCATACAAATGGATTGAGAGCAATTGTTAACTTTAAACCAGCTGGTTGGTTTTGGCGTGATCTGAACTGTGTTGAAGGTTTTATTTACAGTTCTGAGTAAGTAATTATTAAATTACTTAAATGAAGTTGTTGTAAGCACTTGTTATTACATTACTTTTCATCTTATAGAAATTGATGAAATTAGTCATTACAGAAAGAGAGAATTGCTGACAGGTTTTTAAAAACTATATATATACCTTTTAAACTTAGTGCACCAGCAGTCTTGCGAATTCAAGTGTTTTTAAAACACTTTTGAATTCTGGCAACGTATCAAGTATATGTTGTCAGAATTGGACATCATAGCACACACACACAGAGAAGGGATTATAGTATCTTCCAAGAGATTCTTCAGACCTTATCTGCATTCAAACTTTGACTGTTACTTAGAACCAAATCGCTGCTGCTGAAAAATATTCTCAAATCAGAATTAACAGCTCTCAAAGAATTGCAACAAAAACATTGTGATAGTCAATGCAGATAAAATGCAATAGTGGTGATGAACTCAGATGAATGTGCTACAAAAATGTGAACACCTTGCTAGAAGATACTAATACCCCTACAACCTTAGACCAGGATCCCATGTGGCATACACATATAAAACCAATGATTTAATTTTAAAGTACTCAATTGACCATAAGAATTAAAGCAATTTCTAACATGAAAACATCCCTTAGTCCCAAGAATTTATGGAGCACCAAAAACCAGATGTTCCTTTATGCCCTGTTGTAGATGGAAAGATTCCCCAACCTCAAACTTGGCAAAATATCTCTCAATCCTGGTAGCTCCACATATAGGAAATCCAGAAGAATTGTGTATGAAGAATGGCTTACATTTTAATGAAAGAGTAAAGGATTTAAATATAGAATCTTCAGACATCCTATCTAGTTTAGATATTGTTGGTCTGTTCACCAATGTTCCCTAGGATTGATACATTCAGGCTATTCAGTCATTACATGGATAACACATTCTTTATATTTCAGGATAAATATTGAGAACAAGCAAAAGGACTTGTCAAGTTCACCCTGTCACCAATTCTAGCAAATATCTTTATGGAAAACTTTGAATGGCATTAAAAAAAAAAATAGATTAACATGTAGGTTGTCTAGATTAACAAAATTCTAGACATCCGTCTGATAGTTCCTTCAAAGAAACAAAATTTCGTAAATGCAATCACATCAAAAATGTTGCAGCATTGCTTCATAATTAGAACCTTAAAGTGACTTCTTTCCCAGTGTATACATTTCAAGGTTCTTACATTCATTGCTCTTGTAGCATTTGCTATATAGGACAGACAGCCAGGGCATTCATGTCTGAACATGTAAAGGACGTTGAGAAAAACAAAAGTGCAGATCAAGATTAGCCTCTCACACACAAATACAGGCTGCCCAAGTATTTTGGCAAAAAAACTTGCACTATGAAGTCTCCATACTGAAAATTAAATGAAGATTTTTTAAACCACAGAAATATTCAACATTGTGTCAACTACATATTATTGAAACTGGTGATTTCATCAATATATAGTTGACATGTTAACTCCATTCACTCCACTAAAAAGGAACTGAGACAAGTATGCAAGCTATCACCAATGTTATTCAATTGTTCCTCAAATATGTCATAAACTTGGAACTTATCAAATATGCAGGACTTGAATTCTCATTCAGGTTTACTTAACTTTTATAATATGATTTGGAAAGAAGGAAAATGCCCACATGATTGGACAAAAGCAATAGTTATATCCATCTACAAAAAAGGACACAAATCTGATTGTAACAAGTATTGTGGCTTCAGCTTACTTAGTACCTTATAAAGTATATGCAAAAATCTTAGCATATAAACTTAAATGTATAATAGACCCAAAATTAATAGAAGAACAAAGTGGATTCAGAAAAGACAGGTCTTGCATAGACTCTGCATTTACATTAAAATTACTAATCGAAAAACACAGAGAAATGAACACAGAAATGCACACAGCTTTTATGGATTACACACAAGCATTTGATAAAATTATCAGAGAAAAACTATGGGATATCCTGAAAGAATATGAAATACCAAACCAACTCTTTAGAGCCTTATTTAATATATATCAAGGTTATAACATATATCTGTGAAGTACAATAATTTAACATCAAGCTGGAAACCAATAAATAGAGGAGTACGTCAGGGTTGCCCTCTCTCTCTCACACCAGTTTTATTTAATATATACACATAGATAAAATTATTATTATTATCTGAGACCTCCAGGGAGTTAAGGACTCATCAAGGGAGGCTGTAAATTACCCAACCCAGCTATCATACCTTCCCTTAAATTCATTTACACTAGATGCACTCACTACCCCTGAGGGCAAATTATTCCACTCACTCACTGCTCCCTGAGAGAAAAACCTTAGCTTTTACCCCTTGACTGAGAACAACCTTAACTTCCATGGATGCCCCCGTGTTCTCTCCTCTGTGTAGCACTGTGCACCATACTACATAAACCTGGTTGATATATCTTAGCAAAGTGAGCACTCATTAACTGAACAATCTCCTTAGCTTCTGACACTCATATACCATCTGCATTCAATAAAGTTATTCTTTCTTTTGCTTCCTGCATAACGATAAAATTCTTTTGGATTGCCTTTAGCTTGCATGGCCAATTTCTTTTCATACTTCGTTTTAGCTTTTCTCACAATACTCGTTACTTTTCTGGCCTGAGTTTTATATATTTCATAACTCCTCTCACTCTTATTCTCACGATACTCTTTCCATATCATCTTCTTCTTGTGGAGTTCTAGCTTAATAAGGCTGCACATCCAGAACTAGCAAGAGACAAGCATTTTTTCAAAAATTCTCATGCATTGCTGACATTTTTTTCATTCAGTAACTGATACCATGAGACCAAAGATAATATTCTTCTAAGTTGATCATAATTTCCAGCTTTGTAATTCAGCATGTAGCCTGATTTAATCAGAGTTTCAATACAAGTAGATACTTCCCAAGAAAGAACAGCATGATCACTTTCACTAATTGGTGGTAAAATAGCTATATTCTTGACAGAGATCCCTTCTGATGCTATGAGCAAATCCAACACTCATAAAAAATCAATAAAGAATGGAAGATTACTAATGAAGGAGGATTCAAGATAAACAGTAAAACAGCAGATTAGCTACTCTACTTTTTTGCTGATGACCAAATAATCTTTGGAAACAATGAAGATGAACTACAAAAATCATTATGCAGTCTAAGTAATCTGATAAAAACATATGGTATGGAAATATCAACAGACAAAACAAAAGTTATTGCCTTCAAAGGTGCTAATCCAATAAGAAGCAAAACAGTAATAATCAACAAAATAATAGAGCAAATAAATACCTTCAAATATTTAGGATACACATTGTCATATGAAAATGAAGCTGATATAGAACCGAAGCTCTCAAACTTTTTAAAAGTAACAGGCATTATAAATAAAATTTTTAAACCCAATTATGTACAAAAACACGAATAAGAATCTACAATACAGTAGTTAAACCTACCCTACTTTATTGCAGTGAGATATGGATAATAAAAAAGCAGATCAAAGAAGAATTGAATCATCCAGAATGAAATTTCTGCGTAGAACTGAAGGAGTCACAATAATGGATAAAACGAAAAGCAGCAAAATCAGAAATATACTTGGAATTATAAACTCTCTAAATGAAACATTTTTCTTTATTTTCTATAAAGGAAAATGGAAAGAACATGAATAGAAGCAGAATACCTAAACAAATTCTAAATTCTGCATGGGGTACCCAGAAGGTACCCCATGCAGAGGAAGATCCTTAAAAATATGCAGTTGAGTCCCGAACAGGCCACCTGGCCTATTAGCCTGGAAAGGAAGAGGATGAAGAACTTGCACTACTGATGACTTGTCAAATTATATTGTTCATTTTAATAAAATATATTTCTGTTTAGAAATGTAGTCTCCATACTAAATTAAATGAAGATTTTCTAAACTGCAGAAATATTCACCATTGTGTCAACTACCTATTAATGAAACTAGTGATTTCATCAGTATATAGTTGATATGTTAACTCCATTCACTCCACTAAAAAGGAACTGAGACAAGTATGCAAGCTATCAGCAGTGCTATTCAATTGTTCCTCAAATATGTCATAAACAAATCACTAGTGAATGATATGGGAGTAACAATGGGAGGAAGAAATCCATTCTGGTGGTTGTTGATTGGTTGACACTTCTCCTGGCATCAAAGATATTGACTATTGTTGGGCATCTCCATTACTTCAGACAACAACAACAACTGAATTAGAGCATTAGGTTGATAATTCGATGATAGACAGCCTTTTTTGGGGGGAGGTTGAAGGGGGGGATTGGCTGTATGTAGGTTTGCTTCTCTGTTATAGGGTGGGTGCTAGTGGAGTATAATATAATGTAGAGATGATGATCAGGTCTTAGTTCAGGGGACAGTTGTTTGAATTGATTGAATACATCAGGAATAGAATTCTTTTTGGTATCTAGATTGTTTGGGATTCTTGTCTTTTTTGGCAAGAAACAAGCAGTGTAATGTTTTGGGTAAAGCTGGAGATGATTTGCCTTGGCCATCCATACTGGAGTTGGATGAAAAGAATGATGTTAGGAGTATAGCTTTATCTTATTCAATTTACACGTTTCTATTTGCTTACTTTATAAAGCAAAATGACAATCTGGTTGGATGAGGGAAATTTCTACACCATGATAATGACTAGACTTTGCAAAGGCATGTGGTAGGATACCACATGGAGCCTTGTTACATAAGTTGGAACAATTTGGATGGACATGAAGCTGATGGCAAAACATAGTGGCTGACAAATAGACATCAGTGAGTAGAAGGGTAGTCCTCAACACTTAGGACACACTTAGTTCCTGAAAGCTGCATTGTAGGTTGAGGGGTTATAAGTCTGATCATTGTTTCCCTTTACTGTGTGTTAAAAATTAAATGTATGTACCTGTAAATTTGTTTTATTAAGTAGATGCTAACGAAATTTTTCAGTATGTGACTGGATAGGAGAGAACAAGGAATCCTCCTCCTCTTCCAGAAGTTGTGTAAGGAGTGTGAGACTAGATTTTTTTGTGTTGAGAGTAGTGAATGGGCAGAATGGGTTGCCAGAGATAAGTGTTTTTTTAGATACCTTAATAATTCGGACAGGAAAGAGCAGTGCACAACTGCTCAGATTAGCACAGGAGCGCGGTTTGTTCGCCAAGACGGTCGCTGACCTTCGATAGAAGATAGCACAATTAGAAGAAGAAGAATTCGAAATCCTACAGGTCGTTGAATTTTCAGTTTATTGGAAGCCAACTGTATTATCAAGGTCTTAATGGTTTTGACTTTTTGAATGGGATAATGATGAGAACTAACATTGATGCAATGTTCAGTGTATGTTTCTTGTCAAACAACAGAGAATTTCAAACTACCACCAGACTTACAAAGAAATCGATAAATCTCAGGTGAACTGAATTCTAGGGTGAATCATATTTAATTTTGGGAACAAAAATTTCATATATTACATGGAGAACCATTTCCTATCACATATAACATAACATATATGGTACATATACACATATCATAGGTTTAGGAGTTTCACTAAGACAATCTTCAAAATGCTACATGTAGTATTTGACAAGCATAGGAGAAAATGAGAACCTACCATGGTTGTACTTTTAGTCTCTTCATGTAATTTATCCTGGACATTAAAATAACAGGAGTGGATAACAAAGTTAAAAAGTTTGATGTCTGTAGAAAATCTTATTAAGTGAATTAATGGTATCTGTCAAAGGAATGTTAATGAAAAGAGATATCTAGACTAATCATAGTATCTGAAGGGCCTAAACAAAGATTATAAATTTTAGTTTTAAAATCTGAGAGTTCTTAATATGTGAAGCAGATTTTACAGTGAAGGTAGATAGGACAGCCAACACAATCTGTAGATGACCATACAATCTGGGAGATGGGCATAAAAGATCTGCAGTTTTTCTTTAATTCTTCATTCCAGCTGGAGATGCCAGCTGGAATGAAGAATCAATCAATTTATTAGCCTCAAGAATCTTTGATTAATACTAGGTGAAATTTGTGTTGGAAGAATTAAGTATAGATAGTTCCCAACTTACATATGAGTTATGTTCTACAAACTCTATATGACCACTTTTAAGTCGGATTTAAGCATATCACCCATTAATCACATCATATTGCTCGTGTGTTTGTAGTACATGTATGCAGAAGTGCATTAACATGTTTTAAAGATTATTTCTGGTTGTTTTGTTTTTACGATGGCAACACAAATTAGATTTCAATATGTAATTATTAATGCAACGTAATCTAATAAAGTATAAATAGGCTAGATTTTTTGGAAACCTGTCTTATGCTGATAAGATAATAAAAAATACAATGGGGTGGGGGATCTCAAGTAGTCGTTACTGTTCGACTATTTAGTCCTTTACTCCACAGCCTGTTACTCTTTTATCTAGCTCAGCTAATCATTTGAGCACTTTAAATCCTTCAATTGTGCTGTTTTCTTATAAGAATATCCAAGAAATTACCATTGCTGGAAAAACATTAAAAGTAGCCAAAAGGTACTTCTCCAAGCAGGATGCTGCATATTTCTTGAATGCACAGCATCAAGTACACTCCACATTTTAATTATCAGTAAATGTGTTAGTTTAACATAAATTTTGTGTTGTAAAATATTGCGAATAATATTTCAGCCAAAATTAATGAAAATGTAAATTCTATTAGGCATGTGCTGATAGCATATTATCGTTGTTGGCATTGTGTAAGAGCAGTTACAAAACCACGACTAATATCCTTAGTGCGTGGAGGATTTTTAGATGCATACAGCAAGAAAAATACTGAAGGAAAGTGTGAATAATAATTCTGTGAAGTCCATAAATTTAGGGACACAAAAACACACGTGTTGAACTCGGATAGCTCTAATTTAAGTTGTAGAACTTTGGCTTGGGTGGATGCTAGATTTCTACTTGCCTCGTGGATTTGTTCTCATAACAAGGCTTTTTCCAACCGGGCATAAATACGGAGCACTTTTGCTGATTTAAACTTCTTCTTTAGTTAATGCAGTTGGGTATTACGTTGCTGTCTCTACATCGTTTCAAAAAGGCTAGTCGATTCGTTAACAAGGAAACACATATCTTTAGCTTACCGTAGAGGCTGCACTGCTTGTGGGTCACATTTCCATGGATTATGATGATTCTTTCTTTTAAGGTTACACGGTGATCAGCATTCATATTTATAATGTTTTTGTGTCCTTAAATTTATAAATATGAATGCTGATCACCGTCTAACCTTAAAAGAAAGAATTCTGTGAAGTTTTTAGATGTTTTTTTTTTATCTCTGGACAAAAACACATGTTGATAGCAATATTGTCAAGTGTAGAGTAAGAAACCCAGATGTGACTAAAGCAATCTGCACAGCTTTTTATTTTTTTAATCAATCAAAAGAATGCTAGAAAATAACAGCTGAGTAGCTGAGGAGAGCATTGTGGAGAGAGAGAGAGAGAGAGAGAGAGAGAGAGAGGTAAATTTGAAGTTATGGAATAATGCGGATTCAGACTTTTTATATACTTGAGGAATAAAATAGAGGTTTTATTTAATAAGTACACTGACATACAGCTTGTTGACAGCAACTAATATATGCTGATATTTTCAAGTTACTTTTTACAGCAGTAGCTTATTGATGACATAAATTGAAGTAAAGGAACAGTTGGTAGTTCCTGCTGTAATTAGTGATTGGAACAGATGTATACTTCCATTATGATATGCAAGAACTCATATTCTTAATTTGGAATGGACACAGTGTTTGTATGAATATTTTCTCGACTACTAGAAGGTATGACTATTTTGTTTTGTTAGTTAAATTCTCATGTTGAAGGTTGAATAGATGACTACTTATGAACTTTGGATGCAGAACAGGCATGTGGCATAATTTATCTGCCCTGTTTTTAGTTTCTTCAGAGAACAAGCTGTTAAAAGATTTACTTGAAGTTTTTTAGAGTGCAGTTGATGGATTTATGTCATGCTTGCTTGGCCTGTGAGTCATAAGTTTTGTTAAATTTAGTTGAGCTCATTGTATGTTCATCCTTATTTGTATAATCTAATTTGAAAGAAAGTGTGTGTGTGACTTAATATTTTGGTTTTGTAGTGTTATGATTTCCCTTCATATGTTATTAGATGAGCTGTGTATATAATCATTGTAATCATTATATTCAAGCAATCAAGCAAATAGTTTAACAGACAATCAAATTTGTCTTGATATTTGTCTCAATTTTGCGCTGTTCTCGACCAAGTTGTCGTGCTGTTAGAGTAAGTTCATCTCTTCATCTGGTCTTCTGTCTTCCTCTGCTTCTCTTTCCTCTCTGCTGATATCCAGTAAGTGGTAAGTTTATCCCGTGTGTGTGTGTGTGTGTGTGTGTGTGTGTGTGTGTGTGTGTGTGTGTGTGTGTGTGTGTGTGTGTGTGTGTGTGTGTGTGTGTGTGTGTGTCATCTTGTTCTCTCATCAAGTGTTCTGCCCATTTCCATTTTAGGGATTTTATTGTTCTTATGATGTCAAAGACTTGTTTTCTGTCTTATTTCTAAGGCTATTATTTTTTCTATCCTTTTGATATTTAACATACTTCTTTCCATTTCTCTTTGGCATGTGCTTAACTTGGTCGCTTGTTTAGTTGTTAGTGACTATGTTCGTGATCCATGGGTTAGAATGTGCAGTATGATCATGTTATGAAGTTTACATTTTAGACTGACTGGTAGGTCTCCCTTCATCTACTCTTTTAATCTCCAGTAGCTTCTCCTAACATTGGTGAGCATCTGTTTCTTTTTTCCATCCTGTTTTTAAATGATATTATCTGGCTCAAATATTTTAAATCTTCTTCATAACTTATTATTCTGTTTTCAACAGTTATTGGAAGTTCTGTATGGAATTGCTTAGATTTACTGTAGTTCGTGTTTAATCCATATTATTAATTAGGTATTAATTTGCTTTTATTAATTAGGTCTCTAATCACTGTTTCCAGTTCTGAGCTATTTTTGGAGAAAAGTGCAATGTCACCAGCAAATCTAAGATTGCTTAAATTTTTGACTAAGATGTTTAAACTGCAATTAACCCAGTTCGGTTCTCTAAATAACATTTCCGACAATGAAGTGAATAGCTTGGGTGCTATTGATTCTCCCTGTTTGACTCCTCTTCCTAGATTGAAGGATGGTCCTGTTATCTCAAGTTTGATTTCTGCTGTGTTACTATCATAAATATTTTTTAATATTCTGATATATTTATTTTCTATGCCTTGATTTTGGAGTCCCTGGAATAGCAGCTTGTGTTCTATTGAGTCAAATGCTTTCTGGAAGTCTATGAATGCTATGTATAGAGACATTATATTCTTGATATTTTTCACTAATTTGATTGATAGTATGTAGATGATCAGTAATTGAAAAATCTTTTCTAAAGATTTTTCAATTACTTGTTCATATGGTTTTCTGATCCAGTTGGCTTGTAATTCTGTTTTGGATAATCCTAATAAATATTTTATATTTATGTGAAATGAGACTTATAGGTCTACTACGTAGTTGCTTATATTTGATCTGTTACCCTTTTTATGAAATAGTATTATTTTTGAATTTAACTACTGCATTGGTACTGTTTCTGTATGTAGGATACTGTTGTATAGTTTGAAAAGTTCTGGTAATAGTTCCATGAGTCTTGTTTTGAAGAGTTCTGCTGGAATTTGATCACTGCCCCATGCTTTGCCATTTTTCATTTGTTTGACTGCCTGTTCTGTTTCTTCTTTGGTGATTTCCAAGATAGGATCATCATGCATTCTATTTGTTTGATTGTCTGTTAAACTATTTGCTTGATTGCTTGAATATAATTCTTGATAGAATTTTGTTGCTATTTTGAGAATTTCGGATCTGTTATTTGTTTTATGACTAAATTCATCTGCTAAGGAAGGGATCCAAGATTTGCCATCTTTTAGGCCTTTTTTTGCTGTTTTTAAAGATGTGCCTTGATCTAAGGTTTTCATTTTATTGACTTTCAAATTCCTTAAATCTTTTCTAATTTCTCTTTTGACTAATTTATTTAGTTCAACAAACTCTATTTTGTTATGTATTAATTGGAACCTTTTTATCTTTAGTAGTTCTCTTTGTTTTATTAAGTTTTTAGTGTTGTTAGTTATTTTTGACACTTTATCTCTTGTTTCTACTTAGTGGTTGGTATGCTTGCTTCATTCCCTCTATATTATTGCAAAGCTCTTGAGTATTATTTAACCTGGTTGGTTGGTTTTTGAGTTGTTAATATTTGCCTTAGGTTGTCTCTAAATTTCTTCTGGTTTCTTTGTAGATCTTGAACTCCTGGTTATCTGTTTCTGAACCAATTATTCCTGTTTTTGGTTTTTTGGAACCAGAAGGTTCCTCTTATTAATCTATGATCTGAATTAACGTTAGAATCGTTAAGAACTTTAAAGTTATATAGATGAAGTGAATCTTTTAATAATAGTTTATTTCATTTCTTGTTTTTCCATCTGGTGAAATCCATGATCATCTTTTTTCTCTTTTCGTAGAGAAGGAATTTCCAATTTTCAGCTGGTGGTTAAAGGTGAATTGTAGGAGTCGCCTTCCTCTGTCATTCTTTTTCTGGCTGCCATGGTTTCCAAGAATTAAATCTTCTGCCTTTTGTTGCTTAGTTCCTACCTAGGCATTAAAGTCTCCCATTATAATGACCTGGGAGTTGTGGGGTGTTGTTGCTAGTACAAGTTTATTGTAGAACTCCTGTATTTTTTCCTGATCATAGCTTGTTGTGGAAGGATAAACCTGTATTTATTGTTAGTGATTAATATTATCCTAATTCTAACTTTAAGGAGGCAATTCTGCTTGTATAACTTTTAAATTCTGCAATATGTTTTTTTCCATTTGCTTTTAAGTAAGAAACCAACTCCATTAAGTCCGTTTTCGCCTTCATTATGGTAAAATAGAAGGCCATTGTCCCTTTCAATAATTTTTTTTTTCTTTTTTTTGGTGTTGCATTTCACCTTCGAAGGTCCAATGATGTCCCAGTTGATCTTTTCCAGGTTTTCTTCTAACTCTTCTAATCTATCCTTTGATTGTAATCTGCATTCAATGTAGTGATTTTTATTGTATACATTTTAGTGGTAGATTTAGTTATAGCTTTAGTAGAAGATATCGTGATGGTTTTCCTAGTTCTTTTATTGGAGGCAGGTCTCCCTTCAGGGTTTGAGTTCGTATCTTCATTCATCTGGGAGAGATTTGTCAATATTGGTAAATGTCCTTTTCATCCTTGAACAGTGTTTACCTTTCTTTTCTTTTTTTTTTTTCTTTGCCATAAAACTTTGTCTTGGGAGGTTTTTTTGGTCTGATCTCCCACACTGACACTGGGTGACTTGGGAGATACATTTCATACCTTTCTATCAGGTTTAAAAGTAACTGCTCCTCTGGAGTACAGATGCCATTTTTAACCACTCCACTGGAGAACAGATGCTAAGAAAGATTCGACTATAACTGGTGGGTTACATCATGTTTACTGCATAAGACAAAATGAAATAGCAAATTGCAAAAGATTCACCCCTGGCCCTTGAGTACTCTAAGAGCATTGGTGGGGAGGCGCAAGATGAAGAGAAGGAAAGAAAAAAGTGGAGGGACCAGTATAAAGATAATGTAACAGATGTATATTACATGAAGTGAGGCATTGTCCAGCATCAGGTACCTTGGGTTTGCCATGCCCCTACTCACTAATGTGAGCTCTTGAGGACAATCACTGTAATAACATTTGATTTATTAAATTACTTTTGGGTATGCTCTGTAATTACAGACTTCTGCTATAATAAATAACTATAGGCTTCTTTAAATGGAGTTAATACTTGAGTCCGAGATCAGTAATAGTGTTTCCCTAGGAAATGAACCTGGTTAGTATTTTGACAATTGAAACAGATGATTGAATACCAAATGAAAATCATTCGTCATTTTATGAAAACCACTTACAAAAATAATTCAATAGCTCTGAAGCTGTACAGAGAAGCAGAAATAATATACATTCGCAGTATATAGTGAATGAGTCAGGCACAATGATGTCACAGACATCTTTTCCAAGAAGATGGATACTCACCATTCATACTTCCCCAAATGGAAGGAAAATAAGATCATAAAAATAAGTCCTAAAACCACTGGTAGTCCAATAGGTTCATCAGGTCAGAATATTGGCTTAATTCTTCACTGGTATTACTATAGATGATTATTCTAGCAAATTGGACATCACGATCTTACACAGAAGCATGCATCTGTTGTGCTTGTAGGATGAAATCATGTTATTGGCACTTCAGTATTATCTGTAAGGTTACAACAATAGATATTCCTCCCCAGGAGAGGCAGTTGAGATCTCTTTGGTAAGTATACTTTGTGGAATGTGGTGTGTGTGTGTGTGTGTGTGTGTGTGTGTGTGTGTGTGTGTGTGTGTGTGTGTGTGTATGCGAGAGTGGTCTGAAAAGTTCTTGACCAAACAATGAAAAAATGAATTTATAATTTCATGCTTATTTTTATTTTTCAACATAATCTTCTTTAAGACTAATACATTTATTCCAGTGTCATTATCCTGTCCCTGTAGTGGTTCTCAGTAAGATCTGCAAAATATCCCTCTACAGCTGCAATCACCTCTTGATTTGAAGAAAAATGCTGACCAGCAAGGAAGAGTTTTAGTTTTGGGAAGAGATAGAAGTCAGAGGGAGCCAAATCTGGGGAATAGGGTGGATGTTCCAACAATTCATAGTGCAGATCCCTTAATTTTCGCATTGCCAAAACATCTTTGTGGGCAGGTGCATTGTCCTGATGAAAGACGATTTTTTTCTTCTGCAAACAGGGTCTTTTCTCATGAATTTTTTTCATCTAGTCTTGTTAAAAGATCAGAAAAATATTCCCCGGTTATTGCTTTACCCTTTTCAAGGTAATTAATAAATAAAATGTCTTTAGCATCCCAAAACACTGATGCCATGACCTTTCCTGCTAATGGAACCGACTTTGTCTTCTTTGACGCTGAACAACCGGCTTCTGTCCATTGTTTGGATTCTGGTGTCTAATGGTGAATCCAAGTCTCATCCATAGTAATAAATTGATGCACAAAATCAGTTTTATTCTTGTTAAAACGCTCCAAGCACTGTTCAGAAATTTTCATGCGAATGTGATTTTGATATGCTAAAAGCAACGCGGCACCCATCTTGTGCAAATCTTTTTTATATGTAATTCTTCATGCAAAATATATCCTACACATTCTTTTGAAATGCCTATAGTCTCAGCAATTTCATGCGCTTTCACTCGCCAGTCATCCAATACCATATGTGCACTTGATCGATGATTTCTGGTGCTGTTACACTTTTTGGATGTCCTTCACGTGGATCATCTTGAAGGCTGATATGGCCATGTTTAAACTCAGCATCCCATTTCTTAATTGTCGAAAACGAAGGAAAAAAGTGCCCATAAATTTTTATGAACTTCGAATGAATTTCTTTTGCCGTTAAACCTTTTACAAAGAATTTTATATCATAATACTCAATTTTATCCATTTTTATTATTATTATTACGAGCGACTCCAAGGAGTTCTTAGACTCATCAAGGGAGGTCCTAAACAGCATGTCCATCACAACTATTCGACAGTGAATGAGTTCAAGGCTAAGTATCTATCATACTTAGCCTTGAACTCATTCACTGTCATAGCACCCAAAACAGACTCTGGCAGCTTATTCCACTCATTCACCACTCTAAAATTAAAAAAAAACTAGCTCTAACACCCTTACTAACCACACTCTTGCCCAGCTTCCATGGATGTCCCCTAGTCCTCCCACCACCAGTCCTGATCTCAAAAATATCCTCTGAATTAATCCTGTAGAAACCCTTTAGCAATTTGAATGTCTCAATCATATCTCCCCTTTTCCGCCTATCAACCAATTTTTGCAACCCATAAATCTTCAACCTGTTCTCATAAGGTTCATTCCATAGACTTACTATCATCTTGGTTACTCGCTTCTGGATCCTCTCCACCTCCTCTCCCATCAAGAAGAAACCCTGGTGTCCAAATTTGGGCACAATAGTCTAGGTGGGGGTCTTATCAAGGCTCAATACAGAGGAACAATAACTTGCTTGTTTCTGCTCGTCAAAGTATTCTTCAGCATCCAAGTGATTTGATGAGCCGATTTAGCCACTTTTGCAATGTGCTCCCTAAACTTCAACTCCCTATCCACCAACACTCCCACGTCCCTGACCTCATCAATCTCCTGGAGTACAGTTCCACCAATGTGATATACTGCTGCTAATCTTTTCACCTCAAAATGCATAACCTTATATTTTGCCACATTAAATTGACATCCATGCTCCTTAGCCCAGAACTCCAATCTATCCAAATCATCCTGCAAAATTTTGACATCTTCTGCATTCACTGTTGCCCTACCCAACTTTGCATCATCAGCAAACAAATGAACCTTAATGCCAAAACATCTTTGTTTTGGCATTAAGTTCCTCTCAGATCTTTCCCTATATCATTAATGAACAAATTAAACAGCAGTCGTCCAAGAACAGAGCCCTGCGGCACACCACTAGTCACAGGCTGTCTTTTAGACCCTACTCCCGAGAAAACTACTCTCTCATATCTCTCCATCAACCACCCTCCTATCCATCTCACCAACCCTATATCCATTCCCATATGTTGCAGTTTACGGATTAGAATTCCATGTGGTATCCTGTCAAAGGCCTTAGCCAGGTCCAGCAGTATCACTGTTGTAAACCCATTACCCTTATCCAGTTCAGCTGTCACTGTGTTATAAAATGTGAGCAAGTTACCGAGGCATGATCTACCCTTTACAAAGCCATGCTATCCCCATACAGTATCTCATTTTCATCAATCCATTCCTGTATTTTTCCCTTGACTACTTTCTCCAAGACCTTGACAACGACTCCTGATATGCTGATCGGTAAGTAATTTGCAACAGTAGTCTTGGATCCTCCTTTATGCAGTGGAACTATTTTCCCCCTCTTTCTAGCCCTTCGGGATTAAACCAGACCTGAGACTCAGATTAAACAATATGGTCAAGGGTACTGACAATTCTTTAGCTGCTTCATGTAAGACACGTGCTGGTATACCATCTAATCCCACAGATGTATCACATTAAGATTCTGTAACAGACTTTTCACCTCCACTTCATCCACACAATTCCGGTATAAACTTAATGGTTCTTTTATTCCTTCAATGTCATCACCTGGATGATATACTCTTGCAAAGTGCTCACTCAGTAATTCCACTATATCGACTGATTCAATGACCTCCCTACCATTGGCATTTCTTAAAATCATTCTACTGTATACAGTTTTTCTTTTACTTGCAGCATATTGAAAGAACTGTTTGGAATTTCATAGGAATACAGACAACACTTTTGCTTCAGGCAGCTGTATGAAACAAACTACTCGATAGAATGACTTGCAATTTCATATGGATGCTTATGACAGATGTACCAACTTTGAAAAGAAAAAAACTTGCTGATAGTGTTGCTATCTATGGTCGAAGCCGAGAACTTTTCAGACCACCTCATACAGGGTGTTCGGGATAAATTTGACATATTTATAATTAATTATATTTTTCCGTAAGTTACATGTATTAACACACACTTCTCTTCATTTAAAAGTTTGGACCCTTCTTCATTCATATACAAGATGTCAGAAAGGATGGATAGCTGGAACCCACCTGAATCATGGAAGAGAATAACTTGTATCATGATGATTCGTGCCCGCCATCAAAATAAGGATATTACGACTGCTGCCCAATGCTCCCTGAATACAGTAAAAACAATCAGGCATGAACTAGAGACTTGCAATGGTGACTACGAGGATGTAGCAAGAAGAAAGATCCCTAGCAGACGATCTGATTGCGTTCGTACAGCAGAATTCCTCGCAAATCTGCAGGAACAGGTGTTGAAGAACCCTGGCATTGGAATTCGGGCTTTGTTCGTGGAGTTGCTAACTGTAGTCAAGCCCTGGATAACAAGGGTAGCCAATGGTAGGCCGTATGTATGGCAGCAGGATTCGACCCCTTGCCACACCTCTGGGAAAAGTCAAAAATGGTTGTCTGAAAATTTCTACGACTTCACCAGTCCAAATGTTTGGCCTCCAAACTCCCCAGACCTTAACCCCATGGATTATTTTGTATGGGGCGCAGTTGAAAAAGACACCAATCGCACTTCCAGTAATACAAAAGCCCAGTTAATGGATAAAATTAAAACAGTTTTTTGCGGCCCTTCCCAGGGAGACTGTAGCATCAGCTTGTTCGAGGTTCCGAAGCAGAATTGAAGCTGTGATCGATGCTAATGGTGGTTATTTTGAGTAAATCTTGTTGATAGTATTGTAATTAACTCTGCCTGTAATGTTTTTTTGTCAATTCATTAAATTTAATAGATACAAAGAAGATTTTCTTTTTCCTTACGAAACTGTCAAATTTATCCCGAACACCCTGTATATACATATATATATTCCATCACTTTTTCTGTTCTTTAAGTGTGAATTAGAGATAATTCAGTATTCAAGGGATGTTTCATGTGATATCCCCCCTTTTGCTTGTATACAAAAGTTTTGCAAGTAATTGACAATCTCTTGCTTTAATAATAAATTTAGTTTAATCCTTTATCCAAGTGTAAGCAAACAAAGTTTGCACCTGAAAATATCTTCAGGACTGAGGTAAGGTAGTGCAACTCCAGGCAAAGGTGGACCAAGCTCTCATCACTCCTTGTCTCAGTATCTCCCATAATGCAAAGTACATCTAATTGCGGACATGTATACTGCTATGCATTAAGGGAAGGGCCACTACCCTAACCGGTTTCAATCTTTATTGAGGTGGCAATAAAGGTTGAAACCGCTCTGGGTAGTGGCCCTTCCTTTAATGCATAGCAGTATACATGTCTGCATGGAGATGTGCTTTGCATTATGGGAGATACTAAGACAAGGAGTGATGAGAACTTGGTCCACCTTTGCTCAGAGTTGTCTGATGTGGCACTACCTTTCCTCAGTCCTGAAGATATTTTCAGGCAAACTTTGTTTGCTTACACTTGGGTAAAGGATTAACCTAATTTATTATAGTCTAACCAAGTGAAAAATAAACTTCCAACAATCTCTTTCTTGTGAAAATGCAAATCTCTTGAAGCAAACTTGTCTAATAGGTTTTGATCTTTTCTTGTATAATTCTTCATACAACAAATAAAAATTCATTAACTCTAGCAGTTGGATTAATTCACCTGTCAGCTCATTAAACTAGTTTACATCACTATCCATCTTTATGGCTTTCACTGTTTTTTATCAGTTTTCAGAACTGATAAAAAGAATCTATAATTTCAAGTCAGTATAGGGAAGAACAACAGATGTGTGTTTTTCAGTTTTCATCCACTCATCCAGATTTCCCTTATTGAGCCTACCTGCTATCCTCTTACAAGAAGGCATGGCAGCAGATCCGGTAACATGTTTTGCATATCTCATGGACAACTTTTCTGTTCTCATTTTATGCATTAAATCCTATACAGTCATGGCCAACATTTTCATCATGAGAATTAACAAACATCAAGATAGCCCACAATTTATGATATCAAATCTTTAGTGTTGCTGCTTTTATTCTCCCTGGCACTAGCGACAAACCAAAGCACTTCTTTCATGTTAAATTTTTTCATTTGCAAGCAGCCTAGAGACATATGTCTCTAGGCTGCTTGCAAGCATTTACACCTAACAAAACATTTTATGAAAGTGAGTGATACCTAGCCTTCACAGAGTGTAATATTCCTTGGTCTTTAGTGCTGATAAGGAATGTACTGTGTAAATATTTTTGTTACAAAGGATTTTAGCTGTCCAGAATGAGAAGAATTTTGTAAGCTTCTTGTAGGCCTACAGAAGTGCATTGTTTTATATTCTGGCACAAAACAATTTTCAAACCATTCTAACATGATCTGATTGAGCTATTTTAATTTGCACAGTATGTATGCATGCTTGGAAATTTTAATGCTTCCAAGGCCCTGGGACATTTATATTTTTCCATCACCAGTGACTTACCTGTGTGTGTGTGTGTGTGTGTACTCGTGCACGTGCGCACATTGCATGCAAGCATATACACTTGCACCTGCTGCAGCAGGAACTTAGGAAATAAAGAAATAGAATTGCATTGCTGATTTTATGTGGAAAGGTGATCAGAGGAAGAAAAAGAAATGGAAGGAAACAAATTAGAAACCAGTAAGTTTTATCATATTGCTCTTACAGTTTTGAACACATGTTTGTCTTTTGTGCTTAATTTATACCAATGAAAACATTCAGATATATAAAATATTGTTATTTTATATATCTGAATTTAGAATAGCATGTTAAAAAAAGTTTTGCATTTGGTCTCTGGAACAAGTCACTGGATTATCTGATTCTTAGTGTCTGCTAACAATAATAATACATATAATAGGTTGGCCACCTTTCCTGGTTGTTGTTCATCTAAACTCAATATGTATAGTAATGGATTTAATTTCCTTTTGATAAATATGAATCCCAGATCCCTTGTGGACGTAATTTGAACATAATTTGGGCAGACATGCCATTTTGTGGAAAAAAAAAAAGAATTAGTAAACATTATTGTTACATTGAATACCTGAAACCTCATAAGTCCTGTGCTGATACTATGCTGTGCAAGACCAAACAGCATCCTGTGGAATGAAGCTTGTCCTCTACATAGAAGCAGTTTTAAATGAATGCTGTGTAGCCCTTTTACACAGACTGAATCTGAATTGCAATGATTATCTCTTCCCCCCCCCCCCCCCAAAAAAAAAAAAAGTTTGGGAGATTCTCATCTTATGTAAATATCAAAAATATTATTTTAATATTATTTCTCTACATGCAGCTACAATTCAGTGGTGAACTGATTACTATATTTGCCTAATATTCCTGTCCTGTTTCATTTGTTGTTCCACACACTGATGATGTACTGTTAATTTCAGTACAAAATATTTGTGCTATTTCATTAAAATTTATGACTGTGTTTATGATATGTTTTTTTTCTAGTTGAACAATTGCTTTAACATTGATATAGTAAAACAAATCTGTTCTTGCAGCCTTTTACCAGTGATGTACATGTAGAAACCTTAAGTGATGGCATTTATTAATTATATTATTATTATTACCTGACATCTCCAGGGAGTCCAAAGACTCATCGAGGGAGGACATCTACTCTACAACGAACTGCAACTACCGTTATCACCTACACAAACATTATCTACCACCCACCACCACCACTAGTATTTTCATAGACAATCACAACAATCTTTTCCCACGCCAGGATTCGAACCTGCAGCCTTTTGGCTGGAGAGCGGATATGCTATCCACTTGGCCAACCAGGCTGGCTTCATTCAGTGAAATATTAGTTAATGAAAACTAATATTTCACTGAATTTCAAACATTGTCAAAAAAAAACAAAAATCTTAATCTTCTCAATACACAAGACAGTCCAGTAGTTGTGGGAGCAATACTGATTCCCATATTGTTACCCTCTAGGGTTGGATTTAAAAAAAAAAAAATACAGATATTAGATTATAGTTGTTCTTAAAATAACTGTTTCCCATGTATGATTAAGTAACCAAACTTGTTGAGAATTGGGTAATGCTGAACTGGTGTTGCATGCTGACTCCAAAAATAGTCTGGCAGACTTATGACTTCTATTCAGCACTGAAAATGGCTAACTCTTTAATGGCTCATATTCATTTTAGTAAAATTATGGTGACTACAACCATGTTAGGAAAAATTACTTTAATTTCCCAATGTTTTGACCTTCATATTAAGATCATCATCAAAAATATACACATATGCAAGGTGTGTTCAAAAAAAAGACCAAACTTTTTAATTAACATGCCAACTGGCACAGTGAGTGCGCTGCAGCTACTGAATGCACCTAGTGGCAGATTTTGACAACAAACTGCCATTTCCCCCATTCTGCTATGACCATTAATGGTCAAGTTACATCTGCTGAAGTGAGCACGTGCACACGATGTTTGTTGAATTAATGACAAAGTGACAGTGAAAGAGCTTGAAGAACCTCTGTGCATATGAAATTTTACTGCAAACTTGGTAAAAATTTTACAGAGACATTTCAGTTGCTCAACCAAGCATATGGGAAGGACTGTATGAGCCGAACACAGTGCTATGAGTGGTTTAAGCATTGATGGGTGAGTTGGTCGAAGATCAAGGTGATGTTGGTTGTGTTTTTTTGATTGAAAAAGCATTGTCCTTTATGAATTTGTATCATGTGGTCAGATGATAAACAAAAAGTTGTACCAAGAAGTTTTAGCACTTTTGAAGGATGCTGTGTGCAGGAAGATGCCTGAATTGTGGGAAAACCAGACTTGGATGTTGCACCATGACAATGCGCAGTCATCCGTATGGCAAAATATCAGACATCCGTTGTGCCCCATCCACCCTATTCTTCATACTTAGCCCTAGCAGATGTTTTATTTTCTTGTTTTCCCAAACTTAAAACCATTTTGAAAGGACGTCGTTTACAAACCATAGAGAAGATTTAGGAAAATGTGATAAGAGAACATAAATTAAAGATACCAAGAAATTATATAATTGGTTTAATCTTTATCCAAGTGTAAGCAAACAAAGTTTGCACCTGAAGTATTTTCAGGACTGGGACAACTCGTATAAAGAAGCTAATGACTTCACATCACTTGCCTTAGTATCCCATAATGCAAAGCACTATGGTATAATAAAGTGTGACACCTTTTGGGCTACTCGTATATGAAATTATGACTTTTGCATTACTTCAACCTTAGCATTGCCTCTAGGTCTGACTCCCGCTGATGAGACCTTAATAAAGATTGAAACCGGTCTGGGTAGTGATCCTTCCCATAATGCATAACATTATACATGTCCATAAGGATATGCACTTTGTATTATGGGATACTAAGGCAAATGATGTGAAATCAATTTGCTTCTTTGTACGAATTGGCCCAGTCCTGAAAATACTTAATGTGCAAACTTTGTTTGCTTACACTTGGATAAAGGATTAAACCAATTATATAATTTCTTGGTATCTTTAATTTATAATATAACCAAGTGAAAAAACTTCCAACAGTGTTAAGAGAACTGCATGCCATCACAGAAAGTGCATTCCAGGAATTATTCCAATAATGGAAGAAATGTTGGGAATGGTGTATTGCCAGCAAAATATTGTAAAATGAGCAGTAAAGTCTTTATAGCAAAAGTTTGGCCTTTTTTTTGAACATGCCTTGTATATATAAAAACAAGCTACATTATTTTTCTAATAGTAGGCCAAAGCGACAAGGATTTGATCAATTGTTATTCTACTGACCTGATCTCTAGTGAAAAAAAACTACATCAAAGTCTATATTCTAAGATGTATCATTCCCCCCCCCCCCCAGCTAGAGGTCAGGCCAGTAGAATAACGATTGATCAAATCATTGTCACTTTGGCTTACTATTAGAAATGTAATGTAGTTTGTGTGTGTGTGTTGACCTTAATATGAAGGTTGAAACGTCAGGGGAATTAAATTAATTATTCCTAACATGATCTCCATAATTTTACTAAAATAAATGCTGATCACCATGTAACACTAAAAGAAAAAGCCAGT
Source organism: Typopeltis vanoorti (assembly GCF_054136105.1). NCBI lineage: Eukaryota > Metazoa > Arthropoda > Arachnida > Uropygi > Thelyphonidae > Typopeltis > Typopeltis vanoorti. Next base: position 14,422,062 of record NC_143569.1, read on the forward strand.
CTCATATGGAAGTATCAGGGTTTTTTCATCTGGCAAACTAGCCAGAAGATCACATTCAGTTTACAGACATAATACACTGGTCTTAGTAGCTTTGGCCATGAATCCAAAACTGTCACCAATCCATTTTATCTTGTTTGGTGAAGGGTTCAAAACATGATCTGGCTGATCATAATGTGGTGTGTTATGGCAAAAGACACCATACATTTCTGGATGGAATGTGTTCTTTGATAAACAGATAAAGATTGCTGTGTGATATATGGTTTAAAAGTTGTGATAATATAATCGCCATCACAGATCTGATAAATATAATTTCCAGCACATAGGATAAAATGGAAGAAAACTATAGCACTGCATGGAAGCTGTTACACGAGACTATTTTTAGAATCAGTAGCAGCATTGAAGCAATTGGGAGAAAAAAAAAAAGTTGTATAAGGCAGAAATGTAATATATGATCATATAAGAGATCTAAAAATAAATTAATATGGAAAGAAGTTCTTGATAGGAAACTTCTTTTCCACAGCTTATCCCACTTAAGTAGGGTCGCTGTATTTAATGAGTCTCCTCCACATCCTCATGTCTTGGGCTGTAACCACATCCAATTTCTTCATCCTCAAGTAATCCTCCACCAGCTCCCTCCATCTTTTCTTTGGCTGCCTGCACTTTCTCCTCCCTTGCGCATCCATCTGCATGGCCTTTCTTTCCACGTACTTGTCTGCCCTCCTCATCACATGACCAAACCATCTCAACCTTGCCTCCTGTATTTTTGCTCCTAAGTTTGTAACTTTCACCATTTCCCTTGCATAGTCATTTCTCAGATGATCCTTTCTGGTCATACTGCACATCCACCTAAGCATTCTCATCTCTGCTACCTCCACCCTGCTGATGTTATTTTTCCTCAGGACCACAGTTTCCATAGCATAAATTATAGATGGTCTCACTACTGTCCTGTAGATTTTGCCTTTTAGATTGATCGGTACCCTCTTATCGCATAGCACTCCAGCCATCTCTCTCTCTCCAGTTCCTCAATCCAGCTTGTACCGTGCATCTCACTTCCTTCTCAGCCTCTCCATCCTCTTTCACTGTTGAACCTCCTAAGTATATAAAGCCCCTAACCGTCCTGGTGACATTTCCTTCCAGCTCCAGATCTATCTCCTGTCTACCATCCACTTTACAACACACATACTCTTACTTCTACTCAGCCTCATACCTCTCTTCCAGTACTTTCCTCTATCTTTCCAGTTTAGCTGCCACTTCTTCTCTTGGTTCTGCACACAGCACGATGTCATCTGCATACAACATTGTCCAAGGTGCATCTTCTCTCACCTCCTCCTTCACCACATCCATCACAATATTAAACAGGAATGGACTTAATGCTTACCCTTGATGCAAACCAACTGTCACTTGAAAACTTTCTGTCTCTTACAGGCAGGTCCAAACTCTTGTCTTCACATATCTGTACATCTCCTGCACCAACCTGACATATTTCTCCAGTACCTTCTTCTCCCTCAGACACTTCCAGACTTCTTGCCTTAGCACTATGTCGTACGCTGTCTCCAGATCAATAAACACTAGATGTAGCTCCCGTTGTTCCTGATAGAAAACTAGAAATAGTAAACTTAATCTCGCATAAAGAAATTGCACACTTGCATGTATTAATTGACAGGACAAAGCGTGAGATTGGAAGGCTGCAGAAACAACAAGAGATCGTTCGAACTGAAAACAGAAAATAACAAGGTTGGAAGCCAAAAAGAAAATTCTAAAAATAATCAAGAGAATGAGCATAAGCGGATAATTTTTTTTTTTTACGACAATTCCAAGATAATAAGAGTATGTCATGAAAATACTACAAAATCTTGTTTCCTTGGTTCGAAAATTAATGATATCAGTAATCCTGTTGGAAGGTGAAAGAATTTGTTTATTTTGGCAGAATTAATGACCTGAAAGATGAGAAATATTGTATAAGGGAGGATGTGAAAGAGTTAATGGAAGAAGCAAAAAATAAGAGCAAGAGGGTGAAGTTTGTAAGTCAGTTGCCATGCTATGATAAAGGTGGACTGAGGAGGGAAATGATAGCTAATGAATCAATGTGCAGGTTGTGAAGAAGGATTGATGTAGACTTTGCCTATGGCTTGAATTTGTTTATGAAAGGATTTGTACAGTGTTGACAGACTGCACTTAATGGATTCAAAGCCGACTGCATGCACGCACACACACACACACATAGCTTTGCTTACTGAGAGTGTGGAAACGTAAACACAGAAAAATAAAGAGATGCAGAGGATTGTGCGTGTGTGTGAAGGCACCCATGAAGCAAATGAGTGTATGAATAAACAAAAGCTGTGGAATCTAGTCTCTCTCAGGCTACAGTTGTCTCCATAGTGTAATTGGAAGAACTACAGTACATTGCACCCTTCATTTGGAAAAGGTCTAAGTTTGATTCTTGTCATAACAAGAGAAATCTTTAATAAATTTAGTTTAATTCTCTATCCAAGTGCAAGCAAACAAAGTTTGTGCCTGAAGTATCTTCAAGACTGAGGCAACTCGTGGTAAAGGTGGACCAAGCTCTCATCACTCCTTGTCTCAGTATCTCCCATGATGCAAAGCACATCATCTTGTGGCCATGTATAATGCTATTCATTAAGGGAAGGGCCACTACCCAGACTGGTTTCAACCGTTATTGAGGTCCTGTCGGCGGGAACCAGACCCAGAAATGGTGATACTAAGGCAGAAGCAATGGAGAAGTCATATTTACCTACACGAGTTGCCAAAAGGTGTACCACCTCATTAAATTACTCTGTATTTAGAGAAAGATGTAAGTTTTTTTCCCACCTGGTTAGACTACAATAAATTTAGTTTAATCCTCTATCCAAGTGCAAGCAAACAAAGTTTGCCCCTGAAGTATCTTCAGGACTAGGCAACTCATGATAAAGGTGGACCAAGATCTCATCACTCCTTATCTCAGTATCTCCCATAATGCAAAGCACATCTCCTTGCTGACATGTATAATGCTATGCATTAAGGGAAGGGCCACTACCCAAACCGGTTTTGACCTTTATTGAGGTCTCGTCAGTGGAAGCCAGACCCAGAAGTGGTGATACTAAGGGAAGCAATGGAGAAGTCTTATTTACCTACACGAGTTGCCAAAAGGTGTACCACCTCATTATTAAATTACTCTGGATTTAGAGAAAGATGTAAGTTTTTTTCCTTGGATAGAGGATTTAAACTAAATTTATTATAGTCTAACTAAGTGGAAAAGAACTTGCAACATCTTTCTCTAAATACAGAGTAATTTAATAATGAGTTGGTACACCTTTTGGCAGCTCGTGTAGGTAAATATGACTTAACCATTTCTTCTGCCTTAGTATCACCACTTTTGGGTCTGGCTCCCACTGATGAGACCTCAATAAAGGTCGAAACCGGTCTGTATAGCCTTATACATGTCTGCAAGGAGATGTGCTTTGCATTATGGGAGATACTGTGACAAGGAGTGATGAGAGCTTGGTCCACCTTTACCACGAGTTGCCTAGTCCTGAAGATACTTCAGGGGCAAACTTTGTTTGCTTGCACTTGGATAGAGGATTAAACTAAATTTATTGTAGTCTAACCAAGTGGGAAAAAAACTTACATCTTTCTCTAAATCCAGTGTAATTTAATGAGGTGGTACACCTTTTGGCAACTCGTGTAGGTAAATATGACTTCTCCATTGCTTCTGCCTTAGTATCACCACTTCTGGGTCTGGTTCCCGCCGACAGGACCTCAATAACGGTTGAAACCAGTCTGTATAGTGGCCCTTCCCTTAATGCATAGCATTATACATGGCCACAAGATGATGTGCTTTGCATCATGGGAGATACTGAGACAAGGAGTGATGAGAGCTTGGTCCACCTTTACCACGAGTTGCCTCAGTCCTGAAGATACTTCAGGCACAAACTTTGTTTGCTTGCATTATTATTGCATATTGCATGAATATGTCACGGTTAACATGGACTAGTCATTACTAACACCATATTCCAACATAAAGATATTAACAAATTCACATTTAGAAGTGATCCAAGAAATAAGAAGTCTAAGGGGGATAAAAATCCCTTATTGTTTTTCAGCCAGTAAGCGAAACTAAGATCGAAAACTACAATCTGAACGTTTCATGCCGACGAACTGTCGGCCGATCCAAGCGTAAGTGACCACTTGGTAGTGCCACACCAAGGCAACTCGTTGCAAAGGTGGAGCAAGATCCCTCACTATTCTTGATATTTTCTCATAATGTAAAAACACACAGCTCCTAGGAGATGTAGTACTGCTTTACATTATGAGGACAGGTCACTACCCAGACAGGTTTCAACCTTTTTTGAGGTCTCATTAGTGAGTAGCTAGAACTAGAATATCAGAGTTTAAGTGAAAAGAACTTACATACTTTCGCTATACGAATGCCAGAAAGGTGTGTCACTATATTATGTAGTACTACATCTCCTAGGAGCTGTGTGTTTTTACATTATGAGAAAATATCAAGAATAGGGAGGGAGCTTGCTCCACCTTTACAACGAGTTGCCTTGGTGTGGCACTACCAACAGGTCACTTACACTTGGATCTGCCGACAGTTCATCGGCATGAAACGTTCAGATCTTAGTTTCGCTTACTGGCTGAAAAACAATAAGGAATTTTTATCCCCCTTAACTTATCAACCTCGCCAGAAAAATAGCCGTTTGGCTTTTCATCTTAGTTATAATATGTTATAACATAATATAGTGACACACCTTTCTGGCATTCGTATAGCAAAAGTATGTAAGTTCTTTTCACTTAAACTCTTAATATTCTAGGTCTAGCTACTCACTAATGAGACCTCAAAAAAGGTTGAAACCGGTCTGGGTAGTGACCTCTCCTCATAATGTAAAGCAGTACTACATCGCCTAGGAGCTGTGTGTTTTTACATTATGAGAAAATATCAAGAATAGTGAGGGATCTTGCTCCACCGTTGCAATGAGTTGCCTTGGTGTAGCACTACCAAGTGGTCACTTACGCTTGGATCTGCCAACAGTTCGTCGGCATGAAACGTTCAGATCGTAGTTTTCAATCTTAGTTTCGCTTACTGGCTGGAAAACAATAAGGGATTTTTATCCCTATTAACTTATCAACCTCGCCAGAAAAATAGCCGTTTGGCTTTTCATCTTAGTTAAAATAAGAAGTCTCTTAATTTACTATGATATTATTGAAATATCATAGTAAATATCATAGCAGCTCTCCATTTTGTCCTTAATGTGAGTGGTTGCAAGACACCAACAAGTGTCTTGAGTGGATAAGGGGAATTGTCCTTATCACTGCTTGAGTGTATAAGGATAGCTAGCTTTATATGATTTTGAAGACAATGAAGGGATTGTATTTCTTTTTAAGTGCTGTGCTTGTTAAGTGTTATTTTTTTACTGAGATGCTCCAGATACAGAGAATAGTGATAACATTATTATAATGTGTATGTTGAGAGGGATGTGAGGTAGCAGGAGGAACAAGTATTTTTAACATCTTTTTGGCATTGTAGCCATTGGATGGGAAGGTATGCTGAATGAAGAAAGAGTTGCTGTGAGTGAAGTATTATTAACAGTCTCCAACCTCAGTTCCAACCAAAGGTTGGAGACGGTTAATAAGCATTTTTATGATGTCATGTTGTTATTTTTTGATACCATATTGCTAGACTACGCTTTGGACACTCCTTCATAGAAGATTAGATGAGGAATGAAAGTGCTACAAAACCTTAAAATAATCTTTTTGATCTATTCAGAAGTCATTACGGGTCAAAAAGATTATTTTTAGAGTCAGCCATGACTGTGATGAATTCTCTTAACCTGAACAAGTATGGTTGCATTAATATGCCAAAACATTTGTGAGTCTTATCTTAAGATCAACTCATATGTAGCTGTAATATTTCTTTTTTTTACAATATTTGAGGTGCCAAATTAGGACTTCAGATCTTTTGTCCATTACAATTTGAGTTGTTTCACTTAATTATTGTCATGTGTAAACTCTTGAAGATGCTGGTTTCAATTCCAGCAAAATATAAGCCAGTTAATAAACATCTTCTTTATAAATCGGTTCGTTTGGTGGTGATAATATTGTTCAAGTAAATTATAAACATGGGTTACAGTAGAACCATACTCTCATTCCCTATTGGGGGGGGGGGGGGAATAGATTGCTACACAAATACAACCTTAAGGCCACCTTTAAATCGACTTAAAAACTCCTCCAAGTATTCCTCCTGGTCCACCCTAGGGTTTACTGAATCCAGTGTACCTGTAACTTGCCATATGTAGGTGAAACAGAACAAATATAGGAACACAAATGATATTATCAAATTTAATAATTATGCCTCTTGAATCATGCCCTGGAAAAGCATCTGTTTCTTACGTTGTACCAAAACCTGGCACAAATGTAAATTTAAAAAAATAAAAAATGTGAGACTCTAATCAACCACCCTCATAATCTCAACAATAAAGATGGCTTAAAAATCCCAAGAATGTGGTTAGCTTACATTTGACCCATGTAACTTCTTTTCACAAAAATAACAGTATTTCTTACTGTAAATAATATGACTCAAGGTTAAACAGGTCATGCATGATAGAACTTCAGGTGTATAGCAGTTCCTGATTTCAGGACTCTTAAGCACTGAAGAGTACTTTAATCTTATTTTTGATATGAATACCTCCTTACAATTCTTAGACCACTACTAATACTACTGGTGAATATATAAACTTTTTCTTAACCTTTTTAGCTAGTGGAAAATATGACTGAAAGTGATCACCATCATCCATAAAAATACAAGCCTCTAGCTTTGACTTTTTTTTTTCACCAGTGGTCAGCATAGTAGGGTAAACAACCAGATTTGTAGTACTTTGGTATGCTGTCCTCTAACTCTTTTTGTATATGTATTCTATCATCATTATCATCAAATTCCTGCCATGTACCCTCAAGAGGTGTACAGGATATGATACTACTACATGAAAAATTTGCATCATTACTAACTTCCTACCTACAATTTTCCTTCAAATCAGTCTGTTACTTGTCAAGACTCCAACATTATCAGATCTTACATTTCTATTTAAATTTCTATTTCTTGTCTAAGGCACTTTTTACCATATCAATCCACTATATCTAGGTCGTTTTCCTGCTAACCTGGCAGAGAACACCTGTTTCACTAATCTTTCCTTGCCCATTCTGTTTAAATGACCATACCACCTGAGATTAGCTCTGCTTACGCATTCCTGGATGCTGACAATATCAAGTTCTTTCCTAATATCCTCATTTTTAATATGATATTGCCATTGATGCCCTCTGTTCATGCCCCTAATCTTTCTCAGGACTCTCATATCTGCAGTCTAGTCTTAGGTCAAAATGTTTTACTACTCCACCCAGCTCTGCTCAGGTTTTATAACACAGTGACGGCTGAACTGGATAAGGGTAATGGGTTTACAGTGATACTGCTTGACCTGGCTAAGGCCTTTGACAGGACACCACATGGAAGTTTAATTCGTAAACTGCAACATATGGGAATGGATATAGAGTTGATGAGATGGATAGGAGGGTGGTTGATGGAGAGATACCAGAGAGTAGTTTACCCAGGAGTAGAGTCCAAAAGACAGCCTGTGACTAGTGGTGTGCCCCAGAGTTCTGTTCTTGGACGACTGCTGTTTAATTTGTTCATTAGCGATATAGGGAAGGGTCTGAGAGCAACGGTTCATTTGTTCGCTGATGATGCTAAGTTGGGTAGGGCAATAGTGAATGCAGAAGATGTCAAAATTTTGCAGGATGATTTGGATAGATTGGAGATCTGGGCTAAGGAGAATGGATGTCAATTTAATGTGGCAAAATATAAGATTATGCATTTTGGGGTGAAAAGATTAGCAGCAGTATATCACATTGTTGGAACTGTACTCCAGGAGATTGATGAGTCCAGGGTTTTGGGAGTGTTGATGGATAGGGAATTGAAGTTTAGGGGGCACATCGCAAAAGTGGCTAAATCACTTGGATGCTGAAGAATACTTTGACGAGCAGAGATAAGCAAGTTATTGTTCCTCTGTATCGAGCTTGATAAGATCCCATCTTCATTACTGTGCCCAGATCTGGTCACCTAGGTTTCTTCTTGATGGGGAGGAGGTTGAGAGGATCCAGAGGCGAGTGACCAAGATGATAGCAGGTCTATGGAATGAACCTTATGAAAACAGGTTGAAGATTTGTGGGTTGCAGAAATTGGTTGATAGGCAGAAAAGGGGAGATATGATTGAGACATTCAAATTTGCTGAAGGGTTTCTATAGGATTAATTCAGGGGATATTTTTGAGATCAGGACTGGTGGTGGGAGAACTAGGGGACATCCATGGAAGCTAGGCAAGAGTGTGGTTAGTAAGGGTGTTAGAGCTGGGTTTTTTACTTTTAGAGTGGTGAATGAGTGGAATCCTGTGGGTGCTATGACAGTGAATGCATTAAAGGCAAAGTATGATAGATACTGTGTGAATGTTGAATAGTTTGGATGGACATGATGTTTAGGGTCTTCCTCGATGAGTCTAAGGACTCCTTGGAGTCACCCGTAATTATAAGTTAAAACTGGTTTGAACACTGTCTTGTATACAGCTAATTTAGTCTTACGACTAATTTCTCTCTTATTCCATATGAATTTATTCAATTGACTTTCTACCATACCAGCTTTGTTGATTCTGTTGTCTATTTCCATATTTAATTTACCATCTATGTGTATTCCAGATTTACTTTAATATAAAGGTTGAAATATTGAGTAATTAGTTTTATTTATTTTAAATTAATTATTACTCCAATATGGTAGTAGTCTCCATAATTTTTTAATACTGCATTGATTACCATGTAACAATGAGGGAAAAGAAAATTGTTCGTGAATTATTTTATGCCAGCAGTAGAGAAATCTCTTGAAAGGCTCTTTCAAGAGATTTCTTTCAAGAGAATGCACCACCTCAAATTGGAAATTTTTGCCATCAAACGCCACCTCATTGATTCAACCAGTGGATGAATAGATAATGCAGAAGAATGTGAACCAAAAATTGTCAGCAACATAAAAAAATTGTGCCTTATTTTAAATGCAGCCTTGATGTCATCAGAAGTGTGTGTGTGTGTATGAGCTTTTGTAGTCTCATTCTGAAGATCTATTTAAAAAGTTGTCCTTGACTTTGAGGAAGAAATTGTATTAAAACTTATAAACAATGTAAAATGTGAAAGAAACTGTTGATAAGGCACACAAATTGAAGCCATTATCTTATGACATAGCATATGCCTTTATCCTGAATGAAATGTTAAAACTGAAAAACATATAAAATAAATTGATTATTTAATAATTAATTAAAGACTTATTTTGTATGCTAGCCAAGTAAATAACAGTTTAATATCCAATGTTTCATTGACTAATATCTGTCAGCATTTTCAAATGAATACACTGGTAGGCGATAGAAAGTAACAAAAACTAGGAAACTAACCGACAATTCTAAAAATTATATAAAGTTATCACTGAACGTGAAACAGTGACATGATACGCGTGTCACAAGTACAACATTTTATTTGTTGAGATATTTAATGTAATTTTCTTGAAAGTTCATTACTTTTTGGTTAAATGATCTGATTAGAGTTTTCCATATATCTGGTAAGATTAGGCCTTGATTCTTATTTAAGTTACCTGTTGAATGGGCAACTGTAGCAGCTTCTTTGAAAGTTCTGGAATGGTAGTTCTCTTCTATATAGGGCATATGACTCATATCCCATTCAATATTATGGTTGGTACAGGCAAAGTGGGAAGAAAGGCCTGATATATCATGTCTGTTATTCCTAACATAGCCTATGTGTTCCTTCTTTCTTGCTTCAAAACTTCTTGATATCTGTCCGATGTAATTGATACCACATGAACAGGGTATGCTATAAACTCCAGAGTATTTGTAGAAAGGATGGTTATCTTTCGGTGATCTTATAAACTTTTGTATGGTCTCAATAGGTTTGAAGGTTACTCTGATATTATAAGGTTTTAGAAGAAGAGCTAATTTTTTGGATGGTACTAACAAATGGAATTGTTATAGAGCTGATGTATTGGGTTGCATCTCATTGTCTTTGCTGAATGTCACTAAAGAATCATCAGCAAGATTCTCTTTAGTGACATTCAGCAAAGAATCACATTATGGAATATATAAATATCATGTAGCAAATGAATCAGCTTGAAGAATCATTTCCTTTGTTATATTTTATAAATTATACCTATGTACATAATTATGTGCTTGAATTTCATGCCCATTCATATATAACATATTTAAGTACTAATTTTAGACAGAACATAGTGAAACTAGCTCAGTAAATCACTTCCACAGATAGTATTTATGTAGCACTGCCAGAAGAATGATTTAAAGTTGTCCCTTTGATTTGATAAGACTTAGATCATTTAAATATCATTAAGCTCTTTAAAAAGTTTCTAAAACCTTTAAGAGTTTTATTAGTTGTGAAGGGGTCAGCTGATACCATACACAGATAGTTGGTTTTTCATTCACCAAAACATAAACTGCCCAGAGAATACATAGAATTAAGTCAAAAATATACTTCAAAGCGTGGACTGGAGTTAGGTGAGTAATGCAATGGCAAAATGTGTCCCGAGACGTGCTGGTGATGGGAAGTTATAATAATCATGTAATGCTAAGTTCCCCCCCCTTCTTCATCTTTCCCACCAACTGCTATTATTCTAATATTAAAAAGTTAATACTATTAAATACTATTAGTAATTTTAATTATTTTATTACCAGAAAGAAAAAACTTCGTTTCCTCTTTGGTAATTGGACATCTTATTTGAAAACCACCAATCCTGAAGCATATGAGGATTATTTATACTTGAAAGAGCAATATGATAAAGACAAAAGGAATTCAAATGCTAAAAAAAATTCAAATTTATCTGAACAGCCAGTTACCTACTCACCTTCCAAGGAAAACAATACTACAGGAGCAAAATGTAAAGATATGTATTTAGACCAGGTGAGTTAAGTTTTCCCTTAATGTATTCATCACCATTTCTAGTTTTAATTGATGTCTGTTGTGAAAGCCTAAGGAAAAAATTTTGGAATAAGAGCACTTTCTTTTCTGTATATGTTATAATATCAGAATACTAGAAATTTGTTAAATAAAGGAAAGTAGCATTGAGTGGAAATTTGTCATGTTGTACCATTATTTTGTATTTTGGTTTAATCCAATAAGAATACAATTTGGTCGGCTAAATCCCAAATTCCCAGCCTATCCTCGTTTGTTCACTATCCAGATAGATACCCAACAGGATGCACTACAAGAAGGTGAGGATTGGACACTAGGTCAGAAGCCCTCGTCAGTTCTCATCATTCCTTTAAAGGAGTGGAGGTCTCCACTCAGTTATATAAACACCCCAAATCCGAAAACACATCCCAACTCAACATTACCAGAGTTAAAGATTGGTACTATCAACATAAGAAGCCTGAATGGCAAAGAAATGGAGCTAGCTGAGGAATTAGATAAGTATCAGATCGACATAATAGGGGTGACTGAAACAAAAAAACACAAAAACTGGTGAGATCTTTCTGAGCAATAAATACAAAATGTTATATTCAGGCAATGACAATCAAGGAAAAGAAGGAGTAGCCATAGTATTCAACACAAAATACGAGGCCCATCTTCTTCAATGGCAGGCAGTGTCAAGTAGAGTGATTTGGGCAAATATCAGAATGGGAAACTGGACAATGAGACTTATTTGTGCCTATGTTCCCACAGAAGTCTACTAAGCTAGAAGTGGAGGAATTTTTTGAGGCTCTAGAGAAAGCTACTGACACAATGAAAAAGGAAAAGTTGGTCCTTGTTGGGGATCTAAATAGCAGAGTAGGAAGTGATTGCCAGACATACAAAAATGTTTTGGGAAAATTTGGAGAAAAGAGCAAAGCTAATAATAATGGCGAATACCTGTTGGATTTCTGCTTGGGACATGGACTGGTTATTATTAATACCGTGTTCCAACATAAAAACGTGGACAAATTCACATGGAGAGAAGAGGCAAGGAATGAGAAAAGTCTCATTGACTATGTTATTGTTGATTAGTGATGTTTTCTCCCTGGTACAGGACACCAGAGTGTAGAGAGGATTTGAAATGGAAGTGATCACTATTTAATCTTGAGCAGGATAAAATTGAATTTCATATTGAAAAGAATGACATGTAAGAAAGTTTTAAAGCAAATAAAAGTTGAGCAGCTCTCGGATGCAAACTGTAGACTAAAATACACAAAGATTATTGAAGAAAAAATGAAAGAGTTTGAGAACAGTAATCAAACCTTGGAGATCCAGCGGAAAGCCTTGAAGAAACCCCTGAATGATTCAGCTAGAGAGGCATGTAGCGAAATTGCCTGCAAGGATAGAAAAAGCATAACTCAGTGGTGGACACAGGAAGTTAAAGAGGCAGTGAAGGAAAAGAAGAAAGTATACCAAAAGTTCTTGGCAAATAAATCAGCTTGTGCTCTTATGGAATACAGTAACAAATGTAAGAATACTAAACACTGTGTAAAACTAGCTAAACAAAAGTGATGGGAGGACTTTGGCAAGATATTCTGGAGGTTGTTGAAGAAGCTTAGAAATGGAGGAAAGAGTGCTGTAAAAGAAGTTAGAGATGATAAGGTGACATGAAAACGGGAGAAAAAGATATCCTTGAAGTATGGAGTAATTACTTCGAAAAATTGCTAAATAAAACAAGCAGTGATAGCACAGTGGTGAAAACACTCAACAGGCATACGATCAGAAATACATGTCTGTACTTGAAGTAAAAAAAGCCATCAAAGGCTTGAAATGGAAAGGCAACAGGAGTAGATGATATTCGACCAGAAATGCTGAAGTATGGTGGTATAAGAGTCTTGCAGTGGCTGCACTGCATAGTTCAGAAAGCCTGGACAGAGGGACGAATTCCAGATGATTGGAGTAAAGCTGTCATAGTACCCATATATAAAAAGGGAAATAAAACTGAATGTGTGAATTACAGAGGTATTGTTCTACTGAGTGTTCCTGGTAAGGTTTATGCAAGTATACTTGAGAAATGGTTGAGAAGAATTGTGGAAGAGAAAAGCTTGGTGAAGAACAAGCTGGATTCAGGCCAAATAGAGGCTGTCAAGATCAGATACTCACTTTACTACAGATAGTTGAAAAATCATGGGAATATAACAAAGATCACTATTTGAGTTTTGGAGATCTGGAAAAGTCGTATGACAAGGTGCCAAGAGAGGAGCTCTTCAATAAGCTACAGTTATATGGTGTCAATGGGGCATTATATCAGGCGATACTTAGTCTGTATTTGAGTTGTAAGTCGGCAGAATTGAAGTAAGTACAGGAAGATGGTTTAATGTTAAATCTGATGTGAGTACATTATCCCCTCTCTTATTCATTATCTATATGGATCTCATTATGAAGGAAAGTGGTATTGAACATGATATCAAAATTGGAGATGTTAATGTCAGCTCTTTGCTTTATGCGGATGATGTTATACTTCTAAATAAATCTGCTACGATTCTGCAAGATTCTCTGACTAAATTGAATTACTGTTATAATAGATATGGTATGAAGATCAGCAATACAAAGGCAATGAAAATAGGCAGAATCGTTGAAAATGACAACTGTGTTGTGAATGGAGAACCTGTGGAACAAGTAAGACATTTCAGATACTTAGGCACGATTTTTAGTGAAGATGGTAAATTAAATATAGAAATAGAAACAGAATCAGCAAAGCTGGTATGGTAGGAAGTCAATTGAATAAATTCATATGGAATAAGAGAGAAATTAGTCGGAACACTAAATTAGCTGTATACAAGACAGTGTTCAGACCAGTTATGGATCTGAGAGCTGGGTCAGAAGTAAAACACTTCACCAAAGACTAGAGACCGCAGATATGAGAGTCCTGAGAAAGATTGGAAGCGTGAACAGATATCATGAATGGCAATACCATATTAAAAACGAGGATAATAGGAAAGAACTTGACATTGTCAGCATCCAGGAATGCGTGAGCAGAGCTAATCTCAGGTGGTATGGTCACTTAAAAAATGGGCGAGGAAAGATTAGCAAAACAAGTGTTCTCTGCCAGGTTAGCAGGAAAACGACCCAAAGGAAGACCAAGATATAGATGGATTGATACTGTACAAAGTGTCTTAGACAATAAAATATAAGATCTGATAATGTTGGAGTCTTGACAAGTAACAGACTGATTTGGAGGAAAATTGTACATACGAAGTTAGTAATTATGTAAATTTTTCATGTAGTACTATCATATCCTGTACACTCCTTGAGAATACATGGCAGGAATTTGATGATGATAATGAGCATTGAGTGGAATGAGGAAAAGAAAAATTTTCATTCCTACTGGAATGATATAAAAGAAAATATTAATAATCATCTACTGAAATCAATTCCAATGGGATTTAAAGTATTAAAAAAAAAAAGAGTAAAGTAGTGAAGCCTGATATCAGTCTGGTCAAAAAAAAGCGAGCCCATTTGAAAACAGTGAACATTAAGGTCACTAAAGAAAATCACATTAGGATTGTAGATTCCCATGATCTTTAAGAGTAGAGTAGCCATTTGAGAGCGATAACAGTAATAAATCAATTTCAAATAGGATTTTTTAAAAATTGAAATTCTTTTCTGAAGGAATAAACTAAAAAGATTTTGAGCCAAAGATAATCAAAAAAGGAAGGAAATTTCAGCCTAAAAATAAATATTTGGAAATAACAGAATAGCTGTGTCATCAGAATTTCTTATATTTCTTAATCATCCAAAGAAGGTCAAAAAGGAAAGGAAAGTTCAACCAAAAAAAAATACTTGGAAATGAAACTCCTTGGAAATATAAAAGGAAATAAGAGACAGTTTGTGTCATCAGGATTTTCTATGTTCCCCCTACATCAGGTCTGATGTTGGGAGGAAAACCGTGCATAAAATATATATCTTATTTTATATGACCAGAGAACAAAATCATATTATTTTTCAAAACAGCACCAGTGGTGGCTTAATCAGTAATTTAAAGTGTTTGTTTGCTTGTTATATTAAGGCTATGATCCTATAGTACTACACTTCTAATTATAATTTATAATATCCTGTTAGGTTATGTGGGTAGAATATGTACCATCCATATTCTTGGCATTTTTAGAGCATTATTATTTTTGTGATTATGGTGCATGATTAAAATTTCATGTCTCCTTAAATTTGTGCTCTTACTAAGTTTTGGTGTGATGTAATGAATTGGTGCCTTT
This sequence comes from Typopeltis vanoorti, assembly GCF_054136105.1. Taxonomy (NCBI): domain Eukaryota; kingdom Metazoa; phylum Arthropoda; class Arachnida; order Uropygi; family Thelyphonidae; genus Typopeltis; species Typopeltis vanoorti. The sequence goes on from NC_143569.1 coordinate 14,437,330, forward strand.
CCAGTTAATTCTATGTAGAATATCCAGGTATGATATTCTACATAGAAGAAAGTATAGATTTACCATAGTTATTAAAATTAATGTGTAATTTATATATATTAAATATAATATACTCCAGGGTGGACCAGGGGAGGAATGTGATCTTTGGAGGAATCGGATAAGTTCAAGTTTGCAGCAGGTTTTAAGGTTGACATTAAGGTTGTATTTGTACAGTATTCTGTTTATTTTATTTGATATCCCTTTAATGTATGAAATATATCCCTTTTATGATTAAGTGCGTCTTGTGAAGAATTTTGTTGATAATATTTTTACTGTAGCCATTTCTTAAGAAAGTATTACCAATAATTTTTAATTCATGTTTAAGTGCTTGCTCATTAGAGTATATCTTTAAGCCCTGTTTCTTCATGTTTTAATGACACCTGATTTTTGTGTTGGGTTTTGAGAAGAGTTTGAGTATGTACATATTGGTTAGTATGTGTAGGCTTATAGTAAACAGTGAAGGAAAGACTGCTGGGAGGAAGATGTATGACAAGTGTATTCAGAAATGGATGTGTGTTCTGATTCTCAATTTTAGTTGTGAATTTTATACATTTTGTGCTATTTGTTTAGGTGGCCATAGAAAGTGTTTAAAGTCTGTTGGCTGTGGGGCGAGATAATGAAAATATCATCATTATTCCTAAGCAATCTTGGCAATTTAAAGTAAAGGAATCTGGAGCATGTTGCTCAAAAGTTTTCATATAAAAGTTAGCAATTGGGTTGTTGGTGGGGGGGGGTAAATGCAAGCCCATGGCTGTACCTTCTTTTTGCAGATAAAAAGTGCTCTGCCAAACAAAATAAGCAGGATGTAGTAAACTAGCAAAGAGTGCCATGATATCTGCCGAAATTTGTCCTGTAAAACAAAAATTGCATCGATTGGGACATTTGTGAAAGAAGGTAGATATTTCAAAATGGACTGATAAATCATTTATCAGGTGTGATGTTTTTAATTTTTTTTTAATAAAGTTTAATGTGTTTTTTATACGGGAGTGGGAATGACCTACCAATTCCTTTAGTGTCAATGCTAGGTTCTTATCTAGATGATAATTGGGCTGTTGATACCTTCAACTATCAGCCGAAGTGGTATGTTCTCCTAGGCAAACCATAAATTTAGGGGAATGAGCATAGATAGTGTGGAAGTGGTTTTATAACGGTATCTGTGGGATACAGTTATAAAATTCAACTGTTTTTGTTTTAATTTGATTACTTGGATTATATTTTACAAGTTGATAGGTGTTATCAGAGACTAATGATTCATATTTTGAAGGTAAGTTGTTCAGTTTAAAAACAGTAGCACTCCCTTTATCAGCTCTAGTAATTAGGATATCCTGATTTGGTTTTAAAGATTTCACAGCTGCTAATTAATTTTTGGCGAGATTGCTAGTTATTGTTTTAGTATTATTTAAAATGCCAGTAGTGTCTAATCATATTTTATCACTTATGTTAGTTGAGAGAAACCTCGTACATGTAAACCATCGATTCTCTGGTACACTTAGTTACAGAACCGTGCCAGATTTGCTGTTTTACCGGACAATGGAGATTGCATTACATCTTTGACCCACTCATCACACCTCTTCCATATCTCTAAAACAACATGCACTGCTAGATTAAATATTCAATATAAATTAAGTGATTAAATGAAATGCACTGGTATAAATGATACAGTGCCTATGGACTTATGTCTGTGCTTGACATCATCAGCACTGTAAACTCTTCCTTGCTTAGGAACTCTAGCTCGAATTAAATCTAAAGATAATGAGTTAAGAATCACTAAAAATCAAGAGCTCATCATCATCAAGTGCAGATGTAAATAATTAAACGCTCAGTGCACGACCTGTGACATCCCGGCAAACTAATCATGTTATCATAGGAATTTCAAGTGCACTCTTGTAATTTTGTCTTGACTAAAGGAGGTGCCAGAAAATTGATGGTGTATACCTCTCAATATGGTATATAAAATCCAATTTGTTAACTGTCCTAGATGCCACAGCAAAATTTAGGCCTTGAGAGAAACCTCATACAGGTACACCACCAATTCTCTGGTACGCTTAGTTACAGTTACCCAGTTACCTACCCTAGAGATGTTATATACCCTAAATAGCAAGAGTTCAAGGGCATGGGTTGAAAAATTATGTGACTGTTCATGGAAGGCAGTTGGTTGCTCATGTTATCTCTAGCTTATGATTAGTTGCTTAAATCTAGCTGCTTTTTCAATCGAATAAATTTGTTATGAGTTTTATTTTGTTTCTTTCCAGAGTATGTTTAGCTGAGTTGTCAGTAATTCTCTCAAGGACCTTCCAAATATCTGGATTTAAATACCTGAAAAGTTCAGATTTTAAATTTAGAACCTGGTTTTGAGCAAAGTTTTTTGTGACTAAATCTGCTCTCTGAGCATTGCTTTCTCCTTAAATTCTTAGTGCTTTTGCCAAGGTGAATTTCCTTTTTAGATTGATTCAGTCAGGAATAAGATTACTGTTTCTACATCTTTTTTAAAAATATCAGCCAATTAATCAAAAATAGAAAGGCATATAGCTTGCTGTAATGATTGCAACAGAGTAATATGAATTTTATTCTCTGGTCATGTAAAAATATAATAGAATATGATGTAGTGTTTTTTTTCCTCACTAGAGGTCAGGCCAGGAGAATAAAGGTTAATCAAATTGTTTCACTTTGGCATACTATTTGAATTGTAATGTGCTTGTCTCTGTATGTTTATGTGTTTGTGCTCCAGATGATGACATTAATATGAAGGGTGAAATGTCATGAAACTAAAGTAATTATTCATAACATGATAGTAGTCTCGATAATTTATAAAAATGAATGCTGATCACCATGTAATATTAAAAGAAAAAATTGTTGTCAATGATTGCTGAAATTTGTAAGCAAATTATGCTAGACAAGAAACTAATGAAATCTTGTAATTAATGTTAGGTATGTGTACCACATGGTGAAAGTTCGTTGAAAAAATTGCAATTTATTATCTGTAATCTCTTTTAGTTTATGTGCATTATGGTTACCCTTCTCCAGGAGAGTCAAAGTAAAACTGTGTAATATTACAATTGCTAGGTTTGGAAGTAAGTAAACTAATGTTATCAGTGGTAAGGAACATTTCTAACAGATCAGCAGTGTTGTGCTTGTGTGACTTCTGATGTATTATGATGACTGGCTATGTAATGCATAGAATGTCTGAGATCTGCCTGTGCCAGGTATTTTATGAATATTGTTTATATGATCTTAATTAATGGAGCGAAGGTCATTTTTTATCCTTTATCTTGTCTACAATGTATGTAAGGAAGTGATACATTTCTATATGTCTGTTTATCTTGCTTTATGGGTTTGTTTAGGAGTCTCTTTTAGGATTTTCTCAAACCCTTTACCACCTTTTATCCTTTTGTTGGAAGAATGAGACTAAGGTTGTTAAGTTCTTGGCTTCTTTTCTCTGCAATACTAGAGATGTTATATACTCTATCTCATTGAATTTTTTTTATAATACCTATTTTCTTATAGATGAAGGGAAGCTACAAAGAGGTATCTTCCTTAGTGTGTTGGCTTCTTGTAGACTAAATAACTGAGTTTATTCTGTTTGGAGATGAATGCTGTTAAGATGATTGGTAGAGTCTGTAGTTCTTCTGCCAAGGTGAGTCATATAAAGAAAATGTTGTCTACATATACAGCCAAAGTTTTAGCTGTAGTTTGTTACCCTGGGCCTGTTTGTCAAACAACTCCATGAATACAGCTGGCTAATAAAGAGATAGTGACCCATTGTTAGGCCATCTTTCAGTTCACAGTATTTGTCTTCGAATCGGAAGACCATATTGATGATATTGTTGAATATATAAATAATGTCACTATGGGAAATACTTGTAATAATCCTGTGGTTTCTACTCAGGATGCAGTAGTGAACAGATCAACAATGCCAGATCCAATAATTGGTCAGAGAGTTCTGTTACTATAACTTCCATTTTGTTCACTGAACTGTTTTTTTTTTTTATGTAGGAGTCTATCTTGTCCACAAATAGAACCATGAGCTGTGACATGTTTGGAGAGAAGTAGGCAGATTTCTGGCATCTACCTGTGGGTCACAATAGTATGGTCTGCTTGTGTATCTTTAGCTCCATAAATTTTGCGAACTAGTCCTCAGGCCAATTTAAGTAAATTGTTCAAATTATTTAACCTCAAGCAGAAACTATAAGACTGTAAAAGAATTATTTGCACTAAACACGTCAATTTATGACAATACTGCATCAACAACATGTTCTTCAGTTCTAGGACAAATATTAGGTACTGTTATGCAAAAGTTTCAATGCCAGCTCTAGGTGGAGGAAGCCTAACCAAGCCTTAGTTGGTTTTTGATGACAAGTATCACCTCAGTTTCATTGTGAACTGAGATGATAGAAGAGCATAAGCAAATGTTTGCGTTGCTTTAACAGTAAATTATCTTTAATATATAGGAAAAAAATATAACAATATAAAAAGTTAGACTAATTAAACTGGGCAATCATGACTCTCTCACTTCCACCCTATCTGACAGGACGAGATAAAACACTGTCCGGTAGAAATTTTGTGCTTGCATTTTGGTAGACATACTACGTATTGTGATGGTTCTTTAATTGTAACCAAATCTGCATGATGGGGGGGGGTGGCATGTTTTAGAATATATTAGAAAACAGTAATGAAGGAGAATGATATATTTGGTACATTTGAATTACTAAAAGGTGTAAATATGTGATCCATCACTCTCTCATTTCCACCCTATCTGACAGGACGAGAAAAAGCACTGTGCCCTGTAGAAATTTTGTGCTTGCATTTTGGCAGACATGCTATGTATTGTGATGGTTCTTTAATTGTAACCAAATCTGCATGATGGGGAGAGCAAGTTTTAGAATATATTAGAAAACAGTAATGAAGGAGAATGCTATATTTGGTTGGTATATTTTAATTACTAAAAGGTGTAAATATGCGATCCATCATTAATAAGCCATTATTATTATTATTACGGGCGACTCCAGGGAGTCCTTAGACTCATCGAGGGAGGCCCTAAACATCATGTCCACACAACTATATGACATTCTCACAGTATCTATCATATACCTTGCCTTGAACTCACTCACCATCATAACACCCATACAACAGACTCTGGCAGCTTATTCCACTCATTTACCACTCTAAAAGTAAAGAACCCAGCTCTAACACCCCTGCTAACCACGCTCTTGCCCGGCATTCCGACTAGATGTCCCCTAGTTCTCCCACCACCAGTCCTGATCTCAAAAATATCCTCTGAATTAATCCTATAGAAACCCTTTAGCAATTTGAATGTCTCAATCATATTCCCCTTTTCCACCTATCAACTAATTTCTGCAACCCACAAATCTTCAACCTGTTCTCATATGGTTCATTCCATAGACCCGCTATCATCTTAGTCACTCGCCTCTGGATCCTCCCTATCAAGAAGAAACTTAGGTGACCAAATCTGGGCACAGTAGTCGAGATGAGGTCTTATCAAGCTCGGTACAGAGGTACAATAACTTGCTTGTCTCTGCTCATGAAGGTATTTTTCAACAACCAAGTGAGTTGATGAGCTGATTTAGCTACTTTTGCAATGTGCCCCCCCCCCTAAACTTCATCTCCCTATCCACCAACACTCCCAAGTCCCTGGCCTCATCAATCTCCTGGAGTACAGTTCTGCCAATGTGGTATACTGCTGCTAATCTTTTCATCCCAAAATGCATAACCTTACATTTTGTCACATTAAATTGACATCCATTCTCCTTAGCCCAGAACTCCAATCTATCCAAGTCGTCCTGCAAGAATTTGACATCTTCTGCATTCACTATCGCCCTACCCAACTTTGCATCATCAGCGAACAAATGAACTGTTCCTCTTAGATCCTTCCCTATGTCGTTAATGAACAAATTAAACAACAGTGGTCCAAGGACAGAACCCTGCGGCACACCACTAGTCACAGGCCTTTTGGACTATACTCCTGAATAAACTACTCTTTGATATCTCTCCATCAACCACCCACCTATCCATCTCACCAACCCTATATCCATTCCCATATGTTGTAGTTTATGGATTAGAATTTCATGTGGTATCCTGTCAAACGCCTTTGCCAGGTCCAACAGTATCACTGTAAACCCATTACTCTTATCCAGTTCAGCCGTCACCTTGTTATAAAACTTGAGCAAATTACTGAGGCATGATCTACCCTTCACAAAGCCATGCTGTCCCCCATCAGTATCTCATTTTCATCAACTTTCTCCAAGACCTTGACAACGACTCCTGATATACTGATCGGTCGATAATTTGCAACCGTAGTCTTGGATCCTCCTTTATGCAGTGGAACTATTTTCCCCTCTTTCTACACCTTCGGGACTAAACCAGACCCGAGACTCAGATTAAACAACATGGCCAAGGGCACTAATAATTCTTTAGCCACTTCACGCAAGACCCGTGCCAGTATACCATCCAATCCCACAGATATATTCACGTTAAGGTTCTGTAATAGACTATTCACCTCCACTTCATTCAACACAATTCCCATATAAACTAATTGTTCCTTCATTTTTTCAATGTCACCACCTGGATGATATACTTTTGCAAAGTGCTCGCTCAGTTACTCCACTATATCGACTGATTCAGTGACCTCCTTACAATCGTCATGCCTTAAAATCATTTTGTCGTGTACAGTTTTTTTCTTGCTTGTAGCATATTGAAAGAACTGTTTGGGATTCTCTTTAGCTTGCATAGCTAGTTTCCTTTCATAATCCGCTTTTGCTTTTTTTACTACACTCGTTACCCTTCTGGCCTGCACTTTATACTGTTCGTGTGCCTGCAGGTCACCTCTTTCTTTAAATTCCCTCCACAGTTGTTTCTTTATTTGCAGCTCAAGCTTAATGGTGTTATTCATCCATTTAATCCCTACTTGTTTTACTATTCGGACCCTAGATATACAATCAGCCATAACCTCCTGTAAATGCTCCTTGACCACTTTCCATGCTCTATCGACATCCAGCCCTTGCAGTTGTACATGCCATGGCACTGATCCAAGCAATCTCCTAAGCTTGTCATACTTGCCAGCACGGTAATTCCACATATACCCTGTCTTAATCGAAAATTCCACACCTTTAGCCACCTCCCAGGTCAAGACCTTATGATCACTCTCACCAATAGGTGGCAACATGGTCATATTCATTACAGTCAAATTCTCAGATGCTATTACCAGGTCAAGCACTCTCACACCCCTAGTATTTTCAATTACATGCTGTCTCAGATAGTTATCCCTTAATAATTGAATAAAAATCATTTCCTTCCTTACATGTGTCTTCTCCTCCTTCCAATCAATTACCATAGTTGAAATCTCCCATAATAATTACCCTCCTTCCACTCATTTCATCAATTTGTTTATGCATACTATATCCACCATCTATTCCATCATCTGGTCTATAACAGCACCCAACTGTATATTTTATTCTGCCAGTCTCAATCTCACACCAAATAGCCTCAAATGAGCTATTTTCACTATCCTGCAATACAGCTTCATTTCTCCTTGGCTGCAGTTCATTGGCTATCATCAATAACACCCCTCCCCCCATTTTATTCTCTCTGTCCCTCCTAAACACACTATAACCTACACATTCTATCCCACTAACTATATCATCTTCCATGAGCTATGTTTCACTAATGCCAATAACCTGTGGCCAGGAAGAGCTAATCAAGGCCAAAAATTCTTCCTTCTTGTTCCTAATACTCCTGGCATTAGTATACATGAAATATAGTGATCCCTTTGTCCCACCCCTATCTTGATTTCTAATTATTCTAAATATCTCATTCCCGTTTTTTGTCCTTAGTACTGGCTCGGGTACATTATATACATTCTTACACTCAACTGTCTCACTGATGTCCGCATATCCACTCCTTTCCCCCCCTTGGTAGTTCTAGTTTCCCTGGTTCCGCACATCTATTTTCACTTCATTCAGCAACACTTTTTCCAGTCTCTGCACACCAAATCCATTCAAATGCAGGCCATCCATCTTGTATAAATCCTTTCACCCATCAAACTCATTCCACACGTCCACGAATTCCACACTGTCTCTGCATAACCTGCACATAATGTCATTTGCGATTATGGCCCTCCTTCTAAATTCCTCTCTGTCATACCGCAGCAACAGACTCACCATTCTAACTCTGTCACTCTTTTCTTTCACTACCTTTAACAATACTTTCAAGTCCTCTCTCATAAAAAATTTATCTCCTTTCAATTCATTTGTACCCGCCACAACTATCAACTCTTTCACCCTCTGTTTTTGCACTCTAATACTCTCACTTACATCCTTAAATTTTGCACCCAGTAAGTACGATTTAGTTAAACTCCCATCTATCACTCCTCTTAATAACCAGTCACCATACAAAACTCTTTCCTTCATTTCAGAAACTCTCCCACTCTTACGCTTATTTTTCCTGTCAAATACTTGTTTATTTATGTTAGCCGAATCACTCTGGAAAGAGTTTTGCAGGTGCTCTAATTGCCGCTGCGCATTTTGTATCACTGTGCGCAACCTTGCGATCTCACTTCATACAAATAATTCCTCATTTTTTTTTATCATTTAAACCATTTTCTTTCTATATATAGTTGCTTTCACTCTTCCTTTGATCACCACTCTCATTGCCATCTTGTACATCGCAGTTCCCTATCAAGCCACTATTTTCACTCACATTCTGGCTTTCTTCAACCATAACTGTCTCACAACCTGACACATACTTTAACTCATCACTTTGCTTACACTTTCTGCACATTCTCCTACCACTATTACTTTCAATCCAAACTCCAGCCTCATTCGGGAATGCATACATACCACACACATCACATTGGACAAACTCTCTCACATTACAGTTTTTGAACAATGGCGTCGTATTTTTGGACGCCATTATCTTGCGTCGCATTGGCGCCATGTGCAAATCTATGAAACGTATTGTTTCATAGATTTGCACATGGCGCCAATACTAAATTAAATAATGGAATTCACACCAAAATCACATAGACACACAACAAGCTACCAAAATTAGACAATATTACGTTATGATTTAAACCTATATTCTAATTTTCACTCATAATTATACTTAGCTTTCGGGAGCGCTCTGAAAACACTACAGACCGTGTAGCCCTCTAGCGGGCTCTCTGATGTGAGAATGTAAGATGTAATGTCTGATGTAAGCCATGTGAGAATAGGAAATATAAAATTACTCACAAATGATTTATTAATAGTTAACATTTGGGATATTATCTGTGTGTACAATAAGTTGCTGAGTGGAGTGAATAGCATGTGATCCTATAAATTCTAGACATTCATAAGTGAATTTATGGTAGCATAATTAAGAGGGGGAAAAAATTCATGAGGAGAGGGAAAGGGATTTGTTTGCGAAGTATAAATAACTAACTAATAATAAACCGCCACCTGTATACATTTGGTAGTTCAGTAAATTACTACATGCAGAGGATAATCCAGTGAACTAATAATGTTGATCAGGTGATTCATTTAGGTATGGCAAGAATACATGTTGGTTGATGGAGAAGCAAATGATGTTGTAGAATTTGTTGTGCTTGTTTCATTTTGCACAATAATAGGATACATAATTTCCAATCATGGGAATTATCCATCCTTTTGCAAATCCTACATTCATTACTTTTTTTTTGTCAGTGGCTCTTCTGTTTTATCAACAATAGATATCTTACATATGCTAGTATTTTGTTGAGACACCCACTTTTTTATAATACATAGAAGTATTCATTTTTATTCAGGAATAGATTGATTTTTACCATATTGTTGTTTCCGAAGATTGGAATAAAAATGTTCTTATATCTTGTAAAACATTCCAACTTCAACAGACACTATACTGCAGAAGCAATAAAAACAAATAGCTTTATTGCATCATAGAATACAGCACACAAACATTTACAATCTATGTCCTATATTTAGCAACAATTAGTGTAATTAGAGACAATTGGAATGACACTAAATAATGAATCCCTACCCCCATGCACTTAGATTGTGCTGCATGCATGCAAGCAAAACAGATTTATTGTAGCACTAAACATAGCATCTAACTAAATACATTTGTCTTAACATCTTCCAACAAATACATATCCAAATACCTTGACATCCATCCTAGAGATTAGGGAAATGTCTCATCACTAAATTTTTTTTTTTAAGTTATCTTTCATTTTTTACGTTGTTAATCTTTGATTCTGTTTAATGTTCTGCTGGTTGGAATCCTATCCATCATCCATTTGAAAACTTGGGTCATTCTTAACACATAACAGGCAAACTGTTGGATTCTGATTATGTAGAGATTAGAGTAATTATTATTTGCTTCAGAATCCAACATGATCTTCCATCACAAAGGCTAGACTTGTAATTATTATTTAATGTAAACAACTTATTTTAAAATTTAATATTCATATAACTACTTTAATTTTGTCTAATATCTAATTATTTAATCAAAGATATATGTAATAATAGTGATAAGACTGTATTAAATATTATTAAGCTATTTTAATTATTACTATGTTAATATTATAAGAACTTGTATTTGATAATTTAATTGCGCATTATTTGAAATGTAAATATTCTCTATTTATTCCTGTTTGTAAAGTTTAATGTTATGTAATAGCTCAGTTTTATTATATTTTGTTTTGTTGTCATGGAAACTTATGTAAGTGAGCGAGCACGTTTTGGAACACCACGTGAGGTTTATTGAAAAGAGTTTTAGATCACGAGAAGAGTTTAGGCAGGAAGAATGGATATAAAAAGGGAGGAACGCTGAAATTATTATTAGGGGAATTAAGAGATGGATTAGAGATTTATAAGAGAGAGAGAGAGAGTAGCATAAGATTGGAATCGGGGCATTCGGAAATCACAGTACGTTAATAGCGAGTCGGCAAGTCACTCAAGCAGCTAAATAAGGTCTACTAGTCGAGAGGTGGTTAGCTAATAAGTTGTAGAATAACAATTATAGCTACGGAAGACAGCTGAGTGACTACTAAATAGACTAGCAATACTTGAGTTGAGATTTAATTTCAGAGCCGTCCTGTCAAGGACACACAGAATCTTGAAATAAAGCATGGAGTTACTAGAGAACAGTAGAGCTGTAAAGTTGAAGTTTACCGATAGCTGTGCTTAGAATTGTAGTGTCTAAGAATTAATTGAATGCCGGAAGAGTGAACAACTGTGCATATAAAACCTCAAGTTAAGGGATTATTGTGTATTGCCTTAATTCAAAAATGATCAGTAGTATTTCATGCAAGAACGTTCTTGCATGAAATACTACTGATCATTTGTTTATGTGTATAGTGACTGACGATTAATTCAGTTATTGCTTAGAAGATTTATTTAGTGAGTGCTGTATTCTGTTTAAGTGTTTACGTATAAGTAAATGAAGAAAAAAGATTATCGGTAAGATTATTCCAACCATTAATATTCCTATACAGAGAAGTGTTTGAGTTTCATCTTAGAATTTCCTTATAATAACAGTAACTATTGGTGAGAATTAGCTGAAGTGTAAAATTAAAAGTATTTGTTTGTGAAGAGGTGTGTTACTACGATTTTATTGTATTTGGAACTTAAGGAACTGCAAGAAGACTGTACTAGTGATAACAGTTTTAACATTGTATGAGTTGAATGATTGAATTTACCTGAGGAGTTAAAATGTTTGTAATATCTTAATTACTGATTTGAAGTTAAGTGTAAAATTTGTGATTTTAAAATTAAATGTTTGTTTTTGTTAATCAAAAGATGTATTTTGCCTGAATCTCTTTTACTGCACCATTCATAAAATATTCAAACCAAAGTGGGTAAATTAAGTAAGTCAGATATACTCGGCCAGTATATATAATATTGACACCTTAAGGAGAAATAGTTGAAGGTTGATTCTTCTTCAATTATTGAACTAATTCAGATATAAAGTGGCACAGTCTTTAAATATAAATTTTCTTTATATTTGAATTAGAAATCAACTTACAACTTATCAATTAGTTAAAAACATCGTAATAGTAATCATGTCGGATCCAAGGTAGAGATTAAGAAGAAGTAGGATCCAACAAAACCAGCCAGAAGAAGACATTCAGTCCATCCATAGTAGGCCAAATTGTAAAAACAATGAACTCTATACAATTAAAAATTGAGAGAGATAAAAATTAGTCCTTTGGTGAATGGAATAACAACCTGTTTCATTTAGGACTTGACAGAGCAGAGACTGTATTTTCCATGTTTGGCCTCTCTAGAGACCAAACATTAATTTATTAATTCGTTTTTCCACAGAATAGCCTATCTTCCCCCAAAGCCGGTGTTTACCATATTTCTTACATTTGCAAGGAATATGGTAAACACCGGCTAAAGATGTGACAGTTTGTCATTTCTAGATGGTAGGAGATGAGAAATTTTGTCGATAGGAAAATATGTGGGAATAAGGTGACACTCCTTTAAAATTCTACCAATAGGTTCAGAGATACTAGAAACATAAGGGATTGGAACCCTGCAGTCTGTTGAAGAATCCTTGAGTGTTGAAACATAGAAATCAATTATCTGCTACATTTCATGAGGGTTGTTGCCATTTAATTCCGTTAAAGTTTTGATAGTCAGAAGTTCTTGTATGCTTGAGGGAGAGGAGCACACATTATGTACTCTATTAATTAGACTTGATAACACCAATTTTTTGAGAGGTGTGATGAACAGACTTTTGATGAAAGTATCTGCCAGTAAAGGTAGGTTTTTGATAAACACTAGTTGACAAAAGTTAATTTGGTAAACTAGCAGAATTTTCTTTTTCCATTGTGAATTGAATGCGTGGGTGAAGACTATTGATCTGTTGTAAAAAAAGTCGTAAGTACATTTTCAGAATGAAACCAAACAGCAAAAACATCATCGACGTAACAACCAAAGAGAGAGGGTTGGAGGGGGTGGTGAATGGATGAAAACGAGGTATCTTCCAGATGGTTCAAAAAGTAGTTTGTCAGATGTGAAGATAGAAGACCACATCATGGTAGTGCCTTCAACCTGTCTGTAGATTTAATTTTTCCAGCTGAAAGATCCTGATTGCATAACAAATTCAGAAATCTTTATATCAGGAGGAAAATCATCATATAGTGAAAATAGTGTCAGATAATGGAATGTTAGTTAAAAGAGAAACAATGTCAAAGCTGACTATCATATCTGACTCTTGCATTTGAATATTCTTGATTTTTTTCGAGAAAGTGTGTGGAATTCTTGATGAATGATCTGGTTTGTCCAGTATGGACAGTTAATAAGTGTGAAAGAAATTTAGCAATTTTATAGGTGGAAAAATCAATACAATTCACAATGGGTCTAACTGGACAACCTTCTTTATGAATTTTTGGGAGACCATATAAACAACTAATAATCTAACAACTTCATTGAGAAGCTTATTTGATTGTTTGATCTCTGTTTTTGTAGGTTTATAACTAATCACTGTGGTTTTTGTGTAATTTTGTTTATAGTTATGCCACAGGTATAACTCTTAAAGATCATATGTATTCAATATAATTCTTTTTATTCTTTGCATAGTGAAAGAATTCCTTGGGATTTCCTTTGGCATGCTTGGTTAATTTCATCTCATTCTGCTTTTGTCTTCCATTCTGGTCCCTATTATTGCTTGTGCTTTCTGCTACTCTAGAACACGCTCATTAATTTCAACCTTTTGCATTGTTACTGTTTGATACGACTCATCCAGTTTAACACTTATCTGAATTATCTTTCTAACATTCTTCTCTTGCAGTTTCTCATGCCATACTGCTCCAATCTGTCTGCTTAGTTTATAATCACTCATCCCTATAGATTTACACAACCCCCTTTATAACTGAATATTCTTCATGCTTAACAAGTCAAGAATGCATCACCAGTCTGAGTCATGAGATCAGCCTTCTCAAACCTTGGATTTCTTCTATTACATGGCAAGTTATGGCAATTAATTATTCACTCTAACCACATAAATTCCATCTCATGTGTCCTTTCTGACTTCCACTATCTATGTCCCACAGTCAAAACCCTTCATAATAATTCCTTGCCCTATTACTCATCGAGATAACTTGCAGAAGCATGGCATCTGCCCTTTAGTGTCCTGTTTATTTTTTCTCACAACATTTAGCCTCAAATGTACTGCCAATCTCCTGGTTGCATTTCTTATGTTAGCATAGCAACCCTCCCCCCCCCCCCCCATCCCTTCATTCTGTGTCCTCTGTTCTCCCTGAAAGTGCACCTCTGAATCAAAAAATTAGAATAATCAAAGGAAATATGTTGAATGACTTGCAATATGGACCAATAAAAGACTAAAGTGAGATATGGAGAATTAGAACAAATAATGAACTTGAACAACTAACTCATGATGAAGATATACAAAGATATATAATCACAAAGAATAGCATACATAATTGGGGCACATAGAAAGAATGGGAAAAGACATAGGAGTTAAAAAAAATATTTGAATAGAAACCATTAGGACAAAGGAAGAAAGGTAGACCAAGAAAAAGATGGATTGATAATGTACAAAAAGATCTTACAACTCTTAAAAATTAAGAATTGGAAAAATATTGCACAGAAAAGAAAATATTGATTAAAATTGTTTTGCAAGCTAAAATTCAAAGAGTTGTAAAGTAGAAGAAGACTTGCAATTCTAATTTATTGCATAGAAAATAATTATTATCAAATATGAATTAGCATCACCTAAATCTAAGTACTTTGTACATTATATACCATGCAAACACATAAAAATGTAAGTTATGTATAAAAACTGTTATTTGAAAATATTCCCAAAATTAGAATAATTTTTAACGTGGTTCAAAATATTAGATTATTTCAAATTTTTCTGATTGGTTTTGAGGAGAGCATAGAAATAGCATATACAGTAATACCCCGACTTACATGAATCCGGAGTTACGTGGTTTCTTATATGTACGTATTCCCGTCCCACTTCACCCCTCACCACTAGTCATATCTTTCCGGCGCCGGCCGCATTCGCCAGTATCGCACATGCTGTGAACAAGCACTGACGTGTTTCACGCTGTCTCCATTCATACACGGTTTTTATAGTCTACAAACCTTGTGATTGTTTAAATGTTATGTTCTTGATAAAAATTTTATCACATAAAAAAATAATAATGGCGTCCAAAAGTAGCAAATCTGATTCTTCTACAGCTAGCAAGAAAAAAAAAACATTGACTTTGGAAACAAAACTCAACATTATTAAGGATTCTGAAGGCAGAATGAAAATTTGTGAGATAGCAAAGAAGTTCGATCTACAGGAATCCACAGTAAGAACAATCATAAAAGATAAAGAAAGAATTCTTGCTGCTGTGAAAAATGCCCAATCATTGAATTCAAGGATAATTCGTAAACGTCATGGGATTATTGGTGAGATGGAAACGGAAATATTGCCAGAAACTGATCAGGTTGCTGAGGCAATAGAAGAAGTTGTCAACCTTACCAGGCAATTAGATTTAGAAGATGTCAGTGAGCTGTTAGACTCGCATAACAAGGAGCTTACAATTGACGAGCCCATAGAAATGTGTGAGCAAAGCGCTACTGAAGAGACCGAAACCTCAGATCCAGTTCTACCAGAAAAGCACATGACAATTGCAAAATTAACAGGTCTCAGCTCAGCTTAATTAAGAAAGGTTTGCAGATTTTGGAGGACATAGATTCTAATGAGGAACGAATTGTAGCCACAAGGCAAGGAATAAAAATTAATTGGCTATGAAGAAATTTTGCGTGACAAGAAAAAGACATTATGCCATCAGACGAATCTATTAGATTTTATGAAACCATCGACATTGAAATAACTTTCTTTTTTTTATGTACGAAAAACTACAATTATGATTATATTTCTTAAAAAATATAGATGTTTTTGTAAACCTTTGGTCCCAATTAACTAATATTTTGTATGTTTGTATATATAAATTACATGCAAAATTATACCCCGAGTTATGCGAATTCGACTTATGCGCTTTTTGTTGGTCCCACCTACTGCATAACATTGGGGTTTTACTGTATTTCAGTAGCTGTGGGACTGACTTGTGTGTGTGAGGAATGGCTTGCATATGGATTTCAGTTAATCATTTGCTAAACATTTTTCGAAATAATGATATATCAGAAGCTAAAAAGTTTCGTATGGTGTATCTATACAAAGAATATCAAACTCAACAATTTATAGCTAAGGAATTGAAATGTTCTCAAGCAAGCATGAGTAGAGTATTGAGATAGTATTCTAATAACGGAGTTTTCAAAATAATCACTGGAATATCGGTCGAAGGGTAATAACTACATCAAGAGATGAGAGGAGATTAAAGAATAGCATGAAAAAAAAACTATTTCCGAAGTGTAAGTTGTAAAAAGGACTTTAGGTTTATAATGTTTTGATTAATGAAAGGACTTGAGAGATTATACTAAAGGAAGTAGAGGAACTTTAAGTTTTGGATGGAGGAATTGTGCGGAAGCTGGTTGAGATAACTCTGTTATTGATAAATGAATGATCTTTAGCATTGTAATGTGTAAAAATGGAAAATTGACCTTTGATAGAATTTCCTACTTGAAATAATATTTTAACATATTACGGGAGAATTAGCAATTTTAGTTGAGTATACTCATTCCCTAAAGTCCTAAAGTGCAATTCTATGTCAGAATTGTTCATAAAGTGTAAATTGTCTAATTTTGTAATTAAATGTTTTTCTTTAGTATTAATTGATGTCTTGCCTGATTTCCTTTCTATTGCACTGCTCATTAAGTTAGAACCAAGGTGGGAGGTAAAATACAAGGAGGCTACGGCTGTGAAATGAATTTTAGTTATTTGATGAATTTAGAGTTTAACGTGTACTAAACTGAGTTCTAGTTCCTTGATTTTGCATTGTTCAATAGTCTAGGATTTAGGGTAGCGCAGTATAATAGAAATTTTCTCTGAATCTGAAAAGGAATTGGCGCTATCCAACGGCAATCCCTTTGTCTTCAATTCACATGCACTACTCTTAAGAAAGTTTAACGGCCCAGATTAAATATTGAGACTGCATAGGAATTATAGTATATTAACTTGATGCATCGAGTAAAGAACTTTTATTGAAATTAGGCTAAGGAAATTATATGAGGGAATAATTCAGGATTAAGATCATAAATCATGACATTAGGAGAGAAAAGAATAAATATTACAGAATAAGAGTGGCGATAATATGCATCACTGCATACCCCTGATTTAAGTGCAGATCCTTGTCATATTCCTGCGATTTCTCAACTATTTTTCTTAAAGGAAAAATCTCATCTTGACAATCTCTATTTGGCCTGAACCCAGCTTGTTCTCTAAGTTTCTCTTCCACAATAGCCTTAAACTTTTTTTTTTAAATATGTTTGCATAAATCTTACCTGGAACACTTGATAGAGAAATTCCTCTGTAATTCTCACGTTCAGCTTTATTCCCTTTTTCATAGATGATACAATTGAGCGCTCCACTCCAATCATCTGGAATTGGACCTTCTGACCAGGTCTCTGTAAATTTTGCAGTGTAGCACCACAAAACTTTTATACCTCCATATACCTTTATATGGAGGTATATAATCTTCCCAAGTAATTACTCCAGACATCTAGGATGGCCTTATCTTTAGTTTTCATATCATCTTTGATTCCGTTTGTCTTCCTCTATTTCTAAGCTTTTTTTCTATAGCCTTCAGAACATTTTACACCTTCCTGCTATTTACCTTCTATAGAATACTGAAGTCTTCCCATGACTTCTGTTTAGTTACTTTCACACATAGCTTAGCACTTTTACATTGTTCTCTCTATTCTTTTAAAACATGTCAACTTATTGGCTAGGAACTTTTGGTATGCTTTTTTCTTTTCTAGGACTTCTTAAACACTCTGTGTCCACCATGGAGTTCTTATTTTTATGCCCTTGCAAACAATTTCACCACATGCCTCCCTAGCTGAATCGATCAATGTTTTCTACAGTGTTTACCACTGAGACTCCAAGGTTCTTGTTTTCGAACTGTTTCATTTTTTTCTTCAATAATTTTTATATAGTTGAGTCTACAGTTTATCTTTAAAACTTGCTCAACTTTAATTCTTTTTAAAACTTTTTTGCATACTGTTCTTTTCAATGTGCAATTCAGTTTTATCCTACTTTAATCTAGGTGATAGTCACTTCCAGTTTCAAATCCACTGTACACTCTTGTATTCTGAACCGGCATGAAGATATCACTGTCAACAATAACATAGTCAATAAGGGCTCTTCTTATTTCTCATGTCTTCTCTCCATGTGAACTTGCAAACACCTTTTATGTTGGAACATGGTGTTAGTAATGACTAATCCATACGTTGAGCAAAAATCCACCAGTTACTTACTTACCATTAGCCTTTTCCTTTTCTCCAAATTTTACTGAAACATTTCTATATGCCTAGTGCTGGTTCATTTTCTACTCTGCTGTTCAGATCTTCAACAAGGCCAACCTTTTCCATTTTCTTTGACAGCTTCCTGCCCTAGTGAGTCAAAAACATTCCTCTACTTCTTCCTTAAGAGATCCTGTTGTGTGACTATTGGCACAAATAAGTTTCATTGTCCATTTTTCCCATTTTGAAGCTTTCCCACATAATTACTTGAAACTACCTTTCAATCAAGAAGTTTATTTTCATGTTTGGTGTAGAATGCTATTGCACCAAATAGCATTTGGTGTAATAGCATTCTTTCTTTCTTTGATCACTATTGGCTATAGCATTATAGCATATTATGAATATAGCATACTACACTTATTATTTAGTAAGATTTCACCTGTTTTTGTGTTCTTTGTTTTAGTAATGCTAATTATGTCCATGTGGTACTTTTCCATTTCTTCTGCAAGTTTGATTCCCTTTCCATTAACACCCTTTAAAATTGATGGTTCCCATCTTCTCTTCTTCTAGTTGTTGAGTTAGCTTGTTCCAGTAGCTGACTTTTTACTGATTGACCTGGTTCCCTGATGAATTATTAGTCATTAGTCATCATTAAACATTAGATTTTGTAATTTAATTACTTAAGGCCAAAAAATAGTAAGGTATGGTCATGAAGAAGCATTCATAAATTACTGTGTTTTTTTTTAATATGTGAAATATGTATCATTAGTATTTTTGTAATATTTTAATAAACTTCTTTGGAGTTTATTAAATTTTATTTATGTTTAATTATGTGATGCATAAAATGCATTATCATGAGAAATATGTAATTTAAAGTCATGTGTTTAATTTCTTTACCTTGTATAGATTGTAAGAAACCTTGAAATATTAAAAAATGTGATATTTTTGATAGTTGCTAGTGAATGTTAATTGCTAAGGTGGTGTGCAAGAATTCTTCTGTAGAATGACTGCCAACAAAATCTTATTATACTACCAAAATTGACATTGTTTCTAGAAATATCACTGATGTCAGAGATGTTTGGTTTGATTGCAAGCTTAATGTTATATTCAGTTCTGTTCATAAATATTGAATAAATTTGATACATATTTAAAATTTAGTAAAGTTTATTCAGCATATTATACATTGAATAAAT
Source organism: Typopeltis vanoorti (assembly GCF_054136105.1). NCBI lineage: Eukaryota > Metazoa > Arthropoda > Arachnida > Uropygi > Thelyphonidae > Typopeltis > Typopeltis vanoorti. The sequence goes on from NC_143569.1 coordinate 14,456,936, forward strand.
TTTGCTTAGATTTCACTGCACTTTGTATTGCTTCATTTTAACAAAATACACCATTTTATAGATGCTGAGTGGATGACATCTCTGCTTTTAAACCAACAGGCTGTGAGTTAATTGATGTTTGAAGGCAGTAGGTGATTTGTTTTCATATACAGTGGTAAATCACTGTCACTCTTTATTGGTAGCTTCTGTGTTAGGTCCATAAAATAGGGTTTGTAGATTATCTTACCCTTAATATCATTTCATGATGCTAAATGTACAGTAAGTTTATCACAATTTCTGGGTGCGATTAAAAATTGCTGAAATAGTTTGCAAAAAAAAAGGATAAAAAAGTTACTTTGAAAATTTTATTAACGAGATATGTGTTCGGACTAAACTCGCTTCTTAACCAGATTATGGGAATCTATTCTAATTAGTCAGATGAAGAGCATTGCCTGCCTTCTTTTTTGATGGTTATTCCCAGCAAACTAGCTAGTATTGTCCTACTTAGTTAAAATGCCCTTTTGTATGTCACAGAGACAAGTTTAATTGAAATGATAATTAAACTTATCATTTCAATGTTAGTGTTTTACTGTTTAAAAAAAATAAATCATAAAATACAAATTCATTTATTCTTACTACTAAAATAGGTTTGCAAATATATGCATCTTAAAAAACTTTGGGCATTTTGATTGCAAAATATCAGTCAAAATGTCCATATTTTGATAATGACATTTTAAGAGAGGAGGGAATACAAATTAATCAGCATATCTCTGATTAACACGCACACACATTGCAAACTATCTCCTGTAAGTTTAGCAAAAGTGCCTTATTTTTCACTTTTTTTTTCTAAAGTGAACATTTATGCGAGTTCATCAAAAATTTAATTAAGAAACTATGTTATTCATGAACTCAGATTCAGTTCATTAAACTGTCATCTGCTAGCATACAAAATGCAGTGGTCTGTTAATATTTGTTACACACACACATATATATATATATAACAAATATTTAGTGTAACATCTTTATATTATACTATAATATCTTTATAATACCGCTGATCAAAAGAAAACGCTTCTAATTATGAAGAACAAAACTTACCATCACTGAGTTTTTGATGGAGTATATATGTTAATGTCTGTTTCATTTTTATCTCTTTCTCTTTAAGGCCTCTAATAATTTAAATGATAAAGTACAAGATGAAACTCCAGAACCTAATTCTGATTGTTCGTTAGATGTTCAGAATTCAGTGTTACTGTGGAAAGCTGATCCACGTCCAACTTATGCGTATGAGGTATTAATAATGTGTAGTCTTCCATCTTACATAATATATTTAATTATCAATTGTTTCTTTTTGGTTTTTGTTGTTTGGTTAAATAACTATGAAATATACACACACACATACATATATATATATATTTGTTATCATATATATTCTATCTACATATATAGCATATTAACATATATATATATATATTTCATCTCATTTCAAGAAAAGATAACAACGGAATGCGCAAAAAGAATTTATCACAAAGCTAAAATGGATCTTCTCAGTGAAAGAATCTCAGATACAAAATGTTGTTTAGCCTCTTTGTTCAGCATAAAAAGATCTTTAACTCAGAAACTTGAAGAAATTATGGATAATGATAGCTTACATGATTTTATCATTAACAGTAAAGCACAAGCTACTCGAATACAAAACAATAATAAGTATACCCTTATCAAGAAATTTGATACTCTGAAGAGAATACAAAATACATCTGGTCGTACTACAACCCGTATTAATCCAGACAGATTTGTTCACAAGATTTGTTGTGAACAAATCTTCTCATATTTTAACAGATGCAGAAAAAGATATTCTAAGCAAAGGTCTTAATTTCATTCCCTCACCAAAATTTATCCCTGAAGAATCTCTTCTTACAAAAATGGAAAAAGCAAGTTCGCTCGTTCCTAATCATTTAGCGAAACTTCTCCGTATTGAATCGATTTTCATTATCAATAATGCTAAACCTCCAACAGATAATATTTCTCCTGCTGAGAGACAAGCCCTAAAAAAACTTAAAAAGAATAATAACATTGTTATTTTACCTGCAGATAAAGGCAATTCCATAGTCATCCTCAACTCTGAAGATTATCACAGCAAAATGCTTCAATTACTTGAAGACAACATAACTTATTCAATTCTTCAGGAAGATCCTACAAGAGAATTACAAAACCATACAAACAACTTTTTAAAGACTATGAGTGAACTTCCTCATAATGTTCGCCTTTCTTTACGCTCTCTACATCCTCTTATACCACGCATCTGTGGAGTTCCTAAGATACATAAGGAAAACACCGCTCTTTGCCCAATCGTGGAAGGAATTGATTCACCTACTTACAATCTTTCAAAATATCTAGCAAAGCACCTCAAATGTTTCTCCAATAAATCCTCATCATTGATCAAAAACACCACAGATTTTGTTTCTCATATCAAAGATATTTCAATTAATGAAAATGACATTATAGCAAGTTTTGACATTATCTCTTTATTTACTAACGTTCCTACAGACGAAGTACTTACATTACTAAAGGAAAAATTATCCAAAAAAATGTTAGCTTTATTAAAACATTGCATTCATTCTGGTTACTTTAGATATCGGGACTCCATTTACCAACAAAAACAAGGCCTGGCAATGGTCAACCCATTGTCCCCAGTTCTAGCTGACATTTTTCTAGAAGATTTTGAAACGAAAGCTATATCTTCCTTCTCATTTAAACCAAAACTTTGGAAACATTATGTTGATGATATTTTCATTATATGGAGTCACAGACGCACATCTCTCATAGATTTTCTTCATCATCTTAACAACCAATACCCTAATATAAAAATTAATGCTGATCTAGAACAAAATAACTCCTTACCATTCCTGGATGTAATGATTACTCGATGCTCTGAAAGATTAAAAATCTCTATCTATATACAGGAAACCTACTCATACCAATAGATATCTATATAGTCATTCTCATCATTTCCCACCACAGAAAATTGGAACTATATCTACCTTAGGACACAGAGCATGCTCTCTTTTGAATGAACCAGATGAACTCCAAAAAGAAATAAATCACCTCTCTCTTATCTTTAAACAAAATGGATACTCCGAAAAAACGATTAAGAAATTTCTTCTGGATCATCCTAGGCAGTGCACCACAGAAACTAATAATAATTTTAAAGGTAGCATCTCCATCCCATACATTACACAGAATCTAACAAATTAACAAAATACAACTTCACCACACTTCCAAAAATCCGTTCTCTTATCAGCCATCCAAAACCTATTCATCACAATCTAAACTATCCAGGTGTATATAAATCATGGTGTGATTGCAATATCCCGTATTTTGGACAAACCAACAATTCTATTGAACAACTTATAGAGTAGCATAAGAGAGACATCTCCTATAAAAGATCATGTGCAACTGCGATGTCCAGTCATGTTCTTTTTTCGAACAATCCTAATGATGATCTCCAAAGTCACTTCATTTGCTGGGATAAATCAGAAAATATTTTTTGCTGTGGTGATGAGGTCGAAAGAAAAATTCTAGAATCCAGGGAAATCATCCTGAATCCTGAACACTTAAACAGCAATTTAAGTTATAACATCCCAGATAGCTATACTGCAGTTATTCAGTATTGGCGTTCACGAGCGCCTACACACACACACATGCAATAAACAATTATTGCGTGTGTGCGTGTTAGAACAACTTAAAAAATACAACATTTTTTGTTTCAATTATGTGTTGCAATTTTTACCTGTAATTCCCAGTTTTTTAGATACTTCAATGTATATTACTATTCTCTTCCTTTAATGAATACCTGATGAAGGCTGTTATAAACTGAAACTAGTTGTATTATTTTCATTAAACTTTATAAGTTATCTCGGTTTAAGTCATTAAATCTATTTTAAAAAAAAAATATATATATATATATATGTTAATGTCAGCTCTTTGCTTTATGTGGACGATGTTATACTTCTAAATAGATCTGCTACAAGTCTGCAAGATTCCCTGACTAAATTGAATAACTGTTGAAGGTCAGCAATAAAAAGACAAAGACAATGAAAATAGGCAGAATCATTGAAAATGTCAACTGTGTTGTGAATTGAGAACCCGTGGAACAAGTAAAACATTTCAGCTACTTAGGCACGAATTTTAGTGAAGATGGTAAATTAAATATGGAAATAGACAACAGAATCAACAAAGCTGGTATGGTAGGAAGTCAATTGAATAAATTCATATGGAATAAGATAGAAATTAGTTGTAACACTAAATTAGCTGTATACAAGAGTGTTCAAACCAGTTTTAACTTATGGATCTGAAAGCTGGATCAAAAGTAAAACACTTGAACAAAGACTAGAGACCACAGATATGAGAGTCCTAAGAAAGATTAGAGGCATGAACAGAAGGCATCAATGGCAATATCATATTAAAAACGAGGATATTAGGAAAGAACTTGACATTGTCAGCATCCGAGAATGCATTAGCAGAGCTAATCTCAGATGGTATGGTCACTTAAATAGAATGGGCGAGGAAAGATTAGCAAAACAAGTGTTCTCTGCCAGGTTGGCAGGAAAACGACCCAGAGGAAGACCAAGATATAGGTGGATTGATACTGTACAAACTGCCTTAGACGATAGAAATATAAGATCTGATAATATTGGAGTCTTGACATTTAACAGACTGATTTGGAAGAAAATTGTAAATAGGAAGTTGGTAATGATGTAAAAAAATTTTCGTGTAGGTATGCCCCATGAGGGTATATATATATATCAGGATCTTGATTATGATGATGATATATATTTTTTAACCATTTTATTAAATCACTTAGCATCAGGTACAGAAAAGGAGAAAAACTATTTCTGCTCTCTATTTACATACCTTGTATTCGTTGCTCATTGCTGTTGTGTTGATATATTTTTTATGCATGAAATATGCTAGTGGCTGACAGAAATAGTCCTGTATCATCCACCAACAGTAGAGATTTTGTGCTGATTCGAGCACAAAAAAACTAATGGTAAACAAGTAATTTAAACTTGTGACTGCACTTTGCAAATCCTGAGAGGAAATTTAAGAAATTATAGTTTGTCACAAAATACAGCACTCATTTACAACATGCAGTAAGCACATTTACCTTCCTGCTTAGTACATACCAAAAATTGTGACTCTTCAAGTCTAAACAATCATTGGGAAAGAGCAGATATCATTCCTCTCCCACAAACATATCTGGATATCAAAGATTGTGCAAATACTTCTTTCCCAAGGAAAATGTCCAAATGAATGGTTGCATTAATCTTATCTTTCTAGTTCACCTATTTCATAGGTGTTAGTAAACAAAGCAGACTGCTTATAAAGACAGTGTGAATGCTCTTAATGTATCAGTATCAACAAAGGCAACCTAAAAGTTGAGCATCTGTTTCAATAGCAACAAACATAAAGGATGAAACTAAATAATCAGGAGGAGATGTTCATGCAGCTTATAACAAATGCAAAGAGTTCCGTGGCATTGTCCCTTTAATAGTTGTGTTTCATTGATAAATTAATAAAGATGGGCCAGTAGTTTGGGATTTACTGAGCCACAAAATCTCTTGTATTATCCATTTAGACAAGATCCTGAGTATGCCAATATGCATGAAAGAGAGGAGTCTAAAGTGTGTATGTGCATGCGTGCATCGTTTCATATATAGCATAATTAAATAACAGATCATCTTAAAATGCAGTCCCAATCCCACTTCTGTAGTATATGTCCAAGTTCTCACAAAATTGAATTCTGGTGAGGGGTGGAGGGAATCAAAAATCAAAATACCAGTGTACCACTTTTTGTTACAAAAATTCACAGTAATATTCATAAATTATTTTACAGAAGAATTCAAACATAAACGAAAACATATTACATATATTTTATTACAAATATTTCTATTATATCTATATATATATATATATATTGAATTTAATAATAATAATAATATATTATTATTATTAACAAAGGGGTGCTTAAGGGTCAAAGCTGTATAACTGAGAGGAGACCTCCACATGGCCTTTAAAGGAATGCAGAGAACCGACCAAGGCTTCTGACCTAATGTCTAATCCTCACCTTCTCGTGGTGCACTCTGTTGGGTATCTACTTGGATACTGAACGGACGAGGATGGGCTGGCAATTTGGGATTTAGCCGACCAAATTGTATTCTTATTGGTTAAACCAATATATAGAATGGTGGTACAACATGACAAAATTTCATGCCTGCTGGGGCATCGCCCGGTTAAACAAGGCCCCCCGTTGTTTTCACCAGGGAACCAGGGAGAACAGCGAAAAGTCAGCTACTGGAACAAATCTGAAAATAAACCCCAACTCAACATCACCAGAGTTAAAGATCAGTACTATCAATGTAAGAAGCCTGAATGGCAAAGAAATGGAGCTAGCTGAGCAATAAATACAAAATGTTATATTCAGGCAATGACAATCAAGGAAAAGAAGGAGTAGCCATAGTATTCAACACAAAATACGAGGCTAATCTTCTTGAATGGCAGTCAGTCTCAAGTAGAGTAATGTGGGCAAATATGAGAATGGGGAACTGGACAATGAGACTTATTTGTGCCTATGCTGCCACAGAAGGTTCTACTAAGCTAGAAGTGGAGGAATTTTTTTCAGGCTTTAGAAAAAGCAACTGACACAATGAAAAAGGAGACGTTAGTCCTTGTTGGGGATCTAAATGGCAGAGTAGGAAATGATTGTGAGACATACAAAAATATTTTGGGAAAATATGGAGAAAAGAGCAAAGCAAATAATAATGGCAAATATCTGTTGGATTTCTGCTCAGGACATGGACTGGTTATTACTAACACCATGTTCCAACATAAAAATGTGCACAAATTCACATGGAGAGAAGAGGCTAGGAATAAGAAAAGTCTCATTGACTATGTTATTGTTGATAGTGATGTTTTCTCCCTGGTGCAGGACACCAGAGTGTACAGAGGATTTGAAATTGGAAGTGATCACTATTTAGTCTTGAGCAGGATAAAATTGAATTTCACATTGAAAAAAATAACATGTAAGAAAGTTTTAAAGCGAATAAAAGTTGAGCAGCTCTCGGATGCGAACTGTAGACTAAAATACACAAAGATTATTGAAGAAAAAATGAAAGCGTTTGAGAACAGTAATCAAACCTTGGAGATTCAGTGGCAAACTCTGAAGAAAACATTGATTGATTCTGCCAGAGAGGCATGTGGTGAGGTTGTCTGTAAGGATAAAAAAACTCAGAACTCCCTGGTGGACACAGGAAGTTAAAGAGGCAGTGAAGGAAAAGAAGAAAGCATACCAAAAGTTCCTGTCAAATAAGTCAGCTTGTGCTCTTAGAGAATATAGAGACAAATGCAAGAATGCTAAACAGTGTGTAAAACTAGCTAAACAAAAGTCATGGGAGGACTTTGGCAAGAATATAGAAAATAAATATCAAGAAGGTGGCAGAATATTCTGGAGGTTGTTGAAGAAGCTTAAGAATGGAGGAAAGAGTGCTGTAAAAGGAATTAGAGATGATAAAGGTGAAATGAAAACGGGAGAAAAAGATATCCTTGGAAGTATGGAGTAATTACTTTGAAAAACTGCTAAATGAAACAAGCAGTGATGACAGCACAGTGGTAAAACACACTGACCAGGCATGCAGTCAGAAATACATATCCATACTTGAAGTAGAAAAAGCCATCAAAAGCTTGAAATGTGGAAAGGCAGCAGAAGTAGATGATATTCGACCAGAAATGCTGAAGTATGGCGGTATAAGAGTCTTACAGTGGCTGCACTGCATAGTTCAGAAAGCCTGGACAGAGGGACGAATTCCCGATGATTGGAGTAGAGCTCTCATAGTACCCATATATAAAAAGGGAAATAAAACTGCTTGTGAGAATTACAGAGGTATTTCCCTACTGAGTGTTCCTGGCAAGATCTATGCAAGTATACTTGAGAAACAGTTGAGAAGAATTGTGAAAGAAAAGCTTGGTGAAGAACAAGCTGGATTCATGCCAAATAGAGGCTGTCAGGATCAGATCTTCACTTTACGACAAATAGTCAAGAAAGCATGGGAATATAACAAAGATCTGTATTTAAGTTTTGTCGATCTAGAAAAGTCATATGACAAGGTGCCAAGAGAGAAGCTATTCAATACACTGCAGTTATATGGTGTGAATCTGGCATTATATCAAGCAATACTTAGTCTTTATTTGAGTTGTAAGTCAGCAGTTAGAATTGAAGGAAGTACAGGAAGATGGTCTAATGTTAAATCTGGTGTGAGACAAGGATGTACATTATCCCCTCTGTTATTCATTATCTATATGGATCACATTATGAAGGAAAGTGGTATTAAACATGATATCAAAATTGGAGATGTTAATGTCAGCTCTTTGCTTTATGCAGATGATGTTATACTTCTAAATAAATCCGCTACAGGTCTGCAAGATTCTCTGAATAAATTGAATGGCTGTTGTAATAGATATGGTATGAAGGTCAGCAATAAAAAGACAAAGACAATGAATATAGGCTTGAAAATGTCAACTGTGTTGCGAATGGAGAACCTGTGGAACAAGTAAAACATTTCAGCTACTTAGGCACAATTTTTACTGAAGATGGTAAATTAAATATAGAAATAGACAACAGAATCAGCAAAGCTGGTATGGTGGGAAGTCAATTGAATAAATTCATATGGAATAAGAGAGAAATTAGTCGGAACACTAAATTAGCTGTATACAAGACAATGTTCAAACCAGTTTTAACTTATGGATCTGAGAGCTGGGTCAGAAGTAAAACACTTGACCAAAGACTAGAGACTGCAGATATGAGAGTCCTGAGAAAGATTAGAGGCGTGAACAGATGGCATTTCAATGGCAATATCATATTAAAAATGAGGATATTAGGAAAGAACTTGACATTGTCAGCATCCAGGAATGCGTTAGCAGAGCTAATCTCAGGTGGTATGGTCACTTAAACAGAATGGGCGAGGAAAGATTAGCAAAACAAGTGTTCTCTGCCAGGTTGGCAGGAAAACGACCCAGAGGAAGACCAAGATATAGGTGGATTGATACGGTACAAAGTGCCTTAGACGATAGAAATATAAGATCTGAAAATGTTGGAGTCTTGACAAGTAACAGACTGATTTGGAGAAAAATTGTAGATAGGAAATTAATAATGATGTAATTTTTTTCATGTATTACTATCATATCCTGTACACCCCTTGAGGGTACATGGCAGGAATTTGATGATGATGATTATTATTATTATATATTACATATTATGCAGTTGGCCAAGTGGTTAGCGTATCCACTCTCTAGCCAAAAGGATGCAGGTTTGAATCCTGCCATGGGCATGGATGTTTGTGATTGTCTGTGAAAATACTAGTGGTGGTGGCGGGCAGTAGATGCCATTGGTATAGATCAGTGGTTCTTAACCTTTTCAAAGTCACCGAACACTTTTGATTACAAGAAAAATTTGGGGAACACCAAAAGCATTAGGGTCAAAAAACTAACAATCAGAATATGCATGGATTTGCCTTTTATAAAAATGGAACTTATTTTAATGCAATACTTGAAGTTGTTGGCGTTTGCAGATTTCAGCAATATCAGGTTTAATATATGACATAGCTACCCTTATCTCTTTGTCTATATTAGTAAGTCTTTCATGCTTTTTAGTTTTTATATTGGCTCACATAATTATGATGGTGAAAACTGTAATAAAATTTTCAGTGCCCTTGTGGAAAGAGCTTGGTGTTGGAATGTACTTCCTAGTTTTGAATCCGCCATCTTGTTGTAAAGTTGTTCTTAATAGAAATCAATTAATTGCTGGTTGATTACTAATCAAAATATAGGGAAATTTATATTGCGCCACCCTATATTTAGATGAGCCTATGTAAAATAGTATATCAATCTTCAATTAATTTAGCAGTCTCGTTAATCATATAGGCCGAATTTAATATTTTACACTTAAGGCTCCCGCAAGATCCGAACTTTTTATGAACGGTGTAATGAAAAAGAATCAGGCATGTACAATATTGAAGTTAATAAAACAAAACATTTAATACAAGGTTATATGACAAGTACATAAAATTATAATTCCAAAAATAAGATAATACAATTAACTTAGTTCTTCAGGTCAAAACATTTACATAGAATCAAATATCATATCTTCAGACACTAAATTCATAGTTCTCCTAATAATAAAAATTGTTCATAGAGTTCAAAACTTCAGAATTTCTTAGTAAATAAATTTACTAGTATTCACTCAGTTGCACTCTATAATTTAACATTTAGTCAGCAAGCACTTATTGAATTATTAATGGCAGAAGTTATTACTTCAAGAGGAATTACGTTTAAGCTTCTGCCTTGGCTAAATTCAGCAAAATGCCACAGTAAATGTTAGGATATTCGAGACAGAGCTATCACTTAAATCTTCGCACTGTAATAAAATAAAGTAGGACTGTTCTTACCGGGATTAATCCTTAGCACATCAAATTCAAGTGAGCAGCACATTTCAAAACTATATTCACTTATTACTCCGAAGCAACACTATTCAAAAGAATTCTTCACGGAGATAACTGAATTATTATTTATCGCGCTGCACAAATCTTGACAGACTTGCTATAAGGCATAATAATTATTCCATGTTTACTACTGCATAACAAATTTAGCTTTGCATAATCCTTCTTGAAAGCGATATAGGAATGCGTAGTAATTCTAGAACTTAATGAAATTATTCTGAATTTTCTATTAATCTTCCGGTCTTTAGTTAATCCTATTTCGGCACTAAATTCCTATTATTGCCACCGCTGACTTTACTCTCTGCAGCCTATAAGTTTTCTCCTCGTCTCCGTACTCTACTCAGTGCTTCTCTATGCTTCTGCCCTTGAGTGTCCTTGCTTACTTTCACCTTTCATTTATATACATTCCTTCTTCCTGCCTAAACTTGTTCATTCGTCCAACTCATATTAATTCCTTACTTCCAATTACTGCAGCTCGTGCGTTCTATTTTATTTCTGTCTCCATTGCAATGATCAAAACAAAATGTAAACATAGGCATTACATAAGATTATACCTTTACACTCAGTAATGAAAAATAATAACAAAAAATGTCACAGTTACTTAATTTCTCCTTCACTTTCATTTACAAATTTAATAAATAAAACATATGTTACAGTTCACATAAGGCACATAAAAGTTACATTCAAAGAATTTCTCATAATATTATTGAAGGAATAAAGTAATAAAATAAATGGTGTTTACTACTTTCATTAACATAACATATATTAAAATTATATACTTAAATAATAACTAATAAAATTCAAGGAAAATACATGAATAATAAATTTTAAGCAAGAGACTAACAAATAATATTTAAACAAGTCTTGCTTAGGATATGGTAGATTATGTTAAATGTGAATGAAGAATAAAAACATACAAAATAGCTTCATTCACAGTTTAACATTGGTATTCGGCTTGGAAAAAAATCCAAAATTTCTCGAGAGTTATTTAAGAGAATTTCATTTTTAGAGTACGATCCCGTTGACAAGGTAACTAATTGTTCTTCTTCTTGTAACGAAAATTCACAACTCGATGTATTAACTGTCTCAAATGGATTTCGTTTCCAGTCATAATTGTGTGCATTTAAGGAAGGAAAGTAACTTGAAATCTTTTCTTCCAATACTGTTAAATGTTCTGTTATAACAGAGATAATTCCCTCGACATTTTTATTATGGAGCGAAAGAAACATATCTACTGTCTTTTTTTTTTTTTTTTTCTGATATACATACGATTTTTCCAAAGATACTTTTTTCTGAAAAGCTGACAGTGGATGTCAAAATATTTTCATTTTCCCCTTGGATACTTGTATTAACGCTATTTAAATAATTAAAAATATCAGCTAAATATGCCATTTTAGCACACCAAATAAATTTTACAAAACCATATGAACCTTCATTTTGTAAAAAGGCCATTAATTCATTCTTAAGTTCTAAAATTCGGAATAGAACTTTACCCCTGGATAACCATCTTATTTTAGTGTGCAAAAGCAAAGATTCGTACTTGACTTCTATAGACATGCAAAATTTTTTTTTAAAAAAAGGCATGCTTTTAAAGGTCTTGACTTGATGTAATTTACCGTATTTACAACTTTATTAGTACAAGTTTTAATGTTGCCGGTAATGTTTTTGAAACTAGGGATTCTCTGTGTAAAAAACACTATGTAGATATGTTTGGGTTTATTTTCTTTGCAAGCGTAACAAATCCTTTTATAGAGCTTACTACTGATGGAGCACTGTCTGCACAAATTCTTACACACAGCTCCCATGAAATTTAAAAATTTTCTAAATATGATGTAACAGAGTCAAAAATATCTTGTCCTGTTGTACGTTCAGTAAGTTCTCTGCAGCATAGAAATTGATTCACTATTTTGTTTCATTAATGAAACGAACAAATCCTATTATATGAGTTTTACCGCTAATGTCAGCGTACTTGTCGATTTCTAAAGCAAAATGTTGTTTGGAAAATTTATTGGTAACTGTTTTCTCAATATCATTAAACATATTTTTAAATTTATTTTTTATTGTATCATCCGAATGAGGAATTTTCATAATTTCCTTTTTTTGCTTCGTCACCAAACATAATGTTTACTATTTCACAACATGCTGGTAAAATAAGAGACTTGCTATAGTATGTGGTTTTAATTTTACAGCAATTAATTCAGCTACCTTATATGATGCAAGTTGTGCCTAATCAGAAATTTTAACAGTCTTTTTAAAATATTTTACTTGCTTAACTTGCATGTCCAACAATCTCTTGAAATAATATTTAGTTTTTGAAGCAAGATTGGCATGCTTCGTAGTAAAGTGTCATGTGACATCTTTCACTGGCAGAACACTTGTAACCAGTTCGTGGAACACCGGTTAAGAACCACTGGTATAGATGATGAGGTTTGCTATAGTTGGTGGATTGAGTGGAGACTGAGAGCTGTAGAGCAAGTGCCCTCCCTTGATGAGTCTTTGGATTCCCTGGAGATGTCACATAATAATAATAATATCATTCCCACACATAAGAAATTGTAAAATCTATGATATATTAGTGTCATATGCAGGGATTAGGATAGAAGAAAGGCATTCATATTCTTTTTGATTTGGAGGTTTAATTTTGGAAAACACTTAATGAGAAGGACTGTTCCATATAGGCAGATAGAATTGAATAGAAGAACCAGGTTTAGTGAGTTTGTGATTGGAGAGCTGCAGCTTGTATTATAACCTTCTTTGTGGAAAGTGAAGGAATGCTAATTGCAAGTTTCACAGAACAATTCCTGTGTGTTGTGAGCAATTCCTATTGAAAAATGAAAGAACAAAAAATATCATGTGGGCATAATTGGCATCTAAAACAAAAACAGGAATCTTAATACATAATAAGTATAGAATGTTATATTCAGGCAATAATGCTCCAGGAAAGGAAAGAGTAATGATAGCATTCAACACCAAGCATGAAGATAAACTTCTTGATTAGAAGGCAGTTTCAAGTAGAGTTTGGTGGGCAAACTTTAAAATGGGAAAATCGACAATGAAACTTATTAGAAATGACACAAGATCTGTCTTGTCAGATCAGTGGTTTGAACAGATAGTATCAATGGCAGAATCATATTGAAAATTAAGTTAGGAAGGAACGACATTGTTAGCATTCAAGAATGTGTGAGCAGAGCTAATCTAAAATGATATGGTCACCTTAATTCAAGGAAAGATTGGCATAACAGGTGTTAGATGGCAGGAAAAAGACTCATAGGAAGATCAAAGTCTAGATGGATTAATTCACTTGGAGGTCTCTTAGAAAAATGAAATGTTAGGTATAACAATATTGGAGAGCTGGCAAATAATAGACTAATTTGGAGAAAAATTGTGGTAAGAAGATTAATGATATTGTAAAGTTAATCATGCATAATAGGTTGAATATCTCTTGAGGTACATCAGGAAATGCATGACGATGGTGAAGTAATTGGACAGGTGATATGTAGCATCTTAAACAAAATATGATGCAAAGTTTTTCTGAAGACTGTGATCTGTGTGTTCCAGGAAAGGATAGGTATAAATGTCAGTCCAATGAACAGAGAGATCTGATTTTGACTGTAATTGATTTTTATCAAAACTAAGAAATTCTAAATAAGCACTGGAAGAATCTTAGGTTATCCTCATGATTGAGGAATTATAAAGCCAACTCTCATTTGGAACTTTGGTGATTTGTTATAGTGTGAGTTGGTTTTATAATTCCTTAATCATGAGGATAACCTAAGATGCTTCCAGTGCTTATTTAGAATTTCTTAGTTTTGATAAAAAATCAATTACAGTCAAAATCAGATCTCTCTATTCATTGGACTGACATTTATACCTAATCCTTTCCTGGAACACACAGATCACAGTCTTCAGAAAAACTTTGCATCGTATTTTGTTCAAGATGCTACATATCACCTGTCCAATTATGCCAAATCACTATAACAAACTATTCTTGATCCTAAGAGTGGGCTGTATCAGGAATCAACTATATGAGGAATTGTATTTAAAGTATTTGTTGTAGCAGTTAAACTTAGGCTTTGAGAATTGCAAGTTTTGTCAAATAAATAGGAGGAATGGGGTGTACTCATTTTCTTGTCTTTTGCAATGCACTGATTCAAAAATAAAAATCGAACCTAAGTGGGGAAACGTTGATATAAATAGTAAGTGAAAAAAAGGCTGGGACGGCAAAGCAAATTGATAACTTGGGAATGATAAAGAGATTTTGTTGTGAAAGATTTAATAACCTACTGGAAGTACTATATTTCTTGCACCATATCGAGGCATGGATGGTGCAGTCATAAATCTAAATAAATATTTCCATTGCTCTCGGGTAGAAGGAGTATAGAATACAGAAGAGGAATCTAGAGTATAAAAAGGGAACGTATAAAATTAAGTGACGAATATGTAAGTAAAGCATCTCAGGATAATAATAGAAAATAAGAAACAACGAACTAATGAGAGATACCCCCCCTTTTTTTTCACAATCGGATGTAATGTAAAGAAAAGAAACCCCACTGCTGCTGCTGTCACTTACCTGCTGAAGATGAGCCTAGACCTTCCACAAGTTATACATCTGGTGAGCCATCCTCAGAACCATTTGATACAATTCCTGAATTTGAAGAATTTATTATCAGTGAACTAATCTTCCTTGACTTCTCCGATAAATTGTCTAAAGCTACCTTGATGAATCGCTCTTTTCCCGTTTGTTTCCATCTGATTAGTTTACTAGTAAGTGCAGAGAAGCACTACGCTCGTGTTTCATTATTTATTGAAAAAATTTAAAAAATTTGAATTAGTTAAAAAAAAAATAACAAAACACACCTACACATTTTAGCATTCAAGCATTAAATGACAACACATTGTTATGGTTTATATAATGATATTTTTATTCACAATGGGATCGTCCGAAGAAAGCTATGTCGTAGATCAAGGACTGACTGTATATGAGCAGAGCTAATCTAAGGTAGTGTGGCCACTTAAATAGAATGGAACAGGAAAGATTAGTAAAACAAGTGTTTGATCCTGAGAAGTGAAAAAAATATAGATTGGAAATGAACCTTCAGTATAGTTGGTTTGATATAACAAACACTACTATAACAAACTACTGAAAACCCCTGTATACAATGTTGTGCTAAAAAAAATTAATATAGTATAGTAAAATAACAGACTATTCCTGTGGTCCTTGTAAGTTTGCTATATCAAGAGTCTTTTGAATATGTGAAAGGTTTATGATTTTTGTGAGCCATGGAAAAAAAAAAAAAACAAGAAAAAACATATTGATGCTCCAGGCTTGGTTTGCTGTATTTTAAAATATTAACTTTTGCAAAACGCTTAAGTGCCAGTTAGATGAGTTTCATTAAACCATCCTTCCATGAAAGCTTTCGATTTCTCACTGGGAAGATTTCATTGAACTTTGTTATTTGGAATCCTTACAAAAACTTGAACCATCCAATTTAGTTTCACATACATTTAATCCCTTTATAACCCTAGAACATTTCTAGGGTTATAAAGAGGTTAAATGTATAGAAATCAGTGAATGCAGTATTTGAGATGTCCAGTAATATTTTTACTTGTGTGTGCGCGCGTATTTCCCCTTCCTCCCATATACTTTTCGAAGAAAGTCTAGGATATATCACCATAATTGATGTGTTAATATCTATCTTAATATCTATCTTGTATTAATCATATTTCCATTACAGGAAAAAGGAATTTTTAACATTAAAAAATAGAGTTGATAGATCCATTAATGAGCAGAAACTGCAACAACAGAAAGCATAGTTGAGAGACATTGAATGAATAGTATAGCAACAGCTTTGAAAACATGTCTTATAACAAAGAAGAGAGACATATAATTGTGCTGCACCATTTCCCTGTGTGAAGAGTATTAGAGATGGAATTAATGCTGTTAATTAACTTTTTTTATTCAATAATTCTTTTGCTAATGATTTATTTTAAGAAAAAATTATATTATATAATCAAAAAGCCCAAACTTTGCAAGCAATTTCCTTTTGACATCAATGTACTTTTACACAAAGATACAGTTAGTTGTAGATATCATCATTCAGATCACATCGTTAAAAAAAGCAAATAATCATTCAAGGCCTTGGTCTTTATTTCGTTTACTGATTGAAGGTGAACTTGTAGAACATGGAATGATTCACTCATGTTTTTGCAAACAAATGCTGCCTGTGCAGAAGACAATTAAAGTGCTAACATCAAGAATATTTTTTTCTTCATAAATACTAAAAACCTTGTATATTTGATGGACGTTATTTATTGTTATAACATCATTTGCTTGCTGACTCCAGCAAGGTCAGTATTGGGAATTCCTGCACTAAACTTTATAGTTCCTCATCGTTGACCTATAACCAGAGTCCTATTGCTGCTTTGGTTGTTTATCTCTGTACTCTCCCAGCATTTTCTTATCATAGTGGAAACCAGGTGACTAAATCCACACAGAGTGATCAAGAATCGATACAGTGGTACACCCACCTCTTTAACTCTACATTTTAGTGTTCCCCTTATCACAGAAGTGCACTAATGCAATAAAAAAAGTGATATTTATTCCCTTGAGGGGACCACACTCCTGCCAGACGCGTCCCCTGGGTGGCAGAGGGGGGGGAACTCAAATGGGTTACTCTGAATAAAGAGCCGTGGATCAAAGGATGTAGCAGAGGCATGGCAAGCTGGCTACATTATTATGCCAGTAACTTTCATGAGCAGGAGAAAGTCTACAAACCGAGATAGTGCTGCTTCCTATTGGACAGCTGACACGTCTACTCAAAGACCACATAAAGTAGGTGGGAAATCAGCAATGTGGTCAGCCAAGGATGTGAAACATGTAGCCACCCTCAACATAAGATCATTATACCAACCCCAGGAAAATTTAAAAAGACTGAAATGTAGTATTTTAGGTTTATCAGAGACGCATTGGTGCGGAGATGGATTCATGGATTTACCAGAAGGAAGACTATACTTCTTAGGAAGAAAAGATAACATACACAGAGAATGAGTTGCATTATTAATTGAAAAGAAACTTACACACCCAGCAATCGAAATAAAACCAGTGTCTCCTAGAATAATCACAGCCAAACTTCAAGCAAAAGAAAAAGGTCAAACAATTAAAATAATCCAAATATATGCACCAGACAGTAACCATTCAGAGGAAGAAATAGAAAATTTCTATGAACTACAACAGGAAATAGATAATCCCAAAAATAGAGAACTCATGATAGTGGTGGGAGATTTTAATGCTAAAATAGGACAGTTCACAGCAGACAAAAAAGATGTGATGGGGAAATTTGGATACAGAGAGCTTAACAACAGAGGAGAACAATTACTCCACTTCCGTAAAGCAAACAATCTAATGATTACAAACACATTGTTCTATCAACGCCCTAATAATAAATATACATGGACATCCCCAGATGGTAATATAAAGAACTGCATAGACCATATCATCATAAACAAACAATGGAAGAGATCAGTAAATAATGTGGGAACATTGAGAAGTTTTCATTTCAACACTGACCACGAAATATTAACTGCCAAAGTAAAGATAAAATTCAACAGGAAAAACAATATCAGAAAAGAAGAAAACATCAACCTATCAAAACTAAAAGATAGCTCAAGCAGAAGTCGATTTTTAGAACAGATGTGCTCGAAATTAAAATCCTCCATCTTCCAGAACAGCGGAAAATACTGGGAAGAAGGAAAAGAAACAATGTTATCAATTGCAAAAGACACTCCAGGTACCAAACCCAAAATAAACAAACAGTGGATAACCCAAGAAATCGTAGCTACAATAGAAGAGAAAAGAGAGGCCAAGATACTTGTAAACCAACAAAACAATGAAGAGAATAGAGAAAAATACAGAGCTCTAAAAAATAAAGTTGTTAACCTAAGCAAAAAAGCCAAAGAAAAAGCTAAGAAATGCCAAGAAGCATATCAACAAAACAACCTAAAAGTCTTCCATGATGCTATAAGAGAAATTACAAAGGAATTCTCAGCAAAAGCAGTAACAATGATAAACAACAAGATGACTGAAACCAGGAATATTGACGATATAAGAAAAATCTGGTCAAACCATTTTAAGACTATCTTCCACCAAGGAAACAAAACTACAATGCCAACAATAGAAGAAAATAATGACCATCCAAAAATTTTACAAGTTAGATACGCAATAAAACAGATGAAAAACAATAAAGCACCAGGCATTGATACTATCCCTACTGAACTGTGGTCATATGGAGGCAGCACATCAATAGAATATTTAACAACCCTATTCAATAAAATACTATAAACAGGAGAGATCCCAGATGACTGGAGAAGTTGAAAGATCATCCCAATATACAAGAAAAGAGACTGCAGAAATTACAGACCAATCAGTTTACTCTCCTATACCTATAAAATATTCATAAGAATTATGCAAAATATATTAAAAAATACCTATAAAAAAATGATAGGCATAGAACAAGCTGGTTTCCGAGGAAATTATTCAACAATAGGCCAAATTTTCACATCGCATCAACTAGCAGAGTTCAGCTGGGAAGACCATAAAGAACTATAATAATGATAACTAATATTTAAGGAATTGACAGCGTATACTGGAAATATAGATTAAATAAACTTTAATATACACTTTCCGATATTTCGGCGAACGTCACGTTGCCATCTTCTTGGGAACTTACTAAAAAGACACGTGCACACAAGTACTAATAACAGCAAATGAGACTGAAGCTAGGAAGCTAGCGTTTTCCTAAAGTCCTGATGGTGCCCCCGGCGGGCTATATTGGTAGTTCTTGGCCATAGGGCTGAAGTTCTTCTGATAAAAGTTTCCCAAATTTGGGGCAGTTTCATGCATCCAAATTTGTTGAGGTTTGGCATGTTCCTAAGGGCCGAGGCTGATTCCATGAATAGTCTTTCATACTTGAACTTGCTGCGGTGTATTACTGTGGCTTTCTTCCATCTTATTCTGTGGCGAGTATCCAGAGCGTGGTCTGCAAGCCTAGAGTGGCTGTACTGGTGAAATCGGATGTAATCCTTGTGTTCTGAGATTCTGATATTTGCTGTCCTGCCTGTTTGGCCAAAGTAGGACAGTTTACAGCTGCACGGGACCTGGTATACACCAGGTAGGTCTAGGGGAAGTGGTTGGTCTTTGGTGGAGCGGATAAGGGATGCCAGTTTTCTGTGTGGTTTGTAACAAGTGGTCAAGTCATGTTTTTTTAAGATTTTATTGATTTTTTCCGAGGTGCCTCTGATGTAGGGAATAGTGATGGATTTAGAGTAATCTTTTTTGTGAAGGGGAGGAGGGGGTGGGTTGTGGATAACTGGGTTAAGTATTTTTTGGAGGGGGTAGCCGTTGGCTGAGAAAGTGTCACAGATGTGATTTAGTTCAGTGGTTAGGGCTTGATCGTTAGAACAGATTATTTTTGCCCTGTTGAATAATGTTTTAATAACTCCATATTGTTGTGAGGGGGGGGGGGGGGAATTGTTGGTGAATGTATCTGCCTGTATGGGTGGGTTTTCTATAAACTGAGAAAACCAAGGTTCCATCAGGTTGGCGGGTGACTAGTGTGTCTAGGAAGGGGAGGTTATTGTTTTCCTCTTTTTCCAGGGTGAATTTGATTCTAGGGTGTTGGTTGTTCAAGTGTGTTAGGAAGGAGAGGAGTGAATCCGGGCCGTGTGGCCAAATAGCGAAAACATCATCAACGTAACGAAGCCATATGGTAGGTTTTTGTGGGGCTGAGTTTAAGGCTTTCTCTTCAAACATCTCCATGAAGAAGTTGGCCAAGGGTGGGGAAAGTGGTGAACCCATGGCTGTCCCCTCTATCTGTTTGTAGAATTTTTCCTGCCAAACGAAATAGCCTGAGTTCATTGTAAACTGAAATAGGGCTGAGATATCGGGAGGAAATTTAGCTTGGATTAGCTCTAAGGTTTCTTTGAGGGGGACATTCGTGAATAGGGAGGAGACATCAAAACTGACCATTGTGTCATTATGTTGGAGTGTCGGGATAATCATGTCATCCCGAACTGTGTTAAATTTAAACACCGCTTCATCTCACAGAAAGCTCTCTGTATTTACAACCGCGCTAGCCAGGCATTACTTCGGGAGCAAATTACCGCTACACGCGGTTCCCTAGCCGACATAAACAGGGCTATATCAACGCTAGAAAATGAGCTTTCACTTACGCTGAATCACGAGCTTTGGTCGATCCTACATGACGTCTCGTGTATGGCAGCTAAAAAAGAATTTGAACGAGTACGAAGCCGACATATCAACAAGTTTGATAAATTAACAAAGAACTCGGCGTCCAAACTACAAACCAACACTGTTGTTAACCTATCGTCAGCTACCTTAAAGCCAGAAGCACTCCACGCTCTGTCACGGGTCACAACTTCGCCATTGCTCCTAGGAAATTACCGGCTGAGGAATTAATGATTCAAATTGAACGCGGGATTCGCCAACGACATTAGATTGGATGTAGCCTGTGTTCTCAATAAAGCAAAACCTCCAAAATCCAACATATCCATTAGTGAATACAAGGCACTACAAGAATTGAAGAGAAACAAAAAAATAGTGATCACCAAAGCTGATAAGGGGAACGCCCAATTCCTTATCAATTCCTTAAATATTAGTTATCATGTCTAACCAGCGTATAAGCCTCTCAACAAGCATAAAGAACTATATTGTTGCTTTGTGGACTTTAAACAAGTTTTTGATAGCATTAACAGAGAAATCCTTCTTAAAATTCTGATAAAATATTACTCTAAGACAAATGCAATAATTAAAAAGGACACACTCACAACAGAACCCATAGAGATCCAAAAAGGAGTAATGCAAGGATGCCCATTATCTGTCTATTCAACATATATCTAGAAGAAGTTGTAAAGAAGGCAATAGACAATGAGCCTGGAATCAATGTCAATGGTTTAAACATAAATAATATCAAATATGCGGATGATTCTCGTCCTTATTGCAAGAACTCCAAATGAACTACAAAAGTTGATAAACAAGCTAAAAGAAACCTGTAAAACATATGACATGACAATAAATATACAAAAGACAAAAGTGATGAAAATAGGGAGGAACGGAACTACCATCTCAGCCACCCTAAACGGAGAACAAATAGAACAAGTAGACAACTTCATATATCTTGGATCAAAACTAACAGAAACAATAGATGAACTCAAAACAATCAAACACAGAATAGCAATAGGATGGACCACCATGGGAAAATTACAGAAAATCTGGAAAAGTAACAAGATATCTAAGCAAGCCAAAATCAAATTAAATGAAGCAATAATTACCAACAGTCATCTATGGAGCAGAAGCGTGGACAGTTAAGAAAAGAGAGGAGAAAAAACTGCTGGCATTTGAAATGAAATGCTTAAGAAAAATAAATAGAACAAGTTAGATAGAAAAGAAAACAAACAGCACAGTCAGACAAGAATTATTGTATAAAAATACAATAATAGAAAAAATTAGAAAACAACAACTGAGATGGTTTGGCCACACTGTACGCAGACAGACTTCCTGACGTCCTAATCAATACTTTTCCAACTGAAAAAAAAAAAAAAAGAAGACCGAGAATTACCTGGCTGAAATTAATAAAGAACATCTTGGGATGCAGAACATATAAGGAACTTTTTCGAACAGCAAGGAATAGAGAAGACTGGAAGATCCTGCTCAAGAGAAGACTCAACCCGTCTTAGACAGAAGAGAAGAGGAAGAACTTTAGGGGTCTATTGACTACTGTTCGAAGATCCGAAATCTGGGAATGGTAGTCTGTTGACTGTATACACATTAAAATGGTAATACCAGTCATCCGTCTAAGCTCAAAGTTTATTTAAATCTTCCCAAAAGGAAGATCAGCAAATGACTGAATACCCTTTTCCAATCAATCCACATGAAATGTCTCTAACAAATAATGGAACCTGCTGATTCAAGAACAGTTCTGTTCATGGGTCAGTGTGCCCTGACATAGGTTCTTCTTTTTCTGTGATTTCATCTCCTCATAACTTTCTGGTAGCATCAATTTAGAAAACAACTCTTATAAATATATTAACCATCCTCATCCCCTAACTTTTCAAGTATAGAAATCTGGCACATCTTTTATTATACACACATTCACAAGAATATAGTAATTTTATTACTGCAAATATTTCAATCAGAAAGAAACTGGTCATCATCAGTACATCAACATGGTGATGGGAAGTAGATGCCATTGATTGTAGTTTTGGTAGTGGGAGAAATAAGTAGTAGGAGAGACAGCATGCATCAGAGTGGACTAGAGTACCCTCCAATGATGAGTTCTTGCACTCCTTGGAGGTGTCAGGTAATAATATAACTTATGTCCTAGAGGGTATTAGCATCATCCTTAGTAGCAGATACTGTACACATGTTGCTCAGCTGTCATTTTTTAGTAGATATTAGCCATATTGTTTTATATATTTGGTGGTATTTTGCTTATTTTGACTGTGTTGTTTATTCGACTATTATTAAATGATATAATTTCAGAAACATTTTTCATTGCGACACTGATGCATAAGAGAAAAATGGTGACCAAGACATTGATATTGTCTGATATCGCGTGGGATTTAGTACAATGTGTTTAATGTATTCATTGCTGAGAGTGAATTATTTGTGGTATGAAAGAAAGTATTTGTCAGTAATGTTTCATAAGTGAGTATAAGAAATGTGAGTTGCAAAAGAATGAAGTGACTGATAATAAGGATATTAGGCAGGATTGTCAGTGTTGTGGAGAATATAGCAGAAGCAGTGAATGGATTTTGGAGTTAGATGTTTGGAAAAAGTGTTGTTAAGTGAGGATATAGTAGTGCACAACCATGGAATCTGGAGATTAGGGAGAATGAAATCAAACGTGTCTGGTCAACCGTGTGATAAATGAGCATGTGTACAGTAATGATCATGCAATGCTGAATGGGATTTCACAGGTTTCTGATTTGAATGGGTCAGTAATGACATTACACAAGGGTAGCTGTTGATACAAAGGATGTTGAAATGCATGTACACGACTGCAAGAAGTATCAGGAATAAGGGTGAAGAGATTTTGGCATTGGCAAGCTTGACTTAACCAAAAATTATAGGCATCAGTGAGACCTGGTTGACTGAAAATGATATAGTTATTACAGGGATAGAATGTGCAGGATGTTGTATTTTCAGGAAAGATAGAAGAAACAGGACAGGAGGTTTGGTGTTAGCTGAAGAATTAGACGTTAAAAGAGGATTTTAGATCTGAGGGAGATGGTTCATTTGTGGCTGTCTGATGTGAGATATAGACAAATAGGACAAAATACATTGTTGGGTGCTGCTATAGACCGGGGGGGGGTCCACAGAAGGCTGTTGATGCCATGTATTGGTACAGATTAGCACAATGAGAGTAGGTCAAACAATTATTATGGGAGACTTTAACTATGGAGACATCGATTGGAGGGAGGAAAGGTGACATGGGAAGATGGAAGAGATTTATACAGTTCCTAAAGGATAATTATATGAAACCACATGTTATAGAGGGGACAAGGGGTTTGAGGGTATTGGATTTGATAATAGCATCAGCAGATGTATCCATAACCAAGGTAGACACTCTGCCTCCAATTGGGGAGATTGACTATGCAGTCTTGTTCAGGGAAGTTGCCAAACATGTGGAGTTCTCTGTCAAGAAGGTGTTTATGTTCAACTATCATCATCATCAAACGTATCAAGGATTTAGGCCTAGTATGGCCTATTCCGGCCTTAGAAGTCATCGTTGAATCGTTTAAGAGGACGTCCTGGTTTTCTTTTTCCTAATGGCTTGTACTTTAAGGCTTGTTTTGGTAATCTTTCTGTTTTCATTCTTTGAACGTGTTCCATCCATTTATGTTTATATTTTTTAATTTTTTCAATTACTGGTTCTTGGTTTAATTCTTTCATAATATCTTCGTTTCTTTTGTGATCAAATAGGGTATACTTTGCAGTTTTTCTCATAAACTTCATTTCTACTGTTGTTAATCTTTGTTTGTCTTTTTGTTTTATTGTCCAGATTTCGCTTCCATGCATTAAGACCGGTAGGGCTTAGTGTATTACTATACTTTTAGCCTGGTTTGTTTTTGAACTAGGTTTGGTTTAAATATAGAGTTAATTACTCCTGTTATTTTTAAATATTTTGCAATTTTTATGTTTATATCTTTTTCATTTTCATAAGTGATCATACATCCTAGGTAGTTAAATGAATTCACCTGTTCTAAGATCTTGTTATCTAATACTATTTCTTGCTGGATCTTGTCCTTTAAAGGCCATAGTTTTTGATTTTTCCATTGATATTATCATACCATAATCTTTGGATATCTCATTTAAATTTAAAATAGCTTTCTGTAAGTTATCTTCAGAATATGTAATTATTATTTGGTCGTCTGCAAAGAGGAGAGTGTTTAAGTTAACTGTAGGTGAAAGTTTAATTCCTTGATGTAAATTTTTACTCCATTTTATTATTATTTCATTTAAGTAGATATTAAAAAGAGTTGCTGAGAGGGGACATCCCTGTCGGACCCCTTGGTTTATCTCTCTTGTATATGATAGCTCGTGATTTAATCTTATTTGTATTTGATTATTTTCATATATACTTGTGACAGCTTTTAGGATATTATTTGGTATTTGTCTTTCTTTTAATATGTTAAATAATATGTTTCTTTTAACTTTGTCAAATGCTTTTTCAAAGTCAATAAATGCAATATGTGTTTCTAAATTATATTCTCTGCTTTTCTCTATTATTAATTTTAGGCAGAAGTCTGGGTCTATACATGACCGTCCTTTTCTAAATCCATTTTGTACCTCTAGAATAAAGTTTTCGGAATATTTCATTAGTTTGTTATTTAAGATTCTGCTATATATTTTGTAACATGAATTTAGTATACTGATACCTCTATAGTTTTTAGGGTCATCTCTATTACCTTTCTTAAAGATAGGAATCACAATTGCTTTTTTTCCATTCTATTGGAGGGATACCAGTTGAGTAAATTTTATTTAAAAATAATAAGAGTTGTTGGATTCTAATTATGTAGAAAATAGAATAAATGTTGTTTGATTCAGAATCCAACATGACTTTCCGTCATAAGAACTATATTTGTAGATATTATTTAATGTAAATAACATAAATTATAATTGATATTATATAACTACCTTAATTATGTCAAATATTTAATTGCTTAATCAAAGAAATGTGTTAATGGTAAATAGATTCTGTATTAAATGTTATTAAGCTGTTTTATTTATTGTTATGTCAATATTGTAAGAACTTATATTTGTAGTTTAACTGCGCATTTATTGAAATGCGATCATTCTATTTATTCCTTTTGTGAAAGCTTAATGTTATGTAATAACTCAATGTAGTTGTATAGCGTAATGTAACATTCGCGAGAATGTTTACGTCTATCGGTTGTCATGGAGACGCGTGAAAATAAACGGGCGCGTGTGAAGGGAGCGTTTGTGGAGAAGAGAGAAAATAGATACGCAGTTGTAAGTGAGAGTCGGAACGGAACTTTGGAACTATAAGGTAGCAAGGAAGTAAACTAAAGAAGTAGATGTAATTAAAAGGTTCTTAGGGAAGAATTGAGTAGATATTTTTTTTCATAAGTGAATCTTATAGTTGGCTGAAAGCAAAGTCAGCCGTAGTAATAAAGGAAATTATTGCCGTAATCGGATAATTAGAGAACTGGACATTCAAAGAAGAATTCTGAATAAATCCAGTCAGTCTACAATTACGACTTATTTCTATACTACGAACAAAAGGAATTGTACGGAGTTAAACTAGTTGATGAATGAAAAATAAGAATAATTAATGTACCTTATAGTTTTTATCTGGAGTTTTGAAGCGCGATTAATAAGGCTTAGTTATAACCTTGGAGAATTTTTATAAATGTGTTTCGCAAGTATGATAAATACAAATTGAAAGTGTGCTCACAAAATATTGGAAGTACTGAAGATCATTTCTGGTAAGGACAGTCACATTAGTTTATTTCAGTGTATGAAGATTTAAGTATTAGTTCCGTTGCGCTGTTTGTAACATTAACTGTAGCTTACCATCGAGGCTGAGAGTTGAACTATAGACATTGAAATGATATCTACCGTGGTTAGTGCCTGTTATGAGTTAATCGTAGAGTGTAGCTGAGAGACACAAGGAAACTGTTTAAATAAGAATTTCTATTGTAATAAGTTGAGTATAGGAACTTTGTGATTCTGAAACTGTGAAATTGTATGTGAAAGTTTGAAAGATTGATTTATTGTGAATGACTTGACCTGATGTACTAGCTTGACTGAGTTATCATATTTAAAAGTGGAATACATGTATTTTGTTATATAACCATATATTAAATGTTTTGTTTGTTAATTTAAATATTGTGTTTGCCTGAATTTCTTTTTACTGCACCGTTCACAAAAATTCGGATCTAGCGGGAATCCCAGAAGGAAAGAAAATAAATACCATCGGCCTGAATGAGTGAAAAGACTGCTAACTAATTTTGAATTAATCTTACTAATTCATATAGACTTATCTAAGGATAGAGTGGCGCAGTATAATAGAAATTTCTCTACCCTTAGATCAGTGATTAATTTGCAATTAGTTTGCCTTTATTTTATGAAAGTGACTTTTAGCAAGATGGCGGATTTAGAACATAACATGAAAATAGAACGTCACGACAGAGTCTTCCTTTGAATCTTGTTCCTGCATATTTATATAGTTCTGAACCTAGCTTATGTTCTCCAGGTGATTTTCCATTTCTTGTTTCTTTCAGGCTGATTTCTAATTCTTCTTCTTCAGTTATTTCCTTTTCATTTTCGTTAATTGTTTGCCAGTTGTCTTTTTTAAAATATTTGTCTGTCCACAGTTCTGTGTAGTAATTTAGAAATTCTTCTAATTTCAATTCAGTATTTAATTTTATGTTTTCTTTGGTATCTGAATTTAGGTGTTTCAAAATTTTATATACATTGGGTCTTATTTTATATAAATCATGTTCTAAATTAGAAACAAATTTATTCCATGATTCTCTATGTCTTTTTCTGACTTCTCTTTTAGCTGTGGCTCTTATTCTTTTATATTCTATTTCATCTTCTAATCTTTTACTGCTTAACCATTTGTAATAGGCTTCTTTTTTCTTTTTGATTATTTCATCCCAGATCTTCAGTTTTTTTCTTTTATTGAATTTTTTGGTCTTTCCTAAGCTTTCATTTGCTGCTGCATTTAGTATCGTTTTTATATTAAGCCATTCTATTTCTTCATTTTGTTTTATTTTATCTAGATACTGGTTAATTCTGTGTTCATATAGCCATTGTTCATTTGTGTCATTCAATAGTCTAGTTTTATAAACAAATGTTTCAATTTTTCTTTCTGTTCTTGTTACTTGTAGCCATTTAAGTGGGTAATCTTAATTTTATTTTAACAAGGAAGTGGTCACTGCTTATTTCATATCCTCTGTGTACTCTAACATCTAGTGAAAATTTTGATGTCTTTTCATTTAATATGAAGTAATCTAATATTGATTTCCATCCTCTTGCTGCCCAAGTATATTTATGTATGTCTTTATGTTTATAGAAGGAATTCATTATTTTTAGGTTATTATAAACTACAAAGTCAATCAATTTTTTACCATTTCTGTTTAGAGTGTGTTCTCCGTGTATTTCTATATTATTATTAATTTTCGTGTTTCCAATTCTTGCATTTAAGTCTCCTGCTAAAATTATGTAATCATTTTTATTTATTTTATTATATATGTTTTGTAGCTGATTATAAAAATCAATATTATTCTTTTCTCTTCCTTCTTCTGGGGCATATAAACCAATTATTGTTAAATAGCCTCTATCTATTTTTATTCTAGCTTCTATTATTCTTCCATTCCATAATTTATAATGTTTTAACTGTTTTGAAAGGGAGTTATGAATCCAAATCATGACTCCTGCTTGTGCTCTTTGGTCTCTGTCGACTCCACTGTATATCACATTAAAAGTATATCACATCATTGCTCTTGTGCTATTTGTTATTTAGGCCAGAGAGGAAGGTCAGGAGAGATCTGCATGTCTGAACATGTCAAAGACGTCGAAAAAAGAAGAGAGCATAAATCAGGCCTGGCATTTCATACAACCACTAATGGCCATCAAGTAGTTTAAAACAAACAAATATATCATATATTGATTGTAACTGCTTTATAAAGAAATTTAAAGAAGCCTCGCAAAAGCTTAGGATCCTCACACAATGCAATAAAAATCAAGGCTTAATTTTACATTAAATTTACATTACTTTCATCAAAACTTTAACTGTCACGGACCTTGGATATAACGTGTGATACTACAGAATGTGATAGCAATGTTCCAACACACAGTAACAAATTTGCTGTTTGTATTCTAGTTTATCGATTATATGTTAAGTTGTGAAGTTTTCAAAAACATCTAATATGTGTCATTAACTGTTAATAGGCTTTTGTTATGTAAAACTTTTCTGTACCAGTACCCTCTTTTTTAGTCACATGATTACAAAACTTGTCGGGTTTTTAATTGCTTATTTTTATTAAACTCTTTAATTACATAATAATGTGCTCTCAATACCATAAACTTCCCACAGAGAGATATCTTAAAAATTTGCAATAATAATTATTATGCTATGTGCTATACATTTTACACTGGGCATGACTTTTTTTCACTCTGAATAAATTGGTGAACAAAAACTAACTAAATTATTTTCATAAACTTTATTGAAGGATAGGCTTGCAACTAAGTCTAAGCTAAGGAACTTTTGCAAATTTTATTGTACATTGTCATGGTCATTGACGACAAAGCAGAATGTTAACAGTTTCTGTTTGTCACTTTGACTGATATTTAATTACATTCTAGTTTAAAAATTTCAACTTTTCTTTCAATAGCAAAAGATGTAGTTTTACTCAGAGCATATAACTATATAATAAATGGTCACTATATTTAGCTCTTCTATGAAAGTAGTGATTCTGCCTGATTTTCCTGTATTTATGGTGTTTATTGATATTTTCTTGGAATACTGTAATATTACAGTAGTACCATAAAATGGTACCAAAACCTCACAAGAATAATAAAGCAGTAATAAAGACTAATGCTAGTAAAATTGTTAACAAGGTGGCTTGCCCCAATGAATAGACTCACTCCCCCCCCATATACTGCTTTTTGATATCTGTCAGTCAGCCATCCTCTTATGCACACTAATATTCTATAATCCAAATCCATATTCTTCAATTTATGAAAGTCTACCATGCTGTATTCTATCAAAAGCCTTAGCAAATTTCAAAAGTATCATGGTGTATTCATTCCCCTTGTTCAATGGTTGTTACATTGTTATAAAATGTGAGCAAGTTGCTAAAACATGACCTTCCCTTAGTAAATCCATGTTGCTCATTGCAGTATGGATTTACTAAGTTAAAGATACAACTGTCCTGCCTCTAGTCTGTGACAGTGATCATGCTCTACGGATGTGTGAAGCAACTAAATTTGATGATCCATTCAGAAAAAGTTACATGAACCTCAGTGTAAGAAATTATGACCAATTGATGACTATGCTAGGTTCTGTCCCATAGTATTGTTTGCTAGATGGGAGAAATACTGGGTGTCCACATTGGACCTCCCTAGTTTTATCATGATATTACTAAAGTGTATGGACTATGGTGTTGAAATTGTACAAATGAAAAGGAACACTCACTAAGTTTTTGTAAAAAAAAAAAAAATAAATAAATCGGTACACTTCCATATGTGCTCCTTCAGTGGCATGCATAATGTCAAGTCAATGTATCTCCAACCCGGTTCTCTGAAGCATGTCAGAGGTGATGGAGGACACAGTAACAGAAGTGCAATGTTTCAAGTTCTCTAGGCTGTCCACTTTAGTTGTGTAGACTGTGTCCTTCACATACCCCCCCCCCACAAGAAAATATCAAGTGGGGTAAGATCTGACGATCGTGGTGGCCAGAGAATCGGTTCTCCATGTCCGATACTCTGCTGAGGGGACCCTGTAAAGAGTTGCATATGGACCCCCAAATGCCAGTATGGCAGGGCACCAGCATGTTGAAGTAAATAATTCCGTCGATATTGCTTTTCATGAAAAAAAATGGGCGTATGATAGTGTTTTGCATTACACTACACCAGATGTTTACCTCGAGACTGTCACATGTGTGTTCCACGACACAGTGAAGATTTTCACTCCCCCATATCCTGACATTATGTAACTTTTCCACTAAATGAAAAGTGGCTTCATCTGAAAGAAAATTTGGATTCTCGTTGACACGTTCCAGAATTTCAACTGTAAACAATACCTGCTGTGGCTTATCATTTTGTTTGATTTCCTACAACACCTGCACTTTGTATGCACATAGACAAGATTTATGATGGACGACTTAGTGGAGTGGGGTGTCTCTGTTAGGAGAGCATCGCATGACGCTCTCCTAATAGATATTTTCATGCTTCGCACAAAGGCCTCATGAATCCTCTTTGCCTTTCTCTTCTGATATTGGCTGCTTTCCTCCTCCATGTTCTTTCAAAACGCTTCCTATTAGGAAATTTTCTTTCCATAAACAGATACTCTTGGGGTCGGTGCTGCCTTTCTGTACACCTGATGGAACTTATGCTGCACTGTTTTGATTGATTTCAGCTTAGCTAACCACCACATATCTTACGCTTTCTCTGCCCATGATGCCATGTTTAAAACTACTACAAAACTACGACAGCTCTGTCCAGCAGTGCCACCACATTACAATGCAGGAAAAATTTCTGGAAGAAATTTTTAGTCTCTAGAACGTTTGAACAACCCAAAGCTTATATATTTCCACATTTCGATTTTTTACCATTCTTTGAAACTAGGGAAGTCCAGTGTGGACACTGTGTATTGGCAATGCATCATTTAAGTATTTTTTAAAAATACTTAAGCAATCAGAATGTGTCCCAAGTGTGTGAAGAATAAATAGGATCAGAGTGAAATGGAAATACAGTCTTATTAATCAAGAGATTGTCAAGAAAAAGATCATGTGGAAGGAATACCATGTGCATAAGGATGGTGTCAGTTATGAAAATTATATGGAGTAAGCCAAAAGCATTATAACTATTGAATAAAAAGAAACTGGCTCTGCAAGATAAAGAAAATACAAAAGAATTTTGTTATGTTGCAAGTAAAAGAATGAGTATGAACAGACATGTTCTAGTGAATGTAGATAGTAGGTGTGTGACACTGGTCATACTTTGCAGTTGCAGAAGAGATAGTTCAACTAATGACTGCCCATTTTGCAAAAAAAAAAAAAAGCTATCAAACTGGTGTGTGTGTGTGTGTGTAGCATTGGGCTCACTTCCTCTTCACTGGATGAAGAAACTCAAGTGCATTTAGAAGGTATTAAGAATTATTGCACAAACTGAATAAGAATGTATGTGTTCAGCTGAACTGACTTCGTTTTTGACCAGGCTATATAATTTGAACCTAAACAGGAATGATTCCACAGGATCAGAAAAAATGTGTGATAATTCCATTGCACAAGGGTGGTTCAAAGGCTGATGTGTTTATTTTTCAATCTGTAGATATCTCTAAAGTGGTGATTAAGTTTTTGGAAAAATATAGTAAGAGCTTACATACAGAAATGGATTGATAGAGAATCTGTGTATTGCACTGAACAGAATGGGTTTACAAGTTGCTCATGTTTGAGCAACTTGTTCACATTTTATAATAATGTTACCATTGAGTTAGTAAAGGAGAATGGATGCAACATGGAAGACTGCTGCATAAATTGGAGAATATGGAATTGGATTAAAAAATATTACTGTGGATGATGGCTAACTGACAGTTATCAATAAAGAATATATGAGGAATTTGAGTCTGTAAGATTTAAGATGATCAGTGCTGTACCACAATCAGTCCTTAGTTTATTATTCACTCTTTACATTAATGACATTGGGAAGGATTTGACAGGTGACATCTGTTTGCAGATGATGTGAAGGTGGAGTAATCAAGAATTTCACTGATATTCAGTACTTGCAGAATGATTTGAATAGGTTTCAATTGTTGAAAATTGCTGTTAGTGCAATATTAATAAATGTAAAGTCATACATTACATTTATTAATACTGATAAATGTAATTCTTGTAGACAGGCTTATATGTTGGTTATGCATTACTAAATCACTTAAGGAATTGACAACATAGATATGAATTTAAATTACACTTTAAAAAATATTTCCTGATGGTTCCCCCTAGTAGGCTAAGTAGGTGTTCTTGGCCGTTGGGCTGAAGGTCTGCTGATGTAAGCCTCCCAAATTTGGGGCGGTCTCATTCATCCAAATTTGTTGAGGTTTGGAGAGTTTCTTAGGGCTGAGTGTGATTCCATAAATAGTCTTTCGAATTTAACGTATACTAGGATATATATTAAAATAAAGTTTAATACACTTCCAATATTTCGGCAACGTCATGTTGCCATTTTCACAGGAACTTAAAAACAAGACACGTGCACGCAAGCACAACAAACAGTAAATGAGGACGAAGCAGAAAGCTATTCTTTCTCCTAAAAGTCCTGATGATATCCCCTAGCGGGCAATGTTGGTATTCTTGGGCAATTGGGCTGAAGGTCTTCTGATATACATTTCCCAAATTTGGGCCAGTCTCATGCAACCAAATTTGTTGAGGTTTGGATTATTTCTTAGGGCTGAGGCTGATTCCATGAAAAGCCTTTCGTATTTGAATTTACTATAACGTATTATCGAGGCTTTCTTCCACCGTATTCTAGCAGGTATCCAGCGCATGGTCTGCAAGATCAGAGTGGCTGATTGATGAAACCGGATATCATCCTTGTGTTCTGAAATTCTGATATTAGCTGTCCTGCCTGTTTGGCCAAAGTAGGACAGCTTACAGCTGCAAGGGCCCTTGTATACACCAGGTAGGTCTGGGGGGGGGGGGGGGGGGTCTTTAGTAGAGCAGATAAGGGATGCCAATTTTTTATATGGTCTGTAACAAGAAGTTAAGTCATGTTTTTTAGGATTTTTGTAATTTTTTCCGAGGTGCCTCGGATATAGGGTATGGTGATGGATTTAGCGTAATCCTTATTGTGTGTGGGGGGGGTTTCAATATTTTTGGGATTTTTTTTTTTGGATGGGTAGCCATTGGCTGAGAAAGTGTTGGGAATGTGGTTTAGTTCTGTGGTTAGGGCATTGTCATTTGAACAGATAAGTTTAGCCCTGTTGTGTAGTGCCTTAATAACTCCATATTGTTGTGAGGGGGGGGGGGGAATTGTTGGTGAATGTATCTGCCTGTATGGGTGGGTTTTCTATAGACCGAGAAAACCAAGGTTCCATCAGGTTGGCGGGTGATTAGTGTGTCTAAAAAAGGAAGGCAGTTGTTTTTTTCTTCTTCCAGGGTGAAATTGATTCTGGGGTGTTGGTTGTTTAAGTGTGTTAGGAAAGAGAGGAGTGCATCAGAGCCATGTGGCCAAATAGCGAACATATCATCAACATAACGAAGCCATATGGTTGGTTTTTGTGGGGCAGAGTTTAAGGCTTTCTCTTCAAAAGTTTCCATATAAAAGTTGGCCAAGGGTGGGAAGAGTGGAGAACTCATGGCTGTCCCCTCTATTTGTTTGTAGAATTTTCCTTGCCAAACAAAATAGCCTGAGTTCATTGTGAACTGAAATAGGGCTGTGATATCGGGAGGAAATTTAGCTTGGATTAGCTCTAAGGATTCTTTGAATGGGACATTTGTGAATAAGGAGGGGATATCAAAACTGACCATTATCAGTGTGTTTGAGTGTAAGGTTTTCAATGCTGGCTTTGAAGTGGGCTGAGTTTTTTATGTGTGAAGGTGTGTTGCCAGTATAGTGTGTAAGAGCTTTGGCCAAATGTTTAGCTAGTTTGTATGTGGGGGGGATAAATGCCATCATTTGACGCAATGGCACATTTTCCTTGTATGTACTTTTGGGAGTCCATGAATACGGTGGGCGGTATGGAGTTAAATGGTTTTAATTTGTTAGTGACTTGTACTGGCCAAGAAGTGACCTTCTTAAGGAGCCTGTGGAGTTTTCTAATTTGTGAGTTGGTGGGATTGTACTCGATAGGGAGGTAAGTAGCCCGATCTAACAGTAGAGCATTCAGCTTACCTGTGTAATCCTTTTGGTTAAGCAATACTGTGGCATTCCCTTTATCCGCTTTGGTGATTATTATTTCATTGTTTTTCTTTAATTCTAGTAGAGATTTAATTTCTTTACTGGACATGTTAGTGTTTGGTGGTTTTGCTTTGATCAGAACACAAGCCACATCCAGTCTAATATCATTGGCGACGTGGTTTGGATGGTGTCGTATCCCGCGTTCAATTCACCAAATCATCATAATAATCACCAAAGCAGATAAAGGGAATGCCACAGTATTGCTTAACCAAAAGAATTACACAGGTAAGCTGAATGCTGTATTGTTAGATCGGGCTACTTACCTCCCTATCGAGTACAATCCCACCAACTCACAAATTAGAAAACTCCGCATGCTCCTTAAGAAGGTCACTTCTTGGTCTGTAGAAGTCACTAACAAATTAAAACCATTTAACCCCATACCCTCCCCCCCATATTTATGGACTCCCAAAAGTACATAAGGAAAATGTGCCATTACGTCCCATAGTGGATGGCATTGATTCCCCCACATACAAACTAGCTAAACATTTGGCCAAAGCTCTCACACACTATACTGGCAACACACCTTCTCACATAAAAAACTCAGCCCACTTCAAAGCCAGCATAGAAAACCTTACACTCAAACACACTGACATAATGGTCAGTTTGGATATCTCCTCCTTATTCACAAATGTACCACTCAAAGAATCCCTAGAGCTAATCCAAGCTAAATTTCCTCCCAATATCACAACCCTATTTCAATTCACAATGAACGCAGGCTATTTTGTTTGGCAAGGAAAATTCTACGAACAAATAGAGGGGACAGCAATGAGTTCTCCACTCTTTCCACCCTTGGCCAACTTTTATATGGAAACTTTTGAAGAGAAAGCCTTAAACTCTGCCCCACAAAAACCAACCATATGGCTTCGTTATGTTGATGATATGTTCGCTATTTGGCCACATGGCTCTGATGCACTCCTCTCTTTCCTAACACACTTAAACAACCAACACCCCAGAATCAAATTCACCCTGGAAGAAGAAAAAAACAACTGCCTTCTTTTCTTAGACACACTAGTCACCTGCCAACCTGATGGAACCTTGGTTTTCTCAGTCTATAGAAAACCCACCCATACAGGCAGATACATTCACCAACAATCCTCTCCCACTCTCACAACAATATGGAGTCATTAAGACACTACATAACAGGGCTAAACTTATCTGTTCAAATGACATTGCCCTAACCACAGAACTGAACCACATTCGCAACAATTTCTCAGCCAATAGCTATTACCCCCCCCCCCCAAAAAAAAAAAATCCAAAAAATATTGAAACCAAAAAAAACCACAGCCCCCCCCCCCGCCTCACAAATCCGAGGCACTTTGGAAAAAATTACAAAAATCCTTAAAAAACATGACTTAACTTCTTGTTACGGACCATATAAAAAATTGGCATCCCTTATCCGCTCTACTAAAGACCGACCCCCCCCCCCCCTCTAGACCTACCTGGTGTATACAAGGTCCCTTGCAGTTGTAAGCTGTCCTACTTCGGCCAAACAGGCAGGACAGCTAATATCAGAATTTCAGAACACAAGGACTAAATTCAGTTTCACCAATACAGCCACAATGGTCTTGCAGACCATGCGAGATACCCGCTAGAATACAGTGGAAGAAAGCCTCGATAATACACCGTAGTAAATTCAAATACGAAAGGCTTTTCATGGAATCAGCCTCAGCCCTAAGAAATAATCCAAACCTCAACAAATTTGGTTGAATGAGACTGGCCCAAATTTGGGAAATGTACATCAGAAGACCTTCAGCCCAATCGCCCAAAAATACCAACATTGCCCGCTAGGGGACACCATCAGGACTTTTAGGAGAAAGAATACTTCCTGCTTCATCCTCATTTACTGTTTGTTGTGCTTGCGTGCACGTGTCTTGTTTTTAAGTTCCTGTAAAAATGGCAACGTCATGTTGCCAAATTATTGTAAGTGTATTAAAATTTATTTTAATGTATATCCTAGTATACGTTGTAATGTCCTTAAGCTATTTAGTAAAAATGCATAACCAACGTCTAAGCCTTTCCACGAGAATTATGATAAATGTAAAGTCATACACTTTGATGCGATTAGATATCCAACGCTATTTTATATTGTGCTAGAAGAAAGTGATCAGGCTTGGCATCTTGGAGTTTTAGTAGATAGAAAGTTTGAAGGACCATATAGCAAAGATTGTCAATACCATTTAGGATCGTTGAGTGCTGAAACAAACCTTGACATGTAAGTATAGGAAAGTCACGTTACCTTTTTTTTACAAAGTCTCGATACAAACTCACTGCTGATGCTGATTTGGTGTAGAGAGAGCAAAGAGGAGTGTTAAAAATGATATCAAAATTATGGAATACAGAATAGACTGCAGACATCAGCAAACAAGAGAAAGATATATGTGATATCTTCCGAGAGGTTAATACAGGATACCAGTAGATGGAATTTTTCATTTTCAATGGAAGTTGAAATAAATGCAGTGGAGAAGGGGGGAGGAGATAGAGTTACACTTTTCTATCATAGAGTGGTGCATAATAGGAGGTAGTGAGTACAGATTGTGTGAATGAATTCAAGGAAAGGTGTAACAACTGGTGCAGTGATGTTTCTAACTATTAATAATAACAATAATATATTAATCTACCATCTATCTGACCTTCAAAACATTGATCCTTCAATTATCTGACATTTTGATAGCTGAAGAGTCACATAAATGGTTGATTATTGTCATGCTAATATAGAAATCACAGAAATACAGTCGATGTTTTTTTTTTGAAGCAGACTGTGCTCAGAAGCCAATTATTACATAAATCCCCCCCTTCCCCTCTATGGTCAGTGGATTTGCCATTTCTTTCTCTGCAAAAACATTTCTCCTGTATATTTGTTGTTAGATGGATTTAGTTAAGTTGTTCTTGTTAGCAAGCCTTAAATTGCTATTATGGGATTTGTGGGGCTTATTTCTTGCAGTAATTCATAGTAGTATACATATTAATTAATCTGTCGTTACTGAGCCATCTGCTACTTTTTTGGACCTTCAGCTGCTATTAATTTCTACTATTTAAATAATACAAGTTACCTGTTGATGTTCAATTTTTTTTCCTGTTTATATAAATTTTATAGCAGGAATTCCTTATTTTGACTTATCTGCATTACTAAACAGCTTCTTCACTTTATACAATTTCAGTATTACCAATTTTCTCTATTTGCCATGGCACTAAATGAGTTGGATGATAATCCAGAAGTACTGGCGCCAACAGACTGCAGATTTCGACCTGATATTAGAAGACTTGAAGAAGGTGACATAGGTAAGTTCCAGTTCAATTTTGTAGATGTGTTGTAAAAATATACATACTCTCACCTTATTTTCAAAAAGGATATCAACATTACTAGTATGAATCACAACTGTGACTTGTTATGGAACAAATTTGCAAAAGGGTAGCTGCAATTTTGTACCATTCTTTCACTCTATTTACAATTATAGCATTTATCTAATCAGCAGCATGATATCAGGTATATAACCAGAGCATCCAAAAAAAAAAAAAAAAAAAAAGTGAGTCACAAGTCAACTACCAAACTATCATCCTCTTGCACACACCTTAATTCTCATGAAACCAATGGAGAAAGTAATCAGGTATCAATTTTTTTTTAACTGGAACTCCCCAGTTAATTAGTGATGCAAATATGGATTTTGACATGTTTGTTTGAGAGCAAATCCCCTAGAGATTTAAAGATGGTTGTGATTGCTCTTAACATTTACAGGGCATTCAGTCATACCTGGCATAGAACCCTCTTTGCCAAGTTATTGTCTGAGGATATGTCTTTAGCCTTTTGCAGTTGGATTACCTAGTTCCTCGCTGATAGTTCACTATGGGTCTTGGTGTATGGTTTCTTCATTTCAAATTTTCTCACCACTTCAGGAGTATTTAACTCATGGAACTATTCTTTTGTCCTCTATCCTTCATACTACACACTATGTGTCACTAATGACCTACTATTTCTATCAAATCTTATACAGTTTTGCTGATGAAGTACAGTCCATTCTTCTTTTTCATTTTATAAATCTTATAAGTTATCCAGGCTTTAAGATCCTCTGAAACAAATATTTGAAACTGTGACCTTCATACCATACTCCAATGATTTAATTTCATCATAATGAAATTCCTGTGTGTGTGGGGGGGGGGGACATGAATTTATGAAAGTACAGGTAACCCTAGTATAATACGGATATTAGGTTCCACAAAAATGCTGCGTTATAAAAATCATGCTAGGTGAGACTCAGATCACATAGAAAAAGTAGGGTTAAGTTCCAAAATCATTTTTTTTTCAAGATTATATAAACAATGACATATCCAACAAAAAATATTTTTATTTAATTCAGGTAAAAGGTTTGAGAACAGGAATCAAACCTTGGAGATTCAGTGGCAAACTCTGAAGAAAACATTGATTGATTCTGCCAGAGAGGCATGTGGTGAGGTTGTGTGCAAGGATAAAAAAATCAGAACTCCCTGGTGGACACAGGAAGTTAAAGAGGCAGTGAAGGAAAAGAAGAAAGCATATCAAAAGTTCCTGGCAAATAAGTCAGCTTTTACTCTTACAGAATACAGAGACAAATGCAAGAAAGCTAAACAGTGTGTAAAACTAGCTAAACAAAATTCATGGGAGGACTTTGGCAAGAATATAGAAAATAAATATCAAGAAGGTGGCAAAATATTCTGCAGGTTGTTGAAGAAGCTTAGGAATGGAGGAAAGAGTGCTGTAAAAGGAGTTAGAGATGATAAAGGTTACATGAAAATGGGAGAAAAAGATATCCTTGAAGTATGGAGTAAATACTTTGAAAAACTGCTAAATGAAACAAGCAGTGATGACAGCACAGTGATAAAAAACACTGACCAGGCATGCAGTCAGGAATACATATCCATACTTGAAGTAGAAAAAGCCAAAAGTTGAAATGTGGAAAGGCAGCAGGAGTAGATGATATTTGACCAGAAATGCTGAAGTATGGTGGTATAAAAGTCTTACAGTGGCTGCACTGCATAGTTCAAAAAGCCTGGACAGAGGGACGAATTCCCGATGATTGGAGTAGAACTCTCATAGTACCCATATATAAAAAGGGAAATAAAACTGAATGTGAGAATTACAGAGGTATTTCCCTTCTGAGTGTTCCTGGCAAGATGAAAAATCATGGGAATATAACAAAGATCTGTATTTAAGTTTTGTCGATTTGGAAAAGGCATATGACAAGGTGCCAAGAGAGAAGCTATTCAATATGCTGCAGTTATATGGTGTCAATGGGGCAATATATCAAGTAATACTTAGTCTTTATTTGAGTTGTAAGTCAGCAGTAAGAACTGAATGAAGTACAGGAAGATGGTTTAATGTTAAATCTGGTGTGAGACAAGGATGTACATTATCCCCTCTGTTATTCATTATCTATATGGATCACGTTATGAAGGAAAGTGGTATTAAACCTGATATCAGAATTGGAGATGTTAATGTCAGCTCTTTGCTTTATGCGGATGATGTTATACTTCTAAATAAATCCGCTACAAGTCTGCAAGATTCTCTAACTAAATTGAATAACTGTTGTAATAGATATGGTATGAAGGTCAGCAATAAAAAGACAAAGACAATGAAAATAGGCAGAATCATTGAAAATGTCAACTGTGTTGTGAATGGAGAACCTGTGGAACAAGTAAAACATTTCAGCTACTTATGTACGATTTTTACTGAAGATGTTAAATTAAATATAGAAATAGACAACAGAATCAGCAAAGCTGGTATAGTGGGAAGTCAATTGAATAAATTCATATGGAAAATAAGAGAGAAATTAGTCGGAACACTAAATTAGCTGTATACAAGACAATGTTCAAACCAGTTTTAACTTGTGGATCTGAGAGCTGGGTCAGAAGTAAAACAAAGACTAGAGACTGCAGATATGAGAGTCCTGAGAAAGATTAGAGGCGTGAACAGATGGCATCAATGGCAATATCATATTAAAAATGAGGATATTAGGAAAGAACTTGATATTGTCAGCATCCAGGAATGCATTAGCAGAGCTAATCTCGGGTAGTATGGTCACTTAAATAGAATGGGAGGGGAAAGATTAGCAAAACAAGTGTTCTCTGCCAGGTTGGCAGCAAAACGACCCAGAGGAAGACCAAGATATAGGTGGATTGATACGGTACAAAGTGCCTTAGACGATAGAAATATAAGAATAGATAATGTTGGAGTGTTGACAAGCAACAGACTGATTTGGAGGAAAATTATAGATATGAAGTTAGTAATGATGTAAATTTTTCTTGTAGTACTGTCATATCCTGTACACCCCTTGAGGGTACATGGTGTCGTGACGTTCTATTTTCATGTTGTGTTCTAATTTACCATCTAGTTTCAAGTCACTCTTATAATAAATTAATTAATCGAGAATTGATCACCGATCCAAAAGTAGGGAAATTTATAATTATACTGCGCCACCCTATTTTTAGATTAGTCTATATAAAATGGTAGGATCAATTCTTAATTAAGTTAGCAGTCTCCTCATTTATTTAGGCCGAATTATTTACTATTGCACTTGGGGCACCCGCAAGATTCGAATTTTTTATGAACGGTGCAATAAAAGGGAGTTCAGGCAAACACAATATTTAGATTAACAAAATAAAACATTTAGTATACGATATATAGCAAATACATGAATTCTACTTTTAAATGAAACAATACAAATAACTTAATACATCTTGCTAAGTCACTCATTCCAATTCAATGTTCTAAACTTTAACATACAATTCACTGCTACAAAATTATAAATTTTCTTAATTCAAGTTAATAAAACAAAACTTCTCATTTGATCAGTCTGCACACATCTATCAGTTGTACTTAATGTTTAACTTCACAGCAGGCACTAATCAAGGTAGACATTATTCCAAGCAATCTTATTTCGGACCTTGAACTTCGAAGATACGCTATAGTTAATGTTAGAATAAACAAACATGTATGACTACTCTTACCAGATACAATCTTCAATACATTAATTTATTGCGAGCACACTTATGAATTAACTTATTTGAGCTAGCGGAACACATTAAATAAAATTCTTCAACACTTTAACTGAACTACTGTTAATAGCGCTTCACTACTCTAAAAAAACAGCAATAAGGTACTGATATCCTTCCTTGTTTACTTTCCTGCAACTAGTTAAATTCATTATAATTCTTCTCAGGGCAACATAGAATTAAGACATAATGCTAAATTAACTGGAACTAATTAGAATTTCCCATTGAATGTCCAGTTCTTTATTTATCCAATTATGACATCAATTTTCCTCTATAACAACAGCTGATTTCACTTGCAGCTGAGTATAAGATTCACTACGTTTCTTGCTTACTTCTAAACACTATGCTCTTGAATTTCTGCCCTAAAGAATTTACAATTTTCTTTCACTTCCTTGCTTATATCCTACTTTCCTTCAGGCTCCGCAAAACTCTTCCCTTTTCTTTCTATAAAATTCTTATTGGCTCCCTTTCTCCTTTTTGGTTCCAAGGTCACGCACTCTTCGACTTGTGCTTGTTTATTTCATGCGTCTCCATGACAACGCATGAACATAAACATTTCGCTAATGTAATACAATGCTCTACTCTTACATAAGTGATTACATAACATTAAATTTTCACAAATAAGAATAAACAGAATATTTGAGCTACTTAATCAGCTCTTTCATTACGTATACAATTATTTATAATACACTTTTCGTTACTTTACATATATATTTTAGTTATCATAAATTTCTACAAATATTATTATTTAATAAATTAATAGTAGGTTAAGTTTAGAATAAATATTTAAATAGTAATCCTTAATTAAGGAACAATAAATAATCCTTATACAAATTATGATTAATACATAATAAGCAATGTTAAATGTGAATGAAAAAAAATAAATTACACAACATAGTTTCATTCACAATTTAACATAAGTTCACCCTTCCTTTTTAAAAAAAAAAAATTTTTGTTATAAGAAATTTTTTTTTTTTTTTTTATACTAGGCTTCTTCACGGAAGGACTGGATTACATATTTCCTTTCCGATTCCTCAAGTAGTACCTAGTTTGACTGAAACTTGGTTCCTTATTATGTTTAATGTATTTATTCTCTTTTACATTCTCATTAAATTTCTCATTACTATCATTATCAATTTTTTTGTGTCTTCTATGTCTGTAGTATGGGATTTTCTCTTCTGAATTAAATTCACGTTTTCTATCACCAGAATCAAGTTTTAGCTGTTTCACAACTTGGTGATTTGTTCCATTATACAGATTGTTTATTTTACCAAAATTAACTTCAACTGTTATCTCACTATTAGTGGTAATTTCTGCTTTAGACTTTGTCACTACCACTTGTTGTTCATCCATGACAAGTGGTGTGTCAGACTGAACGTGCACATGTGAGTTATCATCACTATCTCTTTTAGATAATTGATTCACAGTCGACCTTTCCTTAGTAGATGGTCCTGATTCAAGTGGCAATCTAAACTGTTTTGTTTGATACTTAGTCTTATCACAATCATGAATTTCATTTCTTCTGGTATATCTCCTCTTGTTCATCATTGATATTTCCTTCTTAGAAAAGTCACAAGAAAATTGATATCTTGTTAAGAAGTTTGTTCCCAAGATAATGTGAGAACTTAGATTGGAAGTAGTGGGGACAACAAGTAGGTCTTGCCACACGTACAGTCCAAATTCTGGTAGGTATATTCTTGCTCGAAGCTTTTCATATGCCACAGAGTTTGAGTCTGAGAGAGAAGTAATTCTTACAGGTTGTCTCAGCTTGGCAGTGCTCTTCCACAGTTTGTTCTTCAAGGTTAGGAAATAATCCATTCTGATTGTAGAGGCATTGCATCCTGTATCCAATAAGATGTCGCATTTAGAGCCCAGGATATCACCTCTAATTCTCATCATTCTGTCATTAGATGCTTGATATTTCTGAATTCTGTTATTTCTCCTGTGGGTCATATATCCAAATTTTGATTTCCATCTGTTGTCATAGTAGTTTTCTTTGTTATGGAAACAGTTTCTGGCATAATGTCCAAGTTTGTTGCAATTATAACATTTAACAGAATTTCTTTGTTTTATATCTGTCTTGGATTGAGGAATAACAGACAATTGTTGTCTAACATTATCTAATCCTCGGATTACTTTATCTAGACTAGTTAAAATAGGTTGACTTTGTTTTTCAACTTCATGTTTGATCATCTCATTAATTTTATTTGTAGTGAGGTTTTGATTTTCTTGAGATCTCAAGGTAATAGTCGACAATTGCTTTACAACTTCATCAAGACTATCCATTATAGGTTGATTTAATTTTTTCACTTCCTGGTGAATCAAGGTTTTTACTTCTGTCATCAGTTTCTTGTCCAATTGCTCCTTACTTTCAGTTAGACAGTTAACATTGCTTGAGTTTTCTCCAATATCCGTAGCTTTTCCTTTTTCAACCT
This sequence comes from Typopeltis vanoorti, assembly GCF_054136105.1. Lineage (NCBI taxonomy): Eukaryota > Metazoa > Arthropoda > Arachnida > Uropygi > Thelyphonidae > Typopeltis > Typopeltis vanoorti. The sequence goes on from NC_143569.1 coordinate 14,501,149, forward strand.
TACTTCTCTTTTCTACTTCTGATTGGTTGAAGGAAGAATTAGTCTTATTCACAATATTAACAAGATTTACATTGGTTGAGGGATAAAGGTCTCCCAATATTGGTTCTCTTTCCTTGACAGTTTTGAGACACTCTTCTAATGTGGAAATTTTCCTCTTATAGGCTGTTTCTCGCAGTTCTTGCCTAAGACCTTGTCGGCATTGTTGGAATACCGCCCAATCCAAGTGAGGTTTATCTTCACTAGTAACATTCAAACTGTTGGCCAATGTTAATTGGCCAACAGTTTGAAACGATTGTGGAAATCAGTAACAGTCTCCTTATCCTTTTGAATAATTTTCTGTAATTTCCATAAATTAGGACCTACACTTCTAAGTTTACAAAATTGGGATAACAAAGTTTCCTTAAATTTGGAATATTCAAAAGTTTCCCGAAGTATTGGAGAAGAATATAAGAATGTTTTTGCTTTACCTACTAATTTACTTCTAATCAAAACTAGCAATTGAAAATCAGTCCAACTTGCTATTTCTCTAAGTTTTTCAACATAGGTAAAGAAAAATAGTACATCATCCGATTCTTCACCTGAAAATTGGGGAAAAACCTGTTGCGGCTTTACCGTACGAAAGAATTCACTATCATTCATTTCAGAGCTTGATGTAACAGCCATAGTGATTAATAAATTACTAATTCTATTAATACAATCTTTCTACTTTAAAATAAACTTTTATCCTTGCCTGACTCCAAATAAATCACCAGTTCACTGTGATTTATTTATCTCAATTTTTTTTTTTTAAATCTTCAGGGAGTATTTCTAAGATTGTTATCACTAAAACTAAACTCAATTTCTTAACTTATAGTTGTTAAATTCAATTCCTATCGATTAAATCACATCCTGCCGACTGCGCCATTTGTCGTGACGTTCTATTTTCATGTTGTGTTCTAATTTACCATCTAGTTCACTCTTATAAATAAAATAACTAATTGCGAATTGATCACCGATCCAAAAGTAGGGAAATTTATAATTATACTGCGCCACCCTATTTTTAGATTAGTCTATATAAAATAGTAGGATCAATTCTTAATTAAGTTAGCAGTCTCCTCATTTATTTAGGCCGAATTATTTACTATTCCACTTGGGGCACCCGCAAGATTCGAATTTTTTATGAACGGTGCAATAAAAGGGAGTTCAGGCAAACACAATATTTAGATTAACAAAATAAAACATTTAATATACAATATATAGCAAATACATGAATTCTACTTTTAAATGAAACAATACAAATAACTTAATACATCTTGCTAAGTCACTCATTCCAATTCAATGTTCTAAACTTTAACATACAATTCACTGCTTCAAAATTATAAATTTTCTTAATTCAAGTTAATAAAACAAAACTTCTCATTTGATCAGTCTGCACACATCTATCAGTTGTACTTAATGTTTAACTTCACAGCAGGCACTAATCAAGGTAGACATTATTCCAAGCAATCTTATTTCGGACCTTGAACTTCGAAGATACACTATAGTTAATGTTAGAATAAACAAACATGTATGACTACTCTTACCAGATACAATCTTCAATACATCAATTTATTGCGAGCACACTTATGAATTAACTTATTTGAGCTAGCGGAACACATTAAATAAAATTCTTCAACGCTTTAACTGAACTACTGTTAATAGCGCTTCACTACTCTAAAAAAACAGCAATAAGGTACTGATATCCTTCCTTGTTTACTTTCCTGCAACTCGTTAAATTCATTATAATTCTTCTCAGGGCAACATAGAATTAAGACGTAATGCTAAATTAACTGGAACTAATCAGAATTTCCCATTGAATGTCCAGTTCTTTATTTATCCGATTATGACATCAATTTTCCTCTATAACAACAGCTGATTTCACTTGCAGCTGAATATAAGATTCACTACGTTTCTTGCTTACTTCTAAACACTATGCTCTTGAATTTCTGCCTAAAGAATTTACAATTTTCTTTCACTTCCTTGCTTATATCCTACTTTCCTTCAGGCTCCGCAAAACTCTTCCCTTTTCTCTCTATAAAATTCTTATTGCCTCCCTTTCTCCTTTTTGGGTCCAAGGTCATGCACTCTTCGACTCGTGCTTGTTTATTTCATGCATCTCCATGACAACAATGAACATAAACATTTCGCTAATGTAATACAACGCTCTACTCTTACATAAGTGATTACATAACATTAAATTTTCACAAATAAGAATAAACAGAATATTTGTGCTACTTAATCAGCTCTTTCATTACGTATACAATTATTTATAATACACTTTTCGTTACTTTACATATATATTTTAGTTATCATAAATTTCTACACATATTATTATTTAATAAATTAATAGTAGGTTAAGTTTAGAATAAATATTTAAATAGTAATCCTTAATTAAGGAACAATAAATAATCTTTATACAAATTATGATTAATACATAATAAGCAATGTTAAATGTGAATGAAAAAAAAATAAATTGCACAACATAGTTTCATTCACAATTTAACAATGGCAGGAATTTGATGATGATGATGATGATGATGGTAATTCATGTAAGTTAAGAAATGATATAAACTATGAAAGAAATACATAGTATAAAATTATAAAAATTATAAATTATACATAAACTTCTTTACACATAATACATAAATATTTTAGGCAAAATAAAATAAAGTGTATATTTTAATCATCATCACTCTGTTCAAAACTAACATTTCGTAGATGTTCTTTATTTAGGAGTGGCCGGACATTGTCATCACTTGATATCTTTTGGACATCATTAGTATAATTCTCATTGCATACTTCAGCTGGTTTAGTTATCAAGAAGTCAGTAATAAGACCTTGCTTACCACTATGCTGAAAATTTTTATTAAGTTCATAATATGGAGCTAAACAAATATCCAATTGTCTCGTGAATTTTCCAGAGTGCTCCATTAAGAGATAATTATCCATAAAATAACTTTCTTGCCAAGTCCATTCCTTCTAATTTCTTTAAACCGAATTCTTTAACGGATTCATCACAATCAGAATCTTCGGCAGAACTTTCCATGCCATTTGGTTCGGCATCATCTATTAATTGTACCAGTTCCTCCTCATTTAAATCTATTTCCCCATCAGTTAATTCACTATTGAGAGATTGGAGCACTTATGAAGGAGTTCGCTAAGGTTAAGTCTCATGTGCTGATCAAAACTGAATGCATTTTCAGTCTTGTTCAATTGTTACCTTGGCAGTTTACAGTGGGTGGGTTTAGCACACGCTTAACACACGTATATCGCAAAAGTGCTCTAAGTGATCATTACTATAATTTTTTTTTTTTTTTTTTTTTTTTTTTTTTTTTTTTTTTTTTTAACATAAGAAAAAAGCATTACATATTGTATGTAACTCACCAAAAAATAAAGTGTTCAGCTTGAGATTAACACACTTATGATTTTTAATGCACTTTCCTGGCAGAAAACGAAGACAATTTTCAACAATAAATACTTTACGGTAAACAATTTATACGGTAAACAATTGTGTGCTAAAGGGTATTTCCCCTAATATAAATTCACTACTTATAACTACATGCGCAATACGGGCAGACACCAATTTAACGAAGATAAAATTTGATTTTGAGTCGTGCATCGAAAAATACATGAAAAGATAAAGGGTTACTACAATCTGTAGACCATCTTATATCGAAACCGCGTTGTATAAGTACCGCGTTCAGCAAGGGTTATTACAATTTGCAGACTGCGTTGTATAAGTGTACCGCGTTATACGAGGGTTACCTGTACTACATGAAAAGTTACATCATAATTATTTACTTCCTATAAATTGCATTGATATGCTGCAGGTGAAAGAAAGAATAACTCGTAAATGCAGATGGCATGAGAGTTACAGATGCAGAAGAGGTTGTTCAACTAATGAGTGCCCATTTTGTTAAAAGCTATCAACCTGGTATACGTGACATTGAGCTCAATGCTACCTCTTCACTGGATGAAGAAACTCAGGTGTATGAGGACGAGGTATTAGAGCTGTCTCACAAACTGAATAGGGACTGATGGGATATCAGCATGTGTATTAAAAGAGTGTTCAGCTGAACTGGTTGTTTCTTTGACCAGGCTGTTTCATATGAGTTTCAGAACAGGGAAAATTCCGCAGGAATGGAAAGAATGTATGATTCCCGATGCCGCCTTAAGCCTCTATATATGGCGTCGCTGGACCTCCAAAAAGCCTTTGATAGTGTCTCCCTTCCTGCTCTCCTTTAAGTGATGTCTGTTGCTGGATGTCCAGAACCATTTCTTTCCTATGTTATGGAGCTACTTCTATCACATAAGACTTTATTCCTGCAATACAGGGTGTTCTCCAGGGTGATCCTCTATCTCCCATTTTCTTTAACCGCGTCACAGATAAGTTTTTCACTCCCTTCTTAGCCATATAGGCTACTCTCTAGGTGCTTCTTCTTTTAATGCTATGGCCTTTGCAGACGATCTTATTCTCGTAGACTCAACTAAGGTAGGCTTGCAGGAACTCCTTGACCGGGCAGTTGACTTTTTCTCTATTTGAGACCTTTCTATTAATGTAGAGAAGTCCTGCTCTTTAGTTCTTGTCCCCTCTGGTCGAGCCTGTAGAGTTTTCCCTGCATGGGAGGCCGTTGCATGCTTTGACCATCTTGGAAGAGTGGAGATACCTCGGTATCATGTTAACCCCCAAAGAGAAGGTCTTCTGTCCCTTCTATCCTAGAAGCTGGGATCGCTTCTTTGAGGAAAGCTCCTCTCAAGCCCCAGCAAAGACTGTTTCTCCTTTCCCACTATCTCCTACCTCGCTTTTACCACAAGTTGGTGTTTGGTAGGACATATATCTTGGTACTGTCCCAAATGGACAGGGCTATCCATTGAGCTGTGAGATCATGGCTCCGACTGTCCTGACCCCCCCACTGCATGTTTCCACACGAAGGTGAGGGATGGCAGGCTCGGGGTTCCATCACTTATATGGCTGATCCCATGCCTGTGGCTGTCCAGAATTGCAAAGTTAGAACTATCTTCTTTCCCCATCTGCAGAGTGGCTTTCTATAGCCCATTAATACAAGAAGACTTTCGGCAGACTAAAGGCCAGTCCCATTATCAAGGTACCTTAATTGAGTCAGCACCCGCAGAACACGAGATAGGTCTCTGTTGCACTATTCTGTAGATGGTGCTCTTTTAAAAGAGTCATATCTGGTGCCTCCCCAACATGATTGGGTAAGAGATGGTACCAGACTCCTCCCTGGGTTCGAGTATATTGACCTTATCAGGACGAGGATCAATGCCCTGCCCACTCAACCCATACAACTCGATGGGGTGGTGATGACTCAAACTGGTGGGCTGGCTGCCACTGCAGTGAGGCATTGTCTCATATAGTCCAGTGCTGCTTCCGCACCCATGGGAGGCATGATGCTGTGGTCTCCATTCTGAACAACCGCTTTAAGAACAAAAGTTGGGAGACCATGGTGGAACCATGTTATAGGACCTCTGTGGGTTTGCGGAAGCCAGACTTCATGATTAAAAGAGATAGTGATGTTTGGGTAGTTGTTGCCCAGGTGGTGGGAATAGGGTGCCCACTAGCCATAATAATAAGGTAAACTATTATAAGAATAACCAAGATCTAGTTAGTAAGATACAGGAGGAGCGTGGGGATACTCCAAAGTTTACCAGCGCCACATCTCTTTACATGGCATATGGAGCACAGATAGCTATAAGGACTTAAAAACAGCTTGGGCTTATGCAGAAGGATATAAAAGTTCTTTCCTTGAGGGCCGTACAGGGCACTAGTGGCATGGTGTTGCTACCAGAGAATGACTACAATGATAACTAGAACAGACATAGGATAAAACACTTGTAAAGGCTTAGGGCTATATCAAGTCTGGATGTGATGTAAAGGTAGTACTGCCCATAACCAGTACAAAGATTAATAAAAAAAATAAAAATAAATAACCAGTGAAGTACTACAAGGATCAGGTACCTGGTCCAAAGATAGGTAGGTAGGATAATCAGGAATGCTGTTGATATGAAGTACTTGCAGAATGATTTGAATAGGCTGGAATTGTGTGCAGGTCTGGTCTGGTTTTTGTTGTGATTCTGATATAGTGGAGAGAGTGCTAAAAATTATATCAGGATTGTGGAATACTGATTATGAACACAGATTGAGAATTTGTAGACTGCAGACAATAACAAACAGAATCATACAGGATTTCAGTTGATGTAATTTTGCAATTTATGGAGGGTGGGGAAAGGACAAGAGAGCATCCTTGGAAGCTGAGAATGAATGCCACTATTATGTGGGGATTATGGCTAGATTTTTTCTCTCATAGGATGGTGCATGATTGGAATGGATTTCCATTAAATGTTGCGAGTGCAAGCAATGTGAATGAATTCAATAATAAGTATGGTAGCTGATGCATGTAGTATGTGGCCCACTCGATGAGTCTCTGGAGATCTCTCTTAATAATAATAATAATCCCTTACTACACACCATGCTTCCTCTTGGCAAAGGAAGTGTCCTTTCCTTTATGGTATACTAAGACACTACCTAGAGAGATTTCGACTACTCAGATTACATCACATTTCCTATATACAAGTAGAAAACTTCTCTTGCACTTCTGACAAAATCAATGGGAAATTTATCTCATTCTTTAGATAAGTATTGGGTTCTATTAGTGATACTGTTCTCCAGGGACAATTCCTCATGTTATTCCCTTCCCATTGGTTTATTCTGAGCCATTCAAAATGCATTGCTATCCTCACAACAAGCTATGATAGACACTACTGTCTACTATGGCTCTGTAAAAAAATATATATATGTATCCCTTTCAGCATTGCCCTGCTGGAAGGTATGGAAGGTATATGGTTCTTTGCTGTAGAAATTCATTCATGGTGATATTGATAAAAATAAAACTCTCTCTCAAATCTTTGGGCAACAGTCATTCTGAGACTAAATGTAGCTTGACTTCCCCAAATTAACTTCAATAGTATTTGGCCTCTCAAGTCACCTTTTTAGGACATTAGTTCTTTCAGTTACACATGGAATTGTTTCTTGAATTATCTAGTGAAATGCTGTGTGCTTGCCACAGTTGTAATTTGTGCTCTTACAGTGCTGATTAGTGAAATATTAGTACGTTCATTAAATTGTTTATATATTTTTAATAATATAATATAGTATTAAAAATAATAATAATAAATAAAAATATAACAATTAATATAATAATAAAAAATATACACACACACACACACACACACACGATGCCATTTAGTGAGTATGGGAGTGGTGAACCTGAGGTACCTGATGCTGGACAGTGTCTTTTTCCATGTAATATATATCTGTTACATTACCTACTTTCTTTCTTTCCTTCTTGTTCCTTTCTCTCCCCTCTTCAATCTTTCCTATTTTACTTTTCTTCATCTGTTGCAGTTTGTTTAGCCTTACCTCGTAGCCTAAAGAAACACAAAAGGCATTGGCATATATTTTGTATATATGCCATTATATCTGTATATATATATATATATATATATATATATATATATATATATATATATATATATAATGCTGCATAGAAAACGTGCAAAACCCTTGCAGTCAAATCCATACCTCACAGAACCTTGCATATTCACTTCACCAACATTCGTGGCCTCAACTCCAACCTTAATAGTGTCCATTGCCATCTGCAGTCCACCAAGCCCCACCTACTCTTTTTAACAGAAACTCAAATCTCACCTTTCCCCAATGCTATCCATCTCAACCTTCCAAACTATACACTATTTAACTCCTTTCGATCCAAGGGTCTGACATGTATCCGTTCTGACATACCCTGCCAGAGAGCACTTAACCTAGAATTGCGCAACTTTGACCTTCTTTGGTTGAAAATATCCCTACCCACTCAGTCGAATTTATCTGCTGTCTCTATTGCTCTCCTAACACCACAAACTACTCCGAGCTCTTTGATTTTCTCCAGTCCCACTCTCCTAACAGTGAAATCATCTTCCCTCATGCAACAATGCTTACACAGTCACTCCCACACAAGAGTAGTTTGGCACTATAACAGTGCAAATGGGACAACCTCCAAGACTACTATGCTTCATTCCCATGTTGGACTATTGTTTCCAGTGTTCCAATCCAAACATATGTAAACAGCTGTTAACCTTATACAAATCACAAATCCATCTAGCTATCAAATACTGTTCTCACATTTAGAGTGGGGCTCCTGAAAGCTCACTCAAAATGCTTGACTCAATACAGAGGAGAGCAATTAGACTGATAAATGACCCATCTGTTACTAACTCACTCTGCTCACTTTCACAGCTGTTTAGTCTCTGCAATTTGTATATTCTATAAATATTTCCATGGGAAATGTTAATCTGAAACAGCATCAATAATTCCCCCACTCTGTACTAAGCCCATTGGAACACGTACAGCTGCCGCCAACATACTTTCACAGTACACCTTGAAATCCACAGAACAAGTTTCTTTTCCTCCTCCTTTATCCCTGCTACTTCTGTACTGTGGATGATTGGAATGGATTCCAATACATATACAGTATATATATATATATATATATATATATATATATATATTTTTTTTTTTTTTTTTTATTTCCCCAAGCAAATCTTATGAACAGGGGCTTGTGATATAGTGCTGAAATATGGGACACCCAGGTCAGAAGACACTGAAATGACTACAGAAGAGCAGAAAGAACTTTCAATGAAGTTAACAAGAATGATGAAACAGGATCAAAGCCTTCTGGAAGTTCAACTTCTGATAGAGTTAATCTCAGAAGAAGATGCTTCCACTTTACTGATTTACATAAAATAGGAACATAGAAGGTAAGAAGTATGTATCAAGGAAAACTGGAACTGGTGAAGAAAGAAAAAAGAAGAATTCGAGTTAATATTTTAGGAATCAGTGAAATGAGATGGACAGGAATGGGTCACTTTGATACTGATGATTTCGTGATGTATTCTTCTGGACATGAAAATGTTCGAAAAAATGGAGTAACATTCATAGTTAGACGAATACATCATGAAATCATTAGTATCAAAGTGACCCATTCCTGTCCTGTCCAAAAAAAAAAAAAAAAAAATCTGATAAAACAGATTTTTTTTTTTTTTTTTTTTTTAATATTAGGTGATTGGAATTCAAAAGTAGGTGAAAAAGAAGAATAAGGCCTCACTTAAAAATTTGGTTTAGGACTGAGGATAGCAGGAGAAAGGATGTTTGGAGTTTTATGTTGAGAACAGTTTCTTTATTGCAAACACTTGCTTCCAACAACATAAGAGAAGATTGTACACATGAACAATCTTCTCTGTTCTCCACATAATGGAGAACAGAAAAATCTGATACATTATGGATATTATTTCTGGGAAACTCCCATGTTACTCCTCTTAACAAACTATTATATTTACGGCTATTTTGCCTGCTTCTGTTTAGGAGTGCCCCTGTTTAAATGTCATTGGCTTTTTACTCACAGATTCTTAGGGCATTGTAGATGTATATTTACCAATAAATATATGTAGCATAAAGGAAGAGAAATTTACACATACTTTTTTCTGGGTGTTGTGGCTTTTCTTCTTTCTGCGATGCACAAACTACTGCAGTTAGGGTGTTTTGGAAGGAAGTGGAAGGGGGGGGGGGGGTAGGCAATGTGGGAGAATTAAAAAACAGAAAATGGAATAAAACAGGTTTTTTTTTTTATAATATATATATTGTATTATTAGGGATGGGTGGAGCGTTTTTTTTATATAGGATGGGAAAGAGTGAAAGGGGTTGAAAACAGCAACTGATTTTTAGAGGGGGGGGATTGATGAGGTGCAGTCCATTTTGACTATGCTTGGTCATTGTCTGAACACATGGAAGTGGATGCTGTGTCAGGTCAGTTAGGTGCTTCTGCTTTTGAAGTGTTTGTGTTATCACCTATTGGTCGGGGTTGTGACCTCAATTTTATGTTGTGAAGTGTCTAAACCTCGGAGATTATGTAGGGCCTGTGGATGTTGATAGAATTTGCGTCACATTTTATGGCTATTGTTTCCGATATTCTAAGCATTGTTTCATTGTCTTGTCTGTCTACTATGATGGCCTTGTCGATCTACGGGGTATGTTTTTGTTCAAGGGCGTGAACAGCTATTTCCGTTTTTCCTGTGCTTTGTATTCGATTTTTCTTTTTGATGTTGCATTTTTTAGTGTTTAAATGTTCTGGAATAGGGGTGTTACAATAGCGGAAGTGTTCTTGTAGTCTTGCCCATAAAGACCTGATGGTGGAACCTGTTTAGGTGATATCACAATAAACTGATAGATTATATTGTTGTCAGCAGAAGGTGGAGGAGTACTATCCAAGCAGCAAAAACACTACCTAGTACAGACTGTGGGGCAGATCATGAATTGTCGATAGCTGAAGTTAAATTGAAATTATGGGACAAGAAAAAAAAAAAAAGGACAGTATCAGATTTCATTAAGTTCATATAAATGAAGCTTCTATCCTATAAATTTATTTATAGGATATATATATATATATATATATATATCCTATCCTGAAAAAGATCCTATAAACTTCAGGGTCTGCCTCCCACTGATGAGACCTCACTAAAATTCGAAAATGGTCTGGGTAGTGAACCTTCCCATAATGCATAACATTATACATGTCTGAAAGGATATGTGCTTTGCATTTTGGGATAATAAGGCATGTAATTTGAAGTCATTAGCCTCTATATATGAGTTTCCGAGTCCTGAAATTACTTCAGGTGCAAATTTTGTTTGCTTATACTTGGATTAAACCAAGAATATAATTTCTTGGCATCTTTAATTTATAAAATGAAGCATTTAAAGTTGGAAAGAAATTAAAAAGTTTGGAGAAGACAAGAAGATAATTAGAAGAACTGTGGGAAGAAACAAAATGTACAGTCATAGAAGTGGCAAAGAAGACTTAATAATGCAACAAGAAAGAAAGATTGTAAATGATTGTTTACAAGAAGCTATTCAAATAGCAGAGGAGAGAAAAATGAAACTTTGGAGAAACAAAGAAAGGGTTAGACAATTGAGCAGATTTACAGGCAGGCAGGCTAGGAAAGATAAGGAAACACATCTAAACAAAAGGTGCAAGGAAATTAAAGAAAGCAATATTATAAGTAGAACAAGATCTGTTTAGAAAAATAAATAATGTTACAGGGAAGTTTATCCCTAGATTAGGCGTTGTAAAAAAGTATTTTGTGTAAATGTCTGATGGAAGAAAAAGCAGTAAAAAAAAACAGATGGAAAGAGTATGCAGAGGATTTGTACAAAAAAAAATATAATATTGATCGAGAATTTTAAAAGGGGGAATTTGTTGATAATGAAATGTGAAGTGATTGTCAGTAATGGAACACCTGCCAAAAGGAAAAGCTGATGGTGTGTTAGTGGAATTATTGCATCTGGAAATGAAGTACTGATATGGACTGAAATTTGTCAACAGGTGTGGAAGAAAATATTCTGGCCTAGAGATTAGAAAACATCTGTATTTATCCTAATTCCAAAAAAAAAAGCAAATGCTAGAGGTTGTGAGAATTATAAAGCCATCACTTTAATTTCAAATTGCAAGTAAAGTTATGCTGATAGTGATCCAACAAAAGTTGGAGCCTTATGTGGATACAGAAATTCCACAAGAACAGGCAGGCTTTAGGAGAGGTAGAAGAACTAGAAACCAAATAGCAAACATGAGACGGATTATGGAAAGAACAAGAGAATTTCAGAAGGAAATATTCATTAATAATGAAGGAGAGATATAAATCTTTTGATGTTTAACTGCCAGTAAGCGAAACTCTAAAACTCTTCGGTTACTTACCAAGTGTAAGTAACCACTTGGTGTTGCACTACCAAGTGGTTACTTACACTTGGATTTGCCGATAGTTTTTCAGTATGAAACTCATAAATCTTAGTCCGAATTCTTAGAGTTTCACTTACTGGCAGTTAAACATCAAAAGATTTATATCTCCTTCATTATTATTAAGGTTGCCAGAAAAATAGCCGTTTGGCTTTCAATCTATGAAATATTCATTTGTTTTGATTATAAGAACGCTTTTGATTGTGTGGATCACAACAGACTGTGGATTGTAATGAGATCAATGGAATACCTGAACATCTAATTCTCTTGATAAAAGAGCTATAGACAACCAAAAACTTCAGTAAAAAAAACAGTCTTTGGAGAAACAGTGTTTCTCCAAAGACTGTTTTTTGGTAGTCTAAAAAATACAAGCTAGAATACTAACAATTGTTAGTATTCTAGCTTGTATTTTTTAAACTGTTCTTGTAATACCACTGACGATGGTCTGCTATTTCCAGACCGAAATATTTGGTTAAATAAATATCTTTCTTGTGATTACGTGATTATATCATTCAAACAAGTTATTGTTCCTCTATATCGAGCCTTGATAAGACCCCCATCTAGACTAATGTGCCCAGATATGGGCGCCAGGGTTTCTTCTTGATGGGGAGGAGGTGGAGAGGATCCAGAGACGAGTGACTAAGATGATAGCAGGTCTGTGGAATGAACCTTATGAGAACAGGTTGAAGATTTGCGGGTTGCAAAAATTGGTTGATAGGCGGAAAAGGGTTGATATGATTGAGACATTCAAATTACTGAAGGTTTCTATAGGATTAATCCAGAAGATATTTTTGAGAATAGGATTGGTGGTGGGAGGACTAGGGGCCATACATGGAAGCTGGGCAAGAGTGTGGTTAGCAGGGTTGTTAGAACTAGGTTTTTTACTTGGAAGTGGTTAATGAGTGGAATAAGCTGCCAGAGTCTGTTGTGGGTGCTATAACCGTGAATGAGTTCAAGGCGAGGTATGATAGATACTGTGTGAATGTCGAATAGTTGCTCTTGACATGATGTTAGGGCTTCCCTCGATGAGTCTGTTGACTCCTTGGAGTTGCCCGAGATGATAATAATAATAATATACCGATTTTACTGGTAAACAAAATTCACTAAAAATACTTGTATATAGAGGAATTTTCATATTTTTTTAATTTGGAAATAATATTTTTTGTATATTACTGTATATTGTCACCTCAAAGGGTTTTTGTAAAAGAACAAAGGAATATAAGTGCAACATAAATTGTCTAAAGAAACTTCTTAGTCACTAGTAATTCTTGACGGATTAAGGTATTAACTAATGACCTGGGGCAACTGCAACCTCGAAGGTCAACATTGCAAGGTGGTTTCCCACCTTAATGCAACGACCGAAAAAAAAAGGCAGCAGAGGATGCAGAACAACGTAATACCCAGGGAATTAATACGTAGCAGAACCCAAGGTTATCGGAGAGATATAAGGGGGGTTCGCTACGGCGATAGGGGGATTTTTAGTGGTTCCTTGGTCAGCGAGAAGTTACGAGGTCACATGAAGTTACTGGCTCGAAAAGGCGACGAGGAAAGCGAGGGTCAATTAGTTACTGGGATAAGATGTACAGTACAGCGACAAGTTTTGCTAACCATCATAGAAGATGATTCGCAATCGCCAACAGCACCTGCATTCCAGCCATTAGATGCCAGAAGTGCAAAACAACTAATTTAAGTTGTATTAGAAGAAAGTAGATACTGGAGTTTGATGCTGCCAAGTTCCCGATGCTCGAAAAAATTAAGAGGAGATCTCAAAAATCCCGGAGAAAAAGTACCTGTGTTTGTTGCTTAAGGTCGGAAGGTAATAGAAGGAAGTGATTCCAAGGATCAATCAGAGAGGACCAGACAGTTGTTTTAAAGTAAGATCTTTCTATTGTTTTAGCTATAGACAGAATTGTGACGGTGACTTGAAGAGTTTATGATACTTGAGGACTTTAGGCTTTATACTAACCTTTGAATGGTCTTGTTAAATTATATGCGAGAGAAAACTTAGCTAATTTTTAAGGCGAATTATCGTGGGTTTAATATTATTGCTAGTAGCTATGCCTGAGTTGTTTAAGTGAGATTGCTCAGAGTGTGATAAGGTGTTAACCACGGAAATATTATAGACACGTGGTCTTAGAAGAATTGTCTTCCTAAGAGTAGTAATTGGTATAGAGAATTGTCATTGAAGCATAGAACCTGATTTACTTGGAATTTAGTATTGACCTTTTGTACATTTCTTTGATGATAAATCTACGGTATAAAATCACGATAATATTCACCACCGAAAGAAACGGAGGTGGGAACCACCTATGTTACCAAATAAACACAACTCTAGAACAAACTACGTTAAATCACCAACCTCATGTTTAAATAACTTGCCTGATTCTATTTCCAATGCACTACGCACTAATTCAAATCTGTGTGTCCTAAAGTTAGATTGCCACGACTGCAGATTAGCAAATATACGTTGATAGATAAGAAAGGAAAGTTCCATACGTTTCACTGTGTTTTTTCTTTGGAGGGAAATTGGTGGTGCAGCTAGAAACTAAATAAATTTTTCAGTTTTAGTTGAGAATAAACACTGTTAGTTCAGAGAAAGGAATTGGCTCTAGCCTGATGCGATTACTTTGTACTGTAAGTTTTGCACACGTGAGCTTTATTAATTGCAGCCATAAGTCAGATGTATAACAAGGTAAAAGAAGGAAAGTTTAAGTGAGATAAAGTAGGATTTAAAGGGAGATTTTAATAAGAGAAAATAAGATATAATAAAAGATTTTAACAGGACGTTTTAATTAAAATAACAATATTTTTACACCATACCACCTGAGATTAGCTCTGCTAATGCATTCCTGGATGCTGACAAGATCAAATTCTTTCCTAATATCCTCATTTTTAATATGATATTGCCATTGATGCCATCTATTCATGCCCCCTAATCTTTCTCATGACTCGCATATCAAGTCAAGTGTTTCACTTCTAACCCAGCTCTCAGATCCATTAGTTAAAATTGGTTTAAACACTGTCTGGTTTACAGCTAATTTAGTGTTTTGGCTAATTTCTCTCTTATTCCATATAAATTTATTCAGTTGACTTCCTACCATTGTTGATTCCGTTGTCTATTTCCATATTTAATTTACCATATTCACTAAAAATCGTGCCTGAAAGTAGCTGAAATGTTTTACTCATTCTATAGGATCTTTATTCAAAATGCAGTCGATATTTTCAATGTTTCTGCCTATTTTTAATGCTGATCTTCATACCATATCTATTACAACAGTTATTCACTTTAGTCAGGGAATCCTGCAGACATGTAGTGGATTTATTTAGAAATATAACATCATCTGCATAAAGCAAAGAGCTGAGATTAACACCTCCAATTTTGATATCATGTTTAATACCCTTTCCTTTATAATGTGATTCATATAGATAATGAATAAGAGAGGGGATAATGTACATCCTTGTCTGACACCAGATTTAACATTAAACCACCTTCCTGTACTTGCTTCAATTCTAATTGCTGACTTACAACTCAAATAAAGACTAAGCATTGCTTGGTATAATACATCATTAACACCATACAACTGTAGCATTTGGAATAGCTTCTCTCTTGGCACCTTGTCATATGCCTTTTCCAGATCTACAAAACTTAAATACAGGTCTTTGTTATATTCCCATGATTTCTCAACTATCTGTTGTAAAGTGAAAATCTGATCCTGACAGTCTCTATTTGGCCTGCATCCAGCTTGTTCTTCACCAAGCTTCTCTTCCACAATCCTTCTCAACCGTTTCTCAAGTATACTTGCATATATCTTACCAGAAACACTCAGTAATGAAATGCCTCCTTAATTCTCACAGAGGCATTTTATATTTGGGTACTATGACAGCTCTACTCCAATCATCTGGAATTCGTCCCTCTATCCAGGCCTTCTGAACTATGCAGTGAGGCCACTGTAACACTTTTATACCTCCATACTTGAGTATTTCTGGTCAAATATCATCTACTCCTGCTGCCTTTCCACATTTCAGGCTTTTGATGGCTTTTTCTACTTCAAGTATGGATATGTATTCCTCACTGCATGCCTGGTCAGTGTTTTTTACCACTGTGCTGTCATATGCACTGCTTATTTCATTTGGCAGTTTTTCAAAGTAATTACTCCAAGGATATCTTTTTCTTCTGTTTTCATGTCACATTTAGCATTTCTAATTCCTTTAACAGCATCCTTTCCTCCATTTCTGAGCTTCTTCAACAACCTTCAGAATATTTTGCCACCTTCTTGATATTTATTTTCCATGTTCTTGCCAAAGTCCTCCCATGACTTTTGTTTAGCCAGTTTTACACAGTGTTTAGCTTTCTTACATTTGTCTCTGTATTCTCTAAGAGCACAAGCTGACTTATTTGCCAGGAACTTTTGATATGCTTTCTTCTTTTCCTTCACTGCCTCTTTAACTTCCTGTGTCCCCCAGGGAGTTCTGATTTTTCTATCCTTATACACAACCTCACCACATGACTCTCTGGCTGAATCAATCAGTGTTTTCTTCAGAACTTGCCACTGAATCTCCAAGGTTTGGTACCTGCTCTCAAACTTTTCTATTTTTTCTTTAAAAATGTTTGTGTATTTTAGTCTGCAGTTCACATCTGAGATCTGCTCAACTTTTATTTCCTTTAAAACTTTCTTACATGTTCTTCTTTTCAATATGAAATTCAGTTTTATCCTGTTCAAGACTAAATGGTGATCACTTCCAATTTCAAATCCTCTGTACACTCTGATGTCCTGCACCAGTGGGGAAAATATCACTATCAACAATAACATAGTCAATGAGACTTTTCTTATTCCTTGCCTCTTCTCTCCATGTGAATTTGTGCACAGTTATATGTTGGAACATTGTATTAGTAATAACCAGTCCATATCCTGAGCAGAAATCCAACAGGTATTTGCCATTATTATAAGCTTTGCTCTTTTCTCAAAATTTTCCCAAAATATTTTTGTATGTCTGACAATCATTTCCTACTGTGCTATTTAGATCCCCAACAAGGACCAACTTTTCCTTTTTCATTGTGGCAGTTGCTTTCTCTAAAGCCTCAAAAAATTCCTCCACTTCTACCTTAGGAACCTTCTGTGGCACCATGGGCACAAATAAGTCTCATATTTGCCCACAACACTCTATTTGATGATTAGCATCGTATTTAGTGTTGAATACTATGGCTACTCTTCTTTTCCTTGATTGTCATTGCCTGAATATAACATTTTGTATTTATTGCTCAGAAAGATCTCACCAGTTTTTGTTTCAGTCACCTCTATTATGTCAATCTGGTACTTATCCAATTCCTCAGCTAGTGCTATTTCTTTACCATTCAGGCTTCTTATGTTGATAGTACTGATCTTGAACTCTGGTAATGTTGAGTTGTGGTAAATTTTAGGGTTTGTTCCAGTAGCTGACTGTTCGCTGTTTGTCCTGGTTCCCTGGTGAAAACAACGGGGGCCTTGTTTAACCAGGTGACGCCCCGGCCACTAAGAATACAATTTAGTTGACTAAATCCCAAATTGTCAGCACATCTTCGTCCGTTCAGTATCTAGGTAGATACCTAACAGGGTGCCACACAAGAAGGCGAGGATTGGACATTAGGTCAGAAGCCCTGGTCGGTTCTCTACATTCCTTTGAAGGCTATGTGGAGGTCTCCTCTTAATTATATAGCTTTGACCCTTAAACACCCCCCCCCCCAAGTATTATTTATTCTAACTGAAATTGTTCTATTTCTTAGAAAGTCATAAATCCAGTTTGCCATATTCCAATAGGGCGAAGCTTCGAAAAGAGCTTCTGCCTCCACATCTTGTCAAAGGCATTGCTAAAATCTATAAAAGATGCAATGATGGATTTGATAGGTTTGATCTGGAAGTTATCTTGAATTGGCTGGTTTAAGTAGAAAAGTTGATCAGTTGTAAAGTAATTTCTTCTAAAGGCAGCCTGAAAATGGTAGGATACTATTTTTGTTTAGATAGTAATTCAGACATTGAAGTATCACTTTTTCCATCAATTTGGCTGGAATTGAAGTCAGTAAAATTAGGTAGTAACTGGTTGGCCTTGAAGTTTGCTAGGCTTTAAAATTGTGAAGTAGCTGATCTAGGGCTAGGGGAGGAAGACGTTCAATCATAATTTCATGTATGTTATCCAGTCCACATGATTTATTTATATCTAGTCTCTTCAAGGCATCTTTCAATTCAGAGATTGTAAATGGATCCCAAAATATTTGTTTTTATATTTTGGGGAAAATGCAGTGTTTTTCTGCTGTCAAGTCTGTTTTGATATTTGATGGTCCTTGCTAATATTCATCTTTAGTTTGCTTATATTTTAATAATATTTAATACCATTTAAATTACATTGGATGATATAAATATTTCTTGTAATGGGTGAAATGGTTTGCTCATTTCTCAACTCTGACATTTCCAAATCAAGAGTCACAGAGGCTGCTCTGTATGAAGGTAGCATAGTTATAATCACTAAAATTTTTCTCCATGTTGGGTAAAAAGAAATACCTCTGTCATTAGATTATTCAGAGGGCACCACGAGGAGGTGACAGTCAGACTTTGCCTTCCTGACTGTGAAAGTTGCTGTGTGTGTGTGTGTGTGTGTGTGTGTGTGTGTGTGTGTGTGTGTGTGTGTGTGTGTGTGTGTGTGTGTGTGTGTGTGAGAGAGAGAGAGAGAGAGAGCCAAAATTCATTGTGGGAAAAAGTCATCGTGGAAAAAATTCGTTGAAAATGTTATTATCTAGATAATTGAAATGATATTGTACTTGATACCCATATATGAAAATTAAATGCAGTAAAGATATATTTCACAAAATATAGTTTTTTATATATTTATGAATTATTTATTTAGATTTTCATAATATTTTTATTCTTATAAAGTGAAAGTAATATGTTAATGATCGGTGAGTTTCCTAATTTCTGTTTTGTCTTAAGTCATAAATATAAATATTCTTTCTTACTTAGATACCTACAGGTTCTGTTGACAGAATATTAATTTTTACAAGACTAGTCTCATACCAGTTATTTGTTATTCAAGATTCCTGATACCAAACACATTCAGGTGTAGGTCGTCCCTCTTATACAAATCCAATATTCTCTCAAACTCACTCCACACATTTTCAAAAACTTGCATCCATTCCTTCTACACAGCCTGTGCATCCAAATGATTGCCATTATAGCCTTCTTCTTAACCACTCTTCATTAAATGTAAATTATAACTGGCTTAAACATTAAAAATGTTTAGGCCAGTTATGCAGAAATTTGTTATGCAATACAAAAATTTCAGAGCTTTTGCTGCTGGATGTGGCTTTTAATTATTATATTCATTTAGAGCATTTATTTCATTTATTCTTAATATAAAACACTTATAAGGACTCAGATATGTAGAGTGGTGGCTTTCTGCCACCACTCTACATAATATAATCTACCATCCACTACACAATGGCACGTGTTTTCTGGCTGATTTACTTGTGTTGTGGGATGAAAAATCCTGAAGTACCAATTTAGTTGTTTATGTCATTAAAAATAAAGGGGGGGGAAACTCATCATCATCATCAAAATCATAGTATACACTCAGCAAATGAATTATTTTATGATCTTCCAATTTGTCCATAATAGTACGAGGGGTTGTTCGATAAGTCAGTGCAAAATGAAGAAAACATAATATTTTTAGGGACAAACCTTTATTTTTCAACATAGTCTACTTTGAGGTCAATACACTTAGTCCAGTGATGCTCGAGTTTTTTGATCCTGTCCATATAGTATGATTTGTCCAACTCTTCAAAATAGTCAGTTGTTTCGGCAATCACCTCATTGTTCGATGAAAATCTCTTTTCCCAGCCATTTTTTCATGTTTGGAAACAGATAGTAGTCTGAGGGAGCCAAATCTGGAGAATTGGGGGGGCCAAAAGGACTTCATAGCGTAAATTGAACAATTTTGCAGTCACAATTGCAGAAGAGTGAAAGAGAAATCTTCTTTTTTGCCAAGTGTGTTTTTCCTTTATTTCATTATTTAAATGATCCAGCAAAGATGCATACTACACTCTGGTAATTGTTTTGCCCTTCTCCAAGAAATCTATGAAGATTATGCCATGAGCATCCCAGAAGATGGTGGCCATAACCTTTCCTGTTGAAGGAACAGTTTTCCTTTTCTTTGGTGCAGATTCCCCTGCTTGCAACCCATTGTTTTGACCTGTTCCTTGGTCTCAGGCTGGTAGTAATGAATCCATGTTTCGTCCACTGTTGCGAAACGATGAAAAAATTCCTCTGGATTCCGTTGAAACAACTTCAAGCTGTCCTTGCAACAGTTCACATGTTGACGCTTTTTATCCAGCATGAGCAAACGCTGCACCCATCTTGCAGATAGTTTTCTCACATGTAAAATATTATGTATGCAGTTATTTGAGATGCCCACAGCCTTATTTCTCTGATGGAGTGAAAGGCAACAAAAATGATCAGTGCTTTTAAAATTTTTGTTCATTCAGAAATGTCCTGCACATAAGGGGTAGAAATGCAAGTTATTTCTTCTGGGGGTCAAAGAGACATAGATTCTGTAATTGTTAAATGATTTTTTGATGAAGTAATCCATATAAGCCATTTGATAAGAAAGTAAACTTAATATTGTAATTCTTTCTGTAAAAGTTCCTCAGAAGAAAATCATCCTCTCCTGAAAACAGTTATTGGAATTTGAAAGATATAAATTGTGATTATAAAATAATTATATTATTATTATCCCTGGCAACTCCAAGGAGTCGACAGATTCATCGAGGGAGGCCCTAACATCATGTCAAGAACAACTATTCGACATTCACACAGTATCTGTCATACCTTGCCTTGAACTCATTCACGGTCGTAGCACCCACAACAGACTCTGGCAGCTTATTCCACTCATTCATCACTCTCCAAGTAAAAAACCTAGCTCCAACACCCTTGTTAACCACATTCTTACCCAGCCTCCATGCATGGCCCCTAGTCCTCCCACCACCAGTCCTATTTTCAAAAATATCTTCTGGATTAATCTTATAGAAACACTTCAGTAATTTGAATGTCTCAATCATATCACCCCTTTTCTGCCTATCAACCAATTTCAGCAACCCACAAATCTTCAACCTATTCTCATAAGGTTCATTCTACAGACCTGCTATCATCTTGGTCACTCGCCTCTGGTTCCTCTTCACCTCTCCCCATCAAGAAGAAACCCTGGCACTCAGATCCAGGCACAGTAGTCAAGATGGGGTCTTATCAAGGCTCAATACAGAGGAACAATAACTTGCTTGTCTCTGCTTGTCAAAGTATTCTTCAGTAACCAAGTGATTTGATGAGCTGATTTAGCCACTTTTGCAATGTTCCCCTTAAACTTCAACTCCCTATCCACCAACATTCCCAAATCCCTGGCCTCATCAATCTCTTGGAGTACGGTTCCACCAATGCGATATACTGCTGCTGTTCTTTTCACCCCAAAGTGCCCGACCTTACACTTTGCACCACATTAAATTGACATCCATTTTTCCTAGCCCAGTCCTCCAAACTATCCAAATCATTCTGTAACATTTTGACATCCTGTGCACTCACAATTGCTCTACCCAACTTTGCATCATCAGCAAACATGTGAACACTTCCTCTCAGATCCTTTCCTATATCATTGATGAACAAATTGAATAGTAATGGTCCAAGAACAGAGCCCCGTGGCACATCACTAGTCACAAGCCATCTTTTAGACTCAACTCCTGAATAAACCACTCTCTGGTATCTCTCTATCAACCACCCTCCTATCCATCTCACCAACCCTATATCCATCCCCATCTGCTCCAGTTTACTGATTAATGTTCCATGTGGTATCCTGTCAAAGGCCTTGGCAAGGTCCAGTAGAATCACTGTAAACCCATTACCCTTATCCAGTTCAGCCGTCACTGTGTTATAAAACGTGAGCAAGTTACTGAGGCATGATCTACCCTTCACAAAACCATGTTGTCCCCCATACAATATCCCATTTTCATCTATCCAATCCTGTATTCTTTTCTTGACTAACTTCTCTAAGACCTTGACAACGATTCCTGATATGCTAATCGGTCAGTAATTTACAACAGCAGGCTTGGACCGACCTTTATGCAGTGGAACTATTTTCCCCTCTTTCCACCCCCTCGGGACTAACCCAGACCCGGCTCAAATTAAACAAAATGGTCAACGGTACTGACAATTCTTTAGCTGCTTCTCATACGACACAAGCTGGTATACCATCCAATCCCACAGATGTATTGACATTGAGGTTATGCAATAGACTACTCACCTCCACTTCATTCACCACAAGTCCAGTATAATCTACTGGTTCATTCATTTCTGCAATGTCGCCACATTGCAGAAATGAATGATATATTCTTGCAAAGTGCTCACTCAGTAACTCAACTATATATTATATATAACTCAACTTGGATAAAGAATGCCGATGGTAGGGAGGTAACTGAATCAGTTACCTCCCTACCATCGGCATTCTTTAAAATCATTGTGCCATATACATTTTTCCTTTTACTTGCAACATATCGAAAAAACTGTTTAGGATTCTCTTTAGCCTGCATGGCCAATGTTCTTTCGTAATCCTTTTTTGCTTTTCTTACCACACTCGTTACCCTTCTGGCCTGTGCTTTATTCCATTCATGTGCTTGCCAGTCACCTTTCTCCTTAAATTCCCTCCATAGTTGTTTCTTTTTTTGCAGCTCAAGCTTAATGGTGTTATTCTGTAATTAATAATGTGATGACATAATTATATTATACAGTCAGTAAATGATGAGGGGAAATATTAATAGTAATATTGCATTTACTTACATCTTTCCTTTTACAATAAATTTTGCAATAAATATCATCTCCTGGCTGAAAGAAATATACATTGATACATACATATCCTTGGTGCATGCATGTATGCACGCATGTGTGTACTTTCTGAGTTACACAGAGAAAAAAATATTCTACCTTTATTACATCATACTGTGTTAACATGCTAGTTAAGTGATATATTAGTGATTTAACAAAATTTTACTGTTAAAGATGCCAAGAAATTATATTCTTGATTAATCATAAGTAAAAGTATAAGCAATCGTTGTGCATGAAGTTTCTTCAGAAGGGATACTAAGGTTGCAGAAGTCATGTATTTCCATTCTTCTGCATTACTTAAACCTTAGTATCCCTTCTGGATCTAGTTCCAACTGATGAGACCTTAATAAAGTTCAAAACCAGTCTGGGTAGAAACCCTTCCCATAATGCATTGCATTATACATACCTGAAAGGATGTGTATTTTGCAGGTCATTAGCCTCTACATACAAGTAGCCTAGTCATGAAGAAACTTCACGTGCCAACTTTGCTTATGCTTGGATAAAGGATTAGTCAAGAATGTGATTTCTTGGCATCTTTAATTAAATTTATAACCAAGTAAACTTTCAACAAATTTTTACTGTTAAACATGTCCACAAAGATACTATATACGTGCTACTATCTTGTTTTTTTTTTCAAAGGATCATTTATTAATGAAGTAGCCTCATTCTCCTGAGACTACATGTTTTTTCTGATTAATACAGCTATATCTTATTCAGTAAGTAAATATTTTTTACTAAATCTTGATTATGCATATTTTTATAATTTTAGATGGTGCAGCAACTGAAAAAAATAGACTGGAAGAAAAACAGAGAGCTATTCGCAAGATGAGGAAAAAGAGAAATGAAGTGTGGAATCCAAAGTATGTTGTAATGTTTAAAATTACAGTATAATATATTCCAGATGTATAGCAGATCATAGAGAACTTTATGATGTTTGAAATTTGTCCATGCATCCAGTTATCATTCATCCTTAAATGGGGTGAGAGAATAAGGGAAGGAGGGATAATAGTGCTTTAATAGGATGAAGTATTATTTGTAATGCAAGAGGTGCAAAAACATCTGAGTGCTAGTGTCAAAAAAAAAGAATGGAAGAGACTTGAGAGAAATTCGAGAAGGTATGAGAGGATAAAGGGAGGGATGGTAGTGTAGGATAGAATGAAAGCATGGATGATGTGGAGAATAAAAATTATTTGTAATGAAAGAGTTTCAAAAATTAATGACAAGTGCTAGTGCTTATCATTGCTGAGAAAAGAAGGGGTGAAGGAAGAGAAAGAAGAAGAAAGGTAAAAAAAATTTTACCTTTCTTCTTCTTCGTGAGTGGGATAAAATTATGCTTCCCAGGTGCAAAGATTAATGATCTTGGTGAGGCTTTTGAGATGCAGAAAAGTGAGAGTTGATCATTTTGGCAGGTAGAAATAGGGTTGCCACCTGTCCCGAATTAGGCGTGACATCCCGAACTTTAAGAAAATTTTCAGTGTCCCGAATTACACCTAAGCGGGACAACATGTGGCGAGACACCAAATTATCCCAAAGACTTATAAAATATGCGAAAGAAATTCTTAGTGAGCATTAGCGATATTTGTATCCATGAAAAAATATGTGTTTTGGGGGTGGGGTCTCATTGGTCAAATTCTGCTCAAATGACGTACATTCCCGTAGATTGTAATGCTCGTTGTGATTCGATTAACTTATAATCTTTGCTTGCAATATGAAATAAGTACGTTCATGGCTTACGTAATGTGTTTATATGATTTATCACCATAATTATTGTATGTTATGTTGGCAGCAGAATTCTAGAAGGCTATGATAATGTATCATAGCCTTCTAGAATCTGGATACATTTGTCATATGATTCATATGACTTGGCTCAACGTCAACGAATGAACGCTACGAGTTGGTTGTTTTTTACGTCGCGTTTGACTTGAATTTTCATTGTTTAAAGGAGAAGTTGTAGCATTTTTTTTCAGAGGAGGAGGTAAGTAAGTTATGATCGATGATAGCATGTTCTTAAGCTTTGTGAGATACTACTATTATTTTTCTTTCTTTTTTTCAGAATTGCTTTCCGCACAACATTAGTGAACTGGAGTATTGCACACATTAGTTTCATGTCTAGTTCCTCAAGTGACAGTGAAAAAGAGAAGAAAAGCAAAAAAAATGAAGCATTTATGTGTGTACAGAAGTGTTTGGGAAGGGAAATATCCATGGTTGAAGCCATGTGGAACAAACTCTTTTAAAGCATTCTGTAATATTTGCTTCCGTGAATTCAGTATTGCACATGGCAGAGAAAATGATGTTAAAAAGGCATTCAAATAGTGATATCCACACAAAGAAAGAGAACAGTAGCAAACAGGGAATGAAATTAGAAAGTTTTTTCATATCATTCGAAACGGAAAGAAAATCAGTAACAGCCGCAGAATTAGGTTTGGTTTATCACACAGTGAAGCATAATTTATTATATTCAAGTATGGATTGTGCCAATAAAATGTGTGCTGTTATATTTAATGACTCTGAAATTGCTTTAAAGGTTCAATGTGGTAGGACAAAGGCTGAAATGCTTGTCTACAATGTAATGGCCCCTGAATCAGTCTCCGAAGTTACCAGAGATCTAAAAAAAAGTAGGTTACTTTTCTGTAGCTACTGATGCAAGTAACAGAAGAAACAGAAAGCTGTGGCCTCTGTGTGTAAGATATTTCACAGCTGAAAAGGGCATTGAATGTAAGGTTCTTGATTTTTATGAGGATCCAGAAGAGACTTCAGATTCAGTTTTATTTTTAAATATCAAAAGTAGGCTTCAAGAGCATTCCCTGAGCCTAGACAATGTCACAAGCTACAGCACAAACAATGCCAATGTTAATTTTGGGAAGAAACATTCCGTGTATCGGTTATTATCTAAGGCAAATAACAAAATAAAAGCCAATTGTTCAGCCCACATCATACATAACATGTGTAAGCAAGCATGTGATGCACTAAATATAGATATAGAAACAGTTGTTCTCAAAGTTTACAATCACTTTTCTTGTTCTGCCAAAAGGAGAGAAGAGTTGCAGAGAGAGTTATTTTGAGTTTGCTGATTTAAAATGGCAAGAGGTTCTGAGGCATGTTTGTACTAGATGGCTTTCCTTGAAACCTGCAACTGATAGACTTTTACTTAACTGGGATGCTATTGAGAACTACTTTAAAAGCATTGAAGAATGTCCTGTTTTTCTGAGGAAAATATTTGATGACAAGAAGGTCATCCAGCAAGCCAAACTCTACTTTTTATTTTTTTCAAATGGTTCAACCATTTTTGAAGAATGTATTAAACTCCTATAAAAAGAAGATTTCAGTGCATTTGAAGTAGTCAGTGTTTTACAAAAAAACTTCTTAAAAGACAAGAGGACAGGTTCTTTGGAAATGCCACTGAAGAGGTATTAGAAGCCATGATCCCTCGAGAAAGCAACCAGTGCAAGTCAGACTTTCTTAACTTCTATGAGAGAACTTTAAGCCATCTGGAGAAATCATTTGACTTCACAGAAAACAATCTTTTTAGTCTGCTGAAGAGTTTAAATCTCCAAAGTGAATTGTCTCTCAAGCATCTCAAAGGGACTTAATCTAGAATCTCACATTAGCCTGGATGAGTTATACGAGGAATTCTGCTCGAGTTGTGACAAAATAAATACCACTAAAGTGGACTACACAGCAAGTGAGACCTTAGGTCTAAGCTCATATGGTTTGTTTTAAGCATTCCTATTAGTAATGCCTTGGTAGAAAGGGACAGACTCAAGAAACAAGTACTCAGCTGACCTGATAACAAGTGAAATCATCATTTCAAAAAATGTTACGGATACTTGCAAGGACTATTTTGTGAGAGTGAAACAAAACAGGCAGCTTTTAGAAGCAGCCAAATCAAATAAGAAGCAAAGTTTCAAATCTTGAATTTCAAGAACAGGTAAACTTGTGCTCCTCAGTATTTTCTCCCCATTAAGTGTTCCAAGTTATAATAAATTTCTATAGTAAATCTCTCTAACAGAGAGAGAGAGACCATTATATTATGTCTGTTATTAATTGCATGCTTTCTGCATTTTGTAGAGTGGAAAAACTCAAAAATCTTCCTTTAGGTGGTAAATGCCTTTCATTGCCTAGTACAGCATTTCCCAAACTTTTCCTACTATGGAACACTTCACAAATCCTGAAATTTTAATGGAACATCTTGGTTAGTCGAGTGTCATCATTCTCATTCAATGTAAAGCTAAGCGCACACTACAGGCCACATCGCATTGATCTTGCTTATGACTGCACGTTTCCTAGAACAGATACCTCCATACTTCACTTGCACTCAGAGGTGTCAACAACCGCGGGCGGCTGTCAGCCAGTGGCTGAGTCAAGACCAGTGCACGCTGATTTTAATAGCACAATCCATATGCAGAGTGAGGAGCTCTTGATTTCAAACATGTTTGAACTTGTCGCAGCATTTAAAACCATTCCAGGCTCATATTAATTGTAATAATTTTTCATGGAACACTTATTCACTCTCTGCAGAACACAGTTTGGGAAACCCTGCACAGGTGCTTTCCCTATATAAGCTGCGTGTCCAGGCAATTCATCATGAAAAAATTCTTTGCAAGAAAATTTGAAATCCTATTTCATGTCATTCCTATATATGAAAAAAAAAATAATAATAATAAAAGAAATATTTTATGTATTATTTCAATTATACTTAGCGTTGTGGAATATTTTATTCCATATAAAGTTATTAATATTCTTTTTTACTACATGCTCTGTAGATGGAGCATTAATTGTTACAAAACTGGGATAGGATAGCTAGGGAGAAAGAGCACCATATTTAAGAATATTTAGGGATAATAGTTATATCCAACTAATATTTATAGTTAACTATTTACATGTTTCTATTATTCCTATTAGCTATTCTATTAATAGTTAGAATAGTTATTAGGGAGAAGAAAATATTTGAGAATAGTTAAGGAGAAAGGGCACAATATTTAAGAATATTTATTCTTCTAACTGTTCACTATTTTACTGTTCTGCACATTTAGACATCAATCCAGGTGTGATATACTTTTTATCTGAACTAATTCAGAAGGTGACGTGTTTCAGTTATTGATATTTTGAAAATCACTGCAGTTTTCCTACATAGTAAAGATGTCTTGCACACTGCTATTGTTTGCAGAACTAGTTTAAGATCATAGGTGCAATTTTGAGTAATTATATTAAAGAGAATGATAATAAAATTACGTAATTGCTATCATAATAATGTAAATCAGTATAAATAAATCTGCTGCTTCAACACTAGTCTTTACCCTTTCCTCCAATACTAGTATTTTATGATACTAAGAAATTTTATATTTAATCTTTTTTACCGAAAAAATTATATATAGGTGGATGTTCCCAAAGTGAAATATGTAATTAATTAATTCTCTTGTGAACCATTCAAAAGTAAACTGTAATCAGAAATATCATGTCGTTACAACCTCAGCTATGTAGACGATATAGTATTAATAGACTCAGCTTTAGTCAAGGCACAACAACACTTTCACAAACTATGCCAAGCTGCATAGTTTGTGCCAAATAATTGTAATATTATTTGGATTGACAGTGAAATGAAATAAAACTAAAATACTCACAAATATTGTACAATGTTTCATCATTACAGAACACAACCAACCTTTAGAAAAAGTAGAAGACTTCAGCTCAAATAGATAATATTGTAAATGACATATTATTAAGAAAACATAAAGCTCTCAATCAACATAGGAATCTAAGAAATATGTTGAAATCACTCCTCATTATCTTAAAAAAATTTAAGGAAACAAAAATTAGGCTTTACAAAGCAACCTCTCAGGCCATCAACCTTCTTATATCGTGGAGAAACATAGAACATTTCCACCCAAAAAGCAATAAAAACCATTAATAGCTTTAATACAACCTGCTTAAGACTGTTAATCAGTTACTCTTGGAAGAATCATATTGGTAATTCCACTATTTTAGAAGAGGCAAACCCTTGATTGAAACCCAACGCAGACGTCAACTTGATTGGCTTGGACATCAACTGAGACATCCTCCTTCTCCATAATTTGACATCCCCTCAAATGGACAAAGAAGGAGAGGAAGACCAACTAAACAATTCTGGCAGTATATTTAACCACCTTATCAGCACAGATATCCTTTCTCCATGAGAAATAACTCAACTAGCTCAAAACAGTGATGCCTGGAAAGCTACATATAATAATTTTTCTTATTCCTATTTATTTAGTTCGTTTTCCCTATTTACAAATTGATGATGAACAACTGATTAGATAGCTTACCCTCTCCCACCAATGAGCTGTAGATTCGAAACTCACAATAGGATGTTTGTAATTGTTATTAGGTGAAAGATGAATTTCTTCATCTGAAAATACTAGCATTGGAGGAAAAGGTAAAGACTAATATTGCAGCCGCAGATGGCAATTTAGCTAATGCTGATTTACATCATTATGATAGCATTTACATAATTTTATTATTTTCTTTAATATAACTACTCAAAAGTACACCTACGATCTTAAACTAGCTCTGTTAATGATAACAGTGTACAACATATCTTTCCTATCTAGAAAAAGTGGAATCATTTTCAAAATACACGTGTATTCAGTAACTGAAACACCTCATCTTCTGAATTAGTTCAGATAAAACATGAATATACTGTGTGGTCGCATCTGGATGGGTGTCTGAGTGCACAGAAAAACAGTGAACGGTTCACAGAATAAATATTCTTAAATATGGTGCCCTATCTTCTTAAACCACCTTATTCCAGTTTTGTAAATATTAATATTCCATCAACAGAACTTGTAGTATCAAAGTAAGAAAGAATATTTATACCTTTTTAAGATGAAACAGGAATTTGGAAACTCACCAATCAATAAAATATTACTTTCACTGTATAAGAATTAAAATATTATGAAAATCTAAATAAATAATACACAGATCTTCTTAATCTTTCTCTTTTTACCTTCACGGGGTCGAGGGTTTCTATTTCTTATAACTGCAACCGTTATACGAGGATAAGGTGGTTAGCCCTATGCCTCCCAGTGTATGTTTATAGAGCCATTATGTTCTCAAGGCTGGTTTGCCTGCTTACAGCAGGAAAAAACCTTGGATAAACTGGGGAGAAAAACCCTGCAAGACCAGCTAACTTGGCTATGTCTGAGAAAGATCCTAAGCTCCTCAGGTCAGCGATAGGAATCAAACCCAGGACACTCCTTCCCCAGGCAAATGGTTATGAAGCACATATCCATTCAGCTAACCACGCAGACTAATACATAGATACATAATAAAATTATATTTTGTGAAATTTATTTTGCATTGCATTTACGTTACATATATCAGTAGTAATTCAATATCATTTCAATTTTCAGCAAATTTTTTCCATGATCAATAGTTCGTGCAATGAATTGTCTGTGCACCCATAAGCTGGCCACTAGTTAGTACACAGCACTGAACCTGGTGGTAACAAATCTGAATCTGGAGATATCCAATCAGTTTGTGATAAATCCTGCTCCCAGTTTATTCCTGGAGGTAGTCCAAATATGTAGTGGGAACTCTTGAGCTCACACATGGTTAGGAAACTGGATTCCCTCTATGCAGGCAATATAAAATATGTCTGCAAGTCTTTCACCTCCCATTGCATGCCCTGCTTTTTATTTAACTCTCTGCCTTGTATACAGTGAAAGACAATTTATTGAATTACAATTATACTGTGGATCACAAAAAAAAAAAAAAAAAAAAAAAAAAAAAAAACCTGCAAAAACAATTCCTAGAAAAATAAAAATCCATCCCCCTTAAAAAAATCCACTTAACCAACATTGGCTGCCTTAACAGCAATTTAAACAATATGCATCTCACCTACAGTCATCAAAACCAGAATTTTTATTCCTAACAGGACCTTAGTTGCCCAAACTATGCCTCTCACAATTCTTTCGACCACAAGATGCTTGTGCATCATCATAGCCAACAATCTTAAATATCCCCTATTTGATTTGGCTCAAAATTCCTTCATTTTCTGTGCCCTAAAGCTTGATTTTCTGCAGTCAGAATTCCCAAATAGTGAGACCAGCTTCCTTGGAGATGTCCAGTTTCCCTAATCAAGCAGGCAGGGATGTTGATCTAGCCATGTCCACATGCATACAAGGGTTCCAAATGAACAGAAATTCCAATCAAGAATTTAAGGCATTAGTTAATTGAGGACCTTCAGGGCTCTGGACACTAGAAAGTATGTCAGAAGGGAAGGAAGAGTGATGTGTTTTGTATGGTAAGGGGAAGTGATGCAATCACTTCCCCTGTATTCTCTGAAACAGCCTTTCTCACTCTGTCTTCCCCAAAGACTATATACACAGGTTTTTTTTCATTCATGCAATTTTTAGCATATAGGTTAGGCTACTATAAAGAAATTGTATCGATTGTACTAGGCTAACATAAAACAATCGTATTGCTGCTTCTTCATTATCAATGCATGAATTGTTATACACCTGTAAATAAATATGAATAATTTCTTTTTCACATTATCTTTTCATTTTCGATGTCTAGTGTTAGTAACACGTATAACATCTACAGTGTTTTGTATCATATAAGACAATATTGATGTAGGTCCTGACAGACATGCAATTCATCTTGTACACAGAAGACGTAAACTTACAGTATTGATAAATACAGTACATTTCTGTAAAAGTATTTTCTCTTTCTTATGATTTTCTTTAATAACATTTTCTTTTCTCTAGCTTACTTTATTGTAAGAATATAGTATATACATACATACCGTACAAAACGTGTTAATCAACTGTTTATGCTATCGGTAAAGCTTCCAATCAACAGTAGGTTATTTGTAGTTAAGTGTTTGAGGAGTCAAAAGTTATGTGCAGATTTTCAAACAACGTGGGAGGTCAACTCCCCTAACTCCCGCATTGTTCAAGGGTCAACTGTACTCTGATTATATCAGTCTGCGTGCCAATCTATCCTTGCATGTTGTGTACTGTTTGCTTTAAACTCTTGCATTCATTCTTGGTTTTCCAAAAGATGAACAATGTATGACACTAAATTTATTACAGATGACTATGCTACAGCTCACAATAGTTGCAAACAAATAATCAACTACTTTAAAAGTGATTTTGAAGAGGTCAGAAGATGGCAATTTGTCCATATTGCCTGAATAGTAGTCGTTTTCTATTTTCATGCTATTTCCTCATCTGTTTGAGGAAATAACAGTCCTACCTATAAAAGTTCGGAAACTTAACAGCTGTGAGAAGGAAGGAAGGAGACTGTTTAAGTAGCAGACATTAATACGTTAGATATGGAAAGCTCTTGAACTTGGAATGTTTGAGTACCACAAGGCTTGTCAAGTGAATAGAAGGAATGGAATATACTGTCATCAAATATCCATTGGCATTTGATGACACTATATTATGAAGCTATCCTTCATAATATAGTGACCAACTAGAGAAGAAACTGACTGCTAAATTACAAAGAGTGAAGAGTAGAGTAGAGTATAAAATGGTGCTTCTATCAGTAATCCTCTAATTGACATTTCAAAGGAACCCTACTTCCAAATGCCTTGTCATTGGCAAAGCGACTATGCAAACTTCTCCAGACCTTTTATTCCATGGTTTGTCTAGAAGTGAATGATGTGTATTGTCTGCCATGGATCAAAAGTGACAGGTGCTAGTGAGATAGTTGATGGTTGATAACCTCGGTTATTTTTGAGCAAACTAAAGTGAGGACAAATGGCAAAGCAGTGATTCTTTTCTTGAAGCAGTCTTGGTATTTGATTTCATGCCGTAGCATAGATTTAGAATGAAAGATGACAGAGATGAGATTGGCTTGGCAATAAAATTCAGTACTTAATTTTAGGTGGGATATGAAGAACAGGAGGCTTGGCGTATTGAAATATTCAGGATTCTTTATATAAGACCAGAGAGGGCATTCATGGTATAGCATGATGTGATTTGCCTATAAAGAATGATTCCTGTTAACCTCTATCAGCTGTGGTGGATGAAATAGCGAGACCAAATTGCACTTCTTATCCATGTTATCCAATACGTGTTACAGAATCATATCCAGATTTTGCTGAACGTCTATAGACATCATGGCCAGTTGGGGTGTTAATAATAACTTTCTATTATTGGGTCAGAGTATAATAGGAGAGTGGAAACTAACTGAACATTTCAGAGAAGAGTAGAAAATCATGAAGATAATCCCACTTGATGGATTATCTTACAGAGGGTCCCTGACTTACCTAAAAGTTGTGTTCCAAACTCTTTGCATAGCTCAGATTTAACCTCCTTCACCTTTTAATTACATCCTATTGCTTACTTGTTTACAGTACATTAACCTGTTTTAAAAGATTATTTTTGTTAGTTTCATTCACAGAATGACATACTAATTAGATTTCAGTATGTAATTATTAAGAGCCTCCATATCTCAATCGGTATAGACGAAGTCCTTTGGTAGGAAAGACCTGGGTTCAATTCCCATCCATGATGTGAGGAACCTTTATCTGGTCTCTTTCGACTAAAGATAAGTTAGCCGGTCTCATGTGGAGATGGGGAGTTTTCTCCCTCCTGGAAACTCGGGTTTTTCTTCCCTCAGAACAGGCAAAGCAGCCAGTAGAACATGCAACTTAAGAATACTTGGAGGCATAGGGCCTTATCCTCATGTTACGGTTAAAAAATCCAAGGGTACTTGGAAGATTATGGGTGCTTAAGTACCTGTTAAAGCCACTGATGGATGGATATGTAATCATTAATGTAAAGTAATATAAAAATGAGAAAATAGAAAAAAAGTTTCATTTAGCTATTCAGCCTTCTGTATAACTTATCAAGAGATCACTGAAGTCAAATCTTTCCTCTCTTCATAAAGTTCTCAATAACAGGCTAAAAGCATAATGGGAGGACTTTGGCAAGAACATAGAAAATAAATATCAAGAAGGTGGCAAAATATTCTGGAGGTTGTTGAAGAAGCTTAGGAATGGAGGAAAGAGTGCTGTAAAAGGAGTTAGAGATGATAAAGGTGAAATGAAAACAGGAGAAAACGATATCCTTGAAGCATGGAGTACTTACTTTGAAAATTTGCTAAATGAAACAAGCAGTGATGACAGCACAGTGATAAAAAACACTGACCAGGCATGCAGTCAGGAATACATACCCATACTTGAAGTAGAAAAAGCCATCAAAGGCTTGAAATGTGGAAAGGCAGCAGGAGTAGATGATATACGACCAGAAATGCTGAAGTATGGTGGTATAAAAGTCTTACAGTGGCTGCTGTTGGATTCTGATTATGTAGAGATTAAAGTAATTATTATTTGCTTCAGAATCCAACATGATCTTCCATCACATAGGCTAGACTTGTAAATATTATCTAATGTAAATCACTTGTATATAAATTAATATTCATATAACTACCTTTAATTTTATCTAATATCTAATTATTTAATCAAAGATATGTGTTAATAGTAATAAGACTGTATTAAAATATTATTAAGCTATTTTATTTATTACTATGTTATTATAAGAACTTGTATTTGATAATTTAACTGTGCATTAATTGAAATGTAAATATTCTTTATTTATTCCTATTTGTAGAAGTTTAACGTTATGTTTTGTTATGTTGTCATGGAGACGCATGTAAGTAAGCAGCATGTTTTTGGAACACCACGTGAGGAGAAAGCTTATTGAAAAGAGTTTTTAGTTAAAGAAATCACGAGAACAATTTAGGTGGGAAGAATGGATATAAAAAGCAATGCACGCTGAAATTATAGAATTAGAGATTTATAAGCGAGAGATTGGCATTAGGTTGGAATCGGAGCATTCGGGAATCACAGTGCAATAATAGCGAGTCGGCAAGTCACTCAAGCAGCTAATAAAGTCTACTAGTCGAGAGGCGGTTAGCTAATAAATTGTAGAATAACAATTATAGCTACGGAAGACAGCTGAGTGACTACTAAATAGACTAGCGATATTTGAGTTGAGATTTAATTTCAGGGCCGACCTGTCAAGGACACACAGAAACTTGAAATAAAGCACGGAGTTACTAGAATAGAAGAGGCAGTAAAATTGAAGTTTACCGTTAGCTGTGCTTAGAATTATAGTGCCTAAACAATTAATCGAATGCCAGAGGAATGAACAACTGTGCATATAAAACCTAAAGTTAAGGAATTATTGTGTATTGCCTTATTTCATGAGTGATCAGTAGTACTTTATGCAACAACGTTTGTTTATGTGTATTGTGACGGATGATTAATTCAGTTATCGCTTAGAAGAATTATTTTAATGAGTGCCGTTTACTATTTAAAGTGTTTACAGTTATAAAAAGTGTATATGTATAAGTAGATGAAGATAGAAGATTATCGGTAAGATTATTCCAACCATTAATATTTCTATACAGAGAAGCGTGTGAGTTTCATCCTAGAATTTCCTTATATTAACAGTAACTATTGAGGAAGTTAGCTAAAGTATATATTTGAAAGTGTTTGCTTGTGAAGAGGTATTACTGCAATTTTTGTTGTATTTGAAACTTAAGGAACTGTGAGAAGACTGTATTATAGAGACAACAGATTTACCATTATATGAGTTCAATGATTGAATTTACCTCAGGAGTTAAAATGTTTGTGGTATCTTAATTACTGATTTAAACTTAAGTGTAAAATTTGTGATTTTAAAATTAAATCTTTTTTTTTGTTTATCTAAAGTTGTATTTTGCCTGAATCTCTTTTACTGCACCATTCATAAAATATTCGAACCAAAGCGGCTAAATTAAGTAAGTCAAATATACTCGGCCAGTATATATTTTAAGGAAAAATAGTTGAAGGTTGATTTTTCTTCAATTCTTGAACTAATTCAGATATAGAGTGGCGCAGTCTTTAAATATAAATTTTCTCTATATTTGAATTAGAAATCAACTCACAACTTATCAATTAGTTAAGAACATCGTAATTGTAATCATGTCGGATCCAAAGTATAGATTAAGAACAAGTACGATCCAACACTGCACTGCATAGTTCAGAATGCCTGGACAGAGGGACGAATTCCCAATGATTGGAGTAGAGCTCTCATAGTACCTATATATAAAAAGGAAAATAAAACAATGTGAGAATTACAGAGGTATATCCCTATTGAGTGTTCCTGGTAAGATATATGCAAGTATACTTGAGAAAAGCTTGGTGAAGCGGATTCAGGTCATATGGAGGCTATCAGGATCAGATCTTCACTTTACGACAAATAG
This sequence comes from Typopeltis vanoorti, assembly GCF_054136105.1. NCBI lineage: Eukaryota > Metazoa > Arthropoda > Arachnida > Uropygi > Thelyphonidae > Typopeltis > Typopeltis vanoorti. Next base: position 14,537,156 of record NC_143569.1, read on the forward strand.
TGGAGAAATCATGGGAATATAACAACGACCTGTATTTAAGTTTTGTCGATTTGGAAAAGGCATATGACAAGGTGCCAAGAGAGAAGCTATTCAATATGCTACAGTTATATGGTGTCAATGGGGCATTATATCAAGCAATACTTAATTTGAGTTGCAAGTCAGCAGTTAGAATTGAAGGAAGTACAGGAAGATGGTTTAATGTTAAATCTGGTTTGAGACAAGAATTATCTATATGGATCACATTATGAAGGAAAGTGGTATTAAACATGATATCAGAATTGGAGATGTTAATGTCAGCTCTTTGCTTTATGTGGACGATGTTATACTTCTAAATAAATCTGCTACAAGTTTGCAAGAGTCCCTGACTAAATTGAATAACTGTTGTAATAGTTATGGTATGAAGGTCAGCAATAAAAAGACAAAGACAATGAAAATATCAACTGTGTTGTGAATGGAGAACCTGTGGAACAAGTAAAACATTTCAGCTACTTAGGCATGATTTTTAGTGAAGATGGTAAATTAAATATGGAAATAGACAACAGAATCAACAAAGCTGGTATGGTAGGAAGTCAATTAAATAAATTCATATGGAATAAGAGAGAAATTAGTCTGAACACTAAATTAGCTATATACAAAACAGTGTTCAAACCAGTTTTAACTTATGGATCTGAGAGCTGGGTCAGAAGTAAAACACTTGACCAAAGACTAGAGACTGCAGATATGAGAGTCCTGAGAAAGATTAGGGGCGTGAACAGATGGCATCAATGGCAATATCGTATTAAAAACGAGAATATTAGGAACGAACTTGACATTGTCAACATTCCAGGAATGCGTTAGCAGAGTTAATCTCGGGTGGTATGGTCACTTAAAAAATGGGCGAGGAAAGATTAACAAAACAAGTGTTCTCTGCCAAGTTGGCAGAAAAAGAACCCAGAGGAAATCCAAGATATAGGTGGATTGATACGGTACAAAGTGCCTTAGACGATAGAAATATAAGATCTGGTAATGTTGGAGTCTTGACAAGTAACAGGCTGATTTGGAGGAAAATTGTAGATAGGAAGTTAGTAATGATGTAAATTTTTCATGTAGTACTATCATATCCTGTACACCCCTTGAGGGTACATGGCAGGAATTTGATGATAATGATTTCTCTTTGTACTTTTAAGACAATGAGGCATTAGTACCCATCCTTCAGTTATGTTGTACACTTTCATATTTTGATGTTACATTTTTACTGGTATTATACAGAAATTTTTGTCACAATAGCATCATGTACAAGAGTGATGTGTGCGTACGTTAAAAAGGAGACTTGTGGTAAAGACATAACATATGCTGTGACACAAAAATGAACTTCAGAAACTTCTAAATATGTAGCAGGACACATTATGTACCTGGTACTGGATTTTTTTAAAAAAATATAATTATCGGATAAGTACCAAGTAATTTTTTTCATTTCATTGTCAACTTTGTTGCATTTATGCATGAGTTCACTTTTTCTACTTCTCTTCCTTTACCTAGTCATGATTATACTCTACACTGGCACACACAAACACTAAATATTATGAAAGCATATGCCTGTGTTCAGTAGCATCACGGAAGGTGCATGTATGTATTGCGTGGGCTGTCTAATTTGCAGATGACCACTATTAGGTGGTGTGCAAGTAGCATAGGCATGGTAAATAAAATTTGAATAACTGATTTTGTTCTTGCAGCCCTTTCAGGATAATTTACCTAAGTCTTGGACTGCCTGTATAGGCCAAAAAGACAGTATGGTATCAGTAAAAAAAAAAAATAATTCTTGATAACGTTATAGTCTGAAGGTTTACAAGATCAAATATTTGGGAAGCAATGAGAATTGTCTAGTGGGTAACTGTGGATGATTTACATTAGTTCATTTGCTAATCAATTCTCTCCTTGAGCTTAATTATTGGTGTTGGTGTGGTAAAGTAGACCTTACTGTACCATTTGGTTATGTGGAGTACAGAATATCAAGCTTCGGAGATAGAAATTCAGAAAGACAACAAGTGAAACAAACATTTTAAGTTAGAGATTATTAGAAAAACAATATTGTTGATTTGGCTTTCATTGACATCAGCTGTTTGATCATGTAATGTGAAAGAGAGCATAGATTGGTCAGTTGAAGTGAAAAATATTTTTTTAATTTGAGGTAAGTGATAATGCACATAGTATATGCTGGTGCTTAGGTGGCGGAGAGGATGTTTTAAGTTTTTAATTAGGCTTTATTTTTTGTTGTAATTCTGATTGTGAATTTGAAAGATATGTAATGTTCTCTCTCTCCTGGTTGAATAAACTGGATCATGAAAACAAGTATTTAGACTTAATTGCTGGTTTACATTCATGTTGCACTCATCATCATCAAATTCCTGCCATGTACCCTCAAGGGGTGTACAGGATATGATAGTACTACATGAAAAATTTACATCATTACTAACTTCCTATCTACAATTTTCCTCCAAATCAGTCTATTACTTGTCAAGACTCCAACATAACCGGATCTTATATTTCTATCGTCTAAGGCACTTTGTACCATATCAATCTACCTATATCTTGGTCTTCCCTTGGGTCTTTTTCCTGCCAATCTGGCAGAGAACACTTATTTTGCTAATCTTTTTTCTTCCGTTCTATTTAAGTGACCATACCACCTGAGATTAGCTCTGCTAAGGCATTCCTGGATGCTGACAATGTCAAGTTCTTTCCTAATATCCTCGTTTTTAATATGATATTGCCATTGATGCCATCTGTTTACGCCTATAATCTTTCCCAGGACTCTCAGATCGATAAGTTAAAACTGGTTTGAACACTGTCTTGTATACAGCTAATTTAGTGTTCTGACTAATTTCTCTCTTATTCCATATGACTTTATTCAGTTGACTTCCCACCATACCAGCTTTGCTGATTCTGTTGTTTATTTCCATATTAAATTTACCATCTTCACTAAAAATCGTGCCTAAGTAGCTGAAATGCTTTACTTGTTCCACCGGTTCTCCATTCACAACACGGTTGACATTTTCAATGATTCTGCCTATTTTCATTGTCTTTGTCTTTTTATTGCTGACCTTCATACCATATCTATTACAACAGCTATTCAATTTAGTCAGAGAATCTTGCAGACTTGTAGCAGATTTATTTAGAAGCATAACATCATCCGCATAAAGCAAAGAGCTGACATTAACATCTCCAATTTTGATATCAAGTTTAATACCACTTTCCTTCATAATGTGATCCATATAGATAATGAATAACAGAGGGGATAATGTACATCCTTGTCTCACACCAGATTTAACATTAAACTATCTTCCTGTACTTCTAACTGCTGACTTACAACTCAAATAAAGACAAAGTATTGCTTGATATAATGCCCCATTGAAACCATATAACTGCAGCGTATTAAATAGTTTCTCTCTTGGCACCTTGTCATATGCCTTTTCCAAATCGACAAAACTTAAATACAGATCTTTGTTATATTCCCATGCTTTCTCGACTATTTCTCGCAAAATGAAGATCTGATCCTGACAACCTCTATTTGGCCTGAATCCAGCTTGTTCTTCACCCAGCTTTTCTTCCACAATTCTTCTCAACCGTTTCTCAATTATACTTGCATAGATCTTGCCAGGAACACTCAGTAGGGAAATACCTCTGTAATTCTCACATTCAGTTTTATTTCCCTTTTTAGATATGGGTACTATGAGAGCTCTACTCCAATCATCGGGAATTCGTCCCTCTGTCCAGGCTTCCTGAACTATGCAGTGCAGCCACTGTAAGACTTTTATACCACCATACTATAGCATTTCTGGTCGAATATCATTTACTCCTGCTGCCTTTCCACATTTCAAGCCTTTGATGGCTTTTTCTACTTCAAGTATAGATATGCATGCCTGGTCAGTGCTTTTTACCACAGTGCTGTCACCACTGCTTGTTTCATTTAGCAGTTTTTCAAAGTAATTACTCCATACCTCAAGGATATTTTTTTCTCCCGTTTTCATGTCACCTTTATCATCTCTAATTCCTTTTATAGCACTCTTTCCTCCATTCTTAAGCTTCTTCAACAACCTCCAGAATATTTTGCCACCTTCTTGATATTTATTTTCTATATTCTTGCCAAAGTCCTCCCATGACTTTTGTTTAGCTAGTTTTACACAGTGTTTAGCATTATTGCATTTGTCTCTGTATTCTCTAAAAGCACAAGCTGAGTTATTTGACAGGTACTTTTGATATGCTTTCTTCTTTTCCTTCACTGCCTCTTTAATTGCCTGTGTCCACCAGGGAGTTCTGATTTTTTTATCCTTGCAGACAACCTCACCACATGCCTGTCTGGCAGAATCAATCAATGTTTTCTTCAGAGTTTGCCACTGAATCTCTAAGGTTTGATTCCTGTTCTCACACTCTTTCATTTTTTTTTTTCAATAATCTTTCTATATTTTAGTCTACAGTTCACATCTGAGAGCTGCTCAACTTTTATTCGCTTTAAAACTTTCTTACATGTTATTCTTTTCAATATGAAATTCAATTTTATCCTGCTCAAGACTAAATAGTGATCACTTCCGATTTCAAATCCTCTGTACACTCTGGTGTCCTCCACCAGGGAGAAAACATCACTGTCAATGAGACTTTTCTTATTTCTTGCCTCTTCTCTCCATGTGAATTTGTGCACATTTTTATGTTGGAACATGGTGTTAGTAATAACCAGTCCATGTCCTGAGCAGAAATCCGACAGATATTTGCCATTATTATTAGCTTTGTTCTTTTCTCCAAATTTTCCCAAAATATTTTTGTACGTCTCACAATCATTTCCTACTCTGCTATTTAGATCCCCAACAAGGACCAACTTTTCCTTTTTCATTGTGTCAGTTGCTTTTTCTAAAGCATCAAAAAATTCCTCCACTTCTAGCTTAGTAGAACCTTCTGTGGCACCATAGGCACAAATAAGTCTCATTGTCCAGTTCCCCATTCTCATATTTGCCCACATTACTCTACTTGAGACTGACTGCCATTCAAGAAGATTAGCCTCGTATTTTGTGTTGAATACTATGGCTACTCTTTCTTTTCCTTGATTGTCATTGCCTGAATATAACATTTTGTATTTATTGCTCAGAAAGATCTCACCAGTTTTTGTCTTTTTTGTTTAAGTCACCCCTATTATGTCGATCTGGTACTTATCGAATTCCTCAGCTAGCTCCATTTCTTTGCCATTCAGGCTTCTTATGTTGATAGTACCGATCTTTAACTCTGATGATGTTGAGTTGGGGTTTGTTTTCAGATTTGTTCCAGTAGCTGACTTTTCGCTGTTCGCCCTGGTTCCCTGGCGAAAACAACGGGGGTCTTGTTTAACCGGGCGACGCCCCAGTCGCCATGAAATTTTGTCATGTTGTACCATCATTCTATATTTTGGTTTAACCAATAAGAATACAATTTGGTCGGCTAAATCACAAATTGCCAGCCCATCCTCGTTCGTTCAGTATCCAAGTAGATACCCAACAGGGTGCACCACGAGAAGGTGAGGATTGGACATTAGGTCAGAAGCCCTGGTCGGTTCTCTGCATTCCTTTAAAGGCTATGTAGAGGTTCTCCTCTCAGTTATACAGCTTTGACCTTTAAGCACCCCTCATGTTGCACTTAATGGAATAATTTACAGCACAAAGAGAAATTAAATAACAGGTTTAATCGATTTCAATATTTCGTCTCAGTCACAGAAACTTCAGGAATACAATGTTAAAATTGTAATAACATACACAGGAAACAGTAAGTGGAAGAAATGAGATAGAATAAATAAAAACTAAAGTTCGATGAGGGGCATCCTCTATGCTGTTGGCTATCCTTATTTTTGTCGAGCGGGAGGCCTAAGAATTAGTTTCCCAAATTTTGGTCCGTGCGGTTAGCCTGGGGAAGGAGTGTCCTAGGTTCGATTTCCGTCGGTGACATGAGGAGCTGAAGAATCTTCCTCAGCCATAGCCAAGTTAGCCAGTCTTGGGCGTGGACAGCAGGGTTTTTTCCCCCGCAAAGCAGGCAAACTGGCCTTGAGAACTCAACACTACAGGCCATAGGATACACCGGGGCATAAGACTGACCACCTTATCCTGTAAACGGAGTGAGGTTCGATGATCAATGGACCCTCGACACCGCAAGGTAAAAGAGGGTATAAGGAAGATGAGATGAGATGAATTTGGGTCAAATAGGTCTAGCAAACCAGATGGAAGAAACCACCATGCTTCATGCCAATTTGAAAGAATCTGCAGCAGACTTAAAAAACCAACCTTATGGTTATATTAAACTTTAATTCTTAGGCCTCCCACCCCACCTCTAAGGCTAGCCAACAGCATCTATAGAGGATGCTCCTCACATGACTTTAGTCTTTACTATTCTATCTCATTTCTTCCACTTATTGTTTCTTGTGGAAGAAATGAGATAGAATAAAAAAAATTACAATTTTAATATTGTATTCCTGATTATGTTTCTGTGGCTAAGATGAAATATTGAAATCGATTAAACCTGTTGTTTAATTATTTCTCTTTGGGCTGTAAATTATTTCATTAGGTGCAACATGAAAGCTGGATCATGCACTAACTGGAAAGGTTCCTTGTGCATTACCACCAAGTTTATTCCTGTGCACTGTCCTATGGCACTGCTTTATCCTTGAATGGAGGTGCTTTTGGTTCTCACTGCTAAGTTGGGCATGTAGGAAAAGAGAGAGGAATACAAATTCCAGAGCAGGTCTGTTCTATAACTCACTGAAGCAACATCTTGCTTATTAGAGGCTTAAAGGTTTGTCTCAGTCCAGAGGCATTTCCTCTAATCAGGAAAGTTATGCTTTTATGGAAACAGTACTTGCCAGTGGAGCCTGCCCATTCACATGTGGTGAGTAGATTTTATCAGCTGGTAAGAAGTAGCTGCAGACTGTAATAAAATAAATTTCTAAACAATCTTTTTAACTTTAAGAAAACACAAATGCAGCACCACTAATCGCTTTATGGAACTTGTATCGACTTACACCAGCCTAAGTGGATAGTGGGTGTGGATTCAGATCCCACTAGTTGCATGGATATTTGTCCTGCTAATTATGTGTGGAAGAGGCCTTCTACTTTTTCTAGCAGAAACTTCACTCCCAAAACTAGGAGATATGGGAGTTGCTATGCAGCAGCCAATAAGATGTCAAAACGTGAAAAACTATTGGGACGTATTATAAAAAAAATTGGGTGGGCATTAATACTTTTAAGTATCACTCCTCCATTGGACCAAAGTTAACTCATTCAGTTGAAAAGTTTTATAATTACAGGTTCTCAGCATCCATATTTAACTTCATTACAATGACATCTCCATTATTTTTCCAGCTTATTCACATTCTTTTGAACAGCCAAAATATCAGCACTATTACTAATAACCTCATAACTAACGTAGAGTCCTGATATCATTTTGATTACCTGCCTCTGTACCTTCTCCAAGGTTAATTTATTCTCAGTATCAGTTAAAATGTATCAATGTTTTTTTCTTCATTTAACTAATATGCTATGTTTATTCATTATAGGTGGTTTGAATTGAAACCTCATCCATTTAAAAGAGAGGAAGTTTGGACTTTCACTGGAAATTACTGGGAACGTGATTATACAAGTTGTCCTGATATTTTCTGACAATCATATAATTAGGAAAACTTTTTTTTTTACTACTGTAAGAAGCTAGTTCTCAGGGCCCAGTCCTTATGATCAGAATCAGACTGCAGTCCTGTCACTAGTCAGAAATAGTCTGTAAATAAGAATACTATTAAATGCCAAGGTCTATAATTCTGTAAATTACTTGTACATATGTCTAACATTTATCTTTCTTATTCTTTAGTGTATATCAGTAAGTTATTTGAAAGGGAAAATTCCATGAGACCACTGTTTTTATTGTACTCGTAAAGCCTTAATATCAGAATGTTTTTTTTTGAGTTATTTAAATTATGCAATACAACAATAGTAACTAAATATCTTCAGTATGTGATGACGATATTAAATGGAGAAAATCAGCTATAATATTTTGTAACTATGTTTTTTTCTAACATTTTGATACATGTCATGAAAAATTTTAACGATGTGCATTTTATTCTACTCGAGATGTCATGGTAATGAAGATAATCTGCATCCTCCCTACATTGAGCCACCTCAGTAGTTGGCATGTAATTTGAAATAATGAACTGTATAGACTTGAAGAAAAACCTGGCTTATACTTTTTGTTTTTAGAAAACAAAATATTAAAGTAACATTTTATGTAAAAATGTAAGTGTTGCTCATGTATTTGAATTTAACATAGATGATGGAGGACTAAATTTGAAAGGTTCTCTTAACTCCAAAGGTGACAAACAAAACTTACACAAGTCAGATATATGTGTAAATAATGTTTTATATAAATAGAGGATGATTATACTTTGTTCAGTTGGAAATTTTCAACTGGTCATTTTCTTTATTTGAAAGCCTTCTGGCCATTTCAGTAGAATTCAATTTTCACTTATATACTCATGAACCTACTCTTAAGTGTATATGTTACATATATAGTTATTGGCTTACAGATGGTATTAATATATGCTTTATTAAAAAAAAAATCTAGATCTTTAAATGCAATTTTTTTTTTGTAAGCCTTTCATTAGATTAAATAAGTGCCCGATTCAAAACATATATATAATCTCAAAAAGCAACAAATGGTTAATTGCTTGTATAATTGCAAACCTGTTCCAACTGAATAAAGTTTTGAAATCTTTTGATGTTGATTTAAATTAAACTTCCACATTTGTGAACATTTTATTGGTATTTAATTCTAAGACAACCTCATTTTGTTTATTTTCAGTGTCAAATTTGAATAATTTTATTTTACAATCATGAGTGGCTGCCACCAATTTCTTCTAGCACAATCTCACCAATATAATATGACATTGAATATCTTATCACATTCAAGTGCATAACTTTACATTTACTAACATTGAACTGACAGCCATTTTCAGATGTCTCACAGTTCCAACCTATTCAAATCATTCTGCATTTACTGATGTTTCCTGTCAAATCCTTCCCAGTGTTATATTCCTTACTTTAAATCTTGAAGACTCACATCCCTGATGTACCACTTTTTCAATATCTTTATGACTGCATTATTTCTTAAGTTTTTGCATAACAGTTGAACAAATCGCATATCTCTGTTCTTATCTAGTGCTTTACTTATGCAGACATCCTTGCACGTAAGTTCAAACCTGTTGAACACAAAATCGTTCTCCCCTCAATCATTAACACATTGTTGCTCTTACACAGATTCTCACCATAATCTAGTTTTCTTGTGCCAGGTCTTGTACATAGCCAATGCCTTGAATCATTTGCCCTTCTTCTCAATTCATTTCTGTCATATGTAAGTAAGACTTACAATGGAGAAAAGAGTACTATGAAAGACATTCTAAATATCTAGCAGAGAAAATTATTTGAAATAATGCTTAGAGTCAAGAAATATGCAATCAGAAGTATCATCATCAAATTCCTGCCATGTACCCTCAAGGGGTGTACAGGATATGATAGTACTACATGAAAAAAATTACATCATTACTAACTTCCTATCTACAATTTTCCTCCAAATCAGTCTGTTACTTGTCAAAACTCCAACATTATCAGATCTTATATTTCTATCGTCTAAGGCACATTGTACCGTATCAATCCACCTCTATCTTGGTCTTCCTCTGAGTCGTTTTCCTGCCAATCTGGCAGAGAACACTTGTTTTGCTAATCTTTCCTCGCCCATTCTGTTTAAGTGAGCATACCACCTGAGATTAGCTCTGCTAACGCATTCCTGGATGCTGACAATGTCAAGTTCTTTCCTAATATCCTCGTTTTTAATATGATACTGCCATTGATGCCATCTGTTCACGCCTATGATCTTTCTCAGGGCTCTCATATCTGTTGTCTCTAGTCTTTGGTCAAGTGTTTTACTTCTGACCCAGCTCTCAGATCCATAAGTTAAAACTGGTTTGAACACTGTCTTGTATACAGCTAATTTAGTGTTCCGACTAATTTCTCTCTTATTCCATATGAATTTATTCAATTGACTTCCCACCATACCAGCTTTGCTGATTCTGTTGTCAATTTCTATATTTAATTTACCATCTTAAGTAAAAATCGTGCCTAAATAGCTGAAATGTTTTACTTGTTCCACAGGTTCTCCATTCACAACACAGTTGACATTTTCAATGATTCTGCCTATTTTCATTGTCTTTGTCTTTTTATTGCTGACCTTCATACCATATCTATTACAACAGCTATTCAATTTAGTCAGAGAATCTTGCAGACTTGCAGCAGATTTATTTAGAAGTATAACATCATCCGCATAAAGCAAAGAGCTAACATTAACATCTCCAATTTTGATATCATGTTTAATACCACTTTCCTTCATAATGTGATCCATATAGATAATGAATAACAGAGGGGATAATGTACATCCTTGTCTCACACCAGATTTAACATTAAACCATCTTCCTGTACTTCCTTCTATTCTAATTGCTGACTTACAACTCAAATAAAGACTAAGTATTGCTTGATATAATGCCCCATTGACACCATATAACTGTAGCGTATTGAATAGCTTCTCTCTTGGCACCTTGTCATATGCCTTTTTAAAATCGACAAAACTTAAATACAGATCTTTGTTATATTCCCATGCTTTCTCGACTATTTGTCGTAAAGTAAAGATCTTATCTTGACAGCCTCTATTTGGCCTGAATCCAGCTTGTTCTTCACCAAGCTTTTCTTCCACAATTCTTCTCAACCGTTTCTCAAGTATACTTGCATAGATCTTGCCAGGAACACTCAGTAGGAAAATACCTCTGTAATTCTCACATTTAGTTTTATTTTCCTTTTTATATATGGGTACTATGAGAACTCTAGTCCAATCATCGGGAATTCGTCCCTCTGTCCAGGCCTTCTGAACTATGCAGTGCAGCCACTGTAAGACTCTTATACTACCATACTTCAGCATTTCTGATCGAATATCATCTACTCCTGCTGCCTTTCCACATTTCAAGCCTTTGATGACTTTTTCTACTTCAAGTATGGATATGTATTCCTGACTGCATGCTTGGTCAGTGTGTTTTACCACTGTGCTATCATCACTGCATATTTCATTTATCAGTTTTTCAAAGTAATTACTCCATACTTCAAGGATATCTTTTTCTCCCATTTTCATGTCACCTTTATCATCTCTAACTCCTTTTACAGCACTCTTTCCTCCATTCCTAAGCTTCTTCAACAACCTCCAGAATATTTTGCCACCTTCTTGATATTTATTTTCTATATTCTTGCCAAAGTCCTCCCATGACTTTTGTTTAGCTAGTTTTACACAGTGTTTAGCATTCTTGCATTTGTCTCTATATTCTCTAAGAGCACAAGCTGACTTATTTGACAGAAACTTTTGATATGCTTTCTTCTTTTCCTTCACTGCCTATTTAACTTCCTGTGTCCACCAGGGAGTTCTGATTTTTTTTTATCCTTGCAGACAACCTCACCACATGCCTCTCTGGCAGAATCAATCAATGTTTTCTTCAGCGTCTGCCACTGAATCTCCAAGGTTTGATTCCTGTTCTCAAACTCTTTCATTTTTTCTTCAATAATCTTTGTGTATTTTAGTCTACAGTTCACATCTGAGAGCTGCTCAACTTTTATTCGCTTAAAAACTTGCTTACATATTTTCTTCCTTTCAATATGAAATTCAATTTTATCCTGCTCAAGACTAAATAGTGATCACTTCCAATTTCAAATCCTCTGTACACTCTGGTGTCCTGCACCAGGGAGAAAACATCGCTGTCAACAATAACATAGTCAATGAGACTTTCTTATTCCTAGCCTCTTCTCTCCATGTGAATTTGTGCACATTTTTATGTTGGAACGTGGTGTTAGTAATAACCAGTCCATGTCCTGAGCATAAATGCAACAGATATTTGCCATTATTATTTGCTTTGCTCTTTTCTCCAAATTTTCCCAAAATATTTTTGTATGTCTCACAATCAGTTCCTACTCTGCTATTTAGATCCCCAACAAGGACCATCTTTTCCTTTTTCATTGTGTCAGTTGCTTTTTCTAAAGCCTGAAAAAAATTCCTCCACTTCTAGCTTAGTAGAACCTTCTGTGGCACCATAGGCACAAATAAGTCTCATTGTCCAGTTCCCCATTCTCATATTTACCCACATTACTCTACTTGAGACTGACTCCATTCAAGAAGATTAGTATTTTGTTTTGAATACTATGGCTACTCCTTCTTTTCCTTGATTGTCATTGCCTGAATATAGCATTTTGTATTTATTGCTCAGAAAGATCTCTCCAGTTTTGGTCTTTTTTGTTTCAGTCACCCCTATTATGTCGATCTGGTACTTATCTAATTCCTCAGCTAGCTCCATTTCTTTGCCATTCAGGCTTCTTACGTTGATAGTACCGATCTTTAACTCTGGTGAGAGTTGGGAGTTTGTTTTCAGATTATAAATATTAATACTTGAGGTAGGAAAAAAAACATCAAAAATTGTGAAAAGGCAGCTATAGTAGAAATATTATGACCAGAAATGCTCGAATAAAACCTAAATGTAACTTTATAAAAAGCTTAATTTATTTACAGAAACTGTGCTGCATAATTCATAGGGTATGGTCAGGATTAAATTTCCAGATCACTGGAGTTCTGAATAGTACCGTCTGTAAAATAAAATGGGATAAAACTAAATGTGAAAATTAAGAAAGGGTTCCTCTACTTGAGTGTTCCAGGTAAGATGTATGCAAGCACACTTGAAAAGGTTAAGAAAAACTGTGCACAGGGAATTTGGAGAATAAGTTATCAGAATTATATCTTTAAATCATAGGAATGTAACAAAGATCTAAATTTTGTAGATTAGATCTGGAAAATGTACATAACAGTTAATCAAGAGAATAGCTATTCAAAATGCTACAGTTATATGGTGTAAACGAGACAATATATCGAACAACATGTATTGTATATCTGATGAAATTCTGCGGTTAGAATTGAACAGGAAGATGGAGTAAAATTAGTGAGAGACAAGGATGCATGATATCTTCACTGTTATTCGTCATTTATATGAATCACATTATGCGGAAAGTGCCATTACGTTGGAAATCACAATTGGAGATATTAAATCTTAGCTCTTTATGCTATGCAGATTATCTTATCTTAAATAAATCAAGTACAATTCAACTGAATTCCTTTTGGTTACAAATTTGATATAAAAAGACTATGAAAACATTTCAGTATTTAGGCACATGTTTAGTGAAGATAACAGAACAGAATATAAGCAAAATTGATATGGTTGGGTAAATATATGGATTAAGAGAAAATTAGTCAAAATACTCTAGTAGGGGAGAAACAGTTAATAAAACAGGTGTCTGATGTCAGGAAAAAGATCCAGAGAGAAACCAAAGGTACAGGTGAAATGATTCAATTTGAAGTACTTTGGAACACTGAAATGTAAGTGCTGACAGATTGTATTGACTAATTTGAATAAAAAAAAGTGTTAGATGCTATATACAAGACAGTGTTCAAACTAATTTAACCTTTCAATTTGAAAGTTGGAAATAAAACAATTGATCACAGACCGCAATGAGAGTTCGGATAAAATTAGGAGAATGAACAGATGGCATCAGTGGCAGTCATATTAAAATTGAAGATATTGCAAAGTTGATGTCTGGTCACTTAAATGGAATAGAGGAACAGTTAATAAAACAGGTGTCTGATATCAGGAAAAAGATCCAGAGAGAAACCAAAGGTACAGGTGAAATGATTCAATTTGAAGTACTTTAGAACACTGAAATGTAAGTACTGACAGATTGTATTGACTAATTCGAATAAAAAAGTGTTAGAAATTTAGTGATTAATGTAAACTTTTTCATGTAGTACTACCATAGTCGAGGATAAATACTGTACATCAGGAATTTGATAATTAATTGGTCATATGTTAGGAGGATAGTGGTGGAGTGGAAGGCTTAGGATTGACTGCTCTCAGATTGACAGTTCTGGTGATTGATAACAATTTGCATGTATTTTCTGCTATACTGACATATTTTAATTGAGATATAAACATCACAGTAAATGCAGCTTAATTTCTCCTTTTGATGATTTAAACCAGATAAGCTTATTCTGATAACTTTCAAACATTTTTTTTTAACTTGATTTAACGAGTAATCAGTGCAAATCTTCCTGTAGTCTTTTAAATCATTTATTCCATTTGTATAAATACTTCATAGTTTGTCATTTTTCTTATACATATCTTCATTTAAATCTTTCACTGTATCTCCAGCCAAGCAAACTTGTGGAATATTTTAATGACAGCACTTCAAGCAAAATCTATTTCTCAAGCCTTCTTTCCATGACAAGAATTCTCATTTCCTGATCTATCACTTTTTTTTATACTGAATCCTATCAATTCTGTAGTTACCTTCAATTTAATAATTTTCACATTTAAGTGATATTTCCATCAAGTAATGTGTGATACCTGGATAAATTTCTGTGACTTTTCCCAAAATATGGATGTATTTATTACTCTGTAGTATTTGATTTTCACATTTAAGTGATATTTCCATCAAGTAATGTGTGATACCTGGATAAATTTCTGTGACTTTTCCCAAAATATGGATGTATTTATTACTCTGTAGTATTTGATTTAATTCTGCTATTTCCAAGCAGTGCTTGCAAGTGAACTGACTATTACCTCTGTCATTAATTTCTCAACACCTCATGTTATTGGTGTAACCCTGAATATGATAATCATCACTAGGACCTTTCTGCCTTAATTCTTTTTATTTTTGCTATGTGACCTGACAATATAAATATAGAATTTTTTACAACACTCACAAAGAATTAAAATAGAATTTAATACTTCCTATATTTCGTCCTAGTCACTAGGACATCTACGGGGATTAGAAAAACAATTAATGTAACATATACACAAATAACAAACAATACTAAGCCCAACCACGTGGGTGACACTAAAGTCCTATCTAGGTAGAGCGCCCTCTAAGGGCAGTAGTAGGTGGCCTGGAATGTAAGGTGGGAACTCTGGTGATGAGTGTTTCCCAAATCTTCGGAAGCTTAATGCAACCGTATTTATTGAGATTTGGTTGGTTTTTGAGAGCTGCTGCTGCTTCTAAGAAAAGTCTCTCTTTCTTGAATTTGCTGTGGTGGAGCATGGTGGTTTTCTTCCATGATACCCTGTGGGTGGTGTCCAAAACATGGTCAGCCAAGCCTGAATGGCGCCATAGTTTTCTTTGAAGATGTAAGACTTGTGGTCCTCTAGACGGATGGATGCTGATCTGCCTGTCTGTCCAAAGTATGCCAGCTTACAGGAACAGGGTACTTTGTAAACTCCAGGCAGAGAGAGGAGGGAGCTGATCTTTCGTAGAACGGATAAGGGTAGCAAGTTTGCGGTGGGGCTTATATGCTGTGTAGGTTGTACCGTTTTAGTATCTTGGCTATTTTTTCGGATGTAGGGTATGGTGATGGCATTTTTAAAATCTTGTTGACGGGGAATGGGGGAGGAGTTGATTATTTTTTTGATACTATGATTGCTGTAGCCATTGGAGAGGAAAGTGCTGTGTATGTGGTTAAGCTCAGTACTGAGGGCGGTTTCACTGGAACAAAGATTGTGGGCTCTCTTGGTAAGAGTTTTAATAATGCCAAATTGTTGAGAGGGGTGGTGGTGGGAGAGTTTGTGAATGTATCTGCCTGTGTGTGTGGGTTTTCTGTATACGGTGAAGGTAAGTGTATCATTAGGCAGGCGTGTGACTAAGGTGTCTAGGAAGGGTAAACAATTGTTCTTTTCCTTTTCCATAGTGAACACTTTCCTTTTCCATAGTAATACACTTACCTTCACCATATACAGAAAACCCAAACACACAGGCAGATACATTCACAAACTCTCCCACCACCACCCCTTGCAACAATTTGGCATTATTAAAACTCTTACCAAGAGAGCCCACAATCTTTGTTCCAGTGGAACTGCCCTCACTACTGAGCTTAACCACATACACAACACTTTCCTCTCCAATGGCTACAGCGATCATAGTATCAAAAAAATAATCAACTCCTCCCCCATTCCCCGTCAACAAGATTTTAAAAATGCCATCACCATACCCTACATCCGTGGCACATCCGAAAAAATAGCCAAGATACTAAAACGGTATAACCTACACAGCATATAAGCCCCACCGCAAACTTGCTACCCTTATCCGTTCTACGAAAGATCAGCTCCCTCCTCTCTCTCTGATTGGAGTTCACAAAGTACCCTGTTCCTGTAAGCTGGCGTACTTTGGACAGACAGGCAGATCAGCATCCATCCGTCTAGAGGAACACAGGTCTTACATCTTCAAACAAAACTGGCCATTCAGGCTTGGCTGACCATGTTTTGGACACCACCCACAGGGTATCATGGAAGAAAACCACCATGCTCCACCACAGCAAATTCAAGAAAGAGAGACTTTTCTTAGAAGCAGCAGCAGCTCTCAAAAACCAACCAAATCTCAATAAATACGGTTGCATTAAGCTTCCGAAGATTTGGGAAACACTCATCACCAGAGTTCCCACCTTACATTCCAAGCCACCTACTACTGCCCTTAGAGGGTGCTCTACCTAGATAGGACTTTAGTGTCACCCACGTGGTTGGGCTTAGTATTGTTTGTTATTTGTGTATATGTTACATTAATTGTTTTTGTAATCCCCATAGATGTCCTAGTGACTAGGACGAAATATAGGAAGTATTAAATTCTATTTTAATTCTTTGTGAGTGTTGTAAAAAATCTATTAAGCCTCCAACGTGATGTCCTCACAGCACTTAAGCCTCTACACACGTATAAATAGAGAAATTGCAAGAAAACATTTATGCATAATAAATTATATAGCTTTTCTCTCTCTCTTAACTTTGGGGCTTTAACCTATTTAAATTTAAAGCACCCTAGATTAAGTTCTGAGTATTGTATATTTGTTTGTATTATTGTGGTAGGTAACAAACTGTTATAGTATGTTGCTATCCTTCTTACAGCATGGAAATAAGTGTTCCATCCATTGAAAAACACAAATGACAAGGGATCGGATTTATTTCTACATCTTATTGACACGCCAAGTGATACAAAAGAAGCTTAATGAAAACATATGCAGTATACAATATTATATCCATATTCTTCCCACACTGAGATAGTTAAATTGGTGATAATTTGCTAACAATTATTATTAAATGATTGTTATGAATTCACAGTGCATTTATATCAAAAACATTCCAGGATGCTAAGATGTTATTACAACTAACCATATGAGCTGAACAAAAATTTTGAGAAAATAACTTAAAAATTCATTTTATACTTTAACCTTATGGTTTTGTTCATGAATAACAATCTTCTCTACCTTCAGATGCAACCCACCTTCTCATAAGTATTTCCTATTTATAAAATAATAATAATCATCTCAAGATAACACATGCCAAAATCCATTTACAATATCAAGTAAATATGATTACAAAGCCATAATTCTACAAGTTTATATACTTGTGTGTGTGTGTGTATATATATATATATATATATATATATATATATATACCAAGTTATTTTAAATATAAACCTGGTTTTTTACTCCATTTCCCAAGTAAGCAAACAGACAAGTCAGTCAAGTTTGTGCCTGCAAGTGTTGCAAGTCCAAGGCAACTCGTAGTAAAGATAGAATAAGCTCTAATCACTATTCTTAATATTTACCCTTAATGCAAAGCACATCTCCTGGAGGAGATGTATGATGCTATGTATTAAAGGCAAGGGGCCACTACCCAGACCGGTTTCGACCATTATTGAGGTCTCATCAGTGGGAGCCAGGCTAAGAAATACTAAGTTTTAAGTAACACAGAGCTTATAAATATTTTACCAACACAAGTTACTATAAGGTGCTTGGACCTTATTAAATAAAATTCTCAGGATGAGAGATAGATGTAGAAAGTTTTTTACCTTGGGTATAATGTATGTTAAATATACCAAGTTATTTTAAATATAAACCTGGTTTTTTACTCCATTTCCCAAGTAACCCAAGGTAAAAAACTTTCTACATCTATCTCTCATCCTGAGATTTTTATTTAATAAGGTCAAAGCACCTTATGGTAACTTGTGTTGGTAAAATATTTATAAGAGCCTGGCTCCCACTGATGAGACCTCAAAGGCCAAAAACCGGTCTGGGTAGTGGCCCCTTGCCTTTAATACATCTCCTCCAGGAGGTGTGCTTTGCATTAAGGGTAAATATTAATAATAGTAATCAAAGCTTATTCTACCTTTACCACAAGCTGCCTTGGACTTGCAGGCGCAAACTTGACTGACTTGTCTGTTTGCTTACTTGGGAAATGGAGTAAAAAACCAGGTTTATGTTTAAAATAACTTGGTATCTTTAAAAACCTTTCTACATATATATATAAAATATATATACACACACACACAGCATAATAGCTGCTGTTAGAGGAAAAAATTGTGAACTTAGAAAAAATAGAGATGCAATAATCAAAAGAATTCAGGAATTTTATACTGATCTCTATGAAGAAAGACATTCAAGAATCATCTATGGATAACACGATGCCCCTGAGATCTTACAAGGTGAAGTGGAAATGGCACTGTGGGATATGAAGAATGAAAAGGCCCCAAGAGAAGATGGAATTATGGTAGACTTCTTAAAACTGGGAGGAAGCCCTGTCATCAAAAAGCTGACTAAACTCTTTAATAAATGCTTAAAACAGAGAAAAATTCCAAAAAATTGGAACAATTCACTTCTAATATTAATTTTTAAAAAGGGCAATAAGGAAGAAATTAAAAACTACAGACCTATAAGCCTACTCCCCACAAAAATTATAAATAATAGAATAAAATCTAAACTAGAAGGAAAACAAGCTGGAAACCATATTCACACATTAAGACAGCTCATTAAAAAAACCAACTGAATACAATAAACCCTTATGTCTGGCCTATATAGACTACGAAAGAGCATTTGATTCAGTTAAAACATCTGTAACACTAAAAGTACTTGAAACCCATGGAACTGAGAAACATATACCGAAACACTAAAACATAAAATACATTCTGTAATTAAATTATATAAAAACAATGAAAGTTCTCAATACAAAAAGGCATCCAGCAAGGGAACACCATATCTCCTATAAAATACATTCTGTAATTAAATTATATAAAAACAATGAAAGTTCTCAATACAAAAAGGCATCCAGCAAGGGAACACCATATCTCCTAAATTATTTACAGCTGCACTAGAGGAAATCTTTAGAGGCCTTGATTGGGAAACAAAAGGAATAAACATAAATGGAGAAAGGCTGCATCATCTGAAATTTGCAGATGATATTGTCCGGATAGCAGATAATCTTGAAGATCTGGAATAAAAGCTAAATCAGCTAAACGAAGCCTCCAAGAAATTGGATTAAAAATAAATAGAGAAAAAACAAAAATAATGATTAAATACATAAACCATAGAACTGTCAAAGTTGAAAACCATGAAATAGAACAAGTTACTTCATATGTATATTTGGGCCAATTGTTATCCTTTGAGGAGTGCCAAAGAAAAGAGATTGAATGAAGAATTCACCTTGGATGGATGGCTTATGGGAAAATGAGAGACATATTCAGAAGTGACATTCCTACAAGTCTAAAAAGGAAAGCTTTCGACCAGTGCATACTTCCTGTCCTAACATATGGAGGAGAAACATGGACTTTAACAGAAGCCCTAAACAAAAAGCTGAAAACATCGCATGGAGAAAAGTATGCTAAAAATAACATTAAGAGATAGGAAGACAAATACCTGTATAAGATCTCAAACAGGTGTCATGGATATTGTAAAATACATTAAACAGGCTAAGTGGAGATGGGCTGGCCATATTACCAGATGTAGTGATGGGAAATGGACTAGAAAAACAACATAGTGAAGACCAAGAAGAAGGTGGAGGGATGAATTGAAACAAATTGCAAAAGTGAGAGAGGCAGAAAAACTGAATGGTCTGGAAAATCATGGGGGTAGACCTTCATCCAGCAGTGGACAGAACCAAAAGGTAGAAGAAGATATATATATATATATATATGTGTGTGTGGAAAAATTCACTTTTTTCTTCCCAGTCATACAAAATCACTGTACATCATGTTCTGAAGTTAATAACAGAAAATCACTAATTTTTAAATTTATTACTATGAAAGAGGGGGGGGGGGGATACTATAATAATGTGACTAATGAATACGTAGTGTCATCCCTCCATTACCATTTTTTTTTTTTAAGTTCAAACAAATGAGATTGATGCTGCTTACTAGCAACAAGTGTAGGTACTTGCCAGTAAAACATTGAATGAGTCACTTAACAGATATTAAACAGAGTGTGTACTATATATTTTTTCAAGATACCAAATTTTGACTAATGATTTTGCATATCAGAGAAAAATAACATATCTTCAGTTTTTCATCTCAACTTATGTAAGAAAACATTCCACAATCAAGAAGTTGCATGAAGAGTACATAGAGATATGCATGCTTTGCCTTTGAAGCAAAATATCTGTAATAAGATGGTAAGATTGTTAAAACTGTTGGTCAATATATTATTTAAATATGTTTTGATGAAGTAACTGGAATGATTCCTAAAAATTCCATCACTAGTTGCTTCTCAGATTTGGCCAAAGTGAGTTTATATGAATAAGGGACTTGATTAAATACTGGGCAGTAATCAGCATGTTTTGTGAAACATCTTGAGAGTTCTGGCAACCCATTCAAAAGAATAAGTATCCTACATATTTCATTTCACTTTGGTTTGGTGGATGAAGCCTTATAAATACATTATACTTGGCATGGTAAGATCTCTGGAACTATTAAAAAAAGGCAGAAGTGATTCACCATATAGAAACCTGGAAAGCCAAACTATAAACCAGTTTATCTGTTATGGATAGTCATGAAGAAATTATGGAAGAATTAAACCAGGAATCAGTAATATAAAAAATTAAAAAATAAGTGGATGGAACACATTGAAAGAATGAAAACAGAAAGATTACCAAAACAAGCCTTAAATTACAAACCATTAGGAAAAAGAAAACCAGGACGACATCTAAAGAAATTTAATGATGACTTCTAAGGCTGGAACAGGTCACTCTAGGCCTATATTCCTTGAAAAGCATGATGATATTCATCATGAAAAATATATAACCATTGTGATTGAATATACCTTATCTATCAAGCTGGAGAGGCTGTTCTAAACTGGTGAAAAAAGCTTTGATTAAATTATACCGAGGAAGGGAATAATGATAAATGAAAATTAGTGGCAGCATTTGTAGATTTGATGTACATGTCCAATACAATATTAAGGAAATCTGCTTATGCAGCTGACTTTGTGCTTGTGGTTCAAAGTAAATTTTTAAGACTACCTTAAGCAATGGTGATTAAAGCCAAACCAATTAATAAAATTATTTAAGCAACAAACATGCAATTACTATGAGATGAAAATCTAGCTTTTCTGAGAGTATACCTGACCAAACCTTATCTTTTCAAAACTGAAGCTGAGTTGCTTTCATTCCAAGTTAAATGGTTATACTTAGGGAGCTAGAATGGATATAATTAAGGTATATGACCTATCACTGGTTTATTCTGCTGTAGAATATTATATTATACTTCAGTATGAGAAGCATGTTGTAAGTCGGGTGATTTCCAACCATATAGTGACATGAAGGTAATAAAATATCGTGAGTGGAGAAAGGAAAGAATAGCTATAGAACTCAACACACTAACACAAAGATGTAGGCAAATTTCAAAAAAAAAGGAAATTGGACAAAATAAGTAGAATTCTTGGGCCCCTATAAAGAGGGCAGCTGAAATTTTAAAAAATGGAAAAGTTCTTGTTGATGAAAAACACAGCCAGAAATGAATCCAGTTTAAATGTTTTGGAGAAAAAGTATGCCAACAGATAAGCACCCCCCCCCCTAGATTTCTGTTAAAGACTGGTTTACTTATACATAATTGCTACCAACAACAACATGTAGATGCATAAATATTCACACAGAGTAAATAACATTGAAAAACATTTTGTAAAAATACAAAAGAAATGTGTTATTATTGATAACGATATCATCAGATTAGTTCAGGATATAGGATTTAAAATATATAGTAATAAGCACTGAATCTTCAGCAGGATAAAAATAAGTCACTTAAGGATCCAAGCTAAATAACTGGAAGGAGACTTCCACATAACCTTTTAAGGAATTTACAGAACAGGCGGACTTCTTACCTAATGTCCAACTGCTCACCTTCTCATGATGCACTTCCATTAGTAGGTATCTAAATGGATGAATTAGAATGGGCTGCCAGTTGCCAGTATGGGATTTAGCTGACAAAATTGTATTGTTACTGGCTTAAACCAAATAAAATGATGGTACAACATAATGGAATTCCATGCCAGCTGGGATGTCGCCAGTTAAACAAGGCCCGAGCTGTTTTCATAAGGAAAAATTTCAGTCAACTACTAAAACAAACTCCACCTTAGCAAAATCCAATTCAAGATAGGGTAATCAACAAAAGAAGTGAAATTAACAGGAGAATTCGAGAAAGATGAGACCAACATAATATATGTTACCAAAACAAAACAGACAAAAACAGGTGAGAATCTTTTAATAACAAATACAAGATGTTATATTCAGGAAGTAATAATAAGGGAAAAGAATTAGCTATACTATTGAACACTAAAATACAAGGATAATCTTCTTTATGACAGACAATATCAAGTATAAATGTGGACAATATTCTCTGTAATTTTTTCTGGCCCATTTGCACTTGAAAAACATTTTCTGCACAAGTTTCCAGTCTCAGACTCAATATATGTGGCACACATCTTTCTTAAATTATCTAAATACTGTATATACATGCAATTTTATAAACAAATTAAGTCACAATTGTTCAGCCACTCAAATCAAATTTAAACAAAGCTGCAGTTTGCTGCTTTAATTCTGGCAGTGACATTTTAAAGATTTAACATACTAAAACTGCTAATGTAATATTTCCTATATCAACGGTGCCCTTTTTTCATCTAACTATAACCTGTGAAACTGCAAGCACTAAATTAATTTGCTTAAATCTGTGTGCCTACAAAAATCCCCAAGATGTCTGCACGAGTTCGTGTGACTACTGTCTAGAGAGTAGACACCAAACAATTATGCCTCTGCAGTTCACACACACAGCACAGACTATAAGTAACTCATTAGAGTGTATTAAGGTTGGAATAAGAAGGGAGACATGACTAAATAAAATAAGTGACAAGTATGATTTTTCATATAATTTCTTTTTATAGGATATCCAAAATTGACTAAATTAGAAATTTTGAAAGCAACCTTGGAGATTCAATGACAAATTCTGAAGAAAACATTGATTGGTTTAGCCAGAGAGGCATGTGCTGAGATCTGTAAGGACAGAAATATCAGAACTCTGTGGTGGTGGAATCAAGAAGTTAAAAAGGCAGTCAAGGAAAAGAAGAGAAAACATATCAAAAGTTCTTGGCAATAACTGCTATTGGAAAATACAAAGTAAAATGTAAGAAAGCAAAGCACTGTGTAAAACTAGCTAAACAAGTCATGGGAAAATATTCTGGAAGATATTGAAAAGTTTAGAAATGAAGGAAACAGTACTGTAAAAGGAGACAGATATTCTAGATGTCTGGAGTAATTACTTTGAAGGACTACAAGACTAAATGACAGTAGAAAACTTCCAACAGGAATGCATATCCATACTTGAAATAGAAAAAGTCATCAAAACCTGAAATGTGGAAAAGCAGCTGGGGTAGATGAAATTTGGCCATCATCATCAAATTCCTGATATGTACCTTCGGTGAGTGTACAGGATAATTATGATAGTACTCCATGAAGAAATTATGCCATTACTAACTTCCAATCAACAATTTTCATCCAAATTAATCTGATACCTGTCAGGAATGCAATATTACCAGTTCTTATATTTCTGTCTATTAAGGTGCTTTTTTACTTTATCAATCCATCTACAACTTGGTCTTCCTCTGGGTCTGTTTCCTGCCAATCTGATAAAGAACACTTGTTTTGCTAATCTTTCTTTTCCCATTCTGTTTACGTGACCATTATTATTATTATTACGGGCAACTCCAAGGAGTCCTTTGACTCATCGAGGGAGGCCCTAAACAACTATTCAACATCCACACAGTATCTATCATACTTTCCCTTGAACTCATTCACAGTCATGGCACCCAAAATAGACTCTAACAACTTATTCCACTCATTCACCACTCTCCAAATAAAAACCCTAGTTCTAAAACCCTTGCTAACCACACTCTTTCCCAAGTTTCCTTGGATGGCCCCTAGTTCTCCCACCACCAATCCTGTTCTCGAAAATATCCTCTGAATTAATCTTATAGAAACCCTTCAGTAATTTTGAATGTCTCAATCATATCAACCAATTTCAGCAACCCACAAATCTTCAACCTATTCTCATAAGGTTCATTCCACAGACCTGCTATCATCTTTGTCACTCGCCTCTGGATCCTCTCCACCTCCTCCCCATCAAGAAGAAACCCTGGCACTCAGATCTGGGCACAGTAGTCAAGATGGGGTCTTATCAAGGCTCAATACAGAGGAACAATAACTTGATTGTCTCAGTATTCTTCAGTAACCAAGTGATTTGATGAGCTGATTTAGCCACTTTTGCAATGTTCCCCCTAAACTTCAACTCCCTATCCACCAACATTCCCAAATCCCTGGCCTCGTCAATCTCCTGGAGTACGGTTCCACCAGTGTGGTATACTGCTGCTAATCTTTTTACCCCAAAATGCATAACCACATTAAATTGACATCCATTCTCTTTAGCCCAGTCCTCCAATCTATCCAAATCATCCTGCAAAATTTTGACATCATGTGCATTCACTATTGCTCTACCCAACTTCGCATCATCAGCAAACAAATGAACAGATCCTCTCAGATCATTTCCTATATTGTTAATGAACAAATTAAATAGTAGTGGTCCAAGAACAGAACCTTGTGGCACACCACTAGTCACAGGTCATCTTTTGGACTCTACCCCTGAATAAACTACTCTCTGGTATCTCTCCATCAACCACCCTCCTATCCATCTCACCAACCCTATGTCCATACCCATATGCTGCAGTTTACTGATTAGAATTCCATGTGGTATCATGTGAAAGGCTTTAGCAAGGTCCAACAGTATCACTGTATACCCATTACCTTTATCCAGTTCAGCCGTCACTGTGTTATAAAACACAGGCAAGTTAGTGAGGCATGATCTACCCTTCACAAAACCATGCTGCCCCCCCCCCCCCATACAGTATCCCATTTTCATCTATGCATTCCTGTATTTTTCTCTTGACTACTTTCTCCAAAACTTTGACAACGACTCCTGATATGCTGATCGGTTGGTAATTTGCAAGAGCAGTCTTGGAACCTCCTTTATACAGTGGAACTATTTTCCCCTCTTTCCACCCCCTCGGGACTAACCCAGACCCGAGACTCAAATTAAACAAAATGGTCAAAGGCACTGACAATTCTTTAGCCGCTTCACGTAAGACCCGAGCTGGTATGCCATCCAATCCCACAGATGTATTCGCATTAAGGTTTTGTAATATACTATTCACCTCCATTTCGCTCACCTCAATTCCCGTATAAGCTATTGGTTCCTTCATTCCTGCAATATCACCACCTGGATGATATACACTTGCAAAGTGCTCGCTCAGTAATTCCACTATATCAACTGATTCATTTACCTCCCTACCATCGGCATTCCTTAAAATCATTCTGCTGTATACATTTTTTTCTTTTACTTGCAGCATAAGGGCCACTACCCAGACCGGTTTCGACCTTTATTGAGGCCTTGTCAGTGGGAGCCAGACCCAGAGGTGGCGATACCAAGGTGGAAGCAATGGACAAGTCATCTTTACCTATACGAGTTGCCAAAAGGTTAACCTTATTATTAAATTACTCTGGATTTAGAGAAAGATGTTGGAAGTTTTTTTCCCACTTAGTTAGACTATAATAAATTTAGTTTAATCCTTTATCCAAGTGTAAGCCTAGTGTAACCCTTCCTATTATCCAAGTGTAACCCGCATAGCATTATACATGTCTGCAAGGAGATGTGTTTTGCATTATGGGAGATACTAAGACAAGGAGTGATGAGAGCTTGGTCCACCTTTACCACGAGTCCTAAAGATACTTCAGGTGCATACTTTGTGTGCTTACAGAGTTTATTATTGCTGATTTTTGTACCAAACGTATTGCAAAAGTTATTCAATTTATTCAGAAGTATAACATCATCTTCATAAAGTAGAGGTAGGATCAACATTGCCAATTTTGATATCAGATTTAATACCACTTTCCTTCATAATGTGAACCATGTAGATAATGTGCACCCTTATTGACACCTGATTTAACAAAAACAGAGGATTTGAAATTGGAAGTGATCACTATTTAGTCTTGAGCAGGATAAAATTGAATTTCATATTGAAAAGAATAACATGTAAGAAAGTTTTAAAGCGAATAAAAGTTGAGCAGCTCTCAGATGTGAGCTGTTGACTAAAATACACAAAGATTATTGAAGAAAAAATGAAAGAGTTTGAGAACAGGAATCAAACCTTGGAGATTCAGTGGCAAACTCTGAAGAAAACATTGATGATTCTGCCAGAGAGGCATGTGGTGAGGTTGTCTGTAAGGATAAAAAAAATCAGAACTCCCTGGTGGACACAGGAAGTTAAAGAGGCAGTGAAGGAAAAGAAGAAAGCATACCAAAAGTTCCTGTCAAATAAGTCAGATTGTGCTCTTAGAGAATATAGAGACAAATGCAATAATGCTAAACACTGTGTAAAACTAGCTAAACAAAAGTCATGGGAGGACTTTGGCAAGAATATAGAAAATAAATATCAAGAAGGTGGCAAAATATTCTGGAGGTTGTTGAAGAAGCTTAGGAATGGAGGAAAGAGTGCTATAAAAGGAATTATAGATGGTAAAGGTGACGTGAAAACGGGAGAAAAAGATATCCTTGAATTATGGAGTAATTACTTTGAAAAACTGCTAAATGAAACATGCAGTGATGACAGCACAGTGGTAAAAAACACTGACCAGGCATGCAGTCAGGAATACATATCCATACTTGAAGTAGAAAAAGCCATCAAAGGCTTGAAATGTGGAAAGGCAGCAGGAGTAGATATTCGACCTGAAATGCTGAAGTATGGCGGTATAAAAGCCTTGCAGTGGCTGCTTTGCATAGTTCAGAATGCCTGGACAGAGGGACGAATTCCCGACGATTGGACTAGAGCTCTCATAGTACCCATATATAAAAAGGGAAATAAAAGTGCATATGAGAATTACAGAGGTATTTCCCTACTGAGTGTTCCTGGCAAGATCTATGCAAGTATACTTGAGAAACGGTTGAGAAGAATTGTGGAAGAAAAGCTTGGTGAAGAACAAGCTGGATTCAGGCCAAATAGAGGCTGTCATGATCAGATCTTGACTTTACGACAAATAGTCGAGAAAGCATGGGAATATAACAAAGATCTGGAAAAGGCATATGACAAGGTGCCAAGAGAGAAGCTATTCAATACGCTGCAGTTATATGGTGTCAATGGGGCATTATATCAAGCAATACTTAGTCTTTATTTGAGTTGTAAGTCAGCAGTTAGAATTGAAGGAAGTACAGGAAGATGGTTTAATGTTAAATCTGGTGTGAGACAAGGATGTACATTATCTATATGGATCACATTATGAAGGAAAGTGGTATTAAACATGATATCAAAATTGGAGATGTTAATGTCAGCTCTTTGCTTTATGCAGATGATGTTATACTTCTAAATAAATCTGCTACAAGTCTGCAAGATTCTCTGACTAAATTGAATAGCTGTTGTAATAGATATGGTATGAAGGTCAGCAATAAAAAGACAAAGACAATGAAAATAGGCAGAATCATTGAAAATGTCAACTGTGTTGTGAATGGAAAACCTGTGGAACAAGTAAAACATTTCAGCTATTTAGGCACGATTTTTACTGAAGATGGTAAATTAAATATAGAAATAGACAACAGAATCAGCAAAGCTGGTATGGTGGGAAGTAAATTGAATAAATTCATATGGAATAAGAGAGAAATTAGTCGGAACACTACATTAGCTGTATACAAGACAGTGTTCAAACCAGTTTTAACTTATGGATCTGAGAGCTGGGTCAGAAGTAAAACACTTGACCAAAGACTAGAGACCACAGATATGAGAGCCCTGAGAAAGATCATAGGCGTGAACAGATGGCATCAATGGCAGTATCATATTAAAAACGAGGATATTAGGAAAGAACTTGACATTGTCAGCATCCAGGAATGCGTTAGCAGAGCTAATCTCAGGTGGAATGGTCACTTAAACAGAATGGGCGAAGAAAGATTAGCAAAACAAGTGTTCTCTGCCAGGTTGGCAACAAAACGACCCAGAGGAAGACCAAGATATAGGTGGATTGATACGGTACAAAGTGCTTTAGACGATAGAAATATAAGAATAGATAATGTTGGAGTGTTGACAAGTAACAGACTGATTTGGAGGAAAATTGTAGATAGGAAATTAATAATGATGTAATTTTTTTCATGTAGTACTATCATATCCTGTACACCCCCTTGAGGGTACATGGCAGGAATTTGATGATGATGATGATCTTCCTCTACCTTCTTTTGGAGCATCATATTCCTCCAATTTACACTGACTACAAACACGTGACTCATTACATGCCTCAATGCACTTTGCCCTTTACTGAAACATTATTTTATAAATCAGTTATATACATGTATCATTTAAAAAGTTTGTTATGTTTTCTAAATTAAGTCCTGTTAAATATTAATTCATAATCATCAATTTCCTGATATGCAGCCTCAAGGGTTGTTCATTTCATCATTACTAATGTCCTGTCATCAATTTTCCTCCAAATTATTCTATTGCTTGTAACACTCCATTATTATCAGATCTTATATTTCTAACTTTCAGAGAACTAACTAGATCAATCCATGTAGATCTCAGTCTTCTCTCTGGATCTTTTTCTTGACATCTCGGTTTGCAAACCTTTCCTTTCCCATTCTGTTG
Organism: Typopeltis vanoorti; assembly: GCF_054136105.1. Taxonomy (NCBI): domain Eukaryota; kingdom Metazoa; phylum Arthropoda; class Arachnida; order Uropygi; family Thelyphonidae; genus Typopeltis; species Typopeltis vanoorti. Next base: position 14,566,283 of record NC_143569.1, read on the forward strand.
GAGTGAACACTTTAACTGCTCACACTTACCTTAATGTGCTGGTATTTAACAATATCAAGTTCCTTCCTAAGATTCTGATATTAATGCCATATAACTTGTCACTCCCCTAATTTTCTTAGAACTCCCATATCTGTGATCTCCAGTCTTTAGTCAATTTCTAACCCAACTCTCAGATTCATAAGTTGGTTTGAACTCTGCACTTTATACTATTATACTTTATAATTGTTTTCAAATTTTTATGAAAAATCGGCAATAAAAAGACCAAAACTTACAAAATAGGCAGGAGCATAGAAAACTTCAAAATTTTATACAAAATTTTACACACGCTAGTTTAGTTTGTTTTAACTAATTTCTCTCTACAGATTTATTCAAAGTGCTCACCACCATACCAGCTGTACTTATTCTATTATCTATTTCCATATTTAATTTGTCATCTTCAATAAAAATTGTGCTAAATAGCCAAAATATTTTGTTTTATAGGTTCTTGTTCTCCGCTGAAAAAGTGGTTGAAGTTTTCTATGCTCTAGCCTATTTTCTGTGTTTTGGTCTTTTTATTGCCGATTTTTCATAAAAATTTATTGCAGCTCTTATACAATTTAATTACAGAATCCTACACAGTTGCAGATTCGCTCAGTACTATAATATGATATGCTTAAGCAAAGAGCTAAGTTTCACATATCTGAGTCATCATCAAATTCCTGCCATGTACCCTCAAGGGGTGTACAGGTTTAATGTCACTTTCTTTTATGATGTAATCCATATAGATGGTTTGCATCTTGGGTCTTACATCATACTACATTCCTGCACCTCCTTCTTCTATTCTAATTGCTAATTTACAATTTAAATATAGAAATATTCCATTTACCCCATATAACTGTAGCATTCTGAACAACTTTTTTCTTGACATCTTGTAATTGTAATATGCTTTTTCCAGATCTACAAAACTTAAATACAGATCCTTGTTTATATGCACGCAATTTCTCATAAAGTGAAAATTTGATTTTGGCAGCCTCTATTTTTTTTGAACCCAGCTTGTTCTTCTCCAAATTTTTCTTATTTAAATATGCTTGCATAAATCTTACCTCAAAGTCTTTGACAGGATAGAAAACATGCCACCTGTGCCACTGGCAATTGTGCCTTCTGATCCCCAATGTTGGGTGTAACCATTGTGCTTCTCCTCTTTCTCACTCCAATGGTTGATGTCTGGCTTGATTCCTCTTTTCAAACTCCTCCACAGATGATGAAGGCAAATCATCTCCTCCTTTATTTAAAGCATTGTCGTGCATGCCTTCTGTGACTGTCTTTCAGAAAGATATCAGAAAAATCTTGGAAAACCAAAAGGCAGTTGGCCACCTGTTGTGCTCAAAGGATCTGCTCTTGAACTAACACCTGTTCTTTATCATCTGTACACTACATTATACTCAGTTGGCATCCACTCTACAGCATGGAATTAAGGCCAGTATAGCTAATTACTAAAAAAGAAAAGAAAAAAATGTGATAAATGTCTGCCATCAAGTTATCGACAGTCAACTTCTTTGACACCTGGAGAACTGTCAGCTAATTAGTGCCTGCCAATCTAGATTCAAAGATCTCCTAGCCCATGAAAAGGTTTGGAGAAAGTTGTGCCATTGCACTTAGATCTCTTGAAATGCATTTGATAGGATCTGGCATTAAAGGATTCTCAACAAATTACCATCATATGGACTGCCATCCTTCCTTTGTAACTGGGTTGCCAGTTTTCTCGCAAATCAATCGGTACAGGTAATGATGGAGGGTGTTCTCCATTCAGATTTTCCAGTTAATGCAGGTAACCCTCAAGGCTCTGTCATTTCACCCAACCTCTTCCTGATATTTTATAAATGACCTGCTCTCATTGACTGCAAATCCTCTTCATAGTTTTGCTGATGACAGCGCACTCTCCATTCTTATCTGTAATAAGAGCCCTGAATGCTGATTTCTGCTCCACCTTGATTGGAATGAAAACAACCCAGTCACCTTTGCTTCAAAACAACCCAGTCACTGCTTCCAAACCACAGTACTCCTCATTTTCTATATTCTATATAAAAAGACCTCAAAATCTTCTCCACTTACTTTTGATAATGCTCTCCCTCGTTTCTTGGACTGACTTACATCAAACCTTTCCTGGAATAATAATGCCACATCCAAAAAAACTTTGCATCCTTTTTCACTGAAGACAGAACTTCTCTTATGACCAGTTACTTGATTATGAATACGAGTTTACTCTGACGTTTGTTTACAGTTTTATGCTGCAAGGACTAATATGGCCAACTATAAGGGTCAAAGCAGCAGACAAATATAAATAAACAGGTATAGATAAAAAAAGATAAGCATGAAAAAAGTATACATAAAATAGTGCAAAACCAATTGTAAAACACAGGTAAAAACAACCTTGTGCAAATAAAATAATGCAAACAATCTATATATAGTGAAAAATATTGATTTTCTGTAAAAATGTATAAAAAAAACCTTGGTTAGTCTGATAAAATCTGCCTGAGCATATATAATGACTCAGAGAGATTATGTATACAACTAAAATAGTGACTGCACTTGGCGAAATATGGGCAATCAATTAAAATATGACTGATCATTAGTCTACTACCAAAGAACTCGCATACAGGCATGTCATCACCCCTCAGTTGAAAGGAGTATGTGAGATGGCTATAACTTATAGGAAGCGAATTTAAGAACAACTTCCTCTTTATGGACCCTGCATAGACTGAATTGTTACAATTTAATTTTAGTGAGCTTATTATTGGCCTCTCTATTCCATGATGACTGCCACTGGAATAAGTTCCTGTCTTATGATCTGTATGCAATCAGTGTAAGCTTGAGAATGAGCTGCAGTATCTGCAGCCTCATTTTCCTTAATTTCAGTGCAGCTTGGAATCCAACAGAAGCATACATTCAATGTGGCTTCCATAACTAAGAAAGCACATGTTGGATCCGAGAGAGAGAGTTCTGGTATGTATATATATATATATATATATATATATATATATATATTATGCTCCTTGGGTAGTAATCCAGTTGTATGTGTTTTAAAGCAAGCTCTATACAATGCAGCTAGAGCTTGCTTCAAAGTTGTTACATTATAGCAGGATCTGAGCAGATATTGTGCTGTCTGGAAAAACAGCAAAAGATCCCACTACAGCCTTTGATTTTGAATCTTCAATGCAAAACAGGCAGAAAATCAGAGTTTTCAATTTTATAAGCTTGAAACAGCTGCTTATAGACAACAGGAGTGGCAAAAAATGTATGTAGTCTGCAAAAAAGAAAAGCTGCATGGTGGCACGTACGAAAGCCATATTGACTATTCCCAACATCTAGAGCATGAGACAGCTTTTATACACAAGCCAAAGGATTGTATAGAAGTCTGATGGGTGTTATACATCCATATGGGATGGTCTAGCAGGGATTTTATTTTCATAACATAATAGAGAATTTGTCATTTGTCTCAATGTACATACTAGGGATTGGTGAAGTACAAAATGCTCAGTTGATATTCACTGGTGTATAAAAAGAACATCATACTTAAAAACATAGAGCAAAACTAATTCTTCAAGGCTGATGCTTTGTTAATTGGACAATTCATCAGAGAAAGTGGAGGTGGCTAGGTCATCAACTAATTCTTCAAATTCAGGCACTGCAATAAAGCATTCTGAGGATGGCTCACTAGATGCATAATAGAAGGGTCTAGGCTCACCTTTTTTTTTTTTTAGGGGGGGGGGCAACAAGAAAGGACTTCTTTAAAAATTTGTACATTACATCCCATCCTTCTTAGTATACACAGTTTGCTTTTCTTTGCCTTATATAAATTTCTCAGTAGCTAACAACTACAGCTAGCATCTTATTAACAAAGGCAAATGCCTGTGCCAATATTTTTCACTGTAAACTTTTTTTTGGTGTGTGGTAGGGGAGACATCTTCTTTTCTCTCTTCTTATTCTGAAACTTTCTGTGCTTCTAACTGTATAAGATCTTCATTTGAGAGCTTCTTCCACCAACTGCTCTGCATCCTGTCAATTCGAACTCTATCTTGTTACCAATCTCACATAATGCTTCGTCAAATCTCCTGTGAATGTATTAACATATATTTTAAGCAGTTTCTTCCAAACATTATTCATGTATTTTCCTCTTGCTCCATGCTACTTCTTCATTCTTTGTACAGTGCAAGATATATTCCTTCTAATAGTTTCCAAGGGTTTTCTCAGTGGTAGCAAAACCTGAGCAAACTTATTTCTTAAATATGCCTTGAAGACAGCAATACTGGCCGTATTGTAGTTTTTATTCTTTTTAACAGTATCTTTAAAAAATGAACTTACGGAGATACAGTATATATGATTATGTTCACTTTGCTGCTAGCTTCTTAACAACAACTGTTATTTCTAAGGACTCCGATATTTTCAAAGATACTCACTGACTGCAGCAATTCACTTATTTTTTGTCTTCCACAAAATCTCCAATGAACATATGTTTAAGTAACCACATACCTCAGAATAGCTGTGTTCACACGTTCTATAATATTAACAATGTCAAGTTCCTTTCCAGTATCTTCATTTTCTCGCAAATGTCTGGGGAAGGAGCGTCCTAGGTTCGATTCCTGTCAACGACGTGAAGAGGAGCTGAAAGATCTTCCTCAGCCATAGCCAAGTTAGTCAGTCTAGGGCGTGGACAGCAGTGTTTTCCCCCCTAGTTTATCTGGGGTTTTTTCATCCTGCAAGCAGGCAAACCGGCCTCGTGAATACACAGGCTACAGTCAAAAATGCTGCATACTTAATCCCTCATTAGGAGGGCTCAACCAGTCCTAAGGGGCAGTCAAGGAACGGGGGAACCCCACTCGAATAAATAAAAATCTTCATTTTGAATAAAGCTTTCAACAGAGATCACTTGCTCTTTGAACTAATTTCTCGTATCTCTAGTTTCTAAGTCTTTGATCAGCTACAGTCATTCTTCTTCATGGAATGACTGTAGGTTTAATGGAATGAATACAGCACAGAGAAACAAACACACATTTAATGGATCCTATATTTCTTCTGTCACAGCGACACTGTCAAGGTTCCAATCTTCATTTTGAATTGTAAAAGCCCATACATACACACACAAACCAATAAGTGGAGGAAAGGCTAAAAGCCTGAAGTCCTGTGAGAGACAGAAGGGGCCAAGAAATTAAAGTTTCCCACAATCATATTTAAACATTAGGTAGCTTTTTCAAATCTGCTGCTGATTCTAAAAAAAGTCAAGCTTATATTTGTTACTGTGAAAAACTAGTTTTTTTTCTTTTTTTCCCCCATTTGATTCTGTGCAAAGTAATCAAAAGCATGGTCAGCTAGACCTGACGGATCATAGTTGTGGCAGCAGATGTATTTCTTGTGTTCTCTAAGGCAAATTTTGAATCTCCCAGTATGACAGATCATATTAACCATAATATGATCAGTTGAAAGAACAAAGAACCTTTTAAAAACCTGGAACAAATAGTGAGAGGGAGTGGATCCTTAGGAGAAAGAACAGATAAGGGAAACAATCCTCAAATGAGGTTTGAAAGCAATGCAGAGATTATATTTCTTTAGAGCTCTGGCTATTTTTTCTGAGAGGACCTGGATAAAGGGAATAATAATAGCATTACTGTAGTCTGTATGTTGAGAGGGATGTAAGGAGATGGGAAGAACAACCAATTTGTCAATCTTTTTGGCATTGTAGCTTTGGACAGGAAGGTCTGGAAAATAAAGGAGTGTTCAGATGAAAGGGAAGTTTGGGTGGTGCAGAGGCTTGAGGCTCTAATGACAAGCATTTTGTCAAAAGATTAGAGCAGTGATTTTCAATCAGTGTGTCGCAAAAGGTTCACAGGTGTGCTGCCAGCTTTTGATATAAAGGAATAAAAATTGATATAAAAGAAGTTTTCTGTGCATTTTACTACAAAGTATATAAGGAGTCAATGTTTATGTTGCATTGAACGGAATTGTTAGAGTGAATAAAATATATGATTATATTGATATAATATATATTTCTTATACCTGCTATTATAGGTATGCATCGTTATATGTGTTTATAGGTTCCTCCAGTTGTGTGACAATTATAGCATATGCTGTGCTTGCAATGTAGTGTCGCCACTGTATAAAGACGAGACAGGTTTAATCATTGAACAACTGAAGTCTTTGAGCATTCATTTTTCTCGCCGACACAGCTTAATTGGTTTCAATTCTATAAGATCTGTTTAGTTGTGTTTTAACAGTGTTGAATTTTAATGAAAACTATGAGTGCTGCACTTTTAAAACGTTACGAGACCCATATTTTCTTTTAACTGGTAAGAGTCAATTCATTATTTTATTTATTGATTTTTTTTTTTTTTGACAAAGATCCATTCAACATGCACAAGTTTCTAATTAAGAAACAAAAATTAGATGACAGTGAAGTAGTAAGTGATGTTAATACATCTAAAACCATTGTCTGCCAGAACAATGGAGATTATTTGTCATTCAGCTTTATTTCCAGTGAAGATAATCCACCACATCCTCACGTGTGAACGATTGATTGATTTGCTAGTTTTTTTGCCCGTGAGGGCAAAAAACTAGAAAATCAATCAATCATTCCTAGCAAAATGAAGAGACATTTGCACGAGAAACCAGTGAAATACTTCAAAAGACTTGCCAGGCAAAAAAAAAAAAAAAAAAAAAAAAAAAAAAAAAAAAAAAAAAATTGTGACAATATCAGAAAAAGCAGAAGCAAGTTACGCTGTCATTGAAATAGTTATCAAAAAGATGAAATCTCACACAATCGCAGAATCTGTTGCTCCTGTCGGCCCTTGAAAATCCAGGGGGGGGGGGGGGGGGGGATTTTTGTGCCAGACCGTACCCATATCTGCAGCAGGTCTCCAAGGTGAACAACCTCTAGTCGATAGAGTAATGTAGGTAAGGGAAGTCAGTGAGACAGATCTGTGAACTTGAGCCTGGACCAGTGTCAGGGCCTTCTCATGGAATGCCTCAGCTGCATGCTGTCGGATGCCTCATCTGGCCTGACAACTTACAGCCAACTCAGAACTGACACAGACCAGGGGAATCCGACTGTCTAATTAAAACAAAGTAATTTAATGGTCCATTCAGAGGTGTTGCTGCCAATGTGCTTCCTGGCCAGTGGTTTGAACATTTAAGTGAGAGAATATCAATCAAGGTCAGTGATATAGGACAGAACATAACTCTCATTGCTACGGATGATCTTTAGAGGTAGTGAGTAGAGCCCTGGTTCTGCTGGTCATATAAGCTAGCCAATTTATATGACGCTCTCTATAGACAGTAATTTATCAGAGGGAGCTTTATAAATAAGGTGCATAAAATAGCACCTAAGAAAATCCTGTGCAGAAGGCCAGGTTTGGCATGCCTCTTTGAGTATCCTGTAGAGAGAGAGAGAGAGAGAATGCTGAGTGCTACTCTTGGAAACATGTCACCTCACCCACACACCTAGGTGCTGAGCTATCGTAGGGAAATTGGCTATCTAGTAAGCATTGTTAGATTTTTAATGAGGTGGTGTATTCCATTCAACCCTAACACCCTGTGCCCCATCACAGCAACCTGCCACGAATGAATTAATGTGAAAATAATATTCATAATATGAAAATAACAATCTCAAATAAAAGTAGATGGGGATATAGCAACTAGAAATAAGATAGATTTAAGCTAGTATTTAAGTTAGGTTAAGATGAGCTTGTAAATCATGTGTTTGGCAAATTAAAGAGATACTGGAGAGGTGCGAGTTCCACTGGCCAACTCTGTGGTTGGCCCTGACCTGGTGTTAGTGAGGTGCCAGACTCCATAATTGCTCTTTAGCTGCTTCTATTAAGGGAAGTCAAAGGTTGGTTAGTGCATAGCCATGTCATGCTTTGCATACATTTCGAGCTGAATGCCTTTAGGCTCTTGATGTGGGGATTATGACTGAACATCTCTGTTATGGTGCAATCGCTTTGGTGATGAGGCCACTAGAACGGAAGCAACAAGACAGTTATTGAGATTATGTGGCTGCTTCCTATGCCGCACCATATCATCTGAAAACCTAAGTACCAGTCTGGATGTCGTGCTTAGAAAAGCAGCCACCTGCAATCTATTGAGACTCATCCTCTGATTTTTCTACTTCAAGTACTGATAAGTATTATGTAAGTGGTAGAAAATATTTAAGATGAATATCCAATGTGCAGAATAAACATCAAATTACAAGCCCTAATCAGCTGCTGCCTTCCTTTGTCAGTCTACTTTAGGCAGAGTAGGCTGACCTCAAAAATTCACTATAACAGACTGTTTATTTGGTCCCTAAAAGTTTGCTACTTTGCAAGGTGAATTTTATATATGTGATCTTAGACAACTTTCATCATTAAACAACAAATTACATGATAACCACAGTAATTAACTTTAATGAAAGTGTAAATATTTCATACTGAGAATAACAGTGCATCATCAATGTATAGAAACAAGTAACTCAAAGAACAGAAATACAAGGTACATACAATAATTGGTTTACCAATTAAAAACAGCTGCTGCAAGCTGGAAATTAATAATATTAAAACTATTTATTGATGTTTACATAAAATGAGAACCTCACAAACTTTTTTTTTGGGGTGGGGAGATGATTGTTCCGATTCAGGTTAGGCCAACGTAAAAAGGCTTTGCAACTTTCTTTGAAAAGGCAGTTCATATTTAAAACTGCTTCTATAGAGAAACGAGCTTCATCCCACAGGATACTGTGCCTTTTGAGATTTCGCGTATTCAAAGTAATATTGATGTTCATTAATTCTTTCTTCCATAGTACAGCCACAGCCCAGCATATGTCAAATTACATTCACAAGGATTCTGGTAAACCAGCTAATGATAGAGGTGACAGTTTGTCTTTCGTAGATAGGAAAATATGTGGGAATAAGGTGATACTTCTTCAGATTCTACCAAATAGGTTCAGAGATACTAGAAATATAAGGGATTGGAACTCTGCAGTCTGTTAAAGAATCCTTAGATGTTGGAACATACGAGTCAAGTATGTGCTGGATTTGATGAGGGTTGCAACCATTTAATTCCATTAAAATTTTGATAGTGAGAAGTTCTTGTTGTAAGCATGAGGGAGAGGGGCATATATTATATTATGTGCACTATTAATTAAAGACTTGATAACATCAATTTTTTGAGAGGTGTGATCAGCAGACTTTTGATGAATTTATCTGCCAGTAAAGGTAGGTTTAATGTCAATATTATGCTGTTCATATTTAAAATCTGGAGAAGCTTCGTCCCACAGTATCCTGTGGGACGAAGCTTCTCTGTAAAATTTTAAATATGAACTGCCTTTTCAAAGAAAGTTGAGAAGACTTTTAAGATTGGCCTCACCTGAATTGGAACAATCGTCTCACTCTCCCCAAAGTTTGGGAGATTCTCATTTTATGTAAACATCAAAAATAGTTTTAATATTATTTATTAATATATTAATTTCTATCTTGCAGCAACCATTTTTAATTGGTAAACTGGCTGTTGTATGCACCCTGTATTCCTGTTCTTTGGTTTGCTTGTTTCTACACACTGAGAATATACTGATATTTCCAGTACGAAATAACTATACTTAATTACTGTGGTTATCGTGTAATTTGTTGTTGTTTATAGTTATGCCACAGGTACTTTTAAAGTTTGTTTCATCATTAAGATATACTAAAATATACCTATTAAGGTTATCTCTCTTTTTTACTTACTTGCATTTTAAATCTAGAAAGACAGCAGGGATTAGAAAAATCATGTTCAGACAGTTTATCAGGATGAAGTACATAACATAACAAAACTTCCTGAAAGAGAAGAACAAGAAAATTACACTAGGTAGTTTCTTTTCTTATTAAAAATTAGAAATATACATATGACTAACACAGTAGATGCTCTTGAATTAAGACTGTTCACTAATAAAACTAAAATAAATAATTCATTACAGTGATAGAAAAAAAGGCAGAGATAGTCCTTATTAATGGCTTTGTAGGTGTCTAAATTCATTTGCTTGCATAGTACCAGGCAACACAAAACAAGTCAATTATAGGTTTCATTTTAAATCACCTACTAGAGGAACTTTTTCCTAGAACTTGCAGATAAAAATATTAGGGTTTAGGGCTACAAGATGACAGCTTTGAAGGATGGAGACTGGTTGCCCACCTCTTATTGAAAACTTATTAGTAGTACTGAAGGAGTTCTGCCTACTTCCTTGTTGCCAGTTTTCTCTTAAGAACATAATGAGGATATTAGACAGGAACTCAGCATTCAAGAATGCATAAGCAGAGCTAATCAACAGCAGTATGGTCAACATGAACAGAATGGAAGAAGAAAGGTTAGCAAAACAGATATTTGATGCTAAGATGACAGGAAAAAGGCCCAGAAGGAGACGAAAATCTATATGAATTGATTTAGCAGAAGTCTTCTAGAAGATCAAAACTTAAAACATGATAGTATTGGAGTGCTAACAATTAAGAGACTAATTTGAGGAGATTAACAATAATGTAAACTTAATCATATAGCACTGTCATAGTAGCCTGTACACACCTTGGAGGTACACATCAGGAAATTGATAATATGTCTATGAGAGAGATAAGGAGGATCATTTTATATTTCCAGCATAATTACATACCTGACTTGATCTATTTATTAATTTTTCTAACAGAACAAAGTCATTGTTGCAGTTCTGAAGATGCTAAGACACTACTTTACACAAGAAAATAATTAGCTTTCAAAACTAAAACAAAACCAAAGTTCACCTACGGAATTTTGGTCGAAAGTTTTTTACAATCCGTAAGTTCCTATTTTAACAACAGGATATGTTGTTAAAATAGGAATTGTTACTTTTTCAGGCATCTCACACATACATGCATATATACAGGTAACTGTCAATACAGAAAACATTATATAAAAAAAAAATCATTCCCTATACCAAATTGCAGAAACTTCCATATAAAGTTCCATAGGTAAATTTGATGATGACTTATTCAGCAGAATAAGCCATCACCGAATTTAGGAACAAACAAGCAAAACTGTATTCAAACCAATTTCAACATGTGAATGATACTTCAGATCATATTAAAATAGTGATATTATAAAGGGGTTGCTAAAAGGTCAAAGCTAGATTACTGAGAGGGAACCTCTGCATAGCTTTTTAGGAACTGATGGGGCTTCTGACCTAATATCCAATCTTCACCTTCTTGCAGTACAACCCATTAGGATGTATTCACCTAGATGATGAATAGACATGAATAGAAATTTTGGATTTAGCCAACCAAATTGTATTCTTAATGGCTTAAACCAAAATAAAATGATTGTACAAGGTGGAATTTCTTGCTGGGTAAGGCATTGTCCAATTAAACAAGACACCTGATGTTTTTCATCAGGGAACCAAGGAGAACAGTGAAGATTGACTACTGGAAAAAAACACCAATACAACAACAGCAGAATTCAAGATTGGTACCACTAGCATAAGAAGTATCAACAGAAAAGAAATTAAACTAGTAGAAGATTAAAGCAGCACTAGATCAACATAAGAGGCCTTACAAAAAGAAAGAAGACAAACAGGTGAGATTCTTCTAAATAACAAATAAAAGATGCTATATTCAGGCAATAATGATCAGGAAAAAGGAATAGCTATAATAATCCACACTAAATACGAGGATAATCTTAAACGGTAAGCAATATCAAATAAAATGATGGGGAATTGGACAATGAGACCTATTTGTGTCCTTTGCCCCCACCCACACATAATTCTACTAAGGAATTAGAAAAGCTAGCGCGCACGCACACACACACACACTGAAAAAGGAAAAGTTAGTCTTCGTTGGAGATCTAAATAGTAGAGTAGGAAATGATTATCACACACAAAAAGTTTTGGGACAATTTGAAGAAAAGAGAAACAGAGCTAATAATAATAAAAAAAAAATTAAAAAAAAAGAAGAAATGACTCAAATCACTGGCTATGTTATCAATAATGATGTCATCATGTTGGTCAGGACACAACAGTATACAGAGAATCTGAAGCAGAAGTGACCACCATTTATTTTTGAGCAGGATAAATTTGAATATCACTTTGAAAAGAAAAATAATAAAAGTTGAACAGCAGTTGAGGTGGACTGTGGACTCAAATGCACAAATATTATTCAAGAAAAAAATGATAGACTTTGAAAACAAGAACCAAACCAAAAATATCAGTGTGAAACCCTGAAGAAAACATGGATCAGCCAGTCATGTGCTGAGGTTGTCTGCAAGGATAGAAAAATCAGAACTCAATGGTAGACTCAGTAAGTTGAGGCAGTCAAAGAAAAGAAGAATGCATATCAAAAGTACCTGGCAAGTCAGCATGTGCTCTAAAATAATAGAGAGAAAATGTTAGCAAGAAAATAAAACTAGCAAAATGAAAGTCATGGGAACACTTTGGTAAGAACACAGAAGATAAATATCAGGAAGGTGGCAAAATATTCTGGAGGCTATTGAAAAAGCCTAGAAGTGGAGGAAAGAGTACTGTAAATGGAATCAAAGATGATAAAGACAGCATAAAAACGAAAGATATTTTTGATGTCTGGAGTAATTTGCTTTGAAAAATTGCTAAATGAAACAAGCTGTGATAGCATGGTGGTAGACAGCACTCAACAGGAATGCAATCAGCGATATGTATCAGTACACAAAGTACAAAAACCTGAAATGTGGAAAGGCAGCTGGAGTAGTGATATTCGAAGAGAAATGCTCAAATATGGATGTATAAAAGTTTTGCTCTACAGTGCAAATGCCATGGTCAAAAGATCAGATTCCAGATGACTGGAATAGAACTCTCATGGTATTCACTGAATGTAAGAATTACATGGGAATTTCCATCTTAAGTAAAATTCTCAAGTAAGTATACTTAAGAAAAATTATGGAAGGAAAGCTTGGAGAAGAATAAGCTAGGTTCATACTAAATATACTTTGCCAGGATCAGATTTTGATCCTGGCAAAGGACTCATGGGAATATAAAAAGGATTGTATTTAAGTTTTGTAAATCTGGAAAAGGTATATGACCAGGGCGGCATAAATTAAGTTAAGGAGATAATAAATTCTTCATTATTTCAAAGCCCAATAAGAAACGCGAAGATCGAAATCAAAGCGTTTCATGCTGAAGAACTTCCAGCAAGTCCAAGCATAAGTCAACACCTGGTAGTAGAACAGTAGGCCATAGTTTATGCCATCAAACTGGATATGGAATGCTTTGTGCTGTTTCACTATTGTTGGGACTCATCAGGTGGAACAAGACTTAAAATCAGTAAAACAGCTGCCCTTGTTTAAATGAATGTTAGTTAAAAAAAATTTGAGAAAAAAGGATAGTAAAATTAGCCTGTTTTAATCTCCTTTAGCATAGACAGACTTGTTCAAGATGATTCTATAAGTTCATTGTCTCTTCTCGATTTATAGCCAACACGATACTAATTCAATGCAGATTCTGTTGTCATGAGCGAAATTAATATAAAAACTGCATTGCAACAGCATCAAAAACGTAAAAAGAAACAATTGGTTTTTCCTTCCAAAGCGCCTTTCTAATGATACATCAAAGCAATTTCATCTGAGGTTACTTAACCCTAATTATAAATGATATAATCACCAAATTAAATGATGACACACGTCAGGATATAAATTACTCTTGGAAAATATCTGAAAACTTCCTTTTTAGGAATATAAATCATAAAAACAGGTACAAGGAATTGATATTCGCTACTTCCTGATAAAATTTTGCAATACTTTCAGCATAATCTTTCTTGATTATATCATTCATGTCATTTGTTTTTTTTAAGCACGTTGCGTGACTCAATTGACATCCACCGCCATGTTAGGTTAACTCGAGATGACAGTTACAGAATTTTGAGAAAAACACCAATGATGAATGCTAAAACACACTCCATAAATAAACCCATATTCAGAGACACATTTCTAATGTTTTTTGCTGCTTTGTCAGATCAATCTGTTTCTAAAATGTATCATTGGTTGACATTAGATAGTAGTGGACATGCCTCTGGAATCTTAGGGGACTGTAAACATTCTGAATTGATTTCTTCCTTCACAGTTTATGGCATCTGTCTGCCAGCCATGGTACCACATGTGCAAGGTCATAGGAAACTAACTACAGTTCAAACGTGAGTCTATTCTTAAGTTCTTTGCCTTAGGCTTAACTGCAAGCGTCTTATCAGCTGGCTGTGTTTACACTGATTGATGCAGCAGAAATAAACACTTTTTTTTTTTTTTTTAAGATTGCAGAAATAAAACATTTGATCAAAGATATGAAAGTCCAGAAAAAGATCGCTGGAGTGAACAGATGGTATCAGTGACATCATTGAAATGAACATATAAGGAAGGCACTTAACATGATTAGCATTCAGAATGTACAAGCAGAGCTAATCTAAAGTAGTATGGTCACTTAAACAGAATGGGAAAGGAAAGGTTTTCACAAAGCAGATATTTATTCCCAGAATGTAAAGAAAAAGACCTTATGAAAGATCTAGGTATATTGATACAGTGCCTTCGAAGGCAGAAATATAAGATCTGAAAATATTAATGTGAAGGAAAATTGCTGTCTGGAACGTAGTAATGATTTAAACATTTTCATGTAGTACTCTCATAATATTCTACACATCCTTTGAATGTGTGTGTGTGTGTGTGTGTGTGTGTATGTGTGTGCGTGCATGTGAAAGAATGATCATTAACTCAGTTAACATACATATTTTTATAAAGAATTGAATGACTAGAACCGAGATTTAAGTAAAAAGGTTTTAATATAAAAACATGACTAGTTTCGGCTTGTAACAGCCTTCATCAGGTGACATTATAAAAGAAAGAAAAAACACTAAAACACTGAAGCTTAAATAAACTATGAACATCATAGAGAGTCTCTATACATAATTGACATTAAATCGTTGTGGTTGTATTTAAAGCTGTGCTTTCGTTAGTTGTATTGTTGGGAAAGTGCATGCTAGTAGCATCTCAAGTTATTATTTAGATGAACAGGATTGAAGATGATTTCTCTAGATTCCAAGATTTTTCTCTCTAGTTCATCATTGCAATGGAAGATGTTAGTAGATTTTTCCCAGCAGACTTTGTGACTTTCATTTTCATCATTAGGATTAGCTGAGAAAAGGATATGACTTGATAATGCACTGGCTCGCTGTCTCCTGTAAGTGATGTCCCTCATGTGTTCTTCCATACGCAATTCGACAGATTTGTCTGTCTGCCCAAAATAAGGAATATCACAATCACACAATAGTTTATATACACCAGGGTATTTGAGTTGTTGATGACAAGGTTTTGGGTGGCTTATTAAGAAACGGATTTTGGATGTGGAGTGAACAAGGTTCTGATATTGTATTTTCTTAGAACTTTTGTTAATTTATGTGAAACTGTACTTATGTAAGGAATAGATATATTACCTTTGAATCTATATGTTTCTTCTGGGTGATGTCCAGGAGAATTAAGAAGGAATCTTTCAACGATTCTCTTGGAATATCCATTAACTTCGAAAGAAGTTTTGAGATGGTTTATTTCTGTAAGAAATAAAATAAATGTTAGAGGATTTTGAAACCAAGGCCATCTCTTCCTTTATTTTAACACCTAAAGTTTGGAAACGCTATGTAGATGATGTCTTCATTATTTGGAGCCATGGACATGATTCCCTTATGGTTTTCCTCGAGAACATCTCAATAGCCGACATCAAAGTATTAAGTTTACTGCCAAGCTTGAAACAGATAATTCCTTGCCTTTTCTTGATATCAAACTGACCCGCTCTTCTGGTAAACTCAAAATATCGATATATAGAAAGCCCACACATACCAACAGATATCTGCATAGTCAGTCCCATCACTTTCCTCCTCATAAGCTTGGAATAATTTCCACCTTGGGACATAGAGCCCATTTCTCTTCTGGATGACCCAAATAAACCTCTTACAGAAATAAACCATCTCAAAAATTCTTTCGAAGTTAATGGATATTCCAAGAGAAACGTTGAAAGATTCCTTCTTAATCCTCCTAGACATCACTCAGAAGAAACAAATAGATTCAAAGGCAATATATCTATTCCTTACATAAGTACAATTTCACATAAATCAGCAAAAGTTCTAAGAAAATACAATATCAGAACCTTGTTCACTCCACTTCCAAAGATCCGTTTCTTAATAAGCCACCCAAAACCTTGTCATCATCAACTCAAATACCCTGGTGTAAATAAAATATTGTGTGATTGTGATATTCCTTATTTTGGACAGACAGACAAATCTGTCGAATTGCGTATGGAAGAACACATGAGGGACATCACTTACAAAAGACAGCGAGCCAGTGCATTATCAAGTCACATCCTTTTCTCGGCCAATCCTAATGATGAAAACCAAAGTCACAAAGTATGCTGGGAAAAATCTACTAACATCTTCCATTGCAATGATGAACTAGAGAAAAAAAATCCTGGAATCTAGAGAAATCATCTTCAATCCTGTTCATCTAAATAATAACTTGAGCTACAACCAACCAGATTGTCATTCAGCTGTAATCATGTACTGGCGTTCACAAGATGCTACTAGCAAGCACTTTCCCAACAATACAACTAACGAAAGAACAGCTTGAAATACAACCACAACGATTTAATGTCAATTATGTATAGAGACTCTCTATGATGTTCATAGTTTATTTAAGCTTCAATGTTTTTTCTTTCTTTTATAATGTCACCTGATGAAGGCTGTTACAAGCCGAAACTAGTCATTCAATTCTTTATATATATATATATCAGATAATTGATGGTGATATATTCATTATGATATTATAAAGTACCACGACATTATTACAATTCAAGAATGTTCTGTTGTTTGGATTTGCAGAATCTTTTGTGGGATAGAAAAAATAATCATCCCTATATGAAGTCCAGCTAATTCATCTTTGCTGAAGAAACCTATATAAAGGTTCCTCACTTAATAGACAGGATATAAACCTAAGTCTTGTGCATCAAAGGTGTTGATTCTCACTATGAAAACCTTCTGGGGATCACACAGTAATAGTTTGCTAAACTGAATTTCCTTTAGCATCATACTCTAGTGACTTCTGGACTTCAGATATAACTTTTTTTAATAGCCGTAATAGTTTTGAAGTTTGTTATAATGGTGCTTATTACATAGTGTTGATCAACTGTACTTGAAGTTTCAACCAACAAAGACCAAGATGTAGCAAAAATTATTGTTATTATTATTATTACATTATTATGTAACTTAGACTCATTGAGGGAGACCCTAAACATCATGCCAAGCACTATCCAACATTTCTGCAGTACGTATTATACATTGAACTCATTCAGTCATGGCAACAACAGACTCTAGCAACCTATTCCACCCATTTGCCATTCTTCAAACAAAAAGTCTAGTTCTAAACACTCTTGTACAATTTCCAAGGATGGCCCCCTAGTTGTCCCACCACCAGACCTGTTCTAAAAAATTTCCTCTGTATTAATCTTGTAAAAACCCTTCAGTAATTTGTATCTCTCAATCATATCACCCCTTTTCCACTATCAATTTCTGATTGACAGTGGAAAAGGGGTGATATGATTGAGAGATACAAATTACTGAAGGGTTTTTACAAGATTAATACAGAGGAAATTTTTTAGAACAGGTCTGGTGGTGGGACAACTAGGGGGCCATCCTTGGAAACCGTACAAGAAACCCACGAATCTTCAACCTATTCTCATAAGGTTCATTCCATAGACCTGCTACCATCTTGCTTACTCGCCTCTGGATCCTCTCATCGCTAGGAGATCCAGGTAACTAGATGATCTGCGCACAGTAGTCAAGATAGGGTCTTATCAAGGCTTGATAATGAGGAACAATAGCCTTCTTGCCCGTTTTTGTCAAAGTATTCTTTAGTAACCAAATAATCTGATGAGCTGCATTAGCCACTTTTGCTGTATCTCTAAACTTGAGCTCCCTATCCACTAACACTCCCAAATCTCTGGCTCTGTCAATTTCCTGGAGTGCAGTTCCATCAATATGTTATACAGCTAGTAATCTTTTCACCACATAACCTTACACTTTGCCACATTAAATTGACATCTGTTCTCCTTTACCCAAACTGTCAGTCTATCCAAATCATTCTGCAAAATGTTAACATGATCTATATTAACTATTGCTGTACAAATTTTGCATCACTGGCAAACAACTGAACAGTTCCTCTCAGATCCTTTCGTATATCATTCATTTACAAAATAAATAGTAGCATCCCAACAGCAGAGCCCTCTGGCACGACACTAGTCACAGGCCTTCTTCTGAACTCTACTCCTGAATAAACTACTCTCTGATATCTCTCCATCAACCACCCTCTTATCCACCTCACGAACCCTATATCCATCCCCATGTACTGCACTTCATTCATTGGAATTCCATGCGGTATCCTGTCAAAGGCTTTTGTAAAGTCCAGCAGTATCACTGTAAATCCATTACCTTTATCCAACTCTGCTGTCACTGTATTATAAAACATGAGCAAGTTACTGAGGCACAACCGCCTCTTCACAAAACCATGTTTCCCCCCCCCCATACAGTATCCCATTTCTGTCTCTCTTCTTTCCTGTATTTTGTTCAACCTCTCTAGTACCTTGACAACAACTCCTGATATGCTGACTGGTCAGTTATTTGCTACATCAGTCTTGGAGCCTCCTTTATGCAATAGTACTATTTTTCCCCTCTTTCCACTTGCCTATGACTAACCCAGAGCTGCATTAGCCAATTTTGCTGTGCCCTCTAAACTTTAGCTCCTTATCCACTAACAACAACATGGTCAAAAGTGCTGAGAATTCCCTAGCACGTTCACCTAAAATTCGAGCTTGTACTATACACCTCCATTTTATTTACCACAGTTCCCATATAAGTCTTGGCCTCCCTCGTTACTGCAATAACTCCAACTGAATGATATACTCTTGCAAAGTGTTCACTTAGTAATTCGACTAATTCAGTTGCCTCCCTACCATCAATATTCATTAAAATCGTTCTACCATAAACATTCTTCCATTTTACTTACAACATACTGAAAGAATGTTTGGGATTATCTTTGGCATGCACTAAGGTGCCTGCTGATCACCTTTCTCCGTGAATTACCTCCACAATTTTTTTTTTTTTTTTTTTTTTTTTTTGTAGCTCCAGCTTAATGATGATATTCATTCATTTAATTCTCACTTGATTTACTCTCCTGACTCTAGGTATGCAGTCTGCCATTACTTCTCTCAAACACTTCTTTACCACTTACCATGCACTCAACATTCATCCCTTGCAGTTTCACATGCCATGGCACTAATCCAAACAATCTCCTAAACTTTTCATACTTACTAGCCCTGTAATTCCACATATTTAGCCACCTCCCAGGTCAAAACCATATGATCAAGCTCACCAATTGGTGGCAACATGGTCATTTTGGTTATAGACAAATTCTCAGATGCAATTACTAGATTGAGCACTCTCAAATCCCTAGTATACAAGACGTGTTCAAAAAAAATATTGAACTTTTGCTATAAAGACTTTATTGCTCATTTTACAACATTTTAAGCACTGTCCCCCTTCAAAGTAGTCCCCTCCACTGGCAATACACCATTCCCAACGTTTCTTCCATTGTTGGAATTCCTGGAATGCAATTTCTGTGATGGCACACAGTTCTCTTATTGCATCTTCTTGAATCTCCTCTATGGTTTGGAAACAACGCCCTTTCAAATTGGTTTTAAGTTTGGGAAACAGGAAAAAGTCTGTGGGATGCTTAAGGGTCAAAGCTGTATAAGTGAGAGGAGACCTCCACATAGCCTTTAAAGGAATGTGGAGAACCGACCAGGGCTTCTGACCTAATGTCCAATCCTCACCTTCTCGTGGTGCACCCAGTTGGGTATCTACCTGGATACTGAATGAACAAGGATGGGCTGGCAATTTGGGATTTAGCCAACCAAATTGTATTCCTATTGGTTAAACCAAAACACAAAATGATGGTACAGCATGACGAAATTTCATGCCAGCTAGGGCGTCGCCCGGTTAAACAAGGCCCCCCGTTGTTTTCACCAGGGAACCAGGGTGAACAGCGAAAAGTCAGCTACTGGAACAAATCTGAAAACACACCCCAACTCAACATCACCAGAGTTAAAGATCGGTACTATTAACATAAGAAGCCTAAATGGCAAAAGAAATGGAGCTAGCGGAGGAATTAGATAAGTACCAGATCGACATAATAGTGGTGACTGAAACAAAAGACAAAAACTGGTGAGATCTTTCTGAGCAATAAATACAAAATGTTATATTCAGGCAATGACAATCAAGGAAAAGAAGGAGTAGCCATAGTATTCAACACAAAATATGAGGCTCATCTTCTTGAATGGCAGGCAGTGTCAAGTAGAGTGATTTGGGCAAATATCAGAATGGGAAACTGGACAATCAGACTTATTTGTGATTATGGTCCCACAGAAGGTTCTACTAAGGTAGAAGTGGAGGAATTTTTTGAGGCTCTAGAGAAAGCTACTGACACAATGAAAAAGGAAAAGTTGGTCCTTGTTAGGGATCTAAATAGCAGAGTAGGAAGTGATTGCCAGACATAAAAAAATGTTTTGGGAAAATTTGGAGAAAAGAGCAAAGCTAATAATAATGGCATATATCTGTTGGATTTCTGCTCAGGACATGGACTGGTTATTACTAACACCATGTTCCAACATAAAAATGTGCACAAATTCACATGGAGAGAAGAGGCAAGAAATAAGAAAAGTCTCATTGACTATGTTATTGTTGATAGTGATGTTTTCTCCCTGGTGGAGGACACCAGAGTTTACAGAGGATTTGAAATTGGAAGCGATCACTATTTAGTCTTGAGCAGGATAAAATTGAATTTCATATTGAAAATAATGACATGTAAGAAAGTTTTAAAGCGAATAAAAGTTGAGCAGCTCTCAGATGTAACTGTAGACTAAAATACACAAAGATTATTGAAGGAAAAATGAAAGAGTTTGAGAACAGGAACCAAACTTTGGAGATTCAGTGGCAATCCTTGAAAACCCTGATTGATTCAGCTAGAGAGGCATGTGGTGAAGTTGTCTACAAGGATAGAAAAATTAGAACTCCACGGTGGACACAGGAAGTTAAAGAGGTAGTGAAGGAAAAGAAGAAAGCATATCAAAAGTTCCTGGCAAATAAGTCAGCTTGTGCTCTTAGAGAATATAGAGACAAATGCAAGAATGCTAAACACTGTGTAAAACTAGCTAAACAAAAGTCGTGGGAGGACTTTGGCAAGAATATAGAAAATAAATATCAAGAAGGTGGCAAAATATTCTGGAGCTTGTTGAAGAAGCTTAGGAATGGAGGAAAGATGCTGTAAAAGGAGTTAGAGATAAAGGTGACATGAAAACTGGAGAAAAAGATATCCTTGAAGTATGGAGTAATTACTTTGAAAAACTGCTAAATGAAACAAGCAGTGATGACAGCACAGTGATAAAAAACACTGACCAGGCATGCAGTCAGGAATACATATCCATACTTGAAGTAGAAAAAGCCATCAAAGGCTTGAAATGTGGAAAGGCAGCAGGAGTAGATATTCGACCTGAAATGCTGAAGTATGGCGGTATAAAAGCCTTGCAGTGGCTGCTTTGCATAGTTCAGAATGCCTGGACAGAGGGACGAATTCCCGACGATTGGACTAGAGCTCTCATAATACCCATACATAAAAAGGGAAATAAAACTGAATGTGAGAATTACAGAGGTATATCCCTACTGGGTATTCTTGGTAAGATATATTCAAGTATACTTGAGAAATGGTTGAGAAGAATTGTGGAAGAAAAGCTTGGTGAAGAACAAGCTGGATTCAGGTCAAATAGAGGCTGTCAGGATCAGATCTTCACTTTATGACAAATAGTTGAGAAGCATGGGAATATAACAAAGATCTGTATTTAAGTTTTGTCAATCTGGAAAAGGCATATGACAAGGTGCCAAGAGAGAAGCTATTCAATACACTACAGTTATATGGTGTCAATGGAGCATTATATCAAGCAATACTTAGTCTTTATTTGAGTTGTAAGTCAGCAGTTAGAATTGAAGGAAGTACAGGAAGATGGTTTAATGTTAAATCTGGAGTGAGACAAGGATGTACATTATCCCTTCTGTTATTCATTATCTATATGGATCACATTATGAAGGAAAGTGGTATTAAACATGATATCAAAATTAGAGATGTGAATGTCAGCTCTCTGCTTTATGCATACGATGTTATACTTCTAAATAAATCCACTACAAGTCTGCAAGATTCTCTGACTAAATTGAATAACTGTTGTAATAGATATGGTATGAAGGTCAGCAATAAAAACGCAAAGACAATGAAAATAGGCAGAATCACTGAAAAGTCAACTGTATTGTGAATAGAGAACCAGTGGAACAAGTAAAACATTTCAGCTACCTTAGGCACGATTTTTAGTGAAGATGGTAAATTAAATATGGAAATAGACAACAGAATCAACAAAGCTGGTATGGTAGGAAGTCAAATGAATAAATTAATATGGAATAAGAGAGAAATTAGTCGTAACACTAAAATAGCTGTATACAAGACAGTGTTCAAACCAGTTTTAACTTATGGATCTGAGAACTGGGTCAGAAGTAAAACACTTGACCAAAGACTGGAGACCTCAGATATGAGAGGCCTGAGAAAGATTAGAGGCATGAACAGGCAGCATCAATGGCAATATCATATTAAAAACTAGAATATTAGGAAGGAACTTGACATTGTCAGCATCCAGGAAAGTGTTAGCAGAGCTAATCTCAGGCGGTATGGTCACTTAAACAGAATAGGCGAGGAAAGATTAGCAAAACAAGTGTTCTCTACCAAGTTGGCAAAAAAATGACCCAGAGGAAGACCAAGATATAGGTGGATCGATACTGGTAATTGATATCTGGTAATGTTGTAGTCTTGACAAGTAACAGACTGATTTGGAGGAAAATTGTAGATATGAAGTTAGTAATAATGTAAATTTTTCATGTAGTACTATCATATCCTGTATCCCCCTTGAGGGTACATGGCAGAAATTTGATGATGATGAAAATGTCTGTTGGGGCTAAGTCCAGAGAATAGGGTGGATGGGGCACAATGGTTGTCTGATGTTTTGCCATATAACTGCAGATGAGAAGCAACATATCAGCCAGCACTCCCACAATTCAGGCCTCTTCCTGCACACAGCATTCCTCAAACATATTAAAAATTTCCTGGTTCAACTCTTTGTTTACCATCTGACCATGTGGTACAAATTCATAATGGATAATGATTTTCCAATTAAAAAACACAATCAACATCACCTTGATCTTTGACTGACCTCATCCATGCTTTTTTTTTGTTCGAGGAGACCCTTTACCCACCCTTCTTTCATTGGAATGTATCTCAGATAATTGATGGTGATATATTCACGATGGTATTATTACATCATGAATAATACTGCGACGATTGCATCTTGGTTTTAAGATCATAGCCATAAACCCACATCTCAATTTTTACCAAGTTAACAACAAAATTTCACACATGTTGTTAAGTTCTTTCATTGTCACTAATCTGACAAACAGCTTCTGCATGTGGTCATTTCAGCGGATGTAACTCAACGGCTAATGCTCATAGCACAACAGGACAAATGTAGTTTGTCAAAACCTGCTACTAGGCACGCTATTTAAAAATTTCAGTCTTTTTTTTTTTAACATGCCTTGTTTTCCATCACATGTCATTTCAGGTAATTATTTTTAAGTAACTGCATAAATTTCATTTCCTTCCTTCTACGTGTCCTCTCCTCCTTCCAATCTATGTTCCCATAGTTGAACTCTTCCATAATAACTACCCTCCCTCCACTCATTGAGCTTATTTGCCGATGCATACTTTCCCTTGCCATTGCAAGTTTTACACTCATTCAATATTCTTTATGCATTTCCCACTCACATTACAAAAAGCTTTAAACTTATAATATAGCTTTATCGTACACAGAATAAAGAATTTTTTTTATCACATCTGAAAATGCTCTAGAGACCAAATATGAAACTTTTTCAAGCCACTTCATGCCTCCAATAAGTGGAGACAGTGGTCTCACTTACTGGATGAAATTCTCTTATATGGTTATGGTTCAGTGTAAAATCTTTTAAATAATCCTTTTGAATTATCTTTTGAATCTTCTGAATTATCCAGTATACTTGTAATTTTTTTTATCTCCCTGTTTGCTGGCCTGGTTGGCCAAGTGGTTAGCATATCTACTCTCCAGTCAAGAGGCATGGATGTTTGTGATTGTCCTAACCATTTACCACATGCACTGCTGTAACCTGTGTCCTGGCACAGTATGACCTTTCATGTATTTGCACCATAAAAATAAAATCTCCCTGTTTAAGTTATTCAAGTCAAAAACATTTTGGATTTCTAAAAGCTCGTTCTACCTCCAATATCAAAATCTCGATTGTTTGGCTGAATATTTTCAATTGGAGTTCTGTTATTAACTCTAATTTGATACCATTTCAAAAGTAATTGTGCCATGCATTTCAGTTTCTTATCTTCAACTTAAAAATTGAAGAGATATAAATATCTACTTAATTATCTTTCATTCCAATTATGTAATTTTTTTTCCCTCTTGCATATCTAAGCTTT
Source organism: Typopeltis vanoorti (assembly GCF_054136105.1). Taxonomy (NCBI): domain Eukaryota; kingdom Metazoa; phylum Arthropoda; class Arachnida; order Uropygi; family Thelyphonidae; genus Typopeltis; species Typopeltis vanoorti. Next base: position 14,590,937 of record NC_143569.1, read on the forward strand.
CTTAACAGATTCTGAAACTCCCCCTCCCAAATTCATTGTATTTTTTCTAAATTATTTTCATGATTTCTGGCCACTTTTAAATTTAAAAATTAAAATTTTAAATCCATTATGGAGAGCTTATTTTTCTATCCTTATAAACAACTTTATTGCATGCTTCCTTAACAGAGTCGATCAATACTTTCTTTGGACTTTATCATTCATTTGGTTCTTGTTCTCAAACACATTCACTTTTCCCTCTTTGATCAATTTGGTGATCTCATTATCAATAACTGTAATATAATGAACAAGATTTTTCATGTTTTGTATACATTCTCTGCCAGCAAATTTACTCTGCGAGAATGAAAATGAAATTCTTTTATTTTTCTGTTCTTGGAGACCACATTACTATATGCTTCCTTGAAAAAAAATCAATGTTTTCTCCAAAATCAGTCACTAACATGTGGTTCCTGGTTACAAATTGTTTTACTTTTCCTGAATATGAAAGAGTTTGAAAACAAGAATCAAATATATAAAGTAAACAGTCTGTAAATTTTAATTTTAATTCACTATCAAAAGACATACCTTAGCTGCATGTGCACTAACTCGAGCAAGAGCTGCAAGAATTCTCCAGGTTAAAGGCTGAGTACAAAGTGAATAAACTTCTTGTAATGATCCCAGATAGGCATTCCTTACAAAAACTGAATAGGAAGCATGGTAGAAAGGAGGCCCATCTTTATATAATACTGAAGGTAAAGGGAAAAAAACATTATTATGAATAAAAATATTTTAACAAGAAAATTATTCTTTATTGCTACTAGAAAAGCTGTAAGCAAAGAAAAGGATGTTCTATAAAATGGAATAAGTCAAGATGGAAGAGAAGATATGAACTAACTATAGAAAATAGTTAGTTCATGGACCAGAGGAATACTTTGTTATGGTGAATTTTCTTTAGCACAGCACTGTATCTATGGGAATTTGGTCAAGACTTTTCAGTTGTATGTTGTAGTGAGTGAGTTTGTTATAATAGTGTTTACTATAGCAAGATTTGATACAGTTAACTATAGCAAGATTTGATACAGTTAACTATAGCAAGAGTTAACTGTATCAAATTCAGTGAGTTTGATATTCTAATAAATTCTAATAAACAATGAGCAAGGAAATTGCAAATCCATAAAATTCTGATGGTATCATAATTTATTTATTTATTCATATGGAGTTTCCTCCCTTTTCTTCCCCATCCCTATTGGGGCAAGTTGAGCCACCTCATGGGGGGGGGGGGGGGGTAAGTATTTATGGCTGTAGATCCGTGTGTTCAAGAGGCCGGTTTGCCTGCTTGCGGGATGAAAAGCCCCAGATAAACTGGGGGAAAAAACCCTGGTGTCCACATCCAAGACTGGCTAACTTGGCTATGGTCGAGGAAGATCCTTAAGCTCCTCACGTCGGCAACAGGAATCGAACCCAGGACATTCCTTCCCCAGGCATATGGTTGCAAAGCGCATAGCCACTAGGCTAACCGCACGACCGATGCTATCATAATGTTTCTTTATCAGCAAGTGCTAAAGGTTTTTTTTTTTTTAATTAAATGGCCTTTGTGTTGTTATTATAACCTTGAATGTGAATATATACAAAACTATTAAGACTTAGGTATTTAACATAATAGTACCTTTGCTAATAAACTTATATATTAGTTATTCATAACAATTTTACTTATTATAACAAAATTTTAAGTGGGAGATGAATTTCATCGCCTGGTGTGAGACTACTATCTGGCTTATTGGAGGCCTAAAATGGCTTGAAAAAATTCCAATGTTTGGTCTAGAGCAAAGTTTTCAGACTATGAAAAAATATATAAAAAAAATTACAAAAATATATAAAATTTATAAAAATGGGAAAAAAAATCCTTATCCAATTCATGGTACAAATGTACTATAAGTTTACTAATAACGTTTCGTGGATGAGAACCACATAGATAAGGAAATTACAACGTATGCTACATATTAATTAAAATAACTTTTAATATTTCCAGTTTTTATGACAAAATCATATTGCCATCATCAGAGAACAAAGAACAAAATGGTATGCACACACAGGCACTACATACAGTAAATATGACAGAAGCAAAACAACAAAGCTTGCTAATGGCAATATAACTATCCTTGGGGGGGGGGGGGGGCATACTCTTTTCCAACAGCAGCTTAATATTGCTCTGGAAGCAGTAGTCATTCACCCATTCATGGGATTTTTATTACAGAGTTCTAAGTTAAATCAGGTTGACCTTCATAATCTTATATTACAGCTGCCTCAGCTTATACTTTTTATGGGTCTTTAATGGACACAACACTCTGTGGGGTAGTGCCAGCATGAATGAATGAGGCTAATATTGTTGACTGTATGCTTGATTCTGCAGTATAATTTCTGGTGTCCCCCCCCCCCCCCCCGCGCCACCGCTGTAGAAATATTTTCATTCCATTTTTTTATAAGAATGGACACAATAAGTAAAAATTCATCTGTTTCTGAATAAAATGAATCCTTCATCCTCTAAGAAATAGATTGCATCCATTGATCTCCAACAAAAGACAGTCATATACAAGATATCTATTATTGATAAAACAGAACAGCCACCAACTTATAAATTAAAAATATATAACATTTAATTTTTAATTTAATTTAATGAAAACTTATATCTGAAAATACAATATATAGGCATCATGTGTAAGCATAACAGTATTTTTGAGCTGTGTTTAGAAAAGTATTTTTAAGTAATGAGTAGTGTGCCTTTTTATCACATAATTGTGCTTCATTTTTTACATTTTATTTCTTTAAGTGTCCTTCAGTAGTGTTTGCTGGAATTTTGTTTGTTTTTTCTGTTTTTGCTACTTTTGTTCCTATTGCTTCTGCTTTCTGAAAACAGTGTCCCATAAAGAAGCACACATTTGCAGTGTGCAAAGATTAAGTTGTGCCCCCTGGATTTTCTCCAGTGGATGCATTGTGAGAATTGCTAGAGGTATTCATCGAAAAATGGGAAAGATTTCTGCTCTTTCAGAGTGAACATAAAGAAGGAAAGCATTAATGTATGTGAAAATGGAATTGATAGGTTAGAACATTTAGAAATGGGAACTCAGGCAAGAGTTGGCGAAAATGAAAAATGAAATGATTCATCTGGAAGATGACATTAAACACCTAAAGAAGAGGTTGGCAGATGTGAATAAGAAGAAAGAAGTTAGTGTTAAGAAAAAGAGGTCAAAGGATAATCATAATCATATATCAATAATGTTCATCAGAGGTGTGATGTCTAATAAACTACACAAACATGCTTTACTGGTGGAACACTGAAACAAAGCATCAGTTATTTGTTGCAGTGTTCCACCAGGAAAGCATGTTTGTGTAGTTTATTAGACATCATACCTCTAATGATCAAGTCCCCATATAATGACATATGATTATCCTTTGACTTCTTTTTCTTAACACTACCTTACTTCATCTTAGAAATTCTGAACTTTACAACTGTGTTATAAATAACTATTTTAATTTCCCGATGTTTTGATCTTCATATTAAGGTCATCATCTAGAGCAGGGGTTCTCAACCTTTTCCAGTGGCGTACCACTATATTTAATTCAAGATATTAGATGTACCAATAAGGCAGTGGTACATCTAATACGTACCACAGGTTGAGAATCCCTGATCTAGAGTATATACAGATACAAGGACAAGCTGAGTTACATTTCACACAGTAAGCTAAAGAAACAATGATTGATCACTGGTTATTCTACTGGCATGACCTCTAATGAAAAAATAAAATAAAATACAGATAAAATTAAAAATTAATTAAATATTTAGAAACTACATCAAAGCTCAATTCTATTTAAGATAATGGGAGAAACATTCTTTCATATAGATAGTTATCTTACAGTAACAATGATGTCATATTTTTAACATGGCAATTGTTATATTAGATTTACGATTCTGGATTATCTACAGTCCTGTTCATAATTAGCTCTTAGGGAGAAAGGTTCCTTGGATAGAATATGTGCCTTCCATATGCTTGGGATTTTTAGACCATCATTATTGTTCAGATTGGGGTGGTTGATAAGAATCTCAAAGGCTTCCTTAAATTTGTGTGCATACCATGTTTCAGTGTGATGTAAACAACTGGTGCTTTTCCAGTCAATTCTATGTAAAGTGTTCAGGGTATGATCAGAAAGGCCAGCTTCACTATAGTTATTATATTTAATGTGTCGTTTATGTTCCTTTTGTCTGATAGGAATTGTGTGTCCTGTTTCCCCCCTATATATGGTAGATTACAGGTGCAATAAATACGGTATACTCCAGGGTGGGCCAGCAGGGGGAGTGGGTCTTTGGATGAGTTGAGTAAGCTTTTTAATTTTGCAAGAGGTTTAAAGGTGGCTTTGAGGTTGTATTCTGTTTATTTTATCTGATGTCCCTTTAATGTAAGGAATGATTATAGTTTTATTGTAGTCTGGTTTATCTTTGTTTTTTGTTGAGGTCTTGTAGAGAATTTTGTTAATAGTGTTTTGGCTGTAACCATTTTTTAGAAAAGTATTGCTGATAACTTTAAATTCGTCTTTCAGCACTTTCATTGGAGCAGATCTTCAAAGCCCTGTTTTTTAACATATTAATGACACCTAGTTTTTATGTTGGGTGGTGGTAGGAGTTTATTTATGTGTATATATATTGGCCCGTATGTGTCAGTTTCTGGTAAACAGTGAAGAAAAGACTGCCAGAAGGAAGACGTGTGACAAGTGTATCTAGAAACAGAAGTGTGTTCTTTTTTTTCAATCTCAACTGTGAACTGTATGCATTTGTGTTGTTTGTTTAGGTGGCAACGTGATGGGGATGGTATCAAATACACATCCCCATATGCTTCGTATCCATCATATATTTCAATGTAACATCAATGGTATTACAATTTTAATATGAACTTCGCATCTATGGTAACCTGGATGTATATATATGTCTTGGCCGGTAGCGTGGTTAAATAGAATTTAGCTTTGATGTAGTTTCTAAATATTTAATTAATTTTATCCGTATTTTTTTTTTCATTAGTGGTTATGCCAGTAGAATATCTGGTGATCAAATCATTGTTTCTCTAGCTTACTGTGTGAAAAGTAACTCAGCTTGTCCTTGTATATCTGTATACTCCAGATGATGACCTTAATATGAAGGTCGAAACGTCGGGAAATTAAAATAGTTATTTATAACACGGTTGTAAAGTCCATAATTTCTAAAACGAATGCTGATCACTATGCAACATAAAAAGAAAGGACAACACTAACTTCATTCTTCTTATTCACATCTGCCAACCTCTTCTTTAGGTGTTTAATCCCATCTTCCAGATGAATCATTTCTTTTCATTTTCACCAACTCTTGCCTAAGTTCTACTACAGTCCTGACAGAAAGGGTGGTAGTTGTGGGCACAAATGACTTAGTTGGTGAAAAAAAAGGAATGTTGATAGAGTTGTGGGAAAAGTCGTTAGCATGTTACTCAGATATAACAATAGTGAATTGTCATATCTGAGGAGAGCAAAGATAATGAATAGCAAGATGGCTGAGTTGTGTCAAACAAAGAGGGTTCACAGTTTATGAATCTGTGGAGAGAATCTGAAGGTAAGTTGGAATGGTTTAAAGTTGGTGGATTGCATTTGAATGGGTCTGGTGTTAAATGTTTAGAAAGGCTACTGTTTTCTGAGAAGACACAAAATCAAGAAGTTAATGTAGTTAATAAGCAGAGGGTACTTGTAAAGCAGGATAGCACAGCCAAACAAGTTGTATGGCAGGAGAAAGATGGATACGAGGCTTAAGATATGGTTCTGGTAGGACAAGGTGATGGAATACATAAAGATGAGGATGATACAGGTATAAATGGCAATCACACAAAAATTCAGGAAAATAGGAGTGGTCTGACCAAAGAGAGTAGTGCGGTATAACAGCTAGACTAGAGAATGTTGGTGCTGGTAGACAAAAAAATGATTGTAGAGGAATTTTGTTCACATAGCATGGAAGTTGATAGTATACATGCAGATTTTGAATCTGTGTGGTGTGAAGTTGAAATTAACAAGCTAGTATATCTGATAAGATGCTGTTATAGGCCAGGGAATGTAGAGAATACTGACCATGAAATGTTTAGGGAAATTGGTTGGGCATGAAAAAGAATGATCTTGATGGGAGATTTTAATTACAGGAATATAGCATAGAAGGAGGAGATGGTGTATGGGAACAAGGTGAGCGAGTTTGTTGAATTTCTGAGGAATAAATATCTTAAGCAGCATGTGACCAAAGCAACTAGAGGCTTTAGTGTTTTGGATTTGGTGATACCTTCAGAAGACATAGTTGTTAATGAGATATTAAGACTGCCACCAGTTGGTGAGAGTGATCATGAGGTACTTGTTTGGGAAGTGGTGAAACAAGAAAAGGTTACTACCAATAAAAAGGGATATATGTGGAATTTGGAGTTATAAGGCAAATGATTATGGGAAGCTCTGTAGTCAACTAGCATTAATATGTTGAGTAGATAAGCTGTATAACTACATACCAAGGGTTAAGCAAGTAAATAGAGTAGAAGTGAAATTGATGCACAGTGAAATCAAGCAAGCTGTACCGAAAAAGAATACTTATGGAGGAAGTACAAGACAGTTGATGGAGATCAGATCATGAAGAGTATAAAATGCAAGCAAGGAAGGAGATGAGCATGGTAAAGAAAGAAGGTGCAGTATGAAAGGAGAATGGCTGGTCAGGCAAAGGTTAATTGAAGGGAGTTCTTCTGCTATATGGTAAAAAATAATTATGGCAGGTTGACATTGGTGGATAGTCATGGCAGAGAGAGCAAAGGATATAGTGGAATTTGAATGAGTACTTTATCAGCATATATATCATATTGGTGTAAATGATGCCGTGCAATATGCAAAAGGGAGACAAGTATTAGGAGAAATGGAAATGAAAGAATCAGAGATGTGTCAGGTGTTGATTGGATTAGATGTTAATAAGGCTGTGGAAATGGATGACATCACCACGTTTTTCTTATATATCATCATACACAAGTTAGCTATGCCTGTGAGTTGGTTTTTTAATAAAAATGTTGTAGTCAGTAAGGTTCCTAAGGAATGAAAAGGAGACAAAATAGTACCAGTCTACAAGTGTGGTTCTAGAACAGAAGTTTCCAATTATAGACCAGTGTTTAACTGCAGTTATAGTAAGTGTTGAAGAGATTGGTTAGGAATAGAATACAAGATTAGGTTGATGGACACAGCATTCTTTATGATGATCAGCATGGATTTTAAAGAGGAGGTCTTATTTTAGAAATTTACTTGCATTTTATGACAAGGTGATGAGTGTGTTAGATAAGGAAAAATCATATACAGTGATATTCTTGGACTTTGCAAAAGTGTTTGATAGATTACCACATAAGTTGGCATACAAGCTGCAGAGGACGGGAATAGATGGATCGGTGATTGGATTTCTGAATGACAGCAGCATGTTGTGTATGATGGAGCAGCATCTCAAAAAAGGAGAATAAATAATGGCATGCCCCAGGATTCTGTTCTTGGGCCTCTGCTTGTAAAACTTGTTTGTAAAAGATATATCATAACTGACTGGAGATCTTTATATGAGATTTGGGAGTGATGATGGTTGACAGTAGACTAAAGGTTGGAGGGCATACTGCAAGTCTTGCAAAGACTACATATCATAGCACCACTATGATAAGAGTACACTAACATACAGGAATAAGGAAGTGCCACTGTATAAAGCACTGGTCAGATCACACTTGGACTACTGTGCTCAGATTTGGTCACCTGGTTTTCATTGTGATGTGAAAACACTGGGGAAGATCCAAAGAAGAGTGACTAAGACAATATCAGGACTTGATTGATGGAAGGAGAAGAGGTGATATGATAGAGACATTTAAGTTAGTGAGGGGATTTTATCAGATTAACCCAGAGTGGATTATAAGAAGAGTAGAAGACAAGAGTGAAAGAACCAGTGGCCATCCCTGAAAGTTATGTAACAGTGTGGTGAAGAGGGATGTGAGAAGTAGATTTTTTACATGGAGAGCTGTGAATGTTACCGATTTAAGATTCAGTATGAACTTTCCATGATGAGTCTGCTGACTCTATGGAGGCATAATAATAATGATAATAATGAATGTAGAATTCCCCAAAGGATAGATAATTCTGATGACGATCAGAAATTATTTGTGTGTATATTACTATATTAAAAGTGCATACAGATCAATGAATAAAAGAAAATTCACAGAAAACAAAGTGAAATATAAATAAAACATAGAAATAAATACATAACATGCACAACAAACTGTACAAGATGATTTGTTGCTACATCAACCCATATGTGTTCCTAGCCAGTGCCTGGATGAATCACCTGATAAACATTATTACCGTATTTTTCTATAGATAAAGCATACCTAATGTATAACGCACACCCCCAACATTTTCATCGCTCCTTTTGATGTATAGATAATGTGCATGCATCAACTAGCCTAGAGTTAGGAAGTACAGACAGAGAACGGAGGAATTCTTTAAAAGCACATGCATTGCTAGTAGCAGTGGTCGATTATTCTGTACATCCTGTTATAAAATATTTCATAAAGTAAATCATTATTTATTTATATTTTGTTATTAGATCTGAATTACCCATGAAAGACAGAAGTACTTTTCGGAGAAAATCCTACACAGCGCAGTTCAAGCTTGAAGTGGTAGAAGTGGCAAAGGAAAAAGGGAATTGTGAAGCTAGCAGATTGTTCGGTGTTGGAGAAAGTAGTGTTCGTGAATGGCAAAAGGCTGAAACAGTCCTGAAATGTTTACATATGAGGAAACATGTTATGAGGTTTAGAAGGTGCTTGTGGCAACCATTGGAAAAAAACTGTTTGATTGGGTTGCTAGTGAAAGAGCTAAAGGTATAAGAATATCTACTGTCCATGTGTTGCAGGAATCAAAAAGAATTGCACAAGACAATAATATAAAGGATTTCGAGGCCTACCCATCTTGGGTTTTTGGATTTATGAAGAGAAACAATTTAAGCGTGTGCTCCTCCACTAGTGTTGGACAAAATTTGCCATGCGACTGGGAAGCAAAAGTAGCTAAATTTCGTTTGTTTCTGAGAGAAAATGTGTGGGGTTGATGCTTGTCACTTTGGGAATATGGATGAGGTTCCCGTAAGTTTTGACATGCCTAGTTCTAGGACTGTGAATCTGAAGGGAGCAAAAGAGGTTTCAGTTGCTACAACAGAGCATGAAAGGTCTAACTTTACTCTGGTTCTCTGCATAACTGCAGATGGTTCCAAACTGCCACCGATGGTGATTTTCAAAAGAAAGGCTGTTCCAAAAGGTTGCGATTCCAAAGATATTATTGTTACTGCTAATGATAAAGGTTGGATAAATTCCGAGGTTATGAAATTTTGGTTGGAGTTTGTGGCGAAAGAGAAAAATGGCATTTTTCATTTTTCAACCCAAAATCTTTGTTAGTGTTGGATTCGTGTAGAGCACACACAACAACAGAAGTTAAAACAATTGTAAGTAACTATTCCAAATTGGCTGTCATTCCAAGTGGTTTAATAAAAAAAACTCTAACCCTTTGAACTTGCAGTAAATAAACCATTCAAAGTCAATTTGCAGGCTAAGTGGGAAGACTGATGATGAATGGCATCCATGAATATAACAAAACAGGGCAGATGAAAAGAACATCATATAAAGATATGACGATATCTTTATATATAACAAGGGAATGCAGTGATGTCCAGTAACAATGATTATGAAGCTGAAGAAATACCAAACAAAATTTTTAATGCAATTGATTCTTTCAGTATTGAGTCTGATGAAGAATTTTTTTGATTTGAATAGTGTAATGATCAATAAATATTAAGTAATACTTCTACCTTAGTTTTGTTATTACATTTGATTTACCTCTCATCTAATGTATAACACACATGCTCATTTTTAACGAATTTAGACTTTTATGTATAGTAATGCACATATTATCTATCGAAAAATATGGTAGTTCAATTGATTAGTCCCTACCCAGTTATTTACTGAGTTACCAATGAATACAGCCACTGTTTATTATCCATTAGTTATTTAAACTTTGCAAACAAATCTCTTTCCCTCTTCTCATAAGTTTTTTTGTTTGTTTATTTAAATTATGTCCATCCTAAATGTAGCCGAATCACTTATATTAATTTAAATGTCTTTATTTGTAAAATATTTGGCTGAGTGTCATAGCCATTGTCAATACAATTATAGGAAAACACAAAAAAGAAAACAATTCATTTGAAAGCACATGATATTACATGCACTTCTGAAGCCAATAGTGCACATACTATCATGTGCTTTCAACTGAATTCTCTTTTTTGTGCTTTCCTATAATTGTGTTGACAATGGCTATGAAACTTAGGGAAACATTTTACAAATAAAGACATTAAAATTAATATAAGTGATTACATTATTAATATGTTATAATGAATAATATCATGAATGTATATTATTAATAATTCAGTAAAGAAGTAATCCTTTCTATTGCATTTCTATTTATGCCTGTTTTTTTTTTCTCCCTGAATCAACATTAACTAGCCATTCTCAAATGGCTAGTTAAAGTTAATTCACATATTTACACCTTTTAGTAATTCATATATGCAAACCAAATAGGGTGGTAGCAGAGTTGCTTTCATCCATAACAATTCTTAAGCTACTGTAGACCATCAGTATGTTCTATGACCCATACAGATGTTCTACAGAATTTTCTGGTAATTTGAACCAGAACTTAAATATTCTGGTTCAAATTACCATTGTTAGTGCATTTATATTTTGAGAACCGCATGATAAATTGCTTGTTTTAATATGTACATATATAGATGTTTACATATTACGTTTATGTGTAGTATTAACATTCTGTGAAGTGAATGTCATAGTACGATTTGTTTATAATTTACTGTATTCAAAATTAGTATTAAATTAAACTATACAGTTTAATGTTTAGCTATGTTTAAAATACATAAGTTAAAAAGAATTAGTTGACTGAAAATGTTTTACTGCTTTCAAGCAAAGTGCCCAAAAAATAACCAGTAACAGCAATGGTTTTCCTCTCTTTACGACTGAAGCAGAACCGAAAGTATCGTGCATGCTGGAGCATGCATGAGTAAAATGGACAAGGTAACTAGTAAACAGTTCAGATAGAGCAATACAGATATGTAGTGATATGGATGAGATTTTGGAACTTGTGAGGGAACTCGACTAATTCTGGCGATTCATTCCACTCACTCATACCACTCTCCATGCAAAAAATCTGGTCTGCACACCCTACTAACCACATGCTTACACAACTTCCACTGATGGTCCCTAGTTCTCCATTTGTCATATATTGAAAATTTTTGATTGCATCAATTTTATAAAACTCCTATCATATCCCCCCCCCCTTTTCTGCATATCAACTAAACTTTATAACCCACAAACCATCAACCTATCCTCATAGGTCTTATTCCACAGACCTGTCACCAACTTGATGACTCATCTCTGAATCTTTTCGACCACCTCCTGGTCCCCCAAGAAACTCAAGTGAACAAATTTGTGTGTAATAGTCAAGATGGCCAAATCATAGCCTTATAAAAAGGGATAATAACTTCCTTATCTTTACTTGTTAGTGTGTTTATCAACAGCCAAGTAATTCGTTGAGCTATTTTACCAACTTTTGCAATATGCCCTCTGAACATTAACTCTTTGTCCACCATTATCCCCAAGTCCCTAGCCTCATAAATTTCCTGCAAACCAATATCATCAATATGATACACCATATGCAACCTTTTCAACCGAAGTGCATAAATCTACATTTTACAACATTAAATTGACAACCATTATCCTTTGCCCACAATGCCAATTTATTTAAATCATCTTGTACATCAGTAGTGATCTTTTAGAAAGATATTTTGAAAGTTTTTTTTTTTAAGCTGTTATGTTACAAAAGTAACTGGAATAACAGTTGTGGAAGAAATTTGTAGGAACTTGATAAATGAAGTTTCTCATATAAGAAGTGAAATGTTTATTGAATATTGTAGGTTCCATTAATAGAGTAATTAATAAATAGAATAGGTGCAGCAAGTCGATTTTAAGCGTTTGATCATTTTTCCTTGGGAATTCTTCATACAGGAAAAGGGGGAAAAAAAGATTGTGAATCTTGAAGATGAAAGTAGAATGAAGAAACGTTTTTGGTGGGATTTTTCTAGAGGGTTAAGAGGAATGCTAGATAGTGTTCAAATTTGAAGATTTTATGGTCAAGTCTGAACTTTTCATATTACTAAAAACAGAAAATCTATAGTTATTTCCAAGATAAAGTGGTTTTTAAATTTTTTTTCAAGAGAGAGATCCAGAAGCAGTTAAGAGACAATGTTCTTTTCAGCTGGTAAAAAACCAGATAAGATGCAATTTGTTTGATTGTCTTTTTAGATTTTAAGACAAGTTTCTGTTGTTGAAATAACATTCAGAATATTGTATAATTTTTTCAAATGCATCTTAATATTATTAAACTGTTTTTCATTTCTCATATATAGAGTGTGAAGACTTAATTTATTTAATTATTGTTGAAGTTAAGATAGAATTTTGAGAATAGTTAGCAAATTATCATTGCAAATTACATATATCTAGGATCTTACTTCTGTGCTCAGATTTCAGTATAGCAATCTGATACCACTTGCAAACTACTTTTTACAATAGGCACAGTAAACAGGAATTAATAATTTAAAACTTATTCACAATGGTGCAATCCATGACAGGATTTAATAAATTGCCAGCATCGTTGGCCGAGTGGTTAGCATATCCGCTCTCCAGCCAAAAGGATGCAAGACATGGATGGTTGTGATTGTCTGTGAAAATACTAGGGGTGGTGGGCTGTAGATGGCGTTGATGTGGTTGCTGGAGACAATGATTGGTATCACATCTCACAAAATGTATGAATGTGCCACATATACAGGAATATCTTATCACAGAAATTAGAACAAACCCACTCTCTCTCTCAGATCTCCTCGTCTGAGGACTCGTGACCTTCCTGGTGATGCTTCGCCATTTCTTTCTCTCCTGTGCTTCTCTTATTGTTTGTTCTAGTTAAAGTTCAGTGATTCTTGATATTTGGTCAATCCACCTGTAGGGTGGTTTTCCTGTTTTTCTTTTCCCACACGGTTTATCCTGGATGATTATCTTTTCCAGACAGTTTCCTTCTCTTCTACATACATGTCCAAAATATTGCAATATTCTCTTGTCAGTTATGTTTATCAATCGTGTGTGGATATTGTTAAACTGAAAATGAAATATTTTGTATGTTTTTATTCTTCATTCACATTTAACATAATCTACCATATACTAAGCAAGACTTGTTTAAATATTATTTGTTAGTCTCTTGCTTAAGATTTATTATTCATGTATTTTCCTTAAATTTTATCAGTTATTATTTAATTATATAATTTTAATTTATGTCATGCTAATGAAAGGACTCTGTAGTAAATAACATTTATTTTATTGCCATATTCCTTCAATAATGTTATAAGATATTCTGTAAGTAACTTTTATGTGCCTTATGTGAACTGTAATATATGTTTTAATTATTATATTTGTAAATGAGAGTAAAGGAGAAATTAAGTAACTGTAATATTTTTTATTATTATATTTTTCATTACTGAGTGTAAAGGTATAATCTTATGTAATGCTTATGTTTATGTTTTGTTCGTTGCCATAGAGAAAGAAATAAAATAGAATGCGCGAGCTGCGGTAATTGGAAGTAAGGAATTAATATGAGTTGGACGAGTGAACAAGTTTAGGCGGGAAGGAGGAATGTATATAAACGGAAGGTGAAAGTAAGCAACGACACTCAAGGGCAGGAACATGGAGAAGCACTGAGTAGAGTATGGAGACGAGGAGAAAACTTATAGGCAGCTAAGAGTAAAGTCAGTGGTGGCAGTAATAGGAATTTAGTGCCATAATAGGATTAACTAAAGACCGGAACATTAATAGGAAATTCAGAATTACGTATTCCTATATCGCTTTGAAAAAGGATTATGCAAAGCTCAATTTGTTATGCAGTAGTAAACATGGAATAATTATTCTGCCTTGTAGCAAGTCCGTCAAGATTTGTGCAGCACGATAAATAATAATTCAGTTATCTCCGTGAAGAATTCTTTTGAATAGTGTTGCTTCGGAGTAATAAGTGAATATAGTTTTGAAATGTGCTCAACATTGAATCTGATGTGCAAAGGATTAATCCCGGTAAGAACAGTCCCACTTTATTTTATTTCAGTGTGAAGATTTAAGTGATAGCTCCGTCTTGAATATCCTAACATTTACTGTGGCGTTTCGCTGAAGTTTGAAACTTGAAAATAATTCCCCTTGAAGTAAAACTGCTGCCATTATTAATTTAATAAGTGCTTGCTGACTAAATGTTAAATTATAGAGTGCAACTGAGTGATACTAGTAAATTTAATTACTAAGAAATTCTGAAGTTCTGAACTGTACGAACAATTTTTATTATTAGGAGAACTATGAATTTAGTATCTGAAGATATGATGTTTGATTCTATGTGAATGTATTGATCTGAAGAACTAAGTTAATTGTATTATCTTATTTTCGGAGTTATAATTTTATGTACTTGTCATATTAAACCTTGTATTAAATATTTTGTTTTATTAACTTCAATACTGTATGCGCCTGATTCTTTTTCATTGCACCGTTCATAAAAAGTTCAGATCTTGCGGGAGCCTTAAGTGTAAAATATTAAATTCGGTCTATAGGATTAATGAGACTGCTAAATTAATTGAAGATTGATTCTATTATCTTACATAGGCTAATCTAAATATAGGGTGGCACAATATAAATATAAATTTCCTTATATTTTGATTAGTAATCAACCAGCAATTAATTGATTTTATTAAGAACAACTTTACAACAAGATGGTGGATTCAAAAAACTAGGAAGTACGTTACAACAATATTTAGTTCTTCTAGGATACTTTTGTTTGTTCGTTTTTCTGTCCAAGACACTCTTAACAATATTCTCCAGCACCAAAGCTTGAACGCCTCAATTCTTCTTCTGTCATCTTTTGTCATTGTCCAAGATTCAGAAGCATAGAGAAAGATCGAATAAACTAAGGTTTCTACAAGCTTAATTTTGGTCTTTTTGGAGATGTGCCTGTCTTTCCAGATGTTAGTTAAATCAGTCATCGCTTTCTTAGCTAGTGCTGTTCTTCTTCTTATCTCAATTTTACATTCATCTATTTTTGTTATTATCACTCCAAGGTAATTGAAATTGTCGACAATTTCAATTTCTTTTACATCTATCTCTTCTGCGTTGTTTAAAACCATTATTTTGGTTTTTGTCTTGATTTATTTGTAAACCAAAACAATGGCTTAAGCTTTCCCATTCTAATTGATTTAGGATGGATTTTAATTCTTGTTCATTTGTTGCTATTATCACTGTGTCATCTACGTATCGTAGGTTAGTGATTGTTCGGCCACCTAATTTAATGCCTCCATTCCACTTTTCTAGAGATCTTTCATTATAGTTTCGCTGTAAAGGTTGAATAGTAATGGTGAGAGTATGCATCCTTGTCTTGAACCTTTCTCAAATTGGAATGCAGGGGACACTGAGTTTTCAATTCTTACTGTTGCCTGATTTTGTTGATATAAGTTCTTTATGAGGGTTACTAGATGGTTTGGTATTCCTGATTCTTGCATGATGTCCCATAAAATATCCTATCTCATACAGTCAAAGGCCTTTGAGTAATCTATAAAGCATAGAATTAGAACAAACCCACAGTATATCAATGATAACTATCCTTCTCCCCTGAAGCCTTAAAATAGTAAATGTCTACAATCCTCCTGTTACATCTTGGCCACATGACTGTGGCCAAGATGTACCAGGCCATGTGGTACTATATGTACCACTATACATATGACCATCCTACAATATATGCAGGTGATTTTAATAGTCATCATATACAGTGGAAATATAAAAATAGCAACAAAAATGAAAAGGCCCTGGTATATTGAAAGACAATAATTTACAACATGTCTTTGATGCCAAAAAACCAAGCACCTTTCAATCTGAATGATGGAATACTGACATCAACCCTCATTTATGCTTTTTATTAGTGGCAGCAAATCAATGCTTGTCCCTATAACCTGATAAATACTCCTCCAGCTTTGTCAAAACACAATACTGCCTAGTAATCCTTTAGATAGGTCTGACAGTCCCACTAACCTGATCAATGTCCCTCCTGAGATGGAACTTATGCAAGGTAAATTAAAGCATCTTTATGAGAAAAAAAGAAAAAAACTTAATGACATTGTATGGTTCATTAAGCTTGAGCCGAATAACTATAAAAAGGATTTGTGAAAGCAATCCTCTCTGAAGCTTGACATTGTATCTCAAGAGGATACCAAAAGGAATATATTCTTCCTTGTTGAAATATGAATAAACAAAAAACTGTACAAAGAATTTTGAACCAATTACTCACAAGACATCACAGGGAAACATTTTGAAAGCCTGAATGTGGCAAGAAGAAAAAGATGGCAGTCAACCATACCGAACATCGACTTCGCCACAAAGCCTGGACACTACTGTGAAAAATAGGTGGTTCAACTCTGAACACCAAGATGTTAAATATGCCCAAATTAAATAGCAAACCACATAATTAATCTCTCCAGAACACCTGTTTCTTGACAGTTCAAAAACTGGAAGCCCACTATGTTGGCTTCCAGTTTTTGAACTTTTCTCACAGTCAAGAAACATGTGAGAAAAATTAAAATGGAAATTGGATCAGGCAAAGTGTGAAGCCATCATAGTCAAAATTTTCTCACTATTTCATCCCCCCCTTTCCAAATTGATGATATAGGGCAAATGGTTAGCTTCACCATTTCTATTCAAACATCCTTGCCAGTGGTAAACTACTAAATACTTTTAAACAGTCTAAGATAATAGCATTATTGAAGAAATTTCCTTTGTTGACATGAGTGAGGACAAATCTGAAAAGTACCACTCAATAGCAGTGCTTAGGCGTCTTCCATAAAACTTAGAAAGATTCATTTATAACATAAACCCAGTAATTGAAAAATGTATCCCCATAGAATAGGCTGGGTTTAGACATGTAGAATGTAAAGAGGCTTTGTAAAATGCTTGTAAACATATAAAGTATTTATGAACTTGACAGTCACATATGAAACTGTGTGGAGACAGGGTATGCTTCTTAAATTACTTCACATAATACTGTACCATCTCCTTAAAAACTGCCTCAACACTCACATCTTCCAGATTTTCACAAAGGACTCCATAAGCTGGTCATGCATATTGAACAATGGTCTGCCCTAAAGTTCTGGTGCTCCAATATGCCTATTAGTGATTTACCCTCTACTATCTCCACGAAGTTGGCTTACGCCAATAATCTGACAATAGCAACACAGGATCAACAACTAACAGTGACAGGGGATATATTAACAAGAGATCTAGCTACACTAAGTACCTATTTTAAGGATTGGGGATTACAGCCAAATCTAAGTAAAACAGAGGTTTGGCTGTAATCTCTGTCATAAACAGGCCCATGAGAAACTCAAAATTGAAATGAAAAGTCAAACTTTAAAGTACAACCCACACCCTAAATATCTAGGATTCAACACTGGATACCCTGACATTCTGTCAGCATCTTACAATGCTTGCTGCTAAACTAGCATCCTGCAACAACATCATTCAGAAGCTTGCCTGAACATCACAGGAATCCCCAGCAGAGATGCTTGGACTGCAGTTAGCTTGGTCTATGCCCCTGCTAAATATGTGTGCCTGTAATGCTGAAAAGCATGCACACACATCTAAAGTCAATACCCAACTTAACACCAACATGAGAATTGTGACAGGAACAATCAAACTAATCCCACTATGTTGGCTTCCAGTTTTGAACAATATTGCTCCACCACATATACACAGAAAGCAATTCCTTCAAAGAGAATGTACAAAAATTATGAACGACTGACAAGTACCGATCCACACTGATCTGGAAGTTGCAGGACATGGTACACTTAGATCTTGATATCCTTCCTGAAAACCGCATAACAGCTGATTGA
Source organism: Typopeltis vanoorti (assembly GCF_054136105.1). Taxonomy (NCBI): domain Eukaryota; kingdom Metazoa; phylum Arthropoda; class Arachnida; order Uropygi; family Thelyphonidae; genus Typopeltis; species Typopeltis vanoorti. The sequence continues at coordinate 14,609,028 of NC_143569.1, forward strand.
CAAGGAATTTAACTGATGCTTGGAAAGAAGACTGGAACAATATGGAGACCCTGTTTGACAAGAAAGTTATAAAGGATCCAACTAGTTGACCATCTGGTTTCGATCTCCCTCGTTATTACTGGCAAACACTTAGCTGTCTTCGAACCAGGCAAGGTAGGAGTGCAGCATGCTCAAACTCCTGGGACATCATTCCGACTTAGAATGAACACATTAAAAGACTCCAGTATAAAAATCACGGAGAGTTTAAAAAGTAGCAGAAGATATACCAATCAGCAAATCAACTGAAAAAGAGTAGTTAAACACTTGTGGTGTATTAAAACAGGCAGAATTTGAAAGCTTAATCCAAAAGAGGAGATGCATTAAAAGTGGTCTTAGACAGTGGGATAAGAATATTTTTAAGATTACAGCAGAATAAAAGAAATACTTTCAAGAAATTTTTATCAACCAGATCACTGGATAATAAAACTGGATATTAAAGAAAGAAAGCCAAAGCTAAAAGATAAGTGAGGAATAGACAAAGGGAAAGCTAGAATAATTTTATATCTAATTTAGAGAAAGACAGATTTAAAAAAATTCAGTCCAATAAGGTATAAAATTTTAAATAATTTTTTATGGTTACATACTACAAAATCACATACTACAGGATTTATGATCACATACTACAAAAGAATTACAAATACTGCAATCCAAAAATAATGTTGAACACATTTCTATCAGGTAACTAAAAAAGTTCGTGTGGTTTTCAGTAGAGTTCACCGCAATGACTTGTTCTATTTTGTAGTGGTTTGCAGAGCACAGTTTATGTGCATCATACAGCGACAGTCAATCGATGCACTCTAACTTGGAGTGTACTCATATTCTGGGACTTTGAACTCTTTTAAAATGTCAGCTGAACCTGGTGTAATTCAGGTTTGTTTGCTTTACGAATTTAAAATCAGTTTGAAGGCTTCAGAAGCGTCCCATAAGATATGTGTGCCATTTGAAAAAGATGCAGTAGCAGAATGTACTATGCAAAAAGGGTTTAAAAAATTTGTTTCTGGTGATGAATTACTTGAAGATGCACCATGTTCAGGAAGATCCTCCATTATTAATAATGAAGAATTATGTGCCACTGTGAAAATAATTCAAGGCTAACATGTCAAGAAGTTTCACAAATGTTTAATGTGAGCAGTGAAACAATTCATTTACACTTGCATCAACTGAGAAAATCATGGAAGCTAAGCAAATGGGTCCCACATGCATTATCAGATGATAATAAACTTCAAAGGATATCAAATTTGTTCTTCATTTCTTTCATGTCATTTTTGGGTATGCTCACTTGTGATGAAAAATGGATCTCGTACTCTAACAGGAAGCGAACTTATCATTGGTTGTCACCAAATGATTCAGTACCGCAGAATTCAAAGGCACCAATTCATCCCCAGAAGACTATGCTTTGTGTGTGATGGACTGGAGCCAGTATTGTCCACTATGAGTTTCTTGCTGCAGGTCAGACAATCACAGCCGAGATCTACTCAATGCAACTCATGTGCAGGATGTGTGTTACTTCAGAAACAGCCAGAACTAGTTAATCAGAAGAAAGTGCAATTCTTACAGGACAACACAAAATCTCATACTGCAAAACTTACCTGTAAGAAGATTTATGCTTTAGGATGGGAGATACTTCCTCATCCTCCATATTCTCCTGACATTTCTCCAAGCGATTATCACCTTTTTTTTGTGCTAGACAATCACATGCGAACTAGACAGTTCTGCAATAAAACAGAGATTGAAGCAGAGGTTGCTAGGCTTATTACTTCTAAAGACAAAATGCTTTATAAAAGCAGAATTTACAAAATTGTATCTTGTTTGGAAAGAGTTGTGGATTGTGAAGGTGCTTATTTTAATGAATAAAACATTTTATGACAATTTCTGCAGGTGTTTAATTTTTATTATGAAAAACCACACGAACTTTTTTTGGTTACCTGATATACAGAAAATGAATGATAATACAGCTAATTCTCTTTTTACGCGTTTTTTTTTTAATTTTTAATTTTTTTTTTTTTTACACGATTTCAAAATAACACGGTTTAGATAACAAAAGCAATTCTATTTTTACATGGTATATTTTGATTTAACATGGTTCAAATAGCAATTATTTTTAAAATTTCTGTTTGAATTCAGTTCTGTTAAAAAGGGTATTTCAATTATAATTATCATTTTCTAGAATAGTACATATGTAACTAAACTTGAATTTTGGGGGAAACCCCTCTCCCTCGATGTTTTAAATATCAGGGATTACTCTATGCTACAGAATGTAAACAATTGTGCAACAACAAAAAAAATCAAATTTTGAAATTGCGATTCCCCGAAGTTAAGCTGACAGATGACCTATTATATTCATTTGCTGTTGGTTCCTGGAAGCAGAAGGGTGCTATGCTGATTCCTCGAAGTTAAGTTGGTCTGTTACAGGAGGCCTGCCTATATAAATCTGCTTGCAAGAGTTAAGATGTTTGCTAAACAATCATTTCTTGTTTACAATTTGAAATGTTTATACATCTTGTGTTTTGTTTGTGCAATAGAGTTATACAGGTATGTATTAAATTTTGAAGTTTTGTATGCATAATATCAAATCAGTAAAATTAATTATTGATTATTTTCAGATATTTTCGTAACATTACCCTATTAATCACGGTGTCAGATAATTCAGTTAGACAGAAGAAGAAAAGAAAAGAAAACACATTTCTTTAGAAACTAAGATCTAAATTTTAGATCATTTAGCAGCTGGAGAAGATTCAACATCCTTAGGGAAATATTTTGGATTGAATGAAGCTACCGTGAGAATGATTAAGAAAAATGAAGAAGTCATTAGAAAATCAGTTCTTTATGGAACAAAATTAGGTGCCAAGTTGTCATGTATATGAGAGACATTATAAAAGTGAAGATGGAAAAGGCCCTAGTGATGTGGATAGAAAATTGCTCACAAAAAGGAATACCTTTAAACAGAAATGTCATCAAACAGAAAGCATTATGGTTGTACAAACAGATTCAGGAAAAGAAGCCAACAACATCAAACAACAATTGGAATTTTTCTGCAAGCACAGGCTGGCTTACAAAATTTCTCAAAAGATGCGTGCTTCATAATGTAAAAATAAAAGGAGATGCTGCATCTGCAGATGAGCCAGCAGCTAGGTAATTTCTTTCAAAACTGTCCAAAATTATTGAAAATAGTGGCTACACTCCTGATCAAGTTTGGAACGCAGATGAAATCGACCTTCTTTGGAAAAAAATGCCAAGTAGAACTTATATAGTGAAATCACAAAAAAGTGTTAGTAGCTTTAAAGAAATAAGGATCGTGTGACTCTATTATTTTGCAGATGCTTCAGGAGATCGTATATTAAAACAATTACTCATTAATCCCCAAGCAATGAAAGGTGTGGATTTTAACACATAACCAGTGCAATGGAAGGCAAACAAAAAAGGGTGGGTTACAAAAGAAATTTTTAATGAATGGTTCCATCAATGTTTTGTTCTAGAAGTTAAACGCTATTTGATGGAAAAAAATCTGGACTTTATTAAGTTTTATTGACGATAGACAATGTGCCTGGCCATCCTGTTTTAGAACACCCGAATGTGGAATTTTGTTTTCTGCCACCTAATACAACATCCTTAATACAACCACTAGACCAGGTTGTGATCACTATGTTCAAAACTTACTATATAAGAAGAAAATTCCAATATATTTTGGATAAACTAGATAAGGATAATTTACTGACAGTTATTGTTGTGTGAAAGAAATTTTCTATTTTGATTGCATCAAACTTGCTAAGGTAGCATTATGAGAATTGAAACCATACCTTAAATGCATGCTGGAAAGTTAAGTTACTTGGCCAAAATGTGTGAAAAAGAAAAGCCCTGTACCTTTGCATACAACTAAATATCCCAATATCATCAAGATCAGCACATGCATTTTGCAGAGAAGGATTTGATGATTTTTTGTCTGCAGATATTGAAGAATTTATGGTTGACAAAGCAGTTAGTGATGTCGAAATAACAGAAGCTGTCCTTGAGAATGTCGATGAAAAAGAAAAAAGTGATGATGAAGAGATTCTCCTCACTGCAGGATTAATTAAAGAAGGGCTTTAAGTGGCTAGTAAATTGCAAAGTCATTTTCTTACGCATGATCCAAATACTAAACGAGTTGAACAGTTTAAACATGAACTGAAGTCATGTATGGTGCAATATGAAGAATTATACAAAGATCTAGTCAAAACAGGATTTCAACAATTAATTACAGATTGTGGTAAAAAAGATCAACCTTCAGAATTATTGGAAATTAGTGCTAATTTAGTTCCTTTTACTGAAGAAAATGTTTCACCACTGCAGTATGAATAGGATGGATAAAAAGTGTTTCAAGTGATGGAAATCATTTAATTCCAGTCTCACACAAAAGAATGCAGCTACTGTCAGAAAGTGACGGCAAATAAAATTTAACTAATAATAACCATATATTTAAGAAAAATACATATGCATATACTTTAAATAAGTATTTAAAATAAAAAATATTCCATTAAAAATTAAACAGAGTCTTATTCAATGATTTTTATGTTTCATTTGAAAATAACTTATTGTTCGTATTGGGTTTTCACATCTGAAACCATTCTTCTATTTTTTCATATGCACTCTATTCTTTCTTTCTTTCTTTCTTTACACAGCTTTCATTTATAGTTTCTCTGGAACCAATCTACAGTGTAAATGGAGAATTGGGTGTACTAAACAACTTCAAAAACAAAGTCATCTGGAGAAGATGGTATTAACAGACCTGTTCAAATATGTTCATGAAACTCTTAAAGCAATGTTTACAGATTTCTAGGATAGAGAACTTTCCATAGAATCCTGGCAGAAGATCATAGTTATTTCAGTTTATAAAAAAAGCAACCATAAAGATTGAAAATTATTGTGAAATAATTTTTCTCAATAGTGTTTACAAAATATATGCAAAAATTAAAAAGACAAACTAGAAAGTCATTACAGAGATGAGATAGGTGAGAAGCAAAATGAATTCCACAAGGACAGATTCAGTGTAGATGGTTATTTTTTCTTTGAAATTACTATTTGAAAAGCACAAAGATTTCAATAAACCAACATATGTAGCATTTATAAACTATAAAAAAGCCTATGATTATGTGAACAGAAATCATCTTTTACAGACACTCACTGATGAAGCCCTCAACCAAATAATAGTAATCTACAATCTTTATAAACATAACAGCACTCACATCATGAAGTATCAAACTGGACACCAATAAATCCTGGCATCTGAAAAGGCTACCCATTATGACAATTACTCTTTTATATATAGACAAGGTCTGTTCCATGACATTTATCATTGTAAAGAAACTGGGCATGCTAGCATACTGTTTAGTAAGCTGATAAGTACATAGACAAAACAAATCAAAAGTCACTGTGTCACCTCAGTGACCCACACTGCTTTGATGAATGAACACACGGTTTTTGTTTTGTTTTGGTGTCCTGATATAAGGAATTAGTGAACAATATACTACGTCAAGTTTTATGTTAAACTTGGCAAAAAAAAAAAAAGCTATAGAAACTTATCAATTGTTAAAAGAGCTTTCAGGAATAATGCCTTAAGCTGCTCAAGGACATTCGAGTGGTTCAAAAGATTTAGAGATGTCAAAATGCAAGTGATGATCCTTGCTCTAGATGACCATTGATATCCAATGCCCATGATTTGATGGCTTATGTTCACAACAAGGTAATCAACAATCAGCAAATTACTGTTCAAGAGCTAGCTTGTGAAACAGGAATCTCAGTTGGATCCTGTCATCAAATTGTGATGGAAGATATAGAAATGAGGACTGCTGCAAAGTTTATGCTGAGACTTCAGCTCATTCATTTCTTTCAATTCACAAGTTTCTGGTTCACAGTCTAACCTAACCCACCATACTCACCAAATTTGGACCCTTGTTGACTTCTTTTTTATTCCCTAAGCTAAAATATGCACTTAAAGGATGAAGGTTTCAAGACATATATAAAATTAAACAAAATGCAACAGAGCAACTCAAAGCCATTTCTTTAGAACAGTTTCCAGATATGCTTTTAAAAGTAGGAACACTGTATTGAAACAGAGGAAAATATTTCAAAAGGGTGTGTTCCCTATAGTTCATAAGCTTTTTTATATATTTTAAATAAATTTTAAGTCCCAGAACTTTTTGAACAAACCTCAATGCCACTGTCAAACATTAGAGACTGACAGTTCATAGAAATATCTCATTATGAAGCTTGACACACTATTATATACAGATGATCAAGTACTCTGGCTAGTAATGAAGATAAACTGCAATATTCTGTGCACCGCTTACTTGCTACTACATCTTACTGCTGAAAAATTTAATATGCCATTATCAACTGTAAAAACCAAAATTATTGTCTTTCCAATATAGAAATCAGTTTGTGTGGCCAGCTTGGTTCACTGAGTGGTTAGTGTATCCTTTCTCCAACCAACAGGCTGTAGGTTTGAATCCTGCTATGGGCATTGATGTTTGTAACTGTCTTCAGGTAGGAGATGAATTTCACCACTTGATTTGAGACCACTGCCGTGACAAAGAAAGAAATGCCCTGTTTATTGTAGGCCTAAAGTGGCTTCTTTGAAAAAGTTCCATGTTTGGTCTTCAGAGTAGAGTTTCTGGACAAAGTAAATAATGAATAAAAAATTATAAAAATTAACTAAAAAAAAAGAAGAAAATGCTTAGCCCACCACAGTACTAATGTACTATAGGTTTAAAAATTTCATGGGTGGGAAGCACATAAAAAGTAAACTGCTTCAACTATCTTGGTTATGGTCTCAACTTACACAGCAGAAATTGACGATGATAATAAAATTCAAAAGTAAACAAAAGGGTACTTAGAATAATTACTTAAATATTTAATAACTTAAATAATTATGAATAAAATGATCAAATACAGCTTACATCAACTGAAATGAAATTCATCAGAACTGCAGGATATATGTTACTAGACACCAGATGAAAAACAAAGATATAATGAAAAAACTAAATATGGTACCTGCAATAGTTTATTTAGTAACATAGACATTTATGGGTACAGCACGTAAACAGAATGGACAAGACCAAGATACCTCAACATGTCCTTCAATACATCAGACCTGCTACTGGACAGGATGATGATGATGATGATGATAATAATAATGTTTTATTTATCAACATGATACAAACATTTTAAATACTACTGAAGTCAAGTTGGTTAGTTGATTTGCGGTTTTATGGCACAAGGAGAGCAAAGGACATACTGTGCAATGACACAGGTTACAACATAACATAGGGTATTAACAAATAAATAAATAGTTATGAGAAAAATTAGTGAATAGGATAAAATGTATGTATAAAGTGTTAAGTATTTGTATATAAAAGACTAATAAATAGTTATAAAGATAGATAAAGTATACATACAAAACACAGAGTATCTCTATATTAAAGGTATTAATAAATAGTTACATATAAGAAGGTATTGATAAATAGTTATCTATACAAGGTATTAAAAATAGTTACATATACAAGGAATTAATAAATAGTTATAAGAAGATCACTGAGTAAATAAAATGTATGCACAAGATTTAGTGTCTACAATGCAGTATCTATGAACAAATTTATAACCAAACGTGTGTAAACAAATTAATTCTTCTTTATAAAAATGTCGTGCAATTTGTCTGAGTTTGATAACATCTGCTTGAGCTTACAGGACCTGGCCAAATAAGTAAAAATGTCATTCCTCTCTCATGTGAAGTGACAGCACTCCACCAGAATATGACTAATGGTCAGACAGGTGTTGCATTTCTCATAGCTAGGTGGGTCATCATGGAGCCTAGCAAACACAACTTCCTCTTTTCTGTTCCTACGTTGACTAGAATACCAATTCTTAATTTCAGGCATAATCTCATGCAATCTGTTTGCCAGTGCTTCCTACCAAAGGTATTGCCACTGGGCAATTAACTTTGATCTTAAAAACTGTTTGTAATCAAGTATATGGTACTGTCAAACAGTATGTCAAAAAACCATGAGCTCATCTGGCAACTGCATTTGCGATGTCATTTCCCTCAATTCCAAAGTGACTGGGAATCCAACACAACCAAACATCAAAATTGAGGTTCTTTATTTTGTACAAAAGTTGTAACATTCACTAAGCACTGGATATGGATTATACACCAGAGAGAAGATAGCCTGTAAGGAACTCAAAGAGTCTATAAATTACACACCTTTGGTAGGCATTTTTTTTTTATATGCACATGAGCAAGCTGAATGGCATGCAACTCTGCTATATAATTACTGTAATTTGAGTGGGATCTAGTTGGAGATAGTAATATTAGGAAACACAGCAGCACAGCCAACAGAAATCTCTGATCTTGAACTATCAGTATAGATGAGCAAGAAATCAGAGTGGGCTGCTCTGTGTGCATTAAACAACTGAAGGTAGACAGGTGGTGTATGAGACTTCTGTAGTTGAAAAAGTGAACGGTTGCAAGATGGGGTGCAAGCCTGCCATGGAGGAATGCCATTTTGCTTGGTGCAGGTAATGTTGTCAACATTCATGCAGTAGCTTCCACAGCCTCTCTAACAAGCATACCAAAAGGACAAATGGCAGTTTGATGTGTGTGATACTGGTCTTCCTAATGTACAGAAAAGAGACTAGTCCATGTAGAATGATCTGTAAGGGACTTTATTTTTAGAGAATAATTAAGAGACATTTGTTTTGGTTTAAATGATAGGGGAGGTTCCATTTGATTCAACATAAAGACTTTGAAGAGTAATGTGCAGAAAGTATAGCTATCCAGATACCCTGATGATGGATAGAGAGTCCAACTGAAAGAAGTCCAAACTATAAGCAGGCTATGTTGAATAATCAAATCATGATATTATTTGTTGTTGTTGTTTTAGATATGAAATCCCCCAAAAAGGTTTCTGGCTTTGTTGTGTGAAGGATTTTGATTACTTTTCTCTATACATCTACAAAACATTCACAGATATCCAATAACACGATATACTTATATATACTCATATACTTACAGAAGTCTGATCCATATTTCAAACCAGATCTAACAACCCAACCTTTACTGCGAAAATGATGATATACTGCATACATCACAGGAAAACTAATGCCAGCAGATCTATCACAAAATTGGTTCCACATTTCCTCTACTGTCAGCATCTAATATGAAGAGAAATTTACACACACACACTTAAAAAGTGAAAGTAACAAGACCTAGCATATAAATGAAAGAATTATGGAAACTATATTTTACTATTTTTAATGTGATTCTTACTCCCTACTTCCAAAAAGGATAGTTCTTGATTAATCATCTCATGAAGTCTTCATACTTCAAAAGATCAATGATAGATTGCTCTGGTATAATAAATCATAACCTGGTGTGGGCACACTAGACATTTGTTTGTTTGAGGTTGGTATGGGACAGCATTAGAGTAGATAATTTTTATTGTTTGGCAAGACCACCACCACCCTGTTTAGTGGGGGTGTGAAGTGCTTTGAAAAACACATTTGGTCTCTAGTTACCAAGTTTTCCTTGGTAACTAACTGTATGTCCCCCCCCTCATCCCACCACAATGTAAAAAAAATTCGCAAGCATTCGTCCATTGCCTCATTGTGATAGCTTCCGTCTAAAAGATAAATATCAGTGAAATAATAATATAAAAATGATGTATTTATTTTCATATGCTATTTCTCAACGCAGTCTCTCTCTCACTCTCAATGCATTGTCTTCACCATATAACAAATTTTTCAAAACTGTCATATTACTATGACAGCTTTGAAAAATTTTTGAAAAATCCTTTAAATTGTTTTCAGAACCATTTTCACACATACACTCTAAATTATTTCATCATTTCAAATTGATACTCTTGAGATGATGTCTTCAATTTAGTCAAAAAACAGAAATTTGATGAAGCCAAGTCAGGGTTATAGGGTTCGACAACTTCAGGTCTGATTCCTTTGATAGCCACTGATGTAAACATGCTCTTGTGCAGCCTCATGTTGTCATAATGCAAAAGAAATGACTGTTCATCAGAACAAACATAATTAATTCAACTTTCTCAAGAGCCTCACAATGCTTTTTGAATTTATGGTCTCCCCTTCTGTATGTGAGTAACAGACAGATAAAATGGCACAGGATTAGAACAATCTAAAATCCTCTAAACAGTTTCTATCCTCCAGAGGCAGATTGAAGAGCAACAGGTTCCTCTCTCCAATGTCAAGTTGGTAACCAGTATTTTAGACAGGATTAGCCACCATGATCAGGAAGAAAGGCTTGTATATTCTCTCTCTCTCTCTTTCTGGGTATGTGTCTGACATGGCTGTTTTGTGAGATGAAAAATCTGAATTTCCAGGAGGGAAACCTGCCGTGGTTGCCAAAAGTGAATTAGCACAACATGCCTTGGATAAAGATCATTTCATCAGATGGAAGAAAAATCCAAGTAACTGCAATAATCTCAATTGAAATTACTAAAACCATTCATAGAAGTGGCTAAAGTTCCAGTGATAACTGCAACAGAACTGACAGTGCGATTTTAAAAAAATTCTTGTTGAACTAATTCATCTTCCCATTACTACAAGGAGTGCAACTTTCACTTCTAGCTGCATGCAAGTGACTGTTATGTCATTTCATTTTCTGTCTTTCTGGAGCAAATAAATTTTTAAGTTATTTATTTTATGCCTGTTCTACACAGTTATTTTTCCAGAAAACTTTAACATGAGTGATCACGTGGAAATAGAATCACTCATGTTAAATGGAAATATGATTCAACATCCTTTCAAAAAAACTATTATTTTTCTGATTTCAAGGCCAATAAAAATGCCCTCCTTTAAATTTTACTATTGCCTTATAAATTTGTTCCTCAAATGAATAAATAAATCATTAACATTCCTCGTTCCTGCATTAACAAGTTTTAATTAGTCCCACCAATGAATGCAGCAGTAAGAAAAATTGTGGAATAATTATTAAGGTTTGATCCATGACATATTTTACTAATGATATAAAATTTTGTCTTAAAAGCTGCTGTTTGAAAATATGACTGTTTTTGGCCATCCTGTTCACAGAAAAAGCAGCAACAGTATTTAATGCAATAGAATAATATGACACTGTCTTAAATGGATCAAATGACTTAAAAGAGGTTAAGTTTCATGTGCAAGATGATATGAAAGAACTGACAAAAGAGAAGGACAAAAGAATCAACACCGTAAAGTTAGTAGCCACAGCATGACAGGAGTAAGCTGAGCTGAGGCAACTGCAATTACAAATGATTCAGTGAAGAGACTGTAGAAGAAATGGATGCAGAATGTTATTGTTTAGGATAATTTTCATCACTGAAAGGATTTGTACTTGCAAGAAAAATTGCTTAGAGGAATTGTTATTAAGTGATAGAGAACATGAGCATTCCAGGAAACTGGATGGGTTTGAATGAAAACATGGACATTAAGGGGTCATAATTATGAGTGTAATGACAATAGAGAGAAATGATAGTAAGTTAGAGATAAGCCCAGAAATGGGAGTGAAAGAAAAGTCAAGAAAGAAAAAAAAAAGAAAACTATAAAAATATATTCAAGGATTTTAATGGAGAAAACTCCAGTTACTTATTAGAGCTGGCCAACTCTGCCATGGGATCCTTAGGGGTCTCATGCCGGTCCCAAGTCTGGATAAAGGAGGAGGGTTAGTCAGATGAGTGTCGATGCTCTGACCGTAAAGAAAAAACATGATTGTTATCCGATGCCTATATGATCAAAGACAACTAAAACACACCAGCTCGGACATCACCCCCGACGAACAAGGTCCACGATACCAATCGAGTGATTAGGGTTGGATTAAAAAGTGGGATACCAAAAGGAAACAGAAACTAACAGAACTATTATCAGTAGGAACATGGAATGTACGGACACTTTGGATGTCAGGAAAACTATAATTACTTCTTGAAGAAATGAACAGATATCGGTGTGATATACTAGCACTGGCAGAGATATTACAGGAGAGATAAATGGATGCAAAGTCATATGGTCAGGGCTTGACACCAAGCATGAAGCAGGAGTTGGTTTCCTTTTTAACAAAAAAAGCTGGAAAGGCACTGTTGGGCTAAAAACCGGTCTCAATTCCTGAAGTATGAATGAATCATAGTATCAAGATTTCAAGCAAAACCACTTAATATGTCAACAGACCACATCTGACAGCAAATGAGGATATTGACTTATTTTACAAAGATCTGACAGAGACAACAGAAATAATACCAAAGCAAGATGTACTAATTATTGAAGGAGATTGGAATGCTACAATTGGAATAGATAATGATGGTAGGGAAAGCATCATGGGAAAATATGGTTTTGGAGAAAGAAATGAATAAAGTGAAAAAATGTTAGAATTTGCTGCTGACCACGAGATGATGATGATCTGTAACACAAGATTCCAGCAAAAAGAGTATAGAAAATGGACATGGCGATCAAAATGATGGGAAAAGCAAGAACATGTTCGATATGATTACGATTGGTATCGTGGACCTTGGCGATAGAAGATGCAGTTGAAGAAACAGTACCAGAAGAAGAAGAGAAGATCAAGAAGAAGTGGATTGGACAAGAAACACTGAAGTTAATAAGGAGAAGAGAATGTTAGAGATAAGAAGGGATACTTCAGAAGAAATAGAGGGGCAATACAGAAGAAAGAGTAATGAGGTGAAAAAAGCAGTCAGAATGGATAACATTAAATGCCTGCGGGGTTAGCCTAGTGACTTTGCACTTCGCAACCATATGACTGGGGAAGGAGTGTCCCAGGTTCGATTCCCGTCGAAGACGTGAGGAATTTGAGGATCTTCCTCAGCCATAGCCAAGTTAGCCGATCTTGGGCGCAGGCAGTAGGGTTTTTTCCACCAGTTTATCTGGCATTTTTCATCCCGCAAGCAGGCAAACCAGCCCTGCGAACATACACTGCTACAGTCAAAAATATATTCCCCCCCCCCCCAGCAGCAGGCTAGGTGAGAGGTCGGTTGGGAGTGGTACTAACAAGAAGTCGCATTTAAGTAACATGCTGACCCTGCATATGAAGCAGGAATAACACATAGTGAAAGAAGAATGGATAACATTAAATGATTAGAACCCCAATGCAATAATATAGAATAGCACTATGGAGAAGAGCATAAAACTAGGGAGATGCACAAACAGATTAGAACCCATTAATAGAAGGTGGCAACCAAAACAGACCACACTTAAAGATGAAAAAGCCAAAGTATTAATGAATAAAGATAAAATTGTACAGCAGTGGTCAAGATACTGTAGTGAATTACATGAAGAAAAACTACATTTAGATAGCTTTGGGAAACTGATTGAAGAATTGAAGCAGATATCACCACCATGTAATGAGTATGATATGGACATTTTAAGAGGAGAGGTATAAAAAGCAATAAGATGGCTAAAACACAACAAGAGTCCTGATAATGATAACATCATTGGAGAAATGATTAAATATGGTGGCAAAAGTATGGTCACAGAAATGCACCAACTATGTCATATGGTATGGAAAGAAGGAAAAATGCCAGAGGAGTGAGTGAGATCGATATTAGTGACATTATACAAGAAAGGAAATAGGATAGAATGTAAAAATTATAGAACAATAGCTTTGACAAGTCACCTTGGTAAGGTGATGATGATATTGACAGAAAGATTGAGAACACAATTGGAAGCATACCTTGCAGACAAGCAAGCAGGATTTAGAAAAGATAGAACTACAATTCAAGAGATTTTGACAATGCAGTTAATAGCAGAGAAAACTAGGAGAAAAAAACAAAAACACATATACTTGCTTTGATTTTCAGAAGGCATTTGACAGTATCAACCAGAAAGTGACATTAGCAGTGCTAGAATCCTATAAAACTGATAGAAAAATAATAGCTATATTAAAAGATGTTTATAAGAATGCAGTTGCAGCAGTTAGAATAGGTGATGATTCAGGGAAATGGTTTAGAGCAAGCAGAGGTACTAGACAGGGAGACCCAATATCACCAAGCATTTTCATCACACATTTAGAAAGAGCAATGGATAAAATGAAGGAAGATGCAAAAGAAATATTGGTACATGAGATGAGAATTAACAATCTGAGATTTACGGATGATGTTATTATTGAAGAAGACGAAAGAGAACTACAAAAAACATTGAAACTGTTAAATGAGGAAGGGAAGAGATTTGGACTTATGAATTTGGAAAAAAAAAAACAAAGGCAATGGTATTTGGTTAGAACATGAAACAAAAGATACAAGTGGATGGAACTGATATAGAAAATGTACAACAATTCACATATTTGGGAAGTAAAATGACATATGATTTGAACAGTAAAAAAGAAATAAAGATCAGGATTGCAAAGGGAAAAACAAATCTGAAGGCCACAGATAACATCTGGAAAAGTAACATGATCAGCATGCAAACAAAACTAAGCGTGCTGGAAACATGCATCTTTAGCAGTGTACTGTATGAATCTGAAATGTGGGTAATAAATAAGGAATCAAGAAAAATCATTTTGGCATTTGAAAGAACTTGTTACAGGAAGATTCTAAGAATAGGATGGGTACAGAAAATCACGAATGAAGAGCATTATCGGAAGATATAACCAAAGGAGAATCTAATGCAGAAGATTATAAAACAGAAGTGCAATTATTTGGGCACATCTGCAGAATGAGTGAGGACCGGAAGATAAAGATAATGTTTGGTATTATTGATGGTTTAAACAGAAGAGGTAGACCATACAGAGAATGGATAGACGACATAAAGAACTGGTGTGGAATGGGTGTACAGAAACTGTGACACTGTGCAAAGAAAGGTGAAAGAAGATAGTGAAGGAGGCATCAGACACTAACGGGCAGGGAGCCCATGGTTTGCGATGATGATGACAGTCATTAGATTGGAGGTTTACTGATACACCAATGCCAGAAATATCAGAAATATTGCTAATATTTCAGATATATTAATAAAGAGCGACCAAAAACATCAGTGAAACCTGCGACATGGATTTGATCTACACCATTAAAAGATCTTCCATTTTGGCAATAAGATTGTTAAGTTTATGGATAACTATAAAATAAACTAGTGTAGCAATTCACTTTTTAATGCTGACCTTCATACCATATCCATTACAACAGTTATTCAATTTAGTCAGGGACTCTTGCAAACTTGTAGCGGATTTATTTAGAAGTATAACATCGTCCGCATAAAGCAAAGAGCTGACATTAACATCTCCAATTCTGATATCATGTTTAATACCACTTTCCTCCATAATGTGATCCATATAGATAATGAATAAGAGAGGGGATAATGTACATCCTTGTCTCACACCAGATTTAACATTAAACCATCTTCCTGTACTTCCTTCAATTCTAACTGCCGACTTACAACTCAAATAAAGACTAAGTATTGCTTGATATAATGCCCCATTGACACCATATAACTGTAGCGTATTGAATAGCTTCTCTCTTGGCACCTTGTCATATGCCTTTTCCAGATGGAAAAAACTTAACTACAGATCTTTGTTATATTCCCATGCTTTCTCAACTATTTGTCGTAAAATGAAGATCTGATCCTGACAGCCTCTATTTGGCTTGAATCCAGCTTGTTCTTCACCAAGCTTTTCTTCCACAATTCTTCTCAACCGTTTCTCAAGTATGCTTGTATATATCTTGCCAGGAACACTCTGTAGGTAAATACCTCTATAATTCTCACATTCAGTTTTATTTCCCTTTTTATATATGGGTACTATTAGAGCTCTACTCCAGTCATCAGGAATTCACCTCTGTCCACGCTTTCTGAACTATGCAGTGCATCCACTGTAAGACTTTTATACCACCATATTTCAGCATTTCTGGTCGAATATCATCTACTCCTGTGCCTTTCCACATTTCAAGCCTTTGATGGCTTTTTCTACTTCAAGTATGGATATGTATTCCTGGTGAGTGTTTTTTACCACTGTGCTGTCATCACTGCTTGCTTCATTCAGCAATTTTTCAAAGTAATTACTCCATACTTCAAGGATATCTTTTTCTCCTGTTTTCGTGTAACCTTTATCATCTCTAACTCCTTTTACAGCACTCTTTCCTCCATTTCTAAGTTTCTTGAACAACCTCCAGAATATCTTATCACCTTCTTGATATTTATTTTCTATATTCTTGCCAAAGTCCTCCCATGACTTTTGTTTAGCTAGTTTTACAAACTGTTTAGGTTTCTTACATTTGTCTCTGTATTCTCTAAGAGCACAAGCTGACTTATTTCCCAGGAACTTTTGATATGCTTTCTTCTTTTCCTTCACTGCCTCTTTAACTTCCTGTGTCCACCATGGAGTTCTGATTTTTCTATCCTTGAAGACAACCTCACCACATGCCTCTCTGGCTGAATCAATCAGGGTTTTCTTCAAGGCTTGCCACTGAATCTCCAAGGTTTGGTTCATGTTCTCAGAC
This sequence comes from Typopeltis vanoorti, assembly GCF_054136105.1. NCBI lineage: Eukaryota > Metazoa > Arthropoda > Arachnida > Uropygi > Thelyphonidae > Typopeltis > Typopeltis vanoorti. The sequence goes on from NC_143569.1 coordinate 14,625,530, forward strand.
TCTCATTTTTTCTTCAATAATCTTTGTGTATTTCAGTCTACTGGTCACATCTAAGAGCTGCTCAACTTTTATTCGCTTTAAAACTTTGTTACATGTTATTCTCTTCAATACAAAATTCAATTTTATCCTGCTCAAGACTAAATAGTGATCGCTTCCAATTTCAAGTCCTCTGTAAACTCTGGTGTCCTGCACCAGGAAGAAAACATCACTATCAACAATAACATAGTCAATGAGACTTTTCTTATTCCTTGTCTCTTCTCTCCATGTGAATTTGTGCACATTTTTAAGTTAGAACATGGTGTTAGTAATAACCAGTCCATGTCCTGAGCAGAAATCCAACAGGTATTTGCCATTATTATTAGTTTTGCTCTTTTCTCCAAATTTTCCCAAAATATTTTTGTATGGCTGACAATCATTTCCTACTCTGCTATTTAGATCCCCAACAAGGACCAACTTTTCCTTTTTCATTGTGTTAGTTGCTTTTCTAAAGCATCAAAAAATTCTTCCACTTCTACCTTAGTAGAACCTTCTGTGGGACCATAGGCACAAATAAGTCTCATTGTCCAATTCCCCATTCTGATATTTCACTCTACTTGAGACTGCCTACCATTCAAGAAGATTACCCTCGTATTTTGTGTTGAATACTATGGCTACTCCTTCTTTTCCTTGATTGTCATTTCCTGAATATAACATTTTGTATTTATTGTTCAGAAAGATCTCACCAGTTTACTGTGTTGTTGATGGTAAAGCTTGACTCGCAATGCATGTAAGGTGAGATCCATAGCACTTCAGTCTTATCAGAATGATGAATCCATTCAGTCTTCCTTATATCCATCAACTCATCAGTAGAAATAATGAGATTATGCAAATATCATGTGATTCTAGCACCAATTGCCCACTGGTGTTGGAATTTTGTACTTTTTGCTTTTTTCTGTAAATCAAAACCCCATGTCCCAGAGTATAGTTACACCAAGTCTGGTTGGATTTCGTCCAATATACATTTTTTGCTACAGGGCTCTGAGCACCTCTTCTTTAATTATGGCCACCCTATATATTCCAAAATATTTCTATTTCTAAAAATCTTAAAACACAGACTTACATTTTCTTCTTCATCCAGAACAATTAGACAACCAAGTCCATATGCAAGGAAGAAAGCCTGTTGAAAAACAAATTATACATGAGATGGTCATATTCTTCAGAATATAAATTAAGTCACATTATAAAGCTCACTGCAAGAGGATAGAAGCCAGTTAATGTGATGATTTTCAGTGCCAAAAGATAGGTTTTTTTTGGGAAGTATTTAGTGACAATTAAGTCATCCTTTTTGTATCATTATATTTATGAATGTTTGTTTAATAAACTGTAAGGGGATATTTGTGCCTATTTTTCTGATTTTCAAAAGTTTATATTTGTTTTTTTTGTACATTGTACTGTGTATCATAACGCTGATGCGGAAAACAACAGCAGGCAATTTCAATATGCATGATTATATTTGCTGCAGCATATACAAAATGTATGGCCTTCACAGAACAAGAAATTTCTGAAAGGAGAATGTGTTTGTTGAAAGTGTTTTGTGAACAAATACCAGAAGCATGAAGGGAGCCATTTCTCGTGGACACAGTCGCACTGACTTGGGAGCATCGCATTCCTCCAATTTATACCAGCTACAAACATGACTTGTTACTTGTTACATGCCATGATGCACCTTTATCATGAGGATGTCCACTGACTTCTTTCCAAGAAAAGTACTTTGTACTTCTTTTTATGAAAACTTAATTCTCAAATGCTTGAACTTGAATAAATAAATATTTTAGAAGTGTCTTACTTTTTTCATATAATTCACAACACACCCCAATCATACCTGAATTTTCCTGAAAAATATTAAGACTGTGTATATTATGCATTTCTTTTTAAAAATTTTATGGAATTTTTTAAAAAACCTTTTTATTATCCCGACGTTTCAATCTTCACATCAAGATCATCATCTGGAATATATATAAATATACAGGACAAGCTGAGTTACATTATTAACTGTAAGCTAGAGAAACAATGATTTGATCACATGTTATTCTACTGGCATGACCTCTGGTGAAAAAAAAAAAAAAAAAGTATAGTTTCTGGGAAAATTCCCATGCTACTCCTCTTAAACACTATTATTATAATTACGGCTATTATAGCCTGTTTTTGTTTAGGAGTGTTCCCTTATTTTAAATACATTGGCTACTATTACTCAAAAAAGGGTATATATATTTTAGGGCATTATGGGTGAGTATAGAAAGCAATTATAGCAGAATAAAAGAGGTGGAAAAATTTTGTACATACCTTGTTTTGATACCAGGATGTCTTCCAATTTCATGATCCTGCTGAAGATTGTTTATAATGAGGGGGTGGGTGTTTTGACGCGGGAAAAATAAATTTGGAAACCCGGGTTTTGTATTAATAATATATATTATTGTGTGCTCCAGTTTTCCCATAAGTAAACCCTTCCCCTTTGCTCCCCCCCCCAAAAAAAAAGTGCCCTTAAACACAATTATATATATATATTTATATATATATATATATTATTAATACAAACCCCAGGTTTCCAAATTTATTTTTTCCACGTCAAAACACTCCCCCCCCCCCCCCAATTATAAACCATGATACTTCAGCAGTATCATGAAATTGACATCCTAGTAGTATGAAAACAAGGTATGTACAAAGATTTTCCACCTCTTTTATTCTGCTATAATTGCATTCTATACTCACCCATAATGCCCTAAAATATATATACCCTTTTTTTGAGTAATAGTAGCCAATGTATTTTAGGAGTGTCCCTTATTTTAAAATAAGGGACACTCCTAAACAAAAACAGGCTATAATAGCCATAATTATAATAAAAAGAAAAAAAAAATTATATATATATATTATAAATTACATCAAGCTAAATCTATTTTACGATGACAGGAATAAACATTCTTTCAGATGGTTTTCTTTCAGAAACAATTGGTGTCCTATTTTTAGTATTACAATTCTTATTTTTGATTTACAATACTGGATTTTCTACAGTCCTGTTTATAGTTGTTCTAAGAACAACTGGATTTTCTACAGTCCTGTTTATAGTTGTTCTAAGAACAACTATAAACAGGACTGTAGAAAATCCAGTATTGTAAATCAAAAATAAGAATTGTAATGCTGAAAATATGACACCAATTGTTTCTGAAAGAATGTTTATTCCTGTCATCGTAAAATAGAATTTAGCTTGATGTAATTTATAATATATATATATGTGTGTGTGTGTGTGTGTGTGTGTGTGTGTGTGTGTGTGTTTTCCACCAGAGGTCATGCCAGTAGAATTTCTCCAGTTTACAGTTAATGATGTAACTCAGCTTGTCCTGTATATTTATGTATGCTCCAGATGATGATCTTGATGTGAAGATCGAAATGTCGGGATAATAAAAAAGTTTTTTTTAACACGGTTGTAAATTCCGTAAAATTTTTAAAATGAATGCTGATCACCGTGTAACTCTAAAAGAAAGGTGTATATTATGCCAACTACTCAACAATTTTGCACTCAGGAGCAGAATATGAAAGCTAACCTCTGGTGGTTAAATATGACCTATCAGTAAAGGGTAATGAATCAAGGGTACAAAGAGAAAAGGAACCAAGACTATTTTAGTCAACCCAAGTATTCTTTATTCTAAATGAGTGTTGATATTTAAAGAATTATGAAAATGATTACATAAGTTTTCCTTTTCATCAAGTTTTAGTACTAACAACTATTTTGGTCAACACAATATTCCATCTAAATTCCTAAGTATATAACATACTCATTTTATGAGTGTGTTAGACACTTCACCGGAGATGACTCTTGTAAATGCATAAAAAAAGAATGATAAAGATTTGTAACAAAAAAACAGGAAGAATTTCACTATGTGGAAGAAATGCTGCATAATGAAATTAGCTACATACAAATAATAACTGCAAGAGGACTTTGTTATCCCATCAGTCCCCACCTCTGACTTTCTCCAGTGTGATTAACTACATTGATGCCAGGGATACATGGAATATCATTTCTCCCCCCCACACACACATAACAGTGTGAACTAATGAAAGATGCTAATGAAAATGAAATGAATGAAACTAATGCTTTAACCATTGCAGAGATACGAATACAGTTTCAGGTGTTTAGAACCTGAAAAAAAAAAAGAAGTAATTTCAATTATATTTTACACATTTTCTTCTAAGATTAAGTATGGAAAATACCCTCTGTGCCATATGTATCATGCCATTAGGCCAATGTTTATCAGAGGCAGCAAATGAAAGAAATAATACCATAGTGAAACTTCATTATAACAAATTATCAAACAGCATTAATCAAAACAGTAACACTGGTGAATTTTCTTATGCAGTGCATCAATGATATATCTAAGGAAAACTGCTACAACCAACTATTTCTTTCCTTCATAAGATCATTATAGTTAGAGTTGATTGGATAATAAATGAATAGTGGAATTTGCTAAATATACATTGTTTTTGACTAAAATTTAATAATCCAACTTTTACATTGGAAGTAAACCATTACTTAATGCTAATCAGGATAAAAATGGATATTACAGTGAAAAGGACAGTACATAAGAAAGTTACAAAAAGAATTAAAGTTGAGCAGCTTTTACAGGAAATGGTTCAAAAACAAGAATCAATCCTTGGAGTCTCAGTGGCAAACCCAAAAGAAAATATTGACTGATTCAGCTAGAGAGGCATGTGGTGAAGTTGTTTGCAAGGATAGAAATATATGAATGCCATGGTAGACACAAGAAGTTAAAGATGCAGTCCTGGAAAAGAAAGGGCCAAATTCTTAGCAAATGCCCTAAAAGAATATAGAGAAAAATGTGAGCTAAGCTATATGTGAAAGGAGCTAAACAAAAGTCAGGGAAGATTTCAGTAAGAATATAGAAGGCAAAACGTTCTGGAGAAAATGCTTAAAAATAGAGGAAAGAGTACTGTAAAAGGAATCGAAGATGTTAAAGGTGTTAAAAAGATGTTAAAGATCCTATCCTCAATTTTCTCTACATGAAAATTGAGGATAGGATATCTCCCAGATGCCTGGAGTAATTACAATGAAAGACTGTTAAACAAAACAAACAGAATCATACTAGAGTATTTTTAAGAAGCATACATATCAATACTTGAGGTATAAAAAGCCATTAAAAATTTGAAATGTGGAGAGGCAGCTGCAGTAGATGATATTCAATCAGAATATATCAATTTGCTACACTGCATAATTCAGAGGGCCTGGTTAGACAAATTCCAGATGATTCAAGAAGAGCCCTAACAGATCCCATCTTCAAAAAATGGAATAAAACAATGTGAGAATTAGAGGAATTTCTCTACTAAGTATTCCAGGTAGGATTTATGCAAGCATACTTGAAAAGAGGTTGAGAAAGATTGTGGAAGAGAAACTTGGAGAAGAACAAGCTGAGTTCAGGGCAAATAGATATTGTCAAGATCAGATTTTTATTTTACGACAAATAGTTCAAAAATCAGGGGGAACGTGATAAGGACCTGTACTTAAGTTTTGCAGATCTAGAAAAGGCATATGACAAGGTGCCCAGAATAAAGCTTTTTAAAACACTACAATTATATAGGCAAATGGAACATTACACAGAGCAATACACACAGTCTATATTTAAGTCGCAAGCTAGCAGTTAGAATTGAAGCCAATATAGGAAGATAGTTTGATGTAAAATGAGTAGTATACAGGAATGCATATTATCTCCACTCATATTTATCATCTATATGGATCACATTATGAAATTACGTGGCATTATACATGATATCAGAACTGAAGATATTAAACTTGCATTTGTGCTTTATGAAGATGATTTTTTTTTTATTTGATTTTTATGGCACAAAGACATCAAACATCATACTGCATCAAGACACAAGTCACAGCAGTACACATGGTAATTGGCTAGTAGGACACTCACAAACATCCATGTTCTTGGTAGGATTTGAATCTGCAGCCTTTTGACTGGAGAGCAGATGATATGCTAACTGCTCAGCCAACCAGGCTGGCAAAAATGATGATGTCCTCTTAAACACATCTAGTGCAAGTCTTCAGGATTCATAAACTAAACTAAATAACAGCTATAATAAATTTGACATGAAAATCAGCAATAAAAAGACAAAAACTATGCAAATAGGCAGAAACACTGAACACATCAACTGTATTCTGAATGGAGAGCCTGCAGAACAAGTAAAATATTTCAGCTATTTAGACACAGTTTCTAACAAAATTCTAGTAGCAAGACTTATACGTTGGTCATACATAACTGGTAATTAGTTTACGGAATTAACAACGCATATAAAGTATATTAATTAAAGGTAACTTTAATAAATAACTTCTATGTTATTTATGTTATTTATATCTTTATGTTCCTGAAGATGGCAACGTCACGTTGCCATCTTCAGGAACATAAAGATATGGTACGTGCACGCAGGCACTAACAAAAGCAAATGAGGAAGAAAGCAAGAAACTAATATTGTTCCTAAAGTCCTAATGGTGCCCTCTGGTGGGCTAATTTGGTTGACTTGGCAGTTGGGCTGAAGTTCTCAAAATGTAAGTCTCCCAAATCCACACTTGCACGTGGTCATAATTTCGCCCTAGCTCCTAAAAGAATACCTGCCAAAGAAATCATGATCCAAATAGAACGTGGGATTCGCAACCTGCCTAACCATATCGCCAACAACATCAGATTGGATGTAGTCAGTGTTCTCACTAAAGCCAAACCTCCAAAAACCAACTTATCCAAAGACGAATATGCAGCCCTACAAGAAATGAAGCATAACAAAAAAATAGTAATCACCAAAGCGGATATGGGAAACGCCACTGTGGTGCTAAATCAAAAGGACTACAAAGGTGAGCTTAATGCTTTAGTACTAGACCGTACTACTTACCTCCCTATTGAATATAATCCTACCAGCTCTCAGATTAGAACTCTCCACAGACTCCTTAAGAAAGTCACTTCTTGGCCTGTGGAAGTCACTAACAAACTAAAACCTTATAACGTTAGACCCCCCCCCCGATTATATGGACTCCCAAAAATACATAAACAAAATGAGCCAATACGTCCCATTGTGGATGGCATTGATTCCCCCCACATATAAATTAGCCAAACATTTAGTCAAAACGCTCATACACTATATTGGCAACACACCATCACACATAAAAAACTCAGCCTACTTTAAAGCCAGTGTAGAAAACCTCTCACTCCAACACACTGACATAATGGTCAGTTTTGATGTCTCCTCCCTATTCACTAATGTCCCACTCAAAGAAACCCTAGAGCTCATTCAAGCCAAGTTTCCTCCCAATATCTCAACCCTATTTCAGTTCACAATGAACTCGGGCTATTTCGTTTGGCAAGGAAAGTTCTACAAACAGATAGAGGGGACAGCCATGGGTTCACCACTTTTCCCACCCTTGGCCAATTTCTTTATGGAGACCTTTGAAGAGAAAGCCTTAAACTCCGCCCCACAAAAACCCACTATTTGGCTTCGTTACGTGGATGATGTGTTCGCTATTTGGCCACATGGCTCAGACTCACTCCACTCCTTCCTAACACACTTAAACAACCAACACCCCAGAGTCCAGTTCACCTTAGAAAAAGAGGAAAACAACACCCTCCCCTTCCTAGACATTTTAATCACCCGCCAGCTTGATGGATCTTTGGTTTTCTCTGTTTACAGAAAACCCACCCATACTGGCAGATACATTCACCAGCAATCTCATCACCCCTCCTCACAACAATATGGGGTTATAAAAACACTATATAACAGGGCAAAATTAATCTGTTCAGATGACAAGGCCCTAACTACTGAACTAAAACACATCCACAACACTTTCTTAGCCAATGGCTATAACCCCAAAAAAATCCAAAAAATACTCAAAATAATGAAAACACGAAAAGTCACACTAAAAAGTTATTTTTGAAACAAACACCTCACTCTTACACGATGCAATAACAAATCGAAGCTGTCAACAGCGGTACTGCGGCATTATTTAAAGCGTAGATAGTGCACGCTATTCAAAATACATATTAAAACATAATAATTGTTTTGAAAAAATTTTCGCTTAAAATAATCAAGATTTTTATGATGTTTACCAAAAACAATCTATTTTAAAACACTATAGGAAAATATCTTGGCTTGGGGGTCCTCAAAGCTTGAGGCCCCTAGGCACGTGCCTCATTAGCTTAATGGGTAATCTGCCACTGGGTACAGGAAAGACAGAAATAACAGCCCACACCCTTGAACTGAAACACATCCCACAAATCGACAAGGCCATAATAATAGACAACAAAACAATGCTTAGAATATCCGAAACAATAGCCATAAAATGTGACGAAAACTCAATCAATGTCCACCGTGCGTACCTAATTTCCGAATGTTGGAAACTCCACAATTTGCAAATCAGTTCACGCCTCCGACTGATAAGTGACAATAAATAGACTTTTTTGGCAGATACAACATGCAGTCGTGATATAGCCCTACACCCATTCTGAAAATGTTCCGATGATGGTCACACGACCGAAACGGCTCGCACTATTAATGCTTTCCCCCCCCCCCCCAACCCAGTTTTCCCATAAAACCCTTCCGCAAAAAAAGCGCCCTTAAGTACAATAATATATATATATATATTATTAAAAAAAAAAAAAAAAAAAAAAACGGGTTTTCAAAAAAATTATTCTTCTGGCCTTGCGTCAAACACTTCCCCCAAGTTTTCTCCCCCCCCCCCTTTTTTTTTTAACAACCTAACAGCAGAAGTATGGAGAATGATGTCATCCTAGCATCTAAACAAGGTATGTACAATATTTGCTTTCTAAATTATTCTGCTATATTTTCCTTTAAAATACATTTATAATGCCCTAAAAATTTCTTGAGGAAAAAAGCCATATTTAAAATAAGGGACACTCCTAAACAAAAACAGGCTATAATAGCTGTAAAAATAATTGTTTTCCATATTTTTTTTATAATTTTATCAAAATAGCCTGGTTGGTCGAGTGGTTAGCATATCCACTCTCCAGCCAAAAAGGCTGCAGGTTCGAATCCTGATATGAGCATGGATGTTTGTGAATGTCTGTGAAAATACTAGTGGTGGACAGTAGATGGCATTGGTGTAGATCAGTGTTTCTCAAACTTCAGATATCCGCATACCCCTGATTAATTAATTAAAAAATAAATTCATTAATTTAAAAAATAATTTATTTAAAAAATTAATTAATTAAAAATGAATAAATTATTTAAAGTAAAGAGCCAATAGGCTTCATTTCGGCGATGTAAAACATTATTTAAATTAAGGGGATATTAAATCCCACATTGTTTTAAAACCGAATAAGAAACTCAAAGATCGGAATCAAAGAGTTTCATGCTGAATATAGTAACTATATTCGGCATGAAAATAATAAAAAAAAATAAAAAAATAACATCATTCATCTCCTCCAAAAGATGTGCTTTGCATTAAGGGTAAATATTAAGAATAGTGATCAGAGCTTATCCACCTTTACCACGAGTTGCCTTGACTTGCACTACATGTGGGGGTCACCTAGACTTGCAATACTTGCGGGCGCAAACTTGACTTACTTGTCTGTTTGCTTACTTGGGAAATGGAGTAAAACCAGGTTTAAAATAGCTTGGTATCTTTAACATTTATTACACCCACGGTAAAATACTTTCTACACACATATATATATATAGAAAAAGTTGGAGACAAACTATATCCCTATCTTACACCTTGATTAATCATTGTCAATTATGGCAATGAATCACCAATTCTGTATCATTTATGCCTTAATTATACAATAAATTTAGCTATTTGCAATGTTCCAAGGAATGTTAGAAAAAATATTTAGAATTCTAAAGGAATATAACCTCAGCACGGCTTTTAAGCCCCATTTGAAACTAGCTCCTTTTATCTGCTCAACTACCAACCTCCCTCCTCTCTCAGTTCTTTGGTATTTCTAGCCTTGCTCCCACTGATGAGACCTCAATAAAGGTCGAAATCGGTCTGGGTAGTGGCCCCTTGCCTTTATGGTAACTTGTTCTGGTAAAATACTTATAAGCTCTGTATTACTAAAATCTTTGTATTTCAAGCCTGGCTCCCACTGATGAGACCTCAATAAAGGTCAAAACCGGTCTGGGTAGTGGCCTCCCTTGCCTTTAATACATAGCATCATACATCTCCTCCAGAAGATCTGCTTTGCATTAAGGGTAAATATTAAGAATAGTGATCAGAGCTTATCCACCTTTACCACAAATTGCCTTGAATTGCAAACTTGTGGGGTCACCTAGACTTGCAATACTTGCAGGTGCAAACTTGACTTACTTGTCTATTTGCTTACTTGGGAAATGGAGTAAAACCAGGTTTAAAATATCTTGGTATCTTTAACATTTATTATACCCCAAGATAAAATACTTTCTACATATATATATATATATATATATATATATATATATATAGAAAGAGTTGGAGACAAACTATATCCCTATCTTACACCTTGATTAATCATTGTCAATTATGGCAATGAATCACCAATTCTGTATCATTTATGCCTTAATTATACAATAAATTTAGCCATTTGCAATGTTCCAAGGAATGTTAGAAAAAAATATTTAGAATTCTAAAGGAATATAACCTCAGCACGGCTTTAAAGCCCCATTTGAAACTAGCTTCTTTTATCTGCTCAACTACCAACCATCCCTCCTCTCTCAGTTCCTCATATAAGTAAGTTCACCTACTATGGACAGATAGGAAAATCAGCCACCATCTGCTTATAAGAACATAAAAAATATATCTGCAATCAGGACTTGCGGATCATGCTCTAGATATGACTCAGAATCAATTGGAAGAAAACCAAAAAGAGGAAATTCAGAAGAGAAAGATTCTTTTTGGAATCTGCAGGGCCCTCAGAAATCAGCCTCACTTAAACAGTTGCACAAAACTTCCCAAATATGAGAAATACTAACATTTTGAGGCCCCAGTTTACATTTGAGGCTGCCAAAAAAGATGCCCACAAAGGGCTCCCCACCTAGTTATTACTAAGGATTCTAGTCTTTCTTCCACATGTTTTGCTTAATTTTGTTGCCTTTGTGTGTGCATATTACAAGTTGCATATTCCTGAATATGCCTAACCTAAACAAATATAGTTGCATAAAACTTCATAAAATTTGGGAAACACTAATACTTTGAGATCATAGTTTACATTCGAGGCCACCAACAGATGCTCCCATCGTGTTAGGACACTAATCTTTCATCCATGTGTTTCACTTAATTTTGTATTTCCTTTGTGTGTTGTATATTACAAGTTTTGTATTGTATTCTCTGTGATTGAGATGAGCTACTGGAAGAATTAAATAGCATGTTTAATTCTTTCCCAGTGTTATTTCACCTCATTAAGTCTCCAACATGAGTTCCTTTTAGCACTTAGGTCTCAACATAGAAAAAAGTATAAGTCTCTGTTAACAATTCAGTCAACATCAACAAATTTTAAAAGAACATTTTCAGTTGCAACAAATTTTTTTTTGGCACAACTTTTTTTTTTCAAAATTATTGGACACATCTATTTCAACACTACTTTTTCTTAAAGTTTTTTTTTATTAAAAATAAAATGTGATTATCTATTAACAGAAATTAAAATGTAATTGAAAAGTTTTTTACATTTTTATATTTTTTATACTCCATTTTACTTAATTAAACTAAAAAAAAATATGTTGATGTAAAAATTTAGATATTAGTACAAACACCATGGTAATCCTAGTTCTCCATTTGTGTGGCATTAAAAAATTGTTTCATAAAATAAAATAATTTGAAATAAAATAATTTTATTTCATGCTAGCCAGTTAAACAAGCCCTCCCCCCCTCCGTTTTTGCAACAGGGAACCAGGGCAAACAGCGAAAAGTCAGCTAATGGATCAAATCCTAAAACACACCCCAACTCAACATCATCAGAGTTCAAGATCAGTACTATCAACATAAGAAGCCTGAATAGCAAAGAAATGGAGTTAACTGAGGAATTGGATAAGTACCAGATCAACATAATAGGGATGACTGAAACAAAAAAGACAAAAACTGGTGAGATCTTTCTGAGCAACAAATACAAAATGTTATATTCAAGCAATAACAATCAAGGAAAGGAAGGAGTAACCATCGAATTCAACAAATATGAGGATAATCTTCTTGAATGGCAGGCAGTCTCAAGTAGAGTGATTAAATGGCAAATATGAGAATGGGGAACTAGACAATGGGACTTATTTGTGCCTATGGTCCCACAGAAGGTTCTACTAAGGTAGAGGTGGAGGAATTCTTTTGAAGCTTTAGAGAAAGCAAATGACACAATGAAAAAGGAAAAGTCGGTCCTTGTTGGGAATCTAAATAGTAGAGTAAGAAATGATTGTCAGATATACAAAAACACTTTGGGAAAATTTGGATAAAAGAGCAAAGCTAATAATAATAATAATGGCAAATACCTGTTGGATTTCTGCTCAGGACATGGACTGGTTATTCCTAACACAATGTTCCAACATAAAAATGTGCACAAATTCACATGGAGAGAAGAGGCAAGGAATAAGAAAAATCTCATGGACTATGTTATTGTTGATAGTGATGTTTTCTCCCTGGTGAAGGACTCCAGAGTGTACAGAGGACTTGAAATTGGAAGTGATCACCATTTAGTCTTGAACAGGATAAAATTGAATTTCATATTGAAAGAAGAATATGTAAAAATGTTTTAAAGCAAATAAAAGCTGAGCAGCTCTCAGATGTGAAATGTACGCTAAAATACACAAACATTATTCAAGAAAAAATGAAGAGTTTGAGAAAAGGAATCAAACCTTGGAGATCCAGTGGCAAACCTAAAGAAAACACTGATTGATTCAGCCAGAGAGGCATGTGGTGAGGTTGTCAGCAAGGATAGAAAAATCAGAACTCAATGGTGACCACAGGAAGTTAAAGAGGCAGTGAAGGAAAAGAAGAAAGCATAGCAAAAATTCCTGGCAAATAAGTCAGCTTGTGCTCTTAGAGAATACAGAGACAAATACAAGAAAGCTAAACACTGTTTAGATAGTGTGTAAAACTAGTTAAACAAAAGTCATGAAAAGACTTTGGCAAGAACATAGAAAATAAATATCAAGAAGATAGCAACATATTCTGAAGGTTGTTGAAGTAGCTAAGAAATGGAGGAAAGAGTGCTGCTGTAAAAGAATTAGAGATGATAAAGGTGACATGAAAACTGGAGAAAAAGATATCCTTGAAGTATAGAGTAATTACTTTGAAAAACTGCAAAAAGAAACAAGCAGTGATAGCACAGTGGTAAAAAGCACTCAACAGGCATGCAGGCAGGAATACATATCCATACTTGAAGTAGAAAAAGCCATCAAAAGCCTGAAATGTGGAAAGGCAACAGGAGTAGATGATATTCAACCAGAAATGCTAAGTATGAAGGTATAAAAGTGTTACAGTGGCTGCACTGCACAGTTCAACACGACTGGACAGAGGAACAAATTCCGGATGATTGGAGTAGAGCTCTCATAGTACCCATATATAAAAAGGGAAATAAAACTGAGAATTACAGAGGTATTTCTGTACTGAGTGTTCCTGGTAAAATTTATGTAAGTATACTTGAGAAACGGTTGAGAAGGATTGGAAGAAAAGCTTGGTGAAAAACAAATTGGATTCAAGCCCAATAGAGGCTGTCAGGATCAGATTTTGGCTTTACGACAAATATTTGAAAATTCATGGGGAATATCCTTCTGTCCAAAAAAGAAACTGATCTTTTGATAAAAAATAAAACACAGGGCAATTATAATTATTCAAATAATTTATTTCAATCAATATACTCTCCTTCAGCTTTGATACAGCAATCAATTAATTCATTAAATGAGTTTTTTTATATTGTTTTTTGGGATACTGTTGAGGGTCATAGTTACTGCCGCTTAAACGTTTTCACTGGTGTTGTATCGCTTTCCTTTCATCAGTAAATGAAGTCGGGGGAAGAGAAAGAAGTCACAGAGTACTAAATCAGGTATATACAGCGAGTGATCCAACACACAAAAATTGGTTTTTTCTCATAAACTGTCTCACAATGTTCAAACGATGAGATGGTGCATTATCGTGCAAAAGTGACCAGCTGCCTGCATCATGATATTCATGCCATATGCAACGAATTCTCACTATCAGTTGCTTCAAAACTTCAAGATAAAACTCACCACTGACCGTTTGGCCAGGGGAGAATGAATTCTTTGTGAATAATGCTCTTGGAATCATAGAAACAAATCAGCATTGTCTTTACTTCTGACTTCTCCAAGCGACTTTTTTTTCTGATGCCCCTCTTCAAAATCAACTGTGCACAACATTTTGATCGAGAGTTTGGGCCTTCGTAAATTGAATTCGCGATTTGTTCCCCACAAGTTGACCGACGACCAAAAAATGTATCGAATTGAACATTGCAAGGCCTCTTTAAAACCACTCATAAGAACTGAAACTTCCTTTAAATGATCATTATTGGTGATGAAACGTGGTGTTTTTTTTTTTAGTATGAGCCCGAAACAAAGCACTCAGCACTTTGGTGCTTTGTTTCGGGCTCATACTAAAAAAAAAAACACCACGTTTCACCAATAATGATCATTTAAAGGAAGTTTCAGTTCTTATGAGTGGTTTTAAAGAGGCCTTGCAGTGTTCAATTCGATACATTTTTTGGTCGTCGGTCAACTTGTGGGGAACAAATCGCGAATTCAATTTATGAAGGCCCAAACTCTCGATCAAAATGTTGTGCACAGTTGATTTTGGAATCCCCAATGCATCTTCAATCAATCTCAGACAATTTCAGTCTTTCTTTGATAAAATCACACACTTTTTGGTTGCTAACTTCACTCAGTCCAGTTTTTGGATGGCACGGCTTTTCGTCGTCCTCAAGCGTCTCACAACCACTTTGAAATTGCATGCACCACTTGCAAACTTGAGTACAGGATAAGCATTTATCACCCTATGCTTTTTGAAGCATTTGATGTGTTTCAGTAAAACTTTTACCAAGTTTAACACAAAAGTCAATTGCAGCTCTTTGTTTGAAACTCTTTATCTGACCGTTCATCAAAACACACTGTCACTCTTGGCACTACACGTCAGCTTCTAATGAAACAAATGTCATAAACAGTTGATACAACACTCATGAAGATTGCCGCTTTCAACAACAAAAAGATACAACAGGTGATGCCACTAGTTTTTTCTATTTTCAAAAAGTTTGGTTTCTTTTTAGACAGAGGGTGTATAACAAAGATCTTAAATTTTATAGATCTGTTGGCATATGACATTACACTAAGAGAGAAGCTATTCAAAACGCTACAGTTATATGGTGTCAATGGAGCATTATATCAAGCAATATATAGTGTTTATTTGAGTTGTCAGCAGTTAGAATTGAAGTACAGGAAGATGGTCTAATGTAAATCTGCTGTCGGACAAGAATGTACATTATCTATATGGATCGCATTATGAGGGAAAGCAGTATTAAGCCAGATACCAAAATTGGATCTTTGCTTTGTGCGGATGATATTATACTTCTAAATAAATCCGCTAGACGTCTGCAAGATTCCCTGCTTAAATTGAATAACTGTTGTAATAGATAGATATGAAGGTCAGCAATCACAAGACAAAGAATGAAAATTGGTAGTTGCATTGAAGATATCAACTGTATTGTGAATGGACAACCTATAGAACAAGTAAAACATTTCAGCTACTTAAACACTATTTTTAGTGAAGATAGTAAATTATATATGGAAATGGACAACAGAATCAACAAAGCTGGTATGGTGGGGAGTCAACTGAATGAATTTATATGGAATGAGAGAGAAGTTAGTCAGAACACTAAATTAGCTGTATACAAGACAGTGTTCAAACCAGTTTTAACTTATGGATCTGAGAGTTGGGTCAGAAGTAAAACACTTGACCAAAGACTAGAGACCACAGATATGAGAGTCCTGAGAAAGATTAGAGGCGTGAACAGATGGCATCAATGGCAATATCATATTAAAAATGAGGATATTAGGAAAGAACTTGACATTGTCAGCATCCAAGAATGTGTTAGCAGAGCTAATCTCAGGTGGTATGGTCACTTAAATAGAATGAGAGAGGAAAGATTAGCAAAACAAGTGTTCTCTGCCAGGTTGGCAGGAAAATGACCCAGAGGAAGACCAAGATATAGGTGGATTGATACGGTACAAAGTGCCTTAGACGATAGAAATATAAGATCTGATAATGTTGGAGTCTTGACAAGTAACAGACTGATTTGGAGGAAAATTATAGATAGGAAGTTAGTAATGATGTAAATTTTTCATGTAGTACTATCATATCCTGTACACCCCTTGAGAGTACATGTCAGGAAATTGATGATTTTATTTATACATATATGCATATATTATATTTTTAAATGGAGTGCAATCAGAAAAACAGTGTGTGTGATTAAGTAAAATATAACAATTAAATACAAATAATGAGAATTAAATTTTCACCAATTAAAATTTATTTACAAATGCAAATTATTTACAATCATATTATTTTAAAAGAATAATGTTTTCAGTTTATCAAATAATATAATGTTTGTAAATTTTTTAGACTCTGACTTATTGAGTCTCAATGAGTTGTCCCAAACCATAGTCTAGTCGGCATCCCTTAGAGCAGGAATACCATAGTCCCTTTTGGAGAAATGGACCACTTCTCCAGAACGCAAGGTGAGAAATGAGCAAGAGAAAAAGAGAAGCTATTACTCATCAGCTAAACTAAAAAATAGTTTTTTTAAATAAAAAAAAAATCTTGTACAAAATATCATTGTACAAAAGCCTCAAACCTAATTCAGAGGTCTAACGGCACAAAATGATAAGTCACTTTGTCTGGAGCAAGATTCCTGGTTTTGTCAAGCCTAAACACTCATCCACAATAAGTAATTGCTGTAGGTTACCAACCTTTGTAGGAATATAATAAAAAATGAAGTAGAGAAAAATGTGACATCCTTGGCATTTAAGGATTTCCCATCTCTTCAGTAATTTTTTTTGAGAACAGCACAATGTCTGATAAACCCATAATGTTTCACTTCAGTACATGTAATTTGGACAACTCTTTACTTTGTCATCAATGTAATATATTTTTGTAGTGAATATTTTGCAACGATCTGTTGATACTAAATTTTATCTCGTTAGAATTGGATTTAAAAGAACAGTAACATACATATATATATACACACACACACACGCACATATATATATATGAATTTCACTACTATTTTGATTTTAATATTTCATTTTAATGAAATTGTAATTTATCAGCCCTTCATCAATAAATAATTGCTATTTGGTATCATATTTGAAGATGGGTGAAGGGCAAGGAGGGGAATCAATCTTCAAATATCCACCCTTGGAAGAGTTAGTGTGTCAACCAACTTCCTATCTGAAGTTGGTTGACAACAACATCAATCTGACCAGCAAATTGATTTCCCAGTGTGGTTGGATAACAGGAATAACTGTAGTAAGGTGAAACCACTACTCTCATTTCTTTCCTCTAGAATTGAAGTCCTTTCTAAAATTACTCCTAATATTAAAAAGGTGCTTCACATCAACTTTTTCTCTCACAAGCCTTCTATTTATTTCATATTAGCCATGTTAAGTAAAAAAAGATACTTTTACGACATTACCTGATAATATGTAATATATTATCAGGGCATCCCAAAAGTAATGTCATTTTTAGCATTAAGTTTTGAAAGGATATAAAAGATAAATCACTTTCTAATTTAATCAAGTATATATTCTCCATTTGAATCAATAACGCTCTTCCAACATTGTGAAAGCTTCATAGAATTTCTATAGAATTCAGGAGGTTTAGAAGCAAAAAAGTTGCACAGATTCAATTTCATTGCCTCTAATGTATCGTATTGTTTTTCATTAATGAAATGTGGCAAACTTCAAAATAAGTGGTAATCTGAAGGTACAAGATCAGGAGAATATGGAGGATGTGGAAGCTTTTCCCAGCCGAGTTCCTCAATCTTAGTACAGGTGATTCTTGCACTACAAGTGCATACATTATCATGGTGAAAAATAACACCCTTTCAATTGACCAGAGAACACCTCTTTTCTTTCAGTTTTTCATTCAATTGATCGAGATGTTCACGGTATACTTCAGCTGATTGTTTGGTTTTGTGGCAAGAGTTCAAAGTGCATAATGCCAGCCATATCCCACCAAATGCTTAACAAAATCTTCTGAGGGAGAAGATCTTGTTTTGGCTGATTTAGCCTGTCCCCCTGAATGAGTCCACTGCCATTGGCACTTAACATTCCTGTAAATTATCTACTTTTCATCACAAATGACTACACGACTTAAAAATGGAGATTAAATCTCTGGAGAATAGAGAGCAGTGTAGATGTTGACACGCTCTCTTCGATTGTTGTTTGTCAGTTCATGAGGAACCCACTTGCCGAGCTTAGACACTATTTTAAGTTCTTGCAAATGGTGATGGATGGTAGATGATAATGAATTAAGATCTTTTGCTAAATCTTCAACATTTGCATTGGCATTTCTTGCAATAGCACTTCCAGCATATTATTGAGAGAGACAGGCTCACAGAGCGAAGGGAGTCTTTCAAGCTAAAGTTTCCTTGTCAAAATTTTTGGAATCCTCGTGGGCAATTTTGTACATTCAAAACATTATCGCAATACACTTCTTGCACATTTTTTTACAATGTTAGCAGCATTATTGTCTTTTTTGAACTCATAAAGCATGATGTGCTCTTCAGTGACCTCCACGGTAATAAAGGATTATTTAAACAATAACTTATGTATGATGTTCTTGCAAGGCGGAATTTCTTCGAATGAGGACACCTCAGCTTAGTGGTATTTTTAATGTTTTAAAAATTCATAGTTAGACAAGCCGAGATACATTTAAACAAGTACAGTATAAAAAAACAACATTACTTTTGGGATGACTTGATATTAATAAGTTAATTGTAACAATAACACATATTTCAAACATGTATTTCTGACTGCATATGAATGCATATAATTTACTGATTACAGTGAGCTTGTAGTATGCAATGTTTTAAATGAAGGTCCCACACAAGGTTTAAAAACATAATGGAACAACATACCTCTTCAAATGTTAACTGGAGCATTTCTTCTATGGGCCAAGGATCCTCAGTCACAAAACTTGGACTAGTTGACATGATGCAATGTGTCTCTAAATGTTCACCTTTGTCAGTATCTGGTATACTACTGATTTCATCCTCCCTGTTAGCAGTGAATACCATACTGTCATCTTGGCTCTGCTTCTCACAAACTGTTACCTTTCTATTCTCATCTAAATTAACTGTTTCAGAAACACTAGTCTGCATTATATTTTCATGTTCTACTATTTCTTTTTGAAATTCATTGTTCTCCATAATTACTTTCACCATATATTTCTTCTCAGAACTCGGGTCATCTTCTTCTGGTAAATCCTCTTCTTCCTCCTCACTATAATCACCTGAATCCTCACTTTTTTCAACATGGCTCCAATAATCCATTGAAATCTCAGCAAATTCTTCATTCTCCCTTCCTTGTTCTTCATCTGTATGCTGTTGTTGCTCCACCCTTTTTTTTTTCAGATGCCGTTCATATCTAAGAACATCAAAACACTTTTCTATAAAATTTTCTATATCAGAAGATTGCATTCTTATATCTACAATAAAAATGTAAATGTACTATTACTTTTAGAATTATATTTCAATATATTCAGATACCAAAATATTCATGACATTCCACACAAAATGAATTCCAACAGTAACACCAAACTAAATCCCATATGGCAGGCACTGGCCATAAACAGGTGACAGATGGCTTATGGGAGACAGTATCTATATTCAAGTGTGTGTGTGTGTGTGTGTAATAATGGCAGATGTCACCTGAAATGATTTCAAACTGGGAATGGTGGGAAGTGCTAGACAGGTCAGTAAGAGTATTTCAGAAACCAATGTTTACTAAAATGGCCATAAGCAACATCTCACATACACTAAGAATGATTCGATACACAAAAAAATATTCAATCAATATAAGACGTGTGGCTAAAAACTAGTGACTGATGCAGGAGGCAGACTAAAAATTAAGAGGATCACAAAAATCTAATAAATGCTACAACTGAATAATGTCGTAAATGAGATGTAACAGGGGATGATCAATAAGGAAACTATGCACTGTCCTATAAAAACAAAAGTCACAAGTATTTGGGCAAAGACATATTTGGAATGAGCATGTCTGGGACCTGGACCTGATGAAATAAGATGCTCAATGTCAGGAACACAGTACCAGTAAATGTGAAGGAACTAAGGGAACTGAAGGTCTTTCTGAAGGCTCAGAGTGGTCCAAAATGCTATTTAATAGTTATGATCAAAGAGACAACCTACTTACTACATACAACAATCTGCCAACTAAAAACAAGTTGCTCATCAGTTAGAACAGGAACCCTGAATTCATGGGGATGCATGACCACAAAGAAACAACAGGTAATAAGTCAAATACAAAAAGGGGGAGAGGAGCATTCATAATCTAATCATCCAGAAAACACATGTAACCAAAGTTAGCAGAAATAAAAAATAAAATAAAATAAAAAAAAAAGAAGAGGAATGCATGCCATTACAGCGAAGGAAATAACATTGCCAGAGGTACAACCATAATTCTGGAAACTTCCATCCTCTAGAAGGGATCCAGAATGAAAAATATCAGTAAATATATTCAATAATAATCAGCCTAAAGTATAAATCTCCAAAATCATGGACATGGTTTCTGGTTCAGGACCCCAGCACTCATGAAAAAGGTAGATTTAGTAACAACACTGAAAAACGTAATAACAATAAACTGGGAAGCAGTAGATGATAATGAAATAAGAACTTAAACAAAACACAAAGTACCGGAACGATAGTAAAACCTTTAAAAAACTGCGATAATATTATAGCATCATGAGAAAAAAAAATCCGCATGGTTGGCCAAGTAGCTATGCACTTCGCAACCATATGCCTGTGAAAGGAGTGTCCTGGGTTCAATTCCCATCGTTGACATGAGGAGTTTAGGATCTTTCTTAGACATAGCCAAGTCAGCCAGTCTTGGGCATGGACTGCAGGATTTTTCTCCACAGTTCATCTGGGATTTTTCCTCCTGCAAGCAGACAAGCCAGCCCTGTGAACCCATGCATCTACAGATATAGGACACACCGGGAGGCATAAGGCTAGTCACCTTATCCTCGGGACAGGTATGGCTTGAAAGTTAGAGCCTAGGATAGCTCCATAACAGGCCAATAGGCCTAATATGAAAAAGGAAGAAGAGAAAAAAAAAGGAATATATGCAAAATATTTACACACTATATAAGAAAATTATTATCATTAAAGCTAGCACTAATAACAATATATTAACATTTAACCTAACTTAAATCTGACGAATCATTAAAAATGAAGGTGTTCACATAAATGCACAACCTCATCAAAACTAGTAAACAAACACTGAAACAAAGCAAATCAGCAACTGAAGAACTATCTCCTTACTAAATACCAATTACAAACCAGCCAAAACAATTAAAGCCAGTAATCCAAGCCAAACCAATACTATGCTGGGCTGATACACATTTTAATCAACTAGTCTCCTCAGGAATATTAATCAAAATACAGGTAACTCTTGTTATATGCAGAGATTGTGTTCTCAAGAATCAGAGCATAAATCAAAAACACATGAAATGGGCGACTTATAACATGGGATAATAGAGGATGCATTCCCAAATGAGCAACATTCAGATTTTTCATTAATTTAATAGAAAATGCACCTATTTTTCATATATATTAGGGCATGAGAGTAGTAAATAAAATATTCAGTACAGATAAAACAAATAACTATTAAAGTAGTTCTTCATTTCAAATTACATTCAATGTAATTTGAATTTGGGAAGTTTTATGCAAATTCAAAGAACAGTCTTTCTTTTTTGAATTTACTGTGGTGGAGCATGGTAGTTTTTTTGGGTTGTATCCATGGCCAGATTTAGACTTGCTGAAGGCCCTAATCTATACAAAACCCAGAGGCCTCCTACTGTTTTAAATTACATCAGCTGGTCTTTTTGTTTTTTTATTTGAGGCCCAGGCAGATTGCGAGGCCCTAAGCTGTAGCTTTTTTTAGCTTATACATAAATCCGGCCTGGTTGTATCCAAAACATGGTCTGCAAGACCAGATTGACCATAATTGTGATTGCAGATGTATGACTTGTTCAGCAACGATCCAGTTAGAAGAACACAAGTCATACATCTGCAATCATGATTATGGTCAATCTGGCCTTGCAGACCAGATTTTTTGGGTTATATCCATGTTTTGGATATAACCCACAGGATATAGAAAAAAACCATGCTCCACCACAGTAAATTCAAAAAAGACTGTTCTTTGAATCTGCATCTGCACTAGGAATCAACCTAATTTAAACAAATACGGTTGCATAAAACTTCCCAAAATTTGGGAAACATTATCAGAGATCCCTCTTTACATCCTAGGCCACCTGCAAACGAACATAGAGTGCACACCACCTAGACAGGACTTTAGTTTCACTTGCTATTGTATTGTATTTTTGTGTGTTGTTACAAAAAGTTTTTTGCAATCCCTGAAGATGTCTCTGTGATCGAGATGAATAGTGGAAGCATTAAAATTAGTTTTAATCCTTTCTTAGTGTTCATCAGTGTATCGCTCCATCTCCTTGCAAAGTAAGTCTAGTTTTCCCAGAGCTCCACAAAGTATGAACCTTCCATGTTCCTAATGATAGCTTGTCTCTTGCTGGTTTTAATTTTATTGCATTTCTTTCAATAGCTAACTTGTCGACCCAAGCCCAATCGCTCAGTTGTGTGTGCAGAGTTTGTTTATCCAGGCAAAGTCTGAGCTAGCATGTTGTACTTTTCTTTTGCACTTCCATATTGCAATAGATTTTAATCATGTTTTGTGTTTAGTCAGCACATCAACACTCATCTAGTCAACCTTAATCCAAAGAAAATAAACATGGTAAAACAATGCGCAACAATTATAAAATCAAGATAATATGAAATGGGAATTTAACTAAAGAAATAAAAACAACAAGCGGTGTAAGGCAAGGGTGAATATTTTCTCCCTAGAATCTTCTTAATAGCAACAGACTAAGTGATAAGAAATACAACAGATTAAATTATTAACATGAAATGGGGATGGACAAATAAATTAATGATCTAGATTTTTGCTGGTGACATATGTTTGCCAGCTGAAAAGCACCAACAGATGCAAAGGAAAATAGATTATTTCAACCTGGAAGTGTAGCTTAAAAATAAACCAAAAGAAAATTAAAATAATGAAGATTAACCCCACACAAAACACTCAAAATTATGGAAAAATCACTAAAATGGGTAGAACAACAAATTGCTTTCAAGACAATGAAAAACATATGGATAAGTAAAGAAATAAGTATCTAGACAATACGTAAAGACTATTAATCTGAAACCTGGAGACTAACCAAAAGGAATTTAAATAAACTGCAGATATACATAAAGTCAGAAGATATACATAAAGATGTCTTATGAAGATAAAAGATACTAGCCAAATGGAATTAAAATATAAGACATTATTGGACAAAATAAATCAATTTGACATCAAAACAGAAATAACAAAAAGAAAATGGATGTGGATAGGCCACACAATCAGAAATCCAGACAAGGATACAGCAAAGATGGCCATGGAATGGAACCCACTGGGAAGCAGAAGGAGATGCCCAAGAGGACCTAAAGGAGAGATTGCAGAAGAGGTGAAACAGCTGGGAAAATCCTTGAATGAGATTAAGAAAGAAGCAATGAACAGAGTCTAATGGAGATGTCCTACCCTTCACAAGAAGAGAAGTGGATAAGTAATATGCAAGTATTTTGGAAGTTTTTCCACTTGTTTAACACTTTCATTGCCAAGCTGAAAATTGGAATTCCGTGTGGTGGCCAATTTTTTTTTTATTTAGTTAGTGACGTCCACGCGATAACGCGTGATCGGCCATTTGGTGAGACCTCGCATCGCATGATCGCGCAATATCGTTCACTGCCAAGCTGAAAATTGGAATTTCGTGTGGTGGCCAAATTTTTTTATTTTCTTATTTAGTTAGCGACGTTCATGCGATAACGCGTGATCGGCCGTTTGGTGAGAACTTGTATCACACGATATTGCGTGATTGGCAATGAATGTGTTAAAAAACAAATGTTTAAACAAAAATTTGCAAAAATCTTCTTTTCCGCTCATGGCGGGTTGAGTTCTTCAAAGATGAATTTTTGCTGTTTCTTTCTGTCTGCTGTCTTTTTATGAAGTTCTTTTATGGAGTTTAAGTGGGTGCTTTCTATAATGTTGTCAATCCATTTCTTTCTTGGTCTTCCTCTGCTGGGCTGTCCTTCAATTCTACCATTTAATAATATGGTAGTCTTTCTGGGTTCATTCTAGAAAAATGTCCAAACCAGCTTAGTTGGCTCTTTTTTAGTGCTGTAATTATTGTGTCTTTAAAGTTAAATTCTTCTCTGACTTTTTCATTTGTTTTTCTTTTTCTTTGTCCAGTTTGTTCTACTGATTTTTCTTAGGCATTTCATTTCAAAAGCAATGAGTTTATCCGTTTCTTTTTTCCTTAAGATCCAGCATTCTGAGCCATAGAGTACTGTGGGAATTATCATTGTTTTATATATCTTTAATTTGAGTTCTTTGCTTAATATTTTATTATTCCATATTTTTTGTAGTCGGCCCATTGTTATCCATCCATTATTGATTCTGTGTTTGATGGTTTCGAAATAGTCTAGATCTTCTGTGATCATTGATCCTAGGTAATTGAACTGCTTTACTTGTTCTGTATTATTGTTTCCTATTTTCATTTGGATTGCTTCCCTTTTTCTTCCTATTACCATTAGTTTTGTTTTACTAAAATTGATTTTCATATCATATTTATTACTTGTTTGATGCAGCTTGGTCAGGATATTTTCTAATTTTTCTTGGCTGTCTGTAGTGATAACTATGTCATCAGCACACTTTAAATGTGTTATATTTCTCCCATTTATAGTTATGCCTTCACACATCTGTAGTCCTTCATCTACTACTTGTTTTAGATACAGGTTGAATAAATATGGTGACAATGGGAAGCCTTGCATCACTCCTTTTTTAATTGCTATTTGATCTGTTTCTATGTTTTTGTAATTCACTATTGCTTGTGTTTCTGAATAGTAATTCTTGATACAATTTAATAGGTATTTGTCGAACCCTCTGTTTTCTAGAATTTTAATGAGTTTGCTTCTGTTTATTGAGTCAAAAGCTTGTTTGAATTCAATAAAACAGCAGTAGAGTTTTTTATTTTTGTCTCTCATAAGATCTGCTAATCTGTTTGTAAAAATTACATCTATTGTGCTTCTGCTATTTCTAAATCCCATTTGCTCTTCTTCAATTTGTTCTTCATAGGAATGTTTAACTCTGTTTTGAAGAATCCTAATGAATATTTTATAGCAATGGCTTAGAAGGGTGATAGTGTAAATGTTACCTGTGGCTCTATTTTGTAATTTATTTGCATCTTTGTAATATTTCTCTTATTGCTTTATTTTCTATTATTAATTAATCTTCTCTACTCTATTCTTATTTTTATTAGTTTATCTCTACCCCTTAACTCTTTATCCTTTAACATCATATATTAGCATACAATTTGTAGCTACAGTCTTATCCCCCTCCCTTCCAATTTGCGAAGGGAAACTATTTTTCCCACTTTCCACTCATTTTGAGACTCACTTTGTGGCAAGAGTTGTATTAAACAGGTATGCCAATGATGCCATTAATTCTCTAGACCAGTGTTTCCCAAAATGCAATATGTATACACCAAGGATACATGAAAGGCCTTTAAGAGGTAAAGGGCAGTTGTAATTTTGATTTCCGTTTTTTTTTTTTTTTTTTTTTTTTTTTTTTTGTCGTTGTATTACAGATAAATGCAGGCATAGTCTTCTACAATTCATTTTGTAGTAACTAAAAAATTGAAAGGAGATTTTAAATAAAATGTGTCTCTTGTCTTGACATATACTGAACTGACCTCCATTAAGGCCAGATGCGATTGATAGCATGATTTCATTCTAACTGAATGATTTGAACTGTTTGCATTAAAGATAAAATTCAAATAGCTTGAACCATGCAGTCAGAACTCTCCACTAAATTTCTGAATTATTTATGTCTTAAATTGTAAATAAAGAACCAGATTTCACCAACTTGACTCCTTCCCAGCAGAAACAATTTCATTTGTCGCACTAAACTTTTATAAATAAAATCTGCTGATACCTTGTATTTCCCCTATAAGGAGTAGGCAAGGCCATTTAGCTCTATCGAACTTTTGGAGATTGAGGGGCAGTTCTATCTCCACAAGTAGCTAATTAGAGAGAGAGAGCTGGCCAAGACTATCACTACTTATAAATGGCATCCAGTGAAGAGATAACTAACAAGTGCCACCATCTCATAGTCTTTAATCCTAACACTATATTTATTGTGTGAAACGGTGTGGATTCCACACTTGATTTTCTTGAATTTACGGGACAAAAAACTTGAGTTTCTAGTAAAAAAAAAAAAAAAAAAAAAACACTTGCCCATGCCAGAGATCGACTAATTCGGGAACTTGTCAGAGAAAGGCTTAGAAAATGTTCCTCTCGTCAGTGACTAGAATCGAATCCAAGTCTTTCTTCAAGTAGCCTAGTGCTGTGGTGCATAAACATCACTTCCAGTGAGCTATACAGGCTCATTAAACTTCTTTTATTAATGAAAATTTAAATTTTATGCATATGTTAAAAAGAAATACCTTTATAATTATTTGTGCTTGAAAGAAATGCTATAATTTCTCTCAAATTGCCTTTCCCTTATAGGGGGAGTAGACTGGTGTTACTAGAATTTTAAAAGGGGTATTGTTGGATTCTGAATGAGGAGAATTGGTTAGTATCCCCGCCTGTCACGTGGGAGACCGGGGTTCAATTCCCCACTGGGGAGCCACAGTCAAGAGCTAGAATATACATTGGAGTAGTACATAGGATCCAACAAAATGGCACAGTCAACAGGATGTTGATTCACTAGTATTAATTAAGAGATTAAGTATTTTTTATATTTAGCTTAAGAGGAACTAATTCCTAAAACTTTAGTAGTAAAGTTAAGTGAATCACGGTGAGCTGGTTGTGGAACAAATCAGGCAAAGAATTGTATTTTGAATAGTTTTAAATTTGAAGTCGTGAGAATTAAAGTAGTACCTGATAATCCAATATGGCTCTTGCATCTAGCATGGGAATGGAGGACAATGCATTCTTCCGAACTATAAACCCCCAACAGGTATTTCCTCAATTTTCAGGAGAGGAATCAGACGATGTGCTATCTTTTTTTTCTTTTGTAGAGAAACTTAGAGAGGTAGCAAATTGGACTGATTTTCAATTATTAATATTGCTACGAAGTAAATTGATTGATAAGGCAAAGACATTTCTGTATTCATCTCCCATACTTAAGGAAACATTACAGTACCAAAAATTTAAAGATGTCTTGATATCACAATTTTCTAAACTGATAAGTATTGGTCCAAACTTGTGGAAACTACAGAGGATCACTCAGAAAGATAAGGAAAGTGTTACCGACTTTTACAATCATATGTTAACACTCTCCAATAGTTTAAATGTATCCAATGTAGATAAACCTCGTTTAGATTGGGCAGTATTTCAACAATTTTGCCAAGGCGTTAGACCAGAATTAAGAGAGACAGCCTACAAGAAGATAATTACCACATTGGAGGAATGTCTTAAAGCTGTGAAGGAAAGAGAACAAATGATAGGAGACTTTTGTCCCTCATCCAATGTAGGCCATGTGAATATCATAGAAAGGGCTGATTGTTCCCTAAACCTAATCGAAACTGGAAAAGAGAACAAAAAAGAAATGGGAAGGAAGAAAAGTATTGGGGAAAATTCCATAAATCTTAATCACATATCTGAGAGTGAAGATCAATCCAACAAGAAGAAATTAATGGAGGAAGTACAAACCCTAGTTCACCATGAGGTAAAGAGATTGCAGCAACCAGTAATAGATCATCTTGATGAAGTAGTGAAACAACTAGTAGCTATCACTTTAAATTCTCAAGAGAACCACAACAGATAGGATCAACGGGATGATAGAACAGGAGGTGCAAAAACAAAATCAACCTATATTAGCAAATCTGGATAAAGTGATGCAAGGATTAGAGGGTATCTATCAACAGAGACCCATTGCCTCTCAACCTCAGGCAAAGAGAGAAACCTCTCAAACCATAGAGATCCTCAGTGTTTTCAATGCTACAAAACTGAGCATATTGCCAGAAATTGTTCCTATATTAGAGGAACATACTCAAACAACAAATGGGATTCAAATTTTGGGCATATGCCTCACAGAAAGTGTGGTAATAATCAAAACTCCTTTAAATTAAATGAGTCAATAATGAGGATTAGAAGAAATATCCAAGGATTTCAGTGTAATATTTTGTTAGACACAGGCTGTAATGCTTCAACTATTAGTAGAGATTACTTGCTACACATAAGGCATAGATTGTGGAAAGACATTGTTCAATTAAAGAAACCAGTGAGAATTACTACTCTCTCAGACTCTAACTTTGTAGCATATGAGAAAGTTCATGCAAGAATTTATCTGCCAAATTTTAGACTATGTGTCCGGCAGGATTTGCTGGTTATTCCTTCAGCACCTAACATGGATTCTCACATTATCTTAGGAACTAACTTTATGGAAAAGTATCACTTTTCATGTGATTTTTCTAAGGGTGAGAAAAATGAATAGAAGAAGTGTTAGAAACAACAATATGCCTGCATATATTAGAAGGAAGCGACTGACAGAAAGGTTTAGTAAATCAAATAAAGTACAACCTCCAAGTAAAGTGCAATCACCTACAAATAAGCTAATTGAGCATAATAGTAGTGCAGACTCTGATAAACTGAATCAGCCTGAAGCTCAACTCAACACAGACATAACATTACAAGAATAAGTATCCAAACCCGAAATAAAAGTTGACACCACAGATCAAATAACAATTGGAATTAACTTTGCCAAAGCAACTAGTCTACATACTAGATCAAATAAAACAAGAAGAGAAAGGGAAAGAAGAAACAGGCCTGACTATGTAATTTTTCTAAGGGATTCACTGGAGACAGTATGGGGAAAAAGGAAGAATTATCATAGAATGAGTAAATGCAGAACGTATACAAATAGTACAAAACAATCGAGATGCAATAATAGTGACGGAGAACAAGAATCTTATTCTGAGGAGACATTCCCACACTAGGTTTAGGACATGCTGACTTCAATAATAAGGGTAGTAAGGATTCAAATGAAAAAGTAGAGGAGAATAAATGCACAAATCTTAATAAGGAATCAAGTTTTGTCCAGACAAGATATGATCTAAGACCTAGAGAAAATAATAAGAAGTCTGAATCCTCTACAGGAATGAACTGTGTGAAAAATTTTTCTTTAAAGAAAAATTTTTCACAGGAAGAGTAAGCCTTTGTTGGATTCTGAATGAGGAGAATTGGAAATTATTAATATTTCATTCAAAGTCCAACATAATCTGCCATTCCCTAAGCCAAATTTGCTCATCAGACTAATAATCTTTTATTAATAGTATGCCATTCGTATGATTTCTTTCAAGTTATGTTTGTTAATATTTATTTGTTCATTTATTATTTTGATATGAAGTACAGTTGTAAAAACTATGTATTAAATATTGCTTGTATATTATGAGATTAATGTTACTGATACAGAGATAAAAAGATTGTGAATTATGCAATCCTTTTATGTTATTAGAAATGTAATGTATCCAAGAAATTCCTCAAAATAAGACTTGATTGGTTGTTGTGAGAAATTATGTTATTTTTAGCAACCGCGTGCCTTATCGTGAGTTACTGTACAGTATGCAAGAAAGCAGTTCTGTATGAACAAAACCAGTTGGAACCGGATTTTGGCAGGAAAGGAGAGTAGGATGTCATGAGAAGTAGATAGAAAAGAGGTGACACAAGAAGAAAGGAGAGAAATAACCTGGGGCTGAACAGAGTAGGAAAGACTGGGAACTGCTCTGTATTTTGACTTATCTTTCTTCGAACTCTTATTCTTTTATAAATTCCTATCGCCTCACAGAAGGATAGCGTTGGACGAAAGGATAATAAGAATGAGCAAGAAATATTGAGAGTTAGGCAATTACGAGCAAGGAGAGAAATTTCATCATCATCATCATCAAATTACTGTCATGTAACCTCAAGGGGTGTACAAGATATGATAGTACTACATGAAAAATTTACATCATTACTAACTTCCTATCTATAATTTTCCTCCAAATCAGTCTGTTACTTGTCAAGACTCCAACATTATCAGATCTTATATTTCTATCGTCTAAGGCACTTTGTACCGTATCAATCCACCTATATCTTGGTCATCCTCTGGGTTGTTTTCCTGCCAACCTGGCAGAGAACACTTGTTTTGCTAATCTTTCCTCTCTCATTCTATTTAAGTGACCATACCACCTGAGATTAGCTCTGCTAACACATTCCTGGATGCTGACAATGTCAAGTTCTTTCCTAATATCCTCATTTTTAATATGATATTGCATTGTTGCCATCTGTTCACGCCTCTAATCTTTCTCAGCACTCTCATATCTGCGGTCTCTAGTCTTTGGTCAAGTGTTTTACTTCTGACCCAACTCTCAGATCCATAAGTTAAAACTGGTTTGAACACTGTCTTGTATACAGTTAATTTAGTGTTCTGACTAATTTCTCTCTTATTCCATATGAATTTATTCAATTGACTTCCCACCATACCAGCTTTGCTGATTCTGTTGTCTATTTCTATATTTAATTTACCATCTTCACTAAAAATCGTGCCTAAGAAGCTGAAATGTTTTACTTGTTCCACAGGTTTGCCATTCACAACACAGTTGACATTTTCAATGATTCAGCCTATTCTCATTGTCTTTGTCATTTTATTGCTGACCTTCATACCATATCTATTACAACAGCTATTCAATTTAGTCAGAGAATCTTGCAGACTTCTAACGGATTTATTTAGAAGTATAACATCATCCACATAAAGCAAAGAGCTGACATTAACATCTCCAATTTTGATATCAGGTTTAATACCACTTTCCTTCTTAATGTGATCCATATAGATAATGAATAACAGAGGGGATAATGTACATCCTTGTCTCACACCAGATTTATCAATTCTAACTGCTGACTTACAACTCAAATAAAGACTAAGTATTGCTTGATATAATGCCCCATTGAGACCATACAACTACAGCGTATTGAATAGCTTTCCATATCATATGCCTTTTCCAAATCGACAAAACTTAAATACAGATCTTTGTTATATTCCCATGCTTTCTCGACTATTTGTCATAAAGTGAGGATCTGATCCTGACAGCCTCTATTTGGCCTGAATCCAGCTTGTTCTTCACCAAGCTTTTCTTCCACAATTCTTCTCAACCGTTTCTCAAGTATACTTGCATAGATCTTGCCAGGAACACTCAGTAGGGAAATACCGCTGTAATTCTCACATTCAGTTTTATTTCCCTTTTTATATATGGGTACTATTAGAGCTCTACTCCAATCATCAGGAATTCTTCCCTCTGTCCAGGCTTTCTAAACTATGCAGTGCAGCCACTGTAAGACTTTTATACCACCATACTTCAGCATTTCTGGTCGAATATCATCTACTCCTGCTGCCTTTCCACATTTCAAGCCTTTGATGGCTTCCTCTACTTCAAGTATGGATATGTATTCTTGAGTGCATGCCTGGTCAGTGTTTTTTACCACTATGCTGTCATCACTGCTTGTTTCATTTAGCAGTTTTTCAAAGTAATTACTCCATACTTCAAGGATATCTTTTTCTCCTGTTTTCATGTTACCTTTATCATCTCTAACTCCTTTTACAGCACTCTTTCCTCCATTCCTAAGCTTCTTCAACAACCTCGAGAATATTTTGCCACCTTCTTGATATTTATTTTCTATATTCTTGCCAAAGTCCTCCCATGACTTTTGTTTAGCTAGTTTTACACAGTGTTTAGCATTCTTGCAAGAGAAGAGAAATTTTCCCAAGTTAATTAATCAGTTACCGAAACCCAGGATTCTGTAATATTTGTGTGTTCTCAAAGTGAAGTATTCAAGAACCAAGGAGAGTTTCCAGAAATTCTCGATAATGAGGAAGCTATACTGTCTATACCAGTAAAGATATCTTTTCTGTGCCCCATGTGAAGCAAATTAGAACATAGAGTGGCACAGTTAAAAATAAATTTTCTCTGTGTTTGTATGTGGAGTCAGTCAAGAGCTCAAACATACATCAGAGTAGTACATAGGATCCAACAGTATGCAGGTATTGGAAGTTTGCAAAACACTGCCCTAGAACATTCCTTCAAGATATACAGTGATATATTGTCAAGTACTACTGCTTTATTACATCCTTATTACTTAATTCCTCATATACCTCCTGATTAATCATCATCAGTCCTTCCTCCATTACACCTCTACACTCCAGCTTCTCGTGATGATGTCTTGACAAGGATGAAAACACTGATAAACTGCTCGCTCAATTCTTAAGTTATATCCTCTGTATCACTGTACAACTGTCACCAACAAACTTTATAATCCCATAATCATCCTTTCATCTACTTGCCATAGGTCAAAAGAGCTCACTAATTTCTGTTCATAATGCATTTTTCCCTTTCAAAATAATAATAAATAAATAAATAATATATTAATTGAAAATTCATTCATTCATCTTGGAGAAGCCTCTCTTACTTCTTTACATACACTTTTTGATTCCATGAAAATTACTTATCCTGAAAAATAGAAGGTTCTTCGAAACACGAGGGTGGTCTGAAATTTTCTTGACCATAGATGGCTACACTAATGGCATTTTTTTTTTTTTTTTTAAAGTTGGTACATCTGTATGGAGACCATATTTTTTTGGAGAATATAAAGAACAAATCAAAATTGTTTAATAATTTAAAAAAAAAAAAAAAAAAAAAGCAGGTTGCGTCTATTTGTTTCACTAAAACTAAAATGTTTTATAACGTTTATTATAAAATATAAGCATATATATATATATATATAGCATTTTAAACAATCATATCATTATTTAAAAAATTTAATTTTGATATTCTTGTGTAGAGGCTTAAGTGCTGTGAGGACAATATGTTGGAGGTTTAATGGATTTTTTACAACACTCAGAAAGAATTAAATTAGAATTTAATACTCCTATATTTTGTCCTGTCACTAGGACATCTACGGGGATTACAAACAATTAATGTAACATGCACACAAAAACTTACAATACTAAGCCCAACCACGTGAGTGACCCTAAAGTCCTATCTAGCTGGAGCGCCCTCTAAGGGCGGTAGTAGGTGGCCTGGAATGTAAGGTGGGACCTCTGGTGATGAGTGTTTCCCAAATCTTCGGAAGCTTAATGCAACCGTATTTTTTAAGATTTGGTTGGTTTCTGAGAGCTGCTGCTGCTTCTAAGAAAAGTCTCTCTTTCTTGAATTTGCTGTGGTGGAGCATAGTGGTTTTCTTCCATGATCCTCTGTGGGTTGTGTCCAAAACATGGTCAGCCAAGCCTGAATGGCCATAGTTGTGTTTAACGATGTACGACTTGTGTTCCTCCAGGCGGATGGATGATGATCTGCCTGTCTGTTCAAAGTACGCAAGCTTACAGGAACAGGGTACTTTGTAAACTACAGGCAGAGAGAGAGGGGAGAGCTGATCTTTCGTAGAACGGATAAGGGTAGCAAGTTTGCAGTAGGGCTTATATGCTGTGTGTAGGTTATACTTTTTTAGTATCTTGGCTATTTTTTCCGAAGTGCCTCGGATGTAGGGTATGGTGACGGCATTTTTAAATTCTTGTTGATGAGAGGGACGGGGAATGGGGAAGGAATTGATTATTTTTGTGATACTGTGTTCACTGTAGCCATTGGAGAGGAAAGTTCTCTGTATGTGGTTAAGCTCAGTAATGAGGGCGGTTCTACTGGAACAAAGATTGTGGGCTCTCTTGGTAAGGGTTTTAATGATGCCATATTGTTGTGAGGGGTGGTCGTGGGAGAGTTTGTGAATGTATCTGCCTGTGTGTGTGGGTTTTCTGTATACAGTGAAGGCAAGTGTATCATTGGGCAGGCGCGTGACTAAGGTGTCTAGGAAGGGTAAACAATTGTTCTTTTCCTTTTCCATAGTAAACTGGATTCTTGGATGTAGGCCATTGAGATGACCGAGGAAGGAGTCTAACGTGTCATCATCCGGATGGATGCTGATCACAAATCAGCATCCATCCGCCTGGAGGAACACAAGTCGTGCATCGTTAAACACAACTATGGCCATTCAGTCTTGGCTGACCATGTTTTGGACACCACCCACAGAGGATCATGGAAGAAAACCACTATGCTCCACCACAGCAAATTCAAGAACGAGAGACTTTTCTTAGAAGCAGCAGCAGCTCTCAGAAACCAACCAAATCTTAACAAATACGGTTGCATTAAGCTTCCGAAGATTTGGGAAACACTCATCACCAAAGGTCCCACCTTACATTCCAAGCCACCTACTACCGCCCTTAGAGGGCCCTCCACCTAGATAGGACTTTAGGGTCACCCACGTGGTTGGGCTTAGTATTGTAAGTTTTTGTGTGCATGTTACATTAATTGTTTGTAATCCCCGTAGATGTCCTAGTGACTAGGACGAAATATAGGAGTATTAAATTCTAATTTAATTCTTTCTGAGTGTTGTAAAAAATCCATTAAACCTCCAACATAATGTCCTCACAGCACTTAAGCCTCTACACAAGAATTCTAATCATCCATGGAGAAGATTTAGCACGTAAATCCAAGCAATACGGTAAGTCAAAACTATGACTATCTAGACAATTAAATAGGCTGGCCTTTTTAAAAAGATGTCGGGATACAAGAGTGATACCGAAATGCGTTAAAATGAAGACCAATTTCCATTCCAAAAAAGCACTCCGTATATATAAACGTGCCAGCCTAGCATTACTACGCGAGCAAATTGCCTCTACTCGTGCCGCCCTCGCAGCGACGAACGCCGTCATTGGCTCCCTACATACAGAGCTCTCCACCGTTCTAAACCCTGAACTTTGGTCGATTCTCTCTGACATTTCGGAAACTTCCGTACAGAGAGAATTTCAAAAAATAAAAAACAAACGTCAAGAAATACAGCAACCTGGTTAACGATAAACCACAACCACAAATTCAACCGCTCCAGACAGTAATTAACCTCTCTTCCGAAAGGCTCAACGAGGATGCCGTCAGCGCCCTTGGCCTCGGCCGTAATTTTGCCGTCGCCCCGAAAGAAGTGCCGGTGCTCGATGTAATGGTTAACGTCGAATGGGGGGATCGGTCGCTTACCGTCGGAGGTAGCCAACAACATCAGACTCGACGTAGCCAACATCCTCGCTCACTCTTCGCCTCCAAAAAGTAACTTATCTTATGCCCAACGCATGGCTCTCCAGAAACTACGCAAAGAAAAAAGTATCGTCATCACCAGAGCGGATAAGGGTAATGCCACAGTTGTTCTTAATACCAGCGAATACAATCGTAAAATGAACACTATCCTCCGCGATCGCGCTACCTACATCCCGCTAGAACACGACTCCACAAAAACACAAGTTAAGAAATTAAAAATCTTACTTAAAAAAGTAACCTCCTTCCCCCCCCCCCCTGACGTCACGAAAAAACTTAAACCTTTCCGCTCCCGTCACCCCCGAATATACGGTTTACCAAAAATCCACAAACCCAATTCCCCACTCAGACCTATAGTGGATGTCACCAATGCACCTTGTTATAGACTGTCTAAACAGCTGGCCAACTCTCTGTCCCCCATCACCGGAAATTCAGCTTCCTATATAAAAAAACTCAACCCACTTTAAAGCCCTCACAGAAAATTTAACCTTGAACAATACAGACATATTGGTAAGCTTTGATATCTCCTCTTTGTTTACCAATATTCCCTTAACTGACACTTTATCTCTCTTAGAAAACGTTTTCCCCTCTGACATCTTAGATCTCTTTTCCTTTGCCATCAACTCTGGGTATTTCTCTTGGAATAACAAAATCTACAAGCAGATAGAAGGAACCGTCACGGGTTCCCCCCTCTCACCCCCCCTTGCCAATTTCTATATGGAAGATTTCGAAAAACGAGCCATAGACTCAGCCCCATTCAAACCTTCTATCTGGCTAAGATATGTAGATGATGTGTTCTCCATTTGGCCTCATGGCCCAGACACGTTAGACTCCTTCCTCGGTCATCTCAATAGCCTACATCCGAGAATCCAGTTTACTATGGAAAAGGAAAAGAACAATTGTTTACCCTACCTAGACACCTTAGTCACGTGCCTGCCCAATGATACACTTGCCTTCACTGTATACAGAAAACCCACACACACAGGCAGATACATTCACAAACTCTCCCACCACCACCCCTCACAACAATATGGCATCATTAAAACCCTTACCAAGAGAGCCCACAATCTTTGTTCCAGTGGAACCGCCCTCACTACTGAGCTTAACCACATACACAGAACTTTCCTCTCCAATGGCTACAGTGAACACAGTATCAAAAAAAATAATCAATGCCTTCCCCATCCCTCTCATCAACAAGAATTTAAAAATGCCATCACCATACCCTACATCCGAGGCACTTCGGAAAAAATAGCCAAGATACTAAAAAAGTATAACCTACACACAGCATGTAAGCCCTACTGCAAACTTCCTACCCTTATCCGTTCTACGAAAGATCAGCTCTCCCCTCTCTCTCTGCCTGGGGTTTACAAAGTACCCTGTTCCTGTAAGCTTGCGTACTTTGGACAGACAGGCAGATCAGCATCCATCCGCCTGGAGGAACACAAGTCGTACATCGTTAAACACAACTATGGCCATTCAGGCTTGGCTGACCATGTTTTGGACACCACCCACAGAGGATCATGGAAGAAAACCACTATGCTCCACCACAGCAAATTCAAGAAAGAGAGACTTTTCTTAGAAGCAGCAGCAGCTCTCAGAAACCAACCAAATCTTAACAAATACGGTTGCATTAAGCTTCCAAAGATTTGGGAAACACTCATCACCAGAGGTCCCACCTTACATTCCAGGCCACCTACTACCGCCCTTAGAGGGCGCTCCACCTAGATAGGACTTTAGGGTCACCCACGTGGTTGGGCTTAGTATTGTAAGTTTTTGTGTGCATGTTACATTAATTGTTTGTAATCCCCGTAGATGTCCTAGTGACAGGACGAAATATAGGAGTATTAAATTCTAATTTAATTCTTTCTGAGTGTTGTAAAAAATCCATTAAACCTCCAACATAATAATTAATTTTGATACTTTCACAGGAACAAACTTTTTTAAATAAATACGCTTCTATACTACACACACCATCAAGTACGATACGTACACATGCACATCAACGATGCAGCGGCGCTAGCAAGGGCAAATGTAATGACAGTTTCATTTTTCTATGGGCCGTGTGCTCCATGCCAATTGTCAAATTACTATTTCAATTCACAAAATAAAGGACAAAGTGGCGATTTTAGAAAAAAAATAAATCTAAAGGACAGAGCAGAAATAAAGGACTGTCCTCTTAAATAAAGGATCGTATGGTCACCATACGAGAGGCATACGCAAGAGAAGATTGGTTAAAAGCAGAATGTAAAGAAATTGAAGAAATGGATAAAAGAGGGCGATATGATAAAATGTTTTAAAAAGCAAAAGAAATTACACATATTAAAAAAAGCATAAGAAATCTGCCATTAGAAGATAAGCAAGGAAAATTGATTTATGATATTGAAATACAAGGTGAAAGATGGAAGGAATACATCGAAGAACTTTATGCAAAAAATGAAAGACCAACAAAAATTGAATTGGAAGAGCAAAATGAAATCTCACCAGAAGAAAGAGGTCCTGAAATAATAAAGAGAGAAGTAGAAACAGAATTAAAAAGTGGAAAGATGGAAGGAGTGGATGGAATACCTAGTGAAATCCTAAAACAACTGGAGGACAAAGGTATAACAGAAACATGGAAACTCTGCAACCTCATTTACAAAACAGGAGTATGGCCTAAAGATTTCACAGAGAGGAGTATTCTTATATCAATTGAAAAGAAAAGCAATCCTGTTAAGTGCAGTGACTACAGAGCTATAAGCATACTCTCGCATGCCTCCAAAGTACTGTTAAGAATATTAAATCAACGATTGCATAATAGAGTGGAATATTTTCTGGGGAATGATCAATTTGGATTTAGAAAAGACAGAGGAACTAGAGATGCAATTGGAGTAATGAGGACAATATGCGAAAGGAATATAGAAGTAAATAAAGAAGTTTATATATTTTTCGTTGACCTTGAAAAAGCATTTGACATGGTAAAATGGGAAAATCTGATGGAAATGTTAAGCAAAATAGGTTTAGATTGGAGAGACCGAAGGTTAATAGCAGAATTATATATGAACCAGATGGCCATAATAAAGACAAAAGTAGGAAAAAATAAAAAATGTGTGATTGGCAGAAGTGTAAGACAGGGATGCTGCCTGTCACCGACGCTCTTCAATATATTTGCAGAAGAAATTATAAAAGAAGCATTAGATAAAGAGAAAAGAGGAATAACTATTGGAGGAAGAACAATACAAAATATTAGATTTGCAGATGATCAAGCAATATTAGCTAATACTGAAGATGAGCTACAGCACCTAATGCAAAAATTTGAAAGTATATGCAAGAAATATGGTATGAAAATTAACACAAAGAAAACAAAAGTGATGAGTCTCCAGGAAACCAAGAAGTATCAAGGTGATGATGAATGGAGAAAGTGTAGAACAAGTGAGACAATACAAATACCTTGGTAGTATAATACAAGAAAATGGAAAATGTGACATGGAAATAAAGAATTAACAAAGAAAAATATGCATTTTATAGCAAGAAAAATTTGTTTTTTAATAAAATGAATAAAAATATAAAGAAAAGGCTTATTGAGTGTTATATTTGGTGTATGACCTTATATGGGTCAGAAACATGGATAAATGGGAAGAAAGAAGGTAAAATGTTGGAGGCATTTGAAATGTGGTTATGGAGAAGAATGGAGAAAATTAAATGGACTGAAAAAATCACTAATGAAGAAGAATTACAAAGAATTGAAGAAGAAAGGAATTTAAAGACCATAAGAAGAAGAAGAAGAAGAAAGCATAACTGGATAGGACAAGTATTAAGAGGAGACAGCCTACTGAAAAGAATGATAGAAGGGAAAATTGAAGGGAAGCGACCAAGAGGAAGGAGATGACTAATGATGTTTGATGATATAATGGGCATGAGGATATGAAGGAGGAAGCAAAAGAGACAGGAAATTGGAGAAAGAGAATCTGCTGAGTTATACCATTGGACCTGTCAAGAGAGAGAGAGAGAACACTAATGATGATGATGGTCACCATATACATCTGTCATAAGCATCCATATGAAATTGCAAGTCATTCTATCAAATAGTTTGTTTTATACAGCTGCATGAAGCAAAAGTGTTGTCTGTATCCCTTGAAATGGATAAAATTGAGTATCATGCGGTTATAAAATTCTCTGTAAAAGAAGGTTTAATGGCAAAAGAAATTCATTCAAAGTTCATAAAAGTTTATAGGCACTCTTCTCCTTTGTTTTCGACAATTAAGAAATGTGCTGTCGAGTTTAAACGTGGCCGTACCAGCCTGGAAGATGATCCATGTGAAGGATGACCAAAAAGTGTAGTAACACTAGAAATCATTGATCAAGTGCATGATATAGTTTTGGATGACCAGTGTTTCACAGTGCGTGAAATTGCCGAGGCTATAGGCATTTCAAAAGAACATGTAGGATATAATTTGCATGAAGAATTGCAAAGGAAAAAGCTTTGGGCAAGATGGATGCTGCACTTGCTCACAGCAAATCAAAAACGCACTCACATGAAAATCTCTGAGCAGTGATTAGAGTGTATCAATTTATTACTATGGATGACACTTGGATTCACCATTACAAACCAGAATCCAAACAACAGAAAACAGTGGACAGAAGCCAGTTGTTCAGTGCCAAAGACAAAGTCGGCTCTATCAGCAGGAAAGGTCATGGCATCAGTATTTTGGGATACTAAAGGCATTTTGTTTATTAATTATCTTGAAAAGGGTAAAGCAATAACCAGGGAATATTATTCCAATCTTTTAACCAGACTAAACGAAAAACTTCACGAGCAAAGACCTGGTTTGCAGAAGAAAAAAATCATCTTTCATCAGGACAATGCACCAGCCCACAAAGGTGTTTTAGCAATGGGAAAATTAAAGGATCTGCACTGTGAATTGTTGGAACATCCACCATATTCCCCAGATTTGGCTCCCTCTGACTTCTATCACTTCCCAAAACTAAGAATCTTCCTAGCTGGTCAGGGTTTTTCTTCGAATCAAGAGATGATTGCCGCTGTAGAGGGGTATTTTAAAGATCTTACTGAGAACCACTACAGGGATGGGATATTGGTGCTGGAGCATCGCTGGAATAAATGTATTAGTCTTAGGGCAATTATGTTGAAAAAAATATAATTAATTTTGAAATTATAAATTTGCTTTTTCGTTGGGCCGAGAACTTTTCAGACCCCTCGTAATACAGAATATTATGACTACTTTTTAACAATACTAACAAAAAAAAAAAAAAGAAAGAAAGAAAATTAGAAAAAGTTTTTATTTTTAAAAATTAATTTGGCTTAACCTTCTTTGACTGATCACAGGAAGTTCATTTTCAGGTAAATTGTTATATACTGGAGCACTTCTGGACATGGTACCTTTGCCAAAATAACCCTGAAATTAGACATAAATAAATAAATAAATAAATATCAATAAAACCAACAACCATCATTAAAATAACTATAACAACAAGGATGCAAAGGATAGAATATTATTAAATAATTGAAAGTAAATGAGATGAAATTGCATAATTAATTAGATAGCATAGACTGAGAAGAGAGCAAGAATTTAGTATAAGAGATAAAGAAAACAATAATGCAAAGGATAAATATGAAAAAAAGAATGATTAATAAGAATAGGGCTGAAGATAGCAAACAACTTAAGTAGCTTCTCCAATTTGGAGGTTAGCAATCATGGTACATCAGGGTGCCCATTCCTCTGCCATCCTTTTTGTTCTTCTAATGGCTCTGTCACCTATCCACTTCTTTATATCATCAACTCAAGAAGTTCTTGGTCTACCAAGATCTTATATTGTACCAAGATACAATATTATATAGTATAAAGTCCTCTGGAAGTATGTCTGAATCATATATATTCAGTATTATTTCTATTAAATAATCTGTTACTCCTACCCCCCCCCCATCTCTTTTATTAACTCAGCTGATATTAAATCACATCCTGTCATTTTACCATTAGGTTGTTCTTTTAATGCATTTACTGTTTCTTTTTTATGGGTGATACTGCTGTTCATTTGCTTGTGATTTGTTTTGTTACTATTATATTGTTATGTTTATTTTGTTACATTTTATTATACTGCTTTTATTATAAATGTATTATTTTGTTACATTTTATTATACTGCTTTTATTATAAATGTATTATTTTGTTACATTTTATTATACTGCTTTTATTATAAATGTATTATTTTGTTACATTTTAACTTAACTTTTGGTGATGCCAATTATGTATTCATTGTGTCACCTTCATTTCTCAGTTATGAGCAAGCAGCAGTTGTCATATACCTTCTCTGGAAAAGCCAAAAATATGAATTTATCTGTTATATGTGATGAAGGTTGTAGCCATTCAATTCCATTAAAGTTATAATGAGAAAGTCTTATTATAAGGATGAAAGAGAAGAACAAATGTTATGTACTGTTAATTAAGAATGCTGTATGTTCATTTCTAGCTAGCATTGCAATTGGCAAAAATTAGGAAAACATTTTAATATACTATTCAACATACTAGACTTACCATATGATACAATGCCTTCATAGATGATTGGTCTGTAACAACAACACTATCCTGCTGTAAATATCCAGTATAATAACTCCAATATGCTAGTGCATTTTTATTGCTTTCTATCTTCCCTGTTTGACCAAGGGCAAGAGGTAGTGGAAATGGAACTTGTTTTGATATGCTAACATTGCGTTTCGGTCTTAGTCTTAATGATGAAATGCTACTCATTGCAGTTTTGTGGCGAAATAGCAAAGGATTGCCATACAGCGTCTATTTTAATAAAAATACATAAATACAAATTTTCTGTAATGCTATGTAACGTAGTTACTGCATAATGTACTGACAGAAGACTAGCACCACAAATGAAATTATATATATACACACAGACACACGCGCGCTATGGGGGGGAAAAAACTGCTTTTCAGTCTTCTTTTTTTTTTTTTAATTTTAACACGGCTAAAGCTGACTAAAGTATAAAATACATATAGCACGCTGTACACATAACTCGCAAATATATCGCTACTATAAATACACTGTGTCACATTCAAGGAAAAACACTGTGAAAGTAGCGACCTCGTAAGTTAAAAGTGATTAGCAACAAATAATGTAGAAATAAGTTTCGCCTTTGTTAATTATTGCTACGAGTAGTTTAATAAAATCAGAAATATGGCACTTGTTTATTTCGAATGCCAGGCACGCAAAGATTTCATTGCCAGGCTGTTGCCTTCATACCTGAGGCAATTGATTGAAGACCTACGTAATAACCTCTACTTACAAGTAGGCTAGTCGTGAAAATACCTCACGCGCAAACTCTCTGCACATGTTTGGTAAAAGACTGAAACAAAATATGCTATTTAACCCATAAATAAAACATTCAGTAGAAATTCAGATTGATTTCTAGGATATGGATAGATCCTTCGATAATTTTTCTAGAAGGACAGTTGTAGATTTGATAGTAAGTTATTTTATTCCAAATGTTCTAAATAATAGTTATTATTATTATTATTATTATTATTATTATTATTATTATTATTATTACGTGAGACAAACAGAAAGTCCAAGGACTCATCAAGGGTAAGTACTCTACTCTACTCCATTACACACATCCCACCGGTTCCCTTACTACTAATCCTCACGTATGAAGACTTTTTTTAGAAAAAATCACCTAACACATTTTATTCCTGGTTTGGCCATGGGAAAATCATGGCCAAACCAGGAAAAACAGGCCATGGACATTTGCAGTGCCACGAACTTTAAATCCTCAGAAGTATCCGAATAATCTGGACAATTATTATTATTATTATTCCTGACACCTCCAAGGAGTCCGATGACTCATCGCGGGAGGACACCTACAACTGTCTCAACTGATACAACTGTCTCAACCACTACACCATGCAATACTTCTGCCTTAATGACGTTTCTAGAGAACTGATGAGTTTCGCTTTCTTCAAGACAATGCATTGTGTTATAAGGATGCTGCTGTAATCGCATGATTTGTGGACATTAGCGTCACCACACCTGACTGGCCTTCAAAGAGCCCTGATCTCGACACTACTGAACATCTCTGGGTTGAACTGGAGCGTCAGGCAAGGTCAAGGGATGTCGTCCCAACAATCGTCTAGTACCTCACATTTCATGCCAACAGGAAGAATGGCCCAAAGTGATAGTGATCGATGAGAATCCATCTCACGAATATCGTACTCTTGTGGTAAGTATGTGGTAAAGATTGCTGCAGTCATCGCAGCGAAAGAAGGTCTTACATCTTAATAAGGTAGATGCCATGGCATTTGCTTTTTCATATTATGGTGTCCATTGACTTCTTTCCAAGCAGTAAGGACATCTGCCACCAAGTCGCGATATTCTCAACCTCAAAGGCTATGAAAATCATTGACAGCCTTGAACTAGCTATCAGTGAAAGCTAGGGGGAAAGATTTGTAGCCACTGTTCCATAAAAAAGATAGTTATATAACTAATTGATTCTCTACTCACTTTAGGAATTAAGGCTTTGGAGTATTTATTTTAGTAGTAGTAGTACTAGTAATAGCAATCAGAGGAAAAGTAGGCAGAATAGAAAACAAATTGTCGCAATGTTGGTCTTTGCTGTTAAACCCATAAAGGCAAGTTATTCTAACTATCAAATATATTTCGGTACATAAATTCGGATATAAAAATTCGATTGCCTAAGCAGCAAAATGAGCAGTGCTTCAGATCAGCTTGAAACCACAGCTCATTAGGTCAAATCTATTCCGTCCATAGACGTTTATTTGTGATAGTTATGATCTACATGGCCAAGTGAGGGATCAGAATCCTGCTCATGGGAGATTTAAACTAACTAGAAAAAAAATGAAATCTTTCCGGAGCGCACAGTATGTGTTCACTGATAAGATTTACGTCTTCTGTTTCGAGAAGCAGTATGCGAGTTCAATATCCATCCCTTTTATCAACATTACCATATGATATATGCACATTTGAAATACACATGTAGGCCACCAAATGTGGAAGCATGTGTAGTTCAGTAAAAGTGGCGGCCACGAAACCTTGCCGCCCAAACACACACCTAGGTGTCCATCTAGATGCCGATTAGAAAATCGTTTTCTAATCTTGTTCAAGAGCTAGTCAATCTCATGCGCACCGCTGGCGGGATTTTTCTCCCAGCTACTCGGGTTTTTCTTCCCATAAACTGAAGAAAATTGACTGTAGAACCCATATTATCTCAGACAATAAATATA
This sequence comes from Typopeltis vanoorti, assembly GCF_054136105.1. Classification (NCBI taxonomy): domain Eukaryota; kingdom Metazoa; phylum Arthropoda; class Arachnida; order Uropygi; family Thelyphonidae; genus Typopeltis; species Typopeltis vanoorti. Next base: position 14,670,305 of record NC_143569.1, read on the forward strand.
TAGTATTAGGATTTGACAATGAATCAACGGATGTGTATAATTCGTGAAAATCTTGGATCAGCTATCTGTTATTGGCCACCGATATGATTGAACTGTCCCTTTAGTCTCTAAAGGTTACACACGGACAAAAGGCCTCGCCTACTCACTAAGGGAATAACAGGCGTTAGCGAATATTTTTATATAGATGTACATAAAATTCACTTACATTATATAGATAAATATGTACTGTGAATTATTTGTACAAAAAAAAAAGATGTAGAAAATATTCAGTTGATGATGAGAAATTAGGGAGAGTAATAGTTAATCAAGAGAAGGAGGTGAGCTTACAGGAGATTTTATTTCTGACGACAATATTTCCACGGCAGATATCTTACGGGAACTGTCAAAATTGACACATTATCGGGAACGGTTTTCTTGTTTCTCCCATCAGCTGAGGTTTTCTTTATCCGTGTCTTGATCCTCTTAACAGCTCATTTCACCCCTAGTAGAATTGCATCTGGTTCAGTTACCTTTCGCATTCCATTGTTCTATTAATAGACTGTTAGTATTGACAAAATATAATGGGTATCCGTTTAATGTGTGTAATATAAAGGTATAGTATGCCCACAGATACCAGATCCTTCGACACGTCTGCGCATGTGAAAAAAAAAGGTAATCCATTCCGATAATAGGGTAATCAATCCGTATTGTGGGATGAGTGTTTATTATTACACGTCAGAAAAATAACTTCTCTTTTATGAATATTGTAGTTTTTTTTTAAGGTGATAACTATTTTGCTTGTATAACAGTTGGAAAACTTTTACGTATAAAGCACGTCATTTCGAGTGTTGTGACCAATTCGTACATTGCCTTATTTCTTTCTCCCCTTCAACATGAATTGATTCTTCTTGGCAGTCTGCCAACGATAGCTCTCTCTTCTGTGGTCGGACTATATACATTTTGGGACAAACAGATTACGGCTGTGTACCACGTTGATAAAAAAATGTACTCCAGAAAATAGATGAAGCTAGAGATTTAGGGATGCTGATAGAGAGTTGGAGTTTAGAGGATATATCTAAGGTGTATCCCATAAGATTATTTGGCTATTGCAGAACACACTAACAAGTAAAGATAAGAAAGTTGTTATACCTCTTCATGAGGTCCTAATATGTACATATCTAGATTAATATGCTCAGATCTGGTCATCTGGGTTTCTAGGGAATTAGGAAGCGGTGGAGAGGATCCATAGGCGAGTAAATAAAATGGTGAGTGGTCTGTGTCATGTTCCCTGTGAAGATAGATTTAGAGTATGTGGACTGCACAGAGGAGGAAAAGGGGTCGTAAACTTAAGGACCTTTAAGTTACTTAAAGAGTTTCATAAGATTGATGAAGGGTAAATGTTTCAGTACTTTGTAACGAGGCAAAACAAGTGGCTATCTCTATACAGTTTTCGCTTCACGACTAGCGAGTGAATGGAATGAGTTGCCAGAGTCATTTGAGAGTATTTTTTCTGTTAATGGTATGATATTGCATGGATAGTTTGGGTCTCTCGCAATGAGTCCTCAGACTCTATGGAAGTGCCAGTAGAATAAATAATAATAATTGCAACAACAACAATCAATAATAATAATAATATGAATATGAATAATATCCAAAATCCTTGATCAAGTGAGTTACCGCATATTTTGGCAACTGTTTCAGAACAGTGCTAGTCACTAATCGTCAATTGAGTTGATCTCTATGGGAAAATGAAGAATCTCTTTCGGAATTCGATAAACGGCTCGTTGTGGGTGCCCCTGTGCCTGAAGCCGTGATTTTTGAAACAGAAGGCCTGAATGGGTTTCTCAAGAGATGATTCTAGATGTTTATTTAGTGAAAAAATAACCCACATTGCTTTTCTAAGAGTCGTAACTATACTCCTGAGACAGTCTGTCAGGAAACACTTAAGAAGTCTTGAACGGACAAACAGAACTTTCTTTGTGTAGCAATTGACCAAAGCATTTAATGACGACTCTTCCCAACGAAAATGTCACCGAACAATGCTCAGGAAATTAAAGTGGATTAGGCAATCACACTACTATACGGAAACTATTGATTTCTATAAAGCTGTAATTCGGTGGCTGGAATATCTAGTTGAAAACTTCTGATCCGCAAGATATTCTATCATTTAAGAGCTGACTAGTGGATTGAGAAGAAAAATTGAAATTTTCTTTTGAACCCTAGTAAAGTTTACATATATGTACATTCTGTGGCCAATATATTGTCCACCGTATTCAATATGTTTTTCCATTGGATCTCATGCAGAATCTTAAATGGCATGTACATGTACTATAAAATTACATATATTATAAAGAAAGAAAAGAATCAAAATTACCATTTTTAGACGTTTTAATTACTTGAACATCTGAAAGGATCCTTGATGGTCCTAGTAAATCAAATGCATCTTCAAAGGTGAATAAAGAAAACATCTCATCATTCTACCTAGTTACATGGAATTATAAAAACAGTACTTATCATAGCTCAGTATCTCTGTGCCCAGGGACGGCGGAAGCGGACATGCAGAGCATGAGGAAGCCGCAACGATGGGGGCGCCTCCGCCAGGGAACAGTTCATAAGTTAATTTTTAAGAAACAAAATTGTTATCATAAAAACAAAAAAATTCTTACAATGATCAATATTAAAATAAATGAGGCCGTATACAGTGAATAAAAATTTTAAAAAAAAATTATGTTGCCGCCTTTTTGATCAGCCGGCTGTTTACAATTTTACAGCCAGAGCAGGCTAAATGCTTGCCTGCAGAATGTTGTGTCTAATGCAGGCTACCTAAGTGAAACGGTGAACAGTGTTTATGCGCAGAAACGAATTTTCATACAAAACATTTGTTGCTAGTTAACCAGTCATATGGTACGCATCTCAGTAGGCTACTGACAGTAGCGCAGTGCGGACTATTATTTCGTCTCTGTGTCGTGTTGTGTAATAATTTCTTGTAGGTATAAAATAGAAATGGAATCAAAAATTAAAAAAAAAAGTTATCCGGTGCACAAAATCATAAGCGTCACGCTGCGAAAGAAGCAGATATTAACAAACAAACTGGGGCTCTTGATATATTTGTTTAAATATTAAAATATTCTGATGCAGATTGTAACCAACTCGATACATCAGAAATCAGAGTTGAAGAACCGTGCACATCATCCAGTTTGTATGAAGGTACTATTGCAACTATTGAACAAGATAATTGAACATGATTTAAGTGAAAAATAGTTAGGATTTAGTCAACTACAACAAGATTTAGTTGTAGTTGACCACGAAACTAACACATTGTTAGTCTCTGTGAATTTAGAAGATCCAAGTGAACGGGGAAATATTGATGAAAAATTACGAGTTGTTTTAATTGAAATGGCCTGTTCAAAATAAAAATATAATATATCCCAGAGATACATATGGTCGTAAATTTGGTGACACGTATTATAATAAAAAAATGAAAAACGGGAGCTCGTGCCAAGAACATGGCTCATTTAATCCGAAACTTTAAATTCTGTATTTTGCTTTTGTTGCAAACTTGTCGCACCTACTGAATCAACTGAATCACCCACTGAGTCTTGTAGAAGGTTATAACGATTGGAGAAATGTAAGTACAACTTTACATAGACATGAGACTAGTTTAACTCACATGAAAAATTTCTTAAAATGGAAGGAACTTGATAAAAATTAAAAAAAACAAAACTACTATTGATTTCCAGACTCAAAGGATGTATGAAATGGAAAAAAACATTGGACGAGTGTTTTAGAACGCTTGATTGAAATTATAAAATTCCTTGGTAGCCGAAATTTAGCTTTTCGCGAATCATCTGATAAATTATATGAAAGAAATAACGCAATTTTTTAAAATTGGTCGAACTCTTTGGGAAGTTTGATCCCATTATGGAAAATCATGTTGAAAGGGCCCTACAACGAAACAATAGAGTACACCGTTTGAGTAAAGACAGTCAAAATGAAATATTGGAAACATTAAGTAACGCAATCAGGGATACAATTTTATTATCAATTCGCAAATCTAAATATTATTCCATAATTTTAGACTGCACACCTGATGTATGTAAAACAGAACAAATGACCATTATTATTCTCTTTGTTTCCTGTGACAATGGAATTGACAAGATCAGGGAAAACGTTTTAGGTTTTGCAGATATATCAGATTCCACAGAACGTGGTTTATGTGCAACAATAATGGAACAACTGGGAAAATGGAACACTCCCATTGAAGACATAAGAGGTCAAGGGTATGACAATGGGGCAAATATGAGCTCCAAAATTTGCTTTTGAACAAAAATCCTCTAGCTTTTTACGTGCCATGTGCTGCTCATACTCTAAATTTAATCATTAACGATGCAACCAAAGTGAATGCAGATGCAATTAGTTCTTTGCAATTATTCAAGGAATATACAATTCTTTTCATTCTCTTACAAACGCTGGGCAATCCTTTTAAAGTTCGTAAAAAAATTAACATTAAAATAGCCATCAGAAACGCGATGGGATAATAAAATTAATGCAATCCACCCTCTAAGATATCAGTTAGGAGAAATTTATGATGCACTTTTTGAAATTTTAAATAATGAAAATTTTAATAAAGAAACTCAGCATGAAGCACAAACATTGTGTGCTAAAATAAAGGACTACAAATTATTTGCTCTCTTATAACTTAATTTATAATCTTAATTTATTCTGTTAAGTATGATTTTAACGATCCACCAGGTCGGTAACAACACTTCACTACTAATTGATCTTGTTAGACTGCATCTCACACCACATGGCTTCAAACTCACTACCAAGTGAACACTGTTAGTAGTTGTACTATAACCACAGGTTGTTGTACAGTAGTTGTACTATAATCTTTGTACTATAATGAGATTATAGTACAGTAGTTGTACTATAATCTCAATTCTAGCTGGATTAAAGTCGGATGACATCAAATAAAAACGGATTCTGAATATCTGAAAAGAGTTAGAAAAGTTCTAAAGTCCAAACTGAATGAAGCAACACTGTAAAAGCAATTAATACCTAGGCCATACCTATAATCAGAATGAACAAGGATAATTGATTGGACTTAAATTGATCTGCATGAACTTGAGCGTGAAGAAAGAAAATTAATGATTGTGAATCATGCCTTGCATCCACTTAGTGATGTGTATCCGTCATACATAGCCATGAAATGTAGAAGATATTGTCTTTTCGGTGTCAAACAAACATTAGAAGAAATATGAGCGTTAAATATTCGAAAGCACACAAAAAAGTTAATTGAATCTTACAAAACAAATGTAGTGAATGGAGTAGATTCAACAGTACAAGGAGAAAAATATGGCCAGGAGATCAGATGGTTGAAAGAATAAAGAACTCTATGATGAATATATTCGAAGGATATTTAGGGGAAATTTAGCAGTCGCTTAACCTAACAATGGTTTCAGCAGGGTAACATAAAGAAAGAGACAGAAGGTGTGATACTTGCTACTCAGAAGAAGCACTGCGAAAGAATGTACTAAATCCGAAGAATTAAAATATCCGTATCAAGAATAAATGACGACTGTGTAAAGATAAAGAAGGTAGAATATGCAATATTATTAGTTCTTGCAGCAAGATTACTGATATTGACTAGAAACAAAGACATGATCGGGTAGTATAATCAATACACTGGAGCTTGAGTTTTAAAACTTGTAAAATACACTTAAAATCATTGAAAATGCCAAGATGTTATGGGACTTTAAAATTCAGGGGGATAAAGCTAAAAAAGCTACAGCTTAGGGCCTCGCAATCTGCCGGGGCCTCAAATAAAAAATCAAAAAGACTAGCTGATGTAACTGAAGACAGTAGGGGGGAATCTGGGTTTTGTATAGCTTAGGGCCTCAGCAAGCCTAAATCCGTTCCTGTGTAGAACAACCATGTGTAGTTTATTCACATAGCAATGTCAGGTGATAGTAGAATAGAAAAAAATTAAATGAAAAATTAACCATAGGTAGGAATCTGGTGACTACGATTGGAAGTCAAAAACTTTGAAACAAGAACAGTAACAGAACAATAACAGTGTCAATTGCTCTGGAGAGTTTGAAGCAATGACAAACGGATTTATGATACATCTCCTGATAACTGCACTTGTACGGGCATTTTACATTTTATGACACCTATTTCATTTCTACGCTTCCTGTGGATTAATAACGAACTACATTTGAAAATCAAAGATTTCATTATGTTGTTTCATGCTTACCTAATCAATGTTTCTGTGAAGAGAATGTACAGACACCTGTCAGGAGCCTACATACTATCTTCACTGTAAGCCGTTTAATATGAGTATTAGTTTGGGTCAGTTATGTTTAATTGCATAAGGTCAGATATACTGTTTATTTTTTGTCTTTCAGTCATCTAAAGATAGACATTGCTTAAACGATCTTTCGTACTCCCTTTACATAATAAAATATATTACCTTTGAAATAAACCTAGATAGGGTAAAAATGACTCCCCTACTCCTTATAAGGGAATCAAAGGCACTAACTGCAATAAAGCAATATGATCATAAGGCTTCTCTCTCTGGTTTTAAAACTAGATATGCTAAAACATAATAAAGGAATAAATAAAAAAAATTTTAAAAATAAAATCATTTTCTTGAGTTTACGGGACGAAAAACCCGCTTGCCCGTGCAAGAGATCGATTAATTCGGGAACCGGTAGAAAAAAGGCTTAGAAAAATTTCCTCTAGTCGCCAACTAGACTCGAAATCAAGTCTTCCTTCGTGCGGCCAAGCGCCGTGGCGTGCAAACGTCACATCCACTGAGTCACATCCACATGGCCTCGCCTACTCCCTTTTTATTCCCGTATATATAGGGAGTAGGCGAGGCCATTTTTAGCCCTATCTAACTAAGAGCCTGTGTCACTCAGTGGATGTGACGTTTGCATACCACGGCGCTTGGCCGCACGAAGGAAGACTTGATTTTGAGTCTAGTCGGCGACTAGAGGAAATTTTTCTAAGCCTTTTTTCGACCGGTTCCCGAGTTAATCGATCACTGGCACAGGCAAGCGGGTTTTTCCTCCCGGAAACTCGGGTTTTTCGTCCCATCAACTCAAGAAAATCGACCGTAGAACCCACATTATTTCAGACATTAAATGCGAGTGTTAGGGTTAGAGACCACGAGATGGAGGCACTTGTTGCGCTGTCACTCTTCACTGCTTGCCGCTTAATTAGTGATAGCCGTGGGCCAGCTATCTCTGATTGGGCACCAGTGGAGATTGAACTGCCTATTCAGTCTCCTAAAGGAATAAATTATAAAAATAAATCCACTAATATCCTTCATTCCAACAGAGGAATTGGCAAAGCTGTTTAGACTCTGGACAGATCAGCATGCAGTCAACCTCCTCCCTGATTCAATCAAAAATGACTGGCAGAAGACTATAAATTATATTTAATACGAATTCATTCTACAGAATAATGCTTGCAAATTTCACCATATTTTGGTACCTAACCTTGATACTATTATTATTTGTCACACTGGATGCACTCACTACCCATAAAGGCAAACTATTCCACTCACTCACTCACTGCTCTATGTGATAAAAACCTAGCTCTTACCTCTTTCTTGATTGTGAACAGATTTAACTTCCATTGATGTTCTCTTCCTACCTTCCATATGACGAAAAATAACATCGGATTCTATCCTATAACACCTATTGAAAGGTTTATAGACTATCCATATCACCCCTCTTTGTTCCTGTTAACCAGAGTCTGAAATCCACATACTCAAAATCTGTCTTCATAATTTAAATCCGGATATAATCTTTGTAACTCTTCATTGTACGCCTTCCAAAGCTTCTTTATCCCCCTTGGAACCTGGTAGACCAAATCTGTACACATTAATCCAGGTGTGGTCTTATTAAAGCCTTATAAAGATGCAAAATGGCTTCCTATCCTTATATGTCAAGGTTCGTTTTAACAGCTCAATTTTTCCCTGAGTTGTATTTGCAACTTTTGCTATGTGACATTTGAACTTCAAATTTTTATCCATTCACGAATGCATTATATTCTCTTGCCTCCACAGTTTCTTGTAGCATAACCCGCTAATATAATAAGCAGCTAGAAATCTAATCACGCCAAACTGCATAACTTTATTTACTAACATTATTATTATTATTATTATTGTTGTTGTTGTTGTTCTGGGCAACTCCAAGCAGTCGACAGACTCATCAAGAGACGCCATAACATCATGTCAAGAACAACTATTCGACATTGACACAGTATCTATCATACCTCGCCTTGAACTCATTCACCGTCGTAGCACCCACAACAGACTCTTGAAGCTTATTCAACTCATTCACCACTCTCCAAGTAAAAAACCTAGCATTAACACCCTTGTCAACTACGTTCTTGCCCAGCTTCCATGTATGGCCCCTAGTCCTATTTACAAAAATATCTTCTGGATTAATCTTATAGAAACCCTTCAGTAATTTGAATGTCTCAATCAAATCACCCCTCATTCGCCTATTGTCCAATCTATGCAACCCACAAATCTTCAGCCTATTCTCGTAAGGTTCATTGCACAGCCCTGCTATCATCTTGGTCACTCGTCTCTGGATCCTCTCCACTTCCTCCCCATCACGAAGAAACCCTGGTGCCCATAACTGGGCACAGTAGTCCAGATGGGGTCTTATCAAGGCTCGAAACAGAGGAACAACAACTTGTTTGTCTCTGCATGTTAAAGTATTTTTCAGAAGCCAAGTGAATTGATCAGCTGATTTAGTCACTTTTGCAATGTGCCCCGTAAACTTCAAATCCCTCTCCACCAACACTCCCAAATCCCTGGCCTCATCAATCTCCTGGAGTACAGTTCGACCAATGCGATATACTGCTGCTATTCTTTTCACCCCAAAGTGCATAACCTTAGACTTTGCCACATTAAATTGACATCCATTTTTCCTAGCCCAGTCCTCCAAACTATCCAAATCATCCTGTAAAATTTTGACATCTTGTGCACTCACAATTGCTCTACCCAATTTTGCATCATCAGCAAACAAGTGAACACTTCCTCTCAGATCCTTTCCTATATCATTGATGAACAAATTGAAAAGTAGTGGTCCAAGAACAGAGCCTTGCGGCACACCACTAGTCACAAGCTGTCTTTTGGACTTAACTCCTGAATAAACCACTCTCTGGTATCTCTCCATCAACCACCCTCCTATCCATCTCTCCAACCATATATCTATCCCCACCTGCTCCAGTTTACTGATTAGGGTTCCATGTGGTATCCTGTTAAAGTCCTTGGCAAGGTCCAGTAGAATCACTGTAAACCCATTATCCATATCCAGTTCAGCTGTCACTGTGTTATAAAACGTGAACAAGTTACTGAGGAATGATCTACCCTTCACAAAACCATGTTGTCCTCCATACAATATCCCATTTTCATCTATCCAATCCTGTATTCTTTTCTCGACTAATTTCTCTAAGACCTTGACAATGATTCCTGATATGCTAATTGGTCAGTAATTTACAACGGCAGTCTTGGAACCACCTTTATGCAGTGGAACTATTTTCCCCTCTTTCCACCTCCTCGGGACTAACCCAGACCCGAGACTCAAATTAAACAAAATGGTCAATGGTACTGACAATTCGTTAATCGCTTCAGGCACAACACGAACTGGTATACCATCCAGTCCCACAGGTGTATTGACATTGAGGTTATGCAATAGACTACTCACCTCCACTTCATTCACCACAATTCCCGTATAATCTACTGGTACATTCATTTCTGCAATGTCACCACCTGGATGATGGATGATATATTCTTGCAAAGTGCTCACTCAGTAACTCAACTATATCAACTGATTCAGTTATCTCCATACCATCGGCATTCTTTAAACTCATTCTGCCATGTACATTTTTCCTTTTACTTGCTACATATCTAAAAAACTGTTTAGGATTCTCTTTAGCTTGCATGGCCAATGTTCTCCATTAAACTCACAACCATTATCGTTGCCCAAATTTCCAGCCTATGCAAATCATTTAAGTGCGGAATATCAGTACCATCCCTAATTGCTCTGCCTATCTTCACATCATCGGCAAAGAATTGCAAATCTGATGTTAAACCTTGCTTCATGTCATTAATGTACAGATTGAACAATAATGGCCCACAGATTGAATCCCGAGTTATACGACTGGACACCTTAAATCGGGGGTAAGGGATAATTTTCGTTACAGGAAAATTATTCGAGGATAAAGATATGCGCAATACGTCTCTAATATAGAGACTTAGCCTCTTCTTTACCAAGACCGCACTGCGTTGGGAAGAGTCACACCCTTCCATAGGTGCCTCCATTTTCACAGAACAGTGCGGATCTAGACTGGAAAGTCGAAAAATGTTCCAGAGGAAGGCAATGGCAAACTACCTCTACACCTTGCCAAGAACATTCCATGAACATGCCAAAAACGAAAAAGTACTATTATGCGGCTGGATGGTAAGACCCCCCTGGCCGGAAGGCATCCAACATGCGACTGGTGAAGAACAGAGGGCTTCCATAGTAGAACTAGTTTTTATGATGTGTCCAGGGTCACGGATGTTGCTGCTTGGAAAAGAGAGGCTCCCTGTTTCACAAGAAACCACAGGATTGGAAACTGGAATGGTAGAAGCATGAACCGAGGCAAGCTGGAAATAATGAAGATGGAAATGGAGCTCAAGAAGCTGGATATATTGGGAATAAGTGAACTTAGATTGACAGGAATGGGCTATTTTCATTCAAGGGGCTATAAGGTGTATTATGCAGGACATGCAAGTCGTTAAAATGGAGTATCAAATGTCGATCAGGATAAAGATGGTTAGGTATGTATTAGGTTATAATCCAGTGAGCAACAGAATCATTTCTCTCAATGTGAGTGGACATCCAATGAATATGACCATCATTCAGGTTTATGCACCTACAACAGAGGCACCAGAAAAAGACATTGAAGAATTTTATAGCAAGTTACAAGAAGTGATAGATGCAACACCATAGCGAGATTTATGGCTACTTATCGGAGATTGGAATGCAAGTGTGGGAGAAAATGAGGAATAAGAAATAACAAGTCGTTTTGGTTTAGGTATTTGTAACACAGCAGGGAAGAGACTGTTTGAGTTTTGTGCAGAGAATTCCTTGCTAACACCTGCTTTAATCAGCATAAAAGAAGATTATACACATGGATATCACCTGATGGACAATTTAGAAATTGACTATTTACTTGGCAAAGAAGATAGAGAAGCGCAATTCAGCCTGCCAAGACTTTTCCAGGTGCAGACTAAGGAACAAACCATGAGTTATTAGTGGCTACAATACATGCGAAATAACGGAACTTTAAAACAACACATCAGATGTGATCTTGGAAGCATACACGCTGAATAGAATATTATCATACAGAACAGATTCAACACACTCAATTTGTATGAAAGAAAATCAGATGAACTATGAGAAGAGATTAATGATATAATTAAAACAGAAGCAAAGAAGAAAATTCCAACAATTTGTAAGAAGAACTCCAAATGGCTGTCAGAAGATGCCATCAAAACTTCTCAGGAAAGGAGGAAAATGAAGACCACAGGAAATTTGCAGGAAGTATGGGATTTAAATGCAGAGTTTCAACGACAAGCCAGAAGAAACAAGGAAAAATACTTTAACCAAGAATGCCAACAAATAGAAGACCAAAACAAGAAAGAAAAAACAAGAGATCTTTTCAAAAAGAACAGAATAAATCCACATTGCTCCCTCGAAGCTATGATCATCAAGCAAAAATTATCATACGTCTGATATATTATGCGAGCAAATGACACTCTGGAGAAGATGACGATGCTTGCTAAAGTTGATGGAAGCAGGAGAAGAGGAAGACTAAGAATTAGATAGGTGGATGGAGTTAAAGAAGCAACTGGGCTGGAAATTCTGAAAGACATGGTAAAGATCTGAATAGGGTGTGTATGTTTGTGGGATCACCAGGAGTTGAAAACAACTCGATGGGACATAACACACACACACCTTAAATCTGACAGATTCACATGAGCTGTAACCACTTTTTGATATCTCTCAATCCACCATCCTCTGATATCCGAGTCTAGATGTTATATTGTAATCCCATATACTCCAGTTTATACAACAGCCTTTCGTTGGTATCCTATCAAATTGCCTTAAAATCCATCACTATCATACTTATCCATTCCTTTTATACAAATTGGCCGTAACATTGTTATAAATTATGAGCAAATTGCTAAAACACGAACCTTTAGTAAACCGATGCTGCTACTTGCAGAGTATAGTATGTTTAGCTGCACTTCTGTATGCGAGTTCTTACTATTTTCCCTAAAATCTTCACTCACACACCAGAAAGACTGATAGTTCGGTAGTTAAGCCCATTTTGCACCACCTTTGTACCATGGAAAGATCATATATTCCTTCCCTTCCTGTAGTATTCCTAAGCTGAGACTCAAGTTATACAAACTAGTGAAAGTCCTAGCCAATTCAACTGAACATTCTTTAGAAAACGGGCTGATATTCCATCTGTCTCTAAAGACAAATTCTTATCCAGGTTATGCAGCAGCTCTTCATTCTCATTTTCATGAAACTGAAACTCCTCATTCAATATAGCGGTAGCACTGTGCACCTTGTTACATACACCTGGTTGATATATTTTAGCAAAGAAAGTGCACATTAACTGAACAATCAAATAGCTTCCGACATTCGAGTGACAACTGCATTCAATAAAGTTATTCTATAACATTCATTTTTTCTTGTGCTTGCGGCATGACGATAAAATTCTTCTGGATTTCCTTTAGCTTGCATTGCCAATTTCTTTTGAAACTCCAGTTTAGCTTTCCTCACAGTACTCGTTACTTTTCTGGCCTGAGCTTTATATATTTCATAGCACCTGTCACTCTTATTCTCACGATATTCTTTCGACATCATCTTCTTCTGGTAGATCTCTTGCTTAATAAGATTGCATATCTATTTCACTCCCAACATATCTATTATTCTGACACTCTAGGGCTACATACTGATAACGCCTCATTTAAGTACTTTTTCAAAGATTCCCATGAAATGCTGACATTTTTCCCATTCTGTTATTGATGCCATGCTACCAAAGATTAAGTTGATCATAATTTCCAGTTTAATACTTAAGCTTGCAACTAGTTTTAATCGGAGCATGAATAGAATTAGATACTTCCCAAGAAAGCACAGCATGATCACTATCACCAATTGGTCGTAAAATAGCCATATTCTTAACCGAGACCCCTTCTGACGCCATGAGGAAATTCAATACTCTTTGACCTCGAGTTGCTTCTTTCACATGCTGCTTGAAAAAGTTATCTTGCAGCAATTCAATAAAATCATCATATTTCTTATCATGAGATTTCTCTTCTAGATCAGTGTTTGGAAAATAAAAGTCACCCATAATGATCATTCGTTTGATACTCATAAAACCAAATTGGCAATTCATTTCTTCGTCCCCTACAACTGAGCCGACAGGTCTGAAGGAACTCCCTACCATATATTTCATTGTTTTCATCATTGTTTTCTTGTGTCTCTACCAAAACTGGACTTAAGTCATCAGATATCATTAGTAATGCTCTCTCTCCTCATCAGTTTCTACATGTTCTGTCGTTACTAAAAATAATACACCCATTACACTTGATTCCACTTATCATATCTGATTTACAGGCTTGTTTCACTAATGCCAAGAATATTAGGCGACATCGTATTAAATAAAGCAATGACAACCCTTTGTTTCTGATGCTCCTGGCATTTGTATATAGACAACAAATTACAACCTAGCTTAGTCTTATGATTAGATATGAAATCTATTTGGTCATGTTCTAGAATTTTCTCTTTTCCCTCCTCAGACATACTTAAAAGGCCAGAATCCAATGCATAATTTTCCATCCTTCGCCACATGCATAACCATGTTCGAAGGTTTCGTGTGTTTATCACATATCACATCTGAACTTTCACGTACATTTTTCCCATTCCTCCCTTGATGATCTAGTTTCCTTGATTCTCTGTGTTAGGTCTCATTCCGAGAACTGATTTCTCCAAGCTCCGGATGCCAAATGGAATTCAAGTGCAGGCCATCCCTCTTATTTGCCATGAAACACTCTACAGATCTAAAAGTTCGCATGCATCTTTTCTATACAGCGTATGAAATCATTTGCTATCATCACCCTCCTTAACTCAGTACTGTCAGTACGTTTTTCATATTTTTAATTTTCGCCCCGAAACTAGATGTGGTGACTCCCTCGGCAAGAGCAAAGTTTATGATTGCGCCACCATACTATATCATCGTTTATTTCTAGAATTTAACTGACATAGGATATTTTTCACTACTGTGATTACCAAGTTCAATTTAGTACTTTTCTGCCTGTCCTTATTCTTGTTCTGATCGTTATTTTTTATCCTTTCTAAGTTTAGTCAATCATTTTGCCACCTTTTCCAATTCTTTGGTCGATTTTCTAATAAATTCTTTTAATCGCAATATTTCTGATATCAGTTTATCCTCAGATAGATTATTATTATCATCATCATCAATGCAGCCATCTTCCTTAGCTCAGTCGGTATAGACGAAGCACTTTGTTCCGGAAGGCCTGGTTTTCATTCCTGCCCGTGGTGTGAAAAATCTTTGTCTGGTCTCTATCGACGAAAGGAGAGTTAGCCGGTCTGATAGAGAAGTAGAGTTTTTTTCCCACCCGGTAACTTGGATTTTTCTTCCCACAGAACACATGGATTATCGTCAGGAATACTTAAGATGCAGCCACTGGCCGGATTCATCAGCTATGCCGGTCATGAGCCCGGATAAAAATAGGGGGGATTGATATAGTGCCGTACTTTCCCGTAAAAGGGGTACACGTCCGTTGTACCATCATATGCTTTAAAAAAATAAAATCACAGCAGCAGTACTTTTGTTCATCAGTATAAATCTCTCGTCAGTAGTAACAACTTAAGCTTTCGACACTTCCTTGTTGTGACCTGTCTTTGGCGGCATTCCTAAAAGTAGGAGAACTAATAATATTTCTGCAATTATGTTATAAAATGCTGTAGAAAAATAATTATAGTAAAATACTACAATTAAATATCAAAAATACACAATTAAATCTAAGTAACACAAATCTAAGAAAACACTATATTTTATCGTCTAAATTAACTTGAGCTTTAAGGATGATTTTCTTAGTTGTTGGGTTAAATAACTCAGTTTCGTGAAAAACAAAACCAACAAATAAGCCAAAAAAATTTCCTGTGTGGCAGAGATTGAGAAACTTGGGAACCAGTTGAAGAAAGTCTTATAACAAATTTCTCTATCAACGACTAGTAGAATAAAAGTAAGAAGTCTTTCTTTTAATCAAAGCAATATTAGGATATAAACAAAATTTATATAAATAGTGAACTTCTAATGTGCAAAGCTTTAAGAATTGTTGAAGTAGAAGACCATATTGCAATATTAGCAAGTCTGAATATGAGTGCTGTGACTGGGTAAACAACCTGTGGATGCGGAATGGGACAGGATTCAAAATGTTCTTTGCTATCTCTATTACTTCTGAGGTAGTTGTTAACTGTGTTCCTGGAAGTTGTATATTTACTCAAGATGTATGCATGTTATAATGGAGTTCCCAGTAGGTGTTCTTTATTAAAGAAGTATCTCGAGTAAACAACTTTACTCTGGATATCCTTAATTAACTGATGAAAACCAGTCAAGTGTTACAACAGCTAAACATTAGTGGAACTTAGGTCAGGTATAGTCAGCATTCTAAATGCCTGCCTATATCACCATACGAATTCAGTAGGAAAATTATTTATTTGTATTCTATAAGCAACTGAATCTTGTAATTCAGTTGTTTTACAAAACATATTTCTCAAAATCAATAACAGTAATCATGCTGGGAGTTTTGCGTGGTTCAGGACCTGCCTTGTTCCTACTTTCCACCAAGTGTAGACCGGCAGTCGAAATTTCCCACGAGAGGCGGATGATTACTAACGGACACTTGGCAGGGAACAGGAGAGGGCCTAGGGAAGATGCACTAAAAGTCAAGAGGAAAATGAACTTCTAGCAGTTAAAGATGTCTCTACTCAATATTTTTAAAAGTTAAATAAAAATGCAGAATTAGAGGTAGAAATATATTACACAAAGTGTTTTATCCAGTGATTTTTCTGGAATAAGTTAACAAGTCATGTTCTTTCGTGGACGAATCATTTGCTAACAGAAACATTTTTTCTAAAAAGAAAAAAGTGCAGAAAGTTAAAAATAACAAATAAGAAAAATTAAAGACTTCGTTTTCTGTTCCTCATCATTCTAGTGATCATAATGAAGAAACTCTAACAGCTCCTTATGCTTTGTCACATTTTCCTAAATTAATACAAAGAGAAATTCTAGTAAAAGAGTTCATTTCATGGTGTGTGTAAAATTTTCACTGAGAAGTATTGAGCTATTGAAAAAAATGAGACAATAATTCAAAATTATAGAATGCTTTGACAGCAATTCTACAATAGAATTCTTTGCGTTCATTTTCCAGAGTTTATAAAATAGCCCATAGAATCCTAACTATTTCAGACAATGCTATTCAGAGTTAGGATTCGGGACACTAGATGACGACAGTTGTATGCTCTGGTAGGTTATTACTTTACAATAAACAGACCTCCGACCAGTTAAATCCAGTTTATATGTGTGCATAATCGGTGGTTGAAAAGAACATTACAACCGGTAAAAATATAACAAAATTTTATTAGCATTTCAAACTGCCGTGCATTTTTTTCTTTAGAAACTATAGCAATGCTTTGTTTCATTGTCTAGACATCTAAGTTACTAGTATGCATGTGAAACGAGTAGAATAAAATCTCTTATTCTATTTTTCGATTAATACCCGTGACATGCGAAAACTTTCAACCTGTCATATTTTAACTTGAAACAACTAAACAGCATATTGCATGATGAGAGTGGCTATACCAACTTTGCCGAACAATGCAACAAAAATGCAGATTTCTTCAATTTCAAGAACTTTTAAAAACTGTTGGGATAAAAATAACGGAATTGGACCAATGTTTTTTTTTTTTTTTATAGCCAACTGTCTAGTGTAGCTATCATGAGTTCAAATGCTTATTTGGAATTTTCAAATGAAAAGTTGAAATTAATTTTTATTTAATGATGCTCCATGCTAAAACTGCAGTTTTAATTTTGAAACCTCTAATTTCTTTTATTGTATTATTATTATTTATTTTAAATTCCTTTAAAGCCTCTTATTTTCCAAAGGGATTCGTCAAATCCATTTAGACATAACAAAGTTTTTAGAGATTTGTGGAAGCCGTATTCTACTCTTAGCTAGTAGCTAGTCCAAGACTACTGTAATTTTAATTGCCTTTGTGGGAGAAAGCAGCACGAAATTGCTACTATCTTCTGCTGCTAACCTTCACTCTAACGGCATATGTTATTGTCTAAAAGAGTGTGAGTGTTATGCAAGGCCATCATACTCCCAATAAAGCAATTCTTTGGAGTTTTAACTTTGGAGGATACAAATAAGCAGCAAACTTGTATAACCAATAAAATATCCCTTTATAAAAGAATTTTAAATATTTTTTCTTGAATTTGCATAGACAAGTATATACCTTGCCACAAGAGTCCCTACGTTCGATTTTTTCAACTATTTGTAATAAATAACCTGAAATTCAGATAAAAATACTCTTCTTGGCTACACCATAGATCAATTAACTCAGGATCTGGTTGGAGAGCACTTAGAAAATATTTTTCTGGTCAGCGATTAGAATGGTCTTTCTTCAGGCAACCTAGTGCTATGGATGAAAACGTCATTTCCACATGGCTGCATAGGGTATTTATATTTTATAAGTATCTAAATAAATGCCTTTATAGCCCTGCGAACGTGGCATTAGCGTCCATAGCAGTAGGCTTCCCTAAGGCCTATTCTAATCGCTAACTAAAGGAGCTTTTTCTAAACTTCCTTTCTACCAGTTGTCGAGTTAGTTGATCAACACCCAAATAAGTGACTTTTTTCTTCCTAAAACTTGGGTTTTTCTATAAACTTAAGAATATCAACCTATACCACGCACTATTTCGGACAATAATACTGCATATTATGTTATGTTTAGGGACTATGAACTGTCGACATTTGTCTACTTTCTCTTCACCAGATACCATTTAAAATTAGTCATAATCTTCGACAAGTCATATCAGATTGGCTATCGATAGAGTTTGACTGCCCCTCAAGCTCCAAATGTTAGATGAGGCTAAAAATGCTTTCCCCACTCCTATGGGAATGAATTGCGTCAGCGGAATTTTTTATCTTATATTAATCGGCCCTTCAGAAACACGCAATTTACAGACAAAAAATACTAGTGGTGGTGATGGTGGGCATTAGATAGCGTTGATGGAGATGATTTATAGTAAGGGTTCGGTGTAGTGGTTGAGACAGTTGTAGGTGTCCTCCCGCGATGAGTCTTCGGACTCCTTGGAGGTGTCAATAATAATAATAATAATAAATAAATGGTCTGTGTAGCTCAGTGAAAAAAATGATGATTGCATTCTCCGCACCAGGTAGCCCAATGATAGTTTTAATTTCATGTCTAGTTGCCGACTAGAGGAACTCTTTCTAAGCCTTTCTTCATCTGGTTCCCGAGTTAGTCGATCTCTGACAAGGACAAGCAGCTTTTTTTAGAAACTTGAGTTTTATCCAATAAACTAAAAAAATAATCGACAGTAGAACTTAAATTATTTCAGACAACATATCCTGTTAGGATTAGAGAATATGCGATGGCAGCATTTGTTTGGCAGTCTCTTCATCGGTCGTCGCTTAAATTAGTGATAGTCTTTGTCCAGCTATATCTGATTGGTTACCAATGGATATTGAACTGCCCACTCAGTCTTCAAAAGTCAGAGAGCTTTTCATGTTCTACTTTACTGGAATAACTTACAGAACAAAGAGAAATAATTAAACAAGAAGATTTATCGATTTCCAAGGAGCCTGTGTAGCTCAGTGGAAATGGCGTGAGACATCCCTAGGGCTAAATAGCCAGAAGACTTACCTTCGTAAGTTCGCTTCTTGTCGCCGACCAGCGGAACTTTTACTAAACCTTTCTTCGACTGGTTTATATCAGTTACTTTTCCAGGAAACTTGGGTTTTTCGTCCCGTAAACTCAAGATAATCAACCGTAGAACCCACGCTATTTTCAGGCAGTACACATAATGTTAGGATAAGGGATCCGAGATGGCAGCACTTGTCAGTCACCTCTCTTCATTGGACTATGTATAATTACATAGTCCAATTGAACTATGTATAATGACAGTCTTGGGTCAGATATCTTGATTGACTTCCGATAGAGATTGAATTGCCTTCAGTCTCCAAAAGTTACACAAGGTTAAAACGACCTCGTCTACTCCCTATGCGAAAATAAATGGCATTAGCTGTTTTTTATATATATTTTCTCTCAGTCACAGAGACATCATCAGGAATAAAATATCAAAATTGTAATAACACACACAAGAAACAATGAGAAGAAGAAATTAGAATAAATAAAGACTGAAGTCCTATGAGGGAGGGCTAAGAATTAAAGATAAGCCAACAGCATCCATAGTGGACACTTCCTCGTAGAACTTTAGTCTTTATTTATTCTAATTTCTTCCATTTATGATTTCTGGTGTGTGCTATTATAATTTTAACATTGTATTCCTTATATGTCTCTGTGATTGAGATGAAATACTGATATAGATTAAACCTGTTGTTTAATTATTTTTCTTTGTGCTGCAAGTTATTCCATTACAGTGCAACATAAAAGTAAACCAGCACCTAAGCCTAAATACTCATTTAAATAGGGCTAAAATGGCCGTTGCTTAATCTTGCTCTAAAATAAAAATGTGCTAGCAATTTTCTTTTTTTGTTTGATTTTATAAATAACTGACTGAAGTTTTTTTATTTTCTACAGAGAGCAGGCAAGGCCATTTAGTCCTGACTAACTTTTTGAACAATGATGGCAGCTAATAACCTCCTCACCACCCTTTGCCGTGAATGATGTCTAGTACGTTGCTGTCAGTGATTTTCATAAGGATCTGAAGAGGAGAATATGACAAAGTGATAATCGAAACCACTGCGTGATCCCTTTCTCTAACTCTGTATATTAATTTTGAAAGCATGTAAGTTTTGTGGTCGATTTTGTCTGGTTGTACGGTTTTATTTTGTTGATATTCATAAAGTGTTATTGTTATTATTATTTATTTTATGACACCTCCTTGGAGTCCAAAGACTCATCGGGGGAGGGGGGGGGGAACTTACACAACAACTCTTCATTTCCGCCACTTAATCCACCAACCACACCGAACCACTACCACCATCAACTACACCATCATCATCTACTTTCCACAGCCATCACTAGCATTTTTTGACTGTAAATTGTATGCTGTGAAGACCGATTTGTCTGTATGCGAGATGAAAAACCTGAGGTTTCCAGGAGGAAAACTCTGCTACCTCCGAATGAGATTGGCTAACTCACCTTCAATTGAAAAATTCCGATATAAAGTTTCCTCTCTTCATGACGAGAATCAAACATAGGTCTTTTCCAATCGAAAAGACCTAACTTCGATTCTCCCCTTCGATTCGCCTAAGTTCGTTGTAATAATGTGTAATTTGATGTCTTATTTAGTTAGGCTGATCATATTTCCTTTAGACAAAACTGGGGATGGGACTTATTTAATATTCTATATTCATGAAAAAGTAAGACTATATAAAAAGTTTTATTACATAAACATATTGAGCTTACCATTATTCTTTAGTGACAGAACCCATACAAAAATTTAGGTAGACGTAGAGTGGGACTGTATTTCAGGTAAGGAAATAAAATCTATAATTATGTCTTGAACACCACAATTTGGCAAAAAGTACTGCACAACGATTGGAAAAAGTTTGATGTCTTTTATGTTTGATGCATCTAAACTGACTGTAATGCTTTTTGTTTTATTCAAATTCTTTATTATTTCACACAATATGTAAGGTGATAAAACATTGGTAATTATTACTTGTAATTTGTTACGTGCTGATGAAAATTTTGGTTCTAAATTTTATTTATCAATGTCGATAAGCAGTCATTTGCGTGAAAACTCTGGTCATGATGCACAGTATGATATTCAACAAGAGCTTCACTCACTGCAATTTCATTGCTTTCACTATCACCATCACGTCTCACCATAAACAAACTAAATCCAGAGTCTTTTCAGCATCGGTATGTTTCTGGCTACGTAGATGATGGACGATATTGCTTCTGCCTCCATGAGAGACGGAAAAAATGGACAATACAATGTTGGCATACCACTTTTGTTCCATCGCTCCACATCTTGTCCAGTTTAATAAATTTGAATTCTTTCTGGAGATCATCATTAAAACTGCAGTTTCGCCTCTTTGATTTTGCAAGAATAGAGTTAAAAATTTATAAAATAAGACTTAAAACTTTCAAAATAATATGAAATTTAAACCATCGGCAATGAATAACAAAGCCCCCAGTCAGCATACAGGTGAAACAAAAACAAACGCTACAGCAAAACAGACGCCGTATCTGAGACGTGCAAGTGTCGCCGACATGCATTTTTATTATTTTCTCTGAATATATTACTGCAGATATCGATATTTCGTATCGAACAATGAGACTCCATGGTTATACAAATTAATGGTATCCATGATATTGATGTACGATTATAGGTTATGAATAATAATTTATGATTGACCAATATTAAAGTACGTAGGTTGTTCAATAAGCAATAAGACTATATTTATACAGAAAACAGATTACCTTTAATCGTCATCATTTACATGGTCTTTTTCGAAGTAACTACCGTGAGACGAGATGCATTTGTCCCAACGTTGCGTCCACTTCTTAAACACATGTGAAAGTCCGTTTTTTGAGAGTTCTTTCAAAACTGCCTCCTCAGCTTTTACACATGCTTTGTTGCTTTCGAAATGGCGGCCTCTTAGTGGTTTCTTGAGCTGAGGAAACAGCCAGAAATCGCACGGTCAGGACAGCATGGAGGGTGTGGTAGGATATCTGTGTTGTTCTTCTGCAAAACGTCCACTATACAACCAGCAATATGTGGCCTTGCATTATCGTGGTGCAGTAAGAAGCCATTCTTCAGCAATGGACGCTTCCTTTTGACGTGCATGATGATAATCGCTGATGTGTTGATCATTGTCTCTGTGATGGACGTTGAAGGTCTTCCCTCACGTTCAAGATCTTCCACATTTTGCCTTCCTTCCTTAAAAGTTTTATTCCAGCGAAAAACACTTGCCCTCGACATTGCTTCATCGTGGAAAGCTTCGCGTATCATGTTAAAAGTGTCCGATGCCGATTTTTGCAAACGCATACAAAATTTAATCGCATAACGCTGTTCCAAGGACGCTTCCATTTCGAAGACTGGTCGCGCCTCGCAGGTGCGCCGAAACAAGCTTGCGTTTAGTCACTTGACACTCTGGCACATCAGCCCGTATACGCCGTCTATCAACCGCTTTTGTTAATACAGACAGCAACATTTCTTTATTCCACAGAAATTAATATTGTGATGAGTGGTTTCGCCACAGTAAAATTAGTTTTATTACTTATTGAACAGCCCACGTATATTTATAGTTTTTATTAAAAACGGAACAAAATGAACAGTTTTATTAAAACGACGGGACGGCAGGGAAATTCGAAAAAAACGGTACTGTCCTGTTCAAAACGGTACGTATGATCAGCCTATATTTAGTATGATATTTTCCAATGACTTCTAAGTTAAATTTTAAGTCAAACTGAAATAATTGCATTTCGGAATTTTGAGTATGGTATCCCATCCAAAAAATGAAAAAGATTAATAACAAATCGAAGAAGAGCCCGCTTCTGCCCTTGTAAATATGTAGAATTAATATGCTTTCTACTTGCATTTACCTCTAAATGTCTAAGTTATTTAATTTTTTACTTTTTAACTAAGAGCTTTATTTATTTATTTTATACTAATACTTTGTATGTTCTTTATCCAAGCATGTGACGTCACTGTCACATTCCGCTCAGTAGTAGAAGTTAAAGCCGCGCAACATTCGTTCCCATGTGTCATATTTCTTTTTCGTTTGTACTTTAATATTGGTTTTATTATTTTACTAACCACCATTTTATGGAATGCATCGATTTAGTAGATCAGCTGAGTACTTTGTGATGATTTCTGTTTCCTAGTGTAAAATGCAGTACAAAGAGAGAGCTTATACAGTATTTGAGTGTGTTGACGTCAGAGCAGACACGATGTTGTCAAGAGCAAATTAAAAATATGGGATTTTTTTTGCGCGAAAGAATGCAGCTTTCGACTTAAAGTCTGCTCGAAGCGTTACTTTGCTGTAGGAAATTAAGTTCTAAGCGGAATTGAAAATAATTTTCGCTTTGAAATCTGAATTCTTCATATTAAATGAATATAAACAGTACTGATACTATCATGAATCATTTTGCATCCATTGGTAGGATTAGTAAGAGGATACTCGCCCCAAAATTAAATTTTAGCAGAAACGAGAGGATGTAGCATCCTTTAATTTGAATGAAATCTATGTTATTAATGAATGAATATAAAACGTGATGGTATCGAGAGCTATTTTAATCGTTGTGTATGCATTGACGGGATTAGTAAGAGGGCAGAGTAACCAAACAGTTGAACAGAATGTCACAATGGAATTTCGTAAGCCGGAAAATCGTTGCCGCAAATACGCAAAATGTGAGCCGATTGAAAATAATACTTGCCTTGGTGTAGTGTTACCGTATTCTCATACTAGTGTCGATTTAGCGAAAGATTCATCATCTCAAGTGGAAGCTCAAGTAAGTTTGAGCAGGACTGACTGCGTGAATATATGTTGGAATAGTATGATGTATTGGTTAGTTAACCTTGCACTGCAGTAATGAAGGCAGAAAAACTGTAGTTATAACAGAGTATCCAGGTTTTAATTATCTCCCATTCGTTAGATATGCAGATGTAATGATCTGCCTAGGCCACTGATCCCAAATCTCATCCACTGTCTAAAGCATGCTTCTACACCTGTATTCCATACATCTTTTAACAATAAACTGTTACTCTACTTATCTATCCAAGCTAGAAGTCTTCAACTCTTCAGATCATTCAAACCATTTAAATCTTTCTGAAGGGGCTAGAAGAGCATCACTCCTTATAACTTATCTTAGATTTTCATCATCAACAAATCGTTGACCATCCTGTCAGCCCACCATGAAATATTATTAACAAATCAAAGTTTATCCACTTGTTTACAAAGTATGCTATACTTGACAAGAAATTGTATTCTTGTTTTTATCTATTACCCAAGCTTAAGCATGCACAAACTTTGTTTGCTTATGCTTGGGCAAAGGATAAAAAAAGGATATCATTTCCTGTCAAGTATGATATACATTAAAAAATTAATCAAACACAGCAGTCAAGAATGGAACACCAGAATCCTGCAGCACACCACTTTCCTTTCTTTTTCTAAGAAATTGTTTCACCCCTTCTCCCCCATACACACAGTTTAGTATCATTTAGAGATGGTCATTTATAGTTTACATAGCCTACTGCTTATGTTTCCCCCCTCGCTACCATCATCACATGTATGTATGCCAACTTATCATGTAATCTTTGTTTTCTATGGATAGGCATTGTGTCTGTTCTGTCATCAAAATTGATATTTTCATTGTCTCTGCAGTCTTTCATGGTTTTGCTTTCCTCTATGAGAATAGTGTAAGACTTGATAATTTTTATTCATTCTGCATGGTCTTTCCACCTTTCTTTGTATTCACCTGTTTTATCATTTACAGTGTATATATTCAACCCCCCCCCCCAAAAAAAAAATAAATATTTCTGATATAATCTAATCTTGTACAACCTTTCACTAAGCTTAGAAATTTCTTTTCTGCAAAAAAGATCTTTTTTGTTTATAGGCAATGTTTCTAATCCATAAATTACATTATGTATGGCAATTTATGAAATTTTATTTGTATTTCTTTTCTTATTTTACCTACTAATTCTTATTTTTTTTAAACATGTTTTGAAATCTGTTATTTACTTATTTATTTTTTGTTCTGTTCCTAAAACAGTTGAATTGTCTCACTTACTCACACAAATGTCAATGGTTATTTGTTCTAATTGGAATTTCTGCATAAAAGCTGTTACTTTAGATTTATGCATAATGTAGTTGTAATTTGAAAACGGATTTTTGGAGTTTAGTCACTTTATGTTATTATTGCTTGATCATCTGCAAAAAGAACTGTATTAAAAGAAATTTTATGATTAACAAATTTCTCTTTTTTTCCCATTATTTACTTATTTCTGTATATATTAGAGATGGACATAAGAAACAACCTTGTTTTAATCCTTGATTTATAGTTATTTCTTTAGAATTCTCAGAGTAAAAATTTAAAATGATTTATCTTCCTTGGTATAGGCTCGAATAGTGTCTGTATCTGGCTTTTAGGATATGCTTTTAACTCCATAATTTGCCAAAGTTTTTCTCCTATAATGTGGTTAAATGCTTTTACATAGTCAACAAATGGTGTGTGTATATATACACCATTTGTTGACTGTGCACATATATATATATATATATATATATATATATATATATTTAAATTAAATTCTCTCTCTTTTTCTCTTTATAATGAACTAAGGAATGAAATAGCATGCTTACATGGTCTCCTTCAGAGAACAAAATGGGAATGAGTGACTGGAGAAATGATTGTCGCATGGTACAGCAGGTGTCAGAATAAAAGAAAAAGTGAATGGGAAAAATTTAAAAGTTCGAGAAACTGGAAATAAAGTATTGTATGGAGATTCGATGACAAGAAGTATACTTAATGAGAAAGTGATGAAAGCATGTTTCTCCAGGTCTGAAGATCAAAGAAGTTAGTGAAGCTGTTATTTTACAGACGGGAGAAGTGAAAGAGACGATTGTTATGGCAGTAACAAGTGATTTGAAAGGGAAAAAATATGCAATGAGAGAAGATATGAAAGAGTTGTTGTAAGAAGTGAAAATGAAGAGTTTTGCCAACAAGAATTGCCAATACAAGATTGGTAATTGTATTGGCAATTGCAAGAATTGATGATATGCATCACCACTTAAAAGTCCATGATAAAAATGAAGCATATGCTCAGTGGCTCAAATCAGACACTCTATTTTCTCATTTTGCTTACACTACAACCGAAACAAATGTAGAAAAGGTATCAAACAGGCCCAAATCAGACTTCATAAGGATGAAATTCAATAAGCTTGTTTTCTGCTCAATTTGCAGTTGAGCATTCTGGTCCCTTGCTAAGTCTGTTGGGTGTAACTTCTCTCTCATCTAAGGATAAACCAGACTACTTGGCATCAGTATTTTCCTCCAACTTCTGTTTACATGACAAGGCAAATCACCTGCACTACCACAAACTGCCATTGTTACTTCTCTCTCTCTCTCTCTCTGATCTTTTGCCAGAAGGATATCAGGAAAATTCTCATTAATCTTGATACTAATAAGGCTTATGTCCAGGTGGTATTTCTCCAGTTGTACTCAATTGCATGCCATGGTTGTGGCTTCCATCACTACAATCAGTGACCTCCTTTCTCTGACTTCAAATTCTATTCATAGTTTTGCTGATGATAGTACTCTTCATTCCTCTTCCTCATTTGAGAAATCCTGCAGTACACAAATGATTGACACTCAAGGCCTTCCACAACCAATTATTTAAATACTGATCTCCATACCATTCTCAAATTTGTTGACAACTTAGTAAATTTCAATGCTATTAAAATTCAAGCCTGTCTTATTACCCACAAGAAAGATCCTACTTCATCCCACTTACTTTTGATAATGTTCTAATATCCTTTCAAGACATCTTTTTTTTTTTTTTTAGACTGACTGTCACATCCAGCTTACCCATTAACACAAACATTACGTCAGTTGCCTCCTCACCCTCCAAAAGAAAATTATTTTTAATCAATAACATTACTTCTCTTCTCTTTCTTTTAAGGTTACACGGTGATCAGCATTCATATTTACGAATTTAGGGACACAAAACACACGTGTTGAAATGATTATTTTACTTATTATTAATAAAATAACAATTGACGTTTCGACCCCTGTATTGAGGTCATCATCAGAAAAATACATGTGTATATGAAAACAAGCTACATGTTCTTGCACTCTACAAAGGTAAATTGAATCTACGCTGTTAATTAAACCCAATAAACTGCTAAAGAACCCTTACTAAAATTTTCTTCAGGACTTGTACAGTTCAGGTTGTTATTGAATTTTAAACAAAAAAACTTATTATTATTATTACCCAAGACCCAATGGAGTCAAAGACTCATCTAGGAGGTCCTTTTATCAAACACACAGCTCATCATACTGTGCCTTTAAACACACTCAAATTCTCTGCAGACACCACACTCTCAGGCATTCCAATCATTCACAACTCTACATGAAAAAAAAAAAAAAAAACTGCTTCTCACTCCCATGCTCACCCCCCCCCCTTATGTAGCTTCCAGGGATGACCTCTGGTTCTCACCTCATCTTCCACTATTTTCTGTACAACTTCTCCAGCATTGATCCTATAACAATCCCTTAATAACTTGTAGGCCTCTATCATATCTTCCCTCCTCCTCCTCCTGTCTACCAGACTCTGCAAGTTGAATCTTTTCAAACTTTCCTCATACTCGACATTCCAGAGGTTAGAAACTACCTTAGTCAGTTGCCTCTGGACCCTCTCCAACATATCTCCATCCTTCTGAAAACCAGGTGATCAAATCTGGGCACAATAGTCCATGTGTAGCCTTATGTAAGACTTCTTGTTCCTTATACAATGGAACAAGAATCTCCCTACTTCTACAAGTCAGCATCCTCTGCATCATTCCCAAAAGCCTTTGTGTTGTCTTCACAATTGTGGCTATGTGTCCCCTAAATTTCAGATCCTTATCCACTATAACCCCCAGATCTCTGACAGTATTTCCTCCACCTCGACAATATATCTTCACCAAGCATAAATTCTGCATCCCATTTTTGTTTTCCAAATTTTAAAACTTAATATTTTGCAACATTGAACTCACATCCCAACTTCAAGTTTTCTTATATTGAGATTTTTCTTTGGCTTGTTCTGGTTGCTATAATGGTTGCAAATGGGTCCTCCACATTCTTGGAACGACTAGACCATCATTTTTGTTCAGGTTAGGACTGTGTTTGAGCATTTCACATGCTTCTTTAAATTTCCTCTTGAACCAAGTTTTGGTACGGTGTAGAGACTTGGTACCTTTCCAGTCAATTCTGTGGTACCAAGTCCCTACACCGCACCAAAACCTAGTTCGAGAGGAAATTTAAAGAAGCATGTGAAATGCTCAAACACAATCCTAACCTGAACAGAAATAATTGTCTCACCATTCCAAGAATGTGGAGGACCATTTGTAATCAGAACAAGCCAAAGAAAAATCTCAATACAAGAAGACTTGAAGGTTTTTTTTTTTTTTAACATTCAATAGCAATTTGAACTGTAAAAGTTCAGAAGAAAATCTTATAGCAACCTGAACTGTAAAAGTTCAGAAGACAATCTTAGTATAGCAACCTGAACTGTACAAGTCCTGAAGAAAAGCTTAGTACGGGAAGACTTTAGCAAGGTTTTTTTTTTTTTTTTTTTTTTTTTTTTTTTTCCACTAGAGGTAAGGCTAAAATTAACTACGTCGCCACCAATATGGATAAAATACATCACTCCTCTACGCTTCATATCCATCACATATTTCAATGTAATATCAATGTTATTACAATTTTAATATGCACTTCGCATCCATGCTAACTTGGACGTATATATACGTCCTGGCTGGTTAACAGCGTAGATTCAATTTACCTTTATAGAGTGCAAGAGCATGTAGCTTGTTTTTCATATACACATGTATTTTTCTGATGATGACCTCAATACAGGGGTCGAAACATCAATTGTTATTTTATTAATAATAAGTAAAATAATCATTTAAACGTGTTTTGTGTTCCTAAATTCGTAAATATGGATTATTTCTCTTCTGCTCAACTCATAACACTGTCTCAGATCCAACCAACCTTGGAATATTGTTCTGACATTTGGGATGATGCACCCAGAACCTCCTTGATGATATACAGAATGAGGGATTTGCTTGATAGCTGACCCCCCCCCTCTCTGTCTCACACAGACTCCCCCCCCCTTCAGTCATTTTCTTGTAAGCACTTTGTTTCTGCAGTATGCTTTTTCTATCAAAGCCATTATAGACACTGCTCTGCTAAACTGGCAATTACCATTCTTTCACTTTCTTCTAATCATGTAAGAACTAGAGCAGCTGCTGACCAATCCCCATACACTGTAAAACTCCGAATATACCAAATTAACTTCTCATCATCTTTCTTTGCTTTCCATTAACCTCTATTTCTTAGAATTCTTAGAGTCTCCTTTATACTGTTTTTTTTTTTTTTCCTCATTGAGTATAATTTGTTAAAAAACATCAATTTATTACTTCTTTCTCCTTAATCACTTCCCACATGTCACTATTCCGTATTATAGGTCTTTTGATTTGGAAGTCATTAAAAAGAAAAAACATTACATGGTTTGGTTATTTTTAGTGTATAGTATACTTTCAAGTTTTTTGTTTTTAGTATACTTTCAAGAGGTATACTATATATTATGATAACCCTCCACAATATTTCATTACTACTTCTCTGTGAATGGTTTTTTCCCCCATATTGGTTTATTATTTCTCTGTGATCTGATCAATATGAACTTTTCTGTCTGTAAGGCATTCTTACTGTATAAGCCCATATCTTGTTCTTTCTCTGTGTCTTTTCTTTTGTCAGTTTTGCTTTAAACACCTAGTTTGCTAATCTTTGCTAATTTCTCTTAATTCCTCTTCTGGCCTTTACTTTTATCATAAATGCTTTCCCATTGATACATTGTTGCTAGTTTGTTGAGTTTGAGTTAATCATAGTTCCTTAACAAAAATGAGAGAGAGAGAGAGAGACCTTTTATAATTGGGCAGTGTCCATTAGTACGATATCTGGTAATGTTATATTGTCATATGTATTATTTCAGCCAGTATTGGTTGAATTAATTGGCTAAGTCTCAAATTGCCAGTCTCTCCTCATTTGTTCTGCATCCAGATTACCTAATAATGAGGTGCACTGCAGGGAGACGAGGATTGGCCATTTTGTCAGAATTCCCAGTAGGCTTTCTACTTGCTTTATAATCTAAGGAAGGTCTCATCCTAGACATGCAGCTTTGATCTTTGAATAATCCTTTATTATAATATAACATATCATAGACTTGGTATTATTGTAGTTACCCATCTCTGAATTCTTTATATATTTTATCCAGCACCCTGAAAATCAGCTGACCAAATCTGAGTGTAGTGTAGTCTGGTTTTGTAATGCTAGAAACACTAATACCATGCTTAACACTATTTCTGCATGGTGCTCTTGCTCAGTAATTCCCAAGAATGGGCATGTCATTGCACCTTTTGCAATTACTAACTCCACCTCATTAATACAGACAGCAGATTGGGAAGTAATCTCAGAAAATTGCAAGTCTTTTGAATTTCACAGAAAACTAATAGTGTGGTTCCTTTTATACAATACAGTATAATTAATGACTCATAAATATCACTCAATAAAAGTTTATTATCATTCTACCATATTTGTATTTTCACCTATCTAACAAAATATGATGTTACATTTGCCCATTTAACACTGTGTTCTAGGAATGTATCCTGAGTACTAACTGGGGTAGACCTGTATAAGGATTTACATTCTCAAATATTGAAAGAATATATAATACATAGTGAAAGATGTTTTTTCGTTCACTTCTCAAATAACCAGATTAATGCAGAAGAGATTTTTCTTAAAATGCAAGGAGACTGGGGTAAACCAAAGGACCATCCCTTGAGGCTATATAAAGTGGCTATGTGCAGAGCATTGAGAAGTAGGTTTATTTGCACAGGAAGAGTGGTTAGGGAGTGGATTGTGATGATTTTAAGGCATGGTTTGATTATCATTTTATGTGAGAGAGTGAGGATCGCCAATGATGATTCTGACTCTGTGGAGGTCTCTGATGATGATGATAATTAGGATATTTTGATTTGTTAAATAAAAACGGTTACTGGTTCAAATATTTATTTTTATTTTATTTATTTTTTTCTTATTTTAGAATCAGCTTGCTCTTTGGAAAGCCTTACAGAGTGTTCCTAGGTGCTGGGCTGTAATTCAGCCTTTATTGTGTGGAGTGTATCTTCCTCGATGTGAGGATGATAAAATTTTTCTTCCAACACAAGAAATGTGTCGAGTTACAAGAGGAGTTTGCAGAATAGTTGAAATAGATCATGGTTGGCCTGAGTTTCTTCGCTGTGAGAAAGAAGAACAATTTCCTTCAGGATGCAGAGTAAATTTCTTTTTTAATTTATTTAAAAGTTAGTTAATTTCCTGTAATAGGGAATGGAAGTTTACTATGGTATGCAAAGTTTATATTAGTTCATTTACACACAGCAATGAACATCAGTGTGTTTTTATATATAGTTAAATCTCTTTATATATTAATTTTTGCCAGCTGTATTGATACTGCATAACTTCTGTGATTAGGGAATGAAAAACAGTTCTCTATTTGGCCACATATTCCTGACCTGAACATTTTGCTGAGATACAAGGGTGGTCTGAAAAGTTCTCGGCCTCGACCATAGATGGCAACACTATCGACAAGATTTTTTTTTTCTAAGTTGGTACATCTGTCATAAGCATCCATGTGAAATTGCAAGTCATTCTATCAAGTAGTTTGTCTTATACAGCTGTATGAAGCAAAAGTGTTATCTGTATCCCTTGAAAATGGATAAAATTGAGTATCATGTGGTTATAAAATTCTTTGTAAAAGAAGGTTTAACACCAAAAGAAATTTATTTGAAGTTCATAAAAGTTTATGGACACTCTTCTCCTTTGTTTTCAAAAATTAAGAAATGTGCTACCGAGTTTAAACGTGGCCATACCAGCCCGGAAGATGATTCACATGAAGGACGTCCAAAAAGTGTAACCACACCAGAAATCATTGATCAAGTGCATGATATGGTATTGGATGACTGGCAAGTCAAAATGCGTGAAATTGCCGAGGCATTTCAAAAGAACGTGTAGGATATATTTTGCATGAAGAAATGCAAATGAAAAAGCTTTGCACAAGATGGATACTGCACTTGCTCACAGCAGATCAAAAACGCACTCGCATGAAAATCTTTGAACAGTGCTTGGAGTGTTTATACAAGAATAAAACTGATTTTGTGCATCAATTTATTACTATGGATGAGATTTGGATTCACCATTACACACCAGAATCCAAACAGCAGTCAGAACAGTGGAGAGAAGCCGGTTGTTCAGTGCCAAAGAAGACAAAGTCGGTTCCATCAGCAGGAAAGGTCATGGCATCGGGGTTTGAGGAACGCTAAAGGCATTTTGTTTATTAATTATCTTGAAAAGGGTAAAGCAATAACCAGGGAATATTATTCTGATCTTTTAACCAGACTAAACGAAAAAAATTGTGAGAAAAGACCTGGTTTGCAGAAGAAAAAAATCATCTTTCATCAGGACAATGCACCTACCCACAAAGGTGTTTTGGCAATGGGAAAATTAAGGGATCTGCACTATGAATTGTTGTTGGAACATTCACCCTATTTCTCCAGATTTGGCTCTCTCTCTCTCTCTCTCTGACTTCTATCTCTTCCCAAAACTCAAATTCCTACTTGCTGGTCAGCATTTTTCTTCGAATCAAGAGGTGATTGCAGCTGTAGAGGGGTATTTTGCAGATCTTACTGAGAACCACTAGAGGGATGGGATAATGATGCCGGAGCATCACTGGAATAAATGTATTAGTCTTAAGAAAGAATATGTTGAATAATAAAAATGATTTTGAAATTATGAATTAGTTTTTTCATTGTTAGGCCGAGAACTTTTTAGACCACCCTCGTATTTGAACAGCCAGTATTCTAGAATTCAGATTGACTGTAGGAAAGAAAAAGGAAAGAAAAACGACATAAAAACAGTTTACTCTTATATTGTTTGATTACCCAGGAATCAACCTTATGTTTCCTTGGTTTTCACTACAGATCTGTCTCCTCCTTCCCACACAGGCAAATTCTACTTGTCAAGAAATTATATTCTTATTTAATCCTTTACCCAGACATAAGCACAACTAAGCTATTTGTATATAGGGGGTGTTGACTTCAAATCAATCGCTTCAGTAGTATCCCATAATGCAAATCCATATGAAATATTAATGTATAATGCTATGCATTATGAGAATGATCACTACCCAGACAGGTTTCAACCTTTACTGAGTTCTCATTGAAGTCTGAGAGCCACAACCAGAAGGATACCAAAGTTGAATTAATGCAGAAGTATCTATTTTCCTACTGGAACCATTCATTAGTGCCAAGGTGACAATATTGAAAAGTAAACACAAAGGATATCTTACAGAAGATGCAGACATCAAAGAAAGATCGAAAGAGTATACAGAAGACCTTTACAGAAAGGACTCCAAAATCACTAAGAAATTTGAAGAGCAGAATTATACACCGGAACCAGTACCAGTGGAGAGTGAAGTGAGGTGGGCACTGCAACAGATGTCCAGTAAGAAAGCACCAGGAGGAGATGGAATACCCATTGAGCTGCTCAAAGCCCTGGGAGAAGAGGCAGTTAAAATTTTAACAGCTCTTTGTCAGCAAATTTGGATCACAACTACATCGCCTGAGGAATGGAAAAAATCAGTTTATATACTTTTATTGAAGAAAGGCAACGCAAGAGAGTACGAAAATTGCAGAACTATTGCATTGATTTCTCATGCAAGTAAAGTCTTACTTAAGATCATTCAGAAAAGACTGGAACCATTCATGAAGAGAGAAATGCCAGATGAACAGGCAGGATTTTGAAAAGGCAGAGGAACAAGAGATCAAATCGCCAATGTAAGATGGATAATAGAAAGCGCACAGGAATATCACAAGAATGTCTACCTTTGTTTCCTTGACTATAGCAAGACTTTTGAAACTGTGGAATGTGTTAAGAACAATGGGAGTCCCAAAGCATTTCATTATCCTTCTGAGGAATCTTTATTATGAACAAGAAGCTACTGTCCGAACAGATCTTGGAGAAGCTGAGTATTTCACAATAGGTAAAGGGATGCGACAAGGATGTATTTCATCTCCATACTTGTTTAACTTGTACAGCGAATACATTTTAAGAATGGCAGGGCCAGAGGAGTCTTCAGTTGGAATTAAAATTGGTGGAAAAAATATTAATAATTTGAGGTATGCAGATGATACCACCTTGCTAGCAGAATGCAAAGAAGATTTGAAGGAACTTATTATGAAAGTTAAAGAAGAAAATGCTAAATATGGACTTAAACTTAACCTCAAAAATACAAAAGTTATGGCAACATGTATACTTAATGATTTTGAAGTAGATGGGAAGAAAATGGAAGCAGTTAACAATTTTGTATTCCTAGGATCCTGAATTGATAAAGATGGTTATTGTACCGAAGAAGTTAGAAGAAGATTATTACTCAGAAAAAAAGCAATGACAAATTTAAGCAAGATCTTTAAAGATATTAGCCTCACAACAACAAAAATCAGAATCGTGAAAGCGATGGTATTCCCTGTGGTGCTGTATGGATGTGAAAGTTGGACCCTGAGAAAGAGTGAAAGAAGGAAGATAGATGCATTTGAATTATGGGTTTGGAGACACTTACTAAGAATACCATGGACTGCAAAGCAAACCAATGAATCAGTGAGAGACAGAATAAAACCAGATTGCTCCCTTGAAGCTATGATCATCAAGCAAAAATTATCATACTTCCGACATATATGCAAGCAAATGACAGTCTGGAGAAGATGATGATGCTTGCTAAAGTTGATGGAAGCAGGAGAGGAGGAAGACCAAGAATTAGATGGGTGGATGGAGTTAGAGAAGCAACTGGAGTGTGCTTGGAGGTTCTGAAAGACATGGTCAGGGACAGATCAGAATGAAGAGTGTATGTTCGTGGAGTCGCCAGGAGTTGGAAACGACTCGATGGATCATAATGGATGTAGGGCAAGAGTTGCACTATATTTGCTAACGGGAAGAAAGTTTAAAGGTCACCGAGACAGTGAAGGTTAAGCACAATGAGCTGTAACAACAAAAACATCTATTTTCCTTATACAAGTAACAAAAATATTACTTATATATGGAAAAATATTATTAATATACTCTGAATACTAATATACTAAGACTATCTCTGATGCAGAGTATTTTAATAATGAGGTACTAAACGTTTTTTTTTTCTACTTGGACATGGAAAATATATGACTTCTGCATTCATTTATTTATCCTTGGTAACCTGGGTCTGGCTCCCACTGATGAGTCCTTAATAAAGGTTGAAACTGATCTGGGTAGTGACCATTCTTCCCATCATACATAACAATATGCATGTCCAAAAGGAAGTGTGTGCTTTGTATTACTGAGGCAGTTGATGTGAAGTCGACGGCCTCTGTTCACAAGTAGCCTAGTCATGAAGATTCTTCTTGTGAAGTATCTTCACACAATGTTTGCTTACACTTGAGTAAATGATTAAAGGCAAGTGTAATTTACTTTCTAACCAAGTAAAAAGTCTTTTTAATGATATGAATGCTTTGTTGGATGAGGAAGGAAAAAAAAAGCAACATATTCAAGACTGTAAGTCTATTACTTGATATGGCAGGATTAAGTTGAGGTAGAGAGCTACAAATGCGAATAATTCATTAAGTAGACTATGTAGAAAATATGATGTATAGTATGTTGATATATGGGACGGTTTTGATGGTTTAAAGGATTTGCACTTGCAGGATCGATTAATTGAATGGATTTGGTATCGGTTTCTTCGAGAAGTTGTTTGTGGAAGACTGAATAGTCACAGAAACTAAATGAATCTGGCTGGTTGCATGAAAACATGGATTAAATAAAGAGGGAAAATTAACATGACCTGTAGGAATGGTCAAGAGGGTGCTGTATAGGCAGATGGATGCATGTACGTTCGCTGCTCTCATTTTTATAGGTTTAAAATGGCTTTTAACTCATGTTTTTAATTTGAAAGTGCTGCTATTTACTTCTACTAGTCGTGCTGAAGACAGGGATGTTTAAATCACCAAATTCGGCTAAGTAGTATTCAAATTTTCAGTGTAGAAAGTCATAGAGTGAACTGCTGTCACCAACCAGCAAAAGACATCGCCATTTTAAAAGTTGCACTACAGTCGCTAACGGGAAGAAAATTTAAAGGTCACCGAGACAGCGAAGGTCAAGCAAAATGAGCTGTAACAAGTGCAGTAAGCCATTAAGCGACGAAGGGGATGGGCCACATTGTTCTGGATGTGGCAAAAGACAACACTTTCAATGTTCAGGGATCTCAGA
This sequence comes from Typopeltis vanoorti, assembly GCF_054136105.1. Lineage (NCBI taxonomy): Eukaryota > Metazoa > Arthropoda > Arachnida > Uropygi > Thelyphonidae > Typopeltis > Typopeltis vanoorti. The sequence goes on from NC_143569.1 coordinate 14,706,730, forward strand.
AAGCACGTGGAAAGCAAAAGGAGCCGCGAAACAGACCAAATTGCGCTGTCTACAATGCCGTGAGAAAATGAAGAACAAAGAACAGACACTAAAGAAAAGCAACGATGCACGTCAAGGTAAGCCGATTTCTGATCCTAAAATTACAGATAACTTTGAATTTAAACTCATGGTTAAAGACTTGCTAAATACACACATGGAACAAATCATCAAAAAATTTGAGGAGTATGAAAGTTACATACAGTTCAATAATGTGACCTCTGAAGAAATGTTAGGAACCGTGTGAGAAATAGAAAAAATTAACGGTAGCGATAGAAACACTCAAACGCGAAAATGAAGAACTGCGGAAAGAGGTAAGCACACTCAAGTGTCAAATGGAGCACATGCTACAAAAAGAAAGAAAAAAATAACTTCAAATTGAGGGGGGAATAACAAAAGAAAACACAGAAGACTTAAGCAACATAATCCAACTGATCGGCAGCAAAATTGGCATTCAAGTCGCAACCACAGACATCGCTTCTATTAACCGAGGCTCACAAAAAAACAAAGAGAGACCACCATCAATCATTTCTCGTTTTACCAGCAGAAGTCTGAGAGACTCCATTCTTGCAGCAAGCAAGAAAACAAAGCCTACATCATCAATCCTAACACAAGAAACTCCCAACACCAATCTATATAACTGAGCACTGGACTCCATACTTCTAAAATCTTTTATACTAAGCAAGGAAGACAAAAACAGAGAAAAACTACAAGTTCCTGTGGACTAAAGATTCACAGATATTTATAAGAAAGAATGAAAACACTCTAGTTTATATAATTACAAGAGAATCCAACCTACACAGCCTACCAATATAAAACACTAACTCTTTACAACCTTAAGAACAAGATTAGAAATCACTTAAAAACTATATAATGGAGATCTCAAACATAGGCAGCATATCCAGTTAGATAATATAAACTTCAAAGTCTTTGACTCTTTGAAGAAATGATCAGACAACATTTCTACCAATACTAACTTCACTATCATACACACAAACATAAGAAGTATAAAAAAACACTGGCTTATATTGATAACACTGTTCAACTACACCGTGACAAACATAGATGCGCTAATACGAACCGAAGTTGCAATAAACTACACAGAAATTTACACATACAACATTACTAATTACCAAACCTACAACTTATTTAGACCAAACAAAAGAGGAGGTGGTATCATGGCATTTATCAAAGAAAAATACAATGTGACTGAAAAACAAACTCATTTCGAACATGTGGATACACTAATTTTGGAAAACGTAAATAGCCACAAACATAGTTTCAAGTACACAATATACAGACCCCCAGATGATCCATTCAGCTTTCTTCATGAGTTAGAAACATGGCTAAGTGGCATCGAACCCTGCACAACACATAGGTTCATCCTAATAGGAGATATTAACATAAATACTCTTGACCATGCTTCTTCAACCACTAACATGTACCTTGATATACTAATTCAATACAACATAAACCTTACCATTAACTCCCCAACAAGAGAAGAAATACTCAACAATACACTAACACAATCATGCATTGATCATATCAACATTCGGACTCCCATCCATACATATACATCATCAGTAATTAACTTCAAAATTGTCGATCACCGCTTTGTTTCAACTTCGTTTTATTACGTTACCTATCCCCTCCCCCTCTCACTACCACAAAAGTCGACAAAACTCAATCATATTAAAGAGCATTGTCGATAACCTGGTAAAAATACAGACTGGAATGGCCTACTTAAAATAAATGATCCTGTAACATTATACGAGAATAATTAAAATTAAAAGAAACACACATATTAACCACAGTGAAAATTATTTACTTGTAAATATTTCATCCTAAGTATCTTAGGACATCATCAGTACAGTAGTTTAAACAATAATTGGAATAACATACAGTTAGGGCACATAATTACAATAGAATCTCATTAAACGTGCGTAACGTGTTACAGAAGTAAAAAAAAAAAATTTGGTTTGATGCATCAAACCAGACAAGAAGAAGTCCATAGGATTCCCATACCTTACGTCAAAGGCATCTCCAAACATCTTTCTAAAATTATGAAGAAATACAATTTTGCCACTACTTACAAACCTATCAACCAAATTTACAACTTGTTACCTTCTCCTAAGGACAAACTCTCACCTTTGATGTTGCCTGGCGTTTATGAGATTCCATGCTCATGCAAATTGTCTTACTTTGGACAGACAGGTAGGTCTCTTCAGAAATGCATCTCGAAATATCAAGACCACATTTGTCTTTTTAAACCACAGAAATCTCTCAACACGGAATTGAAAATCCAAGCCATAGGATCGATTGGGAAAAGTCTCAACTTTTACATAGATCTTTATATAAACATGAACGTTTATATAAAGAAAGTTCTGAACCCCTACTTCACACACCAAATTTAAACCGCAACGACATTCTTATTATTCCTAAAGTATGGGAAATTGTCATACAAAATTGTGTAAAATAATTATTAGTTATTTATTTTATTATTATTATTATTTTTTTACTTCTGTAACACGTTACGTATGTTTAATGAGATTCTATTGTAATCATGCACCCTTCAACAATCTCTACACCCTTCAACAACTAATACGATTCTTTTGTGAGATCACATCAGATACCCATGCAACTCGACAACCTACCAAGAAACTTAAAACACATAGATAACTGCAGAACATTAGAACATGAACTCTGGAAAATATACCAAGAAAATTAATATACCATTAACACTAATATACACATCACAAATTGCCAGCATCCAATGCCTACATCACATACATAAACAGTAACAACAACAACATAACTAGTGAAAGCTAAATCCCACTAATCCCACTGGCATTATTCCACAACAACTAAAAACTGCAATAATTATGCCAATTTATAAACATGGTGAAAGAAAAGATACTCAGAACTTCATGAAAGCTAACCCAAGCTTCAAAGTAGGTGGGATTAAATCGCCTCACTCATCTACACGTAATCCTTATAATCAAAGAATGCAGATTATGTAACAGAACAGTCAGTAAAGTGTATAACAATAATGAAGATACTGATATTAAAATAAAAAAATTGTGTATATGTAAATAGGCTGTATAATAATAAGCTATGATATCGATATTGAAAAAAAAAATGGTATGATTAGTTTGATTAAGAAAGAAAACAAACTGTAAAACTATAGTAAGGGATTTGGTTTCTCTCTGGTCATTCACTTCATGTCATGGTGAATGGTACCCTCTCTTCGAGCTCTGCCACAAATGCAGGAGTTCAATTTTCTCACCTATCCTCTTTCTCTTGTAAATGATCTACTCTCAGTCACTACAAATCCTATCCATAGCTTTGCTGATGATAGCACCCTCTGCTGATCCTACTCCTTTGACAAACCATGTAGTTTCCAGACATCCCTTACATCAAGATCATTTGCAACCAGTGCCGTCAACACTGATCTTTGTATCATCATTCAGTGGACAAGGATAACCTTCATTGCCAAAATACAGTCCTGCATTTTCTCTTGCAGAAGGGATCTGAGCTCCCTTTGCCTCATCCTCATATCACTAGACAGGATGAACTCTCTCTCTTCCCCCCCCCCCCTTTGGACCAACATTTACCTCCAACCTCTCTCGTCACAAACACATCACATCAGTAGCTTCCTTATCTTCTAAAAAACTAGGCATTCTTTTCTGCTCAAGAAGCTATTTTATACCATCCAGCTACTATATAAATCCCAAATCTGCCCATCCTTAGAATATTACACATTTGTGGTACACCTAAAACCTCAAAAATTATTGATGCTATCCAGAAGAGCCATCCAACTTATAGATGATCCTTCCCCAACAGGCTTACTTCAACCTCTATCTCACAGATGTAACGTTTCATTTCTGTCTCTCTTCTACAGATATGTCCATAGTCACTGCTCCAGTGAAGTGGCAAATGTCATTCCTCCACTTGCCGTTAGGCTTGTTTAAACAAGAGCAACTGCTCTTAACATCCCTTTACAGTACAACTGCAAACTCATTGAACCTGCTTCTCTTCCTCAGGAACAGCCTTCCTCGTGATGTTTCCCAACAATTTCAACCTACAGCCCTTAAGGGTCAAAGCTGTATAACTGAGAGGAGACCACCACATAGCCTTTAAAGGAATGCGGAGAACCGACCAGGGCTTCTGACCTAATGTCCAATCCTCACCTTCTCGTGGTGGTGAGTATCTACTTTGGGTATCTACTTTGATACTGAATGAACGAGGATGGGCTGGCAATTTGGGATTTAGCCGACCAAATTGTATTCTTATTGGTTAAACCAAAATAAAAAATGATGGTACAACATGACAAAATTTCATGCCAGCTGGGGCGTCGCCGGTTAAACAAGGCCCCCGTTGTTTTCGCCAGGGAACCAGGGCGAACAGCAAAAAGTCAGCTACTGGAACAAATCTGAAAACAAACCCCAACTCAACATCACCAGAGTTAAAGATCGGTACTATCAACGTAAGAAGCCTGAATGGCAAAGAAATGGAGCTAGCTGAGGAATTAGATAAGTACCAGATTGACATAATAGGGGTGACTGAAACAAAAAAGACCAAAACTGGTGAGATCTTTCTGAGCAATAAATACAAAATGTTATATTCAGGCAATGACAATCAAGGAAAAGAAGGAGTAGCCATAGTATTCAACACAAAATACGAGGCTAATCTTCTTGAATGGCAGTCAGTCTCAAATAGAGTAATGTGGGCAAATATGAGAATGGGGAACTGGACAATGAGACTTATTTGTGCCTATGGTCCCACAGAAGGTTCTACTAAGGTAGAAGTGGAGGAATTTTTTGAGGCTTTAGAAAAAGCAACTGACACAATGAAAAAGGAAAAGTTGGTCCTTGTTGGGGATCTAAATAGCAGAGTAGGAAATGATTGTGAAACATACAAAAATATTTTGGGAAAATTTGGAGAAAAGAGCAAAGCTAATAATAATGGCAAATATCTGTTGGATTTCTGCTCAGGACATGGACTGGTTATTACTAACACCATGTTCCAACATAAAAATGTGCACAAATTCACATGGAGAGAAGAGGCAAGGTATAAGAAAAGTCTCATTGACTGACTATGTTATTGTTGATAGTGATGTTTTCTCCCTGGTGCAGGACACCAGAGTGTACAAAGGATTTGAAATTGGAAGTGATCACTATTTAGTCTTGAGCAGGATAAAATTGAATTTCATATTGAAAAGAATAACATGTAAGAAAGTTTTAAAGCGAATAAAAGTTGAGCAGCTCTCAGATGTGGACTGTAGACTAAAATACAGAAAGATTATTGAAAAGAAAATGAAAGAGTTTGAGAACAGGAATCAAACCTTGGAGATTCAGTGGCAAACTCTGAAGAACACATTGATTGATTCTGCCAGAGAGGCATGTGGTGAGGTTGTGTGCAAGGATAAAAAAATCAGAACTCCCTGGTGGACAAAGGAAGTTAAAGAGGCAGTGAAGGAAAAGAAGAAAGCATATCAAAAGTTCCTGGCAAATAAGTCAGCTTTTACTCTTACAGAATACAGAAACAAATGTAAGAGAGCTAAACAGTGTGTAAAACTAGCTAAACAAAAGTCATGGGAGGACTTTGTCAAGAATATAGAAAATAAATATCAAGAAGGTGGCAAAATATTCTGGAGGTTGTTGAAGAAGCTTAGGAATGGAGGAAAGTGTGCTGTAAAAGGAGTTAGAGATGATAAAGGTGAAATGAAAACAGGAGAAAACGATATCCTTGAAGCATGGAGTACTTACTTTGAAAATTTGCTAAATGAAACAAGCAGTGATGACAGCACAGTGATAAAAAACACTGACCAGGCATGCAGTCAGGAATACATATCCATACTTGAAGTAGAAAAAGCCATCAAAGGCTTGAAATGTGAAAAGGCAGCATTAGTAGATGATATTCGACCAGAAATGCTGAAGTATGGTGGTATAAAAGTCTTACAGTGGCTGCACTGCATAGTTCAGAAAGCCTGGACAGAGGGACGAATTCCCGATGATTGGAGTAGAGCTCTCATAGTACCCATATATAAAAAGGGAAATAAAACTGAATGTGAGAATTACAGAGGTATTTCCCTACTGAGTGTTCCTAGCAAGATCTATGCAAGTATACTTGAGAAACGGTTGAGAAGAATTGTGGAAGAAAAGCTTGGTGAAGAACAAGCTGGATTCAGGCCAAATAGGGGCTGTCAGGATCAGATCTTCACTTTACGACAAATAGTCGAGAAATCATGGGAATACAACAAAGATCTGTATTTAAGTTTTGTCGATTTGGAAAAGGCATATGACAAGGTGCCAAGAGAGAAGCTATTCAATATGCTGCAGTTATATGGTGTCAATGGGGCATTATATCAAGCAATACTTTGTCTTTATTTGAGTTGTAAGTCAGCAGTTAGAAGTACAGGAAGATAGTTTAATGTTAAATCTGGTGTGAGACAAGGATGTACATTATCCCCTCTGTTATTCATTATCTATATGGATCACATTATGAAGGAAAGTGGTATTAAACTTGATATCAAAATTGGAGATGTTAATGTCAGCTCTTTGCTTTATGCGGATGATGTTATACTTTTAAATAAATCCGCTACAAGTCTGCAAGATTCTCTGACTAAATTGAATAGCTGTTGTAATAGATATGGTATGAAGGTCAGCAATAAAAAGACAAAGACAATGAAAATAGGCAGAATCATTGAAAATGTCAACTGTGTTGTGAATGGAGAACCTGTGGAACAAGTAAAACATTTCAGCTACTTAGGCACAATTTTTACTGAAGATGGTAAATTAAATATAGAAATAGACAACAGAATCAGCAAAGCTGGTATGGTGGGAAGTCAATTGAATAAATTCATATGGAATAAGAAAGAAATTAGTTGGAACACTAAATTAGCTGTATACAAGACAGTGTTCAAACCAGTTTTAACTTATGGATCTGAGAGCTGGGCCAGAAGTAAAACACTTGACCAAAGACTAGAGACCGCAGATATGAGAGTCCTGAGAAAGATTAGAGGCGTGAACAGATGGCATCAATGGCAATATCATATTAAAAATGAGGATATTAGGAAAGAACTTGACATTGTCAGCATCCAGGAATGTGTTAGCAGAGCTAATCTCAGGTGGTATGGTCACTTAAAGAGAATGGGAGAGGAAAGATTAGCAAAACAAGTGTTCTCTGCCAGGTTGGCAGGAAAACGACCCAGAGGAAGACCAAGATATAGGTGGATTGATACAGTACAAAGTGCCTTAGACGATAGAAATATAAGATCTGATAATGTTGAAGTTTTGACAAGTAACAGACTTGGAGGAAAATTGTAGATAGGAAGTTAGTAATGATGTAATTTTTTCATGTAGTACTGTCATATCCCGTACACCCCTTGAGGGTACATGGCAGGAATTTGATGATGATCCCTTTAAGAAAAAAATCAATAGGTTTCTTCTTTCTGAAGCCTCATCTGCACCTGACACATGGCACTGATGTGCTATTGGTTCATGTACCCGTTGTATGTGGGGTATAAATATTTAAAAAAAAAAAATTGCATGCACTTGCTAATCATCATCTCTATCTTCTTGCATACTAGCACTTTTACTTGCTTGTTTACCAGAATCTATCTTGTCATTCATACCATCACTTGTGCTTGCTTGTGTACTGTTCATTAACACTATCTTATCTTGTATGCTAATACTTGCATTTTCTTGATTACTATCATTTGCACTATCTTGCACATCAGCAATCACACTTGCTTGTTTATCATACTCATTGTCTTGCTAATTTGCTAGTAATCAAAACTTGTTTCTCTCCACATACTTTCATATTCTGTGGGCTGACATTAACAAAAAAAGAAGAAGTTCGTTTTAATATTGTACTTTCTACAAACAAATTTGCTCTTTATTTTCTCTTTCATGCTCTTAACGCATTCGTGCCAAGCAATGTGTAAACTGCTGGCGGGAACTTGCTTTAGTGTATGCAAGCTGCTTCTGCATTGAGTGATCGCATTTTCACAATGCTTATACGGTGTGTTACTTAATTTTTTTTTGATAGAATTTTATTTGTGAAATTAGCATTTGTGCAGTGTCTGGATGATATTGAACATCTCAAATGTGATTCAAACTGATTTCAAGTTATATATTTTGCTTTACATAAATTGAGCACTTCCTGTATCCAATGGCTGTATTATAAATGTTTAGTGCTACAATAAATCTTTTTGTTTGCATGCATGCATGCAGCATAGTCTGTGGAAGGGGAGTGGTTTTCCAGTTGTCTATAATTACACTAATTGTTGCTAAATATAGTACATGAATGTTAAATGTCTCTGTATATTGTATTTAGTGATGTCTTTCGAGGTTGGAAAGTTTTTCATGTTATAGGAACATTTTTATTCCAGTATTCGAAAACAACAGACATAGTAAAACTTTATCTATTCCTGAACAAAAATGAATACTTCTGTATAAGAAGTATTAATTTATATATATATATATATATATATTTATTTATTTATTTATTATTATTATTATTATTTATTTTGTTCATCTACAACAAAATACCAGCATATGTAAGATATCTATTATTAAGAGAGAAAAGCCACTGGGGAAAAAAAAAAAGTAATGAATGTAGGATTCCTGAAAGCTTGAAAAATTCCAAATTTATCAAATATTATGTATCTTATTACTGCATAAATGTATACTGATCATCAGTAAACAAAAGAAAATTCTTAGAAAATGAAGTGAAATATAAATAAAACAGAGAAATAGATACACATAACAAGCACAACAAATTTTACAAAATGATTTGCTGTTCTCAAATGTGTAGAAAGGCTTATGTGTTCATCGTACATGTTGTTTAATTTTGATGGTATATATATCAGAACACAGAATTATAAGTGAATAATTATTTATTGACTTATTGCTGATATTTCACACTCTTATGCCCTATTGTATATAGCATAAATAGTCCCACATACAAACTGGCTAGACTAGCCACTCTCAAATTGTCAAAAATTCTGCCCACCTAAAAGTTTTAGAACACCATACCTTAAAAAGCTTAGATTTAATGGCAAGCTTTGATATCATCTCACTATTCACAATTGTACCACTAACTGAAACCCTAATCTGCTAAAGTCACACTTTCCCCCTGATATATTTGAACTATTTAAATTCACAATACATGCAGGATATTTCACATGGAAAGGGAAAATATACAAACAATTAGTTGGGACAGCTATGGGTCCAATCCTTAGCCAACTTCTACATAGAACACCTGGAAAAACTAGCTATCAATAGAGCCACTCTCAAACCAACACTTTGACTACTCTATGTTGACGATGTGCTTGCTATTTGGCCACATGGCCCAGGCACATTGGATACATTCTTAGCGCATTTAAATAGCCAACATCCAAAAATCCACTTTACAATGGAACTGGAAGCTAATAACTGTCTGCCTTTCCTGGATACACTAATCACACATCTTTCAGATGGTTCCTTGTCATTCTCAGTTTTTAGAAAACCCATACATACAGGGAGATATTTCCACAAACAATCACACCATCACCCATCTCAACAGTATGGTATCTTAAAAACGTTAACCCACAGAGCGAGAGCAATCTATTCCAATGACAACCCTCTTGCTGCTGAACTGGCTGACTTACACCACACCTTCTTGGCCAATGGCTATAATCCCCATAAGATAAACAAAATGCTAAATGCTCCTAAGAAACCCTTCCCACTATCCACCACAGAGAACTACAACAAAACAGTCACCATCCCATACATTAAAGACACATTGGAAAAGATATCTAGAATTCTCAATAAACATCAACTACACACTTTATTCAGACCGTGTGTCAAATTAGCAACTCTCATCCGTTCACTCAAGGACAGCATCCCTCCTTTATCACATCCAGGAGTTACAAAGTACCCTGCTTGTGTGATCAAGCCTACTATGGTCAGACAGGAAGAACTGTGGACATCCGCATCAGTGAACATAAAAGATGCATCTGGCACTATTACTATGGCAAGTCGGGCCTAGCAGACCATGCTTTAGATACTCCTGCACACAGGATTAACTGGAAGAAAACAAAAGTTCTGCACAGAAGCTTTTACGAGTCAGAGAGATTGTTCTTAGAAGCAATGGACGCCTTAAAACATACTCCGAATCTCAACAAATATGGCTGTATAAATTTGCCTAAGATTTGGGAGACAGTCATCTTAAGACATAACTAGTATCTGCTTTCTCTCTCTGTTTTTTTTTTTTTAGGACTTTAGTCTTTGTGTTTTATTTTATTTTATTTTATTTTATTTATTTATTTTTTAGATAGAGGGCACCAAATTAGGACTTTAGTCTTTGTGTTGTTGCTACAATTTTGTTAAACTAGTTCCTTTGTTACACCATGTTGTTGTAGTCTTGTGTACTATGACAAACTGTGTTTTTGTACTCTGAAGATGCTGATTATAACACCAGCGAAATATCAGCAATAAGTCAATAAATAATCATTTACTTATAATTTTGTGTTCTGATATATACCATCAAAATTAAACAACAGATTTGCTGTTTATCAACCCACTTGTTTTTCTGCATGACACCTAAATGAATCACTTGATCAACATTATTAGTTCATTGGATTAGCCACTTCCACTGTAGTTCTTTATTGAACTACCAAATGTATAAATCAACTGTTTATTATTGGGTTAGTTATGTATACTTTGCAAATGAATCTTTTCCATCTTTTTTTTTATTATTATTTTTTTAATTTCACTATCATAAATTCACTTATGCATGTCTAGAATTTATAGGATCACATGCTATTCACTCCACCTAGCAACTTACAGAACATACCTCACAAAACTGGCAAACAAATTATTAATAATTTCTTTGCCAGTAATGAAAGTATTTCTACTCCCACTTGCTCTTTCCTTTACATTTCACATTATCACATGGCTTATTAATGATGTTTCACATATTTACTCCTTTGAATAATTCAGATATGCCAACCAAATATAGCATTATCTTTCATTATTGCTTTTTTAATGAGATTATAAAAAGAGTAGAAGGCAAGAGGACTACAATTGCCCCAACAGGAATGTGTGAATAATTTATACACTTCTCTCTCAAGCATATATATACTGTGCTCCTGATGTCAAACCATTAAAAATCAATACCACATAATCTATTTGATTTATTGGTACTATCTATTAGTACCCTATGTAATGATTAGTGATTTAACACTCCTTGCATTAACAACACATTCTGGTAATGCATTCCATTCACTGAAAATTCTCTATGTAAAAAATCTACTTCTCACAACTCTCTTCACCACACACATAACTTCCAGGAAGGACCTCTAGTTTTTCCCTTCTTTCCCTCTACTCTTTTTATAATCTCATCAAGATTAATCCGATAAAATTCTCTCACTAACTTAAATGTCTCTATAATATCACCTCTTTTCCTCCTATCCACCAAACTCTGCAATTCACATTTGTTCAACCTCTCTCCATTGCCAACAGTCCAAAGTCCTGATATTGTCTTAGTCACTTGCCTCTGGACCCTCTCCAATGTCTTCATTGGAGAGGGTCCAGAGTACTCTAACATGTAATGATATGGAAGTGGTTGCACCATCATATAAAGCAGTGGTCAGACCAACTACACTTGGACTATTGTTTGAATTTGGTCACCTAGTTTTCAGTGTGACCAAATTCAAACACAATAGTCTAAGTGTAGTTGGTCTGACCACTGCTTTATATGATGGCACAACCACTTCCATATCGCTACATGTTAGAGTACTTCTTATCATAGCAGCACTACGATGTGCAGCCTTTGCAACACTAGCAGTATGCCCTCTAAACTTCAGTCTACTGTCAACCATCATCCCCAAATCTCTAATCTCATTCACTTCCTGCAGTACAGCAATGTCAATATAGTACATAGTCTTATATTTCTGCACTCAAAAGTGCAACACTGCTTTGTCCAAGTAAAAAATCTATTCAAATCTTCCTGAAGAGAATTAACATCAGCAGTGTACTTATAATTCTTCCCAACTTTTCATCATCAGCAAACAACTGAAGATCCCCAGTCAGTCCACATGATATATTGTTTACAAACAAGTTAAACAGCAAGGCCCAAGAACAGAACCCTGTGCACATGCCACTGGTTACCCTCCTTTTTTGTGACACTGCTCCATCATACACAACTTGCTGGTATCATTCAGAGAGCCAATCTCCCAACTATCTATTCCCAACCTCTGCAGCTTGTACACCAACTTATCATGTGGTAATCTATCAAAAGCTTTTGCAAAGTCCAAGGATATCACTATATATGATTCTCCATTGTCTAACACATCCATTACTGTATCATAAAATGCAAGTAAATTGCTAAAAACAGGACCTACCCTTTACAGATCCATGCTGACCATTATAAAGCATGCTTTGTCCTTCAATCCAATCCTGTATTCTGTTCCTAATCAATCTCTCCAACACCTTGATTACAATCGCAGTTATACAGAGTGGCCTATAATTGGAAACTTCTGTCTTAGAACCATTCTTGTGGAGTGGTACTATTTTGCCTTCTTTCCACTCCTTAGGATCTTTACCTACTGCAAGACTTTTATTAAATAACCAGGTGAAGGGGATAGCCGACTGTGGTACACATTCCTTCCTTAAGAATACGTGGTGATATATCATCCATTCCCACACCCTTATTAAGATCTAACCCAACCAACACCTGATACACCTCTGATTCTTTCACTTCCAAACGTATGGAAAGGCTTATATGTTTGTCGTATATGTTGATTAATTTTGATGGTATAGATTAGAACACAGGCTGATAAGAAAATAACTGTTTATTAACTAATTGCTAGTATTCTATCCAGCATCTTCAGAGCACAAAAAACAGTTTGTCACAGTACTCAAGACAACAACAATCTGGTGCAACAATGGGACTAGTTTGAACAATTGTAACTTACTACACAAAGACTAAAGTCCTAATTAGACACATCTATGCTGAAAAAAAAAAAACACAGAACAAGCAGGTATTAGTTAGGTCTTAAGATGACTGTGTCCCAAATCTTTGGCATATTTACAAGTCAGAGAGATTGTTCTTGATTCCAAGAACAATCTCTCTGACTTGTAAAGGCTTCTGTGTAGCACTTTTGTTTTTTTCCAATTGATCCTGCACGCAGGGGGTATCCAGAGCACGGTCTTCTAGACCCAACTTGCCTTAGTGATAGTGCCGGATGTATTTTTTATGTTCACTGAGGCAGATGTCCACAGTTCTTCCTGTCTGTCCGTAGTAAGCTCGATAACAGGGCACTTCTTTGTGATAAAGAAGAGATGCTGTCCTTGGATAAACGGATGACAATTGCCAATTTGACATACGGTTTAAATACAGTGCATAGTTGATGTTTATTGAGCATGCTAGATATATTTTCAGATGTGCCTTTAATCTATAGGATGGCGACTGTTTTGTTGTTGTCCTGTGTGGTAGACAGGGGAATTTTTTTTTTTTTCTGACATCACATCCTTTTCAGACAACCAAGTTTCACTTATTCCAGCTATCTCCTTTGGGCATACTAACTCAATCATTGCAACAAACTCATCTCTCTTGTTTCGAATACTTCTTACATTTGTTTACAAACAACAATCCCTATGTCTTTGAGACCATTCTACCAGCATTAACATTCTTTATCCTGGCTGCTATACCACACCTCTCTCTTTGGTCTGATCACTCCTGTTTCCCTGATGCTGACTCTGATTTCCATTTCCACCTGTCTCATCCTCACTTTTATGCATTCCGTCATCTTGTGCTGCTGCAACCACATCTTCAACTTCATATCTATACTCCTCTTGTCATATAGTCCATTTAGTTGTGCTATCCTGCTTTACAAATAGACTCTGATCATTTATTACATTAACTTCTTGACTCTGTACATTCTCAGAAAACAATAGCCTTTCTAAATGTCCAACACCAAACCCATTCAAATGCAGTCCATCAACTTTAAACCGTTCCAACTGTCTTTCAAATTCTCTCCACAGATTCATAAACTGTGAACCTCCCTTTGCTTCACACAACTCAGCCATCTTGCTATTTCATTATCTCTGCTCTCCTTCTTAATTCACTGTTGTCATATCTGAGCAACATGCTAACAACTTTTCCAACTTTCTAACTTTAACAACACTTTATTAAAACACTTAAGGAATAGAACAACGTAGTTAAGGATATAAATTAAATTAAACTTTAATAAATATTTTCCGCTATTTCGGCAACGTCACGTTGCTATTTACAAAAAAGTTATGTGCACGTAGGCACTGCAACACAGAAACTGGGAATGAAGAGATGAAGCTATTGTTCTCCTAACAGTCCTGATGGTGCCCTCTAGCGGGCTAAGTAGGTGTTCTTGGCCGTTGGGCTGAAAGTCTGCAGATGTAGGCCTCCCAAATTTGGGGCAGTCGCATACAACCAAATTTGTTGAGGTTTGGAGAATTTCTTAGGGCTGAGGCTGATTCCATAAAGAGTCTTTCAAATTTGTATTTGCTACGGTGTATCACTGTAGCTTTCTTCCACCGTATTCTGTGGCGTGTATCCAGAGCATGGTCCGCAAGCCCAGAATGACTGTATTTGTGAAAACGGATGTAGTCCTTGTGTTCCGAAATTCTGATATTCGCTGTCCTGCCTGTTTGGCCAAAGTAAGACAGTTTACAACTGCAAGGGACCTGGTAAACACCAGGTAGGTCTAGGGGAAGTGGTTGGTCTTTAGTGGAGCGGATAAGGGATGCCAATTTTCTGTAAGGTTTGTAACAGGAGGTCAGGTCATGTTTTTTTAAGATTTTGGTAATCTTTTCCGAGGTGCCTCGGATGTAAGGAATGGTGATGGATTTAGAGTAATCCTTGTTGTGTGTGTGTGTGTGTGGGGGGGGGGATCTGTGGTTTGTAGGTTCTAATATTTTTTGGATTATTTTTGGGGGGGGGGTAGCCATTGGCTGAGAAAGTGTTGAGGATGTGATTTAGTTCAGTGTTTAGGGCCAAGTCGTTTGAACAGATTAGTTTAGCCCTGTTGTATAGTGTTTTCACTACTCCATATTGTTGTGAGGAGGGGGGGAGAGGGGATTGTTGGTGAATGTATCTGCCTGTATGGGTGGGTTTTCTGTAAACTGAGAAAACCAAGGATCCATTAGGCTGGCGGGTGACTAGTGTGTCTAGGAAAGGGAGGCTGTTGTTTTCCTCTTTTTCCTGGAAAAAGAGGAAAACAACAGCCTCCCTTTCCTAGACACACTAGTCACCCGCCAGCCTAATGGATCCTTGGTTTTCTCAGTTTACAGAAAACCCACCCATACAGGCAGATACATTCACCAACAATCCCCTCTCCCCCCCTCCTCACAACAATATGGAGTAGTGAAAACACTATACAACAGGGCTAAACTAATCTGTTCAAACGACTTGGCCCTAAACACTGAACTAAATCACATCCTCAACACTTTCTCAGCCAATGGCTACCCCCCCCCCAAAAATAATCCAAAAAATATTAGAACCTACAAACCACAGATCCCCCCCCCCCCCACACACACACACACAACAAGGATTACTCTAAATCCATCACCATTCCTTACATCCGAGGCACCTCGGAAAAGATTACCAAAATCTTAAAAAAACATGACCTGACCTCCTGTTACAAACCTTACAGAAAATTGGCATCCCTTATCCGCTCCACTAAAGACCAACCACTTCCCCTAGACCTACCTGGTGTTTACCAGGTCCCTTGCAGTTGTAAACTGTCTTACTTTGGCCAAACAGGCAGGACAGCGAATATCAGAATTTCGGAACACAAGGACTACATCCGTTTTCACAAATACAGTCATTCTGGGCTTGCGGACCATGCTCTGGATACACGCCACAGAATACGGTGGAAGAAAGCTACAGTGATACACCGTAGCAAATACAAATTTGAAAGACTCTTTATGGAATCAGCCTCAGCCCTAAGAAATTCTCCAAACCTCAACAAATTTGGTTGTATGCGACTGCCCCAAATTTGGGAGGCCTACATCTGCAGACCTTCAGCCCAACGGCCAAGAACACCTACTTAGCCCGCTAGAGGGCACCATCAGGACTGTTAGGAGAACAATAGCTTCATCTCTTCATTCCCAGTTTCTGTGTTGCAGTGCCTACGTGCACGTAACTTTTTTGTAAGTTCCTTTAGAAAATGGCAACGTGATGTTGCTGAAATATTGGAAAATATTTATTAAAGTTTAATTTAATTTATATCCTTAACTACGTTGTTCTATTCCTTAAGTGTTTTAATAATGCATAACCAACGTATAGGCCTGTCTACGAGATTTAACAACACTATTCTTCTTTACCTGCCACAACTTCCTCAAGTCTATATCAACATTCTTCCCCCCCCCCCCCCCCCAAACAAAGTCATTTGTGCCCACTACTACCTCTAAATTTTGCACCTGGTCTTTCCTTTTCTGCAATGCATCAGTTATTTGCTTCGTTGTTCAGGAAAGCATGTTTTGTGCACTTTATTAGTCATAAATAATCATTTATACAAAAAAGTCATTTATACAATGCTATACTACTATCCTTTGGCTCTTTCTTTGTAATACTAAGTTCCTCAAATTATAATAACAGAATTAACTCATGCAAAATATTATTTATTAGTAGAATTTTTGCCTGAGTATCACAGGCATCTTCAGTACATGTAAAAAGCTAATTAAACAATAACTGACAATTCCAAAAGGCACCACCTAAGTAACCAATGTAAGATTCTTTAACGATACTTGTGACATAAAGATTAGAAATATATACACATTTACACAAGAATAACATTTAATTTGCCAAATATTTCGGTCTGAATATTACAGACCATCTTCAGTGGCTACCTAGGAATAGTTTTAAAAAACAAGGTGGAATATGAACAATTGATCATGCACAGAACAAGCCATGTTATCATATCACTCTAAGTATTAGAAGAGTAAACATTTTTAAAGTCATAATTAAAGATATTAATTCAGAAATTCATAATAATCTTAAATAACATGAGACTAATATAGGAAATTTATATTAAAAAAAAAAATTAATGTGTTATCCTGATTAAACTTTCCCAAATTTTGATATAGATATACAGTCATTACGATTCAAGTTAGGATGTTGAAGCAAGGCTTCCACACTTTCTTTAAATAAACGTTCAAATCCATGCTGAGCTAATCCAGATTTCTCGGGTTTGTTGTGTTGAATTGATGATTGATGCTCTTGTATTCTTTTTTTTATAGAACATCCAGTTTGTCCAAAGTAGGAAAGATTACATTTACAAGCAACTTGATACACATCAGGTAAAGACAAGGTTGAGCGTTTATCTTTAGATGAAGGAAAATGGGTGGATAATTAATAGGTGTATAAGTCGCTGTTAAATATCAATTTCAGCTGCTTGGATTCATGTGTGCGTTCTTTCGGTCATTACCCAACTCTCATGACCATAGATGATGATGGGAACATAGACGGTATTGAAAACAGCCAGCTTTGCCTTCTGGCTTAACTCCTGCTTCAATACTACCGAACGGCCAAGCTCCCGCAATATTGAGCTTGCTAAGCCAATTCGAGTATCTGGCTCTACGTTCCATTTTCCATCATTCGTGAATATGGACCCAAGGTATTTAAACTTCTCCACCTGCCTCATTGGGACTCCACTTACATGTAGAGTGCACTAGGATGATTGTCTTGAGACCACAAATGTTTCAGTTTTGGCCACACTGATCTTCATTCCGGCATCTGCACAAACAGCTACAAACCTATCCAGGGTCCACTGGAGGTCATCTGACATCCAATGCTATATCTTTCAATTCTGACACACTCACTGCTTTGGCTGTGCCTATCAATCCAGTCCATAAATATTATGAAAAGGAGGGGTGACAGAACACACCCTTGGCAGAGGCCAACGGAGACTGTGAAAGGTTCAGACTTTGTGCTGTTTACCCTGACACAAAACTCTGGGCATTCATACAGGGACTTGATGGCAGCTAATAGTTAACCATCCACTCCATACTCCTGTACTACTTGCCAAAGCTTATCCCAAGGAACCTGGTCATATGCCTTCTCAATGTCCACAAAACATGTGTAGACATTCTTGGCATATTCCCAAGATTTCTCAAAGACTTGCCTTAAATTGATGATTTGGTCAGTTGTGCTTCTACCAGGACAAAAGCCACATTGTTCTTCCTAGAACTTTGACTCAACTGTGCTCCTGCACCGTCTTTCCAAGCACCTAGCATACGCTTTCCCAGGCAGACTGAGCAGAGAGATGCCACGATAGTTACTGCAATCCTTCTGGTCTCCCTTCTTGAAGACTGGTATTATTATGCCTGTCTGCCATTGCTTTGATGCTCGCCCAGATATCCAAGCCGCCTGACACACTCAAGTCAGCCAGAGAACACCGTCTCGATTTAAGGCTTTTAGCATTTCGGACCGAATTTCATCATCGCCAGCAGCCTTGCCCAATTTTAGCGATTTTATTGCTAAATGGACCTCTTCTGCTGTGAGACTAGTCATTACCCCGATCTGCACCTCTTGGATGTCCACAACTGCTGGGCCATCCAGGTTAAGAAGGCTCTCAAAGTATTCCCTCCAACTGTGGAGGATAGATTTTTAACAACTTCTCAGTTGTTAAAAATGCACCATCAGAGGCCTTAATTGCCCTTGCTGTGCACGATTTCCTCCCTCGAAGGCGACGGATGGTCTGCCAGAATACTTTGTTTGTATTTGCATAGGATGAGTCTAATCTTTCTCCAAAGGATTCCCAAGTCTTCTGCTTGCTGTCTTTACTGCTTCAGCAGCTGCTTTTTGTCGATCAGCATTCTGCAAACGCATCTCAGGTGACCTGACCCTAAGCCATGTTAGGTAGGACTCCTTTTTTGCCTGGACAGTTTTTTTGGACTTCTTGGTTCCATGAAGGTATCCTTTTCTCACTGCCTGTTGCCACGCTGAGTCGCTTTCTGCCACAGCATGAGAGTGCAGAGGCAGTGACAGCTGTTCTGAACGGCTTCCACTACTCCTCAACATCTGCAGTTTGCTTGGGAATCTCTTTGAACCTGGAGGAAATGTCATTTGCAAAATTCTTCCTCACAGCCTCATTTTCCAATGCCTCCCATTTCACATGATATAGCTGCTTAGGCCTACCAGCGTTGATGGTAGCATCTGGTTTCTGAAGCTGTAGAGTGCAGACAGCAAGGTGGTGGTCAGTTGACAGTTCTGCCCCTCTCCTCACACGAACGTCCAACACTGAGGAAAATAGGTCTGCTGAGACTATAAAAAAGTCAATTAGAGACTTTTGTCCAAGTGTATCCCTGTACCAGGTATACTTATGGACTTCTTGGTGCTGAAAGAAGGTATTCATTATGGACAAGCTGTTAGTACAGCAGAAGTCCAATAATTTCAACCCATTTGCATTAAGGTCAGGGGTGTTGTTCCTCCCAACCACACCCCTCCATGTCTAGTCATCTGTTCCAACATGTGAATTGAAGTCGCCCATTAGCAGGACTGATTCCATGTCTGCCACCCTCTCTCAAAAGCAGCATCTGCTTCCTCTAGGAAGGCAGTGTATTCTGACTCCAGATTATGGAGTCAGAATACTCTGCATAGGCTTGCACCACAGCCAAATCATAGTTTTTCATCTGAAGCTTTAACACACATACCTGTCCCCCCAATGGGAACCGCTCAGCAACACAGTCTGACAGCTGGGGGCTTGCGAGTATCCTCACACCTGCCTGAGCAGACATTGTCGGGCTCACACCAGAGTAGTAGAGCTTCCAACCCTTATTCAGGTTGAAAGTTCCAGAGCCTCTTAGTCGAAGAAAGCCCGACTAAGTCTAGCCAGTAGTGCTTGGCTTCCTCAACCAATTCCAACTCCTTCCCTGTCAGAGAGAAGATGTTTCAGTTGCCTAAAGCCTTAGTCTGGTGCCGTTGTCATTGCCATTTCCGTCCTTTTGCAGAACCATTTCTTTGCGCTGCCCCTAAACACCTCCCCAAATGGGTAGTGGGCCCATTGATGGAGTTTCCTCTAGCAGAGTGCTGAGGAGTGGTGTCTAAGGGAGAATGTATGTGACTGACTTGTAGAGCATGCCATTAACACTAGACATAGAGTTCATTGGAACAAAACAAAAGTCCTTCACAAAAGTTGGTTCCTCATGAAACGGCTTTTATAAAGAAACATGTGTAACTTTACTTCACTCTCCTAACTTAAACAGATCCGATGGTTTATGTCTATCCCCTTTGTGGGAGATAGTACTTTTTAGATCGGCTAATCTTTCCTAACTTTTTTTTAATTTGTGTGTATATATATATATATATATTATTTATTTATTTATGTATTTTTTTTTTAAATAAGTTAGGAAATTTAATGACCTTTTTTAGTTTTCTTACATTGGCTGCTTAGGTGGCACTTTTTAGAATTGTCAGTTATTGTTTGATTAGCTTTTTACATGTACTGAAGATGCCTATGATACTCAGGTGAAAATTCTACTAATCAGTAATATTTTCCGTGAGTTAATTCCATTATTATAATTTTAAGTAATATGTCTACTCACGGTATTTCCTTACTGAATCACTAACTTCCTCCTCATTCTCATCAGCTACTCTTCTTTAGATGTTTAATATCCTCTTCCAGATGTTTCATTTCACTTTTCATTTTCACTAACTCTTGCCTAAGCTCTTTTACTACAGTCCTGATGCTTGCTCTCATTTCTAATCACTCTAATTTATCAAGACACTTCGCATACATTAATGCTTTCCTTCTTCTCGTTTACCCAAACACTCCACAAATCTTTCACCATTTTTGGAGCATGCATATAGCAATTTTTGCACTGCTTCCACTGTGAAAAATCCAAGGCACAAACTTCCGTCCTTCGTACGGAAGCCTTCCATGCTGCGGACATGTGTTTCTTTATGAACGCCCTTTTCAGAAGCAGTACAAACAAACAAGTAGCAAAACACAATATAAACAACAAAAAGGTTTAACAAGTGAAGTTAGGACAAATGTCTTTCACTCAACTGAAAAAAAAAAATGCAGCTCGTTTTATGTGTTTTTTTTTTTTTTTGCTCACTTTGTAATTCATCAGGTTGTTGGCAGATAATTATTATACTACCAACTAAATCTTTCTCGTTTGTCCTAAAATAAGTTCTGGCTAATCAACATTAATAGCAATTCCTTAACATTATCTTTCCCTTCCCTTATTTGAATAAATCATGCTTGAAAAGAAATTATATTCTGATTTGAATCCTACCATGGTTATGAATGTTTGTAATTGGCTTTAGGTGAGAGTTGTTCATTGCCTGGTGTGAGACCATCACCTTGCTTAATGAAAGCCTGAAGCAACTTGAAGAAAGTTTCTTGTTTGATCTGTAGAGTAAGGTTTCCATATTTGTAAAAATAAATAAAAATATAAAAAATAAGATTAAATTAATAAAAATGGGGAGGGATAATTTTAGTCCATTAATGTATATTAGCACCATCAGTACATGGTACTAATGTACTGTAGGTTTGCTAATTTTCTTTAGTAAAATCATATAAAAAAAGTTTGCAGGTAAAATATCTTCATGATTGAGCTATTTATCTTTTGACTATGTACATTATTGTGCATTATGGGAAGGATAACTACCACTACCCAGACTGGTTCAACCTTTATTCAGGTTAAGAAAAAGCCACTATGACCTACAACATGTTTGATGTCTTTTTATTTCAGTTAGTGCTCCACATTTTAGGAATGTATCCCGGGCACTAACTGAAGTATTACTCTATATAGAGATGTTATGTTTGAATAAACAGATGACATAGAAAGTAAGCACTACCTGGGTTGTGACCTTTTGTTTTATTGCCTTGTGTTTTTAAGTTTCAAAACAAAAATGATTTGCATTTTTATCTTTCAGAATGCTCTTCAAGAGATAAAGTTCAATACTACTGCACGTTGTGTTTATCCTTTGATAGAAACAGACAGTCCTCAGAGCTGGTATGAAGGAGTAGAAGGTTGTGGACTGCAGTGCCAAAATCCTTTATTTACTTCTGAAGAACACAAGAGTGTACATAATTTTATACTTACTTCTGGTTTGGCATGTTTGACTTGCAATATATTCACTGTGGTAAGATACACATTTTCTTATAAGTTATACATATCTGGTTGAAGTAACATTTATGTGTATTGAAAGCTGTAGATAGTGTTATATTAGAAATATTCATGAAAGTTGTCTTTGTATTAACTTTGTAATGTTATGTTCTTCATATTAAAGTACATGATGAATTTGTGTGTGTAGAGTGTATTTCAAAAATAAATTCAGTTCTTCAACCATAGTTTCTCTTATCACTTGCAAGGATCTGGATTTGGGGACTCCAAATCTTGCAGTATTTGCTTGTTTGGTGGGCTGACCTGGGTTTGAATCCCATCTGAAATAAAACCAACCTTTAAGGACTTTGTAATGACATGAACAAATCATCCACCCAGCAGACATACAGTTTGATAATGGACATAAAATACTGGACTCAGCCCTTGTTGCTTTGTTTCTAATTACAACAAATTCAAGTCTCCTGAAAAAAAAAAAAAAAAAAAGTATTTTTTTAGCCATCCCAAAGCCTGTTATCTGAGATGATATATTGACTACTTTTTATTGCCTGGAAGCATGACATTTCTGATTTAAATAACTTTAATTTTTCTCATAAAAGCACATTACCCTTTCTTGATGGCAACTTGCCTTCTTATTTCTTGATTTCTGGTCTTAAAAACATCAGAGAAGGGATTCACATTAGATGTTTACCATAAGCCCACTCACCCTGGACATTATCTTCATTCCTCATCTCTTCACTATCTATCATAAAAAATAGGCATCGTTCACACCTTAAAAAACATACAATCTCCATCTTCAGAGATGGGGATAGACAGAAAAAAGAGTTTGTTTCTATTTAGCAATTTGTCCTGAACTGTATTCAACAAAAACTGTTCAAAAAATGCTACTTTCAAATCCTCCTCCATTACCAAATCTTGACATTCATCACAGATTCCATTTCAGTCCCTTACGTCAGTAATCTATCCATTAAAATTAATTGCCAATCTCTTTAAAACTCATAGCATCAGGGTGACCTTTACTATAAGCAGCCTTCTTCATTATCCCAAAAGACAGTAACATAAACATCCAGTGGTCTACAGACTTCCTTGGTCTTCCGTACACATCAGACTTGAAGAAGATTTGAAGTAAAAAAAAAAAAAGGGAATTTCATTTTAGCAATGTGTCTTATAACAGATGGTTAAAATCAGGGCTGGCTTACTACTCTTCACTCACATGTCACAATACTGAAAAAGACAAAAGCCTCTATACCATATCTGGAAGAAAACTTTCTTGCTCATCAGATTTAAAGAATAGCGTACTGTCGTTCATTCACATAGTTTTCTCAACAGAAACCATGGCTGTGTCCTAAGACATATTTGGGAATCATTGATTAGATTGCTTAACATATCTTTTCAGCTAATCATCTCCAAACAGTTCTAGAAAACAGATGGTGTGCACCACACTTTACTAGCTTCTCATGCATTGATTGTTAATATTATAAAGTTCCCACAGTTTTTTATGATAATTTGTATTTTTCTAATTATCCTCATGTTTATTTACCTACTTTGAAGAAACTATACGACCTTGGTGAAATTAGTCAGTGTTTCTTTGTATGTTTTTTTGTTAATGATCATTAGTAGACACAAAGTTTACATTTATAAAAATGCAATGGTTTACATACTAGCACCCTCCCCCATACTTGCATGTGAAAATATAACCATTTTTGTATGATATTTTAATGTTATATAAAATTTCATGTAGCATGCATATTTGCTTGTTACATGAAAGCATACATTAGATGTATGCTTTCATGTAGCAAGCATACATGAAAGCATACATCTAATGTATGCTTTCATGTATGCTTGAAAGCATACATTGCCACTTTGCCAAGTGGGTAATGTATCTGCTCTCCTACCAGCATGTTGCAGATTCAAATCCCTATGGGCGTTGATGTTTGTAATTTTCCATAGGTGGAAGATGAATTTCATTTCTTGGTGAAATCCCTGTTTATTGGTGGAGAAGTGGCTTGAAAAAAGTTAAATGTGTGATTTGTAGAGCAGTGTTTCTGGACTAGATGCAAAAATAAAACTACAAAATACATTTGGGGCTCCATATTTGCAGATTCATGTTTTCACATTGGTTTCAAAATCATACATCTTCGGTCTCACAGTGAGCATCATCTGAATAGGACAACCTGTTACTTGCTACTTGTGTTTTGATTGTTACTGTGCTGTGAATATCCATAGTTTCTGAATGAAGTGCATCCAGTGACAGACAAATCTAAAAGGGCCAAGAAAGTGATTACTTTGAATAAGAAAGTGCACATTCTAGAGAAATGTTAGGAAGGACTCGCATACACAGCTGTCAGCAGCACATTTGATATCAATGGAAGTACTGCACCATACATAGAGAAACAGTAAAGTGAGATCAGAGAGGCAGTGCATCGTGGGGGAATTCTTACTGTTAAATTCCCTGTATATACAGTGTTGTTAAAAATGGAGAATAGAGATAAACTTGCATGTGAACATGATTATGATTTCTTCTGGGATGATTGTAATCCTAGTGTTTAGGCTTATACGTTGATTTTCCTGCATTTTAAAATTATTTACTTATTATCCTATATTTTGCTAATAAAGTCAAATTTCTGCTAAGGCCCTGGTTCTTTTCAACAGATTTAAGCAGCAAACTCCCTGTTGTATCAACACAGCAAAAACCATTTTCCCAACCAGCAGAGGTTGGTTCCAGAAATTCAAGAGGCTTAATTCACTCTGTAATATAGATTTTACAGGTGAGTCTGCTTGCTGATCATGAGGCTGCTAAAGCCTACCCTGCACAACTCAAGAAATTTATCAAGGATAAGGGATATAAACCTGAACAGGTTTTCAATGCCATTATTCTTCCAGAATAATGCCGAATGAGATAACATTATTCTGGAAGAAGATGCCCCCAGTGAATCTATATAGCCAATGAACAGAAGAAAGCTCTGGAATAAGGTAGCATGAGATCAGGTTACACTGCTAGTTTCCAGCAGTGTTTGCAGCACTGGACAACAAAGAACCTCTTCTGAACTGGTTTTACCACTGCCTCATCCCTGAAGTCAAGGAATACCTGGAGGAAAAGGGGCTTCCATTTAATATCCTTGTGCTGGACAGCACCTCAGGACACACTCAAGTGATGCACAAAACATCTGCAAATGGAGATGTAAATATGATCTTTCTATCCCCCAACACTCCTTTATCCTGAGGTCTTTAATGCCAACTACAGATGTGTGGACCATGGGCCAAATCATTGAGACCATAGACAGCTATGACAACCTCAACATTATTCAGTTTTGGAAGAAAATTAACTTCACCACAGCTCTCTTCCCAATAAAACATGTTTGTATGTGCATGTTGGAAGAACTTGTGGTTTAAAGTTGTGCATGACTTCTGTCCAGATAAAGTACAAACCATTCCAGATGAACAGTGCAAGAAAACCATCACTGAATAAATAAGTTGGCCAGCAGAATGGTGGGTGGGGGAGTGAGTTTCAAAGACTTGGAGGATGACTACATCAACGATTTAATTAATGGAATGGCAACAACACTAATGGATAATGTACACAAGAAGCTTGTTTGTTCCAACTATGAGAATGAGGCTGAGGAAGAACTACATGAAGAGTGTGGAAAACCTAGCACAAATAATGCATGATGCTGCTGCTTGGGTTTATATGTTAAAGATACCAAGAAATTTTATACAGGTATCCCCTAATTAATACGATTAATTAATCCCTCGATATTACCCCGCATATCAAAATTGTATTAATCAAATGTAATAATCAATGGTAAAAATTACAATTTGTCCATGATCGATTCCTGTATTAATAATTCATTTTATATGGTATTCTTTTAGGAAAGATAAAAACTGAATGCAAAGTAAGTGTTTAATAAATGCTCGTAACTACATTAGTTACTGCAATTTTTTATCTTAAGCGATTCTAATCTGTGAAATATTCCATCCAGTTCTTTGATTGCTATCTCCTTTGCAACCTCATCTTCACATTCTATTTGTTCATTGTCTTCATATGTGCATTGTTGTTCAATTTCAAGAAGATAATTGTCACTGAAATCTTTTGAATTTGAATCCAATAATTCTTTAACATCTTCTGCATCAACACCATCAAAACCAAGGTCTTTACCAATTGCAGTGATTCTTCAAACCACATTGTTCACAGGATTTTGAAAACCACCAAAGACATTAGCGCATTCTGCAAAAGATTTTTCCAAACAGTTCTCATGCAGCTAGAAGACACTTGCTCCCCTGAATTATGAATGTTTTCAGTTGCATGTTTAATGTTAAAAGTTTTCAAAAATTCTTGGAGCCTAATCACATTTTCTCCCATTGTTGTTTCTACTATCTTTGAGAATGTCTTTTTAAGAAAATAGGCTTTGAAAGTTGCAGTGATGCCCATGTCCAGAGTATTTGGTGGAATTTTGGTAAATTTAAAGGTGCTTTAATTAAAACTCTTGCCACCTATATAAAGGAATTATCGCAATTAATTTTGCTGTGTTAATCAAATCCCACGTTAAGCAAGGGATACCTGTACTTGGTTTTAATCCTTTTCCCAAGGAAGCAAAACAGTTTTGCGCATGAAATATTTTCATGTCTGAACTACTACTTCTATATAGACACTAATGACTTCATATCATTTGCCTTAGTATGTATCCATAATGCAAAACATATCCCTTTCAGACATGTATAAGGCTATGCATAATTGGAAGGGCCACTACCCAGACTGGTTTCGACCTTCATTGAGGTCTCATCAGTAGAAGTCAGACCCAGGAGAGAGATACCAAGATTGAAGTAATGCAGAAGTTACATATATCTCGTATACAAGTAGCCAAAAGGTGCTTGACATTATTAATAAAAATCTCTGGATGAGAGAAAGATGTTGAAAGTTTTTTACCTTGGGTTTATTATACATCAAAGATACCAAGAAAATTTGTACTTGGTTTTAATCCCTTTCCCATATCACTTGCCTTAGTATGTATCCTATAATGCAAAACACATCCCCTTTTGGATGTGCTTTGCTTCGTAAGATAATGTATAGTATAAGGTCTGGGTAGTGTCCCTTTCCAGTTTTGACCTTTATTGAAGTCTCATCAGTGGGAGCCGGATCCACTGATGAGACACTCATCAATGAGAGAAAAGGATTAAAAACCAAGTATAAAATTTCTTGGTGTCTTTAACGTATAATAAATCCAGGGTATAAAACTTTCAATATCATTCTCCCATCCAGAGATCTTTATTAATAAGGCCAATCACCTTTTGCTTCTTGTATATGAGATATATATTACTTCGACCTTGGTATCTCTCCCAGTCTGGCTCCCACTGATGAGTGAGACCTTAGTAAAGGTCAAAACCAGTTTGGGTAGTGGTTGTTCCGATTATGCATAGCATTATACAGGAAATCTTGCTTAACATGAATTCGATATGCACGATAATCAGCACGGTTGAGTGAAATGATACTATTTCCTGCTTCTTTAAGCAAGTGATTAATCAGTTAACACAATTTTTTACGTTATGCAAAATTTTTCGTCTGCAGTAAGCAGAAAAGCTGGAATTCATTAAGAGACATGAAAGTGGTGCTAGTAATACAATGATTGTGTGAGACCTGGGATACAGCGAGTCTACAGTTTGGACTATATTAAATAAGAGCAAAGAATACAAAGAACAAGGAAAAATTGCTACTGCTTTTTTAAGCATGCAGATCACCCAAAATAGAACATGGGTCGTGTTCTATCACTCTGAATTGAGGATTATAACCAAAAAAAGATACCTCTTAGTACAAGGAATATTTTTACCTCATTGAAAGAGAACAAATTTCAAGAGGAATGTGAAAGTTTTACTGCAAATTTAGGATGGTTTGATCTTTTAAAAATCGAACTGGACTGTATAACATAAAAAATAACTGGGGAATCTGTTAGTGTTGATAAAGATTCTGCAGTCAAGTTTCTGAAGAATTGCAAAGCATAATTCAGGAGGGTGATTATGACGATCGGCAAATATTCAACATTGACGAATTTGATCTTTTTTGGAATCGTATGCCAACAAAAACTTTCCAAGCTAACACTGAAGCATCTCAGCCAGGATACAAAGTATCTAAAGATTGTCTTACAGTTTTATTAGGAGTCAATGCAGAAGGCGATTTTAAACTGAAGCCTATGTTAGTTTATCATGTGCAAAATCCAAGATCTAACATTATTGAAGAAATTAGCACAATTGGAAAAGAACTTGGATTTAAAACTGGATAATGAAGCTAACAAAAGAACTTGAGCTAGTTTTCAATCATATTGAGTATCCTAAGAAAATTTTGTTTAATGCTGATCCTGATATGGAAGAAAGCTTCGAAGTCTGCTGAAATCTTGATAAAGCGATCACCAACTAAATTGCGTAATAAGATGAAAAAGTCGAGCACGATTCAATCAGGTTTACTTAATTTTTTTGTAAAAAGTAGCTCAATCAAATGTTTAGACATTAAGTAAAAATTTAAGCAATTGATTTTTATTAACTTTGATGATTTTATCCTCTAATATAGCTTATACTTTATGCTAACTGATGGATGAATTATAAGCATTCCTATTGTTTATTGTATTTGCTTAATATGATTTCGCTTAGCATGCATTAATTGATGGATTAATTAATCGTGTTAAATGAGGTTTTCCAAAATGGAATGTACTTTACATTATGGGATACATACTAAGGGATATTATGGGATAAAATAATTTTTTGTTATTATACAGATCAGCTCACCAAGTTTTTATGAAGGTTAGTAAAGTTCATTGTGGGCATCTTTTGTAACTTGACAGATGTCAAAACGATACTCGAACTCTTGCCAAATGTTTTCCAGCATCTGAGGCATTATTAGAGCAACTACTGCAATGATACACTGTTTGAAATTGTCCAAATCTTGAACTTTTCTCTGATACGCACAGTCTTTAATCAAGCCCCCATGCAACAAATCCAATGGAGTAATATCTGGAAATCTAGGCTGCCAAGCAGTTAAGCCTTTTCCACCGATCCAACATACAAGTGACCATGACAAAAAAATCTTGGAGAGATTTCCTATTGACTGTGTGCTTTAGTTTGAGAAAATATAATGAGTGGTTCTCGCATTATAAGCCATTATTTTTGGAAAACTCTAGCCCAGATACCCTGTATTAAATGCAAATAAAGGAGAAGATGCAGGAGATAATTTGCTTTCTTCATAGTTAGGTTTAAGGAAATGAATACAGCAGAGAGGAACAATAAAATACAAGATTATATGTGCACTTTTATCTTGCAGATATGTTAATATACGTTATTATTTTGGGTACATTCATGAAAAAAAAAGACTTGTTGTTTGCTCTTGCACTCTTTTTCAGCATTGATCCCAGGTAAACAATGCAGTTTACCTGGGATCAATGCAATTGCAAAAAACTGCATTGCAAAAAACTTTAGCAACTTAATTAATATATACATTACTTAATTAATATATACATTTTCTGTCTTTTATATGGCTTAATACTTTCCTATTTGGAATAATCCTGACTAACATGTTTTTTATTTTCTTGCAGTTAACATTTCTTATTGATTGGAAGAGTGCTAACAAATATCCATCCCTCATTATCTTTTACATCAATGGTTGTTTTGTTGTTGCTGGTATAGGGTGGTTAGCCCAATTTATACCTGGTGCTAGAAAAGATATTGTGTGTCACCAAGATGGAACTATTAGACAAGGCCAGCCAAGGTGATATAGCTAGCTATCTTATCCTGCTTATTAATCTTCTTGTCCTCCTAGACATTTCGCTACATTTAGAAGACTACCAGATAGAATTATTATACATTCTGAAAATTACTTCGAAATTAACAGATTACTTGAAAAAAATGCAATCTAAATATCATGCTGAAATTGACATAAAGTTCATTTTAGTATATTATACGTGACAAGAAATTACATTTTTCTTTCCATCCATATTTTATTCTAGCATAGGTAAACCAAAATTCACTCATGATGCATCTTTATTGATGTCCATATGTCAGTGGCATTAAAAATTTCTTCTTGAAAATGGAGTTTCATGTTGAACTTTTCAAGTGGATTGAGAGCGATGTTGAAAGTGAGAATGAAAGTAAAAACACAGAGCGAGAGAAAGGTTTAACAGGGGTGGGGGATTAAGAGTTAGTTGCAATGAGAGAGATTGCATGGTTGCTCGGAGCGATACATAGGGCGAAGCGGCAGCTGGACCGATCGCATCAGCTGACGGAAAGAAGCAAATGTGTGATAAGAAAAATAAGAGTATGATTGGAAGTGTAAGAAAAATGAAGGAGCGAGTGTTGTACGGTGATTCATTAGTAAGAGGTGTAATAGGTGAGAGTTTAAAGATACCAAGTTATTTTAAATATATAAAGCTGTTTTTATATACAGGTTTATAAAAAAAAATTTTTTTTTTTTACTCCATTTCCCAAGTAAGCAAACAGACAAAAAAAAAAAAAAAAAAACTTTCTAGATGAGAGTTTGACAAAATCGTACTTACTGGATTGCAAAAATTAAGGATATAAGTGAGTCTATTAGAGTGTAAAAGTAGAGGATGAAAGAAATGATAGTAGTGGTAGCCATGCAGGCTAAAGAGAATCCCAAACAGTTTTTTCAATATGTTGCAAGTAAAAGAAAAATAGGAACGAATGATTTAAAAGGAGAAAAAATTGCTACGAGAGAGGACTTGAAGGAATTACTAGAGGTAGCAAAAGAAAAAAGTGAGAGAGTTAAGATAGTAAGTCTGTTATATCAGAGAAGAGTTGAGGAGGAGGGCCAGAATTGCAATCTATTCGCAGGTTATGCAGGAGGAGTGGTGTGGGGTGAGTTTGATGGGTGAAAGGATTTATACAAGATGGATGGTTTGCATCTGAATGGATTTGGTGTGCTGAGACTGGAAAAAGTGTTGTTGAATGAAGTGAAAGTGGATGTGCGGAATCAGGGAAACTAGAGTTATTAAGGGGGGGGGGGATATGCAGACATCAGGGAGGCAGTTGAGTGTAAGAATGTGTATAATATGCCCGAGCTAGTACGAAGGACAACAAATCAGAATGGAATAGTTAGTATTAGGCATCATGATAGGGGTGGGACTAACGGACTTCTGCATTTCATGTATACTAATGACAGGAGTATTAGGAACAAGAAGGAAGAATTTTTGGCCTTGGTTGGCTCTTCCTGGCCACAGGTTATTGGCATTAGTGAAACATGGTTGACAGAAGATGATATAGCTAGTGGGATAGAATGTGAAGGGTATAGTGTGTTCAGGAGGGACAGAGAGAATAAAATGGGGGGAAGAGTGTTATTGATGATAGCTGATGAACTGCAACCAAGGAGAATGGAAGTTGAACTGCAGGATAGAGAAAAGAGCACATTTGAGGCTATTTTGTGTGAGATTGAGACTAGCAGAACAAAATATACAGTTGGGTGCTGCTATAGAATCTCCACCATCTATTCCATCACCATGTGATGGAATAGATGGTGGAGATAGTATGCATAAGCAAATAGATGCAATGAGTGGAAGGAGGGTAATTATTATTTATAGGGGATTTCAACTATGGTAACATTCATTGGAAGGAGGAGAGAACACATGGGAGGAATGAATTGGATTTTATGCAGTTATTAAGGGATAACTATCTAAGACAGCATGTAATGGAAAACACTAGGGATTCGAGAATGATTGCATCCGAGAATTGCAATCTGATCTAGTAATTGTATCTGAGAATTTGACTGTAATGAATATGACCATATTGCCACCAATTGGTGAGAGTGATCATAAGGTCTTGACCTGGGAAGTGGTTAAATGTGTTTAATTTTCAATTAAGACAGGCTACATGTGGAATTGCCGGGCTGGTAAGCAATCTCCTAATGACAAGCTTAGGAGAATGCTTGGTTCAGTGCCATGGCATGTAAAACTGCAAGGGCTGGATGTCGATAGTGCATGGGTGGTGGTTAAAGAGCGTTTGCAGGAGGTAATGGCTGACTGTATACCTAGAGTCTGAATAGCAAATCAAGTAGGGGTTAAGTGGATGAATAACACCATTAAGCTTGAGCTGCAAAAATAGAAACAACTATGGAGGGAATTTAAGGAGAAAGGTGACTGCAGGCACATGAACGGTATAAAGCGCAGGCCAGAAGGGTAATGAGTGTGGTAAGAAAAGCAAAAGTGGATTATGAAAGGGAATTAGCCATGCAAGCTAAAGAGAATCCCAATATGATTTCTTGACAATGTTATGATTCCAATTCAGAAATTTATAATTAGAAACCTAGTATTTCCATGAAACTTTTGACTTTTCTTCTGTTTACTTGGAAGTCACACACTAACCTGCAAAATGATTTTTATAATTTTCGTTCCATGTTATTTTATCAGTATATAATTTATGCATTTTCTGTTGAAAGTTTTTACCCTTGGTTATAAGTATGACTACTTGTAACCAAGTGTAAAACTTGTATATAGAAGCTAATGATTTCACATAATTGCCTTAATATACCATAATGCTAAGTGCATGCCCTGTCAGATGTGTACCTAGTGGAACGTGCCCTATTATGGGATTGAAATCTTCCATTATTAAAAAATAATCATTTGGGTTATTTTATCCTTTATTTTTGGTAAATCTGTATATAATGATAGTCTGGAAGGTACGACTTATGTGTAATCTTAGTTCTAGAATTCTCTCGCTCCAGTATTTGCACAGATCTGGTCACCTGCTTTCCAGGGTGCTGCAAGAACAGTGGGGGCATGCAAAGGAGAGTATTGAAGATTATATCAGGATTATGGAAGGTGGATTATGAGGGGGGGGGGAGAGAGAGATTGAGAATTTGTGGACTGCAGGTGATAGCAGATACTAACAGACAGTAGAAAGAGTGATATGATAAAGACCTACGAACTTCTGAAAGGATCATCCTACAGGATACCAGTAGATAGAATTTTTCATTTTATGGAGGAGAGAGACAGAGAGAGAGCATCCATGGAAGTTGAGAATGAATGCAGTCAAAAAAAAGGGATGAGAGCTAGATTTTTCTCTCATAGTGCAGTTCATGACTGTAATGGCTCGCCTTTGGAGATTTTGAGTGCAAATAGCATGAATGAATGCAAGAGAAAGTGCAATGTGGTGTGAGTGATATCTGACCTTGCTTGATGAGTTCCTGACTCCCTGGAGGTCTCTTGTAATAATAATAATGATCAATAAGAGTTCTTTGTACATAAAGCAATATTTGAATAATTTTCAATATAGAATATACATGATAGTGTTTTAATAAAGAATATGTAAAAAAATAATTTCTCAATTGCTCTTTAAATTTTTTTTTTTTTTTGAAAAATGTGCTATGGTTTAGAAATCACCTGCAAAAATGACATATTAACACACAACTATCCATGGCACGAATTTAATAAAAAAAAAAAAAAAAAAAGTATTAAAATGCAAATTAAAAAAAAAGTAAAAAAAATATTTTCTTTGGCATCATATTCTATAGCAAGACATAACTCCACGTATGGAATTGCAGCTTATTAAATGATTAAATAGTACTGCACCTTTGGTGAGGCAGTTGAATGTGTTTCTTATAAGGGTCAGTTTTATTGGATTAAGTTCTTTTGTCATTTCTGTGATTGTGTTTGGAGGGTCAGAATTTATCTTCTTATTTTTAGAGGAAGAAAGCCAAGAACTTTCCCATGCATTGGTGGGTGACAAAGAGTAAAGTATGTTTGTTAGTCTTGATGTGGAGAGGCAATAGATTTTTTGGTTTTCTTCTGAAGGTGAGAAGGATAAAGACACAATTCAGTATGAAAATCAGTTCTTGAATGCTCTATCGTGATCAGGAGCATATGAAGATAGTATTGATTTCAGTTTGTGTACCTCAATAACATGTCATGACTTCCTTTGCAATTTGTGTATGTAGTTTCTGACATAGCTTCTTCATTGATGTGTAAAGATTTCTTTTTCTTCTTCAAAGAGGTCTTGAATGAAACTGGACAAGCTTTTCCACATCTTCCAGCATTATCTCAATGCCTAGAGTTGCTTTAAATTGTTTGTTGTTGTTTGATCTATAATTATATAATCAGTATTATATAATACTGATTAGTCTGTAATTTGCTACTGCAGTCTTAGAATCCCCCCCCCTTATGCAGTTATGTGGTATCAGATAAAATATCCTACTATTTTCCAAGTGGTAATATAGAGAATGATAGTAAAAAAGAAAAAGACTTTGGAATAAAGAACAGAAAATGGAAATAAATTAGAAAGAACTATATCATATGTATAACTAAGGGCCATATCCATACTAGTTGCTATAAAAAGATAGTGTAGCGATGCAGTCTCTAAAAAATTAATGACTGTATCTATGAAGGCACACGAATATATACAGAATATAATGGAGACATAATATATAACATTTACAGTAACTTTCTGTAATATGTGTTTAAAATAAGTCCATATTATTTAGGACCCATGAGGTACTCTCTCAATCTTTTTCTAAAAGTGGAACCTGATGCTACAGATTTTATTTCATTAGACAGTTTATTGTAGCTGCTTGTTGCTAAATGCTCAAAAGATTGGTGAAAAATTTCATTGTTTGCCAGAACTACTAGCAAGTTCCAGCCACAATATAAACCATAGTCTGCTTTACAAAAATCTTGATTAATAGCTTAAAAATTCCTGTTTAGCTAAATGGCATCATCATTCTACCAAAGAATTTAATGGTTATTCACAACACATAAGTCAGAAGTACTGTTCAGCAAAATATTGGAATAAAATTATTTAATTTTTTTACAGTTGAATAATTACAGAAAAATTTACAATGTTATTTCTTACATATAGTATACAATTATATAAATAAAGTTTCTATAATAGCAGAATGTTAAGAATGGAAACAGGTCACTAGTTGAACATGCGAAGAAATTAGTAATGCCTATAGCTCTGATTATTCTATTTTGTTTTTAAATCAAAGTAAGCAGATTGTTGTAGTAATTTCCACCCTAACAGGTGATACCATATTGCGGTGAAGAATTTACCCATGAATAATATAAGCATCTTAAAAATGCTGAATTGACAATTTTTTAACATAATATATTCTGTTAATTATGGATCTCAACTTGTTTGTATGAGAGTTCCATTTCAGGTTGCTGTCAGTATGGAAGCCCAAATACTTTATTGATTTTTTTTTTATTAAACTACAGTTACAATTTTGAATACCAGTACAATTTGTTTCGTGCCATTTTATGGTTATAGTGTGATATAGTTTATCTGTTAAGGTGAAGCATATGTGTTTAGTCTCATCAGTATTAATGTTAAGGCCATTATTGCTAAACCACTTGGTTTCAGAACATATCATGGTTAATGCTGTGTACTAATTAGGCATGTAAAAGGATATGGAATTTAGGCAGTTATTTAATCATTAAAAGATTTCAATAACCGTGGAGACTAGATAATATTGATATGGTCTGTAATTTCTCATTTCATTTCTGTTACCTTCTTTAAATAATGAAAAAACTGAAACAACCTTTAAGTGTTTTATAAATTCCCATGTTGAAAAGATTTATTTACAAGTGTAAAGAGCTTTAACTTATGTTTAATTATAATATGTAGTTTTTGGATATTTTTATTATCATATCCTATTTTCGTTTCACTTTTTCTACTCTGATTACTACATTCATTACTTCATCTTCATTTACTGCATATAGATACATTGAAGTTTTTATCTATGACGGTGACTTATGTACTTTGTCTATGGGTTCAAAATCACTACTACTGTAGTAAGTAAAGAGCTTATTCATTTCATTAAGAACTGAGGCATCATCATCTTTGCCCTCTGGAAATTCACAAATTTTTGTTTTGTCTTGCCAGTTATGGTGTTTACCTGCCTCCATTCTTTACTTTTATTGTTCATAAAAGAGAGAAATTTTGTTAGGAGATAGTTTTATTTTGTGTACTTTATTTTTTCCTTTAAGCAATTTAGCAAAATTTTTATAGACATTTTCAACACTAAATTGTAAGGATTCTTCCTATGTTTATTATATAACTTTTCTTTCATCCTAATCATATTTTTTAACATTTTGAACTGATAAAAGTGGAGTTGAATCTATAAGAAAAGCAGTGAAAGACTAGTGGGAATAATGAAAAATAAAATGCAGGGTGTATAAGGAAATTGAAAACAATTTTGAGAGAAATATATATATATCAGTATAAGGAGCATGGATACTAGAAGAGTTATGGATGTGGGAGAGGAGGAAATTAAGTGGGGATGGCCTAGGATATATGAGAATAGAATCAGTTGTGTCTTTTGGAGAGAGGAAAAAAAAAGAATAGGTAATAAAGAAAGGAATTGTGTAGAGGAGTGACAGCAGATAGGTTGGAATGGCTACAGATCCACAAATAGTTAATGTTTGATTACGAATTTCAAGAGTGTTAGAAATAAGAAGAAAGAATTTGTTGCACTGATTGAATTGATTTTTCTGAAATCCTTGGTATAAGTGCTACATTGGTTGGGTGATTTTGAAGTACTGACAAGGATGGATATGAAGAGCTATATTTTCGATAAGGATGATGAGAGGAGATTTTGATGACTTGGAAGAAATATTGCTGGCTAAAGTGTGTAGAAATGTGGATGGCGATGACAAGGAAATGTTTAGGCAGATTGGTTTTGGCTAATAAGAGGAAGGTGATCATTTCAGCTGATTTTAATTATGGAAATACCAACTGAACGATGATAATGAGATAGCATTTAGAAACAAGGAAAAACGATTGCTTGAGTTTCTGAAGGACAGCTACTTTAGCAGTGTGTAACGTAGTCCAGTATATAACAGTGAAATGTAAAAGTTATAATATTCTGTATTTGCTAATGAACATCTATATTCACTTTGTTGTTCAGTCACTAGTAAAAATTATTGGTTTGGCTGATTGAGGATCATTTGCCTTCCCCGCACCCCCTGCTCTTATCTCTCTGTAGAAGACAAGTACTGTATAAACTCAAATATAAAATACTAATGCATATGATGAAAGAAGCAAGAAATCAGGCATTAAAAAAATAAAAGGTGAAAAAGAACTAAAAATACCTCTGGATTTGACAGAAAAGGTAAAGGATTATCATTTATCTTTCTTGCATTTAGTTTTCATACACTCCATTTGACATGCTCTATCGATATAAACATTTTATGACAGAAATAAAACAACATATATCAGATAATGTATATATTTTGTTACCAAAGTTCATTAATTTTATAATTTGAGAATTAAAATTGTATTACATGCAGCAAGTGAAGGAGGTTGTGATTTAAGAGGTAAGTCCTCTTCTTTAT
This sequence comes from Typopeltis vanoorti, assembly GCF_054136105.1. Classification (NCBI taxonomy): domain Eukaryota; kingdom Metazoa; phylum Arthropoda; class Arachnida; order Uropygi; family Thelyphonidae; genus Typopeltis; species Typopeltis vanoorti. The sequence continues at coordinate 14,744,183 of NC_143569.1, forward strand.
GTATTACCCCCACCTGTAAATTCTCTTAATTTGCTAATCTTTATATTCATGCTTAATTAATTATTTTTTTCTAGATTTGAATGAATAGTACTCTTTTTATATAACACCTACCCACAAAACATTATAAATCTGTAGTACATTAGTATCACAAGTGAGCTAATTTATATATATGTATATATAAATTATTTTAATTTTTTTTAATTTTTATTATTATACTTTAAAAATCTGGAAACTTTGCTGTAGAGACCAAACATTGAACTTTTTCAAGCTACTTCAATGAGTTGGGCACTGACGTATAAACACTGCAAACATTCCTGCTCACAGTGAGATTCAAACCCGCAGCCTGTTGGTTGAAGAGCAATTTGCAATTTGTTAGCCACTCAACTAACCAGGCTAACTATATCATGTTTGAGTTGTGTGTTTTTTTGGTATGAAGTAATCCTAAGAAAATCGAATGATTGCATTCCTCTTTATATTATCTCTTAATTGCATTTAGGGTATTCCTATCTAATTTTATACTTCACTTTCTGACTTTGTATTCTCTTAATTTTACTTGTATTTCTTTTTGTCTTAGTAGAGTGTATAACTGAAACTCAGACATAGTTATACTCCTGTTTTCAGAAGAATAAGATGCTGAAATGTAATGTCTCTTTCTTATCATATAAAGGTAGATTTACACTTATGAACTGAGACAGTAGATTAGCATGTAAATGCATGAGACCTTGAAAATGTGTTCAGAAAACTTGACCAGACTGTATCAGGCCATCTTCTCAGAATACGCCTGAATTAATGGAAATGATAAACTACTGAACATCACAAGGAAGCTGATGGGACTAGAAACAAATTTTACACATACAAAAATCTTGACTAATAGCTTAAAAATTCCTGTCTAGCTAAATGGCATCATCATTCTACCAAAGAATTTAATGGTTATTCACAACACATAAGTCAGAAGTACTGTTCATCAAAATATTGGAATAAAATTATTTAATTTTTTTACAGTTGAATAATTTTATTCCATTATTTTACCTAATGATAATCGAGGCATTGTCAGGGGAAAAGATAACATGGAAGACAAAGTGCTTTGAATCCAATATTTGAATATTCACTTACACCACCATCCTGCAAAAATGCAGTATGAGCAACAGTTAGCAAATAAGGCTAAAAGGAATTCTAGGGAGTGTTTTTGTGACCAATACAACCAAGAATGATAAACACTGAAGAGGATATAGTAGAGGTGTGTTAAATGAGCAGTTCATCTGAGTATTCCATTCTTGTGATTGTAATATAATGCAGAACTTGAGCACAGTGGGAATGGGGAGGAATCACTGATGCTGAGTGAGAATGAGGTATATGAGGAATTGAGTAAACTTGATGGTATATCACTGCTTGTCTTGAGGGAATGTTCCAGAAGTTAACAACAGTTTTAACTTACCTTTTTAACATATAATATAATCTGTAAGTCTCAGGTTGTCCCATGTTCCAAAGCAGTGGAAAGAGAGCAAAATTGTTCTGTTTCATAAAGGGAGTGATAAGACTAAGGCTTTGAATTATAGGCATGTCTGCTTGTCTGGAGTTGTGGTCAAGTCATTCGAGAAGCTAGTGAAAACAAAGATTCAGAACTCGGTTGACAGCAGCATTAGAGTTCTCTTTGATGGAAGTATGGGTTTGCTAAAGGAAGAGCACATTTTAGCAGTCTTATTGCTAAAATGTGATCTTCTTATTGATTCTTATGTGCTTTTGTGTGTATTATTACAATTTTAACACTGTATTCATGAAGATGTTTCTGTGACAGAGACATATTGAAATGATTAAACCTGCTGTTTAATTATTTCTCTCTGTGCTGTACTTATTCCATTAAACTATATCACAAGTTTTAGCAGTCTGCTTACTTATTATAACAAGCTGACAAATACATTAGACAATGGAGATACAATACAATAGTATATTTAGATTTTACAAAGGCCTTCAATAGATTGCCACATGATAAGCTAGTAATTAATCTTGCCCAAACTAGTAATTACTAGTTTGGACAAGATATATTGAAAAGAGGTTAAGATTGTGGAAGAGAAACTTGGAGAAGAACAAGCTGGGTTCAGGCCAAATAGTGGTTGTTAAGATATCAGATTTTCACTTACTGTACTTACGTTTTTTAGATCTGGAAAAGGCATACGACAAGGTGCCCAGAGAAAAGCTTTTCAAAACACTACAGTTGTATGGGATGAATGGAACATTATACAGAGCAATAAATAGTCTATATTTAAGCTGTCAGTCAGCAGTTAAAATTGAAGGAAATATAGGAAGATGGTTTGATGTAAAATCAGGGATGAGAAGGATGCACATTATCTCCACTCTTATTCATCATTTATAATGATCATGCTATGAAAGAAAGTAGTATTAGGCCTGATATTAGAATTGGAGATGTCAAACTTAGTCCTTTGCTTTATGCAGATGTTGTTGTATTCCTAAATACATCTTTTGCAAGTCTCCAGAATTCTCTAACTAAGTTGAATAACAGCTGTCACAAATTTGGCATGAAAATCAGCAATAAAAAAACAAAAAACTCTGAAAATGGGCAGGAACATTGAAAACTTTAGCTGTATTCTGAATGGAGATCCTATAGAGCAAGTAAAATATTTCAGCTATTTAGGCACAGTTTTTAGTGAGGATGATAAGTTAAATCTGGAAATAGACAACAGAATAAGAAAAACTAGTATAGTGGTGTTAAATATTTCTTAGTGAAGAGATTTCACTAAGAAATATTTCATTCGGGATTTAACAAGTTTTAACACACCAACAAGGATATACTTGTATATAAGTAGAATTGTAAATTACTGGAAAGCCTTAAAGATATTGTATCTTGACATTGAATGATTCTATGTAAAGGAATATTAACTATCTTTGTATGTTTAACAAGGGAAGAATAATTTGTGAAATATATGTTAACGTGTAAAATTATGAGTTCAAGGTACACGAGCGAGACACTTAGATTAGCAGCAGAGCCTACGGCAGTCACGTACGCACAGAGCACGGTGAGTGTGCGCACGAGCTTTCCGGAAGACACTAAGAGAGAAGAACAGAACTGCTTGCAGAAGAATGGTGATGGGTGAAAGGGTGTGACGTAGAAGGGGTGCTGCTAAAGGTGCAATATAAAAAGGCTTGGCTTCCCCAGTTTGGGGAGGCCTTCTTCTCTTGAATTCCAGTTTTTCCTCATGCTCTCCTGTTCAGCATCGCCGCCTGTCTCTCGAGGGCCCGAGCTCGAGTTGTTCCCTGAGATGTGTAGGTGAACCCAGCCAATGGAACGATGTCTCGACAGAGATAAGTGGCAAAGTAGCAAGCCAGGTGTGGGCATTTAGTCAGCATATAGAGGAAATCTTCGCAAGCTGCCCGTCATGCTAGACCACGTGGACCAACTTAAGCAGAGCTGTTTCTCATCTACATCGGAGAGGATAAGTCACAATAGCGAGCTCCAAACCAGGCCCAGGTGAGACGACTGCCAGGACAAAGAATAAGTAAGCTGTAAAGGGAATTGAAGATTGAGGGACAGACCTGAAGAAGTCTTAAAGATCCGGTAATGTACAAACCTTAGTCTCTTTTATCGTAGAATTATTGTATAATAGTGAACAGGAACATTCATTAGTAGAGCTCATATTATGTAAGAGGCAGGACTTTAGTATTTAGTCTTATAGCAAATGTTACAGCCCCAGGAGCATAGTCTAATGTATTGTGAATGTCAAGCATGTTTAGTATGTTATAGCATAATCGTACGCGAAGTTAATTGATTCAATGCTTGGAAGGAATTGTAGATCAAAGAATACAAACGGACAATTAATCGATTTGATGGCAGTGTCTTATGACAAGATTCAACTATATAAATTATAGTTTGTTATATTAAGTTCTATAACTTAAGAAAGTGATTATCTTAGCTGAGTGTATATTTGGTGAAAGTGTATTGCATAAGTTTTAATAAATGAACCTTTGCACTTTTTACCTAATTAGTTGCCTGATAAATGAATCCAGTGCACCACTTATTAATTAGAACCTGAGCGGAATTTAATTGTTTAACAGAGACCACGACTGCAAACTAGAGTTGGACAGGAAATTTAGCTAATTTGAACTAAGTAATTTAATAGAATGATTAACTATGTGTCTATCTGAGAGCTAGCTTTTCTAATCTAAGGATTCTGGATTCAGCAATAACAAATAAATTTTCCATAACCTAACGAGGAGGTAACTCCAGATATTTGTAACAAGGGAATTGGTCTAGCCAAAAGAAATCCCCTTGTTAATCTAATTCACACACGTGATCAATCTAAGTGATGGCCACAGAGCACAAAGGAGATTAAGCACTGAATAGGCATACAAGGAGAGTTTCCATTACAACTAAAGAAGTACAATTTAAGGAATTACAGAGCAAGAATTCAGATACCTCACAATGCACATATACATAAGTTAATACAAAAGAAAACATAAGAAATACATATAATAGTGGGCAGCCAGCTGAATAAATTTTTATGGAATAAGAAAGAAATTAGAATGAATATATTCGCCAAAATACCAAACTAGCAGTATACAAGACAGTGTTCAAACCAGTTTTAAGTTATGCATCTGACAGTGGAAAACCCTCTCCACAATTGTGGAGAAGAAAGACACAAGACAGGAGTAGCCAGACTCTCTACAACCTACAGTCATAGAGAAATCCTGACTGAAATCACTGGTCCATCAAGGTATTCTGACAGTTGAGGTAGACATAAAGCACTTCATCAAAGACTAGAGAACATAGATATGAGGGTTCTGAGAAAAATTAGAGGAATGGACCAATGGCATCAATCGCAGAATCATATTAAAAATGAAGATATTAGAAAGGAACTTGACACTATTAGTATTCAAGAATGTGTAGACATAGCTAATCTAAGGTGGTATGGCCACTTAAGTAGAATGGGTGAGGAAAAGTTTGCAAAATAGGTGTTAATGCCAAGATGGCAGGAAAGAGACCCAGAGGAAGACTCAAGGTCTAGGTGGATTGATTCAGTCAGAACTTCCTTAGAACAAAATGTTAGATATGACAATATTGGAATGCTTACAAGTAATAGACTAATTTGGAGGAAAATTGTTGATAATAGATTAATAATAATGTAAATTTAATTATGTAGCGCTGTCATAGTAAGCTTGAAGGGTACATGTCAGGAAATTGATGATGATGATGACGATGTCTATCTTTGTATAAAATTTATATATTTCATAAATGAGGTTCAACAATATATATAATGAAAAAACAAATTCATCTTGCAAACATTCAGCTTAATCACACATTTCAAAGAACATTGTCTTTAAATTGGTGTTTATGTTGTATAATTTCTGACTTTCACCGAAAAGTTTTTACTTTTTTTTCTTCCTTTTGCTTTTTCTTTTTATAATTTCAAGTTTTATATCATAACTTATGTGCTTTTTTTTGTAGTTTTAATAATCATTATCTTAAAAGTGATTTTTTAATACTCTGACTTTTTTTTTTCTCTAGCTCCAATGAAAACTTATCATGTGTCATAGTTTTCATTCTCATATATTACTTCCTCATGGCAGCTGTAATATGGTTTGTTATCCTTGCGTACTCCTGGCATGTGTCATTTCGACATTCAGGAACACCTCGAGAATTGGTTGATAGTAAAGGAGCATACTTTCATTTGGGGGCTTGGAGTATTCCTCTCATGTTGACCATTGCTATTATGGCACTGGCAGAGGCTAGTATTTATAATTTAGTTTATAATTTATTATATAAAGAAACATTTTTGTATGTGCACTTTGCTTTTGTTTATGCTTTTTCAGTTGAAGGTGCGTTAATTAGTCTCATACATAGTTAGTGGGGACTTTTCACCATAGAGCTCAAGTTTATCATCCTGCAAAACAGACAGATTTACCAGAAAAACATTAAAACTAACATAAAGAATGGCTTATAGCCTTAGTTGCTTTGGCTGTAATTCCAAACAACCTGATTAGCTACTTGTACATACTTACACAAACTTACCTGCAAGTATCATGTGTCACTGAATAAAAATATTAATGAGTAAATCATTAATGTAAAAGCAATCCAGAAATATATGTTTTTCCTGTAGTATTAACTTAAAATCTGTAATGAAGTTAGATTTTAGCTTCTGCATAATACACCCTCTGTCCAAAAAGAAATCGAACTTTTGATAGAAAATAAAACACAGGCCAGTTCTAATTATTCAAATCATTTATTTCAATCAATATACTCTCCTTCAGCTTTGATACAGAAATCAATTAATTCGTTAAATGAGTTTTATTATATTGTTTTTTAGGATACTGTTGAAGGTCATGGTTTCTGCCGCTTGAACGTTTTCACTGGTGTCGTATGGCTTTCCTTTCATCGGCAAATGAATGAAGTCGGGGGAAGAGAAAGAAGTCACAGGGTGCTAAATCAGGTGAATACGGTGAGTGATCCAACACACAGACTTGGTTTTTGCTCAAAAACTGTCTCTCAGTGTTTGAACGATAAGATGGTGCATTATTGTGCAAAAGTGACCAGCTGCCTGCATAACAATATTCATGCTGTACGTGATGAATTCTTGCTATCAATCACTTTAAAACTTCGAGATAAAACTCATCCTTGACCGTTTGGTCAGGCGGAACGAATTCTTTGCAGATAATCCCTTGGAATTGTAGAAACAAATCAGCATTGTCTTTACTTTTGATTTCTCCAAATGAATTTTTTTTTTTTTTTTTTTTGGATGCCCCCCCCCCTCTTCTGGTGTTTCCACTCAGCACTCTGGTGCTTTGTTTTGGGCTCATACTCAAAACACCATGTTTCATCACCAGTAATGATCGTTTCAAGAAAATTTGAGTCTATACAAGCGGTTTTAATGAGATCCTTGCAGTATTCAATTCGATACTTTTTTGGTCGTGTCAATTTGTGGGGAACATCATGAATTTCATTTTTGAAGGCCCAAACTCTCGGTCAAAATGTTGTGCACATTTGATTTTGGAATCCCAATTCATCTTTAATCATCTCATGGACGATTTTGGGTTTTCTTTGATGAAATCATGCACTTTTTGGATGTTAACTTCGCTCAGTCCAGTTTTTGGACTGAGCAAAGTTAACATCTGGCCTGGCTTTTCGTCATCCTCAAGCATCTCACGACCACTTTGAAATCGCTTAAACCACTTGTAAACTTGAGCACGCAATAAGCATTCATCACTGTATGCTTTTTGAAACATATGATGCATTTCGGTAAAACTTTGACCAAGTTTAACTCAAAAGTCAATCGCAGCTCTCTGTTTGAAACTCATTTTCCGACCATTTATCAAAACACAGTATCACTGTTGGCACTATGACTCGGCTTCCAATGAAACAAATGTCAAACTGTTGACACAACACTAATCAAGGTTTCCGCTTTCGACAACAAAAAGATACAACAGGTGGTGCCACTAGTTTCTTCTATTTTCGAAAAGTTCGATTTCTTTTTGGACAGTGGGTGTATAGCACTATGTGACTTGTGAAAATAACATGTGACATTTCCCATGATTGTTTACCTCTGAGAGATGAATGAAAAGCCTAACTATAAAGGAGTGCACTGATTGCCAGATGTCAATGAGTTTATGAGCATCATTTCTAACTTCTGCACGTTATTTGTGTGGCCAGTGGGATGATAGAATAGCTTCTACTCTCACTTCACTTATAAGACAAATGCTGAGTAAAAACATTTTACTCAGCATTTGGTTCTTACAAGAACATTCAATTCCAGGAATACAATATCCAATTCAACATTTAGAAGAAGAAGAAACCCAACACCAGAAGAACTGAAGATAGGAACAATAAATATAAGGAGTATTAATGGAAAGGAAATTGAACTTGCAGAAGAATTGGAAAAGTACCATGTGGACATAATTGGCATTCTGAGACAAAGAAGACAAAAACAGGTGAGATCTTACTAAATAAATACAGGATGTTATTTTCAGGCAATAATGAACAAGGAAAGGAGTAGTGATGGCATTCAACACCACACTTGAAGATAAATTTCTTGATTGAAAGACAGTTTTAAGTAGAGTTATATGGGTAGACTTCAAAATGGGGACATGGACAATGAGACTTATTTGTGCCTAAGGTCTCACAGAAGGTTCTTCCAAGGATAAAGTGGAGGAATTTTTTGAGATCAGATAGGTGACATAAAGAAAATGGAAAAAGTGGTCCTTGTTGGAGATCGGAACAGTAGAGTAGGAAATGAATTCCACCCGACATGTATAAATATTTTGGGAAAATTTGGAGAAAAAGGCAAAGCTAATAATAGGGTAAGTGTTTACTGGACTTCTGCTCAGGACACAGACTAGTCATTACTAACATCTCAACTATGTAAAACTAAAACACCGAATCACATCGCCAAAGGCTCTTGACATATACTGATGCACTAGCTTCGCTCTTCTACATGAAAAGATTGCTGCCACGCACATTCTCTTGGCCGACACCAACGAGGCTATTTGTGCGCAAGAGGAGGAGCTTGCCGCTGCACTGAACATCAACCTTTAGACAATCTTTTCTGATGTCTCGAACTCTTCAGCAGAAAAAGAATTTAAAAGAATATGATGAGGTGCTTAAGGGTCAAAGCTGTATAACTGAGAGGAGACCTCCGCATAGCTTTTAAAGGAATGCGGAGAACCAACCAGGGCTTCTGACCTAATGTTCAATCCTCACCTTCTCGTGGTGCAACCTATTGGGTATCTACCTGGACACTGAACGAACAAGGATGGGCTGGCAATTTGGGATTTAGTCGACCAAATTGTATTCTTATTAGCTTAAAACCAATATACAAAATGATGGTACAACGTGACAAAATTTCATGCTGTCTGGGGCTTTGCCCGGTTAAACAAGGCCCCTGTTGTTTTCACCAGGGAACCAGGGTGAACAGCAAAAAATCAGCTACTGGAACAAATCTGAAAAAACACCACAACTCAACATCACCAGAGTTAAAGATCGGTATTATCAACATAAGAAGCCTGAATGCCAAAGAAATGGAGCTAGCTGAGGAATTAGATAAGTACCAGATCGACATAATAGGGGTGACTGAAACAAAAAAAGACAAAAACTGGTGAAATCTTTCTGAGCAATAAATACACAATGTTATATTCAGGCAATGACAATCAAGGAAAAGAAGGAGTAGCCATAGTATTCAACACTAATTAAGAGGCTAATCTTCTTGAATGGCTGGCAGTCTTCTCAAGTAGAGTGATGTGGGCAAATATCAGAATGGGGAACTGGACAATAAGACTTATTTGTGCCTATGGTTCCACAGAAAGTTCTACTAAAGTAGAAGTGGAGGAATTTTTTTGAGGATTTAGAGAAAGCATCTGACACAATGAAAAAGGAAAAGATCCTTTTTTGTTGGATTTCTGCTCAGGACATGGACTGGTTATTACTAACATCATGTTCCAACATAAAAATGTGCCCAAATTCACATGGAGAGAAGAGGCAAGAAATAAGAAAAGTCTCATTGACTATGTTACTATTGATAGTGGTGTTTTCTCCCTTGTACAGGACACCAGAGTGTACAGAGGATTTGAAATTGGAAGTGATCACTATTTAGTCCTGAGCAGGATAAAATTGAATTTCATATTGAAAAGAATAACATGTAAGAAAGTTTTAAAGCGAATTAAAGTTGAGCAGCTCTCAGATGTAAACTGTAGACTAAAATACACAAAGATTATTGAAGAAAAAATGAAAGAGTTTGTGAACAGGAACCAAACTTTAGAGATTCAGTTGCAAGCCTTGAAGAAAACCTTGTGTTAAAAAGTATAGTCTATTGTTATATTTAGTCCGTTTTATCTTATTATACATTAATTTACTGTTTATTGAATTTATCCTTTTGCTTACTTAAATCCTTATACAATCAAATTCCTACTGGCTACTCTATTGTTATGTCGCTGCTTACCCTTGATTATATCTTATTCTACCTCTATAATAACTCTCCTTCCAATCTACTGTCATGCCCTTAAGATATTAATTCAGATCTATCTCCTCTTCGAATATTGGCAAAATTTATATTTTGCTGCACCAGCCAATATCCTATAACAGATGAGACTCTTGTTCAGGGAAATAATTGAAATTTTAAAAGGATACACACACAATATTTTATCTCATGCTAGCGCTGTGCAGATTCAGTTAGCAGTCATAGACCGAATCTCACTTAAGCAATTATATCTAAATTCCTTCCCGCCAAAAAGGTTCTATTTCATAAGTGGTGGTTTGAATTCGTAATCAGGCATAACTCAGACATAAGGTACAAAACACGTTTATTGGAAAACATAAAACATTTACAGTTATGTAAGTTAAATACTCAATGGATCAAAATTCACTCTAAGTTAAGGGTTATGCTGAATCACAATGAATCTGAGTAAGTTAAATCCTTCAATTATGAAAGGATAAGATTAGATTTAAGCATAATACTACTACCATATAATTCCTTTCACAAGTTATTCACAGAACACGCATTGAACACTTTCATTAATACTCTATCAATAATTATTCTTAATTCTAAATTTTGTTTAAGCAAGCCTAGCCATTCACAAATTACTGCCTATTAACAACTCTTCTTTGTTCCACAAGGGTCTAATTAATTCAGTCAAATTCTCACTAAAAGTTCTCTACTAGTGTCCTTTAGTTACAGTGCACACAAATTTCTTGTTCTTCTAAACAAATTTTAACATAGAACGAAAACTGTTACATTACCGGATCTTTTCAGATTTCATGCCACCATCTCATGTAGGACTGGATTACCTTACTGCCTATTCTTCGACCGTCTTTGCACCTGGCGATGTACTACGCTTTTTCTTCTAATCGTTTCCGACTGTTGCATGCTGTCTACCGTTCTGCAGGAAACTTTCTCCAATGGGACATTCTGCTAAGGCTCAATTCCACATAGGCCATCGTATCGCGATCAGCTCCGCTTGAAAATCTTCAAGCATTCTCAAGAAAAGAACCTGCCGTCCGTCATTACCGTAGTCGACCCACTGCTCTCTTACAAATCCTCCGACCAACTCCCCTAAAACTCAAATCCGGCACCCAAAGATCAAAAGGTCAAAAAGCCTCCTAAAACGGCATGCTTTGTCTTTTATTAGCCCTATTCGGGCGCCCTCTATTCAGTGTGGTTTTCACCCACGAACCCCATCGTTCATGCCCCTTAGGTGATCCTACACTCTCCCTAACCTGTCAGGTTACATTATTCTAGGTAGCCGCTCTGACATCATTTTTCCGTGTAGGTATAGCCTCCATCGCTACGCTCAACTCGTACAGATTATATGCGATTATTCCGGATTACTACTTATAATTTTTCTCAGAATTTTGCAATGATGTACTAGACAGCTTACTTGGGAATTACAAATAACTTAGCAATAACTCTCCCTATATGGCACACATGGACAACACATTATTACAAAACATAAAACAGTACTTCATAATTATTAGCTGATGTGCAGATATCTCCTTAATTAGTAGTAGTTATCTTGTTAAATCCTGAATAAAGAATTTACTTGTAAAGCTCTCCATTCAGGATCTAACACTTGATTGATTCAGCCAGAGAGGCATGTGGTGAGGTTGTCAGCAAGGATAGAAAAATCAGAACTCAGTGGTGACCACAGGAAGTTAAAGAGGCAGTGAAGGAAAAGAAGAAAGCATATCAAAAGTTCCTGGCAAATAAGTCAGCTTGTGTTCTTAGAGAATACAGAGACAAATGTAAGAAAGCTAAACACTGTGTAAAACTAGCCAAACAAAAGTCATGGGAGGTCTTTGGCAAGAACATAGAAAATAAATATCAAGAAGGTGGCAAAATATTTTGGAGGTTGTTGATGAAGCTTAGAAATGAAGGAAAGAGTACTGTAAAAGGAGTTAGAAATGATAAAGGTGACATGAAAACAGGAGAAAAAGATATCCTTGAAGTATGGAGTAATTACTTTGAGAAATTGCTAAATGAAACACGCAGGGATAGACCAACTGGCATATAGTCAGGAATACATATTCATACTTGAAGTAGAAAAAGCCATCAAAGTCTTGAAATGTGGAAAGGCAGCAGGAGTAGATGATATTCGACCAGAAATGCTGAGGTATGGTGGTATAAAAGTCTTGCAGTGGCTGCACTGCATAGTTCAGAAAGCCTGGACAGAGGGACGAATTCCTGATGATTGGAGTAGAGCTCTAATAGTGCCCATATATAAAAAGGGAAATAAAACTGAATGTGAGAATTACAGAGGTATTTCCCTACTGAGTATTCCTGGCAAGATCTATGCAAGCATACTTGAGAAACGGTTGAGAAGAATTGTGGAAGAAAAGCTTGGTGAAGAACAAGCTGGATTCAGGCCAAATAGAGGCTGTCAGGATCAGATCTTCACTTTACGACAAATAGTTCAGAAAGCCTGGGAATATAACAAAGATCTGTATTTAAGTTTTGTCCATCTGGAAAAGGCATATTACAAGGTGCCAAGAGAGAAGCTATTCAATATGCTGCAGTTATATGGTGTCAATGGGGCATTATATCAAGCAATACTTAGTCTGTATTTGAGTTGTAAGTCAGCAGTTAGAATTGAAGGAAGTTCAGGAAGATGGTTTAATGTTAAATCTGGTGTGAGACAAGGATGTACATTATCCCCTCTGTTATTCATTATCTATATGGATCACATTATAAAGGAAAGTGGTATTAAACATGATATTAAAATTGGAGATGTTAATGTCAGTTCTTTGCTTTATGCAGACAATGTTATACTTATCAATAAATCTGCCATGAGACTGCAAGATTCCTTAACTAAATTGAATAACTGTTGTAATAGATATGGTATGAAGGTCAGCAATAAAAAGACAAAGTGTCAACTGCATTGTGAATGGAGAACCTGTGGAACAAGTAAAATATTTCACCTACTTAGGCACAATTTTTAGTGAAGATGGTAAATTAAATATGGAAATAGACAACAGAATCAATAAAGCTGGTATGGTAGGAAGTCATTTGACTAAATTCATATGGAATAAGAGAGAAATTAGTTGGAACACTAAATTAGCTGTATACAAGACATTCAAACCAGTTTTAATTTATGGGGCATCTGAGAGCTGGGTCAGAAGTAAAACACTTGACCAAAGACTAGAGACCATAGATATGAGAATTCTGAGAAAGATTAGAGGCGTGAACAGATGCCAGCAATGGCAATATCATATTAAAAATGAGGATATTAGGAAAGAACTTGACATTGTCAGCATCCAGGAATGCGTTAGATGAGCTAATTATGGTCACTTAAACAGAATGGGTGAGGAAAGATTAGCAAAACAAGTGTTCTCCGCCAGGTTGGCAGGAAAACGACCCAGAGGAAGACCAAGATATAGGTGGATTGATACGGTACAAAGTGCCTTAGACGACAGAAATATAAAATCTGATAATATTGGGGTCTTGACAAGTAACAGATTGATCTGGAGGAAAATTGTAGATAGGACGTTAGTAATGATGTAAATTTTTCATGTAGTACTATTATATCCTGTACACCCTTTGAGGGTACATGGCAGGAATTTGATGATGATGATGAAGAATACGATGTTGCACATTGAAAATTTCGATAGGTTAACACTTTCATTGTCAAGCTGAAAATTGGAATTTCGTGTGGTGGGCAAATTTTTTTTACTTCTTTATTTAGTTAGCGACGTCCATGCGATAATGCGTGATCGGCCGTTTGGTGAGAACTCACATCGCGCGATTGGCAATGAATGTGTTAAAAAAGAAATTAGCACAGTAGTGCATGGCTACAACATCACCATAGCACCATAAAAGATCCCCGCAGAAAAAATTTCGATGCAGGTAGCACAAGGTATGACCAACCATATTTCCAAGAATATCTGGATGTAGCTAGTGTTCTTACACTTTTTTGCCAAAAAGCAACCTATCAAAAGAAGAATTCAAAGCTCTGGAAGAAATGAAAAACAACAGTAAAATAATAATTACTAAAGCGAATAAAGGAAATGCCACTGTATTTCTAAACCAAACAGACTACACAGGTAAGCTCTTTACTTTTAGATCGATCTACCTCCCTCCCATTAGAATACGAAGCCACCAGCTCCCAAAATAGAACATTCCATAGACTCCTAAAGAAGGTTACCTCTTGGTCTATGGAAGTTATTAACATGCTGAAACCTTTTAACTTTAGACCCCACCCCTTCAAATATATGAACTACCAAAAATCCATAAGCAGAATGTACCATTGTGGATGGTATTGATTCCCTCACATACAAATTAGCCAACATACTCACACAATATACTGGCAACACACCAAAAAAAAATTCATTCCACTTTAAAGCCAGTATAGAAAACCTCTCACTCCAACACACTGACATAATGGTCAGTTTTGATGTCTTCTCCTTATTTACCAAAGTCCCACTCCAAGATACTTTAGACTTCATCCAAGCCAAATTTCCTCCTGATATCTCAGCCTTATTTCAGTTCACCATGAACTCAGACTATTTGTTCATTGGATGATGTGTTCACTATTTGGCCACATGGCCTGGATACTCTCCACAATTTCTTAACACACTTAAACAGTCATCACCACAGGGTCCAAGTTTACCTTGGAAAATGGAAAACAACAACAGTCTCCCTTTCCTAGACACTCTGATTACACTCCAGCCTGATGGATCTCTGGCTTTTCTGTTTACAGAAAACCTATACATACAAGTAGATACATTCACCACAGTTCTCTCCTCCCCCCAACAATATGGGATTATAAAAACTATATATCAGGGCAAAATTAATCAGTTCAGATAACCTAACTACTGAACTTAACCATATCCTGAACACCTTCTTACACAATGGCTACACCCCCCCCCCCTTCGTAACAGAGATTACTCTAAATCTATCACCATTCCTTATATCCAAGGTACATCCAAAAAACTAACAAAAATCCTAGGAAAATATGACCTCACAACTAGTTACAAACCACATAAGAAATTGGCATCTCTTATCCACTCCACCAAAGACCAGCCATTTCCCCCAGACTACCTGCAATATACCAGGTCCCTTGCAGAGGCAAACTGTCCTACTATAGACAAACAGGCAGGACAGCCAATATCATCATCATCATCAAATTCCTGCCATGTATCCTTAAGGGGTGTACAAGAATTGATAGTACTACATGAAAAATTTACATCATTACTAACTTCTTATCTACAATTTTCCTCCAAATCAGTCTGTTACTTGTCAAGACCCCAACATTATCAGATCTTATATTTCTATCATCTAAGGCACTTTGTACCATATCAATCCATCTATATCTTGGTCTTCCTCTGGGTCGTTTTCCTGCCAACCTGGTGGAGAACACTTGTTTTGCTAAAGTTTCCTCGCCCATTCTGTATTCATAATGTTGACTAACTTCATAACTCGACCCACTTTAAAGCCCTCATAGAAAATATAACCTTGAATAAAGCAGACATATTGGTAATCTTTGATATCTAATCTTTGTTTACTAATATTCCCTTAACTGACACCTTATCTCTCTTACAAAAAGTTTTCCCTTCTGACATCTTAAATGTCTTTTCCTTTGCCATTAACTCTGGGTATTTTTCTTCGAAGAACAAAATCTACAAGCAGATAGAGGGAACTGCTATGGGTTCCCCCCCTTGCCAATTTCTATATGGAAGATTTTGAAAAACAAGCCATAGACTCAGCCCCGCTCAAACCTTCTATCTGGCTAAGATATGTAGATGATGTGTTCTCTATTTGGCCTCATGGCCCAGACACATTAGACTCCTTCCTCAGTCATCTCAATAGCCTACATCCAAGAATCCAGTTTACTATGGAAAAGGAAAAGAACAATTGTTTACCCTTCCTAGACACCTTAGTCACACGCCTGCCTAATGATACACTTGCCTTCCCTGTATACAGAAAACCCACACACACAGGCAGATACATTCACAAGCTCTCACACCACCACCCCTCTCAACAATATGGCATTATTAAAACTCTTACCAAGAGAGCCCACAATCTTTGTTATCACTACTGAGCTTAACTACATACACAACACTTTCCTCTCCGATTCCCGGTCCTTCTCGTCAACAAGAATTTAAAAATGCCATCACCATACCCTACATCCGTGGCACATCTGAAAAAATAGCCAGGATTCTAAAAAAGTACAACCTACACACAGCACATAAACCCCACCGCAAACTTGCTACCCTTATCCATTCTACAAAAGATCAGCTCCCTCCTCTCTCTCTCTCTCTGCCTGGAATTTACAAAGTACCCTGTTCCTGTAAGCTGGCATACTTTGGACAGACAGGCAGATCAACATCCATCCGCTTGGAGGAACACAAGTCTTACATCTGTAAACACAACTATGGTCATTCAGGTTTGGCTGACCATGTCTTGGACACCACCCACAGAGTATCATGGAAGAAAACCATCATGCTCCATCACAGCAAATTCAAGAAAGAGAGACTATTCTTAGAAGCAGCAGCAGCTCTTCAAAATCAACCAAATCTTAATAAATACGGTTGCATTAAGCTTCTGAAAATTTGGGAAACACTCATCACCAGAGATCCTACTTTATATTCCAGGCCACCTACAACCGCCCTTAGAGGGCGCTCCACCTAGATAGGACTGTAGTGTCACCCATGTGGTTGGGCTTAGTGTTGTATGATATTTGTGTTATGTTACATTAGTTATTTTTGTAATCCCCGTAGATGTCCTAGTGACTAGGACGAAATATAGGGAGTATTAAATTCTTTTTAATCCTTTCCGAGTGTTGTTAAAAATCCATTAAACCTCCAACATTATGTCTTCACAGCACTTAAGCCTCTATACACGCATTCTGTATTCAGGTGACCATACCACCTGAGATTAGCTCTGCTAACGCATTCCTGGATGCTGACAATATCAAGTTCTTACCTAATATCCTTGTTTTTAATATGATATTGCCATATTAATATGGCATGATACATGATTTAATATGATACAGCCAATATCAGGATATCCGAACACAAGGACTACATCTGGTTTCACCAATATAGCCACTCAAGATCTGCTGACCATGCATTGGAAACCCATCACAGAATGTGCTAGAAGAAGGCCACTTTATTACATCGCAGCAAGTACAAATATGAAAGATTATTTATCGAATCAGGAATTCCTTGATTATTTCTTGGGTGCATGAGACTGCCTCAAATTTGGGAAGCTTGCATTCTAAGAACATCAGCCCAACAGCCAACACAACCTAATTTAGCTTGCTAGGGGCACCTTTAGGACTCTAGGACTGACTTCAGTTGTTTTTCTTCAGTCTCATTTGCTTAGTGTTGGTGCCTGTGTGCAGGTATCATTGTTTTGTGAACCCTGAAGATGGCAATGTAACATTGCTGAAATATATGAAGGTATTGATTAAAGATACCGGAAAATTGGAAAAATGCTACTCTGATACTGTTAGTTAAAAAAAAAGGGGACAAAGAAGAAGTAAAGAACTATAGACCAATTAGTATTCTCTCTAATCTGTACAGAATTCTCACAAAAATAATAACAAACAGGTTAACACCTCTTCTAGACTCAAATCAACCAGTAGAACTAGCAGGATTCCGTAAAGGCTTTAACACAATTGATCATATTCATGCAGTAAAACAAATTATAGAAAAAGCAGAAGAAAACCAATTGCCTCTCTGTTTAGCCTTCATTGATTATGAAAAAGCATTTGATTCCATCAAAACTAATGCAATAATCAAAGCACACCAAAATCAGGGAGTTCCTGGAGAATATGTGGAACTCCTCCAGGCAATATACCACACTGCAACAGCAACAGTCCAACTTCATATGAGTAGCAATAAAATATCAATTGAAAAAGGTATCTGACAAGGAGACTCCTCACCCAAAATCTTTACAGCAGTCCTTCAAGAAATATTTAATAATATAAACTGGACAAACCTTGGTATAAAAATTAATAACAGAAACTTAACGCTCCTAAGATATGCAGATGATATCTTAATTTTTGCAAACACTCCAGAAGACCTATATCATGAAAGCAAAAAAGTCGGTCTAAAGATAAACAGAGAAAAGACTAAAATCATGTTTAATCATTTTGTAACACCAAAAAACATAATAATAGAAAACAATTTCCTGTAAAGAGTCTCTTCATATACATACTTAGGTCATCTCGTTGATCTAAGCTGTGGACTCCAAAAGGAAATAAATAGGAGAGTTCAACTTGCCTGGAGTGCATTCAGAAAACTGAAAAGCATTTTTCAAAACAATGATGTCCCACTCTGTTTAAAAAGGAAGACATTTAACCAGTGTATACTTCTAGTCATGCTTTGCTTCTTATCTTTTAATGTGATGCCTAGCATCAACCTTCCAATTTTTCTTTGAGTTGTTGTTAATTAATTTGCCAGTGCTTTTGTTAGCGACCAAGTTTCACAATCATAGATAAGAAGCAAAGCACCTGGATAAGAAGCCAGACTCACATCACTGACATCATTCTTCACCACAAGCGACTAAAATGGAAATGGGCCGGACATCTAACATCTATCCAGAAAAGAAGATGAGTGATGGACCACCATACTGATGAACCGGATTCCTAAAGGAGGGAAATGAGGCCGAGGACATCCTAAAAGAAGGTGGAGTGATGATTTGTCAAATTTTGTTGGGGAAAATTGGTCAACCATTGCCAAGAACAGAGAAAGGTGGAAAGAACTGGAGGAGGCCTTCGTCCAGAAGTGGACAGAAAATGACTGAAAAGAAGAAGAGATTGATTAAAGTTTTTAATTAATATTCTAGTACATATACGTTGTCATTTTCTGAAAAAATTAAAAGCTACTAACACCATGATTCAACATAAAGATGTGCACAAGTTCATATGGAGAGAAGACACAAGAAATAAGAAAAGCCTCATTGACCATGTCATTGTTCATAGTGATATCATAAAGCTGGTTAGAAAAGAGTGTATGGAGATTAGAAATTGGAAGTGACCATTACTTAGTACTAAGTAATGGTAAAAATGCATATCACATTGAAAAGAACAGTATGTAAGAAAGTTTTAAAAAGAATTGAAGTTGAGCATCTTTTACAGGTAAATTGTAGTTCGACTATACAAACATTATTGAAGAAAAAATTAAACAAATTGAAAACAATTACCAAACTTTTGAGTCTCATTGGCAAACTCTGAAGAAGACTGATTCAGCCAGAGAAGTATGTGGTGAAGTTGTCTGCAAGGATAAAAAAAATAAGAACACCATGGTGGACACAAGTTAAAGAAGCAGTCCTAGAAAAGAATAACACATGCCAAAAGTTCCTATCAAATAAGTCAGTAGATGCCCTAAGAATTTTGGTAAAAGTATAGAAAACAAATATTGCAAAGGTGGCAAAATATTCTGCAGGCTATTGAAGAAGCTTAGAAATGGAGGAAAGAGTCCTGTAAGAGGAATCAAAGATGATAAAGGTGACATGAAAACCGAAAATAAGGATACCCTAGATATCTGGAGTAATTACTTTGAAAGACTATTAAATGAACCAAGCAGTGACAGAATCATACTAAAAAATTTTCAGGAGAAATGCAAAGAGAAGTATATATCAATTCTTGAGGTGGAAAAAGCTGTCAAAAACTTGAAATGTGGAAAGGCAGCTGAAGTAAATGATATTTGACCAGAAATGCTTAAGTATGTAGGTATAAAAGTTTTGCACTGGCAACACTGCATAATTCAGAAGGCTTGGACAGAAAGTTGAATTCCCAATGATTGGAGTAGAGCTGTCATAGTACCAATCTATAAAAAAGGGAATAAAGCTGAGTGTGAGAATTACAGAGGAATTTCTCTGCTAAGTGTTACATTAAGATTGATGCACGCATATTTGAAAAGAGGTTAAGATTGTGGAAGAACAAGCTGGGTTCAGGCCAAATAATGGTTGTCAAGATCAGATTTTCACTTTAATACAAATAGTTGAGAAATCGTAGATCTGGTAAAGGAATACAACAAGATACCCAGAGAAAAACTTTTCAAAACACTACAATTATATGGAGCGAATGGAACATTTTACAGAGCAATACATAGTCTGTATTTAAGTTTTCAGTCAGCAGTTAGAATTGATGGAAATACAGGAAGATTGTTTGATGTAAAATCAGAGGTAAGACAAGGATGCACATTATCTCCACTCTTATTCATCTATATCAATCATCTGTATTAATCATATTATGAAAGAAAAAGGCATCAAGCTTGATATTAGAATTGGAGATGTCAAACTTAGCTCTTTGCTTTATGCAGATGTTGTTGTACTCCTAAACACATCTAGTGCATGTCTCCAGGATTTTCATGCCAAATTTGTTACAGCTGTTATTCAGTTTAGTTAGTGAATCCTGGAGATATGCACTGATATTATATTCAGTATATTCATTCTATATAAATTTCTTTGACTGTACAGTACCAGCCTTACTTATTATATTATCCTCTTTCTCTATTTAATTTGCTGTTGTCAATAAAAATTGTGCTTGTTAAGGTTTTGTATTTTTCTACTATTTCCATAGGTTATTTTTATTGCCCATTCTTATACCAGAGTTGTCACAGCAATTATTTAATTTAGTTAAAGACTTGCATGAGATATAAATTTATATAAGTGGATAGTATCACTTTTGGAGATTAAAGAACCAAATGTAATTTATCCTATTTGAATATCAGCTTTAGTACCAGTTTTCTTTCTTTAATGAGGTGGTCCATTTAGATGATAAATAGCAGTGAAGATGTGTGCATACCTAATTTAATATCAAATCATCCTCCTGCTTTCTGTTTACACCATACAGATTTAGTGTTTTAATCCATTTTTACTGTGTTAACTTCATGTGCATCGAAAGTAAAAAGATTAAATAGAAATTGCTTATTGTATTCCCATGCTTTGAGTGTTTATTATATGTTGAGAGAGTCTAGTATTTTATTTGGCCTAAGTCCAACTTGTTCTTTAAATTTTTCCTTCAATTATTATTATATTGGTTCTTTCAGGTAGTCAATGATTCATTAAGAGAAGGACCCTTCCAGGCCACATATTACTAAAGGATCATATCTTTCTTTAAAAGCATTCACTGAAGATGTACTCACAACATCCATTGGTACTTCATTCCACATACCACGTTCCATGTAAAGAATCTGAACCTTACTTGCTTCCTAGCTGCATTCTTACTCATTTCCTAGGAATGATCCTGTGTTCTTCTGCTTTGAGCTATAAAATCTCATTCTATGTGTATACTGCAATCTTCTTACTAACTTATGTTTCTATCATATTCTCTCTTTTGTTTATTACTTAAACTTTGAAGGTCACATTCCTTTAGTCTATTCTCATATGCACAAGCCACTCATCATCTTAGTATCCTCTACTGGATCTTTTCAGTTGTTTTCTCATTTCTTTTGAACCCAGCTGACCATATGACCATATCTAAGGACAGTAGTAGCTGTAGCCATATCAAAGCTTCAAACTTTAAAAAGCTAGGCTCAGGCTGAATAGCAGATATCAAGATAAGATTTACACTTTATGACAAATAGTTGAGAAATCATGGGAATATGACAGGAATTTGTATTTAAGTTTAGTAGATCTGAAAAGGCATATGACATAGTGCCCAAGAGAAAACCTTTTCAAAAAACTACAGTTATATGGGGTAGATGGAACATTATACAGGGCAATACATAGCTCATATTTAAGTTGTGATTCAGCAGTTGGAATTGGAGGAAGATGGTTTGATGTAAAATCAGGGGTAAGACATGGATGCACATTATCTCCACTTTTATTTATCATCTATATGGTCACATTATGAAAGAAAGGGGGCATTAAATTTGATATTAAAATTGGAGATACAAAACTTAGCTGTTTGCTTTATGCAGTTGGTGTTGTACATCAACACATCCAATACAAGTCTCCAGAATTCTATGACTAAATTGAATTAAAGCTGTAACAAACTTGGTATGAAAATAAGCGCAAGAACATAAAAAATGTTAGCTACATTCTCAATGGAGAATCTATAGAACAAGTAAAATATTTCAGCTATTTAAGGTATATTGTTTAGTAAAGATGGCAAATTGAATTTGGAAATAGACAACAGAATAAGCAAAGCAGGTATGGTCGGATGCCAGTTGAATAAATTTATATGGAATAAGAGAGAAATTAATCAAAACGCTAAACTCACAGTACATAGGACAGTGTTGAAACCAATTTAAACTTATGAATCCAGGAGCTGGGTTAGAAATAAAACACTTGATAAAAGATTAGAGCTCATAGATATGAAAGCCCTGAGAAAGATTAGAGGAGTGAGCAGATGGCATCAGGCAGAATCATATTAAAAATGAAGATATTAGGAAGGTGCTTGACATTGTTTGCATTCAGGAATATGTGAACAGAACTAATTTGGGGGGGGGGGGGTATTGCCAGTTAAACGGAATAGAAATGGGAAAAGTTCACAAAAACTTCTTTTTTTTTTTTTTTTTTGTCAGAATGGCAGGAAAAAGATCCAGAGGATGACCACAATCTTAATGACCCCACAGCCATGAAACATTAAATACATTCCTAAGCTACTTGAACCAGCAACACAAATGTATCCAAATTACCATTGAGATTGAAAACAATAACTCTCTTCCTTTTCTAGACACACTTGTCATGTCTTCTCTAAGTCTGCCACAAACTTATATGCATAGGCCAATACATACACAAAAATTCATACCACCATCCAACACAAAAAATGGGTGTCATCAGCACCCTCAAATATAGAGCTCTAACAATTTGCTCCAATGAGTAGGTGCTAAAGAAAGAATATGAAATTATTAGCCAAACATTTATAAAAAATAGCTACAACAAAAAAAAACAGTTCACGTGATTCTCCACAATAATCCCATTAAAAGCAAAAAAGATTACAAGAATGCCACACCTATAACCATACATTAGGGGAATATCAGAAAAAATAGATAGAACACTACATAAATACAACATTAAGGCAACTTTCAAACCTCCAGCAAAATTAAAGAGTATATTCAGCTCATCCAAAGATCCCCTTCCCTACTTGCAACCTATCTACATAGTGGAAACAGGGCACATCATTACTTATAATAACGGAATTAACTCATGTAAATTATTCTTTATTCGTAGAATTTTCACCTGAGTATCACAGGCATCATCAGTACAGGGACAAAGGCTAATTAAACAATAACTGTTATATTCACAAAGTGCCACCTAAGTAGCTAAGGTTAAATTTCCTAAATTTATTTTTAAAAAAAATGTTTTTTTTTTAATATATATAAATATGTATATGTGTATACAATTACAAGTTAGGAAAGATTTGCTGATTTATAAAGTACTATCTCCCATAAGGGGGAAAGACGTAGACCATCGGATATGTTTAGATTAGGGGAGTGAGTAACATTTCACATGTTTCTTTGTAAAGCTGTTCCATTAGGAACCAACTTTTGTGAATGACTTTTGTCTTCTTCCACTGAACTCTGTCTGGTGTTGATGGCATGCTCTGCAAGTCCAGACTGTTCAGGTTCAAGGTACTGGATATACGACTTGTGTTCTTCTAACCGGATCAGAGCAGATCTTCCTGTTTGTCCGAAATATGATAACCCACAAGAGCAGGGAATCTGGTAGACACCTGGATAGCTAAAATGTGGGAGCTTCCCAAGAAAAGACGAACACAAATGCCACATTAAATTCCTCCGCTATGGTAAAACATGCCTGTCAGACCATGCACTTCAAGCATGTCACAGAATCAACTGGAAAGGCACTTTCCTTGAACTTTCTTTCGTTTGAAAGAAAGTTCAAGGAAGCTTGTGAGATGCTGAAACATCATCCGAAATCTCAACAA
Organism: Typopeltis vanoorti; assembly: GCF_054136105.1. Lineage (NCBI taxonomy): Eukaryota > Metazoa > Arthropoda > Arachnida > Uropygi > Thelyphonidae > Typopeltis > Typopeltis vanoorti. The sequence continues at coordinate 14,768,015 of NC_143569.1, forward strand.
GAATGATGGATTAGTAATTCCAAGAATCTGGAAGACCCATCTGCAATCTATGCAGCATCCAGAACATGATGGCAGAACCCCAACACAGGAAAACCCTAATATAAGAGGACTGTAGATGTGTTTAATATAGTTCCATTATAAAACTTTTTATATTTTATTTATTTATTTTTTATCTGTGTATTATTATACTTATTATATGTATAAAAATTTATTTTATTCTGCTAATTTATATTTGTGTATAAATTTTTATTATTTTTTTTTCACCAGAGGTCAGGCTAGGGTAAACAATTAACAAACCATTTAGATTTATCTTACTTTTGTGTAGTGAAATGTAGCTTGTGTCTTGTGCATATATATGTTTTCCTGATGATGACTTCAATACAGGGGTAGAAACATCTTATTTAGACGTTTCTTCACTACCTGGAAACCCATCAGATAGTGAAAATGCCAAAACGTGAAACAACATTATTAAATAACATCTTAGAGTGTTATTTTCATGCTTATAAGTAAAGTGATTACTCCAACATGTTTTTTTCTTGTCTCCATAAATTCTTCACAATTAATACTGACCACCATGTAACATTGAAGAAAGAATTGCCACAATCTAGATCGATTTGAGACAGTAAGATGTGGCTTAGATGACCAGACTATTAGATAGATATGACAATATTGGAGTGCTGACAAGTAATAGACAAATTTGGAGGAAAATTGTTGTTAGACTATTAGTAGTAAATTTAATCATGTACTGCCATAGTAGCCTGTACATCCAGTGAGGAAAAAATATATCAGAAAATTGATGAAGATTCTTCAAGTTGAGGATGCAAAAAGGATGGAATGTGAATGAATGCTTTGAAACATGATAAATTTGGCATTAGAGGAAGTGAAAGAATTGTTTAAAGTATTGAAAAACAAAGCTGAGAGCGAGTTTTTTTTATTTTATATATAATATATTGTCCCCACACATCAGCTCACATGACCTATAACATAAATATCACTATGCATGAGCAAGAGTGTAAGGAGTAGATGGAATTGAAAGAAGGTGAGAAGTTAGTTCAGTAAGTTTGGAGTTGAATTGTATATATCTATATATATATGCGGACTAGTAATGCTGATTGGTTCTTATGTGATTACATGAAAGAGAAGAATAATATTGGCCAGTGTGGTGGAGCAATGTCCATGAAAGCACCTATAAAAAATGACGTGATGCAGAAATAGAGCATCTATGAGAAAGTAACCAGAGAGAGTGAGAGTCTATGAGAAAGGGGTCATCTATTCCCAAATGTGAGAATATTATTCTCTGAGAAGAATCAGAATGTTCTCAAAAGTACAAGGGAGTGAAGTATATATATATATATATATATTTTTTTTTTTTTTCTGGATAATAAGATATAACTCTATTTTGATATTGAAATTGACTAGATTGGCTGGATAATGGGTGTTAATTCTAGAACACAATTCTTGAGCACAAATGGGGGATACCATCAGAGCTAGGAGACTAAGTATCAAAATTAACGAGGATTTGAGGTCTTGCTGGTGAAAAGGATCTGATGTTGAGTTGGGAAAGCAGAAACAGGTAATCAGAATGGAAAGCAGCATAGAAATCCCAGAAGTTATCCCATCTGGCACTGTTGTAGTGCCATTGAGTATGAGGCTGAGATTGGCTGGAAATAAAATGTTTCCTTTTCTGTAGAAAAGGAGATGTGGATGAGGTAATGATCACAGTTGCCAAGAGGAGAGAGAGAGGAAAAAAAACACATTTACATTATGTTTGGAAAGAGAACTGGTTAAGAAAAGTCCAGAGTGTTGGAAGAATGATAAGGATAATTTGGTATTCTGGTTGATAAGTTGACAATTTGTTTTATATCGTGACCGATAGAAAATGATTCAGTTTGATCTATGAAATTAGAGGAGGAGCCATTGTGTGAAACCTGCTGAAGGGTGAGGAATATATTGGCAAAATATGAAAACCTTAAAATTTTCTGAGATGACTGAAATGAGAAGAAATAGGGAGGTGTTGAGCATTCTTAATGAGTAGATGTTTGGAATTATGGCTGAGCATCTGACTAGTATTCTATGTTTTCAACCAGTGTGCCTGTTTTGTAGAATGAAATACTGGAGTTTCCAATTATCAAAACCATGTCACCTCCATATAAATACTGACTGACTTATTTCAGTTGAAAAGCACATATAAAAGTTCTTCACATGCTATACATGATTCAAACTTAGGTCTTTCTAGCTAAATGACAACTGATCTACAGTGCAGAGGCTCCTTAATAAGTAAAGGAATAGCTTTCATGAGTGGTGGTAGGAGATCAGTGGCTTTGAGGTTATTAAGGTGATGTGTAAGCAGACAGGATTAAATATATGACATGATGTTGTTATAAGCCTGAGGTATGATGTAATTATAAACACTGGTGTTATTTAGATGTCATGTAATTATTGGAAGATTGAGCATAGAAAAAAGAAACGAATTATTAACTTCATTAATATAGTTAGATGTTTCTTCTGGAGTTTAATTTCAGTGTATACAGAAGAATTGGAAAAATATAATTTTCTCAAACACAGCCACTTTTCTTAATTCATTTCTTATATATTCTTATATTTTTATAGACAGACATTCTGATCAATCAATTGTCCAAGTTTTATGTAAATATAAAAATATTTGCAAGTCACACTTATAGGTTAAATAATCATTGTTATGTAGGTGGATGGTGATTCATTAACTGGGATCTGTTTTGTTGGTTTTGTCAGCCCGGGTATGAGAGCAGGATTTGTGTTGGCTCCCATTGCAGCAGCTTTATTAGCTGGAAGTTTCTTCCTCATTAAAGGTAATAAATACTGCCTTATTATTAATATCTGTGCATAATAAAACTGTTAGGTAATGTTAATTCAGACACCAAAACTTGAGTAGCTGTTGTTCCATTAGATAACACTGAACTATTATCTGCTATAACTTTTTAACTTAACAAAATATTATCATACTTTCATGGATTTAGAATTACAATGGGCTGTTCTCAGAAGTCATTGTTGATTCTCTTTAGAGGATATTCTGGTTTTCTGTTTCATCATGTATTGTAATTTAATACTTGTTTTGGTAATCTTTCTGTTTTCATTCTTTCAATGTATTCCATCCATTTATGTTTATATTTCTTTAGTTTTTCTATTACTGATTCCTGGTTTAGTTCTTTCACAATTTCTTCATTTCTTTTGTGATCAAATAGAGTGTACTTTGCAGTTTTCCTCAACTTAACAAAATAAAATTAATAATTACTGTCCTCCATCTTCACTGTCAGCATTTAACAGTTGTAGAAATAATTGTTAGTATGGAAAAAAGCAAAATACAATAAAAAAAATCACAATTGAACAGTTTCATTGGAAGATCTGTGTGCTATCACTAATTAATTCAATTTTGGATTAAAAAAAAAAACTAGTTTGTGCTATCACCAGTTATTTTTAACTCTTGCCATTTAGGGATACACTTTTCCTAAAAACAGACAAACAAACTAAAACTGACTAATTCTGTGAGCCAAATACCAAAAATTACAAAACTGAAAAAAACAATTTACAGAGTACAAAATATTTTTATTTTTATGAGATATTTTCAGTTTGAAAATAAGACAGAATTATGTTTGGTTGTTTAGCACTGAAAGAACATCCTCATCCCACTGTTACCTGTAGAAGAATAGCAAAGATAAAGGTATTAATTTTGGAAGATCTTGAAGCTTTGAATGATTATGCAGTTCAAGGTTTAGCAAATGAAGAAGACGAATGGAATTTACTGATATCATTGAAGCTGTAGGTAGGATTTGAAGTGCGATAGAAGTCATTTATATTCAGGGGGAAGAAAGTAGATGAACTTTCAGCTATGGAGATTCTAGCACTGGTGGAGAAATCTGAGAATAGGATTTCCCAACATATAGTGAATGACTAGAGAGTAAGCTGGTGACCCACTTGCAAAGCATAGAGGACATACTAAGATGTTGAAAGTTTTTCACTTGGTTATATTATAAATTAACGATACCAAGAAATTATATACTTGGTTTAATCCATTATCCAAGTGTAAGCAAAGTTTGCACCTTGAAGTATCTTTCAGGACTGGGGCAAAGGTGGTATAACTTCTCGTCACTTGTATCCCATAATGCACACATCTCCTTGCAGGCATGTATAATGCTATGCATTAAGGGAAGGGTCACTACTCAGACCTATATAATCAAGTGAAAAACTTTCAACAACTATATTCTAATCCAGAGTATTTTTAATAATAAGGGGCGACACATTTTAGCAACTGGTATATGGAAATATGACTTCTCCATTACTTCCACCTTAGTTTCACCACCTCTGGGTCTGGCTCCCACTGATGAGACCTCAATAAAGGTCGAAACCAGTCTGGATAGTGAGCCCTCCCTTAATGCATATCGGTCGATTGGTAGAGCCTCTGCTACTAATGGCTCAGTTAAGTAAGTTTGAGCACGGTTAGTAGTTGGAAGGGGACAATCATTCGATGCTGTTGGCATACTCTCCGTCGATGAGTCTTTGGACTCCCTGGAGGTGTCAAATAATAATAATTATACATGTCTGCAAGGAGATGTGCTTTGCATTATGGGATACTGAGGCAAATGATGAGAAGTTATACCACTTTTGCCACGAATTGCCCCTGTCCTGAAAGATACTTCAGGTGCAAACTTTGTTTGCTTACACTTGGATAATGTATTAAACCAAGTATATAATTTCTTGATATCTTTAATTTATAATTTTTGACATACTAAGATATTAGTTTGGTGAACAGTCATATCAGACCCAATCATATGCCCTAGAAATGGTAATAGCAACCACATGAGTTTTTAGATGTTTCTGTGACTTGTGTCCAAAGATGGGTGGTGATTGCTAGGAGATTGGTTATGGATGAAAGGTGGCAAGATTGCTGGCCCCTACTTAGCTGGTGATTCTCCAGGTAATGAAGTTGTGTTGATGACTTTCTCTATAATTTTAAAGAAAACTAAAATAGTTGCAATGAGACAGTAGTTTGGCTGACTTTTATTACTTTTTTTTTTGACTGGGTTTGCATGTAGGCTTGTTTCCATGCTGTAAGATAGATGATGTACAACTAAGAAAGATTGAAATTGATAACAAAAGATAGGGGTTAATTCTATAACACAATTTTTAGCACAGAAGGAAGAATATTATTGGAATATGATGTTAGTATCCATGCTATTCAGGATTGCAGCATTTCTTTTTGATGAAAGACTAAAGGAGGTATTGAATGAGCTGTTGTTGCTGCTCCTTGTAATATGGAAACTAATTGCCATAGTCACATGGGCAGGAGTTGGAGGAGATAAATGATGCCAAACATTAGAAATATTATCTATGAAAACTAATATGAATTTGCTCAACATGGTAATGACATCATTAGATAAATAAGGAAAGCATAGTTGCTATTGAAGTTGATTGGAGACAAGGCTCTGTCTGATAGAAAATTATTTATCAAGAATTACTTTTTAGGAGACATAATAAGTGGCATTCATCATACTCTTCTCTTAATATGTTATTGTGCAACCTTCATATTAATGATTTGAAGGAGATATGCTTACGGATAAGAGCCTCAATAGTTAACTAGGTATTAAAAATTTTTTGGTTTTGATTAGAAAGATCTGTATTCAAATTCTATCCGGGACTTAAAAAACGTTTTTATAGTTTTTCAGCTGAAGGTGAGTTAGTTTGTCTATATGGATGGTGGCAGGATTTTCCTCCCAGAAACTGAGGTTTTTCATCCTGTGCAAACAAGTAAACTTACCACAAAAACAAAACAAAAAAAATGCAATGTAATGTACATACATAATACAAGGCCTCCTTAGCCTTTAGAAGCTTGTTGTAATTTCATTATACAGACTTCAGGAAGAATGAACCAGACTGGCAGGATGTATTTTTGAGATTGTGCTTGTTTTATGTCTCTAAAAACAATTTTGTCCTTTGGAATTTGGAAACAAAACTTTGTATTCTATCAGTATGTTTGTGTTGAAAATAATTCCTGATATTTACTTTTTTTTGAAATAAACTTACATAGACAATTTTTGTCATCTGCTGTGAATCCATTCTGCTTACCAAATGAAAAATGGTTTGAATAAAAAAAAGCCTATTTAGCATCCTCCAGAGCAAGGTTTCTTGAGGAATAATGTAAAATTTTAGAATAAAATTCAAAGAAAATACTCATTTTTGGTTTGGTGCAGTACAGTTTTTTATTGTCATTCCCACCTTTGAAAATTTGGAGAGCCATAACACTTTTTAGTACTGTGAATGAGCTTGTGGTTAGAATTGGTAGAATTTGGCCAGGATGTAATAGAATAATCAAAAGCTGTTATGTTGTGAAGCCCAGCTGAATAAATTTATATGGAATAAGAGAGAAATTAGCCAACACACTAAACTTAACAGTATACAAGATAACATTCAAACCAGTTTTAACATATGGATCTGAGAGTTGGGTGAGAAATAAAACAGTTCATCAAAGACTGGAAACCACAGATATGAGTCCTGAAAAAAATTACTAGAGTGAAATGGCATCAGTGGTAGAATCATATAAAAAAATGAAGATATTAAGAAAGAACTGAATATTGTTAATTAATAACTTAACATGTATAAAACTAACAGTAATAACTTTAATGAATTAAAGGTACAAATATTTCGTACTGAAAGTAACAGTACATCATTAGTGTAGAACAAACAGTTAAAGGAATGGAATACAAAGTACAGAACAGTCGGTGGATTACCAATTGTTGTGCATGCCAGAAGATTAATATTTATAAAATATTATTAAATAATTCTTAAAAACTATTTGAACTAAAGATTTGAATATTGTTAATATTCAAGAATGTGTGAGCAGAGCTAATGTAAAGTAGTACACTTAAACAGAATGCACACTTTTGCATTTAAAAAATCTCCATCCACATAAACACTTGAAAACATTTTTGAATTTCTCAAGACATATGGAGATATTTGTTCCCCCTGTTCTTAAGAAAAATCCCACAAAGTATTGCCATGTGTATCCATTATGCTGTCTGGAGGAAAAATATTTGCACATTTGCCTATAACAGAAGAAATCTAGAAACTTTTGTGTTGCATGGTCATTCTTTCTATGGATAGTGAAAATAGTAAGAAATTCTCATGACCATTAATTATAAAAATTGCATAAAATTATCAGGAAAGAGAGACAATTCAACCAATCCTCAAATAATGAAGCCCCATTGTGTAATAGAATACAATAAAAATACAGTCAGACATAATGTGCAGTTCTGCTGAATTTTTTTTAGAACTTCAAGTAGTACAGAAAGTTCTATTTTTACCTCCTGCACATAACAATTTTAAATTCTCAGACATGGTAAAAAGTAAATACAGAGAAAAACATATTTGCTGATTTTCAACTGACTTTCAAAAGTGAAATTTTTTAAATCTTCCATACACCAAGAACTAAAATGGGATGTGTATCACATGGTGACCAACTCCCCAGATTGAAAGGAAGGTCCTTTTCAATACTTGTTCCTCCTATTCTTAAGAAAAATCCTGCTATGTGTGTCCAAACATCTCATTTGAAGGGAAGCAAATGGAGAGGCAGGCAGGGGAGGGGGCGGATATGTGGAACAAATGTTGGATTTCTTGCGTTTGATTATATATGTGTCATAATATATTTATATTATGACACATATGTTATTGTATTTTTATACAGTATTGTGTAAAAATTCTGAACAAGAGATTTTCATTAAAACAATTTGTGTCGCAATTTTCATTAAACTTCAACTGGAGAGGGGGGGGGAACCTAAAGTGTTGCATGTGATTTTTTAATTATTATTATAAAAGAAAATATGATATAGCCTAACTCTTCAGCATGGAGAGTTAGGCTAGCTTTTATATTTCCAGCAGTGAAAGGATTAATTTTATTTCAAAGTTAAGGCATAATGCAGAATCAAGGGAGTCATTTACTATAACTGACAGGATTGCATACATAGAAAGGAACTAAATACTTCCTGACAGCTATTGTGTTTCCCCGAAAATAAGAGTTTAACCGGAAAATAAGCCCTAGCATGATTTTTCAGGATGCTCGTAATATAAGCCCTACCCCAAAAATAAGCCCCAGTTAAGATCGTCAGCCAGACCGATGCATTTATTACCTCCATTGCAACACACGACGGATGTATTGAATTATAAAATAATAATATTAATATATAATTAAATATAAATAAATAATATTATTGACATTAATACTTAAAATAAATGATAATATAAATTATAATTAAGATAAATGTAGATTGTTGTACATGAAAAAATAAGACATCCCCTGAAAATAAGCCCTAATACGTCTTTTGGAGCAAAAATTAATATAAGACTCAGTCTTATTTTTGGGGAAATATGATATTATTAAATTATTTAATTATTAAATAGTATATAAAAATTCTAAGTCCAAACTTATAGCACATTAATTTCATCACAAAACCAACAGCACTGCTTTATTACTCTCCACTAATGCGTTTGTGTTGGAGCATAGCCAGAAAGTTTTAAATGTCTCTTCATTTTTTTCTTTATTCATATTCAATTCAGACATCAAGAAGAAGTAAACAAACTTTATTTTAACAAAATAATTGGTGAATTAAATGAAATTAATGTAGAATGTCTTGTTGTAAAGTATAACAAGAATCTTTGTCTTTAAGATCTTGAAATATACAATTTCAAGATCTTAAAGACAAATAAGACAAATTAAAGACATTTAACAAAATCATTAAAGACAAATATCTCTGAGAGGGTCTTTAGAATACTAAAATTGTATAAATGGAACCTTATATGGTGCATATATCCTTATACTTGTGTAGCAGTTAGAATTCAAGGATCTGTAGGAAGATAATAAAATGGGGATAAGAAAAGATTATATATATTATCTTCTCTGTTTATAATCCATTGTTCATATTATAGCTCCATAGTATCAGTAATATTCTAAAAGAAATTTATTATAGAAACCTTTCTTTGACAAAGTAGTCCCTACAGGGTTCACTGTATTATACTTCTGTACTTTCCCCACACTATGCAGGTAATATTATTATTATTACAGAAGACCCCTAGGGAGTCAGGGACTCATCAAAGGAGGCCATGAATCACTCACACCACCCATCATAACTTCCCTTGAATTCATTCACATTATCTGCATTCATCACCTGTAAAGAAAAGCCATTCAAATCATGCACTGTTCTGTGAGATAAAAATCTAGTACTCATACCTTTCTTTGACTGCATTCATTCTCATATTCCATATATGACTTCTTGTCTTCTCCCTGCTCTCCATCAAATGAAAAATTTCATTTACTGGTATCTTGTTATTACCCATTTAGCAGTTTGTTGGTCTATTGCACTATTGCTGTTTCTCCTGTTTACTAGTGTCCACAGTTCCACAAATTTTCATTCTATTCTCATAATCTACATTTTGCAGTCCCAATATCATGTTTGTCATTTTCCTATCACTCAAACCAGATATGCACACATGTTCAGATGAAGCTGTATTCCTTATAAAGAGGCAAAACAACTTCCATAGCTCTACATACCACAGCTTAGAGGAGAACTGCAATGGTCACAATCTTTGCTAGACAGCCTCTGAGCATCAACTTCCTCTCTCCTAAAACTCCAAGACGAAAGTTTTTTTATAGCATAATCTCACCATTATAATTTCCCATTGGATATGACAAGACTACATTTACTAACATTGAGCTAATAGCCATTTTTGCATGCCCTCAATTCAGTTGTATTCAAATCATTCTGCAAGTACTTCATGTCACTTGCATTCCTAATTATGCTGCTTATCTTTGCATCATTAGCAAATAGCTGTATGTCTCCTGTTAAATCCTCCCCAATGTCATTAATGTAAAGATGGAATAACAATGGACCAAGGACTGATCTCTGGATACACTATCATCTTAAATCTTGCAGATTCACATTCCCCATTATATCACTTTTTGATGTATCATTCAGTCATCCCCTTATCCAAGCTAATAGATTATAAACTAATCCTATATCATCCAACTTATGCAACAGCCTTTCATGCAATATCCTGTCAAAAGCTTCCAATTCCAAAAGTGTCATGGTGTATTTTCACCTTTCATCTGAGTTAGACGAGGGGGAATTGTCATTCCCCTTGTCTAACTCAGCTGTAACATTACTATAAAATGTGAGCAGGTTACTCAAACATGACTTTCCTTTCATAAATCCATGCCATTTATTGCAAAGTATAGATTCTCTGTGAACCTATTGCTGTATGTAGGCTCTTACCAACTTTTCCAAAATCTTCACCACCACTCCAGAGATACCAATAGGTTGATAGTTAGACACACATCAGCCTTTGCACCACCCTTGTGCGATGGAATTATAAATTCTTTCCACTCCTGTGAAATCTTCCCTGTGCTGAGACTCATATTAGACAGCCAGGCCAAAGGCACAGCTGGTTTAGGAGCACATTCTTTTAGCATCTGTACTAATATCTTCAGTTCCTATTGTCAAATTCTTATTTAGTTTATGCAACAATTCCTGGTACCTCCTCCCCATACACATGAATTTCTTTTTCCAGTGTCATTCAGTCAAGTTCTTCTTTCACATTCATTTTTTTTTTTTTACTTGCAGTATAACAATAGAATTCTTTTGTGTTGTCTGTTTGCAGAGCCAGTTTCTTTGCATACTATAAATTAAAGATGCCAAGAAGTTATATTCTTGGTTTAATCCTTTATCCAAGTGTAAGCAAACATATCTTGTGTGTGAAGTATCTTCACCACTGGATTATGACTTCACATCAATTACTTTACCGTTCCATAATTCAAAGCACACGCATCCTCGTGTGTGTGCACATGTGTATAATGTTAGGGCCACTATCTTCTTGACTGGTTTTGACATTTGAAAACTTCTTTTCATACTCACACTTACTTCTAACTATTCTGGTCTGTATGTTATAATTTTCTTAACTGACATCATCTTTATGTGCTATGTGCTCCTTCTACGTTATTTTTTTCATAAGAACTGTTGCTTAAAAGATTGCACATCTATTTCACTCCCTCCCAATTTGTTATTTGAACCGTTGGGACATTCCAATATTGCATCATTGATGTATTTTTTAATATTTCCCATGCAGTATTATTATTAACACCAGGCCTCCATGGAATCAAAAGCCTCATTGCAAGAGGCACACACACACAAAACTCATCAAACAGTGCTTTAAACTCATTCAATATATCTGCATTTACTACAATGTCAGGCAATGCATTGAACTCAACCACTCTCTATGCAAAGAACCTGCTCCTTATTCCCCTGCTCACATCCTCCTTATACAGCTTCTTATGTTCCCTTGTTCTACCTCCTTCCATTCTGCCAGTATAGGATCAGTCCTAGTATTCTCCTCAATAAATCATAATTTCCTGCTTTGTGGTTCAGCACATAACCTTTCTGAATGAAACATTCATACATACACTTATTCATTTCTCAGGCTGGTACAGCCTCATTGTCACTAACTCCAGGCAGAAAAGTCATGTCATTAAATGAAGTCCCTTCTGACACTATAATCTGGTGTGATATTCTTTGAAATTGAGTTCCTTCTGTTACGTGCTGCTTAAGGAAGTTGTCTCGCAATAGCTTAATAAATTTTTCTCTTCATTCTTCTTATGAGCATTTCATTGCTCCCTAATCAATGATTGGATAATTAAAATCTAAATGATTAATCATTTAATTTCCATTAAGTTTGATACCAACAACTTGAACTTACAATTACTAAAAGAAAGGACAATAAGCCGAGTGGGATGGAGAGCCTTTGTTCACAAGATCACCAAGAGTTGAAATGATTGGATGGCACATAACAACAACATACATCCATTAAGTTTATTTTTCAATGCATTTCATCACCAGCAAATGATTCACTAGGTTGTTAGACTCCACTCAAACCAAATAGCTTTAAATTCACTGCTATGCAGAAAATTTTTATTAATAATGCCATCATAATTGTCTACTCTATCTGGAATTAAATCAGTTGATATCTTTAGCATCACACACCCCTTCTTTCCTATTTTATCTATTCTTTCTAAACATACTGTACATTTTACACTTGTTACCGGTTAGTAGATCTGTCTCTGAGAATTAAATCTTACTCATAAATACAGTCTGAGGCTCCAAAGTATTCACCAAGGCAACAAACTCTACCACTTTGTTCCTGATGTTCTTGATACTTCTAGCATTTGTGTACAGACATAATAAGTTGCTTCCATGCTTTTTTGTATGCATACCTTTGTAGTCTGCATGACCCATTTGGACAGTTTTTCAGATCCCTGTTCATATCTAATGCTTCATCATACAGACATCCTTGTACATACTTAGTGTACAAGGATGTCTTGTACACTAAGTGTGTATAAGAAGAGAAGGTCGCAATCATTCTTTCAATACAATCACCTCCATGATTAAGCATATTCATATTATTAATATAGCTGCATAGCTTGTCGCTATTATACATAGATTCTTACCATTCTTTCTATTGTTATCTAGTTTTCCTGACTCCCCATATTATGTCTCATACTAGTAAATAATTTCTCCCAACTCTTGATATCGAACATATTCAGTTTCGGACAACTTCTCTTATATATAAATCCATTCTCCCTTGAAACTCATTCTTCATATCCCAAAAACTCGCAACGGGTCATTTACAAATTAATTGTCTCGTTCTATATTTAGTCAAGTATTTTTAAGGATCTTTTAGAGACACAACCCTCCAAGAACAGTGTTCATTGGTTGGACATATTTGTAGCTTGTACAGGATATAGCTGTTCAGAGTAAAAGAGAAATCTGATTTTTTTTTTTTTTTTTTCCCAGATGATGAGGAAGCAGTAGTTGTAATGTGCTTATTGTCGAGAGAGAGAAAGAGAGAGAGATCTCAACTTGTCTAAAGATTTGTGTGTTATTGAGAGTAAGATTGACTGCAAGAAATTATTATTATTTATGTATTTTTTGGGGAGATAAGGAAGAATTGTGGTTTGCTAATATTGAAACTGACGAGGTTGTCTGAACCCTTTTGAAGAATGGTTTAGAGATCAGAATTTAGGATAGAAGAGATGGCTGTTTTGGAGGTTGTGATTTTCATTGTATTGCATTAATTGTTGAATGAGAAGTGCAGTGTGCTGTCATCAGCAAAGGTGTGTTGTAGTCAACTGGAGTAGGTCACTGATAAATAAAAAGAATGGATGGAAAAAAAATAGCCCTGTAAACAAGTTGCCATCCATTCCACATAGCATGCATCTAGTCAGAAAGTTAGCAGTCTAGTTGCAGAAGTCAGATGATAAGCCATATGATTGGAGCTTACTTAACAGACCCTGTCAAAAATGGAGATATCAAAAGCAACCACCTGAGTCCCACCAAATTTTTCCATGGTTTTGTTCACAGATGGGTGACAAAGGTAAGCAGATCCCTGTTGATCGACAGTAGTGAAATCCATGACAGCATGAATTTCACTACTTATTTATTAGTTTGAATACTTTCAAGGTAGTATAGGAGCTGAATGTTGATGATTCTCTCTATTACTTTAGTGAGAACAAGTTAAGAGAAATTGGGCAGTAGTTGGATGATAAAGATTTGTCACCCTTCTTAATAATAGGCTTCACATGGGCTGATTTGCATTCTGCAGAATAGATGTTGTTGTCAAGTCCATTGAAGAGCTTCTAGATATGACATGGGCCTGTAGACCTGCTTTGGCAATCTGTTGAACTTTGATGGAGTAGAACTTTTCAATTTTCTGTAGAGCAGTGGCAATTGCTGGACAGGAATAGATATGGGTAGGTGTTAGTTCAACTCCTGGACAGTTTTTGCATATTTCATAGCTTCTGGTACCATCTGGATGAATTTCTTTAAATTCATGTCTTTAAAATGTTCCTTCCTTAGTCTGATTATGTTTATTTCTCTATTTTCATTAATTTCACTGATTTCATTCTCCTTGATAGTTTGTTTTACCAATCTTATTTTTGCAACAGATTAGCATCAGTTGGTGATAGTGAATGTAATTTTTGAGGTATTGAGGTATTTTGCTTCTTTGGCTAGTCAGTCTGCTTTCTCATTGCCAATGGATACCAGCCCGTTTATGCGGGCTGGTATCCTTTGCAATGTACAGTTCTTATTTTTCAAATTTAAAGTTGTTAGTTGCTCATGAATTATCTGTGTGAGTTTTGTTTTTCCATTTTTTTAATGCCTCAAGTGCAGATTTTGAGTCACTCTAGATGGTTATTCCTTCTTTAATGTTTATTACTGGATTAGACAGAACTTGAGAGCTACTTATATGGCTGTTAATTCACAAGTGAAGTTTGAAGCTATTTTGCCATCTGTGGTTTTGATTTGCATTTCCTCGCCTCCAGGTAGAGTTAGAAAAATTCCTGATCCTCCTTGGTTGAGTGCTTCATCAGATGATCCATTAATATAGGCAGTGACATGGTTTAGATTATTTAAGTGATGTATAGTGTCAAGTCCTTTTCTTTTATTTTCATACTGTGAATCCTTTTTTGAACAGGATTCTAGAAGATTTAAGTTAATCATTGTGTTTTTTGGTAGTATAGTGGAAAAGAATGGCTGTTTGCTTATTTCAATGGACAGGTGCTCCAAGTCGATCCGTTTTCTAATTTCATGATCATATTGTAAATTAGATGATCTTTTTAGTTTTGATTTTCCTGTCCAGGCATCGAAAGTCCCAAGTGAGAGGTGATCCTGTTGTTGGCTCCTAATTCTGTTAGTGAATTTAACTGTGGTGAGTTTTCTTCTGTCTTCTAGTATGTGAAGCCCACACTCTTGTTGAGTTTTTAAATTATTTGTGGATGAGACTGGACCTATAATTTTTATAATTATAATAATTTTTACTACTCTTGATTGTACTCTGTCAAGTTTTTCTTTTGAGCTATTAGAAGCTGGAGCCCAGATTCACGAGGCATATTCCTTAGAGGGAGTGCCGTATATAGAGTTTTGAGTGTCTTTGGTTTTGCACCCCATTTTGTTCCACAAAGCCTTTTTAAGAGCTTTATTAGATATATTTGTAATATGAGTTGTAAATCTCAGTATCTCAGATTATTATCTAAATTTGATTTGGGGGTTGTAATTGTGTCTATTTTTTCTATCAGTAGAGAAGATACTCAGTTTTGTTTTTATGGGTTTATCTGTAATTTAAGTTCCTTTGCCCATCTTTCTAAGCCTTTTATCGAATTTTTTAGGACTTTTTCAGATTCTTGAGGATTGCTGCTTGTGTGCCAGATTGCTATATCATCTGCATAACATGCTATTTTTGTGTCATTTATTATGTGAGGATGAATATTGTTCATATAGATGAGAAATAGGAGTGGGCTTAAAACTGAACCTTGTGGGACTCCAGCCCAAGTTCAATGCATGTTGGAATTAGTTCCATTAACTTTTACTTTCATTTTTCTTCCTTTCATGAAATCTGAAATCCAAATTAATGTGTTCCCCCTTATTCCAGTATCGTATACAATTTTTATTAATTTTTGTCTCCAAGCACGATCAAAGGCAGCTGTAAGATCCAAGAAGATTGCTGTTGTCTTCTTTGGTGGTTTTTCTTGAAAGCCATCTATGATTGATTGGCAAAGATAAAATAATTGATTTTCTGTACTGTGTTGAGACCTGTATGCAGTTTGGTAAAAGTTGATCTTGTTATTTTCTAAGAGCCAATTCATAAGTCTAGTATGTATTATTCTTTCATTTAGTTTACAGAGAGTACTAGTCAAAGCTATTGGTCTGTAGTATTTACAGTCACTAGAGTGTTTGTTAGATTTTAGTAAGGGTATGATGATTGATGTTTTCCAGATTTTTGGCAGTATACCTGTATTCTAGGAAATGTTAAATATCTTCAGAAGTTTTTGGCTATTTCTCTCATGTTTTTAATCATATGTCCAAATATAAGATCAATTCCAGGTGATTTGTCATGGTCGATTTGATTAATTGCTGTTTCTAATTCTGTCATTTGAGGTCCTGAGTATGTCTGAGTAAGGTCTGTCTTTGATTTGAAGCTTCAGATTTTGATTTAGTTTTGTTTCTTGTAAACATGCAACGTGGATGTTATTTTTATATAAAATGTTCTTATTTGTTATTTTTAACAAAAACAACAAATTTCCTTGAAACATGTGAAACACTGCAAAATCATCTGAACCTTAACTGCTCAGACTGTGTTTTAGTCTCTAAGTTTTGGGAAGTGATTACTTTAATTGTTCATAATGTTTTTTTTTTTTTAAATAATTATTTTTTATCTACACAACTTTTACAATTGTTCCTTTGAATAATATAATTATATACTTCAGCTGCAACTGAGACATAAGCTACTATGCTTTGACTCATGTTTTGATGCAGTCATCGGTTCGGTCTCCCTGATGATGTTCACCTAATGTTGGATAAAATATACTCATTTCACAATGCTCACTATTGCTTGAAGAAAATAACTAATAAGAATAATAACCATTGATATTTTATAGTAAAGTCCAAAACATCATGGTCTTCTGCTGACAAGAAATAATTATAAAGCAGAAAATTTGAGACCATTTGAGAGAGATTACACTGAGGACAGTAAACAAAGTAACTGACCATGCAAGGTCAGTTACTTTGTTTTTAAATATTTTAAAATAAATATTTAGATAAATTTCAAAAATATTTTAAATAAATACTGTATTTAAATATTTAAACAATATTTAAATTTCTGCTGCTAAACTTACAAGGTTTAGCAGCAGAAAATTAATGAGATTTTTTTTATTGTGACAATTGGCATTACTATTGCATTGACGATGATATAGTAGTATGTTAGAGTGATTCTCACTCTTTCCATCAGTACCAGTTTCTCATTGATAGGGTTAAACATTTGTTGAGATGTGTTTTTAGTAAGTGTATGTCTGGTGTGTTCATCACAAAAATGGAGAAGCAAAATCTTGAGCAATGCTGTGTGATTAAATTTTGTGTTGAACTGAATGCCAGTGCTACCAAAATGTTCCGTAAAATTAAGCAGGCATATGGTAATGATTATTTATCTCATGCTGAAGTGTTTAAATGGCACAAGATGTTTTTGAAGGGGAGAGAAACACAAGCAAGACCAAAACGAAAACCACAATTGTCATCTTTTTTGATAGCCATGGCATGGTCCACTGAGAATTTGTACCTCCTGGAGCAACTGTCAGCCAAATTTACTACCAAGAAATCCTTGAATGGTTGCAGAAATGTGTCTTACAGGTGCATCCAGAGATTGCAAATGATTAGATCTTGCATCATGACACTACACCTCATTCTGCACTGTCAGCACGTGAGTGTTTAATGTTGGAACAGTCACTGTACTCGCCTGACTTGTCTCTGTTGACATTTTTCTTTTATCCAAGCTCAAGAACAAGATGTAAGGTACCCATTCTGAGACTAGAAAACATCCAAAGAGCCATGACAGGGCCATAAATGAGCTAATAAAAGAGGACTTCCAATCCTGTTATGCTGCGTTGAAAGAACATTGGGACTGGTGCATTTCTTATTGGGGAAGTTACTTTGAAAGTGCCATGGTGTATCAGGTGATTAATTGAATACACGATTTTATATGAATTTTGTCTCATTACTTTTCTGCTAAGACCTTGCACATTGAATACAGAAAACAAAGAAATTAGTGTGTATATGTTAGCCTCTTAATTGGTTGCTTTTATATGCAGGAGAGGAGAACAAGATAAGTGTTCAAACCAGTTTTAACTTATGGATCTGAGAGCTGGGTCAGAAGTAAAACACTTGACCAAAGACTAGAGACCGCAGATGTGAGAGTCCTCAGAAAGATTAGAGGCGTGAACAGATGGCATCAATGGCAATATCATATTAAAAATGAGGATATTAGGAAAGAACTTGACATTGTCAGCATCCAGGAATGTGTTAGCAGAGCTAATCTCAGGTGGTATGGTCACTTAAATAAAATGGGAGAGGAAAGATTAGCAAAACAAGTGTTCTCTGCAATGTTGGCAGGAAAACGACCCAGAGGAAGACCAAGATATAGGTGGATTGATATGGTACAAAGTGCCTTAGACGATAGAAATATAAGATCTGATAATGTTGGAGTCTTGACAAGTAACAGACTGATTTGGAGGAAAATTGTAGATAGGAAGTTAGTAATGATGTAATTTTTTCATGTAGTACTGTCATATCCTGTACACCCCTTGAGGGTACATGGCAAGAATTTGATGATGATGATGATGACTTATTTGTGCCTAAAGACCCACAAATAAGCACAAATGTCCCATATAGGCACAAATAAAGAAGTAGAGAAATTTTCTTGTCATTTTGTACCCCAGTATAGATGGCTAATGGTTTTGTAAGGTTCTCCTCCCCCCTCCCCACTGTATTTGAACTTTTTCTCTTTCTTTGACTTTGCATGATAGTTGTTTAAAAGTAGTTGAAACTGAAAGGAATGTGGCATTAAAACAAGAAATGTGGCATTCACAACTCTTTTACTAATCTTGACTTTAGCAGTATCCTCACTCCATCTACCATTGCCTTGAATTCCATCTGGGCATACCTAACATCTAGATTATTCACTAGCTGACCTGTAATCCTCCTAAAACATTACAATACTTCAAAACTTCATCCTAACACAGCATGTTTATGGATTGAACCATTAGATATAGCTAAGATAAGCTAAACTAAGATAAATTGGATGTGATGGTCATCCCAAGAAGAGAAGGCTGATCTTAAAATGAAATTGGAACATTATCAAAAGTGAGTGGGAGTGAAGTAAGATCGTTTTTGCAGGTAATAAGGCAGGCCTGAGTTTTTATGGCATTGAAATTTGTCTTTACTCCATTTGAGGATGTTGAGATCTGTATTTAACTTATTGGTTATGGACGATCTTGAGGTTTTATCATTTGCCTACTACAGGACTTCTCAAATGAGGAAGAGGAATGAAGGGTGTCATCAGCAAAACTGTGAATACCCTCACCCACTCTTCCTCTTTCACATCAATGACCTTGATGTAAAGGAGGGAATGTGGATGGAGGTACAGAACTCTGAGATTCTCCAGCATTAATAGAGAAGTCTGATGAGAGGAAGCTATCTACCATGACATGTAATGAAAATCTATGATGATGCTGGTAATCAAATCATCACAGAGTGCAGGAGGGTGACCATAACATGGTAGCATGTTCGGCTTGATACCAGACATGGTCAAATGCCTTTGAAATATTGTTAATGACAACATGAACTTCTCCAAATCTTTCCATGGCCTGTGTCCAAAGTTGATATTAGCAAGGTCAGCTGTAGGATGAGACTGGCCTAATCCATGTTGGTGATCAGTAATTAATTGATGAGTCTCCAGGTAGTGAAGATGCTGCTTGTTGATAACCTTCTCTATCTCTTTTGAAAGTACTGAGGTGAGAGCAATGGGATAATAGATGACTGATGTTAGTCTTCCTTTTTAGGTGCAGGCTGGATGAAGCCAGCCCTGCTTCCATGTTGTTGCATAGTTGCTAGTTGAATGTGACAGCATTATAGGCGATACAGGATGGATGTTTATTCTGGGGCACAACTGGAGGATTACCATCTGGACCAGAAGCCTTATTAGTATTGAGATTAATCAAGGTTTTGCCGATGTCCTTCTGGTGACAGTTCAGAAGAGGCATGCATTGGGCAGTTTGTTGCAGTGCAGGAAATGATTTGCCTTGGTTGTGTAAGCAAGAGTTTGAGGGAAAAAACTGATGGCAAGATGTCTCCCTTGTTTTGGGGTGAGGTTACCCTAGTACCATCAGGATGCAGAAGAGGTGGGAATAAGAAAGGGCAGAAGTTATGCCCAACAGCCTTTGCAAGGGACCAGAAGGCCAGTTGAGCAGGGAGCAAGTTTATTGCATTTCATTCTGCTTTGGAATCATTGATAACTTTTTTTACATTTGTTTTGAATTGTTGTGTAAGCTGAATGTTCAGCTGGAGTCATTGAGCATATGGTGCATTTTTATCATGGACTATATAGGCGTTTTTTGAGAACCAAGGCCTAGATATGAGTCGTGGGTTCGAAATGGAGTGGAGAATGAAGGCTCTTGGTGCATTGAGGATTATTTTAGTTATTAGTTTGGTGTAGATTTATAGATCAGGAGAGCAAAAACATTTGGCACAATTGTAGTGCCATAGGATAGCATGGCTAAGATTAGCTGGGAGGAGAACAAACTGTAGAGAAGAAGACTCGAATATATTGTGGTAAGAGTTGCCAAGAGCACACATCCGTGGTGTATTTGGAAAGAGCTCATTAAGAAAAGGTACCAGACATTGAAAAAATGATGAGGTTTGTCTGCTATTTTGGTTGGTAGGTTAACTGTGATTCAGCTTCCCTTCTGGTAATGTTGGAGTAGGGGAATGTTTGTGTTATAGTGGATGTTAGTCCCTAGGAAGCAATCTCACAATGTGGGTAATTAATTTGTATGAATCCATTTTTAGTGAAGTCAAAAAGGGCAATAAGATTGTCAGAGCTAGGGGTGCAGTAAAGACGGCAGTGAGGTAAGGAAATCTTGAGCCATAGTAGATCAAAAAGCAAGGATTCTCTGTTGGATAGCCTTTGGCATGGGATATCAAAATTTACAAAAGCACATATCTCGCTTTTTTTGTGGAATGCATCATGTGGCTGGGACAGTTAAGGTGAGCTGTGATTATGGAGGACCAGTTTGGTTCTGTTAGTAAAAAGGGATTAGGTTTTAATGTCTGCAAAGGGTATTTTATTGACTGTATTGATGCCTTGAATGTTGGTGAAATGGATGTGAAAGTGTCCCTTGTCCAGAGTAGGCTTTCAAATTTGAAGGATTTGAATCTGCAGTTTTGGCAGTAAATTGACTATGGCTTTTATTATTATTTGAATTATGAAGGGAGGCTTTTTTTCCTTTTTTTTTTTTTTTTAGAGTATCTAATAATTAATTTCACTGAATATTCGATTGTACATGGATTGCTTGTTACAAATCAATTTTTTGCTATAAGCTATGTGCATTCATGCATGCATAGCTAGCTACCCAGTGTCTCAATCAGGACTCAATTTCCCACTCATTCAAAGACGACACACTAAGGAAGTGAGTTTTTTGTTATCATAGTAATATAATATCAGTAGTGTATGATTTTGGCAGAAGCTTAAAGCCACAGGAAGTTTAAAGTTATTGTGGCTAAATGAATTAGTCTTGAGACTAAAACTCTGGAAAGATTGCCTACATCGTGTACAGTTAAGTAAAATATTTTCTCGCACCAAGACTATAGGGCTGCTGTATGCCTGTCGTGCAGACATGACAGACATACAGGCAGTAGTGAAAATTAGTTGTGATTTTGCTGATGGAAAGATGTGGAATTCATGAAAGATTGGCTACCTAAAGAAACATATCAATCACAAAAATCCATCTGGAGTGGAGTGCACGAGTTATGAAGAGCTCAACAAGGCAGTGGAATAAATCACTTAATAATAGAATAGTAATGTGAAGTCTACCTTAGATTTTAGTGAGTGGCAGCAAAGTCAAGTCAAACAAGTAAAAATATTAACTGACAATGTATTGCTTGCTATTTCCCTGAATTTCTGAATGGCCTCTGTTAAAAATATTCAATTGATCACATGGGAAAATATGTTACACTTCCAAAAGTAGGTCCATCAAAAATTATGCATTTGAATTTGTTGATACTTTGTGATGAATGATATTAATTGTGGATAAAAATAATGGCATTCAAATGAGTAAAACGTTGATTTTATATATTAAGTTTTGTTCTTCTGAAACCAAGAGTTAGAAAACAATGTTTGCCAGAATGACTGCTATGTGCATTCGATAGTAAGTCGCAAAAGATTTCTGGTAATCTTCACCTTCGATGGTACTGCAGTCATGGGAAAGCAGGCAAGCATTACTGAAGAAAGCGATTCTACATCTCATACAGCATTGCATAATTCACTGGAAAAATCTAGGCATTGATGATGCATAAAAAAATTCTCTTCTGTGATGAAGAACCTGGAAACAATCTTTGCATAGTATATATGATTTGTGCAGGTTTTTAGTAAAGAAATCCCAATTTGAGGAAATGGCCAGAATTGCAAAATATTATGTAGTCTCATGCCATCATTAAACAGGATTTGGTAGATTCCAATACATTTTGGCATTAAAGGATTAGTTAAAAATTACAAAGCACTAGTCTAGTATTTCTCAAAGAGGGTTGAGGATGGAAATGATTCTAACGCTGAGTACTGCTTGAAAATATTACAGAATCCATAAAACTTTCTTTCTACTGTAATTGTAAATGATGTTTTGGCTGAATTGGGAGAAATGTGCTGTGGTTTTCAACATTGCTACAGTATGCCATTTGAAGGCTTCAAGTTTGCTAAGGCCAAGATATAAGAAGGTGAGAGCATATTATCTGGGGCACAATGCTCACTTTGGCTGTGATGCAAAAACAGCTATTGAAACTGAAGTAAATAATGATGCCATTTTGCAATTTGTTGAGCAAGTATGTAACCATTTTGAAGATAGATTCCCAGATGGTGAACTGAAACAGTTGATAACATTTGAAATATCAACATTACAACAACAAAATTGCATTTGTCGTGATGAAGAAATTCAAAATCTAGTTTGTAGGTACACAATCTGAAATTGTCACCTGTGAGTCTCTCGTAATCAAATTTCTGCTGACGAGAAAGACTTATCAGAAACAAAACTAGATATAATGAAAAAGACAATGGCTACAGAGTACATGAGTGTAACTTCGTTGTGTTAGAAAAGATGAAAATTGGCATGCTGAAAACATCCTCTGAGCCATAACATGAATGATGCAAAGTTCACATTTCTTTTCCAGTTATGAGATGTGTGTGACCTGTCCAGGCATCCATTACAGATAAAAAAACAAGATTCCAGTTTTGTGAACAATATTAAGACAGTCTTGTAATAAATTGGAAATTTTTCTTCTAGAAATGCTAATATATATCAAATCATATCTAGATGATGGATTCAAAGTTGATCTTGACTCTTTTTATTCGATCTGGAAAAGCATCAAGAGTAGACAACAATGGGGAAACAACAGTAGTTCATGTTAAGTTACTTTTTTTTATCATTGTTTGATATGAATATTTTATGTAGTATTATATTTTTAATTGAATATAAATATGTAACTTTTCATTTTTTTAAAATAATTTTGGATGCTTATAAATGTGAAGTATGTTATGCACTTTTTTTTTCTTCAAAAAATCAATTCCATGCCAGCAGCCCAGAGTTGTCCCCCCAGGTCAACCTAATTTTACTGCTCAGATTACATTGTGACTTGCTCATATGGCTAGCTTTCCTGGCTTAGAGGAGCCTTGCTCCTTATAATTGATAGGAATTCAGGTAGATTTTATTCATGGCATTCCTTTAAAATAAGCTGAAATCCAGAAAAATAGTTATTTCATAAATCATGCTGTTGTATATGCCGTATCCACTGCACAAAAGGTTTTCTTTCTATTTTATTTAAAATTAGGTCTAGTTTCTCTAGTGAAGGTGAAGCTAGGAAGTGAAGACATAGCTAGCAATCATGCCAATAGCCGAATACAGAATATGATATGGAGAATTGGTGAGTATATTTTAATTGTAGAACTTCATTACTTTTGGTAATTTTTATTTTCTTAACCACACCACTGTTCATGACTTGCACAGCCATCATTGGATGTGCAGTGTACAATTGAAATGGGCATATTAAGACTTGCATTAGATACCACTGAAGTTCTATGGCTTCATAAGTTTAATGTGGTTAATATATTTCAACAACCATGATTAACCAATATCTAATAGCTGAGGGGTGGGGGAGCAGAACTGGCACAATATTTTGTGGGACCTATGCAAAATATGAATACAGAGCCACAAATTTCTTGCCAAAAAAAAAAAAGTGCCTAGAAATTTTGTGGACCAAAATTGGATTGGTTAAAAACAGCTTGGATTTTCTCAGTATGCATATGCACATCACATTTTGCATAGAAAAACTAAACATAATTTTTGATTTAATGATATTGATAAGAAACTATATTTATTAAATCTTTTACATGTTATAGCTTCCAAAGGATTAGTTAAATAGTTTCCATAGTCTTACTTGTATTTCAGCAAAGTCAGTTATTATGTATCAAAATATAAATTTTTATGTATTTCATTTTCAATCAGTATAGTAAGTAATGACAAACGTTCTTGACAAATGGAAGATTATAAATCCTTCACAAGAATATGTGCATATAAAGCAGTGATTGTCTAAACAAGTGACTGGTGATGCTGACTGACACCACTCAGAGAGCTCTTATTATATCTTCATTGTTGCATTACTCCAATCTTGATGACTGTAACCACCATCGCACAAATCTCCCACTGTAAAAATGCCTGCTTGTGTTGTAAAAAATTACCTAATTTGTCACAATGGAATTCGTGAATTTTTCACCTGTATATTCTATGCCAGATGTGGGAGCCCTGTGTGACTGCATAGATCACTCATGGTGCCAGGGGAACGTTATTTTGTTATTGCAAAAATAATCTATTTTTTTCCAATGTTATATTACAATGGCTATTTCTGAAATCCACTTGTTTTTTTTTAAGCAGGAAAAGATAAGCTGCAGTGCTATGGTAAACTCAGTTGCCACAGCATATTACTAAAAGGTCCTGACCACAACTCCTTTGCACAATTCTGTTCTGAAGGAAATTCAGTATAGTAAACTATTCAATTTAATAAATTTCCCAGTAGTCACCCTCTCAGTTTGCTGTAGTGAAAGATGACTATTTCAGTTTACCTGCCAACCTATACTCCAATTCTGTGGAGTACAAGAACAGGAAACCTTTTTGTTAGATAAGAGTCTCAACAAGACGCCTCTAGGGGAGTCAAGGACTCAAGAGAGGCCATATATCACCCACACAAGCTGGCATACCTTCTCTTAAACTCATTCACACTAGATGCACTCATTACTTCAACAAGTAAACTGTTTCACTTACACACTGCTCTGTGAGAGAAAAAGCTAGCTCATATCCCTTTCTTAACTGAGAATAAACATAACTTTAATTGATATCCACCTTCTACATAATGGAAAATCATCAAACTACATTCACTCATTCAGAAATTTGTAGACCTCTATATCATCCTTCTTCTCCTGTTTACCTGGGTCTATACACACACACACACACACTCTTAATCTGTACACATAATCCCAATATAATCTTTGTAATTCTTCTTTTCATCCTTTCCACAGCTTCTTTATCTTTGCAAACCCAGGAGACAAATCTGCATACAGTAATCCAGGTCTGGTCTTATCAAGGTTTTGTAAAGAGAGAAAACAACTTCCTTATCCTTACCAATGTTTGTTTCAGTATCGCAGTTATCCATAACTTATTTTAATGGTATTACAGCACCACATGAACTAAATTATATAAAAAAAAAGATGTTTATTAACTGGCTTATATTTGGCTGGATTTTAAACTAGCATCTTCAGAGAACAACAACAAAAAAAAAAAAAAAAAATTACCATTTGCAGTTTACACATGATAATAAGTAAGTGAAATGATTCAAATTGTAATGGATGAAAGATATAAAGTCCTAATTTGGCAGCCTCTAATGTTGTTAAAAAGAAATATTACAGCTGTGTAGGAGTTTATTTTAAACTAACAGTCTCCCAAATTTTTGCCAAATGTATGCAACCATACTTGTTCAAGTTAGTAGAATGCTTCATAGCCATGGCTGACTCTATGTGACCTTTGAATTTCAAATTTTTATCCACCATAACTCCAAGATCTCTAGTCCCATCATTTGCTCATAGCATAATCACTACAACATAACATGTCATTGGAAATATCACGAGACTGCATAACTTTACACTTACTCACATTGAATGAATAGCATTATAATTTACCCACATTATCATTATTAATATACAGGTGCGGGGTGCTTAAGGGTCAAAGCTGTATAACTGAGAGGAGACCTCCACATAGCCTTTAAAGGAATGCGGAGAACCGACCAGGGCTTCTGACCTAATGTCCAATCCTCACCTTCTCGTGGTGCACCCTGTTGGGTATCTACTTTGATACTGAACGAACGAGGATGGGCTGGCAATTTGGGGTTTAGCCGACCAAATTGTATTCTTATTGGTTAAACCAAAATAAAAAATGATGGTACAACATGACAAAATTTCATGCCGGCTGGGGCATCACCCGGTTAAACAAGGCCCCCGTTGTTTTTGCCAGGGAACCAGGGCGAACAGCGAAAAGTCAGCTACTGGAACAAATCTGAAAACAAACCCCAACTCAACATCACCAGAATTAAAGATCGGTACTATCAACGTAAGAAGCCTGAATGGCAAAGAAATGGAGCTAGCTGAGGAATTAGATAAGTACCAGATCGACATAATAGGGGTGACTGAAACAAAAAAGACCAAAACTGGTGAGATCTTTCTGAGCAATAAATACAAAATGTTATATTCAGGCAATGACAATCAAGGAAAAGAAGGAGTAGCCATAGTATTCAACACAAAATACGAGGCTAATCTTCTTGAATGGCAGTCAGTCTCAAGTAGAGTAATGTGGGCAAATATGAGAATGGGGAACTGGACAATGAGACTTATTTGTGCCTATGGTCCCACAGAAGGTTCTACTAAGGTAGAAGTGGAGGAATTTTTTGAGGCTTTAGAAAAAGCAACTGACACAATGAAAAAGGAAAAGATGGTCCTTGTTGGGGATCTAAATAGTAGAGTAGGAAATGATTGTGAGACATACAAAAATATTTTGGGAAAATTTGGAGAAAAGAGCAAAGCTAATAATAATGGCAAATATCTGTTGGATTTCTGCTCAGGACATGGACTGGTTATTACTAACACCATGTTCCAACATAAAAATGTGCACAAATTCACATGGAGAGAAGAGGCTAGGAATAAGAAAAGTCTCATTGACTATGTTATTGTTGATAGTGATGTTTTCTCCCTGGTGCAGGACACCAGAGTGTACAGAGGATTTGAAATTGGAAGTGATCACTATTTAATCTTGAGCAGGATAAAATTGAATTTCATATTGAAAAGAATAACATGTAAGAAACTTTTAAAGCGAATAAAAGTTGAGCAGCTCTCAGATGTTAACTGTAGACTAAAATACAGAAATATTATTGCAAAGAAAATGAAAGAGTTTGAGAACAGGAATCAAACCTTGGAGATTCAGTGGCAAACTCTGAAGGAAACATTAATTGATTCTGCCAGAGAGGCATGTGGTGAGGTTGTGTGCAAGGTTAAAAAAATCAGAACTCCCTGGTGGACACAGGAAGTTAAAGAGGCAGTGAAGGAAAAGAAGAAAGCATATCAAAAGTTCCTGGAAAATAAGTCAGCTTTTACTCTTACAGAATACAGAGACAAATGTAAGAAAGCTAAACAGTGTGTAAAACTAGCTAAACAAAAGTCATGGGAGGACTTTGTCAAGAATATAGAAAATAAATATCAAGAAGGTGGCAAAATATTCTGGAGGTTGTTGAAGAAGCTTAGGAATGGAGGAAACAGTGCTGTAAAAGGAATTAGAGATGATAAAGGTGAAATGAAAACAGGAGAAAAAGATATCCTTGAAGTATGGAGTAATTACTTTGAAAAACTGCTAAATGAAACAAGCAGTGATGACAGCACAGTGATAAAAAAACACTGACCAGGCATGCAGTCAGGAATACATATCCATACTTGAAGTAGAAAAAGCCATCAAAGGCTTGAAATGTGGAAAGGCAGCAGGAGTAGATGATATTTGACCAGAAATGCTGAAGTATGGTGGTATAAGAGTCTTACAGTGGCTGCACTGCATAGTTCAGAAAGCCTGGACAGAGGGACGAATTCCCGATGATAGGAGTAGAGCTCTCATAGTACCCATATATAAAAAGGGAAATAAAACTGAATGTGAGAATTACAGAGGTATTTCCCTACTGAGTGTTCCTGTCAAGATCTATGCAAGTATACTTGAGAAACGGTTGAGAAGAATTGTGGAAGAAAAGCTTGGTGAAGAACAAGCTGGATTCATGCCAAATAGAGGCTGTCAGGATCAGATCTTCACTTTACGACAAATAGTCGAGAAAGCATGGGAATATAACAAAGATCTGTATTTAAGTTTTGTCGATTTGGAAAAGGCATATGACAAGGTGCCAAGAGAGAAGCTATTCAATATGCTACAGTTATATGGTGTCAATGGGACATTATATCAAGCAATACTTAGTCTTTATTTGAGTGGTGAGTCAGCAGTTAGAATTGAAGGAAGTACAGGAAGATGGTTTAATGTTAAATCTGGTGTGAGACAAGGATGTACATTATCCCCTCTGTTATTCATTATCTATATGGATCACATTATGAAGGAATGTGGTATTAAACCTGATATCAAAATTGGAGATGTTAATGTCAGCTCTTTGCTTTATGTGGATGATGTTATACTTCTAAATAAATCCGCTACAAGTCTGCAAGATTCTCTGACTAAATTGAATAGCTGTTGTACTAGATATGGTATGAAGGTCAGCAATAAAAAGACAAAGACAATGAAAATAGGCAGAATCATTGAAAATGTCAACTGTGTTGTGAATGGAGAACCTGTGGAACAAGTAAAACATTTCAGCTACTTAAGCACAATTTTTACTGAAGATGGTAAACTAAATATAGAAATAGACAACAGAATCAGCAAAGCTGGTATCGTGGGAAGTCAATTGAATAAATTCATATGGAATAAGAAAGAAATTAGTCGGAACACTAAATTAGCTGTATACAAGACTGTGTTCAAACCAATTTTAACTTATGGATCTGAGAGCTGGGTCAGAAGTAAAACACGTGGCCAAAGACTAAAGACCGCAGATATGAGAGTCCTGAGAAAGATTAGAGGCGTGAACAGATGGCATCAATGGCAGTATCATATTAAAAATGAGGATATTAGGAAAGAACTTGACATTGTCAGCATCCAGGAATGCATTAGTAGAGCTAATCTCAGATGGTATGGTCACTTAAATAGAATCGGAGAGGAAAGATTAGCAAAACAAGTGTTCTCTGCAATGTTGGCAGGAAAACGACCCAGAGGAAGACCAAGATATAGGTGGATTGATACGGTACAAAGTGCCTTAGACGATAGAAATATAAGATCTGATAATGTTGACGTCTTGACAAGTAACAGACTGATTTGGAGGAAAATTGTAGATAGGAAGTTAGTAATGATGTAATTTTTTCATGTAGTACTGTCATATCCTGTACATCCCTTGAGGGTACATGGCAGGAATTTGATGATGATGATGATATACAGGTGCTTCCATGGAATCTGAAGACTCATCAGGAAGACCCAAACTATCCATAAAATCTATCATAACTCTCTTTGAACCCATTAACAGACAAAGCACTCACAACTGACTCTGGCAACCCATTCCACTCATTCACAACTCTCCAAGCAAAAAATCTGGTCTTCATACCTCCCCTACTAACCACACCTTTATTCAACTTCCAGAGAAATGACTCCTTGTTCTGGCCCCTCCAGCCAAGTGCTGAAACATTTCCTCTGAATCAATTCTATAAAACCTTTTAAGCAACTTAAATGTTTGAATTGTATTCCCCTCTTTTTCTCCTATCAACCAATTTCTGCAATCCACATACCCTCAGTCTGTCTTCATATGGAGCATTCCACATACTGCTCACCGTCTTGGTCACTTGCCTCTGAATCTTCTCCATCACTTCCTCATCTCCAAGAAACCCAGGAGACATATTTGAGCACAGTAATCCAGATTAGACAAATCAAGGCCTTATAAAGAGGAATAATGAAATCCTTACTTGTTAATGTGTTCTTCAGTAGCCTAGTAAACTTATGGGATATCTTAACAATATGTCCACTAAACTTTAACTCTCTGTCTACCCCCCCCCCCCTCAAATCTCTAGCTTCATCTATTTCTTGGAGTACAGTGCCATCAATGTGATATGCAGCTTGTAATCGGTTTATCCCAAAATGCATAACTTTACATATCTCCACATTAAACTGATACCCATTATCTTTTGCCCATACTGACAATGAGATTCTGCAATATCTTAACCTCCAATTCATGCACCTCTGTTTCCACATTAGTGTCTGTCACATATGTTAAAGCAGTATCTTCACTAGGTTGATATACCCTTGCAAAGTTGTCACTCACTAACTCAACTATTTTATCTGCTTCTGTCACCACATGACCATCATCGTTCATTAAGGTTAATCTTCCATCGTCATTCATCATCTTATTTGCCTCATAGCGAAAGAACTTTTCCAGTCTACTCAAATCTTCTAGAAGTGTATTGAATATCAGTAGCATTGCTGATTGCTCTGCCTACCTTTGCATCATCAGCAAAACAATCTGTCGGATCTTTCCATTATCATTAATTGTATCCCTCTCTTTTTCTCCTATCAACCAATTTCTGCATTCCACACACCCTCATTCTATCTTCATAAGGAGCATTCCACACACCACCCACCATCTTGGTCACTTGCCTCTGAAAATTGAACAACAATGGTCCAACGACTGCCCCCTGGAGTATACTAATGGTCACCTTAAATCTGGCAGATTCATGCCAGCTTTACACCACTTTCTGATACCTGTCCATCAATCATCCACTTGTCCAACAGTACATATTCCAATCTCATATTCTTCAGGTTATGCAACCTTTCATGAGGCATCAGGTTTTCTTTAGAAAAGTATAACATTAGTATAGTGTATTTGTTCCCTTCTCCAACTCTACATTGTTATAAAATATGAGCAAAGTCCTAAAGCATGACCTTACTAAACTAATGCTGTTCCATTTAGAGTATAGATTGTACAATGTTTATCAACCCATTTCTGTATGCGAGTTTTTACAAACTTCTCTAAAAGCTTAACTACCACTCCAGAGATACTAATAGGTCAATAGTTACACATCAGTTTTTGCACTACCCATGTACCATGGAAATGTTGTAGATTCTTTCCATTCCTGTGGTATCTTTCCGAACTGAGACTCAAGTTATACAAAGATGACACGGGCCTAGCTGGTTCAACTGAATATTCCTTTAGCATACATGCTTAAATTCCATTCCCTTTTGCTAAATTCTTATCCAGGCATGATGGTTTCTGTAAGGACAGAACATGTGCTTCGGTCAAATCATACACTCCTTTCCAAAGGTTATTATATCTGGAACCCTCACTCTACAGTTTTTCCTAGCTCAAAATTTTCTTGCTTCACTTCATAGCTTTTGTTTTGCAGCCTTTACTACTTTCACAATTCAGACATCCATACTACTTCTTTGGATTATTTATCTCTGAAGTTGAGTTCATACATTCTAATTACCTAAATTATGAGATCATCTTCCTAAGAGATTTCAGGGTTCATATCTCAAATTGGCTCCCCTTTCTTAGATTTTTTCAATGCCTTATCTATATCTCCTTTTCAAGAGATTGATCTCATACCAGCCAAGCCTTGTGCCAATTGGGATGATCTCCATGCCACTCTTTTCCATGGTATCGATCCTGATCTGACTGTCCTCCAAACATATAACTGAAATAATTCTTACTGGAATGAGGATGTTCATTTCCAACTTGACTACAACTCCCCAGTCTCTCTCTCCCCAAGCCTGGTAAAATGCATCATTGCATTCCAAATAAAAATTCAGTATATATTTAGTTGCTCAAGTCAAAAACTCTAGCTTTTCACTTATTCTACATTATTACACCATACCCCAAAACAAGTGTCAGAAACTCATTAACATTATGAGATTTCATCCAAAGCAGATTTTAATGGAGAAATACTATAATTTTGTCTCCTGCTCAAATAGCAGTCAGTCCTTTTGGTTTCTTGCTAAGGCTGTTGATCAATAACTTCTTCCCTTGCTTGTTTCCATATCTCTCAGATCTTGGTGGTATGAAAGTGACATCACCCAAAGTTAAGGTAGACTTCATGGCTTCAGTATTTTCTTCTGACTCTTGTGTTGACAGCCAAGGCAAATCACCTGAAATACTACAAGTTTCACAAAGCATTGCCTCCTATGATCATACTCTAGAACATTGGTTCCCAACTGGTGGTATGGATACGTGCTGGGCCATTCAGGGGTACACGAAAAATAATCAGTAATGGCAGAAAAACAAGTAAAGTAAACAAAATGTTAGTTATGGAACAATAAATGTTAAGTTTGAATCACCGCTAATGGAGACACTTCAAAACTGACTCACATTGGTGAATGATGATTGGTAAGGGCATGGCTATGAACCCATCCCCCCCAAACCACTCTTCTACCAATCGTTATGCACAGTTTATGTGTCACTTTTGTCACCCATCTTCCTTTCCAGAACAATCGCGTGTTACTAAGGAATGACCTTTGCGATAACGAACCTTCCACTGACTTCCATTTGCAACATTTCTAGAAATTCTCCATTTAAGACTGTATCTTGCATCTTTTTTCTTGAAATCAGCCTGATTTCAAGAAACTAAGTGCATCAAAGCAAGCTCAACGATCTCACTAACAATGTTTCATTTGGCTAGTGATCTGTATACCAATTATTACAGACTTTTCAGAATAATAATAATAATAATAATAAATCAGAAGTATGTTAAATACTTGATCATCATTATCAATATTTAACATGAAGCTATACTTATTTCTGTGTTACGAATATTGTAAAATTAAATCTGTGGTTTGTACTTTTATTGTAGTAATTTTCCTTTCCCAATCATTACCTCATTTCCACTATTTTACATTAAGATAGGCACTAACAAAAGTGTCAGTATATGTAAACAGCTATTTTAAAAACAAGGGCTACAATTTATAGAAATGGGTTTAAAAGGGGTACACAAGTGGAAAAAGGTTGGGAACCACTGCTCTAGAAAGAGGCAGAAAAATTCTCAGTCTTGATGAGTCCTGGTTCAGATGGTATCCCTCCAGTTGTGCTAAAAGTTTGTGCTTCAGAATTAATACCCATCTTATATCGCCTATGTAAACTATCATACTCTTCTACCTAAAGATACCTGACAACATGGAAACAAACCATTATCTGGCCTATCCCTAAAAAAAAGGGAGATAAAAGTCAGCCATCAAACTGTCATCATATATCGCACTGCCATCACTTCACCACTCTCAAAAGGGTCAACATTCATCTTCTTCACTACCTGGAGGCCCATCACTCGATTAGCGATCACTAATAAGGATGTTCCAGCAGGCATCCTTGCTATTGTTATCTGCCATTGTTATCTTTTCCCATGGACACAGACCATGGGAAAAGCTCAGCAAAACTCATTTGTTCTTGATATTTCCAAGGTATTTGTTTAAGTCTGGCATTGTAAGCCTCTTTCCAAGCTACAGTCATGTGGTCTGCTCTTGCACTTTGCAATAGAATTGATATCTTCCTCTCTGGTTGTTCATTCTATGTAATTGTGGATGATTTCCTTTCATCAGATTTTTTCCATCAGTGCTGGAGCTTCACTGCTCTGTGCATTCACCCACACCATGGTGCAGCCTGGTTGACTGAGCTGTTAGTATATTTACTCTCCAGCCAACAGGTTGACAGTTTGAATATTACCACGAGCATGGATGTTTGTGAATGTCTTTAGTTGGGAGATGAATTTCATTGTCCAGCGTGAGATCAACACCCTGCTTATTAGCAACCTGAAGTAGCTTGAAAAAATTCCATGTTTTGTCTCCAGAGTAGTTTCTGGGCTATGTATATATAAAAAAAGTACAAAAGTTTGTAAACCTATGGTAATTTTATTTTTTCTACATGGTTCAAGTTTCTCACATCCTGATGTTTCATTGTTATGCAGATATGTTCATGTTTTAACTTGAACACTGTCTGTTCAAGTGGAGAAAAAGGGGTATGGTTGGGTTTCATACTGCCACCCTATCTTTTTAATATTTGTGATGAATATATTATGAGAATAGCTAACTTGGACAAAGACCCAGCAGGAATTAAATTTGTGACAGAAAAATAAATAATTTAAGATATGATACAACCATCCTAGCAGAAACTATGGAAGATCTGGAGCAGTTGATTTTATTAGTTAAGAGAGAAAGCAACAAAGCCAGCCTTATTTTAAATATCAGCAAAACAAAGGTAATGGCTTCTAGCAATTTAGATAAATTTATTATTGAGGAAGATAAAATAGAGGTTGTTGAAAGTTATGACTTTCTGGGGTCAAATGATGGTAAATGTGAAGATGAAATTAAAAGAAGGATATCCATGAGAAAAAAAGTTATGTTAAACATGACAAACATTATAAAAGATAGAGGTGTTAGTAAGGCCACAAAAGTTCGAATTGTCAAAGCAATGATATTTCCAGTAGTGATATATGGATGTGAAAGCTGGATCATTAAGAAGAAAGAAAAGCAAATTGACTCATTTGAATTATGGTTGTGGAGGAGACTCTTAAGAATCCCACAGACTGCAAGAAAGACTAATAAGAAAGTTTTAGAGAGTATAATAACAATGTTCCTTGGAGGCAGTAATCACTAAACAAAAATCAATATATTTTGGGCATATTATGCAAGCACATGAATCATTGGAAAAGCAGTTACATTGCAAAAGATTGATGATACGAGAAGGAGAGGAAGACCACAAAAGAGTTAGATGGACAGCATAAAAGAACTTATCAGCTTGAACTTACATCTGCTGAAAGAAAAGACAAGAGGCCAAGTGAGATGGAGAGCCTTTGTTCACAAGATCACCAATAGTCAGAAATGACTGGATGGCATATAACAACAACAACAGAAATTGTTCTTCACACACCTTTTCGTAGTTGTGTTTTTTAAGCACATATAAAAAATGCCATTAAAATGCTGCTCTACTTTATTTATGTGCAGTTGACATTATTGATTCTTCAGTTATTTGTAGCTTGTTTATTTTTTGATTTCATTCTGAAGATTCCCTTGATATTTGGGAAAAAATTGTATGCAATTAAACTTCTAATATAATTGTTCCATTGTATAATTTATCTTTAATCTACTTATGTTTCAGATCATTGAAATACTTATTGCATATTATTGATAAGGATTGATTTAATAAGTTTTTAGAAATGTAAAGTAATTGATATCAAAGCACTTGAGACGAAAATTAATAATCCAACTGTTAAAATTGCAGGTTTATTTACACTGTTAACATTCATGTTTGCCCTTACGACTTTTGGTTGCCATATTTATGAATATATCCATAAAGCAGAATGGTCTTCAAGCCTCCAGGAATACATAATGTAAGTATATGTTACTGCATTACAGTTCATTTTATAAACAGAATAAAATGCATATTTTCCTACCACAAGGAAAGAAAAAACAAACTAGTCAAATCAAAGTTTGCTCAATAACTTCATATTTTCTAAAAGTGATAATATTTTGATTGCTTGCAGAGCTTGCTGTGCCTTTGCTAAAAGTTGATTCAATATTGCACTGTTTAACAACATACAGTCTTCATGAAAGTCATATTTTTGTCCTATGTAAGTGTTTTTAGGTTTCATTTCACAACCTTATGAAGTCCAGTGCTATCAAAATTCATATCTGTCTTGTTTCTCACAAGAAAGGTCTGCTTCACTTTCTCTTACCTGTAGTAATACCAAAGTGTCCTGACAAGATCATATTTGTTATCTTGGACTTGCACTTCTAGCTTTTCTGGCACAAGCACATCAGATCACTCCTAGAAAATCATTATACAAGATCGTAAAGCTTGGATCACTTGACTACTAGGATTTGAAGTTAGAGGTTATTAATATATTGTAGGAAGAGCATACCTTAAGACTCTGTGATAGCACAGAGTCCTAAGGTACTCTGCCATTAGTGGAGAGAGAGAGTGTGTCATTCTCCATGACAGTAGTACTATGAACATTCGGAAAAGAAAGTGTGTACCTTGTAAAGGGTAGATGGAATGTGTGAGGTCTTTGTATGAGACTCAATCAGATATCCCTGAAATTGAATGTAACAACATTAGTTTCTCTAAACTTTTCTATGGGCTTGTATCCATAGCAGTGGTAACCGGTGAAATTTTAAGTGGGGGTGCTTCCTATACAAAATAAAAAATAAAAAAATTTTTTTCCTAATCAGTAACCAATTTATTAATAAATAAATCTGTAGATTTATTTATTAATAAATTGGTTACTGATTAGAAAAAAAGAATTTTTTTTTTTTATTTTGTATAGGCAGCACCCCCACTTAAAATTTCACCAGCCGCTACTGATCCATAGCATCAAGCATCATTGGGCCTTAAAATCACTAGAGAACCTATATGAGTAGAGAAATGGAGCTTACAGACTGGGCATTACTACTCAGAAACCAAATAATAAAAGCAAGTGCAGGAAAAATGAATTTATGATTGCTACATTCAATGTAAGAACAATAGTGGCTGATGAAAAAGTAGAAGAATTGGAATGTCAAATAAATAAAATCAAATAGGATATGATAGGACACAAAGAGGTGAAAAGAAAATCAGAAGATCATATAGCACTAAAATCAGAAAATGTAGTTTACTGGAAAGGACCCGATGATGTCATACAGAGGAGTATACACTTCCTTATAAACAAAAGCATAGCAAAGAAGGTTATTAAATATACACTATTCAATCTGATATTCTTACATATCATAGTACGAACATCAGAAAAGAAAACTATTACAATGCAAACGTGCACCGACCTGCAGTTGTGAAGATGAAGAAGGTGAAGGATTCAGTGACACAGTGTATATATATATAGTGCAATAGGAATAATGAAAGATTAATTTTGAAATAATAACACTTATGTAAAGAAATTGCTTTAATATTTTTAATATACAGAATTTTCAGCAGGCAGACTGCTGAAAATTCTGTATATTAAAAATATTAAAGCAGTTTCTTTACATAAGTGTTATTATTCCATAATTAATCTTTCATTATGGGGTGCTTAAGGGTCAAAGCTGTATAACTGAGAGGAGACCTCCACATAGCCTTTAAAGGAATGCAGAGAACCGACCAGGGCTTCTGACCTAATGTCCAATCCTTACCTTCTCGTGGTGGTGAGTATCTACTTTGGGTATCTACTTTGATACTGAACGAACGAGGATGGGCTGGCAATTTGGGATTTAGCCGACCAAATTGTATTCTTATTGGTTAAACCAAAATAAAAAATGATGGTACAACATGACAAAATTTCATGCCGGCTGGGGCTTCGCCCGGTTAAACAAGGCCCCCGTTGTTTTTGTCAGGGAACCAGGGCGAACAGCGAAAAGTCAGCTACTGGAAAAAATATGTCAACAAACCCCAACTCAACATCACCAGAATTAAAGATCGGTACTATCAACGTAAGAAGCCTGAATGGCAAAGAAATGGAGCTAGCTGAGGAATTAGATAAGTACCAGATCGACATAATAGGGGTGACTGAAACAAAAAAGACCAAAACTGGTGAGATCTTTCTGAGCAATAAATACAAAATGTTATATTCAGGCAATGACAATCAAGGAAAAGAAGGAGTAGCCATAGTATTCAACACAAAATACGAGGCTAATCTTCTTGAATGGCAGTCAGTCTCAAGTAGAGTAATGTGGGCAAATATGAGAATGGGGAACTGGACAATGAGACTTATTTGTGGCTATGGTCCCACAGAAGGTTCTACTAAGGTAGAAGTGGAGGAATTTTTTGAGGCTTTAGAAAAAGCAACTGACACAATGAAAAAGGAAAAGTTGGTCCTTGTTGGGGATCTAAATAGCAGAGTAGGAAATGATTGTGAGACATACAAAAATATTTTAGGAAAATTTGGAGAAAAAAGCAAAGCTAATCATAATGGCAAATATCTGTTGGATTTCTGCTCAGTACATGGACTGGTTATTACTAACACCATGTTCCAACATAAAAATGTGCACAAATTCACATGGAGAGAAGAGGCTAGGAATAAGAAAAGTCTCATTGACTGACTATGTTATTGTTGATAGTGATGTTTTCTCCCTGGTGGAGGACACCAGAGTGTACAGAGGATTTGAAATTGGAAGTGATCACTATTTAGTCTTGAGCAGGATAAAATTGAATTTCATATTGAAAAGAATAACATGTAAGAAAGTTTTAAACCGAATAAAAGTTGAGCAGCTCTCAGATGTGAACTGTAGACTAAAATACAGAAAGATTATTGAAAAGAAAATGAAAGAGATTGAGAACAGGAATCAAACCTTGGAGATTCAGTGGCAAACTCTGAAGAAAACATTGATTGATTATGCCAGAGAGGCATGTGGTGAGGTTGTGTGCAAGGATAAAAAAATCAGAACTCCCTGGTGGACACAGGAAGTTAAAGAGACATTGAAGGAAAAGAAGAAAGCATATCAAAAGTTCCTAGCAAATAAGTCAGCTTTTACTCTTACAGAATACAGAGACAAATGTAAGAATGCTAAACAGTGTGTAAAACTAGCTAAACAAAAGTCATGGGAGGACTTTGGCAAGAATATAGAAAATAAATATCAAGAAGGTGGCAAAATATTCTGGAGGTTGTTGAAGAAGCTTAGGAATGGAAGGAAGACTGCTGTAAAAGGAGTTAGAGATGATAAAGGTGACATGAAAACAGGAGAAAAAGATATCCTTGAAGTATGGAGTAATTACTTTGAAAAACTGCTAAATGAAACAAGCAGTGATGACAGCACAGTGATAAAAAAACACTGACCAGGCATGCAGTCAGGAATACATATCCATACTTGAAGTAGAAAAAGCCATCAAAGGCTTGAAATGTGGAAAGGCAGCAGGAGTAGATGATATTTGACCAGAAATGCTGAAGTATGGTGGTATAAAAGTCTTACAGTGGCTGCACTGCATAGTTCAGAAAGCCTGGACAGAGGGACGAATTCCCGATGATTGGAGTAGAGCTCTCATAGTACCCATATATAAAAAGGGAAATAAAACTGAATGTGAGAATTACAGAGGTATTTCCCTACTGAGTGTTCCTGGCAAGATCTATGCAAGTATACTTGAGAAACGGTTGAGAAGAATTGTGAAAGAAAAGCTTGGTGAAGAACAAGCTGGATTCATGCCAAATAGAGGCTGTCAGGATCAGATCTTCACTTTACGACAAATAGTCAAGAAAGCATGGGAATATAACAAAGATCTGCGTTTAAGTTTTGTCGATTTGGAAAAGGCATATGACAAGGTGCCAAGAGAGAAACTATTCAATACGCTGCAGTTATATGGTGTCAATAGGGCATTATATCAAGCAATTCTTAGTCTTTATTTGAGTTGTAAGTCAGCAGTTAGAATTGAAGGAAGTACAGGAAGATGGTTTAATGTTAAATCTGGTGTGAGACAAGGATGTACATTATCCCCTCTGTTATTCATTATCTATATGGATCACATTATGAAGGAATGTGGTATTAAACCTGATATCAAAATTGGAGATGTTAATGTCAGCTCTTTGCTTTATGCGGATGATGTTATACTTCTAAATAAATCTGCTACAATTCTGCAAGATTCTCTGACTAAATTGAATAGCTGTTGTAATAGATATGGTATGAAGGTCAGCAATAAAAAGACAAAGACAATGAAAATAGGCAGAATCGTTGAAAATGTCAACTGTGTTGTGAATGGAGACCCTGTGGAACAAGTAAACATTTCAGCTACTTTGGCATGATTTTTACTGAAGATGGTAAATTAAATATAGAAATAGACAACAGAATCAGCAAAGCTGGTATGGTGGGAAGTCAATTGAATAAATTCATATGGAATAAGAAAGAAATTAGTTGGAACACTAAATTAGCTGTATACAAGACAGTGTTCAAACCAGTTTTAACTTATGGATCTGAGAGCTGGGCCAGAAGTAAAACACTTGACCAAAGACTAGAGACCGCAGATGTGAGAGTCCTCAGAAAGATTAGAGGCGTGAACAGATGGCATCAATGGCAATATCATATTAAAAATGAGGATATTAGGAAAGAACTTGACATTGTCAGCATCCGTGAATGTGTTAGCAGAGCTAATCTCAGGTGGTATGGTCACTTAAAGAGAATGGGAGAGGAAAGATTAGTAAAACAAGTGTTCTCTGCAATGTTGGCAGGAAAACGACCCATAGGAAGACCAAGATATAAGTGGATTGATACTGTACAAAGTGCCTTAGACGATAGAAATATAAGATCTGATAATGTTTGAGTCTTGACAAGTAACAGACTGATTTGGAGGAAAATTGTAGATAGGAAGTTAGTAATGATGTAATTTTTTCATGTAGTACTGTCATATCCTGTACACCCCTTGAGGGAAAATGCAGGAATTTGATGATGATGATGATCTTTCATTATTCCTAGTCCAGTTAGCCTAGTGGCTTTGCGCTTCGCAACCATATGCCTGGGGAAGGAGTGTCCTAGGTTCGATTCCTGTCGGTGACGTGAGGAGCTGAAGGATCTTCCTCACCCATAGCCAAGTTAGCCAGTCTTGGGCGTGAACAGCAGTGTTTTTCCCCTAGTTTATTCTGGGGTTTTTCATTCCGCAAAGCAGGCAAACTGGCCTTGAGAATTTAACACTACAGGCCATAGGATATACCGGGGCATAGGGCTGACCACCTTATCCTGTAAACGGATTGAGGTCCGATGATCAATGGACCCTCGACACCGCAAGGTAAAAGAGGGTATAAAGAAGATGAGATGAGAATTTTCAGCTATGTCTCAGCCATTCTCTGTGCACTCAATGGTTGTCCAACGTACAAACTCTCAAAACATCTTTTTAAACCTCTCTTCACTTACTGGAAATTATTCTTCCTTTATTAAAAATTCAGAAACTTTCAAGGCCGGCCTTCCAGGTTTCCTTTTGGTAACCTTGCAAGATGTCCTGCCCATCTAATTTTGGTGTTGTAGATTGATTTTATTGCATCTTTGAGTCCAGACTTCTTCCTTATTTCTGTGTGTCTTATGTGGTCTATTTTATTTATATTTCACATTCTTGTTATTAAGCTTTGTTCTTCTTTTAAAGTTGTGTTCCATGTTTCGCTGCCATAAGTTGATGCTGGTAGGATGTGACTATTGAAAAGATGGGCTATTATTTCTATATCTATGTTTTAGTTGGTAATTGTTGATTTTATTTTGTGGAAGGCCATCGAAGCAGCTCTTTTTCTCCTTGCTATTTCATTTGATACGTCATTATTCATTTTTATGAACTTCATGTAGCGTGCATGCACCTTTCTCAAGATTCCCACCTCGAAGTCACATTACATCGAGATGTGCTGATATCGCAATCAATGCATCACCAGTTTGAATAATACAAGATATTTCTCTTATAATAAAGTTACTATATACAGGAATTTTAATATTATTATAGGCAGTGAAATTACTTATATAAATTTCCTTTTAGTTAACAACTTGTAAAAGTGAACCTGCACAATATTAATCATGTGAGATTTTACAAGGTTGAGGGTGTCTACAAGAATTCCTGTTACTGGAACAAGACTTACACAGGTCAGATGGAAAAGTTTCAAAATGTAACCTTATATCTTGGATTTTTAAAAAAAAAAAAATTAGTGATGAAATATGCTCAAAGGCCTCATTTTGACATTTGGAAATCTTTCCTTCATTCATGCAGTTACATCAGATCTATTTCAAGTCTTAGTATATAGTTACTTCAATTTGCATTGAAAATCATACTTCCCTTGCTATGTTTTTGGACTAACTTAATAGTTTTTTTACACTTGAAAAAAGTTTGCATTTCATTTGTGATGATGTAATTTGAGCCTGTTGCCTATGAAATCATATTTGCATTGTTGTAATTGATTTTAAATTGATGATTGATTTTAAAACTGACTGTTTTTGAATTTTTAATAATAAAATTTCCTTTAAAATGGAATGTTTTTTATGTGATCTCACCCATGAAAGGTGGGAGTGAGGATTAGATAATCCACTTCCTTCTCTAGAAACCAAATGTGCAACTTTTTTGAGTCACTCTTGGTCTCTAGTAAGAAGGTGATACTCTCACACTTAGTCTTGAGGTGGTAGACAACTTTGGTCACTTTTGCAAACATTCATGATTATACAATTTGAACTTTTAATGTTGGTTGGAGAGCAGGTATGTCATCCATTTAACCAATTATGCCGGCCATTTCAGTTATTAATAAACTATTCATGATTTTTATAGTGTAATAAATACATGTTGTCATTGTTACAAAATGTTTTTCCTAATTATATCAGCTAATTAAAAGTTTTCAAATTAAGGTTATGAATAAACTAAGTCTAGTTTGTTCAGTTATTCTCATTTGTTTTTTTGGTTTTAATGTGAGTATTAATTTTTTTCCCTAAAGATGTTCTGCTAGTATGTCAGTTAGAAGAACCATTCAGGAAAGTCATTCTTCATGCAATCTTAGAAGCCGCCCAAATTTAATTGTAAAGAAATTCCATCTGATATCTTTATTTGGTGCAGGAGTACTTATGTCTTCATGGGTGTGGACATGTGCTACACTGATGTCATGGAAACGATTATTTCACAGGTAACATACTACATTTTGTAGGAATTTCATTGCTGAGTTAGCCAGTCAACAGCATTTCCCTGACACTTTGATTCCCTCCTGTAAAACATGGAAACTGATAGTGGGCCAAGTCACATTCACAGGGAACTTCATACACTCCAGGATATGCTAATTTAACATGTAGTTTGAATGTGGTGCAAAGATTATATTTTATTAGTACTTTGTTCAGATATACATCAGACATAGGGAAGAATAGGAATAATGGTTTTGTTCTTGTGTGTTTCAGCAGGGTCATGTGGTATTTTATTTATTTTGTAAGATCTGTAACCATTGTGATGAAAGTGTGGCAAAGATATTTAAATTTGTTGAAAAGAGCTGCATCATTAGAACATCTCTAATGATGCAGGTAGGATACCATACTATAGCGCTGGATGATGATGATGTAGCCACACTAGGGACTTGTATATAGCTGTGGCATTTTTTGTCTTCAGAGTGCTCCATGTAAAAACTAGGTGGGACCCATGGCAGTACGTACCATTAATCTGTTTGTAGATTTTCTCTTGTCGTTGTATGTATGTTTAATAAGAAAGTTATTGATGTAATACATTTATGGCAGTTGTGGAAAGTTATTAAGTTGAAATAACTTCACAACTAACCTACTTGTATATAAAGACTGTTACTTCCCGTCAATTGCTTTAGTATCTCGTAATGCAAGAACATTATGGGAAGGACCAGACAAGTTTTGACCCTTATTGAGGTGCAAAAGTAAAGGAATGTTCATCATGGGCCTAGATTTGTTAGTGTAGGGGTGCAAGAGAGCCTGATAGTATTAACAGAACAAAAAGATAGATGAATAGTAGGAGAAATTTAAAAACGATGCCTCAGCTGTTTTATATCATCATGTAGCCAAAGGCTATTCTTTTTCACCAGTGTCATGTAGTAGAACAACCAAAAGACCTGTTGAAACTAAAATATGGATATAACTGGTACCCAGGTGGTTAGCAGCGCCTTCTCTGCCTTGAATTGCTCTCCTGTAAGACCACAGTGAACTAAGAGGACAGAACCATTAAAAAAAAAAAACTTTCATAATAAAAATAGAATTTTATCTCGCACCCAGTGAATATTGCATAATGTGGTTGGTCTGTACCACCTAGCCAAATATATGAGAATTGTTCTTTATATATGTATTTATTATATATATTGTTCTAAATACAAAAACCATTATACTGAACGATAAAATTTCCATAATACAGTATCGTAAAGCATTTGTATATCTGCTGATTTTCAAATCCTTGTTTTTTCCTATCTTTCCATAAATGATATTTTAACTCTAATTATAAAAATCAAAATTCTCTTTCCATTGCTTACAGGTGGGTGTATTGTAAAAAGAAAGAAAAAAAATTATTCTATTAATGGAATGCCAGCACATCATATAATCTGTTCCAATTATGCACAGCAAGAAAACAGCTATAAAATGCATGTTCTACAGTTTCCAATCTGTGACAGATGTCACAGATTGGTAAAGAAGTACCTCCATTTGAAGGCATTTACTGAAAGGCGACCACATGCAGTGCTCCAAGCAAGATCCCTCCTATTAGAGTATCCATGGAACTTCAGTAAGTTATTAAATAAAGTGTTATTGTTATCACCCAACTGTGGAAGCTTATGGCAGGAGCAATTAAAGATTTCCTTGTACTATGTTTTTGCTGTTATTAATGGAAAGAATGCCAGTACCGGAATGCTGTAGAATTCAGGAAGAATCTTAGCTCTTGGACCATTATAATCATTTATTCCAAATGACAGGAGATCAAACCCAA
Organism: Typopeltis vanoorti; assembly: GCF_054136105.1. Lineage (NCBI taxonomy): Eukaryota > Metazoa > Arthropoda > Arachnida > Uropygi > Thelyphonidae > Typopeltis > Typopeltis vanoorti. Next base: position 14,812,204 of record NC_143569.1, read on the forward strand.
GTAATACCAGAGTGGGTGTGTGCATGTGATTGGTCTGCAATATTTTATGGATTTCTTTTTCTTCAGAGGTCTCCATAAAGAAATTTCTTTATGGAGACCTCTGAAGAAAAAGCCTCTGCCTCACAAAAACCAACCATATGGCTTTGCTACGTTGATGATGTTTTCGCTATTTGGCCACATGGCTCTGATACACTCCTCTCCTTCTTAACACACTTAAACAACCAGCACCCCAGAATCAAGTTCACTCTGGAAAAAGAGGAAAACAACAGCCTTTCTTTCCTAGACACACTAGTTACCTGCCAGCCTGATGGAACCTTGGTTTTCTCAGTTTATAGAAAACCCACCCATACAGGCAGGTACATTCACCAACGATCCCCCCTCCCCCTCACAACAAAATGGAGTGGTGAAAACACTATACAACAGGGCTAAACTAATCTGTTCTAACAACATGGCCCTGAACACTGAACTAAATCACATCCTCAACACTTTCTCAGCCAATGGCTACTCCCTAAAAAAAATCCAAAAAAATTGAAACCTACAAACCACAACCCCCCCTCCCCCCCTCCACAACAAGGATTGCTCTAAATCCATCACCATTCCCTACATCCGAGGCACCTCGGAAAAAATTACCAGAATCTTAAAAAAAACATGACTTGACCTCCTGTTACAGACCATACAGAAAATTTGCATCCCTTATCCGCTCCACTAAAGACCAACCACTTTTCCTAGACCTACTTGGTGTATACCAGGTCCCTTGCAGCTGTAAACTGTTTTACTTTGGCCAAACAGGCAGGACAGCGAATATCAGAATTTCGGAACACAAGGACTACATCCGTTTTCACAAGTACAGTCATTCTGGTCTTGCAGACCATGCTCTGGATACACACCACAGAATACGGTGGAAGAAAACTACAGTAATACGCTGTAGCAAATACAAATTCGAAAGACTATTTATGGAATCAGCCTCAGCCCTAAGAAACTCTCCAAACCTCAACAAATTTGGTTGTATGAGACTGCCCCAAATTTGGGAGGCTTACATCAGCAGACCTTCAGCCCAACGGCCAAGAACACCTACTTAGTCTGCTAGAGGGCACCATCAGGACTTTTAGGAGAAGAATAGCTTCATCACTTCATTCTCAGTTACTGTGTTGTAGTGCCTACGTGCACGTGCCTTTTTTTTTATAAGTTCTTTTTGAAGATGGCAACTTGACATTGCCGAAATATCGGAAATATTTATTAAAGTGTAATTTAATTTATATTCGTATCTACGTTGTCAATTCCTTAAGTGATATAGTAATGCCTAACCAACGTATAAGCCTGTCTATGAGAAGTATCTTTCTTATATTTTTCTATAATCTTTCTATAATTATTATATATAATTATCTTTTTATAATTATCTCTCTTAATAATAATAATTATTATTGTTATTATAGAGCAACCATTGTGCTAGACAAGGGAGATCCATACACAGTAATATATATACAGAGACAGTGAGATTGCAAAATATTTGACAAATTGTCTTTCAAAGTTTATCAGATGGAAAATTGACTCTCTGAAAGTATCAGTAGGTTTTGCATGAGGAAGAAGTTCCAGAATAGAAAAGTCAAGTACTGCACACTGCAAGAGTCTGTTTTGTGACTGTTATTTGGAAGCAATGGATGATGCCTGATAGATGCCTCACTATTTTCATAAATGGTTTGAAGTAGCCAGATATATTTTTCCTCAATTCCCATGTCTTTCAAAGCACAGAAAAGAGGGTATATTCTATAGAGTCTAATGATTTGCTGTAGTCAATGAAGGCCATACATGAAGGTTTATTGTATTCTAAATATTTTTCTACTATTTAATTAACTGATGGGCTATCATAGAAATTTTTTTTCTGAAACCTGCTTGTCCAGATAATTACCAATTCTTTTGAGGATTATTCTTGTAAAAATTTCATAGTTGTGTGATAGTAAACTTATAGACCTGTAGTTGTTTATATCTGATTTTACTTTTTTTTTTTTTTTGAAGAAGAATGGTTTATGATTTCAGCCATTGACTAGGGAAAGTCTAATCTTTTAGGATTGTATTGCACAGTTTAAGTAATAATGATAATAAGTTGTACAATCCATATTTGAAAACCTCTGCAGGCACTTCATCTGGTCCTGGACACTTATTGCATTTCATTTCATTGATAGCAGTTTTAATTTCTATTTTTGTTATGGGTGGAACATGGACATTTTCCATATGTCTATTGTTTGTTGAATTTTATCCAATTATATGGCTCACATAAAGGTCTTTGTATAAATCATTGGTGATGCCTTGAATTTCTTTTCTATTGTTTATGTTTCTATTTTTATCTAAAAGACAGGGTTTGTTGCCTTCAGAAAAGCCATTTTTATCTATTTTTAGTGAGGTTGTATTTTCTGTTGTCAAATTTCAAATTGTTCTCAAATTCTGCAAATTTAATCACATCTCTCGATGAATGCAATCTATTTTTCTTTAGGATTTCTCTTTCATCTATAAGTACCTTAGTTTTCTGAGAGATCTTATCATTCTTCCTGCCAGTAGAATTATTTAGAGGTTTAATTGAAAACTTAATAATGGTTTCAATAGAGTTGCAAAGATCTTGAACATCAATTTCTGACTGTGTCAGATTTTGAGAAGCAATCAGTTTTTATCAAATTTTCTTTGTATTTTGTTTTTGTTGATCTATAACCTTAACATTTTGCTTGTTTGGTTTGATACACGTAATTCTGTTTTTCTGTTTTGACAATGAGATCATTCCTTTCGCCATTCTATGATCTGTACTAAATCTAAAATTATTAAGCACGTGTACAGAGGTAAATAAACTTGTGTTTAGACAGAGAATGAGGTCAATTGCCCTCTTGCTATTTCCATCAGGAGAAATATGAGTCCATCTGTTAAACCAACCTCCTTTTCTAGAACCATAACTGCATGGTCCCAACACTTTGTCCTGTTTGATGTCCTTAATCCTATTATGGCATCGAAGTCTCCATTACTATTATTTCTTTTGTTTTCTTTTTGAAAATTATACTTGATAGATGATTATAAAACGCTTCTATTTCTTCCAAACTGTTGCTTGAGGTAGGAGCATATACCTGAATGATCGAGATCTCTTTGTTCACAAGTTTTATTTTCAGGCTTCTAATTCCTTCTAAGTATCCTTTGAATTCTACTATATGTTGTTTCTATTTATTTTTTATTATGAATCCCACACCATGAAGTGCCATGGTTTTGCCTTTATGATAAAATATCATGGCAGAGTTTCTCTCTCTCTCTCAAGAATCTGTTCAGATAGGCACCTGACTTCTGATATTCCAATTATATCCCATTTTATAAATTTCAGGGCTTTTTCCAATTCTCTCTATCTTTCCTCAGATTTATTTGTTCTATTGTTGAAACGTATAAGTTGGTGGTTTCTCCAATTTTCGCATATGATAAAGACTTCCAGCCAACACTATCATTTCTCCTGGGAAGAATTTTCAAGTTCAGTTTTATCCCATTTTGGCCCCTAGGCAGAGCAGCTCTTTTTTTTCTCTCTCTCTCTCTGTGGCATAAATTGAGGGGATATGGTCAATGCGAATCATCTCCCACGTCTTGGGAGATGCATTTCCTGCCATCCTGCCAGCCTCTAACATGAGGAACAGATGCCTTTTACAGTCACCCTAACCTGGAATAGTCAGACACTGCAATATTTTCATTTCATTTTAGTCTTTTCATTTGGGGGAAAGTTATTCTTAATTTTCAAAAGATCAGTTTATTTTTTTGAAACTTGGGGATCAAATTTATATCATTAATTGGCATGATAGTTTGCTTAAAAGAAAACATTGACTGTTGTCTAGGAATGGTAATGGAATTTTTTTACATATATTTATACTCTGTAGGTTTTATTTGATCTGAACTATCAACTAAAATTTAAATGCCAAATTAATTATAAATTTATTTGAAGTTTAAAATTTTCTTTAATATCTCATGTTTCTGATATTTCCAATTTCCACTATTAAATAAATTACACAGGCCTGTGATGGAAAAGTTGTCTTAGAAATAATAATTGATTCTTATAGATTTTTAGTGCTGAGTTCAGAAAAAATAGTAAAAAAATTCCATCACCCACCAATTTTACCCAATTTCTAATTTTATCATTTTTATTAGTAGTATTTGGATTTAAATTCAACGCATTGGTATTTATTTTCATTCTCCTTTATTTACAGCTAATTAGTTGTATGAGTGCTTTTTGAAGTGCCTTTTTATGGTAAATAAATTTATTTATCATAAAAAGGCAAATAAATTTCTTTATTTACCTACCTAAAAAGACAAATAAAGAAACTTCCATGAAACTTCTCATTCGTAAGATAGGAGAGGGAGGGAAGAATGCAGATAAAAGCGCAGGTGGCTACTTTGAATCTGATTTACCAAGATAACGGATGACTTTCCTGTTGTCACAGACACATTTTCTTGTGTGATTCTTTAGTTGAACTTTAGTCGCTGACTACTAAGGTTATCATACTTCTGAAAGGTGGCATATTTTCTAGCTTCTCCATAATTACAATATATATGCTTTAGTACCAGTAGCACATTCTGTGCATTTGAAAGAACGATACGAGAATTTAGCCTTCGTTCTCAGCAAACTTAAGTATAATGATCATGGATGGTTTGCAGTGATCTTAAAGTCATATCTATGATTTTGGAATAATAAAGAGGATACACCAAATACCCATGCTTTTTGTGCAAATGGGACAGCCGAGATCAAGAGCAACATTGGATCAAGAAGGAATGGCCAGAAAGAGTCACATTAGAACCTGGAAGTATTTATTTCTTCGTATGGAGTTTCCTCCCTTTTTTTCCCCGTCCCTATTGGGGCGAGTTGAGCCCCATCATGGGGGGGGGGGTAAATATTTATGGCTGTAGATCCGTGTGTGTTCACAGGGCTGGTTTGCCTGCTTGCAGGATGAAAAACACCAGATAAACTGGCAGAAACAATCCTACTGCCCACGCCCAAGACTGGCTAACTTGGCTATGGCTGAGGAAGGTCCTCAAATTCCTCATGTCTTCGATGGGAATCGAACCTGGGACACTCCTTCCCCAGTTATATGGTTGTGAAACACAAAGCCACTAGGCTAACCGCACGGACAGAACCTGGAAGTAAAAATGTGTTACACGAAACTTTGGTTGCTCGGGAAAAAATCCTTTTACCCCAGCTTCACATAAAGCTGGGATTGATGAAGCAATTTGTCATGGTTTTGTCAAAAGAAGGAGAGTCTTTTAAATACATCTATGCAAAATTTCTGGATTTTCAACAGAAAAATTGAAAGAAGGTGTTTTTCTCGGTCCGGATATCAGGAAACTTATGAAGGATAAACTGTTTGAAGAAAAAATGACAACTGTTGAAAAAATAAGTGTGGAAAGCTTTGAAAGAGGTGGTGACCAAATTTTTAGGACATCACAAGGACCCCAACTATAAAATGGTTGTGGAAGACTTGCTACAGAAATTCAAGGATTTGGGATGTTCCATGATCTTAAAAGTGCACTTTCTCAACTCTCATTTAGACTACTTTCCTGGGAATCTGGGAACTGTCAGCGAAGAGCAAGGAGAGTGATTCCACCAAGACATGAAGGAGATGGGAAGAAGGTAATCAGGGCAGGTGGAATGTCAACATGATGATGCACAGAGACGACCCAGGAAAAGAATTTCACAGAAAAAGTTCAAAAAGAGGCTTTGAAAGAAAAAGATACCACAACGAATAAAGTATTATTAATCTTTAATTACTTTCATTAAATTTTTTTTTCAATACTTTCATTCCAGAAATGTTTATGAAAAATTTTAAATACTGTTATATTGCTTAACATAATGCCTTTTAAAGCTATTTTACTGTAATATTGAGATCCGTTTTGTAAAAAATCCTTATGTGATGGAGAAAAATGGAAGAGATATTTGAAATCAGCAGTCAAAAATAAATCAGAAACAGTTAATAGTTTACAGACAACTTTTAATGACTCGAATTTTGCAGGCCTGTGTTATTTAATGAATAAGTCAGTGTCAGTTTCATATTATACATCTGATTAGTAGATTTTTAATTTATTTCTTTGTAATTTGTCAGGCTTTTTCATCAGCCACTTGATGAGCCAGTAAGACTCAAGAGGCATAAAATGATAGCAAAGGCATTTGCCCATAGACAAGAAATAAATCAGGGGCGTTTATCATTTAGCTATCAAAGTACTCATGAAGATCCTGTTGGTATGTTGATTTATCATGCTGCATAAATACATTAGACAGTTTTCTTAGTAATTCATTTAAACTGTTATTAATATTCACCTCAGAGTTTTATTATCAACCATAGCAACATTCAAAATATTGTTTAACAAATATTGCTGTGATATAAAGTAAAAATAGCAACCTTTGTAATGTGAAACAGTTTTACCTTCCTTCTACACCTTTGGAACTTTGGCTGTTGCAAGTCTCCTGTTAAACAAGTAAGCTAAGGCTGATGCTAACTTCTTGGAACATTGCCATAAGATGTGGTAATAGATCAAGTCCTATTGCATCAGGCTTACTTAACTTCTCACATACCTGGATTTTTTAGTAGTAAAAGATGATGCCGTTTTGAAATTCAGCTTGGTAATTTGAGCCAAAAATAGTATAATGTAATATAAAATAATATTTAACTTTTAGTCTACACGTTGGCACAGGGGAAGTTCCATTACCATAAAGCCTTGCTGTATTTACTTTATTATCTAATAATGAGAAGCTTCATGAAACATTGGTTTCAGAAAACCATGAATATTATTGTTGTGATATATTCTGTTAACTTGATTATGTATGTTTTGTCAGTCCTGATGCATACTATCAATGGCTATGTAGAGAATAAAATAACTCGGTTAGCATTGTTATGAGTAGCTTTCTATCATCAGATTTCCATATCATCTGATTTCTGAGAAGATTCAACTATTGTCAGATATTATTTCTAAGTTACTGCTAGCTGCATAAATCCCCCTGGATGAGTTCTTATTTTGAGTATTTTTCTCATCATACTTGACATCGGTCACCTATTTTACTAACTTTTCTGCTCCCATTCTTTTAAATGCCCATATTACTAAGATTATCCTGCTCTTACATTCTTAAATGACAATAATTTTAAGTTCATTTCTAATACCTTCATTTATTCACTTCCTTAATTTTCCTGAGGACTCTATATTCTGCAGTATCTTTTCTTTGATGAACTATTTACAGCTCACTTTGAGATCCTTAAATTAAAACTAATTGAATGCTGTCTTGTAAATTAGCTAAAACATCTATTTGATGTTTTAGCTAATTTCATTCTTAATTCCATATAGATTTATGCATCTAGCTCCCCATGATACCATATTTGGTTATTCTGCTCTGTACTTCCATATTTACCTTGCCATTTTCACCAAAAACAGTGCTTAAATATTATTATTATTAACACGAGACCTCCATGGTCAGAAGACTTATCTTGGGAGGCACACAAAACTAATCAAACCATGTTTAAACTCGTGCAATGTCTCCATTTACCATACTGTCATATAATGCATTCTGCTCAGCAACTACTCTCCATACAAATGACCTGCTCCTTACTCTCTTACTCACACTCTTCTTATACAGGTATTGGCCTCTTGTTATACTTTCTTCTCTCCCATTCTATGAAAAATTTCACCCATATTAACCAATAACACTCCTTACTAACTGAAATATCTCAGTCATATCCCCTCTCCTCCACAAGACTTTGCAAATACCATTCCTCAATCTGTCATCATACTCCACAATCCAAAAAGACATTTATCACCTTAGTTAATCTTCTCTGAAATCTTTCTAATATATCCTCATCACCATAAAAAGCAGGTGATCAAATCTGGACACAGTAATCCATATGAGGCCTGGTCAAGGGCTTACACAATGAAACCACAACTACTCTATTTCTACATGTGAAGATCCAGTGTGACGGTCTCCACAACTATCACTTCTAGATCTCTTGCCCCCTCAACCTTCTTAAAGATTTCCCTGCCTTTACAGCCCGTCATTGCCTACCAAATTTCAGAACCTTACACTTTGCAACAAAGAACTGACAGTTCCACTTACTTGCTCACTTATACAATCTAAGTTTTGCATCATTTGAAAATAATTGCACATCTCCATTTAAACCCATCTCAATATCATTAATATACTGATCCAAAACAGGCCTCTGCATCACACTAGTGGTGATTTTCCTCTTTTTGAATCCCCCCCCCATACACAATTTGCTGTTACCTGCCTGACAGCTAGTCACCTATCCAACTCACCAATCTAGTATCCAGTTCTATCTGTTCCAATTTAGTTACCAATTAGTGTGGCAATCCATCAAACCGTTTCACCAAATCTATGTATACTCAGTATACTCTTGTATATGCATCTCTTTGTCCAATACATTTGAACCTATGCTGACAATGACAGAGAATACTACTGTTATTAATCCACTGCTGTATGTTAATTCTCACCAACCTCTCCAACACTTTAACATAATTCAAGGTATATAGATTAGCCTATAGTTAGTAGACTAATCCTCAACATCATACTTCCACTGCCTTTGCAAGACTCTTGTTAAACAGGTAAGCTAAGGCTGCCTAACTCCCTGGAACATTCCTTAAGACACATGGTAATATATCAAGTCCTACTGCCTTATTGACATCAAGCCTTATTGCTCACTCACCAGTAAACCATCTTCTCCCATTTCTTCTTGGGATTTCACCCTGATGAATTACTTATAGAATACTTTGACTGTGTCTTTTGCAATAGTTACCAGTCTGGTGTTTTCATCCATTAATATCATCTGGCCATATCATTCTTCCTTCTATTTGACACATATAAAAAAAAAAAAAAAAGAGGATTTTTCTTGGCCTGATTAGCTAATTTCTTCTTTTGCTGTCCTTCCCAACTAAGTCACCTTTTTGGCTTGCTCTTTATGCTCTTTGCACATCTGATTATTACCATTTTATTCATCTTATGCTGCCTCTGCAGTGCCTTATTTATATTTCATGCTTAATCCTTTCATTCATCCGTTTGACTCTTACCTTATTCAGCCTTTTGACTTTCAGAATATGTTCACTCATTGAATTGTGTTGAATAAATTCAGTGTGGGAATATATCATAAGTTAAATATAAAAATAGTTGAAATGTTTTACTTGTTCTATAGTTCTCTTCAGGTGGCACCTGTGAATAAGCTACTCTAAACTTGTGCTCCTGCATTTTATCATTATTGTAAACATTTTTCATTGATATTAATCATTAAATCTTAACAGTGGGTACTAAGGAGCCGATTACTTCTGTACCACCTGTAAGTACTCAAAATTATTAACAGTCTTTCTAGTTAATAATCAGCCACGTGTAAGCACCCACTATTCTTACTGTACAAAGCAAAGGTGGCAGCAACAAAGGCCAATGATGAATGAGCACCCCATGTTTCGGCATTGCAGTTCTATCAATCGCCGACAAACCCACAAAGTGCCATAACTGTAAAACTAATGTCACCAATATTTTTAAAAAAAAAGTATACTCTGTGAGTTCTGTTGCCACTGGCTGCACGCTTCCTGCACAACGATGTTTTACAGAAGGAGGCACAGCAAACAGAAAAAGGGCTAGTGCACAATCTATTTATTGACTTCAACCAGCCCTTTTTCTGTTTGCTGTGCCTCCTTCTATAAAACAACTCCTGAACTTAGGCAAATGATTTGAAAACCTTCAACCACATCAATGTTATGAACAAAACTTCTTCCTCCAAAATACGAGCAGTGGGAGCTAAGCTTGAACCAATTGATGACCAGTGCTGTAATGCAAGTTCACCCTTGTCCGCAAATCAACTCTGTGACGTAATCACATCAAAGGTAGTACACAATTCAATGGAGGCCAAAAACAAAAATGTAACACCATTATTTTAAACTTTCCAATGGAAAACGGAAAATCATTAAAAGAAGACATCAATAAATTAACAGAAGAATGCAACACCAATTCTAAAAATATCATCAGGTGACATTGTTTCATATCCATAAATAAAAGAAAGAACAGAATGAACTTTCCGCTCCTCATAAAAGTGACTTGTGACATGCCGACAAGCACATCTAAATTAATAATAGCAATCAACAACAAGTTTAAAGACATTTGCCCATCTTTGAAGAGAATTTGAAGAAAAAATGCCCAAATGGAGACACTAGTTGGATCATCGATTACAAACAAGTTAAATTAGTGCAAAAATAAAGTGATGCCTCCATGGAGACTAGTATGTAGGCACTAAATAGGAAATGTGCAAGACCCTTGCAGTCAAATATGTGCCTCACAGAACTTTGCATATTCACTTCACCAACATCCGTGGCCTAAACTCCAACACCTTAATATTGTCCACTACCATACCACCTTCAGTCTACCAAATCCCAACCTATTCTTTCTGGCAGAAACTCAAATCTCATCTTTCCCCCCAGCACTATTTATTTCAGCCTTCCAAACTACACACTCTAACTTTTTACAACCCAAGGGTGGTGTCTGCGCATACATCCGCTCTGACATACCTTGCCAAAGAGCACCCAACCTAGAATCACACAACTTTGCCACTTTGGTTGAAAATATCCCTTCCCCACTCAGTCAAATTCATTTGCTGTCTCTATCACTCCACTAATGCAACCAACCACTCTGAGCTTTTTAAATTTCTCTCTTTAAAAATTGATTTTCTTTAGTCCCACTTTCCCAATAGCAAAATCATCCTCCTAGGTGATTTTAATGTCCCCAACACTTGTTAATGATGGCAAATGTTTCAACAGATGCTGAAACATTTGCCATCATTAACAACCTGACATGACTTGCTCAGGTGCCAACCAGAATACTAGATAACCCAAACACCCTAGATCTTTTCCTTACTGATGACCCTTCCAAATACACAGTGAATGAAGTGACCCCCATTCCCCCAAAAGAAGGTAATTCTTACCACAATCTAGTGCTCATCTTCTCCCCCATGCAGCAATACTTACACAGCCACTCCCATACAAAAGTAGTAGTGGGACAGCCTCTACGACTTCTATGTCTCATTCCCATGGTTGGTTGCTTCCAACCTTCCAACCCAAACATATGCACCGAACTTATCAATAAAGTAATCCTCACCAGCATGGAAACATACATTCCCCACATTACTCTGAATTGCCATTCCCTACCTAAATCATGGTTCTCCAAAAGATGTGCCAAGACTGTACAAATGAAAAACCAAACCTACCATAACTGGCTTAAATCAATAACTCCATCTTCCTTCAGGGCTTATACTGAAGAGCTTATACTCAATGCTTCTAAAACAGAGTTCGAAAGAGCAAAAAGCAGGAAATAGCAGAATATTTGAATAAACTTTGGAATAGAAATACCTATTCCAAATGGTAGCTGAGCCTTTTGGTCTCTCGCCAAAACAAACTGCAACTTCTGCCCAACACTATTCCCACCCCTATTATACCTAGATGGCTCTATTGCATTGCCACCCACAGAAAAAGCCAATCTTTTGGCTTCACACTTTTTGCTTCCAATGCATGCATAACTGACAATGGTAAGTGTCCCCCAACCATTTCAGATGTTCCACATACAATGCCTCCATCCCCCCCCCCCCCCCCATAATCTTTTGCTAGATAGAGATCAGAAAAATACTATCCAAATTAAAAGAAAAGAGTCTCCTGGCCCTGATGGCATTCCTTCAATTGTCTGAAAGTTTGTGCACCAGAACTGACTCCTATCCTATGTTGCCTGTATATACTCTCTTACTCCACCCATATCTATCCTACAGCCTGGAAATTAGCCTATATTCAACCCATTCTGAAGAAGGGCAACAAGTCACTGCCATCCAACTACTGCCCTATCTTGCTCACCTCACTGTACAAATGAAAAACCTCAGTCCTTTCTAAAGTAATGGAAAAAATCATCGATTCCCAACTCCTACACTACCTTGAAAGCACCCCCCCCCCCAATAAATGACTGCCAGTATGGATTCTGTCGTTGACAACGAGAAGATGAGTCAAGATCTTTTGACTGGGTCTGGTACAAAGGCTTACTAAGCAAACTACCATTGTTTGGTCTGTCTTAGGACTTCTGTAGTTGGATTGCCAACTTTCTGTCTGGATGCACACTATGTGTGATGGTGGATGGTTCCTTATCCTCTCACCATTCAACTAATGCCATGGTTCCACAAGGTTCTATCCTGTCACCAACCCTCTTCTTGCTATGTATCAATGACCTACTTCAGTTGATCCAACCCAATCCACAGTTTTGCAGTCGACAGCGCACTGCACTCTCACATATGGGTGGGGCTCCTAAAAGCCTGACTCAATACAGAGGAGAGCAATTAGACTTATGAATGACCCATCTCTTACACTCACTCCCGCTGCTTTTGCCTAATGTTTGGTTTCTGCAACATGTATATTATACAAATATTTTCATGGGAAATGTTCATCTGAAATATCATCAATAATTCCCCCACTTATTACTAAGCTTGTTGGAACATGTGCAGCTGCTACTATACAATATCAGTTATGAGTATAGGCTGAGGGAATGGGGCTTCCAAAGTTTGTGGATAGAAAAAGGAGATGTGATATGATTGAGACTTTTAAACTGCTGAAAGGTAGTTATAGGTTTGACACTGGGGAGTTCTTTTGTTTGGTGGAACTGGAGGAAAGAGTGAGAACAAGGGATCCATTCCTGGAAGTAGCAAAAGGAAGTCACGAGCAAGAGGGTATGGAGTAGTTTCTTTGCATGGAAGATGGTTGAACTATGGAAGGCAATGCAATGCCTGATAGAGCGGTGAGAGCATGAATGGTTAGTGGGTTCAAGGAGTGTTATGATAGGCTTTGCCTTTTCTACAGGCCTCCTGTGATGAGCTTTGTGACTCCATGGAGGTCCTGAATCATTATCATCAAAATCCTGAGTGTACTACATGAACAATTGCATCATTACAAACTTCCCATCTACAATTTTCCTCCAAATCAGTCTGTTACCTGTCAAGACTCCAACATTATCAGATATTATATTTCTATCTTCTAAGGCACTTTTTACCGTATCAATTCACCTATATCTTGGTCTTATTCCTGCCAACCTGGCAGAGAACACTTATTTTGCTAATCTTTCCTCTCAGATTCTGTTTATGTGACCATAACCACCTGAGATTAGCTTTGCTAATGCATTCCTGGATGCTGACAATGCTAAGTTTTTTTCTAATATCTTCATTTTTAATATGATATTGCCATTGATACCATCTGTTCATGCCCCTAATCGTTTTCAGGACTCTCATATCTTTGGTCCCTAGTCTTTGGTCAAGTGTTTTACTTTTGAGCCAGCTCTCAGATCCGTAAATTAAAATTGGCTTGAATACTGTTTTGTATACAGCTAATTTAGTGTTTTGGCTAATTTCTCTCTTATTCCATATGAATTTATTCAGTTGACTTCCTACTATACCAATATTGATTCTGTTGTCTATTTCCATATTTAATTTACCATCTTCACTAAAAATTGTGCCTAAGTAGGTGAAATGTTTTACTTGTTCCACAGGTTCTCCATTCACAATGCAGTTGATATTTTCAATGTTTGTGCCTATTTTCATCATTTTTGTCTTTTTGATGCTGACCTTCATACCATATCTATTACAATAGTTATTCACTTTAGTCAAGGAATCTTGCAGAGGATTTATTTAGAAATATAACATCATCCGCATAAAGCAAAGAGCTAAGATTAACATCTCCAATTTTGATGTCAGGTTTAATACCACTTTCCTTCATAATGTGATCCATATAGTTAATGAATAACAGAGGGGATAATGTACAACCTTGTCTGACACCAGATTTAACATTAAACCACCTTCCTGTACTTCCTTCAATTCTAACTGCTGACTTACGACTCAAATAAAGACTTAAGTATTGCTTGATATAATGCCCTATTGACACCATAGAACTGTAGCGTTTCGAATATCTTCTCTCTTGGCACTTTGTCATATGCCTTTTCCAGATCTACAAAACTTAAATACAGATCTCTGTTATATTCCCATGATTTCTCAACTATCTGTTGTAAGTGAAAATCTGATCCAGACAGCTTCTATTTGGCCTGAATCCAGCTTGCTCTTCACCAAGCTTCGGTTACACAATTCTTCTCAATGATTTCTCACGTATACTTGCATAAATCTTGCCAGGAATACTCACTAGTGAAATGCCTCTGTAATTCTCACATTCCGTTTTATTTCCCTTTTTGTATACGAGTACTATGAGAGCTCTACTCCAATCATCTGGAATTGGTCCCTCTGTCCAGGCATTCTGAACTATGCATTGCAGCCACTGTAAGACTCTTATACCACCATACTTCAGCATTTCTGGTCGAATATCATCTACTCCTGCTGCCTTTCCACATTTCAAGCCTTTGATGGCTTTTTCTACTTCAAGTATGGATATGTATTCCTGACTGCATATGCCTGTTGAGTGTTTTTAGCACTGTGCTGTCATCACTGCTTGTTTCATTTAGCAGTTTTTCAAAGTAATTACTCTGTACTTCAAGGATATCTTTTTTATCCTGTTTTCATGTCACATTTATGATCTTAACTCCTTTTACAGCACTCTTTCCTCCATTCCAAGCTTCTTCAACAACCTCCAGAATATTTTGCCACCTTCTTGATATTTATTTTCTATATTCTTGTCAAAGTCCTCTCATGAATTTTGTTTAGCTAGTTTGACACAGTGTTTAGCATTCTTGCATTTGTCTCTGTATTCTCTAAGAGCACAAGCTGACTTATTTGCCAGGAACTTTTGATATGCTTTCTTCTTTTCCTTCACTGCCTCTTTAACTTCCTGTGTCTACATGGAGTTCTAATTTTTCTGTCCTTACAGACAACTTCACCACATGCCTCACTAGCTGAATCAGTCGGGGCTTTCTTCAAGTCTTGCCACTGAATCTCCAAGGTTTGATTCCTGTTCTCAAACTCTTTCATTTTTTCTTCAATAATTTTTGTGTATTTCAGTCTACAGTTCACATCTGAGAGCTGCTCAACTTTTATTCACTTTAAAACTTTCTTACATGTTATTCTTTTCAATATGAAATTCAATTTTATCTTGCTCAACACTAAATAGTGATCACTTCCAATTTCAAATCCTCTGTACACTGTGGTGTCCTGCACCAGGGAGAAAACATCACTATCAACAATAACATAGTCAGTCAATGAGACTTTTCTTATTCCTAGCCTCTTCTCTCCATGTGAATTTGTGCACATTTTTATGTTGGAACATGGTGTTAGTAATAACCAGTCCATGTACTGAGCAGAAATCCAACAGATATTTGCCATTATTATTAGCTTTGCTTTTTTCTCCAAATTTTCCTAAAATATTTTTGTATGTCTCACAATCATTTCCTACTCTGCTATTTAGATCCCCAACAAGGACCAACTTTTCCTTTTTCATTGTGTCAGTTGCTTTTTCTAAAGCCTCAAAAAATTCCTCCACTTCTACCTTAGTAGAACCTTCTGTGGGACCATAGGCACAAATAAGTCTCATTGTCCAGTTCCCCATTCTCATATTTGCCCACATTACTCTACTTGAGACTGACTGCCATTCAAGAAGATTAGCCTCGTATTTTGTGTTGAATACTATGGCTACTCCTTCTTTTCCTTGATTGTCATTGCCTGAATATAACATTTGGTATTTATTGCTCAGAAAGATCTCACCAGTTTTGGTCTTTTTTGTTTCAGTCACCCCTATTATGTCGATCTGGTACTTATCTAATTCCTCAGCTAGCTCCATTTCTTTGCCATTCAGGCTTCTTACGTTGATAGTACCGATCTTTAATTCTGGTGATGTTGAGTTGGGGTTTGTTGACATATTTTTTCCAGTAGCTGACTTTTTGCTGTTCGCCTTGGTTCCCTGGCGAAAACAATGGGGGCCTTGTTTAACCTGGCGATGCCCCAGCCGGCATGAAATTTTATCATGTTGTATAGTTCGCCCACCATTTCTAGATCCCTTGTTGGATTTGTGCCAAGAATAGTCAATTCATGCTGAAGGGGAGAAAGAAATGAAGGATGTACGAATTGGTCGCCAACATGCGAAATCACGTGCTTTCTTGTCTGTCGCTGTACTAGTACTAGCTTGATTTTTGTTGTTCTCTTTTTGCATTATTTTTTTATTATTAATTTGTATGATGGATCCAGTACAGTCAACAAGTTCTATTGTTACACGTTTCAGTAGCTCTTGCAAAAGAATATTGAATAATGTGCTGACATTCTGCGAAAAAAGAATCGTCAGAAGGCCGTCTTCTTGTTCCCCCTTTCTCAAGTCATAAAACGTGCAAGTGCAATTGCGGGCGTATCGGAGTCGACTGTTAAAAGAATTCATAGGGAATCAAAAGGTGAAGGTAAGCCAAAATTTAAATCTCCTAAAAAAAAAAAAAAAATAAAAAAAGCCCCAGAGTAAAACCATCGAAACCGTAGCTTTGAATGATTTTGATGTAGACATTATAAGAAGAGCTATTCACGAATTTTACGTATTCGAGAAAAGAGTGCCAACTGTTCCGAAATTGATTCCTGTGCTTAAAGAAAAAATTAATTTTCCTTGGAAAAGAGAAACTTTAAGGAAAATACTTCATGAAATCGGATTTTGTTTTAAAAAGTCCCAGAATAAAAGGAAACTTATCATGGAGCGAAGTGACATTGTTTTATGTAGAACGTAGTATTTGCACGTATTAACACTCTACGTACATTTTTCCAACTGTTATACAAGCAAAATAGTTACACTTTAAAAATAATAATGTTCGTAAAAGAAAAGCTAAATTTTCCGACCTGTAATAATAAACAAACTCAGTTTGTTTATTATTACCTCCCAGAAGACAGACTGATTACCCTATTATCGGAATGGATTCTCCTTTTTGTGACATGCGCAGTAGTTTCGAGGGACCTGAAATCGGTGGGCGAACTATACCATCATTTTTTATTTTGGTCTAACCAATAATAATAATAATACAATTTGGTTGGCTAAATTCCAAATTTCCAGCCCATCTTCGTTCATTCAGTATCCAAGTAGATAACCAACAGGGTGCACCACGAGAAGGTGAGGATTGGACATTAGGTCAGAAGCCCTAGTCGGTTCTCCGCATTCCTTTAAAGGCTATGTGGAGGTCTGCTTTCAGTTATATAGCTTTGACCTTTAAGCACCCCCTTAATTATATATATATATATATATATATAAAAATGCACCAAAAGAATAAATTTATATTTTGCAATGTCAGACTTATCAACAAATAGTTGCAAAATTTAAAAACAGAAATTGTTTTTTTTTTTATCATATTTATGCATAATCAGCAAAGCATCCCCATTGACATAGGATATAAAATGTGGAGAGCAACCATTTGGTCTCAAAACTGAAACCACCTATTAATTGAAAGGGAAGGGCTACTGTTAATTTATTATATCTGATGTGGGCAGGTCATTTTTTAGACACACTTTCACTTTCTTCTGAAAGATGGACAAAGTATGGTCATCCCATAACCGAGCTCCATGCTTTAGTATTATTATATTTGACTGTACAAATTCTCAGTCTTCTGTATTGAGCTTTAATTTATGTCAATTCAACCCATGAAATTTGGAAACAGCACATACAGTATATGAGTCTGGTGAATGCTAGATAATCCAGGAATTCTGTCCTCTAGCAGAGGACAAACACAGTCTGTCCTCTACTGGAGATCCAAAGCAGTCTTCAAGCTGCTTTGGATCTCCAGTAAGCAGGATAGTGGTATTGCACTAGGAAATAGAAAATTACTTGTCTCCTGAAGACATTTACAAAAATTGTCTCAAGTTGGTTTCAAATCTATGGCCTGTACGTTGGCTCTCCAAGAGAGCATCAATACTATTCACGCAGCAAAACAGGCCAGTCATATCAATCTTACTATGAACTAAAACTGCATAAACCAAATCAGGGATTATACTTAACAAATAAGATGTGGCAAAGATGGCCCAGGCAGTGTACAAATCCATATCACATTGTGATATGGATTTGTACTTAGTCACTTAGTAAACGCAAATGTAAATTTTACATATGAAGAAATTATATTCTTGTTTAATCCTTTATCCAAGTATGCACAAGAAGCCTTGCATACTTTGCTTACTGTTGAGTAAAGGATAAAACATGAGTATTATTTCTTGGCAAATATAATTTACTTTGTAATTAAATGAAAAAAAACTTTCTACAAATACATAATGATTTTCACATATTCAATCAATAAACTTATTTTATTATCTGTTCTAATTCAGCATAACATTTTAGTACATTTAATAATAATAAATAATTTCCAATTACTAGGTCAACAGGCTTATTTTAATACTTGAACTACATGTCAGTAGTAGGCATAATAAGTTGGCAACTTTAATCAGGAAAAGAAAAATTAAATAATATAATTAAAGCACATCTTATGAAGACATATACTGAATCAGTGCCATAATGTAATGTCATTTCAAATCAAGTTCACTATATGGAACCTGTAATGAAGATTTTGTTTGCCCATAAATCAAACCTATTTATCATTTAAAAAAAAAAAGCCTGAGTTGAATCCCAAATACTGCTTACTCCAAGCACAGCATTTCAGTTTAGTTTTCAATGATGTTTTTCCCCTAATATAATGGAGCAGTCTCAGAAGAGGAAGGTGATCAGTGGCATCCCTCAGGGTTCTGTTCTTGAGCCCTTACTGTTTAGCTTATTTGTTAAAGATATTTCATGTGGATTGATTGGGAATCTTAAATGTTTGCTGATGATACAAAGTCAGGTAGAATTATCAGGGGTATTGATGATAATTCTCTACAGGAAGATTTGAATAGAATTTTATTCAAATCAAACTATTAAACTACAACCCCACTCATCTTGGACAGATGAGTGGGGTTGTAGTTTTAATATTAATAAATGCAAGATGTTACACTTTGAGGTACAGAGATATAAGACTACACACTGTATTGGTGGAGAAGCACTTCAGGAAGTGGATGAGATTAGGGATCTTGGGATGATGGTAGACAGTGTAGTAAAATTTTGAGGCCACCTTGCAGTTGTTGCAAAGACCACATCACATTGCTGCTATGATAAAAAGCATATTGACATGTAAGGATAAAAAGGTGGTGGTGCCTCTCTGTAATGCATTGGCCCAATCACACATGGACCATTATGTTCAAATTTGGTCACTTAATTTTCATTGTGATGCGGAAACATTAGAGAGGGTCCTAAGATGAATGACCAAAGTGATATCGGGATGCTGGAGCATTGGATGCAGAACAGTTGAGGGAATATGGATTCCACAGTTTGGTCGATAGTAGGAAAAGAAGAGATATGATAGAGACTTTCAAAAGGGATTCTACTAGATTAACACAGAAGGAATTATAAAAAGTGGACATTAAGATGGGAAGAATGAGATATACCATCCCTGGAAATATAAATATGTGGTGAAGAAGGATGTGAGGAGTAGATTTTTTTATGTGTAGTGTTGTTAAGTGGAATGCATTGCTGGAGTGCATTGTGAATGCAGAAAGTGTAACTTCAAAGTTCATTTTGATAGATATGATGTAGTTGAGTGGGCCTCCCATGATGAGTCTGTTGATTCCATGCAGATTACTGAGATAATAATATGGTATCCTTAACACATAAATCTGTTTATCATATCTATAGAGTATATGATTGCCATGCTCCATGGACACTTGTGTATTTTCTCTGTGGCATGTAATAATAAAATAAGATGACAGTATTGTTCTTCTTTTGTGTGATGTGCATTTTGCAGAGCACGTTAAGGTTTGTACTTAATTTAACCACATCCTTGATTTGGCCAAGGATGTGGTAACTTGGGTAACCTCAGTACTATTACCACTTGGTTAATAGATTGAAATATTTTTCACCTTAAGAAGTGGAAATCATGTCTGTATTATTATAGAATACCAGCAAGACATACTTAAAATAGTTGCTTATTTTTAGTATCACTTTAGAATTTTCAAAATGCATGTGCATTCTTATTGTTGTCCTACCCTTGTCTTTTCTCTTGTCTGGTACTTCAGGTTATTGTTCATCTTGTTAGTGATTTTTATGAGAGTCCTACCCATGAAAAGTATAACGGTGGTCAAGGATACACGGTGGGCAGCATTCGTTGTGTAGAATTTATAAAGACATAAGCACATGTTAGACCAGTCACTTTACTTACAACTAAAAAAAAAACATATATATGAACTAAAATACAAGCTACATAACAATACACATAAGCTATAATGTAATTGCTTTGATAACCATTTACATTGGCCTGACTTTTGGTGAGCAGAAGAGTAAAATGTTAAAATTGAAAAAAAAAATAATTTAATAAATATATATATATATATTATCATAATTCATTTTTACTCGGTGGGAAATATTAAAAAGTTTTAATGACCGATACCGAGAGATAAAAAGATGACATGGTATATTTGAAAAGATACTACTAGTTTCGTTGAATTGATCAACATCTTCAGGTATCACAATCAAAGAAATATATAAAGAATTACAGAGACTTAAAATTGCATTAACAGAACAAGTACAAAAAGACAGTAGCGTGTTTGAAAACAAAGTGCAAGCTTGAGTTCCAAATAAACATAGACTACGCGCTGTCGTGAGTGCACCAATACTGAACAGAGGCAACGTGTGCATCAGAGAGATTGAAACTTAGGCTGTTGTTGATATGGGAGGAATCTAGAGAAATTTCTCTGGATTTGACAATCTTTCTCTTGAGCTCATCATAGCACACATGGATGTTAGAAGTTTGAGTCCAGTTCACAATGTGCTGGTGGCCTTCGTCTGAGTTAACTGAAAAGAGAACGTGGCTAGAGAGAGCGCTGGCTCTAGTCCTGTTATAGGAGATATCTCTACGGTGTTCTTCCAAACGTAGAAGGATGGATTTAGCAGTCTGGCCATAGTATGGCTTTCCACATTCACATAAAACCTTGTACACTCCTGGAAACTGAGTTGGAAAATGTTTCTCTTTAGGTTTAGTAAGTGTTGAACGAAGTTTTGGGAGCGTAGTGAAGCAAGTTCTGAAGTTAAACTTCTTGAGAATTTTTGCCAGTTTTGGTGAAAGAGAGCTGATGTAAGGCAAAGAGATGAAGGCTGGGAGGGGGATCTTCAGAAGTAGTTGAGTGACTGGGAGATGGGGGAAAGAAATTTGTCAATTTTCTTAGGAGAGAAACCATTATTAAGAAAAGTTTTTTTAAGAAAAAGGAGTTCATTTTTAATTTCTGCTTCTTCTGTAAGTAAAGATTTGGCTCAGTGAGCTAAGGTGAAAATAATACCAAATTTTTGTGGGGGGTAGTAATGGGAGGAAGCACGAAGGTATCTATCGGTATGAGTAGGCTTTCTAAAAATTGAGATTGTAATATTCTCAGCACATCTGGTAAGTTTCAGGTCTAGAAAGGGGAGGCAGTCATCAGATTCCAGTTCGAAGGTAAAAGAGATTTTTTTATGACATTTGTTTAGGTGGTCTAAAAATAAATTGAGGTTGTTAACACCATCTTCCCAGATGAGAAAAATATCATCAATATAATGATACCAAAATTTTGGTTTAAGGGGGAAGGAGTTAATAACTTTTTCTTCAAAATCGTTGAGAAATATATCTGTGAGAATCGGAGAGAGTGGGCTGCCCATGGCCAGACCTGAGTTTTGTAAGTAGATCTTATTGTCATATTTGAAGTATCCTGACTTTATGCAATGGAAGAGTAAAGCAAAGAGTTTTTTTGATAATTTGTTCTTGAGAAGATTGAGGACTTCTTGAGCAGGCACATTTGTAAAGAGAGAAACAATATCGAAACTGGCCATTAAATCTGTTTTTTTAGGTTTGAATCCTTGATTTTTGAAACAAAATCTGCAGAGTTTTTAATATGTGAAGAGGAAATTCCAGAAAGATTTCTTAGAAAACTCGCAAGAGATTTGGAGAGGTTGTAGGTAGGAGAGTGTATGCCCTCAACTATAGCAGATATAGGTCTGAGTGGGCAGTTTGTTTTGTGAATCTTGGGGAGACCATATTCAGAAATTAATAGTGACCCTACGATTGAACTACACAATAGAACTAATAATTTATTAAAAACCACCTTGGAGTTACAAAGAAACATTCGTCTTTCTCTTAGGTCACTTCATCCCTTGATCCCTCGACTGTATGGTATCCCCAAGATTCACAAAACAAACTGTCCATTCAGACCCATAGTTGAGGGCATACACTCTCCTACCTACAATCTCTCCAAATATCTCGCGAGTTTTCTAAGAAATCTTTCTGGAATTTCCTCTTCACATATTAAAAATTCTGCAGATGTTGTTTCAAAAATCAAGGATATCAAACTTAAAAAAACAGATTTAATGGCCAGTTTCGATATTGTTTCTCTCTTTACAAATGTGCCTGCTCAAGAAGTCTTCGATCTTCTCAAGAACAAATTATCAAAAAAAACTCTTTGCTTTACTCTTCCATTGCATTATGCAATGGAAGATTATGCAAGTCAGGATACTTCAAATATGACAATAAGATCTACTTACAAAACTCAGGTCTGGCCATGGGCAGCCCACTCTCTCCGATTCTTGCAGATATATTTCTCAACAATTTTGAAGAAAAAGCTATTAACTCCTTCCCCCTTAAACCAAAATTTTGATATCTTTATATTGATGATATTTTCCTCATCTGGGAAGATGGTGTCACCAACCTCAATTTATTTTTAGACCACTTAAACAAATGTCATGAAAATATCTCTTTTACCTTTGAACTGGAATCCGATGACTGCCTCCCCTTTTTACACCTGAAACTTACCAGATGTGCTGAGAGTATTAAAATCTCAATTTTTAGAAAGCCTATTCATACTGATAGATACCTTCATGCTTCCTCCCATCACTATCCCCCACAAAAATTTGGTATTATTTCCACCTTAGCTCACCGAGCCAAATCATTACTTACAGAAGAAACAGAAATTGAAAATGAACTCCTATTTCTTAAAAAAACTTTTATTAATAATGATTTCTCTTCCCCCCTTTTAGGAGATTTCTCTCCTAAGAAAATTGACAAATTTCTTTCCCCCAGTCACTCAACTACTTCTGAAGATCCCTCTTCCCCAAGAGCCTTCATCTCTTTGCCTTACATCAGCTCTCTTTCACCAAAACTGGCAAAAATTCTCAAGAAGTTTGTTTAACTTCAGAACTTGCTTCACTACGCTCCCAAAACTTCGTTCAATACTTACTAAACCTAAAGAGAAACATCTTCCAACTCAGTTTCCAGGAGTGTACAAGATTTTATGTGATTTTGGAAAATTGTGGCCAGACTGCTAAATTCATCCTTCTACGTTTGGAAGAACACCATAGAGATATCTCCTATAACAGGACTAGTAGAGCTAGCGCTGTCTCTAGCCACGTTCTCTTTTCAGTTAACTCAGACGAAGGCCGCCAACACATTGTGAACTGGACTCAAACGTCTAACATCCATGTGTGCTATGATGAGCTTGAGAGAAAGATTGTCGAATCTAGAGAAATTTCTCTAGATTCTTCCGATATCAACAACAGCCTAAGTTTCAATCTCTCTGATGCACATGTTGCCTCTGTTCAGTATTGGTGCACTTGCGACAGTGTGTAGTCTACGTTTATTTGGAACTCGAGCTCACACTTTGTTTTCAAACACGCTACTCTCTTTATGTGCTTGTTCTGTTACAATTTTAAGTCTCTTTATATATTTCTTTGATTGTGATACCTGAAGATGTTGATGAATTCAACGAAACTAGTAAACTAGTAGTATCTTTTCAAATATACCATGTCATCTTTTTATCTCTCGGTATCAGTCATTAAAACTTTTTAATATATATATATTTAAAACACAAGAAAACCAGATCAGTGACTGTAGAAATAGTAGTTGATGTAGATCAACTTTTAATTTTTTTTATCATGTTATTTTATTATATTATAATATTTTTATTAAAATTTTTTGTGTTATAAAAAAATATTTAATTTTTTTACTCTTTCCTTCACCAGATGTGGTGTAAATAGTAAACAAAGTATCAATGCTATAGCATACTTATGTGTATTGTGATGTAGTTTGCATTTTAGTTCATATATATATATATATATATATATATATATATATATATATATATATATATGTGTGTGTGTGTGTGTGTGTGTGTCTGTATGTATGTATGTATTCTAATGATGACCTTGATATGGAGGCAAAAAATGTTTAGTGTTATTTTTCATAGTTGTAAGTTAAGTAATTGCTTTAAAATGTGTTTTGGCTCCATAAATTCGGTACAGTGAAAGAACTTGCCAACCTCTTTACACCCTTCAAATTATGGAATCAGAATGATTCCATAATTTGTTATATAATACATAATCTTTATTATATATTTTTAATTTGGTTGAAAAAAAAATTTGTGTGTGTGTGTGTGTAGACAGAGTGTAATTTTATCAAATCAGGTTACATTTTTATTCTATCAAATCGTAAAATTTTGTATATTTCATTATCATTTAGGAATGAATTTGGAATTGAATAGTGTTGCTTCACAAGAAATGTCTTCAACTTGGGCTGCAGCCTTGCCAAACTTTGTTACCCGAAGAGGTGCATTAGTTGGAAATGGACCACTTGGTCTTCGACGATATTCTTCTAGTTCAGGTGAGCATCTTAAAATGCTTAACAAATAGGTATTTTTAATGATGATTCCAGAACAGAAGTTTTGATATAAATACACAGAATAAGTCATCCGGTTATAATGTTTCTTGGAAGTTTTAGAAAGATTTTATTACCATTTGGTGATAAATATACATAAATATAAATATACATTAAAATAATTATCTAAACTTTGTAATCCGTAGAACAGCATTTCCCAAACTTTACATTTCTGGGACCCAGATTTTTTTTAATATAATATTTTGTTGCACATGATCTGTGCATTTGTGTATGCAAAACTAAATAGATAGTACTGCGTTAAATAGGTAGAACTGTGTTAATTAAACTTAAATTAACTGAGTACCTATAAACAAATTACAAATTTAAGACCTGTCTAGTTCTGTGTTTTCCTGCCAAAGGCATGATGCTCCCCAATATTGGTTTGTTTTATAATAAATTTAGTTTAATCCTTTATCCAAGTGTAAGCAAACAAAGTTTGCGTCTGAAAATATCTTCAGGACTGGGGTAAGGTAGTGCAACTCCGAGCAAAGGTGGACCGAGCTCTCATCACTCCTTGTCTCAGTATCTCCCATAATGCAAAGCACATCTCCTTGCAGACATGTATACTGCTGTGCATTAAGGGAAGGGCCACTACCCAGACTACTTTCAACCTTTGAGGTCTCGTCAGTGGGAGACAGACCCAATCACGGAGATACTAAGGCAGAAGCAATATGAGAGGTCATATTTACCTATAGGAGTTGCCAACAGGTGTACCACCTTATTATTGAATTACTCTGAATTTAGAGAAAGATGTTGGAAGTTTATTTTTCACTTGGTTAGACTATAATAAATTTAGTTTTATCCAAGTATAAGCAAACAAAGTTTGCGCCTGAAAAATATCTTCAGGACTGGGGTAAGGTAGTGCAACACCAGGAGTTGCCTGATGTTGCACTACTGGTTTGTTTTGTGTATGTAAACTTTTTAAGGACAAATTAATAATTGCAACTCTTAATTTTTTTTAACATAATTGTTTTTGATTTCCATTCATGTATTATAAATATTCTGTTTAAATTATATTGCTCTAAATTTATCCCCCCCCACCCCCAACCGGCCATGATGTCTATAGATGTTGAGCTAAATCTGGATACGATTCTGTAATAACATCTATTTGCATAACAAAGATGAGAAGTGGTGCAATTTGGTCTCACTATTTCATCCACTTTGGCCGGTAGGGAGGTTAAAGGCATGAAGACCAATGCGAAATATTTTTTATTTCATTTATGCTTTTGATGTTAAATGGAATATTATTCTGTTTTAAGTAAAATAATATGCTGATATAGAAATATTTTGGGAAAATTTGGAGAAAAGGACAAGGCTAATAATAATGGCAGATGCCATGTTATGGACTAGTTATTACTAATACGATGTTCCAACAGAAAGTTGTGCACAAGTTCACGTGGCAAGAAGTCACAGGAATAAAAGTGTCATTGTTGATAGTGTTTTCTTCATGCTGGTTCAGGATGCAAAAGCATACAGAGCATTTGAAATTGGAAGTGGCCATTACTTAGTTTTAAGTAGGAAATATGTAAGAAAGTTTTAAAAAGGATAATAGTTAAGCAGCCTTTACAAGTAAACTGTAAGCTCAACTATATACATTATTGAAGAAAAAATGAAACAGTTTGAAAACAAAAACCAAACATTGTAGTCTCAGTGGCAAACTCTGAAGAAAATATTGATTGATTCAGCTAGGGAGGCATGTGGTGAAATTGCCCGCAAGCAATATTCTCTCTAATTTTTGCGAGCTCATGTGCATATGAAAAACATTTTGTGTACAACTTTTCAGTCTCAGACTCAGTGTGTGTGTGTGGGGGGGGGGGGGTGTATATTCTGCTCACAGTAACAAGTCATGAGCCACAAATTCTTAATTTGATTTGCCTAATATTGATGACATCTTTGTTAAAAGATGTGTGTTGAATGCTAAATATTGTCTGCAAGAGCAAACATTTAGATATTCTCATCATATCTAAATATTTCATTAAGTACAAGTTGCATGCTGTTTTTTAGTATTTGCAGTTTCAACACGTTTAACCAGCCATTCATTAAACAAATCTGCATTTCTTTTTCTATTTTAATTTAAACAGTAATATTTTGAGAGGTCAATGCACTAAAACTGCTAATGTAATATTTCTCACATTAATGTTGTCTTTTTTTTTGTCTAGCTATGACCTGCAAAATAGCAAGTGCTAAGTTAATTAAATCTGTATAGCTACAAAAATCTGTCACCATTTTCATGAGTTTAAGTGACTGTACTGTTTAGAGAGTACATACTCTAAAGAAATATGCCTCTGCAACATGCTGACGTCATCATCAGTTCACCCACACAGCACAGACTAAAAGTAACAAATTGGACTGTATTAAGTTTAAATGGGTTAGAGCAGTGGATTTCAACCTTTTTTATCTTACGGAACAGTAAAACTAATTACTAAAATTCTACAGCACATCATTCAAGCATTCAAAAAATATATCGACTGTTTCAAATAAAGACAAATTCTGTTGCAGTCCTCTTTATGAACCAACCCTCTTTTTGAATAATTTCTTTGAAATCCCATTTATTTATGACACATTGTAATGAAATACAAAAGAATAATCAAAGTTATTTATGACAGTAATTATTTATTAAGTTTTTCTAATATACATGCATGTAACATAAATGTATTTATTGTTTTTTTATCAATGAGACACCTAAGCTTCGTGTTGTTTCATTTTGTCCCTTGTCCAAGGTCAAATTGTAGATAAGCATACCCTCAAATCTTCTTCCAAGGTTTCAAGCCGTGAGCTATTTTTGTTTTTTTATAGTGTTTATGTAGAAAAGCTAGCTTCACACAAATATGAAGTGGAGAAAGGAAGAAGTGCTTTGATTGCCTTTTTTGTGATAATGGGATATTCACTTCAAAGAGACAACCAGAATAAAATAGTATCTGTTGTTGAATGTTTAAGTTTTAATCCTCTGTCATTCCTTATTTCTGTTAGCTCATCATCTTCTGTAGTGTTTAAATTAACCAACTGACACACACACAAATGGATCTCTTACCCAATCTAAGGATGATACATCAAGCGAGGAAAAATTTTTTTTTAATATTTTTGCTAATGTGTCTTAAATTTTGTAAAATGAAATCTATAAGATGCAGACTGGATCTGTTATCCAGTCTGCAACCTTTTGTCAGCTCAAACACTTCTGCTGTGTTTACTCTTCTGATTCTTGCTTCCCAGAGTGTGGTTAAAAGCATTGATTTTGTCAATGATCAAGTAAGAATATTTTCATGTTTTCCATGCATACTTTAAGAGTGTTCAAAGCTTGAAAAAAATCAGCAAAGGAATGCAACCGTATTGCACCACATCTCATTGCTAAGAAAATCAGCTAACTCAGATTGTTGAGTTGACAAAAAATTTTGAAACTCCAGTTTTAGTTCATAGAACCTTGAAAGAACTTGACCTCAAGATAACCACATCACTACTGTATGCATTAGCAGCTTCATGTGAAAAGCTTCCATTGAGGAACTTAGTGCTGCAATCAATCTCGAATGCAATGGTCTACTTTTGATATAATTAATGATTTTGACATTCTCATCTAGTACTCTTGTCAGCTCATCTACCAATGATTTTGAAACTAGTACTTTTCTGTGTAGAAAACAATGAGTAAAAACAATTCTGGGGTTCTTTTGTTGAGCCAGCATAACAAATCCTTTTACACTTCCCTACATAGAGCGAGCACCATCCATACAAATACTAATACATGATTTCCAAGACAAGTTGTGAAAATTGAAATAATTATCAACATCAAAAATGTCTTGGACCTTTGTTGTTTCTGGGAGTGGTTGACAAAATAAAAACTGTTCCATGATATCTGTATTATAAACAAATCTGCTGAATGCTAGAAGTTGAGCTTTTCCAGTGACATCAGTTGATTCACCTTGAGACATATCCTGAATATGTCGACTAATGGAATTATCTGACAAGAATTTTTAAAACCACCTTTTCATATTCCTCACCAAACATGGTATTTACAATTTTGCAGCATGCTGGAAAAATGACATATTCTGTGATTGTGTGAGATTTCATCTTTTTGGCAACTATTTCAGCGACAGCATAACTTGCTTCTTCTACTTTTTTCGATATTGTCACAAATTTTCAATTTTTTTTTGCCTCGTGAGTTTATTCGAGTACAAGTCTGTGGAGATATTCCACTGGTTTCTTATGCAAGTGGGAGTGTTTTGACTGCAGATGTCTCTTCATTTTGCTAGGAACCGTTGCTTGATTTGCCAGATTTTTGACACATAAAACCCACCTGGGACTGGGTAGATTATCTTCATTTGGAATAAAGCCGAATGACAAATAATCTCTATTGTACTGGCAGACAGTGGTTTTAGATTTACTAACATCACTTACTACTTCATTGACATCTAATTTTTGTTTTTTAATTAGCAACTTGTCTATGTTGATTGGATCCTTATACAAAAAAATAAAAATAAAAAACAACCAAAGTCATTAAAA
The DNA here is from genome assembly GCF_054136105.1 of Typopeltis vanoorti. NCBI lineage: Eukaryota > Metazoa > Arthropoda > Arachnida > Uropygi > Thelyphonidae > Typopeltis > Typopeltis vanoorti. The sequence continues at coordinate 14,841,407 of NC_143569.1, forward strand.
AAATTAATGAATTAGTATATTTATGCTGCTCATGGAAAAACTGAGGTTCTTTGCTTTGCACCACTAGTTAGCCGAAAAGTTTCATTACATATTGATCCTCCCAAACCATTTTCAAAATATAGCTATTATTTTTAGGGAAATAATATTAAATATGAAATAAAGAGCTGGAGGATTTGAGTTTAATCTTCTATATTCAGTGCTTAAAATACTGCCTGTACAAATGAGATCACTTGTGCAACTACCATACCATAAATTTTAACAGTATTTCTTATTCACAATCAGTCTAAGGAGAGGAACATGTTTCGTCACAATTTTGCTATAGTTAATCTTGCATTGTTGTGAACTGTTTTACTCAGCACCCTATTGGTTAACTAAACTGAACATCTGGTTTATTATTGAACCAGAAGAGACCAAAAAACTTATAGAAAATCATCTCCAAAGTTAAAAAGTCAGCCATGTATTAAGAAAGCATGTGGTTGGCTAATTTATGAACAGTTTATTTTCATTGGTGGTATTGTTGCTGCTGCTGTTATGGTGTTTCTCAAATGTCAGAAGGGGATTTGCATTCTTATTAATTAAAAACAGTCAGTCAGTCAACCTCCTACTTTACTTGGCTAACTTTTTTGCATATGAGATGTTTATGAAATATGAATCTTCTTACATCAAACAAGCAAATATTGGTTGAGATTGTGCACCATTTTACTTTATTTTTTACTCCCTTGTATGCCTTCTATTTTGATTCAACTGTGTGCTAAAATTGTCAGGGAACCTTAAGTGATGTAAGAAACTGGGTGTATTATTCTAAACTTCATCAAAAATGGTTGAACAAGGCAACCTGTAGAGCTGTCTGCAAAGGAAACTATACTCCCCCCCCCCCCACAGCTTTTTAAGTCTGATTTGGCATTGGTTGACAACATTAAAACAGTGTCTGTAGAACTGATCGAGACTTCAGTCCCAATCCGCCCATAATTTTAGTCCAGTTAGGTCGAAATTCTGAGTAAAACATAAACGGTGTAAGAAATAGCTATATAGCCAGAGCTTGAAAAATTTTATGCTGTCTCTCGCCAGTCAGGCAATAGCTTGTTAGTCAGGTTGGCCTGAATGGAGCACCATGGTCACCTAATATTATTATTAGGTAACATCTTCAGTAGGACTCAGTGTAGAGTCCTACTGGAGATGTTTTAACCCTCCATTTACCACCCACTTATAGTATTTTTATCACCTAAATGTGTATTTATTCTCTAGCTGATTGACCTCTAATATTTTTAAAAAAAATAACATCAGTCTCTTTTGTATAACTGCATAACAGTTGTTACCTTTATTAGTCCTTACTGTCTTGTCTACTAGTTTGTTTATTTACACCAGAAGAAATCCTGTACAATTCAGATGAAAAGTCATATTACTAAGTAAATAAATGTTATCAACTTATTCAGCTGTTCTGCCTTATAAACATTAATCAAATATTCATGAACTAGCAAAGTTTATATACTTATATATATGTATATGACAGAATGATCATTGACTCGGTTAACATACATAGTTTTATGAAGAATTAAATGACTAGAACCGAGATTTAAGTAAAAAGGTTTTAATATAAACACACTACTAGTTTCGGCCTGTAACAGCCTTCTTCAGGTGACAAAAGAAAAAACACTAAACATTGAGGGTTAAAAGACTATGAACAACATAGACAGTCTTTATACATAATTAGCATGAAAACGTTGTAGTTGTATTTGAAGCTGTTCTTTAAAGATGAAGCTGCTGTTTTTTGAAGGAACAGCTTCAAATACAACTACAACGTTTTCAAGGAAATCTACAAGGAAACTTGTAGAGATGCTATGAATTATAGAATAAAAATGATGCTCTGTGGGATTTTATATTTTGTTATTTACAAATTGTCTTAGTTCTTTCATAAATTTTGTTTAATCCTTCAAATTTTGTCATGCTGTATCCTGTTGAAACTATTCTGTAAAACTTTTAATTAGCAGCTAGTTGAATTTTGGTTAAGATTATTGTAAAAAAAAAAAAAAAAAAAAAAAAAAAAAAACTTATTTTTTTCCTCAAAGGGAGTAGGCGAGCTCCTTTAGCCTTACCTTTTTTGAAGACTAGTGGTGGATAGCCAGTCTCCATTCTTTAAGCATTTACTGATGCTGAGCTCAAGCTATCAACTAAAGGTTTTCAGGAGAAAGTATGGTACACAGTACACAACAGCTGTCATATTGTGGCTCTAAATCATAACACTTGTATTATTGTCTGTAATAGTGTGCATTCTATGGTTGATTTTCTTGAGAAATGGGATTAAAACCAAGTTCAGGGAGGAAAACCCTAATTGCTTTTTCCAGAGTTCTATTAACTTAGGATCCAATTGAAGAAAAGCTTAGAAATATTTACTCTAGCAACTGGAATCAGACTTAGAATGGTCTTTGTTTGGACAGCTATGGATACAAAACATTTCCACAGGGCTACACAGGCACTGCAATAATTCTAACAAGAGTAATTAGTGATATCACTGGTGGAATATTGGCTTAAGTGACAATGTTAAGACTTGATATCAAACTGTGTATTAAAACTGTAACAGGAAAGAAAAAAAAGTGTACAGATAAGATGATCCGTACACACGAGTGATACATTAAACAACAATTTAAACTTAATTCTCTTCATTCCATGAAGAATATTATTGCTTCAGCCACAGTTCTCCATCAGTTTCCGTTCTGTGTATTCCTTAAATATGACTGAAGTGAAATAAATTGTTTGGTTTTATAAGCATGAATCATGAATGCATTTATTGGATGGTTATGGTAGTAAATGATTAGTTTGCACAATAAAAGTGAATGGAACACAAATTTTTCCACAGCAGTTCAGTTCTACGTTTGTTTATCTGTTGAAAAACAGATAAATTCAGAACATTCTGAACTGAAGATCAATTAGTTTATCTCATGAAGTGGTCAGAGAATTTTTCTCCAATAAAGTTGGGTAGACCAGTCCATTGGACTGCATGCCATTGCCAGGTGATCTCAACTGGGCACAACCATTACCAGCCGACCTGAAATGAGTAATAAATGGTTTCAGGTCAGCTACTAATGGTCGTGCCCATTATGTTTTAAATTGTAGTGTTTCACTTTAATTTGCTAAACTCTTTCATTCATTACACAGGATTGTACATTTTTGTTTTTCTTTTCTCCCCCCCCCCCATATTAATTGAGATCCAGTTATCCAACATCACCTTTCCTACTACTGTGCAGATCAGTTAATAAAGTCGAGATTAACGTCTTGCCGGGTTTGATGAATTTGTTAAGTCCTATTCATTGAAGTAAGTTATGTAGACTAGTAATGTAATGTCAGTTGATGCATCGCACGCGCACACACACATATATGCTCAGTCCATTTTAAATGTTAATAATATGATTTTTAAAAACTTTTATATGCTTGTTTTGTTACTCTTTTGTATTTATTATAATTTTCTCTTTCTCTCCCAGATATCAGTCAGCACAAACTTTCAGTTGACTCTTATGCTGCACATCGCCAATCTTTGGATTCTCAGTTCAGTTTCCAGATGAGTGAACAGGAATTTTTGGCTCATGCTCTTTCACGGCATCAGAGGCGCAAAACAAGAAAAGAACGTGAACGATTATTTCGCTCATGTAATCGAGTTCACCCCTGGTTTCCATCTGCTCGAAGAGGCAGTGATACCTCTCAGCAGAGTGCTGCTATTGCAGCATCCTTTGCAGCTGCTTCCAAGACAACTATTACCAAAGCTACCAGTACTGGGGATTTAAATCAAGCTGTATTATTTCATCGTCCTTCATCAGCATTTGTGTTGCCTCATGCGGTTGTCAAGAGGCAGAATCTTGTTAATCCTCCTTTCACTCATGGAATGACTGATAACTCTCATCTTCAAAGTAATTTCTCTAAGATACCTATGAAAGATGTTCCTGCATCATTAGGTGCAAATCAAATAGTTCAGAGAGCAAATACAGGAATCCCTGGGTTTTCATCAGAGTTACCACAGATTTCATTTTCAATGCAACCCCGAATTGCACCTATTGGCTATGCTGCTCCTGTTGGCTACATGGGAGGTGCAGTACTTCCTGGTCAAGTAGGAGGATTGCTTCCTGGATATCTTAATACAGCACCACTTTCTGGGCATCCTAATTATACTAATTGTGGTGGTTTATCATACAGTACACCATATAATTCATATGTAGGAATAGAAGCAGTACTGCCATACCATCAGCCAATTTTGCCATTTCATCCAACTCTTGATAGTTCAAGTGAAGCAGAATATTTTCCAATAATAATGACTGAGAGTGAATTTACAGATACTGGTCACAGATCCTATGATGAAATTCAGTTTCTCTCAGCTCAAAGGTTAATGCAGCAGCAGCAAGCCCAACATATGGGAATTCTAAATGACTACATTAGGCCATTTCCAAGAGAAGACCAGCAGCCTATTGTACAGTCACCTGCCAGTTCTGGTTGTGTCTCTAAAGTGCATCAGCAGTCGAGTCCACCACAACAAGAAACAATTTCAGGATCAGCAGAGAGACAGCTTACTGAAATATCCACACAAGAATCACCTTCTTCACAACCACAAACTGCTAAGCCCACTTCGGCTTGTCAGTCTTTTTCTCAGAGGCAACTTCACACAAGTGTTGATAAGAATATTTCACAGCTTTCTCAGAATGCTGCTAGAGGCTCATCTGCTGTTTCTTCAAATTCACAAAATCCAGTGGAGGAGAGTGAAATGAATAGACAAACACCAGGAACAGTCTCAATGCCAAAGTCAGGTCAAAGATCTAGTGCTAGTTCTGCAAGTCAGACAAAAGGAATTATTTCTAGGTTTAGCAATCATAGCAATAGCACAAGTAATGCAAGTAATCTACGTAAACCTGTACATACTGTAACATCAGAATCACAAGATCATGTATCAAGATAAGTGCAATTTATAATATTGTGAAATTGTATAGTTTTTAAACTGTGTAAATGATGTCAAGTGATATTTTGTATATTTTATACAGATGTATGCATACATCGGGGGGGGGCTGATGATAGTCTTAAATTTTTGAGTTCATTATGACTCTTCCATTTTTTGCAGAGAATTAGTTAAGATGTTAAGATTATGTTTTGTTTTTAATATAGATTTCAGTTTTGCGTTTGGGTGGAATTCTGTGCAGACTGTTTTTATACTTCATTTTGCTTATTTCTGTAAAGTATATGCTACTATGTTATAATGGATGTAAGATGCAAAATGTATAAGCACATATTAGATTGGTTTTGTTCATCCATATGCAAGTTATTCTGGAGCACTGTGATATAAATAACTGCTGCTTCTCAGGGTATTTTTTTCAGTCATTTATGATGCCAGATCATTTGGTGCTACAAAATTACCAAAAAGGGATGATCTCTGTACTTTCTTGATTGCACTATTTCTATTCATCTTCTGTGTGTAGAGGCTTAAATGCCTGTGAGGACATCATATTGGAGGCTTAATGGATTGTATACAGCACTCAGAAAGGATTAAAACAGAATTTAATACTTCCTATATATTTTGCCTCAGTAAATGAGACATCTTCATAACATAAAAAACAAATAACACACAATACTAAGCCCAACCACGTGAGTGACACTAAAGTCCTATCTAGGTGGAGCGCCCTCTAAGGGCGGTTGTAGGTAGCCTGGAATGTAAAGTGGGACCTCTGGTGATAAGCGTTTCCCAAATCTGAAGCTTAATGCAACTATATTTGTTGAGATTCGGTTGATTTCTGAGAGCTGCTGCTGATTCTAAGAATAGTCTCTCTTTTTTGAATTTGCTGTGATGAAGCATGGTGGTTTTTTTCCATGAGATGGAAAAAAACCACCATGCTCCACCATCTCATGGAAAAAAATTAAGCTTCCCAAGATTTGGGAAACGCTTATCACAGAGGTCCCACTTTACATTCCAGGCCACCTACAACCACCCTTAGAGGGCGCTCCACCTAGATAGGACTTTAGTGTCATCCACGTGGTTGGGCTTAGTATTGTGTGTTATTTGTTTTTATGTTACATTAGTTTTTTGTAATCCCTGAAGATGTCTCATTTACTGAGACGAAATATATAGGAAGTGTTAAATTCTGTTTTAATTCTTTCTGACTGCTGTATACCATTAAGCCTCCAATATGATCATCTTCTAATCCAGACTGGCATTGAATGCCTTTATCCCTCGGTTTACATTGAATTGCTATCCTTTATCGAAGCTTTACTTCTCAGGCAAGTGTCTATGACAGTCTACAGCAAAAATGACTAAAAACTTTCCCTAACACCTGATTTTCTACATATGATAAAGCCCTAGAAATACCTTTAAAAAGATCATAAATGGGACTTTGGGAAAGTGAACCATCACAACTTGTCTTGCTCTTAAATGGGCATTATTGGCTTTAGTCTTTTCATGATAATCTTACTCATGAAAGGGCAGGAATGTATATAGCACATTAGTCTCATAGCAGAACAAGAGTTAGATAATCTGAAAGCTCTGCTATGAATACCAAACATTGTACTTTTCAAGCCCCCAATGAGTAGGATGGTCTCACAGCAGGTTACAAAAATTGCCTAAAACCTAGACATTTTATCCACTAGCCAACCATGCTAGTGTTTGTCTGCATGGGCTGATTGCAACATCTCACCATGCTAACTTTCTTCCCCCCTTACATCCTGATGGATATGCAACACAAAATATAGAACTAACCATCTGCATTATACTTAACACTCAGTATTTTCTGTGGGCTTCTAATCTATATGGCATAACTTTCAATTCTCAAACATGTTCCTGTGCTCCAGAACTTATTTAGTTTTAAGTGGTCATTTTTAACCTGTTGCTGTTCTGAAGGCACATGTCCTGCCTTTGATACCAAAACTCCATTGGGATACTCACCTGAAGCACAACCAGAAGTATGAAAACACACAATATTAAAAGAAAAGAAAGAAAAAAGAAAAAAAAATATATATATACACACACAGGGAATACCTCGATTATCGCAGTTATTGTTGCCACGAAAAATACTGCAGTAATCGAATCTGCGATAATTGGGATAAATTATGCATGTAAAATGGGTGATCATTGCCAAGGATTTTTTAAATCTATTAATTGAATTTTATATATGAAGTAAAAAAGAAATGTGTTAAACGTGTTAAGTAAAAAATGAAGGTTCATTTAGAAAAACAAGATTATTCTTTAATCTTTATTTATATACAGTATAAGGAGTACATACAATTATTCTTTCTTGGATAAAAATTGGTGTAGAGTTGTCTGGTGGAATTTTTTCTTTTTTTTTATTCATATAAAACTCAATAGCAATGCATGGAATTTTCAGTTTCCTGACGAACTTTCATTGATCACTCGAGATTAGGATCGCGTTCAAGATTTTTTTTTCTTTAAAATTTTCAGCAATTCTAAACATTTTGTCCATTTCTTTGAGAGTAAATTCCTTCGGTGCCACATCAATTTGTTCGTCATTATCATCAATTTGAGCATCGTAAGCACATTCTCTCTCGAGGTTAATTAGGTCTTCATCACCCAGCTCCTTATCATGTGACTGAAGCAGGTCCTGAACACCTTTTTCAATTTCTTTTAGTCCTAGATCGAAGCCAAGCTTAGTTATGTCATTGATAACATGGGCTACTTCATTTTCAAATCCTTTAAAATCATTTGCACAATGAGGAATAATCTTTTGCCATGCCGCTCTCAGGTTGCTAGACGTTACTTCACTTCATGCTTCCTTGACATTCTCAACAATTTTTGATATTGAATGTCTTCCAGAATTCTGTCAAAGTCATAGCTTCATCTCCTGTAGTCTTTTCTATTGCTTGTGAAAAAGTTCTTTGTAGGTAATATGCCTTAAAGGATGTGATTACACCTTGATCCATTGGCTGGATGATGGAAGTGGTATTAGGTGGTAAATAAATAACTTTTACATTTTTGCACAAATCATTCAGTGCTGTTGGATGACTAAGTGCATTATCTAATATCAACAAGATTTAATGACTTGCAGTACCTTTCAGCTTCAGTACAAAAACAGTTTTTAAACCAATCCTGAAAAAATAGTTTTTGTCATCCAAGCTTTTCTATTGAATCTCCAATGAACAGGGAGATAATTTTTATCTAAACTTCTAAGTGGGCAAGGATTTTGTGAACGATAAAGAAAAGTTTCATCTTGTAATCTCCAGAAACATTGCCATATAATAAAAGTGTTACATGCTCCTTCGAAACCTTGTAACCAGGCTGTGATTTTTCATTTTTTGCTAAAAATGTTTTAGTGGGCATTTTTTTCCATAATAAGCCTGTTTCGTCAGCATTAAATATCTGCTCATCGGTATAATTTCCTTCTTCAATGATCTGTTGCAATTAACCAGGAAAACTAGCTGCTGCTTTTTCATCGGCACTTGCAATTTCACCTTGTACATGAACACTATGAATGCTCGATCGCTTTTTGAACCGATCAAACCACCCTGAACTTACAGAGAAAGTTTCTTCCACTACTGACGCCGAATCATTTTCGCTTTCTAATTGTTTTCTTTTTAAAGTTTCAAACAAATTCAATGCATTTGTTTTTATAGTCATTTGACTAAGAGGAATTCTCTTTTGGTTACAATCTTCTATCCACACTGACAATAGCATTTCAATCATAAGATGGCTTCTGTTTCTTGTAGTTTGGGACCCAAATGAGGTCAATTCACTTTGTCCTAGCTGCTTATAGTTTGCAGCATGGTCTAAAATATGGCAAACAGTTGATTCATTTAGATTGTACTCTCTTGCAATTTTGGCTTTGGTTATGCCTGCTTCATACTTATTTATCATATGCAACTTATCTTCTAAGGCTTAGAATCTAAGCTGATCACTCTACATTTCTTCTTGATAGCTGTAGACTTGATATCATCCTTGTTTCTTTTAGCATTCATTGTAGGGGTAAATAAGAAGAGAAATAAATATCCACATGTACTTCAGGCAAAGGTGGACAGTTACTGGTGAGTGGTGAGCAGGTGCTGTCGGATAAAAACGAAGTGCTACAAGAGAGCAATACCTGTAGAGTGACGACTCGAACTGGTTGCATATGTAGTGGGCTACATCTCGCAGCCGTGATAATTTGAATTTGGAGTGCAATAATTGGAAGTTTGGTATCAAGTTATAAACCGTGATAAATCGATATTCGAGGTATTCCTGTATATATATATATATATACAGTCATACCCTGACTCACTCAAATCCGGAGTTACGCAGTTTTTTATATGTACGTATTCCCGTCCCGCTTCATGCCTCACCACTAGTTGTATCTTTCAAGCGCCAGCCGCATTTGCCAGTGTCGCACATGCTGTGAACAAGCACTGACGTGTTTCGTGCAGTCTCCATTCATACACGATTTTTATAGCCTACAAACCTTGCGATTGTTTAATGTTATGTTCTTGATAAAAATTTTATCGCATAAAAAATAATAATGTCACCCAAAAGAATCAAGTCCAATTCTTCTACAGCTAGCAAGAAAAGAAAAACATTGACTTTGGAAACAAAACTCAACATTATTAAGGATTTTGAAGGCGGAAGGAAAATTTGTGAGCTAGCAAAGAAGTTCGATCTACAGGAATCCACAGTAAGAACAATTATAAAAGAAAGGTTTACAGATTTTGGAGGACATAGATTCTAACGAGGAACGAATTGTAGCCACAAGACAAGGAATAAAAAAATCATTAGCTTGCTATGAAGAAATTTTGCGTGACAAGAAAAAGACATTATGCTGTCAGACGAATCTATTAGATTTTATGAAACCATCGACATCGAAATAACTTTCTTTTTTTTTATGTATGAAAAACTACAATTATGATTATATTTCTTAAAAAAATATAGTTGTTTTTGTAAACCTTTGGTCCCTATTGTATGTTTGTATATATAAATTACATGCAAAATTATATCCCGAGTTACATGAATTCGACTTGCGCGCTTTTTGTTGATCCTACCTGCCGCATAACTTTGGGGTTTTACTGTATTTGATGCGACAGATTTAACTCAGCTGTATGACATAAAGAAATTTAATGACTAGAAGCAGAGGATACCAAAATAGAAAAAACTATTTATTATTTGAATGCACAACTAGTTTCATCTTCTTAAACGACGTCATCAGGTGCATAACATGAAAAGAGAAATACAAAAATATTCATTTCAAGAGAACAACAGCTAATAAATTAACTTGGGAACATATTGCTGACACGTGAAGGCATTCTGGATACCATACTGTTGTTGGGTACATTCGTGCAGGTATGATCTTGTGTACACCAAAGTTGGATAGCTGAAGAATGACAATCAGATAGGTTAATATTAAGGTAGACCAGATTGAGGACAATTTCTGTTGATTCCACAATTGTTTTCTCCAGCTCATCGTAGCATCTAAAAATGTGTGTGCACACAGCCGGACAGTATATAGTTTTGTTAGTTTACATAATTAATGTTTATATATGTATTGTTATTGAAGAAACAATTTCTAAATAAAAATTAGAAGCTAAGACACTTCATTTGGAGGCAGAACAGAATTAGTATCTTTTTCCATATCATAAAAATATATCATTTGTACAAATCTTATGAATTAATCCATCTCCAACCCATCTCATACTCATAAGGAAATGAAGTAGACAATTGTAAAAAGGTGTATTTTATGAAATACACATTTCATGAATTGCATTCTTATATTGTGACATCACTCATTATCACAACAGTGGAATTTAGAGCTTTTTTTTTTTTTTTTTTTGCCAAAAGTACTATAGATACAATTTTCTTTTGTCTAATTTTGACATTAAAATGATCCATTTGAAATGACTTGACAAATAATCAATTTCAATTTAATTTGTCTTTTTTTTTTCTTTTTCTTTCCCCCCCCCTCAGCCTATATATTCCCCATTGGATAAAGGCCCCTCCCATTGCAGGGGGAGGGTCTGCTTCTCCCATGGTGACCCATTCCATCTTGGAAGGGTGTTTATACAATTGTATGAATGAATATATGAAGGTGAAAGACAATCACAAACATCCTTGCCCATGCCTGGATTCAAACCTGCAGTATTTGGAGAGCAGATATGCTAATCACTTGGCCAACCAGCCAGCTGTTTGTCATGCTGAGTGCAAATTATTTTATTTTAAATATTTTTCCAAATAAAAATGGTCAAATCATAGCAAAAAAAAAAAAAATATTATCAGCAGTAATGTAAATGTTTTGCCAATAAAAATTAAGAATTATAATAGGGAGAAGTTAAGGTGAGTAGTTTTTAAAATTATAGCAGCTTCTTTAGGAATAGGGATTTTCAAAATATGCTTAACATGCTAATTGCCAGATACAAATTATCTCATATCATATTTTTCATACTGAATATTATTATACTAATCATGAGTTCCCCACCTGACTAGAATCTTTCAACCAATAATATAATTACACAAACTCTTACAAAAAAAAAGTTAGTAGTTAAGTGAAAAAGTGAAAAATATATCATCGAAACATATATATTTTTGAAAGAGCCTCCGTAGCTCAGTTGGTATAGTCAAAGGCCTTTGGTCGGAAAGACCTGGGTTCGATTCCCATCAGTGATGTGAGGAACCTTTATCTGGTCTCTTTCGACGAAATATGAATTAGCTGGTCTCATATGGAGGTAGGGGGTTTTTTCACCTGGAAACTCGAGTTTTTCATCCCCGAACAGGCAAACTGGCCCTGTGAACACATGCATCTACAGACATAGGACACACCAGAAGGCATAGGGCTAACCACCTTATCCTCAGGACGAGTGCAGGGTGGTTAGCCCTTTGGAAGGGCTAAGGACAGCTCCGTAACAGGCCACTAGTCCTAATACACAAAAAGGAAGAAGAAGAATATGATATATTTTTAAAGAAAAAATAATCTTTTGGCACTAGCAGCAAGACTACATCATTTAGAAGTTAAAATTTAAAAAAAAAAAAAAATTAAAACATTACAAATGGTGAAAACAACAGATTTCATGTGCCAACTATCACTCATGAGCATCTTAGTTCAGCTTGCTGATACTGTCTGTTATAATTCAAACTCTAATGTTCATCTTTCTTATACAAGAGACCATGTATGGTTGAGAATAAGAACTTGGATTTTGTCTTGGATGGGTGGTGATATATTCTCCCACACAAATACCAACCTTGTCTTCTTTTGTTCCACCCTGTTCTAAAAGTTCAACCAAGGCACTAGTGACTAAGCATGAGTGGTAGATCCCTGATACCCTTAACAAAGTAAGTGCTTTTAGAAATGCCTGTTCAGAGGCAATAGGTAGCAACTCTACTACTACTACTGTTTACACAGTGACAGGCTAGTCCTGGAGAAATTTCATATAATTTCAACCGAAGACAAGCCAGACAGATCATTAAGAAAAAAAATCATGACTCAGGAAAAGGTAAATGAAGGTTGAAAAAGGAATATGTAATGAATATTACAACATGGAATGTAAAATGTATTGCACTTAAAAAGGATGAGCTTGATGAACAACTAAACCAAGCCGATATGAAGACTGTGTGCATCAATACCACCACTGACCAACCATTATGAAGTATAACAAGCACCTCTGCAGTGCAGTTGGAAGAACAACAGTACATTGTACCCTTTGATTGGAAAAGACTTCAGTTTGATTCTCATTATGATAAGAGGAATCTTTATATGGACTTTTTCAGTTGGAGGTGTGAGTTAGCCAATTTCATATGGAGATAGCAGGATTTTTTTTCTTTCTCTCGATGCTAGGGTTTTTCATCCCACATACAGACAGACACATCAGGGAAAGCACATGCAATTCACAGACAAAAAAAGTACTAGTGGTGTTGTGTGGGTGGTGGATTGAGTGTGGTTATAGGGAGGGGCAAAATGCTTTTCCTCAGTGAGTCCTTGAAGGTGTCATAACAATAATAATAATATGTAGGACAGCTGGCTGTTCTAGTGAAATCCAGTGGAAGAGTGTATCTAAGACATGTGAAAGGGGAGTGGAAGTCAGATCTGATTTATGTGCTCTTCCATGTGTGTGTCTGGTATGTTCTTCTTATTATTATTATTTTCCAAGACCTCATGGAGTCAAAGACTCATCCGGGTGGTCCTTTTATCACACACACACATCTCATCATACCGTGTCTTAAACACACTCAAACTCCTTGCAGACACCACACCCTCAGGCAAGGCATTCCAATCATTCACAACTCTGCACGAAAAAAACCTGCCTCTCACTCCCCTACTCACACCCTCTTTATACAGTTTCCAGGGATGACCTCTGGTTCTCCCCTGATCTCCCACTATTCTCTGTAGAACTTCTCCACCATTGATCTTATAACAACCCCTTACCAACTTGTAGGTCTCTATCATATCTCCCCTCTTCCTTCTCTCCACCAGACTCTGCAAATTACATCTTCTCAATCTTTCCTCATACTCAACATTCCAGAGGTCAGAAACTATCTTAGTCAGTCGCCTTTGGACCCTTTCCAACATCTCTTCATCCTTCTGAAAACCTATTGACCAAATCTGGGCACAAATAGTCCATGTGTGACCTAATCAAAGCCTTATACAATGGAACAAGAATTTCCCTACTTCTACACGTCAGTGTCCTCCGCATCATTCCCAGAAGTCTTTGTGTTGTCTTCACAGTTTTGGCGATGTGTCCCCTAAATTTTAGATCCTTATCCACTATCACCCCCAGATCTCTTATTTCCTCTACCTCCAACAATATATCAATATATTCTCACCAAGCATAAATTCTGCATCCCATCTTTGTTTTCCAAATTTTAAAACCATACATTTTGCAACATTGAACTCACATCCCCATTTGCTTGCCCAATCACTCAATTTATTCAAGTCTTCTTGCAAAGTCACAACATCTTCACTACTCTTTATGGTTCATCCCAACTTTGCATCATCTGCAAACAACTGAGTATCTCCATCCAAATCTTCGCAAATATCATTAATATACAAGTTAAATAGTAATGGCCCTAAAACAGACCCCTGAAGCACTCCACTAGTGACTTTCCTTTTCCTGGATATCGCACCCCCATACACAACTTGTTGATACCTATCAGAAAGCCAGTCTCCAATCCAATGCACTAATCTAATATCCAACCCCATCTGCTCTAGTTTGACTGTCAACTTATCATGAGGTGCAAATTATCAAAAGCCTTTGTGAAATCCAAGTATATTACTGTGTATCCTTCTCCTCTGTCCAAGGAAGCAGTCACTTTATTGTAATAAGTAAGTAGATTACTAAAACATGACCTCCCTTTAGCAAATCCATGCTGTCCATCAAAGATTATACCATTGTTGTCAACCCAACTCTGGATCCTAGTTCTCACAAGCTTCTCCAACAACTTAACCACAATGCCTGACACAGAGCTAGGCCTATAGTTTGATGCTTGAGTTCAATCACCTCCTTTATGAAGTGGCACAATCTTGCCCTCCTTCCACTCTTTAGGAACTTGGCCAAGTGCAAGACTCGTATTAAAAAAATATGTCAAGGCAGGTGTCAACTCTCTGGCACATTCCTTCAGAATACGTGGTGATATATTATCAAGTCCCACAGCCTTATTTACATCTAGTTTACTCAATTCCCCAAACACCTCTTTGCTCACTTACAGTCATTTTCTCCTCCCCATCATCAACTGCTCTCAATCTCTCCATGAAGTCACATTCACAAGATTGAAAGATCTTTATGAACTGCTCATTAAGTATCTCCACCACACATTCTGCAACAGCTGTCTTTATAACATTTCCTCCAATCAATGCCATCCTTCTATAATCATTCTTTCTTTTGCTGGCTACATATCGAAAGAACTCCCTAGGATTCTTAGACTTTCCTTTTCCACATTCTTCTATGTGGATTCTATGTACATCACTGCATTGGCCATCAGCCATACATTCATAACAAGTATCATAGACCTAGTATATTTTACAGACAGTTGATTTCTTCAAGCACATGCATCATCCTTTGCAATTGCAAAATTATAGATATTTTGTTTGGATGAGTGAAGGCCCCTCTGCATTTGCATTGCTGCAAAACCAAAGCATTTTTTTTCTATCATATTAATATGTAAGGCAGCTTTTTCTCAAAAACTAGAAAACTTTATATCCTATACTAATGGTACTCAGAAATGAAACCTTACTGCTCTTACAAGAATTCTTCTTATCAGGTACCATTTAGACAGTTCAAGCACTTTTAGGACATTCTCCAGTAGTATGGCAACAAATAATGTGAACAGGAAGAAGGTTTGGCAATGGCTCATGAATCTCACTGTAGCCTGCAAATATGTATGTCCAGTCCTCCAAATGACTGGCCTTGGAAGGTTGTTACATGAAACTCAAAAACATGGCTCCAATATTTTGATGACATTTTTGAACCAGTACTGCCAGTACGAACCAGTACTGCCCAAAGAATTGCTGGTTCAATTCACTGGCTACTTAGTTTACTTCCTAAAATAAGTTTTATGCTTTAATGAAAACACTGAGAGCCTCTCATTTTTGGATATATTTCTACTTTCTGCTAGGATTTACTTGCACCTCTGCAGGAAGAAATCACATGCAAATTGACATCTACATGCTTCTTTCCAACATAAAATGTATCCCTGATGGCATCATCATCAAAGGATACAGCATATGCTGTACCAAGTTACTAGGAGAAGAACCTAAGAGATATCCTATTTAAAAAATAATATTTAAAATTGTTAAGACACCTAAAGATCTTATTCTTTCCCCTAAACTTTAACAATAATTTGATATCCAAACATCATCAGATTTCCCTCCTTGGACTGATTTGCACTGTCACCTTTTCCTGACACAAACACATCTGAATAGCTTCTACAGCCACTATCAAACTCGCTGTACTTTTCCACTCAAGACACTACTTTACAACTGCTAACTCTATACAAATCCCAAATCTATCCATAGAATATTGCTTACATATTTGGGGTGGTGCACCAAAATCTTTGAGATTGCCTAATGCTATCTAAAAGAGGACAGTCTTGTTAATTAATGATTCATCTCTCTCTCTCACACACACACACACATTAGACACTCAGTTTCTAATGCTATCCAGAAGAGGACAATCTTGTTAATTAATGATTCCTCTCTCTCACACACATTAGACACTCAATTTCTAATGCTATCCAAAAGAGGACAGTCTTGTTAATTAATGATTTCTCTCTCTCTCTCTCACACACACACAAATATTAGAGACTCAGTTTCTCCTTGTGGGTGTTTTACAGATACTTTTCACAAACAATACTCTGGTCTGCTGAATTAGCCACTATCATTCCTCTACTTTCCTCCAAAATTATAACAAGAGGTGCTGCTAACTAACACCCATTTACAGTCCAGCTTGAAACTTGCCAAACCAACCTTTGTCTTCTCTTTCATTCCATATACTTTGGAACAGCCTGCCCCCCCCACTCTGCCTTCACCAAAGAATATATGACCTTCAGATGTTCAGGGGGACAAAAATGTGAATAGATTCCTCCTTTTTTCTTACCCTCTTGCTTATATATGCCATTGGCACTGAAATGCTGTAGGTATTACAACCTTTAGTGAGCAGGTCAGTTATATCTAAAAAAACATGCTTCGAATAGTTGAGAAAATTGAGAACACACAGGTACCATTACTCTGCCTTACATAAAAAGTGACAAACAAACAAAATGGCTCTGACTTTGATCATCAAAGAATATAACTTAAAGACTGATCTTCACCTATCAAAATATCCACAACAAAACTTTACAATTCCCTAAGCCTCCACATCCACTTTCAGAGAAATCAAAAGATGGCAGAAGCATTGCTTATTGTGTCTGTGGTATTGGTGGTAGAGAAGATAAGCTGCTCTGGTGACATCCATATAGGGGAACATATCAGAGGCACATACGAGAATCAGATCATAAATCAGATCTGCCTTCCATACAATGAGTGAGAAACATTGGCAGCAAACCAAAATGCCACACATTGCATATAGTCTCTGGGAGTGATTTCCACATGCACTGCACTGAAAACCTAGGTCTGACTCTAGGTCAACTTACATTTGGTCCTATAAGACAGAAATCTTCACAGAGTTATGATATGATAGGCAGTATGCCAGCAATCTCAATAATGATGTTCACTTGTGACATCAGGTATGTGAAGTTTGTTTTTGGGTTTACAACATTCAATTCTTATTGCGTTTTTACTTTTGAGTGAAGTAGTTATACGTGTTATTTTATATCTTGTGTGTATTTTGTAATATATAACTGAAAAAGCAGACTGTGGACTGTGCAAACGTAATCTAATTTAACTAGATTATTAACTTCTTTATTTCAATTTATCAGTGACCTTTTCAATATGTCCTCTGAACTTCAGTTCCTTTTAGGAATCAAACGAAGATTCTTAATCTCATAGAGTGCAGTTGCATATGGTACACTTCATATAAAATTTAAAACCTTACATTTGGGAATACTAGCATCCATTTTACATGTTATGCTGAAGTTATACTATGTTGGAGTTCATTTGTTATTCTTCTTCTTAAAAATATGTATATCAGTAATATTGTAGATGGTTAGAAAGTAGAGGAGAGGATGTGCACTTATTAAAAGTAGTGGCCGAACCCTCTGACACTTCTTGTTGTCTTCATTCTCTTTGACTTTATTCTGCAATATGTCACTGACATCAGCATTCTTATTCGTGTGGCCAGTTTATTCTATACTTAGAACCATCTTAATTATTCAGTTAGATTAAAGAATCGTATTCTGTCAATGTGCAAGTAAATTATACCGGATAAGAAATTATATCCTTGTTTTAATCTTTTATTTGAGCATATTAAATTTTGTGTGTAAAGTATATCACAACTAGTCTCCTTGTATATTATTATTACTATTACTGAGAAAGACCTGCAGGGAGACCAGGACTCATTGAGGGAGGCCACACACTCACATTATCAGCACCAACTGTTTTTTCCTACCTGTTCTTGAATTTGCACATAAAACTTCCACTGGCAATCACACACCATTCTTCAATTCATTCTCTTGTCCTTTCACCACCCTTCATAAAATGAAAAATTCTATCTAATATCCTGTATGATCCTTTCAGAAGTTTCTGAGTCTCATCATTTTATCATCCCTCTTTTTCCTGTTTGCTAGTGTCTACAGCCTACAAAATCTCAATCTGTCTTCATAATCAGAATTACACGTTCCTGATATTATTTTTAACACTCCCCTTTGCACTCTTTCCACTGTATCAGAATCACCATAGAAATCAGGAGACCTTGTAAAGAGGCAAAATGACTTTCTTATCTTTACATATCAAGGCTCGTTTCAGCTTTGCAATTATCCTCTGAGTTGTATTTGCAATCCTTGCTATGGCCCTTGAATTCAACTTCCTATCTACTAATACTCCACGATCCCTCCTAGCTTGATCAGTTTCTTCTAGCATAATCCCATCAATGTAATATGACATTTGTGCATGATTTTACATTTACTAACATTGAATGGATAACCATTTTTACATGCCCACAATTCTAGTCTATTCAAATCATTCTGCAAGTACTGCATTCGTATGCATTCCTGATTATCCTACTTATCTTTGCTTCATCAGCAAATAGCTCTATGTCACATGTCAAATCCTTCCCAATGTATAGATTTAATAACCGTGGACCAAGGACTGATCCTTGTGGTACACCACTGGTTACCTTAAATCTTGCAGACACACACATCCCCCCATATACCACTTTTTTGATATATCAGTCAGCCATTCTCTTATCCATGCCAATATTTTATAATCCACCCCATCCCATATTCTCCAATTTATGCAACAGTCTTCCATGCTGTATTCTGTCAAAAACTTTAGCAAAATCCAAAAGTATCATTGTGTATCTATTCCCCTTTGTTGAACTCGATAGTAACAGTATTATAGAATGTGAGCAAGTTGCTCAAAAGCTATCAAACATGGCTTTTCCTCAGTAAACCCATGCTGTTCATCACAAAGTATACATTCTCTGTCAACCCATTTCTGTATGCAAGCCCTAATCAGCTTTTCCAAAATCTTCATTCCCCTCCTACAGTCCAGAGATGCCAATAGTTGGATATGTCAGTTTTTGAACTGCCTTGTGCAATAGGATTACCGTACATTCTTTCTACTCCTGTGGAATCTTCCTTGTTCTCTTAGTCTAAAAGTGTATTGTCTGATAAAAGGAATGATAGCCAGTTCAGCAGAACTCTCTTTTAGCATTCGTGCTGATATCCCATCAGTCCCTCTTGCCACATTCTTAAGTTTATGCGATAGCTGCAGTATCTCCTCCTCCTTATAACACTTGAGTTTCTTCATCCAGTAAAGAATATGAGTTAGCAAGCACAATATTGAATACACCAGGTTGATAGCTTTTAGCAAAATGGGCACTCATTAGAGTGCCCATTTTGCATTGAACAATCTCTTTTGCATCTGTTACCTGCATACCCTCTACATTCGGTAGTTATTCTTTCATATTCATTCTTTCTTTCTTTTACTTGTAGCAAACAATAGAATTCTTTTGGGTTGTTTTTAGCCTGCATAGCCAGTTTTTTTTTTCAGACTTAGTTTTCTGCACAACACTTCAACTGTTTTGACCTGCTCCTCATAATTTTCATAATTGACATTATCCTTATGCACATGGTATTCCTTCATTATTATCTTTTTCTTACAAATCTCTTACTTAATAAGATTACACATCCATTTCACTCCTGTCTCACTTGTCTTGGTACTCTATAATGCAATGCATACTTTGTTTTAGGCATGTATATTATCTACCACTAAATATCTGGACACTTTAGCAATTTATAATTGATACCAGGAGGCGAACCCTAATATAGAGTATTTCCACCTTTAGCTTTGATCACCTCCTGTACCATTTGAGCGAGGCTTTCCACCAATGTGCTGCAGACATCGGATGGAATTTGTCTCGATTCCTCCACCAAAACAGCACTGAATTCAGTGAGAGATCAAGGATTTCCTGCTCTGGACCTCAATCGTTGCTCTAATTCATCTCAAGGTATTCGATGGGGTTGAGGTCAGGACTCTGCACAGGCCACAGCGATACGTTTGTGGCATGGGGCATTGAGTATTGTCTTGATAGTAACATGGCTCCATTCCATAAAAACTCCACAGTATACGCAGCACCTGATTATCCAGAATATCAAGGTACTTCATGGAACCACAGACATTGACCAGTGGTCCTGCTCTAAACCAGCTGCATGCACTCCGCACCATTACTCCTCCACCACCAATCTTTACTATGGGTACAACACGCTGTGGTAACAAGTGTTCACCAGGCTGCCTCCATACCTACATCATCAGAGTGGAAACAGGCAAACCTTTAATAAACACCGAACTTATTCTTATATAAGACCATCTGTTTAATACAACTATGTACAAGAACTTTTTATAATATATAAAACTTATAATATATAAAGCTTTTTGTATATAGTAAGTTTAAAATTATCATTCTCTTGTCTTTTGACCAGAATACTAAAAAAGGAGTTGTTGATTGTTTTCCAATTTCAAAGTAAATTTGATTTTGTTATGAAGTGAGATTGATTTTATTTAAAAACACATGTAAGCTTTATATTTTTTCTTTCCAAATGATAAAATTATCATCAACGTATCTCCACCAGATTGATAGTTTTGGAACACTGTTGGCTAGAATTTCATTCTCTAGTTTTTCCATGAACAAATCCGCACATGGTGGTGACAGGGGACTGCCCATGGCTAGACTCTCCAATTGTTGATAAACGATGTTGTTGTCTTTAAAGAAATTGGACTTCAGGCAGTGATTGAAGAGTTGTATGATATCTCTAGGAAAAGTGATCCTTTATAATGTTAATGACCTCCTCAACTGGAACGTTCGTGAATAAGGATACCACATCCAAACTGACCATTATGTCTGTTTTTGAAAGCCTAACGTTCTTGAGTTTCTCAACAAAGTGTTGAGAGTTCTTCAGATAAGACTGTTTGTCTGATTTTTCCTCTAAGTAGATTGGCAAGGTGTTTTGCTAATAGATATGTGGGGGAGAATCTGTCATCAACGATCGGATGCAACGGTTGTTGTTGTAGTAAGGCTTTAAAGTCTTACTACAGCCATTTTAAAGCTAAAAGGCTTTAAAGCCTTACAACATCAGAATTGTGCTCAAACCTACTACAACCATTACACAATTTTTAAGATCACCTAAAGATAGCGTTCCATTTTTCAAATATGCAGGTATTTATAGAAACTATGCACTTGTGGACTTTCCTACATTGGCCAAACTTCAAGAAGCCTGGAAATTAGACAGAGGGAGCACATTGGGGATGTTAATTAAAACAGAGCAGATACCTCAGGCTTGGCACATCACTTCTCAACTTCTAACCACACGATAGATTGGGAAAACAGCTCAATGCCATATATAGGGGATGATTACAGATCCAGAACATTCAAAGAAGCAGCAGTGGTCCTACAAACAGGAAACAATCACAACCAAAATCAAGGAGCAGTATTAAAGGATATATGGAAGAATCTGATTAATTCATTGAGTTTAGCGGAACTACAGTATGCTAAAAACTATGTAATGCGTGTTCACAATAATAACTGAAGCATCTCGCTACATGCACACATTGTCACACGAGCTGTTAAATTTGGTGTGCTAACCATTGTAAACGGTTCTTATTAGTTTGTTTTTTGCATTTATTATTTTTTTGTCCACCTTTTTAGTCTTGACAAGGCTAACGAAACTAGTAGGCGTTCTTGTACGTAGTTGTATGAAACAGATGATCTTATATAAGAATAAGTTTTGTGTTTATTAAATATACAAAGACCAAATATGAATAATCTAAGCAGGTGAACCTTTATTCATTGCTCCAGAGCAGAGTACCATTTTCCACTAGTCATTTGTCCAGTTCACATACTCTTTGAACCAGACCAGACAAGCCACCTTGTTTGTTATGATGTTCGGCTTGTGCTCCACTGTCTTCTGTGGAAACCCAGTAAATGGAATAATTTTCATACAGTATTAGTGTTCACTATGGTGTTTCTGGCACTCTGGAATTCATCACAGATGGTCTGGCTGGTTTTTGTGTGCCACCCATTTTAACATCCCCCCTCTCCCTGTCGGTCTACCCATGGTAGTCAATTTTCACTGACCACCATGGGTGTTTTTCTTGCACAAGTGATGCAAGAACGTCTCCATTTGTTGATTTTGGATGCTCCATTTGAGCGGCAATGGTATGTATGGACGTGTCACCAATGTGGAAGACCATGAAGCTCAGTGACTTCCTCTCTTGAAGTCACTGAGCTCACGTCATGCCATACCACCTGTATTCAACTTTTATGATGAAATACTGCTTCCTACTATCTGTATAGCAGTTTTATGTTATTAACAATAACATAACATAACCTGGACTGTTCAAAACTTCTATCAATAATTGTCTCGACAATTATTGATAGATAGTATATGTTGCTATGCATTATCAGAAGTGTCACTACTTAGACCAGTTTCGACCTTCATTTTTATTTAGGCAGAGAAAAGTGAAGGGCCATATGCTTAGAGTAGTCTAGGCTATAGATAGGTAGTTTGAAAAAAATGGTTGCAGCTGCTTTATAACATCATGTAGCCAAAGGCCATCTTTTTCTCCTTTTCATTAGTCTTATGCAGTTAAACAACCAAAAGACCATTTGGAACCAAAATCCAGAAACACTCGATATCTAAGTGATTACCTTTTGCTAAGTTAGCTACCTTGATTCAGCCTTCACTGCCTGCAGTTAATCATAAGTCCACAGTGAACTATGAGGATGGAACAGTGTGAAAACTTCTCATAAGAAGCACAGACAGGATTTTATCTCTTCCTGATGAATATTGCACCATCTCCAAAAATTTTGCATTTCCTAGAATGTATTTTAAAGTCTTGCTTGTTTGTTTTCTTTTGTCTTTTTTTTTTTTTTTCATTAATGATATTTCAACTCAATCTGATAAATAATATTAAAATTCTCACCCCATTGCTAACAGATAGGGAAGTATTGCAAAAAAAAAAAAAAAAGTTCTGCTGTAAATGATGAAATGTGTAACACATTGCATAGTGTCATTCCAAATACACAAGGCAAGACAATAGCTGTAGAATCTAAGTTGTGCTGTTTTCATTCTAACAGATTATTTCTCAGATGTTGAAGTACCTACATTTGATGGCATGTACTACATACATACAGGCCTGGCTGGTAGCGTGTGCGAAATGTGCAATATACACAGGCACCTAAAAGAAGTCAAAAAATATGAGATAAGAGTTTAAATGAACAATGAATGGTGGTACATATAATTATGAATGTACGTTGTCTTCCGTTCGGGCCCCCTTGAGATCTTCCTGGAAACGAACAAATAAATTCTGAAATTGTATCCAGGACCCGATTATATCACTGTAATTTTTTATTAAAATTTATGAAAATATACCTAAAATAGTTCTTTATTTTTTGATGTATCATAAATCAACTTATGATTAATTGTTGAGTTCCGTGTAAAAAAAAATTGTATAAGCAGGACTAATCCGTAGGTAACATTATACTGTAAAGCGATTTTAATTTGTTTTTCATTTCCTGTTCGTTTTATTCACACTTTATTCAAAAAAAAACTTTTTTTGGAAAGGCGCCGAACATTGATTGCACACACAATAAAAATACTAGGCGCCGGTGTGCTGCATACATACAAAATAACGTCAAGCGTTCAGAGCCCTCTAGCAAGTAATGTATTGGACAAAACACCAATATTCGGTAGACATAAACAGTGGAACATGGGGATTCGATTTAACAAGAAAAAAGAAAGTACCAAAAGTCGCCAACAGGGGAAATTTTGGCGCTGTTTACCGAGTAAAATATATTAATTTGCATTATCACGTTTCTTGTGAACAATCATGCAATAAAAGGAAAGCCTGTGAGATTTCTTATCATTCGTAGACGAACTGCTTTTCAACGCCTCTTATCTTACGTGAGCGTGCTTTGTTAGTCAAACTATTATCAGCGGAACAATAATGCCCATGATTGTCGGCATATGAAAAATTTACGAAAAGGACCGATTAGCATAACAAACTTACGAAAACTGATTCGGTGATTTGAAACTACTGGAACTCTAGCAGTGCAGGTAGGCAGGGGACTCAAACCAATCAATCACCAACAAGTTGCAAACTGCTATTGTGGAACAGAAGATGACGAATGTGCAGGGTACCAGCAGTGCATGAGCAATATCCCGGCAAACGGATATCACATACACAACGGTGTGGAAAATCCTACATCAGATGTTGAAGTTTTACCCCTATAAAATCAGTCATGTTCAAGAATTGCGCTCTGGTGATGTGACCACACGAATCAACTAATCTTTGAGATTCTTAGCATGCGTGGAAGTGGATGATGCATGGCCGTGGCTGATTTAATGGAGTGACAAAGCGCACTTTTATTTGAACGGCGATATTAACACATGCAACTGTCGCATTTGGGCTGCAACTAATCCACACGTGTTTCTGCAGATGCCTATTCACTCACCCAAAGTCAGTTTGGTGCGGATTTACGGCATCTTTTATCATCGGTCCATACTTTTATGAGGAAATTGCCAAAATAGACCAGTGACCTGCTCCGTCAATGGTAACAGGTATACTAATATGCTACAGAACTTTATAGTTTCACAACTGCAGCAAAGAGGATGTCTCGATTTGACCATCTTCATGCAGGAGATGGTACACCACTCCACATCGGACTTCAGATACAGCATGTTTTGCGACAACATTAATCTGACAGAAGAATCATTAGTCGTGCATTTCCCACACTATGGCCACCGAGATC
This sequence comes from Typopeltis vanoorti, assembly GCF_054136105.1. Classification (NCBI taxonomy): domain Eukaryota; kingdom Metazoa; phylum Arthropoda; class Arachnida; order Uropygi; family Thelyphonidae; genus Typopeltis; species Typopeltis vanoorti. The sequence goes on from NC_143569.1 coordinate 14,866,232, forward strand.
TCTTGATCTCAATCCTTGTGACTTTTGTCTGTGGGGATTTCTTAAAAGCATTGTGTATCAAGAACACGTACCCGATATTCCAACTTTGAAAGATTGAATAACGTTACACGTGAGACAAATCAATTCTGATATGTTGCAAGCCACTGTGGAAAATGTTGTGCATCATATGCAGTTCCTGGAACATCAGAATGGTGGTCATATTGAACCTCATTTGTAATTAACAATAAACGTCATGAAATTGATATGTGCTGTCTCTCATTTGCCATTTAGTCATTCATTTGTCACACCTACTAAAATTAATTTGGCAGCATTAAAATTTCCCCTGTTGGCGACTTTTGGTGCTATTTTTTTTTTCATTAAATCAAATTCCCATGTTCCACTGTGTACGTCTACCGAATATTGGTGTGTTTCGTCCAATACATTACTCTCTAGAGGGCTCTGAACACTTGACGTTATTTTATAATCACCCGGTACATATGCATTCTACTGCAATAGAATAGAAGTAATAGAATGCTCAACACATTACATGATATCTTCGGTACATAGAGTAAGAGGGTAGTTGTGGAATGCATATTTTACTGTAACAGATTGGATCTCCGATCTGTATCTGATGTTATTTTCTGGAAGATGAACTGTTTGCAATTCTCCAAACAAGACTCCTCGTGTACCCAACTGTGAAAGTTCATGGCAGAAGAGGGAAAATGTGATCTTATACCAGGTTCTGTTAATGAAAATGTCAGTTCCAAAATTATGTAGCAGCATCAGAGTTAAGTGCAGAATGCTGGTATTCAGGAACTATTTCAGCTCTTGGGTCCTTTTAATCTAAACTTGGGAGATGAAACCCAGAGATGGTCTACACTTGTTTAATTGGTCTATAATATTTGATTGTTTAATTGGTCTATAATATTTGATGGATTTTTGTGGCTGTAGTGCTTAAATAGCATAATTTTAATACTCGAAGTTCTAAGTCTCCATGCTCCTTTGATAGTTGAAGAAATTCTTTTTAACTATTTTGTATTGGCTGTATCAAAATATTACTCAGGTTTACTATATGCAGTTTTTTTTTTTTTCCATGCTTCCATAATATTTATTATGTACAGCTGTGCAGGGATGTTATGATTTTAAGTACTGCAGCTCTAGAAACAAAGGAAAATGGCCAGTTTTCCAGTCTTTTAAGGTTTCATTGCTTTTGTATGAATTCTTGATCTGTAGTATTGAAAAAGTATGCTGAAGGGTTCTCTCCTAGGCATTAGTCCAGAGAGAGAGAGAATGCCTGTAAGAGAGCAAGGAATTATTATTATTATTCCGAGCAACTTCAAGGAGTCTACAGACTCATTGAGGGAGGCCCTAACATCATATCAAGAACAACTATTCGACATTCACACAGTATCTATCATACCTCGCCTTGAACTCATTCATGGTCGTAGCACCCACAACAGACTCTGGCAGCTTATTCCACTCGTTCACCACTCTCCAAGTAAAAAACCTAGTTCAAACACCCCTGCTAACCACATTCTTGCCCAGCTTCCATGTATGGCCCCCTAGTCCACCCACCACCAGTCCTATTCTCAAAAATATCTCCTGGATTAATCTTATAGAAACACATCAGTAATATGAATGTATCAATCATATCACCCCTTTTCTGCCTATCAACCAATTTTTGCAACCCACATATCTTCAACCTGTTCTCATAAGGTTCATTCCACAGACCTGCTATCATCTTTGTCACTCGTCTCTGGATCCTCTCCACCTCCTCCCCATCAAGAAGAAACCCTGGCGCCCATATATGGGCACAGTAGTCTAGATGGGGTCTTATCAAGGCTCAATACAGAGGAACAATAACTTGTTTGTCTCTGCTTGTTAAAGTATTTTTCAGAAGCCAAGTGATTTGATGAGCTGATTTAGCCACTTTTGCAATGTGCCCCCTAAACTTCAATTCCCTATCCACCAACACTCCCAAATCCCTGGCCTCATCAATCTCCTGGAGTACGGTTCCACCAATGTGATTACTGCTGCTATTCTTTTCACCCCAAAATGCATAACCTTACACTTTGCCACATTAAATTGACATTCATTTTCCCTAACCCAGTCCTCCAAACTATCCAGATCATCCTGTAAAATTTTGACATCCTGCCCACTCAGAATTGCTCTACCCAACTTTGCATCATCAGCAAACAAGTAAACACTTCCTCTCAGATCCTTTCCTATATCATTGATGAACAAATTGAAAAGTAGTGGTCCAAGAACAGAACCCTGCAGCACACCACTTTTCAATTGAAAAGTGGTGTGCTGCAGTTTCCAAAAGATTGAGTCCAAAAGACAGCTGTCTTTTGGACTCAACTCCTGAATAAACCACCCTCCTATCCATCTCACCAACCCTATATCCATCCCCATCTGCTCCAGTTTACTGATTAGAGTTCCATGTGGTATCCTGTCAAAGGCCTTTGCAAGGTCCAGTAGAATCACTGTAAACCCATTACCCTTATTCAGTTCAGCTGTCACTGTGTTATAAAACATGAGCAAGTTATTGAGGCATGATCTACTCTACACAAAACCATGTTGTCCCCCATACAATACCCCATTTTCATCTATCCAATCCTGTATTCTTTTCTTGACTAATTTCTCCAAGACCTTGACAACGATTCCTGATATGCTAATTGGTCGGTAATTTACAACAGCAGTTTTGGAACCTCTTTTATGCATTGGAACTATTTTCCCCTCTTCCCACCCCCTCGCGACTAACCCAGACCCGAGACTCAAATTAAACAAAATGGTCAAGGGTACTGACAATTCATTAATCGCTTCACGTACAACACGAGCTGGTATACCATCCAGCCCCACAGGTGTATTGACATTGAGGTTATGCAATAGACTACTCATCTCCACTTCATTTACCACAATTCCTGTATAATCTATTGGTTCATTCATTTCTGCAATGTCACCACCTGGATGATGGATGATATATTCTTGCAAAGTGCTCACTCAGTAACTCAACTATATCAACTGATTCAGTTACCTCCCTACCATCGGCATTCTTTAAAATCATTCTGCCATATACATTTTTTCTTTTACTTGCAACATATCGAAAAAATTGTTTAGGTTTCTCTTTAGCCTGCATGGCCAATGTACTTTCGTAATCCTTTTTTGCTTTTCTTACCATACTCGTTGCCCTTCTGGCCTGCGCTTTATACCGTTCATGTGCCTGCCGATCACCTTTCTCCTTAAATTCCCTCCATAGTTGTTTCTTTTTTTGCAGCTCAAGCTTAATGGCGTTATTCATCCATTTAACCCCTACTTAATTTATTATTCGGATTCTAGGTATACAGTCAGCCATTGCTTCATGCAAACACTTCTTAACTGCCTCCCATGCACTATCAACTTCTAGCCCTTGCAGTTGTGCATGCCATCGCACTGAACTAATCAAATATAACTAGAATATAGCTAGAATCATCATCACTGCTTATGGGTCGAATAACTATTGGTGTCAGATATAGTTTTCACTATTTTCTGTCCAATGCCAGGTGACTCAACTCTTAGACTCGTTCCATATCACTCCTTTACATCATCTACTCTACCCACTTTTGTCTTGGCCAGCCTATTCTGTTTATGCCATCTGTTGTACTGAACATCAATATTTTGATCTTACTACTGTTGTCCATTCTGTGATATATCCAAAAGGGTTACATTTTCTTTTAATTATTTTCTGCATTGCATTCAATCAATTCATAGAACCTTTCTATAGCACATTCTCTCAAATGTCAATATTTGCCTCATAGTCTTTGAACAGTACCCATGTCTCACATCCATAGAACATGTTAATGATTATGTATGTTTCCAGCACTCTCAGCTTAGTATCAAGGTTCATTGCTTTACGTATCTTATCCACTTCCTGTAGGTTTACTTTTGTTTTTTTATTATCCAAGATCTTTTCTCCTTTTTACAATCTAAATTGTGTGTCATGTCATTCCCTAGTCATGTGAAGCTCCTAACGTCTTCAGCTCATGTCCATTGACCTTTATTCTCTTCTTCATCCTCCTCACTCTCTGTCTGAATATCGTTTTAGTTTTTTCAATGTTCATTAACAACATATTTCTCTCTCCTTCTTCACTTACTTTCAGCATTTTTCTTTCTAGTTCATCTACTTAAGTAATTACTGTAATCTGCATGATTCCTGTACCTGAAAAAATTCCCCTTGTATTCTACTTTATAGCATTTATTATTCTTTCTAAAAAGCATGCTTAAGATACACCAGGATATTGGGTCTCATGTCTCTTGTTGTCCAGAACCATCTTCTGGACAACAAGAGACAATTTCTCACAGCAGTGTCAGCATTATCATTGATATTTTGCAATAGATATACCAATATCTTGTCCACTCTACAAAAATTGAAATATTATCCATGCGATTTTCCGATTTTCTAGTTCATCTACTTAAGTAATTACTGTAATCTGCATGATTCCTGTACCTGAAAAAATTCCCCTTGTATTCTACTTTATAGCATTTATTATTCTTTCTAAAAAGCATGCTTAAGATACACCAGGATATTGGGTCTCATGTCTCTTGTTGTCCAGAACCATCTTCTGGACAACAAGAGACAATTTCTCACAGCAGTGTCAGCATTATCATTGATATTTTGCAATAGATATACCAATATCTTGTCCACTCTACAAAAATTGAAATATTATCCATGCGATTTTCTGATATATGCTGTTGAATGCTTCTAAAAGTTAACAAAAGAGATATGAATGTTTACATTTTTATATAGAGTCCTCTCCACAATTAGCCTTAACATTAAGACTTGGTAAGTAGTACCCTTTGTCTTTTCTGAATCCTGCATCTCATCTTCTAGATTTTTTTTTCATTACTTTCTTTTTTATTTCTATTAATATTGCCATAAGTATTTTTCCACATAACTCTTTAGGATTTTTGCAGTCCATTTTACTTCCCTTTTTGTGTTTTTGTCCATTCTTTTTGATGTTTTTCCTTCATTCTGTGCAACGTTATATGACTAGTGTAGTTCATCTATCATCCATCTATCTTCTGCCATGCTTCAACATCTTCATCATTCCTTGACTTTTATGGTTCTTCAGATGCTTTATTGCATTTTACAATCTCATCCCTCTGTGCTGGATAGTGATATTACCCTCAATTCATCAATAAACCTGTTTTGGACCTCAACATCTCCCTGTGTCTTATATAATTCTGAACAGTATCTTATCTCTCTCTCTCTCTCTCTCACTCAGGGGTGCGGCAGTAATGTCTGGTGCCTGTGTGCAAAACTTTAGTTGGCGCCCCTATACCCCCCCCCAATAAAAAAACACTTTATAAAAGTGTTATTTTTAATATTTGATGCCAATAAAGTGAGTATTTCATTTTGAATTTTATCTCCTAGGAGGGCATATTTTTAAAGTCAGGATCATTCGCTGCACGTCGCGTGTGTTCCGATATAAAAAGTCAAACTTTTCTAACATCTCAATGTATTTTAAAAAATGGCCATTGTTGCGATCATGAAGTTTATTACTTTTACCACGAAGAGCTAGATTTTGTTTGCCTAAAAACTGTACTAAAAAATTATTCTTTTTATAATTTCATACCAACGTTTCCTTTCATTATCTAAAACTGTTTGTTTCAAATGATCAATACAAGTTTTATTTTCTAAGGATATAATTAATTCTGTCCATTTTTTGTAATTGTTCAAATGATATAAATTTTTCTCATGACGATTCAGGTACATTGAAAGATGTTGCCTATATTCTGCTGATAACAGCAGAATATAGGCAACATGATTGAACATGTTTAAAGTTTGAACATGATTAAACAAATTCAAACACACGTCATCCTGCAAATAGTAAACTCACGCAAGTTCAAGTTTTTACTTGTTTAAGCTGAACTACTTGTTAGAACTAGGATCAGAATAAAATAAGATCTTAAGGAATAATAACAAATAAGTGATTATAAATAATTTGTTTAAGACAAATCTATAAAATATAATTAAAATTTAAACAAAAATGTAATTTATTTTGATATAATTAATGAATAATATTTTTTTTAAGTATTTCCTCCTCGCCTGAAATATTTTGGTGCCTTTACTATCCTGGTGCCTGTATGCGTTGCACATATTGCCGGCGCGCTCCTGCTCTCTCTTTCAGTTAGTATATTAACCTACATTTTATACAATTTCCTTTAAAAATACAGTTATAAAGCAGCATATTATGGAAAATGCTAGAGGAATGAGAACTCTGGATTTTGTGATTGCACTAGAGGATTTTATATAACCAAGATTAGTAACATTACTGCCAATTGACGAGACTGATCATTCAATTTGATCTGGGTAGTGGCTGAATAATATGTGAAATTTTCAGCAAAGAAGGGTTGTATATGAAATTACTGAGCTGCTGATATGAAAAATTCAGGAGACTGGAGTGGTGTCATGGTGGATAAACAATGGGAAAAATATTAGCAGTGCATGGGAAGTAGTCATTGAATGCTTCAAGGAACAAGTACAAGATTGCATTCCTAGAGTCAAGAGGATAAATAAAGCTGTTATTAAATGGATGAGTTCAACAGTTAAAAAAAAATTGTGGGGAGAGTTTAAAGGTGATCAGAAAGCCTATGAGCAAGCATAAAGCACAGGCCAGAAGGGTGACCAGTATAATGTAAGGAAAGCAAAATCAAAGTGTGACAGGGAATTAGCTGAGCGAGCTAGGGATAATCTGAAGAGTTCTTTCAGTATGTGACAAGTAAAAGGAAGAATGTCTGTGGTAAAATAATTTTGATGCATGCTGATGGTAAGGAGGGAAGGAAGCAGCCAAAATAGTTAATTCCTGAGTGATCACTTTGCAAAGGTGTATCATCCAGGTGAAATGTCCATATTGCAATAATAGATGTGACATGGACTGATGTGGAAGCAGAATAGATGAAGTTGGGATGTATAGGATATTACAGAACGTTGACATGGATACAACTATGAAATTAGATGGGATATCACTTTGCATATTATAAGAATGTAGTAGGGAACCGACAGATGTTGACTGTGTTGTTTAATATGACACTTGGCTTTGGTAGGGTAGGACTCCAAGGGAGTGGATAGAGGGAAAAATAGTTCCATTGCATAAAGCAGGCTCCGAAACAAAAAGGGCGAAATATCGATTTGTTACTTCAGTTTTGGAATACCGATCAACATTTCAGAAGTGATGGTCAGAGTATTGCAGAAGTTGGTTGAATATTCAGGAATATGAATAACATAATTTATGAGGGGAGCCACATGATTTTGTGAGGAGTAGGTCATGCCTCAGTGATTTACTCACTTTTTATAATAAAGAGGTGACTCTACTTTGCAAAAGAATGACATAATACCGCAAATAGGTTTGGATGCGATGCTAGTGATGTGGATAAGAGGGTGACTGGATAGATGTGAGAGTAGCTTATGGAGGAGTGTCTAAGAGAAAGCATGTAACCAGTGATGTGCCATTGTGGCCTGAAGAGGCAAATACTATTTAATTTTTACCTTTATCTGAGGGAAAATATTCAGTAATTTGCTGATTGTGTAAAACTTAGTAGAGTAATAGTTAATAAGGAAAGATTAGGGACCTTGTAGGACGAACTGACAGTATTTAAAGAAGAATGTGAGTTTAATGCAGCAAAGTGTAGGGGTATGCATTGTGTTATGAAAGGATTACCAGCTGTGTACTACATTGATAGAAAATAGACTACAAGAAATAAGTGAAACTAGAGATTTATGGACTCTGTGTTAAAGTTCAGAAGTCATATTACAGAAGTGACTAAAATAGTTCATAGGATTATTTGGTTATTGAAGAACACGTTGGGAAAATCAGATAAAGAGATAATTATACCTCTTTACAAGGCATTGATATACACCCATCTGGATTATTTTGCACAGATCTAGTCAGCTGAAATTCTTGGAGATGTCAAAGAACTGGAATGGATTCTCTAGTGAGTGGCCAAGATGGTTGCAGGTCTATAGGATTCTCTATATAAGGATAGATTAAAGATTTGTGAGATATAGTTGGTTCATATGTGAAAGGGGGGGGGAGATATGATAGAAACATAAGTTATTCGAAGAATTTTAAATCTGATTGATATACTGGAAATTTTTTCAGTAGATGACTACTGCTGAGAAAACTAGGAAGTCAACTCTTGAAGTTAACTAAGATTGTGTTAGCAAGTATTTATGTGTGTGTGTGTGTGTGTGTGCACACGCGCTTGGAGAGCTGTGAACAAGTAGAATATGTTGCCAGAATGTTTTCAGTGCAAAGAAAAATATGACAAGTATTGTGTTAATGATAGTTCAGTGAAATGTTAACAGACATCCCCAATGAGTCTGCAGATTCCGCAGAATTACCCATATCTAATAATAATACTTATATTCTATCTGAGCCTGTGTAGCTCAGTGGATGTGGCGTTTGCATACCACGGCGCTTGGCCGCACGAAGGAAGACTTGGTTTCGAGTCTAGTCGGCTACTAGAGGAAATTTTTCTAAGCCTTTTTTCGACCGGTTCCTGAGTTAGTCGATCTCTGGCGCGGGCAAGCAGGTTTTTCCTCCCGGAAACTCGGGTTTTTCGTCCTGTAAACTCAAGAAAATTGACTGTAGAACCTACATTATTTCAGACATTAAATATATTGTGCTAGGGACCACTAGATGGCGGCACATTTGAGCTGTCTCTCTTCACTGTGTACTGCTTAATTAGTGATAGCCTTGGGCCATCTATCTCTGATTGGATACCAGTGGAGATTGAACTGCCCACTCAGTCTCCAAAAGTTAGATAGGGCTAAATGGCCTCGCCTACTCCTGTATACGGGAATAAAAAGGCGTTAGCTGATTTTTTTTTTTTTTTTGATATTCTATCTGTTTTATGTAAATCAGTAAAGTGGGGCATATTCTTCTAAAATGAATGCTACTAAGAGATGAACTTTCTGAAGGCTTTCGTCTGGCTTCATTCTTGTTTTACACTGTAGAGAGCATTCTTTTCTCCAGTAACTATTTTGTCAGTAAATGAGTGCAAAGCAAAAAAATAACAGGTATGGTGCTAATGATATTTCACTGTTTGGTGAAATTTAAGGGACATCCCGTGCCGAATGTACAGACTCAACAGAATTGCCCATATCTGATAACAATAATCTGTTTTATGTAAAGTGGGGGTTCTGAAATTAATGCTATCAAAAAATGAACTTCCTGAAGCATTTAATTTATCTAGCCTCATTATTGTTTTACACTCTAGAGTAGGGGGTCTCCAAACTACGGCCCGCGGGTCAGATGTGGTCCGCGATATGATTTTATCTGACCTGCCAATTGAACTAATTTTTCAATAAGAATCCGCAAAAAAAAAAAAAAAAACACGGGGTGTTGATAGTTTTCAAATGCATTAATTAAAATTGTGTTCAAAATATATTCCCGAATAGCAAAAAGTAACCGTAATCCAAGTTACGGTCTTTCTGACTGTAAAAGGTTGGTTAAAATGGACTAATGAAGAAAAAAAATTTGAATTTTACAAACAAATTTGAAGAAATTTGCTTGTAAATTTATCTCTATTTTTGGGACAACGTATCTTTGTGAACAAACTTTTTCCTGAATGAAATATATCAAGTCAAAATACAGGGCAAATTTACCTGATGAACATTTGAAATCGCTACTTGTAATTAGCACTTCAAAATTTGAACCTGAGTTTAATAAGATTTTAAAAACACAAACACAATTACATCATTCACATTAATGGATTATTATAATTTGTGAAAAAAATAAGAGAATTGGCTGACAGTGTACGTTGTCATTAATATACCATAATTTAATATCACATACTCTGTAATCAGTTTTAATCTGCTTTCAATAAAACTCATATCTAGTTCTGAAGTGTTTTTTTTTTTTTTTTTTTTTTTTTACTACGTCTTGCTGAATCGGGTTGAAGTACCCAATGTGGCCCTCACGGCAAAAAGTTTGGAGACCACTGCTCTAGAGAGTCGCTCTACTCTTCTCCTGTAACCATTTTGATTCCTTCCAACCTGGGTACCCAATTTTTTTTTTCTGGCACCATACCTCAGTGACTTGAGTTCATAAGATTTTCTTGGCAATGTATACAGAAGTGGTTTGTCGTTATAGTTCTGTGGTTAATTATATAAGTCCTGATCTCTGTTTATGCATTTCTCTAAAATTATGATTGTGCTTGAGACATTGAAAAATATTTTAATTTGGATTGCTTGTAGAGTAGCAAAACAAGTGTTCTCTGCAATGTTGGCAGGAAAATACGGTACAAAGTGCCTTAGACGATAGAAATATACGATCTGATAATGTTGGAGTCTTGACAAGTAACAGACTGATTTGGAGGAAAATTGTAGATAGGAAGTTAGTAATGATGTAATTTTTTCATGTAGTACTGTCATATCCTGTACACCCCTTGAGGGTACATGACAGGAATTTGATGATGATGATGATGATGATTGCTTGTAGAGGATATAATGTAAGAAATCCATAAAATTTCAAAATCGTACTCTAAAATTGGTGAAATTGGTTTAAGTCACTGAATTGGCATACATTGTATGTGGTGTAGGTAAGAGAGAGATTTAAAATAAATGGTAGTAGTGTGTCAAATTCACAAAAAAAGTTTGGTAGCCTGGTTGGCCGAGTGGATAATATACACTACTTGAAAAGAAGTCAATGGACACCATTGTGTGAGGAACAAACAACCACAGTGCCTACCTTAATAAGATGCAAGACCTTTTGCTGTGATAACGGCAGCAATCATTTGGGGTTATACTTTCTACAAATGTACGATGGGAATTTTGGACCATTCTTCCTGTAGGCATGTAAAGGTCCTGGAATGTTGTGGGGTGGATGCCCCTTGACCTCACCCTACTCTCCAGTTCATCCCACAGATGTTCAATAGGGTTGAGATCAGGAGTCTGTAGAGGCTAGTCAAGTGTGGTGACGTTCATGTTCAAAAACCACATAGTTACAGCAGCAGCCTTATGACATTGCATTGAAAAAAAAAAAATCAGCTAACGCCTTTTTATTCCCGTATATACGGGAGTAGGCGAGGCCATTTAGCCCTATCTAACTTTTGGAGACTGAGTGGGCAGTTCAATCTCCACTGGTACCCAATCAGAGACAGATGGCCCAAGGCTATCACTAATTAAGCGGTACGCAGTGAAGAGAGACGGCTCAAATGTGCCGCCATCTCGTGGTCTCTAACCCTAACACAATATATTTAATGTCTGAAATAATGTGGGTTCTACGGTCGATTTTCTTGAGTTTACAGGACGAAAAACCCGAGTTTCCGGGAGGAAAAACCTGCTTGCCCGTGCCAGAGATCGACTAACTCGGGAACCAGTCGAAAAAAGGCTTAGAAAAATTTCCTCTAGTCGCCGACTAGACTCGAAACCAAGACTTCCTTCGTGCGGCCAAGCGCGGTGGTGTGCAAACGCCACATCCACTGAGCTACACAGCATTGATAATCTCATAATAGAGGATGAAATTCATCAACCACTTTACGAATCACCATCTCTGCTGCAGTGGAATTCAAATTCTGTCTGTTAATTAAAGAGCATATACACTGCTTGGAAAGAAGTCCCAATGGGCAAGGTATATTGTGCCATGTATTGAGTTACGTGTTTGTAGCCGGTATCAATTGGAAGAACATGATACTCCCAACAGTGTCCATGTGAAATGGCTACGAGCAGGAAGTGACAGAGTTTGAAAGGTGTGATAGGATTCCATGTTGCAGGCCTGTCTGTTCGGCAAATTGTTTACAAATTGGACCATACCAGGTCAACAATCAGTGATGCCATGTTGAGATGGAAGTGCAAGGAGTCAATTGCAAGTAGTGTAGCTCAGTGGATGTGGCGTTTGCACACCACCGCGCTTGGCCGCACGAAGGAAGTCTTGGTTTCGAGTCTAGTCGGCGACTAGAGGAAATTTTTCTAAGCCTTTTTTCGACTGGTTCCCGAGTTAGTCGATCTCTGGCACGGGCAAGCAGGTTTTTCCTCCCGGAAACTCGGGTTTTTCGTCCTGTAAACTCAAGAAAATCGACCGTAGAACCCACATTATTTCAGACATTAAATAAATATATTTGTGTTAGGGACCACGAGATGGCGGCACATTTGAGCCGTCTCTCTTCACTGCGTACCGCTTAATTAGTGATAGCCTTGGGCCATCTGTCTCTGATTGGGTACCAGTGGAGATTGAACTGCCCACTCAGTCTCCAAAAGTTAAATAGGGCTAAATGGCCTCGCCTACTCCCGTATACGGGAATAAAAAAAAAAGGCGTTAGCTGATTTTTTTTTAGCTGACATGCAGTGTATGACTCACTAATGTGACCGGAATGCTACGAAGGATAATAAATATGTATAAACCGCCATTCGTCGTCCGACACGTGGAGTGCGGAGTTCCGGGCATCGACTGGAACATGAATCTGCACAAAAATATTCGGTACCGAGGCTCACAACATGGGTTTCCATGGTAGAACTGTATTACGCAAGCCCTCCATTTCCCGAACTAACGTAGCGTGTACAGTGGGATGTGGAAACTTGGAAAGGTGTGTGATGGAGTGATGAATCACTTTACATCCTCTACCGAACAGATGGGCAGGGTGGGTGTGGTGGATGCCCAGTGAACATTTCTTAACAAAGTGCATGACCCAACTATGAAATTCGATGGTGGTTGTGTGGTGATATGGGCCTGATTTTCCTGGTTGGCCTTGGATCTTTGTCATTCTACAAACATTGAACTCTGAGAGGTATTTAAACATTCCGGACAACGTATTGCTTTCTACTTTTTGTGGTGTTTCTCTTTCAGAAAGAATGCACTATGTCATAAGGCTGCTGCTGTAACTACGTGGTTTGTGGACACGAACGTCATCACACTTGACCGGTCTCCTCAGGGTCCTAGTCTATACCCTGTTGAACATCTATGTGATGAACTGGAGCGTCCGGTGAATTCAAGGGACGTCTGTCCCACAACAGTTCAGAACCTCATTATATGCCTACAGGAAGAATGACCCAAAATTCCCATAAATCGCTTTTGGAAAGTACCTTCCTTTCTGCAGTCATTGCAACGAAAGGAAGTCCTACATCTACAACTGGCTATTTGTTCCTCGCACTCTGGTGTCCTCTTACTTCTCTCCAAGCAGTGTATTTAGTGCTTTACAGGTCGCTAGAGAAACGGCAGTAAGACCGAGAAGATTCATTTAAGTTGTGTAAAATTAATAGAAATAGAGAATTTTAAAGATACATACTTATTTCACAGCCGAATAAATATATCGAAACTTTTGGAAAAAATTAACCAGAGCTTATGAGAATACAATCCTCGACATCCGTTTGCACGAGCACTGCCCAGGCGTCCGTATATTCGCCTTATTAATGCTCTTGATTAAGAGTTCACTGGCCTGGCCACTGTTTCTAACTGCTGGTTTTCATCAAAGACTAGACAGAAACCTTAAGATCCCTTATTCTGTACCAAAACAATCGTATGTCTTCTATTAAATGACCTTTCGGATATCATCGAGTATAAGTAGGGAAGATTTTGTTGAACTGTCCTTATGAAAATAGCATTCTGAGGTTTGGTGGATTTGGCATTTACAGTATATGGCGTTGTAATTGTCCAAGCGAGAAGTAATGGTTTGAACGGAAGAAGACGCCATAATTTTTGGAGAATGTAGTGTGATGTGTTCGTGCAAAGATAGGTTAGAAGTGTAAACCAAGAAAAGAAATCTAATTTTGACTGGAGATCTATATTTAAAAAAAAAAAAAAAAAAAGTTAAGGGGAAGGAGCGAAGTGAGCATTGAAATCAAGATTATCCTCGTATTTTATCCTAGGAGAGAGGTAAGAACGGCAGTGTTTAATACATTCATTATGAAAAAAATTTAAGCTCGAATCCTTTGAATACCGCAAGTTTTTCTGGAGTGAAAAAGATGAATGAAGTGTGATCTCAACAGAGAAACAGTAGATGGGATTCTGTAGTCGCTGAGAGAAGGTTATTAACATATAAGAGAAGCCACAGCTCTGGAATACAGTCTAGTAGAGAAATCCAAAGAGCGGAAGCCACCCATAAACGTGTGAACGGTCGTCATAAAAGAAACTCATATCGTCAGTCACTACTTGGTGGGCCTCCAGAAAAAAAAAAAGAAGCTTGATAGTCGACTTTCTCAATTGTTTTGAGAAAGGTCAAGGAAATGAAATGTTAGTTTGATGACTTGTCCCCCCGAAATGACTGTTGTTATTCTCGTATAATATACTACAATTTGACTAGGCATTACAAGATGCACTTTTTCTAGAACACAAATTTTTAACACAGTCGAGAAATATCAAAGCAACTTTCAGTGGTGAACTGTAGACGCAAACATCAAACAAGAAAAAAATAAAGTTGAAAACAAGAGCTACACTTTGGAGAGCCATTGATTGATTCAGCCAGAGAGGCATGTGGTAAGATTGTCTGTAAGAACAGAAAAATTAAAATTCCTTTGTGGACTCAGAAAGTGAAAGTTTAGAGACAATCAAGGAAAAGAAGAAAGCATGTGGAAAGTTGCTGGCAAGTATGTCAGCTTGTGCTGACTGACACTTGTACTTATCTTACTGAATACAGAGAAAAATATAAGAAAGCGAGGTAAACCAGGGACTGTGTTGCGTATTTCCGAAAGCTGGTCAGAATTCGGATTCCGGATGATTGGGGTAGAGCAATCATAGTACATCTATAAATAAAAAAGGGAAATAAAACAATGTGAGAATTACAGAGGTATTTCCTGGTAAGATTTATGCAAGTACAGTATACTTGAGAAGCGGATAGAATCGTGGAAGGAAAGCTTGAAGAATAAGCTGGATCCAAGCCAAATAGAGGTTGTCAGGATCAAATTTTAACTTTAAGACAAATAGTTGAGAAATCTTGAAGAATCCAAGAGGAAAGCTCTTCAAAATGCTCAGTTATATGGTATAAATTGAATATCGAGCAGTACATTGTCTCTATTTAAGTTATAAGCCAGCAGTTAGAATAGAAGGAAGATGATTTGATGCGAAAAGGGTGTACGTTATCTCCACTATTATTCATTTACTATATTGGATACGTTATGAAGGACGATAGAATTAAATCTGATATCAAAATTGGCGACGTTAATCTTAGCGCTTTACTTTACTTTACTTTATGCAGGCGATGTTATACTTCTGAATAAATCCAGTACAATTTAAATCGAATAACTGTTGTAATAAATTTGACCTACGCCCTGGTGTATGAAAATCAGTAACAAAAAGACAGAGACAATGAAAATAGGCAGAAACGTTGAAAACGTCATCTGTATCCTGAATGATGAACGTATCAAATCTTTCTTTCCTCTTTTACCTTGCAGTGTCGAGAGATTATTAATCATCGGACCTTAAACAGTTCACAGGATAAGGTGGTCAGCCGTATGCCCCGATGTATCTTATGTCCGTAGTGTTGAGTTCTCAAGGCCGGTTTGCCTGCTTTGTGGGATGAAAACCCCCAGGGTAAATGGGGGGAAAACCCTACTGGCCACTCCCAAGACTGACTAACTTGGCTATGGCTGAGGAAGATCCTTCAGCTCCTCATGATGAAAATATTGAATAAATAAAACATTTCAGCTATTTAGACACATTTTTTTTAGTAAGGATGGCAAATTAAATATGGAAATAGGTAACAGAATTAGTAAAGCTGGAATGATAGGAAGCCTACTAAATGAATCTATATGGAATAAGAGAGAGAATTTAATCAAAATACTAACCTATCTGTACACAAAACAATGTTTAAACTAATTTTAACTTATAGATCTGAGAGCTGGGTTAGAAATAAAACAGTTGATCAAAGATTAGAGACCGCAGATATGAGAGTTCTGAAAATGGAGTGAACAGATGGTATCAGTGTCACTATTGTATTAAAAATGAGGATATTGTGAAAGAACTTACCATTATTAATTCAGGAATGTTAGCAAAGCTAATCTCATATGGATGGTCATTTGAAAGGGATCGAGAGAGGAAAGATTAGCAAAAAGTGTTCTTTGCTAGTTTGGCAGGAAAAAGACCCAGAGGAAGACAAAGATATAGGCGAAAACACAGTAAAAGTGCCTTAGAACAGGGGTTCTCAAACGTTTTAAATTTTGTACCACATAAATAAGAATAAAAAAATATATGTACCACCATAAAAGCATTTCCCGATAAAAAATCAATACATCCCAAATGGAGTGTTTATAATCAAAGAATAAAACATTTTTAATTTGTGTTATTTATCAAAAAAAAATCAGCTAACGCCTATTTGTTCCCGTACAGGGAGTAGGCGGGGCCGTTTACCCTGTCTAACTTTTGGAGACTGAGTAGGTAGTTCAATCTCATTCGTAAATGAAACTTTTACATTATAATGAAATATAGTAAATGGTGGGTAATAAATACATTTTTCTGAACATTTAAATATTTTGTGTAAAAATTGTATCACCAAAAACAATGTAATGTACCATTAGTGGTACATGTACCACAGTTTGAGAAACGATGCCTTAGAAGACAGAAATATTGAACTCTTGATAAATAACAGATTAAGTTGGAGAAAAATTGTTGATTGGAAGTTAGTAATGGTGTAACTTTTTTATGTAGTACTATCATAATATAGAATATTATGATAGTACTACCCCTGAGTGTACATATAAGGAATTTGATGATAATAAAAAAATACCATCAGGATGAAACGATTTGATATTAAGTGCTTGAAGTTCTGATGTCTTCCTACTAAAAAGTCATACACCGAGGACTCTGCTTGCAAACAAAAAGTAGCTGTTTTCATCTTTGTGATAATTACAATCTCCCCATCCACTCCCAAATTATATATATATATATATATATATATATATATATATATATATATATATATATATATATATATATATATATATATATATAAACGAATTCCATTATCAGAAATATTTAATTTCCCTGAGCTACCGCTTCTTGGGTTAATGAACGTTCATGATATGAATGTCTATTAGGTTCATGACAATTCTAGAAATGCTAAATTTTTTACAAGGCGGTGAGGATGGGGAAAATCATTACCCTGGCTAAATAAAGTAGACGTTCGTTGAAAATTAATATTTCTGTAAAATTGCTAGAAGATAATCCCTACACAGGTTCTGAGGCATGCGGATGAGCAGGGGTTGGAATGCAGCACAAATAATACCGAAATAAACGTGCTCCAACTGAATTTTCCGTGCCACCATATACAATCTCGTCACCCAAATCCGCTAGCCATTGCGTGCGGATTGAAGTATGTGTCACTGTACACTTTATAGCCATTGTTGGATGAACAACTGGCTTTCTCGCACGCGCATATACATACACATACTGCACCACGCGCTGGTTGTAGTACAGTGAAAGATGCTTTCTCAGTTATCCATGAGTTGGTGGAGAATACCGATAACAAGAAGTCGGCCATTATCTTTGGGTAATGTCAACATGATATGCTAATATCATCCAAAGTAAGGCTTACTCTCTTTGACAAATGAAAATCGGTGGAAAGTACATCTTTATTTTCATTTGTTGTTTTATAATTCTATTTCTGTTTCCTTCCATTATTACTGAGATATTAGAGGAGGAAAATATCGTTTAAACGCTGATCTCGTTCTCTTGTTTTGAAATTGCTCATCTTGTTTATGTGTCCGTTTCGGTTATTCCTTTGTTTGGATGCTAGTCTTTTGCATGTACGTCGAAATACTACAATCATTTTATTGCCAAGCGCTCCATTATTGAGCCTTTTTTAATCATAGTATCTCATTATTTGAAGACATTTAAATACAGAACTAGTTTATTGCAGAATGTTTATAATTGATTTCATTATACCCAGCTTGAAGTGCCCTTTACTGCGCAGGCATTTTCCTATCAGTTTGAAATAATGATTGTTTCAAAACTGTTTATGAAAGCCACAGTGAGCCAACTTCCAAGGTTGACTCACTGAGGAGCGATTTAATTCTCAAGTCTGCAACTGCAAGCTAAAATCCATAAAAACACCCTTGAACACAATTTCTCTGGCAATTTACTCTTTACTTCTTGGTCTTATTTTGACTGCTGAGTTTTGTTACTTAGTGCCGGTTATTGTTGCCTATCCGCAAGCGGCTTCCACCACCACCTTTTCGTTTAGGGTACACCCTATCATAAGTGGTTCTAGGGTTTTCTGGTACCCCAAGCAAAAACAATTATTCCCCCATTTTTTGTTTTCTATTTTATTATAGTCATAATTACAAAATTGCAATATGAAAGATTTAAAACAAACAAAAAAAAAAAACAGTTCTTTGTATATTGATGGAATGTCATGTCTTCCCAAGCATGTGCTTCTTTTGGTGGCTCCTGGACCAGCCCTGTACCCAACTAAATTCAGTATGCCAACTATTGCATCATTATTTTAATGGAGGTCATTCAAAGTCACATTCCGGTATGAATTACCCTCGACGTCTTAGAAGAACAAATTCTAGTAACATTCTGACACATACTGGGAAGACCTCAGAATATGGAATTTGTAGGCCAAATTCCTGCGTTTTTTCTCCAAACGATTTTGAGACGTCAAAGAAACATCTACCTACCTAATCATTCAGATTTCCTCCAATTGTCAGAGTTCATCTTAAAATCCTTGATATATAGATCTCTCACTTCGTTGCATGACGTTGTTCTCTTTACCATTAGAACGCAGAGCATCCGTAATAATAATAATAATATTCATATGGAGTTCCGCCTTTCTCTCCTGCCCCTAAGGGACGAGGGTTGAGCCCGCTTAATGAACGATTAAGTATATATATTTTTTATGACCGTAAATCTGTGTGTGTGTGTGTTCACAGGACTGGTTTGCCTGTTTTGAGGGATGAAAAAACTGATTTTCCGGGTGGGAAAACTCTTTACATCCGTATGAAACCCGCTAACTCACATTTAGTCGAAAAAGACCAGATAATGTTCCTCACGTCATAGACGGGAATCGATTACAGATCTTTCCGACCAAAGGGTTTCGTCTGTACCGACTGAGCTACGGAGGCTCAGAGCATCCGTAAAACTACCGTAACAGAACATGAATAGAAACCAATTTAAAAAACGATGACTACTTTAAATGTTATACTAATAAACCAGGATGAGCAGTCGATTAAATAGTCCGGTTTTTAGTTATCCACAAATTTCGTTCGTGGTTATCTGAGCTCATCTAATATCACTCTGATAGGTAATATTAGCATGTCTCAACAGTCTATCATGGTTAAGTAACGTGGATTCGTATTAACATGATTAATGTGGTGATACTGCAAGTAATCCTGTTTACAAGACCTGCCATGCTTGCAATTACGTATACTCTCGGGGAGTACAATAACGGAGTAATTCGTAGCGGCACAAAATAAAAAATAAATAAAAGTGCCCTCCAGCAATCGGCAGAATTAGGATCCCAGAAAATGTGTGCAGTAACACGTATTTTTAATAATATATACAGAATATTATTATAGGTAATGAAATACTTTTGTTTATGATATAATTGCTCTCTGGTCGATTTTTCGATTTTTGGAATAAAAGATCCGTGTATTTGAAAAGAAAAATCTTCCACCTCCTTGTGAGACTGACTAAATTACCTTCACTCGAAGTAGAAAATTTTATGATAAAAGGTTCCTCGATCCCAACTGGGTTCAAGCCTAGGTCTTTCGAACAAAAGAATTTCGTTATAATTAAGCATACTTAGCTGCAGACGCTTTCGCCAAATTATCTGATTATTACTATTATTAATTTGATTAGATATATCAATGGAATTCATTCATCTTGGAAGGTAAACAGTATCTCTCAGTCTACTGTCCTATTCTCTTTAAATTCATTGACTGATTATTATTCTTATTATTGATGTTGTTCATTTGATTGGTTATCTATGAATTCACTCATCTCGGGAGGCCTATTCTATCTTATACAATAACTCGTAATATATATGAGATAGTTTTCTTCGCATTCATTGATTATCAGTGCATTTATTGTTTCCTCAGACAACAACACATACCTCTTCATGAGAAAACGCTGTTCTCCATTCCCGTGCTGACTTACCTTCCAGAATGATACTAAGTTCTTTCCCTCCTTACCATGTACTAGGAAGTCTCCCATATATCTCTTATATAAAATCCCCTCACCAACATGACTACCATATTTCTATTTTTTTTTTCTTTCCGCTTACAAGTTAACTTATGCAATCCACACTTCCTTAGTCATTCTTTATAATAAACATTCCATAGTCCTGATTGTGTTTTAGTTACCTACTTTTGGAATGTCTCTTTCCTCCGAAACCCAGTATATATATATCTTCATTTAGAAATGAAAAGCTCTACCAGCGGCAGTTTCCAGACTTCGCGTGATTCCTGGAAAATTGTTTCCAGGCTTCGCGTGATTCCTAAAATTAAAACACAATATACTAATACTTCACTTTTTGACGCATAAACGTTGCATCACATTCGCGTTAATGCCAGGGTGTGCGTTCAAAATAAATACACCTTTGAGCCCTTGGAAAAGTTGTGTGCAGGGGGCGCAGCGGATCAAATTCTTAGAGTTCTAGTAGTTTTAAACCGCTCAGAAGGCGATGCAGGGTGAGCTCTGAGACAATAGCAAGTAGAGGCTGTGATTAGTTATTGTGTAAACCAAACCAACTGAACGTTGTCATTTGTCATGAGTTGCTGTTTCTGTTTGTTAGGTTTCATCTGTTTTGCAAGCATGAAGTGTGAAATTATGAAACGCAAGTTTTTAATATATAACTTTCGATAAATTTATAACTTTTTTGCCCATATTTACAACGGGAAACAGTATTGTAGTCGAAGGAGGTAAGTTTCATTCTCCTCTTCCAAATTTTACACTTTTGAGTAATTCAAAATATACCAACCATTAAGATGAGCACCGATGTGCTATACACTCTTAAAATTTCCATACATCGATAAAAATGCATTCATACGGTCAAAACTGACGTGAATTTTGTAGCGCGGGGTGCATAAGCCACGACAGCACACCCAACCGAAATGGGCACGCGACGCCACCGTTAGCTGCTATTACTACCCTATGTTTGCATATGTTTAAGTTTAAATATACCCTATGTATAAGTATTTAAGCATTTTAAATATTAAGTAAGACACTCTTGTTTTAGAATCAACTTCATTAGCATTATTGAGACCAATGTCATGAATCTCAATCAATCTTTATGAAATAAAACTTAACAAATGCTAGTGGTCAAGTTTTTAGATGTTCTAAAAATAAAGTACAGTTCTGCAACGTTTTTGTTCCCTTCTCCATATGTATTATAAGAAAATACAATTATTCTATATTTGGAGCATAGAATTTCACATTCCGTTTAGAGCAAGGATTGGTTACAACTAGGGTAAATTTTTTAGAAATTCCATTGATGTACAACTTGCAACATAGCTGTTTTCCATGACTGTGGCATATCATCTCTGGAATTAGGTAACGATATGAATGACTGCGAACATTATTTGTAGCGTTTATAGCCAGCGTACGAGCTGGCTAGACAGTTTGAGTTAGACAGATTTTGCTAGGGACTATGTCTGAACTAGGGAAATATACTGCTTAAAACAATTAGGGATATTTTTTTTTATTTTCTTGTAAATTATAAAGTTATAAAAGTAATTTACGAATGTAACACATTTATTTTAAAATATTCTTAATATACAACAGTGTAGAACACGCAGCTGCGTACAAAACTCTCACTTCCACAATGCATGATTATCACTTCAATTGTAAACTTGTGTCACCTACCACCCTTTATTTTGTTAAAAATTGCAGAGTAACATGATATCCCGGAATCCATGGCTTGGAGCCATTGGTTGATTAGAAGCTGGACAAACGCAGCAAGATTTCGTTCAAGTGTGTTGTGTATCTCAAAGCGTAATTTCGTGACTTTGGAATCACTTTCTGGAGACGAAATGTTCGAAATCGTCTTCATGCCATAGGTTTATATGCTCGAAGACCAATAGTTTGCATTCCACTTACTGCAAATCACAAAAGAGCCCGAAGAATTTTGGCACAGGAACACCGCAATTTTACAAATGAGGATTGGGCTCCTGTACTTTTTAGTGACGAGTCCAGGTTCACTCTGTAACCAGATAACCGATGTACCTTGATATGGCGTGAAAGTGGAACAAGAAATAATCCACAATTTGTTCGTGAAAGACTCCAACATCAAGGTGGGAGTTTGATGATATGGGCTGGAATGAGTGTAGGTGCTGATACTGATCTCTATTTTATCAGAAACGGTTCCTTAACAGCCCAAAGGTATCGCGATGAGATTTTGGAACCTATAGTTCGTCCATATGCTGCTGCAATTTGCCAAGAATTCATATTTTTAAGGATGACAATGCTCGTCCACACCGTACAAATTTGGACGAATGGACTGGCCTGCCTGTTTACCGGATTGCAATCCAATCAAACATGCCTGGGATGCTTTAGGTAGGCGCGCTTCTGCTCGACTGGTGCCACCACAATCGCTTCAAGAGCTCGAAATTACTCTCACACAAAAGTGGGGAAATATCCCACAACAACTATTTGATCATCTTATCCGGTCCATGCAATCAAGATGTACCGCTGTTAATGGAGACCCATACGCTCTGTTAAAAATTAACAAAAGTGTTTTTGGTTATTCTTGATAAAATTATTTCACCCTAAAATGTATAATTTGTTAAATTTGTAATATATATCGATTATTTAAACAATATCTCAAATAGTTCACAAGCCGATCAGAATATCAGATAACCCAAATCATTCCCCCCAAATACCCTAGATCTCTTCCTTACCAATGACCCTTCCAAATATACAGTGAATATAGTGAACCCCTTGGGCAATTCTAACCACAACTCAGTGCTCATCTCCTCCCCCATGCAACAACGCTTACACAGTCACTCCCACACAGGAGTAGTCTGGCATTATAACAGTGCCAAAGGGGACAGCCTTCGAGACTACTATGCCTCGTTCCCATGGTTGAACTATTGTTTGCAGTCTTCCAATCCAAACATATGCACCAAACATATCACCAAAGTAGTCCTCACTGGCATGATAACATACATCCCCCACACCACTCTGAACTGCCGTCCCCTATTCAAACCCTGGTTCCCCAAAGGATGTGCCAAGGCTGTACTGATGAAAAACCTGGCACACCACAACTGGCTCAAATTAAGAACTCCATCCTCCTTCATTGCCTATACTGAAGCCCGAAACAGATGCAAAAAAAAAAAAAAAAATATCAATGATTCCAAAACAGAATTTGAACGGGCAAAAAGCAGGAAGCTTGCAGCCTGTCCAAACGGCAGCCATGCCTTTTGGTCTCTTGCCAAAGCAATTGGTCGCAACTTTAGCTCTACACTACTCCCGCCCCCTATCATACCCAGATGGCTCAATTGCAACATCACCCACAGAAAAAGCTAATCTCCTGGCTTCACACTTTGCCTGCAATACACGCATAACCGACAATGGCAAATGCCCCCCCCCCAGTCATTCCAACTGCCCAACATATAATGCCCATGCCCCCTGTATCCTTTTGCCAAAAAGAGATCATAAACCTGTTGTCAAAATTAGACACAGTCAACCTCTCGTTTATGGGACCAACATAAAAAAATAAAAATAAAAAAATAGACCTTATCCATAAGTAAGAAATATTTATTCATATATAAAGTACCCAATAGTTATAATTATTTGCAAAAATTTATAATTATCCGACAGAAACTAAAATATCCCCTAATTGTTTTGATCAGTGTTGGCGGCCTTTCTTAATAATGAAAAAGTGTGGGTTTTAAGCGTGATTGCAAGGTTCTTCCATAATAACACTCGGCAATAATTACGCACATTTAGATGTAACTTTATGGGCACCAGTTACATATATAATAGTTTTTACTAGCACCGTTTGGTTTGATTATTTGCATGTAAAACTTCTTTTTTTTTTTTTTTTGAAAAATGAGTATGATGTATATAATTAAAAAGATAACAAATAAAAATGTGCTCTTTATTTCTTAATATTTTAATAATACATTTCACACAACATATAGTTAAGAATAATGAAATCGTAGTGTTAATATTCGATCACAGTTCAGTATACACTGTGTACAAGAAAGTGGCTCAATTAACATAACTGTATTGCGTTAAAAAAACAGAAATAAAGGAGTAACTGAACATGATAGTGAACTTTTCAAAACTATTATTGTAGACTATACAGACATTTCACAGATGAGTAATAAATATATATATTTATGTCCAGGACTCGACAGATTACGCTCGTCCACTCGCCCTTGGCCAATATATTTTGCTTGGTAAGTAACTGCAGACTAGACAAAATATGTTTTTTGTATTATTATTTAATAAAAACTAACTTTTTAAACAAAATCTCTTTTTTTTTTAACTTTAAGAAAACACAGAAGAATATGCGTAATATAAACGGCCATTCTATTAACGAAAATGAATGTAGCAAATTATATTTTCCAAAAAATCAAAGTTGTTTTTACTATCCCGCGTATGCTTATTATTTACTGACTTCTTGGAATGGGTCTCACACAAAGGAAATGTTCTGCAGACAACGACACAGCACCACTAATCCTTTATGGAACTCCTATTAAACTTATTGGGACATATAATTAAAACAAAAAATGGGTGCAGGGTGATGGGCGAGTACATTCTTTTTCGTAACGAGTAGAAATTTGCATAATTTGTCGAGCCCCTATTTATGTTCAAAGAAATAACTAGCAAGCTTAAAATTTACAGTACTTTTGTAAACACTGACAAGGCACCCAGAAAAACTCCTATTTGCTACTAACACCGTTCACTCATTGAAATACAAAATTTATTGAAGTAAAGCTGCATTACGATACAGAACTCCAAGTTTAAAGCATATGTAATCATGATATTTGAAAACGATACTTCCGTTATTTAGGGGGGAGGGGAGGGTGAGGGTCAATCTGGCAGTTGCATCTCACTCTATCGTTGCTGTAATTACCGAAAACGTTTTTTGAATGAAACAATGAATGGACTTAAAAAACCAAATAATGTATTAGTTTTGCTTTTTGATATATCGAGTATAGTTCATTCCAAATAAAACTTCTAACATAATAATCGTATTTGCAACAAATACAAATCATAAATGGTATATTATGAAATTAAATTCTCATTCACATAGAGG
This sequence comes from Typopeltis vanoorti, assembly GCF_054136105.1. Taxonomy (NCBI): domain Eukaryota; kingdom Metazoa; phylum Arthropoda; class Arachnida; order Uropygi; family Thelyphonidae; genus Typopeltis; species Typopeltis vanoorti. The sequence continues at coordinate 14,891,390 of NC_143569.1, forward strand.
AGAAAGACAGATAGCTCTAAATTGCTTTCCTATTTCAAAAGGAAACCAGTACAGGAAATTAATGACTTACGTGATACACTGCATTGTAAGATTATTTATATTTAAATACGTTATTAGGTATAATATCTCGTTTTCCTTGTGAATTTGTGATACCAAGTTGGACTGAAGTTACCGGAGGTATACACAGAAAAAACTCAAGACATGTTTGTTTTATTTTTGGTAAAAGCAGGTTTTGTCTTTGCGGTAATAATAATAACTGTGAATGATAAAAAAAAAAAAGAAAGAAAATTATGGAAACAATATTTCGTAACAAAAATACAGAACCGTTGCATTATAGGAAGCATATCGATTCAGCTTTAAATGTTTTCCAAATTAGACTTGTTTTCCCAATTTTATTATTATTCTGCAATTGCTATCCCTATCATAACTTTGGGCAGATTGTTTCTTGTAATGCCGAATTTACGTTTATGGTTCTTGTTTTCCTGTTAAATATGCCTTCAAGAACTTTATGGGAAAAAAACAAACAAATAAAAAATGTGTTAATTAATAAATCTTTCAACTTAAAACATTCATTCTAACTCGCGCGATAGATACAGTTTCAAGAATACAGCGCTAACCTGCATTAACTTTTTTTTTTTTTTTTTGTTAACAAATAACCCAAATCTATTAGACTAAGGTGCCTAACTGGGAATACTCTTCTAAGGGATATGGGAAGGGAGCCCAGGAGGTGGGGGAAGAATATCGTCTTTCAGATTATGATGGGGCCTACTTACAAAAATGAGAATGGTTGTCAGATATAGAGAGAGAGAGAGAGAGAGAGAGAGAGAGAGATTAGTGCATCCGAAATAATTCCTTCCTCGCACCCATTGACATGGATATCACCATGTGGTTACTCCATTTTCTAGGAAACTATGGCGAGAGTAACCAAACAGATAAAAGGCATTGGGGCAAACAATAGTGCAGACCCGTATGATCCATATTTAATCCCAAGGAGAACGCCTTCTCTTCGATACCAGTGTGATTGCTGATTCTTGAAGATAGTCAAGTTCTTTTTCGGGGTCATTAGTGATTACCATAACGGTGCGAAATTTTTCATAAAATCATGTATTATTTAGTATTTAATTTTCTAGTATAAAATATCCTCTTTATTCACGTTAGAATACGACTTAATGTTTATTGTAATTGTATTAACTGTAAATAATGGTTTATATATTACAGTCTTCGCTAATATATAAATTAATTATATGCATTTCACGTTTTGTTCAGCAAAATCTTCCAAAATTTTATCAGACTTTAAATCTCTTGCTTCGGGACTGGAGGTCCAATCAGATTAAGGCTGGCCCTGACTATAGAAAAATTTTGGTGGGATGCGGGGTTACCATGGATTACTGTAAGAGTACATGTCCATAAGATACTAAGAACATATCTGATCTAGATTTTTTTAATGAACTTTTGTACAAACATAGGCTATACGTACGGATACTACTTGTAGTTTTAGATTAATAATAGTAAGTCAAATGTTGCATAAGCGATTACGTAAGGATTAATCTGCAAAATATTCTTAGCGTGTAGCGGTCACTGGTACTAAAATGTGTTGGCTAACTAAACGTGGAGTGAATTTATATATAATACTGTACGTAAGAGTAAGTTTCAATTTGTGAACGGCGTCTTTTAACAACAGCAAAATAATTTTTTACTTTACGTATTTGAATATCTAGTTTAAACAATGATATAATAATTTGTATTTAGTCGCGAGCAATTTGCTAGATAACAACAGCGATTTATTTTGCCTTTCCACTTTTGCGCTCTGATACAAATTGCTAACTAAATCTATAGTCATGCCTATTTATTTATAGGCCTATAAATCAACACTTAAACATTGCAACGTTTAACAATACATGTATCAAAGCTTCTATGAATGCTACAAGTCCGCATGTTTTACTTCTAATATCAGCAAACTTATCATAAAATTTAAGATTAACTTTAACAAGATGACTTAACTAACAGATCATTTATGGCAGTAGTTGTATAACTGTTGATAAAGGGCAACACCTGATATGTATTTATGTAGAATCTCTTAGCTAACAGTAATGAGTCATGAAATGAGTATTGGTTAGTTACAGACAAAACAATTATCCTCAACTTCAACTGGAGTTTATTAGTTTTCTTGCTCATGTCTACATTTCACAAATTTGAACCCCAGAAACTAGAACTCATTTTTGTTTTTAATTCTTCAAAATTTATTTCGGGATTTATACTATTTTTCCTGTTTCGTAAAATTTCTAATAATTATTTTTAATAGAGGCTTGATTCGAAAATAACTTAACAGCAGCAAAAGAAGATATATGCTTATTTATTTATCAAAATATACTTTCCATGTTTTACTGATCGTTACAAAATTAGTATATTTAAATTTCTTTGAATTTTTTTAAGTATTCCAACAATGGACTATTAAAATTTTCTTTTGTCCGTTTTGCTTGAAGAGAAGACAAAATATCTGGTGATCGATCGAAAATCACGCAAACCATAGTAAATGATCTTTTTTTATTTTAAGTACAAGGAGAAGAGATGTTTAAATTTTGTTCTTGGAGAATGTCATAACTCTCCTTTAATATATATATATATATATATATATATATATATATATATATATATATATATATATATATATATATATATATATATATATATATATAAGTAAAGAGTTTGCAATATAATTTAATTTTTATTGCAACAGTTGCCATCTTTGACATTCACTCGTATAAAAAGCATATCTCTCTTTCAAAAAACAAGTAATTTGTTATTTGACTACATATGACGAATACATTTCCCCCTCCCCCTCCCCACACACAGTGAATTTAAGATCCAAAATCAGAAAAACACAAAACAAAACCATTATTGTTAGTGATCTCGAGAAGTCGTTGTTTCTGGTAAAAGAATGTCTTAGTATCTCAAGATAGGCATCGATCACATGTGGTGGATAAAACTGTTTCAACTCATCGAATATATGTGAGCAGACAAAACAACAGAAGGTACTATATTTAAAATCGTTTATACTTTCCACGAGCAACCGCTGCACTCTGTGAAACATTTGTGTATTTAATCACACAATTCATTTCGTTATCACAACAAAGGAGACGACTACTATGCCTACTTCAAATTGAACAACAAAATTGGGAAAAGATATCTTTTGATTGCTAATTTTGGTCGTCTAGTTATTTGGATCAATCATCTAGCGTTTACCTTTTTTAGAACTTAATATATATATATATATATATATATATATATATATATATATATATATATATACTGAGGTCTCGTCAGTAAGTGCCAGACCCTGAGATCCCAAGATTGAAGTAATGCAGAGCTTATAAATTTTACCTACACAAGTTGCTACAAGATGCTTTGACCTTATTAAATAAAAATCTCAGGATGAGAGAAAGATGTAGAAAGTTTTTTACCTTGGGTATTAAAACCAAGTTTATAAAATTGCTTAGTATCTTGGCTGTGCTGTAGCCCATGAAGTTTTAACTGAGGCTCGGCTGTTGCTGTCACCCAGGTCCTGGGGGGGGGGGTAATGAATGGTAATGTGTAGCCCATGAAGTTAACTGAGACGCGGCTGTTGCTGTTACCCCCCCCCCCCCCCAGACGAAATATGAGCGGCTCTACTCGGTGGTGGGGTAAGCCTACGGGGTGAAGCCAACGCTGAGAGTTCTTCTCGGTGACAGGGTGAGCCTGTTGCGGTGGGGAACAACGTTGAGTTTTTGGTCCTTCGGGTTGCTCATTGTTAAGTGATCTGGGGGACCGCACGAGTTTTTGGAAATGACTTGTACTTAAACACTAATAAAGGGCGAAACCGGTCTGGGTAGTGGCCCTTCATGCATGGCATTATACATGTCCGCAAGGAGATGTGCTTTGCATTATGGGAGATACTAAGGAAAGTGATCATAGCGTATTCCACCTTTACCACGAGTATATATATATATATATATATATATGTTAAAGATACCAAGCAATTATATATAATATAAAAAAAAATATATATATATATATGAGGCAGTATATATATGTATATATATGTATATATATATATGTATAAAGACTGTCTATGATGTTCATAGTCTTTTAACCCTCAATGTTTAGTGATTTTTCTTTTATAATGTCACCTGAAGAAGGCTGTTACAGGCCGAAACTAGTAGTGTGTTTATATTAAAACCTTTTTAATTAAATCTCGGTTCTAGTCATTCAATTTTTTTCATAAAACTATGTATGTTAACCGAGTCAATGATCATTCTGTCATATATATATATATATATATATATATATATATATATATATATATATATATATATATATTATATATATATATATATATATATATATATATATGAGGCAGTATATATATATATATATATAGAACTTAACTGAGGCAGTATATATATATATATATATATATATATAATATATATATATATATATATATATATATAGTTAAGTTCTAAAAAAGGTAAACGTTAGATGATTGATCCAAATAACTAGACGACCAAAATTTGCAATCAAAAGATATCTTTTCCCAATTTTGTTGTTCAATTTGGAGTAGGCATAGTAGTCGTCTCCTTTGTTGTGATTACGAAATGAATTGTGTGATTAAATACACAAATGTTTAACAGAGTGCAGCGGTTGCTCGTGGAAAGTATAAACGATTTTAAATATATTATCTTCTGTTGTTTTGTCAGCTCACATATATTCGATTAGTTGAAACAGTTTTATCTACCACATGTGATATATCGATAAATCGCGTTATTTTGATCGTTGTAGTTTGGTATGATTCTAACATTTTCTTGAAGCACTTTTCCACGTTTCCTAACTTTTTTAGTTCAAAAAGGTAGAACATATATATTCATTTTCGTTTCACTGTATTCTTTTTTGGGAACTGGACTGTTCTTTCGGCTAGCCATTTAATTTTTTCTATTTTTCTTTCTTTCTTTCTTCCAATTTATCAATACAGCTTCTCCACGTATTCGTTGAAACCTTTATGGCAGGAAGATATAGTTGTAAGGTCTTTGGGTCCAAATGCCTTAATCAAATGAAGGATCACTCATCATTTGATGAGTATTGGTTCAAATGAAAATTTCATGCCACACAAAACAACAACAACAACGAAAAAATTCATCTTTATATATTACATGTTTTTTTTTTATTTTAAATTAATAAAACATATCTAATGAGTTGCGTGATTTTTCGATCACCTTTCCTTTAACCAGAGAAGAATTGGACGAATTTCAGTTATAAAGTTATAATTGAAATTATAATTCAGTTATAAGAGCCGTTGTGAACGTTGCCAGTAAAATATATTCAAAACCATTGTTTTTTTTTAGTCTTTTTTTTTTTTTACATTCGTTATCATTGTTGAACCATCATTATATTCGTAGTATTCAGAAACAAATGTTTTCGAAAGCAATCAGTATTGATAAAACTATAAAAGAGAGATTTAAATAACAAAATTAACAACTGATCATATCTTTAAATTGAACAGAGATAAAAAAAGAAGTAGATGTTAGGGTTTTCGTCACTCCCTATCCACCCTACAGACAAGAATTACAGTAGTTTGGCATCGAAAGAGTAGAATGAATTTTTTTCTCAACAAGCATTTATAATTACAAAGATAAATTTAACTAATAATACAGTGATACCTCGTTTAACGCTACTCTGTTTAGCACAGCTTTCTTATCGCACTCGTGCTGGGTGATTCCCAAGATCGACCATTACTGCATTATCGCTAATATTCATCCAACCAAATGCTTTCTAGATTGGTGGGCAAACGCAGACAACATAAAGCTTCTGCACTTACTCCACTTCATTAAAATAACTAATTGAGGCGAAGCAATATCAAATTTTAAGACCTACTACGTCTGCCGCACATATTCAAGAAACTCGTAGAGAGAGAGAAAGAAAGAAAGGAGATAAACAGTCCATCAGCCAATTTTGGAAAGGCTACAAGATTATGAATGGTACAGGTGATATCTATGGCATTACTACAAAATTCCTCAGCTTTAGTACCAGCACGATCACGCGAATCATGAACCACTTCATGAACTATTCATAAGAGAAAACTCAAGAAAAGATAACTCTTTGCGACTATATCATCAAGAAGGTTCTCAGAAGATCCACAGTCCGGTCTTTCATCTAAAATACGGTATAATCAGTGACGCTCATAAAAAAAAATTAAAAAAATGCTAAATTCGTGCTACCGTATTTATATATTTTCATTTTTCCAATAAATTATAATGTTATGACTCCGTTCAGCGCTCCACTTTCTAAGAAAGTATCCTGAACGCTAACGTGGGAGGGAGGAGATATTACTGTATTATTTTTTTAAATTTATCAGATAAAATTGTACTTAATGTAGCTGGGCATCTAAAAATTATTTATGAATAATTATGTTGTCGCTTTCTTCAAACAGTAAGAACAGTAAGTTTAGGTAACCACGAACACTTAATTCATTTCTGTTTAATTCAATAAAAAAAAATATTAATCAGGTGAAACATAATGAATAGCCTATTTTGAATATACAGGGTGTTCGGGATAAATTTGACATATTTATAATTAATTATATTTTTCCGTAAGTTACATGTATTAACACACACTTCTCTTCATTTAAAAGTTTGGACCCTTCTTCATTCATATACAAGATGTCAGAAAGGATGGATAGCTGGAACCCACCTGAATCATGGAAGAGAATAACTTGTATCATGATGATTCGTGCCCGCCATCAAAATAAGGATATTACGACTGCTGCCCAATGCTCCCTGAATACAGTAAAAACAATCAGACATGAACTAGAGACTTGCAATGGTGACTACGAGGATGTAGCAAGAAGAAAGATCCCTAGCAGACGATCTGATTGCGTTCGTACAGCAGAATTCCTCGCAAATCTGCAGGAACAGGTGTTGAAGAACCCTGGCATTGGAATTCGGGCTTTGTTCGTGGAGTTGCTAACTGTAGTCAAGCCCTGGATAACAAGGGTAGCCAATGGTAGGCCGTATGTATGGCAGCAGGATTCGGCCCCTTGCCACACCTCTGGGAAAAGTCAAAAATGGTTGTCTGAAAATTTCTACGACTTCACCAGTCCAAATGTTTGGCCTCCAAACTCCCCAGACCTTAACCCCATGGATTATTTTGTATGCGGCGCAGTTGAAAAAGACACCAATCGCACTTCCAGTAATACAAAAGCCCAGTTAATGGATAAAATTAAAACAGTTTTTGCGGCCCTTCCCAGGGAGACTGTAGCATCAGCTTGTTCGAGGTTCCGAAGCAGAATTGAAGCTGTGATCGATGCTAATGGTGGTTATTTTGAGTAAATCTTGTTGATAGTATTGTAATTAACTCTGCCTGTAATGTTTTTTTGTCAATTCATTAAATTTAATAGATACAAAGAAGATTTTCTTTTTCCTTACGAAACTGTCAAATTTATCCCGAACACCCTGTAACTGTGGGTGTGTTGTGTTGTGTGCGTGTGAGTCGATGACATTAAGTTTACAGATCCCGTACTTGTGCATATTTAAGGAACTAAAAACATTATGAAATACTTTCTTTCTATAAACGGAAATTATAATTCTCCTTATCCATATTTGGCGAGATTTTATCTTTCTTTCTTCTTATGTGCGTTTAATTTTTCAGAATCAATTCTACTCGAGGAGTATAAGATAATTAGAGAAGTAATTTGTCTACAAGAAACACCACGGATTAGACAGAACATATTTCGACAACAACTAAAAATGGTATCTAACACTAGAGATGTTCTACTAAGAATGTTTAAATGAGCAGTTCCTCAATTAGAAGACACACATCTGTTCGGCTGTATGGAATTTTAATATATACGGCACGATGAATAACGTTGCATCTTAGACTTACTTTAACTTTTTTTTTTTTCTCCGTCAGTTGCATGACGAAAAATTGACTCTTTCAATGAAACAACTTTTTTTTTCTTTTTCTTTTTTTTTTTTTTGGTTTCGCACAAGAATTATTGATTTCTAGTCACCTTTACACGCATGTATAGGTGCATGTATATACATTTATTTATTTATTTATATTTTTATGACTTTCGTCAGTTTTTAAAGTCCGTTATTTTATTTACACGTAGATGGAAAGAAATTTTATCACTAAATTAATAGCCATCTTCACAAAATCGGTGGTAAGAAAGTACCAGAATCCTCCAACGGGTCATCAGGATTGCCAGAACTAGATTCAGGGTTGTCCATTTGGTGAAGCACTAAAGAATGAAATATATTATTTATTTTAAATATTTGATGGCGAATGGCATGCATATTTCAATATTCCCAACATGACTATTTCAGTTATAATGAATTGATGTGTCAAACAATTAATTACACATTTAAACATTAGATTTATTAACTAATATGCCTAAACTTTAAGTAGTAACTTAAATTCTGAATTTTAGTGAAACGCGTATATTAATAACTTGTAAAGAAATAGTTAATACAAAGATGTGCAAGATACTTGGATAAAATTATTAGAGTTCAATTGTTCATAAAAGTTCTTTTATTAGGTTTATATGTGGTGCGAAATAATAATAATTGCAGGTTATTACCACTTTTCAATAAAGTTGTGACTGTTCATGACTAGCATCATCTGACTGATTTACAGAGCTATCACAAAGTTACTGATTACATTCTATAGCATGTTGATCTCGTGGTCTTAGCTTCCTTCATTATAATTCCGACTAACTGCAAGAGCTATTCACGTACTTGTAAATAATGGTCATATCCAACAGTGAAAAATGTATCTTGAGTGCATTCTTCATGACTTCTGTTTCGCAAAGCACTGAAGGCCATCGGGTGTTAAAGTTCAGTGTTGATTACGAAACCTTATATCCAGTAAACTTCATATCGCCATCCTGGAGGGACTGACATGCAACAATTGCTTGTATCATAAGGGATTATCAAAAATAATTTAATTCACAGGAAGTCGAAAATATGTAACAAAGATGATCATCATAGGCAGTATAACTTTAAGGTAGTAACACTACGTCTTGCTTCGTTCGCTTTAAATGAACTTTAAAAGGCGTGTATCGCACGGGGAAGATTGTAGCCTACTTGGCATCATGCTTGATGTCATCAACTCCATATCATGATGATGAAGAATTTTTCCATTCTTTTTACTTTCAAGAACATCTGATAATAAGTTTAACCCCTGTCTGGAATGATCTAGGATGCCTTCTTTTAGAAAAGATAATGTATTGCGACTACTAAACATTGGATCCTGTTGCTACATGCATCATCAATGCGTATTTGAAACAATTCTGAGGTGGTCGAAGATCCACATTTGCGTATTTTTTTATTACTATTTTGTCCAAGAGTTTAATTTCTATTGTTATGTGGTACATCAGTTTGATTTTTATAAGCAATATAAATCTGAGTTTACCTTAAAAATAAAACACAATATATATAAACTTTTGTTCACAAATCATGTGATGAGAATTTTAAATATTTCAATGCGAAGGTACTCTGTTTTTTTTTATTATTATTATTTATACTATTTAATTAACATATAAATTATTTTAATATAATTAAATAAACCCCTCTAAAGTCTTGATTATTTTTATGCAGTTTCTTAAATTTGAGTTCCTAGATCTATGAACTGGGAGATTCTTAGAAAGTAGGAAACCAAATCGATAAACAAACAGCCAGGAAGAAAATAACTGAAAAGATTGCTTACAAGATTCTTCTGATGATGTTTTACTAGATGTTGATATCGTAGGATGTCGACGACTTGGCTCTTTTCCTTTACTGGGTTTACCTGATTTGTATACTTTGTAAATTGACGTGGAAACGTTTTCTACATAGACAGAAACGGAGATAAAAACCGATAAATATTTTTATTTTGTTATTAACTTTCAAAATTATAAATAACTCTGAGTTTTAAAAGTACTAAGATTTGATTTTCCCTTGAATATAATGCCGTTACACACTATTTAAGGGGAAATCAAATCTTAGTTCCATCTACACACACACACACACACACACACACACACACACACGAAAATAATAAATAGAATAGACAGAAACTTCAGATGACCACTCGGCTTAGAAAACCACGACATTTACTGTATTAAAAAAAACAACAACAACAGGAAATACAAATCAGACCCTTTGAACGAGCCAAATGGAAGAAAAAAAAAGCAGCTTTACTCTTGTCCTAACAGCCAAGCATTCTGGTCTCTTTTAAAGACAAACTTCTGTCTTTCCTTTCCACACTTTCTCTCTCTCTCTCTCTTTCACCTACGAATGTTACCATTGTAATACTACTCCAAGACCAGGCTGACCACTTGGCATCATTCTTCTCCCCCAACTCTCGTAAGGCAAATCAATTCCCACTATACCAGCTCGCTGCATGCATCCTCTGATCTTTCGCCAAGAAAGACAAGAATTTTTAATCACGTGAATGACAACAAATCTACTGCTCCACATGCCGTCCAGAACTGTGCTCAAAAGATTTGCGTTCCGGAATTGACACCCATCGTATATCGCACGTACAGGCTGTTTCCACATCGATAACCAAAAATCATCGAATGTAGTCTATGTTTCCTCCATCCAAAGTAAGTTAACTATAATGCAATTGTCCTTATCTTAATTCTCTCGAAAATAGTGAAGAATAAACAGCAAATTTTTTCACTACCTGGAGACCCACCAATTAATTAACACCCACATGATTTCCTCTGCTCTACGGTTCACAGTACATCTACTGGCCAACCTTACCAATCTTTACTGCAGCCATGCAACCTTTGGAAAATTCTCGTGGTCGTTCTTGATATTTCGAGGGCATTTGATTGGGTTTTGAACAAAGGGTCATCAAGCGCCATCTTATATCTACTTTTTACCCTTGGAACTGGATCTCTTTCCAATCTGGTTGTTTACTACATCGCATATTGGAGAAATAATACAACGGGTACTCCAGCCACCCTGGGAGTGAGTACCTCAGGGCTATATACTTTTGCTGACGTTTCTTCTGAACATGAACGACTTTCTTTCTCTAACCTAAAATCCTATCCACAGTTTTGCTGATGACAGAACCTTGCATTTCTCATTAATTTAGTAAACTTGGGAGTGCTAAAATGTTCAAATTTTCAATGTCGTCCATAACCAATGCCTTGATCTCTTTGCCATACTTCAGTGGGGTAAGAACAAAGTAACGACTTACCAACATAGGCTGGTACAGTATGCTTGAACTGTTGCATTGATTCTAGGTGCTTTGTATTCGAATGTAATGGTAACTCACTCATTTTCCATCTCACTCATGCACAAATTCTCATAGAAGATTAATAACTTGCCTGTTTCAATTTCTCGGACTGTAAGGGATTGAACGGTCTTTGAGCTATGGGAACTGTCTTGTCTTTGACCGGCTAACCAACTGTGTCGGAGGGCTTCATCGGGAGTCATTCGGTATAAAGGATTCCATCTGAAATAATTTAGAAAAATTAACAAATCACAATAAATGTCGTCATGAGATATTTTAATAACGTTTCTCGCATTGTTTTGTATATTATTTTTATCCTATCTGTTATTATAATTAGTGCTTGAATTGGTTATGCTACGATGAGCAGTTTGTGAGAGGACATCGGAATCGTGGGTGGTCATTTCTTGCATAAGGTTGTAAACTTAAAGAAATCCAATAATTGTGCAACCAAATATTTTCGGCATCGACTTTAGTCAGAAATAATCATTTCGATCATCATATTGAAACCGAATTACAGACGAAGAAGCTAAGGCTACGAGGCCAGTGCATTATGTCTGTTAATTGGATGTGTCCTTCTGGCTAATGTGCCTATTTTTCTAAATGAAACACCCGAGTTTTCGGCAGGAACCAAAAGAAAAGTAATTTTTGTATCAGCGTTGTCGCCGATGGCTTGGATACAATAACTTTTGAACATAAACACTAAATTATCAACTATATTCTAAAAAAATTTAAAATAGAACTGAAACAGGGATTATTTTTTAGATCATCGGCTCATCTGTAGTACAGTCGAGAGAAAAACGCAACAACTTATGCTTCGATTGTAAAGACCCGGGTTCAAATCCGATCTACTGCACATGGAACAGTTATAAGTCAATTTACAACAGTTATTTGTAAATTTACTCTCAATTTACATGAGAGTAAATTAGCCATGCATACATAACAGGATTTTCATCCTTAATCTGTCAGCGAATACAATATAATACAAGGAATTGATACACATAATAGACGATCGTATAGCCTTAGCTGTTTCGACCGTATTTTTAACTCAACCAAACCAAAATACAGATCACTTAAGTCTACACACAGACGTAAAGTATTTGCAGTATGTAATGCTGTGCGTGGGGGGGGGGGGAAGAGGCAAAGAGCAACGCAACACAATAACTATATGGAATATCACAGAGTGAAAGATGCTGATCGCTTATGATATGTGGAATGGTAATCTCTCTCTCTCTCTCTCTCTCTCTCTCTCTCTCTCTCTGTTCATTTCATTCTGAATGCAAGATACCAACCGTTGCTAAGGATGGAACCAGATAACAAATTACAGAGCAAAGAACATATTCCGATGTTCTATCAAAAGTTAGAGTTCAAATATAAAGTATATTTTTATTATACTTTATAATAAATATTATTATAACTCAAAAGTTAGAGTTCAAATATAAAGTATATTTTTAATATATGAATAGATAAGTGAATGCATACTAGAAAAACTGATTTACTCACTGTAAACACCGGGTCAAGAACTCAATGAATTCGTCATCACTACAATTAGTGGCGGTGGCTAAAGTCTTCGATCCAGGTTTACGTTTCTTTCCTTTGCTGTTTGTCAGTGTGCGTGGATTTCCTTTTGAATCTACATAGGAAGGGAAGAAACATAGAAAAATAAATAAATAAAAGTTTATTTTAAATGTAACAATGTTGATTAATGAATATTCATCTGAAGATTGAAATTTCATTTCTTATTATGCATGCAAATCAATTCGGAAGTTTTGGAAATCGGTGTTCTAAATATAGAACACCGATTGCATAGCACCGATATAACAGCTTATTGAAACTACTATTTTGCAGGCTTTCCGAATGCACTCCATTGAAATCAACTTTGCGGCTACCACATAAATTTAAGAAACATAAATCATTGCAGACTCTTTCCTGTCAATCATTATTTCATTTATCTGAACTCCATATATACGTAGGCGGAGTGATATTTAATCACTGTAAAGTTTTATATATTTAACTTCAGTGAATTACGACACTATTAGCAGGACTCTCGAAGTTTGATTCCTTTCAAATAGATGTATTTCAAGGCTGTTTGTTAATCAGAGCGTACTAAGAAACAAAACTTACTCACAGTAGCCTAGTTTTCCACATTAAATGGGAATGACTCCTAAAACAGTGACATATTTAAACACATTCTTAACAAAGAATAACTACATACCGAAAAAGAGTCTCCGTCTAGTTGCTATATTTAGAACATCTTCTGGCGGGGAACCAAGGACTTCCATTATGCAGGCCAGTTGGTCAGCCTCGTTTTCTCCTGGAAAGAGAGGCAGGCCAGTATACAGTTCTGCCAAGATGCATCCTAGGCTCCACATGTCAATGGCAGTACCATACGGTAGTCCTAAAATTACCTAAAAAAATAAAATAAACACATTATATTATATATTGTTAGGCGGATGGGAAAAATTAGAAATGCATTTGGTATCAAATGAACATCATTACGGATGAAGAAATGGTAAGGTAAATAAACATAAAATGGAGAAGTAAATATGACCTGTAGTGAGTATTTTCAACAATATTTTGAAACAGTTTGAAATAAATAGTATTTCAGCATATAAATATATGAATAATCTCGATATATTTTTAAATACATAATTAATTTTTTTTTCAAAAAATGTATTTTAATTGTTTTGAATTTTTTTTGAATTTAAACATATTTTTAAAACATTTTAAAATGTTTTCATAAACAAATATTACATGTGAAGATAAATAGGGTATATACCAAGTAATATACACAGACATACTTATTACAAAATGATGCAATTTTAGTCACGCATGGATAATAATAAACGCTGACATGTAAATCTTAAAATTTAATAATATAAAGGATGTAATGAAATGGATTAGTACGAGGTACCTAAGCTACACAATATCTTATCTGTGCGCGCGCGTGTTCCTCGATTATTTTGTTTGTTTCTGGGAAGAAAACTATGCATCTTTGTCTTAGGCTAGTTAACTGAAGCACCATTGAAACGCTGCGTGTGGATAATACAAACCTGGTGGAATCTTAAAGTTTGTTTTATTCCTTTCAAATATATGTATTTCAAGGATTTTTGTTAATCAGAACGTAATTAGAAATATAATGCACGAACATGTAATATCTTATTTGTCTTGCCTCTAATCCAGACAATCTAACAAGTCCGAATAAAAGAATGTATCTCTTTCAGACTGTAAAGGAAAGCATGAAAAATGTGCGCGTCCTCTGATTTCACTTTTATATGGCGCTAATGATATGCAGCCTTCTTGATTAAGGAACAATAATAATAATTATTGTTCCTTAATATTATTATTATTAATAATAATAATAATAATAATAATAAAAGAGAGTTACTGCAGGCCACATTATCATCTCGAGTACTCGAAGAACTCCCCACCAGGCGATTAACGACACTTATTTATGGCCAATTCATATCTACTATGAATTGGCCATAAATAAGAGGCAGATGAGTACCTTCAGAAGAAGATTATCTATTTATATATGTGTGTAATGGTGGAAATGAGTGAATTGGGTAAATTTGAGATAGTAGAAGCTAGATGGACGTATAAAAGCATTGCAAAAACCATTGCTCTGTTACAATGGTCACGTTCATTTAGTTGTAGGTATTGGTATAAAAAGAACGACCATGAATTTAAACGATAATTAAAACAATAGCCAGACGACTACAAAAACATGATTTCTTTACCTTAAATCAAGAATGTTACAGACAAAATAGCAAATGTCCTACAAGAACATAACTTCAAAATTGCCTTTAGACCTCTACAAAAAATCTCCATGATGTTAAGATCGCCTAAACAACCACATCAAATTATGAAGAGACTAGGAGTTTATAAAATCTATTGCAATTGCAGTGTTTGTTACGTTGATCAGACCGGACGCTCTGGAGAAATCCGTCAAAAACATGTCAGAGATATATATTTAGAAATATTCCTATTAACACCTTTTATATTTGTGTTTATTGTATCAAGATGAAGAAGTACACAATATTGTTGCACGAAACTAGCCATTGATTTATTAAATTGTTTTACTTCATACGTGTTTTTTACCGGTAATAATTTAATAATTATGAATGATCATTAAGTCCAATAGATGTACTGATCAAATTACTGTGCAGTGCAATTAGCAAGTGATCTAAAACAGTTGGCCATGCTTCGGACACTATCAGAGTAAACTATCATTGAGGATATCTCGTGTGTTCGGCAAAAGCAACAGATACATTTAAAGTTGGTGAGAGAACATCTGTGAGATAAGTGAATAGAGAGAGCTATAGTTCCCATCATAATTATTTTTTTTTCATAAGGATTTTCTCCCCTTCCTTTGTGTGCAAAGGACAGACCCCTGATGCATATTCCACACAGAGCTTGTCAGTGTTATAAGCAAAAAACAAGTTTGTTTCTGTATGGCACAATACTTTCCAATATTTGACTTTGGACTTTTATTCGCATAATAAAAACAGAATTCGTCGCCCATATAATCAAGAATCGAAGTTAGAAAATTAGGAATGAATGAAACATTTTCATAATAGGAAATCATAAAATCTTGCCTGAAAAATTTGGATAATGGAAAATTTTCTCAATCTGAAGTTAAAAACATTTGAATGGGTGGGTACCAGAAATCTGTGTGTATGTGTGTGTGTGGGGGGGGGGGTACTGGATTTAACAAAGACAACTGATCCTGTACGAAACACCAAATGGAGCATTGTGGAAAATCATCACCTGAATGAGAACTCAGATTCAACACATTATGCTTGAGCCAAAAGTCGATGAAATCACTCGGTCACCTTAAGCAATTGAATTTAACACAAGATTGATGACTTAAGTACCAGTCCCTCTTACTTTACAACCTGTATATCGAGAATGCAATGAAATTAATAAAACAAGAAATCAGTGGGGTAAATATAGTTGGAGTGCAAGTTACGTATGATACCTCGCTGATGATAAAGCTGTGTTAACTCAGAATGAACAAGATTAAAAATGATATTATTTAGGATAGATGAAGCTTTATCTGATTATGGACTTAAGATAAATTCAGCAAAAACTCAAGTAATGGTGGCAGGTTCAAAAGAACAAACTAAGATAGATAAAATAGTAATTAGAAGTAAGAAGATTGAACAAATAGAATCGTTCATATATCTTGGAGGAACTATTCAAGTAGACGAAGGATGTAAGTTGGAAATACGAAGAAGAATTGCTATGACAAAAGAAGTATTAAAGAAAAATAGATAATTTATTACAAGTAAGATAAGTAAAGATATACGGAATGATTTATAAAAACATTTGTCTGGAACATATTCTTATATGGTTGTGAGACTTGGATTATAACAGCAGAAAACTGGAAAAGAATTGAAACAGTAGTACGTTTGAAACGTACTACTGTTGTGAATATTGCTAGGCTTAAACTGGAGAGAAAGAAAAAACAACGAAGTCTTGCATGAAATAAAAGAACCGAGTATTGATAAAGACAATCATAGAAAGAAAGATGAAATTCCTGGTACAGGAATGAAGAAATAACAAATGGATGATAAACGTATTAAAAGGGAAGATATCAGGGACAAGAAGAAGAGGATGGCCGAAATATGTATTCTTAGTGAAGGTGTTTAGATTAATCGGACGAGGTTATAAAGTACTTAGAGGAAAGCCGAAATAGGATGACTTGGAAGAGGAAACTCTCGATAGAGACGGCGACTATTCTTAGAATGATGATGATGATGATAATGTCTTAAATATACAGTTCTTTGGTGATTTTTAAAGATAATACAAAAGTACAGGCGGTCTAATAGAGCTGGAAGAAGCCAAGTATATACAGGAGAACTGCTCAATATATTCAACGACAGCTGCCTATTGCTAAATAAAACTGCTCGTAACTTCTTTTATTTATTTATTTATTTACTTGTGGACATCTCAGCTCTGTTTCTGATCTTAGAAGTATACTTGCTTCTGAAATCATAAGAATGGAAGCGGTGGTGATATCTTCATGTTTTGTCAGGCTGACTTAATAATATGTTTCTATGGTAAGCTTAAATTTTCCCTACTTGAAGCTCATTCATTTTTAAACAATGATCTCTTATTTTATTTTAGCGAAACACAGAAGCTTTTGTGCGAGAGACTCAATAACAGAAATAATGAAATGTGTTCTTATTGTGGGATTTCGTTCAGGAAGCAATATCTAGCAATGCGCCTAGAATATCGTCTACACAGACATTTGCAGAGTGGATCCCAATTCACCGCTAAATTAACCTTGGTGTCTTATGAAGGGCCACAGTCATTCCACGAAAAATCGAACAGAAGCTTAGTCTTCTCTCTCTCTCTCTCTCTCTCTCTCTCTCTCTCTCTCTCTCTCTCTCTCTCTCTCTCTCTCTCTCTTGTCGTTAAGTTAAAAAGGTAGTTAAGTATTGGCCAAGTTAAGGGTTAAACAGTTTGAAGACCAGGCATAGAATGTTCTCAAGCCACTTGGACTATGCAATAAGCAGCATGGTTATTTCCCACTGGATGCCGAAGGTCATTTACAAACATCCATGCCATATTACAATTCGAACCAAGGCCTGCCAGTCGGACAGCAGACACGTTATCCACTCGGCCAACCAACAACTTCACACATCAAGATCGCCCCAAAACTTTGCACATATAAGAAATCGTGCCATTTAACAGTAGCTAACAGAGATACTTTCTGCCACGTTACCAGCTACTTAGTCATCACTTTGATTTCCTCACGTTAAAATTTTTCCTGGGAGATAGAATATAATGCAAAGCATCTGCGGCTGTGTGGTCAGTATATTATATCTGTTAACTTAGTGCTTTTCAGGTCGGTTTGTTTGTTTTATAGAAGTACAAAATCTGCCATATCTGCATGAGTCCAGCTAAACTAAGTCGCCATATTTGACAAAGGTGGTGGTGGTGATGATGATGATGAGTGAAAAAATCAAGAGAATGACCTTTTGAAGAACTTAACACTGCGGATTGTTTGACTTCTCCTTGACTTTTGAGTGAAAAGTGCCCTTTTTTTAAAAAAAAACTAAAAATAACTTCTTGCAGACAATAATTAAACAGGTTTGAATATGTTGTTTCCAGTTAATAGTTATATTAACTTTTTTGTTGTATATATAGTGGGAAAAAAAATTGACGATTTTCCTCAGAATTCCCTAATAACAAACCACCATTTACCTGTTCCATGAACATGTTTCTTTAGAGATTTCTTGAATTAAAAACTTTTCAGAAGAGAATTTTAACTTCTGTGGTAGTCAAGCTAGAATATGAATTATATGTTGATAGTACAAAACGATGGGCATATACGGATCTTGTTGTCTGGTTGAAAAGAGGACTGTAAAAGTGTCGAAATTATTAAAATAAATATCATTGGACGAGACAGAAGATCGCCTTTCGTCAGCTAATGATCATTCAACTTCCGCTAGAGGTCGTCTTCCTTTTTGGGGTGAACTGTATGAGTGTTATGGAAATACTGCAGGTTTTTAATTATTTTGTAATTAAAAATAAAAGACAGGTCCATTCCAGAAACTTCCGTTTTTTAATAATAATGTAATATGGGGTTGAATTAGTGTGCTAATGATACAGAACAATAAACGTGAAAACATATCAACTAGTCTTACTGCTTGTCTTTATTTATCTAGTTTCTTTTCTTCATATTTTTGCGTTTGTATCACACAGTCCACTAGGTCAGGTAGATGTTTGTAGTGATACATATTTGAAGTGACAAGAAGAGTTATGTTTCCAAAGTTCGAACCTTATTTAGGCATTCAGTTGTATTTCCTTTTTTCTGTACGCTAAATATTATCAGATGAAATATCAGTGGGTGTTACGAGTAGTGTACTGTGAAAATCATAAAATAGTTATTTTCACCGAGTTCTGCAATAGCCATAACGAAGCAGAAGAATAGACTTTCTTCCACTGAGGAGCATTGCTGACGTTTTTGTAGAAGTAAGTAATCGTTAAACTTCCGAAGGGGGGGGTATTATTTATTTCTTATAGATGAATTCCCGTATGAGTATAGATATTACTGTCTTTTCGTGTAAAATGTTGAAGTGTAACGATTATTAGAATACTAATACTAGAAGGAATACTTCAAGGTGTATTTGAAATAACATATATCAATCAAATGTATTCATTAAAATACAAGAGTTGATATCTTTAGGATATATTGATCAGAAAATCTACTTTAACGTAAGAGATGATTACAAAACATGCAATGAAATGACAAAGTCATTCTCGGCAATATTTGCCAATTATGTTTGGGCTGCATGTCATCTCATTTCATTTTGAATGAGCTAAAAATTAAGTAGCGTGCTTTAGATTAATGCGTTTTTCAACACGACGAATTTTTATTCTTTAAAGATAGACAAAACGTGGAAATTTTCTTAATCTATTTGTTTATATAAATGATTTAATGAAATAGCATTGGGAGTAAACGCTACTACTTAGACAATTACTGCCTTCCCCCTCCTCCTTAAATTCTGATGTTCCTTCTTGTAAACAACGTACTGCACGCCATATTTTTGATTTTTGTCTTCTCTTAAGACTTTTTCTGAAACAGTGGATCTATAAGTATATGCATACACCTTTTAAGAAGTACTTGTGGTTATTTAAATAAAATCGAGCAGTCTTTTACATCCTGACATAGGAGTTGTCAATATTTTCTTTGCTCTCGCTAGTTAAAAACAAAACAAAATTGTTTTGTTTTTAATGTTTTTGCAATTTGGTTTTTGCAGGGGAGGGAGAAGTCATTACCTTATATAGCAGAAATCTTCCTCATCATATAATAACAATAATAATCATGAAAATAATCTGAACTGTGTAAATGATTAAAACTGAAGTGATAGTTTTATTACTAAGAAATAAATTGCAATATTCGTTCGAAAAAAGTCTTTAATATTCAGTATATCATTTTCTTGATGTATTAGTTGATTTTAATGACTTTGTATAATTTTTCGTTGTAATTATTTTTCGTTTATTCATCGTGCGAACATTTCGAAATGTACCACTGCAAAGCACTTTATAGTCTCAGGCTAGTATTTCACACAACCTGTAGTTAGAGCTAAAGGAAAGCTTGGAGTATACAAGCTTCCTTATATATATCGTACTTTTTTATATTGCTCCCATACACGAGAGATAGAATAACCTACAAGAATATCAGCGTCGTGTGTGGGATGCAGGTGAGGGCTGAAAGTTTATTGACATTTTTCTTGAAGAGTTCAAGTTAGTTGTTCGGGAATACTTCATGAGGGAAGCTATTCCAGAGGACAGGTAGACGGAACTGGAGATGAAGTGGAGAAGCAAGTTCGGTGTATTTGCAGTTATACTGAAAACGGATGTTAGGTAGCTACTACTCTTGTTTTCGAAATGATGTTTGCCAGTTCAGTGGAACAGTGAGTATGGAACTACCTTTAGAACACAAATAAATCAGTCCGTTTGTGAGACTGAGGTTGAAGTGAGTCCAGGGCCGGATTTAGACTTGCTGAGGCCCTAAGCTATACAAAACCCAGAGACTCCCTACTGTTTTAAATTACATCAGCTGGTCATTTTGTTTTTTTTTGAGGCCCCAGCAGATTGCGAGGCCCTAAGCTGTAGCTTTTTTAGCTTATACGTAAATCCGGCGCTGAGTGAGTCTGAGGAAGAGATCACTATGAATCGAACTGCTCTCCTCTGGACAGCATCGAGAATTGTTAGCCAGGCTTTAGGTTCATCACCATAAGCATGTAAGTAGTTTCCAAGGATTGGTGGGTTTGGAATTTGTACAGATTTAATAACTTGGTGGATCAGAAATAGAGCCTTGAGTTGGTATCACATGGATATGTGATAAACATACACATATCCACGTGATATGTTTATGGTAGTAGAGATTGGCGAGTAAATGCCATTCCAAGCCGAGCGAGAGATCTAATTGTCTGGTGATTAGTGTATTACTGAGGGAAAGGATGAGTGAGCCGAAATCTCTTTTTCGAGAGAAAAGGCAAGACTGCGTTTTGGTGGCATTGAGGATGAGCAGGTTGTCCTCTCTCCACTGAAGGATGGGCACAGAAATCAGTATTTAAGGCACTGGTTGGAGATGATCTTGAAGCTTGAGATGTCTGAGCGCTGCATGGTTTGAGTACAACAAATGTAGTACACCATCATCAGTGAAGACTCCAGTCATCTTGCTATTATCACAAAGAGGATATCTGATGGAACACATTCTTGACACTTTTGTATTAGTGGCACAGCTCAAAGAGAGTGAGTCGTCGATTATAATAAGTAGTGAGCGACCAGAGAGAAGGCTGGCCACTCAGTTACAAAGGATGACAAGTAGACCAAACAATAAATTTGTTTACCATGCCTCGATATCAAATGAGATCAAAAGCTCTGGGAAATGTTAAGAGCGAAACCACGTTTCTGGGACCCTTTCTATGGTACGTATTCAGTAGTGAGTGATGTAGACTAAGATCAGCAGTGGATCTGGATTGGCAAAATTCATACTGGAGGTCCCTCATTAACTGGTGAGCTTCTAGGTAGTGAAGGAGTTGACTGTTGATAACTTTCTTCATTATTTTCGATAGGCTGAGACAGTGGCGTAGCTAGGGGAGAGCGGAGGAGATCTGGAGCGGATCCCCCCCCCCTGCCCTCTCGAGGCTGTATTCTAAAAATACAGTCTGGAGAACTCAGTTCCAAATATTATAATACTACTGCGAATTTTCCTCACAATTGCTGTAAGTGTTGCTAGTTGTGAGAGGAGTTTTTCTAAATTAAAACTGATAAGAATTACCTACATTACTATGAAATAGACTTCGCCAATGTCATACGATTTTGCTAACAGAAAAGCAAGAAAAATAACATTTTAGAATGTTGAAATTAAAGTTTTACTTCAAAAATTAAACATAGTGTTTTAATTTATTTCCCTATGTCGTTTTGACTTTTTGTATTATTTTTGGTGTAAACTGAGAGGGGCGATAAACTAAGGGAGCGCCCTGGGCTGCAAAAAGCTCTAGCTATGCCACTGGGTTGAGATGATGGTAATTGGACAGCAGGCTTTTTTTTTTTTTTTTTTTTTTTTTGGAATGGGCCCTTACCTATTGATCAGGTTAGCCGAGAGCTGGTTGAAAGGGAGGTCCAGCGCCGTTTTTGAAAACAAAGGCCAATAACAATATGAAAATTGAAGAAAATATAAATAGATGGAAAGTATGCTTGAAGAACAAAACCAGAATTAATTACGAGAAAGACATTGCATCAAGTTAATTTTCCCCGTTGTACGAAGGTTGATGGGGGCCTATACAGTAAGGAAGAATCCCCCCTTTATCTCAAAAAAGGCGGCTGTAAGGTTTAAAGTTCTTGTGACAACAATCTACTTCGGCCCACAGCTTTTTTTCTTCCACTCTCACAATGCTACGGACGCATAACTAAAGAAGATACCTAAAATGCAACAACTCCAAAAAAAATATTTTTTTTTTTTCTATCGCTGAAATTTCATGGTAAAACACTAGCCTTGCAAACCTCCGATAATTAGCACTCCTCTTAAAAAAAGGTGGAGGGGGGGAATAAATTAGGAAATGTACATACAACTTAATGTTGCGGTCGTGTTCACAGTATTGAGATATTGCTAAAAAAATCATTTATCCTCAGTAGGGTTTTCACTGACATACCAGATAGGCATGTTTATAATTAATATTATTACTTTTAATAACTTTCTCTGAGAAGGAAACGTCCATGGGAAAAATAACTGAACCTCAGATGGTGCGCACCTTCCATGGATTTAAACAAGTCTGATTTGTGTAATGAAATATAGACTCATCTGTTCCATTTATTCAGGCGAGTGTAAATTAACCAAGGCAGAGCAGCCTCTCAGGGCATTTAAGACTGAGTTTCTGAGTTATAATATTCATAATGAATTCTGACGGTACAGTTAAATGTTTACTTATGACGTCACTAGTGGCCACAATATCGCATGATTCGAAACTTTTAGGCATGCAAGCCTTTGATCCCGTTAACTTCGATTACTAGAGCGTAAGGTGAACGCGGAGGGAACGAACCAACAGTTGGTGGTGCACCGAAGAGACAGATACATTAATCTGCAAACAAACAGATTACCATAATTCATAAGTTAAGCTTTAATAGCCGGTAAAGAGGTTAAGGTAAACAACATTTGCTACTTACAGACAAGCAGTAATTAACTTAACAGTGAGATCATCGGTACTTTTGGAATCATTGTGATATAGGAGTAGTGAAGAAAAGAGATGAAACTAGAAGAGATGATTGCAAGAAATATTATTTACAATCAGAGTTCCGAAATGGAAAAAAAGGAAACAAAAAAACTCCCGGTCTTTATTATTATACATGCACCTCTGTGGAATCCTTAGACTCATTGCGAGAAGTCCACTTAAAAATATTCAACATTTATCAATACTTTATCTGCCTTCAAAGCATTCACCGACTGCCTCTGGCAATCTATTCCAGTCATTCACCACTCTCCAAGCAAAAAATCTAGTCCTCACTCCCTTATTGACCACATTTTTACCCAATTTCCATGGATGACTTCTAGTTGTCCTCATTATTTATGTATTTAATATTCGTTCACATCAATCCTATAATCCCCTCCCCCACAAGCAACTTAAATGTCTCTATTATATGCTCCCTCAATTTCAACAAAGAAGCATCACACCATCCTAATTACTCTTCTCTGAATCCGCTCCATCTCATCCACATCTCCAAGAAACCCAGGCGACCAGATCCGTGCACTGTAATTCAGATGTGGCGTTATCAAAGAATTATAAAGCGGAATAATAATAATAATAATAATAACCTTCTTATCTCTCATGTTATCTTATCGAATAACTTTGTGCCCCCACATTTATATTTAGATGCATGCGAAAGAGACACTCAGATAGGTGTTTTATGTAACTACTGCTACCTATGTTGTTAACAGAAAAAATCACCTATGAATATAATGTCCCTTTTTTACATATCTTTGCTTTATTATCAACTATAGGCTACAACATAATATTAAGTTTTACTAGAAATGGAATTCCTAAATGCATTATTCAAATAATCGGCTATCTCTCAACAATTCAGTATCATAAGAATAGAGCGTAAATTCTCAGAATAGTTCCAAGTAAAAAAGGTAGTGCGTTTAGATTGTGTTCTTCCTGCAGATATTTTGAAACTTTTTGTTGTTGTTGTTGAGAAAACATAATGAGGAAGTGAATTTGAGATGTAGGTTTAAATAAAATTCAGTACATGAAAATTAATCTCAGAACAACAACAACAAAAAAAACTCGATGAAATTGACTATTTCATATAGAAAATCTCATGTTGAGAAACGTGTGTTCTGTGCGTCCTCCGAATGGCCAGCCATAACTGAACAATCGTGTTCAGTAACCGTACAGTTTCACCAGTCTGTTTTAAGAAGCTCAAGGCGAAGACGTCTTCATAATCATATTGTTGGCAGATTCATATTTGCTGATGGCGTTGTTTCGAATCTTTTTGCACCGGATAATAATTAGGTGATTTATATGTCACGCCTGCTTTTAAGTTTACACTGTCGAATGATGCACCTTAATATGTCAAAATCTGATCGTGTTGCGCCATTCTCCAGTCCTTGAACTGAAAATGCAGTCCTGTGTCGTCTGTGGTGCAATTTCGCTTGACTCAGTCGGTATCGACGATGACCTCTGGTTGGAAAGGTGTGGGTTCGAATCCTGTTTAGGATACAATGAACCCTTATAAGGTTTTTTTATCTGAAAGTGAGCTAGCCATTCTCACACTGAGGGTGTAGGGTTCCTCCCAACCACTGGAACATTGGGTTTTTCATTTCGCAAAGCAGGCATACCTGCCTGAAGGGTACACGCAATTTCAGTCATAATACACTGGCCTCATAGCCTTGGCTATTTCGGCCATGCAAAACAGCCCACCAGCCAGGATCGTCGCCAGATTAGATCGCGCCCTGAGGCAAACAATTAAACACCGCCCCTGGTGGATTATAAGACAAAAATATAAGAAAATCTCCAATTGCTGTTTTCTTTTTTCATTACAAGAGAAACATTAATGCAAAACGATCTCCATAATAATATTAAATGTTTGCTCTACGGGGATATCGCACAATAAAACTTTATAAGCTGTTCTAAATTTAAATTATAAGCTATGTGCGCCTCTATCGATATAGTCTAGACTCTAGACCAACCAATCTTTCTTCGGTCATTGCTGTTTGCAACTCATTTTTAATCAGTTCAAGCTAGGAAAAACTTCCTCGGTATGGCTGAACAAACGCCCTTATTAAGCCACGCCGTGAGGCAGACTGCCTCTATGCTACACCCTGTCTACGGTACTGCCACCAGCCATCTTCTGGCAGCATGAGGAAAGAGAAAATGAAACGTCCTAGCAACCTATTGATATATACACCCTCTGTCCAAAAAAGAAACCGAATGTTTGATAGAAAATAAAACACAGGTCAATTATAATTATTCAAATCATTTATTTCAATCAATATACTCTCCCTCAGCTTCCATACAGCTTTTGGCACGTTCAATTAATTCGTTAAATGAGTTTTTTATATCGGTTTTTGGGACACTTCGAGGATCGTGGTTATTGCCGCTTGAACGTTTTCGGTGGTGTCGCATCGCTTTCCTTTCATTGGCAAATGAAGTCGCGGGAAGAGAAAGAAGTCATAGGGTGCTAAATCAGATGAATACGGCGCTGATCCAACACACAAACTTGGTTTTTGCTCAAAAACTGTCTCACAATGTTCGAACGATGAGATGGTGCATTATCGTGCGAAAGTGACCACCTACCTGCATCACGATATTCATGCCGTACGCGACGAATTCTCGCTATCAATCGCTTCAAAACTTCGAGATAAAACTGGCCATTGACCATTTAGCCAGGCGGAACGACTTCTTTGCGGATAATGCCCTTGGCATTGTAGAAACAAATCAGAATTGTCTTTACTTTTGATTTCTCCAAGTGATTTTTTTTTTTTTTTTTCGATTGCCCCCTCTTCTGGTGGTCTCCACTCAAAACTCTGGCGTTTCGTTTCGGGCTCATACTCAAAACACCACGTTTCGTCATCAGTAACGAAACCGTTTCAAGGAAGTTTGAGTTCTTACAAGCGGTTTTAATAAGGTCTTTGTAGTGTTCAATTCGATACTTTTTTGGTCGTCGGTCAACTTGTGGGGAACAAATCGCGAATTCAATTTACGAAGGCCCAAACTCTCGGTCAAAATGTTGTGTACAGTTGATTTTGGAATCCCCAATTCATCTACAGTCCATCCCACGGAAGATTTCAGGTTTTCTTTGATGAAATCACGCACTTTTTGGATGTTAACTTCGCTCAGTCCAGTTTTTGGACCGCCCGGCTTTTCGGCGTCCTCAAGCGTCTCACGACCACTTTGAAATCGCTTAAACCACTCGTGAACTTGAGTACGGGATAAGCATTCATCACTGTATGCTTTTTGAAGCATTTGATGCGTTTCGGTAAAACTTTTACCAAGTTTAACACAAAAGTCAATCGCAGCTCTCTGTTTGAAACTTATTTTCTGACCGTCCGTCAAAACACACTGTCCATCTTGGCACTATAACTCGGCTTCTAATGAAACAAATGTCATAAACAGTTGACACAACACTAATGAAGGTTGCTGCTATCGACAACAAAAAGATACAACAGGTGGCGCCACTAGTTTCTTCTATTTTAGAAAAGTGCGGTTTCTGTTTAGACAGAGGATGTACATCAAACACGAACGATGAATTTTCATTCGAATCGCCCTCATGATGTGGAATTTATATGATTTTAGCTATATGCATTTTACTTTTTAAAATAAAATACAGACTGTACTGGTAAAACCAATTTTTCTCAGAAATACCAATTAAAACAACCCATGTAAAACCCAGTTTATTAGTGCAGTCGTATGTATGATAAGCTGACTAGATTACCTCGCACCATTTTTGACTAATTTTTATGTTCTATTGCTGAGAGCTAGTTTCACAATTCATCATCATCTGAAGAAGAATTAAGGGAAAAATAATCGTTGCATAATTCTTTAGAGTACGCGTTGCTAACGCATACTTAAACAAGCAGGCATTTAAATATGTATCCTTCATGAACGATTTACTATAATAAAAGAAACTTTCACTCGATCATAAAAACATAAATTGGGGGTTACTTACCTCCGGTGATCTATAAAACCTTGACTGGATATATGTGTATACCCTCTGGTGAGCAAAACAGGAACTACCGAAATCGATCACTTTGATCGAGCTTGCCCCACGTTGTTTGAGCAAGATGTTTTCCTGCAAGAGAAATGGGAGTTGTTATTTTCTCCTTTCAGTCGAATTGAGCGCTATAAATATATAACGTGTCGTAATAACTGCAAGCGTGGGAGAATATTAGATTTCGAAAGATGATAGATTTGAGAGCATACTAAATAATCATTTCTTCATGAAGAGAAAAATTATCCGATAATTGATAGCCTGATATGTTTTAGTTTTTTATTTATACCACGTCATTTCTTCCCCGGTTAATTCATCCCGAGAATTAAAGATCATTGTCAATTTTTTTATATTTTATTAATAACTAAATAGAATTTCATTCTTTCTTTTATTAGCAGGAAAGTCAGTAGTTGAAAAGTAGTAAACTATTTTTTAAGCTGCGTCATAGAAAGAGGCGATGATGTCGTATGGTTGCTTATTGTTTAATTTCATTTTGGACAACACTCTACGGTATAAGTTTAGAATACAAACAAAATTTATTTGCTTTTCTGCATATATTTTCTAGTTGACTGTTTTGAGAACGATACGTGTGAAACAGTTTTTGCAAAAAGTTTACCAATTATGGCACACCTTAACGAGTTACATTCGTGCGACAAAATTTAATCTTTGAACAGAACTGTTTTAAGGAAAGATAGCTTGAAAGACGAGAAAACTTTTATAAAGAAAAAATAGAAATCACATATTGGATGCTGTTTGAACTAAGCCTACTGAATCATTGCCAACCTGGGTGTCCGAGTGGAAAGCGTCTCCGCTTGAAACTGGTAAGTAGTGGATTGGAATCCAATTATGTCGTGAATGTTTGTGAAAGTCATTTACTAGTAGATGACGTGAGGAACTGAAGGATCTTCCTCAGCCATAGCCAAGTTAGCCGGTCTTGGGCGTGGACAGTAGGGTTTTTTCCCCAATTTATCCTGGGGGTTTTCATCCCGCAAAGCAGGCAAACCGGCCTTGAGAACTCAACACTACAGGACACAGGATACACCGGGGGCATAGGGCTGACCACTTTATCATGTGAACTGTTTCCGATGATTAATAAACCCTCGACACGGCAAGGTAAAAGAGGGAAAAAGGAAGATGAGATTTACTAGTGGATGATTATATCGTCATAACTGGTATGAAGACTATTATGTTTCTAAAGCCCAGTTTCCAACTTTTATATATATAGCCTTTAACCCATAGTAGGTTTCTAAATTTTCGTAGGCGGAACTGTCATAAAAAAGTTAATAGCAGAAAGATTCTACTGTGTGTATACAAATGGACTGCGGATTGTTCTTTATATACGGACAGACAGACTTTTAACTCCCCTGATTTAAATCGAAATTATCCATAAATGTTAGTAAACTTCCAAATCACAATTTTTAGTAAAATATATTTTCGTTATGTGTGCTAACTGTTATTACCTTCTCTAGTTTTTTAGTTTATTCAATAATTATCCTGATGACGTGAAATAAAAGATTTTCACGAACCTAGTTGAGAAATAAATAAAATTAGTTTCTTATTCTGTCTGATTCTTTAATTGTGGAATAATACCTAAAGCATTCCAATAAGTTTTAATGTATTATTAAAACGTATCGTAATGGTTTGACGGATTTTAGTGACGATTGCAACCATATTTGCAGGCACTGTGTAAGAACTAGGTGTTATCAAATGAAGAATAAGGTTGATTTGAGAAGATTCAGTTTTTCTTGAAGGAAATTAATTGATCCTTTTGAAGAATAATCGCTCAGTGTGGTTGTGAGATGAGGCTGCACTCGATCCTCGTTCTCTCTGGACATTTGCCACCTATGTTAGCTCTATCTCAGCCAACTGGATTAAGTGCGAATCTGATTAGCCGAATAGCAGAGAAATCTCCGTACATTTGTCAGTAACGACGATGCACATTCGTTGGAAAAGCCTGAGTTTGAATACCTTGAAGAGCTATTCAAATGCGGGATGTCTCATACTGGAGTGACAATATTTCGTTCCTGAAACTCGGTTGTCTTTTTTTTTTTCTTTTTTTTTTTTTTCCCATTCACACACACAAAAAAAGAAGTAAATTATCCAGCGAGTACACGCAATTAAGACATAATACACCAACATCATAGTCTTAGTTGCTTCGACCGTAATACCAAAATTCATATAACCATCATATCCAACATCTGGCTAATTTCTCAAAAACTCTTCAGAATTTTGTGAAATTAGATTCTCCAGCTTCTTCATGAGGCAGGAAGCTTTGTCTCCTTCACAGATTCGTTATGTTGACAGTAGTCAAAATATGATACAGTATCTATTAACTAATTCTCCATGATCATGTCATGTCCTACTGGAAACCCGAGCTTCCGGTTTCAGTAGACAACACATACGCCAGTTCTTTCGACCATAAATTCAAAACAACCTTATAACCTTGTCCTCTGCTTGTTCATAACTAAAAGCCTTCTGCTAAATGATAGGCCAGTTAATCGATTGACTCTATACCCAAATGTTAAATTTTTGTGGGGAAAACCACACGACTCATAGAATATGATAATTTGCACTTGAAATGCTCTGGAAAAAAAAAAAAAAAACTCTTATTCTGAAATGCAGACTAACGGAATCGGCGCTATTTAAAAATATATTTAAAAATCACTAAAAGAGTTAACTGAAGAAACTGTTAGAGTTGCTGATATGGTTTAGAACAATACATACGCAGTCCTCTTGTACTGATGTGATCTGTGGCTTCCTCTCTTGAGAAGGCTGCAGCTGATTACTAGGAAGATAGTGACGCAAGGTGGTTTCTCGTTGCCTTCCTTGCCGTATTTATGACTGTAGCCTGTGTTCACGGGTCTGGTTAGCCTGCTTTTGGGATGAAAAACCTCAGATAAACTGGCGGAAAAATCCCTGCTGTTTACGCCTAAGACCGGCTAACTTGGCTATAGCAGATCCTTGAGCTCCTCACGTCGTCGACGGGAATCGAACCCAGGGTATTCCTTCCTCAGGCATATGGTTGTGGAGAGCAAAGCCACTAGGTTAACCGCGCGGACCCTCTTGTACTAAGTTTTGAGACACAGTATTCATATTGCCACTCAGCTCCCGAGTGTTTTTTTCTTGTTTGAAATCGGAAATAGGCAAAGAATCCCTTTGTTAACACAAAACAAAGAAGAAAAAAAAATCGCAGAACAGTGTATCGAAAAAATTGACAATAAGCAAATCAGCGGAAGGCGAAGTCTTACTAGATTTATTAAGCATATTTGTATACTGATACATATAAAAGTGCATGTAGCAAAATTCGAAAGTTTTTGTTACAGTTCACTTCTATTCATTTATTTATATTTATTTTTTTAATAACATCCGAGGAATCATTCCAGTAAAGATTTGTTTAGTAGTTAACATTTTCTTGCATGAAAGTAACCTGAGAAACTTACTTTTCGTCCTCATTTCCTCAGACTGTGTTTATTTATTTACCATAACCAACTAGAATGATTCAAATCAGCATTTCCCAAACTGTGTTCCACGGCCCAGTACTGGAACGTGAGAATAAACTACTGGTCCTCAGAAAATATAACAAATCATACGGCATGTAAGGAGCAGTCGATAAAGAAAAATCAAGTCGGTAAGCTTCTGTGGCGGGTATTCATAACAGTAATATAAAGCGGTATAACCACAGGGGGGGGGGGGAAATGTTTTTAAATTCCACTAGTTTCCTACGTAGTATGGCGTACTTCTTCAGGAATATTAGGTTAACAAAGGCACATAAAGCAAAAAAAGAAGAAGAAGACGTTAATAGAATTAATGTTAAAAAGAATTAATTGATATCCGTATAGGATGATGGTGTCAATGTTAAACCCATCCCTTTGTTTACTGCAACTGTTAATTGATTTTTCTTAGTGAATGAAGGAAGCGGTGAACGCATTAAGTTTTTTTTTTGGTTCCTCGTCAGATGAAGAAAATATCAATATAACATCGCCATATTTGGATTTTGTAGAACATATGGAATATTTTCAAATGATTCCATGAACACATTACCTAGATGTAACGAAATAGAAGCTCCCATGGTTAAAAATTCTTCTGCCCACAGTACTCGTTCTCAAACTAGAAAAAAAAAAAGTGTTGCCCAAAAATATTTTTAAAAGATTGATGTTTATAGAAATCAGGCCTTGCAATAATTGTAGTTTATTCTCTGGACACATTAATGAATAGACTAGTTATGTCTGATTTTTTTTTTTTAAATATTTCGGTAAGTTTTGAGATAATGTCCTCGACTTTGTGAATAAAATATTTTAGTTCTTAGGCTAAAAATTTAAAATGTTGTTTTATGTAATTTAGGAGTTTAAAATTACATACATATCTGAACTACATAAACCTAGCATCTACAGTTGGTTACAACGAAGTGTCTGAATTTTGGGTACTCGCACAGATATGTGAGACTATAGAATGTTTTGATGTTGTATGGTATTGAAGCTCTTTTTTCATAGGTCTTTGATCAGTAATACTAGTAAAAATATGTGACGTTTTTATTAGTATTACAAATCTACATATTTAATCCAGAAAACTACATTCTTACATCTATATTTACGTGAGGGTCCCCAAAAAAATTATATACCTTAAAAACAGTCTCCCAGTTTACGTAAATTTAGTTTAAGAAACTCTAGTTCAGACAAATTATTGCTGCAAACATAAAACTGGCATCTTGTGTTTATTCCGTGGGCGAATGATTCGCTTTTTAGATCTTCCTGGTTGTGGGTAGAAAATTTCATTTTTATCAAACCACCTTTATGAGATGTTTTCAATGAAGTGAATCAGAAGTAGTTCCTCATAGGAGAATAATGGTATAACCCTTATATGAAAAGGAGGGTCACGTCCATCCTTTACATCGGTAGCTACGCCATTCAACGGATCTTAGTGAAAACTGTGTATAGAGAAAAGTGTACGGGAATTTACCTTATATCACAAGGTTTAAGATACATATAATTTAGCTCATATTAGCTCAATCTGTTAAGAATGACACTGAAAGTTGTGTATTTCCTAGTGACTAGTACACATTCCTTGTTTTTATATCCTTCAAGTGTTTTTGCTTATGATTATACAGCAAATGTTTGATTTTTTTTTCCACGTATGTCTTTGTAGTGCTGTTGATAGGACGATCATGTCTTGGGAAGACTTAGATTCGAATCTCATCAGACATCTCTAACTTCTAATGGTCATTTTCCTCGTTGTAATACTAGTGTTTTCGGATCAATCTCGAATATCATGAAAAGACTGCTCATTTCTTTTTCTTCTTGAGAGTATAGCTTTGCAAAACAGTTATTCCACAGACCGGACTAACAAATGCTAACCCCTAATACGGAATATACCCGTAATGTTCTTTAGGCTTTCGAGTCACCTTGTACGAGGTATGGGATCTTCAAGTGGAAAGTGGTATATAAGCATTTGCGGCAAGTGAGTCTGGGTGGATTTGTTTACAGTTAATGTTGACCAATTAAGGCAACGACGCCTGTTACCTATGTGCGGTCTTCTTATATCCTCCTCATTTTTGAGAAGAAAAACCAGACTTTCCGAGATGAAATATTTTGCGAGTTAATTCACATTCAGTTTATTATTATACAGGTTCTTCGCGTCCTACACGGAATTTGAACCAGAGTTTTTCAAACCAAAGATATGAAGTGACTGGTATTATGGAAATTAGTTCTTATTCAACATATTTCTGAGAGTAGCTGTGAACAGTATTACCATTCTCTTTCCCTTACTTCTGTTCCCAAAGCAATGGAGAAGTCCATGAGTAGTCAGTTTCTAGATTACTAGAAAACATCTCCGATAAATAAGGGGATTCATGCTGCCAATCAAGAGAAGCTGCTTACGTCACTCACTCTTGAATAGATGCCATGTTAAAGATTGTAGAAAGCATTGAGTTTCGATTCAAAATGCAAAAAAAAGTTTTACTTTTGGCAAATCCAAATATTCAAAAAAAATTATTTCTGCTCTAAATAACTTCACTCTTGGCATTGTATCACGACTGTCACCTTCTCATCATCCAAAATATATTAGCTTGTCCGTTCAGCCAATGAATACCGCTTTCTCGCATTTGGAACAGTCCTTAAGGTACCCCTAAAATCTTTCTAGGCACGCAAAAGAGCAGTTCGATTGACTAATTGCTCATCTCTCTCTCACTCACTCACACCAATTCACTAAACGTTTTCTCATAAGCCTCCACATCCTACTGCTTGCATTTTATATAGATATTTTCATCATCATTGGCCATCAGTAATTCATCTACTCCTCTAGTTCTGTTAAAACCTACGCATCGGCAAAAATTCTGGTGTTGAATCCAACTTAAACTCATGGAGCATATTTTCATTATCTTCGTTACTCTATTGCTGAATAACTTTCTGAATAACTTCGCTGTTAGAAATTTCCAGACGAGAACAATCTGCAGGTAATTAAATCCAATATTAACAAGAGTCTTCTTTCTACTCCATGTGCGCACCTCCGCAGGGTAGTCGCGAGGAAGGTGGGACATTTACCCTTCTGTTGGAAAGACCTGGTTCTAATCTCGCAAGGAACTCGAAGAACCTTTATGAGCACTTTTCGGCTGAAGCTGAATTAGCCGGTCTCAAATGGAGGTGGCAGGTTTTTACTTCCAGATGGGGATTTTCATCCAGTACATAAGTAAATTGGCCAGAGAACACACGCATATTGGATTCAATCTTAGTTTATTCCGCTTTAATTATAGGTTGAGCAACCTTTAATGTGTATAATTACTGCTTGAAAATTGGTATTAGCATGTTTCTGAAAGATTTTTCCCTCGGGAAATTTCTCGCTTGCAAAAGACAAATCAGGCTGAAAACATGGGAAGACAAATGCTAAACTTTTTTTTTTTTTTTTTAATACTCGCTTGATTCATCAGTGTGTAAAATCTATCGATGCGATGCTAACAATTTGAATCCTGTTAACGTGATATATGCGATCTTGAGTCACTGCGCATAATCGAAAATTGTTTAAACAGAATGTGATTTTCTCATTCAGACTTATGTAAAGTAGATGCATTCCGGAACAGCGGAGAATTTATAAATGACGCTTAACATTCAGGTTTTTGTCTATTTTATTATGATACAAATACGATTAAGTAATAATAAACGTTTTAATTAATTATTAGTATTAATATGAAAGTAGCGAAAACGATATAACGAATAAACTTTTCGTAGGGAAATTGAATGCTTAATTCCAGGTTAGCACGCAACAGCGAAAGAGGCTAAACATTACGTGGATCAGGAATCGCTTGGAGGCAGAGTCATCCGCTCGGCTCGCTAATATTACACGTGCCGCTATCTATTATGAAGGAACTCATCTTTATTAACAGCGTCATGACTTTGGACCTTTTAGGTATTTAAAATAATAGCAAAAGATCTCAACCAGCTCGACTCGGCCATCTTTGGACGCACAATGGCATACTTCGACAGGGAAGTTGGATAATGCTCTGTTGCAGGCTGGAATACCCTACTTACTATTTGCAATTATAAAAAACTAGAATAAAAATCTTGTTTATACTTTCTGTAGTACAAAAAAAAAGACTGGAGAAGTACTGATCTATTGGTTTCAATACTCATGATATTTTCTTCTTTTTTAGAGTATTTTTCTGTTCATTAAATTAAGCAACTTAATGCAGCGCTCTTATTGAAGTAGCGAATATTTTACAAGACTTACGGGTTTGAGATCACAGTGAATAATATTCTCTCTATAGAGAAGCCTTAGGCACTGGACTAGCGAATAGGCAAATCTTCTAATGATGCTGATGCTGAAGCCCTGGTAATTATTCTTCTTAATCAGCTCGTAAAGATTTACCCTATAAAAGCAAACATTGCATTGCACTTTGTTAAACCACAAATAATAAATAAAAGAACAAAAACATTATTTAATAACAAATAATATCGATTATAAATAAAATAACATCAAGAATAGCTGAACTAAGTCTCTTCATAAATAAAAGATACCAACTGAAAATTATACAAGTATATGCCCCAACTATGAACCATCCAGATGAAGAGAGGAAAGATTTCTATGAAATATTAGAATCCACATTCAATAATTCTAAAGAATTCTACATAATTATAATGGGTGACTTTAATGCCAAAATTGGAAGCAGAGATGACCATCTGAACTCCATCGGTAAATTTGGATTTGGACAGAGAAATGAAAGAGAAGAAAATAACCTCTTTATTATGAACAGCTTTTTCCAAGAAGAAAGTCAACCGAAAATGGACTTGGAGAAGCCCAAATGGACAAACTTACAATGAAATAGACTTCATCCTCTCCAACAGAAGATATATAATAAATAATGCCGAAGTGCTTAATAGATTTAATACAGGAAGTGACCACAGACTAGTAAGGGCAAAAGTATGGATCAACAAAAAATGGGAACGGAATAAGCTCATAAGAAAAAAGTCCAATTTAGCGAATCTACAAAACCTCTACCACAATAAAAGTTATAGAGAATCACTAAAAAATGAACTTAAAAAGTTAAGCACAGCTACTACCATCGATGATGCTAATGAAATATTAACAAAATCTATCTTGAATTGTGTACTAGAAATAGGAGGAGTAAAAAGGCACCAAAAGAGAGGAAAAACTAAGACAGGAAACCTTAGATCTGATGAAGAAAAGAAGAGATATGAAAAGAGATTTGAATGACACCAATAAAATAAAATATACCGAAATTTGTAAAACTATACGTAAAAGGATGAAGCATGAATTTAGATCGTATAATACTAGGAAAATTAAAGAAACAATAGGAAACAATAGTAATATGAAGGTCCTAAGGCGAACATTATCAGTTGGAACAAAGGAAATAGCTGCTGTAAGAGGAAAAAATGGTGAACTGATAAAAAATAGAGATGCAATAATCAAACGAATTCAGGAATTTTATACTGAACTCTATGAAGACAAAGACGGGGACATCCAAGAATGATCTATGAATTACTCGAGTGAGGAAGAACATGATGCCCCTGAGATCTTACAAGGTGAAGTGGAAATGGCACTGCGGGAAGTGAAGGCCCCAGGAGATGGAATTATGGTAGACTTCTCAAAACTGGGAGGAAGCCCTGTCATCAAACAGTTGAGTAAACTCTTCAATAAATGACTAAAACAGAGAAAAAAATCCGAAAAATTGGAACAATTCACTTCTAATATTAATTTTTAAAAAGGGCAATAAGGAAGAAATTAAAAACTACAGACCTATAAACCTACTCCCCACCATATATAAAGTTTTCACAAAAATTATAAATAATAGAATAAAATCTAAACTAGAGGAAATGAAATCCTGTGAACAAGCTGGATTTAGGAAGAATTGCAATACTTTGGACCATATTCACACATTAAGACAGCTCATTGAAAAATCAATTGAATACAATAAATCCTTATGTCTGGCCTATATAGACTGAAAAAGCATTTGATTCAGTTAAAACATCTGCAACACTAAAAGCACTTGAAACCCAGGGAACTGAGAAACCATATATTGAAACACTAAAACATATTTACAATAATGCAACTACTGTAATTAAATTATATAAAAACAGTGAAAAGTTCCCAATACAAAAAGGAATCCGGTAAGGCAATGCCATATCTCCCAAATTATTTACAGCTGCACTAGAGGAAGTCTTTAGAAGCCTTGATTGGGAAACAAAAGGAATAAACATAAATTGAGAAAGGCTGAATCATCTGAAATTTGCAGATGATATTGTCCTGATAGCAGATAATTTTGAAGATCTGGAAGAAAGGCTAAATCAGCTAAACGAAGCCTCCAAGAAATTGGATTAAAAATAAATAGAGAAAAAACAAAAATAATGATGAATAAATACATAAACCATAGAACTATCAAAGTTGAAAACCATGAAAAAAACAAGTTACTTCATATGTATATTTGGGCCAATTGTTATCCTTTGAGGATTGCCAAAGAAAAGAGATGGAACGAAGAATTCACCTTGGACAGATGGCTATGGGAAAATGAGAGACATATTCAGAAGTGACATCCCTATGAGTCTAAAAAGGAAAGCTTTGGACCAGTGCATACTTTCTCTCCTAATATACGGAGGAGAAACATGGACTTTAACAGAAGCCCTAAACAAAAAGCTGAGAACAACAAAACATCGCATGGAAAAAAGTTTGCTAAAAATAACATTAAGAGATAGGAAGACAAATATCTGGATAAGATCTCAAACAGGTGTCAAGGATATTGTAAAATACATTAAACAGGCTAAGTGGAGATGGGCTGGCCATATTGCCAGATGCAGTGACGGGAGATGGACTAGAAAAACAACAGAGTGGAGACCAATGGATGGAGCAAGACAAAGAGGAAGACCGAGAAGAAGGTGGAGAGATGAAGTGGAGAAAATCGCAGGAGTGAGATGGATGGGAGAGGCAGAAAACCGAGTGATTTGGAAAATCATGGGGGAGACCTTCGTCCAGCAGTGGACAGAACCAGAAGGTTGAAGAAGAATATCGATTACCGTCATTATTCTCTCCATTAAGTATCACCGTAAAAAAAAAAAATAATAAATAAAATAAATAAATAAAATTGAACTTACCCCATGAGCTCAAAAGTAATGCAGAGATGATTCCTGAAGTAAAAGTGGTGTAACATGTGAATAACATTATGGTAACAATCTCGATCTTTCTTGCCCAGATGATCCAGGATTTTCACCTCTACTAGTGCTTGCTGATGAAACCTGACAGAAAAATAATGTAGCGTTTGAAAACTGTATGTACTAATCTAATCAAGAAAACCTGATTTGTTTTTAACTCGAAGAACTACGTATATTGGCTAATTTTTTATTTTAAATTATGTATTTAATAACACAACACAATACAGATGTCGCTGCATGCATAAATTGAACATTCTAACTGGAGAATAATCGATAAAAGAACACTGCAGCACTACTAGCTTAACTTATTAAATTCTTTTTAATTAGTAACAATTACTAACACTTATTTTTAATTTCAGACCTTTAAACCATGAAACAATCACTTCTTAAAATTTCTGCTACAATTATTAATTTTTTTTAACTAATTGCTATTTTTCAAATTCACATCTACTTCTCGATTTCACGTTTTTCACTTTTTTTAAAGATACTGTCTTTGTTCTTGAAATTGAAAGGATTTTAGAATTGTAATCAGCTCTGGTAATGCCGTTTTTCAAAGAGCAACTGGATTTAATGAATTCAGTGTATTCGCGTGAGAAATCTTTTCTTTTTAACCCAAACGTCAACAGACTACTGACTGGAATATATGAAGTGTCTATCTTAAAGATTTTGATACTCTTAGATTTTCATTATCATATCTGAGAATATTCTTATTTCATAATTTTGAAACTCGTAATAGCCGACCTGGTCTCAAGCCATGCCGACAAGGCTAATCAAAAATTTAATTTGACTGCTTTTGACAATTTTTTTAGAAATGATAATGAACGTAATTTTATTTAATAATCGATAACTGTTAAAGAAATTGTCGCATACGAATTTATCTGAGCGTAAACCCAGGATGCTATACGTATATAATGATACACCACATGTAGAAAGTTTTTTTCATTGGTTATAAATTATAAACCTCTCGAGGTAGTGACCCTTCCTATAATTCGTAGTTATTATACACCCGAAATGATATGTGCTTTGCATTATGGGATAATAAGATAATTAATGTGAAGTCATTAGCCTTTATATACAAGTAGTCTAGTCGTAAAGAGACTTGAAATCTTTAAAACCAGAATCCAATTCCTTGGCATTTTTACTTTGATACATCACACGATTCTCTAAGTCTAAATAGCAAGAGTTAAAGGTAAATTTGCAATCAGTAAGAACGATCGCTTAGAACATTGAGTTCGTTTTCATTCTTACCGATTATTTGGCCTCGAGGTTATGCTCGAAATTTGCTTTTCATACT
Source organism: Typopeltis vanoorti (assembly GCF_054136105.1). Classification (NCBI taxonomy): domain Eukaryota; kingdom Metazoa; phylum Arthropoda; class Arachnida; order Uropygi; family Thelyphonidae; genus Typopeltis; species Typopeltis vanoorti. The sequence continues at coordinate 14,930,819 of NC_143569.1, forward strand.
CAAAAATTATGAAATTGTTGGGGTTCTCTTAACTTTAAAAGTCATTTGGTAGGACAGACTTTATTAATATCCTGAACCTTCTCCATCACACATGGAGTTGATCCATCAGAAGTTGACGGACCAAAGAGAACTACTATGACAGAGATTTATTTTCAATTAGGAATATAGAATCTAGGTGTAGAGAAAAAAAAAATGATCGGAGGTATCGATCACAGTCACGAAACAGTTTTAAGTAGACTGTCATGGGGTGGATTCATTCATTTCGTATGGTGATTCAACGGCCGTGAGCCCCTTTTACGGGGAGGTATACGACACCACCTTCAATCCCCCCCCCCAATTTTTTATCAGGGACCGGCATAGCTGACAATTTAGATCTGTGGCTGGAGAGGGATTGTCTTAAGTATTCCTGAGCGTGTGTTCACGGGGCCGGTTTGCCTGCTTGTGGGATGAAAAACCCCAGATAAACTGGGGGGGGGGACCTACTGCCCAAGACCGGCTTGGCTAGAAAAACACTACAACAAGGGACACTGTATGTGCGGAGGACACTGCACTTTGTTTTTATCCCCCCCCCCTACACACACACACTACAAGTTTTCAGAATTCCAAGTGGGCCTCTGCGAATTCATTAAACATTAAAATATTCTGTATGATATTTTAACTGCACACATTTTAAATCAATTCCCACTACACTTTAATAAAGGCTGGAAAACATTCTTTCCTCGATTATCATTCACTGTATTTTTATTTCTTTTATTTTATTTTTTTTATTTTTTGTACCCATGAGAGGTTTGCAATAATTAAAAGCGGTCGTGGGTGAGATCAAGAACCACCATAGGATGAGAACAATGCAAGTAGTTTTTCATTTGCAATTACAATACTAATGAACATCGGAATTTCCCTCGTCAACTAACTAAGTGGACTTTTTTTTTCTTTTTTTTTTTTTTCTGTTTTGAAAAACCGACAAAAGAAATCGGTTGTGTTTTAGCAGACTTCCAGAAAGGTTTTATTATTCAGTAGATAAAGTGATATTATATGTAAAGTGAGAACTACCGAAATGATGCACGGTTAAATGTCATCATTTTTACAGAGTATAAAAATGGTGTAGAAGATATGACATCTACATCCGATAAATTAAGTGCAAGAGACAGAGAAACTGCAAACGTTTAAAAAGAAATCGTAGATATTGCCAGTATACAAAAAATAAATAGAAAAAATTTCCAGTAGTTTTTTTTTTTTTTCGTATGGAAGCTTTTTTGCTGTGTTAATTTTATAATATATATTTTATTAATTTAATGTTACGGAGATAAAGGGTACAGTTTTAAATTCAATCTTTAGTTAATTGAAACTGATTATTAACACTACTTGAAAGAGTCTTAAATAAGTTGGTAAAATAGCGATCTTTATTTGTTGAGATCAGAAATTAACTTAAGCCAATAATGTGCTTCTATTTTAGGGGCTATCTTTAAATTGAAGACGCGCATTTAAAAGGTAATTCCGAAATGCGCATTTTGTGACGAAGGGAGGTATAACTAGGACTGTGTCCGCTGTTATACAAGTGCCTCCGAAGCGCAATTGGAAGAACGAGGAGAAAATGCGTATTTCAATTGGAAATGACCTGAGTTCAATTCTCGTCACGACGAGAGGAATCGTTATATGGGCTTATTCAACCGAAAGTGATTTTGTCCGTTTTATAGGGCGATAGCATGTCTCTCTTTTTCGAAAACTCGGGTGTTTCATACCGGATTTTAAGCAAATCAGCCAGAAAAAACACGCAGTTAACAGACAAAAATGCTATTTATGGGCGATGGGTGTTGTCTATTAAGTAGTGTGGGCGGTGGGATCCATGATGTGGAGTGTCTTGTCGAGATAAGTCTTTGGACTCCATGGCAGATGTCATGTAATAGTAATAAATAAATGCAAGATGAACCTCGATAATATTTGGAGGGCATTAGTTTCGTTTATTTGGTGTTCCTTGTAGCTTTGTAATTAAGTACAATAATTTTACTGTATGAGTCAACATCATTTGGCTGTGAGGATTCTGTTTCTGTATGTGGATGTTAGTTAAGTTGTTCTTCCCTTTATCGGATTTAATACCAAAATTTTTATTTAAAATATCGAAAATTTGTTGAATACAAACAGAATTCAATTACCGTTGCGATTCCAAATATATATAATTTATTGTCGATTTCAATATATTCATTTTTTTTTCATTTAATTTTGAAAAGGAGAGCTTCAGAAGTCATTTGAAGATGTTTCTTTAATAGGGCAACTTTTAATAAGATAGCCGTGCAATAGATTTTGATCTTGATTTTAAATAAATGAACAACACTAATAAGTTAACAAATAAATTAATAATTTAAAATAAACTCGATCTCTCCATCATCTTAGATTATTCGTTAATATTATTATTATTATTATTTGACACCTCCAGGGAGTCCAAAGACTCATCGAGGGAGAGTGTTCCAACAGCATCGAACGATTGAATCCCTTCCAACTACTAACCGCACTCAAACTTGCTTAACTTTTTGCGTGAGCCATTAATAGCAGAGGCTCTACCAATCGACCAACCTCTGCTGGTTAGTTTTGTCAGCAATCGTCTCCTCCTGTACTGTATTGTCTGTCGTAAATGATGGAATTCTCTCTCCATTAACAAATGTTATGTTATCCATTCTCCCTTTATTCATTCGGTATAAATATGTCATATTCAGAATAAAGGAAATGATTTTAATGTGTCTGTTTACCTAACATCATGTATGAATATTCACGAAGGTTTTTATTATCGTCTGCAAACTATTGAAACTTGATTGGAAATTCAAAACTGACGACTCACGACTTTATGTAGACTCTCCTAGTTAAATAGTGAAATGTAATAAAATGGATTATTCTTTAAGTATTTTATATTTAAGTACAAAATGACTGAATAGTACTTAATGTCAGAATGCAAAAATCTAATTGTTAAAACTGAGTTCGAAAAATTTATAGATTCTAAACTGGTCCAATTTAAATATCATTTGCAATGTTATAATAAACTCGAAAATTTTGAATGATGTAATATTAAACACTTTGAGAGTTAAGATCAATCAGCGTTATGGCCTTTATTTAATTATAAGTAATCACTTACTAATTTTATGTATTATAATTTTGCATCACCGAAGTGAAGCCATTTGGCTCTTTATTTTAGTAATTACTTTTATGCACCGACCGTGAATTGGCTTACGAAAAATACATTCAAGTTCCCTAATACTGAACGAGAGTTTTTGCTCTCTTAAGGTTTCTGCCTGCTCTCTGAGGAGAACGAACCAGTTCGAAACAGTTGTCAAGCTAGTGAAACCTTATCAAAATGGACTATAAAAGACGAATATATAGACACTTGGGCGGCGCCTACGTCTTCTAAGTAGTCCGCGCTAAGACAAACTTCGGAATGCCGGCGAGGTATTCCCGTAAGCTCTCTGATCAACTTACCTTACAAAACTTTCATAGTTCCTACATTTGGCTTTGAAATAATGCTGGGTTTAATATCCACTTGACTTATATAATAAGTAATCACTTTTCAGATGTACTTCCATAGGTAGCGGTGATATTCTTTGGCTGAAAACATCAATTAAGCCGACGTGCAGTATAGGGAGAACCTTTGGACTTTTCAATAAAGATGAGTTAGCCGGAGATGTAAAATGGTCCGAGGATCTGCTAAAATTATGCCTTCATTCGTAAAGACGATCAGAGAGATTTCAGGCTACATTGAAGGCATAATTTTAGCAGATCCTCAGACCATTTTACATCTTTGGATGATTGACTTTGTGTCCTAACCAAAAAAGTTGTGAATATTAAAGTTACGGTGACGTTAGATAATCGTGAAATCGTGCTTTAGCAACCAAACACGAAACTTTTTTTCACGCCATTTCAGGATTGCACTAAGAAGGATAGTGCAAGCTTTCACCTCATAATAAAATGCACCCGAACAATTCGCAGACATCCATGCCCGTGGTGGGATTCGAATCTGTTGTTGGTTGGGGATTGGTTGCGCTATGACTCAGCCAGCTGAGTGAATAGCGTAATTTCCATTAACTGGGCCAATTTTATGATTCAGTTATTGGAAAGTTTCTTAATTTATTGATTACATAATTTATTGCATTTATATATAAAATTAAGCGTAGGATTTACCTCTTTTTGTTCCTAATGATCTTTAGCGCTACTTGATTATTGGTTTTGTGGTCTAGTGCACGTATAACCTGGCCAAATGATCCTTTCCCAATTACCTCCAGAATTTCATACCGATAAGAAATATGGTCATGTAGAACCTGAAACCAAAACTCTAGTTAGCTCTTACTTTCCTTATAAATATTTGTACAAAACAACATAAACATTATACTGTATAATTCTTTAGTTTCTTTTTATTTTTTATCCTTTAGTTTGAATGCTATAAAATGAACATTTTGTCTCTTTCAAAATATAACATTCGCATGTCTTTTGTTATAATTTTTAGCTATTTTTTTAATAGCAATCTCACCAAAAACGGTTTTATATATATATATTTGCTTAAGAAACTGCAGATTGTATTTGGTTTCTGGAAATGCTGTTTTGAGAATCGTGTTCCCAAGATATGTATTACATATTTGAAGTTATGACAGATGTGCCAAATATAAATAAAGCGCGCTTTTGCTGAAATAAATTAAGTGTGGTGTCTTGCCTTTAGCAATAATAATTTTTCAGTGTTGTTGATCTTCGATTGCCGCTGCATCTGACGAAATTAATTCTCTTCATAATGCGATTATATCAAGAACATATTAAACTCTACAATCATTGTTTTGTAATAATGAGTATTATCGTGTAGGAAGGTGTAAGGACTTGTGTTACAAAATTGCCACAGAGTAAGATATGCAAGTTGTGCGAGATATCGAAGTAGAATCTAGTAGTTGATTCCATGCACTACGACCAGTGAACCTACCATGAGAAGAGCAAGCCCTCATATCATTACACTGCCACCTACAAACCTCATCGATAAACAACGTATTCGAGTTTTAAAGAAATGTCTCTAGACATTCTCAATACTTAAAAATGTCCAGTAGACTAGAAAAGCATGCGGATAGTCGCTCCGCGCATCCAGATTTATTTGGCTTAGTCCATGGCAATCAAAAATGTGTATTTTTGTTATAAACGAACTTTTTTTTTCGTTTGCCGATCTTTCGTGAACATCGTTAACATGCAACTCTCTGTGCGTTGTGGAAACACATAGAAAGCTTCCATTTCTTCAGCACATCACCAGCCGTGGACTTGTAAATGCTTAATCTCACCACAATAGGCCGTATAGAAATTTCCCGCAAATGATATGATGCGACTCTCATTTTGCTCTTGAATGCGAGCGCCTCCACAAGGCGAACGTCGTAATGGTTGCTCTTTGACTGGATCCACACAGGTTCGAATCCTGTAGAAGAGATGCAAATCTCTAAAACGAAAGTGAGTTGCGTGTCTCATAGGGAGCAGAAGGGTTTTCCCTCCAGAACATTCCGATTTTTCATTCCGCAAAACAGGACAATTTGCTGGGTAACACGTACTTTTCTCAGCTTTTGTTTCTTCGGTCGTCTGAACAGTATTTTCTGTAATCAGAAAAAGAAAGAGTTGTTTTCAGTGAGTTCGGCTACCAAACCATAGCAACCAGTTACTATTTGTGCCTTATGTAGTTTTGAGGACTGAGTGATGCTTTTCAGCTGAACAGTAATGTTGTAGAAGAGACAAAACAGAAAACCGACTAAGAACAGAATCGATTAGTACTGCAGGATATCTAGTTACGCATTGTTTAACAGGATATGAGATTTTTAAACAAAGTTATGGGTTTTATTCTGCTTTCCCTCCTATCCATATGTAAAAGCAGTATTCCGTAGTTAATTCACTCCGATTTATAAAGAGGGTTGGGTAGTTGTTCAAGTCACAACTCCCGTCTAGGGCAAAATTAGAACGTTGGGGGTTTTAATGCTGAAGAAGTCACAGCAGTCTAGATCCTTTTCCTCGGGATTTTTACTCTTTTTTTTAATAAGATAACTGAAAATGTACGAAGGGGATGTATAATGTTTTCTACACCGCATCTCTGACCGCGCTGTCAGCCCACTGGCTATGCGCTTCGCAACCATATGCCTAAGAAAGGAGAGTCCTGGGTTCGATTCCCGTGGCTGACGTGAGGAGTTTAGGATCTTTCTCAGACATAGCCAGTTAGTCGGTCTTGGGCGTGGACAGCAGGGTTTTTCTCCAAAGTTTATCTTGGGTTTTTCACCCCACAAGCAGGAAAATCAGCCTTGAGAATTCAACGCTTATACAGACATAGGATACACCGGAAGGCATAGGGCTAACCCGTATCCTTGTGTACGGTTGCGGTTGAATGAATATTAAACCCTCGACACCGCTAGGTAAAAAGAGGGAAGAAGAAGAATCTCTGACCGTATATACTAAATTTTATCTTATGGCACGACTACCTGTAGTTATTATCTGCACTGCACGTGTGTATAACTTGCAACGTGCTGCAACTTTGCACCGTATGATGGGACTAAATAGTACTACGAAAAATAAGTAAACTGTTGCGCATGTGCAAATGGAATAGAGGTCAAGTTGTGCACACCACTATAGATTTTCGTCATTTCTGAATTTGTTGGTCTTGAGTCGTAGACCCCTTTTATGACTGCCTATTTGTTTCTTTCAAGTAGAAAAATCTACACAAACATGAGATATTTGGTTGTTTAGATGGAAATATGAAAAATATCTGGCTATAAAACTCTGTCCCTTTTCTATTACGAAATGCTGAAGGAAGTAGGAGTCACTTTGAAGAGCATTTGATGTTCTGTTTTTTTCAAATGTTTAGAAGATCAGTAAGGAGTCTTAATTCTTATTTGTTTTAATTGAAAAAAAAAATCAAAGAAATGACACGCACTCGTTAAAAAATTTGACAGAAGATATTTTATCCTCTTTAGATACTTATTAAATTTTTTCACTTAATTTCTAATACAAATAGACATTTTAAATGACTGACGATACTTTGGAAAGAAGTTCTTATAGTTAGAATTCCACTGGGTCATACTATGATTTCCATGTGTAGATGATGTGCGATTTCTGGAAAACATTTTCTGAAGGAAGCAGACGCAGAGTGAAGGGATATAACTTCAGTTGTAACAGAAAGAAGGGAAAAAGAACAGCATATTCCATGAGGAACCGAAGGGACACCTTAATTTTACAGTACAAAATAACTGGAAGCGAATTTGTTGTCATAATAAAAAAAAAATTAGTTTTAATACACCGGAAAAATTAAGATAAGAAACCACCAAGTAAAAGATTCGTACGAGAAAATAAAGCTTGGGAAAATGACCTCCTTATTTGAAAAGGTAGGGTACATGAATTACTCCCGTAAATTGAGGGCTTTTCTTTGGCAAAAAAATGCGCTACCGATCTGCGGGCATATGCATACTACGCTTTTCATTGTTAGTCGACCAGAGAGCAGCTTGGTTAAAAATGATACAAAAATCAATTAACTGCTGGCACTTAAATCGTTGGGGAAATAGTTGAATATGTTGTAGTGTTATGTAATATGTTTAATAAGTTGTGGAGTTTAATATGTTTCTTGATATATTCTCACATACACATCTCACAAAGAAGTGTATGTGAGAGAGAGGAATACATAAAGACTATGTAAGCAGAGTCAGCATACTACTGAAGATACTCAAAGAAAAGCTAGTTATACTAACTTTACATTGCATTTCATATCCACGTTTTAAAGTTTATTATTATTAACTAGACCCATACTACCTACTTTCACAAAATCTGAAAAAGAGAGATTTATTAAAAATAAAAAAAAAAACGTTTTAACTCTTATTTATAGTTAGTTGGTAAATTTGTACAATATACAGCTTTGTAGTAAATTCTACTGAACTATAAAAATGTGCAAAAAATTACGTTTATGAAATTTTATTAAGAAAAATTCATGTAGAATCCTAGAGCACATTTCTCCTGCAATTTTATACACATTTTATCAATTAAAATGTTTCTTATAAAGTAACAGAAAGTACATATTACAGATTTATAAATTAATACGATCAACGGAATAAACGTACCTTAATATAAGACCCATTTTCATCGTCATATCCTCCGTTTTGGGATGCACCTTCTTCTCCATCTATTTTACTGGCTTCCAGTCCCAAATACCAAATTTCTGGGTACTGTTGCACTTCTGTCCTTTCGAAGATATTTAGTCGTGACCCGTAGAATTTGAGGACCTCTAAAAGCATAATTTAAAGATAAGTCATTTGCAAGAGTGATTTCATCTTACAGCTAAACTGCTTGCAGTCACCTACTCTACGCCAGTGATTAAGGACGGATTAAGTAATTATTTTAGTGTCTGATCTGAAAATAACGAAAAGTTTAGAATATATCTTTACGATTTCTCATTCGACAGTTTCTTGATTGAACGGTCTCAAATTTCGTTTACTTCTAGTTTAAGTCAATTTTTCAAAAACGATTTTATTCTAAATTCGTTGCAATATTTTAGCTTTCATTCATTGCAACTGTGCTGTAATCTAAATTCATTGACAATAATCTAATTCAGCTTATTTTAAATGAATATCAGAGCTAATCAATGGCATGTTAAGCATAAATCAGTTTCGTTTTAATGGCTCGCTTCATTGCTTTAATTGCTTTGCTGCAATTTAAGCACCCAAAACAACCCTTTAATGAGAATTAAGAGTTTTATCTATAAATTTTGATTAGAGATTGTACAGTGACAGTCCGAGGCGTTGCTCTTCCTAATTGCGGCAGATAAAGCCAAGTAGAATGCTAACTACTCTTGTGCAGTCGACATGCTGAAAAAGCACGCGCCCATCGTAGTACGTGGAGAGAATTCTTTCTTCGCGATCTACTCCTCGGAGAGCAATCTTCCAACTCAGCGGGTTTCACCACACCAAGGAAGAAAGGAATCGAAAGCAGCGTTTGATGGGATACGACACATACATTCTCTCTACTTTGTAATCATTATGCTTACTGCCAAAATCGGCAACGATGGAACAGCATTTGATTTAGTAAATACCCAAAACATTCGCATTTCGAAGAAGTTATCGAGAAGACGTGACACACAGAAGGAACTGACAGCGTTTATTAGGTCAACAAAAAGAGATATTATTTAAGGGAGCTAATAAATTAGGGAAATTTCAACATTTTCCTGCATGGATAAGGGGGAAAAATGCAAAAAAAAAAAAAAATCGTGAATGATACATAGAATTGTCATACTTTTGCTATTCAGGTAAATGTCAGCTTATTCCATAAGCTCAAGCATGCGTATTGAAGTGAAAGAAACGTAATATTAAACTCCTGTGATGGGAATTGTCCAGGCTATTATTTCCCATACGAACTATAAGGAGAAAATACGAAATAAAAATAGTTTCCTAAGCTGTGTGGAGTACTTAATGAGGAAGAAAATATCTTAATATATATATATATATATATATACAGGGTGTCGGGATAAATTTGACAGTTTCGTAAGGAAAAAGAAAATCTTCTTTGTATCTATTAAATTTAATGAATTGACAAAAAAACATTACAGGCAGAGTTAATTACAATACTATCAACAAGATTTACTCAAAATAACCACCATTAGCATCGATCACAGCTTCAATTCTGCTTCGGAACCTCGAACAAGCTGATGCTACAGTCTCCCTGGGAAGGGCCGCAAAAACTGTTTTAATTTTATCCATTAACTGGGCTTTTGTATTACTGGAAGTGCGATTGGTGTCTTTTTCAACTGCGCCCCATACAAAATAATCCATGGGGTTAAGGTCTGGGGAGTTTGGAGGCCAAACATTTGGACTGGTGAAGTCGTAGAAATTTTCAGACAACCATTTTTGACTTTTCCCAGAGGTGTGGCAAGGGGCCGAATCCTGCTGCCATACATACGGCCTACCATTGGCTACCCTTGTTATCCAGGGCTTGACTACAGTTAGCAACTCCACGAACAAAGCCCGAATTCCAATGCCAGGGTTCTTCAACACCTGTTCCTGCAGATTTGCGAGGAATTCTGCTGTACGAACGCAATCAGATCGTCTGCTAGGGATCTTTCTTCTTGCTACATCCTCGTAGTCACCATTGCAAGTCTCTAGTTCATGCCTGATTGTTTTTACTGTATTCAGGGAGCATTGGGCAGCAGTCGTAATATCCTTATTTTGATGGCGGGCACGAATCATCATGATACAAGTTATTCTCTTCCATGATTCAGGTGGGTTCCAGCTATCCATCCTTTCTGACATCTTGTATATGAATGAAGAAGGGTCCAAACTTTTAAATGAAGAGAAGTGTGTGTTAATACATGTAACTTACGGAAAAATATAATTAATTATAAATATGTCAAATTTATCCCGAACACCCTGTATATATTAACAGATTGATTCCTAAAACATAAACTGCCATATATAGAACTATCGTTAAACTGACGGTGCACATTGTACTGAGATTTCATACACGTGGGTCATTGTTCAACAGCGATATGTAATGTTTCTCATAACCCAGCTTCTTATGTCTTGTGCATGCTGATCATAGTTGATTTAAGGCCTTGGATTTTGTTGCACAGCATTGAAAAACGTGCCATTTTAGCGACTTCTGGAATATGCGGATCTAGTTGTTGAATTCAGCATACAGTAGCTATATTGCATTCTGGTGAGTTGCCAAAGTACTTGATGTTTGTCATTGGTAGTATGAAAATCTAGGCTAGATTTGTGTGCTCTATTTTTCTCTACAACTTTCATGTGTTCTTTCATACGGATCTCTCCTGAGCGTCAAGCCTATTTTGCGAAATGAAAAACCGAGTTTCCGGGAATTAAAATCGTCCACCTCCAACTGATAACAGCCATCAGAATGGAGTGTATGAAGGAGCAACCTCTAAGAAAATCACTATGAACAGTAGTGTGTCGCAGAATTCCGGTCTCTTCGTGGACTGTTACTGCCATTTAATTTTGGGTGCTAATAATATGGAGGGGGAGGATGTACATTTCTTTGGATGATGCTAAGTTGGAAGGAATTATTCTGATACATAATCCCTGCAAGAGGATAGAATACATGGGTTCTGTATTTGGGCAAGTAATGATGAATTTCATCTCGTTGTTGACACGCCACATACTCCAAATGATCCGAACTTTCCAATTAAACTTTCGCAGTACTATAAGATTATGCATTTTTGAATTAAGAAGCAGACTAAGTATGTATAATTAGCGACACGTCATTGCAGAAATACGACTATTGGACCAATAGTAGATAGAGTTCCAGTTCAGAGAAAGAACATAAGCAAATTATGAATGAAACTCGTTGGTAAAAACAACGAGCCTTCCTTCATTATATATTCGCAGTCTCAAAGGACAGCGACTATATAATAAAGGAAGTTCAGGAAGTTGTATTCCTTTTTGTAGGTATAAAAAAGGTTGCTAAAAGAAGGTTAATACGTAAACAATTAATATATAAAGACTAGTATATAGTCTTTATATATCTCCGAAATTCGATATTTCTGATAAACCTCATTGTTATTTTAGAAATTCTTGTTGACACCGCAGAAAACAAGATCCTTCGATTGAGTCCTTAAATGCAACTGTGTTCACTTTGCTTTGTTGATTTGACATCCTTTCATCGCTCATTCTGAGATATGAAACTAATCCTAAAGATTTTTCGCGTATGCACATTTTCCCTCTTTTTAATAAGCATATCTTGAGACATATTTATGGTCTTCTATTTCATCTGTATTCGTCTTTTCTCTGCTTCCTCTCGGAATCAAATGTTATTCGACATGCCGATGATGGTCTGTGCTGATTGATTGCCAGAGCCATCCATCCTTCTTGGAAAATTTAATAATTCGAGATTGAAATGAATTGTGGCTAGCACGCTTAACTGTCGTATGCAGAATTAGACTTAGTTACGAGTTATTTCGTTTGCAAAATAAAAGGTTATTTCGTTTGCTGTACTCCCTACCACATACTCCAAATGATCCGAACTCTCAAATTAACTTTCGCAGTACTAAGTGCAATATTAATCCCTTAATTTTCTCCTCTTAAACGTTATGGTTTAAATTAAGTTTGTTTGTTTGTTTTTTTTCGCACAGAGAAAGTTGTTGTGCGACCAGCTTACATAGTCCGGACAGTTGTCATTATGTTCATACTCTTCTTTTTATGGAGATTCTTGTCCATTTAAATTCTATTTTATCTTATGTTGCACTACACTCCAACGTTTGTCCGAGTTTTGTAAATTGACATTCATTGATTGAAACAAGTATCTCGTTGAAAAATACGCATGCGCATTTCCCTCCAACTGTTTTTGCATCAAGTTCCAAGCGATGTTGTTCTGTTTAGATAAGGGAAGTTGGAGTAGTTAGTCCCAAATAACGGTAGAGGAGTCACAAGTTACGATTCAACCAAGATTATGTATATCACAAACATCCGACTACAACTTTTCTACATTTTCATGAAAATCTGTGTTATATTTAAACCACTACGAAATCTTACAAAATTTGACCTGAAATTGAAGTCTGATATTTCTGTGGTTTGATAACTGGTCATTGGAAGTCCAATGAAAAATTAAACCTAATTCAATAATTAGATCACTGATGATGTTTTCAAAATTCTGTATTTTTAATATACACACGATACGAGAATTATTACTATAACCAATTACCATGGAGTTACATCGTTGAGTAATTAAACCCGGAAAAGACCACTCGCCCATCTCGCATGTGACGTGTAATACCAGTCAGCAGTTTCGCAGTGACCACTGGTGAGAGTAATGGAATAATTGATGTTCTGGTGTCATGGGATGTAATTAGTGATTTCGATATTGTACGAAGCGTGGGTAGAAATTAAGGGCGTAATGCCGTAGATAACTTCAGTGAAATACCTTATGTGCTGTGGTCCAGTCCACAGAATGACTGCGCTAGCCATTATGTCGGTTATCTTCCCTTATTCATCAGACTCTAATTTTGCATTATTATTCCTTTTCCGATTGTGATAAAGAGAGAGGACCGCTACATCATACCTATGTGTTTTTGCCTGCAAATAGTTCGTAAGACTTATTTTTTTTTAATTTGGTATTAAAAGAAAACTTAAAATTGAAAGTAATTAATCTAAGCCCGGTGTACGAAATTTTTCAATGATAATTTCACATATGAAAGGTTATATACCTATCGTACAGTAGTCCCATGGGATGTCCCAATGTAGAGAACGAAGCCCCCTTTTATTATTAATTTGGATATAAATATTGTGAACAATACACTCCGCGTATGATTGATTTTATTCTCTCGTTTATTCGGAAACTAACTTAATTTAAATATCGACTTTAACAACAATTCAAATTATTTTCGCTTTAATAAACTGTAAACTCTGCTCTAGAGACCAAGCATTGGGCGTTTTAGGCTCCATCAGGTCTTCAGTAAGCTTGGGTTCTACGATAACAGTGAACAATGAAATTAATCTGCTACCTAAGGTATTCACAAAATTTTACATTCATGTAATAGAGCAGGATTCGTGTACACACCCTGGTAGTTGGAGAACAGAGAATATCATTTCAGTATTTAGTACATATCTATTTAGCATAAGAAATCTTTATTGGATCTTTTAAATTATCTCAGTTTAATGACTTTTATTTGTATTTTCCAATTTGAATTTTGATTTTTTTATTACATTCCTGTCGCTATTTCAGCTGCTCGATTGCTATTAATGATATGATTCTTTATTTCAGCAGATTAATTTTGCTTTCTAGAATATTGCCGTGTTCATAAATTATTTACTCATTCTGCAGGTTGAACTGCAAATACGCTTTCAACCACTGTGGCGATTTTTAAGCAACTAAGACAAAATAAGAAGTAACATTTCATATGAAATATTTTAGAATTCTAATACTCCTAATTAAAGACTGCTAAACATTTTGTGGTATTCATAAAATATAATTTTATGTTTTTTATTCCTTATTATTAATTTAGAATTAAAACCGAACTCTATCCGCTCCCCGGTGTCTGTGTACAAAGGTTTTTTTTTTCCAAATCTCACCACCACGTCGATGCTGTTTATCAGTGGAGTAATGACTGTTCACTACGCATTTAGTATTACCCCCACTTTATTATTATTATTTTTTCTTCCTGGAGGGGATGGTTGAGTCGATGTGGTTTGATATCTCTCTACATGGATTCGAATTTCTTGGATTTTTTTAATCCATGAGATTCCCAGGTTCAAAGAATACATCTGTCAAACCAAACATAGAGTCAATATACTCTCATGAGAGATTTAGTTGCATCATTTCTGTCTGATTGTATCTATTTGCTGCTAGTTTCGAAGCGGAATACTGATTTTTTCATATGCAGATATGAAGATCCCATGAATAATATGTGACCGCTGATTTAATAATTCCATTAGGAATGTAGTTTCTGATTTCCTCTCCAAGATGTACGTGCCAAACTTGAAGAAATCTAACCATCTTTTTAAGAAGCCACTAGCCGCGAGGAAAGCTGCATCTTACCTGGAAAAGAAAATGTCAAGTTTCTGCTAAGGCAAGTAAAATTCCGTTTAACTGCATGTTATATTTCAAATCGAATTTGTAGATCGATCAAAGTCTTAAGTATCTCTCTGTCTCGTCAAGCTACCATCTTTGTTATCGCTACAGTTTCTTAGTCAAATCTAACAGTTATACTGATTTCAGGTGCGTTTCGCTGAATTCGTAAAAAGCTACTAAATTCATTGGCCGTACATTAATGGATTCTCTGCTTAAGTGGATTTTATTGAAATTTGGTATTTAGATTAAAATTATAATACTTTTAGTACTTGTCATTTCAGGACCATTTTGATGGTAGAATAAAAGAATATTTTGCCGTGATAATCAATCTCGTCCAGCACAAGTAATTTTGCCCAAACACGGCATCAATTTGTAATATACTTTGCGGCCGCTCGTGTGCGAGAATGATAGAAAAATGGAATGATAGAAAAAACGGTGTCAGGATAAAATAATGAAACTACGAAATTCACGTTCGTGGCTTTCTTTATTTGGTAATAAAGACTACAATTTATTTTAAATACTAACAAGTAAGAAAACGATTGCACAGTCATTTTCTTAGATTGTCTACATTCGTTCACTTCGCTGCTAGCATGTGAAATAAACTGCAGTCTTTATTACCGAATAAAGAAACCAGAGGAATTGCTGAATGAATTTAATAACAAGTTTGCCGTTTTCATTCCTGAAACTATTACGTTAAAAATTCAAAATTAACTTTGATGAGAACAAAAGTAACAAATTATTATTTTCATCCGGTTATGTTTTTTGGCTCCTGTTAAAATGGTTTTATTTCAGAATATATATATATAGTTTCGATATTTCTTCTTTTGAATAAAGGTTTTCCAAGTCATCTTCTTGATACCATCGCGTTACTGTGAGTATCAATATATTACTTTGAATAGCGTGGACTAATGTTATTAGTTTACACGATTCAGCCATGTAGTCATTAGGATATTCATGTGGATATTCATGCTGTAGCACCTGTAGGTGATCTTAAGGTTTGCAAACTTATGGAGCGAAATGTCATGAAAACAAAAAGGAACCTCTCATATAACAGCCTGTTTGTTATAGCGTTTCCGATCTCTAAGACAGTCTTCTGGTTTGAATCCCACTGCGAGCATGTTATTATGTTGGTAGATGAATTTCATCACAAGGTGCTCGATCACCACCATCTTACTTATTAGAGGTCTGAAGTGACTTGAAAAAAATGCCATGTCTACTTTTCAAAGAGTGGCCGAATTGCCTAATCTTTATCCATATTAAAGATGCCATCGGTTTACCACCTTTCGTAAGTAGGATATGTATTAAAATATTAAAATCTGCCATACTGCTGATCAGAATATTTTACACTGACAAGGTGATCAGCCATTTCTGTCCTACAGTATGACCTCTTGTGACTTTTTTCCGTGCAGTAGTAGTTGAACCATATGAAGTACGTACTGTAGAAGCATTCATAGCTTCGGAGGAAAGTATCACATATTGTGCGGAAATTTGCCTCCGATAAGTTTCTTTCTTCCTTGAAAATCTTATACTGGTGGAAATATCAGACTGAAAAATTGTTTACATGCCAAATTTCTTTGTATTATCTTCGTGCTGGAATGAGAAATAGCTCTGTCAAAGATAGATTAATTCTGATAAATTTGTATGTCGGAAAAATGATCTGGATCCTACAGTCAGCATGTTTTGTATATATGAGTCGAAACCGTTTTATAGATGCTGATTTAAAACTATTAAGAGTTCAGTGCATTGAACAGGCTGTTAATGAGAGAGAGAGAGAGAGCAGCATATTTGTGCTTTATTACAGAATGAATGAGAAATGGGATCTGCTACGATTGCAAAATGTACGGCTGCAATTCATGCAGATAAAGTTTGCTTAATTGGTGGATTTCAATATGATACTATTTGTAATTAGCCAATAATTTAATTTCTAAGCCAGTAATTGAATTTGTACCGAAAACAACACTTCCAGGTAAACTAATCCTGTTATGTTCACAAAGGTGAACAAATGAAGGTTAATGCACGAAATTTGTAAATTTTTCCTTGCCAGAATGAATTAATATCATTCCTTTGCGTTAAATTTAAGTACAGTGTCGCACCTAATGAGAAATGACAATGAAAATTGTAGCCTATGGCCTCGGTCCGTGTTAAATTATCGTCACGCTGCACATAGCACCGGATGCTGGTAAACTAACAAGGCTTTAAAAAAAAAAAAAGACGGTAACTCCTCGGAACACCAAAATACATTTCAACGTATAAAGTCAAAAAGAATGCCTCCTCTAATGAGCACAGAGTTTTCAAAAAAAAAAAAAAAGTAAGTACGTACATATATAAAGGAATTTTGGAATAAATATTATGGACTGACTAGAAAATCATATCATGCCTTCAGTTCATGACGAAACGTAATGTGTATTTTCAATGTCTTTAGGTTTATCAGAAAATTTTGCGTTGTATGAACCTCAATAGCAAGCAGTGACCAGCCATTTATGTTGCATTGTGGTTCTAATTTTGCTCTATTAAGTATTCTTCCATAAATTATATATCACTTTCATATCAGCACGCTTTATGTCAGTTACTATAAGATAAAGTTAATGCTTTGGTTATATTTTTAAACTTTAATGGGTCAGTCTAGTCACTAAAATGCTCGAGGAGATGAAATTGCAAACAGGTGTTTTCGTTGGCATTTTGGTAACTTCCATTTTGTTCAAAATTCTAACAGCACCAGCGATTTCAATTTTTTTTTTTTGTTATCGGATCAAAGTTAAACCTCAAATTAAAGGAATATATCCCCAATTGAATCAGAATGAATTGCAAAAGATGCTGTCTGTAGGATATAGCCATATTTTATCTTTTTTTTATGAGGAAGACGCATACCACGATAAGTACCTATAGACGCTATAAAGGTAATATATAAAGAATGGATGCTGATATCACATCAGAGAGGAAGTCCTTAGCTTGTTTAGAGATTGAGTGATTTATACAAGAAGGTTCAGTGTAGGCGTTTACCAGATTATCTTAGCCTACTGTAAATGGATCTGCTCTAATATTAATCAATCCACAAGGATCAATAAATAAATCTGGTAATGTAAAATATACCAATTTAAGGTTTCTAAATGTATGTAAATATGGAGCGATTCCTGAATATACTTGTTAGGATAGATAAGAACTAACTTAAAGAATGTTTAATTTTTAGCAGAACTTGTGATAGGGCCGAAATCAGTCTAAAAATAATAATTCAGGAAGTGACAAACAAAATGTATGAAAAAAATAAATGTATCATTTTAAAACAGAATAGCAGAGATATAATTCAATGAAATATAAAATTCTGAATCTGCAGTCGTATAAATAGTATATCTAAATCAGGAGCAGTATCAATGGCGATGCGTCAGCCGTTTGGTATTTGTGTTTAATTGGTTTAAACAGTTAAAATCATTTAAATTACACCTAATATCTAGTTACTTTCACGTGCATTACTGGTTTTATCGTTCCTCTCTATTATAAACAGTAAGCGGAACAATTTGCTTGGTGAAGTAGGGGGCGAATCCATTTTGAATGGGTTTAAGAGAAAGTATGGCATCCGGTGTGGGCAATCCAAGGCCGCCTTCGATGAGTCCTGGATTCCCAGGCGGCCTCTGACGATGATGATTTCTCGAAATGGCCAGCGCAGTGTCAGTTGATACAGCTGGCTTGTTATCTATACTGTACGATTTTGATTTCTAGTTTTTATACGTTTAGATATTAATTATTTACTACCTTGTTGAATTATATTCATTTCATATTCTTGCTATTCTATGATTTCGATGTATACATTTTCTGTGCCGCATTATTTTTGTACTGATTGCCACCCTATCACAAGTTCTGTTGAGGATGTTCAGGTATATTTCCACATTGGGACAATTCCATTTTCCAACAAGCTAAGATAACCTGATATTAATTTCATTTAAGTGAAGTGAAATATACAGTCCATGTGGCTTTTCTGAAAAGAAATACATAAAATATATAAAATGAAAAAGATTTTATAGTCCAGAAATCATAATGATTAGAAATCTAGATATTATCAAAGGTGTTCAAAAACAGAGCTCGTTAGAAGATTGATTCATACTTAAACATATGTGTGCGGAAGAAGAACGACAAAGGCCAGTTTAAAAACGCAACAAGGAAGCTTTATTTGTTTTTCCCAACTCATTCAATACTTAAAAACGCGAGAGACATGAAATAAACTAAACATGTTAGTTTAATTTCTATATCGAATCTAGAAAATAATGAAAATATCTTCTTTTGCGTAATTCTTCGGAAGAATAAGATGCCTTAAAATTTCTAATGGATGCATCAAATTGTTAAGATTCGATATAGAATCTTCAGCCACACAGTGAAAAATTGTAAAACACTAAACGAAAATGCTGCCGCTTTCGTTATTCTCGCCTAATAGTAACATATCCAAAGTTTAAAACAAAGCGTAAGGATAAAAATACCAGATTCATAAACTTTCACTCACATTACTGTATAGCTCCCAACTGTAATGGCCGCCTAATTCATGTATTGGGAATAATTTATGTTACTCAATAAACTAAGTCTTGTGTTCATTATACAACCTCTTACATTTATTTATAAAGCAGATTCGCCCACTCCTTCCCTTCAATCAAGAATTTTTCGGATGTGGAGCAGTGGGACTTTGATAATTAGGTTTCCGATTTGTTGGACTTCATTTAGCTAGTCAGGTGTTTTCTTTCTCACACACACACATATACGCACACACTCTGTGTGTATTCATTTTTTTATTGTGTGCAACACAAAGGTGAAGGTCGTGCCAGAAGCCTCCTCACAACAACCCAATTAGGCAAATAGTGAACTATCGTTCGTTTTTTATGTAAGTGGCGCCTTGCACTTTCCTTGCATGACGATTCAAATAAATGATACCTAATAATAAATATAACGATCATGAAATCCAACATTTTGTTTAGCCAGTTTGATCGTTTACTTGCTAAGGAAACTACTGTAAACCGTATAATCATTCATCCGATGTTCCTTGATTTTTCAGTGTAGAATTCTGGTTAACGAAAACACACGCACAGGTTAATTCTCTATACTCACCGTAACTGAGTGTAGAGAATTAACCGACTGTACATATACGTCACTATTGCACTGCCCCCCCCCCTCGAAAAAGATCATCATTGCGAAACTTCCGAGCGTATCACGTTTTATATGACTGCGCTCATCTAGAGAACAACTAAACTGAATAAATCGCCTTAAATACCATGGTAATCATAGAGCGTTGTGACGATTAATCCATGAACTTGAGCGGAGTGAACTTCGAAATGTCAGTAGAAGTCGTTATGTTCAGATAACTGAGGTGAAAAACATCAACAATGACCGAGGTTCGTTAGCGGAGGGAACGAAACCTCTTGAATCAACGATGGGACACTTTTTTTACATGTACCAAAACTACAAAAATAAGATATTTTCGCAATTCGCATTCAAAAAATAAATAAATAAATAATAATAAAATATTAATAAAATACAGGAATAGTTAAGGTTACTGAATAATGCGTTTCGCGTAAGATTTGTTTTTCAAGATCTTCAATGGAAACAAACGTTCGATTGGGGACACTTTTCCAAAATAGACTTTCATTTAAGTAAAACGCTTGCTTGCTTGGCTTTATAATATTACTTATTAGCTAGAGCCTTCAACGCGCTTGTGACATTTGCAGAGGTTTCATTGGTCAACTTTCCCTCAGTTTTAAATTCTGGAAACCGTGACGGTCTTTGAATTTCTGGAATCGAACCTTCCGGAATAAGCTATACGTTCTTTAGCGTTAGGATCATCACTTTTCAAAGCCTTACAAATGTTTCGGTCTTTTCCTTGAGTCACTTGAGCAGAAACGTGAGCGTGTTAGACCCCTGAATCCTTCACATTTTCCCACAATCACTAGTCGAATAACAAAAATTGAGGCTCCTTCCTATGCGTGGTCCTTTTATAGGATTTTTTCCCAGCATTGTCTCTAATGGGACGAAGTGTTAACTTACTAAGTCCGGTCACTTATTTTTATATCTTTCGAGTTTTCCTTCACTTTCATATCTTCTCCCACAACAGCAAACTTTTTTTTAAGGTAATAGCCTTCTTTTTATTTTGAAGCCTTAATAGAACTCATATTGTAAGGTTCTGTGAATTAAAAAAAAAAAACTCTTAATACAAAATAGGTAAATGAAAATTTGAATCTAAGCATGCACACAGAACCGGAACTCGCCAGGCAGAAATTTGGCAAGGACATATTATCCTGACCCTACTCTACTTTGTAAGAAACAGGGTTCTGTAAACAACATTAGGCGGAATGAAAGAACTATTCTTTACATTTTTGTTTGTAATTCTGCATGCATTTATGATAAGTATGGGACGTATTTGAAAATCTGTATGAATGATTAATGTTACTTGCAACGGGAATTTAAAAAAAAAAAAATCGCCTTTAATAAGAAATCACGTAATTGGAAGACTCGTAAATCTTGAGATATTACTGTACGCTAGTGGCATATGCAGTGTGGAAAAATCCATAGGATACGAACTCCCAATGATGGCGGGCCTACCGTTGTTCTCCCCCCCCCCCACAAATGGCACAGAGCGAAACCGATTTACTGCTTTCACCAGTGCCACTGATATATTCAGTATATTCCACTGCATGTTCTTTAACGTGTTATTCTCAATGCCTGTTGCAGCCCAGTAAATCTGGTTTTCTTCGTTGCTGGTAATCTATCTGGATACGAGATTGCAGAGCAGTAGTCCCAGTTGCCTTACCAAGAGACTAGAAAACTAGATAGAGACAACCTTTCCTCCCCCTCTCTTTCAAAATCTGATTTGGATGTGTTTCTTTAAAAGATGTTGCGGGTTGCAGTGTAGGCGGAAAAACTCGACAATTTCTGAGTAGAGATCTTGAGATGTGCAATTTTTATCTGGAAGTACTTGACTAACCGAGTTCAGCCTTTTAGGATTGCAGAATGAAGGCTTTTCAGATATCATGGTGTTTGAATCATACTACCAGTAATAATTATTTTAGTTATTACTTTTTTAAAACTTTAGATTGCTATAATAAATTATAAATAAATAAATTAAAAGCAACTGACAGATCCAGCGTGTGTCTGAATTTTAAAGTAGCGTGTGTGTGTGTGAATGGGGTGAAAACAGTGAAATATTTTTCTCGGTGGAAATAAAGTTTACTGTGTGCCACATAAGAAAAATATTGTCACGTTTTATTTCTTGATAAACTTAAACGACCACATTTTGATAATATTTAATGTTCTTATATTTATTATATGGTAATTAACTAAGGGAGTTAATTACCATACTCATTGGGAAATAACCTTAGTTTTTTTTCTTCAGTGGTGAAGGTACCAAAACGAGTCCTCCTCTCAAGTGAAATGCATAAATCAGGATAATACGACAACTCTGTTAGTTGTCGTAATAATCATTGCATGACACTTGCTTTCTCTTCCAGAAGATAGGTTTATCTTCCTAAAACAGAACTGAGGTTGATGACCGATTTGGCGTAGTGTGCTGCCAGCAAATATTGCATTCGTCCCGTAGGCTCGTCATCACTTCCCTGGTTAGTACCCAAGAAGATATTTTACATTAGACAGTTAGGTTGTGTTGTATTCTGGAAGGATGCATTTTAGTAACACCATCGTGGAATACACGAACAGACCTTTCGAGAAATAATCCCCAAACTCGTCTGTTTAACTTTTTTCTTGAAATGATGGCCGATCTCCTATGGAGGTGGTAAGTTTTTCACTCTGCAGAATATGGTGACCTTCCAGAAAACAGACGCAGTTGACAAACACATTCCTCATAGAAATCTAAACAGCTAGCCATTTTGAAATGCATTATTCTTCTGTCACTACGCTGCCTTTTTCTGGAGTGTTGCATTAAGTCTTGCGTAATTACAAACATCCTTTATTAAATAAAGCTTGATAAAAATCAATTATAATTTAAATATGCAATGATGAAGAAACCCATTACGAAGGGGAACAAGAAGCGGAAATAATCAGAATGTTCATTAGTATCCTATAACTGGTCCATATGAAGCTCGCTAAAATATCACTTTTTTTATTTATTTACTTTTATTTGCTGTTAAGGTGGACACGAACGCAGAACCTATGGAAATTAGCATTCTTATCCCGAGCTATTAAAAGCCTAGCTACTGTTGCCATGGAAACATTACTTCATGTCATTGAAATATCCAGAATTATATATATTTATAATTTAATAGATTTTATTTTTCTGTATCGACAACTCATGTATCGCATTTGAATTTTTCTATTTCTTGATATTTATCAATGACCGGTAGTGGGTCGCGGATCATAGTTTCGGAAACGCTGTTTTAGGATAAGTACATAGAATTAATGCATCGTAAGGAATGTGCTGATAGAATGTAGCAGCGTGAGGTGCTGTGTCATTTTTTTTTCTTTTTTTTTTTTTGTTAAAGGTACGTTTCGCAAAATGTGTAAACATCCGTGTAATCGCTGTCCCGTCTAATTAGAGTCCGGGAAGTTATTCCAGGACTCTAATTAGACGGACCCAATCGGTGTGCGTATGCTTTTTCGTTGTTAATCCAGTCCTTCGACTCAAGAGTGCATGTGAAATACGTTGTTGTAATTCTGTTTTTATTGGCAGAACGATTTCAAAGGACGAGATTTATTTATTTATTGATCTCATTATATTAGATCACTTTTATTGACAAATCATCTTTAGTTGATAACGTCCCCCCCCTTCTTTGTAGCTATATATATATATATATATATATATATATATATATATATATATATATATATATATATATATATATATATATATATATATATATATATATATATATATATATATATATATATATATTTGGCTAAATAGTTTCAAATGATAACAGTCCTTCCCTTGGTTGATGGAATTAACGAAATGTTTCATATTTAAGATTTCTGTTAAAATTTGGGGTTATTTCAGTTTTGGTTTCAGTTGGATCATTTTAATAACGAAATTAGGCCAAACAGAATTGTCTTATACATACTAGAAACTATGTAAACTATGTTCCATGAATGTGATAATAGATTGCGTCACTGTACAATAATGGTATTATGAAGAAAAAAAATTGCAATTGTCTTCGGTCAGTTCCTTACTTTTTTTTTTTAAACTAGAGCAATTGTCTTCAGTTTTTTTTTTTTTTTTCATGTACTTATATTTTTGTTTCACATATCTGATTATTACAGTAATAAGTTTTAGCCTGCCGTTTTCCTAGTTAACGAGGTATTTAATGTGTCGCATACAAATAAAAATAACGTTAAATCGCCAACCTGGAATAAGAGGGTAAAGAACGATATAAAATAGGATTTCGCTATGAAGATTATTCTGATCGTTTTAATTTTTGAGGAGGAAAATGAAAAAAAAAATGATATATTAATAGAATGAGATGTGTTACAGCTGGAATTGTTGAGATCATTTATAGAAGTTGGAGAAATGTAAAAGTGCTATTCGATCTGCTTTATTCTGGTACTGACGTTAAACCACCAGAAGAAAAGAAAGATTGAAGTGAGAAGCTAGATAGAATTTGTATTCATTGTTTTACAAACGGGTTAGAAAACCATTACTACGATTTTGGTATAAGATGTTGCCTGCATCTAATTAACAAATTGGTTTGAATTTATTAAGTAACTTTACAGCTGTTCTGATATTTTTGGCTTAAATAGCACTTGCACTTAGAATCAAATACTTGTTTTCACTAAAGTGGATCCGACATGACAGATATACTTCCATGCGTCTATGGCAATAATAGAGTTGTGCTTGCACTAGCAGGTTGTTAATATTTCATGGGTGACCCACATTTAGTTGTTCAGTCATCTTGTAAATTCAGGTTCCACATTTTTGTTACGTTTCCTCACGCATTCAGATCTCCTTGCACTCTGGTCTACACTCAGGTCGCTTCAAATGTGCCCATTGGAAATTGAAACTTTTTTTTAATTATATTATCTGAAGAAGAATCACAGATCAAAAGAACTTTTCTCAGGCCTTCTTTTCCACATGATTCCCGAGTTAATCAATCACAGCAAGTAGATTTTTCTTTCCGAAACTCACTATTTCAAACATTGTGTCAAGGATTAGGGTCACGAGTTGTTAGCCATGCTCTTTGCTCCGGGATCCATCGGTAGCCCCTTGAAGACAAGGGATAACTACGGTCTTCCCAGAGGTTTTAAATTTTCAAAAGTTAGCTTGGACTAAAGACTTGTCGACTCCCTTTGGAGAATAAAATGTTTTTTTTTTTTATCTGGAGAATGTTCTAGTTCAGTGCTTTTCAATTAAATTAAGTAAAAGGCCACTAACCTTGAGTGCTGAATCTCTGGCCCTGCCAGTTATCACCTAGTGGGAAAAGCGACACTTGGGAAAAAATATACAAATCAATAAAAAAAAAATTAAAAAATTAAAATTTAAGAGGTTCGTAATTAAATGAGACATTTTGCAATAAAATCGTAAATAAAAGTTGTAATGCGGTTCATTCACGCGAATTCGGTCACTTGCTAGAACACAGATAATAGAAAGTAGAATAAAGATAAAAAGAAAGGATGTAATTCGTTTTGTTTCGTTTATATGAAGAATTATATTTAAAAGAAATTACAGTATAAACTCGGGAATTCAAAACTCGGGAATTCAAAAAAAAAATCTCATTTTTTTAAAAATATTTTTTAAAAAGCTGTTCTAGTGTTGAAAAATAATTGGATTTCATGTGTTTACGTTGAATTATAAATGGCTGTATCGGTAGCCATGAAGATATTAGTTCTCAGGAAGTGACTCTCGTCATAACAGAGATGTTACTGATGCTGTCAGTAATCAGTGCAATTAATTGTTCTCAGTTTGAAACGAAACTTGTATGATTATTATTGTAGTAATTTTTCCGCAGTTTCCTTATTCTTCAGCTGCTAATTAGCGGACCAGTTCAAGCAACATGACTACCCATAACTAGTCATGGTCTGCCATTTGAAAAAAAACTCTGTTCTAGTGATTCATATATCAGCTGACTTAAAATAATACTCCAGTCAAATAATAAAAAAAAAAATGGAGATGATCTGAGATAATCATTAAAAACGTTCCATAACAGATTCTTGTATATACTGAGTGGCCACTTTATTGGGATCAGCATTTAATAACGAGTGGGACTGCCTTTTTCCTTAACAGTGGCCTGTACTCTCTGTGGCATTGTTCAACTAAGTGTCTAAAGCGCGTTCCTCTGATTGTTTCTCACGCAGTTGATTGGATGGTGGCACGTTGCAGCTGCGAAATGATCGTTCTACTTCATCCCAGAGATGTCCTAATGGACTGAGATCTGGGGACTGAGCTGGCCACTGCAGTAAAGGAAACTTTCTGTCATGTTCCTCGAACCACTTGAACATGCTACGCGCTTTGTGGCATGGCGCATTGTCTTGCTGGAAGTACCCATTTGACGATGGTTAAACTGCGGCCATGAATGGTGAACATGATCAGCGACGATATTAAGATAGGCTGTGGTATTCAGATAGGGTTTAACTGATATCGGGGGAGGGGTGGGGGAAGCTGACGTGGGCCAAGAAAACGCCCATACCATTATCCCCCGCCACCAGTCTGAGCTGTTGCTACTTGGCAGGAAGGGGCCATGGCCTGATGTTGTTGCAGTCATATTCTGGTTCTGCCGTCAGCATGATAGTAAAAACCGGGACTCGCTAGACCAGGCAACATTTTTCCAGTCGTCAGCTGTCCAGTGTTGGTGATCGCGTGTCCGCTGAAGCCGCATCTTCCTGTTCTTAGCTGACAGCATTGGGACTCAGGATGGTCGTCTGCTCCTGTACCCCATTCGTAACAGCATGTAACGAACTGCGCAATCGCTCCGAGATGATGTTGTACTAGGCTGTGATATGACTGGTTGTGGCCCTTGTGTTACGTTTCATAGTCCTTGCCATATTTTTTCTGACCAAATGCACCAGTGAGCTGTTTTTTCACAGTTCTGCCGTTGGTTGAAATTGTCTGGTTATTACACCCTAAACTGTTGTGCACAAAAAGCCCAGAAGAGTAGGTATTTGTGAGATACCGGCACCAGAACGTCTAACACCACCAACAATCCACACTATGCTGAAAGTGACTTAAGTCGCACCTTTTGCGCATCCATTCTTATTCATCAAATACAAAAAACAGAACTGTCGAATACATGTCTGCCTGATTTGTACAGCAAACTTCAGGAGCGGTCTGTTTTCCCTAAACGGAGAAATAGATATCATAAATACTAAATTCATTCACATCCTGATAGAGCAAAATTCTTACTGCCATTTCGCATTGGTATTACCTAATTTTGTCAATAGAAATGGATTCGATTGAAACCAAAATTGAGATAACTAAACAGATTTTTGATGGATATCCTTATACCAAATTTCATTAAATTCTATTCAGTCAGAGGAGTAGATTTATGACATTTTTTTTAAATTTTCGAATCTACTTTGTTATGAAAGGGAGTTAATTTTTAAATATTGCCAAAATTTTGCCTCTCGAAATTAAGTTCGATTGGAACAAATAATTGAAAAAAAACAACTTGACTAACGTTTGTAACGATTCTAACTGGATGAATCTCAATAAAATTCATCCATAAAAAGATATATTAGGAATAAACAACAAAAAAAATCTAATAGGTGCTAACCTGTTTTGCAAAACTTGCTATGGAGTGAGGGGAATTTTATACAGTCAATGCATTTGTCAGGATTATAAAATGCTAAACAAAGTAACTAAGCTACATCTGCTTGAAAATTCGCACGTTTATGGCTTTCTGTTTTTTACCTTCACTTTTGGCCGAGCCTTGGAATTTTTGTTTGTGACTTAGGCGAGTCTCACCAATAAAATAATGAAATATTCTTAAAACGCTGCCCTCGTAGTCACTAAGCTTATTCACGACTTTCTTTTGGCTTAATTGAATTGCGCTACACTAACGTTATTATCCTATATGGGTGGGGAACTGGGCTGGAAAGGAAGACCACACAACTGCCAGTGGCTTGTCAATAGACATTTTCGTTATGTTGTTCACAAATGAAAGGTTGCTGCGTAGGAGATGCTTAGCAAATAATGTTTGTCGCCAGAAGTCACATTTGAGCGAAAATAAAATAGGAAGCTGTTTAGTAAACAATCTTACACTGTTTTTCTTTCCACACATTTCCTGCTTCGGAGTGTCCTTCAAAATGCATTTCATAAATTAATTGAGTTTTCGTGTTGCTGTGGAAACGTAGTTAGTTATTTATTAGTTTAATATTCGTGTTGCAGCTACGTAATAAAAACTTTACGCGCATAAATCACATTTTAATACCACAATTTTATTATATATATATATATATATATATATATATATATATATATATATATATATATATATATATATATATATATATATATATATATATACACGCACACACACACACACACCATTATCTGTTTGATTTTTATCATAATATCGGCTACATAGCTGTTTTTCTTTAGAGAGTGCGTTTCGCAAACTATCATATGATTCGGTTTTGCTTTTTCCCCGTCTATTCAAATTATATCTGGAATTTATTGAAATTTTGTATTTGTCTTTCCTTCTAACTATTTGCAATCGTAAAACATTTCCATTCCACGTTAATAATTCCACACCTGCTGGATGGAATTTATTATAATTTAATATTTCGGATCTCGATTAGAATTTCGAGTAGTTTCAGTTTGGTTTCAATTGGGCTATTTGATTATAAACCTGCAGTATGCGAGTCAAAAAGAGTCGCAATTCTCGTCTGATTTTTAGTATCGATCCACCACACGATATTCTTTAGAATTCACATATTTGTACAGAATTCGAAATATAGTACCCAGTTAAATTCCGAAAATTTAACTAGGAATTATTTTTCCCCGTATTATATGTACGGTGACCATACAGTCCTTTATTTCACTGCTCTGTCCTTTAGATTTTTTTTTCTAAAATGGCCATTTTGTTCTTTATTTTGTGAACTGAAATAGTAAATTAGATCTAACGCTCCCTCTGAACGAGTATTTTCATAAGTGAACAATATGTGGACCAGTGAAAAAACCCAATTAAAAATCGAAACACTGAAAGCTTGCATTTATACCAAATGCAATTTTGACATGAATTGTATACAGTTTTATGAATTTTTAAAACACAAACCTGAAAAGTATCAAAATTAAATTTTTTTCAGTAATAATATGATTGTTTAAAATGCTATGCACATGCTTATATTTTATTACAAATATTATAAAACTTTTTAGTTTTAGTGAAACAAATAAACTCAACCTGCATTTTTAGTACGAAACAATTTCTAATTTGTCCTTGATTTTCTCCAAGAAAAATATGGTCACCCTTTCTGTAAGCCTATTTTTATTGGCAAAATAATATTTTTAAATTTTAAGATTGATAAAAGTTGGTACTTACGATCACTGGTTTCAACCGAGACATTTTAATTGTATAACATGCCTATACATATGGAAGAAGGAAAAAAAAAAAAAACCCTTCAGTTGTTGTTGTGGTAACCAAGTGAGGCCACTATATAAGAATGGTATTACAAAACGTACTTTTTTTTTATTCTCTACTTCCATATTCAGGCCTTTATTTGTGCAATTCCGTTTTAAAGATCTTCCATCCCTTACTAAAGATCTACTTACCTTTGCATCGCTTTCTCAACCTATACCACATCACCGAACGCGCGTTAAAATAAATCTATGAATCTGAAACAAAACATATAGAAATCTTTTTTTTTTAAGTCAAACTTAAAAAACGTCAAATTATTTTCATGTGCTGGGGATGCATTGAACTAAAAACGATAAATTTTTGCTGCATCGAATATATAAAAGTTGCTACTTTAAATACTTGCCATTT
Organism: Typopeltis vanoorti; assembly: GCF_054136105.1. Classification (NCBI taxonomy): domain Eukaryota; kingdom Metazoa; phylum Arthropoda; class Arachnida; order Uropygi; family Thelyphonidae; genus Typopeltis; species Typopeltis vanoorti. Next base: position 14,960,254 of record NC_143569.1, read on the forward strand.
GGAGTCAAAGGCAATCTTCTTCCATAGGGATCGAACCTCGTTGGCTGCTTCGGTTCTGTTGAAAACGGAGACGGCGAAGAAGTCCAACGTTTTTGATGTTCGCCCGACGAATCGGAAAACGCATGATTGATTTGACTGTCCCTCCCGTTACAAATAGCGTGCAAGTGGGTTACACTTCCAGAGTCGCTGTTATTGTTGTAGCCATGATGGTTCACTGAGTTCACATACAAGTGGTTATTTCCGGGTTTGTTGAGCGACGGAAGCGACGATGCCGCGGATCCGGAAGTGCTGTTACTACTCGTACTACAGGAACTGTGTCCCCCGATGTAAGTGTCCGTATAATGGAACTTCGATAGAGGGATTCTCTGGACTGCGATGCTCGGGAGACTTGTAGATTTATCCGATTGTCCCAGTCGACCATTACGGGGTAGTCGATGAGGCAGGGTCCCGAGGGTGGCCGTCGGTTTCGTCGTTGCAACATGAAGCTGAGTGGAGAACGCACATCCTAATCGAGAGATAGGATCTCGATGTGACAATGTGCCCGGGCTCTGAAAAATAGAATTTTTTTTTTATCATACATGGTTTACAAGCAACGGCTCTTACTTTTCTTTCATGCCTCTGTGAAAATCACGTTTTTATCAAGTTAGAAAATGTGTACACAACGTAATATCGCATGTGCATTTGCTTATGTCACTTAATAACAAAAAAAAAAAAAAACTGATAAGTGTTGCATGAAAAGTTCACTCCGTGCCGATTAACATCTACAAGAAATGCAATTTGCTATTCATATAAAGTGCATGTTATTATTATCCAATTTAAAAATAAAAAAAATTGTCTGACAGTTCATCCCTCAACGGTTTAAATATTAAACATTCGTTAGAACGTTTAATATTTAAAATTGCTTAAAACAATTGTTATCATTGCTGCTTATATCTAGAACATTCTATAGTGACGTCAAACTAAAAAGATCAGATTTTATCACGAATTGGCGTCATAGCCTTAGTTACTTTGGTGTAATTCCAAACAAATCCAGCACTACTTCTCTGCAAGTAATTCAGGACTCAGAGGATCGCGATATGGCCACGAGTAAGCAATAATAAGGCTGATCCCATCACACTTAATAAAGGCCTTCTCTATGCTTTCGCCAATGTATGAAACTAAACGTGTGAGTTCACATTCATTCATTTGCATGAAATCGAAAGACTAACCAATTTAATTGGTTTATTTGGTTGGTTGGATGTAACAGCCATGTTTGGTTTGTTGTAACTACATGTAACCTTTCGACTTTTTAATTATTTTTTATTTGTACAGGTAATATTTCGGGATTTTAATAGAAGATAGATTAAAAATTGTCTCTGAATTTTAAGAAGTCGTTTTAGAATTTTTTATCTGATTTTCCCTTTCAGTCGTTTCCGACCGTAGGTGACTTTGTAAGCTTGCCCACAAAGTATTCTTGGTGAGAATTTTACCGGGTAGTTCATTGCTTTCCCTCAAACCCCCCCCCCCCCCCATTTTATCCGGGCTAGCAACCGGCATATGGCTGGGACGTGTTCGTGACTGTAATCCATGTGTGTTCACGGGGACGGTTTGTCTGTTCTGTGCGACGAAAAACTCGATCTGGTTTTTATCTGGTCTCGAAAGAGACCAGATAAAGGTTCCTCGCATCATAGAGGTGAATCAAACCCAGATCTTTCCGACCGAAGGGCTTCGTCTATGCTGACTGAGTTACGAAGGCGCTTTTTATATCTGTGCTAATCCAAAACACAAAAGGCTATTCGATGTCATTCGTGTCACGGTCGAGGCGTTAATTTTAAGGAAAGATGAATTTGAATATTTTTAGAATATATTGGGGGGGGGGGAGCAAAAGAGTAAAATCAATAAGTTTGTAGCGATCAGTCTGATGGATTGTCTACTCTAATTGTGACTTATAGATTTTTAGTAGTTCTAATCCTGAAAGAGGTGGATTTGGAAATTCATTCTTTATCTCTTGAGAGCTGTTGTTAAGATGTCCTGTACGTAAAGGATTATTTTGTATTTTACAATATTTTAACGGCTTAAAGGTTTTGTGAAAAAGCACTCTTGAGAAGCTCACTTGCTGCGCATAAAATTCCTTATTACAACGATAACCGCGTATGAGTGAGACCATAACATGCGTTTATCGCGTCGTTGTACATTGGGTGAGGCGCTGGCGTATCATACTTCGGCTCAGTTAGTTGTTGCCATAGTTGCTCTTAATACTGCACTGTTTTGTATTCGTGATAGCGATTACCTTTTATGCTAGTGATTCAGCTAATAATTAAGCTGAAAGGTATTTGTTAATATTCAAAACAAAGCAACGAACATACATATCATTAGGATAATATCATTCTTTATTATTTACTTGTACTGTATTTGTTCCCAAATTTTAATGAACTTTTCCCCCGGGTATTATTTCGTGTATTGTTAAACAAAATCTAGCAGTTTTATTCAAACTGATCACTGTACCATGTTATATATAGCATAATTATTAATTCCCAAGTATGAAGGCGTGATTCGTTTTAATTTTTATCATTCATCATCGTCATCATGCTTCTCAAGGATTTATGCCTAGCATGGCCTGTTCCGGCCTTAGAAGTCATCGTTGAATCGTTTAAGAGGACGTCCTGGTTTTCTTTTTCCTAATGGCTTGTACTTTAAGGCTTGTTTTGGTAATCTTTCTGTTTTCATTCTTTGAACGTGTTCCATCCATTTATGTTAATAAGTTTTAATTTTTTCTATTACTGGTTCTTGGTTTAATTCTTTCATAATTTCTTCATTTCTTTTGTGATTTTGCCGTTTTTTTCATAAACTTCATTTCAGCTGTTATTAATCTTTGTTTTTTGTTTTTGTTTTATTGTCCAGATTTCGCTTCCGTACATTAAGACTGGTAGGGCTAATGTATTGTATACTTTCAGTCTGGTTTATTTTTGAACTAGGTTTGGTTTAAATATAGAGTTAATTACACCTGTTATTTTTAAATATTTCGCAATTTTTAGGTTTATATCTTTCTCATTTTCATATGTAATCATACATCCTATGTAGTTAAATGAATTCACCTGTTCTAAGATCTTGTTATCTATTACTATTTTAGTTCTTGCTGGATCTTGTTCTTTAAAGGCCATAGTTTTTGATTTTTCTGTTGATATTATCATACCATAATATTTGGCTATCTCATTCAGATCTAAAATAGCTTTCTGTAAGTTATCTTCAGAATTTGGTATTATTATTAGGTCGTCGCCAAAAAGGAGAGTGTTTAAATTCACTGTAGGAGAAAGTTTAATGCCTTGGTGTAAATTTTTATTCCATTTTATTATTATTTCATTTAAGTAAATATTAAAAATAGTTGCAGAGAGGGGACATCCCTGTCTGACCCCTTGGTTTATCTCTCTCGTATATGATAGCTTGTGATTTAATCTTATTTGTATTTGATTATTTTCATATATACTTGTGATAGCTTTTAGGATATTATTTGGTATTTGTCTTTCTTTTAATATGTTAAATAAGATGTTTCTTTTAACTCTGTCGAATGCTTTTTCAAAGTCAATAAATGTAATATGTGTTTCTAAATTGTATTCTCTTCTTTTTCTCTATTATTAATTTTAAGGCAAAAGGCCTGGTCTATACGGGAATTTTTATCATAATGTCAACATAAGCAGGACTGCAGTGAAGATGCATCCTTCCATTTGTTTGATCTCCATGAAGTGGCACGTTTTGCTTTGGCATTCAGATGTTTTAAATTAATGCATATTTATGACATACTAATAATAAAATAATAATAATAAAAATAATAATAATAAAAGCTAATTTAATTACGTATTTGCTAAGTTATTTCTTCCCATTATACAGGATTGTATTAAATTATACAGATATGAAGTAAATTGTTTCTGCAATAAATACAAGTAATCTCCCACCTTCAAAAAAAAGGGTCAAAATTAAAAATTTAAAAGTGAGACTTTTTTATTCAAATTAAATTAAAACTGGATATAATACAGATAAGTTTTCTACTTTTTTAAAAATTACACCATTCAGTGCTTTCTGCTTCTGGAGCTATAGCACATATTCTCCCCGTTTAGTTAGGTGCATTTTTTGAGTCTCATGGTAAAGTATTGCATCATGCTCGTGCACACATCCTTTCGAATTGACCTGATCTCGGATTATTGTTGTTAGTTGCAGAATGTTTGTAACCTCCTTAGCCAACATTGTCCTTTAAATAATCCTACAGGAAGAAAGCAAAACGGTTTAAATCAGGATTGTGAGGAGCTCACTGGAATTCAGCCTTGAGACTGATTTCTCACTTCCGAAGTGTTTTGGCAACCATTCTCTGGCCATAACTAACGTGTGAAGCGGAGCTCCATCCTATTGGAACCAGATGTTATCAAACGCTGATGGATAAAATGCTGCAGTTCTTTTCAAAATGTTCCAGGCGCATCCACATACCGCTTCTTTGTGATGGTGATATTCCTTCATGCTTTTCGAAGTAAATTGGGCCAATTAGACCTTGAGGAAATTTCTCTTCAAACAGTAAATATTTCTGAATGTAACGATCTTTCTGTAACTTCTTGAGGTGCCCTTCATATGACGCTATTTTTATAATTCACTTTTCCGTGGAGGTCAAAGAAAGTGAATCCCCCTTCCAAAATAAGGGGGGGGGTGTCCTCAAGAAATGCCCGCGCGAGATAGAGACCAAGCCTAAGCTCTTTGATGGATAAACTAAAAAGAAAGGCAATAGATGAACATTTCCTGAACAAGAATCAACATGGTGATATTCCTTCATGAGTCTCATGGTAACAAGAGGCCTCCTGAATGTTTCTCTGATGATTCCACGTGATTGATTCTTTTTTCTGCCGGACCGTTTTGGGTTGCATTTCCCAGATTCTCGTGTTGATTTGATAATTTATTCTTTTCCCTTTCTTGATTTTCTGACAGACTTGGATAAGCGTTAGATTTTTTGGGAAAAAAAAAAAAAAGATTTAAGACAGTCCCATATTTCTTGAATTTGTCCATCCAACTCTATATGAAGCTTTTAGGGGACTCTTTAGAAGTTTGGAACCCCTCAAAAATGGACTCTGAAAGTCCTGAATGAACCAGAACGCAGAAAACCCGATGTTCTAGTTTTCATTTAGGCACGATCTCCCGTCTTTGGCTTTCTCAGCAGATGTGATCCTTTCTACTTAGCCTGTGTATACTTCCATTGAAGGGTGTTTCTTTTTAAATGTAGTTTGTTTCTATCTTTGCAGAAGACGCTTTTCCCAATTTTGTAGTCATTCGTTAGTCTGCAGTATATTATAAATCTAACGTTGCTTTCTTCCACGCTTGCATGGCTGTCAAAATTAAAGAATTCTTTTGGCTTTTTTGTCTTGCATATGGAATTCTTTTATTTCATGAATTTTCATTTCTCAAATATAATTGAATTCAATTTTTAAATGCAAGGCGAAAAAAAAAATCAACTTTTCAGTTCTACGCACACAGTACACCGAAAGACAGATTTTTTTTTCTTTTCTTTTTTCGATTCGGCATTTGAAATAACACAAAAATGATAACTGCCGAAAAGTGATTTCGAATCCAACTATTAAAACATATTTATTACCCGTACACGACGACCATATTTTCAGAACTAAAAATCGGAGCTCTTGATCTGTTTTCTCCGAATAACGCATATGAAATATGAACAGTGCCACTATCGATGTTGGCAGGATTATACATAAAAGTAACATTCTTTAAATTAAAGAAGTTATGTAGTGAATGTTATTTTCTCAAAATATTTTTTCTTTCATAATGTGGCTACGACTTTGAACATGCATTCGTGCAATATTTGAATTCAAAGAAAGATCGGTATCATGTATAAAATTATCAGTAAAAAATCACTCACAAATTCAAGCTCATTTTTATTAGAAGAAATTATAATGATAATAAGAGTACGATTCAAGTTTTATTAATTGTTTTTTCGAAAGCCTCCACATTGTTGTTAAATTTGTACGCCTAATTAATGTAATCGTCAGGTGGCACTGCTATCATGGCAGCCGTCACCATTCTTCCTTGTTATGAACGTACATATCTCGCTTTATGAAGTGAGGTCGGCTCTGTGACATTTCCTGCTGATGTCATTTTTTTCCCGTTATCGAAGATTAAGTTTATTCAGTCAACTGCGCACATCACTGATAGCAAACTTTATCGATTTATCAGATCGACATAGCATAATTTAGGGTCGAAATCCTCATTTTATCATGAGAACATTTTTGATATGGATAATAAAAGCCTTAGAAACTATGGCGAGCTTTTTATCGTGCCTGGGAGATGTTAAAAACGTACCCGGGGTTCTTTTATTTTGAACGTGTGGCAACAGGTTGTTGAGAAGTTAGTTTGGCAGGTAAGGCAAGCAGAATACATTACGTTACCATGGAGACAGTGACGTCAGACCTTTTGCTGTGGAAACTCAAATGACGGACATTTAAACATGGAACAAGCAAAGAGGTTTGCCAAACAGAATGTCAGACAAAATAACGACTTGAAATCTTTCATTTTAGCTAAGAGAAGTAGTGCAACGAGACGCTAAATTTCACACAAGCTGTAGCTACAGTATGCTCATGTAGAACACAACAAATGTGAAGGATTCAGAAGTTTGATTCATTGGCATGAATGTCCTTCGAAAACAGATGCCCATTTTATCTAAAGTTGCTTTGATTATAAATGAGTAAAAGGCAAACGCTAACGTGTATGCTATAATAGATAATCTTCCTGCGTTATTATTATAAATTTTGGGACTCTGTTTCGCATATGCTTATGGATCCAAAAGGAATCAGCCATGATTCCTTTTGGATCCATATAGATATAGAAATCCCTTGTTCCGTTTTGTAGAAATTTAATTTGTTTTATATTAATCACCGCAAGATGTCGCTGTTTTTTTATTAGGCATTAGCGAAGTGTCTGGTCTGAGGCTTCTTTATCGAATACAAACTCGCAAGAAAATTAGCATACATGTCTTTCGACAATTTGTTTGTTTTTCCTTACTGCTGCATGGTAAAAATTATCTTTGCACTTTTTTTTATTAACAATGTCATAAACAATCACCGCTATCGTCACAGTAAACTAATGAATAATTCATGCTTGTAGGCGATGCTGAGTAAAGTCGTGGTAATGGATTTTTTGAAAAACTTTTCTGTCGATGATTTTTATATTCTCCAAGTTTAATATTTCACTTGAAGAGTATCTTAATGTCACGAGGATTCCCACGCTTGCTTTTTATCTACGATGGCTGTGAATGAAAAACAAGAAATCTGACGCCCTTCAACCGTTTGACATATCGCATTTGACATAGTTGTGGTGGGCGATAGATGGCGTTGATGGAGATGATTCGTGGTAGAGGTTGAGACAGTTGTAGGTGTCCTCCCGCGATGAGTCTTCGGACTCCTTGGAGGTGTCAGGAATGATAATAATAATATCACTGTTCACACTCACACCGATACTTTCTCTCTCTTGGAGGAAATAGAGACACTTTGGTGTAGTCAGCGAGGATACAAATAGTGACTACGCCAAACTGTCCATGTTCCCCAGGGAGTTTAAATTCCCCATTCCTTAAGAAAAACACACCTTTAGCTACATCGATACATTTTCATTATTTTTTTAGCTGATTAGTAGTATCAAAAAATTATCTTATTTGCATTCTTTATTCATGATAAGAGTTTCGCTCAAGTATGCATATGCACATCATCAAGTATAACGATAACTTGGACATGAAAAAGTAGATTTTATAATCATTTCATTTCCAAGAAAGAAAGAACAATTTCACTTCGAAACGGTGAAATGAATAGCGTACCAAATTATTTTGCTTGGATTAAAAATGAGTCGCAGTTGTTGCATTAAATTGCGCTGAAATATAAAGGACAGAGAACTACCTAGACTGTGAACAGGGATCTATTTTTAGCTTTCTTTCCCCAATGCCTAATTCTCTCCTGATACAGTTTCTTCATACTTAAGTCTGAAATCCTCTCTTTATCTCCTCCCTCCCACGCCATTTCTTCGGAATGAATCACAGCGCGGTTCTTGGCCTTCGTTGTCCCCCCCCCCCTTCCTTCAGTCTCCAGTTGACTCTGAAGAAACAGAAAAAATAAATAAACGATTCCTTTTTCCACACATTTTTGTAGTTTTACCGTTAAATCTTAAATTTTGTTGCGTTTTTATCTCCTTATCATCATTAAAGATGTTCAACAAATTCTGAATATATTTGTAGTTGAAAGTCCTAACCACATATATATATATATATATATATATATATATATATATATATATATATATATATATATATATATATATATATATATAAGCAAGGCTTTCAAATTTCTAATTGAATTAGAAACAATCGTTTTACTCGGAATTTTTTTCCTTCATGTTTTTAGCTCTTTGCTTTTTGTAATTATTGGCATCGGAATTAAGATTCTAATGTAGTCAGATAAGCTCGTGTTGATCAGAACATAAACTAAACATGAAATTTGGTTAATACTTAAATACATCAAACACTTATATTTTAAAGAATTCACTTTAAATGGATGGCGATGATTGAACGTACGGACATATTCTGAGTATAATGGAAAAATCGTAATATGAAAATATTGTAGGGTAATGTATCAGCCCCTGATCTTTGAGAACGTGTTGTGCTTACGTGTTTGGATGTTAGAACAGTGAAAGTGCTGAGCTAGGAACAGTAGCGTGAGCTGCTGTTTTTTGATTACGATCTCACGGGCACTATAAAGTTACGGATAGTAACTTGTTCTTCCGGAAATTGAACTATAGCAAAAATGCAGGATACGAATATTTTGTTTTCTCACTACTTTACGAATTTTAGTCCTTAAAAAGGAAATAAAAGTAAAAAAAAAAAAAAAAAATCGCCTGTTTTCCTTCTTGAATATGCGGTTCCATTTTTTGAAGAAGAGGATCTAATATAAAGGAAAAAGACCGACCGAACATCATATATATATATAATTTATATATATGACTAAATTATATATATATATATATATATATATATATATATATATATATAATTTAGTCTTATCTAATTCACCAATAAAAGATTTTACAATAAAAAAAATTAACTTTTACCGGACTGGTACAGGAATGTTGACATTCTTTCAGTAAATTCTTCTGCCATTTCTCTTCTGACAATGAACGCGATGTCACCATCTTACTCAAAACAAAATGATGTCCTTGGCAGTTGCATCCTACGAGGCAGCATCTTCGGCTGGAGATGTGGGGAGGTACAGGCAAGTAGGGGGACACGTGCAGTATTTCCAAAGTCGGGTGCAGAGTATTCGTAGGGTAACATGACACTGCGAACCACATGACAAAAAAAAAAAAAATAAATAAATAAAGCGAAATAAACTTTAAATATAGATGGTAGCCCTACAGGGTTCTGCTGTTGTGGTTAGGGGAATATAGTCGGGTTTCGCGAAGCTCCACGGCCCAAGAGAAACACACTAAACGAGGGACTGCTCAGATGTTGACAGTCAAGGGTACACACTATAACATGTCCACCACATGTGTACCTGAATGTCGACGGGATTTTCACCTGGCAAAGGGGGGTGACACATTTATACTGAGACCGCTTGCCCAAACACACACATTTCAAATGTCTCAGACACTTTTTTTCTGGGTGATCCATACGAAGCGGCAGCATTTGAAGTTATAGAACTGCACGTATTTTAGTTGACCCTGTTTGGAAGCAGAGCATCTACAGTTTGCCAACTTTGTGGACATTATGCCGAAGACCGAGTAAATCGTGTTTTGTACAGGCGAAATGGAGCACACAAATATTACTGTTTACCTAGGGATGTGGACTACTTCCCAAAAGCCGAGACATAGCCTTTATTGTATAGACTTTCGCGTGCCCTCGCACCTAATGCAGGGGCGAGACTAATTTTGTTAACACGCACGCACGAGTTGCGTTGATTTTTGTGCAAGGGGGGCGGGCGGCATTATTTGGAGAATAACTGTGCTGTTTCACTACTGTGTCTATATTCGTCAAGGTTCACCACTGCTATTTGGTGACCGGTAGAGGTCGCTTTCAACGAACATAACATTCATGAATGACATCCAGGATATCCGCTCCCGCCCAGGTCTTCTCTTCCTCTGGTACAGTGAGGAAAAGCGTTAATGATTACATTTGCTGTCTGCCTTACTTTCTATTTCTTTTATACATTAATAAATTAGTTTTTTTGAAAAATGATTGTTGACCATTGGTTTGAAATGTTCTTGTCATGTTTGTTTATAATTATATAACATATGGTTTCGTTTAAACGATGGAGATTTTTTTTTTTTTTTTTTTTTGTTCTTTCAATCCTAAGGTGTATTGTGGCTGTTCAAAATAATTATTATCTATTTTATTATTATTATTATTATTATTGCATGACACCTCCAGGGAGTCCAAGGACTCATCGAGGGAGGGCATTAATAATAATAATAATAATAATAATAATAATTTTGCTCTTCGAGTAATGTTTAATATTTCCTAAAATAAATATATCGTTAAATATTTGAAATAATCAAATGTTGTAATGTGAGATCATCCAGTAATTAATGATTTTTTTTTGGCATCACCAGTTTCGCCTGGTTTGAAATGTCTCTATGTAAACATCACAGGAATATTGCTATGCTAATGTGTGGAAATGTTAATAATCAATTCGCATTCATTGATATTACCGAATTAACAGCGTATGTTCCGCTTTTCCTTGCCTTTTAAAAAAAATTGAAGTCTGAAGAAAAGAATATATCAATAACGCTTTTCAAGTTCGAGATGGGTAATCACCCTTAGTCCAAAGGAACTCGAGATTTTTTTTTTTTTTTTTGTTAAATTCAAAAAGGCAGCTGAGAATTCTAAAGCTCAGCTCTGACTTAGTCGTTGTAATTCATTCGGACCGACCTGCTCTGTTCTGTGATGACCTTCTGTTAGCAATACTTGAAGACAATCCACAGTAATTATTCAAGGACTTGCCAGAAATTTCATTTCGATCCAGTCCAAAGTTTTCACCATTGACAGCGGCTGATAATCATACACCCTGCGAAGTGGGGTCGAGAGACAGCCTTGGATAAACAGTTACGCATTCTCGTTTAACTTCGAGTGCAATCTACTACTTATTGAAGATGAGAAGCTGGTGTTTCAGTTGCTATTCAATAGATGCGTCCTCATACGTATCAAATCATAGGTCCAGTAGCATACCCACAAGTTTTGGGTTGCCAAACAATAAACATGCGGCGAGCTGGATCACTTGAAGAGCTCTGGCGAGTCTTCTGTGCATCTTCATTGAGTCCTGCAAGAACGTAAGCCATTGCTCTTTGCTAGATTATGCAGTATTTATCTGTCAAAATGAAGCTTTAAAAATAAGCGAATAATGACTTAAAATACTACGTCATCCCATATAAAATGTTTTTTTTTTCCTTTTGATATAATTTTTATGCATTTCGTACTGTTCTTGGTATTTTCTATAACGCATTTTTATATAGTTACTGTTATTTTTCTTTTTTTTTCTACGATGCAGACTTAAAATTACCCCTCCCTCAAAAAAAAAAAAAAAAACAAAAAAACTTCTTTCCATTTGTAATGATGAAATTCATTTCCCAGTTAAAGACTTCCCAAACATTCATGTCCACTGGGATTCAAACCAACAGTCTGTTGATTGGAGAATGAAAACGCTATTGTGAATCCAGACTATAGAATAACATGAAGTTATGCAATTCAAAAAGATTCTTCGATCGATGTTTCTTTAAAAGAAGTTGTAATTACGATCCAAGAATAATAAATAATGTAATTGCAAAAATTGCATAATTATTTATAACTTCAGTTTTTGAAATTAAAATTAGTCAACTGAATAATGGAATTACAGAATTGGGTTAACGTTGTTTAAACAGCAAATGAAACATTTAAAATGCCTCCGTTTTTTAAAGGGTTAGAAAAAATATTCTAATGTGGTACTGGATGGAAGCCTAGTAAAAATGTTGAGTAAAATAAATGCTACTACGGAATATAATTTTGGATGTTTTCTCCTCTCGTATGAACCCATCTCTCCTCGCTTTTTATTATTTTTTTAAGTATGTTTCCATTCTGTGTGTGTGTGTGTGTGTGTTATGAGACGATAAAAATAGTTTCCACAAGAGCTATCACCGTAGCGCGGTCAGAAAGATGACAATCTTTTTTTTTTCTTCTGTTTAGTAGGGAAAGCCTTGTCATGTTCGACCAACATAACAAACTTACCTTTAGTTGAAAGGTAAGTTAGTTGTCTATAAATTGAAGGTTAGTTAGTTTCGGCAGGACGCGGAAAGATTTTCTCCTACAGAAACTAGAGTTTCTGTGTCCTCATAAAACAGAAAAATCACCGGAGAAAGCACACTGCCATACTCGGATAGAAGTTTGCTGTTGCTATCAAGTGTTGACTTGATTCTGTGTAGCTGAAATAAATTAGCCTCGAATCAGTGTCGATGATTCCCACTGGTTAGAAAGACCTGGTTTGAAGCTATCTAAGACGCGAAGAATCTTTATAAAGGCCTTTTTAAGAAGGTAATCATTTAGCCGGAGCTTTCAGGGAAGAAAACAAAGAACAACTTTCACCTTTGTATGAGCTGGGTTTTTCTCCCGGAAACTCGAGTTTTCACAGGCAAACCGGCAAAAGAAAACACACACTTAATAGACATAATACACTAGCGTCATAACAACGTAACCCAATCCAAAACTAAACATGGAATTCTGACTGTCTGTATGGAATTATGGCCGAAGCGACTAATTTCATCCAAATATGTTCCGTCTGTTAACCTCATACGTAGTTAATAAACATGTGTTCTATTGGCTGCCTTGCTTGTTTTATGCGATGAATTTTTTTTTAGGGGGGGGGGATTTGCCTCCATATGAATCCAGTTGACTTGCTTTTAGATGAAAGCACCTATAAAGATTTTTCTTGTCCTATACGGAATTCTTACTTTGGTCTTTTTAACCGAACGGCATCGTCCATACTGACAAAGCCACATGTCATTCAGAAACATAACAAAACTTTATTGTACCATAGAGAAATGAGAACATGAATGTTTTCTAAAAACAGTTGAAAATTGTTGGAATATACGCTGATGACATATATACATACAAGAATAATATTGTCTCCCGACATCTCGGTTGATTTACTGAATCTAATCATCAAAACGGGAGATAATTATTCTGAGTGCCGATTTCTTCGAAGCTGAGGTGGTTGCTTTCAAGCTAGTACTGACAGTTCCTAAGAACGGCTGTCATGATAGATAACATTACTTGGTTATCCATCAAAGGATTGCCAATCAAGACGATAATTACCAAACAAGATAAACGTCAACAATCTCTTGATTTATTTTGTAAGAAAAGTATTCGGTGAAATTAAAGTCTGTATTTGTATTTTCAAGCGAAATTTCACCTACTCATTACTACAAAAGCGGATCAAAAGTTTGTGTCCTTGCATATAAAGAAATTAAAACATACTTTTCTTTTCCTCCTTTTAAATTAAAAACGATCCTTTTAAAAACCTCTCGCAACAGGTAAATGAAACCCGAAAAAATAAATGACCTATAAAAGGCGAAATATACGGTCACATCGAAGATCATGTGATCCACTTCTGTAGTATAGTTTTAACCTATAACAACTCAAGTCGGAAGTTGTAGTCTTTTGATATGTCATCACTGCTGTTACGAAATAAGAAGCGAGCAAATCATTCATCAAAACAGATTACAGTGTCCAGATCGGCATAGGTCTGTGTCTCACACTGAGGACGTGCTTCAGTTAAAAAAATATTATATAATAAATCTGAATCTGACAGGTACAAATTTGTAAGATTAGTTTTCCTCATCTTTTTATGAGATGAACTGTGCTCATAATCTAGCCGAAAATCGTCCTTAAGGTCTAACTAGTGGAAATTATGACAAGGCGGCAGCTTCATGTGGAGAGTTTGTATTAAAAGCTAATAAAACGACAAAGTAAATTAGTAAATTGAAGTAATTTATAAGACATAAAAAACAGGTCTGATTAGTAATTTTTTTCCTGTTCTGTATGGCGAAATTCTGTAACATTCCTAACTAGCAGTTTTCGAAATTTTGCTTTATACATTTTTATATTTTTTTTTCCTATAAATCTTTTCTATGATAAAGATTCGCGATATTTTAATATCGAGACAGTGTGAGTTGATTTTAAAAAATTCCATCCGGAAGCACTTGAGATAGAAAGTGCTTCTCCTTTGCTTAATAAATTAAGTGTGAATTATTAATCGCGTTTTTTTTTTACCGCCTGCATCTAATTCCTTATGCGTCTCGTTTAGTGGCGCTTTCTTTCGTTCAGGCTGCCGCCTAACAGAATTTTTAATAATCGTGTTGAATGAATTGTATAAAATGAAAATTCTTAATTCTTTCCGGAAGTATATGTAAACCGATGTTTTAATATTTCACAAGTTTAGAATGGAAATTCATGGAAAACATTTTTCGGGGAAAATAAGATTTGTAATATTCAAAACACAAATGACGACGCCCTGTGTAGCGGCAGCCCTTAGCAGTTTTACGGTTTAGCTTTTCAATATTTTTACCAGTGATTATAGAATCGATTTAAGGAAGAAGATTCTAAAGATTTCTATTTGCTGATTTACACGTGTGTAGTTCTTCTCTAGATCCAACGCATAAACTGCTCTTCGAACAGTCAACGTCGATGTAAAAATTAGATTTTTAGACCATTTTCAGAAATTGTAACAGATGTAAATAAATTTTTTTTTTTTAATCATCAGATTCACGCTGAAAACCTGTTGCAGAAAAGTGCCACAAGATGGCAGCTCTCCAACACGTGTATTTGACTTTCTTCCATTAGCAATAACTAAAGTTGTACCAGAGGGCGTGGCGAGTAAGATGCTTTCTCTTGCAAAAAGCGGACATAAAACCGGGAAGCAAAAAAAAAAAAAAAAAAAGAATTAACCTATTTTACAGAACTAAAAGATATTTCAACAGAATTTTCATCAGGTTATGCACTTACTAATTTGGATTAAACCCAGCTTCAAATTTAACTTTGGAATATAGCAGAGATATTTCATTGGGTAAGAGATGTATAAAGAAATTTAGTTTCAAATCCAGAATTTGTAGTTTGTAAATTAGCCACGCCCATCGTATCAAACATACTGAATTAGCTTTACCGGTTTGTCTTTCTATGCCAGAATAATGCAAGAAAAGCTAAACTCATAGAAACGTAATTCAACAACTAACTAGAAATGATTACCGGATATAGCAATATTTATGTAGTGAACGATATTAACTCTATATTGCTTCGCTTTCTTAGTCAGCAAAACTAAAACGAATGAATTATGTGTTTATTGCAATCCTATAAGTGAGAAAATATACTTTTCTGTTGTTTTAGGAAGATTATGAGCCGCTAGTGATTTGAACGCTTTCAGATGGTGTTTTTAGGTCTACTTTATTTGCTGTTGCAGCGACATTTATTCGGAGTAGAGTGAGAAATATTCGTAAGAAGTCTCTATGAGTTGAGAAATCCTCAGGCTAACAAATGAAACAAATTTCCACGTCTGTTTTCGGTATTCAATTTGACTTGTTGAGAACCATTAATCGGACCGGATGTGTTCAAGGAGCATTTCAGTGGACAGAACGCTCTTCTCCCCACGTTTTTTTTTTTTTTTTTTTTTTAAATAGGATATTCCTATTTTGATGTGACTGCGTCTATATTTCCATCAGGATGGAGCTCCACTTAACTTTTCTCCTTTATCTGGAATGCGTCACTCTAACGACTGTTGCTGGATTGGTCGAGGAGGACCTTATTTTTAGCCAGCTAAATTTACTGCCATTTAGACTATTGTGTCTGGAGTTATATGAAATCATTAATAGACGCGCAAAAGGCAAACGATAGGGATTCATCTGCACCGGAGAATTTTCTACAGACTACCGATTGTTTTCAAATTTGTAATGGCTGCGTTTAAATTTATAATAGCTACCTTCTACTTGGAGACACAGAAAGTGTGTATCCAAGTACAAGGTAGCTATTATATTGACTATCATATCTCCATTTCCGTTAAAACAATGACTGTTAAGCCAATACCCTTAGTTGCTTTGGTCGCAATTTAATCTGATGAATTGTGTCAGAATTCGGTCTGTTAAGTTCTGCGCTAGCTGCTTATTTCTTAAATGGAGTGATCCTGACGCCGTTACTATGGAAATACATTCTATAAAATACGTTCTTTGGAAGAAATCGCATGCCAATTTCCTGACGTCTTCTCACCCTTCTGATCTACATGTACGACGGCATGCTAGTAGTGGCTGTATTGCTTCATTAGGGTCACATTGTGACGAAAAGTTTTCGGTGCATCCGCTTTGTTTGTATGCACTTCCGGCACGATGGGGTCATCGTCGTTTCACGGAGCAGTTATATTGACACGTGCAGCCTATTGGCGTTTACTGGTCCGCTTACAGCATTTTTTTGTTTGCAGAGAAACCAAGATTTATAGAGCGTGCAGTGTCAGCGAGACAATATTTGTCTAAATAGGTACGTCTGGGAGTTAACGACATGAGTAGTGTTTGGTCGTCTTTACCTGCAATCTTTTTTTTTGATCAACAAACTGCTGAAGGCATATTGCTATCAGAAATAAAAGCCACTTAACTCCATGCTGTAAATTATATTCTCTCACATGTTTTATTTATCCAAGATGAAACGATAAACACATTTTTTAGGAGCTTTTCGCAAAATGCGAAAATCACCTAAAATGTGTTTATCCATATTAGATTCATTTTTCGCCAGTATCTACGCACAGCGATTTTATTGAAACTTTGAATCTTTACCAAATTTATTGAATCATTCTGATTTTTCTTTGAATCGGACAATCTGAAAGGACACAAAAATGCAAAATATTTCCAATTATACATTGCTATAACTCCGCTCAAGTCGGATGGATTTTAATGAAATTTTGTATTTACGATATCTACTAAAATCGGTTGAATCGAAAATCATTTTTGATCGGATTGTCTGCAGTAGCAAGAACAGCAAGGATGGAATTGTATCTGGAGAATGTCAAAAACTAATTCGTATGCCATAAGCGCACCATAACTTTTGACGCACTCCTTAGATTTTTGTAGAAGCGCTACTACTGATTACAGTTCTTTGAATAGCGTCAATGTGTTGCAGATATGATGACAATTTTCAGGAAAATTTCCACTTATTCTAAGTGGAATTTTCGTCGAAACGCTCATTTGGTTAATAGTAAGCTGCAACGAAGTAATTTCAGTTGTTAAGCAGCTAAATGTCTTTCTTTTTTCAAGACTACTTGATAAGATTTTTCACTTTTCATTATTATTATTTCGTATTTATTAGCAATTAATAAAAATGATTTTTTTAAATCTTTCGCTATAATTGGACCATTTAATGATTCAGGTGTATGCCAAAAACGGTTATAGATCCAATTTTTTTTTTATAATGTCGCTATACAAGAATTCTATTGCGAAACGCGCTCGTGTGTATAATCACATGAAACAGTTTGTGTAACTTCAACACTGCTTCTCGCATGTCGCTGTATTCTAACTTCGGTATGTTTTTTTTTTTTTTTTGCTGCGTCGTCTTTTTTATGAAATTCAGAGAGGAAATTAAAAGTTGGCGTTACAGAGAAAAAGGTGGAAAACGAGCTAAAATAAATGGGCAGAATGCTTGATTGCTGCACTTTTTATTCCTGGTTGAAATAATAAAATAACGTTGGGATCGTTGATAATTAAGTCAAGTTTTTTTTTTTTTTTTTTTTTTGTGGAGAGACAGTGTGGTTTTGTGACATGCACATACGAAATAATTATGAGCGTAAGCACATTTTAAAGAAATAATTGTTTCCATATCCTCCCCAATGCAATATATGATTTACATTAAGTTGGCCTGGGAGTATTTTAAAAAATGCTATGATCTTAGTCTTTTTTTTAATAAATGTACATTATTATATGAGTATAGTTTTGTTTTGCATTGTAAGAATTTCACTCCTAACGACATTAAGTGGACTTTAGTGCATTTTGAAGTCCGGGCTTTCATATCAGTATACGATCCCCTCTTTTATTTTCCAAAGAGCTTAGTCTTCCCTTAGTTAGGACTAAAAGAGTTATTTAGTCCTAACTAATTTTGCGAAGATAGGTAGGCAAACAGTTTTCATGCTTCAGTCTTCCTTGATTGTGAGCTCAATCTATCAATGAACTTGAGGAGACAACTTTCAGTCATCTCGTGGCGTCTATTGTCGATTTTGTTTAGATGCATGATTAAAATTCCGAGTTTCTAAAAAGAAAAATCCCCTTGCAGGTAAAAAAAGAGCGACTAACTCACGAACCGGTTGAAGAAAAGTTCCTTTAGGTGACAACTAGAATTGATATACGATCATATCCACCAAAATTGAAGTAAATGTTTGAAAAGAGTAGAAAAGATTATACCATAGAATAAATCTCACGAAAAGGATTAATAGAAAAGCCAGAAACAGAACTCCTATGAGAAACGATTACAGTGAACCTATCAGGGAGGCATCATTTAACCGATTTGCTCTCTCTCTCTTTGTGAAAAGCATCGAAAATAGGTTGCAAATGTGGTTGAAGAATTTTCGGGAAAATATTAGAATACTAAATTTCATGCAAAATCACATGTTTGATATAAGAGATGTATCTGAAATCATAAATTATTTGACTTTAAGAAGTGAGCCTCCGTATCTGCCAATATTGAATATTCCTTCCCGTTGGTTGGAAATATCTGGGTTCGATTCCCGTCTAGGACGCGAAGAACCTTTATCAGTGCTTTCCAAATGAGGGTTAAGTTAGTCGGTCTCACACGCAGGAGGAACAATTTTCCCACCTAGAAAGTCTGATTTTTCATTTCTCATTACAGGCGAACCCACACAACACATTGGCCTCGTATTCTTAATTTCAACCCAGCTCGAGAAGTAGCCGATATCTGAGACGCAACTTCTGTTTGCACTCCGAGCATGTGATATTTAATTCGAGAAACAGATTCTTTTTCTAAAAACGAGAAACAGATTCTTTTTCTCAATCCACTTTACAATGTAAGAAACGTATTCTGATTTCAATGTGAGTATTGAGGGTGCATGTGATGAGCCCTGTTGGTAAAGCCGTTCAGATTGAAACACTTCAAATCTCGAGTGAACTCGACAGCTGCTGCGCTGCGCGTTGGCCTTACATATTTTACTGGGGATGTTTTCGCTTCCTTCCTTTTCCACTGGAGGTTACGAGGCAAATGGGGAGGGAAGAGAGGGAGGCAGACTTTTCGGGTTTAAATTAGTAACACACATTCGAGGCGCTTCACGTGCATTCCTTCCATATGCAGTACACAATCACGGTGAAGGGTTTTTTTTTAAAGCTATGGAAAATTTTGAAGAATCACTCAACTGCTTCTCACGAAACGTTGCTTAATCATCGCTTGAACGGCACGAAATGTACGTTGCATGCGAGGAAGGAAGACTAAAGTGTGTGTGCAAGTGTAATGCGATGGCTACGATACGAGCAGAAACAGTGTTTCCCTCTGCTCGAGGATACGAACAGCTCTAAACTGAAAGTAATTTGTCTTTCCGATACTTTCATTTGATTTACGTAAGTGAACTGTGAACGAAATTGGATTTGGCACATAAAGTTCTACTAAGATGGAGATGGTGTTTGTCTTTCTTTAGTTCTCAGCGGCTAATAATTTAACTTAAGCAATTTTTTCCAGCTTTTAAATTGCTGGGTTGAACCAACCAACAATTTAAATCTCTCTCCATCTCCTTTTTTATTATTTTATTTTCGATGCAATGTCGTTTTCCCCTCGGCCTTTTCCCACTCTTCATCTTTTTTTTTTCCCTTTGCAATTTATTTGTAGTATCAATTTATCTAAAGGAAAATTACAAAACAATTTCTTTAGTTTCTGAGAGACAGTTTATTAGAAATACCCACTAATTCATTCTGGCTCATGGTGACCACAGAAGACAAATGAACCTTCACTCTGGCTCATCAGCCTCTTATTAATAGCCAGTCTGTATCATCTGTGGTTAGCCTCGTGTCCCTGGTGGATTTTATTTGTCATGAGAATGTTTTTAAATATTATGACCACTTAATGCATTTTCTACATCTGTGAACTCAAGAGCAAAGGAAACGCAGTTTGTTTATATTCTTCTTGTGTAGCTTAATTAGATTCTGTCACTATAACCTTGATCGATTCTAGTAGTTCTGTTTTTAAGTAAATACGAAAGCTTTTATTCCTGAAGGTCGCATGGTCGTACTCCCGAGAACATCGGCTTCTCCAGCAAAATAAAAATTTATTCCGATATCTCTAGCATGTTTAAATTAGAAACTAAGTCTTACGTTTCTTTTAAATTCTAGTAGTGGATTTCGATGCTATTCTGGTGACTTTGATTTTATAACCAGTTCTCTGCGCACTTTTCGATACTTTAGTCTTAAACAAAAACAGTAGCATCTTAAGCGTCCGCACCCCTTTCCCCACACCTTTTCGTTCAAGTATTCGAATTGATCTGATGAGAAAACGATTAAATTACAACCACTTAGTAGCAAGATAACATTATGCGAACAGGACATTTGGAAAAGTCGAGAACAAACTGAACATTTCAATAATAAAGTGAATTCGAATTGGGATAGGATTAAGAGTGAAAAAATATTTTAATCATTGGTTCACTTCATTCATTTGTAATAATTTTCAAGGCGTGTAAAGCCGCTTATAAAAGAATTTTAGTTATCCAGTAAAGTGATTTTTCCGAGTAATGTGCAGTTTAATATAGATTAATCCGACATCTTTTCTTAGGAATGAGGACACGACTTGATATGCAAAAGAACCAACAGCTTTATTGCGGGTTTCGCAGTACTGTACTTTGAATTGCACGCGCAAACGGTTGCTGTATGTGACCCTACATAATGCTTTTCATCTTCACACAATTTGCTTATATGATCAGTCAATTTACTTGAATTTATTTACGTTATTTAAGCAAGGTTTCCTGAGATTCTCGTTTATTTTCTGACGAAATATAGTGCCAACATTTGTATATTTTTTTGTGCTGCTCAAACTTGTTTATTTTTTGGAGGAACATCAAAAATTCATTTGCCTCGTTTTAAAGCTAAAGGCAACTTAATACAGCAAACAAAACTTGCGGTTCTTTATCGCATGACTTGGGTTATAACCCCTATAGTCAGAAATTTTTACTCTTTAAAAGGTTGAATTTATACATTTGAATGTTCATATACAACAAACGGAACAAATTTGAGGCAACTTAAAATGTTTAAATTAGCTTTAGGAGCTTTTATGATCAACAATGTTACCATTTTTAAGTGCATACTTGGAGTTTAAATGCGTGCGTCTAATCTAAATGCTGGAAGGAATGATTTTGAAGTCGACTTAAATGTCGTCAAGCATGACTTCATATTTTCGCTGGTTTGTTGTTTGCGATATTGGTATCTTAGCTTTATGAAAGTGTACTTCCGATCACTCTGTTGATAAAAACACTTTTCGTTTGTCTCTGAAGAACTAAACAATTTTTCAGTAGCATTTTCGGGAGTTCAGAGAAATGTTTCCTTTGAAGTTTAAACACTGATGGATCAGATTTTCCCCACAGGGCTGAAAATGAAAGCCTTTTTGAGCAAAGTCTTTTACTGGATGAATTTCCTGCTTTGTTCACGTAAATATTGATCTTAGTTTATAGACAGAACTTACTGGCTTGTAGGCAATGGTCACCACAGAATGGAGGATCCTGTCATACTTGAAAAAAAAAAGGCTCCCACGTTATTCGAAACTGCTGAAGTGATATTTTCACTTCGCACTCTAAAATTCAGTGAGTTCATGTGTTTGAAATTAGTATTACAAAGTTGATTATATATCCATCACAGAGATGAAAGCTTCGTCACTTCCTGTCCAATGAATTTCGCTAATGTAAGTGTATTCTTAGAATTAATTGAATTGTTTGATAATGTTTGTGATCATCGCTGCTCCACTAACAAAGATTTTGTTTGTGGTATAATGAGAGTAGAGAACGGGATTGTAATGTAATATTTATATCCATTCAGTTGTATATGTTATCTGAGTAAAATGTATGTAGAGAAATATTGTCATCCTGTTGTTTTCTTACCATGTCAGTAGCTCAGTCTGTTATTTCGAACACTGGATCTCATTGCTATCAATGCAATGAACGAGTTTCTACAAGCAAGTCACGCACTTTGAAATCCAGTGTTGCTTGACACATAAATATGTTTACACATTCTTGAGGTAATGTTAGTCTGCTCGGGCAGTCAACTAACAACAAGGAAAGTATTGCTTATTTCAGAAAAAAAAAATCACCTACGCAACGTATTATCATCTAGTTTAGTCTGAGGGCTTTGAAAGTCTTTATGCGATTCATACAACAAAGCCTTTGTGATGTGCTAATTAAAGTTTCTTCAAGAATTTTAATCACCACGAAATTAGCATCAGTAAAGGACTTTAATGAGTTCACTATTAAATAGGATATTTCGAAGCTTGCTTCAGCTGCTTGTGCCCAAATGTCAATAGATGTCTTTGAAATATTTAGCAATGCGGGGAGAGATCACACTAACAAGTAACTTTTCTTTCTCCCAAGTTCTTTCGAGATCGTCTTGTTAAATTCTTTACGTTTACTATGCAGTATCTTCCAGTCTACTTCTTGGTATTATTTATTTGCATATTTTAGCAGATAGTGCTCTTTTCCTTCAAGCAGCGAATATAAAACCGTTTCTATTGGCATATTCTTCTCTGTTGTTTGCAATGTATATAAACGTTTACTAGGACACAAACATCACTTGAGTGCGAATATTAATTTCCTCTTTGGATTCCATATCTTTTATCAACGTATTAGAAAGAGCAGTATCGAGGGATAGGGAAGTGGAACAAAGTTTTTAGATATCCAAAGAGATCTGCATTTCATCATGAAAAATCAGCTTTAAATTGAAATTCATTTCACCATTATTCTAAAATATATTGTGATATTAAAAAATGAACTGTATATACCACTAGCTAGCATTAAATATTAATGTTTTTACCAAAGATGTGCATAAGTATAATGATACCTAAAGAAAGAAAAACCTGATCGAATAATGTAACTATAGAAGGCCTGCCTTCATGAAGCCAGTCTGAGTTAGCTGATTTCATATGGGGGAAGGATACTGGATTCCTCTCCTGCGACAAAACAATGTGACTGAAGAATGCAGACAATTGACAGATAAATTCAGCAACCAGAAGAGACCTCAACGCTCTGGTTGTCTCGGTATTAATCCATTCTCTCTCTCTCTTACTACAGTCTGGTTTTAATCACATTCTATTATAAGTGTTATCGGAAGAGTTTAATTCTTCATGCATACTGAAGTTATACCGGCAAATGCTAGTACAGAAATGCCGGGGATATGTTTTTTTTTTTTTACTTTTTTTTTTTTTTTTGGTAAAAAGCAAATTTTTATTGGAAATAATACTCCCCTTAAAAATTAATTAATTCTTGGATTAGTTACTAAACTATCCTATTTCATGAATAGGAAACTAACGAGTCCTTAATAACTGGTTATGGCACAAACTGCAGGAACTTCGTTTTTCCTTTTTCTTATAACTTTATTCTCATGTCAGATATTCAAAGACGCATTATATTCACGACAAATGGATTCGTATTCATTTCAGACAGGTGTGGTATTGATTTCCATTAAATTACGTACGATAAAAAAAAAATAATAAGCTTTATCCAAAGTAGATCTGTCAGTTTTGAGAATACGAGTATTATTATTATTATTATTACGCGACACCTCCAGGGAGTCCAAGGATTCACATTACTCTACTTTGCTAAATACCTACATCTCATCCTCTCCACTACTACTTAATTTTCTAACTACGACACTACTACCATCAACGACATCTATCGCCTATGTAATTGCATACCTAATAAATCCTTCTTGATTAACAACAAATGTCACAGACTAAAAGTGTTAGAAAAAACGAAGTACTTCTTTATTAGATTTGTTAGCTTTGTCATTTTTTTATTACTTTATCAGCTTCGCCATTAATTCCTTACTACTTCTTTGTTAAGGGACATCATTCTAAATTCCCCTTCTTTCTCGATCTTCCGAGAATACTGCTATCTAATGAGAAGTTAACCTAATTTTAAATTAAAAAAAAAAACAACGAGAGAGATGTCTAATACTTTTAACTCAAGGACTAAAAAAATATATATAAATTTCCACAGTAAAAAATATTTTCGTAAGTCATACAGTAAAGACATAAGGAACATTTCTTACGCATTCTTTTGACTGTGACAGACGTTTACAATCGAATTAATCTTGAAAACTTAAGAGCACAAGAATTTTAGAACTTTTTTAAGTAATATCATGGACTCACGTTTACTGGATCTCCATAATATTTGTGCAGCATTCTCAGTATTTGCCTGTTGCAGTTGCCGGTTATCCGATGCACAGAGCCGCTGACTTACGGCTGGCACAGTGTTGATCATTATTTTAGCCAGTCACTTCCGTAAGTCGTTCTCTTAACCGTGAAAGGAATTAGATGCCCCATACTATGCGTATGTTTGTGTGTGTGTGTGTGTGTGTGTATGTGTGCGAGTGAGCGTATACGAGCGCGCGACTACTTTTGTTTTGTAACTCGTAAAATAGATCGCTCCTCTGGGACACTTTTTTAGCTGGCATAACATCTTCACTTAATACGTGTAATGGGCACCAGTGTCTGCTTCTTAATATTTAAATGCCTGTTGTCGCTTCTTTGTAAGCTTACGTATACCTTGGTTTCGTGCTCTAACTGCAATCCTGTCCTAAGTTACTTTAGCGCTAGCACGAGAGGTATTTCGCACTCGTCAGGAGAAGTAAGTTACTATGAAGAACAGTGAGTGCATCACGGTTTCTATTCCAGTACTATTCCAGGCAAGGACAGAGCACGTTCCCTTTCTCTCAATCGTTGTGTGTGTTTCCAGCGTATAAATTAAGGCGAAGTCCATAAGTTTAATATATTACAATGCAGTTAAGAGTGAGAGGAGCAAGATCACTAACAGGAAAAAGATCTCTGTGACTGGATAAACTCATCCCACTCTTCCAAAACGCATCGCATAAGTTTCTATGAATGTATTCAAAAGCTGCTTTTTTGTTTGCAATATAATTTTGAGGCGATCTTGTATATAGTTTCAGGAAGAGTAGAAATAAGTACGTACAATGAGGTCTTCAAGTTTTTTTTTTTTTAAGATAACTTTACATTTTTCATGTTAGATGCAGATTTAACATATTTAAAAAAAAACCTTAAGACAGTTTAAATGTTCAATACCAACAAAACTATATTTATTCATTTCTATAACAAAATAATCACTGATTGCATAAACGAATATAATATAGAAATTCTTAAAGCAAGATTTTCTGTATTTGCGTTTTAATTTGTGGCGTAACCAGTAGAGTTTTGAAGCCTGGGAACAAACCGTGACAGAGAAGGATTAAGAAGTTCTGAAGCTCCATCATTAAAAAAAAAAAAATAGCGTGCCTTTATCCGTCTGTTACTATAAGGTAAAACATTTCTATTTTAGTAGTAGACCGCCAGCGTCCATAACAAGACAATTCGTAAAAGCATGCGAATACAGTTACCATTAGTGCAAAGCAGAAAAGTTTTAACCCAAGAATCTGATGTCAAAAATTGAAACTAGATTCGAAGACAGTGATACGACATCCCTTGGCTGCACAATTTTAATTGTTTCAGAACATGAGTTGATAATAAATTTCATGGGAAGAGATATTAGATACCCTCTAGATAAGGAATAATTATTTTTGTCACCTTAATCGCCGAAATGGAGGCCATTCATCAACCTCTCTATACTGTGGTCACTTGCCGATAAATACCATTTGGTATCACATTGTAAGGAACCCCCCCCGCCAAATAAACCCTCCTGCACAATACTTTCCTTGTTTCTCTGGCATGATAATGAACAGAAAACAATAATGCCACCTATGAGGGAAAAAATTAAAAAAACACAAATCAAGACTCATCTTTTATTTGTATATTCTGAAATGTTCATCAAATAAAAAAAAAGAATGTTCGCAATGACTTTTCAATTTTTCATCAAAATTTCTTATTTCTGTATAATAAACTCGGTTATTTTTTTTAGTGTCCGAAACAGTTGTTACATGATCTGTAATAAACAAAATTTAAACAGAAATAAACGACAACTCACAAGAACACAGAACGGTGTATATATACTGGTACATTTATTGTATAAATTTCCATTTATTTCTACGAACACGAAGAAAAATGCGCGCTACATGACTCTAGGCAGGAAGAGGTCATAAAACGCTACACAACGGAAGGAACGCAAAAAAAAAAAAAAAGGTCAGGATGTCGTTAAGAATGGTCGTGCTCCTTATCAAACTTGTAAGTTTGGATCTTAACGACTTGTAGTGCAGTGAAGGGATGTCGTATCGCTGTGTTCGAATCTAGTTTCAGTTTTTGACATCAGGTTTATTCAGATAAGAGAGGGATCATTCATCTGCTAAAGGGGTATTGCTCTCATTTTAATCAGAAGAGGCGCAATTTTTTATTTCCAACTATAGCGCTGCTAATTTGTTCTTATTCAATGGGCCACACTGAGGAAAAGGAAAATTATATACAGTTATTGAAACAAATTCGAAATATCCCTCGTTAATTTATTTAAATAAGCATGAAACTATTTGCTTTTGACTTTTAGAATGTTTCAAAGTGATCAAGAGTTTACAAAAATTCAAATTTTTGGCTTGAGTTGCTTTGGTATTGTGCTACCAAACGCCCTTCACTAGTATCATTTTTTTGACACACTAACGTGTGTCAAAAATAAAAAAAACTTTTTTACGCTGGCAATCGGAGTTCTGATCATTTGGTATGATTGGTTTAATGATTTGCAATGTTGTCGCCATACCAAATTCTTTCGTCAGCATGGATCAATTGGAATGCATTGTCGAACCAGGCGAGCCTTTTCCACTTCTATGTGATGTATTCGTTTACCGGTAGTCACTAGTTTTTCTATCTGTTGGAGTGGAACTGACTGCGATAATTTGCTACTGTACCTCATCGTAGCAGGGTCAAATGTAGGGTGCGTTCTGTTAGTCTCCTTTGCAAGCCATCTGCCGTACTGCCTTAGTCCTCAAGTTGGCTTCTTTTGCATACTCATTAAATAAACATGACAAAAATTACAAACAGAAATTTACATAGAAATAATTGAATTCAATAGTAACTAGTATGGAAGTGAAGTTGGCTTCCATAGAGGAACTTTTTCTAAGCCCTTCTTTGGCCGGTTTTCGAGGTAGTTGACCTTCGGTGCTAGCAAGAAGAGTTTCTCCTTCTCTTGGAAACTCGAGGTTTAACTCCGTTGAATAGTGACCACGGAACTCGCATTATTTCAGACCTAATATCTCTTAAGATCACGAGATAGGCAACACTTGTCTGTCGTCACCTCTCCCATGATGGCCTTCACTCAGTAATAGCTTGAACCCACTATCGGTGATGGCCAAAGGGTAGAGACCAGTTGCTCGCTATATCTTTTAAAAGCTAGTTACGGCTAATGGAGCTCCGCTTGCTGTCTTTCGGAATAAAAGAAGTATTGTATTAAATGTCACATTCCTTATAAAATTAAATATACTTGTATTTTATTTTTCAATGTATTTCAAATTTTATGTTTAATAACTGTTTTAATATCATTTAATTTTATAAACCATATAAAAAATATAAACGATTTTAAATTTTGATAAATGTTAAGGAAGACAGTCATTTTATTTTGTTTGCTTTCGGACATATGCATGATGAAAAAAAATGCAATCTTTTTTTTTTTTTTTTTTTTTTTTTTACATTTTCCATATATACCTGGCTTGCACCACCAATCATATCACTCTCAAATCACTTAGGTCGTGCTCTTTAACCAATTATCATTTGTTGAATTGCACGCGCGCACACACACACACACACACACACGGACGATCCTCCTTGTGTTTTTCTCGGCTTTATAATGCCAGCTGGCTGACCGGGTGGATAAGGTCTCGTCTCTTCAACCAACTGATCGAATCTTACTGGGATGTTTGTGAATGCATTTCTTCAGGTGGTAAATGAAGTTCCTCACCTATAACCAACAAAACTGGTGTAAAAACCATCGTCCTGATTACTGGGGGCCAGAAAAAAGTTCTATGTTTGGTGTTTAAAATCGTGTTTGCAGATAACTCGTATTAAGGACATTTTCCACCCATGAAAGATTCACAACCTTTGGTGGGGCAGATATGCATAGTCGATAGCCTCGATCAGACATGTAATACCGTATCCAACGAAGCACTAAATTCAGTGGTTGATGGAGTTGTAGGCTCTACTACTAACTGGCACTCAGTGTAAACGGGTCAAATTTTCCTGTCAGCTAAAGTCTGTAAATTTGAGTCACGAGAGGTGTAACATTAACTTCATTTAATTGCACTTCACTGGCACCAGCTTACTTCGCGAAGGTAATATCGGTGTTGAAAATCAATGCGCTTTCCCACATAATAAGCTCCCCTTAAAGTGATCTGATTTAATGCTGCATCGAAGCGAAAATAGCGGAAACTTGGTGTAGCTTTAAAATCCTCTGGGAAATGTTTTGTTGAACACCGATTCTGTATAAATGTAATGCTGGAGGGGAACATGTTTATAAGCTTATGAAAAGACCGATCAATTTAAGGACGAAATAATTTTATTTGCAGCCGAAAGGCTGGCACGTTGCTCTGTAAACCGCTCCCACATAATAATACGGTCTAAAAATAAGAACATTATTACGTGCTTAGTTGAAGTATTTTCCAGAAAAAAAAATGAAAACATTTGCCCATAAGGGTATCATGTCTACATGTTGTTTGATTTTTATTTGAGCCCAATTGTAAACCACGCAACTACCAGTTAAAAGAACTTTAAGATGTTCGCTTCTTAATCCATAACATCCTTCCATTTTTCATCTAAAGGTTTTTCGTACATACATCATGTTAATTATTTTTTCCATATATGTCTTCATTATGAATAAGTATGGAAAAAACTCCGAGAAGAACATAATAAAGTGACTTTTTTCGCGACTCCATTCTTTTATAGTAATGCCATCAAAACAGTTAGCCCTGCTTATATATATATTTATTTAGTTTGATATACAAATTAAATTCCATTGAGCTGAGTGGAATTTATAATTTTGTACCAATTCTCGAGTTTTACCTCAGGTCAAGTCCAAGTTGAATAAAAATTGACTTTAGCTGGAGTTTTTTTTTTTTTTTTTTTTGTGAGGACACAATATCAAATTTCAGTAAAATCCGCCCAGTCATAACACAGTTACATACTGACAGTCAGTTGACGCATTTCAAAAGAAATCATTTATTGGACACATTTTTTTCACTCTGCTGCTGTGCGCTAGCCCATAAAACACTGTTCTCAAAATGATCATTATATATTTTTAACATAACTGGCGAATAGAGACAGTTAAATTGGCGTTCAAGTGACATTGCCAACTTTGGGTATTGAGCTTGAATTTTCCGGAGTGTAGTCCAGCGATTTTGTTCTGGAGTTATTGGTTCTCTTTCCCTCCCCCCCTACACACACATTTAATTCAGTACCCAAGAAAATATAAAAATGCAAATATGTGAGCTGTAATTAGAAGAAAATTAAGCTGTAAATGATGAACTAAAATTGACGATAAAAATAATAAAGGAATAAAAAAATGAAAGTGGGACGGACATGTGCAAAAGTTTTTTTCAAGCTTAATCCATACATCCAATTCTAAATTTCCTTAGGGATTTAGGCAATTTAATACAGCTGGTTTACCATCACCCCCCCCCCCCGATACATCCTTCTAAGGATAAGTATTTTTTTATGTCTGTAGGTATGTGTTCAAGCTTAATACAAAGTTTAATAACATTAGGGTAGATAGTTTTTGTCACTCGATTGTGTGACCATCAATCTGTTTGTTGGAGGCCTGAAGTAGCTGGAAAAATTCCATGTTTAGTTTTTAGAACAGGATTCATGGAATATGTAAAAATATTAAAATACTTGACGATGGAAAGTGTTCTGAGGCATTCTGGACCGACTAGACAGAATAGCATCCCGGAGGTTAGGAACCGATAGAGGCACTATCGCCAGGATGCTGCGTTCCACATGATCCCACAAATGTTCGATGGGATTCAATCGGGAGAATTAGGTGGCCAAGGAAGCACACAGAATGCTTCGATATGTTCTTCGAACCATGCTTGCACAGTGTGAGACTTATGACATGGTGGAAGAATCCAGATCCATCGGGCCACATTGTTACTATGCAGGATAATAATACCTGGTCTCGAACAATCATTACGTAAGAATTAGCAGTCGGAGTGTGTTCGCTGGGGGATGAGAGGATCCAGTGATGTCCATGAAAACAATTCTCATTCCTAGATACGGCTGTTATCGACCTGTTTCTGGTCAACCGTGCTCTGATCAACGGTCGGCTCATAAGTGGAATTCAGTAACTGCATACATTAATGAATACATGATTCAATGAGTCATAAAAAATTATTCCAAAAAAAAAAAAAACAAAGTTTGCTAAAAGCTGCTCTAGAAAGATCCGAAACCACTTTGGACGATTACGGTTTTATAATAAATTATTCATTAAAAATGAAATTCATCGTGAATATTGTTCTAAATCCTTTATAATAAATGCATCTAATGTTGCTCATTTCAAAAGAAATTAAATAGTACTTTTATTATTAATGCATTTTTCCGGAAAACTTTTATTCCCTTTAAACCCTAATTGTCTTACAATGATTACGGTTGCTGATTAAACTGTTCAAAATTTGATCAGATTCGCGGAAAAAGTTTTAGAGATATTCTACGAATTAGGAAGGGGAAGAAAAGTACTCGTAATTCTGTTTGTTCTTATGTGTTCTTATAATTAAGAAATATTTTGATTAAATCATTCTAGTTTTAGTTAATATCGTTCACAGTATCAGTTTTTCATATTTTACCCCAATTTATGCATAAGCACAAGACGAGTCGATTTGCTTGTACGTAACGTACTGACATAAGATATTGTATTCCTAGTGGACTATGGCCTGAGGACTTTTAATCCCTTTTGATATTTGGATTCTTTATAAAAAATTTCTCTAGACATTCCAATCGGACTTCGTACAATAGCATGGCATGAAAGGGAAAAATCTTATCGAAATTAAATATCCCAAAGACTCTGCTCTGGCTGGACGAAAATGAATAGAATTTTTCATTTAGGTCCACACCAAAAGTTGAAGGAAGTGCTTTTTTTTTTTCGTTTGGTTACAACAAAGTAAATTATATTATACCAGACAAGAAATTATATATATTTTTAAAATTCTGTGCCCATGATTTTGCAAACAGAATTTGCGCCTGTTACTTTCTTGTCAATTTCCTCATATCCCATAATGCACAGCGAATTAATATTTACTGATGAGACTTCAGTGATGGTCGATTACGGTCTAGGCAGTGATCTTTACCATAATGCAGAGCAATATACATCCGAAAGGAGTTTGTTGTGCATTATGGGATACTAAGGATTGGATCAAAAGCCATGTCTCTCCTTGTACAAGTAGAGTACTCGTGAAGATGCTTCGCGCAAACTTTGTTGACGTTCGACTAGCGTTATTCATACAAGACGTCCATGCACATTCACAGTTTGTTTTAACCGCGTATTTTTATTTGTAAAATTATTTGAACAGATATTAATAAATCCGTACTGGTAACTCGATGGAATTTAACGAAATTTGATTAACAATTAATCATTTCAGTGGAGTCATTCGTTGGGGGGGGGGGGGGTCAAATCTAAAATCCTTTAGTCCAGTCGCCATTAGCCATACGTGGTGAAAAGGCCGAGGTTTCTTGCGAATTGGTACTTCTAGTGCCCCAAATCTCCGTTTAAAATGCTGCTTAAAATTTTTAAAAGATTCCTTAACAAAATTGTATTATTAAAATTAAATTATGAATAGAATTCAACTTTTATTGCAACAATTGATATCTTTGATATTAACCCTTATAAAAATTACACTTCTTCTTCTTCAAAAAAAAAATAATAATTGGATATTTGATTACATGAGGCAAATACATTTTATGCCAGAAAATGCTGTGTCGAATTATATAACTGTTCAGCCTGATAAAAACGTTGGACAACACTAGCCTAGAAGAAACGTAAAAAATGCAATGTATTTTACTAAAAGTATAAGCTTTATATGTCTTTTTTTTTAAAGAAGTCTCTAAAAACTGTCAAAAACTGCTTTATGTTCAGTTATAATACTGAATGATGTCACTACTACAAGAATACGATTTTAGAACTACCACCATTTATTTTAATATTTAACATAATATAGCTCAAAGCATTTCAAATAATGATAAAAGTGTGATGAAGCAAATAATATAAACAGACCTGTTCATAAAATGAATAGAGTATAAGGAATTGGTTTTATACGGCTTGGCTCGATTGTTTGCTGTAGTTCATCCCCAGGCTTCGTTGGGCTCCAGTTTGGTTTTGAGCACAATATATCTCTTCCACTGTTGATGTTTTATATCTTCCGCTTTGTTGATTTTTCTTCTTAATCTTCAATGCCGATATATTTCTCTCTTTCCACCCTCATCTCACCCATACACTGCGCGCGCACACACACGGTTTCTGCAGAGCAATTCTTACTACAGCCGTCATATTATTGATCATTGTACGCTTTCAGAAAGGCCTACGGCAATATAATACACCATAAATTAAATCGTGACAAGAAAATCAGTGATTGCAACACTTCTTAGAAAAATGTGCCGAACTGTAATCTGAAAAGTATTCACGCCATTATGATCACATGATTTCTGCGATACTCTTCTTACAGTTTGCCAATCTTCCGAATTTTAGTGATAACAACTGCACTTAAAGATCTGTTGGTTTTGAGTCATTTGAATGGTGGAAAGCAGTTTTTTTTCCTCGTTTTTCTGCAGAAATTCCTCGTTTTTCTGTTTAGGTACGTTGATACGTTGCTAGTCATGGTTTAATTGGATTGGGAACCGTTTATGAAACTCGTATGCGCAGGAGCTTTTCTGTCATGATGTAGTAAAAACCTTAAGTTAAAAAATGTGGCACAGGATAAGAAGATGATTGCTATTTAATACAATCCCGAACATTAGAGATTATGAAATATGTCTTAGTTATCAATGTTCGTGACGAAGAAAAATGAATGGGAATGAATCCGAATTATGATGTTTTTATTCCCTTGAGGAGAACGGTGCACTTTTGCAGGTCTAATCATTTGGAAATGATTGGATGCCAAACATTCCCCTTCTTCATGGTTAAAGACGAGTGCGTTTCTAACCGGTGAATTGAATCTTAGTAGCTTAGTCGGTTTCGATGATGACCTTTCAGCGATAAGACCTGGGTTTGAATTCAGTTTAGGACGTTAAGAACCGATATAAGACTTTTCTGTTAAACGTGAGCTATCCAGTCTCACATGGAGGTGGTTGATAATCCCGTATAACAGGAAACATCTACGCCATTAACAGACATAGTACATTACATTTCTCCACAGCCTTAGATGCTTCTTAATTCGTGAACTACGGTTGGAATAGGCTGTCTTAATTCAGGATTTCTGTTCTCAGACCTGCAGGGTAGGTTCGAATCTCACAATGGCATGAATTTCAAAGCTCTTCAGGTTACAAATGATCTTTGTCGCCTGGTGTGAGACTACAACTCTAGTTACGGAAGACTTGAAGTGGGTTGGAAAAAAGTTGCATGCAAATTCCGGATTGTCTACCTTAATCCACCTTCAGCTAATGTGCTGTAGGCTTACAATTCTTTCCTGCATAGGATTCACATATATTTTTTAAAAAATGCTATGTATGATTGGCGCCTCTGGCCCAGAAGAACAAAACGGTCTGTCTATGGCATGGAATTACTTGGGTTTGCATTTTGTTTTTTTTGTCTACAATGCAAGGAACTTTTAGAACTTTTTTAGTTCTTAGCAGAACTTTTTTTTACTTCCAGCATTACAAACTGGCTGGGGAACAAATAGACTTAGTAGAGATATAACAAACTTCGGTCTTCTAGCCAAGTTTGCTGGTATAATAGTCCATTAGGCCTAATATGTTAATCAAAAATTAGACGAAATACTATAGGACACAACTTAACACCCCGGTTCATTTGCTGTAATGATGAATGGCATAACTATGAAGAATGCTATTATGTTGTCCGAACTGATAGCCCTGTTATAAAAATGCTGGTAGCATGAGTTAAGCCAGAACGTGTGCAGCGTATTAAAACATGGACTAACCCCCCTAATATCGAAGACGAATTTCTTCTCGAAAGAACATGACCTCGTCGGGAGTTGTTGCATATTGAACTACTTTTTTTTTTTTTTTGGAAAATTACCGATTAGTGCCAATGTTTTTTTTTTTCCCTGGAAATCACGCAATATTCTCAAGCTTAAATTTTTTAAAATCATTTTATTGGATTTTTTTAGGGGGTTGTTTGAATAGAATTAGATAACAGCCGAAGCAAGTAAGGCGAGTTGTGGGAAGAAAACCAAGTTTCCGGGAGCAGAGAAAAATCCTCCACCTCCATATGAGACTGATTACATTCAGTTGAAAACTCTTAGAAATGGTTCTTCTCGTCCTGTACGGGGAAACCAACTTGCACACATTCCAAGCAGTGAACATTTACCTTACAAAGTCGTTCCTTTCTTGGAAATCTGCGGAAACCTGTTATTAATTTGGTGTTAAAATTATATAATTTTTTATTGCATCTGTTTTGAATCTTTCATTTCAATTCTTTGAAAATGTAGTTCTTAATTTCATTCTGATTGTTGAAAAAAATTCCTCCTCTTCAAAAGAATTGGACGAACGTCTTAAGTTTTGTGACTTAAGCAAGATCTTTATTATGATCTCTATAATAGCATCTGGAAGAAGAAGAAGATTTTATAAAAATGGTATGTCATAATTATTTCTTCCGGAGAAATGCTTTTGTAGACCATAGAGAATAAGGAAAAAGAAATTACTTTTGAATGTAACGAAAAGAAAAGAACCCCATCTAATGGACGGCAAATTGTAAATAAAGAAATGAATAATGTTTGAAAAGATAAAAAAATAAAATTTTATGAATGATAAGACAAAGCTTGTAGAACGCAAGTTCATAAAAACGATGAACAAGAGAACGGGAAAGTAACCGAGTAGACTCCACTAGAATAAACACTTCGGAGTTCGCTCTCCAACTAAATTAGTCGCTTTAATGGAACTTCAAGCCAAGAACAAAGCTACAGGGATTTGGAATGTAACGAGGACCATTGCCCAGTCTAAAGAAACATCACCATTTCGTTCCGCATTCTTCTGGGTCCACATAAGAATAACAATCACTTTCTCGAGCGTAACCTGGGAAACACACCTGCGTTTGGGTATTTACGTCACAGCTTGTACGTTTGTGATTCTCATGGAACTTGCCAGGTTTCATTAAAACAAAATAAAAGTTGCAAAAGTGCGTTTTTATTTCCAGGTTGCAGCTCTGTTTCTTGTTTGTTAATACGGAGTAAATGCACAATGGCGATATTTTTGCATGAAGGAAATGGATTTCTTTTTAAAGGTTTCTGTTTTCAAGGGGGTGGGGGTGCAACGATCTGCTCGGACACATTTCACTGGGCAGTCACTTGTGAACTGCCCAAGTGATTAGCATCAGTAAATGATCATTGAGGGTTTCTATAGTGGGTGTAAAAGTGGGGAATATTCCTTGGGGGATTTTGTCATTTGCGAGCTTCATGTTCAGCTATTCTCACACGCTAATCGGAGGGGGGGGGGGGTAGTGAACCCAAGTTCGTTTTTAATAGGTTGAATAAACAGTGAAGAAAATCACCTGCTTACTCTTCGAGAATCTACTATGCTAGATCCTTCTTGAAAAGTGTACGTGTCGTATGAGGCGGGATCACTGAACCTTCTCCTAGGTTGAGCTCAACTATGAGCTCATTTTTATATTTTTATTATTTTTTTTCTGCTCTCAGTTCTGCTCTGAGAGTCGCAAATATAGCTGCAGATCTCACATTTGTTTAAACTGGTATTAAAACTCTCGATAAAAAAAAAGTTCACTTTAGTAAAGTATAAATTCTGGTTTATTGCATTACTGATCCATCATTTATGAATTACTGGAGACTGCACCTTTGTCCTGCGGTCCTTCTATGAGAGCTTCTCTACGTGGAATTGCTGTTGTTCAGTCACCCACCGAAAGAATTGAGTATATAAAAAGGTATACTAATGAAAACCAATGTCTATGGACGATCTGCGATACTGTAATTCTCAAGCAGTAACATTATCGCATTTTATTGTAAAGGTGAAGATAGCATGCTTCAATGAGAGGTTTGTAGGGCGGTGGGGGTCCCATCTTAACTTCAATGCGAATTTCATACATCACTTATTTGTGTCCCAAATACAGGTATAAAAGCACGTATTCGTGCTTTTATACCTGCAATGGTTGTTGTTACTGAAGAAAAAAAAAAAAAAAAAAAGAGTTGAAAGTTGCTGCGTTTAAGACATCCATACCATACGATATTTTATCCTTCAAGAATTAAAAAAAATGGCATGCCGATTAAAACAATTAAGGAATCCAGCATATACAGAATTGTAGTTTTTTGGTGTACAGATGGTTAGCGAAAATTCATTATAAATCCTCGCTAGATTTTAAATGGAGGTTTCATAATTGGAATAATGAGAGGACAGTGTAATGTTGACTATACATGACTCAGAAGGTGATAAAATATTAGTAAACACAAAGTTTTTGAGAATAACGCACTGGGTATTATTAAGTTTTCAACATCGCTTATTGGCATTTGTTGTTTACTATCCTCATAAGGAATGCAACAAATGCCAACAATCTCCCACTGCCAAAAAAAAAAAAAAAAAAGTAGGGATCAATAGTGAAATAGCTGGTTTAAGTTATACCATGCGTCGTTTTGGTACCATTCAGAAAATATCAATCATTAACATTAGTATCTGTCCAAATTCGCTTACTTTTGGCATTCATCTTCTTTTGCAGTGGTCAGAAAATGGACTTTAGCCTTCCACAAGATCTCCAGCCAGATTTGCCCACGTCTGCTCATGTTTCCTACGAATCAAAGATTAAAGTTACTAAGAATGACGTGTGTCGGGGGGGGGGGGTACACACAAGATCTTGAGACTAGTGTTATGTTTGTTCATCGCCTGTGTTCTCTAATGTCTGATTTGCAGGAGACCGTTTCTGGAACCCGTCCACTTCCATATCAAATTAGATACCTTGTCATTAATGGAAACACTTTTACAGTTCCTCGGTCCTACAATCTGGATCTTTCCAACTGGATGAAAAGACTTTTTTTTTTTGCTGTGGTGTGTGAAGGCTCCTGAGTACTGAAAGAACGGTAAAATTGGCAAATCAGAGATTATTCATCATTCCATACATATTTAAGACTCTTTTCTTCCAGTTTAATTTTCTCATATTGTTTAAAATAAATTTACTGAAAAGGAAATTAACCTTATTTTCCTATTGAACAGTTTATTTCTTCAAAACTCATGTCTCATCCCATTTTCTCATTCTTTCAATCGAATCTCTGGATTTCTAACTGAAACTGCTAAGTTAATTTGTGAAGAAAGATGGCAGAGTTCTTTATTTGTTTTTCCACTCTCAAACCTGACCAACCATGCGTAATATGCTTACTTCATGACTATGGATTTTCTTGTGGTTAACTGTAAACAATCCAACACTTGGGTTCCACAAAGACGTAAGATCAGTCATCATCCCTTTCAGTTTCCATGATCAACTGCGACTCATCTTAACGCAGGTGTTGCCGTAAATTTAACTCCTTAATAGAATCTGCTTACGTCGTTTTCTGAATTTAAGTGATGTCACACTCTTTTCTCTATCCTGAGAATTTAATTACTTGCTAGTTATCTGTTTCTGACAGCTAACAACGCTAATTTTAGCTTTGGATTCGTGCTGCTCTGTAAGTCAATAGCCGTTTTGTTTTTTTTTTGATGATGGTCATCACGCTTAATTAGGCGAGATTTCTTTTGATTTCACGCTCCAACTGTGTTCTCGTTTCTTAGTACAAACATTTTTGTTCTTCTAAATTGATTTAATAAATCAAACTGGACTGTGACGCTTGTTTGCTCATAAGAAGAGAGAGTTTTTAATTACATGATTTTCCTATTTGGGAAATGACCGCCCCAGTTACTGGGAATAATCCGCTTGTTTCTGAGAAAAGACAAAGCGACTCATAATACCAAAGTTGAGCACGTAAAGGGATTTCAGTATGTCACTTTCTTGTTAAAAAAAATACATTTTTATTCAATTAATGACGGCATAGTGGATTTTTTTTATTTTTTATAACAATCCTTTGGAACCTCCGTAGCTCAGTTAGTTGCGAAGGCCTTTGGCTGGAAACACCTGGATTCGAATCCCGTCTATAACGCCAAAAACCTTTATTAGAGCTTTTCAATTAAAGGTGACTTAGCCGGTCTCATGGGGAGGTATTCTTCCCCGAAAACTTGGGTTTTTTTGGGGGGGGGGAAGAATACCCGATTTCACGTGTCCTATTTGCCTGTTTTGAAAAAACAGGCGAATAGGCCACGTGAAAACACATAAGATTTGGAACTCTCCTCTATATATAGATATATAAGTTGTTTGCTTTTATTTTTATTCGCGGAACAAACTATTCTCTATTCGGTCAACTAAACGAAAGCGAAGACGGATTTTAGATCTCAACAATATTTGTCAATGAGTCGGGACTATCTGATACGAACTGAAGTGGAACAGAGGATTCAATCAGAACTGTTGTTAACTAACGGTATATGCCAACCCTAGGGAAACACTATTTTGCTTCCCCTAAATTTAAGAAAATATGTAAACTTTTTTATATCGGTATTTTTATGGTGGAGATTAATGTTGCTACTCTACCAACTTGCTGCATTTTTCATTGCCTTAGTTGCTTAGTGGCAATTAAGGCAACTTACGACTGCTTTGGACGCAATAAATGCTTACATCTGAAATCGCCATGATCGTCGTCCGCGCAGTTAGCCTAGTGGCTTTGCGCTTCGCAA
Source organism: Typopeltis vanoorti (assembly GCF_054136105.1). Lineage (NCBI taxonomy): Eukaryota > Metazoa > Arthropoda > Arachnida > Uropygi > Thelyphonidae > Typopeltis > Typopeltis vanoorti. The sequence continues at coordinate 14,999,336 of NC_143569.1, forward strand.
CCATATGCCTGGGGAAGGAGTGTCTTAGGTTCGATTCCCGTCGACGACGCGAGGAGCTTAAGGATCTTCCTCAGCCATAGCCAAGTTAGCCGCTCTTGGGCGTGGACAGCAGGGTTTTTTCCACCAGTTTATCTGGGGGTTTTCATGCCGCAAGCAGGCAAACAGGTCCAGTGAACACACGTGGATTACAGTCAGGAATACTGACTCAGCCATAGGTCTGATTCGTCGGCTATGCCGGTTCCGGAGCCCGGATAAAATTTGGGGGACTGAAATTGTGCCGTACCTCCCCGTAAAGGGGACTCACGGCCGTGTATCATCATACTATTATTATTATTACCATGATCGTCATATTTCTGCTTATATTGACTTTGATCCGAGCTGCCACTGCAGTCCCATTTGGATCAAAGCAGAGTAATTGTAAGGCACAGAACTCAGTGGGATCCAAAAATGCTTGCAACCTAATTTCAGCATTCCTATCGGTTTAATGCATTTCTTCGCTGGGGACAACTGGCAAGAAAAAATGTTTAATTTTCTCACTTCCAACGACATAATACTGGTGTCATGTTAACTTTGCAGGTGTCATAGATAATATTTCATCACTGAAAAGTTGCTTACTTTCATAACGATTACCCCCTCTCATTAAATGACTTTCTGTCTTTAGTTTCCGCGAAGGGTGCGACATATCAAATAATGTCCTTCATTTCAATGACAGTTTTTCCACTTGATCCCCTCAGAAAAACATTGTTTCCGGTGCAAAAATCGGATAAGAATTGAACATTTAAATTAACAAAAACAGAGGAAAGGATAATCTTTGCTTAGTGTGGAATTACTTTAAAATAATAATAATAATAATAATAATAATAATAATTAATAATAATAAAACACAAATAAGCTAAAGCAGATTTTTTTTTTTTTTTTTTTTTTTTTTTTAATAGTTTAAGCCAACAGTCTTCTCTGGTAAGATTTTATCACAGACGATTTTGAGTAATTTATTTATTTATTTAAGATTTTGACGATCTTAAATAAAGCGAAACAAAACAAGCTATAACGATTAAAAATAATAAATAATATTAAAGGAAAGGGGAAAAAATCCATAACCATGTCAAGTTTGGGAAACACAGGTTTAGACCAACTAAGTAGCGGTATTTCAACGATATATCGTCATTACTTTAGTCTAGAAAATAATAAGAAATCCTAATGATAAACATCTTTATATCTTTACACTTTTATAAATATTGGGAACAGAATAATAGCAATGAAACTATTTTGCGTCTGTGATAAAACTTTTACATACAGCTTGGATTCATCACCAAATAATAAAGACAAAATGTACGAGATTCCCCCAGGTTAAACTAATAACCAAGACCCCCGTGTTTGATACAAGACGCAAGAATTCACTCAGAACCAAAGCATTAACAGCAGTTCTTTGGATTCATTTAATGCCATTACTTGACTTTGGAATACTCAATTTTGTAGTTCAAACATTGGCTTAAGTTTTTTTTAAAAAATCCTATTGAATATGGTGACGAAAATCGCAAAAATAAATTCTTCATGGCTTTTTATTGCTCGGTGGTAGTAGGCAGCACTCACAGTCCAACATCTGGAAAGTGGTTGACTGCTAGTCACCATTTTCATTATAACGGGAAGATTAATGCAGTCTCTAGCCGACTTACATAGACGAAAGAACAATAAGGTATGACTGACATTTCGTGTTCCTAATCCTGATCATTATTGCTGTGTGAAATTATGTCTGTTTTGCAAAAGATTTTTGTGAGCTACACAGCTGTAAAAAAAAAAAAAAAAAAAAAAGCGACTAACTCACGAATCGACTGAAAATAGTCCTAGAAAAAGGTTTCCTCTACTCGCTACTAGACTCGAACCTATTTATTTCTTCTTTTAACAGTTATCCAAGCACTTCGTTAATAATCTGCTAGTAATTTCATTTTACTATAAGTATTATTATACCCATACACGGTACTAATGTGCTATAGGTTGATTAACCAACCTCTCGTGTATGGGCTCAACATTAAAAAAAAAAAAAAATATTACGTCACGCAATAATAATGATAATGGTATTTACTCACTACTCAATCAGCGAAGTCTACATGAATAAAACCTAACAGATACTAACTGTTCAGTTATTCAAACATGGATGTTTTTGCATGTTAATTAATTTTATCTAAAAGCACGTGATCATCCTCAAATACCCATGTCTTTACTCATACACCGACAGTGCATTTTTTCCCCCTTTCCCCTTTATCGGCTAATAAAATTAATACGTTTAATTATTTCAAAAAGAAAAATAAGTTAAACATTTGTTGGAAATTATATGTTTATTTTATCTTTCATCCTTAACAGAATGTAGTAATTTTGTTTTAACTTTACTATTTGTTTGCACTTACATGCGATTTGTCGACAGCTATAAAATGTTATATTTATGATCACCAGAGGGCAGCACTATCGTCTTTCTGTTGCCGATAGCCTGCTGTAAGAATGGAATAAATGCTATACGGGAAGTAACACGCGTCAAACTTTGCGTGCATTGATGTTTGTCTCCATGGTTGCATTTCCAACACAGAAATTGACAACAAATATTGATAACAAGAAAGGGGCCAAAAAAAGTGAAAGCAAGGTGGTTTCCCAGCGACTGTATGTGGTACACTAACAGAAAATGCACGTGTAGACTAACGCGAAAAGCCCAGCTGTTGTGCAAGAGAAACATTCTTTACCGAGAAACGAGAACAATATAGATATCTTAGCTCGATAAATTCTATATTCTGGAAGCGATAAAAAAATGTACTCCGTTATTTAACAAAAATAGTTTTGTTAAAGAAAGCGAAACACACCTTCTAGTGAATAATTAAACTGTTATTATTTGCCTTTTAATTGGAGTTGATTGTTAACCGAAAACGCCAGTTGGACGTTTTTCGCCTTTTTGGAAATCTCCAAATTAATTAAGCGCTAAGTTCACTACGAAATAGTCGTTAAATCCATTTAAATTTATAATGTATCAAAGGAGGTGGTTATATTAATTATTAACTTAGTAAAGTAAAATCAACAACTCACAATTTGAAGTTCGTCCTATTCTCGAGAAGGATTTTCAGAATTCTCAAGGTTTTTTTTTTTTTTTTTTTTTTTTTAATTCATGAGCTTAATAGAAGCTTAGCTCCACAATCTCTTTTACACAGCAGCAGTGGCCATTTTAATTTATTCCAGCTAGTTTGCTTTCTACCCACTACTTAACAAGGGGATACCAATAAGACAGAAAAACTATTTTGATTGTAAATTGTTAAAGGCGTGTTAAAATTCCTTATTCTGATTCTGTAAATCCTAATTAGAATTTTTTCCTGTTGCCAATTGAATGCCATATTAAGATCCCACTCGAAAATCAAGAGTCAACTCGGTGATTCTGCGCAGAATCAATCAATTTAAATTATATAGTTCGTATTATATAATACTTCTTTAAACTATTTGGCATTTTTGTGTAAAAGACAATCGTACCTATTTAGGTACCAATTATCTGTATTTGCATAGTGGTATTATGTAATTGCCATACTTTTGAAACTTTTATAGCTTGTAAGTGCAGCTATTGTTAGCTGTGTTGGTATTGATATTTAATTTAAAATATTAATATATTTACAAGTAACAAAATATTTTTCATGTTTTTTTTAAAAAAAATTAAAAGGCAGTTGACTCCAAAATTTTAAGAAATGTAACAGTTTTAATTAAAAATCGGTGATTTTCTGTTCTGTTTTCATTAAAAGCACAAAATTAGGCAGTCAAAATTGATGCGTTTTCAACTGTGCAGTATAACGCGGGGGGCGACTTAAAATATGTCGAAATCATGAAAAATGCGTCTAAGTTAAAATGAATGGTAGTGTTTTGTTTTCTGGTCCTTGTCAACATGAACTTGCGAGTGCCCAACAACTTCTTGGATCAGTTTCCACGACAGAATGCGAAGTAATCGATGCTCTTTTATGTCTGCTCGCGAGGAGCTGTTTGGACAAGAGCAGTTACATTTGATTCGTGGAATAATAGAACTAACTTAAGACAAATGATTTTGTTTCTGTTCCAAGAATGGCGAAGGATTTCTGATGTGACATTTTCTCCTTTTTCAATAATATTTTTTCCCCCTAACTGCTTAGCGTTGTATAGTATTTGATTATCTGTAGTGAGAATATAGATAATACAAGAAAGGAGGGGGAATGTTGGTTATTTGAAACGACCCTGGTTCCAACATGTAAGAAGATAGGAGTGGTTATAGGGCTTTCTAGTTCCATTCGGAAGTTTAAATAAAACTCACAAATCGACCGAAGAACGTACAATTAACAGACACAATATGCTTGTGCTTTGTCCCTTTTGTCGTAATTCAAAATCAGCCAAATCTTGAGATGATTACTTTCTTGCTGGAACACTGTCGGGGTATTTTCGGCATACACTTCCTTCTTATGTGCCAGTGAAATAAGCACTTATTTCACTGGCACATATTAATTCACTTATTGCTTTAATTTTAAACGAATAGTATGACCGTAAATAGTTATTATTTGACTCAGCCCTATACTTAGGTGGATTATTTCCCTTTTATATTTTATAGTATTAAAAACGAGCATTCTTATAACGATTACATCATAACAGAGAGAAAGAGAAAGTTAAGATTTTCTGGGAGTCAGTTGATATGTATAAATGGTAGGCTTCTTCAGTCTGGTACCATGATCAAAATGTTGTCATCCGATGTCACTTAAGGATTAATTTATTGACCAATATCGATCCATATAAATCCAATTTTCCATTGAATGCATGTTTATTTGTAACTTCTGCGTTTGCGCAGTATATCGTTTACTTCTGAGTTTTAAACATTAATCGTTCCATCAGATCTTCACATTGGCAAGTATTATTACATGCTTGTTCATATAGAATCACTTTGTGCACCTTATTTTTATAACCACATATAGTACTAGACTGTATTTCATTTTTAAATTAAAAAATCTATATTGTTTTGTTTATCGCCCTGATAGTTAATCTACCGTCTAGGTTGGTCGAGTGGAGATGTCACTCTTCAACTAATAGGTTGTGAGTTCGAACCCGCGTTGACATGGATATCTATGAATGTCTTTGAGTGGTAGATGATATTCGTTGTCCAGTGTGATACAGTCTTGTTTGTTGGACTCCTGAACTAGCTGAAAAAAAAAAAAAAACATGTTTATCTAGACAGAATTTGAGGATTAACACGAGCCCGCCTATAGTACTAAGGCGTACGACCTTCCCGGGATGGAATTCTCATTAAAATAAAAATAATTTCTTAGCTACTTAGAAGAACTTGGTGCGACTTTTTTTAGAAAATCCCCCTAATACGAATCCACAAATATTAGACTGTATTATACTCTAAAAGGAGAGAGTCCTTATTACTATAAATTACAAAAATACGACTAATTTATATGATATCTGACGGTAATTGGAAGTGGTAATTCCTTAATTAATAATTAAACATTTCATTAAACTTAAGTTTAGTTTTCACTTCCAGCATATTGAGATTCTATGTAAGTGCGTACGTTGTGTGTATATAAATAAAGCTCTGAAAAACGTTTAAAAACTTCCTAAGTAAATGAACGGACTTCTGTATCCTTTACCATGAGTTAATGTAATATATTTAATGTGTTTGACAAGAGGAATTAAACTTGCATTCTCTTTGAAAATCCCACTAAATTCTAGTTTGAGATTCGAATTTGATCTCTTTGTGATATTTTAATCAGTTAGCTGCAGCGGGAGATAAACAGCCTTTATCTTCACCCTCATCGTACACCCACACTTACTCCTACACTGTAAGATCACAATGATTAACTTCTGTTCATTAAAATTGCTCACTTAGCAGTAGATCGATTCAGTTAAGGGGATTGATTGTCTACGACAGCAAAACAGTTCATTGTTACACTTAATTCAATGACCACGAACGTACTGAATTAGCCACTGATCCTAACATGAGCAGGCAGCACTTCCAACTTAAAAGTGATTTTTTTATGGAAACCATTCTTGAAGAAATTGCTGTCATAATTCACAAACATTGATTTAAAAAAGTGAGTGCTTCGTTGCAGAAGAAAAATACGTCTAAATGCATGAAAACTTATTTACACACAGCAAATGCATAAAATTTAACACTTACACTGTGATTAGTACAAACATCCCTTTAAATGTCTTTCGGACAGTAACAGATTAACTTTATGGATTTTATATTTATTATTATTGTTGTTATGTCTAGCATGAAGTGTCGTTCTTCTTCGTTGCATCCCAGTGTTGCGTCTAGCGATCAATCCTTCTTCTAATAAAAGAACAGTGTTGTTGGGAAATATGCCAGTGGCCTTGCCACTGTTTACTTTTTTCCCTGTAAGATGATTTGGAGCATGGTGGATTATCAGATGAAACACGCGGTTTGGTTCACCACTACGCATGCAGTTCGTTGAGCCTGAAAATTTCTTATTAAATTAGCAGCTGCTCTTCGCAACATTTGGTAACTTCTTGCTGCTACAAGTAAACGGAGTTCGATATTTTACTTACTGGAAAAAGCATTTCTATTTTTATCCAGGAAAGAATGTTTTGCCGCCTACGAGGATTCATTTTTGGATCTCCAACAAAATTTACTGCAATTCCGAAGTTGTGACGATTTTAAGAAATTGTAGTAAAAATAATAATAAAAAACTTGAGAAAATGGTAGTAACTCGTAAATCTTGATTCCTTCAATTCACTGATTAAACCTCCCTCTAGTACCAATCTTAATGTCCTCGCTTCATCTTCTTTGTCTTGATCACCAGTGTACTTATATTTTAGAGCCATCTTAAGTCATTTGTCCTGTTCCGTTTAAATCCGCTCTCTTTCATTTGTTTCTGTAGTTACGCCCACTACGTCTTTAACTTGCAGCTACTTACGTATCCTCATCTTTCTTTTCATCAAGTCAGGAATATCCTTGAAGTTTGATACTCATTTCTGTGGCTTCAGTTTGCTTCTTCGTCCTTCTCTGGATTATGTTTCCTTCTGATAGAGTACGTCTTAAGTGCTCTATCAGAAGGAAGTTGAAGATTTGCTTTGTGCTAATTTTCTTTAAAATACTTTTTTTGTTATTGTTAACTGAGCTGTTTGAACTTGTTTATTATCATCTTTTTCAGTCTATCATATTCGAAAGAATTTAGTTATAATTAATGTTTATGCACTATTTCAGTTACTTTTAAGAAATATTTCTTTCATTGCTTTTCATTCGTTCGATTTAAATATTATGGACTACTGGCACAGTTCTGTTGCTTCGTAGTCTTCAAGTAGATAAAGAATTATGTTTGTTTTTACTTTCATTTAGCTAATATTGGAGTACCATCAATTACTTCATAATTCTGGTTAAAAGATATCATTTCAACCATAATCCTATTTTTTTTATTGAGTTGTTTCATGGGATGCGTAGTGAGTTGTTCTCAGTCCGGTCGTTTGGAGGAGATAAAACCCTAGTATTCTTGAGGAAAAACCCCCATTTTGCAGAAGTCAAAAATGATCACACTAGAGGCACATTAGTAACCACATCACGGATATGAATTCATAATGTATTATTCGCTCAATTCATGCATACGTACATTAAAAGAGAATCTATGCAAACAAGTGCATTATCAGAACCCCAGAGAGAGAGAGAGAGAGAGAGAGAGAGAGAGAGAGAGAGAGCTGCTTCATTACTGTGGGCATCTATTACATTTTTAACACACTGGTCATTAAAATAAATCAATTGCTTATTAGCTTAAATACGAGGACTTTAGAGGCCAACAATGTGTTTTTGAGGTTCTGTACACGTTTTGAGTTCGTTTGAAAGCTTTGGGTTATTTTCTGAAAAGGATTTTGCAAATTCTTCAAATGATGCTTGTCGATGGCTCTTCATTCGTTGGAAGAATGGATAACAACGTTCTCCGAAGGAAGTTTTGAACTTCTCCCTTGCTTTTACATCTTAGTAAATGCTGTTAGTAAGGCTGAGGAGATAAATGAAACTATTGGGTCTTTAGACATTGCTGTCTCGTGACGATCACCTGATAACCATCGTTATCAAGTCAAGTAAGACAAAGTCTTATGACGTCAAGATATAGAATATCGTAAAGAATGCGATCTCTGGGGGAGTGTTTGTACAAATTCAAGAAACTTCATTTGTTTGTGGATGAATTCGAAAAGTGTGACATCATACAGAAGATGATTTTTTTTTAATAAAGAACCATTTTCACGTTTCGATAAGTTTAATGCCTGAATATCCGTTTAATTTCAGGCCATTTAGTTTAACATGATCTCAGACACATGAACGCCTTCTGCGTGAAGTTCTTAGAAATTCGAACCTGACTTGAATGATGATTTAAACACTCTTTCCTAAACACAGGATTCACAGAATTGCTGCTAGTTGACGTACTGCTTTTAGGTATATTTTTAGCTGCAAAATCCCTCAGCATCTCTTATAGAAAGGAGAGAGAACGTAAAGCGCTTATTTGGACATAGGGAATGGTTACTAGCAAATCCTCTGTCGCCGAGTGCTGAAACCATTACTGTATATACCGTGCGTCATCTACTATAATAACTCCGTCATATAAGTTCTTACATCAGTTACACGAAAGATGAAGCAAGCGCATGCTATCCATAATGAAATCACTGAACTGCTGAACAAAAGAAACTAAAAAAACAGTTTATTCGGCTTTAAATTATTAGCTTAGATACAGAGAATAGTACAGAGATTTGAAAGACATGGCCAGTGATACACATTGGCATCGATTTTGGTTGCTGTTTCCTTCATCGTATGCGTAAAGCCAAACATCTGGCACACTAATATTAGCAAAAGTTCAGCATCCCCGTTTATTTGTTTGCTTACCACTGATTGCTTCCATTCGGTAACTGTAGGTCGAGCCACAGGGAATCTGGCACGAGTGAAAATAGCGTGACCTCATCGCAGACGGTCATGTAGAAAAGTATAACGACTGAAGCAGGTAACTTAGGTAGGAAGTAATTTGTGAGGTTGCCATATGGTAATTACCAGGGAGATGTCTAGACGCACCTAAATTATAAATGAGTCGGGCAGAAAAATGTTTCCGCAAAACTATTCTTGTTAAGTCGCCATGTGTCCATCTTAGCTACCCTTGGACCAGTTCCAAGTATTTGCCAAGTAACTCGGTGTTCTCTGATTAGTGTGAAGACCCTTCCAGCAGAAAAAAAATCGAAGATGTGGTTAAGAAAGGCCAAAGTTTCTGCCAAAGGAGCTATTTCTATCAGTGACAGACGATGATTTTTACTCATGGATATTGGACAACATTTTCCTGCATGTTTTATCCAGTATTGGCTTATTGATAGAGATGTGTGGTTTCATGATCTATGCAAACGGACTGAAAATCCATGTTCACGTCAAAAATTGTAGACTTTCTATAATAACAAGGCAGCTTTATTTTCAGTCACATTTTATCTATTTCCCTTAGCTATGAATATAAATCACTACGTGCACAAAGCAAACACGCAAATATAATTTGAAAAATAAAAAAGAAAAATAAAGAATGCGACTATCTGTAGAAGGAACTTTGAGCTTCTCCAAGTACAAAGATTCATTTAAGAGTCTAAAAATAACTCTGTGCATATCCGAAATACATGCATAAGTTTCTGTTTTGCAAATTGTCCGATACACGAGAACCTTCATTCTACTGCCAAAGTAGAAGATTACCTACTCATTCTACGGAATAAGTACATAATCTTTCACTAATTGGGAGAAAAGAACACAAAGAAGTCTAGTTTTCCATTTGCACCTTCGACCTTCTCTAGACTTTGCAACTAATTCCAAATAAATTAAAATTCATTAGGTGTCCAACGTTTCTCGTCACCTTCTAATGTTCCAGCATATTCATAACGTGCAATTATGTAGATAAGAATGGCATTTCTGGCAGATATTCGAGATGTTTTCGTGTTCCAGAATTTATTGAATAATGCATAGAATGTGAAAGTTTGGACTTTTGTTTTGTAGGTGAGCGATGACGCTACTCCAAACGCCATTTGCATCTTCGAGAGAGTACCAGTTGAATTTTGTTAATGTGTGGCTGTTGGAAAGACTCCATAATAATAAACAACAACGTATTGTCATATCTGGCAAGGGAAGGTTTATTCGTCGCTTAAAATCATGAAGAGAACCCTAGGGAATATTCCTACAAGGTCGTTCCTTCTTGGCAGTGACACTGAAGAAAGGCATAAACACAATGTGTGACGTCACTCGCTGTGTAAATATTGTGATTACCACAAAAATGTAATTTACGGTGCTACGTAATACACCTCGAAAAAGATATTGATTTATATCTCGGTTTGATTTAATTCCTATGAAAATGTTTTACATTTTTAATCGTGTGCGGCTCCCCCCCCCCACCACCCAACCCTTACTAATCTCTCTCTCCTTCTGTACAGAGGAATGATATCACAATTTACAAGCTGATGCTGTGTCTGTGATTCTCGAGAAATATAACGCAATTATAATGTTTGTTTATATATATATTTAAGAAGTAAAGAACAGATTTCAGTTTTGCAATAATGAAGGTATTTTGTGAGATGCGAAGCACCTTTATAAATACTTTTCCAGCTGAAATTTAGTAGCCAGTCTCAGACGGCGGAGGAGAGTTTTTCTCTCCAGTCTACTGACGACACTATGTAGGCAAAATTTCTTGAATAAAAACATTCCTATCAGAATGTTTATATTCAAGAATAGGTTTTAGTTAATATATTCAATTTTCTTGAATAAAGTTATCTTCTCTTGTACTCATTTTTGTTGTGTAGCAAATTTTTATATTTCTAATAGTGGTGGAGGCATAACCGTAACACAGCATAGCGAAACACCGGGTGCGTCGCAAACAATGTTACGTCACCGTCCTCTTCACATGAAGTATGCATGACACAACTGTCTAAACCTAAGAGCTTTTTTTTTATTTTTTTCCCCTTAGTCATTTTCCATGAATTTTTTTTTTATTTTTTTTATTTTTTTTATTTTTTTTTTAGCTTCGACAGTGCTTTGTTCGTCAGTGTGAAAGACCCGATTACGAATCCCATCGTGGTTAGGAGGAAATTTTCAACTAAAGATGAGGTAAACTATCTCTCGGAAACCAGGCTTTTTTTAATCTCGCAAAACAGGCGAGAACACAATTAAGAAATAAAATACATGCCTCAGATGATTAGTTACTTCGGCATATTTTCAATCATCTCAAATGCTTAGGATCCCTACACAATGCAATAAAAATCAAGGCTTAATTTTACATCGAGTATGGGCTGCTTTCATCAAAAATTGAACTGCCACGGACCACCGAGGATATAACACGCGTGAAACCACAGAACGTGATTGCTACAAACTAGCAATGTTCCAACACGCATACAGCAACGAATTTACCATTTGTATTCTGGGTTATCAATTATATGTTAGTTGTGAAGTTATCAAAAACTTCTAATATGTGTAATTAATTGTTAATAGGCTTTTGTTGCGTAAAACATTTATGTACCACTACCCCTGATGATGTAAGTCTTACTACTTACGAAACTTGCGTTTTAATTGCTTATTTTTTTTTATTATTAAATTCTTTATTTACATCATAATGTGGTCTCAGTATCGAAAACTTCCTACAGAACTGCTAAACCACAGAAACTTACGTTTGCATATTTGTAATTAATCCCCCTGTTTTGTTCTTACGCAATTTTTAGGCTTAAAACGTATTTAAAAAACATAAAAGATCCCGGATTAAATGGCAGATACTAAGCTTTGCGAAGTTCTTTTGCCTAAAGTATCAAAAGAAGGTAAATTGTTACTAAATATAGGCCTTTTATATTACCATCCAATGAACTTGACTGATCTGACGTAAAACCGGAATGAAGATCTTTTCAAGCGCCAAATCAATAGAGACGGAAAGTGAAGTTTGAAGGCATTCCTTATTAGCGTATAGTCCGAAAAATAGCGTTCACGGACGCTGTTTTTCGTCTTTTCCTCGGGCACCAAGTTTCCTGGTTACGCCTCAGGACTAGTTATTATTCGCACAACCACGAATCCGTTTGCAAAATGAAACCTAACATATGAAAAACCATAACAAGAAACTTTTTTAAAACTCTTCTAGCTACAAACTTTTACACCGTATAGTTAATGGAAACTTTCCCGACCTTTAGGATTAAACGTTGTTTAGTTTACACGTATTTTTGATATTAAATTTGATTTCTGTTTGTTACTGTTGACACTTGAAGCTGTCAAATATGCATTATGAAATGCATATTTTTTAAATGTTCGTTAATGCTGATATTATGAATGACACGCAGCGACATATACCGGCTGGAAGTCACAAAACTGACAAGTAATGCTAACGTTTGCAGCGCTGTTAGTGTCATATCTGGACGCCAAAAAGGTAATAAATGCAAATTATTAGCCTTTAAAAACACTAAAATTTTTGTACAATAAAACAAAACGTAGATAATAAGTCTTGATGCATTTATATATAATATGATCAACAATATCCTATCTGCCAAAGCCGCGTTTTTTTCGTATCAGTTTCTATGTAGCTACAGAAAACAAGTTGCGTAGTGTTATTTATAAAGCAAACCTAGTGTGCTAAATGCTTTCGTTTGGATTTAGTTCTCTGTAGGTCTGTAGGACACGGGTTTCCTCGTTTCTTACTACGAATGCTACTTAAATTAGTGCATTAAAGATATTGATTTCCGAAAGTCTTGGAATTGCTGTAACCATGAGATGTTTCGTTGTTAAAATGTAGATGTCGCCTCTGTCGAGAAAGCAGATGTATTTTCGGAAACCCGTGCTTTGGTTGGGGTAAGTATTTTCTGCAATACACACCATATCGTGTAAACATGCAAGTTAACTGCACACTTAAAGACGTTTTTATTGACAGACGAAGAATCACTGTAGTGTGGATGTTAAAACTTTAGGAATGGAATATTTAATCATTTGTTATATATTAAAACTAGCAACCATCTACTTGGCAATTGAACTAAAGCAGCGCTTCCCAAACTGTGGGCCGCGACCCCCTTGGTTTTGTGGAGGGGGGCCGTGAAATAATGAAAACAAATTTAAAATGTTTTAAGACTAAGTCAATTTTTTTATCTTAAAAGAAACGTATTTAATTTTTTATTATTTATTATTTATTTTTTGTTATTTTTTATATTTTAATGGAAAAAATTCACACATTGGTGCGGCTTCACAAATTTTGCTTCCTGCGTATTTCGACGCGTAATGAATATTAGTAAATATATGCTAATTCATATAAGTTTCATTTCAAAGCAGAAATCAAAGAACTGCAGTTTCAAATATTTCACCTGATATTGGTGTAGCAGTATTGAAACACATCCATCACATTAAATTGTTATTAAACTTCTTTTAACTTTTTAATTCTTTCTTTATTACTAATTGTTTTACGTTTCATGTGCTTGTACTGCAAATGTACAATAACAATAAATCTATCTATATAAAATACGAGATAATGTGCCATGTCAAATGTGTATTTTCGATGCTAAAAATGTAATATTTGCATTTGATTTTTGCAATATTCGCTGTGTATGTTTTGTATTGAATATGTTATAAATACAATAAATATTATAATAATATACGTCTATATTCCGTAGCAGAATGAAAGTTAACTTGGTGAGATTTAGATGTAGTAAATAGTCTAAAATTACTGAGGCATCAAATCAGTATTATACTTCTCAGTATTATAATAATTATTCAGTAATAAAAATTATTACAATTAATTATTAGCGAATAATTGCAGACAATTATAAGTAAATTTATCTTTAATGAAAAAAAAAAACATTTTTGGCAGTATTATTATTATTGTTCCTCCCAGAAACTCCGGACAAAATTTTATTCTGAAAGAGCAGCATCTGCAGATTCTATAAATATATGCATGCAGCTTTAAAATATTTGTGATAATAGAATATTTATTGTTCATACTTCAATGTTCCAGAGAATATTTTGAAGGTGCATGCATATTTATGGAATCTGCAGATACTGCTCTTCCAGAAGGAAAAAGATAATTTGCCTATGCTTTGCCGTCTGACAATGACCCAAAGTGTTTTGACCAAACAAGTAGAGGAAAATCTGTATCTGCACAGCATCTTATTGCGGATAGCCAAAGCTACTACCAGTGATGAAAGTTCCAATTTTCGAATATTTCTCCCGTATTTTCACGTCTCCCAAAGCCAACTTGAAATTTCGCCTCATGCAAGTTCCGCCTTTTCTAATGCTCCCCTTGGGTTACCGTCTTTACCGTGTCGTGTTCCTACCTCGCGCGAGACATAAAATCCCCGGTTTCGAGAACGCTACAGGATGGAGGTTGTTGCTATGGAAACGGAACTAAACTGGCGAAAGGCTGTTGATCGACTGAGCTGCAGCCGAGGATTTCCTCGATGTAGATGCATTCCTGGATATATTGACCCAGTGACCTGCATTGCAAAGGCCGCTGCCGTAGCAAATAAAAAAAAGCGTAGATATTTGCAAAAGATAATGAGCGCACCTAACATTACACAAATTACACTATAACTAATAAATTAAAATATCTTACACTTTTTTTGCCCAATGGACACAGAAAATCGAAGCATGATGTAGTTAGTTTCCATGGGGATGCGGTTGGCGTAAAAGTTTCATAGGTCAAAAGGTTAGCAAAAGATTACTCGCAAGCTATTTGTCACTAATACCTAGAATACAAACTACAAAACACCCCTGTACTATTTGGAGAACGGTCTGCATCCTGAAAAATAGTTGCTGAGTTTTTACTTTTCTAAGGACATTGTCGTAAAACCTTTTTCTTAATCAGTCTTGCAAAAGAAACTAACTTTTTTTTATTTATTTTTCGAATGATGGAAATGCCTTTTTAAGTGGGAATTCTCACTGTGAAACAACAATCAAAATGTTCCGAGACATGATAGATATTTGTACACGCTTTTAGAATCAGTTCTTGAAATTATATCTAATTTCAGCATATGTTATTCTGCACATGTGGATATCATGTGTAATAAAATCGAAACAATGAATTTAAAAGATATTCATAAAATCTATTGCATCCATATACGGTTGGACTTTAGTGAACCGAAGAATGCCCTAACAGCAAACACCAGCGAATCTCATCTAGCGATCAAAGTAAAACAGGAATAAGAACTAATTATATGAAGAGTCAAAGGCTTCAATTCGGCGACATGAACTTATTTAAGTTAAGGGATATTACATCCCATATTGTTTCTTAGCCGAATAAGAAACTCAAAGAGCTTCATGCCGAATATAGAGACTATATAAAGTTCAGCGATTCCGTCTTGTAGCATTCCCTGTCTATAGAAGGGATGCAAGTTCTGTTCGCTACAAAGTTGGTATTAACTAGGTCTACCTCCTCACTGATGAGACCTCAATAAAGGTTGAAACCGGTCTGGGTAGTGACCTTCTCTCATAATGTAGAACAGTAATACAGCTCCTAGGAGCTAAGTTCACATCATGGGTAAATACCAAGAATAGTGATCGGATCTTGCTCCACCCTTTCTATGAGTTGCCTCAGTTTGCACTACCAAATGGGTCAGGTGCTGCACTATCCAGGTATTTGCTTACGCTTGGAATCGCCGAACTTCGGCATGAAACTTTTTGAGTTTCTTATTCGGCTAAGAAGCAATATGGGATGCAATATCTCTTAAACAGGAATAAGAATTTTTTCATAATATAGTCAAAGGAAATATTTTAGATATATACTGAGAAACATTTTATTATATCGATCCACTAATCTAGAAGGGCGGGGAGAAAGAACACTGCAAACTAAAAAAAAAAAAAAACTGGGTATTATTATTATTTCATAGTGACTAAAATCTCAGTAGAAGGGAAAAAATAACTGAAGTATTTGTCGTCGGCTGAAACTTCTTGGTTGACAGCCTACGCTACATTTCCCACGAAGTGTTGCTTTTGACAAATGGATATTAAGTAGGCAAAGAAAAGCCTGAAATGTTTACTGATGGCAGAAAGTGAAATATCAACGACTGCAAAGCAAGTAATGCTGTTCTTCGCCAGCTGTAATTCTCGGTACAAATCAAAGGCTTCTTTCGTAGAACATCCGTGCTATGCACGTATCAGCTGAATGGTTACAAGAAGCGCTACGTGGGTGAAATGTCAGTATTAGTAGACGATAGTGCCAAGAATTGGCTCATTAAAGAGACCGCGTTTTTTTTTTTTTTTATTTCCGTTAGCATCATTAGTAAAACTAGAATCTTTTTAACTGTACGCCATCTCATTTATTCCGATATCTCTGCGAACAGAAGCTTTTATAATATAAAGAACTTCGTATCTTAAAGGCACCTTTCTCATCTAATTCTTAAATAAGAAATGGCTTTACTTAGAGGTACTGTCTGGTAAAGAGAGCATCGCTTCTTTAAATGCTCAATGAGTTATTAGATGTTCCATAAAGGGATTCTTAGCGTTTACAATTATATAGACAGGGACATTTATGCGAAACAACTTACCAGAAGCCAAGGTATTAAGTAATGATTGTGACTGAATTTTTGGGTTTTAAAAAAATTAGCAAAAGTTTAGATTATAAAAAGTGCTTTTTTTTTTCATTTCGTGGAAAATAACTGAATAGATATGGAAAAAATCTATAGAACATCAGAAAAGCAAACTAACAAAAGAAGAAAAAAAAAGACAAAACATTAAAAATGAGATATGAAATAAAAATTATAAACAACTCCCATATTGACTTTCTTCTGTTATAGTTAATGTTCTTTTCTGATCTTATTTCCCTTTTAAGATCGCTTTTGTTTAATTATTCCCCAAAGTTTCGAGTTTGGAGACATTGTAGAGAACGTATTCGCCGATTCATCAAATCAACTATCTAGTCCGAGCGAAATCGATCTCCTGTGAACACCATGCCACCACCTTCCTAAGTTGGGTTTGATATGCATGTTTCTGTTTGTATAACTCGCTTATTCAAAGCCTTAATAATGAAGATAATGGGAAAATTATGTTAACTCAAACTTAAAAAATCATACACCACACAGCATATCAAGTAATGATAGAAATCCAACTAACTAGCAAAAGAAAAAAAAAGTAAAACTTTACCTCCTGACGTAACTTAAAACAACTTCAAATCGTTAACGAAAAATTGAAAGAGAATGATTCTGAGAATCAGTGAGTTTTGATGCTACTTCTCTATTTACAAACATTCTGCTTAAAGAAACATCAACTTTAATTAGAAAAACATTCTTTCGTTTTGCAATGTAGTGTATGGCATAACAATTTTACCTACAAACCAAGCGCAATGCATTTGGCTCTCCACTTCAAAAATTTCATGGAAATATTTGAAGGAAAAGCGCTAAGCCCCTGTCTACTAAAACTTTCCCTCCGGCTGTTTCGTGGAAAGTATATTCGTCGTATGGTCGCGATATATTTTTAGCGCACTTAAAGAACCAAAACCCTAGAATAATATTTACTTTACAAATTGAAAACAATTGTGTATCATTAATTATCAGACTTCTAGATGATTCTATTTTATATCTACAGACAACCCACATATGCTAAAATATATTGTGCCATACATGATAAACATAATAGAGAACTATTAGCAAAACCAGAACTATTTTCTCAAATGACATTATACTCCAAAAAATAATTAGAATACAATTTTAATAATTTCACTAGTAACAGTTACAATACTTAAAAATAGATAATTAAACCTTGCGCATAATAGAAAAAATTAATACAGAGCCATTAAATCACTCCGAAACTAAAGTCGAACCATATAAGAAGTGCTACCCAAAAGTTCGAGGAATTTGACATAAAATTTAAAAAAAATAAATAAATAAAAAACTTTCCCTCACTCCTATTTTCCACAGTCTCCTTCGAAGTGGTCTATTTGAGCGTGAATACAGCGATTCCAGTGTTTTTGTCCATGATATGTTGATTCCATGCATCTCTGGAAGCCCTGAAGTGCGTGTTGAGCATCTCCTTGACTCTGCCTGGATCTCCTCTCATTCATGTCAAAAGAACTCTTTCATCCGGAATTTCATCTTTGGGAACAGGAACAAGTCGCACGTGGCGAGATCAGGCGAAGAAGGAGGATGGGGAATGACTGACCTGTGTTTGGAAGCCAGGAACCTGGACACGTTGTCATGGTGGAGAATCCAGTCGTTGTTCTTCCACTCGTGGGGACAATTTCGTTGAATGCTCTCCCTTTGCCACTTCAAAACCTAACAGTAAAACTTGCCGTTGACCGGAGGAAAGAATTCCTTGTGGACAATTCCTTGGATGTAAAATAAAACGATCAATATTAACTTGACGCGCTTTTTTCAGCCGGGGTGATTTCGAATACTTCCCCTGTGACCATTCTTCCTTTGTCTCAGGCTGCTGCTGCAGCAGATTTTGAAGTTGAAGCAAAATCTGATGCGGATTCTTTGCTCTTTAAAATCTGCTATTTCGGTTGCAGAAGAAAAAATCGCTCGCACCACTAAAACACAACGTTACAAAAACATAACCTCTCAGTTTGCCGGCTGTTAGAATGCTGATTCAGAAAGGATACTGTTCGCCCGAAGACCGTACTATGATATATTGGTATTTGATTTTCCACATTCCTAATGTTGCATTTAACTCCAGCAACATATTCGATTATGATATTACATCGAAATAAACTCTATAATATTTTTGCTAATGACTTTTCGGTATTTTCATGTTAAATTTCACATCAAATTTGGGTTTCTTGGAGAAAAACTTTATTTGTAATTAAGTTTCTTTTCTTCTCCTGAATATGCAAGTAAGCACTTTATTTGCCAAGTTAAAAGACAAAAGCTTATATCGATTTGTTAAGTCAGCTTACAGCACTAAATAATAAATAATCTAAATGGATATTCAGATTATTTTGTAGGAGCAGAATAAAGCACTGCGTAAACAAAAAAAAAAAAAAAAAAAAAGACGCAGTGATGACGAGGATGACACAGTTCGGAAAGGTCACACAATGTAGCGCAAACTTTTTTTTTTTGCGTCGTTGTGGCTTGGACGATATCCCAAATGGCACACACATAAATTCTTGATTTGAAATTGGGACTCTCACTTAACACTAACGTTATAAACTAATCCTAATTTATGTATTCCGTTAATGATCATGATCCATTTAGATTAAATCCAGAGAGAAAGGGGGATAAAGCTGATTATTTCTGAAGGTTTTATCTCCTTTTAATATGCAATTGGGATTGTTATTATACAACGGATACAGAAAGAACTTCAGAAGTGCAAAATTAGCTATTAAAGTCAGCATTATCATTAAATAAAATCATAAAGACTAAAAATGAATTATTACTTCGAATGCTATGGGGAGGATGAATAGACTTTTTACGACTACTTTAACTTTAAAAAAATGCATTACACCGACTGGCCACTAAATTAGAAACTTTTATTTAATAACGTTTTGGATCTCCTTAGCTCGAATTACAGCGCATATGCGAATTGGCAGAGATGCCACAAGGTGTTGGATTGCATCCACGTCTAAAACATATGAGGCGTTCACCAGACATTTGACCGAGAGGACTTTGCTCTTTCTCTTTCTCTAAAATATCTCATTCTCAATGGAGTCTAGATCTGGGCTTTGTGGTGGCCAGGGAAGTCGCTATCATGCTCGTTGAACAATTCTTGCGCGATGGCCATTGTCGTCCATGAAACAACCGTCAACTCACATTTTTCTAATCAAAGGTCACTCTCATTTTGAAAACCCAAATTAATACGGATTTATATTTTGTAATATAAATCCCGTATTCAGCATGAAAAATTAGAAAACAGCTTTTTTGGGAATACGCACGTATCTTTAATTCAGCACCCTCCCCCTTCTCCCTTTTCTGAACAGGAATATTTTAACAAGGAAACTGTTAAACTTTTCTGGTCAACAGTTATGCCATCTGTCAGTTAATTTCTTTTATGAAAACCACGACTAACAAACTTTCTAGTTTTTTCAGGAATCAAATCTTGTGGAATTTTGCTGAAAGGAAACACATAAGGATAATTTGTTTTTTATGATTGAAAATGTGTTGTGGCTCTTATATATTAGTCAAAATGGTTTTTTTTTTTTGGAATTCTGGCCCACTAGCAACTATGGCTACAAGGGAAGAATATCTGTTAACTGAATTTGTTCTCCGGCTGGAATGTATTTTGCCGAAATAAACATCCGAGCTTAAAATCTCTCCACCACTGTATCAAACCGGCTAACTCAACTTCGGTTGAAGAGGCCTTTATAGAGTTTCTAGCATTCTTTATGACATTCGACCCCCCCCCCACATTTTACCAAACTGAAAGGTAAATTGTTGCATCGTATTCGTGAATGTGCAATGGAGGCGACAGAAAATGTTCTGGTAACCTGTCTTTAAGTTCCTGTAGATAAATCAGAATGCAAAATAGTGTTAAAAAGTAGCCATTCGCTATCTCAGATGGTGTTTTCACTTAAACAGAATGGGTGAAGAAAGGTTAGCCAAATGTTCTTTGCCAGGATGGCTGGATAAGACCTAGAGGAAGACCAAACTCCAGGTGGATTGAGGCAGTAAAAGTGCATTAAAGAATAAGGTCTGATAATGTTGGAGTCTTGACAGATAACAGATCAATTTGGAAGTAAATTGTCGATAGGAAGTTAGCGATGATGTAACTTTTTTCATGTAGTACTCATATCATATTATTCTGTACATCCCTCCCCTCCCCTTGAGGGGACATGTCAGGAATTCGATTATGATGATCTTGTCATAATTTGAAAGAATTATAATCCCTTGAACCTTGAGGATCCACACCACAAAGTTTCACGTTTTGTTAGCCGTATTAATTAAGATGGTTCGATCACTAGAATTCCTCTGTTGCGAAAAAAATACGATGATCTGTAATGACCATCGTATTTTTCAAATGTCAAAATCCAAATCCTGACGGATTATTCGTGGGTCACCGCTAAGTATGTATATGAACCTTCATGTAATCTAGTATATCTGCGGATTTTATTTTTGCTTTATTAAAATTGGACCTCCTTTATAGTTTTTTTTTATCATAGTTAGGCCATAGGTTTTCTTTGATCGCAAGGAAATGTTTCTGCGAGTTACAAGAAGCATATTTTGATAAAGCAGAAATTCATTAAGCACAAATCGGTAGCCAAAGAGGAGCGCCATTCTTTCAGGCTTCGTTTTGTAGAAAATGCAAGACTACTTATTAGATACTGCATTCAGAGCGGTGTAAATCCTAGAAGGTTCCAAATAAGTAGATAGTCTTGAAAATAAATAAATAATAATAATAAAAATGCTATATGAGCAACACATTTGTGGATTGTTGACCAATGGGAGGGCTTGTCATTTCCGACGGAACAAATTTCCTGATAATCCAATCCAAGTTGATCGCTTACGTTTCTCTGCTGCTTTAACTGTGAGCCCTGATAATAAAGTGGATTTTGAGAATTCACATACCTACTCGGAAGGAATTTGGAAAAGTGTTGTACTACAAATTTTGTATCTTGCCTGTTGGCCAAGCCAATTTTTAGTCTTTTAATACAATTTTCCCCCTCACTCCCAGGTTTGTTATGATCTGTGGGATATTTTGGTCGGGGAAGCTAGTTTTCATTTTCTCGTTGTACATCATAGAACATTTCAACGCACGAAGGTTGATTAAAAATGCCCAAAACGAATTTTTTGCAGTTTTTCTTTTTTTAAATACGTACAATTTGCTATGATTTGATCCCGTCTAGAGTGCGCTCTTTTTGACTGTATGTAGAGATGCTGGCTATCCTTCCATTGTTCATTGAATTGCTGGTAAACTTGTCTGCAGCTACTGTGTAGTCTTTAGTTGTATATCCACGAGTCTTGAAATATTTAGGGATGCGTTTCATTCCTTACGAATAGAAAGAAATTGCAGTGAGGACAAACTTGGTCAGTAAATATCAGTCACCCTTATGGATTTTGTGCTAGAATAGTTTCAACGTCAGAAAACATTCTAACTTTTTTGATACGGCTGAGCAGCAGAGAGTAGAAAGCAACTATATTTCAGAAACTAGAAAATAAATTCAAATGCTCGTGAGCCCTCGACACTAGTTTTATAAAACTGCGATAATAAATGAACATAGTTCGTTCATTGTATTCATTAGTTTTATTACTTTAATAAGGACTATCAGCAGACTGTTTTAAGGAAATACCACCATAAAGCACAGCATTTTTTTTTTCTTAATAAAATTATTTAGGGAACAGGAAACAAGTTGCTTCATAATTACGCAGAAAGACGGCCGTATTGCGTGTGTTGCCTCATTGTAGTTCTTATAGACGTTATTAAATTCTCAAGAAGTTTTCCTGAACTCGCTTCTTAAGACTGACATTCAGAAGAAGTGCGAGCAACTCTCGATGTTACAGATAGTGTGGTCTCCAGTCACGGAATTCCAAGTTTTAATGTAAAATGGTGAAAGATGCGATCTCCTTTTCCAGCTTGAAGTAGCTACAAACAGACTGAACACGCACTAAAGAGATCTCATCTGGTTACTTTGCGATGGCGCAATTTTAAACCATCTTTTTGCTCTATGATTGCAGTGGATTCTATTTTTTGAATTTAATTTCACCATTCCAGCGCCATCTTGTTCTAAATTCAAAGAAAGTATATTTAGTACTTTCTTTCTTAGCTTTGCAACGATACGTGTTCTAAACCAATATCCTTGGTGAGATTCCTCATAAATAATAAAAAGTAAATCAAGAAGCTTTACTAAGGCATGCAGACATCCACCTTGTTGAACACTGTTGACGTGCTTGAACTAGGTAACCATGGGAACTAGGTTAGCGATCAAACAACCATGAAAGAAAATCTAATTCAGTGTTGAATGTCACTCAAGGTCAACACGTCATTATACAGAAGACACAATGCTATCACTGGTGAGGAAAAATAGCACTAATACGACTAATGATTCAACACACGGCTTTCTCCATTTCGCATTAAGATTACAGCATCTGCATGCTGTAATCTTAATCGACTTTGATGATGATTCCATCTGTTTGTTAAAAAATCATATGAATGTTTTCCAAAATGTTGTTACTTCATCGCAGATATAATTGCAGGACTTCCTTATCATCAGGCTAGTACTGATCTGAAAGACAGATTATATTCTACAACTTTTCATTCGACTTTAAGATCCGTTTAACCTCTTTTCCCTGCATTCAATGTAAGACTTCATATCACTAACATACATTTTATCGCTTTTTTCGATGAGTGGTGCGTTAATAAACCGTTAATAATAATTAACCTTAAACCAATTTAATACATGTAAAGGAAATTAGAATTTATTTACGACTCATATATTTAGCTCACTGTAACATGAGTACCATTCATGAAGATAGCAAAAAAATTGATTACGAAATTCAAAATATTAACACAAGAATAAGTCATACTCTCACCGTCGCAGACGAGTGAGCAGGAGGAAACTGGTATAGTTGTGTAATTAAACAAAACTAAATAATAATAATAAATTTGTGGCGATTACTTCCCATAACTTGGAGATAGGCATGAAGTCTGTTCGGTAAGATTAGGACGGCAACGTAGTTTTTCACATGCTTCAAGGAATAGACGATCGAATTTAAATCTACCGAGCTGTTGAACAGTAGAAATACTATCCGCTTGGCCAACCAACGAAGTAATAATTCCAGTGAAATAATAATAAATGGCCTTATTAAGACTCGCATAAGGATGAGCAAAGAGAAAGTTCTCTTTTTCTATAATTTGTTCTTCCTGTACTGAAAACTATGGTCAAGTATACGCTATTAACAGAATATTCCTAGTATTGTTATAGTTCAGGAATTCGATGTTAATAAGAAGAATACAAGTAAGTATTTGATATTGTATAATATGTAAAGAAATTATTATAGTGAAGTTTCGACGCGCAAAAATCGCCTTTATTATTTTTTTTCCCCCAGTTCAAAGGAAACGAGTTTCACAGATCTATATTTTCCAGTCGCTGTTGCATTGCATCCTCTGGTTGAAAGTCTGGGGTGCATATATGCAATACAATTTAGAAATAAGGAGAAAAATGTGAAAGCTATTTCTTGACGTTCGACTATTTCCTTTGTGAAGTAACGTGACAATGAAACCTACATTGACTACTCTGTCACCTGATTGACGCACGCAAAGAACATTTGTTGTTGGCATGGAAACTTCATATCCATCAATCAAAAGCTCGTAATTTTTTATTTGTTATTTTGCAACTGTCTTCTTAAATAAAACATAATTAACATTGTCCGAATCCTACAGCGGTAACGAATGGAAATGCTCCCAAGATGGTAATAGACCGCTAGCAAGTGATTGTTACCTTGATGTCATAGCAACAGAATTACCCTTCCGTGAAAATCGGTCAAAATTTGAAATGTTTTTAAAAACATTATTTTTCGTGAAGCAATTTGCCTTTACTTTACAACGGGTGGTCAGCCATTCACAGAAAAAAAGTAGTTTAGCTTTTGCGTGGAACAAAGCTTAATTTAAATTTTCTTGACACACTGGATTTCCAGACGATGTCTCTGGAAATTTTTATTTATGAAGGATAAATATTACACCCTTATTTATTCAGCGATGTGTTCAGTCAGAACAGAAAGAGCATAAAACAGGGCTTGCATCCATTTCATATGATGGTATCAAATATATCCTTTCCTGATGTCCATATAAGAAATGAGTATTTGAAATTTAAGATCTTCAAGGACAGAGAGTCGCTTTTTTTATGTGTACACAAGGTTTTTTTTTATTCAACATGTGGTGCTGTATATCAAAACAGTTTGTGTTTCTCTGAAAAGCAAATAGCAAACAGAGCCAAAGCTGAGTAGTCAAACTAACTGAAAAAAGATAAGTATGTTTGCATATCCCTTGCGATAAGCTTGTTCCTTGCTATTAATTAGGTAACGGAAGCCTTCGTTTTGGTTTGTGCAAAGTCAAAATAATCCGAGCTTAATAAGCTTTATTAAGTAAATCTCTCTCTCTCTAGGAACTTATATATACATCGGCGGAATAAGTATTCGAACACTTTCTCTGTTTTAGCAGAAACTATACCGATGTGTTGTGGTATCACACGTGGCCTTTACCGCTATATAAGGCCAAAATAAATAACTTTGGAAAAAGATGTGTTATCACAGGATGCTATATCAATGGCCTATCCTTCCTTGGCACTGATAAAAGACCCTCATTCAAAAGATGAATGGTCTGCACACAACAGAATGAATTTTAGATGAACTGGAACATCTGTTACTGCAGACTAGTGCGTCCAATAATCGTGCATGAATTGGTTGTTATCTTGCAATATGAATGGTTCAAAATACTTGATTCACTATGATTCATAAACTGGTGGAAAATATGCTTGGAAGGGCGTTAAATATGATCAGAGCCAGTGGAAATATGGAGACCTACACGCTACTGTAGTATGCGTGTAGTTTGGCTTTATCTGATGTATAGTCCTGTTCCAATACCTATTTCCTCATCGTGTGTTTGTATACGCGCGCGGCAGACAGGCGATTGTTACCAAAAAGCAGAGTTCTTGATAGATGACACGCATTCTTCACGTGATGTCTATTCTTGACGCGGTTGCGAGAGAGAAGTGAAGCCTGTCGATAACAGAGTTCAGTTGGGAACCAAAATGTTTATCGACTGGTACGTTAGAAATGCTGATACCGATAATATAAGATACAGCACGCGAAGACCAAGGCAGCATTCGACTCTTTTTAATTAGTTAAACAATCCCACGTGAGCCACAGTAGAAAATTAAATTTATTCTAAAAATGTAGAATAAATTAGCCGTCGTGTTTAACTTAAGATTTTTCAACCGAAAGTAGGCCAACTGGTTTCATAGAGAATTGTTTTTAGTTTCGATTACTGGGATCTTTTCTCCGAAAAACTGATAAAATTAGCCGAAGAACACATGCTGTTGACAGTCGTAAAAGGAATTTTATAAAAAAGAAAGCACGGAATGCCACTTGAGCTGAAGCAGACTCTTTTCAGGTTGATTATAAAAAAGGCAAGATTAGCCTTGGAAGTGATGTTGGAACATGAAGGCATTTTGTGTTCCAAAATAACAAGTTACGAAACACGGTAATCAGCATGCGTGGATACTGAAAGAACATCCACGAACCATCAACATTGATGCTGAGGCCACGCTGGCTGACGAAGGAAACATGTTTTTCCCTGTGAAAAATCATAACTAAGAACAGGAACACTGGAAATATCAAAACATGCCGTACTGTCTTACTTATGATCCGTACTAGAGACTTTGCCCCTCCCCATATTAATATAATGTGATTTATGAACTGACCTGAAGGATGAACAGTTTTTATCATTTAACCAGAAAATGTATAACACTCACATAACGAGGAAGATATCGAGAACGCACAACGAGGCACGGGAAGATATTTATGTTAGCTTACTTTTTTTTTTAAGTGAAATTTGATATTCGTGGTCTTCAATTGGACAAATTTTATTCTTATATCGTTCATACCCTGTTGGTTTGAAGATCGCAAACTGACAAGTCACATAACTGGTGTTGCAATACAACCTAATTGTTGACAAGTATTATTAGTAATGTAGATATCCGTTTAGGTAACCTAAAATAACTTACATTTACTGAAGAAAGGAAGTGCCTAAATGAATCCTTGACATGGAAAAAGTGCTAGCCGTAGTGACTAGTGCATTGCCGATTTTAATGCCGACTAAATTTAGCATTTTCCAAAGGAGCAAACTAGTTTTAATCTGGATGAGTTTAGTAGTAACTAAAATGAAATAGTTTGCTTCGTTTTGAATTTGTGACTTATATCGGGATTCAGTTTTTCATGATATAATTCAGAAAAATCAATATTCCTGCAGGAAGATATAATAAAAAGAATGCAGCTATATATACAGCTTAGTGTAGAGCAGCTTGCAATTAATCATCAGTAGATTATAGCACGCAAAGAAGAAAGACTGAAGAGAGAAGTGATGTGTTTATCTAACACAATCCGTCGCCAGCTCTTAAATATCATTGTGCGAAGGTAACTCAGATGCTGCGTAAATATTCCTCGCTTTCTTTGCTAACTCGTGTAATCTTTCCTGTCTTCCCATGTCACATACCCCGGCGGTCGTTATTGATCAACGTACGTTACCCACAAGCGCGCGCATTGCATACTTCCTACTTTCGGAAATAGCACCGAGGTCAGAGAACGGTAGAGACCGGAATGAAGTTCACAGCGCAGCAAAAGGATTCTTTGCTTTCACGGACTCCGAAAACGGAAGCTCCTTGGCAGCTGCATAGTACACACACACACACGGTGGGAAATAATATCTGATGTTGTATTTGAGTTCGTCATTCTGTGGGTAATAACCCTTCGGAAAACGTTCGCGGATAACAATTTCTTGGATGCTGACAGTGAGATTCTTCAGGATGATTATGTCGGGCGAGTCTATTGTCACAAACTCTGGATCTTTAAACAATGACGTGGCAAAATTAAGTTGCGCGCAATCTAAACCAATGACTGGTACTGTCGGGATCATAGTTCCGAATCATCAACTCAAAATAAATAAATTTTATTGATGTTTATGTCGCTCAATCTATTCTTTTTCGGAAGAATTTTTATTATGTTGTTTTTACACGTTCTCCTTCATCTTATTTTCCACTCGATCGTAAAATGCATAAGTATCTTTTAAATTCGTTTTTTGTTAGTCCTTAGCGGTATTGGAACTCTGAAATTTGGGATCTTCACTAAACATTGTGGAGTGATCTCAATTTTTACTGAATTAGAATCATTTTTTGTGACATAATTTAAAACAGATAGAAAATTATCAACTGCAAACAGGAATAATTAACGTACATAATGAACAGGTATGGAAACAACCATAAAAAGGCGTTTCGCAGTAGTATTCTTTTACAATGACGTCATTCATAATCACAGCAGCTGAATTGTTTTCATCTTAGAGGTACTGTGACTAGTTTTGTTGTCCTTCCTTAAACATAATTTTGTTTACTTTCGGATCATTTTGTCATTAAAAAATGGGCCGACCAGAACCACAGTTTAAACGGCTCAACAAATTAAGTAAAGAAGCGAAGTATCAAATTTCATTAAAATCTTTTCAGCCAGAATTTTGTGAAGACCTCAAAATGACTCTTGAATTGTAATGATGATTAATATTGCGAAATGCACTTTTTTATTTTATTTTATTTGACCAAATGCCGTTTCTTTTTAATTTTCCCTCCCAGTCATCTGCATTGCTGATCTTTGTGTGCGCACCCTTTGAAGTGAGTTACAGTTTATTTATGGGGATTAAGCCTTGCATAGTAAAAAATATTATTCAATCCTGACATGTGATACTTTTAAATAAGTTTTTATATGAAATCATGCTATAAATATAATTTAATATAAATATAATTGTTTATCTGTTTTCAATCAAATTCATAATTTGTAATAAAGAAATTAAGAATACTACGAGGGAAGCGTTATCCGATTTCACCTTAACTTTGCTTTACCAGTAGGGGAACGCAAATAGTCATAATGTTGAACCCTGATGTAATCCAAATAACGACCTCTAATAATGGTTAAAATGTCACCAGAAGTGAAAATCTGATCGAGGTTGGATGGCTTTTAATAGGATGAAAGATATCTTTCAAGGTGAAGAAGAAAGGCTTTGACTATTACGTCTTAACTGTAATTACATGTCAGTGAAACCTGGAATTTAACTGAAGATATACTTCACAAAATGACAGTTACCCAGAGAACAGCGGAAATGAGTATATTCAGTATGACATGACTTAGAGACAGGATACCCTCCTATCTGTAAGATCAAAAACGGATGTACAAGAACATCCGTTTACATCATCAGTTACATTATGCATTCAAAATAGAGATGGAAGGGACTATTTGCAAGATATAACAACACAAGAATGGCCTAAATTATTGACAGCATGAAAAGCTATGGATGGTAGTAGGCAAAAGGGAAGACCAAGAAATTGACTGATCCATGTTGAAAAAAGATGAAGAGGGATTGAAATACTAAACTGATATTCAAAGAATTGGATGAAAACGAGATAAAAGTATGTATCAATCTTTTTAAAAAAAAAAAAATAATGTGTTAGAACAGCCTTTTTTTTGATCTTCAGAAACTTTTACGTTTGAACAAAATATACAAAAACATTAATATCGAAAAAAGCTCTCTTTATTTATTTATTTTTTTTTTTTCCCGGTACGAAAAATGATTTACCGTACACTAACTAAGAAACACATCTCGAGTCACTACGGCTGTGTTAGGAAAATGCTAAATCCACGTTTCGTTAATCACTCTAAAAATAAATAAATAAATAAATAAAAAAGTCGGTTTTTTTCTTGAAATACATTTTCCTCCATTCGCTACAATGAGAAAAACTTGTCATATTAGAACTGCTCAGCTTAAATTGCTAAGAACTGAAAGGCTTCCCACCTCTCATCGCATCAACTAAAGCATAAAAAAATCCGTTAATTCTGCTCGTTTTCTTTTATATGTTTTGAATATTTTTCAGAGGAAGGCAGTAAATGAAGAATGTTCGACGTTTCTAACGAGGATTTTGCTCTGTCAAACCTTCGTTAGCATCATTTGCATAATTTAATTAACTCCTTACATTTACTAATTTTCGGATCACTCCATCCCCTGCAGTACTTGAATCAATTACACTATCGTTTCCGCCATTATTTCCTAGAAACAGGTTGTTTTGCTCAGTCCTGCCCTATAATTCTCTTCCTCTCTTTATCCCCCCCCCCCTCCTATCCTTCGCTATCTTTAGCAGTGAATCGATATCCTTTGGTCCCAGAAACAGACAAATACCCATGCACTGTAATCGCTTTATCTGTCGTACGAAGCTCCTAATAATACTAATAGTAAAAATAATAGTAAGAATAAAACAAATTGCAAAAAAGCATCTTATCTTTCCATACGGGCAAAAGTCGGCGTTCCGGAGGTGGAAATTGCTGCAACATGAAAAGTAACAACACCAAGCCGGGAGTAGTAGTGACGGCGACGGCAAGCTGCAGCTGCACAAACGCATCACGTGCAGGGGTCTCTAAGGAAGGCAGCAGAAATGTCAGGCAAGTGCAAGACGTCCGGTCAATATCCTATCTCGGGAACAACGCCGTTATGGGAACGAATGGATAGGTGGCGGGAGATTGTGAAGACGTCTCGCAGGAAAGTAGGTCAGTAGCGACTGGTGTGACGAGCTCATGCTCGCGAGGAAAGGGGGATTAACGGAAAAATAAAGATTTTTCTACTAACGCTTCGACCGCTGCTTTTTATAGAAGATAAAAATAGAAACGAGGGGCCTTCGTGCAGTGAGGTGAAATGATGTTAACATCGCGATGCTAAAGTTTGGTGGATCGCCTTGTTGGGGTAGATATGCCCACCACCCCCTTCTACAAAAGTGGACAAAACGACGTGGAAGTGACTCTCTTTTCCTCTGTTTTAATTTCCGCTCTTCCTCGAGTTTGGGCTAGCGAAAGTGAGTGCTCTCATTCTTGTTTCCATGTCTGCGTGCAGTCATGTAGATGCCCCCCTTTCAGCCACACGGGAGGAGGTCAAAGCAGCATTCAAAGCGCGTGTCCATGGCATTAGTGACACAACAAATCGACACACTTTCGCTTATGTAGTGCAAGCACCGATGTAGTTTGAATTTTAGTTTTTTTTTTTCTCCCCTTAGGCGTGTTTATATCTTTCTCGCCGAATGTCGAACAAGTTATTCCTTGGCATACAAATCTTTAATAGCAATTTCAATATTATATAAGTTTTTTTGTTTTTTTTTTCCCCTATACAGACGCTCCTTTTAAAGGAAAAGATGCAGTGGATGATTCTTTCCATGAAAGGTTGGAAACATATAGCGGGTTACTGAAGAATTGGATAATCCGAAATCATTCATGCTCCAGGATGTTGTAGGATCGATTTTAAACCAATCATTAATGGTGTTGCTATGTTATCAAGGTTAATGGAACACGCTATCTGACTACTTGTGCATTCGATTATAGATCCACAAGAAGACGAAAGTCATAAAAATCTGTCTTGAAATAGTATTTTTTTTTTTTTTTAAAGAAGCGATAATATCAAAGAGAGCGGTTATTTTGAATATTATTTCGAAGGAATAATAACACGTTTTCAACTCAATAACAAGTAACGAATACAAAGAAAGTGATGAGTTAACTGTCAAGAATACTGATTTATTGCCTATCTTCAAAGAATGCAGTTAAAAACGTGTCATTTAAAGGGAGCAGTTTTTCCCATCCCATCCTCACCTCTGACTGATCGCTGTTTATTTTCAATAAATAAATTTGCTTGCTTATAAAAATAACTGCAATATATGTGCTACACTTTTCCTGGCAACTCGCATGGATCTGTAATTTTCAAATGACATTTATTATACGTGAAGAACTTCAATATATTATGGATCAACGAAGCCAACTTTATTTCTCTAAGGGGTCATTAACCCACAAAATTGTCACATTTGGACCAAATAAAACACTTTGTGCGACGCATAGGCCGTAAATCAAGAAAGGTAACGACAAACTATCACCGGAATGCTTTTCTGTGCCTCTTCAGTCTCTAAACAAGATTGCAGCAGTTGGTGGAATTTATTGTTAAACATTAACGAAAATGGAGAAGTATAGTTCAGAACTAGAAAAATTGATAAACATTATCAGCTTTTCTAATTACTAACATATTAAAATAATCTTTCACACATTTTCCATTCTTGTTAGAGGGCGTTGTCTCTGTCGATAACCAGACGATTCGAGAAGTTCGTTTAACGGGAATGTGTTTTGTGAATTTAATTGTTCAGTAAATGTTTTATAAGTTTATCTTACTTTGCAAATATGAATAATTTCCATATATAAAAAGAGAAGGAATGTAGTTTAGTACTAAAACGAAATTTGTTTAATTAACAGTTGGCGAAACACGATTTTTTAAATTTTATTTTTGTTAGAGAAAATTAAACCAATTTGCTTTACTTATGCTGATTATATTCCAATTATGGTTGGTTCCATTAAAATAACTTTACCGTTTAGTTTCATGTAATTGAAAATAATTTATTCGACTTTGAGATAGTTAGTATTATAACATCTGCAGATTGGCTTATTAATCTTTTTCGAAAATTGTTTGTTCTTTATTTTATTACGGAATAAAGTGCAATACACAGGTTATCTGAATTTGAGTAGTCCAGTTGAAAGATACGATAATTCGTTAACAGTAAATTCATAATCATTTGCAACTGATTGACAGAGCGATTATTCAAACATAACTTCAAATTACCCTTGCCATGTCGCCCTCCATATCACGGTAAAATTAAATCATTTTTACTTTCACAAATTGCCTTATTTTTGTTTATTAATGTTTTTCTTACATAATGCGCACATAAGTCCAAGGGATTTTACCACTAGTCATGAATTTTAGATTCATTGTTGCTTGGTTTCACCTTGGTAACCACACTAAGTATCGTTTTGCACTCCTCTCACCCAAACTCGATGGTTTTCAAAATTGCACGATACCACGCGACAGATACGTGAGATGAATATAACACAAGGCCACACGGTGACTGGCGCCAAGTCCAGAACATTTTATTTCGTTGCGGCCTGTCATAGAGCACGCATGATAACAGCTCAGTGCAGTCTGTGTGTTTAAATTTCTGGTCGTCGACCTTCATGGAAATTCAAATCGAGGATCTCCCCTCCTTTCACACATTCTAAGCATAAATCGATCATTCTGGGGAACAAAGGGTTCTCTTATGTGGAGAACGATGTCCGTGCGCCTGCAAGTAGACTTTCAACAGTTCAAATGAATGGTTTTGATATTCTAGCAATTTCTACCGTATCCACCCCATGCATTCTTTTCTTCCCTTCTCTATTTACTCCATCAAAGATTAAATGGCTTGTGAGGTGTAATTGTATGTATATGAAACTTACTGTCGTCTGAATTTTTTTTATTTATATTTTAATATACACGGAAATATATGCTTTGATCCAATACGCCTGAATATAAATTCAGCCTTATCTGAATGTGACCACAGCATAGTAAGTCCATCTTCTACTTCACTTGGCGTCGTATTTTAATAAGAGGAGCATAGCAGGGAACTACCCTCTCCCCCTGAGGGAGTAGTTCCCTCAGAAATCCTTGAAAATCCATCGCACCGAAAACGGTGCGTTGGATTTTCAAGTACCCCTCCCCCCTCGCGAGTGTCCTTGTGTGCACCCTCATGTGTATTCTGTGGTCGGTTTTCTTGGTGGTGAGGAAACCGGAGTTCCCGGAGAAAAACCTCACGTCCACGGCCTAAGACCGACTAACTTAGTACGGAGTGTTACAGGCCGAGAAAATCTCCTTAATGCCTTGGGTGGATCCGAACACGGGTCTTCTCACTCCGTAAGCAAGCACGCTACTCACTTGCTACCGTGGACCGCACGATCGTTTGGCTCTAATTCAGTTATACGCTTTGCGTGGTTGCCGTTCGTTGTGCAGCCGAATTTTTAAAATAAAATTATCGTAGTGTAAAGGATCGATGCTATTAGCGACTACGAAACGTTTTACCGTTTTATTTTCTTTATGGATGTGATTTTTTTTTTTGAATTCCTTGTGTTCACTATTTAACCATATATTAAGAGAAAGCACGCGGTCGAAGTCATGTTATCATCAAATAGATATGAAGAGAGCTTTTTTTTTAATAATCCGATTAGTTTGTAAGGTATATTTTCGGAGGAAAAAATCTCTTTCGAATAGGCTAAAAACATATAATATCCCGGATGGTGCGTTTTACTAATACCGGAATGCGGTTCCTTTCTGGATATGATCTGAAAGCAGCAATCTGCAAAATATTACGATTCTTATGCATTTAACAGGACTAATCATTATCAAAAAATGTTGCGTGTTTTATTTTATTTTCATCTTTCTTTTTAGCAGTCCGTGTTTTGAACCATATAATAGAATGGGAGTGGCCATTACTTTATATAATTTTAGTTTAGTTTTATTCATTCCTTTTAATTGTTTCAGGGATTTTTTGAAATTTCTTCATCCATATCTTTTAGATATGGTATTACGCAGCCTAAATAATTGCACTGTGTCGTTATTTTATTTTCTAACATGATCCCCACCTCGAAATGCGGTGAAATTTTTAAATTGCATTGTTAACTTCATACACGATAGCAGGTGTTCTGGTTAACTGGATAATACCTTGTTTTCCATATTTGAATAATCAGATCAATATATCTGATAATTTCAATCTCTTTGTTAATTTATTAAATAACTGCATTTTGTATAGTTTTTTTGTGTGTATTTTATCAAAAGATTTCTCGTCTTTTTTTTTTTTTACAAAATAATGTGTTTTAACACGTGTCTATACATGATCTTTTAGTCAGGATTTTGCTGTAAATTTTGTAATCTGTATTTAATAAACTTATTCTTCAGTAAATTCTACAATCATCTCTGACACTTTCTTAAATAACAGATTTAACCAGTCTGATGGAATTTCTCCGCCATATTTATTTATGCAATCTACTCCGGTTGATTTTGTATTAACCATTGCTTCTATATAAGTACTGATTTCTTCATTATTGTTTTTTTGTTATTAAATTTAAGTCATATAAATTCTTATAATGTTCTGTCGATTGTTTCTCTTGTATTATATTGCTTTGTACTGTATCTTTTTCTTCATTGTTTCATTTCTTAATATTTTGTAGGCTCTCTGTAGGTCCTGGCTTCTATTCTATTTTACTATCTCTTCCAAGAATCTTGGTATGGTTTTAGCTATTTATTCTGTATGTTTTTGAAGGAGTGATTGTACGTTTCATTTTTCTTTGAAAGTACTTCAGGATTAAAGTTTTCCATTCTTCTATATCTTCACTGATTTAGGCAATCTGTTAATCGTGATAGAATGCTATATCATATGCCTTTTAATTGTAATAGATATACTTGTTCTATTTCCTTTCTCCATTTTGCTAGTATTTTTATTTTAGAGACTATTAAGTAATGATCTGTAATTATGTACGTATGGAGCTAGTTTCTCCAAAGACATTTGATGATTTCCAACTCTGG
Organism: Typopeltis vanoorti; assembly: GCF_054136105.1. NCBI lineage: Eukaryota > Metazoa > Arthropoda > Arachnida > Uropygi > Thelyphonidae > Typopeltis > Typopeltis vanoorti. The sequence goes on from NC_143569.1 coordinate 15,034,374, forward strand.
CATTAAGATCTTCTGATATTAATATATATAGCTAGTTTTTATTACATTTATTTATAGTTCCTCACCAAATCGTTCGGAATCCTCTTTCCTACCTGTTTTATTTTTCTTCAGGGACATATATTCCTATGATATTTAAATACTTTTAGTTGTTTACTATTTCTAATTCCTTTGTTGATAGGCTTCGTACATTCCACGACTTCTCTCCTCAATCTCGGTTGGTGGGTAGCATGGGTTGTTGATAATGGTCTTCCAGTCTCGAGTGTCTTATCATGTTATTTCTCCTTTTTCTTTAATACTTCATTTCTAAATCTTTCTGTCCATGCGATATTCAGCATTCGGCGCCAACACATGTTGAATGTTAGCAGTCTTCATTTCTCGCTCGCTTTTTTTTTTTTTTGTAGAGTCCATGTCTCTGATCCGTAGAGGGCTACAGATCAGAGAAAGCTTTTAATAAAGTGCTTCTTTGTACTCAACGGCATACTCTTTGATGTTAATAGTGTTCTTTTCTTGTTGAATGCCCCTTTTGCTTGTGCTATTCTTGCTCTCACATCTCTCAGCTGATGTTCTTAGGCTTCCTAGGTAGGCATATTCTTTAACTTGCGATAACCTTTTCCCATCTATTGTGACATTCATGATTTGCTCTCTATCTCTGGTACATTTCATTACTTTTCAGCATCTTTCGTTTAGAAGTTTATTCATCCAAGTGGTTCTTGTAGCTCTTTCAGCTATGTCGTCAGCAAATCGCACTGTACTATAAAGCCTGCCATTGGTTTTTTTTTTAATTCCTTTTCTCTTCGATGTAGACATTAAAAATTAATGGTGACCCACACCATTGCCTCATTTTAGCTTCTTTCCCTATGACTGGTTTGGTTTTTATAGATTGCAATGACAGAAGACTAAATCATCTTCAATTTTTAGGACTTTGATCGGAATAATTTCAATGTTCCGTAGCGCCCTTCGATTGGAAAAGGCCTAAGTTCGATTCTCGTCATGACGGGAGTAATCTTTATATGGACTTTTTCAGTCGTAGGTGAGTTATCCGATCTCATACGGAGGTAGCAGGGTTTTTTCATCCCGCATACATTCAAATTGGCGCTTCAGAACACACGCAATTTACAGGCAAAAAATATTAGCTGTGGTGGTGGCCAGTAGATGGTGCTGATGTTGATAGTAGAGGTTCGGTTAGTGGTGGAGACCCTGAGTTATACAATAGGTGTCCTCCTGCGATGAGTCTTCGGACTCCTTGAAGGTGTCACGAATAATAATGTTGGCAAAAGCTTTCTCTCTATCAATGAATGCTATGGGTGTGTTATTTCTGTGATCAGTCGTACAGTTAGTATAGCTTCGCTTGTTCGTCTATTCCTTCTGAAGCCAAATTGGTCATCGGGTAAGTGTTCTATTTTTCTTTCAATAGATAATTCTAGTTAGAATTTTAAGACTGTGGGGTAATAGACTTAACATGCTTGTGCTTTTTTTTTTGGAATTACTAACAATATTTTTCTCCAGCTGTGTACATTGGACTGATCATTTTGCTTCATCGCCTAGTGCTTTAAACTGTTTCATCTCTTTAACAGCCTTATCAAATTCTCACTTTAAGAGAAGTGGCTGTTTCTCATCTCTATAAACTTCTTCAATTAGCACGTTTCCATCCTCGCTATCTTTATCTTTTCTCTGAATTGTTTTGTATATATCGTTATATGCACTTAGGCGTTACCTCTACTTATGTTTATATTGATTGCCTTGTATGTCTGTTCAATCCATTTTTATTTTGCTTTCTTAGCTTCTCTGTTTACCATGTTTCTACCCTTCTTGATGTTATTAGTAATATCTCTCCAGTGATCGATGGCCTATACACTAGTGGCCAAAATTGTGAAAACCTTTTGGAAAAAATGTATTTTTGAAGTTTGATGGCTTATAACACCACTTTGTTTTTGGTGTAATACCATACAATTATATATCAGTGGAAAGATAATTTAATGAAGAATGTAATGCAACAAAGTTTGTTCAATTACCTGTATTCTATGAAAAGGTATAGCCAAATAACCAGAAAAAAAGAAGCACAAATTGCTTAGGTTGATATGAAGTAGCTTTCCTTCATTTGAATGAAGTCACAGTAGGATTCATCTATTGATGTCATGTTTTGGAGCTGAGAGGAGGACATTTGTCAGTGTGTTATGCGATTGCTATCAAGTTGGTCGGTTTTTTTTTGTGTGTGTTCTTTCATTTAGTGAGCTTAAATAAAATATAATAAAATTAAAAAAGAAGCGCAAAGAGTTGACTGGTCACCCAGAAAGCGATGTAAAATAGTACTATTAGGTGAACGAGGCTACAGTTATGAAGAAATTGGTGGAAACTTAACCAAAGGTGGCATTTCTAAATTTTTGAAGAGGTATAAGGAAACTCAGTCACTACAAAACCAGACTGGTAAAGGAAGGAAAAGATGCACAACAGCAAGTGATGATAGAAGAATTGAGACTGTGCCTACGTGACAGAAGAAAATCATTTAGATGTATAAGATGAAATGGCGCAATACAGTGTGAAGTTGAGTGCAAGGACTGTTCGGTGCAGACTGCAGGAATTTGGTCTAAATGCTAGAATTCCACGAAAAAAGCCATTTTTCTCTCTCAAACAAAGGTTGAAAAGATTAAAGTGGTCTAAAAACCCATGAGAACTGGACAGCGTTATTTGGAGTGATGAGACCAAAATCTCCCTGTTTGGTAGTGATGGCATAAAATACGTAAGGAGAAGAATTGCATCCTGATTGAATTACACCTACCATGAAACACCCACTTAATGATCTGGGGTTGTATGACATCAAAAGGTGTAGGCAGAATTGAGTGATTAATGGGAATATAAATGCCCCAAAATACAAAAATAAATGAAATACTTGAGCCCAAACTGAAGCCTTCCGCACGTGATCTTTTCCAAGATAAGGAAGCCTTTATATTTAAACAGGATTCAGCTCCATGTCATGTTGCTGCTGTGTGCAAAACGTGGTTTCAGGATAATCATATTCCACTGCTGGAATGGCCCGGAAATAGCCCAGACCTTAACCCAATCGAAAATCTATGGAGCCGACTAAAGAAACAATTCAATCTTGGTTTCACTCCATGGGAAGGAGTTGTAAGACAGTAATTAACGCTAAAGATTACCCAATTAAGTATTAACGCACAGTGTGTTTCACATTTCTTCTTTATAACTGCTGTTCTAATAAAAAATCCTTTATAAAAGTTATTGCATTAAATTATCTTTCCTTTGATATATAATTTTATGGTATTACTCAAAAAAAAAAAAAGTGGTGTTATGAGCCATCAAACCTCAGAAATGCACTGTTTCCACAACTTTGGCCACTAGTGTATATTGTATTGTGTTTTTTTTTCCAACGTGTTCTTCTGCAACTTTATTTCAGTTATATTCCATTTTTGCATGATTTCTTCACTTATATATAAATAGCTGGGATATGGTCAGTGTTCCATATTTTCACCTGGTTACGATATATATGTATATTTCTTCCGGATGATTACGTAATCTAATCGATATCGTTCCGTGTTGCAATCCATGTGTATCTTCTTTTTGGCTGTTGAAATGGTGTGTTTGCTATTTTTAGCTTGTGACGTTTACCGAATTCGACGAGTCTTTCTCCTGTGCTATTTCGTTGATCTATCCAAGTCTGCCAATAATCTTCTCCTTCTCCAAAAACTGCATTCCAATGTTTCCTCACCGCGGTATATCTTGTTGTTGGCATCTATAAGGGCTAGGTCTTTTGGTTCTGCTTGCATCTCAATAAGGATTATTCTTTCACAGTATATCCCTAAATGGATTTTATGTCTAATTTCTTATTTACCAAAAAATCCAACACTTGCTATGTCGTTTTGGTGAATCTGAGTAGATCATCCTGTAATCTCTACTGTCTGGCCAAACTGTCTCATTTCAATCTTTAAATTTTCTAGCTGAAAGTTAATGAATGGCAAAAGAGGTGATTGGGAACAACGTATTTGAATGCTTTCAAGTGTATCCGATTATCACAAAGGAAGTGTAAGATACACACATGATCTATGAAGCAATTTCCACATTGCTTCGTACATCTGACGTTCCAAGTACTTAGTTTGCAGGTTGACGGCCCGAGTGACCCTGCGATGATTTCCTCTCCTGTCAGGGACAGCCCTCCAATTCTCAGGAGAGCTGGTTTCCCTTACTTGGTAATCGTTTTAGTTTAGTCTTGAGAAAATAAGGTGGTGGGTTTCCACCCAACTTCGCAGTGATGTAGCCATTCAAGACTTCCATTGTCCATGCCTGCATTTGTCTGGTCTTGAGCCTCAATCCAGTACTGGTAGCATGGACTCGCCATGATTTAGTGCTGCCCTAGGGTTTTTATGAGGTTTGAAGTTGAGCAGAGCTGCCGAGTCTGTTCTGCCACCACGTGGCTACTTAAAATATCCGACATTCCTAATCGTTTACCGTTCCGATGAATTTTCCAATTCAAGCGTCCGAGTTGTAGAAATCTTACTCAACCCCCCCCCCCCAACCTGGACGACCAGGGTCTGTTTCTTAGTCTGGCCCCTACCACATCTTTTGGGGTCATTGGTGCGCGCAAGCCTCCTTGCGGTGTCAAGGTGGAGACATATTTTAATGTTTAATTTAAAATTGGGAGTGTTCGAACTCCGATCATTGTGTGCATACCCCCCCCGACCTGTTTGTTTGAATAACGGAAATATATAATGTTTCAGCAGCCGACTTATATTTTTGTATTTGCATGTAAATAACTTGCCAATGAGTTATTTCGGTGCTGTGAGAAGTCAATTGTAGCGTATTGTATTTCTATTCAGCATGGTGGATAAAGTATGCTTGGCATGCACACTTTATAGATATCTTATACTTCTTTTGTGATAATCGGATACTCTTGAAAGCATTCAAATACGTTGTTCCCAATTACCTCTTTTGTTATTCATTAACTTTTTTTTTTGTTGTCAACTGAATAAACTCTTGCTCAATATCAAAGAGATTTTTTTTTGTTAGAGCAAAAAATCAGAATACTCATTCATACATTGAAATGCAAGAAACGAATGGTCACTTCACGTCAGATAACATCTGCATAATTCTGAACGTGAATTACTCTTTCAAGCATGGCAACTCGTATAGCTTCAAGGAAGAATAATGAATAAACGTGTGTGCAGTCCATTCCATGTTTTGCAGCAACCACTCAGGTGTATTCCCATCTTATTATATTATAACAGATTTTTCAGGCAAATGATTTTATTGTACTTCAACGCAATATTTTCAGTTCAGGATAGTTTGACGGCAGTTAGTCTGAATTACAAAAAAAACCTCCAAATAAATATATTACTTTTACAAATGTTCTGTTGCCTGAGGCTCTCCCCACCCCGGTCTTACCCGAGGACTGCAAAACTATTTTTTGGCTTCACAATGCTAACGTGCTGTACAGTTTACTTTTTCCGGTATATGATGCTCATGAAAGAACCGTGAGGTTTTTTCATGAGCAGCATATCTTATTACTAAACTTGTGCCACAGCATGCTAATTAGTGTTCATGTTCTCTCTCTTTGCATTTAAAAAAAATGCATCAACTGAATCTGTTAAATTTCCTTAATCTATCTCCATTTATTTATATAAAACTCAGCTCATTATCCCTCCTCCATATTTTAAATTAATTAGTACGTATTCAACACCCATCCCCCCTGCCTCTCTGTGAACGAAACCTGATTAGTTTAGCATAGCAGGGAACTGCCCTCAGAAATCCTTGAAAATCCAACGCATTTTCAAGTTAACCCCCCCGCCCCCGTGAGTGTCCTTGTCTGCACCCTCATGTGTATTCTGTGGTCGGTTTTCTTGGTGGTGAGGAAACCGGAGTTCCCGGAGGAAAACCTGACGTCCACGGCCTAAGACCGACTAACTTAGTACGGAGTGTTACAGGCAGAGAAAATCTTCTTATGGCCTTCGGTGGATCCGAACACGGGTCCTCTCACTCGCTACCGCACGATCGTTTGGCTCTAATTCAGTTATATACGCTTTGCCTTTCACTGTGTGCAGTTTTCTTTTTATTCTTAATCAGCGATAGCCACACTTTTTCCAATTTTATCATCTTTTATGAATTCGGGATGGTCACTACTTAAACACATTGACCTGATGTAGTGATTTCAGCTGCGGAATAACTGAGTTAAACTCAGTTTTGCATTATTTAGACTTTCAATTTTTTTTTTTTGAATTTCAGATGAGGAAAAAAAAGTTGCCAGTCGGTTGTTTCGCGCACCGCTTCCAAAATAATGCCGTCGACATGTATCGCCTGTGCAATAAAATAAAATACTTACGTTTACATCGCATAATCGGAACATATTCAGTAATGTTTCTTTCCTTTATAATACAAAGGAAAGTCAAAAAGAAATAACAAAATATAAAATAGCTTATATGAGTTGATGGATTCTGTTAACAAAATATATAATGCAACTGCAGTGCACTCAAAAGGAAAGATATAGCTCTTCCATCTGTGCCATTCGTTTCACGCGCTTGAATGACTTCGTTACATATATAAAGTTATATTTTTTTTGACTTTTTAATTATAAAAATGAATTATATATTAATTTTCGTGTAATCAGAATGGAAACCAATAAAGTTGATGCCACTGTTTTCCACAGAGAAAAATTAATTAGTTTTTTTTTTTTTGTTCTCTCTCTCTCTCTTTGTTTGTTCGTTCTCATATTCTCTTCCAGGAATCAATCATGCAATGGGTGTCTCCGAAAACGGTTCTCTGTCGAGGTCATCAACCTGACGCTAAACATTCTGAGCGGGTATATATATCCCGGATGAAGTAATCCTCACCAGCGCGTGAACCACCTGCATGGATTATATAATCGTTATGCAGATTGATGTAGAATACTATATGGAGTTAGTAAATGAACTTCGGCTTTTAGTGCTGGTGTGCCTCCACCCCCCCCCTTTTGCACGCGATTCCCTAAACACTCTCTTAAAATACAAGCAGGTTCATTCTCAGAGATCAAATAAAAGGACATTTCCTGTAATAGTCCAATTTCTTTTTGCTGTGAACTCATGAACAGATATCCACCATTTAGATAAGCCTGCAGTTCACAAAGAAAATGTCTCATAATAAAGATCGCTCTTGTAGTAGTAATAATATATATAAGATGAGAGATCTCCACGCCGTCAGGGACTCCACATACTAACTATCACATCTGTTCTTGAATTCATTCACACTATTTGAACATCGAATGGCAATACATTCCAATCGCGAAAAATTAGCGTTTATCTCCTTCGACGGATGCCCTCCACAAATTAAACTCAATCTTCTGGTATCCTGTAGAAGTTTGTAAGTCGCAATCATATCACCCCCCCCCCCTCTTTATCCTGTTTGTTAATGTGTGCAGTCTACAAATTCTCAATCTGTCTTCATAATCACTATTTTACAATCCTGATATCATTTTAACACTCTTCACTACGGAAACCAGACATGCGCACAATAGTCCAAGTGAGGCCTTATTAAAAGATAAAATGACTTCCTTACCTTTACATGTCAAGGTTGCTTCAGCATTGCAATTATCCTCTGAGTTGTATTTGCGAACTTCAACTTGCTATCTACTAACACTCATCAGTTTCTTCTAGCATAATCGCACCAATATAATATAATATGACACAAAATAAATTTTGTTTTGCAGTTGCTAACATTGAACTGATAGACATTTTCACATACCCACAATTCCAGCCTATTGAAATCATTCTGAAAATCAACCACATTCCTGATTACTCTACCTACCTCATCAGCAAATAGCTGTATGTCGTCTGTTAAATCCTTCCCAATGTCATTAATATACAGATTAAATAATAATGGACCAAGGATCGATCCTTACGGTACACCAATGGTTACCTTCAATCTTTTTGATATGTTCGTCAGCTATCCATGCCAATAGTCCAATCTCATATTCTCCAATTTATGCAACCGTCTTCCATGCTATATTCTGCAAAAGCCTTAGCAAAATGTAAAAATAGCATGATGTATCCATTCCCCTTGTATAACTATCAAAAAATGTGAGCACTTTGCTCAAACATGACATTCCCTTAGTAAACCGATGCTATTCATTGCAAAGTGCAGATTCTCTGTCAACCCATTTCTGTATGCGAGCCCTGACCAATTTTTCAAAAAATTGATCACTACTCTAGAGATACTGAGAGGTCGAAATTTGTCCACATCAGTCTTCGCATCACTCACGTGCAATAAGATTATCACACCTTTTCACTTTCGTGGAATCTTGCAGAGCTAAAGAGCATGGAAAGCTAAATCTTGGTATTTTCGTACCAAGATTTAGCTTTCCGTACAAATCTTCAGGTCTGCTCTTTATAATTTTCCTAGCTGAATCACACGATATTCCTTCCACATCTTTTCCTTACGAATCTCTTTATTAAAATAAGATTACACATTATTTATTCTTCGAACTCTAGGGACATATTCCGATATTGCATCATTTGTGTATTTTTTAAACGCTTTCCATTCATCAACAGTGTCGCAGTACTCCTCAGTTGGTCATAATTTTCTGCTTTGTTGTTCAGCATGTAATATTCATAAACTTTTAAATAATATAATAAAACCTAAAGATGTTTTCCTCTTCGCTGTAATATGTAGTTTTCAAGAAAGTCTGAGGATGGACAACAGCTAATCATGAACATAATCGATACTTGGAGATAAAGGATCTTTTGGTTGATGCTCCGGCAATTACAAATCATTAAGTTCTGCATAAACGATTTAAATTCAGCTTTTAGCCTTGTTTTCGGTATATAAAGAGTAAAAATTTCACGATCTCTTTGTACGTCTCTCTCTCGCTGGAATTATTCTAATTTCTTTGAAACATACGTTAGTTCTTATCATTGCTAGTCAGGAAAGAACTAACTTCGATCTCATTATTATCTCCATTCGTTATGTTGCAGTACAGAGAACATATGCCAAATGTTCGCAGCAGCATCCATTTTCGCGTGCTTCTACTCTATCTGTCAAGAGATTGAAAGATTTAGATTACATTTTATTGGTCGAGGTGCTTTCCTCCTGAAATGATGTTACTGTGTGTAACCTACCGATACAAGATATTGATTTTATGAAGCGATCAAGTAAGATACAGCACGATATCGCTTGAGATTAAGAAAGAAAAAAAAAAACAAGCTTCCATATATACTGTTTATTGTCAGCCAAGTTCACAAATAAAATAGCTGGGAAAGGTTTAACTTAGTTTGTGAAATTATATAAATGAAAGTTTTTTATAGTAAAAGCAAAATATGCAGTATTGAAATATAAATTATTCTTTAAAATGACTTCCAAATGAATTTGTAATTGTTAAAGTTTTAATTTTGCGGCGATATTTAGTTTTTAGAATTTCTAAATTATTTATGGGATTTGAAAAGGTTTAAAGTATACATAAAGGCAACTATTTTTCATAAAATATTGTAAACTACTTCATATAATTAGGCGAGTGTTTATCGTTCAAATCCCGCCGCGACCTGGATGCATGTGGGAGATGAATTTAAATTTAGAGGACTTTAAGGTTCATTCTGTTAAATCAATTTATTTACTATTTAATTCAGGTCATATTTTTACGCAGCTTTACGATATGCAATAAAGAGCTCAATATTGTTTATTAACCCGGTTATCGCTGGGAAAAATTTGCACCGAATATTTACTCCTTAATATTGCAGGATGCTGTAGTAATCAAAAACAATAAGAAACTAGGCTGAAATCTCCTTAAGCAACCAGTGTTTTATTCCTATTCATGAAGAAGAAATTGCTTTGTTGACATTAGCAGAATTGATAAGATGATAGGAGAAAATAGTATGGGGGAGGGGGGGAATAATAATCAGAAGTTTATTCTCAGCTGCTTCATAGAAAACTTTCACGTTTTCTTCTTAACGCAGCATTCATTGTAGCCTTACAGTGCTTCCTGGCCAATGAACTTGGAAAGTTGCCACTTACTGCAGCTGTTTGAGTTGATTTATTTAAAATATAAAACCGTTTATACATGCATTGACTTCCGAAGTATACGATTTTTAAAAGAAACGACAAATTTCACTTTAATCAGTAAATGGCGTTATCGTGAAGCTTCGGAAATTTAATTTTTTTTTGACCGTGCTAAAAAAAAAAAAAACGTGGAATACAGACATTTACCGTGATTACTCAAGAGTTTAGCGAACGCGCTATATTTGTCAGCTCTTCCATAATCCAACAAGAACCGCAAGATCAAGGACTTCTCTTATCTTACGAGATAAACCAAATGTTGCGTCACAGTGGTGCTCAGAACTTCGAAATTGTTACGATTCCAACAATGCAAAGTCATCGTCCGGAAAAATGACTGGTGATCCTTTCCCATTGCAAAATTTCTCCACCTTTAAAAAACAAGGGGGGGGGGGGGGAATTGTGACATTTACTTGAGGAGAAAGTAATCACACAAGGGATATACTGTTTTCTTAATATATATATATACACACACACACACAGTAGAAACCCCATTTTTACACTTTCCAGGGGACTGATGGAAAAAAGTGTAAATAGCAGGAAATGTAAAAAACGATTTTCTTCTAGTATGTTACTCTACATACTAGATTACAAAATAAATGAATTTACAATTACTTACGTTTATCTATTTTAAAAAATCTTTAATTGTTGATTGTTTTTGCTTTTTCTGCGCATTCATAAGTTCCACCTGCCTCTCCACAGTGTATAAGGCATTAAATGCCCCATCGTCTCCTGATGCACTTGCAATATATCGCCTCAAAACAGCTTCCATTGCTTCTTTACTAATAGGGACCGTAGGTTCTTGATCACAGTCTTCTTCACCAAGGTGGTTGGAAAGGATGTCTTCTAAACTTGGTATCATTGATCACATCAATGGTACCAAGTGTAGAAGTACCTCCATCACATACCAGTTGTTGGGCTCTGATGTCTTCTTCCTCCTGCTTTCCGGAAACAGTTGGATATGGTTTCAGTAGTAACATGCAACCACGCTTTGGCCATACAATGCATGGCACCAAGGAATGATATGGTGATTTGATTTGGGTCCATACTGTTATGCATAAACACAGCTTTTTCAACATTTCCATTTAAATGCATAGATGATGCCCAGATCTAATGGCTGAAGCTCACTTGTACAATTAGGGGGAAAGAACACTGATCTCATGTTTCTGAGCTGCAGATCTTCAAGACATTTGTCTAGCAGCAGGTATTTTGCGGTGATTTTCCCCCATATTAGCATCCAGAACATGCATGGTGGATGTGAAGTTGCTGCTGGTCATCCATGCTGTGATGTTGGCATCATACTTAGTAGGCAGATTTCTTACGTTCTTTCACACTTCTACGAAGGTGTTACTTGGTAGAAGTGCGAATATGATTTCACGATTCCAATACCGCACTGTGAATGTGAAATCGCATCACAACACGTTACGGGTGCCACGAGCTACTGCTATGAAAACTTAACGGTATCAATTCGTACGGTGATCGAAAAATCACGGTATCGCTCATCGCGACTGCTGGAAGCATGCAAGTCACCGTAATGGCGGAAACGAAATTAGCCGAAAGCAATGCCATCGGGGAACAGAAATCGATTCGAAAATCAGTGTTGCCACCCGAGAAAAAACCATCCACATCAAGTTGTTAATGGTGGGAAAACAATCAATTATCGTAAGAATAGGCCTTAAGACGGGACCAACGGAAAATGACAGGAACGTAAAAAATGTGTATATATACACACATACAATAAAACCTCGTTTTTACGTTCCTGTCATAAGGCCTATTCTTACGATGTATTGTTTTCCCACCATTAACTTGATGTGGAAGTTTTTTCTCGGATGGCAACACTGATTTTCGAATCGGTTTCTGTTCCCAGATGACGTTGCTTTCGGCTAGTTTCGTTACCGCTATATATATTCATACTAGGGGACTCCGCCCCCTGGCGCCCAACCCCCGAGTTTCGGACTGGTAGGCCGGTTCTCCTTGAATTCTGATTATTCGACACTCAGGATAGACCCTGAGATTCAAAACGTTTCAAATGACTTGACAAATAACGTTACGTAAAAAGGCTTATGAATCAAGACTTCACTGTAAATATGATACACGTATTTCTGTACTCAGATATATACCGTAAGTATATATATATATTAAAAAAAATATTCTAGCATTACAGAATATTATTTTGCCAAGACCCCGCTGGGTAGGGATCTCTTCGCATAACATTTTTCAATGTCCTTCCTGATGCGTTTCTAACTTCTTTATGTAATCTCATCTATTCTTCAGTCACTGTATCCCTTACTTCTCCACTCTCCTCCTCTTTTCCATGTGTAATGCACCTTGGCTGCCTTCTGTTACTGATTCCTCACTATTTTCAACTTTTTTGATCTTTCTGCTCTGTACCCCTGGGAGATCATCCTCACTTCTAATCAAACGGGTAGTAATTCTCTTTACGGTATCGGAGTTTTCCTTAATTTGTTCTACAGATCACCAGCTACTAAGATATGTTCACACACCTCTTACCAGTCGGTGTGTGGCATTTTCAACTTTGCAGTGCCAGAATGTAATCAATCTGATGATTTGGTCCATCGATATCCAGGTATAGCTAAATCATAGGTGATGCCAGAAGCTTGTATAACTGCTCTGCACAAATATCAGCGTCTTTCTCCCTTTGCGTTGACAGGAAGTCTAAAGTAACCTAAAAGTATCCTGCTGTTTATCGGCTTATATTCAAGCAATGACCATACTGATTCTTCCTCACTGCATCGAATTCCCACCTTGAAGAAAGTAACTACTACACTGTCCTGATCCGAAATCTCTTTCCACCCCACGTAGTTCATGTAATTTCCAGGATTCTGTATATATTCTATCTCTCTCTGCAACCAGCAATCAAGAGAACTCTTAGAGGGAGGTTCTTAGACATTCCGTATATGCCTTTGTAAAATTTACTTCTCTAAGTTTCTATCCTATATCCACAGTAACATTGAATTGTACTGTGGAGTAGCCAAAATCTTCAACTTCCTTGTTCTTACATGTTTAGGCATCGAATCATTTGCTATTTCCTTTCCTTCAACCGATGACTTAATTTTGCCGCTACAGATATATTCTAACAAAGCAGCCATTCAGTACTATGATTCTCCTAATTTGGTGACTAAATCTTATCGCCTCGCCTTTTAAACACATCAACAGCCCTTTCCGATGACAAAGGTTTATTTGTAAAATAGCAGCTACGTGACTGATTCAGAATTTAATATAGTTTATATCAGCCAGTCTCAAAATGCTCACACCAGATTAGCAATCTCAGACATTCCATGCCGATATTGAATTCCCTTTTTGATCTACTTTGATCCAAATTTCGTTGCCACACTTCTGTAGTTTTCGGCCTTTACCGCTCTCCTATTTCCCACAACAAATCTGACCTCTTTGAATATTTATTTCTGCATTCTAATAGCGAAAACGGCGGTACCACTGCATTTAAAATCGAGGGCTGCAACTCCCAGCTATTCAAGAAACTCATCCCCCCCCCCCCAATACTATTGTGTTATGGATTTTGTGCGATCTCTTGTGTGAGGAGAAGTAAAAAACAAAATTACTTAATCAGGAAGCGTCACTTGTTGCGTTGTTAGTTCCATTCTTATCAGATCACAGAATCTTAATTGCTATATCTACCACTTCGTTCATTGCGTTTACCAGAGTTAATCCGCACATGCAACATTCTCTTGTCGTTGCTTGAAAGAAATCAAGAGATACCTAATATCTCGAACGTGTCATTAAGTACGAGGAATTTTATAATATATTAGGTGTTACTCATTAAGTTATTTCTGCACAGAGCTGAAGCCTCTAACAGCGAGTTCTGGAAAAAGTTCTGTCATTATTCTTGGCTGTTGGAAGAGAATGCTTCAGCGGAAAATGTAGGCATTTTCAACTAGCCTCGTAAGCGATACTCGCACACGGTTTTAACTATTTTTAAACAGTCACCAACCAAAAATTGTTACAAGTGCTTACTTAAAAAATAAAAAGTAATTCTAGTCCCAATATGATATGGAGTCTATAGAAAAGGAAGATTGATTGCCAGCCGTCTCTTGAAAAATCTATTTCAGGTGCATTTCGTAAAATGTGTAAATGCCTGTTAGGTTCATTAGTCCGTCCTTCTTGGCCAACTCTGGCTGAGCGGATCAGTTTTATAATGTTTGGAATAATCTTCACTGTTTCAATCGAACTATTTTGAAAGTGCACCGCAAATCGAAGTTATACGATGCAATCAAATTAAAAAAAAAAAAATGCGATTAAGAAACTCTTGTATGTCTATTAAGTTCAAATCGGATCGATTTGATTGATATAGCTGTGGTTGGTGGTCGTTTTGAAATTGCAGTCGAGGCTATAAAAGAACAGTGAGCCTGTGTAAATTGCTATGTTCTTATGGCCAGTTTGTAGGATGAAAAGTTTTTTAAAATAAAAGGTTTCTGCATATAATTTTCTGTGGAAAATGATTCCAATTGAGATTTGTAATTCCGCACTTGTAGACAGAATTGAATTAAATTTAGTATCCAATATATCTATAGAGGTAATAAAGTTTTGTAGAACAGAAATCTGACTATCTACTATAACATAATTATGTCTGGTACACATACGGGGGAGGGGGCTGAAAGGTTCTGATAAACACCTAGAACAAAAATGATATTAAAGCAACTGATATAACCACAAGAAAAAACATATCTTAAAACCAACCTTTCATTCTCACGCTTCATCAAATCGTAATAATTTGTTCTTTTAGGATATATAAGAAGACATAAAAGTAATTCATTTTTGTTCTGGGTGTTCATGAGAACTTTACAACCCCTCTTCGTATAAGCCAAAAAAAATGATTAACGAAACACGCATTCTGAATAAAGTAAATTTGTCACAAACATCGGAATAGTTCTCGAGGCCAAAAAAAAAAGTATCAACAATCAAAAATCATTTCGGGTTCGAAAAATTTCCATGGAAGTTTTATCACGTGATTCTGAATGCCATTTCATGTTAATTAAATTAATGAAAAAAATCACGTCTGAAGCAAACATAGCTGGTTGCCGAAAGTTTCTTCTCTTCAAACAGATTGTGAGATAGAAATCTTGAGGACGTTTGGGAATTTCATCGCTCGATGCAAAACTACCATCCAGGTCATTAAAAGGCTGAAAAATTCTGTGTTTCGTCTGGGAATGCACTATAGGTTACTAGCCTTTCGTTTTTCTGATCGGTGACGTTATCATACCCTCTCTCCCTAAATTGCGATGACAATGATAAAATAGCGTCATTACGTTCAGAAAAGAGTCTAATAGACCATTTGGAAAAACGGAAAACTTCGTCGCTTTTTTAATTAAAAAAAAAAACCCACGACAGACATATTTCTCTCGAAAGTATTAAAATTATAATATTACTAGATTAACGAGTGCTGTATACGGCGACACTTCAAATAACACATTCTGCACCTCAAACTGCTGAAGCACGTTATTTTTTGCATTTATATTTTTGTTTAAAACAGAAATTTCGTATTGGATATTCCGAAGAGCTTATCTTCGTTAGCCATAGCACATAGTGACCACTGGTGGTCAAGTCCTACTTGTTATCACATGGTAATGACGTGAAAGTGGTTTTGCAAGCTTCAATAGGGAACTGTTAATTATGCTTTTACTGGGAACAATAATAATCTTTATTAAAAACAGCTTATTCTAATAAATCAATGTTAAAACTTTTGATGACTTCCTCCCAATTATATAGCGAACAAAAGTTCATTGTTAGCTCCTGTGGATACTTAAAAATCGAATTTAAAGGATGCACAGCAACAATGGAAAGTTTTCTATTACTCAAATAGCACTTTGGTTAGTCAAATGTTTATTAAATTTAGTAGCATTTCAATTTCGGTTAAGTATTTCAGTTATTCGATATGACAAAATATAAGGAAACCTGTATTGTTGAAACTGTTTAAGTCTTTGTTACCATGACAACCATTGAAACGACTGCGAAGAAAATTGTCAGCAATACACCTTTAAATGTCTACACCCTACTTTTACTCTACCGTGCTTTATTAAAATACATTTCATTGATATCGAAATTTGATTGTAGTGTAACTGATACTATTATTAATTGACTTGCCATAACGAGCGAATTAGACTAGTTTGCTCTTCAGAAGTGGATCTTTTGATAACAAGAACTGTTATCAATATAATGAAGTTGGCCTTCAAAAATCAATTTATGAATTACATTAAAACAAGCCAACTCTACAATTTAAGATTTCGCAAAAAAAAAAAAAAAAAAAAAAAAAATTATGGCATTTGAAGATTGTCATCGTATTAATCAAAAACAGCCACAGGAGAAAAAAAAAATGATATAGATAGGCAAATAAATGTGTCAAAGGGAAACACTGAAAAAAAAAAAAGACAAGAAACCTAACCTAAATTTTATAAAGTAATGGCTACTCTAGCATATGTTTCAGAAATAAAATACGGACTCAGGTGAAATACAGGCAGCAGAAATGAGATTTTTAAAAACAATCCAGGGATGCACAAATTTCCCTGAACAGGGAAATGCCAAATCCTCTGAAAGTCGCCATTTTCAGAACAATGGTGATTATTCACAAATGTCATCTTTAGAAGAAATTTTGCTGTTTGTCTTGTCCAGAATTAATGAAAGGCATCTAAGGCCACGAGGAAAGTGCATTGTACTTTCCTCGTAATTTTACAACTGTCGTAACCTTCAAGTTACGACTAAAAATATTCCTCGTATCCTTTGAAATTCAAAACAAGGTTCTCAACCCAAAGATACTTTTTTTCCCCTTCCATATGAGGCACTGCGGCATCCTTGAAAGTAGTTACCTTTCTTTGGCTTCATGAAAAGATGTAAAAGAAGCATGAACTGACAATATCAGTAAATTGCTACTTAGCTCACCAGTACTTATTTTGCTTGTCATCACTTTGTTGCTTGCAATTTTATATAAAATAACTGCACTTCTCTAGTTTGTCCAAATGGTTAGTGTGGGGGACTTCTTTATATACAATATAAATGCACTTTATGCAAGTTTCTCTGTAACCCCCCCCACCCCCTCCCATATTTGTTTCTACCCAGGAGTTTTTTCTAAAGTAATCGGCTGGCCAATTATTTCCTTTTGGCAACCACCATAATTCATCGCTTCACTGCAAAATAAACGAATGGTCCTTTTAATTTGTTCAAATTCATACAGTACGTAGTCATTGAAACCTCAGTACGTTTCCCGGGGAGCTGAAAACGGATTGCGAATCGCACAAAAAGAGCCGGCCTCCAGCTTCGTAGAAGATCGATATACATACACGGACAAGTCAGCAGACGTGGCAATAACCTTTAAGCATCAGCTGCAGCAAGGCCAGGTAACCACTTTTATGTACTTGCGGCATGTGGGTAGACTTCCCCGCAGAACTCAGTATTCCACAGTAAAGCATGGTTTACAGGGACAATAAAAATATGCAATATAAATGCACTTTATCTGGCATTTTTTCCACTTTTTATTTATGGAAACGAATATACGTCAATGCAGACGTAAATGTTATTGCATTCTCGCAAAAGGCGCACTCGACTATTAAATGATTGTATAATTCATTAAAATGATTACAATTTTAGTAAAAAGTTGCAAGTTTTTGTTCCAAGTAGAAATGATATATTTGACAAGCACCTTTCACCAAATTCAATGTGCAAAATGCTGAAAATTACACACCATGACAACCCGATCTGGCTTGTACTGCTTCGCCCTTTAAATTATGAATCCGCGAACAAATAAAATGTTTCTTACCTTTAGCAATGTGTCTCTCTGAATGTGTGGGAGCTGTCGCTCTGAGCAAACTTCCTCCGCCATACCCAACGTTGAAACGGAGGAGATGCGGGAATCCGGATCCAGATGCAAACTTGAACTTGTGCACAGATCGAATCACACGGCAACCATTAAATAAACGGCTGCGCCCCACGGGCAATTTTTTTTTCTTAATAAAAAAGATTTACTCCGACGTCATTGTAACCCTGCCAAGGGCAGCAACTAGCAGCGATCTCAGAAGCACGCTCTCACTCACCCAAGTACCTTGCTTAGTATAAAACAACCGCTCACTGCTCGGAGGAATGTTTACGTCTGTCGGGCGTCCATCGACCAATCACGTGGAGAGAGAGCAGGTGGATTTCTGTCTAGGACCAACAGGTGGCAGTGCTAACTGCAGAATAAAAGTAACCGTCTCATCGAGTAAAAAACAATGTATCGTAATAATAGAGGTTTCTTTTGATATATCTTCACGGAATACACACGCACACAAAGGCTTGTTGCGATTACACAGTATGATTTAATAAAAACAGTAAAGAGAAAATTAGCGTTTAACGAGCAGAATAACAGAATTATGGGTTCGGAAAAGTGCCATCTTCCCTACACAAGTCCTTAGCATAAAATCTCCCATGAATTAAACGTATGCTACACATTATATTGGCCTTCCATGGATAGACTTAAGACCATCAAATGTGGCTATGGCATTAACTTTCTTATCTGATACTTGTTCTAAGTTGACTATTTTAATTTCTTGAAATGGCTGCAAGGGTTGGTTTAATATGTTTAAAGCAGCTACTATTTTTAACTGTTAATTTTTATCACAGGCAATATGTTTCTCTTTTCAGTTAATAGGCATTGAGTCTCTCTCTCTACAAAAGCGGCCATTTCACATAATCCATTTGGTCTTCTAATAGTCTTTCTCTACTCTGTCGTTTAGTAGACTAATTCCTCTGTTGTTCACTCTCTCAGCAATAACAAATCTACAGGAATAGACAAAACCCCTGCCGAGTTACTAAAATGCAGGAAAGAAACTAGAAGACAATATATAAGTTGATTTTAATCAAATGGAAGAAACAGAAAATGCCAAAAAGAATGGACAAAGGGCCTCAATCTGCCCGATGTGCAAGAAGAATGATAAAACGCTTAGTGGAAATTATAGAGGTATTTCTCTGTTTTATATTATTAGAATGTAACACCTCCAGGGAGTCCAAAGACTCTTCGAGGGAGAGTGTGCCAACAGCATCGAACGATTGTCCTCTTCCAACTTGCTTACCTTTTTTTTCCCGTGTGCCATTAGTAGCAGAAGCTCTACCAATTGATATATACAGCATACAAAATATTTACTTCTATTTTGAAGAGCAGTAACCCCATTTATGGAGAAGATAACTGGTGTCTACTAAGGATGTTTCGGGGCAAAGGCAAATCACAATTGATTAGATTAGAAAACTGGGAATTTGATATAGATATTTATCAGATTTTTGCTGATTTTCAACAAGCATATGATAGTATTAGCAGAGGTAAATTATATGAGATTATGATACGCTTTAGAATAGCAGATGTTAGTAAGGCTTACAAGGTTAACAATGGAAAATTCGGAAGCAGGGATTAAAATATAAAATGATTTAACAGACCCCTTTCCAATTAATACAGAGTAATTGTTAACTTAGCATTGGAATAATACTACCAGATTGTCGCTAATAGATACTAAAGAAACTAATAAACAAATCAATCTAGAATGTGGAATATGAAGATGATATTAACATCATTTCAACAACCAAGTAGAAAGCAGAAGAAACGGATTTGGAACTAGAAAAATCAGTACAGGATATAGGACTCAAATTGATCAACAAAAAACCATGCAGAATCAGTTTAACTGATACAACAGAGAAATTAAAATATTTTTCAAGAGTGTGTCTATACAGACGGTTGTTTACATACAAAATTTAAAGTCAACTATGATTAGTACCACAAGATCTTGCTAACAGTGAAGTTGCTTTCTTGCCTTAGAGAAAGCCACTTTAGAATCTTTTTTTTTTTTTTTTTGTCAGTGAACTAAATACACACTCCAACTTGGGTGCTTTATTCTAGAAATTGTCACCAACATTCCTGAATGGCAGCATTTATGTTGCTGTGGCAAAACTGTAACTAACACTTAAACAGCACATTCACAAATCCTTTCAACAGTGATGTGACCATCTAATATGACACATTTTTAAACTGGTAATATGCAAAGCGGCAGAAAATACTTCAAGTAAAATGCAAAAACAATGCTCATCTAGTACGTGAGATGTTACATGTTCTGAAACATCAGATTTTAATATGATAATTAAACGAAGTAATTATTTATAAACTTGCAATAATTTTAATGTTTATCAATATTACTTCTAAAATTCAGTGTAATGCGAGACAGGAATGAATTTAATCTATTGGTCTGATTCCAACAGGAAACAATATTACTTTATTTGATGTCACATTAAGCAAGGACAATAGTAAAGTCTCGTATATTACAAAACATCGTTTCTTTCTTTTTTTTTTGGGAGGAGGGGAGTTAACTCAAATGGTGGGTAAAAGGTGATCAGCAAACTTTTGGGGTATAGAAGTTTAGCTGCTATTTTCTCTTAAGTATTTTGCACATATGGAACAGGCCACATGGACATCTTGTGAAAGAGAACTACAGTTAAGGATTCTAATAAATTATGGGGGGGGGCTTTAAAATGGAGCTTATTTTATACATATATATATATATATTGCAAATAGAGCACTGAAGACGACCATGTAGTTGTCTGAGAAAAGAAAACAGTTAATGAAATCAATTGCTAGGAAGAATAATAGCCCAAGTTTGCAGGAGCAAACAATCCAGCTCTAATGTGCTATCAGATTCTGTTCTGTCTTGTTCATTGTTTTTATAGCTATGATGGTGATACTCCTGGCTTTATCATCTAGACTAGATCCAAATCACATTATCACTGCAGAGATTTTTACCATGGTAATGATAAAAGGTTCCTGTTAGGTTACTAACTTAAAGCATGTTTACAGGTGAAATTTGACAACGACATAAAAGTGGAGAATGTCATGATTAAATTTAGTGGGGATACTCAGACGATTTTTATGTTGTTTCTTAATGGAAATAAAGACACACCATGGAATAATATATAATTTATTTAATTATCACATTGATATTCTGCCTTGGTCAAAGGTTCACAGACAAACAAGAATCCACCATTCCTCACTAGAGCCAACGATAGGCATATCTAAGGTAATCTTCAAAGCTACGCTCTCTTTCAGGCAGCCACATATATATACAGGGTGTTCGGGATAAATTTGACAGTTTCGTAAGGAAAAAGAAAATCTTCTTTGTATCTATTAAATTTAATGAATTGACAAAAAAACATTACAGGCAGAGTTAATTACAATACTATCAACAAGATTTACTCAAAATAACCACCATTAGCATCGATCACAGCTTCAATTCTGCTTCGGAACCTCGAACAAGCTGATGCTACAGTCTCCCTGGGAAGGGCCGCAAAAACTGTTTTAATTTTATCCATTAACTGGGCTTTTGTATTACTGGAAGTGCGATTGGTGTCTTTTTCAACTGCGCCCCATACAAAATAATCCATGGGGTTAAGGTCTGGGGAGTTTGGAGGCCAAACATTTGGACTGGTGAAGTCGTAGAAATTTTCAGACAACCATTTTTGACTTTTCCCAGAGGTGTGGCAAGGGGCCGAATCCTGCTGCCATACATACGGCCTACCATTGGCTACCCTTGTTATCCAGGGCTTGACTACAGTTAGCAACTCCACGAACAAAGCCCGAATTCCAATGCCAGGGTTCTTCAACACCTGTTCCTGCAGATTTGCGAGGAATTCTGCTGTACGAACGCAATCAGATCGTCTGCTAGGGATCTTTCTTCTTGCTACATCCTCGTAGTCACCATTGCAAGTCTCTAGTTCATGCCTGATTGTTTTTACTGTATTCAGGGAGCATTGGGCAGCAGTCGTAATATCCTTATTTTGATGGCGGGCACGAATCATCATGATACAAGTTATTCTCTTCCATGATTCAGGTGGGTTCCAGCTATCCATCCTTTCTGACATCTTGTATATGAATGAAGAAGGGTCCAAACTTTTAAATGAAGAGAAGTGTGTGTTAATACATGTAACTTACGGGAAAATATAATTAATTATAAATATGTCAAATTTATCCCGAACACCCTGTATATATATATATATATATATATATATATATATATATATATATTTTGTTTTTTAAAAGCTAGGAAAATACAAGGCTGTGGCTATATTCAAAAAACATTCCTTGCATGTAGTGAAGAAAAATCTTCTCTAATATCCAGATGCAGCTTTAAATTCAGAAGTCTTTCTGAATGTGCTATAACATTCCTCAAACCTAAGCAAACCTGAACATGGCTGTCTGAAACATCCAAGTTTCAGAGATGTGGAAAAGCTGTTCAAAATGATATGGGTATATGGCGTAAATGGGACATTATATTAAGCAATACTTAGTCTATATTTGAGTTCTAAGTAGGCAGTTAGAATTGAAGGAGTACAGGAAGACAGGTTCATCTTAAGGGGTGCACATTATCTCTGCTATTGTTCATCATCTATAGGGATCACCTAATGAAGGAAAGTGGCAACCAGATATCAAAATTGAAATTGTTAATCTCAGCTCCCTGCTTTATGCAGTTGATATTATACTCCTAAATAAATTTAGCACATGTCTACAGGATTCCCTGACTAAACTGAATAACTGCAGTAATAAATTTGGTATGGAAATCAGCAATAACAAGACAAAGAAAATGAAAATAGGCAGAAACATCAAACATTAACTGCATCCTGAATGAAGAAACCTATAGAACAAGTAAAACACATTTCAACTATTTAGGCACATTTTTTAGTGAAGATGGCAAATTAAATATGGAAATAGATACAAAATTAGCAAGCCTGGTATTGTAGAAAGTCAACTGAATAAATTTATATGGAATAAGAGAGAATTTAGTTCTTGGCATCTTTGATTTATAGTTTTCAAACCAATTTTAACTTGTGCATCCGAGAGCTGGAAAACACTTGATCAAAGCCTGGAGACCATGGATGCAAGAGTTCTGAGAAAGATTAGGAGAGTGAACAGATGGCATCAATGGCAATATCAGATTAAAAGTGAGAATATTAGGAAAGACTTGACATTGTTAGCAGAGTTAATCTCAAGCCAGTATGGGAGAGGGAAGGTCAGCAAAACAAGTATTCTTTTCTAGGATGACAGGAAAACCAAGATCTAGGTGGACTGATATATACAGTTAAAAGTGTTTTAGAAGACAGAAATAGATTGATACATAATAGATTACTTTCAAGGAACACTGTTAATAGGAAGTTAATAATGAAAAAATTTTTCACACATGAAAAAGTTTCATTACTGACATATACGTTTAAGGGGGTGTACTATCATAATATTCTGTACACTCCTTAAGAGTATATATCAGGAATTTCATGATAATCAAATAAAAAAATATGAAGTGCATGTTTATTTCCATTAAACAATAATATGAATGAGAGACTGAGATGGGACATTGCCAGGCAGAAATGTTATAGTACCACAATTAAAATATACTGAATTATGTAAGTTGTATTATAAGAAGTAGACATACAAAAAAACTCAATTTCTTATAATTTTTATTTACAGGAAGTCATAAAATGTCAAAGACAAAAGGAAACCATATTATTCAGTACTGCCAATAAACGAAAAAAGGAAGTTTTGATCTTTATAACTTACACAAAAAAATAAAATAACATGGATTCTCATTAAGAACAAGCACAGAATACAAATTATTTTTTTAAAAACACATTATGACATATCACTGAAAGTAAGATTTTCATGAACTCTACAGTTTTTATATTTCATATTTACATTTCTAAAGTGAAATCAATTTCACTGTTTCATTTCAGATTCATAAGTTCTGTAATATATTAAGTAGTTGTGTAGGATACAACGAGCACTCCACAAATCACATTCAATTACCACCTCTTTTTCACATATTCTTACCAATACAAACAATATTTCGGAAATTATATATTTTTTTTCTTTATTTTTTATTTACAATGTGGCAAATTTATAAATTTATGACCAGGAAATATAACTGCAATTATAAGTAAAAGGAATGATCAAAACTTTGAAAACAGAATTAGAAAGTTTTATGTTACCTGTCTTAAATGGAGAATGTCCCCCACCTTCCCACATGAAGGACATTTTGTAATTTAAAATAAAAATACATCGAAGATAGATTTAAAAAATCTTCTACATAGCTGGGCACTGCCAAATATGATAGAAATATCAATTTAAAGTAACATTTTAACTACACATCAAAAATAAGGCCAACAAAACAAAGTTTTCACTGGAAAGAAAACATTAAATAATGAGGTCTAATATTTGAATTCAAATAAACCAACTTGTGTGTCATAAATGATAAACTATAATGAAATATCTTCTCTGTTATGAGTAAAAGTTTATTTCTGTCAGTAACTAGTAGTTGAAAATGGAACAACAAGTGGTGCATGCTCAGAAGTATCAAGGAGCATGAAAATATCTATGAATAACAATTGATATTTGAACAAAATGATTGGAAATTTTTCTTTGCAAATTAATTTTCAGAAATAAAGCACTTTAAGTTAGCTAATCATATAGAAAAAAGTTTAGCATTATGAGGCTGAAACTCATTCACTGAAATTCCTTGCAGGGCCACTTATAAACATTCATGTCCCAAGTGCGAGTAACATTTTCTTGAAGGTCACATTCATTAATATACATGGGCTTAGGATAGTTAACTTGATTTAAGAAAAATGTAAGGAACAGTTGTCGCATTCTTAACCAACATTAAATCAAATGGGAGAACTAATGTAAACAGGCAACACAAATGGAATGTTTAGAGCAATGGTGATATCATTTATCAAGGGGAGAGAAATGTGGAAAATATATTCAACACCCTGAATACACAGCAAATAAATTATTACACTTTTATTTTAACATCTCAGTAACAATAAAAATTTCAGTTTAATAACTCAAAACATAATCTGAAAATTTTCTGTTGCAATTTGATTATCACATTCTAAAGAATGAACTTCAAGAGGGGGCAAATTTACAGGCTGTTAAAGAAACACTCTGCTTTCAAAGCTATATATCATGATGTATGAATATTGAAATGGAAGATCATTAGTCAAACACAGGCCACATTGTAACATAACAGCCTTCTCAGTGAAATTAAAGCAACACGATACCTTGATGTTTATGTAACTAATGCAAACTTCCATTTCCACTAAATGATCTCTTGATGTACTTCATAATACTTAGAGTAATGCCAAGTATTTCCAAATAACATACCAATGAATCTTATCCCTCTGTAAGAGGTCAACAGAAAACAAAACACTACCAACAAACACCTGTTCAAGTAGCAAACTCAGAATTTTAAATTATTCTAGAAAGTTTTGCAAGAACATGGTCCACTCTCATAGTAGTGAACTCGAGGGACTGAAGGAAAGTCATTATAGCAGAAGGTTTTCTAAAGGGAATTTTCTTTAGGATGATGCTATTCAAGTAGTGTTTTTATAGTGAGGAAGCTTGCTATAATGATAATTGACTGGTGAATTAAAATGGAAAAACTAGCACAAGAAATAAAACATTTAATATACTGAAGTTTTTTTCATTCTTTTTTGTGGAGAAAAATATTTCGCATGAAAATGTGATCTTATTTTTATTATTTTTGTCAAAATATTTACAGTGAATAAAAATAACCTATGTATATTTCATATCCCAATTTGGTGAGAAAACAATTTCTGTATATTGGGACTATTTAAATTAAAAAACTATTAAAATTATCTTAATAGAAAGTCAGTAACTAGGATCATATACTGCCATTCCATGATCCACAAGCAGACGATCAATAAAAATATCTTTTCCTGGTGTTGTTGTATCGATAAGTGATAGCACTAATTCTTGACACCCTAACTCAGCTAATGGTCCTGGTCGTTTTTCTTTAATGAAAGAGACAAATTGTTTTTCTAAGACTAACTCTTTAAACCTGAGACATTCAATTGGCGTCCAATCTCCATATGCAGGCTTTATCCCTATAACAAAAAAATTGACATAAACTAAAGCTATTCTGATATTAGGAAGAAGGAAAGCTGAAGTGAACTTCACATTCACTAAATCATTATGTCTGAAACAATGGTTTATACATTAAAATAATGTGGAATAGAGATCCTCTTCAGATACATGCCATACTGGAAACACTATACAGGTATCCCTTGCTTATCGTGGAATTTGATTAATACAACAAAATTAATTGTGACAATCCCTTTATATACGCAGCAAGAGTTTTAATTAAAGAATCTTTCTTTAAATTTACCATGCAAAAACATGCAAGCTGAGAGAAAGAAAGTCATGAGCATGATGATGTCATTCCATCCATTAAGCATTAAGAGTGGGTGTATTATAAGCTCCAGTTGTTCTGCTATATTTACAAATGTTCTTTGTAAATTTTACAGCCCATTAATCATGTCGAAGAATAAGAGCAATCCTACAACTGGGTCATTAAGTGAAAAAAAAAAAAAGAGGACGAAAGTTAGCTTAGAAACAAAATTTGATATAATTAAAAGATTTAAACGTGGTGAAAGTAAGATTGCAAGCAAGGTGAAGTACATCTGCAATTTGGTTGGAATCAAAAGAGAATTCCAATTAGTGCCTATAATATCATGGCCAAAGCTCTAAGCCGTTTTCAAGACTAAAAAGAAGGAAATTCAAAATTCACAGCTAACAAAGGCTGCTAAGCTGTGAATTATTCAAATCCTCTATCTGCTTGAAAAATTTGAGGTTCCAAAGGAGATAACAATCAAAGAACTGGTTGGAATATTTTGCAGTTTAGAATCATGTAAGCAGCAAGTAATGGATATGGATCCAGATGTTAATCAAAGAATGCTTGTTTGCCAAGGTCTAGAGAGTCATTTTGCTTGTTATCGTAGAATTTATGCTGATAAAAAAAAAACAAACTGTTCAAAAAACTCGATAACTTTTTTGATAAAAAATTGCAGTAACTAATGTAGGTACAAACATTTATTAAAGATTTACTTTGCATTCATTTTTTATCTTTCCTAAAAGAGTACCATATAAAACGAATTATTAATATAGTAATGATCATGGACGAATTGTAATTTTTACCATTGATTATTATATTTGATTAACGCAATTTTGATATACGCGGTAACATCGAGGGATTAATTATTTGCGTTAATGAAGGGATACCTGTACGGGAAAAATTATATACACACCAGCATTTTTCTTGAATACTTCACTCTTACTAATAAATCATATAGCAGAGTAGGGTATAAAAGCAAGGAAATACATGCTAAATTAATATTAATTTATATAATATTGGAAATAGAATCTCGTTTAGAGCTGAGTTCAAGCATGGTATTATCGTGTTGGAAGTCAGTTAACAGGCTGCCATAGTACTTATCTATCAGTTCATATGCATGCTGCATTAGAAGAGACTAGCTATAGTTAATGTTGTTAAAAGATGCAACGTAATGGGGAAAAGAAATAGTCAAGTAGGTCACAGACTAACAGAGACTAACTAACAGAAAGGATTAGGATTTTACTGAAAAAGGTTACACTCCTCTCACTGCATGTAGTGAATTCTCTCAACTAGGAGTTCAAGAACATCTAAAGCTGTGGTGGTTTGGACCACCAGAGCTTTAGATGTTCCAGAAATTATGCATCGAACTCCATAGTCTTGGCTTCCATGGAAGGGTTATACATAGGCTGACCATATTTGCTTGAGACAAAAATGGGATGGGGTTATGTAATTCATGAAAAAGTATGATGAAAAAAAAGTTTTATTACATAAACACATTATTTTCACCAAGTTTTTTGCAAACCCCAAAATCTGCACATTAATTTTGATTTGAACATCACAATTTGGCAAAAAAGTACCAATGATTGGAAAAAGTTTGATGTCTTGTTTGTTTGATGCATCTGAACTGACAATAATGCTTTTTTTATTTATTCAAATCCTCTACTGCTTTTCCCAATATGTATGGTGGTAAAATGTTGGTAATTCTTGCTTCTGATTTGGTACATGCTGAAGAAAATTTTGGTTCATAAATTTTATTTATCAATGTCGACAAGCAAGGAGTGTGTAGCTCAGTAGAAGTGGCGTTTGCACTCTACGCTTGACCGCACGAAGAAAGACTTATAAGTTTGATTCTAGTCACTGACTGGAGGAACATTTTCTAAGCCTTTTTTCAATGGGTTCCTGAGTTAGTCAATCTCTGGGCATGGGCAAGTGGATTTTTTCTCCTGGAAACTCAGGTTTTTCATCCTGTAAATTCAAGAAAATCTGCCGTCGAACCCACAGTATTTTTAGACATTAAAAATGTTGTATTAGGGTTAGGGACAACGAGATGGCAGCATTTATTAGCCATCTTCTTCACTGTGTGCCGATTGATTAGTGATAGCTTTGGGCCAGCTATCTCTGATTGGTTACCAGTAAAAACTGAACTGCCCACTCAAGTCTCCAAAAGTTAGATAGGGCTTAAACAGTCTGACCATATTTCCTTCAGACAAAAATGGGACATTGGGATGGAAGTTATGTAATATTCTGTATTCATGAAAAAGTAAGACGATAAACAACAGTTTTATTACATAAACATATTGAGCTTACCATTATTATTCTTTAGTGACAGAACCCATACAAAAATTTAGGTAGACATAGAAAAGGACACCTGTATTTAACCACAATCATACCATGAATATTTCTCCAATGAAGTGATCTTACACAGCAAATTTCGGTCTTTCAACACCTTATCATATATCATAAAACTTCTCACACTTCATGACACAATTTTGTCTTACAACTAACATAGCCGGTACACAATAAATAACGGAAAAAACTCGCGTAGAAAGATTATTTATTAGTATAATTTTCGCCTGTGTGTCACAGGCATCTTCAGTACATTAAGCTCAAAATTAAACACTAACTGACAATTCCAAAAAGTGCCACCTAAGTAGCTGGTGTAAGATAACTAAAAAGGTCAGTAACTTTCCTAAAAAAAAAAAAAATTAATACAATAAAAAGTTAGGAAAGATTAGCTGATTTGTAAAGTACTATCTCCCATAAAGGGGATAGACGTAAGCCGTCGGATCTGTTTAAGTTAGGAGAATGAAGTAGAGTTTCACATGTTTCTTTATAAAGGCGTTCCATGAGAAACTGACTCTTGTGAAGAACTCTTGTCTTTCTCCAATGAACTCTGTGTCTAGTGAAGATGGCATGTTCAGAAAGTCCAGACTTTTCAGGTTTAAAGTATTCAATATAAGATTGGTGTTCTTCTAGCCGAATAGAGGCAGATCTTCCTGTTTGTCCGAAATAAGATAATCCACAAGAGCACGGAATCTGGTAGACACTTGGATGATTAAGATGTGGAAGCTTGTCCTTAGGAGAAGTGAGAAAGGTGGAGATTTTCTAAACGGTCGAAAGGCAACAAAAATATTCAGTGGTTTTAAAACTTTTGCTATACGTTCACTGATGCCTTGTACATAAGGGATAGTAATGCACGTTATTTCCTCTGTGTTTGAAGAGGAAGACATATTAAAACTACTCAAAGTTCTTTTAATGAAGCAATTCTTATAACCATTAGATAGAAAGGAAGAAGGTTATTAAGACATTGTAAACGTATTTGATTTTGTAATAAATTCTGGTTATTTTTCCTTTAAAAATAAGTTGTATCAACAAATTGAAGGAACAGCAATGGGTAATCCTCTTTCTCCTGCTATCTCCAATTTCTTTATGGAACATTTTGAACAACGTATCTTTGACAATATTTCTCTCAGACCTACGCATTGGTTCAGATATGTCGATGACATTTTTGCTGTATGGAATGGCTCTTCTGATGAACTTCAACAATTTCTCACTAAGTTAAATGCATTTCATCCTAGGATCAAGTTTACCCTAGAAGTAGAATCAAATAAGCAGTTAGCCTTTTTAGATCTTCTAATTCTTTGCCAACCAGATGGTAACCTACATTTCTCAGTTTATAGAAAGAGGACTCATACAGGCCATTATATCCATGCGGAATCTC
Source organism: Typopeltis vanoorti (assembly GCF_054136105.1). Lineage (NCBI taxonomy): Eukaryota > Metazoa > Arthropoda > Arachnida > Uropygi > Thelyphonidae > Typopeltis > Typopeltis vanoorti. The sequence goes on from NC_143569.1 coordinate 15,064,332, forward strand.
ATCACCATCCCAGTCAAAAGGCAGGAACTATTAAAACACTGGTTCATCGGGCCCACTCCTTTTGTTCTACAGACGATCTTTTATAGAAAGAACTACAATACATAACTTCTTCCTTTCTATCTAATGGTTATAAGAATTGCTTCATTAAAAGAACTTTGAGTAGTTTTAATGTCTTCCTCTTCAAACACAGAGGAAATAACGCGCATTACTATCCCTTATGTAGAAGGCATCAGTGAACGTATAGCAAAAGTTTTAAAACCACTGAATATTTTTGTTGCCTTTCAACCGTTTAGAAAAATCTCCACCTTTCTCACTTCTCCTAAGGACAAGCTTCCACATCTTAATCATCCAGGTGTCTACCAGATTCCGTGCTCTTGTGGATTATCTTATTTCGGACAAACGGGGAGATCTGCCTCTTTTCGGCTAGAAGAACACCCATCTTATATTGAATACTTTAAACCTGAAAAGTCTGGACTTTCTGAACATGCCATCTTCACTAGACACAGAGTTCATTGGAGAAAGACAAGAGTTCTTCACAAGAGTCAGTTTCTCATGGAACGCCTTTATAAAGAAACATGTGAAACTCTACTTCATTCTCCTAACTTAAACAGATCCGACAGCTTACGTCTATCCCTTTATGGGAGATAGTACTTTACAAATCAGCTAATTTTTCTTAACTTTTTATTGTATTAATTTTTTTTTTTTTTAGGAAAGTTACTGACCTTTTTAGTCATCTTACACCAGCTACTTAGGTGGCACTTTTTGGAATTGTCAGTTAGTGTTTAATTTTGAGCTTAATGTACTGAAGATGCCTGTGACACACAGGCGAAAATTATACTAATAAATAATCTTTCTACGTGAGTTTTTTCCGTTATTTATTGTGTACCGATATGTCTACTCACGGTTTACCTCTTTTAAAACTAACTAACATAGCCCTCATTGTCTCAACACTTAATTTAGATTTCACCTTTGACCACATACTGTTTGTAACAAAAAATATTCTCTCACAGGTGCTGTACTTCGTGGAAGACAAACTCTACAATATCACAAATCTTTTTCACTCATTTCAGAAAAAATCTATACTCATCAGATACAGGTATGTTTTCTTTATTCCATATATCCAAATGTCTCACAATTATAGATTTTACGATGATCCATTGTTCGAATACATGAGTTTCTTCTGTTTCTGTGCATGTGATGAGTTCCTTGTTCAGGCTGTCCTGTATTTCTTTCCATTCAGGTGTCTTCCTTAGTAGCACCCACTTGAACTTCTCAGTGTTTCCTAAACTGCACTTCTACTTGTTGCCATATTCTAAACTGGTTTCATAGAAATTCACAACTACCTCAAAAAATGTAGCTTCATTAATTTCTCCTAAATCTACTAACATTTTCAGTTGTTTTTTGACACCAGTAGTTACAAACACTTTGCTTTTTCTGGACTCTGAAAATCTTATAAACAATTTAATGTTCATGGCTACAGAAGTAGCCATGAACATTCAAAAGAACTTTTCAGACCACCCATATACTTACTGAAATGGTTCAATAAATGATGAGCACAGAGTTAATTATTATCTATCAATGAAATTGCATGATTATGGTTTACCTGCTAGTGATGCTCGAATTGCTTGAAAAGGTAAAGATCGAAAGTTTTGCCAAAGAGGTTGGATTTTATTGAGACTCATCAGTGCATAATCTCCAAAATCAACAAAGTACACAGATACCTAAAAGAAAAAAAAAAAAAAATTAAATAAAATACTTCATCAGTATAATATTTATGCATACAATCAGTGTAAGTAAGTTTAATAAAATGACTGAGACTTTCATCTCAGAGTATTCCAATATTGAAATAAATTACTTACAGAATTTCAGCTCAACCAGAACTTTAATATCTTATGTTCAACTTTTATTGACTTACAAGAAATAAAACTATTTTTACAAATATATTAAACACAGGATATACAAAAACTACATACTGCTGAATGTAAACATACCTGGCAAAATATATTTTTAGATGCAATTTTTTTGTTTTTATAAAGTTTATATACTAAAGAATATATTCTGTAATTTTCGTACTCAAAAACTTCCTACATTTTGAGTTATCTTATCATATTTATCATTTAAATGCTCATTAAACATGCAAAAACTTTAAATTATTATAACTTTGATTGTAATTGTCAGAATTAAAAAATTTTAAAAGTAAATTATGCAGATATAAAAGCTCTATAACATCAGTTTCATGAGTAAAATCGACTGTGAGAAGAAATTTTATTGGTTCTTGCTGCCATTGCTATATTGTAAGCTACTGTGAAATAAGTCAATCGGAGCAAAGATTACAAAACAGGAACCAATATGGCTGCCACTAACTCGCGTGTTTAAATGTGTTTTCAAAGCTTTGTCTAAGATTTATTATAAAAATTAAGTTTTAATATAACATTTAAAAACATAAATATATATATATATATATATATATATATATGCCTAAAATAAGAAAAGAAATAACAATATATGATGCACTGATAACTTTTAATGGTGGTGATCTAGGAAGATTACCAGTATTTGAAAGATAGGGACTGAAAATAGGTGAACAATGTTTACAAACATTTCAGATATTTGGTAAACAGATGCTTAAGAGCAAAAAAAGCTGCCTCAGAATAAGAAAAAAAAATTAAAAAGAAAGCAAAAATCTATGAATATGTTATTTAAAACACCTGTTAATAACACATATATTGCTGGTGGCTTTTAAATATTCATAGAATAATAATAATAAAGTATAGTTATAAACTTTATATTGATTTTTGTCTGGTTTTTAAATTTTAACACATTGCAGTTGGTTTTGGCAAGATATCTTAAAAACCATTAGTCCTAGAATATTCATTTTTTTTTCTAACACAGCTTAATATATCCAGAATATATTGAAGTAAAATTATAATCACTGATATGTATTTTCATTTTAAAAGTTTATTTTTCAAACATGCAAAATTTGTGTAATAATTATATGGACAAATTAAATTCCATAGCTTTAAAGGAACTGATATTTGCTCAATAATTTTACTTTAGATTGTTTAATAGACATGATAGAATATGTGTAGCAAATTTGAACTAAAAAAAAAGTGATGCAAAAAATTCATGATTTTTTTTTAATTAATTTTTTAAACATTTTTTCCAAGAAAGTTATTATTGACATTGCTCCCTAACAAAAACAATAAATAACATGACTGTTATTTGATTAATAATTTTTTTCCAATTCCATGGTACACTCTATCCTTAAGAGGATTGTAGCTGATGAACAGTCTGCTTCCACGCCTCTCTCTTCTCTTAAGTAAGAATCTCTCTTACTTAAAACTCTTGCCCGTCCAATCTTTGATGTTGTCTTTCCATTGCAGTCAGGGTCTTCCTCTCCTTCCTATTTTCATTCTCTTTTCATTTTGAATCTTTTAAGAACCTCTTCGTTTCTCACTTTTTCAGTCCAGCTGATACGATCCATTTTTCTCAGGCACCACATTTCAAATGCATTCAGTCGGTCACTCATCTCCTTATTGATCGTCCAGGACTCACATCCATGTCCCAATGCTCCAGATCATTGTCTTGAGGATTCTTACTTTCAACTGTTTGTTCAGATTTCTATTTCCTAATACGTGGTATATCTGGAAAAATGCTGCTTTTGCTTTTTTAATTCTGTTCTTAATTTCACAATTAGATCTATTGTCTTCTGTTATCCAACTCCCAAGGTATTCAAAACTTTTTTACATTTTCTATTCTTTGTCCATTCAAAGTGATTTCCATCTCCTGTCATTTCCTTTCTTGAAATCTTCATCATTTTTGTCTTCTGAATTTTTATTTTCATTTTTATCTCTCATTTCCAACCCTGTTCAGTCTATTCAAAATTCTTTGCAAGCCTTCCTCTGTTTCACTTATAAGTACATTGTCATCTGCATATCTTATATTATTTATCAGATGTCCATTTATTTTTATTCCATCCATCAGATCTTCCCAGGCCTCCCTCATCATCCATTCACTATAGAGATTAAAAAGGAGTGGAGATATCCCACACCCTTTCTTATGGGGATCCTCTCCTTCAAATCTGACCCTGGCTTCTTGAGTATGGACAAGGATATTTCAAATGGTGTTTAGATCACTCAGGGTAGAGGTTCATAAGTATTTGTGGGTGGGGCCTATGGTAATAATGTGAGTACCTACAGCTGTTATCCATGGTAACATGCTCTAGGTTTGCCACCATTCATGTGAAGAATCTGGATAATATATATCACAGGGTGTGAAGAAACTATGTGAATTTACTTCTTTTTTTTCAATGTGATTGGAACAATGACCAACGTTCATTATAATAGATTTATGGACATAGCTACATTTTCTGTTAAATAACAAAGCAAAATTAAACTACATTTTTTATCTTTATATCATCATCAGAAGCGTGTATATATATAACTGTATACATAAAAATAACTTTTGTACAGTGGTGGCACTTGACTTGCCAAGTCTGCATCTACTGTGGTGAAAAAAATAAATTACATAAGATTAATCTAAAAATTAATCTGAATAATAATTCAGAAATTATCTTGTAATTATTATTTCAATTCTAATATTACTGCAACACTTAAAGAATGCTTAAAATTCTGTCCCACAATGAATAAGTCCCTTTGGGTTATTATCAATCACTTGAAGTCCTGTTAATAACTGAAATGTCTCAGGAATTATTAAATTATTACCATATTTTCCAGTGTATAAGACACACTTTTTTACCTTAAAAACTCATCTTAAAAATGGGGTGCGTCTTATATAATGAAGGTAAAGATTGTTTCCTCTTTTCAAAGTCATATGCACTCCCTTTTATGTTCCAAGATCAAGAGAAGAAATTAATGATGATAGAGAAGAGTCAGATGACAGTGATATGGGTTTTACAGGTTTCTGAAAGGTCAGTTTACTATTAAAAATTACCTATTATTTTATCCATTTTTTTTTAAATCATACTTTAAAGTTTAGTAAAGGTTTTTTCCAGAAAATTGTATTAAATTTCTTGGGTGCGTCTTATACACTGGAAAATACGGTACATTATTACACAATCAGAAAGACCTATTTTCCCTTGGTAGATGAATCAAATGTTTTGTGAACCTCTTTTCTGATTTCTGCTATAAATCCAGTTTCACTTATATGGAAGGTTACATGTACATTTAATTTGGAATGCTCTTGGGATGTGAGAGAAGTGCTTAACAAATGCTTTAATTTTAAATGGAGTTTAAAGGTCATTTTGAGAGTATAATTTCATAAGTTTCTACTTTTCTTTTCCCCTTGTTAAACCCTCATGTATAGGGAATAGATACAACAGCCTTACTGTAAATGTTGCTGCTCTGGCATGTTTAAGAATTTTTTTTAAAATCCTTGTATTATTTCCATTTTCTAAAGAGATGGATTTAATAAATTGTATTCCTACTTTGAGATCATCCTCAATTGAGGACATTGTTACAAATCTCTTTTTGAGGTTGTTGATTATCCCTAGTTTCTGTGTTGGGTGGTGATAGGAGTTTGTGAACATAATGGCCAATATGAATGCAATATCTCCTAGAAGAGTTCTTTGACTTCATAGGGTCTTAGGGTAATTATAATAATAATATGCTAAAACGACAGGCAGCCTAAAGAAAGAAAAGTTACAAATGTATCCAAGAACAGTAAGGAGTTTTGTTTTCTGTTTCTATATGAATTGCAAGCATTTGTTTAGATGGCTGATGAATGGGTTAATTTCTTGGTGGTTGAACAAATGGGTCATCTATCTATAAATATCAGGGGCGAATATTCCGAGTGTGTGGTGCTCATCCACGAAATATCAGTATCACTGATATTATATATTAGCATTTATTCCAGTTAAAGACTCCCCTAATTGTTTGTAGACTTCAAGTGATTCCTAAAATTAAACATAATATACTAATGCTTCATTTCCCCCTTCATGAGGTCAATGGAACAATAGTGCATCATGAAGGGGGGGGGGCACTTTTCAAAGCATAAACATTGCATCACATTCGCATTAATAGCCCAGGTGTGCTTTCAAAATACATACAACTTTGAGCCCTTTGAAGAGAGATGTAAAGAGAGTGCAGCATGTCACATTTTTAAACAGCTCAGAAGGTGAATTCGGGTGAGCTCACACTGAAAGTTCACCTAGCACCTAGGTGGCTGTGATTGGCTATTGTCTCAATCCATCCAATTGAAAGTTGTCATTTGTCTTTGTCATGAGTTGCTGTTTTTGTTTTCTGAGTTTCATCTGTTTCGCGTGTGTGAAGTGTGAACGGATGCAAAGAGGGTGCAGCAGGTAGAATTCTTAGTGTTCTAGTATTTTTAAACAGCTCAGAAGGCAAGGCTGGGTGAGCTCACACTGAGAGCTCACCCAGCACCTGTGATTGGTTATTGTGTCAACTAATCCAATTTAACATTGTCATTTGTCATGAATTGCTATTTTTGTTTTCTGTGTTTTGCATGCGTGAAGTGTGAAAGGATGCAGTAGGCAAGTTTTCATATATAATATACACATGGACAAGTTTTTAATATATAATTCTGCATAAATTTATAACTTTTTTGCCCATATTTACAATGGGACACAGCGTTGATGATCTACTGAATATCCCGTTTTCTGCCAGAACTTTTGTGGATTGTATGACTGTACTCGAAGGAGGTAAGCCTTATCCTCCTCTTCCAAATTTACAGAGCATGCAGAAACTGAGATGCAAAACTGAGTACATCAGATACTTTTCTATTTCACAATACAGTAGAGTAGAATGGTTAACTGGATTCCAAGTGCATTTGGAATAAGAATGGATATTTTGACCTTAATCATTTAACAGCAGTAGTGCAAAAACATGAGTGCTCCCAATCACATGTTCAATCATTTTTAAATCTTAAGATGTTTAGAAAACAAAGAATTGACATTCTCCTTGACAAAGAAAAATTGAAGTTACTCATCATAATGAACAGGTAAAGAAAGATTGAGACATTTTAAAAAGATTAATTGATGTTGTATGCTATTTGGTTAAGCAAAAGCTTCCTTTGAGAGGAAGATGATGAGTCTGAAGATTCAGCTAACTGAGGAAATTATATAGAATATTTAAATATGCTCCGTGAGTATGATCCTCTTTTAGACATTTAAAAACTTTTAGCTTTAGCTATTGTTCATTTGACCTTTATGATTTCCATATTTAAAATTATATTAACACATCTCGTTTGCACCTGGGTATCTGTCCTTCTCTTATTCCCTGGAGTCTACTAGCTTTTAGTGTATGTATGCGGCTTCCACATTGAGTGGTCGCATTTTCACAAAGCTTTAGTTCCATCCAAACACTTCAACGCAATTAGCATTTAAGTGCCTGCATGATATCGAATATTTGAAATGCAATTCAAACTGATTTCAAGTTATATATACAGGGTGTTCGGGATAAATTTGACAGTTTCGTAAGGAAAAAGAAAATCTTCTTTGTATCTATTAAATTTAATGAATTGACAAAAAAACATTACAGGCAGAGTTAATTACAATACTATCAACAAGATTTACTCAAAATAACCACCATTAGCATCGATCACAGCTTCAATTCTGCTTCGGAACCTCGAACAAGCTGATGCTACAGTCTCCCTGGGAAGGGCCGCAAAAACTGTTTTAATTTTATCCATTAACTGGGCTTTTGTATTACTGGAAGTGCGATTGGTGTCTTTTTCAACTGCGCCCCATACAAAATAATCCATGGGGTTAAGGTCTGGGGAGTTTGGAGGCCAAACATTTGGACTGGTGAAGTCGTAGAAATTTTCAGACAACCATTTTTGACTTTTCCCAGAGGTGTGGCAAGGGGCCGAATCCTGCTGCCATACATACGGCCTACCATTGGCTACCCTTGTTATCCAGGGCTTGACTACAGTTAGCAACTCCACGAACAAAGCCCGAATTCCAATGCCAGGGTTCTTCAACACCTGTTCCTGCAGATTTGCGAGGAATTCTGCTGTACGAACGCAATCAGATCGTCTGCTAGGGATCTTTCTTCTTGCTACATCCTCGTAGTCACCATTGCAAGTCTCTAGTTCATGCCTGATTGTTTTTACTGTATTCAGGGAGCATTGGGCAGCAGTCGTAATATCCTTATTTTGATGGCGGGCACGAATCATCATGATACAAGTTATTCTCTTCCATGATTCAGGTGGGTTCCAGCTATCCATCCTTTCTGACATCTTGTATATGAATGAAGAAGGGTCCAAACTTTTAAATGAAGAGAAGTGTGTGTTAATACATGTAACTTACGGAAAAATATAATTAATTATAAATATGTCAAATTTATCCCGAACACCCTGTATATATATATATTCATTTTGCTTTTTATAAACTGAATGCGTTCTGTATCCACTGGCTGCATTACAAACAGCTACAACATGTTTTTTGGAACTGAAAACATATGCAACAGTTTAGGACAAATGTGTTTAATTAGTTCACACGCATGCAGCATAGTCTGCGGGAACAGAGTGTTTTTCCATTAAGTGTGTTGTTTGAGTTGTCTTACACTAATTGTTCCTAAATATATTACACAAATGTTAAAAATCTGTTTACTGCACATTTAGTGATAAAGCTAATCGTTTCTCTTGCTTGTGCAGTATAACATCTGTTGACGTTGGAAAGAGTTTTTAATGGTATAGAGACATTTTTATTCTAGTCTTCGGAAACAATAGACACTAAAAATTATCTATTCCTGAATAAAAATGAATACTTCTGTGTATTATAAGAAACTGTAGATCTGCAATAAAATATCAGCATATGTGAGATATCTTCTATTACTGATAAGACAGAAGAGCGGCTGACACTAAATAAAAAAAAAAAAAAAAAAGGTAATGAATGTAGGATTCCTAAAAGTGTAGATAATTATGATAATGATCAGATGTTATGTATCCTATTTTGCATAAAATGTATACTGAGTCTCATCAGTAAACGAAAAAAAATTCTTATAAAATGGAGCGAAATATACACAAATCAGAGAAATACACATAACATGCGCAATAATTTTACGAGATGATTTGCTGCTCCATCAAACCATATTTATTCCTGCCATACTCCCCGACTCCTCGTAAGTTTTTTTTTTTTTTTTTTTTAAATTATGCCATCATAAATTCACATAGTCATGTCTAGACTTATAGGATCATGCTATTCGCTCTATCTAGTAACTTATAGGACACACTTATTCTTTCCTTTCATTTCCCATTCTCACACGTCTCATAAATGATGGTACACATATTTTCACTTTGGAGTATTTCAAATATACAAATCGAATAATGCATTCTCCTTCATTGTTATTTTCTAATAAATCCTAAAACAAACAGTTTGTCCCCCCCCCGCCTTGTATGCAGATTTGGTTACAATTAATAGATAAATTTAAGTATTCAAAGTTATCCTACAATTAATTGCGTTGGATCAATTAAGATGAGTGCTGATACACTATGCACTCTCAAAACTTCCATACATCGATAAAAATGCAATCATACGGTCAAATTAACATGAATTTTGTAGCGTAGGTTGCATAAAATTGAACTAGTATTATTAGTGTGGGGGATATTTTGCCTAACCTTAATTACAAATTCATTATTATTAGACCTTAGAGTAGTAACCGGCAGAGGAAACATGGTGGTGGCAGCTTTCTCATTCCATGACTTTAACTTAGCCTTCAGTCATTTTGTTAAGTGTGAGGTGTGCTACATGTATTCTTTGTGGATGTTTAGGGTGGATGGAAGAAGGGCGTGTGCGAAGTGTGACCTGAATGAGGAGTTGATGAATGCCAATATGACATTGATGACAGAAAGTGTTAGTAGCGAGACTGTTGCGTGAAAAATGAGTGCACGTTTGAAAGAGAAGAAGGCTGTGAAAGAGAGGAAAATATTTTAAAAAATCGATAAAAAAGAAAAGGAGCGATTTGAAAACCGTAATGGATGGTAAAAAGGACGAAAGTGAGGTGAGAGGGTGGAAGGAAATGAAATTCAGAGAACGAATGAAACTGGAAATAGTGCGACGCAAGAATCGAGAGTGGAAAAAATCGAAAGAATAAATAATAGTGAAAGTTGGACGCCTGACCGAAAGTACAGAAACTCAAAAGGATGAATGAGAATGAAAGTGAGAACAGGAGGTCGAGAGTTAGAAAATTAGAAAGATTGAATGGTAGAGAGAATGTGATGTGAGATTTGGAAGTTGAATTGGATTGGATGAGGCAAGAGATGAAATGGATACAGAATGAAATTAAGAAAATTCGGGTAAAAACGACTAAAACAAATCATGATGGAATGAAAGAGTTAATGAAAAACAAGCGAGTGGTGTTGTATGGCGACTCCATTATTAAAGGTGTGCTGGATGATAGGATGCACAAGGTATGTTTTCCAGGCAGTAAAATGAGTAGAGTGATTGAGGCAATGGATATGAGGAGGGAGCGAGCAAAGGAGTTGATGGTTTTAATAGGTATGAATAATTCGAAAGAGGACAAAGAACACATCAGAATGGATATCAGGAGGCTGCTTAGGACGGATAAAAGAGAATAGTGTAAGAGGAAAGGTAGTAAACGTGTTGCCTAGGTATAACTGTGGTGAGATGAGGTGGAGAGCAAGGATTATGAATGATATGTTGGCCGAAATGTGCGAGGAGAGGGGAGTACAGTTTGTTAATGTGTGGAATGAGTTTGAAGGATGAAGTGAACGGTATGGGAGTGATGGACTGCATTTGAGTGGTTATGGTGTGAGTCGCTTGGAGAAAACTGTTGTTGGAAGGTAGGGAAGTGAGAATCAGATCAAGTGGGAAGTGATGTGGAAGAACAGGAGAATAAATTATTATTATTATTTGACACCTGTAGGGAGTCCAAAGACTCATTGAGGGAGAGTGTGCCAACAGCATCGAACGATTGGTCCCTTCCAACTACTAACCGCGCTCAAACTTACTTAACTGAGCCATTAGTAGCAGAGGCTCTACCTATCGACCAACCTTTGCCGGCCAGAGAGATTGAAGAGGTTGTTATGAATGAGGAAGTAAGTGGCATGAGTATGGAAAATGAGAGAATGGGTGTGCATGATGAACAGGGAAATGGGGAGCCTCAGAGTGGAGAGGATCCTCTTGGAGCATATCTAGACAGGAAAAGAATGGGATGACCTGGGATCAAGAGGGAACAGTTGGAATTGAAGAGGGTTCTAAAATGAATAAGCAGAAAGGGAAATGGCCCCAGTCGAGCATGGAGAGATCACATCGAATGAGTGGTATCAGTGGAACTAGCTGTAGATCCAGGAATGAGCTGTTGTTTTTATATACAAATGCTAGAAGTGTAAGAAACAAGGCAGATGAAATGGTTGTACTAATTGAGTCTGTTCACCTCAAAATTGTTGGAATAAGTGAGACATGGTTAGATGAGGACGACATCCTGACAGGAATAGAGATGGAAGGGTATGATGTGTTTCATGAGGATAGAAGGGGTAAAAAGGGAGGGTAGTGCTATTGATGATAGAGAAAGAGATATGTTCATACAAAGTAGACATGCAAGAGGCAAATAGTGCCAGTGGTTTTGAGGCAGGTCTGAGATTGAGGTGAATGGAATCAAATACTTGGTTGGATGTTTTTATAGATCAGGAAATGTGGATGTAGTGACTATGAAATGTATAATAAAATTAGCCAAGCAAATAAGAAAAGTGTGATCATTATGGGCGATTTTAATTATGGCAATATAGATTGAAACGATGAGATAGCAACTGGAAGCAAAGAAAATGAGTTTCTTGAGTTTTTGAAGGATAACTACCTCAGACAGTATGTAACAGAGGGCACACAAGGATTGAGGGTCTTGGATTTAGTCATCTCATCAGAGGATGTAATTATAAACGAAGTGTCAAATCACCCACCAATTGGTGAGAGTGACCATTAGGTGATTACCTGGGTGGTTGCCAGCAGTGTGAGGACTTCTGTAAGAAAAGGGTATATGTGGAACTACAAGGGGGTTGATTATGAAGGGCTCAGGAGACAGCTTGCAGGTGTAGCATGGAATGAGAAGTGAGCTGGAAAAGAGATGAATACAGCTTGGGGGATTTTCAAAACTATCTAGTAGATGCAATGTCTAAATGTATTCCAAGGGTGAGAAGGTTAAATAAGGTAAGTGTGAAATGGATGAATAAAGAGATTAACCATGCGATACAAGGACATTCTGGAGGCAGCATAAGAGAAGTGGAAATAACCAATTCCATGAGGTTTACAAAGACCAGGCAAGGCAGGTGACTTGGTTGGTGAGGGTAGCTAAAGTGAGGTATGAACAGCAGTTAGCTAATGAAGCCAAAAAGAATCCTAAGGAGTTCTTTCGATATGCAGCCAGCAAAAAAAAAGAATGATTATGAAAGGATGACATTGATTGGAGAAAATGATATAAAGACGGCTGTTGCAGAATGTGTGGTGGAGATACTTAATGAGTAGTTCATAAAGCTCTTTCAATCTTGTGAATGTGACTTAATGGAGAGATTGAGAAGAGTTGATGTTGGGGGGGGGGAGACTGTAAGTGAGCAAGATGTGTATGGGGAGTTGAAACTAGATGATAATAAGGATGTGGGACTAGATAATATATCACTACGTATTCTGAAGGAATGTGCCAGGGAGTTGACACCTGCCTTGACATATTTTTAATGTGAGTATTGCACTCAGTTAGGTTCCTAAGGAGTGGAAGGAGGGCAAGATTGTGCCACTTCATAAAGGAGGTGATCGAACTCAAGCATCAAACTATAGGCCTATCTGTGTGTCAGGTGTTGTGGTTAAATTGTTGAAGAAGCTTGTGAGAACTAGGATCCAGAATTGGGTTGACAACAATGATATTATCTTTGATGGACAGCATGAATTTGCTAAAGGGAGGTCATGTTTTAGTAATCTACTTATTACAATAAAGTGACTGTTTCCTTGGACAAAGGATAAGGATACGCAGTAATATACTTGGATTTTGCAAAGGCTTTTGATAGATTACCTCATGATAAGTTGACAGTCAAACTAGAGCAGGTGGGGTTGGATATTAGATTAGCGCATTGGATGGGAGACTGGCTATCTGATAGGTATCAACAAGTTGTGTATGGGGGAGTAATATCCAGGAAAAGGAAAATCACCAGTGAAGTGCCTCAGGGTCTGTTTTAGGGCCATTACTATTTAACTTGTATATTAATGATATGGGTGAAGATTTGGATGGAAAAGATATTCAGTTGTTTGCAGATGATGCAAAGTTGGGACGAACCATGAAGAGTAGAGATGATGTTGTGGCCTTTCAAGAAGACTTGAATAAATTGAGTGATTGGGCATGGAAATGGTGATGCGAGTTCAATGTTGCAAAATGTAAGGTTTTAAAATTTTGAAAACAAAGATGGGATGCAGAATTTATGCTTGGTGAGGATATATTGTTGGAGGTGGAGGAAATAAAAGATCTGGGGGTGATAGTGGATAAGGATCTGAAATTTAGAGGACACAGCCAAAATTGTGAAGACAACACAAAGGCTTCTGGGAATGATACGGAGGACACTGACTTGTAGAAGAAGGGAGATTCTTGCGTTGTATAAGGCTTTGATTAGGCCAAACACGGACTATTGTGTCCAGATTTAGTCACCTCATTTTCAGAAGGACGAAGAGATGTTGTTTCTGGAATGTCGAGTATGAGGAAAGATTGAGAAGATGTAATTTGAGGAGGAAGAGGGGAGATATGATAGAGACCTACAAGTTAGTAAGGGGCTGTTATAGGATCAATGCTGGAGAAGTTCTATGAAATAAAGTGGGAGATTGGGGAGGACCAGAGATCATCCCTGGAAACTGTATAAAGAGGGTGTGTGGAGTAGGTTTTTTTTCGTGCAGAGTTGTAAATGATCGAAATGTCTTGCCTGAGAGTGTGATGTCTGCAAGGAGTTTGAGTGTGTTTAAGACACGGTATGATTAGCTGTGTGTGATAAAAGTACCTCCCAGATGAGTCTGACTCCATGAGGTCTTTGGGTAATAATAATAATAACCCACTCAACAGCATGCCCAACTGAAATGGGCATGCAACGCCACTGATATATATATATATATATATGAAACGTACTATTAACTCGGGGTTGGGATATGCTCATTTTTTTTTTTTTTTAAATTAACTGACTTAAACCCGAGAATTATAACACAATGACATTTATTTGAAAAAAACGCAACATGTTTCGTCAAAAATGACTTCTTCAGGCGATAAGAACATAGAAAGATAATAAAAGACACTTAAATTAACATTGACACACTCTAAAGCTATACAATTATAAAGCCATAATACTCGACTGTAAATTACAGTTATTATGAGCTTGAACTACAGTCCGAGTTAAAGTTCTATTGTTGTACACCTGTGCGTGTGTGGAATCACGCGATCTCCAGTATCTAATAGTAGAGTTATTAGTATATATAAATATAAATAGCGTTTTGTATCGCAAATCCTCTCTGTTAACAGTTCAAGTTTAGCTCTAGTGTAAATACGGTGTGCTCTTTCTGTAGTAATGATTTCTTTAAATTGTAGGAACTTTGGAATAATTGAGGAAAACTTACATTTCTTCAAGAAGATGAGTCTGTTGATATTAATTCCAATGCTCTTTAGTGTCTTCTGTTAACAGAGAGGATTTGCGATACAAAACGCTATTTATCTTTGCTTTTCACAGAAAAAACATCTTTAGAAAACCAATTAGCAGCCTGCTTAGATCTGGATTCTTGGAATCACATTAAAGATTTAAGTACACACTGTGCATTACATTATCAAAACTTAAACAAAAGCTAATCAGAAAATTCAACTTTCTCAAGTCAAAACAAGAAAGATCTACCTTAAATAATTGTCATAGCAGTCTTAAGAATTTGGTGATTAACAAATCGTCATACGTGCTAAGTCCTGATGAAGAGAAAATTCTCGAAAAAGGCCTAAACTTTGTGTTAGCACCAAAATGCATCCCTAAAGAATTACTTTTAACTAAGATGGAGAAGGCAGCTTCGCTACTTCCTACCGCAGATGCGAGTTTACTTCGCATCGAAGCAATTCTTGCAATCAACGACGCAAAACCTCCTTCTGATAATATATCCCCTAGTGAGAGACTTGCAATTAAAAATCTACGGATTAACAAGGACATTGTCATCTTAAAGGCTGATAAGGGGAATGCAACTGTAGTTCTAGATAAAATAGACTACCGAGAAAAAATCTTAGCACTGTTAAATTCAGATAGTTATTTGGAAATTGAGAGAGACCCAACAAGAGAAATACACAATAGAACAAATAATCTCCTACAAAAGACCACAGAAATTCCATGGAATACACGGCTCTCCATCTGCTCTTTACACCCCCTCATTCCAAGGTTATGTGGACTCCCGAAGGTACACAAAGAAAACTATCCACTGAGACCTATAGTAGACAGCATTGACTCACCCACATACAGGTTATCCAAATATTTGGCGTCATCGTTAAAAGCTTATGCAGGAAAATCTTCTTCTTATATTAAAAACTCAACAGATTTTGTCTCTAAAATAAAGGACCTAAAACTAAAATCTTCTGATATCATGGTGAGCTTTGACGTGGTAGCACTCTTTACCAACGTTCCGACACAGGACGTTCTCCATATTTTAAAAAACAAGATTTCAAATAAAATGTTCTCTCTGTTATCTCACTGTGTAAACTCTGGCTATTTTGAATTCGAAGGTAAACTATACAAACAGGTCAAAGGATTAGCTATGGGAAGCCCTCTCTCTCTCCTGTGTTAGCCAACATTTTTTTCGAGGACTTTGAAGAAAAGGCAATCTCCTCTTTTACTTTAAAACCAAAAATTTGGCTTAGATATGTGGACGATATATTCCTCATATGGGAGCATGGTACTGAGAATCTTAACAAGTTCCTCGACCACTTAAACAACCGCCATCAAGATAATTGACTATGGAGATTGAAGAAAATAGTTCCATCTGCTTCCTAGATGTTAAACTCACCAAGACGCCTGAATCAATTAAAGTCTCTATTTTTAGAAAGCCAACACACACAGACAGATATTTGCATGCGTCCTCCCATCACCATCCAGCGCAAAAGTTGGGTATTATATCAACTCTAGCGAATCGTGCAAGATCTGTACTGTCAGATGAAGAACTGAAAAAGGAACTACAACATCTTAAATGGACCTTTAAAAACAATGGCTACTCTCTAAAAAGTATCAACAACCAATTATCCCGCCGCCAACGTAACAACATAGAGACACAGGATGACTCCAAAGGTCATATCGTCTTGCCATATATCAGCTCACTATCCAAAAGCTGAGCAGAATTCTAAAGAAGTTTAACATAAAAACGTGCTTCTCGACTCTGCCAAAAATAATATCACGCTTCAACAACTATAAACAACCTCACAACCTTCTACAATTCCCAGGTGTATACAAGGTCACTTGTGAATGCGGAAAGCCTTACTATGGGCAGAGAGAGAAATCTATCTTACTACGTCTCGAAGAGCATCAGAGAGACATTGCTTATAAGAGAACCAGAGCAACTGCTCTGTCGGGCCATGTCCTGCTTTCAATAAACACGAACAACGAAGGCCACCAACATGAAATAAATTGGACATTGACTTCAAACCTACACATCAGCCATGATGAAATAGAGCGCCGCATTGTCGAGTCAAGGGAAATCACCTTAGATCCTTTTCATTTGAATAATAATCTTAGCTATAATTTCGCAGACTCTTTCAACTCTACTATTAGATACTGGAGATCGCGTGATTCCACACACGCACAGGTGTACAACAATAGAACTTTAACTCGGACTGTAGTTCAAGCTCATAATAACTGTAATTTACAGTCGAATATTATGGCTTTATAATTGTATAGCTTTAGAGTGTGTCAATGTTAATTTAAGTGTCTTATTATCTTTCTATGTTCTTATCGCCTGAAGAAGTCATTTTTGACGAAACATGTTGCGTTTTTTTCAAATAAATGTCATTGTGTTATAATTCTCGGGTTTAAGTCAGTTAATATATATATATATATATATATATAAAAGACAACATTTGGTTTTAGAAGGAGGGCAAGATTGTGCCACTTCATAAAGGAGGTGATCGAACTCAAGCATTAAACTATAGGCTTATCTGAGTGTGTCAGATGTTGTGGTTAAGTTGTTGGAGAAGCTTGTGAGAACTAGGATCCAGAATTGAATTGACAACAATGATATTATCTTTGACGGACAGCATGGATTTGCTAAAGGGAGGTCATGTTTTAGTAATCTACTTATTACAATAAAGTGAGTGCTTCCTTGGACAGAGGAGAAGGATACACAGTAATATACTTGGATTTTGCAAAGGTTTTGATAGATTACCTCATGATAAGTTGATAGTCAAACTAGAGCAGATGGGGTTGAATATTAGATTAGTGCAATGGATTGGAAACTGGCTATCTGATAGGTATCAACAAGTTGTGTATGGAGGAGCGATATCCAGGAAAAGGAAAATCACTAGTGGAGTGCCTCAGGGGTCTGTTTTAGGACCATTACTGTTTAACTTTTATATTAATGATATTGGTGAAGATTTGGATGGAGATATTCAGGTGTTTGCAGATGATGCAAAGTTGTGACGAACCATGAAGCGTAGAGAAGATGTTGTGGCCTTACAAGAAGACTTGAATAAATTGCATGATTGGTCAAGGAAATGGTGATGCGAGTTCAATGTTGCAAAATGTAAGGTTTTAAAATTTGAAAAACAAAGATGGGATGCAGAAAACTCTTTTTTGTGAACTCAAGTTGCTAACAACCAGAATGTTTCTATTGTTCCAATGCAGAAGTTTGTGATAAGGTAAAGACTGGTAAGCCCGTAGTCATCTCTTCTTTTTGAAAATGAATCTGAGTGGAGCAAAGAGCTGCAATATCATATCGAAATTTTCCTGTAATAAGGAGAAATGTGTTATTGATGTAAAAGCTTGTAAAGAGATGCATGTTGGTTGTCGAGAAAAGAGGAGAATAGAAGTCATATATAAAATGTTGAGAAAAATTTTTTATGTAGGAGAGAGAGATAATATATCTAACTCCTTCAGAATCATTGCTAATTTTTTGCTAAGAAATGCATTGAACTGTTAATACTCTCCACAGCCAGAGTAATGTTATTTTTTGTATATTTCTGCATACTGTCAATAGGATTTGAGGATAGTGTTGCATTAATTTTTTTTTTACATCAGAAGCCCCAGAAGTTTAGTAACTCACTAGTTTTGATAATTTTTCAAGAATCATAGCTAACTGCTGTGGAGGTACAAGTATGCAACACCTATAAATTTATTTTATTGATTTAAAAAATCAATAAGTAAGTGGAAGACATATAGTAATAAATAATTACAGACAACACTTACGTAAATCAATTATTTATTTCTGTAGAACTTTTGGCTATGAAACATAGCCAAAGTTCTACAGAAATTTTTTCTAATATATTATAGTAAGAAGAGGTAAACATAAAAACAAACAATTAAATTGAAAGAATGATATTATATGCACTATCGACTGTGGGAGGATAACTCCATGTACATTAACAGATAAAGGAATAAATTTAAAAAATAAAATTTTAAATTTAAATAATTAATTACAATTTTTATAAAACACATGAATGCTGAGTTTTGGGAAGTTATTAGGATAACTTCCCTAAGAAGGGGGAAATAGTTCCACTGCATAAAGGAGGTTCCAAGACTGCTGTTGTAAATTACCGACCGATTAGCATATCAGGAATCTTTGTCAAGGTCTTGGAGAAATTAGTCAAGAGAAAAATACAGGATTGGATAGATGAAAATGGGATACTGTATGGGGGGAACATGGTTTTGTGAAGGGTAGATCATGCCTCAGTAACATGCTCACATTTTTTAACACAGTGACGGCTGAACTGGATAAAGATAATGGGTTTACAGTGATTCTACTGGACCTTACCAAGGCCTTTGAGAGGATACCATATGGAATTCTAATCAGTAAAGTGCAGCATATGGGGATGGATATAGGGTTGGTGAGATGGATAGGAAGGTGGTTGATGGAGAGATATCAGAGTGGTTTATTCAGGAGTAGAGTCCAAAAAGATGGACTGTGACTAGTGGTGTGCCGCAGGGTTCTGTTCTTGGACCAATACTTTTCAATTTGTTCATTAACGATATAGGAAAGGATCTGAGAAGAAGTGCTCACTTGTTTGCTGATGATGCAAAGTTGGGTAGAGCAATAGTGAGTGCACAGGATGTCAAAATTTTGCAAGATGATTTGGATAGTTTGGAGGACTGGGCTAAGGAAAATGGATGTCGATTTAATGTGGCCAAGTGTAAGGTTATGCATTTTGGGGTGAAAAGATTAGCAGCAGTATATCACATTGGTGGAACCGTACTCCAGGGATTTGGGAGTGTTGGTGGATAGGGAGTTGAAGTTTGGGGGGGGGGGGGGGAGAGCACATGGCAAAAGTGGCTAAATCAGCTCATGAAATCACTTGGTTGCTGAAAAATACTTTAACAAGCAGAGACAAACAAGTTATTGTTCCTCTGTATCGAGCCTTGATAAGACCACATCTAGACTACTGTGCCCACATATGGGCACCAGTGTTTCTTCTTGATGGGGAGGAGGTGGAGAGGATCCAGAGACGAGTGACCAAGATGATAGCAGGTCTATGGAATGAACCTTATGAGAACAGGTTGAAGATTTGTGGGTTGCAAAAATTGGTTGATAGGTGGAAAAGGGGTAATATGATTGAGACATTCAAATTACTGAAGGGTTTCTATAAGATTAATTCAGAAGATATTTTTGAGAATAGGACTGGTGGTGGTAGGACTAGGGGCCATACGTGGAAGCTGGGGAAAGAATGTGGTTAGTAAGAGTGTTAGAGCTAGGTTTTTTACTTGGAGAGTGGTGAATGAGTGGAATAAGCTGCCAGAGTCTGTTGTGGGTGCTATGACTGTGAAGGAGTTCAAGGCGAGGTATGATAGATACTGTGTGAATGTCGAGTAGTTGTTCTTGACATGATGTCATGGCTTTCCTCGATGAGTCTGTCGACTCCTTGGAGTAGCCTGAAATAATAATAATAATAATAATGTGAGGAGCTTAGGATCTTTTTCAGACATAGCCAAGTTAGTTGTCTTGGGCATGGACTGCAGGGTTTTTCTCCCCAGTTTATCTGGGGTTCTTCATCCCACAAGCAGGCAAACCAGCCCAGTGAACACACGACTCTACAGACATAGGTTACCTCCAGGAATAAGGAGTAACCAACCTATTCCGTAGGATTTCGGTTTCGAATGCCTACACGGTAAAAAGTGTAGGTCTACGTGCGAGTGTAAATTAGGATAGGAACTTCGCACTGAAACAGAGTTACATCTTATGGCCCCACATGTAGGACCAGAATAAGCCCAGATCCCAGTCATATCCTATGCTATCCAACTCCATACAGGGGATTCTAGAAGTCATTCTCTGATAAGTCCTCCATGCCACCAGTGTGCCCTTCAAAGGGAGTATCTTAAAATCAGCCTGAGAGAGTCAAAAGCTTAACAAATTCATATAACTCTACTGACACAATGCACCTTAAAAAAGTGGTGTGAAAAAGTTTCACGTTTGGTTACTAGGGCAGGATTTTTGGACCAGGTTAAAAATGAATAAACAAAATACAAATATACAAAAATTAATAAGAACAAAAACAAAAATCCTTAACCCATCAATAATACAAATGTATTATATGTTTACAACCTCTTGAGGATAGGATTTACATTAAAAAAAAATATCACTTACACAATCAAACCTTAAAATAAATAATGGTCAAGATTTTTCGAATATATTTTTAAATTATCTGTAGAAGTTTATGTATTTCATCCACGAATCAAACACACAAAAAGTTAACAATTTAAATTATTCAAATTTTCAAAATGCACAATAGAAGAACAGTAGCAGCAAATATTCTTTCATACAATCACACCTAAAAGATAAAAGACAATGACATCTATACCTGAATATTATTAAAATACACTCATAGTCTGTTTTAGTAGGAATCAAATATATTATTGATTTATTTCCCAAACTTTGTCTAGTAATCAACAAGAAGAAACCGCTTTGGAACATCCATTTTTTTTTTCTTTCTTTTACTTGACGTTAAGTCCATAAGCACATTATATTACCTTTCTTTTAATTTCCAGTCACAAAAATTCACACACATTTTCTACTTAAGGTAAGTTAATTTTTCAACAAGAACTTAAATAATAGTGAAAACACAGATAACACCACTATTCATTATTGGCATTAGTTCATTTCTTAAAGGAAACATTAGAAACTCTTCCTTTTCTCGCTTTTCCTTTACACTTCTTTCAACATATATTCTTTTTCACATGTCCATCAACTGACTATAAATTATATATTTAGTTTAATCCTTTATGCAAGTGTAAGCAAACAAAGTTTGCACCTGAAGTATCTTCAGGACTGAAGCAACTCGTAGCAAAGGTGGACAAAGCTTCACATTACTTGTCTTAGTATCCCTTAATGCAAACCACGTCTCCATGCGGAGATGTATAATGCTATGCATTATGGGAGGGCTCACTACTCAGACTGGCTTCTACCTTTATTGAGGTCTCTTCAGTGGGAGCCAGACCCAGAGGTGATAGCAAGGTTGAAGCAATGCAGAAGTCATATTTACCTATATGAGTTACCAAAAGGTGTGAGACACCTTATTATTAAATTACTCTGAATTAGAGAAAGTTGTAAGTTTTTTCTTCCACTTGGTTAAACTATAAATTATATATTGAGTTTAATCCTTTATCCAAGTGTAAGCGAACAAAGTTTGCACCTGAAGTATCTTCAGGACACACTCGTGAAGATACTTCAGGTGCAAACTTTGGAGCATGGAGACATGGTTTGCATTAGGGGATACTAAGGCAAGTAATGTGAAGCTTTGTCCACTTTTGCTACAAGTTGCCCCAGTCCTGAAGATACTTCGGGTGCAAACTTTGTTTGCTTACACTTGGATAAAGGATTAAACTAAATATATAATTTATAGTCTAACCAAGTGGAAAAAAAACTTTCTCCATCAACTGACTGTTCTATTCAGAATATAGCATACACTATATTTTCAATAATTGTGATACCAGCTGGTCCTGATAGCTGGGTATCATAAATAGTAAACAGCAGTACAATCAAGAAAGACAGCATATTTGTGCATGGTACAAATCAAGGCAAAGCTTCCTTTTAACTTGATGCCTAATTAATATAATTGGCAGAAAAACAGCTACAGGTATTTTAGTTTGAATGATGGAAGGTGTGTAGGCATGTACATTTTGACAATTCTTTTTACATTGATGACTTTAATGTGAGGTATGGTTAGGCATAATGGCTTCAAACTACAAGCTCTGCTGCATTCTTTTTACACTGGAATATCATTTAGACTAATGAGTTAAAATTTTAATCGACATAATGATATCCATATACATTTTATTTAATAATAAAACTAACAACATTTGTCTACAGAAAAATTATGTACAGATGTTTAAATGTCGTTACATACTTCCTGGTCTAATAGCAGCAATCTGTTAATTTGTTCTGTTGATTGCCATCTGAAATAAGATAGCCGTGAATGTGTTAACTCCCACATTCCTTTCTTCCTATTATTTTTACTCCTGTTGATTGCAATTCTTCTATTATCAGTAATACCCCCACAAATTGTGTTGTTTCCATCCTCTCTGAAAATCCAATACCCTTTACATTTTATCCCCATAATTATATCGTCAATTGGTAGTTTCCTTCAACTTTTCTTCATCAAACTATTTTTGCTGATGCTGATAATGTATAGTCAAGTCACTAACTAATGCTAAAAACTCTTCACACTTATTTGGATCCTTCCAGCATTAGTATATACGAATTGCACTATTCCTGAGTCTCAACTATCTTTGTATTATTTAGTGAATGCATTATTCAGGTTTGACACCTGAGAAGCTAACTACAATCAGCTTTTGACCTCTTCATTCTCATACACTGAACTCAATGTTGCCAGCATGCATACTCACCTGCATCTCTCCTTAAGAGCTGTATTCTCCCTCATTTTGCACTTCCATAGGTTTTTCCAGACATCCAACTCCAAATCAACTCAAGCACAATTCAGTCATATTTAAGTCCTTTCAATCACTCCATACATCTACTAACTGCACTGGAATCATGGCCATTCTTGTGAATTCTCTCCTATTGTACATATTTGCAATCTTTACTGATCACTATCTCTCTTTTTCAATTCTTTCAATAATAATTTTACCTCCTTTCTCTCTTATTCCATATTTATCACCTTCCACATCATTCACATCTACCCAAACTATTTATTTTTCCTCTTTCTCTCTTTGCATTTTCACAGCATCACTAACATCCTTAATCTTTACACACACACACACACACAAAAAAAAAAGTTTGTCAAGCACACCTATCATCATGAAATCACTACACAACTGTCTTTCTCCTCCTCTTTCATATTTTACTTCTCTTCCATTTCAGCTCTCCCTTTTTCTTTGTTGTGCCACTCGCTAAACACCTCCAATTGCTTAAGATTGTGCTTTATCCTGTGCACAGACAATTGTAAGCATGCTATTTCTTTCATATTATCACTGATCAGTCAACTTTGTTTCTTAGGGATGAAGAGTGATAAAGAGAAGATCTAGTGTTGAGTGATCTGTGGAATGCTCCTAAAAGGAGCATTTCACATATCCATTACAAAAGGAGTTTTTATAGGACTGATGCAGAGGAAATTTTCCAGCAGTTAACTGCCAAATAAGAGAAAAACCAGAGATCACGTCTCAGAACTGAATAAGAGTGTGGTTAGCAAAGGTGTGAAGACTAGATTTTTTACTTGAAGAGTGATGAATGGGTTGTCAGGCTGTTGCGAGTGCTTCGTTGGTGAATGTATTCAAGGAAAGGTATGACAGATCTTATATGCATTGTGTGGAACTCCTGCGATAAGTCTTCAGACTTCATGAAGTTCCCATGCCATAATAATATTTTGTTTACCTTTACTCACTCCTGACAAGTGCATTCATATATATATTCCTTTTGAAGACCTACCCATTTTTGTACCTTTTACCAGCAACGTTCACCATTGTGCTACTTTGCTTGTAACACATCCCACATTTCTTTCACTCGCTTTTGACACTGTCTTTGTTAATGAATACATCATTCTCTCTCTCACACACACACACATTGCATCTCACAAAATGTGTGCTGATTTACTCGTGATCTTATTATGACTTTATATTAACTTTTTCTTATACTATATCGTTAAAATAGTTTCTCTTACTTCCAATTATGGACTTTTTTTTTTAGATATATTATACTATGTATTAATAATTAATAATAATATATATATTTACAGTAAATGGATCTCTTCCTATTATGCTTTTCACATATACTCGATACCAAATATCATCTGTATGCTTGCCAGCATAAAAAAGCTCTTCTTTCAACAAACATTCATGCATATCTATGATATTTTCCTGAAAAAAAAAAAAACGAAAAAACACTAGCATTAGTTTGAGTGTGTGCTTTTTTTAATGCAGAAAAATCCTGAAATGTATAGATATTATTTATTGCATTATTGCTTCCATGTTACAATAAAGAGATAAAATGTTCCATGTAACATTTTATCCCATTAAAGATTTAAATTTATCTCATGGAAGATTTAACATTTTTTAATATGCAAAATCTTCCATGTTACAATAGAGAGATAAAAAATATTTATCTCTCTACTTGCTTTTGACTTTTGTGCTTAAAAAAAAAAAAACTTTCTATTTCCAGTAACCAGTAATTTAGTCTGTAGTATCTAGTCTAAGTTTTAATAAACAAATGCATATTAATTTCAACTTTCAGACACATAAAAATTATATTTGAATACTCTAATTACTGGCTACTATATATTTTATTCTGAATTTGATGGGCTCTAAAACAGTTCCATAATGATCAAGTTACTAAATATATTTTAGTATATTGATTCTCATACTACACTATACTTATATTATAATAATGGAGGTGGTTTAAAAACTTTCATTCTATTTAGTATGTGTAGCATGTATTCAACAGCAAATGTGAATAGGTTACTGAATAAAGGAGGCAGTGGTGCTAGAATTTGCCATGTCGAATGTAAGCTAAGATTCAAATGAGAGAACAAATAATGAGATGACATGGCAGATAGTGATGCATACATAGTGAAATGCAAGCAAGGTGGCAATAGCGGGATGAAAGAAGTGAGAAAGAGAGAAGATGTGAAAGAAATAGGGAATAAAAGAAGAGTCAAGCATGATGTTGGAACTTTCAAAGCTTCGGATAAGTGTTGTATAATACTACATGAGAAACGGAGAGACTAGACTAAAAGGTTCCCACTGATGTGCTTTTGTGCAGAAGTGGTTGCTGCACTGAGATATGAGTGGCTCTGCTTGGGGCCACTGCTGAGATTATGGCTCTGCATGGGTGGGGTTGAGACTGTCACTGAGTGGAACCGCTGCCGAGTAAAATGATCCTTCAGGTTGCTTGCTTTTTACTTTTTCCCACCTCCATAAGGAAATTGGAAGAATGACAGTGCGTTGCATCTTTAATTGGAAAAGACTTAAGTTTGATTCTCACTGTGATGAGAGGAATCTTTATTGGGTATTTTCAATTTAAGGCGAGTTAGTCAATCTCATATCGATATAGTAGGGTTTTTTCTGCTCAGAAACTCAGGTTTTTATACAGGCAAATTGGCATTGAGAAAACACAATTTACAGACAAAAAATACTAGTGGTAGTGGGCAGTAGATGGCAGTGGCATAGATCAACGGCGCTTCCCAAACTGTGGGCCGTGGCCCCCTTGGGGGCCATAAGTTTTGTTGAGGGGGCTATGAAATAATGAAAAGAAATTTAAAATGTTTTAAGACTAAGTAGTTCTTTTTTTTAAATCTTAAAAGAAACTTATTTAATTTTTATTATTTCTTTTTTGTTATTTTTTATATTTTAACGGGAAAAAAAAATTCACACATTGGTGTTGGTTCACAAATTTTGCTTCCTGCGTATTTCGGTGCTTAATGAATATTAGTAAATATATGCTTATTCATATAAGTTTCATTTCAAAGGCATTGATAAGCAGCACAAAAAAAAAAAAGCTTATAAATGCAAAATCTTGAATATAAATACAATAAATATTATAATAATATATGTCTGTATTACGATTTCTTTTCCAATGGGGGGGGGGGGGCGTGAAATATTTAATTTTTCCAAGGGGGGGCTTTGGCATCTATAAATTTGGGAAGCACTGGTGTAGATGATGATGATAGTTGCAGTTTGCTGTAATGGTGGAGATGGAGGGCTGTAGAGTAGATACTCTTCCTCAATGAGTCTCTGGACTCCTTGGAGGTGTCGCGTATTGACAATAATAATAAAAGCATTAAGTTATCAAGTAAGAAAGAAGAAGAAAGCTGAAATGGATTTAAAATGATATGATATAACAGTTTCATGATCGGGGGTGTGCTGGACAAGTGAAAAATTAAAGCATGTTTCCCAGCTTTAATTTTTTTTAAGCACGACCCATGACATGACTGATGAAGAAATATGAAAACAAGAAGAGCGAGTGAATAATATGATTGTTAACAAATGATTTCAAAGGAGAAAATACAGTAAGATAAGAAATGATATGAGAGTTAAGTGAGGCAAACAAGGAAGACCAAAAGAGCAAAGACTGTGAGCCTGTCCATAACAGGAGTGAGATGGAAAGCTTAAACTGCAAATGAGAAGTAGAAATGTAGATAAGTAGATTGTGTAGGAGAAATGGCATTATATAGATGTAAGATTGACTTTGATGGGCAAAAGGATTTGTCCACTTACAAGATGGGTTGTTTGAATGGTTTTAGTGCTCGGAGAAATTATTTGGTGAAAGAGCCTATATGAACTATCAGTGAAACCAGATATGCCTGAGTGGTTGTATGCATGCATTAAATAAAGTATGATAGAAATTGCGATTGTAATGAGAGAGAGAGAAAATGATAGCTTTTTAGGGATCACCACAGGAAATGCAGGATTAGTTTTGTGAGGTTATCCTTCACCTTGAGATGGTTCTGGCATCTCTAATGCCAGAACCATCAACGAATAAAGATGAGGAGTTCTCAGCAGTATTATTAGTGAACTCAAAAAATTAATTATATTAATTATCAATTTAATATCTATAGTGAGACAGTGATGAAAAATATTGAAAAACAAAAAATAGGAATTAGTATCGATGGTATAAAATACAACAATCTTAGATATGCTGATGATACCACTCTAATAGCAGAAAACAGAAACAAATTAATCAAATTACTGCAGCTACTAATTGAAGGTAAAGAATTTGGATTAGATATAAATGCAAAAAAGACCAAATTTATGAAAATCTCATAAGAAAACAGATCTGAGCCAGAAATATTCATAAACAATATGAAAATTGAACATACAACAGAATACAAATATTTAGGCAGCTACTTTACTGCAGATGGAAAAACAAGATCAAAAAATAAAAATAAGAACAGCCATAGCTAAAAATGCATTCTGGAAAAATAAAAATCTCAGAAGTTCTGTGAGTATCGAGACAAAGAAAAGAATGATAAGAACATTAGTGTGGCCAATTTTCACACATGGAAGTGAGACCTGGATATTCAAGAAGAGAGTAAAGCAACAAATAATGGCCTTTGAAATGTGGTGCTATAGGAGAGCTTTGAAAATCCCATGGACAGAACATGTGACAAATACAGATGTCCTACAGAGAATGAGTACACAGAGATCTTTATTACAGGAAATAATCCAGAGAAAGATGAGATTGGCAGAACATGTACCGAGTGGTTCAGCAGGACAGACAATACTAACAGTTTTAGAAGGAAAAATTATGGGAAAGGGATCAAGAGGCAAAAAACAAAGGACATGGCTTGAAGATATAAGATCATGGACAGGATCACATGGCTATGCAGAAACAAAAAGGGAAAGCTATCAACAGAGAGAACTGGAAGGACATGGTGCTGCACCCTCTCACTGAGGAAGCTACATGAAGCAGCAGCTGCAAAATGGCACTAGTATCTGATATCTTTGACAAGTTGGTAAAGAGATCTGTGAGATTCCCTTACTTGTATGTTTGTCATACCTCCTCTCATCCACCTATTTCTCACTGTGAAAGATAACATTTCTTTAATCTCTATATGTGCATAATTCCACAGGCTAAATATCATGTTGGCTGCCCTCAGCAGGATTTTTTTTTTTAGCTGTATCTCTATCTTCATGGAATTCAGGTGACCATAATTTTTCTTTTCATTATGATAGGCTGACAGTGTAGGCAAAACAAAATGGATGTTAATTTAATGTGGGAAATGTCAAGTTATGCATTTTGGGATACAAAGATTACAAGCTTTGTATCCCAAAGCTTGTAATCTTTGGATCACATTGAGGGAAATGTTCTCAAGGAAATTGATGATGCTAGGAATTTGGAGATAGTAGTAGTAGATAGAGAGCTGAAGTTTAAAGAGCACATTGCTAAAGCAGCCAAGGAAACTCACAGGATAATTTGGTTATTGAAGAATACACAAGTAAAGATATAAGGGAGTTACCATTCCTCTTTATAAAGCCTTGATAGGACAGATCTGGATTACTGTGCTTAGATCTGGTCACTTAGGTTTCTTGGAGATGAAGTGGTGGAGAAGATCCAGAGCAGTGATAAGATGGTGAGTGATCTCTGGAACGCTTCCTATGAGAAGAGATAGAGGATTTGTGGATTGCAAAAGTTGGTTGAAAGGGGAATATGATAGAAGCATTTAATGTTCATAGACCTTTATAATATCACTGATCAGTGGCTCTAGTACAGAATCCTGTGGTATTCTGCTGATCATTCTCCTTTTAGACTCAACTTCTCCACACGTCAGTTTCTGATACCTGTCAGAATTACACAAAAGTGTTTGTGGTGTCTTGCAAAGGTCTTTAAGTTACTTCAAGATTTTTACAAGATTGATGTAGGGGAAATGTTTCAGCATTTGCTTGGAGTGGTGGAAAAAAAAAGAGGTCATCCCTGGAAGTTGAATAAGAGTGTGGTTAGCAAGGGCATGAGGACTACATTTTCACTTGAGAGTGATGAATGAAAAGAATGAGTTGTCTCAGTCAGTTGTGAGTGTTTGTTAATGATTTTAAGGAGAGGTATGATAGTTATTGTGTTGATAGTTAAGGCCTCTCACGACAAATCTTAGGACTCCATGGAACATAATGCCACCATATCTGTGTAATCACATTATTCACATGTAATACCACAGATATTATTATTGTACAGGCACCTCCATGGAGTCAAGATTCAACATGAGAGACCCAAATTATAGGCTGATGTGATGAGTCAATCACTTTAATGCGACACGAAGTTCATTTTCTGTGTGCCTTCATCTCTAGGTTTCTTGCTTCAGTGACTACTTGCAGCAAATTTCCATTAATATAATCATTATTCTGAGCTGCCATAGCTCAGTAGGTATACATGAAACCCTTTAGTCAGAAAGACCTGGATTCGGTTTCTGTCCATGACGTAAGGAACCTTTATCTGGTCTCTTTCAACTGAAGGTGAGTTAGCAGGTCTCATATGGGGGTGGAAGGTTTTTCCTACCCGAAAACTCTGGTTTTTCATCCCTTAGAACAGGCAAACCAGCCCCATGAATACACACGATCTACACTCATTAATACTTGCCTGAGCGGGATACAGCAGAGGAGTGACAAGTCAGCTGCATTAATTCGTCATAAACCCCCTCATTAGGGGACTCAACCTGTTCTAAGGGATGGATAAGAAGGGAAGGAATCATTATTCTGCATGCAATAACCTCACCTCAAAAACACATAACCTTTCACTTAACACTGTACTGATACTCATAATTTTCCCATAGAATTATACTTTTCAAATCTGTATCAGCTTTATTCCCATAGAATTATACTTTTCAAATCTTATCATCCTTCTTAACATTCTGAATCAGCAAATAACTGGATATTATCCTTTAGACCATTTACAATATCACTGATCAGTGGCTCTAGACAGAATCCTGTGGTATTCCACTGGTCATTCTCCTTTTAGACTCAACTTCTCCACACATCATTTTCTGATACCTGTTAGAATTACACAAATCACTGCAGTACAGTTTGAAGTGTTTGTGGTGTCTGGAGTTTGGTGTGTGTGCTTTTTTTTTTTTAACCTTTCTTTCACACAACAGATAATATGTGAATAATATCCTTCAACAGGAACGAACAGCCCAGAGAACCCTAGCATTTAAGGTTACTGTATATAAATAAATCCATTTATCAGCTGTTAACAACACTGGAATAAGATTATAGTAACATATCACATTTTTTTTTTTTTTTTTTTTTTAACTATCTAAAGCAGTGGTTCTCAAACTGGGTGCCACAAGTATGCCACAAGGGTGCCGTGAAATTTTGAATCGTTTATTTGAAAAAAGCAAAATATTCAACTGCCACAAAAACTAAATCAAAAACAAAAAAAAATTACATATTTTGATTTTAATGGATGAAGCATATATAAAAATTATCATTTTTTGTATCAC
Organism: Typopeltis vanoorti; assembly: GCF_054136105.1. NCBI lineage: Eukaryota > Metazoa > Arthropoda > Arachnida > Uropygi > Thelyphonidae > Typopeltis > Typopeltis vanoorti. The sequence goes on from NC_143569.1 coordinate 15,094,889, forward strand.
TCTTATATTATATCCTGGGATTTCATTAGATCACCGCGTGTTGTAGTAACTAGATATGTGACGGCACAATAAATACTGAACTAATGAATGGTTAGTTGTCCTGCTGTCTGTTTTAGTATTTCTCTGTTCAGTGTGACAAGTATTATACATGATCATTTCCCCTAAACAAAAATCATGAGTCTTTTGTCATCGGTGAGAATAAACGAAATACAATATTAAAGTCGTTAAATTCAGCAAGTAGAGGTTTTTCTTATTGTTATATATTCCAACTATAACGAGAGACATCGTAAACAAATGTTTTTCCTTTTTCCATCTGGAAAAAAAATTATTTACTTGAAATAAATTTTAAAATAAAATATTAAAGTTACATTATGCCCTTCAAAATCATGAATAATTTTTTCCTTAAAAAAAGAAGTGAAGATTCTGACGATCAAGAAATGTCTACTTGTAGCAAAGCTAACGAACCAATTCGCACTAATAAATTATCAAAAACTGATACTTGCATTAATGAAGATTTGACTAATTTTAACGTTCAGCAACAAAAAAGCACTAATGAAACAACAGAAACAGAAAGAATAAGTTCATGTAAAAAGGGAACAATGAAAAAGAATGTAAAAACTTGTTTATATCAAGAGAGCTACCTAAAAATGGGATTTACGTGGTGTGGTGATAAATTAATTCCCAGACCTAAGTGTATTTTGTGTGGTTTGGTTCTATCAAATGAGGCTATGGTTCCTAGCAAATTATTGCGACATTTATCCACAAAACATGACAACTTGCTTGTCAAATAAAAATCCTGAATATTTCAAAGAGTTAATAAGATTACAAGAAAAACAAAGTAAAAGTTTTGTAAGAAAGTTTACAATTTCCGACCGAGTTCAAGAAGCGAGTTATTTAGTCGCTGAAATAATTGCAAAGGAAATGAAGCCTCATACTATCGGCGAAACCTTGATTCGTCCGGCCTGTTCAGCAATTGTGAGAACAATTTTTGGTACTGAGGCAGAAGAAGAAATAAAGAAGATTCCATTATCAAATGATACTATGAGTAGACATATTAATGATCTGTCAGTCGATATTGAAAAGTCAGTTATAACCAAAATAATCTAATCAAAATTTTAGTTTGCAGTTAGATGAGTCAACTGATATCGGTGGTAAAGCACACTTACTTGTTTTTACTCGATTCATTGAAGATGATAAAATTATCGAAGAATTTCTATGCTGCAAGGAATTAGAAAAAACTATGACGGGAAAAGATGTTTTTGATATAATGAACACATATTTTAATACAAATGGCCTATCTTGGAAAACTTGTGTGGGTATATGTACAGATGGTGCACCCTCTATGGTTGGAATTACAAAAGGGTTTTTTTCCTTTGCTAGAAAAGAAAATGAGAACATTATAACGACTCATTGCTTCATTCATCGTGAATCATTGGTGGCAAAGACAATAGGCTTGGAATTAAAAAGTGTATTAGAAGAAATCATTCAGATGGTTAATTATATCAAGGCCAGACCATTAAAATTTAGAATATTTGCAGGACTATGTGAAGAGATGCAATCTCATTACAAGAATCTTCTTCATACCGAAGTAAGATGGCTTTCAAAAGGTCGCATATTGGATCGTTTTTTTGAACTTAAAGAAGAAATATTAATGTTTTTCCAAAATGAAGACAAACCAGAATTCTATAAATTATTACAAGATGATTTTTGGTGTTCCAAACTAGCCTATTTAACAGACATGTTCGATCATCTGAACACCAACATGCAAGGAAGAAATGAGAATATTTTGACATCTACAGATAAAATTAAGCACCAACAATGTAGAAATGTTCCTTAAAGTTGCCTCCAGAAAATGTAAGAACACTGATCTGCAAAAGCTTATTTACAGTCATTTAACATTGTTAGAAGAAAAATTTGACCTTTATTTTCCAGACATTTCAGTCAATTTATACGATTGGATTCAAAATCTATTTGTGGAGTCAACATCAGCAATGAGCGAGTTAAGTCTTATAGAAGCCGAAGAATTAATTGATATAAGTAACGATCGTATACGTTGAGATTGAAGCATTCAGAAATGTGTCTGAATTCATTTTGGATAACAACTATGAAGGAGTACCCCAATATAGGATTCAAAGCACTTAACACCTTATTGCAATTTTCTACATCTTATTTGTGTGAATCTGCACTCATAAATATTAAAACAAAGAAGAGAGAAAGACTAAAGGCCCTTGAAAATGAGATGAGAATATGTCTCTCAAAAACAAGGCCTAATATCAAAGAAATAATATGCAAACAACACCAGGCACATATTTTACATTAAGTTCATATTTTATTATCTGAACTTTTATAATAGCTTTTGTTTTGTATGTTTTTGGGTTATTTGAAAATAAACCAATTTAGTTTAAATAAAATCTGTTTTCTTTTAAACACGCTTTCCTTCATATCTTTAGTATCTGTAATATCAATTTATTTATGGGTTATATATGCGAGTCTTTCAGAATCAATTAATCAGCACTTTACTCTCCATAAAAAGCAAATAATACTAGAGGTGCCATGAAATTTATTTATTGATTTAGTCCCGAGCGGGTGGAAAGAGGGGAAAATAGTTCCACTGCATAAAGGTGGTTCCAAGACTGCTGTTGTAAATTACCGACCGATTAGCATATCAGGAATCATTGTCAAGGTCTTAGAGAAATTAGTCAAGAAAAGAATACAGGATTGGATAGATGAAAATAGGATATTGTATGGGGGACAACATGGTTTTGTGAAGGGTAGATCATGCCTCAGTAACTTGCTCACGTTTTATAACACAGTGACGGCTGAACTGGATAGGGGTAATGGGTTTACAGTGATACTACTGGACCTTGCCAAGGCCTTTGATAGGATACCACATGGAACCCTAATCAGTAAACTGGAGCAGATGGGTATAGATATAGGGTTGGTGAGATGGATAAGAGGGTGGTTGAAGGAGAGATATCAAAGAGTGGTTTATTCAGGAGTGGAGTCTAAAAGACGTCTTGTGACTAGTGGAGTGCCACAGGGCTCTGTTCTTGGACCACTGCTTTTCAATTTGTTCATCAATGATATTGGAAAGGATCTGAGAGGAAGTGTTCACTTGTTTGCTGATGATGCAAAGTTGGGTAGAGCAATTGTGAGTGCACAAGATGTCAAAATTTTACAGGATGATTTGGATAGTTTGGAGGACTGGGCTAGGAAAAATGGATGTCAATTTAATGTGGCAAAGTGTAAGGTTATGCACTTTGGGGTGAAAAGAATAGCAGCAGTATATCGCATTGGTGGAATCATACTCCAGGAGATTGAAGAGGCCAGGGATTTGGGAGTGTTGGTGGATAGGGAGTTGAAGTTTAGGGGGCACATTGCAAAAGTAACTAAAACAGCTCACCAAATCACTTGGCTTCTGAAAAATACTTTAACATGCAGAGACGAACAAGTTGTTGTTCCTCTGTATCGAGCCTTGATAAGACCCCATCTGGACTTCTGTGCCCAGCTATGGGCACCAGGGTTTCTTCGTGATGGGGAGGAAGTGGAGAGGGTCCAGAGACGAGTGACCAAGATGATAGCAGGTCTGTGGAATGAACCTTATGAGAATAGGTTGAAGATTTGTGGGTTGCAGAAATTGGACGATAGGCGAAGGAGGGGTGATATGATTGAGACATTCGAATTACTGAAGGGTTTTTATAAGATTGATCCAGAAGATATTTTTGAAAATATGACTGGTGGTGGGAGGACTAGGGGGCCATGCATGGAAGCTGGGCAAGAGCGTGGTTGACAAGGGTGTTAGAGCTAGGTTCTTTACTTCATCTTCATCATCATCAAATTCCTGCCATGTACCCTCAAGGGGTGTACAGGATATGACAGTACTACATGAAAAAATTACATCATCACTAACTTCCTATCTACAATTTTCCTCCAAATCAGTCTGTTACTTGTCAAGACTCCAACATTATCAGATCTTATATTTCTATCGTCTAAGGCACTTTGTACCGTATCAATCCACCTATATCTTGGTCTTCCTCTGGGTCGTTTTCCTGCCAACCTGGCAGAGAACACTTGTTTTGCTAATCTTTCCTCTCCCATTCTATTTAAGTGACCATACCATCTGAGATTAGCTCTGCTAACGCATTCCTGGATGCTGACAATGTCAAGTTCTTTCCTAATATCCTCATTTTTAATATGATATTGCCATTGAAGCCATCTGTTCACGCCTCTAATCTTTCTCAGGACTCTCATATCTGTGGTCTCTAGTCTTTGGTCAAGTGTTTTACTTCTGACCCAGCTCTCAGATCCATAAGTTAAAATTGGTTTGAACACAGTCTTGTATACAGCTAATTTAGTGTTCCGACTAATTTCTTTCTTATTCCATATGAATTTATTCAATTGACTTCCCACGATACCAGCTTTGCTGATTCTGTTGTCTATTTCTATATTTAGTTTACCATCTTCAGTAAAAATTGTGCCTAAGTAGCTGAAATGTTTTACTTGTTCCACCGGTTCTCCATTCACAACACAGTTGACATTTTCAATGATTCTGCCTATTTTCATTGTCTTTGTCTTTTTATTGCTGACCTTCATACCATATCTATTACAACAGCTATTCAATTTAGTCAGAGAATCTTGCAGACTTGTAGCGGATTTATTTACAAGTATAACATCATCCGTATAAAGCAAAGAGCTGACATTAACATCTCCAATTTTGATATCAGGTTTAATACCACATTCCTTCATAATGTGATCCATATAGATAATGAATAACAGAGGGGATAATGTACATCCTTGTCTCACACCAGATTTAACATTAAACCATCTTCCTGTACTTCCTTCAATTCTAACTGCTGACTCACAACTCAAATAAAGACTAAGTATTGCTTGATATAATGCCCCATTGACACCATATAACTGCAGCGTATTGAATAGCTTCTCTCTTGGCACCTTGTCATATGCCTTTTCCAAATCGACAAAACTTAAATACAGATCTTTGTTATATTCCCATGCTTTCTCGACTATTTGTCGTAAAGTGAAGATCTGATCCTGACAGCCTCTATTTGGCCTGAATCCAGCTTGTTCTTCACCAAGCTTTTCTTCCACAATTCTTCTCAACCATTTCTCAAGTATACTTGCATAGATCTTGCCAGGAACACTCAGTAGGGAAATACCTCTGTAATTCTCACATTCAGTTTTATTTCCCTTTTTATATATGGGTACTATGAGAGCTCTACTCCAATCATCGGGAATTCGTCCCTCTGTCCAGGCTTTCTGAACTATGCAGTGCAGCCACTGTACGACTCTTATACCACCATACTTCAACATTTCTGGTCGAATATCATCTACTCCTGCTGCCTTTCCACATTTCAAGCCTTTGATGGCTTTTTCTACTTCAAGTATGGATATGTATTCCTGACTGCATGCCTGGTCAGTGTTTTTTATCACTGTGCCGTCATCACTACTTGTTTCATTTAGCAGTTTTTCAAAGTAATTACTCCATACTTCAAGGATATCTTTTTCTCCTGTTTTCATTTCACCTTTATCATCTCTAATTCCTTTTACAGCACTCTTTCCTCCATTCTTAAGCTTCTTCAACAACCTCCAGAATATTTTGCCACCTTCTTGATATTTATTTTCTATATTCTTGCCAAAGTCCTCCCATGACTTTTGTTTAGCTAGTTTTACACACTGTTTAGATTTCTTACATTTGTCTCTGTATTCTGTAAGAGTAAAAGCTGACTTATTTGCCAGGAACTTTTGATATGCTTTCTTCTTTTCCTTCACTGCCTCTTTAACTTCCTGTGTCCACCAGGGAGTTCTGATTTTTTTATCCTTGCACACAACCTCACCACATGCCTCTCTGGCAGAATCAATCAATGTTTCCTTCAGAGTTTGCCACTGAATCTCCAAGGCTTGATTCCTGTTCTCAAACTCTTTCATTTTCTTTTCAATAATATTTCTGTATTTTAGTCTACAGTTCACATCTGAGAGCTGCTCAACTTTTATTCGCTTTAAAACTTTCTTACATGTTATTCTTTTCAATATGAAATTCAATTTTATCCTGCTCAAGACTAAATAGTGATCACTTCCAATTTCAAATCCTCTGTACACTCTGGTGTCCTGCACCAGGGAGAAAACATCACTATCAACAATAACATAGTCAATGAGACTTTTCTTATTCCTAGCCTCTTCTCCCCATGTGAATTTGTGCACATTTTTATGTTGGAACATGGTGTTAGTAATAACCAGTCCATGTCCTGAGCAGAAATCCAACAGATATTTGCCATTATTATTAGCTTTGCTCTTTTCTCCAAATTTTCCCAAAATATTTTTGTATGTCTCACAATCATCTCCTACTCTACTATTTAGATCCCCAACAAGGACCAACTTTTCCTTTTTCATTGTGTCAGTTGCTTTTTCTAAAGCCTCAAAAAATTCCTCCACTTCTACCTTAGTAGAACCTTCTGTGGGACCATAGGCACAAATAAGTCTCATTGTCCAGTTCCCCATTCTCATATTTGCCCACATTACTCTACTTGAGACTGACTGCCATTCAAGAAGATTAGCCTCGTATTTTGTGTTGAATACTATGGCTACTCCTTTTCCTTGATTGTCATTGCCTGAATATAACATTTTGTATTTATTGCTCAGAAAGATCTCACCAGTTTTGGTCTTTTTTTGTTTCAGTCACCCCTATTATGTCGATCTGGTACTTATCTAATTCCTCAGCTAGCTCCATTTCTTTGCCATTCAGGCTTCTTACAATGATAGTACCGATCTTTAACTCTGGTGATGTTGAGTTGGGGTTTGTTTTCAGATTTGTTCCAGTAGCTGACTTTTCGCTGTTCGCCCTGGTTCCCTGGCGAAAACAACGGGGGCCTTGTTTAACCGGGCGACGCCCCAGCCGGCATGAAATTTTGTCATGTTGTACCATCATTTTTTATTTTGGTTTAACCAATAAGAATACAATTTGGTCGGCTAAATCCCAAATTGCCAGCCCATCCTCGTTCGTTCAGTATCAAAGTAGATACCCAACAGGGTGCACCACGAGAAGGTGAGGATTGGACATTAGGTCAGAAGCCCTGGTCGGTTCTCCGCATTCCTTTAAAGGCTATGTGGAGGTCTCCTCTCAGTTATACAGCTTTGACCCTTAAGCACCCCTGACCCTTAAGCACCCCTTTACTTGGAGAGTGGTAAATGAGTGGAATAAGCTTCCAGAGTCTGTTGTGGGTGCTACGACCGTGAATGAGTTCAAGGCAAGGTATGATAGATACTGTGTGAATGATGAATAGTTGTTCTTGACATGATGTTAGGGCCTCCCTCTATGAGTCTGTCGACTCCTTGGAGTTTCCCGGAACAATAACAATAATAATAATTTTAGTGTGCTGCCAGACAAAAAAAGTTTGAGAACTACTGATCTAAAGCATAAATCATTGCTGACCTGAGAAATGAGGTTCATTTCAACTTAAAATTACCTGTTATATGCTCATAACAGATTCTCGTCCATAAGGATAATAAATCATTAGCAAACAAACTAAAACACTTCCATATATATTAAAAATTATGCAATTTTTAAAATCTTCTTTTAATATAACATCCCCTGATGAGTCATCAGGGGATGTTATTCTGCTCTTCTATACTGTAAACAACTTAGTCTCCACTACTTAATCCACTAGCTAATATCAATAGCATTTTTTGGTGTGTAAATTTCATATCTTCTCTTGGCTGATTTGCTTGTATAAGGGGTGAAAACTAACTGACTTTCAACTGAAAAAGCTCATATAAAGATTCCTCTCATCACCATAAGAAATGAACACAGGTCCTTTCCAAATGAAAAGTACAATGTACCACCATTCTTTCAATTGCACTAGAGGCATAAAGAATGCCATTTTGCTCAATGTTCAGTATGACACAAACATGCCAGGAATGCAGGGACAGTCATTCTGCCTTATGTTGGCAAAGTAGACTTTTAAGATACAGAAAAAAAGAGTTGCATTTCTTAAGGATACCTTGCCTTTAAGTTTAGAAATTAGTTCAGAACCTTAGCACAATCCATCAAAGGTCTAAAGCCATGTGTCTAAAATCAATGTTGATGCGGTATTTTTTTTATTTTAATGAAACTGGCTGTTCAACATTTGAGTTGAAAAAGATTGCATGGCAAATACAGACACAAGATGTCCGATGCACAAATGACACATAATAGCTCAGGATGTAGCTATTATACCATTCACAAGTAACTCTTCAAGTAAGCTATTCATTTTAACAAGCACGTAAAGCCTTACAGTAAACTGCAATAATGGCTTTTCTTGAGAAGCATTTGGATAGCATCTGTATTTGAACTCATTAAAGACAATGAATTTGCTTAGTATTGAAGTATCTATATTACAAATACTGCGACAAAGATAGATTGCAATGTGGATACTGCAACAAAAATATATTAGAAACAAGTGTGCTCACTTAGCAATCAAGTGAACAGTTGCTACAGTTTAGACTTTTGGTAACGGTGATTATTTTGAATGTCATATAATTATATTTCATCAATTTGAAAATGTTTTATCCACTTCTGTTCAATGTTTCTTGAGGAAGGCAGAATATATAATCTCCTGAGACACAGATTCTAGAAATAATTCCAAGAAAGAAAAAAGTTATGTTTAAAAATTTTATGTCTGATTGCATAAATATTTTTCATAGTATTAATTTTGATTAGGAGCATCATTCTTATCACTCATTTAAATTACACATTATTTTGATCCATCTGTACTCCTGTCTCACCAGATGGCAGTGTTGCTGCATTGTCTGGGGATGGTGATGGCATCATTCTTTCATCTGGTTCCTGCATGAATAACCAGTGTAGGTCACCTTTTCCTTGGGAACTGCACTGCATGCCTTCCTTCTGAAGAATCAGATCAGAAGAATCTTTAACATCCTATATGTATGCAAAAGGACCTTCTGCTCCTGTGGTATCCTATTGGTTATTTTCAGGGATGTGGCATCTGTTCATTGTCATTTCTGTCTTGTAGTGTACTCAGATGATGTGATAGATGAGCCTATATGCAGCCAATTCCAGAAAAAGGTGATGTGTCTAACCATTGAATTAATGATGCCCCCCCCCCATCACTTCAGACAGCACTGAGGTGAGAGCAATGAGTCAATATTACAGATTAAAATAAGAAATGAAATCAATCAAAATTACCTTATTTACCACCTGTGTGTTGGGGGGGTAAAGTGGTCAGTGTGGATTTCATCAGCCAAGATCCACAATGGTTGGAAAGAGAGAGACCTGTGCTGTTGCACCCAGTCTCCAAGGCATTTAGCAATGAGGACTTCATGGAGAGTTGCCATCTCAGTCTGCCAGTATTTATTTGGATCAGATACTGCATATGATGGGAAAGGGTTATCTCTTCTGATTTTCTGGATGGTTTGTGTTTTTTTTTTCATCCTACTTACACAAATGTTACAATAATTCGGCATCTTGGGCTTCACAGATATTTGGATGCTGATCTCTGTACCATCCTTCAGAGGGATGATGCTGGCATGGTCATCATCAGCACTTCCAGGATATGATTTTATCCTTTTTTTTCTTTTTAAAAAAAGCTTAGATCTGTTCCCCTTACCTTTGATAATGCTCAAAAGCTTGATAGTCAAGACCAGATCACTCTTCTCAGACTGACTTTTACTCCTAGCATTTTGTGGCTTGGCATCCCTTTTTTTCTCAAGATATTTGCTTTTCATCTGCCTGGCTGCTTGCTCTGTATGGATCCCAAATGTACTCCGACTTAGAATACTACTCTCACACAATTTGGGTGGCATACCTGAAAGGATCTCTGAAAGTTATTGATACTATTTGGGGGAGGGCAGTTTTTGGATTGTTTCTTCTGCAAATGCTTCCACATAAGTGCTGTTCAGCTTGGCTGGTATCTATCATGTCCACGCATTCTAATAACAGTTAAATTGTTAACTCACCAGATCTCTAACTCCCATTCATTTTTCAGTTCTGCAAGGCATCCTTCCCCATGGGTGGTCCATAGAGTATAGCCACTAGTCAAGAAAGATAGATTACTTCTTTGTTCTTGATTCTCATCCACACACACACAGCATTTATTTGCTATGGACCTTGCAGCCTCTTGTGAATGGAAGTGATAACACACAATTAAAAGTCCTACTTTCATCCTACTTACACACATGTTACAGTAGTTTGGAATCTTGGGCTTCACACATATTTGGATGCTGATCTCTGTACCATCCTTCAGAGGGATGATGCTGGCCTGGTCATCATCAGCACTTCCAGGATATGGTTTTATCCTCTCTTTTTTTTTTTTAAAAAAAAGCTTAGATCTTTTTCCTTTACCCTTTCATATACTGTTTTGTATATGAAAAATATATGACTTCCCACTGATTTAGCTTTCACTATTCTCATGATGAGATATCAGTAAATATTGAAACTGGTCTAGGTAAAGATCCTCACCAGCACAGCAATATAGAGGACCCCCAAAGGAAGAGTGCTTTGCATTATGGAATACTGAAGCAACGGAATTAAAGTAAACATCCTCTATATACAAGAAGCTTAGTCATGAAGATACTTCATACATAAACTTTTATTTTCTTGAGCTTGTGAAAAGGATTATAACAATAATATAATTTACTTTGTGACCAAGTGAAAAAAAAAAAAACTTTCTACAGCTAGTACAGCTTTGACCTGTAGTATTAAAACAAGAAATTAAGTTAATTATCATGATAATTATTTTCAAAAGATAAAATAAAGCATGATAGATTCTAATGTACATATACAAATTATATATGACCACCTATCTAGTAGCATATTGGCCTCTTTTGGCCAAGATAACTGATTGCATCCATCTTGGCACTGAATCCACTAGACCACAGAAGGTGGCTGGAGGTAATCTAGACTGACTAGAAAGAATAATATGCCACAGGTCAGCAACTGAGCAAGGCAAAGGCATATCTAGTGTATGCTGCATTTCATGATCCCATAATGTTCGAAGGGATTCAAATCAGAATTAGGCACCCAAGGGAGCCCATGAAATGCTTGAAGAACATATCTTCAAGCCATGCTTGCATAAGGTGAACCTTATGATATGGTGTACTGTCTTATTGGACTCCTAGCAAGACAATGCAGAATCCATTGCACCACATGGTCATAATGTAAAGCAATACCAGGTGTGAATCCCCAGGTAGGAATTAGTGGTCGAACTGTGTGCAACTGAGATGAAAGGATTAAGTGATGTCTGTGGGAACAATTCCCATACCAGGATACAGCCACTACCAGAGAGAGAGGTGAATCATGCAGTCTGGTTAGCTGTAAACAGGCTGGGTTGTCATAATGTTTTGGCTCATGGATGTAATCTATAAATATATACACCCTAGATAATTCAAGATGATCAAATTTAGAAGAGCTCAGTATCCAACTGTTTGAGCCCATCAATTCCACTCTGGGAAGCAGATGTCATCCAAATGTGAGACTATCACTATCATGAGTGGAGATCTACAGTGGCATGAAAGGTTTCAATTGGTCTCTAGAACAAGGTTTCCAGATTATCTTACTCTCAGTCCATTCATGCACTAATATGTGCTATAGTCTCCAAACTTTTATGAATTAGCAAACAATACACACACTAACAAACATAATTACTTTTAATTTTTCATTTATCCTATTATTTATTTTTAAAGACCTTTTTTAAATATTTTTTATCATCTTATAACTTCTGTTCCTTTTTCACTTCAATTCCATTTATTTCTTTACATAATCTTTTTTTTTGTTCATATTAAATTCATATCTTGGTCTTAAATCCAACATTTTCAACTAGTTAAAGGTACTTCAAGGCATATAACCTCCTGTAAGTTGGGTTCTGGAACAACTTTTAGAGGTATCTTTCATTATTATGTCTTGTTTCTCCCTAAGGCATTCAATGACTGATTTTCAGTCCACTTCTTTCAAAAAATGTTAGTGTAGAATTCATAAAACACTGAGGTCTCATTATATACTTTATGACTTGAAATTGTTTTAATAATAATCCCAATTGTCAATAGTTTTAAGTGTATCATCAGTTTGTATTGAAGGTGACCTAAGTGTCAGTTTAAGCACAGTTGTAGAGACCAAATGCATTTCTCATAAAGATTATTATATTAATATCATAAGTGCATGGCTGTTAATCATACCATCAAATTCCTGATATGTGTCTTCAAGTGGATGCACAGGATAATTATACAGTACTACATGAAAAAGTTACACCATTACTAACTTCCAATCAATAAGTTATCTATTATGACTCCAATATTATCAGATCTTATATTTCTTAAAGCACTTTGTACTGTATCAATCCATCTACATCTTGGTCTTACTCTTGGTCTATTTCCTGTCAACCTGGCAAGAACACTTGTTTTGCTAAAGGGTCTCCCTTTAGGTGACCATACCACCTAAGATTACTTCTACTAACACATTTCTGAGTGCTAACAATGAAGAGTTCTTTCCTAATATTATTTATTATCAACACCCGACCTCCATGGAGTCAGAGACTCATTGTGGGAGGTACTCACTATTGCATACAATGCTCATCCAACCACGTCTTAAACTGATTCAATGTGTCCACATCCACAACACACTCAGGCAATGCATCCCACTCACCAACCATCCTCCATGCAAAGAAACTGCTTCTCACTCCTTTGCTCACACCCTCTTTATACAGTTTCCAGCAATGGCCTCTTGTTCTACTCCCCTCTCCAATTCTATGAAAAATCTCTTCCATGTCTACATGATAACAACCCCTGACCAGTTTATATGTCTCAATCATATCCCCCTTCTTCCTCCTATTCACGTAGCTCTGCAACTTACATTCTCTCAATCTGTCCTCTTACTCCACATTCCAACAAAAGGTAGTCAGACAACTGACTACCTTAGTGAATCTTCTCTGTACCCTTTCCAACATATCCTTGTCACCATGAAAACCCAGTGATCAAATCTGTGCACAATAATCCATATGATGCCTGATTAAGGCCTTATACAATGGAATCATAACCTCTCTATTTCTGCATGTCAGGGTTCTCCACATCATTACCATTATTCGATGATGTCTTCACAACTTGTGCAATGTGGCCCCTGAATTTCAAGTCCTTGTCCACCACCACTCCTAGATCTTTCATCTCCTCTATTTCTGTTCAAGTTTCCTCACCAAGTGTCTACTTCGCATCCCATTGTTGCTTACCAAATCCACTTACCTACCCATTCATGGAATCTATTCAAGTCCTTTTGTAAGGCATTAATATCAGCCTGACTGTGCATTGCTCTCTCCAGTTTTGCATCATCTGCAAACAGCTGGATATCACTAGTTAAACCCAACCCAATATCATTAGCATACAAATTGAACAATGGCCCCAAAACTGACACCCCCCGTAGCACACCACTGGTCACCTTTCTCTTTCGAGATACTGCACCCCCATATACAACTTTCTGATACCTATCTGACAGCCAGTCACTGATCCAACACAGAAGTCTGTTATCCACTGCCATCTCTTTCAATTTATTTAAGAGCTTGTCCTGTGAAATGCTATCAAAAGCCTTTGCAAAATCCAAGTACACCACTGTATATGCATCTCTTCTATCCAAGGTATTTGTCACCTTGTTATAATACACAAGTTAGTGAAACATGATCTCTCCTTAACAAACCCATGCTGATAACCACAGAGAATACTGCAGTTATTAACCCATTTCTCTATCCTACTTCTCACCAATCACTCCAGGACCTTGACCACAACTCCAGATATACAAACTGGCCTATAATTTGAAGCTACAGCCTTATCACCACCTTTATGCAGTGGAACAATTTTACCCTCCTTCCACTCCCTTGGAACCTGGCTGTTGTAAAACTCTTGTTAAACAGGCATGCCAATGCTACTGCCAGTTCCCTGGAACATTCTCTTAAGATGTATGGTGATATTTCATCAAATCCTATTGCCTTATTAACATCAAGGTTATTTATTTCCTCAAATACCTCCTGCTCACTCACAATTAAGCTATGCTCTTCTATGTCCTCTACACTTAAGTTCCTCGTGATTCCATCTGATCAGGATTTAATACACTTATAAATTGATCACTGAATGTCTCAACAATGTCTTCTGCAGCAGTTACCATTCTACCACTTTCATCCCTTAACTTCATCTTTCCATGATCATTCTTCCTTCTACTTGCCACATATCTAAAAAACTCTCCAGGTTTTTCTTAGCTTGATTTGCAAATTTCTGCTCATACTCTACTTTTGTTTTTCTTTACTGAGTCACTCTCCTGGTTTGTTCTTCATATTCTTCATGTGACCGATTACCATTATTCATCTTGTACTTCCTCCAAAGGACTTTCTTTTTCCAGATTTCATGCTTAAGCTCTGCATTCATCTATTTTACACCAACCTTATTCAGCCTTTTGGCCTTTGGGATACATTCGTACATTGATGATGTTATGTTATGTATTTCTTTGCAAGTTCCCATGCAGCATTTATTTCCTTACTGCTCAACTCCTCGTTCCATGTTACAGCTCGAAGTTGTCTCCTAAGCTTGTCATAATCACCAGTCTTATAATTATATCCTCATTTTTAATGCGATACCCATTGATGCCATCTATTCATTCCACTAATCTTTCCCAGAACTTTCACATCAGAGATTTCTAGTCTTTGATCAAGTGTTATATTTCTAACTCACTTCTGGGATCAGTTAGAATTGGTTTGAAGACTGTCTTGTATACACAGCTAATATAGTGTTTTGACTAATTTCTTTGTTATTCCTTATAAATATATTCAGTTTACTTCCTACCATACTAGATTTACTAATTGTGTTGTTTATTTCCATATTTAATTTACCATCTTCACTAAATATTGTGCCCAAAGAGATGAAATATTTTACTTGTTCTATAGGTTCCCCATTCAGGATGCAGTTGATGTTTTCAATGTTTCTGCTTATTTTATTGTCTTTTGTTTTTTATTGCTGACTTTAATACCAAATTTATTATAACAACTATTCAATTTAGTCAGGGAATCTTGCAGATGACTTGTACTGGATTTATTCAGAAATATATCATCTGCATAAAGTTAAGAGCTAAGATTAATCACCAATTTTGATATCAGATTTTATACTACCTTCTTTCATGTGATCCATATAGATAATGAATAACAGTGGAGATAATGTGCACCCTTATTGCATAACTTATTTTACCTGAAACCATCTTCCTGTACCTCCTTCAATTCTAACTGCTGACTTATGGCTTAAAATTATAGAAAATGCATATTGCTTTATAATGCCCCAACATTGACCCCACATATGAAAGGTCACAAGACCTATAACACTATAGTGCCATGTGTGGGCAAGTGATTAAGGAGAAAAATGAATCCTGTTGACAAGTTTCTTAAAGAGTGGAAAACTACTCAGTGGGAAAAACAGCACAGGGGAAGATTGTCCAAAAGAACAGAGGTAGAAGGGATGAAGAAAATTGATGAGAAGTTAGTTCGGTGTGTTCGAAGCTGGGCACTGTATGAGTGTTGGCTAGTGGCTGTTCTAGTTTTCCTATGGTTAGAAGAAAGCGAAGGAATTGTGGCCACCAATTTAGAGGAGCAATGCCCATGAAAGTACCTACAGAAAAGGCACAGTGTTGAAGCAGAGTGCCTATGGTAAAGAGAGTCTGTGAAGGAAGGATTGTCTATTAAGCAGACTGCCCTCATCTAAATATCATCAAGAATTCTTAGGGAGGTCTTGGGTGCTCCAATCAAATGTGGGAACAGTACTCCAAAGTTGGATGGATCTGATAGTGTTAGGAACTGCGAGGAGGAGAAGCAATGTTTAGAACAGAAAAGAACACCAAGCTTTTTAGAGGCTAAGGCTATGTATGTAATATGTTTGTGGTGGGATAAACTGGGATGTGACAGTCAACCTAAAAAGAGAAAGTTAATCTAAAAAGTAAATTGGAGTAAAATGTAAAGGTAATAAGGTAGGCTTGAGTTTCTCTGACATTGAAATTTACTGTCTTCACCCCATTTCAGGATGTTGAGGTGGTGTTCAAGTCACTGGTAATGGAAGATCTTGAGGTATTTAACATTAGAATACTGCAGGGTTTATCGAATGAGAAAGAGGAATGAAGAGCACTGTCATCAGCGAAAATGCAAATAAGATTTGAAGTCAGATAAACAAGGTAATTTATGTAAATGAGGAAGTGTGGGTGAGAGCACAGAACCCTGAGGCATTCTAGCATTGATGGGGAAATCTGATGAGAAGCCATCCACCATGATACACAATGAATGACCAGTCAGGAAGTTGGCAATCCAATTATAGAGTATAGAAGGGAGGACATAAGAGGGCAGTTTGTTCAGGAAGCCTTGGTGCTAGATACAATCAAATGTCTTAGAAATATCGAGAGTGATAACATGAGTTTCTCCAAATCTTTCCATGGCCTGAGTGCAAAGGTAGATGAGATTAGCTAGGGGGGTCAGTTGTAGAAAGAGAATAGCAGAATCCATATTGGTAATTGCTAATTAACTGATAAGCCTTCAGGTAATCAAGAAGCTGGTTGTTGATAATTTTCTCTATTACTTTATGAAAGTACTAGATGAAAGCAATTGAATGACAGATGGGAGACTGCTAGGTAAATGTCAGTAGAATATGAAAATTTATAAACACGATACAGGACGGGTGTAAATTCTGGAGCACAACCAGAGGAATACCATCTGGACCAGGAGCCTTATTAGTATCAAGATTAATGAGGATTTTTCTAATGTCCCTTTGGTGAAAGTTCAGAAGAGGTATGTGCAGTTGGCAGTTAATGGAAGTATGGGAGGAGATTTGCTTTGGTTGTCCAGGCTGGAGTTGGAGGGAAAAACTGATACCAAGAGCCTGCCTTATCCTTGGGTCAGGTTACCATAGTGCCATCAGGATGCATGACAGGTGGCAACATGGAAGGGTAGAAGTTATGCCCAACAGCCTTAGCAAGGTACTAGAAGCCTCCTACTCAACTGCCTGCTCAACTGGCTTGACTTTCAGTTGAACAGGAAGCGAGTTAATTACATTTCATTCTTCCAAAGTCAGCTTTGGAATCATTTATAACTTTTTTTTTTTAGCTGTTGTGTAAGCTGAATGAGAAGCTACAGTTTTTAATTTAAGCCACTGAACATAAGCTGCATATTTATCATGGATGGCAGAGGCACATGTTTTTGAGAACCAGAGCTTGGATACAGGCTGGGGATTTGCAGTGGAGTGGGGAATGAAGGCTCTCATTCCTGTGAGAATTATTTTGGTTACTAGTTCAGTTACTTGGTTATAAATTAAATTAAACTTGTCAAGAAATTATATTCTTGTGTAATCATTTATCCAAATGTAAAAAAAAAAAAAAAAGTTTGCATAGTTGTGATATAATACACATGGCAGTTTGATGGGTATGATATTGAGCTTCCTGACACAGAGAAAAGATACTAGGTCACATAGGATGCTCTGGAGGAGACTACTTTTAAGGCAAAGTTAAGGGACACTGTTTCCATGTAAGTGATTGCACCAGTTCATTTGCTTCAACATTATGATTATTATTATCCTAAGACTCCCCCCCCCCCCCCAATCATGGAATCAAAACATCTAGGAGGCCCCTTTGTCATACACACAGCTCATGATACCTTGCCTTAAACACATTCAAACTCTCTGCAGACATCACACTCTCAGGCAAGGCATTCCAGTCATTCACCACTCTGAATGCAAAAAACTGGTTTCTCACTCATTTGTTCACACCCTCCTTATACAGCTTTTAGGGATGACCTCTTGTTCTCCCCTGATCTCCCACCATTTTATGAAAAACTCTTTAATGATCCTGTAATGACTCTCCTTAATAACTTGTATCTATCATATCACCCCTCTTCTTATCCACTACACTGTAAATTGCATCTACTCCACCTTTCCTCATATTCGACATTACAGAGATCAGACAGTATCTTAGTCAAATGCCTCTGGACCCTTTCCAACATCTCTTCATCATTTTGAAAACCAGGTGATCAAATCTGTGCACAGTAGTCCATATGTAGCTTAATCAAGACCTTATACAATGGAACAAGAATCTCCTTACTTCTAAAGTCAGTGTCCTCTGCATCATTCTCAGAATTCATTGTGTTGTCCTCATAATTTTTGCAATATGTTCTCTAAATTTTAGATCTTTATCCACCATCACTCCAAGTTCTCTTATTTCCTTCACTTCCAACAATATATCCCAATAAGCGTTAATTCTACATCCTAATTTATTTCCCAAATTTTAAAATCTTCCATTTTGCAACATTGAACTGGCATCTCCCATTCCAGTGCCTAATTCACTCAGTCTATTCAAGTCTTCTTGTAAAGTCATAACAACCTCTGCTCTACTCCTCATAGTTCATCCCACCTTTGCATCATCTGCAAACAACTGAATATCCCCATTCAATTCTTCCAAATATCATTAACATGCACGTTAAGCAGCAATGGCCCAAAAACAAACCGTGAGGCACATAACTAGCGATTTTCCTCTTCTGGGATATTGCTCCCCTATACACAAACCCTATAACTATCAGATAACCAATCTCCAATCAAGTGCACTAATCTAATATCCAACTCATCAGCACTAGTCTGGCTGTCAACTTATCATGTATTAATCTATCAAAAGCCTTTGCAAAATCTAAGCATACTAACTACTGTATATCCATCTCCTTTGTCCAATGAAGCCATCACCTTATCGTAGGAAGTAAGTAGATTACTAAAACATGACCACCCTTTAGCAAATCCATGCTGTCCATCAAAGATAATACTACTATTGTCAACCCAATTCAGGATCCTAGTTCTCACAACGAAGATAGGTCTATAATTTCATGCTTGCGTTCTGTCACTCCCTTATGAAGTGGCACAATCTTCCCTTCCCTCCAGAACTTTGAAACATATGTCAAAGCAGATGTAAACTCCCTAGCACATTCCTTCAAAACATATGGTGATATATTATCAAGCCTTATTAACATCACGTTTGCTTAATTCCCCATATACCTCTTGCTCATTTACAGTCGGTTTCTCCTCATCAACAGCACCATGATATCACATTCACAAGAATGAAAGACCTTTATGAACTGCTCATTAAATATCTCAACTAAATCCTCTGCAACAGTTGTTCTTATGCCATTTTCTCCAAATCATCCTTCCATAATTTTTTTTTTGCTGACTATATATTGAAAGAACTCAGTATGATTTTTTTTGGCTTCATTAGTTAACTGCTGCTCATACTCAACTTTTGCTACCCTTACCAACTGAATCACCCTCCTTACCTGTTCTTTGTATTCTTCATGAAATTAATTATTACCACTCATCTTATGTTGACTCTATAATGTCTTTTTCCTCTGTATGATGTTTAATCTCTTCATTCATCCACTTCACACCTACGTTAACATTTTGACCCTTGGAATACAATTTGACATTGCTTCTACTAGACAGTTCTTGAATATCACCCGAGCAGGACTGATCTCCTTTCTAGCTAGCTCTTCATTCAATGCTACACCTGCAAGGTGTCTCCTGAGCTTCTCATACTCACTAGCCTTGTAGTTTCACATATACCCTTTCCTCATATGGTTGGCAACCACTCTTATCAACTGGAGGAAGATTTGACACCTCATTTATATAGCATCCTCCGATGGGAGAATCAAATCTAAGACCCTCAATCCTCATTGCCTTCTGTTACCTACCCCTGAGATAGTTATCCTTCAAAAACTCACTCATTTTCTTTTCTTCCTTTGTTCTATATCGTCATCCCAATCTATATTGCTGTAATTAAAATCGCCCATAGGAAAAGGGGTGATTAAGATCACCCCTTTTCCTATTTCCTTAGACATTTCCTGGTCACTACGCACCACATTATCAGGTCTATAGGTAAGTCTATAGGTCTATAGTCAACATCCAAGGAAGTATTTCATTCTATTCACCTCTATCTCATGCCATACTGCCTCAAAACTATTACCACTATTTTCCCCCTTGTGTCTCTACCTTGTATGGACACAACTCTTTTTTTTTTTATCATCAACAGCATTCCACGCCTCTCTTTTTACCCTTTCTATCTTCATGAAATACATCATACCCTTCAATCTCTATTCCTGTCAGGATGTCATCCTCATCCATTATGTCTCACTTATTCCAACAAATGTTGGGTGAACGAGCTCAGTCAACGCAATCATTTCATTTCCCTTGTTTCTGATACTTCTAGTATTCATATACATACAAACATAACAGCTCATTCCTGGATCTATAATGAGTTTTACTGATACCACTCATTAGATGTGACCTCAATACTTCCCTCGAGCCTAGATATGGTGGAATATACATACAAGATTGAGTTGCTGTTGATATTTTCTTAACAGCTATCTGCTCAGCAAAAGAGGGTTTCAGGAGGTGGTGGCCAATTCCTTTTTGGACACTAGTATGGCATTTTTTTTTTTTTAATCTTTGGAATTTCTTTTTCATCCTTGCACCTCTGAAATGCATAGGAGCAGGCTGGATGATTTCTCTGATGGTTAACACCTTAAGTTTTCTTTAGAGAGCAAGACCTGTTATCATGCTTCTACCACCACATTGTGCACGGGTGGTAAGCCACAACAGACATTTTGGGCATATCCATATTTTCAGATATTTAAAGCATCTCATTGGATTAGGGATGTACAGACTAACAGGACAGTTGAAATACCCTGCTTTTACAAATTGAGGCTTAGCTGTAACAAAATTTTGTAAGGATGTTGTTCCTGGTCAGAACCAGATGATCATCCCTATATATCAGGATGCACCTCATACCTGACCTTTAATCTCTAAACTTATATCCTCATCTGGAACATCAAGGAGATCATATTTTGATATCCCTCCTCTAGAAGAGTTTAGTGTTTTATAACGTGTAACTGTAATGGGTATTCCACTTACTGATGTAGCTTTTAGTAATTTTTCTGAGTGTCATTTTTCTGTTTCCTTGAGGAAACTGCATTCTAGGTAGAATGCAGTTTCTCGACTCTTTTGAGAGATCCTGCCAGTTCTTCTAAACCCTTTTGAATGAAGAAGCGTGACATTTTTCCTATTGGTTTTTCATTTGTTGCATGGATGATGAGAAACAGTGATACATTTATAAATTCTGTATAAAACTGACTGTGTGCTAAACAAAAAAAAAAAAGCTTGAATTTATATAAACAGAATTTATAAATATTGTTTCTCATTCTGTTATGAAATGATGTATTTATGTATCAGTATTCGGTTCAGACCTTGTTAAGACCCTGAAACATTCGAAAATGAAGAATTCAAGCTTTTCTTTTCTTTTTTTTTTTTTTTTTTTTTTTTTTGTTTGTTTGGCACACAGCTCCCCACCCACCATGAAGTCACACACTGCACATCCACTGACAACAAGTAATGACTTGCTTGGGAATGGTATGCCACAGAAACTATACCAGCATAACAGCAAGCCTAGAGTCCTGTCCCTTAATCACGGGATAGGAGACTTATTGCAACATCATTGATGCTTGCAGGCAAGCCCACTAGCCAGATGATTCTGGCCAGGCCATCCAGGATTGCCCATCTTGGTGAAGCAGAAGCCAAAGTAGTGATACTACCAGGATTCCCCTTTCCAGATGTTCATGGGTGGTACCACATGGCAATATGGAATTGGATCCCAGTGATGGTGGCCTGGAAGAAAAATCAGTAAAAAAGACACGGGAGAAGTAGAACCAAGAATATGGGGAAAATGAAAAGGGCCAGGATCATCATTGGCAGTCCCCCCCCCTCTCTCCACCACAAACAGCTGTCCCATGGGGGAAGGCCACTAGTTCTGTAGTATTTGATCTTGTTAGACTGCACCTTACACCATATATCTTCATACTTAATGTTATACAGAAAAGTATTACTAATATTGCAATCACAACTTTCTATTGTAACTGGAATTAAATTATCTGATATCAATAGTAGTACATACACCCTATCTCTCCTATCTTTATTCTTTTTAAAATATACTATATTCTTTACACTCAATTTCAGTTCAATCTGCCATCTTCTTGTAAATTCTAGGTCTCACTAATGCCAATAACCTGAGGTCACAGCAATAACCACAGGTTTTATATTCACTAAGGCAGTATTTCCTGAACTTTCAGCATAACTCCGTTTAAAATTTTAGTAACACCAGCATACCTCCTCTCAGGCAAAGGCCATGTGAGAGAAATATTTCATTTAAACCCAAATAATTATAACGGTATTTATTTCTAAACACATGCAGTATAAATAAATTGCAAACATGTAAAACATTTTTAATTATTTAATACATTTATAGCTATATGAATCCAATACACAGAGTAGAAACAAAATTTATGAAATTTAAACTTCTCAGTAAAAAGAAAGTTTAAACAAGATGAACAAGATTATTAGTTGGGAAGAAGTTAGATTGATAATTAGGTCTATATTTTTTTTATTTTTAGCTGTAGATGAGGCTCTAATTCAAGGAGAAAATTTCGTTTGGTTTTGAGGTCCAAAAGCACAGAAATCTGTAGATGCATGCATGCAGGGGTTAAACAATTGCTGGCTAACATTTAAAACAAGAATGATTCTGAAATTTAGCTGAGAGTTCTGACTGTGTGGTTCGAGCCATTTGAAATTTTAATGCAAACAGTTTGAACCATATGGATGGAATGTGATAGTGCCATCATATGACCTATATTAGGACATGGCCCCAATATTGGTCATCCAATAAATACCAAAAGATGCATTTTGTTTAAAAAATTCTTTCAGGTTTTTTAGTTACTAAAAAATGAATTATAAATAGACCCATATCTATGGAAATAGGTATGGCTCTATATACAAAAAATATAAATTAAAAAAAGTAATCAAAATTTTATAAAAAAAAGTGTCTCGTACATAAAAAAAGACCTTTTTATGTACCTAGGTGATATTATTTTTCTGAGAGCCATGGAGTCACAAGACTCATTTACAGGAGGTCAACACTAGTGAACACAAAGTCTATCATACCACTCCTTAAAATCATCCACAGTCTGCACATTCATCACCTTCTCAGGCAATGTATTCCATGCTCCTACAACTCTCCATACAAAAAACTACTTATGCTTTTACTCACAATCTCCTTTTGCAACTTCTAGCGATGGTCCCTTGTTCTACCATATGAAAAATCTCCTCAGTATCATCATCAAATTCCTACTATGTACCCTCAAGGGGGTGTACAGGATATGATAGTACTACATGAAAAAAATTACATCATTACTAATTTCCTATCTACAATATTTCTCCAAATCACTCTGTTACTTGTCAAGACTCCAACATTATCAGATCTTATATTTCTATCGTCTAAGGCACGTTGTACCGTATCAATCCACCTATATCTTGGTCTTCCTCTGGGTCATTTCGCTGCCAACCTGACAAAGAACCTTTGTTTTGCTAATTTTTCTTCACCCATTTTGTTATAGTGACCATACCGCATTCCTGGATGCTGACAATGTCAAGTTCTTTCCTAATATCCTCGTTTTTAATATGATATTGCCATTGATGCCATCTGTTCACGCCTATAATCTTTCTCAGGATTCTCATACCTGCAGTCTCTAGTCTTTGGTCAAGTGTTTTACTTCTCACACAGCTCTCAGATCCATAAGTTAAAACTGGTTTGAACACTGTCTTGTAAACAGCTAATTTAGTGTTCTGACTAATTTCTCTCTTATTCCATATGAATTTATTCAATTGACTTCCCACCATACCAGCTTTGCTGATTCTGTTGTCTATTTCTATATTTAATTTACCATCTTCAGTAAAAATTGTTCCACCACAGGTTCGCCATTCACAACACAGTTAACATTTTCAATGATTCTGCCTATTTTCATTGTCTTTGTCTTTTTATTGCTGACCTTCATACCATATCTATTACAACAGCTATTCAATTTAGTCAGAGAATCTTGCAGACTTGTAGCGAATTTATTTAGAAGTATAACATCATCTGCCTAAAGCAAAGAGCTGACATTAACATCTCCAATTTTGATATCATGTTTAATACCACTTTCCTTCATAATGTGATCCATATGGATAATGAATAACAGAGGGGATAATGTACATCCTTGTCTCACACCAGATTTAACATTAAACCATCTTCCTGTACATCCTTCAGTTCTTACTGCTGACTTACAACTCAAATAAAGACTAAGTATTGCTTGATATAATGCCCCATTGACACCATATAACTGTAGCGTATTGAATAGCTTCTTTCTTGGCACCTTGTCATATGCCTTTTCCAAATCGACAAAACTTATATACAGATCTTTATATTCCAATGCTTTTTCGACTATTTGTCGTAAAGTGAAGATGTGATCCTGACAGCCTCTTTTTGGCCTGAATCCAGCTTGTTCTTCACCAAGCTTTTCTTCCACAATTCTTCTCAACCATTTCTCAAGTATACTTGCATAGATCTTGCCAGGAACACTCAGTAGGGAAATACCTCTGTAATTCTCACATTCAGTTTTATTTCCCTTTTTATATATATGGGTACTATGAGAGCTCTACTCCAATCATCGGGAGTTCTACTCCAATCATCCAGGCTTTCTGAACTATGCAGTGCAGCCACTGTAAGACTCTTATACCACCATACTTCAGCATTTCTGGTCGAATATCATCTACTCCAGCTGCCTTTCCACATTTCAAGCCCTTGATGGCTTTTTCTACTTCAAGTATGGATATGGATTCCTGCATGCCTAGTCAGTGTTTTTTACCACTGTGCTGTCATCACTGCTTGTTTCATTTAGCAGTTTTTCAAAGTAATTACTCCAAACTTCAGGGATATCTTTTTCTCCAGTTTTCATGTCACCTTTATCATCTCTAACTCCTTTTACAGCAATCTTTCCTCCATTCCTAAGCTTTTTCAACAACCTCCAGAATATTTTGCCACCTTCTTGATATTTATTTTCTATATTCTTGACAAAGTCCTCCCATGACTTTTGTTTAGCTAGTTTTACACAGTGTTTAGCATTCTTGCATTTGTCTCTGTATTCTCTAAGAGCACAAGCTGACTTATTTGACGGGAACTTTTGATATGCTTTCTTATTTTCCTTCACTGCCTCTTTAACTTCCTGTGTCCACCAGGGAGTTCTGATTTTTTTTATCCTTGCAGACAACCTTACCACATGCCTCTCTGGCAGACTCAATCAATGTTTTCTTCAGAGTTTGCCAATGAATCTCCAAGGTTTGATTACTGTTCTCAAACTCTTTCATTTTCTCTTCAATAATCTTTGTGTATTTTAGTCTACAGTTCACATCTGAGAGCTGCTCAACTTTTATTCGCTTTAAGACTTTCTTACATTTCAATCTTTTCAATATGAAATTCAATTTTATCCTGCTCAAGACTAAATAGTGATCACTTCCAATTTCAAATCCTCTGTACACTCTGGTGTCCTGCACCAGGTAAAAAACATCACTATCAACAATAACATATTCAATGAGACTTTTCTTATTCCTTGTCTCTTCTCTCCATGTGAATTTGTGCACATTTTTATGTTGGAACATGGTGTTAGTAATAACCAGTCCATGTTCTAAGCAGAAATCCAACAGATATTTGCCATTATTATTAGCTTTGCTCTTTTCTCCAAATTTTCCCAAAATATTTTTGTATGCCTCACAATCATTTCCTACTCTGCTATTTAGATCCCCAACAAGGACCAACTTTTCCTTTTTCATTGTGTCAGTTGCTTTTTCTAAAGCCTCAAAAAATTCCTCCACTTCTACCTTAGTAGAACCTTCTGTGGGACCATAGGGACAAATAAGTCTCATTGTCCAGTTCCCCATTCTCATATTTGCCCACATTACTCTACTTGAGACTGACTGCCATTCAAGAAGATTAGCCTCGTATTTTGTGTTGAATACTATGGCTACTCCTTTTCCTTGATTGTTATTTCCTGAATATAACATTTTGTATTTATTGCTCAGAAAGATCTCACCAGTTTTGGTCTTTTTTTGTTTCAGTCACCCCTATTATGTCGATCTGGTACTTATCTAATTCCTCAGCTAGCTCCATTTCTTTGCCATGCAGGCTTCTTATGTTGATAGTACCGATCTTTAACTCTGGGGATGTTGAGTTGGGGTGTGTTTTAGGATTCGTTCCAGTAGCTGACTTTTCGCTGTTCACACAGCCGGCATGAAATTTTGTCATGTTGTACCATCATTTTTTTATTTTGGTTTAACCAATAAGAATACAATTGGGTCAGTTAAATCCCAAATTGCCAGCCCATCCTCGTTCGTTCAGTATCCAAGTAGATACCCAACAGGGTGTACCGCGAGAAGGTGAGGATTTGACATTAGGTCAGAAGCCCTGGACGGTTCTCTGCATTCCTTTAAGGCTATGTGGAGGTCTCCTCTCAGTTATACAGCTTTGACCCTTAAGCACCCCTTCTCCTCAGTATTAATATGATAATCTCTCAACAGCTTAAATGTCTTGATCACATTTCCTCCCCCTTTGCCTTCTGTTCACCAAACTCTGCAGTCCACATGCTCTCAATCTATCCTCGTAATCACCATTATACCTGATATTGTTTTTGTTATCCATCTGTGCACCATCTCCAAGGTTACTTCATCCTCCTTCAAATTCCAGTGATCAGATATGAGCAAAGAAATCCAGATGTGATCAGATCAAAGCTTTGTATAATGGGATCACCATACTTATCTCTTCTGGCCAACCTCCTTATGATTGCAACAATTCTCTGAGATGTCTTCACAGCCTTTGCAATATGTCCTTGGAACTTTAAATCTCTACAAAATCACCCGAAGATCCCTTGCTTCTTCCACTTCTCTCAGTATAAACTCCACCAAGTGAGTATGAAGCATCCCATCCATGGATTCCAAATTTTAAAACCTTAAATTTAGTTGCATTAAACTGATATCGTCATGTCTTTTCCCACCCCCTCCAGCTTATTCAAATCCTCTTGAAGATTCAAAACATTAGCACTATTACTAATAACCCTCCCAAAATTCACATTACCTGCAAACAACTGATCATCTCCTTGTAGTCCTGTGACAATTTCATTGACATAAGGATTGAACAGCAATTATCCCAGGACTGAATCCCATGGAACTCCACTTGTAATACATTTAGTTTAATCCTTTATCCAAGTGTGAGCAAACAAAGTTTGCATGTGAAAACATCTTCAGGACCGAGGCAAGGGGGACCAAGCTCTCATCACTCTTTGTCTCAGTATCTCCCACCATGCAAAGCACATCTCCTTGCAGACATGTATAATGCTATGCATTAAGGGAAGGGCCACTACCCAGACCGGTTTCGACCTTTATTGAGGTCTCATTAGTGGGAGGCAGATTGTACCTTCCTATTCCTTGATACTGCTCCCTCATATACAACTCTCCGATATCTATCAGAGAGCAAATCACTAATCCACTAACCTGATATCCAAACCCATATGATGCAACTTAAAAATCAACTTGTCATGTAGATCCTTTTCAAAAATCAAAAAAGACAGTGGATGCCTTACCTTCATCCATGCTCTTGTTACTCTACTGTAAAATGTAACCAAGTTACTAAAACAAGAGCATCCTTTAACAAATCTATGCTAGATTTGTTAAAGTATGAATACTATTACCCTCATCTGCCCAATTCTGTTCTTATCAATTTCTTCTAAATCCAAACTACAAATAGGTGTATAGTTTGATATCTCCGTTCTATCACCACCCTTATGCAATGGTACTATCTTATCCTCCAACTCTCCAGGAAATTACCTCATTGCAAGACTTTCATTAAACATTTATTCGCAGAATAAATTGCAGAATAGAGGGGATAAAAATCTGCATTGGACTACTGAAATTAGTGACATGTATATCAGTTCTAATGTGGTACAAAAACTAAAGGGAAATTTTTGTATACCAATGCAAGAAGCATTCAAAATAAGAGAGAAGAATTTTTGGCATTAGTCAGTGCAATCTCACCAAAAGTTGTAGGCATTAGTGAAACTTGGCTGTCAGCAGAAGATGTGGTCACTGGAATTGAATGTGATGAGTACAGTATTTTCAGAAAGGATAGAGAAGATAGAACAGGGAGAGGAGTACTTGATGATAGCTGATCTGTTGCAGCCAAAGAAAGTAGTAATATCAAGAGGATAGACATGTGAATGAGAGTTCATTTGAGGTGGTCTGGTGTGAAATAGTGACCAACGCAACCAAATATACAGTTGGCTGCTACTATAGGCCAGGGGTACGGGGGGGGTATTGAATTCATGCATCAGCAAATTAGTGCAACGAGTACAGGTTTAGTGATCATTATGAGGGATTTTAATTATAGTGATATCAACTGGAAGGAGGAAATGTCATGTGGCAAAAAGGAAATGGAGTTCATATATCTGCGAGATAATTACTTGAAACAGCACATAACTGAAGGGACATGTGGTGTGAGAGTGATGGACCTGGTCACTGGTTCAGAGGATATATGCGTAAGTAAAGTGTCCTCGTTACCTCCAACTGGTGGGAGCGATCATGTGGTATTGACTTGGGAAGTTGCAAAATCTGTGGATTTTTCTGTTAAGTAGGGGTATATACAAAACTACAGGTTAGACAATTATAACAAGCTTCGGAGTGAGCTTGCAACCATTCCATGGCAGAACATATTGCAGGGGAAAGATGTTAGCAGTGCATGGGATAAAATCAGCAGGTATCTGAGGTCAGATTGTGTCCCCATGGTCAGGAAGACAAACAAGGTAGGCATTAGATGGATGAACAGTAGTATCAAGCTTAATCTGCAAAAAAAAGAAAATGTTACGGAGAATGTACAAGGAGAAAGGAGATCAGTACACTCATGAGCAGTACAAGGCTCAAGCTAAGAAGGTTACCAGCATAGTAAGAAAAGCTAAATCAGATTATGAGAAGACCTTAGCCATTGAGATCAAAGGTAATCTCAAAGAGTTCTTCCGCTATGTGGCAAGTAAAAGGAAAAATGATTTCGGAAGGATAACTTTAGTGGGTGCAGATGGTATTGAGGTGACAAATTCAGATGTAAGAGTAGTTACTGAATGATCACTTTTCAAAAGTCTATCACCGAAGTGAGGATATCTCTGTACCTATAGCAATAACTAATGTGAGAATTGAAGTTAAGAAATCAGAGGTATTTAATATATTGCAAAATTTAAATGCAAACGCTGCTGTTGGTTTAGATGGAATATCAGCTCGGGTGTTGCGTGAATGTGCAAAAGAATTGTCAACGCCTCTTACTTGGTTATTTAACTTAAGTTTGAACTCTGGTATGGTCCCTAGGGAGTGGAAGGAAGGCAAAGTAGTTCCTTTGCATAAAGATGGCTCTAAAACTGCGGTAGTTAATTACAGAATAATCACCATCTCAGGAGTGGTGGTAAAAGTATTGGAAAAGTTGGTTAAAGACAAAATTCAAGAATGGGTGGATCAGGATATGATACTCTATAGGGGCCAACATGGTTTTGTTAAAGGTTTAACAAAAACCTGACTTAGCAATCTATTAACTTTTTATAATAGAATGACATCTGAGTTGGACAAAGGAAATGGCTACACAGTGGTACTACTGGATTTTGCTAAGGTTTTTCACAGGATACCCCATGGAACACTGTTATGCAAATTGGAGCAGATGGGAATGGATACTAAACTGGTGATATGGATAGGAGAATGGCTCAGGGAGAGATACCAGAAGGTGGTGTATGGAAGAGCAGTGTCCAGTGGTGTGCCTCAGGGCTCTGTGCTTGGGCCATTGTTTAATTTATAATTAATGATATAGGAAATGGCTTGAGGGGAGATATTCAGTTGTTTGCTGATGATGTAAAGTTGAGTAGCACAATAAAAAATCAAGTGAGAATTTGCAAGATGATTTAAATAAGCTGGCAAAATAGGCAAAGGGTAATGGATGTCAGTTCAACGTGAAAAAGTGTAAGGCTATGAATTTTGGGATTAAAAGATTACCGGCTGTGTACAACATTGATGGAACAGTACTCCAAGAGATTGATGAGGCTAGAGACTTAGGGGTGTTGGTGGATAGGGAGATGAAGTTCAGGGGACACATTGCTAAGGTGTCCAAGATTACACATAGGATTACGTGGTTATTGAGGAACACACTAACATCCAGAGATAAAGAGGTTATTATTCCTCATTATAAAGCATTGATACTTCCACATTTGGATTACTGTGCTCAGGTCTGGTCGCCTGGATTCCTTGAAGATGAGGAGGTTGTGGAGAGGGTTCAGAGGAGAGTGACTAGATTGGTGAGTGATGTAAAAAATGCTACCTACATTAATAGATTGAGAGCTTGTGGATTGCAGAGGTTGGTTGATAGGTGGAGAAGAGGAGATATGATAGAGACATTTAAATTACTAAAATGTTTTTATAAGATTGATGCAGGGGGAATGTTTCAGCTATGTGATAATGATGGAAGAACAAGAGGTCATCCCTGGAAATTAAAGAAAAGTGTGGTTAACAAGGGTGTGAGAACGAGGTTTTTCGCCTGGAGGGTAGTGAATGAGTGGAATTCATTGCTAGTTGTGAATTCTTCATCTGTAAATGAATTCAAGAAGATATGATAGATATTGTTTTGCTAGTTAGGGTCTCCCGCAATGAGTCTACTGACTCCATGGAGATGCCGGTAATATTAAATAAATAATAAACATCCAAGTTAACAGCACAGTCAGTTCCATAACACATAATGAAATTCTATCTAATCACCATGCCTTATTGACATTTAGCATATTTACTCTAAATACATCCTCTTCATTCACTTCTAATACTTTACTACTCATTCTCCTAGGAATAAAGCCTGCAGACCAGGATGGAATACTCTAATAAAGGGATCATTAAATACCTCGACTATCTCATCTGCTTTGGTCACCGGATTCCCATTTCCATCCAGCAAGATAATCCATCCACCATCGTTTTCCCTCCAACTCCCCACATGGCAGAAAAACTCCTTGGGATTCTCCTTGGATTGCAGTGGCAGTATCCTCTCGTATTCTAATTTTTCTCTTCTTACAACACTAGTCACTTTCCTAGCCTGATTAAATTCCTCATGCATCTGTTTCCAACTCTCTCCTTATATGCCTTCTGTAATCAATCTCTCTCTTTTTTTTTTTTTTTTTTTTTTTTTGCAATTCCCCTTTTATTCCTTTTGTCATCCATTTGACTCCAAATTGCTTTATCTTCTTCACTTGAGGTATACAATTTGTCACTACTGTCAACAATTTCTTCTTAAGTATCTCCCATGCACTAACAACCCCTCTTTCTTTAAATCCTCTCATCCGTTGTACTGTTGCAAGGTGGTTTCTAAGTCTATGATAGTCACCTGCCTTATAATTCCATATAACTTCCTTCTGTTTTGATACTTCCCCAAGTTTATTCAAACTCCAAGTACAGACTACATGGTTATTCTCACCAATGGAAGGCAAGTATGTTATCTCAGTCATAATCAGATCCTCTGATGCTATGAAAAATCCAGGACTCAAGATGCTCATGTTCCCTCCACCACATGTTGCCTTTTGTCCGGCTGATGAAATCCAAAAATTCAGTTCCCTTATTACTGCATGCTCTTTCCTCTGCCAATTTATATCACTATAGTTGAAGTCTTCCATAATGATTGCTTTTTTTGCACTTGCCAAAATACTTTGCATGCACATTTCCTGCTCATCACCATCTATATTTCCTAGTCTGTAGCACCATACCACTAAATATCTTGACTTATAAACATTCATCTTGAATCATATACTCTCAAAGCCATTAGTGTTATTTCCACTGAGATTCTCCACAATGAGAGAGCAAAATTCATCTCTTTTCATCCTCCCTATCCTGCAGAATATGCTATACCCTTTGATTTCTATCCCTGTTAGAATATCCTCCTCAGTTAATCATATTTCACTGATACCAACTGAGGAGAAACTGAGTCAATCAATGCCACAAATTCATTCCCTTTATTCTTAATGCTTCCTAGCATTTGTACATAGAAAAACCAGTGTACTGCCAGTATTTTTATAGCCATTATTACTCCCCTTATATTCCACCTGGCTCTGTAATATAGGGTACTACAATCACCTCATTTCTCAAGACATTATTCCCACATGAGGCTATTCATGCAACATTTCACCTGCACAAGTCTGGTTTCCTTTTTCTGATGCTCTCACTTGCCCAGAAAACATCAGTCTCTCCAAATGCCTGCACTCTTCTGCATTCAAATACAATCCATCTCTTGCATATAGCTTCCTTCAATCCTCAAATGTACCCCATGCATCCACATATTCCAGATCCCTTTTCCTGCACATTCTTGCTATCATCTCATTTGTCATCATGGCTCTTTTCCTCCACTCCATATTACCATAGCAGGGCAATCTGCTCACTATCTTTCCTCAGACACATTTTTGCTCGCTATCTCTAACATCAACTTCAAATCTCCCACTACATGATTCACACTACCTCTCAGTCATTCGTCCCAACCATTACTATCATCCCTTCCACACTTTCACCCTTCTTCACTCTTCTTGTCAGCACCCTCCACTGCCTGCATTTTATGCACATTTACACATTCCTGTCACACAACTGCCAAATTCTTAAACAACGGGATGCAAACATATCTCATGTGTAGCAAGCTACAATATCCTCAACTAGGTCACGAATAACATAGTCTTTAAATAGTGGGGGGAACTATATACTAGTACGAAAACTGCCACCATGCTAAATATAGTTGCTACATCTGGAGACAATACTGAGATTGTAAAATTCTTACTAAATACCACACAATGATACAAAAAAATCATCAGTTTGAATAACACAAACTTAAAAACCAATATTGTCATGAAATAAACACATTAGTACCTTTCCTTATTACTAATACTTCCTTTTTTAACAGCTGGAGTCACTCATTGCATCTGTCTTCGCATGCTAGCAGTGCCTTTTCTTTGGAAAATGCTGCTAAAGGCCACAAACTGTTTTGTTCTTTATACTCCTGGCATTTGTGTATAGACATAATAAGTTTCATCTTTTCATCATATTCACCTCTATTACTAAGTATATTCATATCGTTAGTATAGTTACAAAAATTACGTCACTCTCATGCACAAACTCTCAACCCTCATCATCATCTAGACTTGACTAAACGTATTAGGTCTCATACCAAGAAATTATTTCTCCGGCTCCTGTTGTCAGATACATTACGGTGTAGGCCATTCCTCATATAAATCCTCGCTTGTTTCAAACTCACCCCACATACACAAAAACTCACAACTATACTTTCTAAGCAGCACCCTATATATTAAAATATTTGCCATCGTAGCCCTTCTTAAGCGTTTTCATATTGAGGAAATATATTTCCACTTTCTCACTCTTCTTCTTCCAGCAATCTTTTGACATCCTGTCTCATACTGTAGTTATCACCAGAAAAATTGTTTCTACCAGAACTACCATCTCTTATAATTTTCTTCTCTGCTTTTCAACTGTATTAGTTAGCTTTCTGATTTTAGCACTCAGAAATTGGTGACCATGTTGCACTAAGCAGCAACATGGTCATCAATTGCATATAATATTTTATAACATGCCATATATTATCCTCCTTTTTATAATTTATTTTACCTACCTGATTATCATTATGTAATAACTTATTATTTCATGTCCTTCTGATGCCTCACTAATAACCTTTTGACTTTTCCAATACCCTCACTGTCTATCTAATAATTTATTTTAGTGTAGATATTTCCATGGTTAATTAATATTCGATATCCTCACTGGTTTTTGAAATGGCAAGATCCTATACATTTGGAGGCCAGCTTCCTTGTTCACAATTTCACTAGCATTCCTCACTGTTGCTGCTCTATTGTTCTTGAAGGTTTTGTTGCCATTTTTATAGTACTACTTTAATATTACAGTAACCCATCACTATTACAGGATATGTAACAGATGCTATAATATGAAAATTAAAAGTACTATACTATAAAAAATCTCATTATTCTAAGAAAGCAATGCTATAAAGCAGATAAAAATCACTCATTTCACGAGTTTTAAATACACTCATGTGATTTAAAATATTAAATATTTAGCATATTAAATAATATTTAAAAAAAAGCACAATTTTTTTTTTAAAAATTTGTTAAAAGCTGTTACTGCTGATTTATTGAGCTCTGTTGATACCAGTTTCAAGCAGGTGACTTCAAACTTTGTATATTCTAACTACTGCATATCAAGTTAAAGAACCAACATATATGAAATTCAGTTTGTACATTAATGCATAATTTTGATTCCTGAAAAACTAGAAGGTGAATGTGCAACTTTAGCTCATATTTGAATCAGCAAATCAAAATTAATTACTAGTTTATTTTTATTTCAAGGCAAAACAAAAATTTCAATTTATTATTTAGTGTTATTTATATTAATTATATTTATATTATTTTTTCATATCTTCTAGGCTAACCTTTTATATAGCATTAATTATGTTCTTCAATTAGTATTATCAGTATTAGTGAAATAAAATCAAATGCTGATGAACATGTTATGCAAATAATTAAAAATACAGATTGAGAGAAATTATACCTCTGATGAATAAAAAGATTGCATTTCTTGAATAAGTTTGTCTAAATCAGCTCCTTGATCCCATGGCTGGCACTATATCAAAAATAAAGTAAAAAGCAGTGTCTATTTAAAAAAATGTTCTAGAACTGTATACTATATATTATTCATAAAATATTATTAAAATCTGTAATACAGATTTGCTAAATAACCTACTTCTCAGAAAATAAAATATGTTCAATGATGAGAATGGATTGTTTTGACCCAGTAACTTTACCAGGTAGAAATGCGAATGGTTCTTGATACAAGTTGCAAGTGAGTCTTATCCTAGTTTAGGAATAAGCAGATATTAGACTCAACACAAGTAACTTTTATTTAGATATTTAGAATGTCTACTAAGGTAGCCAATGCCATCAGCATGAAATGTCTCAACTGTTTTACCCTTTTGCAAACAGCTGCTTGAAAAGCAGCTGTTTGCAAAAGGGTAAAAGTAAAAAACTTTTTATTGCTGTCTGATAATATCTTAACCTTGACAAAAAAATATCAAATGAAGTTTCTCAGATCCTTGATGGATCTGAGAAACATCGATCTTTCTAACCAAGAGTAGATGTCATTTGAATGACACTCCATCCACTAAATCTGCTGCTTCATCTACAACAGTATTATGTCAGTCAATTCCTGGCTACATAAAGTGGTGTAAAGGTGTACATTGCCCACAATGATATTAATATACTATAGGTTCTACAAACTGGCATGTACAGGATTCATACAAAAATAAATAATAATTCAGTGTAATAAAGAGCCGACTTCTTTTAGAGACTCTTTTCTTGGTTCTAATAATGCAGTCTTAGTCTCTCTCATGTCCACAAATCACACAATTACAGCAGCAGCCTTAAGACATGATGCATTGTCTTTCTGAAAGGACAATGGACAATTCCATAGAAATGCCACAAAGTGAGAAGCAATTGCATCATCCAGAATGTCAAATACCTCTCAAAGTTCAATGTTTGTGGAAACATAGAGGTCCAAGGACAAACCACGAAAATCAGGACCATACCATCACACTGCCACCTCCAAATTTTATTTTATAACTGGTGTCATGCATTCTAGTAAGAGATGCCACATCCATCTGCTCATTAGAGAGTGTAACATGATTCATCATTCCATAACACTTGTACAGTGGGATGTGGAAGTATTTCAAGCTTCCACATCCCACTGTACAAGATCTTTGCACCACTGAGGACAATGCTGTAATGTCAGTTTGGGTAATGTGATGCTTGCATATTGCAGCCCCACCACAGAAATCCATGTTGTGAGACTTGGATCTGAATGTTTTTGTACAAATCTGTTTTCCCATCAATGTCCAAAACTCCACATTCAATATGTTGGCTGAAAAATGGCTGTTTTTATATATTATCCTTTGTAGCATCCTACGGTGACATTTGGTGGGTCATCCACTACAGGTAGCACTTGCAGTTGACTCCCTGCTCTTCCATCTCAGTATGGTATCACCAATTGTGGACCTCAGATGGCTCAATTTGTCAAAAATTTCTCAAACAGATAGGCCTGCAACATGGCATCATATCACAATGCCTCTTTCATACTTCGTCAGTTCCCTTCTCACAGCCATTTCACCCAGACACAGACTTGGGAACATTGTATTCCCATAATGTATACTGGCTACAAACACGGCACTCATTATGTGGCATGACACAATGCACCTTGCCCATGAGGATGTCAATTGACTTCTTTCTAAGCAGTGTATATTAAAATAAACACAACTGTAAATTACACTCTGATGTGAAAAATTTAAATGAAAAAATACTGAAGTTTATTCATTAAAACTGAAATAAAGAATAAAAATGAAAACAAACTTTATTCCACAGAAATCCCTCATATGGAATAGCTATGACTTGTTTCAACAAAAGTGTAGCGCTTTTCATCAAAGTTAATGAACTGTGATTCTATAAGATTTTTTTTTTTTTTAAGGACAGAATGAGAGAATGTAAATTGCAAAGCTTTGTGAAAAGGAGGAGGGGGATATGATTGAAACATATAAGCTAGTCAGGGGTTGTTATCAGGTTTACATGGAAGAGATTTTTCATAGAATGGGAGAGCAGAACAAAAGACACTCCCTGGAAACTGTATAAGGAGGGTGTGAGTAGAGGAGTGAGGAGGAGGTTCTTTAATTGTTGTGAATGTATCTACAGTCACAAATCTACATTTCATCAAACAAGATAGTCTGTCACTCCATAGAGGTAAGAGTTATTACTATTAGTAATGGTAATAAGATTTGTTACTTATTAAATATTAAATTAAATACTTCTGAAATGGATACAGAGGATTAGGAAAGCAGTCAAATTCACTTAGATTTGTTATTTTTTTAATACCAAAATCACACAATAAACAAGATAGCATCACTACTTTTAATTTATATCATAACAATTTTAGACAGTTATCTTTTTTTTTTTTTTTTTTTTAAATCCTCTTAAACATAAATGTAGGAATGTATATCAAACTTTTGTAAGTGTAAAAGTTCAAGTGAAAAAATTTTATGAAGACATTTTTATATACTTTGTGCCATGAAAGATAAACAACCAAGAGTTGAAAAGTTCAGTTTTAATGTGTACAAATTATTCTGAATTAATGAAAATTATGAAACATGCATTGTAAACATTGTTCTTTTTATTTGTATTCCAGTAAGAAATACAATGTTATGTTAACCAGGTGTCACTAATGCCAATAATTTTCCATCACTTCTTGTAATTACCAATGAAGAACTACGTGCTTTATTCCTGATGTCTGCAATATCTAATGAATAAATGAATAAGCAATATTTGACCTATTCAAATAAGAAGACTGCCTAATATTCCTCAGCTAAATTCTTCCCCACCACTGCAGACATCACTTTTCTTTCCTGTAAAAACTACCATTATCGGAGTCATCCCTCCCATTCTCTTCTTCTGCCATAACAATTACTCACCTTAACGCAGTCTAAGCTCTCATGCAAACACCATAACACATCTTTCAAAATGGACCAATAGAAGGTGAATATATGGATGCTTAAGCAAGTGATCATGTTTTCTATAAGGTTCATGCTAAGGCAACTCGTAAATGCCAGCGAGTATTCCTGCAAGCTCTCTGGTCAAATTTTGTAAACTTTCATAGTTTTTACATTTGGCTTTGAAATAATGGTGGATTTAATATCCACTCGATTTATATATTTTTGCATCACCGAACTGAAGCCTTCTGACTCTTTATTTTAGTAAAAATGATAACATCTTTTCCTAACTATTTATATTCACTCTTTCATCAAAAGACAGCTTCTCTGAGCAAGTATACTAAATCCATTTATGTGCAATTTCTGCAAGTAGAAACTCAACCAGCCATAGGGTAGATCATGCCTCAGTAACTTGATCATGTTTTTATAATACAGTGACAGCTCAGTTGCATAAAGGTAATGGATTTACAGTGATACTGCTGGACTTTGCCAAGGCTTTTGACAGGATACCACATGGAATTCTAATCAGTAAACTGCAGCACATGGGGATGGATATATGGTTGGTGAGATGGATAAGAGGATGGTTGATGGAGAGATAGAGAGTAGTTGATTCAAGGGTAGAGTCCAAAAGAAGACATGTGACTAGTAGCATGCTGCAGGGTTCTGTTCTAGCCGCTACTGTTTAATATGTACATAACATTACAGAAAACGAGCTGAGAAAACCTATTTAGTTATTTGCCAATGATGCAAAGTTTGGTAGAGCCATAGTTGGTGATAGTAGCAGAATAGTAGTTTGAGAGATTATGTCAAAATTTTGCAGCATGATTTGGATAGATTGGTAGACCGAGCAAAGGAGAATGGATATCAGTTTAATGTGGCAAAGTTGTGCATTTTGGGAGAGAAAAATTAGCAACCGTATACCACATTGGTGGAATTGTACTCCAGGAAATTGATGAAGCCAGAGACTTGGGAGCATCCTCTCCACTTTCTCCTCATCACCAAGGGCTAGTGACCAAGATGGTAGCAGGTCTATGGAATGACTCTTACAAGAACAGGTTCAAGATTTGTGGCTTACAGAAACTGGCAGGGTTACAAATAGGCAGGAAAAGGAGCGATATGATCAAGATACAAATTAATAAGGGGGTTTGTACAAGATTAATTCAGAGGAAATTTTTTAGTACAGATTGTTCTTGTTTCATTCTGGTCGTTCAAGAACTAGAGGCCATCCATGTAAACTGAGTAAAAGTGTACTTAGCAAGAGTGTTAGAACCAGGTGTTTTGCTTGGAGACTGGTGAATGAGTTCAAAGCAAAGTATGATAGATACTGTGCAAATATTGGATAGTTCTTGATATGATGTTCAGAGCCTCCCTCGATGAGTCTAAGGACTCTTTGGAGTAGCCCGTAATAATAATAATACTGCATACCATTTTTTTTTTATTATGTGCAACTCCATGAAGTACTTAGATTTATCAAAGAGGCCCTAACCATCATGCCAAGCACCATCCAACATTTGCCAGTATCTATCACACTTTACTTTGAACTCAACCCACAAAAGACTTTCGCAACCTATTCCACTCATTTACCACTCTCTAAGCAAAAAATCGAGTCCTGACACACCTGATAACTACACTCTTCCTCAGTTTCCAAGGATGGCCACCAATCTCTTATCCCACAACCAGACCTATTATGAAAAAATTTCCTCTGTATTAATCTTGTAAAAATCATTCAGTAATTTCAATGTCTCAATCGCATTACCCCTTTTCTGTCTGTCCACCAATCTCTGTAGTCTGCAAATCTTCAACCTGTCCTCATTTCCACATTTGCCGTCCGTAGATGCTGTACGGTCACTCCCATACCTCACATGGTTTTGCGAGTGAAGTCTTCTGTTAGATTATAAGTGGTAGGGTTGCAGATTCCCTTTCCACACATAGTTTGTAAGACAATCACAAACATCCATGCCCATGGTGAGATTCGAGAGTGGACACGCTAATTACTCGACCAACCTGTCCTCATACAGGTTCATTCCACAGACCTGTTACCATCTTGATCCTTTCCACCTACTCGTTATCCCCCAAGAAACCCAAGTGACCAGATTTGCACACAGTAGTCCAGACGAGGTGTTTACTAAGGTTCTATAAAGAGGTATAATAACCTGCTTGTCTCTGCTTATCAGGGTATTCTTCAGTAACCAAGTAATCAGATGAGATAATTTAGCCACTTTTGCAATATGCCCTATAGATTAACTCCTTATCCACTAACACCCTCAAATCCCTGGCTTCATCAATTTCTGGGAGTACAGTTCCATCAATGTGGTACATAGCCTGTAATCTTTTTGCTCCAAAATATATAACCTTACACTTTGCCACATTAAAATGCCATCCATTCTCTTTTTCTCAAACTGACAGTCCATCCAAATAACACTGCAAAATTTTAACACTATCTTTATTAACTATTGCTCTACTCCATTTTTGAATCATTATCAATCAACTGAATAGTTCCTCTCAGATCCTTTCCTATTTTGTTAATGTACAACACCGCTGTTCACAGGCGTTCTACTGCATTCTACTCCTGAATAAACTAGTCTTATCTCCCCATCAACCACCTTCTTATCTACTTCACCAACTTTACATTCATCCCTATGTGGTGGAATTTATTAATTAGAATTCCATGTGGTATCCTATCAAAAGCATTTGCAAAGTCCTGCAGTATCACTATAAATCTCTCTCCCCCCCTGTAAAACCATTACCTTTATCCAACTCATCCTTTGCTGTATTATAAAATGTGAGCCAGTTACTGAAGCATAACCTATCCTTTGCAAAACCATGTTGTTCCATTGTTTTCCCCCCCCCAAGAGTATCCCATTTTTTGTCTATCCATTCCCCCATTTTGCTCTTGCCCAACTTCTCCACTACCTCGAGTATGACTCCTGATATGCTGATCGGGATAATTTGATGCATCAGTCTTGATGCATTTGCTAAAATGCAATGGAACTATATTCCCCCTTTCCACCCCTTGAGAGTAACCCATAGTTGAGACGTAGATTAAACAACATGGCCAAAGGCACTGAAGATTCCTTGGCACCTTCTCATGAAACTTGCGCTAGTATAGCACCTAATTCCATAACTGTTTTCACATCAAGGTTCTGTAATATGCTATGCACATCCAGTTCATTTATCTCAGTTTCCTATAAACCTTTCCTTCTCTTTCGCATCACTGCAATCTCCACTTGGATGATATACTCTTACATAGTAGTCCCTTAGTAATTTTACTATTTCATCTGATTCAGCTACCTTACTATCATTGGCATTCATTAAAATCATTTTGCCATGAACATTCTTTTACTTGCAACAAACTGAAAGAATTCTTTGGGGTTATCTTTGGCTTATAACTGCTAATTTCCTTTCATTGCTTTTGCCTTTCTTACCAAAATTATTCTTCTGGCCTGTGTTTTGTACTGCTTAAGTGCCTTCAGCTCAACTTTCTTCTTGAATTTCTTCCATATTTTTATTATTATTTTTTTGTAGCTCTAGCTTAATAAGGGTATTCATCTATTTAGCTCCCACGTGATTTATTCTCCTGACTCTAGGTATGCAGTCTGCTATCACTTCTCTCAAACACTCCACCACTTCTCGTGCACTATACCCTTTACCACATCTCATGGCACTGATCCAAGCAAATCTCCTCAGTTTGGCATACTTACTAGCTCTGTAATTCCACTCCACTCCCCCCCCACCACCACCACCAAAATGAAAATTCCACACATTTAGCCTACCAGATCAAGATCATATGATCACTCTCAGCAATTAATGGAAATTGTGTGGTATCTCTTATTGGTTATGGCCAAAGCCCCTGATGCAATTACTTGATCTAGTATTCTTAAACCCTTAGTATATTTCATCACATGCTGCCTCAGGTGATTATTCCTTATAATAACTGCAAAAATTCCATTTACTTCCTCTCATGTGTCCTTTTCCTCCTTCCAGTCTATATCGACATAGTCGAAGTTCCCCCTCCCCCCCTCTCCATAATAATTACCTACCCTCTAATTTATTGACCTAAATATTTCTCCTACACAGTCTGCACAATGACACATTTGCAATTACAGCTCTACTTCTCAGTTCACTCTTATCATATGTTAGTAAACAGACTAACAATTTCTTCTTTTTCTCGTCATACAACAGCTGTTTCACATCTTCTCTTTTTACCATACTTTTCTTTCAGGTGATTCATTATGTCACATCACAAATCTTTATATCTAGAAAACACTTTCATTTCTCATCTCTAGTACACAGTTCTGATCATGAAGATGCTGTACAACACCATCCCCTTTTTCACATTTTCTCTTCCTTCATATCTTCCCTTTTCATTGCTCTTCTTTTCTCTTCATTCGACTGTTTCATATCTTCTCTCATAATGATCATAATTATATCCTTCACTTGCTTTATTTGCTTACACATTACAAATCTTTAAATCCAGAAAATGCTTATTGCTTATCTGTCTGGTACACAAACCTGATCATAGAATCACTGTATAATATCATATACTTTTTAATAATTTTCATATCTTCCTTTATTCCTATGCTTGATCTTCTTTCTTGCTACTTACTGAGGTGCTTTCCAGTCATTAGAACTTCCATTTAGATCTGTGGAACACTGTACAAAGTACTGCAATTTCGAATCTCATGAGTCACCCTTTTATTTTTCTCCCTTTTATCACACAATTGCTCGCCTCATTCACTTTGGTCATCATAATGCATTTTTTGCACTTTTATTTAATTCTTCTCACAAGGTATGAATTTTTGCCAGCCTGGTTGGCCGAGCGGTTAGCGTATCCACTCTCCAGCAAAAGGATGCGGGTTCAAATCCCGGTGTGGCCATGGATGTTTGTGATTGTCTGTGGAAATACTAGTGGTGGTAGCGGGCGGTAGATGCCATTTACGTAGTTGCAGTGGGTGGATTTGGGTGGTGGAGACAGATGTAGAGTAGATGTCCTCCATCGATGAGTCCTTGGACTTCCTGGGTGTCACGTAATAGTAATAAATAAATAATTTATGAGTTTATACACTACCAGCCTATATGGACTGGTAGTGTATAAACTCTACCATCATCTTCATCTACACCATCACTGGCACTAGTATTTTTTGTCTGTAAATTGCATGTGTTCTCAAGGCCAATTTGTCTGTATGCAGGATGAAAAACCCTACTGCCTCCACATGAGATCAGCTAATCTTCAACTGAAAAACATCCATATAAAGATTCCTACTGTCACAGGAGGAATAAAAAATAAGAGAGCACAAGAGAATGCGAGTGAAAAAATAGCTGAGCAGTTTGAATTATAGCTGAACCACTGGGGATTGTGAAGCTAGTAAGTAAATTGTGTTTTCTGGCTGTTTTGCAGGATGAAGAAGTCAAATTTCTAAAAAGAAGAAAAACCTTGTGACTTCTCTATAGTTATTTTCTCACATCCTAGATGGAATTCAAACCCAAATTATTCTAACTGAAGAGTAAATGTTATAATTTTAATCACTGCAATATACACACACACACATGTGATAAAGAAATGAAGATTACATGATGTTTACTATTTAATAAAATAGCAAGAAGTAATCAGGGTCTTTAATTGTTTGGTAGCAGAAATTTGGAGATGTATCAATCTGTTCTTATTAATGCATTGGCAAGGTTCTGACTTGCCAATGCATTAATAAGAACAGATTTAACACTAACACTATTTTTCTATTATAACAGATTTAACACTAACACTTCATTAACACTATTTTTCATAAAATGACTGGCACTTCTTTTCCCATATTAGGCCATAATGCACGTTTTATAATAAAAAGTGAGAACCATTAACAACTGGCTAGCAATCTAATGATGAACAAAAAAGCAACCTAATTTTTAAGTGCAATTAAAATATCACAAATATAAAAAGCACTATAATAAATTTAGTTTAATCCTTTATCCAAGTGTGAGCAAACAAAGTTTGCATCTGAAAGTATCTTCAGGACTGGGGTAAGGTAGTAATAACACAGGGCAACTTGTTGCAAAGGTGGAGCAAACTGACATCACGCCTATCTCAGTATCTCCCATAATGCAAAATACATCTCCTTGCGAATATGTATAATGTTATGCATTAAGGGGAAGGCCACTACCCAGACTAGTTTCGACCTTTATTGAGGTCTCTTCAGTGGGAGCCAGGCCCAGATGTGGAGATACCAGGCAGAAGCAATAGCAAGGTCATCTCTACATATAGGAGTTGCCAAAAGGTGTGCCACCTTTTTATTAAATTACTCTGGATTTAGAGAAAGATGTTGAAAGTTTATTTTTCACTTGGTTAGACTATAATAAATTTAGTTTCATCCTTTATCCAAGTGTGAGCAAACAAAGTTTGCATCTGGAAGTATCTTCAGGACTGGGGTAAGGTAGTACAACACCAAGCAACTCGTTGCAAAGGTGGAGCAAGATTTCTCTAAATCCAGAGTAATTTAATAAAAAGGTGGCACACCTTTTGGCAACTCCTACAGGTAGAGATGACCTTGCTATTGCTTCTGCCTGGTATCTCCATGTCTCGGTCTGGCTCCCACTGAAGAGACCTCAATAAAGGTGTAAACTAGTCTGAGTAATGGCCTTCCCCTAAATG
Source organism: Typopeltis vanoorti (assembly GCF_054136105.1). Classification (NCBI taxonomy): domain Eukaryota; kingdom Metazoa; phylum Arthropoda; class Arachnida; order Uropygi; family Thelyphonidae; genus Typopeltis; species Typopeltis vanoorti. The sequence goes on from NC_143569.1 coordinate 15,139,069, forward strand.
CATAACATTATACATATCTGCAAGGAGATGTGTTTTGCATTATGGGAGATACTGAGATAGGAGTGATGTTAGCTTGCTCCACCTTTGGAACAAGTTGCCTGGTGTTGCTACCTTACCCCAGTCCTGAAGATACTTTCAGGCGCAAACTTTGTTTGCTCACACTTGGATAAGGATTAAACTAAATTTATTATAGTCTAACCAAATGAAAAATAAACTTTAGACATATAAAAAGCACATACTCACAGTAAAATTATGTGGGGTAGCAGCAACAGTAACATGGACATCAAAACATTCACCTTGAAGAGGAATAAATGGTGGTCTAAGTGGAGGTAACTGATTTATACCATCTGTAATATCACCATTTCCATCAGGTGTTATAGGAGAGTAAAGACTTCTGAAAATGAACAATAAACTTAAAACAACCAAATGTAAAACAGTTGCATATAACACAAATATAGATTATATTTTCTTTTCTTGTGATATAATAAAAGTATATAAAAATTAGAAAAGGATACATCAAGACAGGTGGACAGCTACCCTGGTTTTAATCTTTTCCTTTACTATTATAAATTTTCTAACACAAAAAAAAAAAAAAAAACTGAGATTTTTTTATTTTCTTTAAGCAATCTAATGCTATTTATAATCATCATTACTGAGGGAGGATTTCTCATGCTTTCTCAGATGCCTGATACTATGATAGTAATACATGAAAAGTTTACATTATCACTAACTTCCTATGAACAACATTTCTCCAAAGTAGTTGATTATCTGTCAGGAATCCAATACTCTCGGATCTTATTTAATTTCTAAAGATATCTAACTGTATCAATTCACCTGGACCTTGGTCTTTCTACTTGCATTAGCTCACGCTAGTGGCCGCCGATACTTTTATAGTTTACTATATTCGGCATGAAACCCTCTAATTCCAATCTTTAAGTTTCTTATTCGGTTTTAAAACAATGTGGGATTTAATATCCCCTTAATTTGTACAAATGCCATGTCACCAATCCTTCCCCATTTAAGGACTACCTTTTGCGTAGCATACTACAAGATTTTGTGGTATGTGGAAAATGTAGGAAATGGGAAGAACTTTGTGAGTTAGATATTACCATAACCGACCTCGATAGTGTTGTGTCCGAGGTGGAAGAATATCGAATTATAGAGAACAGTACTGTGATAGAGGGAGAGAATAACGAGTAAAATATAAATGGAAAAAAACTGAGATTTTTTATTTTCTTTAAGCAATCTAATGCTATTTATAATCATCATCATCGAGGGAGGATTTCTCACACTTTCACAGATTTCTGATACTAATAGTAATACATGAAAAGATTACATTATCACTAACTTCCTATGAACAACATTTCTCCAAATTAAGAGTGGGGAGCGTGGAAAGCTTGAATAATTGTGACATCTTTGGAGATGGTCTTAATTGGGAAGATGAATGGCGAGCAAGACTGGGTAGCTTGCATAGAGACAGAAAGAGCTAGATGAACTGAAAGAGGAGGTGGAATGTCTTGGGAAGGAGTTGCGACTTGTGAAAGATAACATTAAGCGAATGGAAGAGATGAATGCAAGGTGAATCAGAGTAGGAGTGAGAGAGTCATGGGAATGATAAAAGAGGAGAAAATAAAAACAGAAGAGAGGGGATGAGAGAGAATTAATGGAATGATAAAAAAGAGAACAGAAACAATAAGGGATGAGAAGAATGCAAGGGAGTGCTGGAACCAAGAATAAAAAGATGCCAAGATGGCAGGTAAGTAGGGGAACATGTAGAGAAAGTGTTAGAGGAGAGAGAGAGAGTGTGTGAGGGATGCAGGTGAGCAACCAAGGAACAGAGCGTTAAGAGGTGTGATGTATGGAGACTTGATGATCCGTGGTGTGCAAGATAGGATGCCAGAGGAGTGTTTGCCTGGAAGAATGACAAAGTGTAGCTATGGCAACTAAGCCGGGTGAAAGCGTGGATGAAATGATTGCGATGGTGGGCACGAATGACTTGAGAGACAGTGTAAATTGGGTGGTGAGATATCTAAAATTCATGCTTGAGGTAGTGCAGAAGAAAACTCAGAGGAGAGGGAAGACAGCATGTGTGTTGCCCAGGTATGATAATGAGGAAATGAGCAGAAGAGCATTAATAATGAATAACATGATAACAAGAATGCGTCTGGAGAGACTTGGAATATGTGGATGCTTGGAAGGCATTTGAGGACAGAAAGGAACTGCATGCAAGAGACCATTTACATTTGAATGAGGAAGGACGAGGCATCTGGAGAGACTGCTGTTCTCTGAATAAGTCGGTGTGTCAATACAGGGAAACTAGATGTACCGGGGTGAATGGTAGTGGGGGGGGCCCCTCTTGTGGGAATAGGGGAGGTGATACAGTGGGTAACAGAGAGTCCAGTGGAGTCAGGAGGAGATATGGATAGGTATAGAAACAGTGACATTTTTATGCTTTATATTAATGCTAGGAGTATCGGAATAAAGGAGATGAATTTGTGGTGCTGATAGCATCAGCCTGTCCGAAGATTATTGGGATCTCTGAGATGTGATTGATGGAAGACGATATAATAACAGGAACAGAAGTGGCAGAGTACAGCATTTTTCGAAAGGATAAGAAGAGAAAATGCAGTGGTGTAGTACTGCTTAAGATAAGTGATGACTTATGTCCTCTAAGAGTGGAGGCTTTGGAAGGCAGTGACACTAATCATTTTGAAAACATATGGTGCCAGGTAGAGGTGGGCAACACTCCACTAAATATCCTATATTTAGTGGAGTGTTGCTACAAGCCAAGAGGCACAGAGGGTGAGGAGCAAAAGATGTTTAGGCAGTTGAGCTTGGTAAGTGCAAGAAGAATGATTGCTATGGGAGATTTTAACTATGGCAGTAGAAATTGGGAAGAGGAAAATGTATGTAATAATAAGGGAATGGAATTTCTAGAATTCCTGGAGGGACAAATATCTTAGGCAACATGTAATAGAAGGAACACTAAGTGAAAGAGTTTTGGATTTGTTCATAGTATCAGAAGAGATGATTATAATTAAGATGTCATCTCTAACCCAGTTGGAGAGTTGACCATGTGGTTTTGACTTGGAAGATGAATAGACAACGTAGGGGTATCAAAGAGAAGGGAATATATGTGGAATTATAAGGCGGGAGGAATTGAAAGGGCAAGATATCATTAGCACTTGGGAAATTATGAAGGAAAATTTGTTAGCAGCCCAGTAAGCTGTATTCCATGAGAGAAGAAGAGGACACAATTTGGTGCAAGATGAATGACAGATAATATCAAACAGGAAGAACTGCAGGTGAAAAAGAGGTTATGGAATAGATATAAGAAGACAGGTGGAGGGCAGATGCATGAAGAATATAAGCCTCAGGCCAGGAAAGTGACTAGCATAGTAAGGAAGGCAAAATGGGAATATGAGAAGAGATTGGCCCAAAGATCCAAAGAAAATCCAAGGGAATTTTTTAGCTATGTGGCCAGTAGGAAGAGAAATGATTGTGGAAGAATGACATTGTTGGATAAAAATGGGAACAGAGTGACTGAGGCTGAAGACACAGTGGAGTTGTTCGATGAACAATTTATTGGAGTATTTTATCCAGGAGAAGTATATTTTAACACTAGAGGAATAGGGCAGGCTCAAGGTTTAGAGGAATGTGTTTCAAATTCTGAGTACTCTGGATGTCAATAAAGCTGTGGGACTGAATGGAATTTCACCACGGGTTTTGGGAGAATGTGCTAAAGAGCTAACAGCTCCGTTGACCTGGCTTTTCAATGAAAGTCTTGTTACTGAAAAGGTATGGTACCCAAAGAATGGAAGAAAGGTAAGATAGTGCCATTGCATAAGAGCAGTAGCAGACTAGAAGTGGCAAATTATAGACCAGGTTGTGTTTCATCAGTAGTTGTTAAGATCTTAGAGAAATTAATGAGGGACCAAACACAGTGTTTGGCAGATGAGAGTAATGTTATCTGTGAGAGTCAAGATAGATTTGTGAAGGGGCACTCTTGTTTGAGTAATATGATTGCATTTTATAAAAAGTGACAAGAGCAGTTGATGACGGTAAGGCATATGATGCCTTTTTTTGGATTTTGCAAAGGCATGACAGGTACAACACAATAAGTTGATATTTAAGCTGCAATGTCAGGATTGGCTGCCTGATAGAGATCAGAGTTGTGTAAGGTGAGGCAATATCAAGGAGGCAGAAGGTTACAGGTGGGGTCCCACAGGGCTCACCACTGGGACCTGTATTGTTTAACCTTTATATCAATGACATTGTCAGTGGATTGCAGGGGGATATTCAGTTGTTTGCAGATGAAGTAAAGCTGGGAAGGGTTATTAGTAATAGTGCTGATGTGGCAGCCCTGCAAGAGGATATGAATAAACTGGACAGACGGGCAAATAGTCTAACCAAGTGAAAAATAAACTCTCAGAATATGGGAGTCAATTTAATACTGCAAAATGTAAAGTCTTGAAGTTTGGGATACATCGAAAGGAGGCAGCATACTCTGTTGGAGGATCTGTACTGGAGGAAGTAGGGGATACAAAAGATCTGGGGGTGATAATTGATAGAAACCTGAAATTCAGGAAACATGTAGCAAAGGTGATGAAGATAACCCAGGATTGCTGTAATACTGAGAAGGATGCTGAACTGCAGAGATAAAAGAGTTGTCATTCCATTGTATAATGCCCTGATCAGACCACACTTGGATCATTGTTCTTGAATTTGGTCCCCAGGATTTGAAGGGGATAAATTAACTGTGGAAAGGGTACAGAGGCGGATTAAATCTCAATCATATCACCTCTTCTTCTTTGGTAGACAGAAGAAGAAGAGGTGATATGATTGAGAATTAAACTGTTGAGAGGTAGTTACAGGGTTGACACTGGGGAGTTCTTTGACTTGCTGGAACAAGTGGAAGGAGTGATGACAAAGGGCCATCCCTGGAAGTTACGAAAGGAAGCTGTGAGCAAGAGGGTGAGGAGTGGTTTCTTTGCATGGAAAGTGGTTGAAAGGTGGAATGCCTTTCCTGAGAGAGTGGTGAGAGCACGAACAGCCAATGAGTTGTATCATAGACTGTGTTTTCTAGGAAGGACCTCCCACGATGAGTCTTTCGATTCCATGGAGGCCTGAATCATCATCGTAATAATAATAATCCATTCTCCTAACCTGAACATATATTGTTGCATTAATTTGTCAAATATTTCGGAGACTGATATCTTAAGATTAACTCCTACTTAGCTGTAATAATACTTTTTTTTTTTTTTTTTTACAACATTAGAGGGTCCCACATTAGAACCTTTAAATCATTGGTCTGTTACAATTTGAATTGTTTCACTTACACATTGTTGCATGTTAAGTGAAACATTTAATATGCTCTGAAGATGGTTTGAAATTCTACAAAATATAAGCCAGTTAATGAACATCTCTTTTTTATAATTTAGTTGCTTTGGTGTTTGTAATACCATTAAAAATACGTTATGGTTCACACCATATAACTGTTAGCAGTTTGAAAAAATAATTTCTCTTGGTGCATTGTCATATGCTTTCCAGATCTACAAAACTTAAATACAGAATAGTTATTTTCCCATGATTTTGAAGTCTTAAAGTGAAGATGTGATCCTAAGAACCTCTTATTTCACCTAAACTCAGCTTGTTTTTCTTAATTTTTCTTGGTCTTCTCTGAAATATGCTTACATAAATCTTACCTGAACAACTCAGCAGGAATATTCTTCTGTAATTCTTGCATTCAGTTATTTCATCTTTTATAGAAGGCTATAAGGGCTCTACTTTGATCATCTGGATTTCGATCATCTGATGGGCTATTGTATTTGGTCAAATATCTACTCCAGTTGCCTTTAAAATTTCAGGGTTTTCATGGTTTTTTCTATCTCACGTACAGACATGTATCCTTGACAGCATTCCTGGTGACAATTTTCTACCACTATTCCATTACTTCTTGTTTCATTCAGTAATCTTTCTAAGTATCATCTTTCACAACCACCTTTATCTCCAATTCCTTTTACAATACTTTTTCCTTCATCAGTAGCATCAAGAACATTTTCCCACTTTCTTAATGTTCATTTTCTATATTCTTAGCAAAGTCCTTTGGTCACTTTTGTTTAGCTCCTTTTGCACACTGCTTCACCTTTCTCAGATATTCCGATTTACTTGCTAGGAACTTTTGATGCATTTTCTTGCTTTCCATAACTGCCTCTGTTGTCCTTCATCCATCGGAGATAAGAATTTTTCCTATCCTAAGCAGATAACTTCACAGTATATCTTTTTAGCTAAATAAGTCAATGTTTCCTTCAGGGTCTGCAACTGCATCCCGAGGCTTAGTTCTCATTTTCAGATACCCATATTTTCTTGAATTTTAAATATTAGTCTACAGTTCACCTTTAAAAGCTGCTCAACTTTGATTCTTTTTAAAACTCTTATAAAATTTTTATTTCAATATGATATTCAATTTCATTCAACTCAAAACTAAATGGTGATTACTTCTTATCTTAAATTCCCCTATATAGACTTGTCCTGAACCAGGATAAGGATATCACTAATAACACAGTCAGTGAAAATTTTTCTTACATTTTGTCTAAATGTGAATTTGTGCACATCTCTATGTTGGAACATAATGTTAGTAATGTTACATGTAATGTCCATGCCCTGAATGGAGTTTCGGCACTATTATCTTGGTTCTTTTGCTCAGATTTTCCCCAAATTTTTTTATAAGGGTGCAAAGGAGTTGGCAGTGGAAGCAGGGACAAATGACTTGGCTGGGAACAAGGAGAATATCAGATTGGATATCAAGAGGTTGTTGAGGTAGATAAACGATAATACTGTGAAAGGAAAGGTAGTCAACTGTGTTGCCAAGGTATGACAGTAATGAGATGAGGAAGAAAGCAAGAATTATGAATGATAATGTTAGTAGAAATGTGTGAATAGAAAGATGGTGTTTGGTAATGTGTGTAATGAGTTTGAAGGAAGAATTGAGCTCTATAAGAGAGGTGGACCACATTTTGGTGAGAGTCATTTGGAAAGACTGCTGCTGGAAGGAAGGAAGGAAGGAAGAGTAATGAGTGCAGAGAATGAATCTGAGCAGGTAAGAAGCAATGTGAAAGAGCAGGAAAATAAGGAAGGAAGGAGAGATTGAAGGAGTGCCTATGAATAAAGAAGTGGGAAGAATGAGTGTAGAGAATGAGAGGAGTGTGCAAGACAAACAGGGAGACTCAGGGCAGACAGAGGAACACATCGTGAGAAAGGCTGATGCTTCAAGAGGATGTCAATGTGCATGTAGAAAAAAAAGGGGGGAAGGGGATGACCTTGGATGTAGGAGAAACAGTAGGATTTGAAGATAAGGGGAAAAAGAAATGGCTCGAGGAAAGTATTGAGAAGTCACATCTAATAAGTGGTATCAATGAAACTCGTTATAGATCCAGGAATGAGCTTCTAGCATTCATATACAAAACGTAACAGCTCATTCCTGGATCTATAACGAGTTTTATCAGAAACAAGGGAAATGAAATGGCTGCATTGACTGAGTTCATTCACCCACAACAATTGCTGGAATAACTGAGACATGGTTGGATGACATCCTGACAGGAATAGAAATTAAATGGCATGATGTATTTCATGAAGATAGAAAGGGTAAAAAGAGAGGTGTGGAGTGCTATTGATGATAGAAATAGTTATGTCCATACAACATAGAGACGCAAGGGGGAAATAGTGGTAATGGTTTGGAGGCAGTATGGCGTGAGATAGAGGTGAATAGAATGAAATACTTCCTTGGATGTTGCTATAGACCTGGTAATGTGGTGGGTAGTGACCAGGAAATGTTTAAGCAAAATGGCCAAGAAAACAGGAAAAGGGATGATCAAGGGTGATTTTAATTATAGCAATATAGATTGGGATGACAAGATAGAACAACAGGAAAAAACAGAAAATGAGCGAGTTTTTGAAGGATAACTACTTCAAGGCAGTAGGTAATAACAGAAGGCAATGGGGAATTGAGGGCCTTAGATTTGATCCTCCCATCAGAGGATGCCATATAAATGAGGTGTCAAATCTTCCTCCAGTTGTTAAGATTGACCATGAAGTGATTACCTTGGTGGTTGCCAACCATATGAGGAAAGGGTATATGTAAAGCTACCATGCTCGTGAGTACAAGAAGCTCAGGAGACAGCTTGCAGGTGTATCATTGAATGGGGAGCTAGCTGGAAAGGAGATCAGTCCTGCTCGGATGATATTCAAGAACTATCTAGTAGAAGCAATGTCTAAATGTATTCTAAGGGTCAAAATATTAAATAAAGTCAGTGTGAAATGGATTGATGAAGAGATTAAACATGTGATACAGAGGAAAAAGACATTAAGGAGTCAACATAAGAGGAGTGGTAATGATTAATTTCATGAAGATTACAAAGAACAAGCAAGGATGGTGACTCAGGTGGTAAGGTTAGCAAAAGTGAAGTATGAGCAGCAGTTAACTAATGAAGCCAAAAAAAAAAAAAAAAAAAAAATCCTACTGAGTTCTCAGTCTTGGATTTGATCCTCTTATTAGAGGATGCTATATAAATGAAGTGTCAAATCTTCCTCCAGATGGTGGTTGCCAATTATGTGAGGACTTCTTTGAGGAAAAGTGTGTGTAGAACTACAAGTCCGGTGATTATGAGAAGCTTAGGAGATGGTTATAGCCCAAGAATTACACACTGACAGTTCTGCTCAACATTCTCTAAGAGAATTCCTTATATTAAAAGCATTTCTAATTAAATGACTGTACTGATAAATTACATAGTGAAATGAAGAATTTGATATAAACAACTAATATTTCATGAGGTGTATCTCATTACATTATCAGAGTGAAAACATAAAACAAAAATGTACATGAAGCTACTACATCAAGCAAGCAAGAACTGAACAAAAGTTAGATTGCTACTGCTCTGCTATACCTCAACCAGTCGCATGTTACTATTAAGACCCATGGGAACAGAGGACAAGATAATTAACACAACTGTAAGCAAGCATAGCTCATTACAAAATATAAAAGTGTATGGCACAGAAAAGGTTTAACAAGAAGATTATGACCTCTTTTAATTTACTACTAACATTAAGTAATTTACATCTAGAATTGCAAATAGAAACATATACAAAAAAATTATTAATTTTTATTTTAATTTACCACTAACAATTATTTTAATTGTTAGTGGTAAATTTAAATGTAATAATCTTCTTGTTAAACCTATTATGTGCAATACACTTTTTCATCTTGTAATGATAATGTAATGATATAAATCTCTCTCTCTCTCTCTCTCTCTCTGTCTAGAGAGATCTTTGTTTATTGAGCATGCTGAAGGGCAAATTCAAGAAAATTTAAGCAATTAGGGTGGAAACAGAAGTTTGTGTGAAGGCACCCATGAGGCGAGTGAGAACAAGAATGACCAAGAGCAGAATCTAGTCTCTTAAGCAAAATAATGAATAGAATAGTCAACTCAGGAAGTAAAGGTGGATAAGGACCTCAAGGGATGCTGCAGTTTCTGTATACTAATGCCAGAAGTATCTGGCATTAGTATACAGAAACAAGAGAGAGGAGTTTCTGGTATTGGTTAGTACAACTTTGATAAAAGTTATAGGCATTAATGAGACTTGGCTAACAGCAGATGATGTAGTTACTGGGATAGTATGTGAAGCATTTAGTATTTTCAGGAAAGAGAGAAAAGATAGAATGGAAGGAGAAGTTTACTACTGATAATAGTGGATGAACTGAAACCAAAAATAATAGATAGGCAGGAGTGTGGCTGTTAATTTGAAGCAGTCTGATGTGACAACAAGGTCAGTAAGAGTAAATATATAGTTTTTTGTTGCTATAAGCCAGAAGTTCCACAGATGATCTGGAAGATATGCATCAGAAAATTAGAACAATGATTACAGGTTGAAGATTATTATGAGGGACTTCGACTATGGAGATATAAACTGGAAGGAGGGAAAGTCACATGGCAGGAAGTAAATGGAATTTATACACCTACTGAGTAGGGTGACCAACTCTCTCATATTTCCCAGGAACTCCTGTATTTTAGCTAATTTTTTGGATCATCCCGGGTCCTGTATTGATCTTCAAATACTTTTAATGACAATGATTGATTTTCATAATCAATTATTGTCATTAATTTTTCAATGTATATTATAAACCAGCAAATACAATTTGACACTAATATCGATAGTTTGGAAAATTCTAATTGATACAATTCTGTTCCAGCCAATAAATATACATGGGTGTTCCGGCAAAGATGTTATATCATTGCATTGATCTTGTAACCTTTGCTGCCATTTTAATAATCAAGAGCCATTAGGAATAATCAAATCAAATGATTTTCAATATACACTTCTGGATTTTGTTTGTCTGTTTTCTATTTTGCTGTTTTCTATCTTGGTTCTTACCAGCTGTTGTGTCTGCATTCATTCTCAAAGTATTTTCAGGATCCTTGAACATCGAGTGTAATAGAATAATTTCATGATGAACAGTGATGATGAAACGGAAAGTAATGATGTAAAAAGGCAACCGAAAAAGATATGTAAATATTTTTGTGTTTATCTGAAGAAATGGGAAGAACACTACTCATAGCTAAAACCTGTGCCATCCAACGTTCGCAAACATAATTGTATATTATGTAAACGTGACTTCAGTATCGCCCATGGGGGTAATAATGACTGCAAGTAACAAGTGCCATAGTATATTTTCGTGATGGATAGTGACGGCAAAATGAAAAGTAATAATGTAAAAACACCACCAAAAAAAAAAAATAAATGTAAATATTTGTGTGTTTATCTGAAGAAATGAGAAGAACAGTACTCATGACTAAAACCCATGCCATCCAACGTTCACAAAGCTAATAGTATATTATGTAAATGTGACTTCAGTATTAAAGATGATTTTGTTAGTTTTTACTGTTCATTGTATCAGTGCATTTCCAAGAATTTTGATTTATCTGATGCAAATCCCATCCATTGCCTTGTGCCCCTAAATTTGGACAGTGAACTTTCTTTCATACATTTGCAAGTCATTGTTCAACAATTTCATATTGATATTGTAAATGAAGACAATCTGTATGAAGAGATTTGTAGTGTAGTGAGTGTTGTGAATATGGTGAAATCAGGAAGTACAAAATAAAAGTGGGTGAATATATTTACTGAATTAAATAACAAGAAAATCAATGTTCCAAATCTTGGTAAAATTTTAGGCTTTGTGTTAGTATTCCAGGCTCAAATGCTCACTGAGAGAATGTTCTCAATGTTGAACAATAAATGGACAGATCAATTTTGATTACGATTGTAAAGAGTTTTGGCAGTTTGCACAAGAAGACAAGAAAATAAAAGCTGCTGCAGCATCTGTTGATAAATATCATCATCATCAAATTCCTGACATGTACCCTCAAGGGGTGTACAGGATATGATAGTACTAAATGAAAAATTTACATCATTACTAACTTCGTATCTACAATTTTCCTCCAAATCAGTCTGTTATTTGTCAAGACTCCAACATTATCAGATCTTATATTTCTATCGTCTAAGTCACTTTGTACCGTATCCATCCACCTATATCTTGGTCTTCCTCTGGGTTATTTTTCTGCCAACCTGGCAGAGAACACTTGTTTTGCTAATCTTTCCTCGCCCATTCTGTTTAAGTGACATACCACCTGAGATTAGCTCTGCTAATGCATTCCATGATGCTGACAATGTCAATGTCAAATCTTTCCTAATATCCTCGTTTTTAATATGATATTGCCATTGATGCCATCTGTTCATGCCTCTCATATCTGCTGTCTCTAATCTTTGGTCAAGTATTTTACTTCTGACCCAGTTCTCAGATTCATAAGTTAAAACTAGTTTGAACACTCTCTTGTATACATCTAATTTAGTGTTCCGACTAATTTCTCTCTTATTCCATATGACTGCCTACCATACCAGCTTTGTTGATTCTGTTGTCTATTTCCATATTTAATTTGCCATCTTCAGTAAAAATCGTGCCTAAGTAGCTGAAATGTTTTCCTTGTTCCACAGGTTCCCCATTCACAACACAGTTGACATTTTCAACAATTCTACCTATTTTCATTGTCTTTGTCTTTTTAATGCTGACCTCCATACCATATCTATTACAACAGTTATTCAATTTAGTCATGGAATCTTGCAAACTTGTAGCAGATTTATTTAGAAGTATAACATCATCTGCATAAAGCAAAGAGCTGATATTAACATCTCGAATTCTGATATCATGTTTAATACCACTTTCCTTTATAATGTGATCCATATAGATAATGATTAACAGAGGGTATAATGTATATCCTTGTCTCACACCAGATTTAACATTAAACCACCTTCCTGTACTTCCTTCAGTTCTAACTGCTGACTTACAACTCAAATAAAGAGTAATTATTGCTTGATATAATGCCCCATCGACACCATATAACTATAGCGTATTGAAAAGCTTCTCTCTTGGCACCTTATCATATGCCTTTTCCAAATTGACAAAACTTAAATACAGATCTTTGTTATATTCCCATGCTTTCTCGACTATTTGTCGTAAAGTGCAGATCTGATCCTGACAGCCTCTGTTTGTCCTGAATCCAGCTTGTTCTTCACCAAGCTTTTCTTCCACAATTCTTCTCAACCGTTTCTCAAGTTTACTTGCATAGATCTTGCCAGGAACACTCAGTAGGGAAATACCTCTGTAATTCTCACATTCAGTTTTATTTCCCTTTTTATACATGGGTACTATTAGAGCTACTCCAATCATAGGGAATTCGTCTCTCTGTCCAGGCTTTCTGAACTACGCAGTGCAGCCACTGTAAGACTCTTATACCACCATACTTCAGCATTTCTGGTCGAATATCATCTACTCCTGCTGCCTTTTCATATTTCAAGCCTTTGATGGCTTTTTCTACTTCAAGTATGGATATGTATTCCTGACTGTATGCCTCTTGAGTGTTTTTTACCACTGTGCTGTCATCACTGCTTGTTTTATTCAGCAATTTTTTGAAAAAATTACTCCATACTTCAAGGATATCTTTTTTCCTGTTTTCATGTCACCTATATCATCTCTAACTCCTTTTAGCACTCTTTCCTCCATTTCTAAGCTTCTTCAACTACCTCCGGAATATTTTACCACCTTCTTGATATTTATTTTCTATGTTCTTGCCAAAGTCTTCCCATGACTTTTGTTTAGCTAGTTTTACACAGTGTTTAGCTTTCTTACATTTGTCTCTGTATTCTCTAAGAGCACAAGCTGACTTATTTGCCACGAACTTTTGATATGCTTTCTTATTTTCCTTCACTGCCTCTTTAACTTCCTGTGTCCACCATGGAGTTCTGATTTTTTTATCCTTGCAGACAACCTCACCACTTGCCTCTCTGGCAGAATCAATCAGTTTTCTTCAAGGCTTGCCACTGAATGTCCAAGGTTTGGTTCCTGTTCTCCAACTCATTTTTTCTTCAATAATCTTTGTGTATTTTAGTCTACAGTTCACATCTGAGAGCTGCTCAACTTTTATTCGCTTTAAAACTTTCTTACATGTTATTCTTTTCAATATGAAATTCAATTTTATCCTGCTCAAGACTAAATAGTGATCACTTCCAATTTCAAATCCTCTCTACACTCTGGTGTCCTGCACCAGGGAGAAAACATCACTATCAACAATAACATAGTCAACGAGACTTTTCTTATTTCTTGCCTCTTCTCTCCATGTGAATTTGTGCACATTTTTATGTTGGAACATGGTGTTAGTAATAACCAGTCCATGTTCTGAGCAGAAATCCAACATTATTATTAGCTTTGCTCTTTTCTCCAAATTTTCCCAAAATATTTTTGTATGTCTCACAATCAATTCCTACTCTGCTATTTAGATCCCCAACAAGGAGCAACTTTTCCTTTTTCATTGTGTCAGTTGCTTTCTCTAAAGCCTCAAAAAATTACTCCATTTCTACCTTAGTAGAACCTTCTGTGAGGCCATAGGTGTGGACAAATATCAGAATTCCCCATTCTGATATTTGTCCACATCACTCTACTTGAGACCGCCTGCCATGCAAGGAGATTAGCCTCGTATTTTGTGTTGAATACAATGGCTACTCCTTTTCCTTGATTGTCATTTCTTGAATATAACATTTTGTATTTATTGCTCAGAAAGATCTTGCCAGTTTTTGTCTTTTTTGTTTCAGTCACCCCTATTATGTCAATCTGGCTAATTCCTCAACTAGCTCCATTTCTTTGCCATTCAGGCTTCTTATGTTGATAGTACCGATCTTTAACTCTGGTGATGTTGAGTTGGGGTTTGTTTTCAGATTTGTTCCAGTAGCTGACTTTTCGCTGTTCGCCCTGGTTCCCTGGCGAAAACAACGGGGGCCTTGTTTAACCGGGCGACGCCCCAGCCGGCATGAAATTTTGTCATGTTGTACCATCATTTTGTATATTGGTTTAAGCCAATAAGAATACAATTTGGTCGGCTAAATCCCAAATTTCCAGCCCATCCTCGTTCGTTCAGTATCCAGGTAGATACCCAACAGGGTGCACCACAAGAAGGTCAGGATTAGACATTAGGTCAGAAGCCCTGGTCTGTTCTCTGCATTCCTTTATAGGCTATGTGGAAGTCTCCTCTCAGTTATACAGCTTTGACGATAAATATAAATAAGTTTAATCTAAAAAGTATGGATATTTTAATTGTATGCAAGTATAAATGTTTAAAATTATATTAAATACTTTGATGTGGTATAATTTAAATTGCTATTTGTATATTTTAAATATGAACCATCCTATCAATTAATGTAGGATTCATGTCCCAAAAATTTCGCTAAAATTTGTCATCACCCAATCTCCCTTATTTTCATGTTCAAAAGTTGGTCACTTTGCTACTGAGAGATAATTACTTGAGGCAACATGTGAGAGGGGACTAGGGATATGAGATTATTGGACCTGGTCATAGGATCAGGAAAGCTATCCATATCCAAAGTGATCACATTGCCTCTGATTGGTGAAAGTGACCATGTGGTCTTGATTTGTGAGATAATAAAACATTAGGAATATTTTGTCAAGAAAGGGTACATGTGGAAGTTAGGAAGCTTAAATTCGTGCCATGGCATAAAACACTGCAAGGAAAGGATGTTAGTAGTGCATGGATTATAAATAAGGGTCATCTAGAGGAAGCATGGGTTCACCACTTTCCCCACCCTTGGCCAATTTCTTTATGGAGACCTTTGAAGAGAAAGCCTTCAACTCTGCCCCACAAAAACCAACTATTTGGCTTCGTTACGTGGATGATGTGTTCGCTATTTGGCCACATGGCTCAGACTCACTCCACTCCTTCCTAACACACTTAAACAACCAACACCCCAGAGTCCAGTTCACCTTAGAAAAAGAGGAAAACAACACCCTTCCCTTCCTAGACACTTTAATCACCTGCCAGCTTGATGGATCTTTGGTTTTCTCTGTTTACAGAAAACCCACCCATACTGGCAGATACATTCACCAGCAATCCCCCCTCCCCCTCACAACAATATGGGGTTATAAAAACACTAATATAACAGGGCAAAATTAATCTGCTCAGATGACAAGGCCCTAACCACTAAACTAAACCACATCCACAACACTTTCTTAGCCAATGGCTATAACCCCAAAAAAATCCAAAAAATACTCAAACCAGTAAACCACAACCCCCCCCCCCTCCTCCACAATAAAGATTACACCAAATCTATCACCATCCCCTACATCCAGGGCACCTCTGAGAAAATAACCAATATCCTCAGAAAATATGACCTTACTTCCTGTTACAGACCATATAAAAAGTTGGCATCCCTTATCTGCTCTACCAAAGACCAACCACTTCCCCTAGACCTACCTGGTGTATACCAGGTCCCTTGCAGCTGCAAATTGTCCCACTTTGGCCAAACAGGCAGAACAACAAATATCAGGATTTCAGAACACAAAGACTACATCCGGTTTCACCAGTACAGCCGCTCTGGGCTGGCAGACCATGCCTTAGATACCCACCATAAAATACCCACCGTAAAATATTCAGCAGCTCTAAAAAATGTTCCTAACCTCAACAAATTTGGGTGCATGAAACTACCCCAAATTTGGGAGACTTACATTTTGAGAACTTCAGCCCAACTGCCAAATCAACCAAATTAGCCCACCAGAGGGCACCATTAGGACTTTAGGAACATTAGTTTCTTGCTTTCTTCCTCATTGGCTTTTGTTAGTGCCTGCGTGCACATACCATATCTTTATGTTCCTGAAGATGGCAGCGTGACGTTGCCGAAATACAGAAGTTATTTATTAAAGTTACCTTTAATTAATATACTTTATATGCGTTGTTAATTCCGTAAACTAATTACCAGTTAGAGGAAGCAATATTAAATTGGATACCTAGGGTAAGGAGGGTTAATCAGGTAGGAGTTAATTGGATGAGTAATATCATTAAGTATGAGTTGCAGAAGAAGAAAATGCTGTGGAGGGTATATAAGGAGAAAAGTGACCAGAAAACTCATGAACAGTACAAGGATCAAGGCAAGAAAGGTGAGCAGCATGAAAAATCAGATTACGAGAAGAATCTTGCCAAGCAGTCCAAAGGAAATCTCAAAGCATTCTTTCGCTACATGGCAAGTAAGAGTAAGAATGAATATGAAAGATTAACCTTAATGAATGATGATAGTTATGAGGTGACAGAAGCTGATAAAAGAGGAGTTGAGTTACTGCATGACCACTTTACAAGGGTATATCATGCAAGTAGGTTACTGCTGTAACATAACATATTGGGACAAACACTCATGTGGAAACAGAGATTATTATTACTATTATTACGTGACACCTCCAGGGAGTCCAATGACTCATTGAGGGAGGACACCTACTCCACCAACTACAATGAACTGCAACTACACCATCTACCACCCACCACTACTACAACTAGTATTTTCACAGACAATCACAAACATCCATGCCCATGGCGGGATTCAAACCAGCTGCCTTTTCGGCTGGAAAGCGGATACACTGACCACTAAACACCAGGTCTGCATGATGGGTGGTGGTTCATTGAATATTGCAGAATCTCGATGTAAATGCAGCTGTGGAATTACATGGGACATCAGTGTGGGTTTTACAAGAATGTGCAAAGGAACTGGTAATGCTGCTGATGAGGTTCTATCTCAGCTCTGGTAGAGTTCCAAGGGAGTGGATAGAGAGCAAAATAATTCCCTTGCATAAAGAAAGTTCTAAGACTGCAGTAGCAAATTATAGATCAATCAGTATCTCAAGTATGGTGGTAAAAATACTGGAAAAACTGGTCAAAAAGAAAATTTAAGAATGGGTGGATTAAAATTTGATACAGCATTAGGGACAACATGGCTTTGTGAAGGGTTGTTTATGCCTTAGTCATTTACTAACTTTTTATAATAGAGTAAAAACCGAGTTGGGCACATGATGATTCAGCTCAAATTTGCAAAGGCTTTTGACAGAACATGACATGGGAACTCTGTTACAGAAATTAAAACAAATGGGGATGGTTATGTGGATAAGGAGGTGGCTGCTGGAGAGATATCAAAAAGTGATATATGGATGGACAGAACCGAGGTGAAAACAGGTGACTAGTGGTGTGCTGCAAAGTTCAATGCTGAGACCACTACTGTTTAATTTGTATATAAATGATATAGAAAATAACTTAAAAGCAAATTTTCAGTTGTTTGCTATTGATGCAAAATAAAGTAGAGTAATAGTTAATCAAGGTGATGTGGAGAGCTTGCAGGATGATTTAAAGACAATGTCAGGTATGAGCAAAACTACATTTCTCCAGAGTTTAATGTGGAGAAATGTAAAGTTATGCATTTTGGGATAAATAGATTACAAGCTGTATACCATATTGATAGGAGATAGATGAAACTAGAGATTGGGGGGGGGGGAATATACAGAGGGGGGGTGCTTAAGGGTCAAAGCTGTATAACTGAGAGGAGACCTCCACATAGCTTTAAAGGAATGCGGAGAACCAACCAGGGCTTCTGACCTAATGTCCAATCCTCGCCTTCCCGCAGTGCACCCTGTTGGGTATCTACTTGGATACTGAACGAACGAGGATGGGCTGGAAATTTGGGATTTAACTGACCAAATTGTATTCTTATTGGTTAAACCAAGATAAAAAATGATGGTACAACATGACAAAATTTCATGCTGGCTGGGGTGTCGCCAGGTTAAACAAGGCCCCCCATTGTTTTTGCCAGGGATCCAGAGCGAATAGCGAAAAGTCAGCTACTGGAACAAATCTGAAAACAAACCCCAACTCAACATCACCAGAGCTAAAGATCGGTACTATCAGTGTAAGAAGACTGAATGGCAAAGAAATGGAGCTAGCTGAGGAATTAGAAAAGTACCAGATCGACATAATAGGGGTGACTGAAACAAAAAAGACAAAACTGGCGAGATCTTTCTGAGCAATAAATACAAAATGTTATATTCAGGCAATGACAATCAAGGAAAAGAAGGAGTAGCCATAGTATTCAACACAAAATATGCGGCTAATCTCTTGAATGGCAGGCAGTCTCAAGTAGGGTAATGTGGGTAAATATGAGAATGGGAAACTGGACAATGAGACTTATTTGTGCCTATGGTCCCACAGAAGGTTCTACCAAGGTAGAAGTGGAGGAATTTTTTGATGCTTTAGAAAAAGTAAACCGACACAATGAAAAAGGAAAAGTTGGTCCTTGGTGGGGATCTAAATAGCAGAGTAGGAAATGATTGTGAGGCATACAAAAATATTTTGGGAAAATTTTGAGAAAAGAGCAAAGCTAATAATAATGGCAAATATCTGTTGGATTTCTGCTCAGGACATGGACTGGTGATTACTAACACCATGTTCCAACATAAAAATGTGCACAAATTCACATGGAGAGAAGAGGCTAGGAATAAGAAAAGTCTCATTGACTATGTTATTGTTGATAGTGATGTTTTCTCCCTGGTGCAGGACACCAGAGTGTACAGAGGATTTGAAATTGGAAGTGATCACCATTCAGTCTTGAGCAGGATAAAATTGAATTTCATATTGAAAAGAATAACGTAAGAAAGTTTTAAAGCAAATAAAAGTTGAGCAGCTATCAGATGTGAACTGTAGACTAAAATACACAAAGATTATTGAAGAAAAAATGAAAGAGTTTGAGAACAAGAATCAAACCTTGGAGATTCAGTGGCAAACTCTGAAGAAAACATTGATTCTGCCAGAGAGGCATGTGGTGAGGTTGTCTGCAAGGATAAAAAAATCACAACTCCCTGGTGGACACAGGAAGTTAGAGAGGCAGTGAAGGAGAAGAAGAAAGCATATCAAAAGTTCCTATCAAATAAGTTAGCTTGTGCTCTTAGAGAATATAGAGACAAATGCAAGAATGCTAAACACTGTGTAAAACTAGCTAAACAAAAGTCATGGGAGGACTTTGTCAAGAATATAGAAAATAAATATCAAGAAGGTGGCAAAATATTCTGGAGGTTGTTGAAAAAGCTTAGGAATGGAGGAAAGATTGCTGTAAAAGAAGTTAGAGATGATAAAGGTGACATGAAAACTGGAGAAAAAGATATCCCTGAAGTTTGGAGTAATTACTTTGAAAAACTGCTAAATGAAACAAGCAGTGATGACAGCACAGTGGTAAAAAACACTCAAGAGGCATACAGTCAGGAATACATATCCATACTTGAAGTAGAAAAAGCCATCAAAGGCTTGAAATGTAGAAAGGCAGCTGGAGTAGATGATATTCAACCAGAAATGCTGAAGTATGGTGGTATAAGAGTTTTACAGTGGCTGCACTGCATAGTTCAGGAAGCCTGGACAGAGGGACGAATTCCCGATGATTGGAGTAGAGCTCTCATAGTACCCATATATAAAAAGGGAAATAAAACTGAATGTGAGAATTAAAGAGGTATTTCCCTACTGAGTGTTCCTGGCAAGATCTATGCAAGTATACTTGAGAAACGGTTGAGAAGAATTGTGGAAGAAAAGCTTGGTGAAAAACAAGCTGGACAAACAGAGGCTGTCAGGATTAGATCTTCACTTTACGACAAACAGTCGAGAAAGCATGGGAATATAACAATGATCTGTATTCAAGTTTTGTCGATTTGGAAAAGGCATATGACAAGGTGCCAAGAAAGAAGCTATTCAATACGCTGCAGTTATATGGTGTCAATGGGGCATTATATCAAGCAATACTTAGTCTTTATTTGAGTTGTAAGTCAGCAGTTAGAATTGAAGGAAGTACAGGAAGGTGGTTTAATGTTAAATCTGGTGTGAGACAAGGATGTACATTATCCCCTCTATTATTCATTATCTATATGGATCACATTATGAAGGAAAGTGGTATTAAACATGATATCAAAATTGGAGATGTTAATGTCAGCTCTTTGCTTTATGCGGATGATGTTATACTTCTAAATAAATTCGCTACAAGTCTGCAAGATTCTCTGACTAAATTGAATAGCTGTTGTAATAGATATGGTATAAAGATCAGCAATAAAAAGACAAAGACAATGAAAATAGGCAGAATCATTGAAAATGTCAACTGTGTTGTGAATGGAGAACCTGTGGAACAAGTAAAACATTTCAGCTACTTAGGCGCGATTTTTACTGAAGATGGTAAATTAAATATAGAAATAGACAACAGAATCAGCAAAGCTGGTATGGTGGGAAGTCAATTGAATAAATTCATATGGAATAAGAGAGAAATTAGTCAGAACACTAAATTAGCTGTATACAAGACAGTGTTCAAACCAGTTTTAACTTATGGATCTGAGAGCTGGGTCAGAAGTAAAACACTTGACCAAAGACTAGAGACCGCAGATAGGAGAACCCAAGAAAGATTATAGGCTTGAATAGATGACATCAATGGCAATATCATATTAAAAACGAGGACATTAGGAAAGAACTTGACATTGTCAGCATCCAGGAATGCGTTAGCAGAGCTAATCTCAGATGGTATGGTCACTTAAATAGAATGGGAGAGGAAAGATTAGCAAAACAAGTGTTCTCTGCCAGGTTGGCAGCAAAACGACCCAGAGGAAGAGCAAGATATAGGTGGATTGATATGATACAAAGTGCCTTAGACGATAGAAATATAAGATCTGATGATGTTGGAGTCTTGACAAGTAGACTGATTTGGAGGAAAATTGTAGATAGGAAGTTAGTAATGATATAATTTTTTCATGTAGTACTATCATATCCTGAACACCCCTTGTGGGTACATGGCAGGAATTTGATGATGATGATGGGTATACAGAGAGTTAAAGTTCAGAGAATATGTTGTTAATGGTATTAAGTTAGCCCATAAGGTTACTTGGCTATTGAAGAAAACACGAACAAGTAGACGTAAGGAAGTTATTATTCTTCTTTATATGGCCTTGATATATCCACATCTGGATTACTGTGGTCACCTCTGGTCTCCTGAGTTTTTTTGGGATGAGGATGGAAAAGATTCAGAGATGAGTGACCAATAATGTTCCCTATGAGGATAGATTGAGGATGTATGGATTGCAGAAGTTAGGTGATAAGAGGAAAAGGGAGAATATGATAGAAACATTTAAGTTGCTTCAAGGATTTTATAAGAGTGACGCAGGTGAAATGTTTCAGCACTCAGAAGGAACAGAACAAGAGGTCATCCCTGGAAGTTGAATAAAGGTGTGGTTAGTAGAGCTGTGAGGACTAGATTTTTTGCTTCTGAGATTGTAAGTTGATTGCAGAATATGACCAGGTAGGCATATGGATGAAAGTAGTGAGTCTAATTCAAAAGAGAGAAGTCGTTATTGTCAAGGATGATAGACCCTGTCCATTTGTGTTGTCACTATATCACAGAGTATTGTGCTCATTAAAGTCATACAATAAGAATTAAGGGTTCAAGTGGTTACAAAATTGCTATTAAGAGCAATTTCATTTAAATCAGCAGTCAGTGGTAAATAAATTGAACATACTCCATGAGGAGAACCACCTCCAGTTATGTCCTTGCAAATTACAGTAAAATTCCTTAATGTAGGATCCTCACTGGGTCACGTTTGTTAACACAATGTTTTCATGATGATATCATCAGGACGTAATTTCTTAAAATTTTGGGAGATCTTTTCAAACCATTCTGAACCATTTTGAATAAATAAGGGTGAAATTTTCCCTATTGGCTTTTCTGGTTGCATGGATAATCAAAAACACTGGTAGATTTATACTAGTGTTTATACTTTATACTAGTGTAATATATCTTTTGTTACCAAACATTTATCTATGGTATCAGTACTTGGTTGAGACTTTGTTAAGAGCCCCTAAAATGTTTGAGGATGAAGAATTCATGCTTAAGGAGTTTTTGGTTCAAGCCAGAGCTCCCCACTCACTATGGAGCCACACATGGCCACTCACTGACCAACAAGCAATGACTGTGCTCAGTAGTGAAATGCCAGGAATGCCTCAGATGCTATACCAGCACAACAGTATTGGATCCCACCCCAGTTCATGGGGTGAGAGACCTACTGTAAGACTATTTACTCTAATAGGCAAGTCACCTAGCTAACTGATCCTGTCTGGCCACCCAGGACTGCCTGACTTGCTGAAGCAGAGCCCAAACTAGTGATTGTGGTCTGGAAGAAAGGATAGTAAAAAAGACTGAGGAAAAGTAGAACAAAGGATACAGGAAGAAAAGTAACAAAAAAAGAGGAAGAATGAAAAGGCCAGTACCATCACTGGGAGGTCCTCCTCCACCACGAACAGGTGCCCCACAGGAAGGGAAGAGGATAAGGTGATACTGTTATACTTTCCTATAACATTCTCTTAAGACAGTGGTTTCCCAACCTTTTTCCACTTGTGTACCCCCTTTTAAACCCATTTCTATAAATTGTACCCCTTGTTTTTAAAAACTGACATTTTATTGTTCCATAACTAATGTTTTGCATTTTGTTCACTTTACTTGTTTTTCCACCATTATTGATTATTTTTCGTGTACTGCTGAATGGCCAAGCACGTACCCCCCCCTGAGAGTACGCTTACCACCGGTATCTTAAGAGAATGTTATAGGAAACTGGCAGTGGCATTGGCATACCTGTTTATTAAGTCTTACAACAGCCCAGGTGGAAGGAAGGTACAATTATTCCATGTAACAAAGATGGTGATAAAGCTACAAATTATAGGCTGATATGTATATCTGGGCTTGTAGTTAAGGTACTGGAGAGGTTGGTGAGAAAGAATCCAAAAATGGATTGATAACAGTAGTATTCATTGGTTTTTCAGCATGGATTTGTTAAAGGACAGTATTTTACCAACTTGCTCATGTACAATAACAAGATGACATATGTCTTGGACAAGGGAGATGCATATACAGCGCTATACTTAGATTTTGTAAAAGCTTTTTGTTAAAATGCCACAAGACAAGCTACTAAATAAACTGAAATAGATGGGATGGGATAACAGTTGGATCTGTGATTGGCTGTCAGATATGTATCAAAGTTGTATATGGGGGGGGGGGGGTGCAGTATCCCGAAACAGGGAAGTAACTAGTGGTGTACTGCAAGGGTATGTATCGGGGCCATTATTATTCAATTCATATATTGCTGATATTGGGATATGTTTAATTGGTGACATATGCAACTAACTGCAAATGATGCAAAATTGGGGAGAGCAATGCAAATTCAAGCAGATGTTGTGATCTTACAGGAGGACTTGAATAGATTATGTGTGTGCAACAGCATAGAACCATCAGTTCAATGTTGCAGAGTGCAAGGTTTTGAAATTTGTTAAGCAACAATGGGATGCAAGGTATACCACTTCATGGGGGGAACTTTAAAGGAGGCAGAGGATATGAGAGATCTGGTGGACAAGGATCTGAAATTCAGTGGTGACATTGCACAAGTTGTGAAGTCTTCACATTGGATAATGGCAATGATGTAGACTTGGACATGCAGAAATAAAGAGACTATGATATCATTGTATAAGGTCTTGTTCAGGCTACATATAGAATATTGTTCGCAGATTTGGTCACTAGGTTTTCATGTTGAAGAGGATATGTTAGAAAGGGTCCAAAGAAGATTCACAAAGGTAGAGATTGAAAGAATGTAAATTGCAAAACCCTTGTGAATAGGAAGAGGGGGAGGGGAATATGATTGAGACATAATTTAGTCAGAGGTTGTTATCAGGTTAACATGAAAGAAATGCAGCACATCCAAATTGGCTGGGAGTGGTGGTACATACACTCAATCTTTCGCAAAGCCCCACAAGAAAAAAAAAAATAATGGTGTAAGGTCAGGGGAATGAGGTGACCATGTTACTCCCCCCACACACACTTGCCTGGAAAATGGTTGAGGTACGGCCTTATGCCTATCAGGTAATGAGGATCTAGAAATAGATCCATATTTCTGGAAATCTAAGTATCCATCATGGTAATCATTGTCTAATTATGGTATTAGGTACCCTTGTAGCATGTCCAGATACACACCACTAGCAACAGTAGACTCTTGCTTATAGTGCAAAAAAATCATTAGCTTTTGGGGGTGCAGTGAACATGTTCTACAATGCCATGTGGATTTTCACTTCCTCAAATTCTGCAGTTGTGAGCACTTTTAATTACGTGAAAAGTGCACTCATCATTGAAAATGATCGTGTAAAAAAAAAAAACTCATTTTGTTCTGCTGTCCTATTGATCATTTCCATGTAGAAATCCTGGCATATAATCTTATCGTCTTTCTTTGAATGTTGTATAAGGGTAAATTTGTAGGGCCTTAAATGTAGACACCATTGTAAAACATGCCACACAGTCACATGTGGAATTCCAATTTGACAAGATGCCCATCTGGCCGACTTTCAAGGGTTTCTCTAGAAACTTTCCCGAACTTCTTTCACATCAGCATCGACAGCACGTTTCGACAAAATTCTTGTGCCATGTGTTGATTGTGCACCTACTAGGAGGTGCCATATTTGCTATATTACATGCAGAATTTCCTCTGAACTTGTGTTGCAGACTTCATTTTCTCAAACCAAAACATACAATGTGCTCGCTCTGCACCACCGAAAGTCATCATTTTCAAATGGTGTGATGCCAAAGTTACACAACCAAAAATTGATGTGCTTCACTACATTATGACACTCACTCAGCTTCAGTATGTCTTCCAAGTTATTTTCTGTTTTCCTGCAAAGTTGTATGCACCCCTTTTGAAACACCCTGTATTATAGGTCTCCAATCTTTAGAAGGGTTTATTCACATTTAAAAATATGCAATTCATAAATTTCTGTAATTATATGTGCACATATATGGATATATGTGGACCTACAAAGATGGTGATTACGAAAGCTTAGAGCTATAGCATGGAATGAGGAGTTAAGAAGGATGGAGATAAATGCTGCTTGGGCATCGACAAAGATATATTTAACAGCATTAATGCACGAATATAATCTGAAGGTCAACAGTCTTACTTTCCCGAACTTCTTTCACATTTGTGAAAACAAAGTGTGAATAAGTCAAATGCATGAATGAAGAAATTCATGTATGAAATGTAGAAGTCAGAGGCAATGAGACAATACAAGACGAATAATAGTAATAACAGTTCTACAAATGGTATAAAAAGTAGGCCAGGAAGGTAATTCAGTTGCTAAGGATAGCAAAAGTGCATTATGAGCAGAAATTAACAAATCAGGCCAAGAAACATCCTAAGGAGTTTTATCAATATGTGGCAAGTAGAAAAAAGAATGATTATCATAAAATGATATTAATGGATGAAAGTGGTAATTAGTAACTGATACAGAGAAACGCAGTCAAAGTATTTAAGGAGGCAATTCATCAAGTGTTTCATCCTCATTAGTGCGAAATCATGAGAAGCTCAGGCGTAGAAGAATCGGTGAAGACTTTTGGTGAATAAGAGGTATATGAAGAGTTAAGTAAGCTTGATCAATCAATAAGGCAACAGGACTTGATGTAACATCATGTTTCAATCTTAAAGTCTTGAAGTACAAGGTCCCACAGTATCATGATAATACCGTTATTTCCCTAATTCAACTCGTGTGTCACTACTATAAAAAGTGAGTAAATTATTACTAAGGATTTACCTTTCACAAAACCATGCTACCCACCATACAGTATCATATTCCAATTCATCCAATCCTGCTTTTTAACCTTAATACCTTAACCATTACTGTTAAGATATCAATTTACAATTTTCTACTTCTATCATGTTCCCTCTTTTCCACCTGTTTTTTTTAATTTGCTACTTCTGTCTTGAAACTCCCTTTATGCAATGGAACTATCTTGCCCTATTTCCATTCCCTCAGAAACTTGCCAGAGCTGAGATTTAAATTGAGCTGCTTGAGAGACAGTGACAGTTCTCTGGGATATACTTGTAACACACGTCAAAATGTCTTCCAACCATACTACTGTACTGATTCCAATATTTTTCCATATAGTTACCTTCAGCATTCATCTACTTCAATTCCCACACTGGTATATGTCACAATGGCATCTGCAATATCTCCTTCCAGATGACATACTCTTGCAGAGTGTTCACTTAGTAAATTAACAATTTCTTCTGCTTTCTGTCACTTTCCTATCATCACTGACTAAAGTTATCCTGCTATAATCATTCTTCCTCTTACTCGCTACACAGTCAACACTCTTCAGCATTTCCTTTGGCCTGCTTAGTTAATTTAGTCTCAACTCAATTTATAGAGCCTTCCCTAGCATGCAAGCTACCCTTCTTGCTTGTGCTTGTATTACTCATGAGCATGTTGATTACCTTTTTCTTTATATTCTCTCTACAACTTTTTCCCCCAGCTCCTACTTTATGATGCTACTCATCCATTTAACTATCACCTAGTTTCCTCCTTACCCTGGATATGCAGTCTAATACTGTTCTCTCAACTCCTAACAATGATCCTTACATGGATAACAGGACTTGCAAGAATAGAAGTTAGTGGTAATTGGCTTTGTAGTTCCAGATAAAGCGATGGAATTAACTCAACTTAGATATGTTGTTAATGAAGTAGTAGAAGAAACTTTTTTCCTCTGGTACAAAAATTAGTAAATTCTGTGTCAAATAGAACTGCAAGAGGTAAGAAATATTTATACTTCGGTGAGACAGAAAGAATAATATTGTGTACTACATAAGGGAGATAAGAAAGGATGCTATGGAAAAGAAGAAAAATTTATATTTTCAGAAAGACCCAAATAAAGAAACTGACTATGAATGTTATGAAAACAAGGTGTTTAGTCTGGTAGATGTGATTAAGTATATGCAGAATTCATGTATTTATACTTCGTGTATTTATTCATGTATTTATACTTCGGTGAGACAGAAAGAATAATATTGTGTACTACATAAGGGAGATAAGAAAGGATGCTATGGAAAAGAAGAAAAATTTATATTTTCAGAAAGACCCAAATAAAGAAACTGACTATGAATGTTATGAAAACAAGGTGTTTAGTCTGGTAGATGTGATTAAGTATATGCAGAATTCATGTATTTATACTTCGTGTATTTATTCATGTATTTATACTTCGGTGAGACAGAAAGAATAATATTGTGTACTACATAAGGGAGATAAGAAAGGATGCTATGGAAAAGAAGAAAAATTTATATTTTCAGAAAGACCCAAATAAAGAAACTGACTATAAATGTTATGAAAACAAGGTGTTTAGTCTGGTAGATGTGATTAAGTATATGCAGAATTCATGTATGAAATGTAGAAGTCAGAGTCAATGAGACAATACAAGACGAATAATAGTAATAACAGTTCTACAAATGGTATAAAAAGTAGGCCAGGAAGGTAATTCAGTTGCTAAGGATAGCAAAAGTGCATCATGAGCAGAAATTAACAAATCAGGCCAAGAAACAGGTCAAAATCCAATAACAGAATGAGTCAGAGAATGGGTGATTTTAATATTTTTCGATAAAAAAAATCTCTAAAGTGTAGATTTATTTTAGAAGGCCTTGGATCCAGTTAATTTTGTAGTTAGTTATGTAATTTTATTTAAAGTGTATATATTGTTTTAGTTTTATTAAATGTGTATATTTTTTGTATTTGGTCTTGAGTTAGTGATTTTCTGGATTCTAAAAGAAACAGTTAAAAGTCATTGCATCCAACGGAATTGAACTCTTGTGTAATAATAAACAGTTGGAATAAGAAATCTTTGTAGAGATGAAATAATAAAAATCTTTAATAGAGACAATCTCTAAACACTATGAACTTCCACACTTTGTGGACAATTATTTCCAATCATTAACATTACTTAGAATGTTCCACAAGTTTCTTTATGAAGGTGTTCCCGTAAGGAATAATCTACTGTTACACAGGAATTTTGTGTTTTTCTATGGGACTCTATGCTTAGTAGAGATGACATGTTCGGCAAGGCCAAACTGTTCATGATGCTTTAAGTTTTATGTTCCTTGTGAGGAACAAGGGTAGATCTTTCAAACTGTCCAAATAAAAGATAGGCCACAAGAGCATGGAATCTGGTAGAATTTCATCCCACTTCAATATATTCAAGGAATTTCTGAACATATTGTGAGGGTTCTAAAGCACTTCAATGTTTATGGGGCATTATGTACTGTTCAGAAAAATCTCCCCCTCTCTTTCTTCACAAAAAAACACACGAGCTTCTACTACTTGAGTGTTCCAGGCATACGCCAGATATATAAAATATCAAGAACCTGAACAATCCAGCTTCGATGAACATATCCATGCCCACTAAGTACACAGTCCTGTGGAAAACAAAAATCCTACAAAAGAACAGATTCGTTACATTGTTCTAACTTTAAAAGATCTGATGGACTACATTTATCTCCCATATGAGAGATAAGAAAGATCAGCACATTAAAAAGGCACCTTTTTCAAATTAGGAATTTTGCTAACTTGGTGCTACCTTACTGAAGTTGTTGTGGTGCTGTTTAGAATCTTTCTGTTCATTTATATATTATGTTGTTGCATTTGCTAGTTGTACTGAAGATGCATTTGATAGATAAGCAAAAATTTTGCACCTGAAAATATTCTATCTAACTTAACTTTTTCCAATTTTAAATTTTTAATAATTATATCCACTTATGTTCTTATTTAAGCTGGATTCTGGCAGTAATGAAAGATACATAGGTCTTCTTTAACAGTGCCACAATAGGAAGCATTGCATTATTCAGAAGTGGTGTATATATCCATCAGCTTTCATCATTCTAGGAACAATGATCAAAAGTGCATGTCTGGTCAGACTAATGAAAGCCCAAATACATCATGCCATCAAGCTGGAAACAATGCACTTGGCACAAGGCATTTCCTGAGTAATACTTTCTAAGAAGGATACTGCAGCTAAAAATACAAGAGAGACCAAAATAATTCATACTTACATAGATAGTTCCCTTTTAGATTTATGCCTTGCCATTTGCTCTTCAGCAACTGCAGCAGAAAGAGCTACATCTGGTATAGAAAGATCTCTAGTTAAAAGTGATTTTGGTCTGTAATCCTTCTCTCTTTGGCTTAAATTTAATTTCCGAATAGGTTGGATCATAATGTCACTAATCTCGGCCTTCCTAAGTAATTTCAAAATAAATTTATAATTGCATGAAACAAAACATTAAAAATGGTGCAAAATTTAAAAATCTGGAAAAATTAAACACCATATAAAATTGGTATATTTCAAAAAATGCACAAAGTGATACTAGCTTAGTTTCTGTGAGCACGCATGGTCACACCAACCAAAATTGAAAGGGTTCAATTATTCATTCATTCATGCAGAAGTTTTTCTCATGTACATACAGAAGAAAGAAAATTGGTTAAGTAAAGAGTCTTATGATACTTTAGTAGAGTTGAAAACATCTGAGGAGAAGGAAACAGGAGAGATATTTTCAGTTTTCTTCCAATGGATCCAGTGATCAATATCCATGGCATGGTCCATCACCCAGAATGATTGAAGCATAGATGAAGGAGGTATTTTCTGTGTTCTCCTAGGAGGGTACTTGCAGTTCTTCCTGTTTTTCTGAAATATTTAAGCTTGCAGGGAGCAAGGGATACTGTAGACCCCAGGATGGTCCGGATGGTAGAGAGGATCTGAATGCGAGTGAGAAAGAAGAGGCAGAAGCTTGGAAAGCAAGTTATATTGACATGATCAACAATTTGTGTGTGTGGGGGGGGGGGGGTTGACTACTCAAATAAGAGGTTGTAAACCACTGGTGAATTAGTATTGGTGTCTCGCTTTTTGGGGAGGAAAGTGGGGGAAAAATGATATACACTTGCTTTTGTGCTACAGAGCAGATGCTGAGAACAATGTAAAGATGATAGAAGTCAGTTCTTAATTCATAGTAGTCAACGTTTCTTATGACTTAAAGAGGGGACAAGCAATGAGCTGTTTTTTTTTTATAAAGTTGAGGTACTTTGCCTAAGACTGCCTTGTCTTCGGATGATCTTGCAATACCATCTCTATATGGATAAGAGAGGATAGGCAAAATATTTTAAGGCAGGTTATATGTATAGGGATCAGAAGACTTTTTTTTTTTTCTAAGTATTGGTGCCAGAGTTGGGTATAGGCTAGATAATCTGGAAATTCTGTTACAAGACCAAACATGGTACTTTCTTTTCATGCCATTTAAAGCCTCCAATAACAATGTGGTGGATATACACCAGGCAATGGCATTCATGAACTGCTTCAAAACATTCACAGATATCGATGATTGGATTTGAACCTACAGCAGATATTCTAGAAACCCTTTTTCTAGCCATTTCTACATAATATTTACAACAGCTTTTCAGCTAAAGGTAGGTTAGCCAATTTCACATGGAGGCAGCATAGTTTGCTCCTCCTGGAGATTCAGATTTTTTCATTCTGCAACTAGTGAGCCAACCAAAAGAACACATGAAATTTACAGACATAATACACTGGCTTCAAAAACCTTAGCTGCTTTGGGCTTGACTAAAAGCAATTCAATCCAATCCAATCCAATCATTTTAGGTCTCCAATAAGTAAGATGGTGGTCTCACACCAAGCAATGAAACTGATCTATCATCTACATCACATGTGGACAAATTCTCTGTATTTGACACTTTCAAAAGCCATACTTGTTGACAGTTTCCCCTACCTGAACTCTAGTAAACCGCAGGTAGGTGAAGTGCAAATGTTGGAGTTTCTGACCTGAGCCACATGAGATATGTAGAATTCTTCTATTCTTGGATTACTTAGATATATGTTTGAGATGTAAGACTGGAATAGTCATTTGTGGTATAAAATTGAAGGAAGGGGAGAGATTAAGTTCCTCATTCTAGCAATGATTATTTCTGCTATGTGGAAATAATCGGAGCAGGTACTCAGATTGGGAGAATGGAAACAGTGGAAAGGAGGATTAGAGGTCACAAAAATCATACCATTTGGCATCACTGTAATACTAAATAAAAGATGTTCTGAAAGATAAACCTGTATGAAGTTAGAACTGAGTTACCAGAGGAAAGCTGACATTTCCAGTATATTTGGAATGAAAATTGGCTAAAAAAAAGGTCCAGAGTATGGGGAGGATGGTGTTGGTTATCTGGCTGGACAGCATTGCTTCAAGATTCAGATAATCATCACCTCAGAGTTTAAATGTAAAGGAAAGATGAACTCCTGTTACATGTTTCAAAGGTTTAGAAGATAGTGGGGAGAACTACCAATGCTAATGAAGTGGCTACAGACTTTTCTATAGAAAAACAGCAATCAGTAAAAACTGAACAGCAATTATATGAATGTGCACTGAATTAAATGACCAAATTTTTCACTTACTGAGTGAAAGTTTTTGGAAGCAGCATTCCAAATGTGAGCAATACTGAATGGATTGGTACATTTATTGACATGACAAAATTATGGAGACTACCTACTTCTTTGTGGAGTAATTATTATTATTATGGGCAGCTCCGAGGAATCCTTAGACTCATCGAGGGAGGCCCAACATCATGTCAAGAACAACTATTCAACATTCACACAGTATCTATCATACTTCACCTTGAACTCATTTATAGTCATTGCACCCACAACAGACTCTGGCAGCTTATTCCACTCATTTACCACTCTCCAAGTAAAAAACCTAGCTCTAACACTCTTGCTGACCACACTCTTACCAAGCTTTCATGGATGGCCCCTAGTCCTCCCACTCCTATTCTCAAAAATATCTTCTAAATTAATCTTGTAGAAACCCCTTCAGTAATTTGAATGTCTCAATCATATCACTCCTTTTCCACCAATCAAACAATTTCTGCAACCCCACAAATCTTCAACCTGCTCTCATAAGGTTCATTCCATAGTCCTGCTATTATCTTGGTCACTTGTCTCTGGATCCTCTCCACCTCCTCCCCATCGAGAAGAAACCCTGGCACCCATATCTGGGCACAGTAGTCTAGATGTGGTCTTATCAAGACACTTTTGCAATGTCTCCCCTAAACCTCAACTCCCTATCCACCAACACTCCCAAATCCCTGGCCTCATCAATCTCCTGGAGTACAGTTCCACCAATCTGATATACTGCTGCTAATCTTTTTACCCCAAAATGCAAAACCTTACATTTTTCCACATTAAATTGACATCCATTCTCCTTAGCCCAGTCCTCCAAACTATCCAAATCATCCTGCAAAATTTTGACATCTGAGCATTCACTATTGCTCTACCTAACTTTGCATCATACGCAAACAGATGCACATTTCCTCTCAGATCCTTTCCTATGTTATTAATGAACAAATTAAACACTAGCGGTCCAAGAACAGAACTCTGAGGCACACCGCTAGTCACAGGCCGTCTTTTGGACTCTACTCCTAAATAAACCACTTTCTGATATCTCTCCATCAACCACCCTCCTATCCATCTCACCAACCCTATATCCATCCCCATGTGCTGCAGTTTACTGATTAGAATTCCATGTGGAATCCTATCAAAGGCTTTAGCAAAGGTCCAGTAGAATCATGTAAACCCTTTATCGTTAATCAGTTCAGCTGTCACTGTGTTATAGAACGTGAGCAAGTTACTGAGGCATGATCTACCCTTCACAAAACCATGCTGTCCCCCACAGAGTATCCTATTTTCATATATCCAATCTTGTATTTTCCTCTCGAACTATTTTCTCCAAGACTTTGACAACAATTCATGATATGCTGATCGGCCGGTAATTTTTGACAGCAGTCTTGGAACCTCCTTCATGCAGTGGAACTATTTTCCCCTCTTTCCATCCCCTTGGGACTAACCCAGACTCAAGACTCAAATTAAACAAAATGGTCAAAGGCACTGTCAATTCTTTAGCCGCTTATTGTATGACACGAGTGGTATACCATCCAATCCCGCAGATAAATTGACATTGAGGTTTTGTAATAGACTATTCATCTCCAATTCATTCACCATAATTCCCATATAAACTATTGGTTCTTCCATTTCTGCAATGTCACCACCTGGATGATATACTCTTGCAAAGTGCTCACTCAGTAATTCTACTATATCAACTGATTCGGTTACCTCCGTTCCATCAGCATTCTTTAAAATCAATCAGCCGTATACATTTTTTCTTTTACCTGCCACATATCGAAAAAACTGTTTGGGATTCTCTTTAGCCTGCATAGCTAATGTTCTTTCATAATCCACTTCTGCTTTTCTTACCACACTCGTTACCCTTCTGGCCTGTGCTTTACACTGTTCATGTGCCTGCCGGTCAACTTTCCATAGTTGTTTCTTTTTTTGCAGCTCAAGCTTACCGGTGTTAATCATCCATTTAACCCCTACTTGAATTATTATTCAGAGTCTAGGTATACAGTCAGCCATTGCCTCATGCAACCATTTCTTAACTGCCTCCCATGCACTATCAACATCCAGCCCTTGCAGTTTTACATGCCATGGCAGTGAACCAATCAAACTCCTAAGCTTGTCATACTTACCAACCCGATTAATTCCATATGTACCGTCTTAATTGTAAATTCCACACCTTTAGTCACCTCCCAAGTCAAGACTCTATGATCACTCTCACCGATTGGTGGCAACGTGGTCATATTCGTTACAGCCAAATTCTCAGATGCAATTACTAGATCAAGCACTCTCCCACCACTAGTATTTTCCATTACATGCTGTCACAGATAGTTATCCCTTAATAACCACATAAAACCCAATTCCTACCTCCCATGTGTCCTCTTCTCCCTCCAATCAATGATACCATAGTTGCAATCTCCCATAATAATTACCCTCCTTCCACTCATTTCTTCTATTTGCTTATGCATACTATCGCCAGCATCTTTTTCATCACCTGGTCTATAGTAGCACCCAATTTTATATTTTGTTCTGCTAGCCTGAATCTCACACCAAATGTGCTCTTTTCTCTATCCTGCAATTCAACTTCTATTCTCCTTGGCTACAGCTCATCAGCTATCATCAATAATACTCCTCCCCCCATAACTTTCATTTAAGATAAGATCATTATTTAGCATTTTGACCTTCATATTATGGTCATCATCTAGAGTACACACACACACACGTGCACACACACACACACAAAGAAACATAAGCTATAATATTATATAATACAATTCTCCATAGTATAATAATAGTGCATTAATAATATGGCCAACTGTTGACACTGACATAATTTCCAGTTAAAGCATATGTAAGTTGATATTGTGATTTAAGACCTCCAGGGCATCCTCATTACGGAATACAAGGATGGGAAACTGTCACCAAAATACAGCAGCAGCAGAAGGAAGTGAGAAAGATGAAGAAAATTATTTTACCAGTTTAGAATTGATTGTGATGAAGTGTTGATGCACATATATTAATGATGTTAAAGTAGAGGAACTGCCAATATTAATTCTGATGAATAGTGACCACAGAAATATTTGTGGAAAATGCATAGCAGTAGAAACTGATTTGGGTGAAAGAGAGTGAAGAGAATCGGTCAGTGATAAATAATCAATAATTTCTGTATTCTGTAATTAGTATTTTTGGGGATCTTTCAGAGCACCAACACAAATGTGAAAACAGTATTCGATTATTGGATGATTGTACAGAGTCGATTAAAATTCACTGCTGTTCTTTCAGATTCAAGAACCCTTAAGTACAAAAATGATGTTAATACTTTAAGAAACAATATCCTTGTAAAATATCAGGAAAATCAATGTTATAAAAGAAGAAATTTTAAAGGAAAGGACCACTCTGATTAATATAAATTGAAGTGTTTTTGATGGACTGAAAAGTGGGAGAACAAACATGCTCACTGGAAACAAACCTGAAGATATTTATGCTTCATTTGGTTCATCGATTTTGGATTTAACAGTGCAAGGACATACAAACTGTTCCAACATGTGTCATAGCATCACAAAGGTAATAAATACATATTAAATTCATAAACAAAAGCATAAACAGATATAAAAAGGATTATATAACAACAAATGTAAAAAGGGGTATAAAAACAAGTTTAAAAATTCATAAAAACAGAAAGTTTAATGTTCAAAGCTTATATGCACTATCTAGGTTAAACTAATAAAATTAATATAGACAATATTATTAATCTATATAGGATGATATGGTATTAGTGCTCTGAAAAATTTAATAACTGAAATAACACTTAATGAACCTGATAAAATTTGCTTGCATGTACAGAGCTCAGACAAATAATGAAAATGATTAAACAGTGATCGTGCTTAGAGATGACTAAAGGACAGCTGATTAATAAAATGCAAATGGTTTGTCTGGTACCACACAATTCATATGTAGACATATACAGTAGTAAACAAATTAATCCAAACACTCATATTTAAAAAAAAAATTTCAAATTTTCCAAGAAAATAAATATAAAAATTAAACTCCAACTTGACTTAATAATTTATATTTGCTCCTCCGTTCCTAATAAGTTCATTAATTTGCTTAGAAATGGACTCTACCAACATAGAATACGTTTTTCTTATTTCTGAATCTTGAAACCAACTTTTATAATAAATTGTACTACGTTATCCTTTGTAATCAAAAAAAAAAAAAAAAAAAAATCAGCTAACGCCTTTTTATTCCCGTATACGGGGAGTAGGCGAGGCCATTTAGCCCTATCTAACTTTTGGAGACTGAGTGGGCAGTTCAATCTCCACTGGTACCAATCAGAGATAGATGGCCCAAGGCTATCACTAATTAAGCGGTAAATGTGACCTCCTACCACTCCTCAACAGTCCAATCTTTGTACATGTTTGTCCACTGGGATCTCTTTATCTGCATAGCCTGGGCAACAAATGTTTCATTTTTGGTTTGTGGACAGTCCTACCTGCTTCTAACAATCTTTGATGGACTGTCATGTCAGAAACATTAATCCCACTAGCTGCCAATTCTCTATTTAAATCTATGCAGACCATCTTGGATTAAGTGTAGTTTTTTTCACTCACATTTTCCTTTTCTGTCAGGAGAAAAAGGTACTTGTCTTCCTAAACCTCTCTAAAACTGCATTAACAGTACCCAAACCAATACCACACTCACTGGAAAATTGTCTTTAAGTCATGAATCTGTGCTGAGAAAGAGTACATATTTTTGAATGCTTTCTTGGAGATATACCCATTTTATAGCTACACAAAATGAATAAAATGCTATGAATATCAACTTATTTAAACTATTAAAAATACATTACACAATGAATAAACACAGAAACAATGAAAACACACACAGCACTTAAACAAAATAGTGAATTAAAAGCAAAACTGAAAATAGTAAACCGAAACCAAATCCAAACCAAAAATGATAAAAATTCAGCTTGTTCACATTAATTTGTTTGCTACTATATGTATTTTATTGCGCTTGATAGATTGGACAAAAACAACTATGCGGAGTCAAACAAAAACAACTTCCTCTTTATAGTCCCTGGGTAGGTTAGACTGCCAAAATTTGATTTCAGGCTTGATATGATAGAGCTTGTTGTTGATCTCTTCATTCCATGATGAGACTGCCACTGGGATAAAAGTTGTTTTTTATGATTTGCCAGTAATTGGTGTAGAGGATAAGCAGATGGTGAAATGAGATGCGAGCTGAACAAACTGAAATATCTACAACCTTGTCTCCCACTGTGACTTGGGATCTAAAAAAGCACACGTCCAAATGTAGCTTTATAAGTGAGAGAGGATATATTGGATACAAAAGTGCCCAAATACCTCTGCAGTTCTGGACATCTTATTGCTCTAGAGCAGGGGTGTCAAACTGGCAGCCCGCAGGCAGCCCCCAACACCAAGGATGATTGCTTTTTATAATAAAACAGAAATACCGTATTTACTAGAATATAACTCTCCCTTGCATATGACTCACTCCCCTGTACCCTGATTTTGCTTTATGAAAAAAGAAATTAAAAAGTTTTGCATGTACTGTACATTGCACACGAAAAAAACCACTTTCACGTCGGAACAATAACTCGCTCCCCACGGTAAACAATATGCCTTCCCCAGCTGCAATTAGAGACAACTGGTATAAAAACGGCATGTCTAATGCCGTTTTTATACCATGTGACTAATGAATCACATGTGTCCTCCCACATTAACCATGCTGTTTAGACTTAAGCAAAACCATGTTTCTCCGGCAAACAGTATCTAACTAAAATCTATTGTTTTTAGTTAGATGTGTGCGAGTGCCCCACTAATTCAAACACAAAGCTGCAATAAAATTCGTAAACGTGTTAAAACTAAGACATATAGAGTGAATGTTGTTAAGACAGTTTCAGATATTATGGAATTTGGTTGAAGAGAATTAGCGTTTCAGCTCAAAAATGTCGGCTTGACTTTGTGTTTTGGTAACATGATCTTTTGTTAATACCGCACCAATCATATCCACATCTTCATAGCTGTTCTATCTCTATTGGCCTACCATTGCTGCCTATTTCACGTTCTGCTTTCACTTCTCAGACATTCATGAAGGGTGTTCATTACGTATCTAAAATCTTGCAAATTACTTGTAATTTTTACTCTTGGAATAATGGGAAAGAGGATGATGCTATTTGGATAGATGACTTTGACAATGCACACAAGGAAACCGCTCTGAAGGCCAGAAGTAGCTATAATGAAGAGGAGATTCTTGGTAAGTCATCCCCATTTTCAGTTTTTTTTTTCTGAAAACTTAAAAATCCCCACATATATCTCGCACCGTGATTTTTTAGCTTTAATTTTGGAGAAAAAAAAAAGTGCGAGTTATATTTGAGTAAATATGGTATCGATTTATTTGTTTTCATATGACACTTAGAGCTACAATATGAATGCAACAATCTGCTATAATATAATTGCAATAATAAAAATTTATGTCGCAATTTCAATGTTAGATCCAATCCTAATCAGTCAAAATTAACAATGAAAGCATAAATATATTTATGCTTTCATTGTTAATTTACAGTACGCTGCTGGTAGCATACTGAAAAAGTTGAATTCTATTGGCTACCAGCTGTTCACGTGACGCGCAGCATACGCACTCATGGGAATTCAGCTATGAGTTTAAAATTCCTGCTACAGTCAATCAGTGATCTTTGAAGTCAGTGCGCGAAACATGATTCAACGACAATCTAGCAGTGAGAGAATCCCTTTTATTATTATTTTTTATTTTTATTTGCAATAGTATAATGCACTGGTCTACAGTTTTGTGCGGTTTTATTCAAACATTTTTATTACGAATTGTTAATAATATTAATACTATATTTATTTACCGAGGCAATGTCACTTTCCAAGCCAACAAGAAAAAGAAAAATTGCTGATGAGAGGAGAAAATTTCAAGAAAAATGGGAATTAAATTACTTCTGCATTGAAACAAAGGACAAAATTGTGTGCATTATTTGTTACGAAACAATTAGTGTCGCCAAAGAATATAATATAAAAAGGCACTACGATAAAAGAACAATATTCACGCTTTGAGGGTAAACTGAGAGAA
Organism: Typopeltis vanoorti; assembly: GCF_054136105.1. NCBI lineage: Eukaryota > Metazoa > Arthropoda > Arachnida > Uropygi > Thelyphonidae > Typopeltis > Typopeltis vanoorti. Next base: position 15,177,928 of record NC_143569.1, read on the forward strand.
GAAAAATTAAGAAGTATGAAGAATTCACTTCAAAGTCATCAACAAGTATTTTCAAAAACTATGAAAGATAACGAATCACAGTGAGAGCCAGTTACGAAATCAGCTATTTATTGGCGAAACATTCAAAACCTTTTAGTGACGGTTCCTTGGTTAAGGAACGTATGTCCCAAAAATGTGCAAGTATTTCGTGACATTTCTTTGTCCAAAAATACTGTGATCGAAAGAATAACCGAAATTACAGATAATCTGCGTGACCCAGTTGCAAGAAATATCCGCAAACGTACAGTGCTTTTCAATTGCACTTGACGAAAGTTTCGACATTCATGACATGGCTCAAGTTGCTTTGTTTCTTCGGGCTTGCGACGACAATATGAATATTACTGAAGAGTTCTTGGAAATGATTCCCATTCATGGAACCAATGCAGGGGAAGACATTTTTTATGCCGTGTGGAGCATTTTTGAAAAATATTGACTTCCTCTGAATAGGCTCGCAGCAGTGACAACCGATGGTGCTCTAGCAATGACAGCCAAAATTAAAGGTTTTGTGTCAAGTCTTGCAAAGTTAAAGGAAATGTATCCAGACATTCTAAAACTGCAATCTTTCCATTGCATTATTCATCAGCAGGTCCTGTGCTCCAAAATGTTGGAAATGAGTAGCATACTTAAGCCTGTGACAAATACTGTGAACTTCATCCAATCCAGAGGCCTCAATCACTGCTAGTTTGCACAATTTCTAAAAGACTTGGAGAGTGAATTTGAAGGGCTACTTTATTACACAGAGATTCGTTGGTTATCTTGTCATAAGGTTCTAAAAAGCTTTTTTTTTTACTTTTAGAGGAGATCAAATTGTTCCTAGAAATGAAAAATCACGATGTTGCATTTCTTAATGATCAGACATGGGTACAAGATCTGGCATTCTTAGCTGATATTACAGGACATTTGAATGATTTAAATGTCAAACATCAGGGGAAAGATCAGTTAATAACACACACATGTATGATGAACTGGCAAGTTTTAGATGTAAGTTAGTTTTGTTTCAAAATCATTTAAAAGAGAATATTCTAAATTACTTTTCTATGTGCGAACAGTTGAACAATAAGAATCAAAGTTTTACCTTTTCTCAATATCGTCCCAAACTAGAAAAGATAAAAGAAGAATTTGATAGGCTATTTCAAGAAGCAAGAAGAAGTTTTTTCGCTTTTTACGGATCCTTTAATTTTGAAAAAGCTGCTATTTGTTCAAATGGAACTTATTGATTTCCAAAATAATTCCATTCTAAAAGCGAAATACCAATGAGTTGGTGTACCAAAAATATACAGTTATTTAGGTCAAAAATATCCAGAAATAAAAAAGTTTGCTGCAAATATTCTATGTTATTTTGGAAGCACCTATTTATGGAACAATTATTCTCATGTATGAAAGGTAACAAAACAGCCCACAGATCAAGATTAACCGAGTCAACCTTTCTGTCATAATGAAGGTCATATGCTCACAATCTTTGAGTCCAAATTTTTTTGCAGGCTGGTTAATAAACTTCGTCAAGTGTCGGGAAAAAAATAAAATACTGAAATTAAATTATTATAATTATATTATGCAAGTATGTATATATATATATATATATATATATATATTTTTTTTTTTTTTTTTAACCTGAAAATATTATAATTTTCCCCAAAATATTTTCAGTAAAATTTAAAAATTCAAAATATAGACCCCCCGCTGCCAAAAAAAAAAATTTATATATAAGTATTTTATTTCAACGCAAACAAAAAATTTCAAACTAACAGGACGCTCTGTCAATTTTTGTGATGGTTATTAATGAGAGTTTATACTTTTTTTTAGAATATATAAATATTTGATTTAAATAAAATTTAATTTCGTTTTAATTTGGATTAAATGCTATCTATTGTAAATATTAATATAATCAAAATATTCTTTATATATATATATTTTTTTGAGTTGTCAATCATTATACTATTATTTTATGTCTTGTAATGCTTAGAATAAATAAAATTTTTGTTATTAATTTTCCAATTTATTTATACTCATTTTTTCACTTCCCTTCGATTCTAATTAGTGCAAGGTTTTTTAGTAATTTTTTGCAGCCCACTTGAGATACAGTTTTATAGCAAATGGCCCACAGTTCAATTTGAATTTGACACCCCTGCTCTAGAGAATTCCATGAATCTGTACATATAATGCACCTTTGGCAGTGTTGCAGTCTTATGCAGATTAAGGTAAACTCTATAGCAGAGAGCTCAGCAGTGAAATTACTACATTCTACTGGGATGTGAGCAGATATTCTGCTGTCAGGGAAGACCGTAGAAGATCTCACCAGAGCCTCTGATTTTCAAACATCTGTGAAAACAAGAACAAAATCAGACTATTCCATTCTATGTGCTGGAAAGAGCTGCTCCCAGACAATAGATATATATGAATGTCATGGCAGTAGTATATTTGATGTATTTGATGGCATCTGGGCAATATTGTCTACCATAATATTTACTCTAGTGGTAAGACTTATACGTTGGTTAGACATAACTGGTAATTAATTTACGGAATTAACAACGCATATAAAGTAAATTAATTAAAGATAACTTTAATGAATCACTTCTATATTTCGACCATGTCACATTGTCATCTTCAGGAACATAAAGATATGGTATGTGCACTACAGGAACTAACAAAGCAAATGAGGAAGAAATTAAGACACTAATTTTGTTCCTAAAGTCCTAATGGTGCCCTCTTGCGGGCTAATTTGGTAGTCTTGGCCGTTGGGCTGAAGTTCTCATAATGAAAGTCTCCCAAATTTGGGGCAGTTTCATGCACCCAAATTTGTTGAGGTTAGGAACGTTTTTTAGAGCTGCTGAAGATTCTTTGAATAATCTTTCGTATTTAAACTTGCTGCGATGGATTATTTTTGTCTTCTTCCAACGAATTTTATGGTGGGTATCTAAGGCATGGTCTGCCAGCCCAGAGCGGCTGTACTGGTGAAACCGGATGTAGTCTTGGTGTTCTGAAATCCTGATATTTGTTGTTCTGCCTGTTTGGCCAAAGTAGGACAATTTGCAGCTGCAAGGGACCTGGTATACACCAGGTAGGTCTAGGGGAAGTGGTTGGTCTTTGGTAGAGCGGATAAGGGATGCCAACTTTTTATATGGTCTGTAACAGGAAGTAAGGTCATATTTCTTGAGGATATTAGTTATTTTTTCAGAGGTGCCCTGGATGTAGGGGATAGTGATAGACTTGGTGTAGTCTTTATTGTTGAGGGGGGAGGGGGGTTGTGGTTTTCAGGTTTTAGTATTTTTTGGATTTTTTTGGGGTTATAGCCATTGGCTAAGAAAGTGTTGAGGATGTGGTTTAGTTCCATAGTCAGGGCCTTGTCATCTGAGCAGATTAATTTTGCCCTGTTATATAGTGTTTTTATCACCCCATATTGTTGTGAGGGGGGGTGGTGGGATTGCTGGTGAATGTATCTGCCAGTATGGGTGGGTTTTCTGTAAACAGAGAAAACCAAAGATCCATCAAGCTGGCGGGTGATTAAAGTGTCTAGGAAGGGAAGGGTGTTGTTTTCCTCTTTTTCTAAGGTGAACTGGACTCTGGGATGTTGGGTGTTTAAGTGTGTTAGGAAGGAGTGGAGTGAGTCTGAGCCATGTGGCCAAATAGCAAACACATCATCCACATAACGAAGCCAAATAGTGGGTTTTTGTGGGGCGGAGTTTAAGGCTTTTTCTTCAAATGTCTCCATAAAGAAATTGGCCAAGGGTGGGGAAAGTGGTGAACCCATGGCTGTCCCCTCTATCTGTTTGTAGAACTTTCCTTGCCAAACGAAATAGCCTGAGTTCATTGTGAACTGAAATAGGGCTGAGATATCAGGAGGAAACTTGGCTTGGATGAGCTCAAGGGTTTCTTTGAGTGGGACATTAGTGAATAGGGAGGAGACGTCAAAACTGACCATTATGTCAGTGTGAGGTTTTTTATACTGGCTTTAAAGTGGACCGAGTTTTTTTATGTGTGATGGTGTGTTGCCAGTGTAGTGTGTGAGCATTTTGGCTAAATGTTTGGCTAATTTATATGTGGGGGGAATCAATGCCATCCACTATGGGACGTAATGGCACATTTTGTTTATGTATTTTTGGGAGTCCATATAATTGGGAGGGTCTAGAGTTATAAGGTTTAAGCTTGTTGGTGACTTCCACAGGCCAAGAAGTGACTTTCTTAAGGAGTCTGTGGATAGTTCTAATCTGAGAGCTGGTCGGATTATATTCAATGGGGAGGTAAGTAGTACGGTCTCGTATTAAGGAATTTAGCTTACCTTTGTAGTCTTTTTGATTGAGTACCACAGTGGCACTTCCCTTATCAGCTTTGGTGATTACTATTTTTTTTTTGTTGTTTTTTAATTCTTGTAGGGCTGTATATTCGTTTTTGGATAAGTTGGATTTTGGAGGTTTGGCTTTAGTGAGAACACCGACTACATCCAGTCTCACGTTGTTGGCGATATGGATAGGCAGGTTGCGAATTCCACGCTCTATTTGAATCATGATTTCTTCAGCAGGAATCCTTTTTGGAGCTAGGGCGAAATTGTGACCACGTGAAAGTGCGGTGAGTGCTTCAGGCTTTAAAACTGCCGACGAGAGGTTGACTACTGTGTTAAGTGGTGGCTGGGGCACAGAAGTAGAAGTCTTGGTCAGGTTTTCGTATTTTTTTACGTGCTGACTACGTATTTTTTCGAATTCCTTTCTTGCCGATATGCATGATATGTCATGGAGTATCGACCATAGATCAAGGCCGAGTGTGTTAGAAAGCTCTTCCTCTAGCGCCCGTACGTTTTTGTTTTCGTCGGCAAGGAGAACGCGCGTCGCGGTAATTTGTTCTCTTAACAGGGCGAAGCTAGTGCGGTTATAAATGCGTAGAGTTTTCTCGGAAGTGAAACGGTGCTTCAATTTGACACAGTTGGGGATCACTTTGTTATCCCGGCAGCGTTTTAGGAACGTCAGGCGATTTATTTGTCTCGATATCTTTAACCTCAATTTGCCGCAACAACAAATATCAGGATTTCAGAACACCAAGACTACATCCGGTTTCACCAGTACTCTTGACTATGGAACTAAACTATGGCCCTGACTATGGAACTAAACCACATCCTCAACACTTTCTTAGCCAATGGCTATAACCCCAAAAAAATTCAAAAAAAATACTAAAACCTGAAAACCACAACCCCCCTCCCCCCCCTCAACAATAAAGACTACACCAAGTCTATCACTATCCCCTACATCCAGGGCACCTCTGAAAAAATAACTAATATCCTCAAGAAATATGACCTTACTTCCTGTTACAGACCATATAAAAAGTTGGCATCCCTTATCCGCTCTACCAAAAACCAACCACTTCCCCTAGACCTACCTGGTGTATACCAGGTCCCTTGCAGCTGCAAATTGTCCTACTTTGGCCAAACAGGCAGAACAACAAATATCAGGATTTCAGAACACCAAGACTACATCCGGTTTCACCAGTACAGCCGCTCTGGGCTGGCAGACCATGCCTTAGATACCCACCATAAAATTCGTTGGAAGAAGACAAAAATAATCCATCGCAGCAAGTTTAAATACGAAAGATTATTCAAAGAATCTTCAGCAGCTCTAAAAAACGTTCCTAACCTCAACAAATTTGGGTGCATGAAACTGCCCCAAATTTGGGAGACTTTCATTATGAGAACTTCAGCCCAACGGCCAAGACTACCAAATTAGCCCGCAAGAGGGCACCATTAGGACTTTAGGAACAAAATTAGTGTCTTAATTTCTTCCTCATTTGCTTTGTTAGTTCCTGTAGTGCACATACCATATCTTTATGTTCCTGAAGATGACAATGTGACATTGTCGAAATATAGAAGTGATTCATTAAAGTTATCTTTAATTAATTTACTTTATATGCGTTGTTAATTCCGTAAATTAATTACCAGTTATTCATAATATTTACTACACTTTCTGAGAGTGCTCTTGTTTGTAAATCAGGTCATAGCAGTTTGATGAGTATTGTACAGATTCTCTCACTGTGGATAAAAAATAGTTGGCCATACTGGATCATCTGGCAAGGATTTTATTTTGCTTGTGTATAGTTGAGGCAACGGTTGATGTCAAATCGACAAGGATGGTTCATTCGTCTAACATAAAAGACTACGGATCGGCGAGGTTCAAATTGCTCCAATTGCAGTTGCTATGACTTGATCATGGATAGTAGCAAACTACTGCAGTGTATTCTCAAGTGTCAATCAAATTAGTGCAAAGAACATCTGTCAGCAACCCAAGAGGAAGAAGACAGGATTTATTTATTTATTTATATGGGGTTACTTCCCTTTCTCCCTGACCCTTTGGGAAAGGGGAGTTGAACCCCCTAATTAGGTGAGCTATAAGGGGCTCACCCAAGCCCTCTGTTAAATTTTTCTCAAATTTGCAAGCCTCTTGTTTACTTTATTTTTTCAAAAAAAAAAAAAAGCAAAAAAAAAAAAAAAACATTTTTGTGAAATATATTAAGTGACAAACTCATACGGTAACCTAACAAAGGCATTTTATTAAATAAAATATTACAGTTACTGTTACCATTTTACAAATAAGAATTCACTTTTGGCAATCACATAAATAAATAGGACTATAAAATGCATCTTGATTGGTACCGTTGATTATCACTAGAAGTATAAAAACAGAGAAATATAACGTACTTCAATATTATTGTGTTTAGATAATATTTATTTATTATTTATAGATTATTTGTCATTAAAACTAATATCACAAACAAAAGAAATTTATTTTGTTTATAAAAAAATGCAGACTATTTCATATGTGCGATTATAAAAGATTTTATACTTATATTTTAATAGTAAAAAATGTTTTTTTTATGTAAGATAAATTAACACAGATGATTGTGTGCAAATATTTCATGTTTATATCATGAAATATTGGTTTAAAAATGATAGCCTTTACAGGTTGTCCGTTCATACTTTTTGATTGGCATTTGTACACAAGCTGTATTAATAAAAGTTTTTGTGTGAAATACGGCTTTTTTTTGCTTGACGATGCGAGCCCTTTGTTAAAATTTCCATAGCTCATCACTGTGTGTGTGTGTATAAATATCTTATGACTGTAAATCCCTCATTAGGTTTGCATGTTCTGAGGGACGAAAAACCAGAGTTACTGGGTGAAAAAAACCCTCTATCTCCGTACGAGACTGGTTAACTCACCTTTAGTCAAAAAGACCAGATAAAGGTTCACCAAGTCATAGATGGGAATCAAACCCAGGTCTTTCCAACCAAAGGACTTCATCTATACCGAATGAGCTATGGAGGCTCAAGAAGACAGGATAAGAAGGGTGTGCATCACTTAAATTTCTTGTTAAATATGAGCCTCGAGAACTTGGCTTCTAGTGCAACTGACATTGAAGTGTGTCTTAGTCATAATTCCAGATCATATGAAGTTCATGTGACATGATCATGAAGCTCACAGTTGTGCCATTATTTCATGCATAAACTTTGTTTGCTTACACTTGGATAAAGTATGAAACCAAGAATATAATTTTTTGGCATCTTTAACTTATAGTATAACCAAGTGAAAAAACTTTCAACATCTATCTCTAATTCAGAGTATTTTATATGGAAATGTGACTTCAGCATTACTTCAACCTTGGTATCACTTCTGGGTCTGGCTCCCACTGATGAGACCTCAATAAAGCTCAAACCATTCTGGGTTTCGACCCTTCCCATAATACATAGCATTATACATGTCAGTAAGGATAATTGCTTTGCACGTGGGATACTAAGACAAGTGATGTGAAGTCATTAGCCTCTAAATGTAAGCAAAGTATATAATTTCTTGGCATCTTTAATTTACATTAATTCCACCTTTTTATCTAATGGTTTTAAGGATTCTTTCATCAAGAAAGTTTTTAACAGTTATGGTATCTCTACCTCTTCAAATATAGAAGAAGTAACTTTTATTCCTATCCCTTATGTGCATGGCATTAGTAAATGTATAGCAAAAGTTTTAAAACCACTGAATATTTTTGTTGCCTTTTGCCCCATCAGAAAAATATCCACCTTTCTCACTTCTCCTGAGCACAAGCTTCCACCTCTCAGTCATTTAGGCATCTATCAGATTCATTGATCTTGTGGGTTATCTTATTTTAGACAAACAGTAAAATCTGCTGCTATCTATCTAGAAGAACACAAGTCTTATCTTAAATACTATCAGCCTGAACAGTCTGGACTTGAAGGGCACGCTATCAACACTAAACACACAGTTCAATGAACACAACGAGAGGCCTTCATAAACATTGTTTTCTAACAGAATGTCTTTATAAAGAAAGATGTGAAACATTACTTCACTATCTGAACTTAAACAGATCTGATGGTCTATCTTTATCCCCTTTATGGGAGATAGTGCTTTTTAAATCTGCTAACTTTGCCTAAATATCTGTGTGTATGTGCGTTTTTTATTTTAATTAGAAAATTATTGACCTTATTTAGTTACGTTATATTAGCTACTTAAGTGGTGCTTTTTAGAATTGTCTGTTACTGTTTAACTGCTGTTCTATGATCTTGTACTGATGATGCCTATGATATGGCAAAAATTTAAATGAAAGTTTTTTATGTGAGTTTTTCTCCATTTTTATATTTCTCTTGATTAAAACTTTTTCATTTGTTTACAAAGTAAATTATACTTCCCAAGAAATTACAGTCTTGTTTAATCCTTTACCCAAGTGTACACAAACAAAGGGCAAAAAACAAAGATCTTCACAACTAGGTTCTTTGTATGTATACAGAGGCAGATGACTTTATCTACATTTCCTTTCTATCCCATAATGAAAACACACTTATTACACTTGGGTAAAGGATTAAACAAGAACACAGTTTCTTGGCAATTATAATTTACTTTGTAACCAAGTAAAAAAAAAAAAAAACTTTCTATAATTAAGGCAGTGTTTCAAACCAATTTTAACTTATGGATTTGAGAACCGAGTTCAAAACAAAATAGTTGATCAAAGACTATAAACACCCACCCCATATGAAAGTTATGAGAAATATTAAGAGAGTGAACTGATAGCATCAATGGTTGAATCGTATGAAAAATGAAAATAGCAGAAACGAAACTGACATTATTAGCATTGAAAAATATGTGAGCAGAGCTAATCTAAAGTGATACGGTCACTTAAACAGGATAGTAGAGGAAAAATTAGCATAACAGATGTTTGATCCCATGACTGCAAGTAAAGCGCCGAGAGAAAGACCAAGATCTAGGCAGATTCATTCAGTCAGAAGTGCTCTAGAAATCTGAAATATCAGATATGACAATATTGGAGTGATGACAAGTAGAAGACGAATTTCAAAGAAGATTACTGCTTGATTAGTAAAAAATCATGCAGTACTGTCATGATAAGAATTTCATTCATTCAAACTAAACACTTAACACACTCACCTGGTGCGTTTGTGATGACACACTTTTCTAAAGAAAAGCTTGCTTTGGCTTTTGAGGATAGCCTGGCATGGCCTCAGCCAACAGAACTGTCTGCTATTTTCCATATTACATTTTCCTTGATCATGTTAACTCATTTATCAAATCATTTGCTCATACTTCAGCCACCAACACTTCCCTGCTTAAGTACAATGGATACATCTTTTAAAGGTATGCAATGGAAATGGAACTAACCATCATCAGTGATAAGGAGTTTCAATTTATTTATTTATTCGTATGGAGTTTCCTCCTTTTTTCTCCCCCGTCCCTATTGGGGAGAGTTGAGCCCCCTCGTGGGGGGGGAGGTAAGTGGCTGTAGATCCATGTGTGTTCACGGGGCCGGTTTGTCTGCTTGCAGGATGAAAAATGCCAGATAAATTGGTGGAAAAAACCCTACTGTCCACGCCCAAGACCAGCTAACTTGGCTATGGTTGAGAAAGATCCTCAAATTCCTCATGTCTTCAACGGGAATCGAACCTGGGACACTCTTTCCCCAGTCATATGGTTGTGAAGCGCACAGCCACTAGGCTAACTGCTTGGACAAGAGTTCCAATTAACGTCCAACAGTGACTTGGCCAGTTTTATATTTATTTTAAGTAAGCTTGCATTTTAGTGCGTTGTAAGACCCATAAATATCAATTTTCACTGATGAATGGCATTCATTTATGATCTGAAAATAATTTAAGTATTACTGTATTTACACAAATTTTACTTTAAGGAAACATAGAAATCATTAAATAAATGGAAATACCTGAATAATTTTTTATCTAGGGCTAGAGTTTGATTAACCGATACTAATTCATGGGCATCAGTCCTCTTAAACAGTTCTACTTGCATGGGTACATTTTCTGTGGCATTTGATATGACCTAAAACAGACAAAAACATGCAACTTCAATTGAAAAGTTGAAGAATAATTCTTAAAATACGTTGGAAAGACTGTTGAAATGTTTAAAGTTTTTCCACTTAGTTATATATACTACAAATTAAAAATGCCAAGAAATCATATTCTTGGTTTCATCCTTTATCCAAATGTAAGCAAACAAAGTTTAAACAGTAAGTAACTACATGGCTAGGCAACTTGTGTATAGAGGTATGACTTCACATCGATTGCCTTCTTCAACCTTTTGGTACTGTCTACTGATGGACAAAGGTCTCCTCCATGATTTTCCAGACTACTCTGTTTTCTGCCTCTCCCATCCATCTCACTCCTGCAATTTGTTCCAGTCCATCCCTCCACCTTCTTCTTGGTCTTCCTCCATCCATTGGTCTTCACTCCGTTGTTTTTCTAGTTCATCTCCCATCACTGCATCTGGCCAGCCCATCTCCACTTAGCCTGTTTAATGTATTTTACAATATCCATGACACCTGTTTGAGATCTTATCCAGGTATTTGTCTTCCTATCTCTTAATGTTATTTTTAGCATACTTCTCTCCATGCAATGTTGTGTTATTCTCAGCTTTTTGTTTAGGGCTTCTGTTAAAGTCAATGTTTCTCAACCGTATGTTAGGACAGGAAGCATGCACTGGTAGAAAGCTTTCCTTTTTAGACTCATAGGGATGTTACTTCTGATTATGTTTCTCATTTTCCCATAAGCCATCCAAGTTGAATTCTTCGTTCAATCTCTTTTCTTTGGCAATCTTCAAAGGATAACAATTGGCCCAAATATTCATATGAACTAACTTGTTCAATTTCATGGTTTTCAACTTTAACAGTTCTATGGTTTATGTATTTATTCATCATTATTTTTGTTTTTTCTCTATTTATTTTTAATCTAATTATTCTGGAGGCTTCATTTAGCTGATTTAGCCTTTCTTCCAGATCTTCAAGATTATCTGCTATACCATAATCATTATGGTGATTCAATCATTGCCTTATGGAAGTGGTACCTTTTTTACTACGCGAGCTACTTTTCTATAAAAAGTTATTCGACGATCTACTCTCTCATACAGATCATGTTCCTCCAACCTGATATCTGATTACGCACAAAGAAACAACTACGAATAAAATATTTATTTCTCTATTTTGGAAAACCAAAGTTAGAAAAAAAACAACAGATTGATTACAAACTCAGAAGTTACAGGAAATGCTGGTCGATTAAAAAAAAAAGAAGTGAAATTTGGCATTGTTTGGACCTTGCAATATTTTCATAGTCAAGTTGATATGAAGAGGTGGCCAATCACAGATAATCATCCAAATGATCATTTGTAATTTGGTTTCTTAAGTGATTTTTTATGACGGTCATATCTGAAAAAGCGGATTCTGACAAGTATGGCGATCCGAAAAACGACAGAATTTTTCGTACAATATTAGTTAACATTGGGAATTTTTCATGTGCATACTTCCAAATGACTTCATTGTTTATTGATTTTAAATGTAAACTAATCTAAATGTTTATTATCTCAAGTTCTACTTCAGCTTGGTTTATGTTAAACAGCCCACTAATTTTATTTTAAATTTCTGTGAAGTTCAAGTTTTCTTGAAATGGATTATTGATAAAAAATACAATCATTTCAGTTCTATTAAAATCTTTAAATCTTGAATTTATTTCTTCCCCAACTAATTCTATTTAACGAATAAATTCTTTTAAATCATAGCAAAGCATTTCTTGATTTTGTTCAAAAAATTTTAATAAATATGGGAGATGTCTAAATTCGTGGTCATTTATATTTTTCTTTAATAAAAGTAAGTATTGTTGGAAAGTTTTTATTGAACTTAACATGTCAATTAAATTTTTCTCTCTACCTTATAACTCTAAATTTAAATTGCTTAATTTCAATTTTGAATAAATATATCCTTTTTCATCAAGAAAAATTTTTACATCGTTAATTAATACAAGAAATCTTTCTAAAAATTGACTTCTGCTGAGCCAGCAAACATTACTGTACAACAGAAGTACCCTATCATCATCTGCCTGTAATAAAAATAACTGCCGTTGCAGGGCTTTTCCTCGAACAGAATTTACAATTTTAAATGTAATATCCAAAATATCTTTTGTGTTTAATCTTTTACTACACAGTACTTGTTGGTGAATACAGTGGTACGTTAAAAGATCTGGATATTTTTCATCATTTTTACATAATGAAATGAAGCCTGATTTATTACCTATCATCAGGAGCACCATCAGTAGTAATAGAGACAAGTTTAAAAAGCGGAAGTTTGTGTTGTTTCACAAATTCATCAAATGCCGAAAAAATGTCTTCTCCCCTGGTCCTTCTCTCCTGGCCCTTAGGTCGATTGATTCATCAAATTGTAATAAAAACGCAACACACTGGTGAATGTCTGACATTAACTGAGTATTCAGATCAGCACTTAAAATTTCAACTCTTCTCATAAACGTTGTTCTGGAAAGTTGTAAATCTTTAATATTCGAAATGATTTCATTTTTAAAATTAGAAAATAAAGATTCTGCTGCTGCAAGAAACAATTCTTTTATTAATTCTCCATCAGTAAAAGGCTTTTTTTGCTTTTGCTAATAAATGACACACTTTCAAAGATGCAATAGTGACTGATATTAGTTTATTACTTTCAAAATCATATTTTGTTGTCCAGAAAGTCCTGCCTTTAAATTTATAATTTTTGATTTACAGATTTTGGAATTTTGGGGAAAATCTTCATATTTCGCATGTAGCAATTAAAAATGTCTCTCAATATTACCTTTTTTTTTTTTTTGGAATTGCTACAGATGAATTACAAATCAAACAACACTTTCCATTTACCACTGTAGAGAAAAAAAAAATCCGTTTTCCATGTCTTGGGAAAATGATACGTCTTCGATTTCTTTGATACACTCATGATTATCCTCAAATTAAATGAAACGCATACGATGTACTTTTGTTATGCGTCTACTTTTGCTATCCAGTCCTTACTGCGACGTTGCAAACTTTTATTATTATTTAACTTTGTCTACTTATAATTTCCATTAATTACTTGTGATGTATTTTACTCTATACTTTATTCTCTGTTATTCTAATTTGCTGTGCGCACTTTCTCTCTCTCAGAATCTCTCATTTATCTTATTACGTGCTATATTTATCTACCTTTCGCATTACGAGTCTTATGCCTAAGATATTAGAAAATTTATTTAAAATGAGACTGTGCCACTAATATTTTTGATTAGCAAAAAGAACTCAAATATACGGCTGGTAGATTTCTCTCTCTCTCTCTCTCTTTCTCTAACACAAATTCCTACTTAAAACTTTCACAAACAGTCGTGGTCTGTTCTTTTTCTCAATTTCACTTTGGCCAACTCACTTAGATTCCTGCTCAACAAGTCCGATTTATTTTAGAAACAGTGCAGTTGTAAATAAATGACAATTATTTACATTACTATGAAATATGCACAATTTTAACGTTAGGGAGATGGTTTTCTCTATCCATCTATAAAAACTCTTTAGCAAAAATTAGAACCTTCTTTCTTCAACATTAAAATACTTTTAATTAAAAGTATTTTAATTTTAAAATTAATGTTAAAAGTATTTAAACATTAAAATACTTTCTTTAACACATAAGGTTACCTACTCTCAGTTTACAAATTTTTACTTATTAATCTCTAAGCTTACTCATAAAGAGGTTACCTAAATCTGTGTTAAGTTATCTTTACACATTTGATATCAACTTCTAATTCCAATTGATTCTCTTATGGACATTTTTTAACACTATTAAACATATATCTTAAAAGTCTTTCTTGTATCAACTATAACAGGAATTATATAAAAGTTTTGAACTTAAAGGCTCTGTATCTCACATTCAGTCAAAAGTCCTTCACTAAAAGTTCTATGGCAATTCTTTAGTCTCAGATCTTCTTCAGCAAATTTTGGCTCGGCTGCATCTCGTCAGGAACGTAGCAGGTGGTGGGCTCATTCAGCTCCAGCAAAAGGTTACTCTCCCTCGGGGAAAAGAAAAACTTACGAGCAAAGGTGCTTCGGGAAATTTGCCTTGCCTTTTCTCCTCTGCTTGGGCTCATCGAAAATGTCTGGACGAATGCCTTCTTTTTCTGCCGTTTCAACAGCGAGAGCTGCCACCAACTGTTAACTGGATCCCTCTCTGGCCTGGAAACTTTTCTCCAGCAATTTGAAATCTTGTCTGCGGCCTAGAAGTAGTCTCTCTCTAGTGTCTCGAACCAAGAAGCTCCTTTCTGGAAGTGGAAAACTACTCTCTCAAGCAACGTGGATCCGGGCAGCTTCTCCGTCTTTCTGATGGAGACTCTGGACTGGGTGACCTCCTCTCTGACAGCAATTCTGAAATCGGGACCCCTTCTGCTTGCTTCAATCCCCTTTTTATTAGGCCTCCTCTGAGACCTCGCATGAAGTTTAGCAACCCCCAAAGAATCAGTATGAGTCTTTCATCTTAAGTTTCAAGTTCAGCACGCCTTTGGTTCTCCTCTGCTTTCTTTTGATTGCAAGTTGCCGTCCATCGGAAAGTGTTTGATACAAGTTTTAATAACAATCTTTCTAATGCCCCCATATACAGCTTTGGCGACAAAAACATTGCCTTTGTTTTTAACACTATAACATATTCTTATTAAAGCAGTATATACAGTTAGCTTCAAAAGTTATTTACAAAAACATCTAATACAAACTATACCGAGAAAACAAAGTTTATTTTTTTATAATATTCACATGGGACTTAACCTAAACAAAAAAACGATATAATGTGCTTTGGAATATTTAAGCTACAATCGACATTTTACACTTTGCTTGTAATCGTATTCATTCAGCTCGCTGTTTGACTTACACTGATCCAAATTAATTCATTTACCCAGACTTAAGAAAATTACTGATTTGACAATTTTAACGAAAAATAAATAAACAATAGCAATACACTTAAAGTGAATTAAAAATAATACAAAATAATGATAAATAAAATATTATGTTTTTAGTTTTAATTAAATTTGTAAGTAAGGAGGAATACACAAGAGATCAACCAAAAATCGTTCCACAATCGACGAGTTGAACACCTACCTTATGGGATACTAATTCAAATCAAGTAGCCCAGTCATGAAGTTACTTCATGTGCAAACCTTGTTTGCTTACATTTGGATAAAGAATGAAACCAAGAATATAATTTCTTGGCATCTTTAATTTTTTTGTTACACTGTTCTTCAAAATAGTGTGAATTCTTTTGTGAATTGTGCTGCATTTTTTTCTCAGTAACACAAGTGTTATTTAGTGGTTCTGCTTTTGGAGTTTCATTGGGTTACTGAGAAGCCTAGGTCACAGTCGGCAGCATTGTGGTGGAAGAGAAGAGAAGTTTTCGCTATCTAGTATAGTTGATTATAGCGTTATATTTATATATGTTTATATTTAGCATTTATTTATTTATATTTATATATATATATATATATATATATATATCTGTGATACAGTGTTCATATATATTTTTTGGCGATTAGTTTAGAAGTTATGTACTTGGCAGTAAGGAATGATGGCAGATGCAACTGCAATCATAAATGGCATGTCACAGAGTCCTCTGCCATTTAAGAACTCTATTATATGTAATATAACAAAGGACTTTGTGGCATGCATGCTTCCTGGGAGTAGGACATGTCGCGGGTAGAAGGGAGAGTGCGTATATGTGCAAAATGCAGACAGTGGGAGGAAATTAACGAATTGGATATATCGATAACCGACCTAGTTGCTTCAGGGATGGGAAATGAATGTCGGGAGACGAGTAGTGTCGTAGGAGAGAATGACGAGCGCAGTATGAATGAGAAAATAAGAGTTGGGAGTGTGGAAGACTTGAATGACTGTGAAGTTTACGGAGATGGTTTTGATTGGGTAAAAGAATGGCAAGTAAGAGTGACTAACTTGCAGAAAGAGATAGATGCGCTGAAAGAGGAGCTGGAATATCTTGTGAACGAGATTAGAAGTATGAACGATGAGATTAGGAGAATGGAAGAGATGTATGCAAGGCGAATCAGAGTAGGAGTGAGAGAAAGTTTTGGGAATGATACATGAGGAGAGAATAGAAGCAGTAGGAGAGGGGTTTGGGAATGATAGAATAGGAGAGTATAGAAACAGTAGAAGACAGGGAATAAGAGAGAGGTATGAGAATGACAGAAGAGGAGAGAATGGGAACAGTAGAAGAGAGGGAATAAGAGAGGTATGGGAATGATAGAAGAGAGGGAATAAGAGGTATGGGAATGATAGAAGAGGAGAGAATGGGAACAGTAAAAAGAGAGGGATTGAGAGAGTTATATGAACGATAGAAAAGGAGAGAATGGGAACAGTAGAAGAGAGAGAATGAGAGAGAATTATGTGAATGATAGAAGAGGAGAGAATGAGGATAGAAGAGAGAGAGAGTTATGTGAACGAAAGAAGTGGAGAAAATAGGATAAGTAGAAGAGAGGTAATGAGAGAGGTATGGGAATGATAGAAGGGGAGAGAAGGAACAGTAGAAGAGAGGGAATGAGAGAGTGTTATGGAAATGATAGAAGAGGAGAGAATGGTAAGAGGCATAATAAATGGTGATTCAGTGATCCGTGGTGTGCAAGATAGGATGCGTAAGGAGTGTTTGCCTGGAGGAACAATAGAAAGTGTGGCTATGGCAATTAAGAGGGGGTGAAAGGGTGGATGAGATGATTGTGATGGTAGGAACAAATGACTTGAGAGGCAATGAAAATTGGGCAGTGAGATATGAGATTCTTGCTAGATGTAGCACACTGAATAAGTCAGTGTGTCAATGCAGGGAAACTAGAATGCCCAAGGTGGTAGCAGGGGTGGCCTCTTGTGGGAAAGGGGACTTGGGAGAAGGGGGAAAACATCAGGTAGCACTAAGCCCAGTGGAGTCTAGAGAGAATAATGCTAGGTATAGAAATAGTGGAATTTTTATGCTTTATACTAATGCCTGGAGTATCTGGAATAAAGGAGAGGAATTGGTGGTGCTGATATCATCAGCCTGGCCAAAGATTATTGGGATCACTGAGATGTGGTTGACAGAAGAGGATATAATAACAGGAATAGAAGTAGCAGAGTACAGCAATTTTCAGCAGCATAGAAAGGGAAAGCGTGGTGGTCTCCAAAGCCTCCACTCTTAGAGGACATCAGTGACGATTTATGTCCTCTAAGAGTGGAGGCTTTGGAAGGCAGTGACACTAATGATTTTGAAGATTCTGAAAGCATATGGTGTGAAGTAAAGATAGGCAAGACGGGATATTTGGTGAGGAGTTGCTACAAACCAAGGAGCACAGAGGGTGGGGACCAGGAGATGCTTAGACAGCTGAGCTTGGCAAATGCAAGAAGAATGATTGTTTTGAGAGATTTTAACTACAGCAGTATAAATTGGGGAGAGGAAGATGCATGTAGCAATAAGGGAAGGGAATTTCTAGAATTCTTGAAAGACAAATATCTTAGGCAACATGTAATAGAGGGAACAAGAGGTTTAAGAGTTTTGGATTTGGTCATAACATCAGAAACGTTGATAATAAGTGAGATGACATCTCTCCCAAAAGTTGGAGAGAGTGACCATGTGGTTTTGACTTGGAAGATGAATAGACATGTAGGAGTATCAAAGAAACAGGAATATATGTGGAATTATAAGGCAGGTGATTACAATAGTCTTAGACATCAACTTGGGGAAGTTTCATGGAGAGAGGAATTGAAAGGCCAGGATATCATTAGTGCTTAGGAAATTGTGAAGGATTATTTGTTAGCAGCAATAGTAAGCTGGATTCACACAAGTGAAGAAGAGGACACAATTTGGTGTAAAGTGGATGACAAACAATATTAAACAGGAGCTGCATGTGAAAAAGAGGCTATGGAAGAGATATAAGGAGACATGTGAAGAGCAGATGCATGAAGAGTGACTAGCATGGTAAAGAAAGCAAAACTGGAATATGAAGAGATTGGCTCTAAGATCCAAATAAAATCCTAGGGAATTTTTTAGCTATGTGGCCAGTAGGAGGAGAAATGATTGTGAAAGAATGACATTGTGGGATAAAAATGGGAATAGAGGGACTAATGCAGAGGACATAGTAGAATTGTCCAATGAACACTTTATTGGTGTATTTCATCCTGGAGAAGTAAATTTCAATATTAGAGGGATAGGCAGGTTGAAGATTTAGAAGTGCAGGAGGAGAATGTGTTCCAAATACCGAGTACTCTGGATGTCAGTAAAGCTGTGGGACTGGATGGTATTTCACCACGAGTTCTGAGAGAATGTGCTAAGGAACTGACAGCTCCTTTTATGTGGCTTTTCAATGAAAGTATGGCTAGAAAGGTGCCAGGGAGTGGAAGGAAGGTAAGATAGTGCCATTGCATAAAGGTGGTAGCAGACCGGAAGTGTCTAATTATAGGCAAGTTTGTGTGTCATCAGTAGTTGTTAAGATCTTGGAGAAATTAGTTAAGGACTGTATAAGACATTGGGCAGATGAGGCTAATGTTATCTGTGAGAGTCAACATGGATTTGTGAGGGGGCACTCTTGTTTTAGTAATATGCTAGCCTTTTATAATAAAGTTACAAGAGCAGTAGATGAGGGAAAAGCATATACTGCGATTTTCTTGGATTTTGCGAAGGCATTTGACAGGGTGCCACATGATAAGCTGATATTTAAGTTGCAGCATATGGGTTTGGATGTCAGGTTGGTCAACTGGATTCAGGATTGGCTGTCCGACAGGTATCAGAGAGTTGTGTATGGTGAAGTGGTTTCAAGGAAGCAGAGGGTTACAAGTGGGGTCCTACATGGTTCAGTACTGGGACCTATATTTTTTAACTTTATATCAATGACATTGTCAATGGATTGCAGGGGGATAGTTAGTTGTTTGCAGATGATGTAAAGCTCGGAAGGGTTAAGTAATAGTGCAGATGTGATAGTCATGCAAGAGGATTTGAATAAGCTAGCCAGATGGGCAAATGAATGGGAGTATTGGTGTAATGCAGCAAAATGTAAGGTCTTAAGGTTTGGGACACATCGATGGGACGCTGCATACTCTATTGGAGGAGATATACTGGAGGAAGTAGAGGAACTGGGGTTGATGATTGATAGAAACCTGAAATTCAAGGGACATATTGCAAAGGTGGTGAAGGTAACACAGAGGATTGCTGGAATAATGAGAAAGACACTGACCTGCAGAGATTAAAACAGTTATCATTCCGTTGTATAAGACCCTGATCAGACAACACTTAGACTATTGTTCTCAAATTTGGTCCCCAGGATTTGAAGGGGATAAATTAATTGTGGAAAGGGTACAGAGGCGGATAACAAAGTTTCAGTACTGTACAATGTTAGTTACGGGGATCGTCTGAGGAAATGTGGACTGCAGAGTTTGGTGGATAGAAAAAGGAGAGGTGATATGATTGAGACTTTTCAACTGTTGAGAGGTGGTTACAGGGTTGACACTGGTGAGTTCTTTCGCTTGGTTGAACAGTGGGAAGGAGTGATGACAAGGGACCATCCCTGGAAGTTATGAAAGGAAACTGTCAACAAGAGGGTGAGGAGTGGTTTCTTTGCATGGAAAGTGGTTGAACCTTGGAATGCATTGCCTGATAGAGTGGTGAGAGCAAGAACAGTCAATGAATTTAAGGAGTGGTATGATAGACTGTGTTTCCTAGGAAGGACCTCCTGCGATGAGTCAAAAGATTATTAATATGTTCTAAACTAATAAAAACAGTAATTAACCAATTACTGATTAAAGTGATATAAGAATCCTTCAGACCCATATCTAACTTATAACTTTGATTCTAGAGTGAACATTATTGATTCACCATTTTTATGCAATAGCCTTGGCATGCCAAATAGGAAATAGCACAAGAAATTGCTGGTCTGGTTGGCTGAGTGATTAGCATATCTGCTCAACAACTAACACATTGCAGGTTTGAATCCTGTTATGGGCATGAATGCTTGCGATTGTTTTTAGGTGGGAAACCAGTGATTTGTATGTTAGAGGCCTGAAGTGGCTTAAAAAAGATTCATGTTTGGTCTCTAATGGGAGGGTTTCTGGACTATGTAGAAAGTAAAAAACAAAATCAATAAAATAGGGGGAAAAAACCCAACAACAATGGTACAAATGTACCATAGGTTTACAAATAAACCTTTGATAGGTGAGCCATATAAAAAAAGGTTAAACTGTCCATTTTCCCTCTGTCAACTCTTCAAGCATCTTTACAAGCCACACCATTAAACATATTTCAACTAAATGTGAAATATAATATGTTTCCGACCCAAGAATTCAATGAAAACCAAATGGAGGTTTGGGGAGAGCATTGAAAATAAAATGCACCATTTAACTAGCTATAATCAACTGCTTCATATACTACTTCTTAAACTGCAGAATCCATTCAAAGATGGTTAACTTTGCAACTTATTTTAATTGTTGACAGATTCTTACCTGAAATTCCACCGCATAATAATAGCAATTACACTAATGCCCCTAACAGTGAGTTAAGAAAAGCATGTTGTATATACTTTTATATATTTTTTATATTTTATATAAAAGTATAAAATCTCATAGGGTAACATATCTGAAAATAAATCATAAAAATCTGAAAATCCCAACTCTTTCAAGCTGCTTCAGACTCCTAGTGAGCAAGATGATCTCACATCAGGTGATGAAATCATTTATCATCCAAATACTTTTCATAAGCATCCATGGTACGAGTGAGATTTCAGTAGATTGCTTGTAAAGTTTTTTTGAGTACAAAGATAATAAAGGAAGACATCATGCACTCAGCCATCCAAAATAATCTGAGATGGTAATGGTTATTGCTCGTATGAAGTATTTGCATTAGGAAAAACAAACTGCCGAACTGAAGCCTTTGGGCTCTTTATTTTAGAAAATTAAATGAAGAAGATTCTGCAATCAAAATATATAGATAAAATATAACAAATTAAAATTTGCAGACAACATTGCATTACTTGCAAGTAGGGAAGAAGATCAACGAATTTCTGATAAAATAAAGGAAGAATGTATAAAATTTGGTTTAAACCTAAATATAGACAAAACAGAAATTATGCAAAGAGAATAAAGAAACACCAATCTGAAAACTGACATTGATAGTAAGAATTTAGAGCATGTCAAAAACTTCATCTCAGAGGAGTAAATGAGTCATCATCATCGTTTATTTATAAGTTTATAATTCTAAATATGGAAATCAATCAAAACAAATAAGTACTCTGTGTACACTAAGATAGGCCTTAGAGATTCTTATGTCGTGAAGAAAAATGAGGCTTCTCTGTCATATGCTAATTGATGGATCTCTGATGTGGAGAGTTGGGGGAAACAGGGAGAATATTGCTAATGTAATTTGAGTACAATGGTGAAATTACAAAAGATATAAACAGACAAATCAGTCAAGCATCCCAAACTTTTGGACGACTAAATAAAAATATGGAAGTCAAGCGACATCAAACAAGTAACGAAAGGAAGAATCTATGAGACAATGGTCCTCCCAATACTTCTCTATGGAAGTGAATGCTGGAATCTCAAAAAAGCTGAAGAGAAAAAATTATTAACTACAGAAATGGGTTAGCTAAGATTACTTGGAGTATCTCTGCTGGATGGACTAAGAAACAAACACATAAGGAAGTGACTAAAACAAGAAATAACAATAACAGACATTTTCCAAGAAAAAGACTGATGGTTTGGTCATATGACCAGAATGGACACAGAAAGGTTACAAACTAAAGCCCTGTATACAATGATGGAAGGTAAAAGAATCAAAGGAAGGCCCAGAATTAGATGGAAAAACAAAATAAACGAGGGCCTAAAAACCAAATCACAAGTGACACCAAACTGGACAGAATTGTTCAGACTCACTAGGGACAGACAGAAGTGGAAAGAGTTCATTCGGCCTCATCATCAAGCCCCATAAATGATGGAAGGGAGAAGAAGTACATCTATTTTTATAGCCAGATTCAAATTTGCTTAAGGGTTTATTACAAGAACATAACACCTTTGACATGGGATGCTTGGTTTGGTTTCTGACAAGCTCTCAGGAAAATTTGAGTCTGGCTATTAAAAAAAAAGGGATGGATATAGTTACTTTACCAGAATGAAGCCTTTGGAGCTCTTTATTATAATATTTGATGAACACATCTACTGAGAGTTTGCTTAAGAAACAAAGCTTTCTGACATAGGATTGCTAAGGTTGAATAGCAACAGAAAAACTCTTAGGCAGAAATTTCTATCTGGTCTCTGATGAACAGTTCAAAATAGCTGTCAAGCCAGTGAAACAGAACTCGAGCACTAATAAAAGGGAAATATTTGGGTTCCTGGACAAAGTTCATATCTTCTCAGTAGTGCAAACCAAGGCAATTTCTATCATCATCATCATCACAAACCATGGGATCATTGCCCGCTGGTGTTCGATGCCTCCTTCACTATCCTCTTCCACCTTTTTTTGTCCAGTGCACAGTGTCGCAGTTTCTGTAAACCCATTCCACACCAGTCCTTTTTGTCATCTATCCATTCTCTGTATGGTCTGCCTCTTCTGTTTACACCATCCATAATACCAAACATATGAATGCCTATCTCCCAGTCCTCACTCATTCTGCAGATGTATCCAAATAATTGCAGCTTCCATTGTACAATCTTCTGCATTAGATTCTCCTTTGGTTGTATCTTTCAATAGAGCTATTCATTTGTGATTTTCTGGACCCATCCTAGAATCTTCCTGTAACAAGTTCTTTCAAATGCCCAAAATTATTTTTCTTGATTCCTTATTACCCACATTTCACATCCATACAGTGCATCGCTGAAGATGCATGTTTCCAGTACTCTTAGTTTTGTTTGCAGGCTGATCACATTACTTTTCCAGATGCTATCTATGGCCTTCAGATTTGTTTTTCCCTTTGCAATCCTGATCTTTATTTCTTTTTTATAGTCCAAAATCATATGTCATTTTATTTCCCAAATATGTGAATTGTTCTACATTTTCTATATCATTTCGATCCACTTGTATCTTTTGTTTCATGTTCTTCTCACCAAATGAGAGGGCGCTAGTGAGTCAAGCATGGCGCACGTGTGTAAGAGCTCCAGATTGAGATAAGTATTCTTGGAATAATTAAGTATGTATGAGTGTTTGTTAGAGTAAGAGCTGCTGTAAAAGTTGTGCGCTACCATTATTATTAGTGTGGGGGATTTTGTTTTGCTTAAACTTAATTATGAATTCGTGGTTATTATTATTAGACTTTAGAGTAGTAACCGGCAGATTAAACATGGCGGTGGCTTTATCATTCCATGACTAACTTAGATTTCAGTCGTTTCGTTAAGTGTGAGGTGTGTTATATGTATTCTTTCGATTACATAAATGATTTGTGGATGTTTAGGGCGGATGGAAGGAGGGTGTGTGCGAAGTGTGACCTGAACGAGGAATTGATGAATGCAAATATGAAATTGATGATAGAAAGTGTTAGTAGCGAGAATGGAATTAGTAGGGAAAATGAGTGCACATTCGAAAGAGAAGAATGGTGTGAAAGAGAGGCGAAAGAATGTTAAAAAAAGAGTGAAAAAGAAAACGAGTGATTTAAAAACCATAACGGATGTTAATAATGATGAAAGTGGCGGAAGGAAACGAAATTGAGAGAACAATTGAAACTACTGGAAATGGAGTGATGCAGGAATCGAAAATCGAAAGAACGAATCATAGCGAAAGTTGGACATGTTGGACCGAAAGTACAGAAGGATGAATGACAGTGAAAGTGAGAAGAGGGTGTCGAGAGTTAGAAAGTTAGAGAGAATGTGATGCAAGATTCAGAAGTTGAATTGGATGAGGAAAGAGATGAAATGGATATGAAATGTAATTAAGAAAATTCGGGTAAAAATTATTAAAACTAATCACGATTGCATGAAAGAGTTAACAAAAGATGAGTGAGTGACGCTATATGGCGACTCCATTATTAAAGGTGTGCTGGATGATAGGATGCACAAGGTATGTTTTCCAAGCAGTAAAATGAGTAGAATGATTGAGGCATTGGATATGAGAAGGGAGTGAGCAAAGGAGCGAATGATTTGACAGAGGACAAAGAGCAAGTCAGAATGTACGTCAGGAGGCTGCTTAGAAGGATAAAAGAGAATAGTGTGACAGGAAGGGTAGGCAGTGTGTTGCCTAGGTATGACTCTGGTGAGATGAGGCAGAGAGCAAGAATTATAAATGATATGCGGGCTGAAATGTGTGCAGAGATGGGAGTACAGTCTGTTAATGTGCGGAATGAGTTTGAAGGAAGAAGTGAACTGTATGAGAGCGATGGACTGCATATGAGTGGTTATGGTGCGAGTTGCTTGGAGAGACTGCTGCTGGAAGGTAGAGAAGTGAGTAGAGTGCGAGAGAAAATCAAATCAAGCGGGAAGTGATGTGGAAAAGCAGGAGAGATTGAAGAGGTGGTTATGAATGAGGAATATGAGTATAAAAAATGAAAGAATGGGTGTACAAAAGGAGCAGGAAAACGGGGAGGCTCAGGGTGGACAGGGGTATACAGCGTGAGAAAGGTGGATGCTATGAGCGGAGGTGAAAGCATGTGTAGACAGGAAAGAAATGGGATGACCTGGGATCAAGAGGAAACAGTTGGAATCGAAAAAGGGTTTTAAAATGAATAAGGAGAAAGGGAAATGGCCCCAGTCGAGCATAAAGCGATCACATCGAGTGAGTGATAGTGCATCTAGCTGTAGATCCAGAAATGAGCTGTTGTGTTTGTATACAAATTCTAGAAGTATAAGAAACACAGCAGATGAAATGGTTGCACTAATTGAGTCTGTTCACCCAAAGATTGTCGGAATAAGTGAGACATGGTTGGAAGAGGATGATATCCTGACAGGAATAGAGATGGAAGGGTATGATGTGTTTTGTGAGGATAAAAGGGGTAAAAAGGAAGGGGGAGTGCTATTGATGACAGAGAAAGAGTTATGTCCATACAAAGTAGAGATGCAAGATGGAAATGGAACCAGTGGTTTTGAGGCAGTATGATGTGAGATAAAGGTGAATGGAATGAAACACTTGGTTGGATGTTGTTATGGACCAGGTAATGTGGATGTTGGCGATAATGAAATGTATAATCAAATCAATCAAGCAAATAAGAAAAGGGTGATCATTACGGGCGATTTTAATTAGGGTAATATAGACTGGAATGATGAGATAATAACTGGAAGTAAAGAAAACGAGTTTGAGTTTTTGAGGGATAACTACCTCAGACAATATGTAACAGAGGGCGCACAAGGATTGAGGGTCTTGGATTTGGTCATCTCATCAGCGGATGTAATTATAAACGAAGTGTCAAATCACCCACCAATTGGTGAGAGTGACTATGAGGTGATTACCTGGGAGGTTGCCAGCAGTATGAGGATCTCTGTGAGAAAAGGGTATATGTGGAACTACAAGGGGGGGGGGGGATTATGAAGAGCTCAGGAGTCAGGTTGCAGGTGTAGCATGGAATGAGGAGTTAGCTGGAAAAGAGATCAATGCAGCTTGGGAAATTTTCAAAAACTATCTTGTAGATGCAATGTCTAAGGGTATTCCAAGGGTGAGAAGGTTAAATAAGGTAGGTGTGAGATGGATGAATAAAGAGATTAAGCATGCAATACAGAGAAAGAGGGCAGTGTGGAGGAAGCATAAGAGAAATGGAAATAACCAATCCCATGAGGTCTACAAAGACCAGGCAAGGAGGGTGACTTGGTTGGTGAGGGTAGCTAAACAGAGGAATGAACAGCAGTTAGCTATTGAAGTCAAAAAGAATCCTAAGGAGTTCTTTCGACATGTAGCCAGGAGAAAATGGTATAAAGACAGCTGTTGCAGAATGCATGGTGGAGATACTTACTGAGCAATTCATAAAGGTCTTTCAATCTTGTGAATGTGACTTCATGGAGAGATTGAGAGCAGTAGATGATGGGGAGGAGAGACTGACTAAATGAGCAAGAGGTGTACGGGGAGTTGAGTAAACTAGATGTTAATAAGGCTGTGGGACTTGATAATATATCGCCACGTATTCTGAAGGAATGTGCCAGGGAGTTGACACCTGACTTGACATTTTTTTAATATGAGTCTTGCACTTGGGGAAGTCGCTAAGGAGTGGAAGTAGGGCAAGATTGTGCCACTTCATAAAGGAGGTGATCGAACTCAAGCATCAAACTATAGGTCTATCTGTGTGTCAGGTGTTGTGATTAAGTTGTTGGAGAAGCTTGTGAGAACTAGGATCCAGAGTTGGATTGAAAACAATGGTATAATTCTTGATAGACAGCATGGATTTGCTAAAGAGAGGTTGTGTTTTAGTAATCTACTTACTTATTACAATAAAGTGACTGCTTCCTTGGACAGAGGAGAAGGATACACAGTAATATACTTAGATTTCACAAAAGCTTTTGATCGAGTACCTCATGATAAACTGATAGTCAAACTAGAGCAGATGGGATTGGATATTAGATTAGTGCATTGGATTGGAGACTGGCTCTCTGATAGGTATCAACAAGTTGTGTATGGGGGAGCGATATCCAGGAAAAGGAAAGTCACTAGTGGAGTGCCTCAGGGGTCTTGTTTTGGGGCCATTACTGTTTAACTTTTATATTAATGATATAGGTGAAGATTTGGATGGAGATATTCAGTTGTATGCAGATGATGCAAAGTTGGGACGAACCA
The DNA here is from genome assembly GCF_054136105.1 of Typopeltis vanoorti. Lineage (NCBI taxonomy): Eukaryota > Metazoa > Arthropoda > Arachnida > Uropygi > Thelyphonidae > Typopeltis > Typopeltis vanoorti. Next base: position 15,204,988 of record NC_143569.1, read on the forward strand.
TGAAGAGTAGTGAAGATGTTGGCCTTACAAGAAGACTTGAATAAATTGAGTGATTGGGCATGTAAATGGGGATGAGAGTTCAATGTTGCAAAATGTAAGGTTTTAAAATTTAGAAAACAAAGATGGGATGCAGAATTTATGCTTGGTAAGGATATATTGTTGGAGGTGGAAGAAACAAGAGATCTAGGGGTGATAGTGGATAACGATCTGAAATTTAGGGGGGGGACAGCCAAAATTGTGAAGACAACACAAAGGCTTCTGGGAATAATGTGGAGGACACTGACTTGTAGAAGTAGGGAGATTCTTGTTCCATTGTATAAGGCTTTGATTAGGCCACACATGGATTATTGTGCCCAGATTTGGTCACCTGGTTTTCAGAATGATGAAGAGATGTTGGAAAGGGTCCAAAGGCAATTGACTAAGGTAGTTTCTGACCTCTGGAATGTCGAGTATGAGGAAAGATTGAGAAGATGTAATTTGCAGAGTCTGGTGGGCAGGAGGAAGAGAAGGAGATATGATAGAGACCTACAAGTTGGTAAGGGGTTGTTATAGGATCAATGCTGGAGAAGTTCTACAGAAAATAGTGGGAGATCGGGGGAAAACCAGAGGTCATCCCTGGAAACTGTATAAAGAGGGTGTGAGTAGGGGAGCAGGTTTTTTTCGTGCAGAGTTGTGAATGATTGGAATGCCTTGCCTGAGAGTGTGGTGGAGGTGTCACAAATAATAATAATAATAATACCATTGCCTTGTTTTTTTCCAAGTTCTAACAAATTCAAATCTCTTCCCTTCCTCATTTAACAGATTCAATGTTTTTTGTAGTTCTCTTTCGTCTTCTTCAATAATAACAATGTCATCTGCAAATCTCAGATTGTTAATTCTCATCCCATGTATTGATATTCCTTTTGCATCTTCCTTCATTTTATCCATTGCCTTTCTAAATGTGAGATGAAAATGCTTGGTGATATTGGGTCCCCCCCCCCAGTATCTCTGCTTGTTCTAAACCATTTCCCCAAATCATTACCTATTCTAATTGCTGCAACTGCAGTCTTATAGACATCTTTTAATATAGCTATTAGTTTTCTATCAATTCCATACAATTCTAGCAGTGCTAATGTCATTTTCTGGTTGATACTGTCAAATGCCTTTTGAAAATCAACAAAACAAGTAATGTTTTTGTTTTTTCTCCTAGTTTTTTCTGCTATTAACCACATTTTCAAAATCTGTTGAATTGTAGTTCTATCTTTCCTAAATCCTGCTTGCTTGTCTGCAAGGTATGCTTCCAATTCTGTTATCAATTTCACCCACTCCTCTGGCATGTTCCCTTCTTTCCGTACCATATTACATAGTTGGTGCATTTCTGTAACCATACTTTCACCATCATATTTAATCATTTCTCCAGTGATGTTATCATTACCAGGATTTGTCTTTTAGCTGTCCTATTGCTTTTTCTACCTCTCCTCTTAAAATGTCCACATCATACTCATTACGTAGTGGTAATATTTGCTTCAATTCTTCAATCAGTTTCCCAAAGCTATCTAAAATCTGGTTTTCCTTCATATAACTCACTACAATATCTTGTCCACCGCTGTACGATTTTATCTTTATTCATCAATACTTTGCCTTTTTCATCTTTTCATTTTTCATCTAGCAACCAAAACAGACCACTGCATTAGGCTTCTAACCATTTCACATCTTATCTATTCTGACTGCTTTTTTTTGTCTCATTACTTTCTTCATATTGCTCCTCTATTTCTTCTGATGTATCCCTTCTTATCTTCAACATTCTCTTCTCCTACTAAATTCAGTGTTTCTTGTCTAATCCACTTCTTCTTGATCTTCTCTTCTTCTGGTACTGCAACTTCTATGCTAAAGTTATATATTCTCTTATGCTCTCAGGGAAATTTGTTCTGACTATAAAGAAGAAGAACGGATATGTAATATCCTCTCATATAACTTAACTATGCCAATATGAAGCCTTTTAGGCTCTGTAGCAATATTTTACCCTTTTTACAGACTGATTTGAATTCAGTTACTTAAGCAATTACATTTTACACTTTCTAAATTTATTATAACTGTGATGCTACCAGTACGAAACCTTTATTGCAGCAAGGTTTCTCACAATACAGCTACACATACACAGTGCAAAAATTCATGTGATGGATGAAACATGTACTCCATTGCTGTTAGGAAATCGCTGAAGTCAACATAAAAATTGGCATAGATTGTTGCCATCCTTTTATTAATAAGAACTAAGCAGGTTCATATTCTAGATTGCCAAAATTTCAGAAATGCAAGTAAAAGAATACTGCTAAATACATTCAATTCTCACTATAACAAACACAGTTTTAATAAACTTGCATGCTATAAAAAAGACCCAGATGAAATGGTATAATTAATATATATATATATATATATATATATATATGTGGCGATTAGTTTTTACTCGGTTGTTATACATTTCAAAAAATAGATTTAATCTCGGTCTTGGAGTCATTAAATCTATTTTTTGAAATATATATATATATATATATATATATATATATATATATATATCCTTTTTTTATAGCCAGACTCAAATTTTCTTGAAAGCTTATGAAAACCAAACCAAGCAATTCCCATGACAAAAATGTTATATTCTTATAATAAGCCCTCAATTATAATGAAGTCCTATATGCACATTGCTATTCTAAATAAAATTTATTGTAGCAAACTATTAATTATAAAAAACTATATCTGTGGTTCCCACAAATTAGCTGTAGTGAGAGATAACTGAATTTATAGCAGTTTTACAGTTTATGACTTGTATTAATATAAGAACAATTAAATGTTTCTACTTGTGTTAATTCACCAAATTCATTTTCTTGCCACACTTCTATGCAGTTTCCAGAGATGGCTCATGTCAACAAACTTTTTCTTTAAAATATTCTCTTGTAGTTACCATGAATCAAGATGGAAGTGTTTTTATGGTGATAAGAGGAATATTTACCGTATTCGCAGGCATATAAGACGCACTTTTTTTCTTTGAAAATAGGTCTGAAAAACAGGGTGCGTCTTATACAGGGGAATTCAGTTTTTTATTACTTTCATTTCTGGAAATTTTCTCTGTTCCGAGTTACGAGATTTCTTTCTTGCTTCCTTGCGTTGTGCGAGAGCTTTCCAGTTACAGAGTTCAGTGGATGCGCATGCGCTGTCCTCGAAGATCACAGCTATGTTCCTGTTCATTTAAACTTTCCAGTTGTTGTGAACAGTGATAAATTTCTGCCATTAAATTTTCTCTAAATTTCTTGGCAAATTATGGCTGAAAAACGTCAGCATTGCTACAATATTGCATACAAGCTACGTGTGATTGCATATGCTAAAGAACATGGAAACAGGGTTGCAGAGAGGCATTTTGGGCCAGCCCCAACTGAGAAAATGATAAGAACTTGGCAGAATCAGGAAGAGGATCTGAAAAATCTTTTTGTACAAAAATGGGGGTGCGTCATACGGTAATAGAAGTGTGACCAAATCATGTTTTCCTGGTGTGAAAATGAATATTGGTGAGACTGTCCAGATATAAGAAGTCAAGTGAAAGATTTGATTGTTTTGCTATGCTCAAGTGATTTGCAAATTCAAAAGTACAGTATGAGAGAAAATATGAAAGACAGGAGAGTATACTGCTGATCACAGCAGATGAACTGAAGCCAAATTGCAGAACAAGATATCAGTAAGAATACAGATACAGAGGACCATGCATTTGAATATGACATCAGATAGGACAAAATGAACGGTGATGCTCTGCAGGCAATGGAGGGGAGGAGTACAGGGGAAAGATGTGAATGACATGCATTAGTAAATTAGCACATTAAAGGTAAGTAAAATAATTATGTAGGAATTCGGCTATATAAACTGGCAGGAGGAAGATAACATGGAAAGAAGCTAATGTAATTTATGCAACTTCTAAGAAATAATTACTTGAAACAGCATGTGAAGCAGGATACTTGAGATTTCACAGTGCTAGATTTGGTGAAATTAGAGGATTTGTCCATCACCAAAGTACACATTGATTAGATATTAGATATAGGGAGAGTAATCATGTAGTCTTGGTTTGAGAGGCTGCCAAACATGGAATTTTCACTTAAAAAGGGAGTATATGTAGAGCTAGAGGAGGAAAGTGATTATGAAAAGCTTAGGGAGCAGCAAGAAGCAGTGTCACGGCATAAAAACTTTAAGAGAAGTATGCTGGTAGTGTATAGAAGATTGTTAATGGGTTTCTGAAAGAAACCTATCGAATTATATATCCATGATCAGGGCGATAAATCATATCACAGTTAGATGGATGAATAATATCATTAAGTGAGAGCAGGAAAAAAAAAAGGTGTGAAGGGTATATATAAGGAGAAAGGTGATCAGCAAGCTCACATGGGAAACAGGAAAGAAAGTACAAGGCACAGGAAAGAAAGGGTGGCCAGTATGATAAGGAAGATAAATTCAGATTAAGAGAGGAAATTAGCTCATAAGGCCACAAGGTATCTCAAAAGAGTTCATTTGCTGCAAGTGCAAGGAAGAATAATTATAGAAGGATAACCTTAATGAATGCTGATGGTAGGAAGTGGACAAAAGCAAACAAAACAGTTGATTATTGATCACCACTTTGTAAAAATTTATCATTCAGGTGAAGAAGATAGTGCAGTGACAAACTGATATGGGAATAAAGGCTAATGAAATGGAAACAATTAGGATGTTGCAGAATCTCAATGCAAATACAGCCATAGGATTAGTTAGATCAATATAAGACATGCAGATGATACAACCCTCATAGCAGAAACTAAGGATGATCTGGAATGGTTGATTCTATTGGTTAAGAGAGACATTAACGAAGCCGGAATTAATTTAAACATCAGCAAAATGAAATGGTTTCTTGGCAATGTAAATAAATTTATAATAGAGAGAGATTATTATTATTACACAGCACCTCAATGGAGTCCGAAGACATCGCAGGAGACCAAGTCTATCCACACAATCTCATACCTCTCCTTGAACCCATTAACAGACAAAGCAAGTAGAAATAATCTTTCCTACTAACCACACCTTTATTCAACTTCCAGAGATGACCCCTTATTCTGGTCCCTATATCCAACTGCTGAAACATTTTCCCTACATCAATCCTATAAAATACTTTAAGCAACTTAAATCGTTTTAACAATCTCCCCTCTTTTTCTCTTATCAACCAAGTTCTGCAATCCACACACCCTCATTCTATCCTCATAGAGAACATTTTACAGGCCCTCACCTTTGAATCCTCTCCACCATTTCCTCATCCCCAGGAAACCCGACTTGAGCACAATAATCCAGATGTGGGCATATCATGGCCTTATAAAGAGTAATAAGAACTTTCATATTGCTATTTGTTAATGTGTTTTTCAAAAGTCAAATAATCTTATGAGCAATCTTAGTAATATGTCCTCTAAACTTTAACTCTGTCTACCACTGCTCCTAAATCTTTAGCTTCATCTATTCCTTGGAGTATAGTGCCATCAATCTGATACACTGCTTGTAATCTGTTTATCCCAAAATGCACAACATTAAATTTTTCCACATTAAACTGACACTCATTATCTTTTACCCAATACTGACAGCCTATTTAAATCATCCTGTGAGCTCTCCACATCCCTTTGATTAACTACTACTACCCTACCTAATTTCACATTATCAGCAAACAACTGAATATTTCCTTCTATGGTTATTTCCTAATCATTTATGTACAAATTAAACACTAGTGGTTCAAGCACCACTAAACCTTGTACACCACTAGTCACCTGTTTTTGCCTTGATTCTGTCCCTCCATATATCACATTTTGATATATGTTCAGCAACCACCATCTTATTCACTTAACCAGTGTCAAATCCATCATTTGTTCAAATTTGTGTAACAGAGTTCCATGTGGCATTCTGTCAAATGCAAAATCCAGCAAAACTATTGAGTACTTATTTCCTTTATATAACTCAGCTGTTACTATATTATAAAAAGTTAGTAAATTACTAAGGCATGACCAACCCTTCACAAAGCCATGTTGACTCTTATACATTCATTCTTTAATTCTCTTTATGACCAATTTTTCTAGTACGTTTGCTGCCAACACCTAGGATACTGATTGGTCTATAATTTGCTACTGCAGTCTTAAAACCTCCCTTAAACAAGGAATTTAGTTTGCCCTCTTTCTACTCCCTTGGGACTCTACAAGAGCTGAGACTTAAAAAGACTAGTCAGAGATATTGCCAGTTCCCTTCCATATTCTCTCAAAACTCTAGCTAATATCCCACAGCTGTATTTACACCGAGATTATGAAACATACCAAGAACCTCCAATTAATCCACCTCTGATCCCACATTAGTGTGTCACACACATTAAAGCAGTAACATCACTAGGATGATATACCCTTGCAAAGTGGTTACTTGGTAACTCAACCTACCTCATTTATCCTAATTACCTTAGGTATACAATTTAATATTGTTTTGTCTAGATGACCCTTAACTATCTCCCATGCACTACTAACATCCTTATCCTGCAGTGTTTTATGCCATGGCAGATTTAAGCTTCTTCCTAAGCTTGTCATAATTATCATCTTCCTTGCAGTTCCACGTATACCCCTTCTTGACAGAATATTTCTCAGGTTTTACAATCTCCCAAGTCAAAACAAAGCCAAGTCATGGTCACTTTCACCAATTGGAGGCAATGTGGTCGCCTTGGTTATAAATAGCTCTTCTGATCCTGTGACCAGGTCCAATAGTCTTCCACTCCTAGTCCTCTCCATCACATGCTGCTTTAAGTAATTATCTCTTAGTAGGTGTATATATTCTATTTCCTTCCTGCCATGTGATCTTTCTTCCTTCCATTCTCTATCACCATAGTTGAAGTCCCCCATAAAATCATTCGACCTGTACTCATTGTACTAATTATTTGCTAATACATGTCTTCCAGATCATCTGTGAAATTCCCAGATGTACAGCAATAACCAATTGTATATTGTTTTACCGGCCTTAATCTCACACCAGACTGCTTCAAATGAACAGCCACCCACCTACCTATCTCCTATCCTTTTTGGCTGCAATTCACCCAGTATTATCAGCAGTATCCCCCCCCCCCCCCGCATCCTATCTTCCCTTAAAATACTAAACCCTTCACATTCTATCACTGTAACTATATCATATGCTGTAGCCAAGTCAAGCTAACACCTATAACTTTCGGCAAGGTTGCACTAACCAATGTCAAAAACTCATATTTCAGAAATTAGTATATAGAAACCACAGCAATCCTTGGAAATTCCTGGAATGTATGGAATAGGAACTCTGCAGACTGTTGAAGAAACTTGTACTTTTATTAATTAAAGATATCACTGTGGTTTTTATGTGTTTCTTAATTAATTAATTACTATGCCACAGGTTCCTCTTAAAATCACTTCATATTTTGACTTCTGTATCACTCATCATTAGGGATACATGCAAATGAATACCAGCTACATCACGGTGCACGTTAGTAAGCTACAGTATAACAGTTCTGTTAACTGTTTACACTAGCCTTACCAATGATGAGTGAAAGTAAGAGAGGAGAAAAATTTTAACATTTAAAACACACACACACACACACACACACACACACACACACACACACACACACACACACACACACACACACACACACATTTTTTAAGTAGATTAAATGACTAGAAACGAGACACAAAACATACACATAAAATAAAATAAAAAAATAATTTACAAAAATTATTAAAATTAAAAAGTACAGTATGACAAAATAAAATAATGATAAAAAATTACATTAACTGCACAGTCCTGTTATTCTTATAGGTTCTGCGCACTGACCAGGTTATCTTGCATTATGGTTCTGCCATCGTGTTCTATATTGGGTTACAGATGGGCCTTCCAGATTCTTAGAATTGCTAATCTATCATTTTTGTTGAGATTAGAATGATGAATCAGCACTGCACAAGCACCTTTCAATTTCTTTCAAACCAAATTCTGGCACCGTGTAGGAACTTGGTGCCTTTCCAATAAATTCTGTGATTCATTTGAAGTGCATGGTCAGAAAGACACATTTTACCATAGTGAAGAATTTAATGTGAAGAATTGTGAAAATTTAATTTAAAAAGTTGATATTTTTTCAAATGATAAAAAAAAAAAAAAAAAAAAAAAAGAAACTCATTGCTACTTACAAACCTCATCATCATCATCAAATTCCTGCCATGTACCCTAAAGGGGTGTACAGGATATGACAGTACTACATGAAAAAATTACATCATTACTAACTTCCTATCTACAATTTTCCTCCAAATCAGTCTGTTACTTGTCAAGACTCCAACATTATCAGATCTTATATTTCTATCGTCTAAGGCACTTTGTACTGTATCAATCCACCTATATCTTGGTCTTCCTCTGGGTCGTTTTCCTGCCAACCTGGCAGAGAACACTTGTTTTGCTAATCTTTCCTCTCCCATTCTATTTAAGTGACCATACCATCTGAGATTAGCTCTGCTAACGCATTCCTGGATGCTGACAATGTCAAGTTCTTTCCTAATATCCTCATTTTTAATATGATATTGCCATTGATGCCATCTGTTCACGCCTCTAATCTTTCTCAGGACTCTCATATCTGCGGTCTCTAGTCTTTGGTCAAGTGTTTTACTTCTGACCCAGCTCTCAGATCCATAAGTTAAAATTGGTTTGAACACAGTCTTGTATACAGCTAATTTAGTGTTCCGACTAATTTCTTTCTTATTCCATATGAATTTATTCAATTGACTTCCCATGATACCAGCTTTGCTGATTCTGTTGTCTATTTCTATATTTAGTTTACCATCTTCAGTAAAAATTGTGCCTAAGTAGCTGAAATGTTTTACTTGTTCCACAGGTTCTCCATTGACAACACAGTTGACATTTTCAATGATTCTGCCTATTTTCATTGTCTTTGTCTTTTTATTGCTGACCTTCATACCATATCTATTACAACAGCTATTCAATTTAGTCAGAGAATCTTGCAGACTTGTAGCGGATTTATTTAGAAGTATAACATCATCCACATAAAGCAAAGAGCTGACATTAACATCTCCAATTTTGATATCAGGTTTAATACCACATTCCTTCATAATGTGATCCATATAGATAATGAATAACAGAGGGGATAATGTACATCCTTGTCTCACACCAGATTTAACATTAAACCATCTTCCTGTACTTCCTTCAATTCTAACTGCTGACTCACAACTCAAATAAAGACTAAGTATTGCTTGATATAATGCCCCATTGACACCATATAACTGCAGCGTATTGAATAGCTTCTCTCTTGGCACCTTGTCATATGCCTTTTCCAAATCGACAAAACTTAAATACAGATCTTTGTTATATTCCCATGCTTTCTCGACTATTTGTCGTAAAGTGAAGATCTGATCCTGACAGCCTCTATTTGGCCTGAATCCAGCTTGTTCTTCACCAAGCTTTTCTTCCACAATTCTTCTCAACCGTTTCTCAAGTATACTTGCATAGATCTTGCCAGGAACACTCAGTAGGGAAATACCTCTGTAATTCTCACATTCAGTTTTATTTCCCTTTTTATATATGGGTACTATGAGAGCTCTACTCCAATCATCGGGAATTCGACCCTCTGTCCAGGCTTTCTGAACTATGCAGTGCAGCCATTGTAAGACTCTTATACCACCATACTTCGGCATTTCTGGTCGAATATCATCTACTCCTGCTGCCTTTCCACATTTCAAGCCTTTGACGGCTTTTTCTACTTCAAGTATAGATATGTATTCCTGACTGCATGCCTGGTCAGTGTTTTTTATCACTGTGCTGTCATCACTGCTTGTTTCATTTAGCAGTTTTTCAAAGTAATTACTCCATACTTCAAGGATATCTTTTTCTCCTGTTTTCATTTCACCTTTATCATCTCTAATTCCTTTTACAGCACTCTTTCCTCCATTCCTAAGCTTCTTCAACAACCTCCAGAATATTTTGCCACCTTCTTGATATTTATTTTCTATATTCTTGCCAAAGTCCTCCCATGACTTTTGTTTAGCTAGTTTTACACACTGTTTAGCTTTCTTACATTTGTCTCTGTATTCTGTAAGAGTAAAAGCTGACTTATTTGCCAGGAACTTTTGATATGCTTTCTTCTTTTCCTTCACTGCCTCTTTAACTTCCTGTGTCCACCAGGGAGTTCTGATTTTTTTATCTTTGCACACAACCTCACCACATGCCTCTCTGGCAGAATCAATCAATGTTTCCTTCAGAGTTTGCCACTGAATCTCCAAGGTTTGATTCCTGTTCTCAAACTCTTTCATTTTCTTTTCAATAATATTTCTGTATTTTAGTCTACAGTTTACATCTGAGAGCTGCTCAACTTTTATTCGCTTTAAAACTTTCTTACATGTTCTTCTTTTCAATATGAAATTCAATTTTATCCTGCTCAAGACTAAATAGTGATCACTTCCAATTTCAAATCCTCTGTACACTCTGGTGTCCTGCACCAGGGAGAAAACATCACTGTCAACAATAACATAGTCAATGAGACTTTTCTTATTCCTAGCCTCTTCTCTCCATGTGAATTTGTGCACATTTTTATGTTGGAACATGGTGTTAGTAATAACCAGTCCATGTCCTGAGCAGAAATCCAACAGATATTTGCCATTATTATTAGCTTTGCTCTTTTCTCCAAATTTTCCCAAAATATTTTTGTATGTCTCACAATCATTTCCTACTCTACTATTTAGATCCCCAACAAGGACCAACTTTTCCTTTTTCATTGTGTCAGTTGCTTTTTCTAAAGCGTCAAAAAATTCCTCCACTTCTACCTTAGTAGAACCTTCTGTGGGACCATAGGCACAAATAAGTCTCATTGTCCAGTTCCCCATTCTCATATTTGCCCACATTACTCTACTTGAGACTGACTGCCATTCAAGAAGATTAGCCTCGTATTTTGTGTTGAATACTATGGCTACTCCTTCTTTTCCTTGATTGTTATTGCCTGAATATAACATTTTGTATTTATTGCTCAGAAAGATCTGACCAGTTTTGGTCTTTTTTGTTTCAGTCACCCCTATTATGTCGATCTGGTACTTGTCTAATTCCTCAGCTAGCTCCATTTCTTTGCCATTCAGGCTTCTTACGTTGATAGTACCGATCTTTAACTCTGGTGATGTTGAGTTGGGGTTTGTTTTCAGATTTGTTCCAGTAGCTGACTTTTCGCTGTTCGCCCTGGTTCCCTGGCGAAAACAACGGGGGCCTTGTTTAACCGGGCGACGCCCCAGCCGGCATGAAATTTTGTCATGTTGTACCATCATTTTTTATTTTGGTTTAACCAATAAGAATACAATTTGGTTGGCTAAATCCCAAATTGCCAGCCCATCCTCGTTCGTTCAGTATCAAAGTAGATACCCAACAGGGTGCACCACGAGAAGGTGAGGATTGGACATTAGGTCAGAAGCCCTGGTCGGTTCTCCGCATTCCTTTAAAGGCTATGTGGAGGTCTCCTCTCAAACTTACAAACCTATCAACCTAATTCACAACTTGCTATCTTCTTCAAAAGACAAACTCTTGTCAATGATGCTACCAGGAGTATATGAAGTTGCACGTTCGTGTAACTTGTCTTACTTTGGACAAACAGGAAGATCTATAAATAAACATATCTCTGAACATCAAGACCATATCTGCCTCATCAAAGCTCACAAATCTGGGCCACAAATCAAATCACAAATGGAAAACGCTAACCACAGGATCCAATTGCAAAGTGCTAATCTACTACATAGATCCACATATAAACATGAACATTTATGTAAAGAAAGTGCTGAAGCCTTACTTCATAGACCTAATTTTAATTGGAACCACTTTCATTATTTCAGAAGTTGGGAAAATTGTTATCCTCAAATGTATTAATTATCTGATATATTTTAATTCAATTTATTTTAATTTCATCCCAATAATTTTAATCCATGAACATGCGACTTTAAATATTTTGTCTTATGATACATAAGACAAAATATTTAAATAATAAAAAAGTTATTTACTGTGGTATACATGTTATTCTATAGTCATTGTTAGGGCTATATGTTTGACGATGCTGATAACCCTTAGTTTTTGTGTTGGATGATGGTATAAAATCTTTCTGTGAGTATTGACCTGTGTGCATGCAGATTTATGGTAGATCATGAAGGAAAGACAGCCCTAATTATTACCTAGCGAAGACTGTAGGTGACACTCAAGGAGTTTATGGATAATTCACTCTCCACATAAAAAATTCACAACACATCATAAACAAAATTAAATACTTCACACTCAACAACAAACATTTATTAGTCAGCTCTGATGTAACTGCCCTTTTCATGAATGTCCCAATCAGTGACATGATTCTTCTCTTACTGAACAAATTTCTGCCAAGGTACTTTGTTCCAGGTGTTTCATGTGGCAAAATAATTTCTACATGTGCACACATACACACACGTACAAGCCAGAGTGCACGCAAAAAAAAAGTATGGGTCATGGACTTCTTCATGCCCTATCTATATTTAACATGACATCAACTATACACACAAATGCTCAAGCTTTTTATTACAAGCAGTGCATGTTACATCGCATGCATTACATAAAAGTATCAAGTAACGTACCTTCATCAGAATCATTTGATCATCTGGTGCTAAAGTTTTTAATCTGTCCACTGCTTCATCAGACCAAAGAAGATTGGGTTCTGGTGGAATTTCATGTAGTACACACTTAACTGCCTATTTAAAAAAAAAAAAAAAAGGCATTTATTTAAATCAAGTATTTATGATATACAATTATATTATTGTTTTTATTTTTTTAAGTGGTTCATAAGATCAACAGATGATATATCTACATAGCCATGATTAAGTAAACCATATACACGAAAGGCTGAATTTTACATTTTCAATAAAACTACAGCATTATTTTTTTAAAGAAAAACAAACAAAAAAAATCAAACCTGATATGGAATTCTACTAAGTACATCAGAAAGTGATTTCACTTCACAGACATTGGCTATTGAAACACTTTCAGAATTCCCATAATCCACATAAAATACTTCAGCCTGAAAAAGACAGTAAACAATTTTAATATAAAATTAACCAATGCTTATCTGAAGAATAACACATCTCCATCCTACAAAGTAAAATATCCATATGAATAATGCATGACTTAAAAAGTTTTTGACGATGTTTAATGGAGAAAATACACATTTTCTCTGTTAAACATGTTTTCAATAATGAACTAAATTTATTTAGCCAATTAGACTAAGTTAGTATTTTGCCTTGGTCACCAAGGCATCTTCACAGGCACAAAGAAAATCTAAGTATGTGCACATAGACAAACCAGCAGGAAGACAACACAGACCCATTTCAAAAGGCTTGCTCCTACAATCCTAACTTGGCCTTCTATGGTTGTGGTGGTGGAATCTTGCTAAAGTCTCACACAGATTTTAAGCAGTGTGATGCACTGAATTTATCAAATTTTGAGAATTTTAAATACAGCTCAGGCAGATTTCAAGAACCCCCCCCTCCCCCACAGAATCCAGTGATCTGTATCTCTGGCATGATCTGCCATCCCAGATCAGCTCTAGTGCAGATGAGATATATTATTATTATTTGACACCTCCAGGGAGTCCAAAGACTCATCAAGGGAGGACTCATCTACAACTGTCTCCACCACTCAATCCACCAACTGACTGCAACTACACCAACTGCATATACCGCCAACCACCACCACTAGTATTTCCACAGACAATCACAAACATCCATGCCCATGGCGGGATTCAAACCCGCAGCCTTTTGGCTGGAGAGCAGATATGCTAACCACTCGGCCAGTCAGGCCTAAAAGGCTGGCTCTTCTTATATTTCTTATGTTCTTCCTAAGTATTTTAGCTTGCAGGAGCAAAGGATACGTGTAGGGACCAGGATGATTAAGATGGCAAAAATGGATCTAAAGGTGAGAATAAGGATAGTTAATTTTGGTATGTCCTGAAGGAATAATGTTATATCTTGGAAGTGTAACAAAAATTAGCTATTCTTATTCACTCATCTAAAGATCCACTTCACCATTTTGATCATCCTGGTGTCTACAGTATCCCTTGATCCTGCAAACTTAAATACTTTACACAAACTGAAAGAACAGCTAATATCTGTCTAGAAGAATACCGAAAATATATCGATCATCTGCCCTCAGCTGTTATTGGGCGGCAGACAATGCCAGAGATACAAATCACTATCCTATGAAATAAAAATCTCCCTCTTATACAGAAACAGATACAAATCATAGAAACTACCTCAGCAATAAAAAAAATTCCCCAAACCTACATAAATTCAGCTGCATTACACTGCCAAAATTCTAGGAAGATGCTCCTTGTGAAACCTTTGGCAAGATTCCACCAATGCATCAACAGAAATTGCCAGTTAGGACTGTAGGAGCCGGCCTTTTGATATCAGTCTGTGTTTGCCTTCCTGTAGAGTCTATATGCTAGTGCTTAGATTTTCTTTGTGCCAATGAAGATGCCTTGTGACCAGATTGAAGTTTTGGCTTGCAGTCTAATTAGATACATAAATTTAGCCGATTATTACTTTTAGACATGTTTTCTCCGTTAAACATCAACATAAGTATCTACCAACATCTTGGCATCCATACTAGATTATTCACATGCAATTTAAGAAAAAATGACTTAGAAAAACAGATCATTATCTGTAATTTGAAAAATATGATAACATATAATTAATGTGTTTTTTTAGATAGAAAGACTTTTTATTTGCTGTCCTACCTTTTGGCAGCCATAAACTGAAAAGCTCTTATAAAGAACCAATGCAATGTTGATGTGATTCAAACCAAGCTATTTTCTGTCAAAATACCAATGAGGTGGTGGTGGTGAGCTCATTAAGAACAAATGCCATCCATATGAATATGTGATCATAAGACAATGTCACATTCAATATTTGGTCACTGACTGGAATTTTGAGTTGTCAAAATTTCAGTCTGTTAATGGGAGACAGCAATCATGCTTAGTATGATAAAAAGCAGTCAAAGGGACTTTTTAAGGAGGTAAAACTGATGAAAGAAGAAACAGAGCCAGATGTCAAAAGTGAAATGACCAACTCTCTAATAAGCAATATTTGGATATTCACTTGAGGCTTCTTCAGCAATAAGAGGCATTGCAACTTCACTTGCTTAATATCTCAGTAGTATATGCCAATGATGAAGTGATAATATTACAAGAAACTTATGCCATGCTCAGCAATAAAAAGTGCTATTGGCTGAAAGTGCCAGACTGCTGGAAACAAGAAAACATAACTGTTATTTTGTGGAATAATTAGAGACTGGGTTTCCATTCCAGGAAAATTTTCTCTAATTTAGATAAAAATAGCCTAACTGCATAGTGGCTGTGTTAGTGATATATTTGTTTTTCCTGAAATTTGTAGCTTGTGATGAATGAAAAGAAAATTGCAAATGAGGTCATCGCATCATATCGTTAAAAGATTAAATGCAGTTAACACAATTTCTCAAAAATGGTTTGCTGTCATCAGGTGGGGCAATTATGTATTGTGTAATGTGGAGAGGATATTTGCAGAGAGACCGAACAAGACATGTGGGAAGGAATGGATCTGTAGACAGTATATTTTGCTGAAATATTCGGAAATAATGTGAGGCATCACTAAATGTGAAGGAAAATAGCAAAATAAAAGTAAGCATAATTGTGGGTGTGCAAGACAGAATACAGAGAAAGAGAACAAAATTAAGGACAATTATGAGAAATAAACAGCATGAATGAAGGAACAAATTTCGAGCAAGCAACATTTGAAAGAGAATTTGATCGGAACAAGAAATAAGGAATACGTGCAGAGAGATTAGATGTTTGGATAGGAATGAAAGAGAATGAATTTGAGAGTAGAGATGAATGGAGATTTCATTATTAATGGTGTGGTGTGTGAGAGAGAGGGTCCACCAAGTCCTGGAGGATGGATAAACAGGTTGTTTGATGCTTTGAATATGTGAACTACATGAGAAAGAGAGCTAGTGGTTGTTGTGGAGAGAAATTACTTGGTTGGAAAGGAGAATGTGAGGATGGATATCAGGAGATTATTGAGGACAGTGAAAGATAACAGCATGATAAAAAAGGTTATCTGTGTGTTGCAAAGGTATAACAATGGCAAAATGAGATGCTGAGGTAATAGCAGTGCAGTTTGTTCATGTGCAGGATGCATTTGAGAAAAGGATAAAATTGTATAATCATCATGAAATTCCTGATATGTACCCTTAGAGGTGTGCAGGATAATTATGATGGTACTACATGAAAAAGTCACACCATTACTAACTTCCAATCAATAATTTTCCTCCAAATTAATCTGTTATCTGTCATGACTCCAATATTATCAGATCTTATATTTCTGTCTTTTAAGATGTATTTACTGTATTAATCCATCTACATCTTGGACTTTTCTCTGCCAACCTGGCAAAGCACACTTGTTTTACTAATCTTTCCTCTTCCAATCTTATTAAGTCACCATACCACCTGAGCTTAGCTCTACTAACATATTCTTGAATATGTTAGTAGAGCTAAGCTCAGTTGAATGTCAACGAGTGTAAGTTCTTTCTTAATATCCTCATTTTTAATGTGATATTGCCACTGATGCCATCTGTTCACTTCACTAATCTTTCTCAGAACTCTCATATCAGAAGTCTCTGTCTTTGATCAAGTGTTTTATTTCTAACCTAGCTCTCACATCCACAATTTAAAATTGGTTTGAGCACAATCTTGTATACAGCTAATTTAATGTTTTCACTCATTTCTTTCTTATTCCATATAAATTTATTCACTGACTTCTCAGCATACCAGCTTTACTAATTCTGTTTATTTCCATTTTAATTTACGATCATCACTAAAAATTGTACCTAAATAGCAGAAATGTTTTACTTGTTCCATAGGTTCACCATTCAGGATACAGTTAATGCTTTTTCCACTGTCTCTTTAATGCTGATATTCATGCCAAATTTATTACAACAGTTATACAATTTAGTCAGAGCATCTTGTAGACTTCTGGATTTATTCAAAAGTATAACATAATCTGCATAATGTAAACAGCTAAGGTTAACATCACCAATTTTGATACCAGATTTAATACCAATTTCCATTATAATGTGATCCATATAGATAATGAACAACAGTGGAGATAATGTGCACCCTTGTTGCAACTGATTTTACCTCAAAATATCTTCCTGTATATCCTTCAATTCTAACTGTTGACTTACAGCTTAAATAGAGACTAGTATTGCTTGACATACTTTCCATTTACACCATATAACTGTAGCATTTTGAAGAGGTTTCCTCTTGGCACCTTGTCATATGCCTTTTCCAGATCAACAAAACAAATACAAATCCTTGTTATATTTCCAAGTTTTCTCAACTATTTGTCTTAAAGTGAAAATCTGATCCTAACAACCTCTATTTGGCCTGAATCCAGCTTTCTTCACCATGCCTTCTTCCACAATTTTTCTTAGCCATTTCTCAATATGCTTAAAAAAAATCTTATGAAGAACACTCAGAGATATACTCCTGCAATTCTTGCATTAAGTTTTATTTCCCTTTTTATAGATGGGTACTATGATAGCTCTTCTCCAATCATATGGAATTTGGTCCTCTGACCAGGCCTTCTAAATTATGTGATGCAGACGATGTAAAACTTTTATACTTCCATATTTAGCCTGGTTGACTGAGTGGTTAGCGTATCTGCTCTCCAGCCAAAAGGTTGCGGGTTCGAATCCTGCTGTGGGCATGGATGTTTGTCTGTGAATATAGTAGTAGTGGTGTGAGGTAGATGCGCTGGTGTAGTTATAGTTTGTTGGTAGATTGAGTGGTGGAGACAAACTGTAGAACAGGTGCCCTCCCTCGATGAGTCTTTGGACTCCCTGAAGGTGTCATGTAGTAATAATAATAATATTTGAGCATTTCTGGCTGAATTTCATCTACTCCAGCTGCCTTACCACATTTCTGGTTTTTGATGCTTTTTTTACTTCAAGTATGGATATGTATTCCTGTTGGCAGTTTGCTACCATTGTGGTAGTTTCATTTAGCAGTCTTTCAAAGTACTCCAGACATCCAGAATATCTTTATCTTCGGTTTTCATGTCACCTTTATCATCTCTGATTCCTTTTGCAGTACTCTTTTCTCCATTTTTAAGCTTTCACAATTTCTATCAGGAATATTTTGCCACCTTCCTGATATTTATTTTCTATGTTCTTAACAAAGTTTTCCTGACTTTTGTTTAGCTAGTTTTACACAGTGCCTCACTTTATATTTTTCTCTGTATTCTCTAAGAGCACAAGCTTACTTGCCAGGAACTTACCACATGCTTTCTTCTTTTCCTTCACTGCCTCTAACTTCCTGAGTGCACATGGAGTTCCGATTTTTCTATCTTTACAGAGAACCACACCACTTGCCTCATTGGCTGAATCAATTGATCAATCATAATTTGCCACTGAATCTCCAAAGTATAGTAGTTCCTTTTTTTTAAACCTCTTCCATTTTTTCTTTAATGGTATTTGTGTACAGTCATACCCGACTTATGCGAATCCGGAGTTACCCAGTTTCTTATATGTACATATTCCCATCCCGCTTCACGACTCACCACAGACATTTATCATTATTTTTAGTTAAAAAAACTTAAACTCACTGTACTTGATACTGCCTGCCATTAAAGAAAATTTTCCTCAATATTTAGTGTTGAATACTATGGCTACTCTCCCTTTTCCTTGATTGTTATTGACAGAATATAACATTTAGTATTTGTTGCTTAAAAAGATCTCACCTGTTCTTCTTTGTTTCAGCCATTTTATTATTTCGATCTGGTATTTATCCAATTCTTCTGCTCATTTTGCATTGATGGTTCTTACACTAATAGTACAAATCTTAAACTCAGTTGATGTTGAGTTGGGATGCGTTCTGGGATTTGTACAAAAGTGACTATTTTCATTTAAATGGATTTGGTATATGTCAACTGGCGAGCTTGTTGTTAGAAGGAAGTGTAATGAGCAAGGTTTGAAAAAATGCATTCATCAGTTCATCTGATGATTAAGAATTTCTGGCTGACAAATTAGTAAAGCTACCAGAATATGAGTTTCTGTTTAATTGTCATATTTATTTAAGCAGATTGTAAGGCATATTGGATGTTATAAATAGACAATTATAATTTTTAATAATTGTCTTACATTTTTTTATTTAAAATTATTTATTTTTAAAAAAATAAATAATTTTTTACTTGTACCTGTTGGAGCAAGCCAGTTATTACAAATGCCTGTGTGGCAATTATCAATTTTTCATCAAAATCAATTATTGATTTTTCCTAATGAAATACAACCAATGGGAAGTTTGAACCATTCTTCCTGTAGGCATGAAATGAGGTTCTGAACTGTTGTGGGGAAGTTGACACCCTTGACCTCCCCCAATGCTCCAGTTCATCTCACATATGTTCAATAGGGTTGAAATCAGAGCTCTGTGGAGGTCAGTCAAGTGTGGTGGCATTCATGTCCATAAACCAGACAGTTACAGCAGCCTTATGACACTGCCTCTTTCAGCAAGTTAATGCACTATCATAGTTCTGTAAAAATGCCAAAAAGCAGAAGTATTGCATTGTCCCACATATTCAGATATCTCTTGAAGTTTAATGTTTGTGGCACCAAAAACAGAGGTCTTAAGCCAAAATGGACCAAATTTCATAGTTAGGGTTATGCACCCTGGTGAATGTCTCTTAATACTCTTATCCATCTGCTTGTTAGAGGGTGTATCATGATTTGTTGCTCCATAAACAGTTTTCCAAGCTTCCCCATCCCACCGTACATGCTCTTTGCACCACTGAAGACAATGCTGCATGTTGGTTCGGGTAACGTGGGGATTGCATATTGTGGTCCTACCATGAAAACCCATGTTATGAGTCTCGGTTCTGAATATTTTTATGTAGATTCATGTTCTAGTATATGCCAGAACTCTGCATTCAACGTATCAGTTAATGAATGGCAGTTTTTACATATTATACTCCAAAGTACCATACTATGATTTGTTTAATGTATTGGGTCATCTACTGCAGGTAGCACTTACAGTTGACTGCCTGTGTTTCCATCTCAGTATGGTATCACTGATTGTTGACCTGGGATGGCCAATTTGTCCAACAGATAGGATTGCAACACCTCTTATAAACTCCATCAGCTCCATTCTCGCAGACTTGTTATATCACGTTGTCCATGGGGGGAGTCGATTAACTTATTTCCATGTAGTGTATTTGCCTGACTAGTGAGCTAGCACAAAATATTTCAAGCCCTTGTAATGAGAGATGTACACCAGATATATGAAAAAGTAAGTGAATGATGTGAAGTATCAGGAGAGCAAAAGAGGTGCAACTGAATGTCTCATAGATGGAGAGAATAATAAGAATTGCAGTGAGAGAACTGAAGTGTAAGATGGGAGGAAAGATCATGTGTGCGGAGGAAGATGGGGTGAATGGGGGACTAAAGTAAGGATAGTGGATGTTGGAAGCAGTAGTGAATGGGCATATCAAAATGTTCGGTGTAGAATGGAATGCCCCAGGATATAAGAGGAGTGGTTGAGTCAGAAGGGAAATAAGTGTTGACAAAAGTGACTGGGCATTAGCTTAGCTTGTTTGTTAGGATCAACAAACACAAGGGCAGCTATGGTCATGACAATACACAATGCAATAAATAAGAGGCATATATATATATATAGATCTAAAAATCTGTATATAAAAAGATGAATGAGCATGAACATATACCAAAAAGTGTAGGGAAAAAAAACAAATCTGAATGATGTGTGGAAAACAGTTGTATAAAAAGTGTAAAAAAAATTCATAAAACAGGTATTAACCCTGTGGAGGTCGTAGCTGATCTGACAGATACAAATTGTTTAATATAAATATTCTTACGCATATCCAGTGTATAGCTTGGAAATCAGGAATAGCTGTGCATGAATATATTACAAGTGATATTTCGCACTGTTTATGCGGTCAGTTTAGGTATAGCATGTTATGTAAAGGTGTGTGATATTTCATAGTAAATTGTATCTGAGAGATACTGCGACCTCTGATGTCAGTATAGTATTGGCTTAGTTTTTTTTTTTTTTTTTACAATGTTGAAAATGGCTGAAAAAATATATCGATTGTATAATCCATCAGATGTTGAAGACATTCAGCGATTTTATTACTCTAGTCCAATGATGAGAATGACAGTTCGCGGTATATTGTATCTGAGATATACCGCGAACTCCGATGTCAGTATAGTATTGGTTTAGTTGTTCGATAATTTCTAGATTGTAACTGAAAATAAATAAACCATCATGTATTACATTTGCAGTGTTTTTTTTTTTTTTTTGAAGTTTTATCGCATTTTAGCACATACTAGTAATAAATGTATCTCTCAGATACACATGGCTTACGCAGGGTTAAAAGCATACATATATATACACAATAAATTAAAGTAATAAAACTGAAATGTGCATAATATATATTAGATGGTAAACACTGATACTATATAAATTAAAATATCAATCTGCTAATGCCTTTAATTTCCCTATAGGGAGCAGGTGAGGCTGTTTTAGCCCTGTCTAACTTTTGGAGAATGAGGGGAGAAGTTAAATGTCCACCAACAGCCAATCCGAGATAGCATGCCCAAGACTTTCACTAATTATACATGCCATCCTGTGAAGAAGAGAGATGGCTAACAATGCTGCTGCTCTATCTTGCAGTCCTTAATCCTAGCACTAGGTTTAGTGTCAAAAATAGTGTAGGATTCTGTGGTCAATTTTCTCGAGTTTACGGGAGAGGAAAAAAAAAAAACAAAAAAAAAAAAGATTTTCTAGGAGAAAAAAATCTGCTTGCCCATGCAAAGCTTCACTAACTCAGGAACTGGTTTAACAAAAAAAAAAAAAAAAAGCTTAGAAAAAGTTCCAGTCGGTGACTAGAATCAAATGAAAAGACATAGGATCCCTCTAAGGTCTCCAAATTTTGAACCATCAATGTAAACAGGCACAAAATCAAAATATTCAATTCTATATGTTTGAAACAGCTTCTGATAGACAGGAGAAGTGGAAAATTCAGTATCTACAGCTTGTAAGAGAGCTCTTATTCGCAAACCAAAGATTACATGGCAGTCTGATTGGTATAATACAGATTTTCCCCACTGTGAAGAAAAAAATAACTGGCCATCTGGGATGGTCTGGCAGGGATTTTATTTTTTTATAGCATATAATAGAGACAGTTATTGATGTGAAAGCAACAAAGGTGGTTCATTTGCCTCGACATACTGACTAAGGATCAGTGAAGTTCAAAATGCTCCAGCCGAAGTTCTTATGGATTGATAATAAACAAGGCCTAGCTCTCAGAGTACTTTCTCTGGCAGAAGCATAGACTGGGGATCCATAACCAAATGTTGATCTAATCAGTATCTTGTAAAATCAAAGCACAGAACATCTATCAGCACACAAAGAGGTTGAAGATGATGGATATTCAAGGTTTTACAGCACTTTTTGTGCAACTAACACATAGGGAGGAAACTTAGTTTCTTGTCAGATATGAATCCCAAGAATTTGGCTTCTGCAAATGAACTGGAATTCCTCTGACCAATCAGCTGGTTAGAGCAATTGGATAATTTACTGGGGATTTCAGATCCTTCACTGGCTTAGGAAAGGCAGCAATAACAGTCTTTTGCCAGATATTCTTTGCAGAAAAAAAGGTGCACCAGCTGATTCATGGTTAGGTTAACATGCTCACACATTCCTTAATGCTAACCATGTGAGGTTCCTGATATATTCTCAATATTAATAATGTTGCACTAATACCATCCATCTGTTCAATCCCTTAATCTTTTGCAGAACTCTCATATCTGTGGTCTCTAGTCTTTGATCAAGTGCTTTATCTCTAACCCAGCTCAGTTTAAAACTGACTGAATTTGTTGCACAAAATCAGCAATAGGGACTGATGGGATATCAACATGGGTGCTAAAAGGGTGTGTTCAGCTGAACTGGCTATTCCTTTGACAAGACTATATACAGGTAACCCTCGTATAACATGGTCTACAAATTTTAGTAACCTCGTATAGACGCAGTTTCGATATAAGACAGGTCTACAAACTGTAGTAACCCTTTATCTTTTCATATATTGTTCAACGCGTGACTTAAAAATAAAATTTTATCTTCGTTAAATTTGCACCTGCCCGCATTGCGTATGTAGTTATGAGTAGCGAATTTATATTAGGGGAAATACCCCTTAGCACGCATGTACATCAATTGTTTACCGCATAAAGTATTTATTGTTGAAATTGTCTTCGTTTTCTGCCAGGAAAGTGCATTAAAAATCATCAGTGTGTTAATCTCAAGCTGAGCACTTTATTTTTTGGCGAGTTACATACAATATGTAATGCTGCTTTTTTGTAAAAAAAATATTTTTATAGTAATGGCCATTTAGAGCGCTTTTGCGATATGGTTGAAAACAAAATTAGTTAATTAACTGATGGACAAATAGATTTAAATGAGGAGGAAATGGTACAATTAATAGATGACGTCGAACCAAATGGTGGGGAAAGTTCTGCCGAAGATTCTGATTGGAATGAATCCATTAAAGAATTCAATTTAAAGAAATTAGCAGAAGGATTGGACTTGGCAAGAAAGTTATTTTATGGATAATGATCTCCCCATGGAGTGCTCCGGAAAATTCACGAGACAATTGGATATTTGTTTAGCTCTGTATTATGAACTTAATAAAAAATTGCAGCATAATGGTAAGCAAGATCTTATTATTGACTTCTTGATAACTAAACCAATCAAAGTATGCAATGAGAATTATACAAATGACGTCTAAGAGATTTCAAGTGATGACGACATCCAGCCACTCGTAAATAAAGAACATCTACGAAATGTTAGTTTTGAAGAGAGTGATGACAATTAAAATATACACTTTATTTTATTTTGCCTAAAACATTTATGTATTATTATGTGCAATGAAGTTTACGTACAATTTATAATTTTTTATACTTTTATACTATGTATTTGTTTCATAGTTTATTTATTTTCTTAACTTACATGAATTAAATAAAAATATTTTTTTGTTTGGATATGTCATTGTTTATATAATCTTAAAAAAAAAAACGATTTCACAACCTAACCCTACTTTTACTATGCGATCTGTGTCTCGCATAACGCGATTTATATAATGCCAATTATGTCCAAGTGGTACTTCTCCAATTCTGCAAATTTGATTTCCTTTCCATTAATACTCCTTATATTGATGGTAGTTATAAACCCAATTCCAGTTCTGACGTTGGGTTTTTTATTCTTCTTCATTGAGTTGTTGAGTTGGAGTTTGTTCCCGTAATTGATTTTTCACTGTTTGCCCTGGTTTTGTGATGAAAAAACCAATGGAGGCCTTGTTTAACCATGAAATGCCCAGCCAACATGAAATCTCATCATGTTGTACTATCAAATCAATTTGTGGTCAATTGTACAATGTACAATTTGTCAGCTGAGCCTTAAATTTCCAGCCCATTCTTGTTTATTCAGTACCCAGTGGATACCTACTAATGGGGTGCACCACACGAAGGTGAAAAATTAATCATTAAGTCAGAAGCTCCAGTTGGTTCTTTGCAATCCTTAAAGGTGATTTCGCTTTAATCTTTTTTTTGGCTTTGATCCTTAAGTGACCACTTTAAGTAAACAAGTCAGCTTCCTAAATGGACAGAGACCTAATATGGAGAGCTGGCATAATAAATAGCTCCATTTCGAGTTTGAAAATTAATTCTTTTTCAGAATTTTTTTTACCTTATGGATAAAGAAATATAATTCATTCTTTGTAAATCTTAATCAAATTTCAGATTAAAAAAACAACAAAAAACTGCACATTGTTTATATTTCTTTTATTTAAGAGAACAGTCAACCTATGCCAGCTGTCTATCATTAAGTCTCTGTCCAATCAAGAAGATGACTTTTTTCGCCCTTGCTAGACCATTTTCCCCTTCTCTTAGCCTGGCTAATATAGGCTAGATTTTCATCATGTCTTTCCCCACCCACCCAAACTTTGTAAATGCTACTAATCATTAATAAAGTTGACTCCTCAGTTTGTCATAATCACCTTTGTAATACCCACATATAACCTTTCTTAAAGAAAGGTCTGCATGTCTGACAATCTCCTGGGTTGAGACCACATGACTTCTAAGTTTTCTGATGCTATGACATGATCTGGCACTCAAACCAGTCCCCTCCATTAGATGTTGTCAGGTAGTTATATCTGAATTCTCTTTCCTCATTCCAATCTATGTCTCCATAGTTATAGTCACACAGACAAGAAATAATTTCTTGCCCAGCACTCATTGTGCTAATTTTCCAATGCATGTCATTGATATTTTCCTTCATATTCCCTAGCCTATAGCAGCAACCAACCATTTATTTCATCCTGTTGGCCTTTATCTCAAACTAGAAAACATCAAATAAACTACCCTCTGCATCACTGTCCTCTTGATGTACTCTTTTGCTTCAATTCTTCTACTATCATTAACAGAACTTCTTCCCCAGATTGTCCTCTGAAAATACTATACCTTGCATTTTATTGCCTATATCATTCTCTGTCAACCATATCTAATGACTATCACTTTTGGTCAGGTTTGTGAACTAATCAATGCCCCAAAACTCCTCTCCTGTCCTTTATTTCAAATACTGCATTAATACACATCAACTACAATACCTCCATCTCACAATCTACCTTACACACTGTGTTGATTATCTCACTAATGAACCTGGGGAGCTGCACTCAGCATCATGTGATTACTCTCCCACATCTTCCCTAAACAGACTAGTTTCTCTGCCTCTGCATTTCCAAACTTTTAATGAACAACACTTTCTCAAGACAACTAACTCTCAATCGATTCAAGTGTAAACCATCTACCTAATATAAGTCCTTCCTTCCATACATCAAATTCACTTCGCACATCCACAAACTCCACCCATTCCTCTTGCACACTGACTCATTCACAATCAAAGAGCTCCTTTTTAGTTTGCCTCAATCATACAGTAGCACTGTGGCAGTAACTATTTCATATCATCACAATTGTTAGACCATTGACCTGCAAGATTGTTAGCACCGATCAAAATAATTTCTTTCCCTCTGCATCCTTAGAGCATCACTAACATTCTTAATCTTGGCTCAAGAAAACACGATTTCATCAAGCTCTCCTCAAGCACCCTCTTATCATGGAATCACCATATAAAATTTAATCCTTACTCCCACTCTTTCATGCTCTGCTTCTCTCTCTCTCTCTCTCTCTACCCATTTCTCTGCCCTTGCATTTCCCCTTCTTTCACTTCATCTCTCACCTGGCATTTCTGTAAATATTCTATCTCATGTTTTGTTTTGCAAAGTCCTTTAAGCAATCCTGCTATCTGTCATTATCATCTGGTTATTCTCTACATTGTCTATAATTTTATTCTTGTTACCACTCCTATCAACCACATACACCTTTGCTTGCTTCTTTTTTTTTTTTTTGGTCAAGTTTGTGAACTTTACTTGCAAAAGTAACTTTGCAGACATTCAATATTGCATTTTCTTAACCTTCTTCATTCAACTCACTGCTGTCATTCTTCTTACTCCTTCACAATTAAGCACTTGATTTCAAAACACTTCTGACATATGTGAGTGGTTCCATAAGTTTCCAGCCAGCCTAACTTTTAGAGGTGACAGAAAGAAAACAACTGTGTCACTTTTCAACACAATCTCTGTTTACTTCAATACACTTTTCCCATATTTGAATTAACATTTCCATGTCCTTGAAAAAATATTCCATAGTTTTGTCTGCAAAATGGCCTAAACTGCATCTTTCATTTCATTGTCATCTGCAAATTTCCTTCCTCAAAGGCCTTTCTTCAGTTTCAAGAAGAGGTAATAGTCACTGGGTGCTAGGTATGGGCTGAAAGGTGGGTGTTCAATCTCCTGGAGTCATATGGACAGGAGCATTGTTGTGAAGCAAGGAAACACAATGACTCAACATTCCTTGTCTCTTCTCCTTTATGGAGTCATGCAATTCGTGCAGGAGCAAAACATAATATTCTGCATTCACGATGGTATTCCTTTCCTAGAAGTCAATTAAGAGAATTCCCTGGCAATCCCCAAAAAATTGTTGCCATGATCTTCTGTGGACCGAGTGACCTTGGCTTTTCTCAGCAGTGCTTCGCATTGTTTGTGCCACTCCATGGATTCCCTTTTGGATAGAGGATCATAATAAAGGACTGTGGTTTTATCCCTGGTGACAATGGATTCCAGAACTTCTCTCTGATTCCCTTGGCAAAGTTCTAAAAATTTGTGGGAACAGGTCACACGATATTCCTTTTGAATTAAAGAGAAAAGTTCGGGCACCCACCTTGCACTGACCTTCATTATGTGAAGCTTCTTGTGAATGATATGAAAGACAGTTGTTATAAAAAGTCCCAACCTTGTTGAGATTTCTCTGAGCTTCAGTGGTCTGTCATTGAGCAGTTCCTCCTCAACAAGTATATAATGAAAGCTTTTTAAAACTACACAAATGGGCATTCATAAAAGCATTAATCCTGATGAATCAAGTATTGCTAATTATTTTCGTGAACAACTTAGCTTTCAGCTTCTAAACTAATAACTTTTTAAATCAGTATAGGCTTCCATATGATTTCCTCTGCTTACTGACTTCAGCTATAGGTCTCTCTTTCTCCACCTCTCCTAAATGCATCGATCACTCTCCCACAGAAGCTCATCATAGTTATTCAAAATTTAACATACTTCAGTACTACCAACACTTGAAACTGTTTGATGCATGGGAGAAAGTAAAATTACCAATAATGTGCTCCATGCGAGGGTGAGTGATGATCCCAAAACCTGCTAAAGTTTGGCATAGATTAAGTTCAAGAATCTATAGTTATCTTACAATGTCAACACTTATTTGGTATTTATTTCCTGGGAATGTTGTATGTGTGAGTGGGTAAAGGGATAAGTTTGTTCATTCCCTACACAATAGCAACTATTTTTCTGATCTCTACAAGTTCACTATGGTAAGCATCTACTGCATCTCACAATTCATAAGACAAACATTATGTAACATCAAATTTAAACAATTAAAAAAAGCAGCAGATCATTAATTTGATGCAAAATATATCTTAGCATTTGCCATCATTTTCTCAACTTACTTTATCATTGTTTTCAGAGAGAATATTCAAAACTTTAGCTCTATACCAGTGGCCATCTTGATACTTGACACAATAGAGTTTGTCCAATTCAAATGCTTTTAGTTTTCCAACATTGTCCTAAATTATTAAAGAAAATTATTTAGTTCCACTAAAGCAAAGAATTCAAGAAGAAAAAAAAAAAACCCCACTGCAGTGGGAATATATACATTTTATTACTATTAAGAGTAACAGTAATTACTATTACACTGTATCTCTACAGAGACTTGATACTTATAATGAAAGGTCACTATATTCGATTCCCTGTATTAAGAGATAAATGCAAGGTGAATCAGAGTAGGAGAGAGAGAGAGAATTTAGGGAGTATGAGTGAGAGGTATGGGGGTGCTAGAAGAGGAGAGAATGGAAACAGTAGAAGAGAGGGAATGAGAGAGAGGTATGGTAATGCTAGCAGACGAGAGGATGGAAACAGTAGGAGAGACGGAATGAGAGAGAGATATGGAAGTGCTAGAAGAGGAGAGATGGAATGAGAGAGAAGTATGGGAATGCTAGAAGACAAGAGGATAGAAACAGTAGTAGGAGAGACAGAATGAGAGAGGGATATGGAAGTGCTAGAAGTGGAGAAAATGGAAACAGTAGGAGAGAGGGAATGAGAGAGATGTATGGGAGTGCTAGAAGAGGAGAGAATGGAAACAGTAGAAGAGAGGTATGGGAATGAAAGAAGAGGAGAGAATGGAAACAGTAGAAGAGAGGTATGGGAATGAAAGAAGAGGAGAGAATGGAAACAATAGGAGCGAGGGAATGGTAAGAGGTATAATGTATGGCGACTCAATGATCCGTGGTGTTCAAGATAGGATGCGTGAGGAGTGTTTGCCAGGAGGAACAATAGAAAGGGTGGCTATGGCAATTAAGAGAGGTGAAAGGGTGGATGAGATGATTGTGATGGTAGGAACGAATGACTTGAGTGGTAATGTAAGTCGGGCAGCGAGAAATATGAGATTTTTGCTTGAGACTGTACGGAAGAAGACAGAGAGAGGAAAAATAGTGTGCATGTTGCCTAGGTATGATAATGAGGAGCTGAGCAGAGCAGAAGAGTGGTGATATTGAATGGCATAATAGCGAGAATGTGTGACAAGAGAGGACTGGTATATGTGGATGCTTGGAGTGTGTTTGAGGAAAGAGAGGAATTGTATGCGAGAGACAGTTTACATTTGAATGAGGAAGGACGTAGGCATCTGGAGAGATTGCTGTTCTGAACGAGTCAGTGTGTCCCAGGGAGGATGATAGCAGGGGTGGCCTCTTGTGGGAATGGATACTTGGGAGAAGGGAGACAATGTCAGGTAACACTGAGCCCAGTGGAGTCTAGAAGGGATAATGCTGGGTATAGAAACAATGGCATTTATATGCTTTATACTAATGCCAGGAGTATCCGGAATAAGGGAGAGGAATTGGTGGCGCAGATAGCATCAGCCTGGCCAAAAATTATTGCGATCACTGAGACGTGGTTGACAGAAGGGGATATAACAACAGGATTAGAAGTCGCTAGGTATAGCATTTTTCGTCAGGATAGGAGGAGAAAGCGTGGTGGTGGGGTACTGCTTATGATAAGTGATGACCTATGTCCTCTAAGAGTGGAGAATTTGGAAGGAAGTGAGACAAATGATTTTGAGAGCGTATGGTGTGAGGGAGAGGTAGGCAAGACAGGATATTTAGTGGGGGTGTTGCTACAGACCCAGGAGCACAGAGGATGGGGACCAAGAGATGTTTAGACAGCTAAGTTTGGCAAGTGCAAGAAGAATGATTGTTATGGGAGATTTTAACTTCAGTAATATAAATTGGAGAGAGGAAGATGCATGTAGCAATAGGGGAATGGAATTTCTAGAATTCTTGAGGGACAAATGTCTTAGGCAACATGTAACAGAGGGAACAAGAGGTTCAAAAGTTTTGGATTTGGTTATAGCATCAGAAGAGTTGATAATAACTGAGTTGATGTCTCTCCCACCAGTTGGCGAGAGTGACCATATGGTGTTGACTTGGAAAATGAATAGACATGCAGGAGTATCAAAGAGGCAGGAACTTATGTGGAATTATAAGGCAGGTGATTATAATAGTCTTAGACGTCAACTTCAGGAAGTTTCATGGAGGCAGGAATTGGAAGGCCGGGATATCACTAGTGCGTGGGAAATTGTGAAAGAATATTTGTTATCAGCAATGGTAAGTTGTATACCACGAGTGAAGAAAAAAACGCAATTTGGAGTAAAGTGGATGACAAACAATATTAAACAGGAATTGCATGCGAAAAAAAGGCTATGAAAGAGATATAAGGAGACAGGTGAAGAGATGCATGAGGAATATAAGATACAGGCCAGAAGAGTGACTAGTGTGGTAAGGAAAGTGAAACTGGAATATGAGAGGAGATTGGCCCTAAGATCCAAAGAAAATCCTAGGGAATTTTTTAGCTATGTGGCCAGTAGGAGGAGAAATGACTGTGGAAGAATGATATTGTGGGATAAAAATGGGAATAGAGTGACTGATGCAGAGGACATAGTGGAATTGTTCAATGAACACTTTATTGGAGTATTTCATCCTAGAGGAGTCAGTTTTAATGCTAGAGGGATAGGACTGGTTCGAGGTCTGGAGGTACAGGAGGAGAGTGTGTTTCAGATACTGAGTACTCTGGATGTCAGTAAAGCTGTGGGACTGGATGGTATTTCACCACTAGTTTTGAGAGAATGTGCTAGGGAATTGACAGTACCTTTAACGTGGCTTTTCAATGAAAGTCTGGCTTTCAAAGGTGCCCAGGGAATGGAAGGAAGGTAAGATAGTGCCATTGCATAAGGGTGGTAACAGACTGGAAGTGTCTAATTATAGGCCAGTCTGTGTGTTATCAGTAGTTGTTAAGATCTTGGAGAAAGTAGTGAGGGACCGTATACAGCATTGGGCAGATGAGGGTAATGTTATCTGTGAGAATCAACATGGATTTGTGAAAGGACGCTCTTGTTTTAGCAATATGCTAGCCTTTTATAATAAAGTTTCAAGAACATTAGATGAGGGAAAGGTATATACTGCAATTTTCTTAGACTTGGCGAAGGCATTTGACAGGGTGCCACATGATAAGCTGATATTTAAGTTGCAGCACATGGGTCTGGATGTCGGATTGGTCAACTGGATTCAGGATTGGCTATCTGATAGGTATCAGAGTTGTGTATGGTGGAGCAGTTTCCAGGAGGCAGAGGGTTACAAGTGGGGTCCCACAGGGCTCAGTACTAGGACCTATATTGTTCAACCTTTATATCAATGACATAGCCAGTGGATTGCAGGGGGATATTCAGTTGTTTGCAGATGATGCGAAGCTGGGAAGGATTATTAGTAATAGTGCAGATGTGGTAGCCCTGCAAGAGGATTTAAATAAGCTAGATAGATGGGCAAATGAATGGGGGTGTCAGTTTAATGCAGCAAAATGTAAGGTCTTGAGGTTTGGGAAACATCGATAGGATGCTGCATACTCTATGGGAGGAGTTATACTGGAGGAAGTAGGGAAGACAAGAGATCTGGGGTTAATGATTGATAGAAACCTGAAGTTTAGGGGACATATTGCAAAGGTGGTGAAGGTAACACAGAGGATTGCTGCTATTATGAGAAGGACACTGACCTGCAGAGATAAGAGGGTTATCATTCTGTTGTATAAGTCTCTGATCAGACCACACTTGGACTATTGTTCTCAGATTTGGTCCTCAGGATTTGAAGGGGATAAATTAACTGTGGAAAGGATACAAAGACGGATGACAAAGATGGTTTCAGGACTGTACAAGGATAGTTATGAGGATCGGCTGAGGGAATGTGGACTGCAGAGTTTGGTGGATAGAAGAAGGAGAGGTGATATGATTGAGACTTTTAAACTGTTGAGAGGTGGTTACAGGGTTGACACTGGGGAGTTCTTTCGCTTGGTTGAACAGCGGGAAGGAGTGACGACAAGAGGCCATCCCTGGAAGTTACGAAAGGAAACTGTGAGCAAGAGGGTAAGGAGTGGTTTCTTTGTGTGGGGGGTGGTTGAGCCATGGAATGCATTGCCTGATAGAGTGGTGGGAGCGAGAATGGTCAGTGAGTTTAAAGAGTGGTATGATAGACTTTGTGTTTCTCAGGTGGGGGGGACCTCCCCTCGATGAGTCTTGACAGACTATGTCTTAGGAAGGACCTCCCTCGATGAGTCTTTTGACTCCATGGAGGCCTGAATAATAATAATAATAATAATAATAATAATAATAATAATAAATGTATTTTCACTGTTAATCACATGTTCTCTGCCAAATTTTACTGCTGCACATACGAGGAGAGACTGAAGGAACACAGTTTACAATTCACTATTACCTCAAATGAGGAGAGAATGAGGGAACACAGTTTACAATTTTTGAGTAATAGATGGAAGAGAGGGGATGTGGTAAAAACATATATAAAGGGCTCTTATAGTAGCGACCAAGGTTTAACAGGCACAAACAAGATTTTACCACTTGTGGTATGTGCAAAGAAAATGTCATTCCTGGAAATGAATATGGGTGTGGTTAGCAAGGATGAGAGGTCCAGGCTCTTCTCATAGTATGTGGTTAGTGTGAAATGGGCTACAAGTGGATGTTGTTGAAGCATTTTAGTGAATTATTTCAAAGAAAGATATGAGAGGTATTCAGGCATTGTATGACGAAGAGGTCCTCTATCAAGGAGTATACATAACATGAAATGAAGTCCAACTTAATCCACAGCATGAAACAAGAGGAAGTTATATTTCTTCAAAAAAACCAAGTGATGCTGAAAAACTGAATGACTACAGAATACCAAAGATGACAATATACAGGAAAGAAGCAAAATGTCCTGTAGGTTAACTGAAAATGCATAGAAATGGAGGAAATGAAGGAATGTAAAAGAAATCAAAGATGACAAAAGTGACATGAAAACTGAAGCTAAAGATATCTAGGTATCTCGAGTAATTATTCTGAAAGACAAATTAAATGATATAAGCAGTGACAACATAGTAGAAGAAAATATTCAAGAGAAAAGCAAACAGGAGCACATCATTACTTGAGGTACAAAAAGGCATCGAAAACTTGAAATGCAACTGCAGTAGGTGATATTCAGTCAGAAATGCTCAAATGGAGTATAAAAGTTTTGTAGTGGTACTCATAATTCAAAAGGCTTGATTAGAAGTTCACGTTAGATGCCCAAAGGAGTCAAACAGCACTGAGAAAGGATTAAAATAATATTTAATTCTTCCAAATTTCATCTCATTCAGATACCATCAGGGAATACAATATGAGACTTATAACACACACAAAACTAAGTGAAAAAAAAAGTGGACAAAAGACTAGAGTCCTAACGTGCATCCTGTGGGCACCTGTTAGCAGCCTAGGATGTAAATTGGGATCTTGAAGTATAAGTGTTTCCCATATTTTTGGAAGTTTAATGCAACCATATTTATTCAAATTGGGCTGATTGGTAAGAGCAGATGCAAATTTCTAAAACAGTTTTTCTTCTCTTCTAAATTTACTATAAAAGAGCACGATAATCTTCTTCCAATTGATTATATGAGCTGTATTCAAAGCATGGTCTGCAAGACTGCAAATATATTTTTTGTGCTCTTCCATGTATACACTCCAGGAGTTGAGAAAGGAGGGATTTGGTCTTTAGTAAAGAGGATAAAAGTAACTAGTTTCAAGTGAGGCTGAAAACCATGCAGATATCGTATTTCTTTAAGATTCTCGTTAATTTTTCTGAAGTGCTTCGGACATGTGGGATGATGAGAAAATTACTAAAATCTTTCTGATAAGAAAGTCAAGAACTGAGGGAAGGATTGATTTTGTTTTGATACTGTGAGAACTATAGCAATGATAAGAAGGTGTGGTGTATATCGGTATGTTTTGCTGCAAGAGAGCTCATTGGAACAATGGTTACAGGCACTACTGGTTAGTGTTTAATCAGAGCATACTTTTTATTTTTGGTGGGGGGGGGGATTAGAAAGTTTGTTAATGTATTTGCTTGTGTGAGTGGGCTTCCTATATTCTGGAGAGGACAGGTTATCATGTTACCAAGGTGTCTAGAAATACTGAACTATTATTAGTTAACTTATAAGTTGGGTTACTAGTTATAAGTTTCCATAATAAACTGGATTCTAAGGTAAATATCATTGAGATGAGAGAGTAATGTATCTGGACCATAAGGACAAATGGAGAACACCCACATATCTCAACCAGATAGAAGGTTCGAGATACTAGCTACCTTTATCCGTTAACTAAAGACCAAATCCCTCCTCTCTCAGTTCCTGGAGTGCATAGTTCCCTGTTCCTGCAAGCTCGCCTACTATGGGTAAACAAGAACATCAACCAGCATCCACATGGAAAAACACAAAAAATACACCTGCAATCACAACTATGGTCAATATGACTCTTAGAATTAATTAGAAAAAGACCACCATACTCCATCATACTAAATTTAATAGAGAAAGGCTGTTTTTTGAATCTGCAGCTGCTCTCAGAAATCAGCCCAATTTGAATAAATAGAGTTGCATTAAACTTCCAAAAATATGGGAAACACTAATACTTCTAGATCTGACTTAACATCCTAGGCCACCAACAAGTGCCCACGTGATTAGAACTCTAGTCTTTTGTCCACGTGTTTCATTTAGTTTTGTGTTGCCGGTGAAATGAAATATTGGAAGAATTAAATATTCTTTTAAACCTTCAGTGCCATTTCACTCCATTAAGCCTCTGACATGAGTTTCTCTCAGCACTTAAGCCTTAACACACTGCCTGATCAGAAGGCAGAATTCCAGATGATTTAAGTTCTCAATAGTTTCCATCTATAAAAACAATAAAACTGAATAAAAAATAAAAGAAATAAAAATTGAATGTGATAATTATAAAGGAATCTCTCTATGTGATACAGGTAAAATTTACTTAAGCACAGTTGAGAAGAAACTAAGAAAAAATTGTAGAAAAGAAACTCTGGAGGGGGAAAAAAAGGGAGGGGAGGTTTCAAGCCAAACAGAGATAGATCTAGATTAATCTTTTCTTTATAATAAACATTTATGAAACTGTGGGAATATATGATCTGTATTTTAGTTTTGTAGATATCAAAAAGAGGAATATGATAAGGTTCCCACAGAAAAACTTTTCTGTGGGCACTTTGAATAATTGAATTCAATTCAATTGAACGAAATACAGGATTAACGCTTGATGTAAAATCAGGTATAAGACAAGCTGCACACCATCTCCATACTTATCAACATGGATAACATTATAACAGAGAGGCATTAAAACCTGACATAAGAAATGGAGATTACAAACTTAGCTCTTTACTTTATGCAAATCATGTTGTACTCCTTGATAAATGCAGTGCAAGTCACCATGATTTTCTAATTAAACTGAATAACATTTAAACAGTAATTAAAAAACATGAAAACTATGAAAATAAGCAAGGAACATTGAAAACTTGAAATGCATTCTCAATACAGAATCTATAGAAGTAAATAAAATATTTCTGCTACTTAAACACAGTTTTTAGTGAAGATGGCAAATTCAGTTCAGAAACAATAACAATATGCAAAGCATGTATGGTGGAAAGCCAGATAAATGAATTTATATGAAACAAGAGAAATTAGCCAGAACGCTAAACTAGCAGCAAGCAAAACTCTGTTCAAACCAATTTTAACTTATGGATCTGTGAGCTCAGAAACAAACAGCTGATCAAAGACTAGAGACCACAGACATGAGAGTTCTGAGAAAACTTAGGGGAGCGAACAAATGGCACCAACAGCAGAATCATATTAAAAATGAAGATATTAGAAAGGAACTTGATATTGTTAGCATTCAAGAATGTTTAGCAAAGTTAACTTAATGTGATATGGTAACTTAAACAGAATATGAGAGGAAAGGTTAGCAAAATAGGTTTTTGATGCCAAATGGAGGAAAATAAACCCACAGGAAGACCAAGGTATAGGTGGATTGATTCAGTCAGAAGTGCCTTAGAGGCATGCAATGTTAGATACAACAATACTGGAGTACTGACAAGTAATAGGCTATTCTGTAAGAAAATTGTTGATAGATTAGAAATAATGTAAACTGAATCACATGGCACTGTGAGAGTATCCTGTACATCCAATGAGGGTATATCAGGCAATTAATAATATTTCAGGAAAGCTTTATCCACGCATAATTGAGAAAAGACTAAAAAATTACTGAATCAAAAAACTGGTAAAGAACAAGCAACTTAAGGTTAAATATTAGTTGATGAGACCAGTTTTGTCTCATATTGCTATGGTTATGCAACCGTTCATTCAAATTCTAGTACAGAGACCATATGATTAGTAACAAGAATTTTATTTAAATAACAATAAAATCTGACAAGTTTCACAAGTTGTTGAACTTGCACCATTATAATTAAAGAATTTGTGTTACTGGATAAAAAAACGACAAAGAAAAACTACCCAATAGATTATCTGCATATTTTAACTATCTTGTATTTTTTTTTTTTTTATGTTGAGCCCATATACAGGAGGTTAGTTGGTCAACCTATAGTACGTTAGTACCGTATATGGGTGGTGGGTTGCAAAAGGGGAAATTTGTTTACATTTGATTTGAAAGCCTGTATGTTGTATTCCTTGGGAAATATGTCTGGGGGAAGACTGTTCTGCAGTACTGCAGTAGCAGGGGTGCATGAGGAGGAAAAGAAACTTGTTCTGTGGGTTTTGAGATGTACTGTGAAAGGATGTTGAGGCGGCAGCTGTACGTATTCCAATGGGCTTAGTACAGGATGGGGGAATTATTGATGCTGTTTCAGATGAGCATTTTCCATGGAAATATTTATAGAATATAAAGATTGCAGAGACCAAGCGTCTATGTGAAAGTGGGGGGAGCGAGTTGGTGAGGGATGGGTCATTTATTAGTCTAATTGCTCTCCTCTGTATTGAGTCAAGCATTTTGAGGGAGGTTTTTGGATCCCCACTGCAGTATTCGAGAGCTGGGCGGATTTGTGACTTGTACAGTGTTAACAGCTGTTTAGAGGTGAAGTAGCATCTTGAGCAAAAGAGAAAACCTAGTTTTTTTTGGAAGCTGAGGATGCAATGGTTGTGATGTGTTTATGCCAGGAGAGGCTTGATGTGAAAGTAATTCTGAGAAGAGAAATATCTTGTCTGAGAATTTGAGTGTTATCGAAAACAATGCTGAGGGAAAATGGTTCTTTTTTGTGATAAATAAGACAGAACTGGGTTTTACTAGCGTTGAAGTTGACGAGATTATCTCAGCACCACTGGCAGATGGCTTGGAGGTCAGAATTAAGGGCAGTGGTGGTTGATGTTCTGTGGGTTGAGGTGAGTTGTGTAGAGTAGGGTTGGTCAAATGAAAGGGAGGAATATAATGTGCTGTCATCTGCAAAACTGTGCATTGGGTTAGAGGTCAACTAAAGTAGGTCATTGATATATAGAAGGAAGAGGGTCGGTGAAAGAACTGAACCTTGTGGGACCCCAGCATTAATTGGATGGTGAGAGGATAGGGAGCCGTCTACCATCACACATAGTGTGCGGGTCCAGACAGGAAGCTGGTAATCCATCTGCAGAAGTCCTGAGGCAGTCCAAACGATGGGAGTTTGCTTAGTAAGCCCTTGTGCCAGACTCAGTCGAAGGCTTTAGAGATATCAAGTGCAACTACTTGGGATTCACCGAATTTCTCCATGGCTTTTGTCCAGCGATGGGTGATGTATGAGAGTAGATCTCCTGTTGAACGGCTTTGACAGAATCTGTACTGGTGGTCACTTGATAGATATCCGGGTACCTTCAAGTTAGATTAGGAGTTGAGAGTTGATGATTTTCTCCATTACTTTAGAAAAGACTGAAGTGAGTGAGATAGGGCAGTAGTTAGATGGCAGTGATTTGTCACCCTTTTTGGGAATGGGTTGAATATAGGCCAGTTTCTAGGATATATATACCAGTAGAGTAAGAAAGTATGTACAGGTGACATAGGATAGGAGTCAGTTCCGATGCACAGACCTTCAGGATAATTGGAGGAATGCAGTCAGGGCCAGGAGACTTTTCTGTGTCTAATTTAGACAACAGGTTTGTGAGGTCTTTTTGGCAAAAGGATACAGGGAGCATTGTATGTTGGGCAGTTGGAATGACTGGAGGGCATTTGCCATTGTCAGTTATGTGTGTATTGGAGGCAAAGTGTGATGCCAGGAGATTAGCTTTTTCTATGGGTGATGTTGCAATTGAGCCATCTGGGTATGATAGAAGTGGGAATTGTGTAGGGCAAAAGTTATGACCAACTGCCTTGGCAAGAGACCAAAAGGCACGGCTGCCGTTTGGACAGGCTGCAAGCTTCCTGCTTTTGGCCCGTTCAAATTCTGTTTTGGAAGTATTGATAATTTTCTTGCATTTGTTACAGGCTTCAGTATGGACATCGAATGAGGATGGGGTTCTTGATTTGAGCCAGTTGTGGTATACCTGATTTTTCATGTATCTTGAATGTATAACAGTGACAAAAACCAATGGATTAAATCAGCGGTTGGCAACCTTTTCAGAGTTGTGGGCCACATTCAACTTTTATTTTTAATAATTGGGCCACAAGCGTTTAATTAAGCAAAAATAGTAAGTGAAAAAAATATTTGAGTTATCAATTCTTATTATATCAGTCTTAAAAAACACAGAAATATTTAAAGTACGAAATATGAAACAATCATGAAAATGAAACTCAATGAAAAATTATTATTGCATAAAAACAAAGTAATATAGATTATGCATCACAATATGCGTGTCTCCCTGCTTTTTTTTGGCAAGCATCGATAAAATTTTTGGATATTTTCTAATGAAAATTCGTTCTTTAACGTGCGCCAAAATCTCTGTTGTCGTCGGATGAAGTCACCTTTGTTATCCCCACTCATAATTCCATTATCTCCCCCCCCCCACACACACACCCATCAGAATTTAATTTACTTCATCTAATGTTTCTAATTTATTAGTGTAATATGCTGTGAGTGTTAAAATAATTATCATTTTACATTAACTAAATCACACTGTTCTATCTCTTTCTTCAAGTACTTTAGGATTGTGCTCTATTTAACTCCATTTCTATTTCATCAATTCAGTCATTTAAGTTTACTCTATGAAAGAATCTAATTTCCATTTTAGCTATGGCATGTTTCTTTTTTCATAATTTTGTTTATTTTGATCATATCAAAAGATAACCATTTTTAGTAAGTTTTATTCATCTCTTATTTTTTCTGTATGTTCAATTCCAATTTCTGTTACCCCTAGCCATCCTTTAATTTTTTTTTTCTTTATGTAATAAATTGGCTGCTTTCTTCATTTTGCATATATTCTTCCATTTCACTTCAATATTTTCATTTACTACCATCCCTAATTCTCTTATAAATTCTTTGGTATGGCTTCTAAGATTTTATTTTATATACACTTTCTATGGTTTTTCTATCTTTCTATCATGTTCAAGCCATTTTCAGAACTGACATGTTTTCAGTCACTACATATAATCTGCATCAAAATGTAAACTTTAAAATCTGTTATTAGGTATAGTATTTTTTTAATTTCCCATAATGTAATCAACTATTGAATGAATAAATGAATGAAATTGGTTTAGGTCCCTTTCTCATATACACAATTCATCATAACATGCCTCAATCAAATTCTCTGCAGACAATGTATTCAAATCATTCACAACTCTCCATACAAAAATCTGCTTCTCTCAAAAATTCCTTGCTCAAACCCTCCTTATACAGCTTCCAAGGATGACCTCTTGTTCTTTCCCATCTCCCACTATTTTATGAAAAAACCTCTTTGGGGTTAATCCTATAGCAACCTCTTACCAACTTGTATGTCTATCATATCACCTCTATTCCTCCTATCCACTAGATATTAAAACTTGCATCTTCTCAACTTTTCTTTGAATTCAATATTCCAGAGATCAGACACTACCTCAGACAAATCACCTGTGAACCCTTTCCAATATCTCTTCCTTCTTTTGAAAATAAGTGACCAAATCTGTGCACAGTAGTCCATAAGTATCGAGGCCTTATACAATGGAACCAGAATCTTCTTACTTCTAAAAGTCAGCATCTTTTGCATCATTGTCAGAATTTATTATATTGTCCTCAAAATTTTGGATCTGAATTTTAGATCCTTATCCACCCCAAGATCTCTTATTTCCTTCACCTCCAACAATATATAACCACCAAGAGTAAATTCCACATCTCATCTCTGTTTTCCAAATTTTAAAACTTTACCTTTGCCACAGTGAACTGGTATCCCGACTCTCATGCCTATTCTTATGTAAAACCACATCTATTCTACTCCTCAGTAGAATCTTCCTTTGCACCATAACAAATGAATATCCCCATTCAAATCTTTCCTAATATCATTATCATACAGGTTAAACAGCAATGGCCCTAAAAC
This sequence comes from Typopeltis vanoorti, assembly GCF_054136105.1. Taxonomy (NCBI): domain Eukaryota; kingdom Metazoa; phylum Arthropoda; class Arachnida; order Uropygi; family Thelyphonidae; genus Typopeltis; species Typopeltis vanoorti. Next base: position 15,245,670 of record NC_143569.1, read on the forward strand.
AGATCCCTGAAGCACACCACTAGTGACTTTCCTCTTCTGGGATATTACTCCCCCCACTAACAACTTACTGACATTATCAGATAGCCAAACTCCATTCCAATGCACTAGTCTAATATCCAACCCCATCCACTCTACATCGCATCAACTATCATTATGTGGTAATCTATCAAAAGCCTTTGCAAAATCTAGTGTATCCATCTGCCTTGTCCAATGCAGTTGTCGCCTTATTGTAATAAGTAAGCAGATTACTCAAACACGACTTCCCTTTAGTAAATATTTGTTGCCCATCAAAGATAATACCACTGTTGTGAATGCCAAACTTCAACAGACTGAGAGAATGGGCAAGAGAGAAAGGATGTCAGTTCAATGTTGCAAAATGTAAGGTTTTAAAATTTGGAAAACAAAGATGGGATGTAGAATTTACTCTAGTAGGGATATATTGTTGGATGTGGAGGAAATAAAAAATCAAGAGGTGTTAGGGGATAAGGATCTAAAATATAGAGGACATATTGTGTGAGAACAACAACAAATTCTGACAATGATGTGGAGGACACTGTCTTATAGAAGTAAGGAGATTCTGATTCCATTGTATAAGGCTCTAATTACACCACATAGACTACTGTGCACAGCTTTGGTCACCTGGTTTTCAAAAGGAAGAAAAGATGTTGGAGAGGGGGTCCAAAAGTGATTGACCATAATAGTTTCTGATCTCTGGAATGTTGAATATGAAGACAGGTTGAGAGAATGCAATTTGCAGAGTCCAGGAGGAAGTGGGGAGAGTAATATGATAGAGATGTATAAGTTGGTAAGGGGTTGTTATAGGATTATCATTGAAAAGGTTTTTCATAAAATGGTGGGAGAACAAAAGATCATCCCTGGAAGCTGTATAAGGAGGGTGTGAACAAGGGAGTGAGAAGTAGGCTTGTTGCATGGAGTGGTGTGAATGCATTGCCTGAGAGCATGGTGTCTGCAGAGAATTTTCGTATGTTTGAAGAATGGTATGAGGAGCTGAAACTCCATGGGGTCTTAAAGATAATACTACTACTAACAATAATTTGCCCATCCAGTGTCTTTGGATAAATATCTTGGCCAAATTTCGAATAACCTACATGGCTATCATATCATTAAGATTTGATACAAATGTCTGTTAAGTCAATTTCTATCTTATGTTCCATTTTCTGACTGTCGAGGTCACTGGCTTTTTCATCACAATTTACATATGATGGTAGTTGGATCTTTTATCTTAAACTTTGCAACTAAAATGTACCTAGTTCTTTTTTTTTTTTTGCTCACTCTCTACTAATTATCAATGTCCTTCAATTTATCACTATAGCATATTCTCCTCCCCCTTAAATATTGAATCTATACTACACGAATCACCAAAAATCTTTCGAATCCAAAAATTAAGCTTTTTTTTTTTTCTCAATGAATTATTTTACTGCTGATAATCATGAAATTTATATACATATGAAATCGGGCTGAGAACTGAATACTTCTCATATTCTGTGAAGCAACTCAAGAACTTACAATCCAGAATAGAGCAATAAGGCTGGGTAGCGACTGCCCCCAGTTCACATGTGCATTCATCCAAATGCTCAGTTACCACTGTTCATCAGAAATGAGATTAGTAATTTTCCATACTCCTCTAAATCTGTTAAAATGTATGCACTGAATCTGAATACCTTGTCAATATACAATGCTTATCTTACAGAAGCAATTTTCTCCTCCTCTACATTCAGTCCTGCTGTTATCTTTTGAAATAGTCTCATCTTTTACATATTTCCCAAAGAGTGCAATTTACAGATCTTCATATCCAGTGTTAACAGGTTTTCTTCTTTCTCCTGAACTTTCTGACACTTACTCATGATACCAGTGTATTATGCAGCAGCATTCATCTTTTATTTTACTTATACAAAAAGAAAGCAAAGAAACTAAAATATTTTCTTTGTACGAATAAAAGTACCATGATGTATTAGTATTATCATATAAAATCATCACAAATTACAAAGACATAGCTATGCTGTTAAAGCATGGCAGAATTGTCCTACAATATTAGTAGCAAAGGAGTTGTTTTGAAATATGTTTCAAAAGTTAATACATACCAGGATTGGAAATATTCATTAATATATATATAACAGTAATCCTTGTATGTTTGATTATAATTAGACAATTATTTTTATATATAATATATTGCTTCTTCAGAAATCTATTAATACATGCATATTTTAAAAACATTATTGACGATGGAAATGTTCTTTGTTATAAGAAAAGGAATCAGAAAGTTGAACAATTACCAAATGTGATCAACACATCAAAAAATTCGAAAATTTAAAAAAGGTCGCGATCTCGAAACTGCAACTTCCTACCAATCTGGTAGTGAATCTGTCATCACTAAGTGTGAAACCTGAAGCACTCGACGCCCTTGCACGTGGCCACAACTTCGCCATTGCGCCCAAAAGAATACCTGCTGAGGATATCACGATACGGATTGAACGCGGGATCTGACACCTCCCAAGCCACGTCGCCAACGATATTAGACTGGATGTAGCTTGTGTTCTGACCAAAGCCAAACCACCTAAAACCAACATGCCGAGTAAAGAAATTAAATCTCTATTAGAATTAAAGAAAAACAAGAAAATAATAATCACCAAAGCTGACAAAGGGAATGCTACAGTATTGCTGAACCAAAAAGATTACACAGGTAAGCTGAAATCTCTATTGTTAGATCGTGCCACTTACCTCCCTATCGAATACAATCCCACCAACTCACAAATTGGAAAACTCCACAGGCTCCTTAAGAAGGTCACTTCTTGGCCAGTGGAAATCACCAACAAACTAAAACCATATAACTCCATACCCCCCCCCCCCCCCGTATTTATGGACTCCCAAAAATTCACAAGGAAAATGTGCCATTACGTCCCATAGTGGATGCCATTGATTCCTCCACATACAAACTAGCAAAACATTTGGCCAAAGCTCTCTCACACTATACTGGCAACACACCTTCATACATAAAAAACTCAGCCCACTTCAAAACCAGCGTAGAAAACCTTACACTCAAACACACTGACATAATGGTCAGTTTTGATGTCTCCTCCTTATTTACGAATGTCCCACTCAAAGAATCCTTAGAGCTAATCCATGCTAAATTTCCACAGGATATCACAGCCCTATTTCAGTTCACAATGAACTCAGGCTATTTTGTTTGGCAAGGAAAATTCTACAAACAGAGGGGACAGCCATGGGTTCTCCACTCTCCCCACCCTTGGCCAACTTTTATATGGAGACTTTTGAAGAGCAAGCCTTGAACTCTGCCCCACAAAAACCAACCATTTGGCTTCGCTATGTAGATGATGTATTCGTTATTTGGCCACATGGCTCCGATGCACTCCTCTCCTTAACACGCTTAAACAACCAACACCCCAGAATCAAATTCACCCTGGAGGAAGGAAAAAACAACTGCATTCCGTTCTTAGACACACTAGTCACCTGCCAGCCTGATGGAACCTTGGTTTTCTCAGTATATAGAAAACCCACCCATACAGGCAGATATATTCACCAACAATCCCCCCCCCCCCCTCACAACAATATGGAGTCATTAAGACACTACACAACAGGGCTAAACTTATCTGCTCGAATGACAATGCCCTAACCACAGAACTAAAGCACATCCACAACACGTTCTCAGCCAATGGCTACCCCCCCCAAAAAAATCCAAAAAATATTAAAACCAGTAAACCACAACCCCCCACCCTCCCCCTCACAACAAGGATTACTCTAAATCCATCACCATACCCTATATCCGAGGCACCTCAGAAAAAATCACAAAAATCTTAAAAAAACATAACTTAACTTCTTGTTACAAACCTTATAAAAAATTGGCATCCCTTATCCGCTCAACAAAAGACCAACCTCCCCCCCTAGACCTACCTGTTGTGTACCAGGTCCCTTGCAGCTGTAAGCTGTCCTACTTCGGCCAAACAGGCAGGACAGCAAATATCAGAATTTCAGAACACAAGGACTACATCTGGTTTCACCAATACAGCCACTCTGGTCTTGCTGACCATGTGCCGGATACCTGCCATAGAATACGGTGGAAGAAAGCCACGATAATACACCGTAGCAAATACAAATATGAAAGGCTTTTCAGGAATCGGCATCAGCCCTAAGAAACAATTCAAACCTCAACAAATTTGACTGCATGAGACTTTCTCAAATTTGGGAAACCTACATCAGAAGACCTTCAGCCCAATCACCCAAGAATACCAACATTGCCCACTAGAGGGCACCATCAGAACTTTAGGAGTAATAACAGCTTCATACTTCTTGCTCATTTATTGTTTTGCTGTGCCTGCATGCACGTATCTTGTACCTAAGTTCTTGAAAATGGCAGCGTGACGTTGCCGAAATATAGAAATATATTAAAATTAATTTTATGTATATCCTAGTACGTTGTAATTTCCTGAAATAATATAGTGAAAATGCATAACCAACGTCTAACCTTTCCACAAGAATTACCAAATGTGTGGATAATCAACATGGCCGAAATTTAAATAAATTTTTTTTGTTCTACATTCTCAAACCCCCCCCCCCCTCCTTCCTATTATTAATAAGACTGTATTTAATTAATCACTTATTTTTCGCATGAAACTCTTCAAATTTTATTTAATGTAAGAAAACCAAATATTTCAAAATTAGATTATAAAATGGCTTATCACTGGTCATAAATGACGGGTAACTTGCTAATAAATTTTTCAATTCAAAAATTCGGGTACTGTAATCTTAATGAAAAAAATTATACTAAATTATTTTTCGGGGTGCTTAAGGGTCAAAGCTGCATAACTGAGAGGAGACCTCCACATAGCTTTTAAAGGAATACGGAGAACCGACCAGGGCTTGTGACCTAATGTCCAATCCTCACCTCCTCATGGTGCACCCTGTTAGGTATCTACCTGGATACTGAACGAACAAGGATGGGCTGGCAATTTGAGATTTAGCCGACCAAATTGTATTCTTATTGGCTTAAACCAAAATACAAATTATGGCACAACATGACAAAATTTCATGCCGGCTGGGGCATCGCCCAGTTAAACAAGGCCCCTGTTGTTTCGCAAGGGAACCAGGGCAAACAGTGAAAAGTCAGCTACTGGAACAAATCTGAAAACACCCACCAACTCAACATCACCAGAGTTAAAGATCAGTACTATCAACATTAGAAGCCTGAATGGCAAAGAAATGGAGATAGCTGAGGAATTAGATAAGTACCAGATCGACATAATAGGGGTGACTGAAACAAAAAAAGACAAAAACTGGTGAGATCTTTCTGAGCAATAAATACAAAATGTTATATTCAGGCAATGACAATCAAGGAAAAGAAGGAGTAGCCATAGTATTCAACACTAAATATGAGGCTAATCTTCTTGAATGGAAGGCAGTTTCAAGTAGAGTGATGTGGACAAATATCAGAATTGGGAATTGGACAATGAGACTTATTTGTGCCTATGGTCCCAAAGAAGGTTCTACTAAGTTAGAAATGAAGGAATTTTTTTGAGGCTTTAGAGAAAGCAACTGACACAATGAAAAAGGAAAAGTTGGTCCTTGTTGGGGGATCTAAATAGCAGAGTAGGAAATGATTGGCAGACATACAAAAATATTTTAGGAAAATTTGGAGAAAAGAGCAAAGTTAATAATAATGGCAAATACCTGTTGGATTCTGCTCAGGACATGGACTGGTTATAACTAACACCATGTTCCAACATAAAAATGTGCACAAGTACACATGGAGAGAAGAGACAAGGAATAAGAAAAGTCTCACTGACTATGTTATTGTTGATAGTGATGTTTTCTCCCTGGTGCAGGACACCAGTGTGTACAGAGGATTTGAAATTGGAAATGATCACTATTTAGTCTTGAGCAGGATAAAATTAAATTTCATATTGAAAAGAATAATATGTAAGAAAGTTTTAAAGTGAATAAAAGTTGAGCAGCTCTCAGATGTGAACTGTATACTAAATTACACAAAGATTATTGAAGAAAAAAATTAGAGTTTGAGAACAGGAACTAAACCTTGGAGATTCAGTGACAAGCCTTGAAGAAAACCCTGATTGATTTAGCCAGAGAGGCATGTGGTGAGGTTGTCTGCAGGGATAGAAAAATCAGAACTCCACAGGAAGTTAAAGAGGTAGTGAAGGAAAAGAAGAAAGCATATCAAAAGTTCCTGTCAAATAAGTCAGCTTGTGCTCTTAGAGAATATAGAGACAAATGCAAGAATGCTCAACACTGTGCAAAACTAGCTAAACAGAAGTCATGGGAGGACTTTGGCAAGAAAATAGAAAATAAATATCAATAAGGTGGCAAAATATTCTGGAGGTTGTTGAAGCTTAGGAATGGAGGAAAGAGTGTTGTAAAAGGAGTTAGAGATGATAAAGGTGACATAAAAACGGGAGAAAAACTATCCTTGAAGTATGGAGAAATTACTTCGAAAAATTGCTAAATGAAACAATCATTGATAGCACACTGGTAAAAAACGCTCAACAGGCATACAGTCAGGAATACATATCCATACTTGAAGTAGAAAAAGCCATCAAAGCTTGAAATGTGGAAAGGCAGCAGGAATAGATGATATTCGACCAGAAATGCTGAAGTATGGTGGTATAAAAGTCTTACAGTGGCTGCACTGCATAGTTCAGAAGGCCTGAATTCCTGATGATTGGAATAGAGCTCTGATAGTAGAGAATTACAGAGATATTTCCCTACTGAGTGTTGCTGGTAAGATTTATGCAAGTATACTTGAGAAACGGTTGAGAAGAATTGTGGAAGAAAAGCTTGGTGAAGAACAAGCTAGATCCAGGCCAAATAGAGGCTGTCAGGATCAGATCTTCTCTTTAAGACAAATAGTTGAGACATCATGGGAATAAAACAAAGATCTGTATTTAAGTATTGTCGATCTGGAAAAGGTATATGACAAGGTGCCAAGAGAGAACCTATTCAATACGCTACAGTTATATGGTCTATGGGGCATTATATCAAGCAATACTTAGTCTTTATTTGAGTTGTAAGTCAGCAGTTAGAATTGAAGTACAGGAAGATGGTTTAACGTTAAATCTGGTATGAGATAAGGATGTACATTATCCCCTCTGTTATTCATTTTCTATATGGATCACATTATGAAGGAAAGTGGTATTAAACATGATATCAAAATTGGAGACGTTAATGTCAGATGTTTGCTTTATGCGGAGAATGTTATACTTATCAATAAATCCGCTACGAGTCTGCAAGATTCCTTGACAAAATTGAATGACTGTTGTAATGGGTATGGTATGAAGGTCAGCAATAAAAAGACAAAGACAATGAAAATAGGCAGAATGATTGAAAATATCAACTGCATTGTGAACGGAGAACCTGTGGAACAAGTAAAACATTTCAGCTACTTAGGCACGATTTTTAGTGAAGATGGTAAATTAAATATGCAAACAGACAACAGAATCAACAAAACTGGTATGATAGGAAGTCAACTGAATAAATTTATATGGAATAAGAGAGAAATTAGCTGGAACACTAAATTAGCTGTATACAAGACAGTGTTCAAACCAGTTTTAACTTATGGATCTGAGAGCTGGGTCAGAAGTAAAACACTTGACCAAAGACTAGAGACCGCAGATATGAGAGTCCTGAGAAAGATTAGAGGCGTGAACACATGGAATAAATGGCAATATCATATTGAAAACGAGGATATTAGGACAGAACTTGACATTATCAGCATCCAGGAATGCATTAGCAGAGCAAATTTCAGGTGGTATGGTCACTTAAACAGAATAGGTGAGGAAAGATTAGCAAAAGAAGTGTTCTCTGCCAGGTTGCCAGGAAAATGACCCAGAGGAAGACCAATATAGGTGGATTGATATGGTACAAAATGCCCTAGATGATAGAAATATAAAATCTGATAATGTTGGAGTCTTGACAAGTAACAGACTGATTTGGAGGAAATTTGTAGATAGGAAATTAGTAATGATTTAAATTTTTCATGTTAGTACTATCTTATCCTGTACACCCCTTGAGGGTACATGGCAGGAATTTGAAGATGATGATAAATTATTTTTCCTTGAAGAAGTAGAGCACGAACTACTTCTCTTTCTCAAACTGTGTGGCATGTAATATGATTAACGGATATTATAAGATACAGATGTCAGCACCTACGAATGGTTGTACATTATATTAGTAATGTACAATTATCAGGTCTTCCAGCTCTAGAAATCAAACATGTAACTTTTGCAAGCCATTTGAACTCTTCAATTAATAGAAAAGTGCTCATATAGGACGATGAGAATCATCTGCCATATAAAACACATTCACAAACATTATAGGTGATTCGAACTGACAGTCTGTTGATTGGACACCAGAAGTGCTATTCAATCAGACAAACAGATCGGCAAAATAATTTTTTTTTCTTTTTCAGAGACTCCTCTAGGAGTCTTTGACTCCTTAGCAATGATGCACAGGACACTGACTTTTAGAAGTAAGGTGATTCTGGTTCCATTGTGTAAGGCGTGTTTTGAAAAGGATGAAGAAATATTGGAAAGAATCCAGAGGCAATTGACTAAGTTAATTATTGGTCTATGGAATGTCGAATATGAAGAAAGATGAAAATTGAGATGATGAAATTTACAGTCAAGTGGATAGGAGGAAGAGGGTTGATATGATAGTAAGTAGTAGTTGTTATAGGAATAATGTTGAAAAAGCTTTTCATAAAATAATAGATGTTAATAATAATAATTATTATTATTAACAAGAAGTCATCCATGGAAGCTGTATAAGGAGAGTGTGAGAAAGGAGTGACAAGCAGGTTTTTTGCATTAAGAGTTGTGAACGATTTGAATATACTGCCTGAGATTGTGGCATCTGCAGACAATTTGGATGTATTTAAGGCACAGTATGCTGTTAGACAAAGTGATATCTCACGATGAGACTGACTCATGGGGGTCTTGGGATGATAACAACAACAATAGATTTTGCTATAAGTAAAAATGTGGTTATGTGCTGATTATGTGCTTATAGATAAAAGACTGCCATGGAGTATTATGGATATAAGATCATATATAGGAGCTTGCTGTGATGCAGATCATTATCTGGTCAAAATTAAATACAGGTGAAGGATCTCAGTGAAGAAACATGAAAGAGCACTGAAGTTTAACATAAAGAAATTGAAATTAAAACCAACTTCCAGAACAAATTTTAATGAAAAAAAAAACTGTGGCTGCAAATATAGACATCCAACAGGATGTAAAAAGGTGGAAGGTGGACAGTAAACAATGGATTCTGACTACTGCAGAAGAAATACTGGGATACAAAAATAAGCAAAAGAAAAGAGACTGGCTTGAAGAAGAATGTGCTCAAGCAGTAATAAAAAAAAAATAAAGCATATAAAGAGTTTACTGCAAGAGACCAACTAGGATTAAAAAAAGGAAAATATAAAGAACTGTCAGAAGAAGATAAAATCTGTCAAAGGAAGAAATGATATGCACAATAGAAGAAATGAAGAACTAGGGCAATCTTAGATATAATAAAGTTATAATATATATTAAGTTATAATAAAATTAAGCAAATTATTATTATTAAGTTCAGACCTCCCTGGAGTCTATAAGACTCATCATAGGAGGCAAATGCTGTTACACACTAAGTCCATCAAAACCAGGCTTTAAACTCATTCAACACAATGTCAGGCAAAGCATTCCACTGACCAACCACTCACCATAAAAAAAACTGATTCTTTATGCCACTGCTCACACCCTCCTTATACAACTTCCAGATAGGTCCCCTTGTTCTACCCCCATTCTATGAAACATTTTTCACATTAACCTTGTAGCAACCCTTTACCGACTAATATCTTCTCTCTTCCTCCTATTCACAAGGCCTCTGCAAACTGCATTTCCTCAATCCCACATCACAAAGACAAGTTATAACCTTAGTCTTGTCTGGACTGTTTATCCTCATCACCATGAAAAACAGAGAACCAAATCTGTGCACAATAATCCAAACAAGGCCTGATTAAGGCCTTATACAATGAAACCAGAACCACTTTATTTCTACAAAATAAGATTCTCTACATCATTGCCATAATCTGATGTAATGCCTCCAAACTTGTGCAATGTGATACACCACCACTCCAAGGTCTCATATTTCCTCAACTTCTTTGAAAATATTCCTGCCATGCCATGTGTATACTTTGCATTCCATTGTTGCCTATCAAATTTCAGAATTTTACACCTGGCAACATTGAACTGACAGTTTCCATGCTGTTGCCTAGTCATACAATCTATTCAAGTCCTCCTGTAAAGACAATGTGTGCTGGATTTCTCATCACCCTTCCCAGTTTTGCATCATCTGCAAACAGTTGTATATCAGCAGTTAAACCTATCCCAATATCATTAACATACAAATTAAATAACAATGGTCCTAAAAACCAATCCTTACAGCACACTACTAGTGACCTTCCTCTTTTGAGCTAGTGCCCCCCACCCCCCACCACCACACACAACTAGGTGATACCTATCAGATTGCCATTCACCTATCCAACTGATTAGTATATCATGCAATCCCCTTTATGTTGGAGGCTTAATGGATTTTTTACAACACTCAAAAAGAATTAAAATAGAATTCAATACTTCCTATATTTCATCTTAGTCACTAGGACATCTAATGACTAGGTTTTTGAGAGCTGCTGCTGCTTCCAAGAAAAGTCTCTCTTTCTTGAATTTGCTGTGGTGGAGCATGGTGGTTTTCTTCCAAGATAACCTGTGGGTGGTATCCAAATCATGGTCAGCCAAGCCTGAATGGCCATAGTTGTGTTTGCAGATGTAAGACTTGTGTTCCTCTAAGCAGATGGATGCTGATCTGCCTGTCTGTCCAAAGTACGCCAGCTTACAAGAACAGGGTACTTTGTAAACTCCAGGCAGAGAGAGAGGAGGGAGCTGATCTCTACACACGAATCATGCAATCCCATCTGCTTCAGCTTGGTGAACAACTTGTGGTGTAGTAATCTAACAAATGCCTTTGGAAAATCTAAGTATACCACTGTATAATATCCCTCATCCAATACATGCATCACCTTCTTATAATACATAAGTTGATAAAACACGACTTCCCTTTAACAAACCCATGCTGACAAGCACAAAGAATACCACTCTCCAGATACATGGATCAGCTTATAATTTGTTGCCTTAGCCTCATCACCACCTTTGTAAAGTGGAACAATTTTGCCTTCCTTCCACTCATTTTTGCTGTTGCAAGACTCTTGTTAACAGTTAGTCCAATGTTGATGCTAACTCCCTGGAACATTCCCTCAAGATGTGGTGATATTCCATTTCCCTACACTTGAGCTTCTGATTTCACACTGAAGATGAAACACCCTGGTAAACTGCTCAAATATCCACTGCAGCAGTCACCAATCTCCCACTTTCACCCATTCTTACCGTAAGCATGGTTCCTTCTACTTGCCACATATTGACAATTTTTTTTTTTTTTTTTTTTTTTTTTTTTTTTTAAAGCCCGATTTGCTAATTTCTACTCATACTGCATCTTTGTTCCTTACCAAATGAGTTACTCTCCCTTGCCTGCTCTTTAAATTCTTCATGAAACTGATTATTACCATTATGTTTAATTCCCTCATTCATCCATATTATACCTACTGTATTCAACCTTTTGCATTCAACATTCACACACTCATGCTGTTATGTATTTCTTTCTCAGTTCCCAAACAGCATTTATTTCCTTGCTGTTCAACTCTTCATTCCATGCTATAGCTCTCAGATGTCTCCTAAATTAGTCATAATCACCAGTCCTGTATTATACATATATCCTTTTCTTACACTTCTTCATATGGCTAGCCACAATCCATATGATCACTTTCCAAATGGAGGGAAGTGCAAAACCTCAAACATAATTACATCCTCTGATGAAATGATCAGATCTAAAACTCTTGATCCTCATGTGCCCTCCTTCACATACTGCCTGAGATAGTTGTTTCTCAACAAATTGATTTTCATGCCACCATAATTAAAATCGCCTTCTCCTTGGTCACTAACTGAAGTTGCTTATATATTTCTTCATCACCAACTCCACATTCCCTGGCCTATTACAACATCAAAGTAAATATCTCTTCCTGTCAACACTCCCTCCCCACACACATCACATATTTCTCTGCCATGATTTCCCTCTTTCATATCTACTTTATGTGGATATAATTCCCTTTTGACCTCATCAGCAGTACTCCCTTTCCCTTCTTGTCCTTTCTAATCTTGGAAAAACATTGAACCCTTCCATTTCTATTCTTATTAAGATATCTTCATTCAACCATGTTTCATTTATTCCAACAATTTTGGGAGATGAACAAATTCAGTTAGTGAAACAATTTCATCTCCCTTATTTCTGATATACTTGAGGTTTGTAAATAACCTCAGCAGTTCACTTTTAGGTCTATAACCTGTCCTATCCAAGCCACTTGGTCCAATTTTCTCACCCCACATGCCCCTGCCCAATCACCTTTATTACTACTTATCACATATATCCACTCAGTCTCAATTACCTCACTCACATGCTGATATCTTCCATTTCTGTGCTGATCATCCCCATACATACATGCATTCTCTATATGCCATGTCTCCCTGTCCACCTCGGCTCTCCCTGTTTGCCTGTTCTTGCATTCCTGTTTTCTGTTCATCTCTCACGATACTACCTATTACAACATTGATGTAAATATCTCTTCCTGGCAACTTCCCACCCCTCACACCACACTACCTCAAAACCTTTAAATTCTTCATGCAACTGATTATTACCATTATGTTTAATCCCCTCATTCATCCATATTACACCTACTGTATTCAACCTTTTGATGTTCAGAATACATTCACACATTCTTGCTGTTATGTATTTCTTTGTCAGTGCCCAAGAATCATTTATTTCCTTATTGCTCAATTCCTCATTCCACCATGCTATAACTCCAAGTTGCCTCCTAAGCTTGTCATAGTCAGTCTTGTACTTCCACACGGTTATATGGTTAGCCACCACCCAGATGATCACATTCAGCAACTAGAGAAAAGTTTGAAAATCCTACTCATAATTACATCCTCTGGTGAAGTGATCAGATCTAAAATTCTTGATCTCCACATGCCCTCTTTTACGGTCTGAATAACTAGAGAATTTAATTTTCCTTATTCTCATATGCTATCTATTCATTACAATCTATACTACCACCATAATTAAAATCTCCCATAATAATCATCCTTCTCTTGTTCACTAACCCAAGTTATTTATACGTTTTTTCATCACCACCGCCTTCCATATTCCCTGGCTTATAGCTACATTCAACTAAATATCTCTTCCTGCCAACCACACTGCCTCAAAAAACCACTAGCACTATTTCCCTCTTCTACATCTACCTTAGGTAGACATAATTCCTCTGATATCAGAAGCAGCACTCCCTTCTTGTCCTTTCTATCCTATCAAAAAATACTGCACCCTTTCATTTCTATTCCTGTTAGGATATCATCTCCATTCAACCATGTTTCACTTGTTCAAACAATTTTGGGGTAAATGACCTCAGTGAAACAATTTCATCTCCCTTGTTTCTGCTATTCCTTGCATTTGTAAATAAACACATCAGTTCACTTTTAGGTCTATAACCCATCCTACCAAAGCCACTTGCTGGCTGCCATTTCCCCACCTAACCCTGCCCAATCACCTTTATTACTACTTACCACATATCTGCTCAGTCTCAACTATTCCACTCACATTCCTATCTATTCCATTTCTATGCTGCCACACCACAAGTTGATCACTAAACTGAAGCAAATGGGAATGCCAATTTATGCAAATGACAGTTTATTGAAAAAACAATAATCGAATAAACCATAAATCAAAAGACAGTTCATCAAACAACAGTTAACAAAAAAAAGCAATTCTTCAAAAGGCAGTTCCACAAAAAAACAATTTACTGAATATCAACAATTCATACAATTCATCAAAGCTACAAAACATTGAATGAACAGTTAATCGAAAAATGAAATAAAAGAGGTGAAGTGTATTTATCAAAAAAGAACTGTAGCTATTATTGCTCTAGTGGTTACTTCCCTTACACGGGTGTAATAAACAAGGACCACTTATGCTATCCTGTTTCTTTTGTCAGCGGCCAGATCGTTTTAAAAGCACCAGTTCTCGTCTGATCACTGAAGTTAAGCAAATCTGAACCCAGTTAGTACTTGGGAGGGGTACCACCTGGGAACCCTGGGTACTGCTGGTGTTAATTATAGGCAGTATAATGAGTAGAGTGATTGCGGCATTGGATATTAGGAGGGAATGAGCAAAGGACTTGATGGTTTTAATAGGTACGAATGACTTGACAGAAGATAAAGGTACGTCAGAATGAATATCAGGAGACTGCTTAGAAGGATAAAAGAGAATAGTGTGACAGGAAGTGTAGTAAGTATGTTGCCTAGGTATGATGAGATGAGGCAGAGAGCAAGGATTATGAATAATTTGATACTCCGGCTGAAATGTGTGGGGAGAGGGGAGTACAATTTGTTAATGTGTGGAATGAGTTTGAAGGACGAAGTGAACCGTATGGGAGCGATGGACTGCATTTGAGAGTTTATGGTGCGAGTTGCTTGGAAAGACTGTTGTTGGAAGGTAGAGAAGTGAGTACAGAGAATGAATCAGATCAAGTGGGAAGTGATGTGGAAGAACAGGAGAGATTGAAGAGGTGGTTATGAATGAGGAAGTAAGTGGCATAAGTATGGAAAATGAGAGAATGGGTGTGCATGATAAACAGGGAAATAGGAAGCCTCAGGGTGGACAGTGGAACACATCATGAGAAAGGTGGATGCCCCAAGAGGATGTGAGAGCATATCTAGACAGGAAAGGAATGGGGTGACCTGGGATCAAGAGGAAACAGTTGGAATTGAAGAGGGTTCTAAAATGAATCAGCAGAAAGTGAAATGGCCCCAGTCGCGCATGGAGAGATCACATCGACTGAGCGGTATCAGTGGAACTAACTGTAGATCCAGGAATGAGCTGTTGTGTTTATATACAAATGTTAGAAGTGTAAGAAACAAGGCAGATGAAATGGTTGCACTAACAGAGTTTGTTCACCCAAAAATTGTTGGAATAAGTGAGACATGGTTAGATGAGGACAACCATCCTGACAGGAATAGAGATGGAAGGGTATGATCTGTTTCGTGAGGATAGAAAGGGTAAAAAGAGAGGGGGAGTGCTACTGATGATAGAGAAAGAGATGTTTACAAAGTAGAGATGCAAGATGGAAATAGTGCCAGTGATTTTCAGGCAGTATGGTGTGAGATTGAGGTGAATGGAATGAAATACTTGGTTGGATGTTGTTATAGATCAGGAAATGTGGATGTAGCGACTAGGAAATGTATAATCAAATTAGCCAAGCAAATAAGAAAAGTGATTACTATGGGCGAATTTAATTATGGCAACATACACTGGAATCATGAGATCAACTGAAAGTAAAGAAAATGAGTCTCTTGAGTTTTTGAGGGATAAGTACCTCATACAGCATGTAACAGAGGGCACGCAAAGATTGAGGGTCTTGGATTTGGTCATCTCAGAGGATGTAATTATAAATGAAGTGTCAAATCATCCACCAATTGGTGAGAGTTACCATGAGGTGATTACCTAGGTGGGTGCCAGCAGCGCAAGGACCTCTGTAAGAAAAGGGTATATGTGGAACTACAAGGGGGGGGGTGATTATGAAGGGCTCAGGAGACAGCTTGCAGGTGTAGCATGGAATGAGGAGTTAGCTGGAAAAGAGACAAAGACCAGGCAAGGCGGGTGACTTGGTTGGTGAGGGTAGCTGAAGTGAGGTATGAACGGCAGTTAGCTAATAAAGCCAAAAAGAATCTAAAGGAGTTCTTTCGATGTGTAGCCAGTAAAAGAAAGAATGATCATGGAAGGATGACATTGATTGGAGAAAATGGTATAAAGACAGCTGTTGCAGAAAGCATGGTGGAGATACTTAATGAACAGTTCATAAAGGTCTTTCAATCTTGTGAATGTGACTTCATGGAGAGATTGAGAGCAGTTGATGATGGGGAAGAGAGACTGACTGTAAGTGAGCAAGAGGTGTATGGGGAGTTGAGCACACTAGATGTAAATAAGGCTGTGGGATTTGATAATATAGCACCATGTATTCTGAAGGAATGTGCAAGGGAGTTGATGCAGGCCTTGACATATTTTTTAATATGAGTCTTACACTGTGTCAAATTCTTAAGGAGTGGAAGGAGGGCAAGATTGTGCCACTTCATAAAGGAGGTGACAGAACTCAAGCATCAAACTATAGGCCTATCTGTGTGTCGGGTGTTGTACTTACGTTGGAGAAGCTTGTCAATGCAATTCAGAATTGGTGTGACAACAATGGTGTTATCTTTCATGGACAGCATGGATTTACTGAAGGGAGGTCATGTTTTAGTAATCTACTTACTCATTACATGGACAGAGGAGAAGAATAAAAAGTAATATACTTAGATTTCGCAAAGGCTTTTGATAGATTACCGCATGATAAGTTGATAGTCAAACTAGAGTGGATGGGGTTGGATATTAGATTGGTGCATTGCAGTGCCGGCCCGTGAAGTTTTAAGTGGGGGTGCTGCCTATGCAAAATAATTTTTAAAAAAATTCTTTTTTCCTAATTAGCAACCAATTTATTAATAAATAAATCTGCAGATTTATTTAGCAACCAATTTATTAATAAATAAATCTGCAGATTTATTTATTAATAAATTGGTTGCTAATTAGAAAAAAAAATTTTTTTTGAAAAATAATTTTGCATAGGCAGCAGCCCCACTTAAAACTTCACGGGTCACCACTGGTGCATTGGATTGGAGACTGGCTATCTGATAGGTATCAACAAGTTGTGTATGGAGGAGCGATATCCAGGAAAAGGAAAGTCACCAGTGGAGTGCCTCAGGGGTCTGTTTTAGGGCCATTACTGTTTAACTTGTATATTAATGATATTGGTGAAGATTTGGATGGAGATATTCAGTTGTTTGCAGATGATGCAAAGTTGGGACAAACCATGAAGAGTAGAGAGGATGTTGTGGCCTCGACGAATAAATTGAGTGATTGGGCCCGGGAATGCAAGTTCAACATTGCAAAATGTAAGGTTTTTAAAATTTGGAAAACAAAAATGAGATGCAGAATTTATGCTTGGTGAGGATATATTGTCAGAGGTGGAGGAAATAAGAGATCTGAAATTTAGGGGACACACAGCCAAAATTGTGAAGACAACACAAAGGCTTCTGGGAATGATGCAGAGGACACTGGCTTGTAGAAGTAGGGAGATTCTTGTTCCATTGCATAGGGCTTTGATTAGGCCACACATGAACTATCGTGCCCAGATTTGGTCACCTAGTTTTCAGACAGATGAAGAGATGTTGGAAAGTGGGTCCAGAGGTGACTAACTAAGGTAGTTTCTAACCTCTGGAATGTTGAGTATTAGGAAAGATTGAGAAGATGCAACTTGCAGAGTCTGGTCGACAGGAGGAAGTGGAGGAGATATGATAGAGATCTACACGTTATTAAGGGGTTGCTATAGGATGACTGTTTTAGAGGTTCTACAGAAAATAGTGGGAGATCAGGGGAGAACAAGAGGTCATCCTTGGAAACTGTATAAAGAGGGTGTGAGTAAGGGAGTGAGAAGCAGGTTTTTTTCATGCTGAGTTGTGAATGATTGGAATGCCTTGCCTGAGTGTGGTGTCTTTAGAAAATTTGAGTGTGTTTAAAGCATGGTATGATGAGCTGTGTGTATGATAAAAGGACTTCCTAGATGGGGTCTTGGGTAATATTAATAATACCTTACAGAAGCAGATGATGCAGTTGAAGCTCAGCATGATATTTCCTTTACATATTTATCAGATGTATCTGGTAATTTTTCTCTTTGCTTTTCTTTATTTTTTTTGAGAGATTTTCCTTAGTCAGTATATGCATTTCATGGATTTTATGTATGTTTTGCAGAATCTGAAAAAGATCATGTAAGATAAAAAATCTTTATATCGACATGGATTTAATGGAATCCTTATGTTCCTAATTAAAGGCATCTATTACTAATAATTATTATTATTAATAGTCGGTGCATTATTATTATTAATAGCATAGTAGTAGTAATGGTTATTATTATTTCCATCTCCCCCTCAACCATTATTCTCTCTCATCAACCTAATGGTTGATGGGATAGCAATGCTGCATTACTAGGAAATAATTATAGAACAATTTGGTTTCCTCTTGTCTGATAAGCATATTCTTTTTATAAATGTGTGTGTTCATTGGACTGGTTTGCCTGTTTCCCAGAGGGAGAACCCTGCCATCTCCGTATGAGACCTGCTAACTCTCCTTTAGTTGAAGAGGACTGATAATAATTGTGTCAGACAGGATTCAAACACCCAAATCTTTCAAATAAAGGGCTTCATTTATACCGACTGAACTACAGAGGTTCCATTATTATTAGTATTATTATTAATATTAGTATGCAAATTCCACACGCACACACGTACCAATTACATAGGATGAATTTTAGCGAGATTTGGTATTTGAAATTTTTACAGGAATTTGCCATTCCGTTTAACCGTTCCGTTTTTCAGTTCAACTAGTGGTAAGGAAATAAATGCTGCATGGAAACTGACAAAGAAATACATAACAGCATCAATGTGTGAATATATTCTGAAGGCCAAAAGGTTGAATAAAGTAGGTGTAAAATTATTATTATTGTTACGTGACACCTCCAGGGAGTCCAAAGACTCACTGAAGGAAGCATCTACTCTACAACTGTCTCCACCACTCAATCCAACTACAATGAACCATCCACCACTTTCACAGACAATCAGGAACATCCATACCCACGGTGGGATTTGAACCTGCAGCCTTTGGGATGGAGAGGGCAGATGCGCCAACCACTCTGGCTTACCTATAAAAATGTTCCCATTTATTAGTTGGATGATGGAGAGATGGAGGTCACTGTAGGTTCACTGCTGCTGCTGAGAATTTACCCTTATAGTTAATGTGGAGCTTATGAACCATGCCTTACTTCATGTAATATATATCTGATATTATTCTGTAGACTGGTCCTTCCTCTTCTTTCTTTGCTTCTTTCTCCTCTCCTTGCTCCTTCCCCCAGATGCTATTAGAGTATTCGAGGGCTAGGGGTGAGTCTTTCCTATCTTGCTAAGTCATTTTGTCTTATGCAGCCACCGAAGGAGGCAAGCTAGCCTCAATAGGTGCCGGTCCCAAGCCCGGATAAATGCGAGGGTTGATGTCAGGAAGGGCATCCGGTCGGAAAACTTCAGTGCCAACTCAAACTATGATTATCAGTCAAAGAGAAAATGATATAAGGGCTAGGGCATACCCCCTTAAGCGACGCGCAGCCACATTGCCCTACAGCTGTGAGAAGTGAACAAGGGCTACCGCATCAAGGGCGGGTGCGGTTAAAGAAGCGAGCCCAGCAGGTGGAGAGGATGTTGCGAGTGGGAACACTGAATGTTGGAAGCATGACTGGAGGGGGAAGAGAGGTGCCAGACATGATGAGGAAGAGGAAGTTGGACATTTTATGTGTGCAGGAGACAAGGTGGAAAGGCAAAGGAACTGGGAGATGGATAAAAATTGTTCTACTCTGGAGCGAATAACGAGGGAAGAAATGGTGTAGGAATTGTGGTGTGTGGCAGAATGAAGGGTGAAGTACTGGACGTGGGTAGAAGGAACGACAGGATCATGCGAATGAAACTGGGTCTTGGAGAAGAGCGGGTGGTCGTATTATGTGTATATGCCCTGCAAGTTGGTTGTACAGCAGAGGAAAAAGATGAGTTCTGGAACGTGTTAGATGAAGAAATGAGGTAATTGGAAGAAAATGAGATGGTGATTGTCGGAGGAGACTTGAACGGGCACATAGGAAGACAGAATAAAGACTGTGAAAGGGTGCTTGGTGGCCACGGAGTGGGAATGATGAACCAGGAAGGAGAGAGGGTTGTGGACTTTGCAGTATTGTTTGATCTGGCAATTGTGAACTCGTTTTTCTACAAGAGGGAAGAACATTTGATAACATTTAGGAGTGGTAACAACAGCTCACAAAATGACTACATTTTGACTAGAAGAAAACATCTTAAGGTTGTGACAAATTGTAAAGTAATTCCAACAGATCAAGTAGCACAACAACACCGACTGCTGTGCGCAGACTTTAAAATAAGATCGAAGATAAGAACTTCTGGATGCCATGGGATGAAGACAATTAAGTGGTTTCGCTTAAAAGAGGAGAGTGTGAGGAATCGTTTTAGGGAGAGGGTGTCAGAGAGGATTTCGGATGGACTGGAAAGTGTACAAGATAGATGGAAACATAATTCAAAAGTAATCCTGAGCTGTGCTATTGAGGTGCTTGGTGAGACATCTGGAATGATTAGAGAGCAGAAGGAGGGTTGGTGGTGGAATAATGATGTACAAGTGGCAGTGATAGCTAAGAGGAAGACAAAGCAGAAGTGGGGTGAGTCAAGAGTGGAAGAGGACAGAGAGGTGTACAAAGAGAGAAAGCAAGAAGCCAAGAGAGTTGTGGCACAGGCAAAGGCCATGGCATATCAAGATCTGTATGATCAATTAGAAACAAAGGAAGGACAGAGAAAAAATTTACCAACTAGCAAAATGTAGAAATAAAGCAGCAAAGGACATCTTACATGTGAGGCAGATCAAAGATGCTGAAGGAAGAGTATTATGGAGGGATGTGGACATAAGAAACAGATGGAAAATATACTTTGAGGGACTTTTGAATGAGGAAAATGCAAGGACTCACAGAGGAGATGGGCAATCTTCTGAGGGGATGGTGCAGAACATCAGTAGAATGGAATTGACGGAGGCCATGAAGAGGATGAGGAATGGAAAATCGGTGGGCCCTGACAGAATTCCAGTGGAGGCATGGAAGGCACTGGGGGAAGAGGGAATTGACCTGCTATGGGAACTGTTCATGAAAGTTTGCCAACAGGAAAATATACCCGAGGAATGGAGGGAGAGTACTCTTGTTCCCATCTACAAGGGTAAAGGGGATGCACAAGACTGTAAAAATTACAGAGGAATAAAGTTGATGTCCCACACAATGAAGATCTTAGAAAGGGTTCTTGATAGTAGATTGAGGAAGGAGGTGGAGATTGCAAAGGAACAATTTGGCTTCATGCCTGGTAGATCAACAACAGATGCTATCTTTGGGTTACGACAGATGATGGAAAAATATCGAGAGAAACAAAGGGAGCTACATCTGGTATTTATCGATCTTGAGAAAGCATACGATAGAGTGCCAAGGCAAGAAGTCTGGAGGTGTCTGAGGGAGAAGAAGGTGCCGGAAAAATATGTCAGGTTGGTGTGGGAAATGTACAGAAATGTGAAGACAAGTGTTCGGACCTGTTTGGGACAGACAGAAAGTTTTCAAGTAACAGTTGGTTTGCATCAAGGGTCAGCATATCACCCCCAAAATCCATTGGCTCCTCTATGGTATCTTCATCAATTGTATACTTTGCTTCCTGAATTTTAAATTACTTTGAAGCACTGTACTGGTGGCTCCTCTTGCCCAGTCTATTCAAGTCCTCTTTGAACACCTGCACTGCTCCTCATAGTGCTTTCCAACCTTGCATCATCTATAAACAAGTACATATCACCATTCAAGCTTTTCTCAATTATCATTAATATACAGGGATGCTGCTCCTCTATACACAACTTTGCTGATACCTATCAGGCAACTAACCTGCAATCTAGTGCACTAATTTCTATCCAAGACAATCTTGTTCCAGTTTAATTACCAGTTTATCATGTGGCAATCTTTCCAAGGCCTTTAAAAAATCTAGATATATCCACTGTGCATGCACCTCTTGCTTGAAAAGGGAAAACTAACCAGGAGAGCTTTGTAGCTGGCAGATATCTTATGAGAACACTTTCACAAAATGGCAGATGTAGATGGAATGAAAGAAGAAGTGTTTGGTGAGTTTGAAGTTATACCAACCTTGTTGAAGGTTGGTATTACTCATTGATAGTCATTACTGACTACTTTCCTCATTCCTCCAGGCCTATAAAACTTTGTTTTATAGGCCGACAGGAAGGTGGAGAATGATGGTAGATAACAGAACAGCAATTCATGACTGGAAAGTTAATTATAAGTATCCACTCTGTACACAATTTCATGGCTGTTAAAGCATGTAAACCTAACTAATATTAGCACTATGGGCAGGCCCAATGTTAAATAATCTGGAGGATCTAAAATCCAAGCAGGAACTTTTTCGAGCCACTTCAAGCTTCCAATAATCAAGATGGTAAATAATAATAATTTTTGGTTTACCGATCAAGTGTTGATCAATATTATTAACTGAACCAACTAGACCGTTTTCAATATCTCTTCATCCTTTAAAAACTGAATCTGTGCACAGTAATCTATATGTAGCCTGATCATAACTGTATACGGTATCATTGCCATAAAGCAATATGTCCCCACAATATTAGATACTTGTCCACTATCACCCCCAAAATCCATTGGCTCCTCTATGGTATCTTACCCCCCCCCCCTACATCTATTGGTGTACAGAAAACCAACCAATACAGGTCGCTACCTACATTTCAACTCCTCCCACCACATCTCACATAAACTCAGCATTGTACACATATTAAAGAAAAGAGCGATTCGCATCACAACGGACAACAAGACCCTTCAAGATGAGTTAAAATTTATTTCCAACAATTTGTACTTGAACGGATATCCAAGAAGACTAGTCAATAAAATCCTTTTCTCTGAACCACCACAAAGAGAACAAGAAGATATTCAATATATAAAAACGATTGCAATTCCGTTTGTAAGTGGCATCTCCAACAAGCTCGCCAATCTCCTCAAACATAAAATAAGAGTAACATTCAAACCAATAGAATCTATTAGTAAACTACTAAGATCTCCAAAAGACAACCATCCTTTCTACAAATATGCTGGAGTTTATAATATTCCATGCTCATGTGACTCTAGTTACATCGGACAGACTTCGAGAAGCCTCGAAATCAGGCAAAAGGAGCACATTGGCTATGTCAAAAACAACAGACAGGACATTTCTGGCCTATTGTCTCATTTCTCTACAACTAAACATGTCATTGAGTGGGACAAAAGCTGTTCCCCTTAGATAGAGAAAGATTACCATTCAAGAATTTTCAAAGAAGCAGCCACAGTTGCCAGTTCTACTGTCAACCTTAACAGAAATCAAGGCCTAATACTCCCAGAGATATGGAAAACCCTAATCAGAACCTTAAAAACGGAAGAAATGAACTTTAATACAAACTACAGAAAGTTCCTCAGCAACAGCTAGCTGATCTTGTACACGCGATACGTGTCTCACTCACGTTCGATACTATTTTATTTGTAATTATTCTAGTCAGTTTTTTACAGTTATTCTTGTCAGTTTGCAGTTACGCATAATTGTGAGATTGTTTAAACCTCTATGTAAGCCCTGAAGATGCCAACAGATAAGTGTGGCGAAACTAGTTGGTTCAGTTAATAAAATTGATCACCACTTGATCGGTAAACCAAAAAATATTATTATTTACTAATTTATGATCAAGAAAATAACCTTCATCGTAATCAGGATGGTAGTCTCACAATGAGTGACAAATTCATCTGCTAACTAAACACTCTCTCAAAGGAACGATGTCTACAGTAAGATTCATATTCATGGCCAACTGACTGGAAAGCCAATACATTATCTACTTAGACAATCATCCAGCAAAGATTACTCATCAACACATCATTATATCCTTTCATAATACCACAGCTGAACCATGCTAAACATGAATAAAGCATTGGAAAAAATGAATGGAGAACTTCTGGCAGATGATCTATAAGCTCCTATGATTAGGAAAAAAAGCGACACCCTTTGCAAATGCAAAAGACTTACCTGATACTCTGGAGGATCTAGAAATCAAGCATGAACTTTTGAGCTGCTTCAAGCTTCCAATCAAAATTCATCTGCCACTGAAACACTTTCTCAAAAGATCCATGTCCACAGTGAGATTCATATTAGTTATATTGCCTTACATTATACACATGTATGATATCTTCATATCATAACTATATATAATTAGCAATATAACTATAGAAAATAAACTACTTGTGCTTAAAAATAACAATAAAAATCCAATGGCAAAGATCATTAACAAGCTTATATTAGTACTGTTATTAGTGAAGTGTGGCATGTCACATAATATCCAAATCTAGTTTTAATATCTTAAATATACTAAAAATATACAGAATTTTTTGAAGAGTTTTAAAAGTCTAATACAATGAAAAATGAATTGCAAAATCATATTAACTAGGAAATATTTTTTACCATAAGAGAGAAAAAAAAAAACTAATATTTTTTTCTTACCTTACACAGATGAAGTACTTGGTTTATTTCCATTTCCAACAGAGTTAGGTTTATTCCATCAAACTGTACATAGATTTCTCCAAAAGAACTAATGTAGGTAATGTAAACTTCCCGTATTGCTCCCACCTAAAGCAAAAATTACTTGTTTTTTTAATAAAAATCAGAACATTTACAATTAAACAGTGTCAAAAAAATAGAAATTTTCATGCAAAAAAAAAAAAAAAAATAATAATAATATATATACACACATACATATACAGGCAGCCCTCAATTTACACCTTGGTTCCATTCCTGAAAACACGGGCATAAACCGAATCGGCGTAAAACGAACCCAATTTTAATGGGAGGTGTGTAGTTATGTTCCGAGCAGTCAAAAAATATGCACATGAAGTATGTGTAATATTATATTTAAAGCTTTAATAATATATACATTTGCTAAAATAAAATTATTAATAACGAAAACAAAACAAAATTATATACAAAAAATATGAAACTTTGAAAAGATATTACATATTTCTATGTTGAAGTTCCTGGTTTCAGATCACCTGCATTTTTTTGAAAAAAAGTATCCAGTGTTAACTGCCTAGATTTTATTTTCCTTTCTTTAAGGAGTTCAGTGTAAGGTCGAATAGATGCGATTACACTTCTTTTTACGTTAGCACTCCGTTCCCAATCGTGGTTCATTTCGCAGAGTTCATCAGTCAGTATGCTTGCAAGGATACACTGCAAATCGGCCATTTTCATATCTCTCAGAGGACCTTCTTCGTTTTCTTCCTCCTCCTTTGGATGTTGACTTAATTGTTCAGCTAATTCTTTTAAGTCTTCATTGGAAAGCGGTTTATCATGGCTCTCCAAGACTTCTGTCACATCTTCAGCTGTAATATGTACAATCCCACCTCTCGTGCAAGCTTGGTAACATCTTCAATAACATTCTCCTCTTGCTCTAATTCCTAAGCTGTGCATTAATGCTGGAAGAAGTTTTCGCTGTGCTCCTTTTAAACACTTTGCTGACACGTCTTTCCAAGCTGCCTTGATGTTGTTAATGCCCTTCAAAATATCGAATAACTGCCAAAAGTCTTTAGTAGTTGTTATTTCCTGGAGTGTTCAAGACTCTTACCATTTCCATAAATGTTATATGGAGGTAATAGGCTTTGAAGATTGACATAATCCCATGATCCATCGGTTGCAAAGGCGATGTTGTGTTTGGGGCAAGTAAACAACCTTGACATCCAATGGTGTTCTTACTTCAGCAAGGTTTTGAGGATGTCCAGGGGCATTATCCAAGAGAAGCAATGCCTTTTCTGGCAAATCATTTTCTTTACAGAAGCAAAGCATGGTAGGATTGTTACACAAAACTAATTTGTGTACCAATCTATAAAAACATCTTGTGTAACCCAAGCTTTCTTGTTCCATTTCCAATAGACTGGTAGCATGGCTTTTAGACCCATGGCGTCTGTGAGTGGTACACCAACATTAGTTTAAGCTTCAAATTTCCGGAGATAATTGCACCCAACAAAAGCATAAGTCTATCTTTTGAAGCTTTAAAACCTGGAGCAGAACGTTCTTCACAGGAAATGAAGGTGCGCATGATGGCAATTTTTTCCAGTAGAGCCCAGTCTCATCAACATTAAAAATGAGATCAGAAGGATAACTTCCTTGTTCTACACAGTCTTGAAATTCTTAGGAAAAGCAGCTGCTGCCGCAACATCTGCACTTGCTGCCTCACCACATAATTTGACACTTACTTTGAGACTTAAATCTCATGAACCAACCTTTGCTTCCTAAAAATGTTTCTCCACCTCCATCTGTCTTTTTAAGATCCTCAAAAATTGTTTTTGCTTTCTCAGTTATAACAGCCTGCATCAGAGGAATGTTTTTCTGATTCAAGTCATCCACCCATAATGATAATTTTTCCATTTTTTCATGAAGTTTATCCCTGCTATAACGTACATGTTTTGCATTTAGTGCTGCCGTAGATTGTTGCGAAGACTGTTTTATTCTATCTGCATTTTTCATAATTTTAGTAACAGTCGATGGAGGTAAGTTCATACTTCTACAGACATTAGCACGTGTCTGCCCATCTTCCATTATTTGAATCACCTCCATCTTCTTTTCAAGTGCGATTGATTTCCACGCCTTCTTAACACCAAATTCTGCTAATTTTTCTGCACTTCTATTATCAGACATGGTATGTAATTACTAACTTCAATTTAAATACATATGTATGTAAAAAAAGTAAATAGAACAATTAGGTAGATTCAACATTAAAACTAGGTTTGATACATATTTGTCGTGGTAGCTCAGTAAACACTCAAACACTAGAGTGCCTGCTAGCGTCGTTTCTCAGTCAACCACACTACAGTAAGAAAGCACATGCAGGCAACTGGCGTTATTGTGAATCGCCGTAAATTGAACTGCCATAAACAGAGGGATGCCTGTACGTATATACAAATTTTATAATATAATAAACTTTAAAAAATCACTTTCATGATGACCGAAAAGCAAGAAACTGAAAAGGAAGAATCAGAAATGGCCATGAAGTGCAAATGACAGATGTTTAATGAATAATTATATTTTAATCAACAGAAAATATTATCCAAGACAAAGATAAAAAAAAACAAGACAAGAGAAGTAGAATAAAATTCTAAAGGCCATGTAAAACAATAAGGAAAAAGGATGACACATGAAATCAGAAACTTCAGAACAGGGAAAATCAGAATTTCAAGAGAATTAGTCTAAAAGGAGTGAGAAGTGACTTGTCCATAGGACAAAATAAATTAATAGTCCTTAAAGATAAAAATATAATTTTAATTAAAGACAAAGAATAGAATCCTTCTATGAGGAGGATATGATGATTCCCAAAACTTAAACCAATATGAAAACAGAAATGCAATACCCCAAATGGAAGAAGAAATATGCCCTCATGGTTTAAAACAGGGGTCGCTAAACTTCTTTGACTATCAACCCCTTCAAGAGTTTCTTGATGTTTTACTGACCCCCCCTCTATTTTACTATTAAGTAATTATAATAGGACAAGCAAAAAAGACGCTTATGTGAATTTTTAGATTGTTTATTTCATAGTTAATGTTCATTGTATGCATAATATAGTATATATTATTATATTACTTTTACTACTACTATTAATATCACTGGTATTAATAGTGATATTAATAAATTACTGATATTAATATCACTGGTATTACTAATGATACTGTCCAGATTTCGTTTCCATACATTAAGACTGGTAAGGCTAATGTATTGTATACTTTTAGCCTGGTTTGTTTTTGAACTAGGTTTGGTTTAAATATAGAGTTAATTACACCTGTTATTTTTAAATATTTTGCAATTTTTACATTTATATCTTTTTCATATGTGATCATACATCCTAGGTAGTTAAATGAATTCACCTGTTCTAAGATCTTGTTATCTATTACTATTTTAGTTCTTGCTGGATCTTGTCCTTTAAAGGCCATAGTTTTTGATTTTTCTGTTGATATTATCATACCATAATCTTTGGATATCTCATTTAGATTTAAAATAGCTTTCTGTAAGTTATCTTCAGAATTTGTAATTATTATTTGGTCGTCTGCAAAGAGGAGAGTGTTTAAGTTAACTGTAGGTGAAAGTTTAATTCCTTGATGTAAATTTTTACTCCATTTTATTATTTCATTTAAGTAGATATTAAAAAGAGTTGCTGAGAGGGGACATCCCTGTCGGACCCCTTGGTTTATCTCTCTTGTATATGATAGCTCGTGATTTAATCTTATTTGTATTTGATTATTTTCATATATACTTGTGATAGCTTTTAGGATATTATTTGGTATTTGTCTTTCTTTTAATATGTTAAATAATGTTTCTTTTAACTTTGTCAAATGCTTTTTCAAAGTCAATAAATGCAATATGTGTTTCTAAATTATATTCTCTTCTTTTCTCTATTATTAATTTTAGGCAAAAGGCTGGGTCTATACATGATCGTCCTTTTCTAAATCCATTCTGTACCTCTAGAATAAAAGTTTTCGGAATATTTCATTAGTTTGTTATTTAAGATTCTGCTATATATTTTGTAACAGGAATTTAGTATACTGATACCTCTATAGAGATGACCCTAAAAACTACAGGGTCATCTCTATATTTCTATAGAGTTGACCCTATATAGAGATTCCTATCTTTAAGAATTTACCTTTCTTAAAGATAGGAATCACAATTGCTTTTTTCCATTCTATTGGGGGGATACCAGTTGAGTAAATTTTATTTAAAAATAATAAGAGTCTTTCTTTGAATCTTGTTCCTGTGTATTTATATAGTTCTGAACCTAGCTTATCTTCTCCAGGTGATTTTCCGTTTCTTGTTTCTTTCAGGCTGATTTCTAATTCTTCTTCAGTTATTTCCTTTTCATTAATTGTTTGCCAGTTGTCTTTTTTAAAATATGTGTCTGTCCACAGTTCTGTGTAGTAATTTAGAAATTCTTCTCATTTCAATTCAGTGTTTAATTTTATGTTTTCTTTGGTATCTGCATTTAGGTGTTTCAAAATCTTATATACATTGGGTCTAATTTTATATAAATCATGTTCTAAATTAGAAACAAATTTATTCCATGATTCTCTATGTCTTTTTCTGACTTCTCTTTTAGCTATGGCTCTTATTCTTTTATATTCTATTTCATCTTCTAATCTTTTACTGCTTAACCATTTGTGATAGGCTTCTTTTTTCTTTTTGATTATTTCTTTGATTGTATCATCCCAGATTTTCAGTTTTTATCTTTTATTGAATTTTTTTGGTCTTTCCTAAGCTTTCATTTGCTGCTGCATTTAGTATCGTTTTTATATTAAGCCATTCTATTTCTTCATTTTGTTTTATTTTATCTAGATATTGGTTAATTCTTTGTTCATATAGCCATTGTACATTTGTGTCATTCAATAGTCTAGTTTTATAAACAAATGTTTCAATTTTTCTTTCTGTTCTTGTTACTTGTAGCCATTTAGGTGGTAATCTTAATTTTATTTTAACAAGGAAGTGGTCACTGCTTATTTCATATCCTCTGTGAACTTTAACATCTAGTGAAAATTTTGATGTCTTTTCATTTAATATGAAGTAATCTAATATTGATTTCCATCCTCTTGCTGCCCAAGTATATTTATGTATGTCTTTATGTTTATAGAAGGAATTCATTATTTTTAGGTTATTATAAACTACAGTCAATCAATTTTTTACCATTTCTGTTTAGAGTGTGTTCTCCATGTATTCCTATATTATTATTAATTTTTGTGTTTCCAATTCTTGCATTTAAGTCTCCTGCTAAAATTATGTAATCATTTTTATTTATTTCATTATAAATGTTTTGTAGCTGATTATAAAAATCAATATTATCCTGTTCTCTTCCTCCTTCTGGGGCATATAAACCAATTATTGTTAATAGCCTCTATCTATTTTTATTCTAGCTTCTATTATTCTTTCATTCCATAATTTATAATGTTATGAATCCAAATCATGACTCCTGCTTGTGCTCTTTGGTCTCTGTCGACTCCACTGTATATCACATTAAAATTTTCAGTTCTCATAGTTCCTTTTAATTTCTTTTTTGTTTCAGTGATTACTGCTATTTTAAAATTTCTTTCATTTAATAACTGGTCTAATTCTATTTCTTTAAATGCTATTCCTCTTACATTCCAGTTTGCTATGTGTATTATATTTTGTCGTTTCCATTTTCGTTTTCCCATTCCAGGGTCGTTTCCCATAGATTCAATCCGATTATCTTTTTCTGTCAGCTTACAAGTAGGATTATGTTCTCCGTGTCAGGGGACTAGCCTGACGATGGAATAGTTCAGTGGTAGGGATGCTACCTTAAGGCTCCTGAACTAGCCTTCTTCCGAATTTAAACCCATAGGAGGAATAGAGTATATTGAAAGGGAAAGTAGATTATAGAAGAAATATAGTAAAGTTTATAGAGAGGGCATAGTTGTAAGGCCAGAAATGAAAAGACCCCATTGCCCTAGAGTACTCTAATAGCATAAGGGTCATAAAGTAAGAAGAGTTGGCCGATAAGGCCTTATAGGAAAGATTAAAGTAAGTGGATCTTCCTCAGAGTAGGAGAAGGAGAGGATAGATCCAGCTAGGGGTCCATGGGAGTGCCGCTTCCCTTACAATCAAGATGATTGCCCTTTATGGCCCTGTTGGTCCACGAGTCCTTATTCAGTATATTCGGACCACCCCACCATATATACACACACGTGCATGTACACACACACACACACACACGGTGGGCTCCCCTATCCGCCACCCAGGGGACGCGCTCTCTAGGGGTTACAGGGTCCCCTGAGAGCCCGTACAATGATGTCTTATATTTTTCTATCGACCCCCTAATAATGTTATATCGACCCCTGGGGGTCGATATCGACCACTTTGGTGACTACTGGTTTAAAAGAAGAAACTCAGTATGATTAACAGAATAGTAGCTGGCATGAGTAATAGAAAAACACTAAGTGAAGATGAGATACTGATAGAAGGTCTGAAAGCAGGCATTGAACCACTCATGAAATTGTCAAGTAAAATTTATACATCCTGCCTAAGATAGAAGAAAATACCTAAGAGTTGGAATAATGCTATCCTTATTATAGTTTTTAAAAAGGGAGATGGGGAAGATATTAAAAATCACTGCCAGGGGGTTGAACGAATTTGATTATGCTTTCTTGAATTACTACAGTGGAGATGGCAGAATTGTGCCAAAGAACAGAAAGAATAAATAGGAGAGAGGAATATATTTGGTAGAAGTGAAGCTAAACAGTGAAATGCCACTTCAGTAGCTATTTCTGTTTTCAGTCTTCAAACGAAGTGGAGGAACAATGGTGAGCTTGACAGACCATCTGTCCACAAAAATACCTAAGAAGAGGTATAAGGCAGACACAATTGACAAGAGAATCGAAGCATGTAATCATCAATTAACTGGACTGCCCTAATTCATCTAATTCACCTTTCCATATATAAAAATATTTCTCATCATGACGAGAAATGAAGTGAGGTCTTTTATGATCAGAGGGAAATGCTGCAGGTTTTCTTCCAACTAACTGTGCATGCAACAGGGAAACAACATTTCATTACGCTTTTTGTGAAGTACTCCTCTTAACACAAAATTATCATAAAAAAAAGTATATCCTTATGATCTTTCTCTCTTTTATTCACAATCTTTTTTACTTTACATGTTCTTCAAAGAGGTTTTCAGAAAGAAATTGGACTAGCATCACCACCACCACATCTTCCATCGTTACTCAAGGCAAAGATTTGTTCCAAAGCTGTGACACTTCAGTTTCTTTTAGTCTTCATTCAGTAAGTTTGAATCCTTCAAAATTTGGCACAAATTTTTCATGTCAATAACAATTTCTGGCTCACATTCATCCATGCTTTGCCAATATTATCTAGAGAATCTGTCTTGTTATAACTCTTCTATAATTCTTAATATTAGCTTTGCTTCTCTATTGATTGCCTGAAATGCTGTATGAATGTAAGCTTAGAGTACTTTGGTCTTAAAAATTTGCAATGACATTGATTTGATAACTGAATCAATGGAGTAATGTTTAGGAATAAAAATTTCACTTTTATGAATTCTGTGGAATACTTAGTGTCTAAGCTATGAGCTGATGTGTTACTTCAACAAATATTAGAGCCTTTGTAACTCTACACAGACTAACATCGAAAATTTTCACAGGTCACCAACACCTTTCATTTACTATTCTTAAATATCATTGAGTCGAGATGTAATCATATTCTTCAAGAGTAATAGGTTTTGGAATGATAAATAACTAGTGGCTCATCTGAAGCCTGCTGGGCCGCTTTATCAACACTGACATCAGATGAACTTGTTGATGCCTTCTGACTTTGCAGCTACTGTTCATCCTTCATAAGGTATGTTCTTCGGGCATCTGTTTCCAGAAAAGACCAGTTTTATTGAAGCTTGACATCTGGAAAGGGAATAACCTTGAACAAGTTATTCAAAATTTCAAACAAATTTGTTACCTGCAGTTGTATTTGCTGATAATGCTTCCCTATGCTTCATAGTTTGCAATGACAAGCTGGTTGGGTTCTACTCTAAGAACAATTAAATCATGTATATCAGATTCCTGATGTGTACACTCAGGGGTGTGCAGGATATTATTATGTACTGTCAACTTACTATCAACAATTTTCTTCCAAATTAATATGTACTCTGTCAAGACTCCAAAATTAGCTTTTCTGGACCTCCTCCTTTTCCCACTTTCCATATGACATATTAACAAATTCAGCTTATTATTATTGCACCCTCCATGGAGTTGGAAGGCTCATTTTGGGAGGTTCATTCAACTAACACATTTATTATACCAAATCTTAAGATCCTTAACACTCTTTGTATTAACAATACATTCTGGTAATGCATTACATTCACTGACAATTCTCCATGTAAAAAAAAAAAATCTACTCCTTACACCCTTCATCATACTCTTACATAACTTCCAGGAATAATCTTTGATTTTTCCCTCTCACCCTGTACTCTTTTAATAATCTCATCTGAATTAATCTGATAAAATCCTCTAACTTAAATATCTCTATTATATCACCTTTATTCCTCCAATTCTCTCAGGGGCTCACATTGGCAAGTACGGGCATGGCAAACCCGAGATACCCAAGCTATACCTGATCTTACTTCAAACAATATACACTTGATATATCATATCTGGAGACTGGTCTTCTATTCTTCTTCTCCTCTCTTACTTCTTACTAAATGATTTCTGGAGAAATTTAATAGAAGAGTACCCCAGCTTGTCAAAACTAGCTATTCTTGTTTTACTTCCTTTTACAACGACATATTTATGCGAGGCAGGATTTTCATATTATGCTGCAACCAAATCAAAGTCCAGGAACAGACTCGAAGCTACACCAAATATGAGAATTCAACTTTCAAATATTGTGTCTGATATCAAAAGAATTTGTAATTCAAAGACCCAAAAACATCGGAGTCATTAAGAACATAATTTGCAATATACGTGTTTTACTATTTTTATGTATTTTGTTTTTACTAATTAACATTTGACAATAAATTATTATTTTTTCTTAACACTTAGATTTACTCACTTATTTTATTTATATTTACCTATCCTACAAAACCAGCACACAGGAGAAAAAGTCAACATTCACTCGTAAGTACTTATTATAAATTTTTGGTGATCAGAATGGGATATGTCAATGAAAATCAGCACAAATTAATATAATGATGGTTTAATTGATGTTTAATTAATTATCAATTATTAATTAACAATAAAATAAGCTAAATTCCCAATTATTAATTAATACATTACAAAATAACCAAGGTGTTCCGTGAACATTTCAGGATTTGTGAAATGTTCCATTGTAGAAAAAGTTTGAGAAACCCTGCACTAGTGGATTCCGGGTTGTGAAAGTTATTATGGTAGTAATAATGTGACCTTTTCATGTAGTACTAACATCCTATCGCCAATTTTAATCATCAACACCATCAGTTTCCTAATATGTACCATCCAGAAGTGTTCAGGCTATAACAGCAGTACATGGTTCAGTTCACATTACTATTAACTTATTATCAACAATTTTCCTCTAAATGAATTTATTATTTGTAAGCACTGCAATATTATTGTATCTAACACTGTCTGCTTCTAAGGCACTTCTAACTGCATCAATCCACTTGGACCTTGGTCTTCCTCTGGCTTTCTTTCCAGTCATCTTTGCAAAAATTCCTGAATGCAAACAAAATCAATTTTCTTGCTAATATCTTCATTTTTAATATGATTCTGCTAGTCTGTTTACTTAATTTTTCTAAGAAATCTCATATCTGTGATCTCTGGTCTGATCATCATCAAATTCCTGCCATGTACCCTCAAAGGGTGGTACCCTCAGGATATGATAGTACTACATGAAAAAAATTACATCATTACTAACTTCCTATCTACAATTTTCCTCCAAATCAGTCTGTTATGTCAGGACTCCAACATTATCAGATGTTATATTTCTATCGTCTAAGGCACTTTGTACCGTATCAATCCACCTATATCTTGGTCTTCCTCTGGGTCGTTTTGCTGCCAATCTGGCAGAGAACACTTCTTTTGCTAATCTTCCTTCACCCATTCTGTTTAAGTGACTATACCACCTGAGATTAGCTCTGCTAATGCATTCCTGGATGCTGACAATGTCAAGTTCTTTCCTAATATCCTCATTTTTAATATGATATTGCCATTGATGCCATCTGTTCACACCTCTAATCTTTCTCAGGACTCTCATATCTGCGGTCTTTAGTCTTTGGTCAAGTGTTTTACTTCTCACCCAGCTCTCAGATCCATAAGTTAAAACTGGTTTGAACACTGTCTTGTATACAGCTAATTGAGTGTTCCGACTAATTTCTCTCTTATTCCATATGAATTTATTCAATTGACTTCCCACGATACCAGCTTTGCTGATTCTGTTGTCTATTTCTATACTTAGTTTACCATCTTCAGTAAAAATTGTGCCAAAGTAGCTGAAATGTTTTACTTGTTTCACAGGTTCTCCATTCACAACACAGTTGACATTTTCAATGATTTTGCCTATTTTCGTTGTCTTTATCTTTTTATTGCTGACCTTCATACCATATCTATTACAACAATTATTCAATTTACTCCAGGAATTTTGCAGAACTTGGAGCGGATTTATTTGGAAGTATAACATCATCCGCACAATGCAAAGAGCTGACATTAACATCTCCAATTTTGATATCATGTTTAATACCACTTTCTTTCATAATGTGATCCATATAGATAATGAATAACAGAGGGGGATAATGTACATCCTTGTCTCACACCAGATTTAAAATTAAACAATCTTCCTGTACTTCAATTCCAACTGTTGACTTACAACTCAAATAAAGACTAAATATTGCTTGATATAATGTCCCATTGACACCATATAAATGTAGCATATTGAGTAGCTTCTCTCTTAGCACCTTGTCCTATGCCTTTTCCAAATTGACAAAACTTAAATACAGATCTTTGTTATATTCCCCATGCTTTCTCGACTATTTGTCGTAAAGTGAAGATCTGATCCTGACAGCCTCTATTTGGCCTGAATCCAGCTTGTTCTTCACCCAGCTTTTCTTCCACAATTCTTCTCAATCGTTTCTCAAGTATACTTGCATAGATCTTGCCGGGAATTAGGGAAATACCTCTGTAATTCTCACATTCCATTTTATTTCCCTTTTTATATATGGGTAGTATGACAGCTCTACTCCAATCATCAGGAATTCGTCCCTCTGTCCAGGCTTTCTGAACTATGCAGTGCAGCCACTGTAAGACTTTTATACCACCATACTTCAGCATTCCTGGTCGAATATCATCTACTGCTGCTGCCCTTCCACATTTGAAGCATTTGATGGCTTTTTCCCACTTGAAGTATGGATATGTTTTCCTGACTGCATGCCTGGTCAGTGTTTTTTACCACCGTGCTGTCATCACTGCTTGTTTCATTTAGCAGTTTTTCAAAGTAATTACTCAATACTTTAAGGATATTTTTTTCTTCCATTTTCATGTCACCTTTATCATCTCTAACTTCTTTTACAGCAATCTTTCCTCCATTCCTAAGCTTCTTCAACAACCTCCAGAATATTTTGCCACCTTATTGATATTTATTTTCTATTTTCTTCTCAATCTTCTCAAGTATACTTGCATAGATCTTGCCGGGAATTAGGGAAATACCTCTGTAATTCTCACATTCCATTTTATTTCCCTTTTTATATATGGGTAGTATGACAGCTCTACTCCAATCATCAGGAATTCGTCCCTCTGTCCAGGCTTTCTGAACTATGCAGTGCAGCCACTGTAAGACTTTTATACCACCATACTTCAGCATTCCTGGTCGAATATCATCTACTCCTGCTGCCCTTCCACATTTGAAGCATTTGATGGCTTTTTCCCACTTGAAGTATGGATATGTTTTCCTGACTGCATGCCTGGTCAGTGTTTTTTTACCACCGTGCTGTCATCACTGCTTGTTTCATTTAGCAGTTTTTCAAAGTAATTACTCAATACTTTAAGGATATTTTTTTCTTCCATTTTCATGTCACCTTTATCATCTCTAACTTCTTTTACAGCAATCTTTCCTCCATTCCTAAGCTTCTTCAACAACCTCCAGAATATTTTGCCACCTTATTGATATTTATTTTCTATTTTCTTGCCAAAGTCCTCCCATGACTTCTGTTTAGCTAGTTTTGCACAGTGTTGAGCATTCTTGCATTTGTCTCTATATTCTCTAAGAGCACAGGCTGACTTATTTGACAGGAACTTTTGATAAGCTTTCTTATTTTCCTTCACTGCCTCTTTAACTTCCTGTGTCCACCAGTTCTGATTTTTTTATCCTTGCAGACAACCTCACCACATGCCTCTCTGGCAAAATCAATCAATGTTTTCTTCAGAGTTTGCCACTGAATCTCCAAGGTTTGATTCCTGTTCTCAAACTCTTTCATTTTTTCTTCAATAATCTTTGTGTATTTTAGTCTACAGTTCACATCTGAGAGCTGCTCAACTTTTATTCGTTTTAAGACTTTCTTACGGGTCAATCTTTTTGATATGAAATTCAATTTTATCCTGCTCAAGACTAAACAGTGATCACTTCCAATTTCAAATCCTCTGTACACTCTGGTGTCCTGCACCAGGGAGAAAAGATCACTATCAACAATAACATAGTCAATGAGACTTTTCTTATTCCTTGCCTTCATGTGAATTTGTGCACATTTTTATGTTGGAACATGGTGTTAGTAATAACCAGATTTGCCATTATTATTAGCTTTGCTCTTTTCTCCAAATTTTCCCAAAATATTTTTGTATATCTCACAATCATTTCCTACTCTGCTATTTAGATCCGAACAAGGACCAACTTTTCCTTTTTCATTGTGTCAGTTGATTTTTCTAAAGCATCAAAAAATTCCTTCACTTCTACCTTAGTAGAACCTTCTGTGGGACCATAGGCACAAATAAGTCTCATTGTCCAGTTTCTCATTC
The DNA here is from genome assembly GCF_054136105.1 of Typopeltis vanoorti. Lineage (NCBI taxonomy): Eukaryota > Metazoa > Arthropoda > Arachnida > Uropygi > Thelyphonidae > Typopeltis > Typopeltis vanoorti. The sequence continues at coordinate 15,283,123 of NC_143569.1, forward strand.
TGATATTAGTTCAATTCACTCTACTTGAGACTGACTGCCATTCAAGAAGATTAGCCTCGTATTTTGTGTTGAATACTATGGCTTCTACTTCTTTTCCTTGATTGTCATTGCCTGAATATAACATTTTGTATTTATTGTTCAGAAAGATCTCACCAGTTTTTGTCTTTTTTGTTTCAGTCACCCCTATTATGTCGACCTGGTACTTATCTAATTCCTCAGCTAGCTCCGTTTCTTTGGCATTCAGGCTTCTTATGTTGATAGCTGATCTTTAACTCTGGTGATGTTGAGTTGGGGTGTGTTTTCAGATTTGTTCAAGTAGCTGACTTTTCGCTGTTCGCCCTGGTTCCCTGGCGAAAACAACGGGGGCCTTGTTTAACCTGGCGACGGCCCAGCCAGCATGAAATTTTGTCATGTTGTACCATCATTTTTTTTATTTTGGTTTAACCAATAAGAATACAATTTGGTTCGGCTAAATCCCAAATTGCCAGCCCATCCTTGTTCGTTCAGTATCCAGGTAGATACCCAACAGGGTGCACCACAAGAAGGTGAGGATTGGACATTACGTCAGAAGCCCAGGTCGGTTCTCCGCATTCCTTTAAAGGCTATGTGGAGGTCTCCTCTCAGTTATACAGCTTTGACCCTTAAGCACCCCTGGTCTGATTATCAAGTGCTTTATTTCTAACCCAACTCTCAGATCCTTACTTAATTGCTATATGTTAATAGCAATTTAGGAAGAAAACATAGGAAACTTGCACTGGATATGTTTAGGAGTAACCATCCTGCATAAAGCAAAGAGCTAAATTTGATATCAACAATTCTAATATAAGATTTAATACAACTTTCTTTCATAATGCAATCCACATGCGATGAAGAATAAGAGAGCAGATAATGTGCATTCCTGTCTTACACATGATATTACATCGAACCATCTTTGTGTATTTCCTTCAATTTTAACTGCTCACCAATAACTTAAATATAGACTATGCATTGTTCTGTATAACGTTCAATTTCTACCTCATATAATTGTAGTTTTATTATTATTAATATTATTTTCCTGACCTCTATGAAGTCAAGACTCATTGTCGAAGGTCAACACTAGATACATGAAGTCTATCATCAGGCAATGCATTCCATGCTCGTACCACTCCACATGCAGAAACCTTAGTTCTTACCATTTTACTCATCACATTCACTTGCAACTTAGAGGGATGGTCCTTGTCCATACTCCTTTCCCCTCATTCTACTATATGAAAAAATCTCTTCAGTGTTAATACAATAAAAACCCTTCAACAATTTAAATGTCTTGATCATACCAGTCTCCCTTTGTCTTCTATCCACAAAACTCTGCAGTCTGCATGTTCTCAGTTTGATCAAACCGTTATACAATGGGACAATCACACTTATCTCTTGTGGTCAGTATCCTCCTCAATGTTGCAGCAATTCTCTGAGATGTCTTTGCAACATTAGCAATATATCCTTGAAACTTCAAATCTCTACAATCACCCAAGATCCCTTGCTTCCTACAATTCTTATAGTATAATTAAGTTTTAAAATCTTTTTAGTTTTAAAAAAAAAATAGCATTATCATTTAATAATTGTGCTAGAATTATAGTATATTGTGGAGTTAATCTGTTTAGCATAAAAAGTTTGTTTCAATTGGTGTTAAAAATTAGTATTTTGACAAGATACATGCATAGCGTAGCACATAGCACCAATGAGAAGAAAGTCAATGGCGTCCAAATCATCGCCGTCTTTGTTGAATAAATTTAATCCAAGAGAGTTCGTTCAGTGTAACGTCTGCTTTTCCGAGAGAGGCTGGAGTTTGGTTCGATAATGATAGTAGTGGGAAAGTGTGCCGAAAGTGTCAGGAATGCGAGGATTTGAAGTGTGTCTCAGGTTGCAGGATTGATGTAATAAATGAAAGCCATAATGTGATAGAAAATAGTGATATGATAGCATTTTGCGATATTGTGCCAGATAGAATTGATGGAAGTGTTGAGGGTGAGAGTGAAAGTATAAGTACAGAGCATGAGAATGGTTTGAGTGATAAAAAAATGAAGAGTTAGTTGCAGTGGGGGAGATCGCACAGTTGCACCGAGTGATAAATAGGGTGAAGCGGCAGCTGAAGTGATTACAAAATTGTTTACTGAGTGCATCAGCTAACGGAAAGAAGCAAATGTGTGATAAGAAAAATGAGAGCATGATTGGGAGTGAAAGAGCAAGTGTTGTACGGTGATTCACTAGCAAGAGGTGTAACAGATGACAGTTCGATAAAATCATACTTACCGGGTGCAAAAATTAAGGATGTAAGTGAGGCTATTAGAGCACAAAAGCAGAGGGTGAAAGAAATGATAGTATTGGCAGGAACAAATGATTTTAAAGGTGATAAATTTGCTATGAGAGAGGACCTGAAGGAATTACTAGAGGTAGCAAAAGAAAAGAGTCAGAGAGTTAAGTTAGTGAGTCTGTTGCCACAGTATAACAGACAAGAGTTGAGAAGGACAGCCATAATTGCAAATAGCTTTATGTGCAGATAATGCATGAGGAATGTGTGGAGTTTGCGGACGTGTGGAATGAGTTTGATGGGCGAAAGGACTTATATAAGATGGATGGTTTGCATCTGAATGGATTTGGTGTGCAGAGACTGGAAAGTGTTGCTGAATGAAGTGAAAGTGGATGTGCAGAATCAGGGAAACTAGAGCTATTGGGGGTGGGAGGTGGGAGTGGATATGCAGACATCAGTAAGGCATTTGAGTGTAAGAATGAGTATAATATGCCTGAGCTAGTACGAAGGACAACAAATCAGAATGGGATAGTTGGTATAAGGCATCAAGATAGGGGTGGGACTAACAGGCTTCTGCACTTCATGTATACTAATACCAGGAGTATTAGGAACAAAAAGGAAGAATTTTTGGCTTTGATTGTCTCTTCCTGGCTACAGGTTATTGGCATTAGCGAGACATGGCTGACAGAAGAAGATATAGTTAGTGGGATAGAATGTGAAGGGTATAGTGTGTTCAGGAGGGACAGAGAAAAAAGAATGGGGGGGAGGCGTGTTATTGATGAAAGCTGATGAACTGCAGCCAAGGAGAATTGAAGTTGAACTGCAGGTTAGTGAAGAGAGCACATTTGAGGCTATTTGGTGTGAGATTGAGAAGACTAGTGGAACAAAATATACAGTTGGGTGCTGCTATAGACCAGGTGATAGAACAGATAGTGGAGATAGTATGCAGAGACAAATAGATGCAATGAGTGGAAGGATGGTAATAATTATTATGGGGGATTTCAACTAGAGTAACATTGATTGGAAGGAGGAGAGGACACACGGGAGGAAGGAATTCGATTTTATTCAGTTATTAAGGAATAATCTCTCATATTTATACTTGCTGGGGTGTAGTAAACTGGCTTTCTTCCAACGTATCTTGGGGAGGGGGGGGGGATCCAAAGCATGGTCAGCAAGTCCTGACTGGCTGTATTGGTGGAACCGGATATAGTCCTTATGTTCAAATATCCTGATATTAGCTGTCCTGTTTGGCCATAGTAGGACAGTTTGCAACAACAAGGGACCTGGTATACTCCAGGTAGGTCTAGGGGAAGTGGCTGGTCTTTGGTGGAGCAGATAAGAAAGCCCAATTTTTTTATATGCTTTGTAACAAGTTGTCAGGTCATATTTTTTTAGGATTTTTATAAGCTTTTCAGAAGTATCCTGGATATAAGGAATGGTGATAGATTTAGAGTAATCTCTGTTATGGAGGGAGATTGGTTTTAATATTTTTTGGATTTTATGGGGATTGTAGCCATTGGCTACGAAGGTGTTAAGAATATAGTTAAGTTCAGTAATTAGGGCATTGTTATCTGAACTGATTAATTTTGCCCTGTTATATAGGATTTTTATATTAATTCCATATTGTTTGGAGGGATGGTGGTGTGATTGCTGGTGAATGTATCTACCTGTATGCGTTGGTTTTATGTAAACAGAGAAAGCCAGGGATCCATCAGGCTGGCGTGTAATCAGAGTGTCTAAGAAAGGGAGAGTGTTATTGTTTTCCTTTTCCAAGGTAAACTGGATTCTGGGGGTGTTGATTGTTTAAGTGTGTTAAGAAGTTGTGGAGTGTGTCTAAGCCATGAGGCCAAATAGCGAACACATTATGTACATAGCATAGCCAAACAGGTTTAAGTGGAGCAGAGTTTAAGACTTTTTTTCTTCAAAGGTCTCCATAAAGAAGTTGGCCAGAGGTGGAGATAGTGGAGAAATAAAGCCTGAAGCAATCAATGCTCTCTCGCTAGGGCACAACTTTGCCATAGCACCGAAAAAAATTCCTTCTGAAGAAATAATGTTACAGGTAGAACGTGGTATCTGCAACCTTCCCAACCACATTGCCAAAAATATCAGACTGAATGTAGCTGGTGTTCTTACCCAAGCTAAACCACCAAAAATCAACCTAAGGAAGGATTCAAAGCTCTACAGGAAATTAAAAACAGTAAAATAATAATTACTAAAGCAGATAAGGGAAATGCCACTGTAGTTCTAAACAAACTGACTACGCTTTACTGTTAGATCGGTCTACCTCCCTATAGAATATGATCCCACCAGCTCCTAAATCAGAACACTCCATAGGCTCCTTAAGAAAGTTTCTTCTTGGCCTGTGGAAGTGGCTAATGAGTGGCTGTATTGGTTCCACCAATACAGCCACTCAGGATTTGCTGACCATGCTTTGGACACCTGCCACAAGATATGCTGGAAGAAAGCCAGTTTACTACACCGCAGAAAGTATAAATATGAGAGATTATTCCTGGAATCAGCCTCAGCTCTAAAAAAAATTCCACAAACCTCAACAAATTTGGATGCATGAAACTGCCCCAAATATGGGATGCTTGCATCCTAAGAACATCAGCCCTACAGCCATGACAACCCAATTTAGCCCAATAGGGAGCACAATTAGGACTCTAGGACTGGCCGTTGGCCAAAGTAGGATAAACAGGCAGGACAGCAAATATCAGGATTTCAGAACACAAGGACTACATCCGGTTTCACCAGTACAGCCACTCTGGGCTGGCAGACCATGCCTTAGACACCCACCATAGAATTCGTTGGAAGAAAACTAAAATAATACACCGCAGCAAGCTTAAGTACGAAAGATTATTCAAGGAATCATCAGCAGCTTTAAAAAATGTTCCAAACCTCAACAAATTTGGGTGCATGAACCTACCCCAAATTTGGGAGACTTACATTATGAGAACTTCAGCCCAATGACCAAGACAACCCAATTAGCCTGCCAGAGGGCACCATGAGGACTTTAGGAACAATATTAGTTTCTTGCCTTCTTCCTCGTTTGCTTTTGTTAGTGCCTGCATGCACATACCATATTTTTATGTTCCTGAAGATGGCAACGTGACGTTGTCGAAATATTGAAGTTATTCATTAAAGTTGCCTTTAATTAATATCCTTTATATGTGTTATTAATTCCGTAATCTAATTACCAGTTATGTATGACCAATGTATAAGTCTTACTACTAGAATCACAATCTCAATACAACACCTACAAGAAACTTAAATGAACAAGATTTCAAGAACGCAGTCACCCTTCCTTGAATGTAACAGATAAATTAACCAAACTTCTCTACAAATACAACATAAAAGTGACTTTCCTGCCACTTGAAAAAATATCAAGATCTCTTCATCCTCCAAAACCTCCACATCATCCAATGAAAAAGCCAGGGGTTTATAATATTCACTGTTCCTGTGGCATCTGCTACATAGGCCAGACAGGGAGATCAGGGGAAATCGCATGAGCAAACATTAAAAGGACGTACAAAAGAAGAGAGAACAAATCTGGCTTAGCATATCACACAGCAGGTCATGATGTACTCTGGGATAGAACAAACATGTCCTATATTGATATGAACTGTTTCACAAGAAAATTCAAAGAGGCAGCAAATATGATTAAAATTCCTACGCAACGCAACAAAAACCAAGGTTTGATTTTAAACCAAGTTTGGTCATCGTTTATTAAAAATTTACCCACTTCAGACCTCAGACAGAGTGAGCGTGAAACAGAACGCGACAACAAATAGCATTGTCTCCAACTAACACGCATTAACGGTTGTATAGATCTGTTATTCAGTTTTTTAACTAACTTTTTTTGATGTTCATAATACCAACAAATGAACTTGTTTTTCGTAATTTCTTATAGTTTGTTCTTTAAACTGTTAGTTATTTTTACCCCTGAAGATATTAGTCTTACGACTAATGAAACTTGTTGGGTTATTTTTAGTACTTGTTTAGTTTTTTAAAAGCAGTTCTCTAACATGTGGTCACAAAACCGGAATATTTCTATTGAACTTCTTAACTATAGAAACCTACACATGAATATGTAGATACTAGTCTATTTTATCATGTAATACCATAAAGAATACACAAATCTATTATAGAGAATCTATTATATTAAACCATAACTGCATAAAATTAACTGTTAATTAATTAGCATAAAATAAAAAATGATCAATTCATTCATTAGCATATAGGGTAGCCTAACACAAAGCAATCGTACTGATTGCACTAGACTACCATAAAGCAATCATATTGCTGCTGCATCATTATTTATGCATAAATCGTTATGTGTAAATAAATACGAATAATTTCTTTTTTACATTAACTTTTCATTTTTTATGTCTAGTGTTAGTTCTTATGATTTTCTTAATATTTTCTTTTCTCTAGCTCACTTTATTGTAAGAATACAGTATATGTAATACACATAACATACAAAATACGTGTTTATCGACTGTTTATGTTATTAGCAAAGTTTCTGGTCAACAGCAGGTTCTTAAGTCAAGTTTTTGGAGAGTCAAAAGTTATACATGGATTTCCGATTGAGTGAGGGTTGGCATCCCTAACCCCCACATTGTTCAAGGGTGAACTGTAGTTATTATTTTATTTATTTATTTATTTTTTTTTAACAGCTTGTGTCATACATTACAAACATCTTTGTGTGCTAGCAGTGCCACACAGTTTGGAAAAACTTTTCCCTGTGCATGCACTTTGTAATGTCTTTTCCAGATTTACACTAGTGTACAGATTCTTGTCATATTCCCTTGATTTCTCAAATATTTGATGTAAAGAGAAAAATGATATTGAGAACATCTACTTGGTCTGAACCCAGCTTGTTCTTCTCCAAGTTTTGGTTCCATATTTTTCTCAACCTCTTTTTAGTATATGCTTACATAAATCTGTAAGCATATTCTGTAACACTTAACAGAAAAATTGCTCTAATTCTCATACTGAGCTTTATTCCCTCTTTCATAGATTATGAGAGCATTACTCCAATCATTTGGAATTTGACCTTCTGACTAGGCCCTCTAGAATTATGCAGTACTGCATCATGCAAAATTTTTATACCTCCATATTTAAACATTTCTTGTCAAATATCAACTCAGCAGTTGCCTTTCCACATTTTATTTTTTTTTAAACCTCAAGTGTTGATTATGAGCTCCTGCTTGGATTCCTCTTGAAAATTTTCTACTACTGTTCTGCTTGTTTTGTTCAAATCTTTCAAAGTAATTACTCCACAGATATACAATACCCCTCATCTTCAGTTTTCATGCCATGTTTATTATCATCTTTGATTCCTTTTACAGTAGTTTTCCTTGATTTCTAAGCTTTTTCAATAGCCTCAGGAATATTTTGCTACCTTTTATATTTTATTTTCTATATTCTTACAAAAGTCTTCTGATGACTGTTTAGCTACTTTAACATATAGCTTAGCTTACCTTTTTCTCTGTATTCTTTTAAGACATCTACCATTTTATTTGCAAAGAACTTTCAGTATGCTTTCTCTTGTCCAGGACTGTTTCTTTAACATCCTGTGTCTGTCATGGATACTTTGCAAACTTCACCACATACAGGGCTTTTCAACTGAAGGTATGTTTGTCACATATGGAGGAAGCAGGGTTTTCCTCCTGGATACTGAAGTTTCTTTCTGCAAGACAGGTCAACTATGAGAAGAGATGGGTCCTGAGATCCAAAGAGAATCATAAGGAATTCTTTCCTTATGTGGCCAGTGGAGGAGAAATGGTTATGGAAGAATGGCATTGTCGGACAAAAACGGGAACAGAGTGACTGGTGTGAAGAAAGGACATAATGGAGTTATTCGTGGACATTTATTAAGGTATTTAATCCTGGAGAAGTAGGCTTTTATGCTAGAGGGATAGTGCAGGTTCATGTTTTAAGTACAGGAAGTGAGAGGATTTCAAATACTGAATACTCGGGATGTCAATAAAGGAATGGAACTGGATGGGATTTTGCCATGGGCTTTGAGAAAATGTGCTGAAGAACTGACACCTCCACTGACCTGGCTTTTCAATGAAAGTCTGGCTCTGGGAAAGGTGCCCAAGGAGTGGAAGTAACCTAAGACAGAGCCATTACATAAAGGTAGTAGCAGACCGGAAGTGTCAAACTATACACCAGTTTGTATTTCATCAGTAGTTGATAAGATCATGGAAAAATTAGTCAAGGATCATTAACAGCATTGGGCAGATGAGGATAATGTTATCTGTGAGAGTCGGCGTGGATTTGTTAAGGAGCACTCTTGTTTTAGTAAGATGATTGCCTTTTATAATAAAGTGACAAGAGTAGTTGATAATGGGAAGGCATATTTTGCCATTTTTTTTTTTGGATTTTACAAGGGCATTTGACAGGGTACTACATGATAAGATGATATTTAAATTGCAGCACATAGGTTTAGATGTCAGGATAGTGAACTAGATTTGGGATTGGCTATCTGATAGGTATCAAGGAGTTGAGTATGAGGGAGAGGTATCAAGGAAGCAGAAGGCTACAAGTGGGTTCCCAGAGGTCTCAGTACTGGGACATATTCATGTTGGAGGTTTAATGGAATATTATCAGCACTGAGAAAGGATTAAAAATAATTTTAATACTTCGAATATTTCGTCTCCGTCATAACTAGTTGTTATAATAACGGAGACGAAACAACTAGTTATCATAAAATGATAACTAGTTGTTTTTTTCTATTTCCATAGTAAACCATAGTTTACTATGGAAATGGAAAACTATTTCCTGTAATAGTTTACAGGAAACCAACATTCACAGGTCGGTATATTCTTAAAGAATCAGCCCATCATCTTAGTCATAAAACAGGAATCATAAAATGTCTAATCAGAAGAGCCAAAACTAATTGTTCTACTTCTAATTTTCTACAGAAAGAACTTTCTACTATCCAACAACACATGAAACTCAATGGCTTTTCCGAAAAGAGTACACAACATCTTGATTCTTATAATCCACCACTAAACAACAAAGATTCAATACGTCGAGTTCCAATTCCATACATCTCCGGGATTTCAGAACCTATCTCAAGAATTCTGAAGAAATATGAGTTAACAGCTATGTATTCACCTATTAACAAATTATCTTCCCATTTTCCTTCTCCTAAAGACAAACTATGTCTCTTCCTGGAGTTTATCAAATTCCCTGCAACTGTGATCTCCCCCATTTTGGACAAACTGGATGCTCTCTTGAAAAAAGAATCCAAGAACATCAATCCTCCATTCATCACCACAAACCTGAAAAATCTGGATTGGCTCAGCACGGGATTGAAACTAAGCACAACATCCTTTGGTCAAAAACTCGCCTCTTACATAGATCCCACTACAAATTTGAACGTTTATTCAAAGAAAGCATAGAGGCATTACTCCATCGTCCTAACCTGAATTGGAATGACTGTATATCTGTATCAAAAATTTGGGAAAGTCTAATCAGGATAACTCATTAATTCATATTAATTTTATGTTATTTAATATTAACAATTAATATCTTTATTTCAATCATGTCTCTGCTTAATAATATTCCCTTTAATACTTAGTGATATAACATCACGCGGCTTGTTCTATTTTTAAATGATCTATTGTTAGTATTCCACCTTGTATTTTTTTTTACAACTGTTCTTGTCGGGCCACTGAAGATGGTGTGCAATTTTCAGACCAAAATATTTGGCTAATTAAATATCTTTCTTGTATATTTCTTGCTTATATTATTCTATAACATATTCAAGAATGGACAGTTCAAGCCTAAAAAAGATACTCCAATACTGGCCAGTTGGAGGACAGAAATCAGGGACAACCAAGAAAAAGATGGAATGAGACTGAAACAGACCACTGGGCCTATCATCCTGAAAGGATGATGTCTGTTCAATGCTACCTTACATTACAATGGTGTAACTGTGTAAATTAAAATTTGCATCTCAGCATCAAATCTGACAGCCTCCAGAACTTCAACTTCTCTCCATGGACAAGTTATTGTTTCCATTCTCCTAACTAGCAATATTTCTGTAACTCAGACTGAGTTACAGAAATATTGTTTGAATAAAGATCATTTCCCACTATGTTCAAATGTCCATTTAATATCCAAACATTGGCTTTCTAATAAAGGTAGTTAAAAATTTAATCTTATTTTAAGTGGCTTAAGACAAAAACTCTAGCTTCATTCTCAGTGGATAGTAAGATATGGATGAACTGTAAAACTGTCATGAAGAAATCCAAATCTAACTCTGAAAGAGCTAAATGCAGTAAACCCTGATCTTGTAGCATGGCTTCTGGTCCCATGAAAATGGCCACTGGAATTGTATATATTTGTGCTTCCATCTCTCACAATCCAGATGGCACTACTCCACCAACACTTTGAAGACAATGCTAACTTTGTCTCAATTCTTTTCAAAATAATGGAGAAGATAATTATATATAACACATATAACAGTATACTTCCACTCTACCTGAAACAGACCAGTTCTTCAATGACTATCCATATGGATTCTGTAACTCCAGATCCCCAACCTCTAATCTTTCCTAGAACAAACACATACATAGTTTCTTCATCTGCTTGCAACAGTTTTCACCTGTCCAGTTAAACACTGGACACAATTAAAATCTGCTAATGCTTAAAATACTGTTCTCGATTTTCAGGTAGCGTGCCAAAAGCCTCTTCAAAATAGAAAAGTTTAGATGATCTCATAGACTTACTTCAACCTCTATCTGCTTTGTGATCAACTTTTGATATGTACTGAGTGTGGCAGAAACTAAGGTAATTTTTGATACTGTAGCTCAATCTCCTACTAAATATGTTTATCAACTTGAGTTAGCCAAGTGATCAATGGCTATGATTTCCTACATGCAGAAATCACAATGTGGAATGAATGCTTGTGAATGTCTTTAGGAGAAAGATGATTACAAGAGTTATACATAGTATGACACCAGGTAATGGAAGTCATCTTCCTCATTACTTTCAAAAGAAGAGGAGTCACTTTCCTCGTCATCTTGCTTACTGAAAGTCTGAAGTGGCTTGAGAACCATGTTGATTCTAAAGACCAGGGTTTCAGAATTATTTGAACTGTTTGCTCACATTATGTAAAATGTAATATAGATTGAGTGCACATTTCTGTGCTTAGTTTAAAAATTTGAATTCATGTTGCTTTACAAAACATACAATACAATAAACATTTAACTGACATTTGAAAACAGTTTGTATTTTGAAAATGCAAATGAAATCAGAGTTGCAAAGAGCAAGAGGCCAAAGTTTGGTGAAAGAAACAAGAGCATTTGTAACCCGAACCCAAGGATATCTAGTGATTTATGAATCTGTACAGCCACTCCTCACTCTTATGATACATCTGTTGCAAAGCGAAAAGTAAACTTGATATAACAAACTCCACAAACACACACGTGTGTGTGTGTGTGTGTGTGTGTGTGTGTGTGTGTGTGTGTTTATTTGGCACTCAAGCTCGCATTTTGTTTTCAAACACGCTGTCTTTTTGTACTTGTTCTGTTAATGCAATTTTAAGGCTCTGTAATTCTTTATATTTCGTTGATTGTGATACCTGAAGATGTTGATCAATTCAATGAAAGTAGTAAATTAGTAGTATCTTTTCAAATATACCATGTAATCTTTTTATCTCTTGGTATCAGTCATTAAAACTTTTTAATAATATATATACACACAGAGGCTGTTCAATAAGTTATAAGACTATATTTATACAGAAAACAGATTACCTTTAATCGTCATCATTTACATGGTCTTTTTTGTAGTAACTACCGTGAGACGCGATGCATTTGTCCCAACATTGCGTCCACTTCTTAAACACATGTGAAAGTCCATTTTTTGAGAGTGCTTTCAAAACTGCCTCCGCAGCTTTTACACATGCTTTGTTGCTTTCGAAATGACGGCCTCTTAGTGGTTTCTTGAGCTGAGGAAACAGCCAGAAATCGCACGGTGTGAGATCAGGACTATATGGAGGACGTGGTAGGCTATCTATGTTGTTCTTCTGCAAAACGTCCACTACACCACCAGCAATATGTGGCCTTGCATTGTCGTGGTGCAATAAGAAGCCATTCTTCAGCAATGGACGCTTCCTTTTGGCGTGCTGTATCACTGTCCGTAAAACATCTGCATAGTATGAACCGTTTACAGTATTCCCGGGTTCTACAGCATGTTGGTAAACAATGCCTTCGTAGTCAAAAAACATTATGGTCATAACTTTACCAGCCGAATTTACAGTTTTTGCTTTCTTGGGGATAGGCGAAGACGGATGCTTCCATTCACTGCTTTGTTGTTTCATTGTAGGGTCATAATGATACAACCAAGCTTCATCTGCTGTAATCATGCATTTTACAGTAGTTGTCGCCTTCTTGTTCCAGTCTTTCTTTCCATTCTGTGCACACATCCACTCGATGCTGCATTTGCTCCAGTGTCAAGAGGTTGGGAATCCATCAGGCGCAAACACGTTTCAGTCCCAAATGTTCAGCCATGATTGAGTGAACACTTCCCACAAAAATATTCAGGACAACATGCAGCTGGTGTACTGTAATTCTGCGATCCTCCTTGAGGATCACAGAATTTGATCATTGTCTCTGTGATGAATGTTGAAGGTCTACCCTCACGTTCAAGATCTTCCACATTTTGCCTTCCTTAAGTTTTATGCCAGCGAAAAACACTTGCCCTCGACATTGCTTCATTGTGGAAAGCTTCGCGTATCATGTTAAAAGTGTTCGATGCCAATTTTTGCAAACGCACACAAAATTTAATCGCATAACGCTGTTCCAAGGATGCTTCCATTTCGATGACTGGTCGCAGCTCGTAGGCGCGCCTAAACAAGCTTGCGTTTAGTCACGTGACACTCTGGCACATCAGCCCATATACGCCATCTATCAACCTTTTTTGTTACAGACAGCAACATTTCTTTATTCCACAGAAATTAATATTGTGATGAGTGGTTTCGTGACAGTAAAATTAGTCTTATTACTTATTGAATAGCCCTCGTATAATATATATAACATATGGCAACCATTTGCCATCTCTGTTCTTAAATCTCATGATGCACTATACTGCATTCAAGATCTATAGCAATTTCCTCCCACAAAGTATTTACACTGAGTCACTTCTGCTATACTTGAGTGCTGATGCGCAAGGGTCATTTTACAATATTGTTTTCCCTTATAACCATGACTAGAAAGCAACAAAGATAGTGAAATTGTAGGGCCAACTCAGAAGCATTAGAAAACTGATAGAGAAGAAACTGGAAATGAAAGAGAAGCGTGATGGGACACTGCTTCATTTTCCACTGCCTATAACTAAATCTCTCTACTTCAACAGTGAATATGAGTTTTAAAAAGAGGTAAACCGTGAGTAGACATAACTATACAAATAACGGAAAAACTCACGTAGAAATATTATTTAATAGTATAATTTTCGCCTGTGTGTCACAGGCATCTTCAGTACAATTAGGCACAAAAATTAAACACTAACTGACAATTCCAAAAAGCGCCACCTAAGTAGCTGGTGTAAGATAACTAAAAAGGTCAATAACTTTCCTAAAAAAAAAAAAAAAAAAATTACTACAATAAAAAGTTAGGAAAGATTAGCTGATTTGTAAAGTACTATCTGTCCGAAACGGGAAGATCTGCCTCCATTCGGCTAGAAGAACACCAATCTTATATTGAATACTTTAAACCTGAAAAGTCTGGACTTGCAGAACATGCCATCTTCACTAGACACAGAGTTCATTGGAGAAAGACAAGAGTTCTTCACAAAAGTCAGTTTCTCATGGAACGCCTTTATAAAGAAGCATGTGAAACTCTACTTCATTCTCCTAACTTAAACAGATCCGACGGCTTACGTCTATCCCCTTTATGGGAGATAGTACTTTACAAATCAGCTAATCTTTCCTAACTTTTTATTGTATTAAATTTTTTTTTTTTTTTTTTTTTTTTTTTTTTTTAGGAAAGTTAGACCTTTTTAGTTATCTTACACCAGCTACTTAGGTGGCGCTTTTTAGAATTGTCAGTTAGTGTTTAATTTTTGTGCCTAATTGTACTGAAGATGCCTGTGACACACAGGCGAAAATTATACTATTAAATAATATTTCTACGTGAGTTTTTCCGTTATTTATTTGTATAGTAACAGTGAATATGACTTTGAAGGACAGTGCACACATGAAAGAACATGCGAGAGCTTCAGAGTATTTAATATTAACATTGATTATAATGAAGTTTCACTATCTAAGTTAAATTCTGCTGTTAAATGCTTAAAAGGCTTCACTTTTAAAATTGCTGTTTTTCAAACGAAGCACAACATTTTTATGCATAAATTGATTTTTTCCCACCGACTTATTTGCCATACTACACTATGGTGATAATTCCAAGAATTCTGACTTTCTTATAACTTGGGTTACAATAAATTTGTGGGGAGGATACCTTATGTAAGCCACTTTTTGGCTTAATGCTTGAATTAAGCCAAGAAGTGGCTTTAACCACATTTAGCACAAGTTTTTTTTTTACATGATAAAGAAATATACAATTTTATTACACTAAAATTTACCATTGGTACCTCAGGAGCTCCAATAGTTTTAATCATATCACTCTTCAATTTCTGATTTATGTTGATGTCTTCATCTGTGGATGTATCATAGAGAATAACAGAAATTGGATATGATTCCCTATGAGAAAGAGAATATTTAAGTTCATAACTTAATTCAGAAATCAATAATTAAAATTTATACATCAAAATCAAAAAATCCACCAGAGGTCAGAGTCAGATGCATTAATTGGAAGCAGAAAAAAAAAAAAGAAGATAAGTTTCATTATTTTTATTCAAGTTTTTTACTTTAAATTACAGGAAATCTAAGCTTGATACAACCTATAGTCTGTGGGAATACTTTATGTATTTATGTGGGAATAAGTACGTATTCCCTAGCTTTGCAGCTAGGGAATACGTACATAAAAATGTAATATTTTGCTATAGTTTGTAGTAGTTCTTAGTGTAGTATTTGAATAATGGCTGCAGCTCAGTTTGCAGATGGCTTATCACCAAGTCCCTCCACATTTAAATCTACATTTTCACAGCATACTGGAATTTGTGGTATGCGGTGCTTGCAGCATGTATGCATCCCAACAGATATGTGGCATGTGAGAGATCAGGAAGTGCATATATGTGTAAAATGTAGAAAATGGGAAAAACTTTGTGATTTAGACATTAGTATATCAGACCTCGGCAGCGTTACATCAGAAATGGGAGAATAATGACAGAGAGAGAGAGAGAGATGAGTAGCATGATCGACGGAGAGGATAACGAGCACAGTGTGGATGAAAAAATAAAAGTAGGAAGAACGTAAGGTTGAAACACCGTGAAGTTTTCAAAGATGGTGCTACATGGGAGGATGAAAGGCAAGCAAGAGTAGGTAGGTTGCAGAGAGATAGATGTGCTAAAAGAGGAAGTAAAATGTTTTGGGAATGAGTTAAGAAGTGTGAAAGAAGAAATTAGGCAACTGAAAATAATGAATGCAAAGCTAATCAGACTAGGAGTAAGACAGAGAGAGAGAAATGGGTGATATAAGGGGAGAGACCAGTAGAACAGTATAAGAGGTGGAATATGAGAAAGGCAAGACAGTGATGGAACCAGGGATGGAGAGATGACAGGAGACAATGGGTAAGTAGGAAACAAAGAAAGTGTTAGAAGGGGGGGGAGAGTGGTGTGCAAGATGGAATGATAATGGTGTGCAAGATAGGATGCCTGAGGAGAGTTTGCCTGGAGGAACAACAGACAGTGTCACTATGGCAATTAAGGTGAAAGGGTGGATGAAATTATTGTGACGGTGGGCACAGCATGTATGACTCGAGAGGCAGTGCGAATCAGGTGGCAAGAGAAAATATGAGGTTCATGCTTGAGGTTGTATGAAAGAGACTGAGAAGGGAAAGATAGTGCATGTGTTGCCAAGCTATGATAATGCAGAGATGCGAAGAAGATCGTCAATAATGAATAGAATAATAGCCAGTATGTGTTGAAATAGAGGTTCGGAATACGTGAATACTTGCGGCATTTTTATTAATATTATTATGTGACACCTCCAGGGAGTCCAAAGACTCATCAGTGTGCCAAGAGCATCAAACAATTGTTCCCCTTCCAACTACTAACCGTGCTCAAACTTGCTTAACTTTTTGCGTGAGCCAGTAGTAGCAGAGGCTCTACCAATCGACCAACCTTGATTCTTTGCACAAAAGCTGGCATTTGAGAAAAGGAAGTAACTGTGTGGGAGAAATGTCTTCATTTGAATGAATAAAGACATAGGCATCTGGAGAGAATATTGTTTTCTGAACAAGTCAGAATGTCAATGCAGGGAAACTAGAATTATCAGGGTGGATGTGGGAACAGGGATGGCCTCTTGTGGGATTAGGGTAATGCTGAATTCAGTGGAGTCTGAGAGGGATAATGATAGATATAGAAACAGTGACAATGCCTTGATTCTTTGTACTAATGCCAGGAGTATCTGAAATAAAGGAGACAAATCAGTGGTGCTGATAGCATTAGCCTGTCCAAAGATTATTGGGATCTGAGATGTGGTTGACAGAATATGATGTATAGACAAGGAGTAGCAAGGAATAGGCATTTTCTAACAGGATAGGAAGAGAAAATGCAGTGGTGGAGTACTGCTTATAAGTGATGACCTACGTCCTCTCAGAATGGAGGATTATGGAGTGCAATGGTGCCAATGGTTTTGAAAGCATATGGTGTGAGGTAGAGATGGGCAGGACAGGATATTTAGTGGGACGTTGCTAGAAGCCAGGGAGCACAGAGGATGAAGAGCAGGAGATTTTTTAGACAGTTGAGCTTGGCAAGTGCAAAAAGAATGACTGTTATGGGAGATTTTAACTATAGCAGTATAAAGTGGGAAGAGGAAACTGCATGTGGTAATAAGGGAATGGAATTTCTGGAGGAGAAGCAACATGTAGTAGAAGCACAAGGTTCAAGGGTTTTAGATTTGGTCATAGCATCAGAAGAGCTGATATAACTGAGATGGCATCTCTGTCCCCCAGTTGGAGAGAGTGACCATGTGTTTTTGATTTGGAAGATTAATAGACGTGCAGGAGTATCAAAGAGAAAGAAATGTGTAGTTATAATAAACAAAGAATTACACAATAACCACAGTAATTAACTTTAATGAAATAAAAGTACAGATATTTTAATATTCTTTGTTAATATATTAATTTCTAGCATGTAGCAGCCATTTTTAATTGGTAAACCAAATGTTGTACATAACTAAGGTATTCCCGTTTCTTTGATTTACTTGTTTCTATGCACTGATGTACTGTTATTTTCAGTACAAATTATCTGTTTCATTTTACATTCATTTTACAATAGCAGTATAAATTGGGAAGATGAAACTGCATGTGGTAATAAGAGAATAGAATTTCTGGAATTTTTCAGGGAGGCAACATGTAATAGAAGATGCACAAGGTTCAAGAGTTTCAGATTTGATCATGGCATCAGAAGAGCTGATTATAGAGAAGAGAGGAGAGCTAAAATGAAAAGAAAGGAATGAATTATCTGTACTTTCATTACTGTGGTTATCGTGTAATTTTTTGTTTATAGTCATGACACAGGTACCTTTGAAGATTAGGTGACTATAATAGTCTTAGATATCAACTTCGGGCAGTTCCATGGAGGGAGGAAATGGAAGGGCGAGATATCAGTACTTGGGAAGGAATATTTATTAACAGCAATAGCAAGCTTTATACCGTGAGTGAAGAAGAGAATGCAATTTGGTGTAAAGTGGATGACAATTTCAAACAGGAATTGCAGGCAAAAAAGAGATTATGGAACATATATAAGGAGAGGGGTAGAGAGCAGAATGCATGAAGAATATAAGACTTGGGCCAGGAGAGTGACTAGTATGGTAAGGAAGACAAAACTGAGATATGAGAAGAGATTGGGCCTGAGATCATAAGGAATTTTTTGCTATGTAGCCAGTAGGAGGAGAAATGATTGTGATAGAATGACATTGTTAGATAAGAATGAGTATAGAGCGACTGATGCAAAGGACATAGCAGAGTTGTTCAATAAACAAACATATTATTGGAGTATTTCATCCTGGAGAAGTAAGTTTTAATGCTAGAAGGATAGGATAGGTTCGAGGTTTAGAAGTGCAAGAAGAGAGTTTGTGTTTCAAATACTGAGTATTCTTCTTCTGCAACTTGTCCCACTTAAGCAGAGTTGCTGTCTCAGTGAGTCTCCTCCACATCCTCCCGTCTTGGGCTGTAATCACATCCAAGTTCTTCATCCTCAAGTCGTCCTCCACCAGCTCCCTCCATCTTCTTTGGCCACCTGTGTTTCATCTGCATGAAGCCTCCTTCATGAGGATGGATGTGCACTCCCCTGCACATTCATCTGCCTCCCTCCTCATCACATGACAGAACCATCTCAACCTTGCCTCCTGTATCTTCGCTCCCAAGTTCATAACTTTCACCATTCCCCTTGCATAGTTATTTCTCAGACAATCCTTTCTGACACCACACATCCACCTAAGCATTCTCATCTCTGCTACCTCCATCCTACTGATGCTATTTTTCCTCAGGGCCGCAATTTCCATAGAATATGTCATAGCTAGTCTCACTACTGTCCTGTAGATTTTTGACTTTTAAATTGATCGGCACCCTCTTATCACATAGCACTCCAGCCATCTCTCTCCAGTTCCTCCATCCCACTTCCTTCTCAGCCTCTCCATCCTCTTTCACTGCTGTACATAAGTATCTAAAGTCCCTAACCTTCCTGATGACATTTCCTTCCAGCTCCATCTCCTGGCTGCCATCCACTTTGCCACATATACACTGTCTTACTTCTGCTTGGCCTCATACCTCTCTCTTCCAATAATTTCCTCCATTTTTCCAGTTTAGCTGCCACTTCTCTTGATTTTGCACACAGCACAATGTCATCCACATACAACATTATGACAGGTGCATCTTCTCTCACCTCCTCTGTCACCACATCCATCACAATATTAAACAGGAACAGACTTAATGCTGACCCTTGATGCAAGCCAACTGTCACTGGAAAACTTTGTCTCTCCCAGGCAGGTCCAAACTCTTCTTCACGTTTCTGTACATCTCCTGCACCAACATGACATATTTCTCCTTCTCCTCCAGACTTCTTGCCTTGGTACTCTATGGCACGATTTCTCTAGATCAATTAAGAGTACTTTGGATATCAATAAAGGAATGAAACTGGATGGAATTTTGCAATGGGGTTTGAAAGAATATGCTAAAGAACTAACAGCTCTGTTGACCTGGCTTTTCAACAGAGCTGCAGGAAGTTTATTTTCCTGCTTGGTTAAAATATAATAAATTTAGTTTAATCCTGTATCCAAGTGTAAGCAAACAAATTTGCACCTGAAGTATCTTCAGGACTGAGGCAACTCATAGTAAACGTGGGCCAAGCTCTCATCACTCCTTGTCTCAGTATCTGCCATAAATGCAAAACACGTCTCGTTGCAGACATGTGTAATGCTAGGCATTAAGGGAAGAGCCACTACCCAGACTGGTTTCTACCTTTACTGAGGTCTCGTCAGTGGGAGCCAGACCCAGCAGTAGTGATACTAAGGCAGAAGCAATGGAGAGGTCATATTTACTTATATGAGTTGCCAAAAGGTGTACCACCTTATTATTAAATTACTCTGGATTTAGAGAAAGATGTTGGAAGTTTATTTTCCACTTGGTTAGACTATAATAAATTTAGTTTAATCCTTTATCCAAGTGTAAGCAAACAAAGTTTGCGCCTGAAGTAAATAAATATGAAATAAGTAAATATGACCTGTCCATTACTTCAGCCTTAGTATCACCACTTCTGGGTCTGGCTCCCACTGACAAGACCTCAATAAAGGTCAAAACCGGTCTGGGTAGAGGTCCTTCTCTTAATGCATAGCATTATACATGTATGCAAGGAGATGTGCTTTGCATTATGGGAGATAATGACTTGGTCCACCTTTAGTGCGAGTTGCATCAGTCCTGAAGATACTTCAGGTGCAAACTTTGATTGCTTCCACTTGGATAAAGGATTAAACTAAATTTATTACAACAGAGCTGTACTTTTCAACTGCAAACTATATTGCACTGGAGAAAATGGGAGAAAAAAGATCTGAGGGTGATTTGATAGAAACCTGAAATTCAGGGAACATGATGCAAAGGTGATGAAGGTAACCCAGAGGACTGCTGAAATACTGAGAAGAATGCTGACCTGCAGAGATAAGAGATGTCATTCCATTACATAAAGCATTTCAAAAGATATAGATGAAATTACCACAGACCATTTGGTATTTCATCAGTAGTTGTTAAGATCTTGGAGAAATTCGTAAAGGATCAATTACAGCTTTTGGCAGATGAGGGTAATGTTATCTGTGAGTCAGCATGGATATTATAAAAGGTAATCATAAAACTCATGTTTTATGATTACCTTTTATAATAATTTGATGAGAGAAAGGCATATTCTGCCAAATTTTTTTTTTTTTGGATTTTACAAAGGCACTTGACAGGGTACAACATAATATGATGATATTTAAGTTGCAGCACATGAGTTAAATGTTAGGTTGGTGAACTAGATTCGGGAATGGCTATCTCATAGTTAGAGAGTTGAGTATAAAGGAGGCAGAAGATTACAAATGACAACCCACAGGGCTCAGTACTAGGACCTGTATTGTTTAACCTTTATATCAATGACATTGGATTGCAGTGGGATATTCAGTTGTTTGCAGTTTGAGGCTGGGAAGGATTATTAGTAATAGTGCATATGTGGTAGCCCTGAAAGAGGATTTGAATAAACTGGACAAATGGGCAAATAGTGGGGATGTCAGTTTAATGCAGCTAAACATAGTCTTGAAGTTTGGGATACGTTTATGGGAGGCTGAATGCTCTGTTGGAGGAACTGCAATGGAGGAAGTGGGGGGGAAGAAATGATCTGAGGGTGATTTTGATAGAAACCTGAAATTCAGGGAACATGTTGCAAAGGTGGTGAATTCAGGTAACCCAGAGGATTGAGGAAATACTAAGAATGATGGCCTAAAGAGATAAGAGTTGCCATTCCATTGCATAAAGCATTTGAAAGGATGTAGATGAAATTACCATCAAAATTACTGTCACTACTACAAATGGAAAGTCCGAGTGCATACCACAATAAACGTTTCATTACTAAGCAAAACAGTCTGAAATAGTTGTAGAATGAGTGGTAGTAATATTACACTGATGCAATTGTTATTAGGCTCTCCCAGAATGTTTATAAGGACTGAATGGAAGGAGGGGGGGGAGTCATTGAATGTTTAAATACTTATCACACCTCCCTTCACATTACTTTAAAAATTTTTTTTTTTCTTTCTTTTAGCAGTACACAATGGTATGAATTAATTGCATCTTTGCTAACAGTGCTATAAGACAGATGCAGTACATTTAAAAATTGTAATATTCAGTATTTTTTTTTAAATGTTTTACTTAGCATTCAAATAAGCTTAGTTATTTAATGAAATACATTTTTCACTATATACATTAAGTTATTTGTGATAAAAAAATTTCTCAATTTTTAGAATTTCATATTTAAACATTAACACATTCAAGACATTCTTGAATGTGTTAATGAATAAATCACACAGGACTTCACTTATCTGCACATCATGTCCTTTCCGTATCAAGAATACACATTTTTGCAAATTGTTAAATATACATGGCATGCCAGTTTAAATTTTCTCAGAAGATTTATTTCTAAGATTAGTATTTTTTTAAACATCTTAATGTCATAAAATCTCAAATGTAATATTTTCCTAAGTCATAAAACATTAATTTCTGCATCTAGTGAAGTAAATACGATGGAATAGAATTCCCTTATATGTAAATTTTAAAATAAGTTACTAGCATGATATACTGTGCTTAGTGCTATATATACAAGGGTGGTCTGAAAGGTTTTCGGCCTAACAATGAAAAAAATAATTTATAATTTCAAAATTATTTTTATTTTTCAGCATAATCTCCCTTAAGACTAATACATTTATTCCAGTGATGCTCCAGCACCATTATCTTGTCCTTATAGTCCTTCTCAGTAAGATCTGCAAAATACCCCTCTACAATAAATTTAGTTTAATCCTTTATCCAAGTGTAAGCAAACAAAGTTTGCACCTGAAAATATCTTCAGGATTGAGGTAAGGTGGTGGTGCAATCCTTAGGCAACTCTTAGCAAAGGTGGACCAAGGTCTCATCACTCCTTGTCTCAGTATCTCCAATAATGCAAAGCACATCTCCTTGCAGACATGTATACTGCTATGCATTAAGGGAAGGGCCACACAACCCAGACTGGTTTCTACCTTTATTGAGGACTCTTCAGTGGGAGGCAGACCCAGAGTGTTGATACTAAGGCAGAAGCAATGGAGAGGTCATATTTATCTATACAAGTTGCCAACCGGTGTACCACCTTATTAAATTGCTCTGGATTTAGAGAAAGATGTTGGAAGTTTCTTTTTCACTTAGTTAGACTATAATAAATTTAGTTTAATCCTTTATCCAAGTGTAAGCAAACAAAGTTTGCACCTGAAAATATCTTCAGGACTGAAGTAAGGTGGTGGTGCAATCCCTAGGCAACTCGTAGCAAAGGTGGACCAAGGTCTCAGTATCTCCCATAAAGCAAAGCACATCTCCTAGCAGATGTGTATACTGCTTTGCATTAAGGGAAGGGCCACTACCCAGACCGGTTTCGACCTTTACTGAGGACTCGTCAGTGGGAGGCAGAATCAGAGTAAACCCAGGCAGACTCTGAATCTGCCTCCCATTTTCAGGTGCAAACTTTGTTTGCTTACAATTGGATATAGGATTAAACTAAATTTATTATAGTCTAACCAAGAGAAAAAATAAACTTCAAATACCCCTCTACAGATGCAATCACCTCTTGATTCGAAGAAAAGCGCTGACCAGTGACAAAGAGTTTTAGTTTTGGGAAGAGTGAGAAGTGAGAGGGAGCCAAATCTGGGGAATAGGGTGGATGTTCTAACAATTCATAGTGCAGATCCCTTAATTTTCCCATTGCCAAAACACCTTTGTGGGCAGGTGCATTGTCCTGATGAAAGATGATTTTTTTTTCTGCAAACCAGAACTTTTCTCACAATTTTTTTCGTCCAGTCTGGTTAAAAGATCAGAATAATATTCCCTGGTTATTGTTTTATCCTTTTCAAGATAACTAATAAACAAAATGCCTTTAGCATCCCAAAACACTGATGCCATGACCTTTCCTGCTGATGGAACAGACTGTCTTCTTTGGCACTGAACAACCGGCTTCAGTCCAGTGTTTTGATTGCTACTTGAATTCTGGTGTGTAATGGTGAATCCAAGTCTCATCCATAGTAGTAAATCGACACGCAAATGTTAAGAAATTTGCATGCGAGTACGTTTTTGATCTGTTGTGAGCAAGCATGGCACCCATCTTGCGCGAATCTTTTCATTTGCAATTCTTTATGCAAAATATATCATACACATTCTTTTGAAATGCCTATAGTCTCAATAATTTCACGCACTTTGACTCGCCAGTCATCCAATACCATATCGTGCACTTGATCAATGATTTCTGGTGTTGTTACACTTTTTGGACTTCCTCCACGTGGATTATCTTCAAAGGCTGGTATGGCCATGTTTAAAACAGTCTATTTCTTAATTGTCGAGAACGAAGGAGAAGAGTGCCCATAAACATTTATGAACTTCGAATGAATTTCTTTTGGAATTAAACTTTCTTTTAAAAAGAATTTTATAAACTCACAATTTATTTATTCATATGGAGTTTTCTTCCTTCCCCCCCATCCCTATTGGAGCAAGTTGAGCCCCCTCAATAGGGGGGGAAAGTATTTATGGCTGTAGATCCGTGTGTCCATGGGGCCACTTTGCCTGTTTGCGGGATGAAAAACCCCAGATAAACTGGGGGGGAAAACCCCATTGTTCGCCCGAGACGGGCAAACTTGGCTATGGCTGAGGAAGATCCTTAAGCTCCTTACATTGGCAACGGGAATCGAACCCAGGACACTCCTTCCCCAGGCATATGGTTGCAAAGCACATAGCCACCAGGCTAACCACATGGACATACCCGCGCAATAATCAATTTTATCCATTTCAAGGGATACAGACAACACTTTTGCTTCAGACAACTGTATAAAACAAATTACTTGATAGAATGACTTGCAATTTCACATAGATGCTTATGAGAGATGTACCAACTTAGAAAAAAAAAAAATCTTGGTGATAGTGTTGCCATCTATGGACGAGACTGAGAAAACTTTTCAGACCACCCTCATATGTGAGTGAGAGAGAGAGAGAGAGAGAGTGTGTGTGTGTGTGTGTGTATATATATATATATATATATATATATATATATAGAAAGTTCTTCAACTTACGAAGTAAATTTTACTTGTCAAGAACTTATATTTTTGTTTAATCCTTCATCCAAGTGTGAGCAAACAAAGTTTGCCATAAAGTTTATTTATGACTAGGTTACTTGTATATAGCAGCTCTGCTACCTTCACATCAATTGCCCTTGCATTCCATAAAGCAAGGCACCGTTCTTGTCAGATGTGCATACTGCTATGCATTATGGATAGAGTCATTATCTAGAGTGGTTTCTGCATTTACATCCAAGTTTGTTCTCTGGTCAATCACTGTGTAACGTGGTAGATGACTTTCACTTTTTTGAGCTTATCTACTAATGTACTAATATCCCAGGACTCTTATGACACTGCATTCTTTCATATGAACATAAGTAACCTTCTCCTATTGACAGCATTGTTGATGATAGCACACTTTGTGCCATACAAGGTATGGCACAAAGTGATCTTCCCATTTTCATACTATCATTCAATGGTAAAGACATCTTTAGTCACGTTCAACTGATTACTACTTTTTTTTCTTAACAAGATCAATACATCTCCCATTCAATGATAACGATTAATTGCTAGACAGAAAATCAGATCTCTTCAGGGGAATTTACGTTTGCGCTTTCCAGGCACAATCACATTGCATCAATAGATAGCTTTTTCACCTATCCATCCAGCTAATGCTAATACGGTGCACCAAATGCCATCCAAAAAATTCTTTATGTTGGACAAATAGCAATTTAGCCATTTCATGACAATTTTTGCAGTCACTCACTTCACCCAACATCTCAAGGATTCTGAGTTTCATCCCCCCACCCAGTATTTCACAGATGCTATTCCACTGAAGTAGCACGCATCTTTCCTATCCTTTCTACTAAAATTGTCAAAAACACAAGCAGTGGCTGTACTCCATTTATGATCCAACTGCAGATTCAATAAAATCTGCCTCTCCCATTTCTCTCCCCTTCCATCTTATTCTCTGGAATAGCATTCTCATAAAATGTTCCCCAACAATTACAGCCTCCAAGTTTTTCAAGAAGGCAGGTTTCAAATCGCCTAACCATTACCTGCATACAGTACTAATGTGTTATGGGTTTCAGCAGTCTCTCATGGGGGAAATCAAAAAAAAGTGTTTACTGGTATTTCTGTACTTCTTCTGCTACCTTTACCTCTTTTTCTATTGATGCCTCTTACAGTGACAGAATCTATCCTGAATATTGGTTGGATTTTAAGGTTGTTCACCTTGCTGACTTTTTCGCTGTTGCCTCAGTACCTAATGTAAATGCCTAAAAGATGCCAAAGTGTAACCAGCTATCATCTGATTATGTGTGGTTTAAGCCAAATCAGAATGGAATGCAGTTGTTTTGTTCTATAAAGGGAAATGATTACCACTACAAGAAATTGATGAATGGACATATCAACAGCACTGGTCAGTGCTCTACATTCTTTATAATCACACCACATAAGAGATCTCTTCCTAGTTATCTAGTTGGTTTTGATGCCTGTATGACTATTTTTTTTTTAAATTAGGCTTAATATTTATTTTAATACTGCTGAAAACTTGAACTCATAAAGAGATAAGATTGATTACTTGTCGAAGCTGCATTTCAATGATCCTCATGTTACAAGAATGACAGTAAACTGAAACATCAACATGACATGTAGAGCATTGACTATTATGAAAATTCAAAAATGATTAAAAAAAAATTGCCCATGATTGAGCTTATTCTGACAGCAAATAGTGTCATGATTAAAACCTAACTTTGGGAAACACTCTTTCTTGCAAAATGGCAAAGTGTACTTCCCACATAGACTGAAGATTCAGAAAGTGTTTAATAAAAACAGGAAGTGACTTTTGAGACCTACATTATGGAGATCTTTTAATATGCCATATATCCAGGCTATGCCATAAGGTTCTATGTCAAAGAAAACTGAAACTAGATATTCTTATTTTAGGAATGATCTCATGTTTCTAAATGGAAAAATGTCATACGATCACTATGAAAGCCACATTGTGTATTGTAGAGAATATTGTTGCTTTCTAAATAGCAGAGAAATCTGGAATTCACCATTTTCTCCACTATCTTATGAAAATAGCTGGTTAGAGTGACGGATTAGTAATCAGTTGATTGTGCAGGATTTTTTCATTTTGGGATGGTGATGACTACTGACTAATGACGTGAATTCAGAAACTCCTCCTTGGTGCAGGATGTTTTTTCATCTCACAATAGATGCCATATCGGGCCCAGTGAACTAACATGAGAGAGTACAGTTGTTTTTAGTTCCTTCTCAACAAATGGCTGATTGTCTGACTAATCCATTTGTAGAAAAACTGAGCTGCTGCTTCTCTCACTGGATTATATTATAAATTAAAGATGCCAAGAAATTATATTCTTGGTTTAATCCTTTATCCTAGTGTAAGCAAACAAAGTTTGCACGTGAAGTAACTTCATGAGTGGGCAACTTGTATATAGAGTCTAATGACTTGACATAACTTATTTTAGTATCCCACAATGCAAAGCACATATCCTTACCGTATGTATAATGCTATGTGTTATGGGAGGTTCTCACTGAATGTAATAATTTTAGGAGTTATTTCAAGAGTGAGACCATAATAGTTAAGGAAAACTAATGAGAAGCACTCATGATCATAAGTTTTAGGTATGCTGTAATTATTGAATGATGAAACAGACATGTTTGCGATGCTTTTGATATTTTCTTTACTGTTGCCTTCTCAGCATTACAGGATAAATGCTGTTGTGGTTAGATAGAGGATTTCAGGATAAATGCTGTTGTGGTTAGCTTCCTCTTTGCATCCTGATATGAGATATTTTGTTCAGTTCTTACATTTTGTATTTCTTTTTTAATTCTTAGACTTTGGAATGGATGCGAGTAGAATGGATGGAGTCTCCTAAGTAACACATTGTACTTTGTGAAGTACAATTTATTATCATGCACGTTACTAGCAAATCATGCACAATTAATAGAGCTATGACAAGCAGTTTGGGTATACTCATATTTCTGACATTTAAAGCACTTTAGTGGTTCAGGAAGGTAGATCCTGACAGAACAGTTAAGATATCCTGCTTTTGAAAGTTTTTTCCCACTTGGCTATACTACTAATTATTGGTTTTATCCTTTTTCCCAAGTGTAAGCAAACAAAGTTTGTGCCTGAAGTACTTTCAGGACTGGGGCAACTCATGGTAAAGGTGGTATCCATAATGCAAAGCAAATCTCCTTGCAGACATGTATGATGCTATGCATTAAGGGAAGGGTCACTACCCACACCGTTTTTGGCCTTTGAGATCTCATCAGTGGGAGCCAGACCCAGAGGTGGTGATACTATGGTGGAAGTAATGGAGGAGTCATATTTACCTATACGAGATGCAAAAGGGTGTCACACCCTATTATTAAAATTCTCTGGATTACTTTATGGAAGTTTTTTCCCACTTGGCTATGCTACTAATTATATATTTGGTTTTATCCTTTTTCCCAAGTGTAAGCAAACAAAGTTTGTGCCCGAAATACTTTCAGGACTGGAGCAACTCGTGGTAAAAGTGGCATAAGTTCTCATCACTTGCCTTAGTATCCCATAATGCAAAGCACATCTCCTTGCAGACATGTATGATGCTATGCATTAAGGGAAGGATCACTACCCAGACGTTTCCCTGTATTAAGTGCGAGGTTTCCTCTCCAAAAACTCGTGAGATCACCCAACAATGAGCGACACGAAGGATCAAAACTCAGCATTGTTCGCCTCAGTAACAGGCTCACCCTGTCACTGAGAAGAATTCTTAGCGCTTGGCTCTACCCAATGGCAGGTTCATCCACCACTGAGCAGAACCGATCACATTTTATCGGAGAGTTAACAGCAACAGCCGTGCCTCAGTTAACTTCATGAGGTACAGCATTGCCATCCATTACCTCTACCTGGGTAACAGCCTAGCCTCAGTTAGAACTTTGTTGGCTACATATAGCATTGCCATCCATCACCAATCTTCCAGCTGGTTTCGATACTTAGGGGTTTCATCAGTGGGAGCCAAACCCAGAGGTGGAAGTAATGGAGAAGTCATATTTACCTATATGAGTTGCCAAACGGCATCACACCTTATTATTAAAATTCTCTGGATTACAGATAAGTATATGGAAGTTTTTAGGTAAAAATATGACTTCTCCATTACTTCCACCTTAATATCACCACCTCTGGGTCTGGCTCCCATTGATAAGACCTCAATAAAGGTCAAAAACTGTGCGGGTAGTGACCCTTCCCTTAATGCATAGCATCATACATGTCTGCAAGGAGATGTGTTTTGCATTATGGGATACTAAGGCAAGTGATGAGAACTTATACCACCTTTACGAGCTGTCCCAGTCCTGAAAGTACTTCAGACGCAAACTTTGTTTGCTTACACTTGGAAAAAGGATAAAACCAAATACAGTAAAACCCCGAAGTTACGTGGTAGGTGGGACCAACAAAAAACGCGCAAGTCGAATTCGCATAACTTGGGGTATAATTTTGCATGTAATTTATATATACAAACATACAATTGAGACCAATGGTTTAAAAAAACACCTATATGTTTTAAGAAATATAATCATAATTGTAGTTTTTCGTACATAAAAGAATAAAGTTATTTTGATATCGATGGTTTCATAAAATCTAATATATTTGTCTGACGGCATAATGTCTTTTTCTTGTCAGGCAAAATTTCTTCATAGCAAAGCTAATGATTTTTTTATTCCTTGCCTTGCAGCTACAATTCATTCCTTGTTAGAATCTATGTTCTCCAAAATCTGTAAGCCTTTCTTTTATGATTGTTCTTACAGTGGATTCCTGTAGATCGAACTTCTTTGCTAGCTCACAAATTTTCATTCCACCTTCAAAATTCTTAATAATGTTGAGTTTTGTTTCCAAAGTCAATGTTTTTCTTTTCTTGCTAGCTGTAGAAGGATCGGACTTGCTTCTTTTGGATGACATTATTATTTTTTATGTGATAAAATTTTTATCAAGAAAATAATAAACAATCGCAAGGTTGACTATAAAAATCATGTATGAATGGAGACCGCGCGAAACACGTCAGTGCTTGTTCACAGCACGTGTGACTTGGCGAACGTGGCCGGCACCCGAAAGATATGACTAGTGGTGAGGTGTGAAGCGGGACGGGAATAAGTACACATAAAAAACCGCATAACTCCGGATTCGCGTAAGTCGGGGTATGACTGTATATAATTAATATCCTGCTTTTACTAATGATGGAGGTTTGATTATGGTGTATCAAAAGTAAGGATGATGTTCCTTGTTGGCACTATGTGACCATTCCTATGCATTGTCTCAACCATCACACCTTGATCTTTAAGCTCTGAACATACATCCACATTGGGAACATCAAGGAGATCCCATTCTCATATTACACCTCCAGAAGAGTTGAATGTTTTATGAGGTATTACCATAATTGGCATTTCCCTAAATGACGTGGCTCAAAAATAGTTTTTCTGAGTGTTGCTGACATGATGTTTCGACAACAATATCATGGAAATGTAGTTAACAGTTTCAGGATATCCTATCATCCATCTAAACCCTTTTTGAATAAAAAAGGGGTGACTTTTCCCCCTACTAGGTTTTCACCTGTTTCATGGATGATAAGAAACACTGGTTTATTTATTTATAACATTTATACACAAAACAGCCACAAGGCCTATAGCAAGTAAATTCCATGTGCAAGATGGGACCAAGAGCAAAGTAATCTGTTGATATTCTTCTCAAAAAGATGGAAGTTGTTCCTTGGAGAATACTTCATGGGAGAAGTTGGCCAATAGAAGCGAGATATATAGAATAAAGGATTACTGGGAGTAAGAGGTTCGGTAAGTCTACTGTTCAACTGTAAAAGGATGTTGGCACACAATGGAGAAATTCACCATCTATAAGACAGTGGAAGAGTCTGTGAGAGAGAGGTCATCAATCAACTGAACAACTCTTTTGGACTGCATCAAGAATTTTTAGAGGGATCTTAGGTGCACCAGTTCAAATGTGAGAGTAGTAATCCAAGGTTGGGTAGATTTGATAGTAAGCAAATGGACAGGAGAGAATGTGTAAGATGTCTTCTGTTTCTTATTTCTGTTATCAAATGATGTTTCTACAGCACACTTGGGTGAGGACTTGTGAGAGCTAGAAGTGTCAGGGTGAAGGACCCATGCTCAAAGGAAGTTTCTTAGTTTGGCCAGAGATCTCACCCAATCACCCAATCTTAGTGCAACACCAATGATCCTTGCAGGAAAGCCCAATAGCCAAATGATCCTGGCTGGGCAATCCAGGACCACCTATCTTGCCAAAGCATGGAAAAACGTAATGCGAAACTACCAGGATTTCCCCCCACACACACCTTTTTCAGATATCCATGGGCTGCAACACAGAGGCAGGGCACTGGATCCCAGTGATAGCCGTCTGGAAGATAGGATATTAAAAAACTCTCAGAAGAAGTAGAGCAAAGAATACCTTTCTATCTGTATTCTTGATATGACCAGAAAATGAGGAAGAATGAAAAGGGCCATCACTGGAGGTCCACTCCATAAAG
Source organism: Typopeltis vanoorti (assembly GCF_054136105.1). Classification (NCBI taxonomy): domain Eukaryota; kingdom Metazoa; phylum Arthropoda; class Arachnida; order Uropygi; family Thelyphonidae; genus Typopeltis; species Typopeltis vanoorti. The sequence goes on from NC_143569.1 coordinate 15,314,411, forward strand.
AACAGGTGCACATATGGAGGGGACATTTAAAGTTTTTACTATAAACATTTCTGTGTTTACTCTTCAAAACAAAATTGCTTAAAAAACTAAACATTGATTTGAAATAAAAAGCAATGAATATTAATATTTTACTACCACAACAAATAAAAAAAATCAGTCAAAAATGTTTATTACAGATTTTACCTCTCTAGTAAATTCATTTACAGTATTCTTTGTGAAATAATACAAATGGCATAGAAACAGCAACAGAGAACAGATAACAAGAAAGTTTGTGTGCAGATGAAAAGAATGGATGGACCTCAAACAGCAAATTTAATTTTACTATTTATAGCATAATAATGTAGACAATGTTCCTTGCACACCATTGCTTCCATAATCTTTTTGAAAATGCCTTCATAGCAGTGTATATGCTTGAACTGTTACTCAACTATTCAGATGTTGATTACAATGGTATATGAGGGCTTTTGACAAAACTTGTTCAATTTTGTTGCCAAGAAACACAGAAATGCAGCCATATATAGTACCAAATGTAGCAATTATAAAACTACCAGCAAAATTTTCCTAAAAATCTGATTCTCTAGGTTTCAGGAAAAGAGAACGTATATTTTCAGAGTGCCAAGCAGGATTCCATAAAAATAAGAGTACAACAGATCATTTATTTACAATAAATCTCATTGGAGCAAAATTAAATTGAACATAATAAAATACTATGTCACAATTTATAGACAAAAAGAAGGCACTATGGAGAATACTGAACCAATATGAAATAGATAACAAAATAATATGCCTAATTAAAACTTTTATCATTCCTCAGAAGTGTTAAAAGAAATCAATGGTAAGACTTTCAAAATGGAAAGAGGCATGTGCATCAAAGCTGCATACTTTCACAGATACTTTTAACCTATACTTGGTCTTGAAAAACAGTGACATTGGAATTACAGTTGGAAGCAAAAAAAATCAATAATCATAGATTTGCTGATGACAATGATTCAACAGCAAAGAATGAATATCAATTAGAAGAATTAACAGAGAGAGTTTCTAAGACACTTAAGTGATTATGGATTAAGGATAAGCATTCACAAATCAAAAACAATGTCTTCGGGCAAAATGCCTATGAAAAATTCAGTTAATGATTTAAAAACTGTAAGTAGAAGAAAGATTCACCTAACTCGGAAGTGTACAACACTGAGATGGCTGGTCTAAACATGATATTAAAGTATGCATTGCTAAAGTAACTTACCTTTCAGAGGTTAAAGACAATAAAATAGGACAATAAAATAACTTCAGTAGGACAATAAAATAACTACAGCACTGATAATCTTGTTAGTTCTATCTTAATATATGGATGTGAGAATTGGACATTGCTAAAGGAAGATGAGAACAGGCCTATAAGATGAAGGGCTACAGAAAACTTCTGAAGATATACATGGCACATGTAACAAATGATGAGGTTAAAAGGAAAATCTGCTCCTTTGTCAAATGCATGAAAATAGCATCACTAAAATATTCCAGAAATAACTCTAGTTGCTGGGTCATGTGGCTAGATCTGATAATTTATCTAAAATAACAAAACACTGGAGCGCAACCTAGAAACACTTGGATAGATATTAGAAAATGGACTAATTTTTCGATCTCTGTTCTTGTTAAGGAGATCCAAAGACAGAAACACCTGGAGAGACTATGTTAGGACTGTCACCATTAGTGCCCCAATGGTCTAAATGGACTATGGGTGAAGTAGAAGCCATATATAACAAAGCAATTTTACAAACAAGAAGTGAAGCATAATATATTTGTAAACAATAAATTACACAATATCCACAGTAATTAACTTTATTATTATTATTATTTTGACACCTCCAGGGAGTCCAAAGACTCATCGAGGGAGAGAGTATAATAATATTAAAAATATTATTAAAAACTATTTTGATGGTTACATAACATAAGAATCTCCCAAACTTTTGGGAGAGACAGACAATCATTCCAATTTGGCCCATGTAAAAGGGCTTTGCAACTTTCTGTGAACAGGCGTTCATATTTAAACCTGCTTCTATGGAGAAGACGAGCTTCATCCCACTGGATACTGTGTTTAGTGTCAATACCATGTTGTACTAGGCTAGACTTTTGAGGTTTCATGTATTCGATATAACATTAATGTTCATTAATTCTTTTTTCCACAGAACAGTATGTTAGATTACTTTCTTTCAGTGTTACTTGGTGATCAGCATTCATTTAAAAATTTTATGGAATTTACAACCGTGTTAAAAAACTTTTATTATCCTGACATTTTATCTTTTATCCACATCGCTAAGACCTATAGTTGAAGGAATTGACAGCCTGACATATCACTTAGCCAAAAAATTAGCAGCAACACTCAAGGAGTTGGTAAGTCATTTCCCCTCCTATATCAAAAACACACAACACTTCATAAACATCAAAAACGTTACATTAGAAAAAGATGATTTATTAGTCGGTTTTGACGTCTATGCCCTCTTTATGAATGTCCCAATCAATGACACAATCCTTCTCCTACAGAACAAATTCACTCCAGATATCATGGCACTCTTTGCACATGTATTACGTTCTAGTTATTTTGTATGGCAAAACGCCTTCTACCTACAAAAAGAAGGCACATCCATGGGCTTGCCATTATCCCCCCCCCCATTGCTAACTTTTACATAGAACATTTTGAGCAACTTGCTTTAGGTTCCTCCCCTCTAAAAACAAAAGTCTGGCTTAGATACGTTGACGATGTTTTCACGATCTGGTCCCATGGCCCCCAGACTTTAGACACATTCCTTAGCTACCTAAACAAACACAAACAGTTAACAATTGAGACTGAAAAAACATAACACACTTTCGTTTCTAGATACACTTGTCACACGTCTTCCCTCTGGCAATCTTTCCTTCACTATTTACTGAAAACAGACACATACGGGACAATATATACACAAACTCCTACCACCACCCAACACAAAAACTAGGTGTCATCAACACTCTAAAAAACAGGGCTCAGATGATCTGTTGCAGTGAACAGGCACTGAAAGACAAATTTAAAATCATCAGCAATACTTTCCAAAAAAACGGATACAGTCAAAACACTATTAACAAAATTCTCTACAAAACCTCAATGAAAAACAAAGACAAACCAGACTACAGTATAACTATAACCATTCCCTACATTAAAGGAACATCAGACAAAATAAACAGAATACTACAAAAATACAATCTCAAAGCCACCTTTAAACCTCCCGCAAAATTAAAAAGCTTACTCAACTCATCCAAAGATCCACTCCCTCCACATACTCCACCTGGAGTATACCATATTTATTGTACTTGCAATATACCATATATAGGAGAAACAGGATGCACAATCAGACAAAAAGAACATAAACGACACATTAAATATAATAATTATGGTGAAGCTGGCCTTTCGGATCATGCCCTGAATACTTTACACAGAATTGCCTGGAAAGCAGGAGCCTATGAGATCATTATCAACCACCCCAATCTGAACAATAACGATGGTCTTAAAATCTCAAACATACGGAAGGCATATATTCGACCCACGGAACCTTCCTCACTAAGAACAACTATAAACAGGACTTTACATCCAGTATCTTAAATAACTGTAATACTAAAAATAGGACATCATTGTTTCTGAAAGAAAACCATCTATAAGAAAGAATGTTTAATCCTGTCATCATAAATAGAATTTAGCTAGATGTAATTTATAATTTTATTTTTTTTTTACTAGAGGTCATGCCAGTAGAATAACATGTGATCAAATCATCGTTTCTCTAGCTTACAGTTAATAATGTAACTCAGCTTGTCTTGTATATTTATGTATGCTCCAGATGATGATATTAATATGAAGATCGAAACCTTGGGATAATAAAAAAGTTTTTTTAACATGGTTGTAAATTCCATAAAATTTTTAAATGTATGTTAGATTACATTCACAAGGTATTTGGCAAATGCCAGCTAATGATAAAGGCGACAGTTTGTCTTTTGTAGATGGCAACAGATGAGAAATTTTATGATAGGAAAATATGTGGGAATGAGACTATACTTCTTCAAAATTCTACCAATCGGTTCCAAGATGCCAAAAATATAAGGGATTGGAACCTTGCAGTCTGTTGAAGAAGCCTGAGCTGTTGGAACATAGGAGTCAATTATCTGCTGGATTTGATGAAGGTTGTAACCATTAAATTCCATTAATGTTTTGATAGTAAGAAGTTCTTGTTGTAAGCTTGATGGAGAGAAGCACACCTTATGTGCTCTACACTGGGTGATAAATTACCAGAGGCTGTGCAAGCAAGAAAGATGTCCAAGAATGGTAAACTACCAGCCATTTCTTTTTCCACGTGAACTAAATGCATGGATGAAGGCTATTGATCTGTTGAAGAAAAGTGGCAAGTTCATTTTCATAATGAGGAACATCAACATAACAGAACCAATGAGGGTTGGGGATTATCTTCGATGGTTCAAAAAAACAGTTTGCCAAAGGTCATGACAGAGGGCTACCCATGACAGTACCTTCAACTTGTCTATACATCTTGTTTTTCCAGATGAAATATCCTGAATGTATAACAAATTCAAAAATCTTTGCAATATCAGGAGGATAATCATCATATAGTAAATTAATGTCAGATAATGGAATGTTGGTAAAAAAGGAAAGAATGTCAAAACTGACTAACAAATCTGACTTTTGTATTTGAATATCCTTGATTTTTTTCAGGAAAATGTGTGGAATGGAATTCTTGATGAATGATCTGGATTGTCCAGTGTGAACAGTTAATAAACGTGACAGAAATTTAGCAATTCTACAGGTGGAAGGGTCAATGGAGTTCACGATGGATCTTACTGGATAACCTTCTTAATGAATTTTTGGGAGGCCATATAAACGAGGAGTACTTCCAAAATGCGTATGCTACTTGTCCAAAATATTTTGATCCCAGCTAACACTTCATCAAGCAGCTTATTTAATTGTTTAATTTGTGTTTTAGTATGGTTATTAATAATTTCTTGATAGGCAGAGGTATCCTGTAAAAGAGAGTCTATCTTCCTCTCATTTAAAATAATTCTTTCTTTTGAGGTTACAAGATGGTCAAGCATTCATTGTGAAGAATTTGACAAGTGTTAGGGTAATTACTTTACTTAACCGTTTCAACCTCTGCACTGAAGTCATCATCAGGAGAACATATATGCACAGGACACAACTTTCACAACACTTAAGAGCCTAGTCAGAGGCATTGCAATAAATCTATTTAGTCATGAAGGAAAGAAAGATATACATTTGCATTCATATTCATTGCTTTTAATACAATCAAAGAAGAAACATTTTTTTCACACATGTTGCTTTTATATGAACATCCTCCAAATCAAACCACAAATCATTAATGTACAAATTAAATAGCGATAGCAGACATATACACAGCTCTATGGAAGACCAGTGGGCATGTGCTTTCTCTTGGATTCTATTCTGCCATATACTACTCACTGATGCATGTCCATCACATCCCTGTTTTCCATATCATCGATTCCAGAGCCATCCTCTGTTTGCTTCAGATTATATAATAGCATTCCCACTATATTCTGTCAAATGCCTTTGCAAAATTTGGCAGCATTTTGGTGTAGCCATTTCCTTCATCCAACTCAACTGTCATTATTATAGAAAGTGCATAATTCAGTAAGAAAAGACAAAGTCATGTTACACTAGATATTGTATCGTGTATTTCTATATACCCATCTCCCATCATTAAATTCTGACAGAAACCAACTACCACTAAGTGTTTGATCAATGTATAATTTATCTCTTTCCTGTATCCTCTTATTGTAAAGGAACTCTTTCCACTCAGCTGTGACCTGATAATGATAGAGAGCCTAGTCAGGGACACTGCTACTTCTGTTTTACTTTCATGTGACTCACTTGCCAGATTATTATTATTATTGCATGGGCACCTCACCTCTTTAGTACCTCTCCTTGAAATCATTAACAGACCTCTTGTTCTGCACCCTCTAGCCAAGTACTGAAAATTTCCCCTGCATCAATCCTATAAAACCCTTTAACTTAAATGTTTCTATCATATATCCCCCCCCCCTTTCACCTATCAACCAACTTTTGCTGCAATTCATAAACCATCAATCTATCTTCACAGGAAGCATTCCACAGACCATTTACCATCTTGGTCACTAGCTTCTGAATCCTCTCAATCACTTCCTCATTCCCAAGAAATCCAAATGACCTGACCTAAGCATAGTAATTCAGATGTGGTCAAATTAAGGCTTTGTAAAGGGGAATGATAACTCCCTTATCTCTGTTTGTTAGACTGTTCTTAAACAACCAAAGTAATCTTATGAGTTACCTTGGCTAGTTTAGCAATATGCCCTCTAAACCTCAACTATCTATTACTATCTCCAAATTCCTGGCTTTATCAATTTCTTGGCATAAAGTTCCCTCAGTGCGGTACACAGCTTGTAATATTTGTAACCCAAAATGCATAACTTTATACTTTTCAATATTAAACTGACAACCATTATGTTCTATCCATACTATCTGCCTATTTAAATCATCCTGCAATCTTTCTATATCACCTTGATTAACTATTACCCTACCCAACTTTGCATTATCAACAACTAAATATCTCCCAGTAAATTATTTTCTATATTATTTATGTACAAATTAAACAGCAATGGTCCAAGCAGAGAGCCCTGCAGCACACCATTAGTTACCTATACTCTCTTGTATTCTGCTCCTCCATATACTACTTCTTTAGTATCTGTCTATCAGTCACCCTTTTATCCATATCACCAGTTTCATATCCATCCCCATTTGCTGCAGTTTGAATAACAGAGTTCTACATGGTATCTTGTCAAACAGATTTGCAAAGTCCAGCAGTATCATGTGCTACCATTCCCTTTATCCCAATCAGGGTCGCTATTATAAAAAGTTAACAGATTACTAAAGCATGACCAATCTTTCACACAGCATTCTCACACAAAGCTGTGCTGCAGCTCAGAGTTTCATATTATTATCCACCCATTTCTGAATTCGCTTTCTAACCAATTTTTTCAGTACTTTTATCACCACTGTTTTTGTGTATGCCTGTTGAAGCATCTTAACTGTCATCACACAGAGTGCTAAGTGAATTTAGAAAAGTTCAATCTACAATTGGTGCAGAGACTTAACTTCATTCCTTTTATAATCCTGATATAATATCCAATTCCATACAACTCAAAATTTTGTAATATCTTCAACATCTGTAGTTCATCTACCTCAATTATCACAAGCTGCTGCATTATCTCACCTGGATGGATACACCATTGCAAATTAATCAAACTCAAGCATTTCTTCTACTTTTGCTGCTTCTTCTGGATTTGTCATTATCAATAACTTGTGGTTCTATGTTATTAACCACCTCCCATATCCAGACTGCATAATTATTATCACCAGTTATATGAGTATATACAAAATATCTCTTTGGCGATGGGCCAATCCTCTGATACTATCGCTAGATCCAGCATACTCAAACTCTGCATCATATTGTGTGCTTTTAGGTAATTATCTCTCAGTAGCTGAATAAATTCTATTTCTTTTTTCTCAATGTCTTTTTCTGCTTTCTAATCTATATCCCTATAGTTGAAGCCTCCTATAATAATTATATAAGTCACTGAGCTAATTTATTAATGCATGCCATCTACATCTTCCTTTGTACTTCATAGTCTATGGCAGCAATAACTTATGTTTTGTGCTTGACTTTTATCTCATAACGGATGGTCTCAAATTCATATATCAGTCCCACACCCAAGCTCTATTGTTTTATCCTAAAGAGACTGTATTTATTGAAATTACTTGTGTTTGTTTTTGTGTAGTGCATACATAATATATATGTAATAAAACTATATAAAATCTATATATCTGGTAAACATATTAGGGTGGTCTGAAAAGTTCTTGGCCTCAACCACAGATGGCAACACTATCAGCAAGATTTTTTTTTTTCTAAGTTGGTACATCTGTCATAAGCATCCATGTGAAATTGCAAGTCATTCTATCAAGCAGTTTGTTTTATATATCTGTCTGAAGCAAAAGTGTTGTCTGTATCCCTTGAAATGGAAAAAACTGAGTATTGTGTGGTTTATAATATTTTTTGTAAAAGAAAGTCTAACAGCATAGAAATTCATTCCAAGTTCATAAAAGTTTATGGACACTCTTCTTTGTTTTCGACAATTAAGAAATGTGCTGCCGAGTTGAAACATGGCTTTACCAGCCTTTGAAGATAATCCACGTGAAGGAAGTCCAAAAATTGTAACAACACCAGAAATCATTGATCAAGTGCACGATATGGTATTGGATGACTGGCAAGTTCAATTGCATGAAATTGTTGAGACTAGAGGCATTTCAAAAGAACATTTAGGATATATTTTGCATGAAAAATTGCAAATGAAAAAGCTTTGCACAAGACGGGCACCACACTTGCTTCCAGCAGATCAAAAACGCACTTCCATGAAAATTTCTGAACGGTGCTTGGAAAGTTTTAACAAGAATAAAACTGATTTTGTACATCGAATTATTACTATGGATGAGACTTGGATTCACCATTACACACCAGAATCCAAACAGCAGTCAAAACAGTGGACAGAAGCTGGTTGTTCAACGCCAAAGAAGACAAAGTCGGTTCCATCAGAGGGAAAGGTCATGTCATTGGTGTTTTGGGATGCTAAAAGCATTTTGTTTATTGGGTAAAACAAAACTGGGGAGTATTATTCCGATCTTTTAACCAGACTAGACGAAAAAATTTGTGAGAAAATACCCGGTTTGAAGAAGAAAAAAAGCATCATTCATCAGGACAATGCACCTGCCCACGAAGGTGTTTTGGTAATGGGAAAATTAATGGATCTGCACTATGATTTGTTGGAACATCCACCCTATTCCCCAGATTTGGCTCTCTCTGACTTCTATCTCTTCCCAAAACTAAAACTCTTCCTTGCTGGTCAAGGTTTTTCTTCACATCAAGAGGTGATTGCAGATCTTACTGAGAATGACTACAAAGATGGGATAATGGTGCTGGAGCATCACTGGAATGAACGTATTAGTCTCCAGGAAGATTATGTTGAAAAATAAAAATAATTTTGAAATTATAAATTCGTTTTTCATTGTTAGGCCTAGGACTTTTCAGACCACCCTCGTACATAATAAAACTAAATAAAACCTATATATCTTGTAAATATAATTAAATTAATAAGTACAAAATTGTTTGGATTCCAAGGTCTTCTAAATACAAACTATATTTAGAGATTACCTTTATTTTTAAAGGATAAAGTCATTCAACTCATTGAAATATTTTATTATTGGTTTATTTCACATGTACTTAGTCTACCAGACAGAACATTTTCCTTTTCACAACAAATTCCTAAGAATATTAAATGTTCATCAGAGTCGGTTCTTTACCAAGCCTTTTCTCAAAATATAAAACTTCTTAACTTTCATGGGACTATGCAGTGTTTCCTTTTTTAGCATATGTTGTTCTTATCTAAGGAATGAAGGCCTCGCTCGTCAGGCTATTTAATTAAGAGAAGCACAAATCCTTTTACCAGAGAATAAAACAATTTCTCTTACTACTTTATAAGCAATAATATATGAAATTAGAACTTTTCATTAAAGCCACTTTACAGCTTCAGATTTCACTAATTCCATGACTTGTTCTTAGAAAATAACTGATATTACCAGTGTCCTCGAGACAGAAGATATAACTTTTTATTGTGTTTCTTTGACTGGTGAAAACAGAACGTCTATTTAATATCTCCTTTTATTTATTATTCACTTGTTGACAGTCTACGTTTTTCATTCAAAGGATTCACCTTGGTAAGATTCCTCTTCAGAATCCTGTATTAATTTATTTCTACTGTCAAGTTTTCAAAAACTTCTTAAAAACAAAATTCTCTGGTCTGCAACCTCAAACTCCCACTCTATCTCCATGTTTCGGCTCATAATCCCAATATTGAACAACGTGTCAGACGTCAATCACCCATCAACTTCTTGATTAGAATGTGCACGTCTTCAACTAAGCGGCAGGCAATGTCAGTAATGGCTGACATGTTATTGTCACCGGCAAAAAGAGAATGTCTTTACGGCGAACAACAAATATTGCAGAACGCTCAACATTTTTTAATTATAATAAAGAACAATGAAATGATTACAACTATCAGACATCTGCTAAGTGCAATAAATCTCACATACCTTACATTTTATTTTAACATAAATATAAATTTCTTATCAGGCACATCACAAGTGCTGATCACATATGGTTGCAAAATTGAAACTAATAAAATACTAATGTTGAGAAACAACTGCAAAAAGATTCATAATTATAAATTATGACTATTTTTACACTATGACAATGAGGGATCATATTACAAGAGCTGGCAGGTTGTAATACCATCCCTCATCTTACAACCTCCAGCTGCTGGGTGTTGACCAGCAGCTGCATGTGTCCATACATAAGTAAGGTGGACGGATGGTAGCAGTCATTTTAGTGGAGCAGCATCCATGGAAATACTTAAAAGATATGCAGCAATGGGAAAGTGAAGGGAGAGAGTCAGTAAAAGAGGGATCATGAATTTAGCAAATAGCTGTCTTCTGAATATAATCAAGCATCCAGAGAAAGCAGTCTTAGATGCATCAGCCAAATATCAAGGAAATATCCAATACTTGAGCTTGCCCAAATGTGAGAACAATATTTTAAGGTCAAGCAGATGCGAGATTTATAAAATGTCAGGAGTTGAGCAGGAGAGAAGCATTATTTAGAATAAAAAAGAATAGGAAGCTTTTTGACGGGATAGACTAAATGTGAAAGTCAACCCAAGAAGAAAAAAACTGATCCCAGTTTTGAAGGATAATATTATCAGAGGTAAGGGGAAATAAGGGAAATGACACAGGACTACATTTTGTTGGCATTAAAACTCATCAGGTCATGCTCATAGCCAGAATATTGGTGTTTATGGTATTGCTTATAGATTAACTTAAAGTCTGAATCACATGTGCCCTAAAAACGTTTATGAAAAGAGAGATGGAAATGACAGTACTCTCCATTCCTCTTTTTCATTCTCAAAACCTTAGATATCGGGGGGAGGGAGATCTGATGTATAGAAGGAAGAATGTGTGTGAAAGCATAGAGCCCTGGGATACACCGAAATCGATTAAAAAAAATCTAATGAAAGGAAACCATCCACCATGACCCAGAATGAATAACAGGAGAGGAAGTCAGTGATCTATACACAAAGGATTGAAGGACCACCATAATATCGTAGTGTGATAAGAAGGCTACAATGCCAGACTAGATCAAAAGGCTCGGAAATATCAAGAAATATCCAATACTTGAGCTTGTCCAAACTTTTGGACAAGCTCAAGTATTGGATATTTCTTGATATTATCTATCCAATAGTTTGGAAGCAGTGGGATGCTTCCAAACTATTGGATAGATGCCATATGATTAATGGCTTGAAGAGGCAATACAAATGGGTGTTAGTTCTGAAGCACAAGATTTTGGTAAAACTGGAAGAAAACGATCAGGGCTGATGGGCCAGGAAACTTAGTATCAAGCCTATCAATATATTTCTGATGTTCTTCTAGTAAGAGATCAAAGCAGGCATACAGTGGATAATTCATACAATTAGTGGAAGAGAATTGCCTTTGTCATCTATAGAAGAAGTGGATAAAAAATTATGCCCCAAGTTGTGCCTTATCCTCAGGAGATGCTACCACTGTTCCATCAGGTCGTGAGATCATGGCAGGCAGAGAGTACATATCCCACAGCCTTGGTGAGGGACCAGAAGGCTTGACTGCATTTGGAGCAGAATAGCTAAATGCACTTTGAATTTTGACTATTCTTTTGCAGTGGTTATGGGCCTGCTGTAAGCTAAGTGAGATGCTGGAGATTCTGACTTGACCCATTAGACATATGTCAAAGTTTGGGTTTGAACTGCTTTGGCACAACTGTTGGAAAAACAACTCAGACTAAGGTGCGGATTTTGAGCAGAAACAGTATCCAAATTGGTATCACAACAGTGGCACCAACTGGAATATGGTACTGGGAGAATGGATGATCTGTAGAAAAGAAAACACAGAAAAGATTATGGTGAAACTTGCCAAAAGGAGAATTAATATCAACAGTATATTTGAAGGAAGAACTGGTTAAGAAAAAGTCCAGTGTTGGGAGAATGATGAGAATTTATCCGGAATTCTGGTCAGCGAACAATTTGTATTTTGTCATTACAGACAGCAATCAGTTTGGCTTCTCGTCCAGCTTGGTTTATGAATTTAAAGAAGGGAAACCATTTTGAACTGTGAATGATAGATTTATCCTCCACTAATTAGACTATCTCCCACAGTTCACATTTACAATGAACTTTTATTCTTGTTGGTCGCAATTCTTCTGCTATCTCCATCCTGCTCTCACTCTCTCTCTCCCTTCCTGATACAATATGCTTTCTCTCTAATCCTAAAACTACATTCTCCTCTTCAACCAGGTCTCAATATGCTTATAATTTTGGTTAATTCATACCAACTCATGACAAAAACTCTTCACTACTGGTTTTAATATTTTTGGCAATGGTATGCATGAATTGCACCTGCATGCCTTCTTGCATCATGTGCATTTTTGATCCTTCATTTCAAACACTCATCTGAAGGTGTCCTGAAGTACACTCTCTGTTCAAAAAGAAACCGAACTTTTCGAAAAATAGAAGAAACTAGTGGTACCACCTGTTGTATCTTTTTTTTTTTGTTGTCGAAAACCTTCATTAGCATTGTGTCAACTGTTTATGACATTTGTTTCATTAGAAGCAGAGTTATGGTACCAAGAGTGACAGCGTGTTTTGACGAATGGTCGGAAAATGAGTTTCAAACAGAGAGTTGCGACTGACTTTTGTGTTAAACTTGGTAAAAGTTTTACAGAAACATATCAAATGCTTCAAAACACATATGGTGATGAATGCTTATCCCGCTCAAGTTTATAAGTGGTTTAAGCAATTTCAAAGTGGTCGTGAGATGCTTGAGGACGACGAAAAGCCAGGCAGTCCAAAAACTGGACTGAGCGAAGTTAACGTCCAAAAAAGTGCATGATTTCATCAAAGAAAACCCGAAATTGTCCATGAGATTGATTGTAGATGAATTGGAGATTCCAAAATCAACTGTACACAACATTTTGACCAAGAGTTTGGGCCTTCGTAAATTGAATTCGCGATTTGTTCCCCCACAAGTTGACCGACAACCAAAAAAGTATCGAATTGGACACTACAAAGACCTCATTAAAACCGCTCGTAAGAACTCAAACTTCCTTGAAATGGTTTTGTTACTGGTGACGAAACATGGTGTTTTGAGTATCAGCCCGAAACAAAAGCACCAGAGTGCTGACCACCAGAAGAGGGGCATCTGGAAAAAAAAAAGTCGCTTTGAGAAGTCAAAAGTAAAGACAATGCTGATTTATTTCTACAATTCCAAAGGCATTAATCAATAAAGAATATGTTCTGCCTGGCCAAACGGTCAATGTCTAGTTTTATCTTGAAGTTTTGAGCGACTGATAACGAGAATTTGTCGCGTATGGCATGGCATGAATATCGTGATGACCAACCGTTCGTCAAAACACACTGTCACTCTTGGCACTATAACTCGGCTTCTAATGAAACAACTGTCATAAATAGTTGACAACACTAATGAAGGTTGCTGCTTTCAACAACAAAAGATACAACAGATGGCGCCATTAGTTTATTCTATTTTTCAAAAAGTTCGGTATCTTTTTTGGACAGAGGGTGTACATCTAACTAGCCCTCCTACCCCTGCCATATAGCAATAGTTTCATTGATTTTGCCCTTCCATTCTTTTACTCATGTTAGTCTTTATGAATTTCTCCCAGCACTTAAGCCTTAGCACTCCGATTCTTTCACTGAACAACATCTACTTTACACCAAAACCATAATGTGCAATTTATCAGTCATATATAAGTCCATCCATCTAAATACAAACCATTCTGCCTGCATAACCTACATGTTGAATCATCTGCTGTCATGAACTTTCATCCCAATTCAGACCAAGGTATGATTGGTAATACTTATAATCTTTTGATCTTACATACAGGTGAAAAATGTGAGAACATTAAGTATCTTATTGTTTTATTTTTAATCTTTTGTAAAAGGACAAGATACCACGGAAATAATATTCAACATACTAAACCTGTTGAGTGTAATTGGAACTTTATACAGAACAACAGAAAACTCACGGATGAATTGCAAATTAGCAATTAAATCAGATTCAAATCAACCATAAAATTGAGCTATATGATATCTCAATGGCTATCTATATGGATCACATTAAGAAATGTACAATTAAGAAGTGCTATTAATTGCTAAACTAACAATATCAATCTCAAATACACTCTGAGAATTCTCAGTTGCAGAGAACAATCTGCTTAATAGTTCACTCTTCTCTAAACAGCCACCTTCTTTTCATGGATGCTGTTCTGCAGATACTTGCAAGAGCTGTTCCAACAAACTTGCCACTACCATTCCTCTGCTTTCCTAGAATCCAGTAACAGAAGCAGTTACTAGTTAATAATCTATACAGTTTAACTCCACACTTACTGAAGCAACGTCTCATCTTCTACATCCATTCCATCTATCTCTGAGCTGCGATACAGAATTCCACATTCCATTTTTCCCAATGAATATAATCTCTCATTCTTCAAAAACAATGCTAATAGATTTCGTTTTTCTCTCTAATCATTTGTCCAAACATTGCACCATTACGTTACAGATTTTGTAACTGAATGTAATGCAAGATGGTCATAAGATTGTATGTAAGATTGGCCAGCCTGGTTGGCTGAGTGATCAGCATAGCTGTTCCCTGGCCAAAAGGTTGCAGGTTCGAAACTTGCTGTGGGCATGGATGTTTGCGATAGTGGTGGTGGGCAGTAGAGAGTGAGAGAGTTGTAGAGTAGGTGCCCTCCCTTGACGAGTCTTTGGACTCCTTGGAGGTGTCACGTAATAATAAAGATTTATATAAAAATAAGTAAATAAATCCACTGCAATCGTCAGTCAAATAATTGGTAACAATTCTGACATGGAAACTAGGAATTTAAAAAAAAAAAAAACTTTTGAAAATAGGCAAGGAAACAATGCATCAACTACTTCAGCTGAGAATCAATAGATTAGATTATGTTTTAGGTGTTTAGGTACAATTTTCAGTTAAAATTGTAAAATGAGTACGAATAGAGATAACAGAAGTAAGGATAATATAGAGTCAGTAAATTACATGTAAAGACAGGAAATTTTCAACTCCAACAAAACAGAAAGCAAGAAGCCAAGATACAGAAATACCTCATCAATTTCAATGCTAATAAAACCCGGTTGTGTCCTATAAAAAAGAAATTTTTTCCCAGTGTTCTTTTTGACGATACCCAAATTTCCAGACAGATTGAAATTTCTCTTCTTGGAATTACCCTGACAAACCTCTCCTGGCATAAGCACACCTCAACCACTGCATCCTCAGCTTCAAAAAAACTAGGATTTCTCTTTCGCTCAAGAAGTTACTTCACCTCTGAACAGCTGTTAACATTATACAAATCAGAAATCCGCCCAGTTATCGAATACCGCTCCCACATATGGGGGGTGGAGGAGGCTCCTTAAAGATCCCTCAAAATGCTTGATTCAATACAGAGAAGAGCAATTAGACTGATTAACGAAAAGTGGTCATAAGGTAGCATTTAACAGGATAACAGGCTGCGCTAAGTGAATTGTATTCGAAAGTTCTTTTCGTGAAGGAATAAAGTGGCAAACTTGCATTTCTTGTAATATCTAAAAGATAATCATTTGATAATTTCACATGGGAAAGAATTATTAGAAAGTGTGAAGAAGGCCACTGAATTACTGATTTTACCAGAGTTTGGAATTTCGCATAGCATCGTATCCAGACTGTGGGCAGCATTTCAAATCACTGGAATGTGGTCCAGACATTTGCTAAGAGGTTGCCCTCACTCTATAACAGAACATGAAGACAAATGTTTGGCTATAACAAAATGGCATCGATGCATCACAGCAGGTCAGCTTCTAAGTTGGCTCCATTCAAGCACAGATATGCAGATATCTTCACAAACTATGGCAAGACGTTTGCAACAAGTAGGCCTATACATGTGAAAGACACTAGACTGCGTCCCTTTATTCACAGATAATCACAGTGCATGCTTTCAGTGGTGTTGTGTCCATAAAAATTTGAAAAGTCATGAATGGGTTAATGTACTCTTTACAGAAGAGTCTTTTATTCTCTGCTCTGAATCTAGATGACACTTGTGCTGGAGTAAAAGTGGTACTGCTTACCATCACAAGAATGTTCTTGAAAGGGACACAATACAACAGTGGTGGGGCCATGGTGTGAGGAGGCATTATGCACTGGGCTACTGTATAACTGTATAACCACTGAGCTATAATTGGTGAATGATATTGCAATGAAGTACTTCAACATCATGCTTGATTGTTATTTGGTGTTGTAGACAAAGAATTCATTTTTATGGATAACAATGCCACACCACATCATACAAGAGAAGTAAAGATACTTCTGGAGACAGAGGATATTAATCAAATAGAGTGGCCAACACACTCCTCAGATCTTAACCCCATAGAACATGTATGGGATGCAATAGGGAGATGAACTGCTGCTCAAAATTTCCATCCAGAAAACAAGGCCTCATTCTTGCTCTGAAGGAGGAGTTCTGTCCCCAGAACTTCTGAATCACTTAGTGCTAAGCATGGTATGACATTGTATGAGCTGTATCCCAGTTCATGGTGGCCATATTCCATATCGATGTGTCTCTATGCATAGTTTTCTGTAAGCACTGTACATTAATTATATAACTACATCCTTAGGAAATTTGAAACTTTCACCAAAAAGGTATTTCAATTTAATTTGGATGAAAATTATAACACTTTTTTTGTGTAATATAATTTATCATTATCTTGGCAATAAATTTATGTCCATATTTTACTGTAGTCATGAAAGTTTTTCATATACTGGTAAAAAGGCAGTTAGTCCTTAGTTTCTGGACATCAGCGTATCAATGAAATGCCTACATGAAAGATGAAGATATCAGAATATATCTTACTATTATTAATATTTAAAAACATCTAAGCAGAGCTTATCTAAAATGATTGATGAATGATTAAACTGTCTGAAGCAAAAAAATCCAGTAAACAAGATTAAAGACCCAGAGTAAGATTTTCATGTAAGTAGGATGGTGGGCAGTGCATTAGCTAAAAATGTCAAAGCTGATTAATAGGAAACTGTCAAATAACAGTTCACATTTGGAAAAGTGGTGCTGATAGGAAATTAGACACAAAATATAGTATTGAGCTATCATAATAATATAACAAACTTCTCAGAGAGAACAATACGTCAAAAAATTTTGTCTTTCATTTTGGAAATAGCAACTTATGCTGCAACGTAATACATTTTAAATAAGCACTCTCAAAGCATGTTGTGTTTTCGCACTCAATTTGCTTTGTTTGATATCATCATCAAATTCTTGATATGTACCCTCAGGGAGTGTACAGGATATCATGATAGTATTACAAAGAGTTACACATTAACATCCGATCAACAATTTTCCTTCATATTAATCTGTTATCTGTCAAGTCTCCAACGTTATCCTATATTTCTGTCTAATATGGCCCTTTTTACTGTATCAATCCACCTAACATCTTGATCTTCTGCTGGGTAATTTTTAATGCCAAATTGGCAAAGGACGGTTGTTTTGCTAATCTTTTCTCTCCATTCTGTTTAAATGACCATAGCATCTGAGATTAGCTCTGCTAACACATTCCAGAATGTTAATTTTGGTAAGTTTTCTTAATATCCTCATCTTTAATATGATCTCATTGATGCTATCTTTTTACTCCACTACTCTTTCTCAGAACACTCATATCGGAAGTGTCGCCAGTCTTTGATCAAGTGTTTTATTTCTAACCCACCTCTCAGATTCATAAGTTAAAACTGGTTTGAACACCATCTAGTACACAGCTAGTTTAGTATTTTGACACATTTTTATCTTATTCCATATAAATTTATTCAGTTCACTTTCTATGATATCAGCTTTACTAATTCTGTTATCTATTTCCATATTTAATTTTCTATCTTCACTTAAAACTGCACCTAAAAATAGCTAAAATATTTTACCTGTTCTATAGGTTCACCATTCAGGATACAGTTGATGTTTCTGCCTATTTTCATTCTCTTTGTCTTTTTTATTATAACATTATTCAATTTAGTCAGAGAATCTTGTAGACTTGTAATGCATTTATTCAGAATTATGACATCATCTGAATAAAGTAAAGAGTTAAGAACAATATGAAATTTGATATCAGATTTAATACCACTTTCCTTCATAATGTAATCATATATAATGAATACCAGTGGAGATAATGCACACCTTTGTCACACACCCCTGATTTTACATCAAATCATCTTCCTATAACTCCTTCCAAATAAAGATTATGTATTGCTTGATATAATGTCCCATTTACCCAATAAAGGTAAAGGATAGCTGTTAAGGATATCATATACTGAAAGCCAGACAAATAGCTTGGTGCTAGAAAGGATTGGTAGAACTTTAAGGCTTCTTAAGGACATTGATAGAAGTTTAAAATACTTTGGGCAGATGATGATTTTTGATGATGACGATCGTGCTATTTGCTCTACCCAGCAACTTATAGGACACACAAATTGCAAATGTTAATTATTAATAATTCGTTTACCATTAATGAAGGCATTTCTACTCACATTTATTATTTCTTTTCATTTCCTATTCTAACGTGTCATAAATGATGGCTCACATATTTTCATCTTTGATTATTTCAAATATACCAACCAACTATAGCATTCTCCTTCATTATTGTTTTCTAATAAATCTTAAAACAGACATTGTTCCCCCACTCTACACAGAAGTATTCAAAGTTATCCTGCAGTTAATTGCATTGGACCAATTACGATGATTGCTGATGCGCTCTCAAAACTTTCATACATCAATAAAAATGTAATCATACAGTCATGGGAGTCTGCAGAGGGAAGGGGAAAACGGGGAACTCCTCCCCCCCCGGGCTCGAGTAAAAAATTTCACAAATTATAATCGTAAGAGTGCTTGAGATATGCAACCTTATGTCTTATAGCCTTATATGTAAGCTTTGTCTGTCCTAAAATTTTATTATGAGTTGGCCTGTTTCGGCCAATGGCGGGGTAGCCATAGAATATGATTTGTGAACAGTAAGACCAGTTCGTTTGCCCTCTGTGTCTAGTGAGTCACTGAGCGAAGTGTAAATTGTAAATTTATAGTGAAACAAATTTAAACAGAAAAATACATTTTTAAAATGTGTATGTAATTTACTATTATTTTACTTGTTAGTTTTACAATTTTTTTTTTGCTTTTAAACTGAAATAATTTAATTTAGGATTAAATAGTTGATTTTTAATAAAATATGCTGGTCAATTTTTTTATATATGAAATTCTGCTAAAACTGTATTAATTCTGAATACTTTTTTCCCCTAAGAATTAAAGATCATTAAAATCGATGTAAAATGAAAATAATGTACTGTATTTATAGTTTACATCGATAAATAATCATATCAAAAATGCTAAAAGATGTTTATTGATATAATTATTTAATTAAATCAATAATTATAAAAATTTATTCATGTAATTATTTGTCTCCAAGCTTTGTCCCCCCCGGAAAATTTTCTGCAGACGCATGACCATGCATACAGTTAAATTGACGTGAAATTTGTAGCGCATTGTATAACCCACATGACAGCACACCCAATAGAAATGGGCATGCGACGCCACTGATTTACACCTTGTCATATAAACAAACTATACCCTGAACATATTATATCATTACATGAATGGGGTATAGTGTGTTAATGGCAGATAGAGAGAAAAGAAAGAGGGATGGCGAGGAGTATTATTGATAGCCGGTGAACTACAACCACAGAGAATAAAAGTTCAACTACATGCCAGTGAAAATAGCACATTTGAGGCCATCTGGTGAGATAGTGGCAGAAAAAATATACAGTTAGATGCTTCTATAGACCATGGGAGATAAAGGATGATTGTGATAGTATGCACCATCAGATAAGCTCAATGAGTGGAGGACAGTTAATTATTATGGGGGACTTCAACTACAGGAACATAGACTGGAAAGACAAGATGACACATGGGATTAAAGAAACGGAACCTATGCAGTTACTAAAGAGTAATTACCTAAGGCAGAATATGATGGAATGTGACAGAGGTTTGAGAGTGCTAGATCTAGTAATTGCATCACATCAGAGCATTTGTCTATAACCAATATGACCACATTGCCATCAGAAGGTGAGAACGATCATATGATCTTGCCTGGAAAATGGCTAAATGCATGGAATTTTCAGTTAAGAGGGGGCATATATGGAATTACAAGACTGGTAAGTACAAGCTTAGGGGGATTGCTTGGATCAGTGCCATGAAATTTGAAATTGCAATGGCTGGATGTTGATAGAGCATGGGACGTGGTAAGGGAGTGTTTGAGAAAAGTAATAGCAGACTGCATACCTATGGAGAAGTTACATCTAATAAATATTATAGCATCAGTAAATCTTGTTACAGATCCAGGAATGAGCTGTTATGTTACAAATGCTAGACGTATCAGAAACAAAGGAAATGAAATGGTTGAATTGATTGAGTTTGTTTACCCAAACATTGTTGGAATAAGTGACACATGGTTGGATGAGGGTGACATCCTGAGAAGAACAGAGATGGAAGGGTGTGATGTATTTCTTGAAGTTCATCAAATTCCTGATATGTATCCTCAGGGGGTGTATAGGATAATTATGATAGTATTACATGAAAAGGTTACACCATCTCTAACTTCCAATCAATAATTTTCCTCCAAATTAATCTGTTATCTGTCAAGACTCCAATATTATTAGATCTTATATTTGTCTTTTAAGGCACTTTTTACTGCATCAATCCATCTACACATTGGTCTTCCTCTGGATCTTTTTCCTGTCAACCTGAAAAAGATCACTTGTTTTGCTAATCTTTCCTCTCCTATTCTATTCCATACCACCTGGGATCAGCTCTACTGACACATTCCCGAATGCCAACAATGGCAGGGTCTTTTCTTAGGGGGAGTTAATAATCAATTTAATAATTGATTATTAAAGTAATCAATTTTAATGTGATACTGCCATTGATGCCAACTGTTGATTTCACTACTCTTTCTCAGAACACTCATATCGGAAGTGTCTCTGATCTTTGATCAAGTGTTTTATTTCTATCCCAGGTATCAGATTCATAAGTTAAAACTGAACACTGTCTTGTATACAGCAAACTTAGTGTTTTGTGTATTTTTTTTTTTTTTTATCCATTTCAATATATTCAGCTCACTTTCTACCACACCAGCTTTATAATTCTGTTGTCAATTTCCATATTTAATTTGCAATCTTCACTAAAAACTATACCTAAAAAATAGCTGAAATATTTTACTTGTTCTATAGGTTCACCATTCAAGATACAGTTAATGTTTTCAATATTTCTGCTTATTTTTATTGCCTTCTTTTTAATACTGATATTCATACCAAATTTATTACAACAGTTATTCAATGTAGTCAGGAAATTTTGTTGACCACTCAGCCAACCAGCTGGCCTGGTTGTCGAGTTGTCAGCGTATCCAATCCCCAGCCAAAAGGCTGTGGGTTCGAATCCCGCCATGGGCATGGATGTTTGCAATTGTCTGTGAAAATACTAGTGATGATAAGCAGTAGATGGTGTTGGTGTAGATGATGGTAGTTGCGATTCATTGTAGTTGGTGGAGACAGAGTTGTAGACTAGGTACCCTCCCTTGAGTCTTTAGACTCCCTGGAGGTGTTACGTAATAATAATTTTGCAGACTTGTGCTGGATTTAGTTAGAAGTATAACATCCTCTGCATAAAGTAAAGAACTAAGATTAACATCACCAATTTAGATATCAGATTTAATACCACTTTCCTTCATAAGGTAATCAATAACAGTGGAGATAATGTGCACCCTTGTCGCACATCTGATTTTACATCAAACCATCTTCCTGTATCCCCTTCAATTATAACTGCTGACTTACAGCTTAAATAGAGACTATGTATTGCTCGATATAATGTTCCATTTACACATAACTGTAGCATTTTGAAGAACTTTCATCTTGGCACCTTGTCATATGGTGTCATATTGCCTTTTCCAGATCAATAAAACTTACAAAAAAATTCTTGTAATACTCCCAAGATTTCTCGACTATTTGTCTTGAAGTGAAAATCTGATCCTGACAACCCCAATTTGGTTTGAATCCAGCTTGTTCTTCATCAAGCTTCCCTTTTACAATTGTTGTAAGCTATTTCTCAAGAATGCTTGCATAAATCTTACCAGGAACATTCAGTAAGGAAACAGCTCTAATTCTCTGATTCAGTTTTATTTCCCTTTTTTATAGATGGGTATTATAAGAGCTCTGCTTCCATCATTTGGAATATCACCCTTGACCAGGTCTTCTGAAATATGCAATGTTGCCGCTGTATACTTCTATGTTGTGCATTTCTGGTTGAATTTCATAGACTCCAGCTGCATTTCTACATTTCAGGGAATTTTTCTACTTCAAGTATGGATGTGTATCCCCTGGCTGCATTGGGAGTTTTGTACCACTGTGCTGACACTGCTTGTTTCATTTCGAAGTCTTTCAAAATAATTACTCCAAACATTTAGAATATCATTATCTTCGATTTATGTCACCTTTCTCGTCTCTGATTACTTTTACAGTGCAGTACTACCATTTCTACCCCACCATTTCTAAGCTTTCTCAACAGCCTCTAAAATAATTTGCCATCTTCCTGATATTTATTTCCTATGTTCCTACCAAAGTCTTCCCATGACTTCTGTTTAGCTAGCTTTACACAGTACTTTGTTTTCTTACATTTTTTCTGTATTCTCTGAGAGCATAATCTGAGTTAATTATCAGTAACTTTCCATATGCTTTCTTCTTTTCCTTGACTGTCTTCGACTTCATGAATTTCTTATTTTTCTAACCTCACCACATGCCTCTGTGGATGAATCAATGAATGTTTTTTTTTCAGGGATTACCAGTGAGACTACAAAGTTAGGTTCTTGTTTACAAACTCATTTTTTCTTCAGTGATGATTGTGTATTTGAGTCTATAGTTTACCTCTGAAAACTGCTCAACATTGACTTGTTCTGAAACTTTCTTACACACTCTTTACAATATGAAATTCAATTTTAACCTACTCAAAAACAAGAGAATGATTGTTTCCTATTTCAAATCCTCTAATGTCCTGAACCAGTGGGAAACATCACTATCAACTTATTTCTTGCATCTTCTCTCCATGTGAATTTGTGCTCATTTTTATGTTGGAGCATAGTGTTAGTAGTAAGTAATCCATGTCCCTAACAGAAATCCAGCAGGCATTTACTATTATTATTAGCTTTGTGCTTTTATCCAAATTTTCCCAAAACCTTTCTATATATCTGGTAATTATTTCCTAATCTGCTGTTTAGATCTACAGGACTAACTTTTACTTATTTTTTATTCTGCAAGCTGATTGAGAGCAATAAATGAGGAGTTACAGACTGAGTGAGCAAGAGGTATATGGGGAATTAAGCAAACTTGAAATTAATAAAGAGTTGTAAGACTTGATATATCACAGTGGATTTTGAAGAAATGTGCCAGGGAGTTGACATCTGCCTTGGCATATTTGTTTAATGAGTCTTACATTGAGTCAAGTTCCATGGGAATGTAAGGTAGGCAAGTACTGCTTCATAAAGGAGATAACAGAATTCAAATATCAAATTATAAGCCAATCCATGTGCCAGATAAAGTGTTGAAAACACTCGTGAGAATCAGTATTCAGAACTGGGTTGACAACAATGCCATTATTTTTGATGGACAGCACAGATTTGTAAAGAAAGGTCAAGTTTTAGTAATCTACTTATTTATTACAATAAGATGCTAGCAGCATTGGATGTGGGAGATTAATACACAATAGTATATTTAGACTTTGCAATGGCTTTAGATAGATTACATGATAAGTTGATAGCAAAATTAGAGTGAATGGGTTGGCTGTTAGACTAGTGCACTGAATTGGCTGTCTGATAGGTATAAATACATTGTGTATGGAGGAGCAATATCCCTGAAGAGTAAAAACACTAGGTGTGCCTCATGGTCTGTTTTACGGTCATTGCTGTTTCACCTGTTTGTTAATGATATTGGGGAAAATTTGAATGGGGATATACAGCTGTTTGCAGATGATGCAAAGTTGGAATGAACTATTCGGAAAAGAGCAGATGCTGTGGCCTGACAAGAAAACTTGAATAGACTGAGTGAATGGGCATAGGAGTGCAGATGACAGTTCAATGGTGCAAAACGTAAGGTTTTAAAATTTGGAAAACAAAGATGAGGATGCAGAATTTGCTCTTGGTGGGGATATATTGTTGGAGCTGAAGAAAATAAGAGATAACGGGGTGATTGTAGATAAGGATCTAAAATGTAGAGGACATATTGCCAAAATTGTGAGGACAACACAACAAATTCTAGGAATGATGCGGAGGACACTGACTTATAACCTACCTCCCTAATGAGTATAATCCCACCAGCTTCCAAATTAGAACACTCCAAAGTAAGAAGATTCTGATTCCATTGTATAAGGCTCTAATTAGGCCACATACTACTGTGCACAGATTTGGTCACCTGGTTTTCAAAAAGATGAAGAGATGCTAAAGAGGGTTCAGAGGCGATTTACCAAAAGAGTTTGATTTGTGGAATGTTGAAAATGAAAGGTTGAGATGATGAAATTTGCAGAGTCTAGTGGTTAGGCAGAAAAGGGGATGATATGATAGAGATGTACAGGATAATCAGGGATTGTTATAGGATTAATGTTGAAGAGATTTTTTATAAAATGGTGGGAGATCAGGGAAGAACAAGAGGTCATCCCTGGAATCTATATAAGTAGGGTGTGAACAAGGGAATGAGAAGCAGGTTTTTGCATGCAAAGTTCTGAATGATTGGAATACATTGCCTGAGAGTGTGGTGTCTGCAGAGATTTGAATGTGTTTAAGGTGTGGTATGATGAGCTGTGTGTATGACTTAAGGAACCTCCTAGATGAGTGTGAATTCATGGATTCTTAAGATAATACTAGTAATAATAATAAAATGGAGCTACAAAAAAAATAAATAATAATAATAAATAAATATAGAGGGAATTCAAGGGGAAAGGTGACCAGCAGGAACATGAGCAGTACAAAGCAAAAGCCAGGATAGGCAACCAGTGCAGTAAGAAAGGCAAAATCAGTAGTGCAGGCCAAAGATAATCCCATAGAGTTTTTTTCAAGTAAAAAAGGAAGTAAAAGGAAGAATGTTCGTGTCAGAATGATTTTAATGAATACTGATGGTAGGGAAGCAACTGAGTCAGACAAAAAAAAAAAAAAAAAAAAAAGTAAATTACTAAGTGATCACTTTAAACGAGTATACCATCCAGGTGGAGATATTGCAGTATCAAGAGGCAAAGGCTTATATGGGAACTGAGATAAATGATGTGCAATGAAATGGAGATGCACAGCATATTATAGAACCTTGATGTAAATACAGTTATGGGATTAGAAGGCATACCAGGTCGAGTGTTACAAGAAGGTGGTAGGGAATTGGTACTATCTTTGACCATGTTGTTTAATCTAACTAGGCTCTGGGTTAGTTCCAAATGTGTGAAGTGAAAAGAAGGGAAAATAGTTCTTGCAGAAAGGAGGCTCCAAGTAGAAGATGTAGCAAATTACTGACTGATCAGCATATCAGGAGTCATAGTTGAGGTTGGAGAAGTTGGTTAAAAGCAAATTACAGGAATGAATAGAAAGAAATGGGATGCTATATTGGGGGCAAGATGGTTTTGCAAAAGGTAGGTCATGGCTCAGTAACTTGCTTACATTTAATAATACAGTGAAAGCTAGGATAAAGATTTACAGTGACAATACTATATGACAGGATACTGCATGGAATTCTAATCAATAAATTGCAGCACATGGGATAAATATAAAGTTTAAGTGGATAAGAGGGTGATTGATGAAGA
This sequence comes from Typopeltis vanoorti, assembly GCF_054136105.1. Classification (NCBI taxonomy): domain Eukaryota; kingdom Metazoa; phylum Arthropoda; class Arachnida; order Uropygi; family Thelyphonidae; genus Typopeltis; species Typopeltis vanoorti. The sequence goes on from NC_143569.1 coordinate 15,340,573, forward strand.
GATATCAGAGAGTAGTTTATTTAGAAGTAGTGTTCAGCAGAAGATCTGGGACTAGCAACATACCATAGGGTTCTCAAGCAAGTACTAATTTGTTCATTAATGATTATAGGAAAGAATCTGAGAGGACCTTAGTTGCTTGCTGATGATGCCAAATTAGGTAGAGCAATACTTAACACAGATGTTAAAATTCTGCAGGATAATTTGAACAGACTATCAGTCTGGGTAAAGGAGAATGGACACTAGTTTAATGTGGCAAAGCGTATGGTCATGTATTATGGGATGAAAAGATTGCCAACTATGTACCACACCGATGGAACTGTACTCCAGGAAATTGATGAAGCATGGGATTTGGGGGTGCTATTGGATAGGAAATTAAATTGTAGAGAGTACACTGCAAAAGTAGCCAAAACAGTTCACTGGATTACTTGGTTACTGAAGAATACCCTGATAAGCAGAGATAAGTAGGTTATTAAACTTCTTTAGAGAGGCATCATAAAATCCCCATCTTGACTACTTTGTACAAAATTGGTCACCTGGGTTCCTTGAGGATGAAGAGAGAATCTAGAGGCAATGAATCTTAAGAGGACAGATTGAAGAGATATGGTTACAGAAATTGGCTGACAGGCAGAAGAGGTGTAGAGGTGTAAAATGATTGAGACACAAATTATTGAATACTTTTTACAAGATAATACAGAGGACATTTTCAGAACAGGACTAAACTAGGAGCCATCCTTGGAAACTAAGCAAGAGCATAGTTAGCAGGGGTGTCGGGACTATATTTTTTGCTTGGAGAGTGGTGAATGAGTGGAATAGGTTGCTAGAAATTGTTGTTGGGGCTATGACTGTGAATGAGTTAAAACAAAGAATTAATGACACTAGGGGAATTCTGGATAGTGCATTGCATGATGTTTAGTGCCTCCCTCGGTGAGTCTAAGTACTCCACGAAGTAGTTCATGATGATAAAATTCTTGTTATATTCCCTGATTTCCCAACCATTTGTCTTAAATTGAAAATCTGAGTCTTCCCCCCCCTTTTTTATAGATAGTATTATTAGAGAACTGCTCCAATATCCAGAATTCAATCCTCTGACCAGGCTTTCTGAATTATACAATGCAGTCACTGTAAAATTTTTATATCTTCATATTTGAGCATTTCTAGTTGAACTCCAGTTACCTTTCCACATGACAGGTTTTTGACAGTTTCTTTGATACATCAAAATCCTAACGTATCCTCTAAATAACTGGCAAGTCATGAGAATTCTTGACTTCTCATGGCTTTCCAAGATGATCAATATAATGTATCATCTTGGAAAGGACTACAAAGTAAGAATATCTTTCAACATGCCTCTACCTACTTAAACACAAGAGTAGCAACAGCTACTACTGCATCTTAGAGAGTAATGTTTCATGGATCTGCCTACACTTTTTTTTATTTTTTTTTTTAATTACCATATCTTGGTTACGACAAGAAAAATGTCATGTCTAATTTTTATGATTTCCAAGGTATTTGTAAGCAAATCTGCACATTTAAAATTCTTTCGACTATATAAAAGGAAAGAAAAATGCAAACACACCCATACCTGTCCACAACTTGGGCTACAAATGTTCTGCCTAAAAGCTCTGCTGCATAGTCAGTGATCATGCCTTTTTCTACATAGACATGTAAGCCCTCCAATCGACATGGAACTGCCTAAACATTAAAAAAGATTTTATTAATGACAATTCGCTAAACAACACTGCCTATAACGTTCATATACAATTCAACTATTCTTTATTTTTCAAAATTATTCTTGAAATGACACTTCTAGAAAAATTTATAACATTTCTGTTAGTTATATCTATCACTCACCTTATTTCATTCATTCACCATAACTTGTGTCCTTACAGCGGCATATAATAAATGTATGTGTATGATTTCAGAGTATGTTATTATAAATGAGGTGTCAAATCACTCTCCAGCTGGTGAGAATGACCATGAAATGATTATCTGAATGGTAACCAGCAATGTGAGGACTTCAGTAAGTAAAAGGTATATGTGGAACTACAAAACTGGTGATTATGAGAAGCTCAGGGGACAGTTTGGAAGTGTAGCATGGAATCAGGAGTTGGCTGGAAAGGAGATTAATGCAACTTAAGTGATATTCAAGAACCATCTAGTAAAAGCAATGTCTAAATGTATTCCAAGGGTCAGAAAGTAGGTGTAAAATGGATGAATGAAGATATTAAGCGTGCAATACAGAGGAAAAAAGCATTATGGAGGCACTATACGATTCCATCAGGATTACAAAGAACAGGCAATGAGGTGACTTGGTTGGTAAGGGTAGCAAAACTGATGTATAAGCAGCAGTTAGCTAATGAAGCCAAAAAGAATACCAAGGAGTTCTTTCAATACATAGCCAGCAAAAAAAGATTAAGGAAGGATGATATTGACTGAAGAAAATGGTATAAGAACAACTGCTGACATAGCTGAGATATTTAATGAGCAGTTCATAAAGGTCTTTCATTCTTGTGAATGTCACATCACGAGTTTCAGAGCAGTTGATGAGCAGAAGAGACTGACTAAGTGAGCAAGACGTATATAGGGAATTCAGCAAACTTGATATTAATAAGGCTGTGGAACTTGATAATATATCACACTTATTTTGAAGGGGAGTTCACATCTGCCTTGACAAGTTTAATTGAGTTTTGCACTGGGTCAAGTTGCAAAGAAATGTTGTGGATCCAGTTTTGAAGAGGCTGGTGAGAACTAGGATCCAGAATTGGGTTGACAATGATGGTATTATCTTTGATGGACAGCATGTTTTAGTAATCTACTTATTCCAATAAGGTGATGGCTTCTTCGGACAATGGATACACAGTAGTATACTTAGATTTTGCAAAGGCTTTTGACAGATTACCACACGATAAGTTAATAGTCAAACTAGAGCAGATGGAGTTGGATATTAGACTAGTGCACTGGATCAGAGATTGGCTATCTGATAGGTATTAGCAATTTGTGTATGGGGAAGCAATATCCCAGATGAGAAAGTCCTAGTGGTGTGCCTCAAGGATCTTTCTTTTAAGGCCATTGATATTTAATCTATATGTAAATGATATTGGGGAAGATTTAAGATGATGAAGGAAGAGTATTATGGAGGGATGTGGACATAAGAAACAGATGGAAAATATACTTTGAGGGACTTTTGAATGAGGAAAATGCAAGGACTCACAGAGGAGATGGGCAGCCTTCGGAGGGGATGGTGCAGAACATCAGTAGAATGGAAGTGACAGAGGCCATGAAGAGGATGAGGAATAGAAAAGTGGTGGCCCCGACAGAATTCCAGTGGAAGCATGGAAGACACTGGGGGAAGGGGGAATTTACCTGCTGTGGGACCTGTTCATGAAAGTTTGCCAACAGGAAAATATACCCGAGGAATGGAGGGAGAGTACTCTTGTTCCTATCTACAAGGGTAAAGGGGATGCACAAGACTGTAAAAATTACAGAGGAATAAAGTTGATGTCCCACACAATGAAGATCCTAGAAAGGGTTCTTGATGGTAGATTGAGGGAGGAGGTGGAGATTGCAAAGGAACAATTTGGCTTCATGCCTGGTAGATCAACAACAGATGCTATCTTTGGGTTACGACAGATAATAGAAAAATATCGAGAGAAACAAAGGGAGCTACATCTGGTATTTATTGATCTCGAGAAAGCATACGATAGAGTGCCAAGGCAAGAAGTCTGGAGGTGTCTGAGGGAGAAGAAGGTGCCGGAGAAATATGTCAGGTTGGTGCAGGAAATGTACAGAAATGTGAAGACAAGTGTTCGGACCTGTTTGGGACAGACAGAAAGTTTTCAAGTAACAGTTGGCTTGCATCAAGGGTCAGCATTAAGTTCGTTTCTGTTTAATATTGTGATGGAGGTGGTAACAGAGGAGGTGAGAGAAGATGCACCCTGGACAATGTTGTATGCAGATGACATCTTGCTGTGTGTAGATTCAAGAGAAGAAGCGGAAACTAAACTGGAAAGATGGAGAAAAGTACTGGAAGAGAGAGGTATGAGACTGAGCAGAAGTAAGACAGAGTATATGTGTTGCGCAGTGGGCGGTGGCCAGGAGACAGATCTGGAGCTGGAAGGAAATGTCATCAGGAAGGTGAGAGACTTTAGATACTTAGGTTCGACAGTGGAAGAAGATGGAGGAGCTGAGAAGGAAGTGGGATGCAGGATACAAGCAGGTTGGAGGAACTGGAGGGAGATGGCTAGAGTGTTATGCGATAAGAGGGTGCCGATCAATCTGAAAGGCAAAATTTATAGGACAGTAGTGAGGCCAGCTATGACATATGCTATAGAAACTGTGGCCCTGAGGAAAAATAACATTAGCAGGATGGAAGTAGCAGAGATGGGAATGCTTAGGTGGATGTGCGGTGTGACCAGAAAGGATCATCTGAGAAATGACTGTCAGGGGAACAGTGAAAGTTACGAACTTAGGAGCGAAAATACAGGAGGCAAGGTTGAGATGGTTTGGTCATGTGATGAGGAGGGAGGACAATTATGTGGGAAGAAGGGTCATGCAAATGGATGTACAAGGAAGGCGGAAGCGTGGGCGGCCAAACAGTGACCCCACTTAAGTGGGAGAAGCTGCAGAAGAAGAAGATTGGGGAAGATTTAAATGGGGATATTGTTGTTTACAGATAATGCAAAGCTGGGGTGAACTAAGAGGAGTAGAGCAGATGTGACCTTACAAGAAGATGAACAGATTGAGTGAACGGGCATGGGGATAGCAGTTCAATGTTGTGAAATGTAAGGTTTTAAAATTTGGGAAACAAAGATGGGATGTAGAATTTATGCTTGTGGAAATATATATTGTTGGAGGTGGAGGAAATAAGAGATCTTGGGGTGATGGTGGACAAGGATCTAAAATTATGAGGATACTTTGCCAAAATTGTGAGGACAACACATTAAATTCTAGGAATGATGCAGAGGACACTGACTTGTATTAGTAAGAAGATTCTGTTTCCATCATACAAGGCTCTGATTAGGCCACACATGGACTACTGCACACAGATTTGGTCACCTTGTTTTCGAAAGGACAGCGAGATATTGGAAAGGGTCCAGAGGAGACTGACTAAGGTAGTTTCTGATCTCTGGAATTTTGAAAGATGCAATTTACAGAGTCTAGTGGATAGGAAAAGGGGTGATATGATAGAGATGTACAAGTTGGTAAGGGGTTGTTATAGGATCAATATTGAAGAAGTTTTTCATAAAATGGTAGGAGATCAGGGGAGAATAAGTGATCATTCTTGGATGCTGTATAAGGAATGTGTGAAAAGGGAGTGAGAAAGCAGGGTTTTTTTTTAATGCAGAGTTATGAATGATTGAAATGCCTTGACTGAGAGTGTGGTGCCTGCAGAGAATTTGAATGTGTTTAAGGAGTGGTAAGATGAGTTGTGTGTATGACAAAGAGACCTCCTTAGATGAGTGACTCCATGGGGTCTTAGGGTAATAAATTCTCACAAGTTACCTAACACATCAGGATGAAATGAAATCAGCTAACTTGCTTTCAGCTAAAAGAGAAAGGATTTCTAGCATTATCAGTTGTCAGAAGTCGAACCAAAATCTTTCTAAATGAAGGAAAAACATCAGTGTCCTGTCTGAGCTATGAAGGCTCCTAAAGTTTTCCTTCCTAAGATTTTTATCAAATCTGTTTATCTTAGTCTTTGTAAATTAGGTGTATTCCAGTCATTATGGCTGCCTTCCTAGAAACAGTAAATCTTCCAAAGTACAATAAAATGTTCCATCTCACTTCCTTTTTATTTCCAAAAATGGCATATAAAAGTTCACTTATTCCTTGTATACCTAAAACTGTTGAGCAGAGTGAAGACATTTTTTTCAGTTGTGAATTCATTCTTAGAAGTTTACTTTGCACTTGGTTAGACTATAATGAATTTAGTTTAATCCTTTATCCAAGTGTAACCAAACAAAGTTTGCGTCTTAAAATATCTTCAGGACTAAGGTAAGGTGGTGCAACTCTGAGCAAAGCTGGACCAAGCTTTCATCACTCCTATCAGTATCTCCCATAATGCAAAGCACATCTCCTTGCAGACATGTATACTGCTATGCATTAAGGGAAGGGCCACTACCCAGACTGGTTTCTACCTTTGTTGAGGTCTCTTCGGTGGGAGGCAGAACCAAATGTGGAGATACTAAGGCAGAAGCAATAGTCGAGGTCATATTTACCTGTACAAGTTGCCAACAGGTGTACCACCTTATTATTGAATTACTCTGGATTTAGAGAAAGATGTTGGAAGTTCTAAATCCAGAATAATTCAATAATAAGATAGTACACCAGTTGGCAACTTGTATAGGTAAATATGACCTTTCCTATTGCTTCTGCCTTAGTATCTCCACGTTTGGGTCTGCCTCCCACTGACGAGACCTCAATAAAGGTTGGAACTGGTCTGGGTAGTGTCCCTTCCCTTAATGCATAGCAGTATACATGTCCACAAGGAGATGTGCTTTGCATTATGGGAGATACTGAGAGAAGGAGTGATGAAAGCTTGGTCCAGCTTTGCTCAGAGTTGCACCACCTTACCTCAGTCCTGAAGATATTTTCAGGCGCACACTTTGTTTGCTTACACTTGGATAAAGGATTAAACTAAATTCATTATTGAATTCATTCTTTTTCATGTAGCTTCCTCAGTGAGAGGATGCAGCACCATGTCCTTCCAGTTCTCTCTGTTTGTGGCTTTCCTTTTTATTTCTACATAGCCATGTGATCCTGTCCATGATCTTATATCTTCAAGCCATATCCTTCGTTTTTTGCCTCTTGATCCTTTTCCCATAATTTTTCCTTCTAAAACTGTTAGTATCCTCTGTCCTGCTGAACCTCTCAGTACATGTCCTGCCAATCTCATCTTTCTCTGGATTATTTCCTGTAATATAGATCTCTGTGTTCTCATTCTCTGTAGGACATCTGTATTTGTCAGATGTTCTGTCCGTGGGATTTTCAGAGCTCTCCAATAGCACCACATTTCAAAGGCCATTATCTGTTGCCTTACTCTCTTCTTGAATATCCAGGTCTCACTTCCGTATGTGAAAATTGGCCACACTAATATTCTTATCATTCTTTTCTTTGTCTCGATACTCACAGAACTTCTAAGCAGATCTTTATTTTTCCAGAATGCATCTTTTGCCATGGCTGTTCCTATTTTTATTTCTTTATCTTGCTTTCCACCTGCAGTAAAGTAGGTGCCTAAATATTTGAATTCTGTTTTATGTTCAAATTTTCTTATTGTTTATGAATATTTCTGATTCTGATCTGCTTTCTTTTGAGATTTTCATAATTTTTTTTTTTTTTGCATTAATATCTAATTCAAATTATTTACCTTCTTCAATTAGTAGCTGCAGTAATTTGATTAATTTGTTTCAGAATGGTATTATCAGCATATCTAAGATTGTTGTATTTTATACCATTGATACTAATTTCTGTTTTTTGTTTTTCAATCTTTTTCATCATTGTCTCACTATAGATATTAAATAGATTTGATGAAAGGATACAACCTTGTCTAATTCCTCTTTTTATTTCCACTTCAGAAGTATCACAGTTAAACTGCTATATTTCAGTTTGGTGTAAATCATTTTTATAATCTTAAGTACATGATTTTCTATGTCTAATTTATCTAATATATTGAATATTTTATTATGTTTTACCTGGTCAAAAGCCTTCTGAAAGTCTATGAAGCATATGTAAATGTTCCTATTTCTTTCAAGTGATCTTTCTATTAGTATTTTTAGTTCCAGGATAGCATTGATGGTTCCCATTCCTCTTCTGAAGTCTTTCTGTTGTTCACTCAATTCATTGCTTATGGCTCTTTCAATTTGTTTGTTAACGGTGGTTAAAATAATTTTAGATGCATGGAATATTAGGTTCACAGTTCTTTAATCCTTGCAATTTTGTGCATTATGTTTCTTTGGAATTGGTATACAGACAGATGTTGTAAAAACTTCAGGTAATTATATTGTTTTATAGATGTCCTGAATGGATTCCACTAAATTATTATTATTGCCAGTCAAAGCTTTCAGCAGCTCAGCCAGATGATCATCAACACCCAGGGGATTTATTATTAGGAAGATTCTTAAATATTCTACCTCCTTTCTTGTGGGTAGAGTGATATCTGTTATGTTTAATTTAAGATGTCGTGAATCATCTAACACATAGGTTCCCAAAGTGGGCAGTACCACTCCCCCATGTGGGCGCTGACACCTAGGGGTCTACAGTGGGATCAGAAGCATTTGGGTGCATTCAGGCGGTCTAGGGGTCGGTGGCTCTTTATAGAAGAAATTAATAATATATATTTAAAAATCAGTTATTTTCGTGATTTTGCAATTAGATAATCATTTAAAATTTAAATATTGCATTTTAATTCATCTTATGCAGTCTTACATGATCAATTTTTTTTTTTTTTTTTTTTTTTTTTTTTTTTTTTTTTTTTTTTTTTTTTTAGGAAAACGACCCAGAGGAAGACCAAGATATAGGTGGATTGATACGGTACAAAGTGCCTTAGACTATAGAAATATAAGATCTGATAATGTTGGAGTCTTGACAAGTAACAGACTGATTTGGAGGAAAATTGTAGATAGGAAGTTAGTAATGATGTAATTTTTTCATGTAGTACTGTTATATCCTGTACACCCCCTTGAGGGTACATGGCAGGAATTTGATGATGATGATGAAAACCACTTTTCTAATTGTTTTGTACAAAAATAAACCCAATTTTATATAATTTAATATTACGAATATTAAATTATATAAAATAATAATAATGGCAAGAAAGAAATAAAATCTTAAATTTTAGTTAGCCTAGTTAATACTAACTTATATTGCTACCAAGAGGGTAAAAACAAAGCAAATATTATTCGAAACTTATTATACTGTTTTCTGTGGTTATGTTTTGTAGGTTTGTTGTTTATATCTTGTGTAATTATTTTATTTATTAATTATTATTTATAATTATTCGGACAATGTCATGGTCAGACGAACAAAATAAAAAATTGAACGTATCATACAAGATATTTAACTTCTATTTTTTATATACTTAAAAAATTTATTCATTTTTTGCTATTGTAAAAATTGATCGTGCCATACAGGCTCGTGCCATTTAGTCTATCCACGCAGCAGACGAGTCTTAACTAGTAGTATGTCAATCAACTATTACGTAGGTAATTCACTCAATTCAGCACGTTTTGACAGGAATATGGGAGCTTGCAGTGACTTGTTCAAAGCACGAGTACGATGGTATCGCAAACAAGTCAATGCATGCAAGTCGATTCGGGCTAGATTTCAAATCTATAAATACCAATGGTTTAGGAATAAATTTCATTATTTTTTGTGTGCTTTGCCAACAATCATCAGGAGAAAGTGTGATAGATAAGTGGAGTCATACAAAGTGTAAATTAAATCTTTTATTTTGTGAATATTTTTGCAAATTTTATTACTTCATTATGTCTGAATATAAGAAGAAATGTCGACAGTATAGCATTGAGTATTTGAAATATGGTTTTATTCAGTCTCCTACAAACCAATTATTACCCATGTGCTTGATTTGCCAGAAAGTGTTTTCAAATAAAGCAATGAGCCTTCTAGGCTACCAGAGCATTCGACTAAAATGCATGCTGACAAAAAGGATATAGATTTGTCCTATTTTCAAGTACTAGAAGAAAAATATTTGAAATGTCTAACTATATCAAAACTTTTTACGTCATCCACTAAACAAGATAATGAAAGATTACAAGCTTCTTATAATATTTCATTATTAATCGCAAAAGTGGGAAAACCACACACAATTGGTGAGGAATTAATCTTGCTGGCAGTAAAAGAAGTAATAAACACTGTGCTTCACATAAGCCAGCATCAGATATCGTCAGGAAAATTCCTTTGAGCAATAATTCAGTGCAAAGCATCGATGAAATGGCTGAAGATGTTGAAAAATCATTGTGCGATTATTTGAAGACATGCCAATTTTCCATTCAACTCGATGAATCAACTCTCCCAAATAATGAACCACTACTATTATCATACGTACGATTCATAAAAGAAAAAAAAGTTTGTCAAGAATTATTATTTGCTAAAAACTTGGAAGCAGATACAAAGGGAGAATCTATGTTTAATATCATGAATAAGTTTTTTCAAAAGAAACACATTCCTATTCGTAATATTTTGTCTGCTGCTACTGATGGTGCTCCAGCAGTGACAGGGCACCACAAGGATTTCATAGTGCATTTGAAACAAGCATTACCAAATGTACTCGCTATACATCCAAAAATGACATCGCTTATTTGACAAACCTCTATAAAATATTTAATGACGTCGATCTACAACTACAAGGTGATGAATTGAATTGAATTAAAACAAAAAACGTTATTGCCGCTTTTGTAGGGAAACTTTTGTTCAAGCGGAATATGGGCTGAGGGGAACATAGCCAACTTTTCAAAATTATCAGCAGTGTCTCTCAAAAAGGAAGATTTACTTACATATTGCCAACACTTGGAGGTTCTCCATGCAGATTTCAATGAGCGATTCAAGGATATTCTAAACATGAATATACCAAATTGGGTTCTAGATCAAATTTAGAAGTGGAACTCATAGAACTCACAACAAATGAAGAACTAAAAATAAAATTTAAAACTGGATACCAAGAGTTCTGGCTTCAAAAATCAATACCAACACTGTACCCTGGATTATGGGAAATAGTGCAAAAATTTTTAATTGCATTTCAATCTTATTTGGCTGAGCGCGAGTTTAGTGCTGTAGTGAATTTACTATCTAAGAAAAGAAATCGATTGCATATAACCGAGCATGGCGATTTACGACCGTTTTTAATGAAAGTTGAACCTGATATTAACAAACTTTTAAAAATACACCAGGCTCATCCTTCACATTAATTTATTTTTTCTTTGTATTTTTACTTTGTAAGTTCAAAATAAACCATCTAATACATTTGATGGTGTTTTAATTATTACAATAAGATTCTTACTAATGCAATGCAATCTCTTAATTGTATTCCACATTTTCATATTTAAACCATTGTATGAAACTGTGCATAATGTTATTCAAGCATACATTTTACAATCTTTACATATGGGTTACGTTTCACCAAAATCGGTATAGCAATAACTGTATTCAAGATGAAGCACGTATTGGCCACTTCTTTTTAAAAATTTAACAGCGTAAGCAGTAATGTATCATTAGTTGCTATCTATGTCATAAATATCAAACGGCTTGAATGCGGAAAACTGTTATAATGGGGGGGGGGGTTAAAAAAATTTATGTCTTGCAAAGTGGGCGGTGGCTCGAAAAAGTTTGGGAACCTATGATCTAACATGTTACCATTACTATCATCATAGAGAGCTGATAAGTACTCCGCCCATCTTCCATTTATCTTTTCGTTATCAATGAGTATGTTTCCATCTTTGTCCTTGATGTTATTAGACTGGGTACGTTTTATTTTTCCATTAATTTCTTTCACTTTCAGGAATGCTTCTCTCATTTTGTTCCTATTTTGTAATTCTTCTCTCAGTGCACTGCCTATTCATCCAGTTTTCTTTCAATATTTTACATAACTGATTCTTTTATCCAAAGTTTTATATCTTAACCTTTCTTCATTTGCTCCTCTTTTCCATGTTCTTCTTTCATCAATAAGGTTGATTACCTCTTGAGTAAACAATGGTTTTTTTTTCTTTCTTTGTTTATTGATGTGGTTTTTAGCAGATGTTATGATAGCTGCGAAAACAAACCCTCTCAATGGAATAGACTACATTTTTGTTTTGCAACTGTGCAGACAGCAGTTCTGAAATATTTTCATTACATTTTGATTTTATTATTAGATTTTGTACCATTTGCAGATCCTATTTTAGGAGTCTACTTCATTTAAATTTTATTGTTTTCAGGCAAATATTCATATTCATTAAGACCAGTCTATGATCAGACCCACAGCCAGCACTTGGCATCACCTTTGAGTTCCATATTCCATTGAATACGGAACTCAAAGATTTACTCTAACGTTTACTGACTACAATATAGTCAAATTGATTTTTGTATCTTTCATCCGGACTTTTCCATGTGTATCATGTTGTTGGTTTTTGCTCAAAATTATGAGATAATGTTAGTTATGAGATTGTGCTTGTTACAGAAATCAATCAGCTTTTGCTCTCTCATTCCGAATTCCTAGTCCAAACTTTTACATTCCAGTCACTCACAGCACAAATAACTCAATCTTTCTTGCCTCCGACTTCCTTTACACACCATTCTATTTCATCATACATGATATCTATTTCTGCTTCCTCATTCTGTTCTGTAGGAGCATATATTTGAATGATCAGCATATCTCTAGGTTTAGATTTCACTAGAACTGCCATTACTCTGATTTTTTGATTATATAGATAATGTTTTTATTAGTTTTCTTCTCTACAATAAATGTTACACCTCTTCTTGATATTTTACCACCTGACGTATATATTTCACATATCTTGCCATTTGGAAGCTTCGACTCAAAATCTGATGATCCTTTCCAAAAAGTTTCACTTATTCCTAGTAACTAATATTCGATCTCTCCATCTCTCTCATCATATTAGACAATTTCCTGCATTTATTCAATCCTTTTACATTCCAAGTAGCAACATTCAAGCAATTTCTGTGTCAAGTTTCTTTATAGCAGTCACGGACTGATGATTCCGGAGGGCCTGCTATATCACTCTGACACCACCGTTCCAGGCATATTGAGACTACCTGGGCTTTAATTCTTTTCTGGGCAGAAATGATGCTTTACACAGTGCCATTTTTTTTTACAGAATGGGCCGCCATAATCATCCAACTCCCAATATGAATGGAGGACCGCAGCTGTTGTTGGTTAGCGGGTCCCATGGCCCTAGCCGGGAGGCCTACGAAAGTAGTGGCACTGACCATCCCCCTTTTTGGATCTGTTATGATTTTCTTCACCATTTTGCTGTATCATGACTGAACAAAAAAATCAAGCTTTCATTCAAGGATCAAGTCTACTATGGAATTAGGAGACTGATGATAAACATTATATTGAAAAAAAAAAAAAAAAAAAGGTTAGCTATCTGAAACAACCATCTCGGACACATTTCCAATTGTTGAATTGAAAGTAACCTTTATTGGAATCTTGTACATACGTACATCTATCCCAAAAAAACAAGGCTATTCAAAGATTACTTAGCAGAGTCCACAGTTCTTACGTTTCCTAGTTCTTATGTTTTGGGCATTTGTGAGCATCCTATAGAAATTTTAAGATGTTTTTCTTGTTCCTATTTTTTTCTTATCAGGAAACTTCACAATTTTTGTTCTTTACCAAGCATGCATTAGTTGGATCCAATTTCGTGCTTTCTTTTTTCCTTCGAGCAGCTAAGGAAAAGAGAAAATAAGCAACAAGAAAAAATAACTGGTGAACATCCAAACTATATCTGGAATAGAAAGTCTTGCAGTCTGATGCAAAAGAAAATTGAATGAAACATGCTTTGTCAGGAAAATTCAATGTCTCCACCATATACATGAATTTTATGATCACTATTAAAATTTATTGAGTCATTTTATGTGAAACATTTTAAGAAAATAATGTTGGATCCCACTTCGTCTTAACCTATACTTTGGATCCGACATTTAGTTATTACGATGTTCTTAAACAATTGATAGGTTGCTAGTTGATTTCTAATCCAAATATAGAGAAAATTTATATTTATATACTGTGCCACTCTATATCTGAATTAGTTCAAGAATTGAAGAAAAACCAACTCTCAACTATTTCTCCTTTATATGTTGTTATGTTTACAGGCCGAGTTTATTTAACTCACTTATCTCTCCCGCTTTGGTTTGAATATTTTTATGGATGGTGCAGTAAAAGAGATTCAGGCAAAATACAACTTTAGATTAATGAAAACAAACATTTAATTTAGGATCACAAATTATACACTTAAGTTCAAATCACTAAATGAGACATTATAAACATTTTAGCTCTTCTGATAATACAGTCATAATTTTAAGCAATGGTAAATCTGTTGTCCAAAACACAGCCTTAATTAAACACTTGGTAAAGCTCAAAGTCATAAAGTTCCTTGGTAACCACTTACACAAATATCTCACAGTTACTTAAGTTTCAAATACAATATAATGGTGGCTACACTTTTAAATCCACACTTCAGCTAATCTCTGCAAAAATGTTACTGTTAATATAGGAATATTTTAGGAAGAAACACGCACATCTCTGCATAGGAATAGCAATGGTTGGAATATTCTTACCGGTAATCTTCCTTCTTCATCTACTTATATACGAACACTTTTTATAACTTTATACACTTTAAAGAATTAACAGCACTCATTAAAACAAACCTTCCTAGTAATAACTGAATTAATTAATGGTCACAATTCACATGGCTAAATGTTCTTGCATGAAGTAAAACGCTTATACTATCTTAGACATTACTTGACCAATTCAGTATTCTACTAATCACTCATGAACTAAGGTGACACACAATAATTCCTTAACTTGAAGTTTTCATGCACAGTTGCCTATTCCTCCGGCATTCAATTAATCTTTCAGGCACTATAATTCTTAACACAGCTATCGTTAAACTCAACCTTGTTGCCTCTAATTATTCTCTAGTTACTCCGTGCTATGCTTCAAGTTTCTGTGTGTCCTTGAAAAGTCTGCCCTGTAATTAAATCTCACCTAAAGTACAGCTAGTCATTCAGTAGTCACTTAGCTATCTTCCGTTGCTTTATTTGTTATTCTGCAACTTACTAGCTAACCCGCTCCACGACTAGCAGACTTTAATTAGCTATTTGAGTGACTCGCCAATATCGCACTCTGATTCCCGAATCAATCTCCTTTTTTTCCATTCCTTCCTCCGAATGCCGAATTAGAATATCCTCTCTTTTTTCAGTGTACCTAGCTTATATATCCTTTCTTCCCACCTAAATTGTTCTCGTGCTCTCTTTAACTAAAATCCTTTCCAGTAAACTTTCAACATTCTCCCTCACGCTCTGTTCCAAACTCGTGCAAGCTATCTAACATACGTTTCCATGACAACAAAACAAAATATAATAAAATTGAGGCATTGCATAATGTTATACCTCTACAAACAGGAACAAATAAAGAATATTTACATTTCAATTAATACGCAGTTAAATGTTAAATACAAACTCCTATAATATTAACATAGCAATAAATAAAATAACTTGTTAATATTTTAATACAGAGTTTTTTCTTTATTAGTACACATACTTGATTAAATAATTAAATATTAAATCAACTTATAGGTAGTTATATGAATATTAATTTATAAATAAGTGATTTACATTAAATAATATTTACAAATGTAGCCTTTGCCATGGCGGATTATGTTGGATTCTAAAGAGAGTATTAATAATTTAAATTTCTCTTCATTCAGAATTCAACAATAACTAAGATAAACAAAATGATGAATGGGGTGTACAAATACATGTTAAAAATAGCACTACTTTCAACTGTTGTGATAATGAATTTTCATTGTACTATATTATGTAAAATAATGATTACGAAATATACCTTTATATCATAATATGTGTTCATTTCCTCATTTGTAGATCCTGCAATGCCTACCATTGCAGGATCTACAACTGACTATGGTTTAGCAATGGATTCCCCAATATTACCACCAATAATACTGAACATACTGCAACCAAAAGAGTTGCTTTTGCAAGAAGCTTCCATAATGCCAACAGTTTGGTTGTATTCTGTTGATAACATTCCATAATCGAGATCTATGGAATGAAAGAGTTGACAAATTTATCATACTTGAATGAACGACATCCAAAAGTTTACCAAACGTGTTTAAAAAAAAAAACACTACCATAACCTGATGTTCAAATTCGGCAAAACAACAAATTGCTGAACTCTTTCCTTTCACAATAAAATAATTTCATAGCATTCATCACTATTTTAAGGAAATGTTCATTTCCTCAATTGTGAGGCATGAACTTTTTTGGCACAAATTTTAACTTTATTACAACAAGAAAATATGCAAAACTAAATCACCTTAAAAACAGTCCTTACTAATG
Organism: Typopeltis vanoorti; assembly: GCF_054136105.1. Classification (NCBI taxonomy): domain Eukaryota; kingdom Metazoa; phylum Arthropoda; class Arachnida; order Uropygi; family Thelyphonidae; genus Typopeltis; species Typopeltis vanoorti. The sequence goes on from NC_143569.1 coordinate 15,356,662, forward strand.
CAAAAAAAAAATCCTAAGATGAATAATATTTCAAGGGCACTAATTCATAGAAGCTGCTGTAAACTGTATGCTGGTAGTGCAGCTATTTCTCACTACAGAACTCATACAGGGCACAAGAATACTGCTCTGTTACAGTGGAGATTTGCAAAAGTGTATTTTCTTTAGAATAGCTTGTGCTAATAGAACAGTATTTGCTATAATAAGACTCAACTATACCACTAATTATATTGATAAACACCTTTAATAAATTTAGTTTAATCCTTTATCCAAGTGTGAGCAAACGAAGTTTGCACCTGAAAGTATCTTCAGGACTAGGGCAAGGTAGTACAACACCAGGCAACTCGTTGCAAAGGTGGAGCAAGCTAACATCACTGCTATCTCAGTATCTCCCATAATGCAAAACACATCTCCTTGCAGATATGTATAATGTTATGCATTAAGGGAAGAGCCACTACCCAGACTAGATTTGACCTTTATTGAGGTCTCTTTAGTGGGAGCCAGGCCCAAGTGGAGATACCAGGCAGAAGCATTAGCACTCTACCTATAGGAGTTGCCAAATGGTGTGCCACCTTTTTATTAAATTACTCTGGATTCGACCTTTATTGAGGTCGCTTCAGTGGGAGCCAGGCCCAAGTGGAAATACCAAGCAGAAGCATTAGCAAGGTCATCTCTACTTATAGGAGTTGCCAAAGTTGCCACCTTTTTATTAAATTACTCTGGATTTAGAGAAAGATGTTGAAAGTTTATTTTTCACTTGGTCCACAAGAAGCTTCCATAAAGAAGCTTCTGTCCACTGTTTTGACTGTTTGGATTCTGGTGGGTAATGGTGAATCCAAGTCTTATCCATAGGAATAAATTGACGCATAAAATCAGTTTTATTGTTGATAAAATGCTCCAAGCACTGAGGTTTTCATGCGAGTGCGTTTTTGATCTGCTGTGAGCCAGCGTGGCACCCATCTTGCGCAAAGCTTTTTCATTTGCAATTCATCATGCAAAACATATCCTATATGTTCTTTTAAAATGCTTATAGTCTCAGCAATTTCATGCACTTTGACACACCGGTCATCCAATACCATATCGTGCACTTGATCAATGATTTCTGGTGTTGTTACACTTTTTGGACTTCCTTCACATGGATCATCTTCAAGGCTGGTACGGCCACGTTTAAACTCTGCAGCCTATTTCTTAATTGTCGAGAACGAAGGAGAATAGTGCCATAAACTTTTATTAACTTTGAATGAATTTCTTTTGGTGTAAAACCTTCTTTTCCAAAATTTCCAAAACACAGCAGTCTAGATGTGCGGTTATAAAATACTTTTATAACTGCACGACACTCAATTTTCTCCATTTCAAGGGATACAGACAACCACTTTTGCTTCAGACAGCTGTAATAAACAAACTACTTGACAGAATGACTTGCAATTTTACATAGATGCTTATGACAGATGTACCAACTTAGAAAAAAAAATCATGCCGATAGTGTTACTTGCCATCTATGGTTGAGGTCGAGAACTTTTCAGACCACTCTTGTAGATACATTTCAATTCTTAAAAACAGAACTTATTACTTAGGACCTGCAAACTTCACTTAACATTAATCTATTCAATAAGTTTTATCTCTCACTTCCTCAAATAATTAATGACACTACTTTTACAGCATAAAATATAAACATCTCAGAAAATAATTCTCATTTCTTTGCTTGTAAGTAAAAATTCCTGTTATTAATATTGTATCTGAAAAATATATCTTGAATGTCATTTTCTTGTAATGTTTCTTTAAAGCAATGCTATTATTATTAGTGATAACAAAGGAGTCAGGGATTCATTGATAGTGGCCATACATAAATAGCACCAGCTATCACAGTGTGAAGTGCATCATCAAACAGCTGTATAATGAAATGATGATACACCAATGGTCACTAATTTTTACAGATTCATATTACCTATAATGCCACATTTTGATACTTCTCAATCAACCATTCTTTTATCAAAATTAATAATATACAATACAATCCCATATCTACTACCTTACAGAAACAGCCTTCCAAGATGTATCCTGTCAAAGTCTTAGCAAAGTCCAAAGGTATTGTGGTGTATCTATTCACCTTGTCTAACTCAACTGTAACATTAATATAAAATGTGAAAAAATTACTCCAACATAGCTTTTCCTTAGTAAATCTATCACACTATGAAAATCATTCACACCATAAAAAAGTAAGCTATTCCAATCATGCACTGCTCTTACTCCATTTAAGATTGCTTACATTCTCTATAAAATGAAAAATTCCATCAAATGGTGTGCTATATGACTCATTCAGATGTTTGAGTGTCTCCATTCTCTGTCATTGTAATTCACATTCCTAATATCTTTAACACTCTCCTTTGTCCTCTCTCTGCATCAACTCAACAACCAGGAGAGATATGTGCACAGCAGTCTAGATGAGGCTGTATCAAGGCCTTATAAACAGGTGAAATAACATTTTTATCCATACCAGACTGTCCATTTCAGCATTGCTATTAATCTCTGGGTTGTATTTTCCCATTTGTGCTATATCTGACCCTCAAACTTCAGCTTCTTATCTATCAAATTCCAAGATCACTAGCCTGGTTACTTTCTTTTAGCATAATTCCACCAATGTAATACACCACTGGACACATCCCTCACGTGAAAGTGAATAACATTACATTTACTAATGTTAAACTGACAACCATATTCACATGCTTACAATTCTTGTCTATTCAAACTGTTCTGCAAGTGCTACATGTCAGTCACATCCTTAATTACCCAGCCTATCTATGTATCACCATCAAACAGCTGTATAATTAAATGATGATACATGTAAAATTATGTAGCAAAATACAAAATTTAATGTAAACCATTAATATTTCATGATGAGTATCTCATCAAATCATTACAGTGAACACACACAACAAAATCTAAAGCTACATGTCATCTCTTCTGAGACACACTCAGACAAGCATTACAATCTATAAAGATATGACTCTGAACAAATATTTTCCATCCAAATTATAATGCATCTTGAACAATTATTCTTGCACTAATAGCCCATCATCGGAAAATTTAATGTAAGTGGTCAATACTGAAAGAAGGAACATGTCAGAGATGTCAATCATAATAGAACAGATACCTCAGTGTTAGCTCATCATTTCTCAACTTCTAACCATGCAATAGATTGGGATAACAGTTCCATTCCATATATCGAAGAGGATTATAGATGTAGAACCTGCAGTAGTCCTACGAACAGGAAATAACCTCAATAGAAACCAGGCAATATTATTAAAAGACTTGGAGAAATCTGTTAAAATCATTAAGTTTAGCAGAACTAAATTACGCGAAAAATTATAAAACGCGACTTAATAACAATAACTAAGTCTTCACGCTTTATGCATGTGATGTCACGCATTCTTTCCAATTTGTCTAACTGTTTTAACTACATTCTCTTGTTTTTGCATTTAATATCAGCATAACCTTTCTCATCTTGACAAAGCTAGACAGTTACAGCTAGCAAAAGTAGTAGATGATTATGTATAAATGTTTTATTAAATCCATGGTATTAAAAATCCAATAGTATGTTTCAATCGTAAGTGGTCAATTTAAATTTAGTAATTTTCTTGTGAAACCTGCTCTGTGCCATGACCCTTGCAAGCCAACCAACTTCTGGTAGAACACCATGCAAGTGTACTTTAATTATCAGACCCATGAATTATCAAAATGCCCCACTCTGATAATTGAAATGTCTGATAAATCATGGATTACTATATTACCCCATGACTGGCAAGAGAGCACTAGAAGAGAAGTAATTTGTAAGCTTTGTTCAGTTCTTTCTGGCTTCATATAGCTTCAGTTCTTGTTGTATGTTAATTCTAATGAGGTGATGAGATATTCATCAGAAAATATTAGTGGTATATATTAAATTATGTATTTCATTACATAATTTTATGTGAATAGTCATTTAATTATGTTTACAAATTTTTGGTAGCATTAAGAATCAAACAGTGGTGTGTCTATCATCAATTTTTTTCTCAATGTCATTAATGTATAGATTGAATAATAATGGGTAAAGAAATGATCACAGATATACCATGGGTCACTAATTTTTACAGACTCATATTACCTATAATGCCATATTTTGATACCTCTCAATCAACCATCCTTTTATCAAACTTAATAATATACAATACAATCCCATATCCACTACCTTACAGAAACAGTCTTCCAAGATGTATCCTGTCAAAAGTCTTAGCAACGTCCATAGGTATTATGGTGTATCTATTCACCTTGTCTAACTCAACTGTAACATTATAAAATGTGAGAAAATTACCCAAACATTGCTTTTCCTTAGTAAATCTATGGCATTCAATGCTAAGTACAGATTCTTTGTCAACCCATTTCTGCATGTGAGCTGTCACTGATTTTTTTGATTCTTCTGAACACTCCTTTAACACCCATAATGGATAAAGAAATGATCATGACTATAATTTTTACAGACTAGTCTCAAGTCACCACGAGAGGGTGCACTGTGTGTTGTGTTGTTCTTAATACTGCCGAAAGAAAAGTCATTTTTTCATGTTTTAGTTAATAATATTAGATTAACTCATTGTATGTTTTGTTTCATAAGAGTGTGATTGAGTTGTTTAGTTTGCAAGTAAATGTTGTGTGTGTGTGTGTGTGTGTGTGTGTGTGTGTGCAAAATGGATATTAGATCTAACATTATTTCAAACGTTTGTAGAAATTATGGAAGTTTCGTTAAACTGACCTGAGAGCTTATGAGAATACAATCCTTGGCATCAGCGTTGCCTTAGATGAGCACTGCTCAAGTGTCCATAAAACGGGGGGGGGTTAAATTATACTGTCAGTATAGCACCAATGCTTAGGAGAACAATGGCAGCAAAGACATCATTGTTTGGAGATTTGAATTTGCAATTTTGTACAGTGCAATGTGCGTGTGTGCACGAGAGATGTATTCATCACAAAAATTAAAGAATTTTTGGAAGCAGAGTGAACCACCCCAACAAGTTTGTATTAAGTATTTCAACAGTAAGTTAGAGATAGGTGGTGAGAAAGAAATGAATATATAGCATCGAAAGTAAAATGGAAAATGATATTGTCAGGATTAATACTGAATGTGAAGCAGTGGAAATACAGGAGAACAAAATAGTCATAAATAAGTAAATGGTACACTTTAATGTTATCCTTTACAGGACAAGGTGCAAAATCAAAAAGTTGCAGAAGCAGCAAAAGATTAGCAGGACTGAGAAGAGAAAGAAGCAGATGGTTCAAGTTAAAATCGAGATCATGTTAAAAAACAAGAAAAACAAGGTAAGGACAAAACTATGTATGGGGAGTCTATGATCAGAGCACTTAATGAAAGTATAACAAAATCATGTTTCCCAGGCTCAAAAATTAATATTAATCATATTATCCAGATGCAAAAAAAAAGGTAAGGTGAAAGAACTGTCTTGGTAAGATATAAAACATTTGATCAAAGACTGGAGACTTCTGATGTAAGAGTTCTGAGAAAGGTTAGTGGCGTGAACAGATGGCATCAATGGCACTGTCACATAAAAAATTAGGATATTAGAAAAGAATGTGCCATTATTAGCAATTCAGGAAAGTTTAGTAGAACTAAACAGAGAGAAAGTGTTAGTAGAGGTATGGTTACTTAAACAGAATGGGAGAGGAAATAACCAGAGGAAGACCAAGATGTAGAGGGATTGATATAGAAAAAAGCACATTAAAAGGCAGAAATATAAAATCTGATAATATTGGAGTCTTAACAGATAACAGACTAATTTGGAGGAAAATTGCTGATCGGAAGTTAGTAATGATGTAACTTTTTCATGTAGTACTATCATAATTATCCTGTACCCCCAAAGTACTGAAAAACCAGTTTCACATAAACAAGTTATTGTGAAAGGTAAACAAATATTTGACTGCAATTTTTGACAAAGTCTGATATTCCTTCTTCATTCCAATCCAAAAACTAATTGATGTCTTTTTGGAACAAATGTTCTATTGTCACAAGATATCTCAATCAACTTTTATTTAATGGACAATGGAAGCTTACATTTTTCCAAATCAAATGGGAAGGGGTCTCGAATCCATTCTTGTCTTTCATCAGAGGGTGGAAAATACTGCCTTATAAGAGTTTTAATAGTGCTTAAGTGAATGATTATTTGTTGTCTGATGCCTTCGACGTCTGCAATCATTTGCTCATTATCTTTAGGAAATGAATCTAGTTGCTGAAATTGGTCACAGCTGTTCTTTTTAATTCTGTTTTCCTGGAGATCAGCTATTCAGGTAGGGAAGGATTGACAAACATGTATAGACATGAACTACAGCAGTGTGCTTCGTCACTCAGTTTTCAGAAATTAATAAGTATCAGTGTTGCCAACTTAGCGACTTTTTTTTTTTACTAGATCTAGTGACTTCTGAGCTCTCATGGCATACCCTCAAAAATTTTACCACATACCCCCAAGGAATACATGTACCACAGGTTGAGAAACCCTACTTTACAGTATCCCATTTTTCAACAAAAGTAATACAAATACATACTCTATGTGCATGATGCCAAGTCACCACACACACACACACACAGAAAAAGAATACATACTTGTTTAACAGCCTAAAATTTAAATATGACTATCATTAACAGGTTCACTGCCATGCTACTTGGGCATAGTTTGTTCCCATATGCCAAGCAATTTCACTTCTTTGAGGTCAGTACGGGTAATCTCGTTGCCGGCGGTAATCGACATACGAGTATATTCATAGTTGGCTTGTGTGGCTTATATACTATCTACGAGTATACACACTTTTGCTGCTAGCTCCACAAGCCAAGCATTTTCACTTCAAGATCAGTAAGGGTAATCTCGTTGCCGGCAGTAAGTGTCATACGAGTATATATTCGTAGCTGGCTCGTGAGGCTCATATACCAACTATGAGTATACTCTTAGTTGGTATCTGACACAACTGAAGTCTAAAAGGCTTGGTTTGTATGACAGTATTCCTTCATGAAAACAGGTTCAGACATGCTCGAACATGCTCCATTACTTTTATGGTTGAATAAACCGTTTTGCATTCTCATAAATTGCACTTGTTTTTATTCTTTGATAATCTTTGTTGCTTATTCAATTAGTCATGATTTTTGTCTCAAGTCTTCCATTTGCTATCAATTAAGTAATTCAAATCAGTACCAGAAAAAATCAAATTCAAAGAACAGGAGCTATGATAAAAGCATGCATGCATGCACTGATGCTATCACAACACCCTCAATAGTAATAATAATAAAAACAATTGAATGCAATATTTACCTGATAAGGAAGCTTTGTAAATGAGGGTTTCAATTCTTGTAAGTCATTAACATCGATCCAATCAACATCACCATGATCAACAAAATGACATTCTACCTATGAGGGGAGGAGGGGAAAATTAAACAATTTATTTTATTTATATATATATATATATATATATATATATGTGGCGATTAGTTTTTACTCGGTTGTTATACATTTCAAAAAATAGATTTAATGACTCCAAGACCGAGATAACATATAAAGATTTTAATGATAAATACTACTAGTTTCGGCATATAGCAGCCTTCTTCAGGTATTTATAAAGGAAAGGAATACTAATAAACATTGAATTATTTAAATAAACAAACTGGAAATTACAGGTACAAATTGCCTCACATAATCGATACATAAAAACGTTGTATTTTTCAAGTTGTTCCAACTGGCGTGCCATTGTTTGTTGCAATTGTGCGTGCAAGTTCACGTGAACGCCAATATTGAATAACTGCAGCATGGCTATCTGGGATGTTATAACTTAAATTATTATTTAAGTGGACCGGGTTCAGTAGGATTTCCCGTGATTCTACGATTTTTCTTTCAAACTCATCTTCACAGCGAAAAATATTTTCTGATCTATTCCAGCATACAGAGTGGCTTTGTTGGTCATCATTAGGATTATTTGAAAAAAGAACATGACTGGATAAAGCAGTTGCATGAGATCTTTTGTATGAGATGTCTCTCTTATGCTCTTCTATGCGTTGTTCAATAGATTTGTTAGTTTGACCAAAGTATGGGATATTGCAATCACACCACAATTTATATACTCCAGGGTACTTAAGGTTATGATGAGTAGGTTTTGGATGGCTGATTAGAGAGCGGATTTTTGGAAGTGTGGTGAAGAAGGTCCTGATATTATATTTTTTAAGGACTTTAGCTATTTTCTTAGAGACTGTGCTAATGTATGGAATAGAGATGCTACCTTTAAAATTAATAGTCTCTGTTGTGCACTGCTTAGGAGGGTTCAGAAGAAGTTTCTTAATTGTTTTTTCAGAGTATCCATTTTGTTTAAAAATAAGAGTGAGGTGATTCATTTCTTTTTGTAGTTCATCTTGTTCATTTAAGAGAGAACGTGCTCTGTGTCCTAAGGTAGATATAATTCCAAGTTTTTGTGGTGGAAAATGATGAGAAAGATTATGCAGATATCTATTGGTATGCGTAGGTTTTCTGTACATAGAGATTTTTAATCTTTCAGAGTATCGTGTAAGCATAACATCCAAAAAAGGTAAAGAGTTATTATTTTCTATATCAGCAGTAAATTTTATATTAGGATGTTGGATGTTTAGATGACGAAGAAAATCTGTGAGAGCTGTGTGCCCGTGATTCCAAATAATGAATATATCATCAACATATCTTTTCCAAACTTTTGGTTTAAATGAGAAGGAAGATATGGCTTTCTTTTCAAAGTCTTCAAGGAAGATGTTAGCTAGCACAGGGGACAAAGGGTTGCCCATTGCCAGGCCTTGTTTTTGTTGGTAAATGGAGTCCTTATATCTGAAGTAACCAGAATGAATGCAATGTTTTAATAAAGTGAACATTTTTTTGGATAATTTATCCTGTAGTAATGTAAGTACCTCGTCCGTAGGAACGTTAGTAAATAAAGATATAATGTCCAAACTAGCTAGAATATCATTATCATCGATGGGAATATCTTTAATATGAGAAACAAAATCTGTGGTGTTTTTGATGAAAGATGAAGATTTATTGGAGAAACACTTGAGGTACTTTGCTAAATATTTTGAAAGTTTATATGTAGGTGAATCAATATATATATATATATATATATATATATATATATGTAGAAAGTATTTTTACCTTGGGTATAAATATATGTTAAAGATACCAATATTACCCAAGGTAAAAATACTTTCTACATTTATATCTCCTCCAGAGATTTTTATTTAATAAGGTTAAAACACCTTATGGTAACTTGTTTTGGCGAAATACTTACAAGCTCTGTATTACTAAATCTTGGTATTTCTAAGCCTAGCTCCCACTGACGAGACCTCAATAAAGGTCGAAACCGGTCTGGGTAGTGGCCCCTTGCCTTTAATACAAAACATCATACATCCCCTTCTTGGAGATGTGTTTTGGCATTAAAGGTAAATATTAAGATTAGTGATCGGAACTTGTTCCACCTTTGCCACGAGTTGCCCTGTTCCTGCACTACCTGTGGGATCAATTAGACTTGCATCAATTGCAGGCGCAAACTTGACTTTTAGTCTGTTTGCTTACTTGGGAAATGGAGTAAAACCAGGTTTAAAATTGCTTGGTACCTTTAACATATATATATATATATATATATATATATATATATATATATATATATATATATTACACTGAAAATTCAAATTTTTGAGCAACTTGGAATGCTTTTTATCCAGGAATCACTTAATGATGAAAACCCAGATAAATGTAAGAAACTGTCACCAATCTCAAAAAAGAATACTGATAACCAAACAGGGGTTCTGACACATTCCTCATCTTTCTGTGGCACAACAGGTTAACAGATTTCAACATTGAATGAATTAGAGCAGTGTTTCTCAAACTTCAGATATCCGCAGACCCCTTCTTAAATTTCCATTTTTACCAAGTACCCACTAATTAATTAATTAGAAATAAATTAATTAAAACAAATAAATTAATTAAAACAAATAAATCAATTTAAAATATTAAAAAATTAAATATCTATTTTATTTGAATTTATATGTAAACAAAAAATATGATTTATTTTTAATAGAACCAACTTTATAAAGATACTATAAAGTTTTACTAACTTGAAATAATTTATCATCAATGAGAAGAGTGAAATTGCTTATGGAGAGATAAAATTTCGGCAAACTTTGGCTCTATAGTTGTTAATTTCAATCTCAGATGCGGTTCGACATCTATAATGCGATTCCTCTTCTTCGTCTTAACATCTACAAGGGCCGAAAATCCAACTTCGCACAGATATGAACTTGGAAATAGAAAAATGAACCTTAGAGCTTTATCTGTTAATTCAGGAAATTCATTCTGTATTTGTAGCCAAAATGATGATAATGTATTCTCGCTGTATTTATTTTTTAGGAAACCATCAGAAGCAAGTTCTAAAAGAAGTTGTTCTTCTATTGACGATAGACTCATTGGCATAAATTTGTTTTTATTGAAAGGGTATCTTATCCACTCAATATTAATGTCCAATTCAGGGAAATACTTTTCTAGATTCATTTGTAAGTTTTTTAAATGCTGCATGATAGTAATTTTCACATCATCGATTTGTTCATTTGAACTTGCAAGTAATTCATGAAGCGATGGAAATGCATCAACGTGGCGTTCACTTTATCTTGGACATGAAATATAGAAATTTCCTTGCCTTGTAAAGATAAATTAAGACTATTTAATACAGTAAATATATCTGCCAGGTATGCTAATTGACTGAGCCATTTCCAATTATGTAAATGCTTTTTCAATTCAAACTTTTCATCAAGAAACACTTGTAGTTCATTCCGAAATTCAAATAAACGAGTAAGGACTTTTCCACGAGAAAGCCAATGAACATCAGTATAGAAAAGAAGTTGTGTATAGTTGCTTCCCATTTCATTGCAAAGTTAAGAGAAAAGGCTGGTGTTTAGAGGACGGCCTTTAATATAATTTATGATTTTTATAGCTTCATCAAGAACTTTTCTTAGGTCTGTAGACATCATGTGTAGCCAAAGCCTCCCTGTGCATGCAGCAGTGTGTCAACTTTGCATTTGGTGCAACAGCTTGAATCCTTGAAACAAGCCCTTTTTTTTTAGATCCGACCATGGATTTCCCTCCATCCGTGCTTAATCCAACACAACTTTTCCAATCAAGCTTGTTTTGATGCATAAGGGTATTTATACTGTTGAATATTTCTTCTCCTGTTGTATGTTCTGGCAAGGGTTGGCAATATAAAAGGTCATCATGAATTTTTTTATTTTTTTTGTGCCTAACGAACACTAGAAGATTTGCAAAATTTGTAATGTCGGTGGATTCATCTACCTGCAACGCATAATAAAGACTCTTACGTATATCGGATAACAATGTTTGTTTTATATTTTCAGCCATTTCAGTGATTCTTTGATGAACGGTACTATTTGAAAGGCAAATCCGATCAAAAGATCTTTTTGCATTATCTCCGATCATAATTTCCGCTATTATTTTTGCTGCAGATTTGACCAAAGTTTCACCAATTGTTTCCGCTGCACCACTTTTTGCTATTAATAGCGACACACAATATGAAGCTTCTAAAGCCTTCATGTTTTCACCTCCTGACACTCTTTTAAATTTTTTAGTTTACTTTGAAAAAATTCGACAGGTTTGTCCTTGCATTCATTATGTTTCGATTCAAAATGCCGACTTAAATTACATGGTTTCATGCTTTCATTTTTTAAAGTTTCACCACAAATTACATATAACGGAATAGGTTCCTCTTGATTTCCAGTCCATGAAAATCCACATTTCAAGTAATTTATATCATACTTACGAAGTTTTCTCATCTTCTTCCTAGTTGGTTCTTTAGAGATGTCAGACGACACACTTATCAATTTCACGTGATCCAGATACAATATCAACATATTCTTGTTGTTGACAGCTACTTGTATCTATGTTCCTCTCTTTTGCACATTTTAAAAATCCAGTCTTTAACCAGTGATCCATACTTAAGAATTTGAAAGAGCTAAAAAAAAATTACCGTTTTAACGAACAGTCCTTCAACAAATGGCTAGTGAAAGCAGAACTCAAAACAGACAGCAATGGTAGGCCAGTAGAGATAAAGCAGCTATGAAGACGTTCATGTGATTGGTGCAGTATTAACAAAAGATCACGCTACTAATGGACAAAGGCAAGCCGACAGTTCAGTTGAAATGCTAATTCTCTTCAACCAAATTCCTTATATAATATCTGAAACACATTCACTATATATTTCTTAGTTTTAACACGTTAACTCAAACAAAACCATATGTTGCCGGTGCACCATGTGGTTTCGACTGTCTACCATACAGCATTTTATGTGGGAGGGATCATGCGATTCATAAGTTAGCGCCGTTTTTATCCCAGTTCTCTCTAATTGCACTGTTTGTTGAGAAACATATTACACAGCCCTGTATATGTCTCTGTACCTTATTAAGTGATACAATAGGAACGTTTTGCGATCTCAAACTTAAATTTTATTCCATGCGTTAATGATGCATAGCTGAAAATTGTTGTGGACCCCCAGGGGTCCGCGTTCCACACTTTGAGAAACACTGAATTAGAGAATGAATGAATGAACATGAGCTGGCGATATGAGACAGAGCCAACTGAACTATCCTGCACTGGCTTGAACCACAGCTACAATATGATGGCCACAACAAACATCATGCCAGCTCTGACAATGCTCAGTTTAACAGGGTTGTCACATGCTATTTTTTGCCAAGGGAAAGCAAAAAACACAACTGAAGATAGTGCCACAATGATAAGATACATCAAAGGAAAAGAGATACCACTAGCAGAGGAATTACAGAAATATCAAGTGAATATAATTATTCACATGGTAATGATACTTTCTTATTTTTTATAATCATCTCTTTTGAGAGTTCAGGAAGTATTAATGATTTTTATATTCTTGCAGATTCATACAGTGAAAGAGCTGGGTCTTCACCCAGCTCTTTCACTGTATGAATCAGTTTACTTTAGATTTTGTCAGTTTTCTGTAAGGCTTTGCTCTAATTTTCAAACTTTAATTTTTCTCTCAGTAATATTTATATATTTGAGTCTACACATCACCTCCGAAAGCTACTTGACTTTGATCTTTTTTTAAACTTTTGTACATGTTTATCTTTTGGATATGGTACTCAGTTTTCTTCTGCTCGAAACTGAATGGTGATCACTTTCAGTTCCTTGTCTATCTTGGACGACTCTGAAGACATCAGAATCAACAATAATGTAGTCAGTAAGACTGCCTTCTTTTGTGTGTGCCCCTGCGTGTGTATGTACGCTCTACTGATGTCAAATTTATTTATTTACATTGCTGTGTTTGAACATAGTACCAGTATTATAATCCACATCCTAAACAAAATTCCTGCAAATGTGTAAGATGATTATTAGTCATGCCTTTCTCCATGTTTTCTCACAACATCTTAATATGTTAGCCTTCTATTTTTTATTATTTTTGTAACATAATTCAAAGAATTCCTCTGCTTGTTACCAGTACTTTTAATGGAACTATAGTGATGTCATCTGTTTGTCTTTATCTTAGTAGTTCTAATTATATTCACATGGTATTTCTGTAATTTCTCTGCTAGAGGAAGCTCTTTTCCTTTGATGTATCTTATCATTGTGGCACTATCTTCAGTTGTGTTGTTTGCTTTCACATGGCAAAAAATAGCATGTGACAACCCTGTTAAACTGAGCATTGTCAGAGCTGGCATGATGTTTGTTGTGTTATCATAGCTATAGTTCAAGCCAGCTCATGTTCATTCATTCATTCTCTAATTCAGTGTTTCTCAAAGTGCTCTATTGGGTTGTGAATTGAGCTGGCCACTGAAGTAAAGGAAACTTGCTATCATGTTAATCAAATCTGAACCTCCTTCTGATAAAGTACAACTCAAATAGAGACTATGTAATGCTTGATACAATGTCCCATTTATACCATATAACCAGAACATTTTGAACAACTTATCTTGGCACCTTGAAATTGTATGTATTTGCTTGTATTGCTTGTATTTGCTATATTGCTATATTCCATTTCCAGATCTACAAAATTAAATACAGATTGTTGCTACATTCCCACAATTTCTCAACTATTTGTCTTAAAGTGAAAATCTGATCCTGATAACCTCTGTTTGGCCTGAACCCAACTTCTTCTCCTCCACCATTTTTCAACAACACTTGCATAAATCTTACCAGGAACACTCAGTAGAGAAATTTTTCTGTAATGTTCACATCCCTCTTTTATAGAGAAAATTTCATTATTATCCTTATCAAATAATAAATAATATAATAATAAATAATATAATAAATAAAAAATAATAAATAAAGTATATTTCATTGTAAATGTCTATTTTATACAGTGTTAATTGTTTTATAATTAACTTAATGAGCAAGACTACACTACTTCCTATTTTCATTTGAAATGCTTACCTTACTATCAATAGCACAGAGTTCCACACGATGCCAAGAATTTTCAATGTGAGCTGCATAAAGTTTTGATATAACCAATTTTTCAACAGGCAACTTGTGATTTTTGTAGTAATTATCCATTTCATCTGTCATCTGTTCATACTGATCCTATATTATCAATGATAACAATAATTATGTTTTATCTATTTTGCATAATACAAATACACACACAATGTATAAATGGCTATTTTATTGGGTATCTCTGCCACAGAATTTTTTCACAGTTATCATGGCTAAATGAAATTAAGAAATTTTATTGCTAAAAGACCATAAGATATAATGATAAAATATACAAAGAGCCAACAAGTTTCACTAGCCACCGTCTAGCATTTTCAAGGCTGTACTGGTATGAAAACAAATGCATCAAGTTACATGAAAAACATACACTTTAGTAAACTGCTACGCCATTACATTTGATAATTCGTGTTTGATGGCATGCATGCATTCGAATGCTTCAGTCAGAATCCGGTACATGACCACGTGTTGTGTAGTTTTTTGCATATTGTAGTTCTGTTAAACTGAGCGAAATGATGAGATTTTTACATGTCTTTAAGAATAATACCATGACTTCTATTTAAATTATTGCCTGTGCATAGCACCACAGCTGCTTCTTTGAAAGTTCTGTGTCTGTAGTCATTCTCAATGTAAGGCATAGAACTGTTTTTCCAATCTATAACGTGATTTGATGTTGAGAAATGATGAGCTAAATCAGATGTGATGATTCTATTGTGATTGACATCTCGCACATGTTCCTTCTGTCTTATTTCAAAACTTCTAGAAGTCTGATCAACGTAAGAAAGGCTACACGTGCATGGAATTTCATATACTCCAGGAAATTTGAAGAAAGGTACCTCATCTCTGGGTGATCTTAAGATTTGCCTGATCATGGTAGTTGGTTTAAAAACCACTCCGATGTTATGAGCTTTTAACACTCTCGCCAATTTTGTAGAAACTGAATTAATATATGGAATGACAGCTGTGGACACATATTGGGACACCGTAACATGTTGTTGGAGGTTGTCTTTAAATAGCAATTTGTTTAAAATGTTAGAAGGGTATCCATTCAGAGATAGAGTTAGTTATTTGTGACAGTTCTCTCTGTACATCTGCTTCTTTTGAAATAGAACCTTAAGGCTCTATTTCGGAGCATATGAATGATGCTGTGTTTTTGTAATCTATGATGGTTAGACGAATAATGTAGATATCTATCTGTAGGTTTCTTGTAAATGGACAGTTGGATGTTGTTATCTTCTCTCCTCACGAGGATGTCAAGAAAAGGTAGTTCTTTGTTCTTCTCCAGTTCCATAGAGAATTTGATCTTACTGTGTAGCGAGTTGATTTTATTAAGAAACACGAGAAGATTTTCCATGGTATCCTTCTAGATGATTAACACATCATCGACATATCTCCATCAAATCGATGGTTTTGGTGAAAAGAATATCCTTTTCAAGTTTTTCCATAAAAACATCTGCACATGGTGGTGACAGGGGGCTACCCATGGCCAGACTTCTGATTTTAATAGAAATCAAGGTATTATTCTTAAAGACATATGGAAAAATCTCATCATTTCTGTCAGTTTAACAGAACTACAATATGCAAAATACTACACAACACATGGTCATGTACCAGATTCTGACTGAAGCATTTGAATGCATGAATGCCATCAAACACAAATTATCAAATGTAACGGCCTAGCAGTTACTAAAGTGTATGCTTTTCATGTAACTTGATGCATTTGTTTTCACATGTACAGCCTTGAAAATGCTAGACAGTGGCTAGTGAAACTTGTTGGCTCTTTGTATATTTTATCATTGTATCTTATGGTATTTTAGCAATAAAAGTTCTTCATTTTAATACATTAGACCAAATGTGTACAATTTAAGTTCACATATGGCTAAATGAAGTTGAATTTTTACTCAACTGAATGGGAATATGTAAATTCTCAATTTTTTTTTAAAATCACTGGGAGCTTATAAAAATGTCAAGTATATTATTCATCTTATTCCTTCCCCTTAAATCTTTCCCTATATCATTGATGTACATATTCAAGAGTAGTAGCCCTAATACAAATGCCAGCAGTATCATGGTGTAGCCATTTCCTTTATCCAATTCTGCTGTTGCTTTATCATAAAATGTAAAGCAATTACAAAATATTTAAAAAATAAATTATAATCCAGCTTTGAACGTATAAGTGCATGATAAAGATGGAGCAATGAAGCTCGATCAGCACCCCACTCAGTAGAGGATAGAGTGCGAGGTGCGAGGAGGTTCAAAGTTCTTTTGCATTTTTCTCTTAGTTGACGAATGTGTGCTAAAAATGTAAGTTTACTGTCAAAGATCAGTTCCAAGAACTTGACTTCTGTAGCTACTGGAATAATAGTGCATCCCATTCTTAATTCAGGATCTGGTGAAGAGTGCATTTTCGAAAGAAGTGTACACAGACACTTTTTTCTGTTGAAAACTAAACCCATTACTGATAGCTCACAGAGAAACATGATCAATTGCTTTCTGAAATTGTCTACAGTGGAAGGAAGCTGTTCGGTGATTGAGTTAATTTTAAAAGCGAAAAGTGTCACACTTAAGCCAGATTCTTTGGGAACACCCTGTTCTTGATGATACGACCGAGATAGCTTATTTCCCACTGACTTGGAAAATTCGCTTGGAAAGAAAGCTTTTAATCAATACAGGAAGGTGTCCTTTAAGACCCAGGTTATAGAGGTCTTTTAATATGCCATATCTCCAGGCTGTGTCATAAGCTTTTTCCATCTCAAAAAAACTGAAACAAGGTGTTCTTGCTTCAGAAATGAATCTTTTATACAAGTTTCTAAACGAATCAAATGGTCTAAATTTGAGCAATGTCTACGGAACCCACACTGTGTATTGGAGAGAATACTGTTGCTTTCTAAATACCAGAGAAGTCTGGCATTAAATATTTTCTCTAGTATCTTACAAAGACAGCTGGTCAGAGCATTGGTGGATAATTATTTACTTGTGTTGGATCTTTTCCTTGTTTTAGGATAGCAATAACAATTGACTTATGCCAAGAATTTAGAAACTCTTCCTCTGCAAGTATTCTATGGTATAGTAAGAGAATGAGATCCATAGAAAATGATGGTAGATGTTTTATCATTTCGTAATGGATGTCATCAGGCCCTACTGCACTAGAGTGAGATAGCCGGAGAGCTCTTTTAGTTCCTCCTTAACAAATGGCTGATTGTATGTCTCAAGAACATTGGTAGAAAAATTCAGCCTTTGTTTCTCTTGCTGTTCTTTCAGAATTAAAAATTCAGGAAGATATGAAGCTGTTGCTGAGATTCTGACAAAATTTTCTCCCAGAGTGTTATTGCTGATCTTTGGGATCAACAATAACAGTTCCATTATGGTCTAAGGTAGACAAACAATGTGTTCTATATCTGCCTTTCATTTTCTGGATTTTATCCCATACAATTTTTGGACTGGTCATTTGATTAAGTGATGTAGTAAATTGGATCCATGGTTGTTTTTGACTCTAATGGCTCATAGCATGCTTTTGCTCAAGCACGCTTGAAAGCTATAAGGTTTAATGGCAAGACAAGTACTTCTCTGCATCTTGCCGAAGCAGAGAAATACTTGTGCAGGTAATAAGGTGCAGGTAACGTGAAATTATCAAATGGTGGAACAGACATACAAGTTTGAGTTACCTTCTCAGCATAAGAGGATCTCAGAGCAAGTGTGATAGTGGCTAGCTTTCTTTTTTGCTTCCTGGTATGTTATATTTTGCTCTGTTTTCATTCTTTGTATTTCTTTTTCATCTTTCCATTTCTGATATGCACGAGAGTAAGCTAGATGATCTCCTGACAGTTAAAGCATTTAGCTTTTTTTTGCACAGCAAGATTTGTTATCATCCTCTTTACTACCATCGAGCACAGGTAGTAGAACCATGACAGGCAGTTTGGGCATGTCCATATCTCTGACAGTTAAAGCATCTCAGTGGGTTAGGGATGTACAGTCTAACAGGACAGCTGAGATACCCTGCTTTTACAGATGTTGGAGGCTTAGGTGTATCAAAAGTAAGGATGTTCTTGGTTGGAATTAGGCGCCCATTCTTATATATCAGGATGTGCCTCACACCTGTCACTCCTTGATCTTTAAATTCTGAACATATCTCCTCATCAGGAACATCAAGGAGATCCCATTCTAATATCACTCCTCTACAGGAGTTAAGTGTTTTATGAGGTGTTACTGTAATTTTTATTCCACCCATTGTTGCTGCTCAGTAGTTTCTCAGCATGTTGCTAACACAATGTTTCCACAAGGACATCACCAGAATGCAATTTCTTAACAGTTTTGAGAGGTCCTGCCAGTCCTAAACCTTTTTGAATAAAAAAGGGTGACATTTTCCCTATTGGTTTTTAACCTGTAGCATGAATGATTAAAAATGTTGGTATACATTTATGTTAGCATCATATATCTTTTGTTTCTTACTTCTGTTTCCATATGATGTATCTACGGTATCAGTACTTTGTTGGGACTTTGTTAGGGCCCCTGAAACATCTGAGGATGAAGGATTCATGCTCAAGAAGTTTTTGGTTCAGCGCCAGAGCTCCCTACCCACCATTGAGCCACACATGGACGTCCACTGCCTGGCAAGCAATGACTGAGCTCAGAAGTGGAATGCCAGGGTTACCCTGGACGCTATACCGGCACTACAGCAAGCCTAGGATCCTGACTCTTGAGCATGGGGGATGAAAGACTTACTGCAACACCGTTGACCCTTGCAGGCAAGCGCACTAGCCGACTGATCCTGGCTGGGCCATCCAGGATCCCCCTTTCCGGATGTCCATGGGTCGCACCACACGGCAAACACAGTGGCAGGGCATTGGATTCCAGTGATGGTGGTCTGGAAAAAAGAATAGTGAAAAGGACTCAAGAGAATTAGAGCGAAGAAATTGGGAAGAAAAGCAAACAAAAAGAGGAAGAATGAAAAGGGCCAGTACCCTCACTGGGAGGTCCCCTCACCACAAACAGGTGCCCGCATGGAGGATCTTACATGCGAGTTAGATCAAAGACTCTGAAGGAAGAGTATTAAGGAGGTATGTGGATATAAGTAACAGATGAAGAATATACTTAGAATGAGAAAAATGCTAGGCTCACAGAGAAGATGGGCAGCCATATGAGGGGATGGTGCAGAACATCAGTAGAGTGGAAGTGAAGAAGGCCACATAAAGAGGATGAAGAATGGAAAATCGGTGGGCCCGTGACAGGATCCCAGTGGAGGCATGGAAGGCACTGGGGGTAAAAGGGAATTGACCTGCTGTGAGACCTGTTCATAAGTTTGCCAACAAGAAAATATGCTCGAGGAGTAAGGATTAGTACGTGGATTAGTCTTGTCCCTATTTACAAGGGTAAAGAGGAAGCACAAGACTAAGAATTACAGAGAAATAAAGTTGATGTCCCACACAATGAAAATCATAGAAAGGGTGCTTGATAAAAGAGTGAACCAGGAGGTGGAGATTGCAAAGGAGCAATCTGGCTTCATGCCTGGTCAATCGCCGACGGATACTATCTTTGGGTTACGCAGTTGATAGAAAAGTTTCGAGAGAAACAATGAGAGCTATATTTGGTGTTTATTGATCTGAAGATAGCATACGATAGTGCCTGAGGGAGAAAGCACTGGAGAAATGTGTCAGGTTGGTGTAGGAAATGTACAGACGAGTTCGGACCTGACTGGGAGAGACAAAGTTTTTAAGTGACAGTTGGTTTCCATCAAGGGAAAGCATTAAGTCTGTTCCTGTCTAGAGAAGACGCACCTTTAACAATGTTGTATGTGGATGACATCGTGCAGTGTGCAGAATCAAGAGAAGTGGCAGCTAAACTGGAAAGATGGAGGAACTTACTGGAAGAGAGAGAGAGAGTAAGACAGAGTATGTGTTACAAAGTGGATGGCAGCCAAGAGACAGATCCGAAGCTGGAGGGAAATGTCATCAAGAAGGTTAGGGACTTATACTGAGGTTCAACAGTGAAAGAGGATGGAGAAAAGAGGCTGAGAAGGAAGTGAGATGCAGGATACAAACTGGATGGAGGAACTGTATAGAGATGGCTGGAGTGTTATGTGGTAAGAGGGTGCTGGTCAATCTAAAGGGAAAAATCTACAGGACAGTGGTGAGACCAGCTATGATAGATGTTATGGAAACTGTGGCCCTGAGGAAAAATAATCAGCAGGATGCAGGTAGCAGAGATGAGAATGCTTAGAAGGATGTGCGATGTGACCAGAAAGAATCATCTGAGAAATTACTATGTAAGGGGAATGGTGACAGTTATGAACTTTGGAGCGAAGATACAGGAGGCAAGGTTCAGATGGTTTGGTCATGTGACAAGGAGGGAGGATTAGTACGTGGGAAGTAAGGTCATACAGATGGATGTGTGGCCAAAGAAAAGATGGCGGGAGCTAGTGGAGGAGGACTTGAAGATGAAGAACTTGGACATGGTTACAGCCAAAGACAGGATGTGGAGGAAACTCCCTAAAAACTGTGACCATACTTAAGTGGGATATGCAGCAGCAGAAGATTTTTATATACAGAGTTTAGGAGACTTATTACTCTATAATTTTTGCAGTTATTAATATCGCCCTTCTAGTGTATAGGAATAACTATTGCCTTTTAACAGTCTTTTGTGGTGGTTCACCATTCCATATTTTATTTATTAGTTTAAGGAAACGAATTTTAAGGTTTGGGCCTACATATTTGATTAATTCAGTATTTATTCCATCTTCACCTGGTGCTTTATGGTTTTTACAACATTTTTTAGAGTAGTTTCTAACTCGTCTATTGATATAGGATCCAAGAGTGTCTCATTATTAAAGTTTATTGTTTCAAAATCTTTATTATAAGACCAAAAGGTTTTTGTAATAGCTTAGCCAGGTATTCTGATCGATGGGTGAAAGATGTATGTTTTCTCTTAGATCTCTATTTAAATTATTTTATATTTTAAAAGTTTTGGACTGTGGGCATATAATATTTATTTCAAGTTCAGAGACAAAGTTGTCCTAGGACTCTATTTTTTTTTCCCCCCCTTACAGCTTGTTTAGCGATTGCTCATTTTCTCTTGTATTCTATATAGTCATCTTGAGATTTCGTTGCTAAGTATTTTTCTTAAAAGCATTCCTTTTGTCTTCAATAATCTGATCATCCCATCTTCTAATTCCCTTTCTTCTTTGTCACATCCTCCCCAGTGATTCATTGGCTGCATCTGTTATAATTGTTTTGATGTTATTCCATTCTTCTCAACTGTTTTGCCTAAGTTTATATTTTCTATTTTTTCATTAATTCTTTTTTTTATAGAGCCATTTAGTGCTAGGGTCATTTAAAAGACCCATCTTAAAAAAGGTTTCCTGCTCAGATGAATGGACTTTTCTCATTAAACATTGAGGTGGGAGTCTTAGGTTTGAAACAAGAAGTGGTCCGTTTCTCATTCACAACCTCAGTATACTCTTGTGTCTAGAGTGAATTTTGCAAGTTTATTAGCTATTAGATAATCTACAATTGTCTGTGAACCACATGCTGACTAAGTATATTTATGGAAATCTTTATGCTTAAAGAATAAACTTGTAATTTTTAAACTATTAAATACTGTAAAATCAATTCATTTTTTCCATTGTTATTGCATATATGTTCTCCATAGTTTCCTACACAATCAGAAATAGGGATGTCTCCAATTCTAGCATTAAGGTCCCCAGGAACAGATATGTAATAATTTTATCTACCTTGTTACAGACATCTTGTAGCATATTGTAGAATTCATTACTTTCTTCCTCATTGCTTTCAATAGGGTTATTGAAAAGGTGTTAGATTGTGATAGAGTGGAAATTTATCAACTATCTTATCACAGTCTAACATGCTTTTCCAAACAAAAGAATGAGATAAATACAGTAAATTGCCTCTAAGTGTAAAATAAGTAATATGTATATATGTATCAAGCCTGTTCTGCTATAAAAGGGTAAATAAATATGTATTTTGTGCCATTCACGAATGTGATTAGATTAATATTGAAGGTATAAAACAGTAACAGAGCATTATAAAAGTTCATGTACAAAAGAATTATAGAATGTAAGCACAAATTCAACAGTTGGGGGGGAGTCAAGTCCAAAGGTTACGGAGATGTACGCGAGGAACGGCTCGCCCCAAGCAAACAATGTGATGCCAGCATACGTGCAATAGAGGTATGGACGAGAGATATGGACGCCATGACGTAGTAGCACGTGTGAGATGGCTGGACATCGAAAATGGCGAGAATCGCCGAGAAGGAAAGAGGGAAATATAAGGGTCATGCGACCCTGTAACAAGGCCTTTTGTTCCTGGATCTCCTGTGTGTTCATCTCTCGTGGTGGCGTAGGGTGCGAGTGCCCTCGGTATCGGAGAAATTCCCAATAGGCAACTACGGTCTCAGCAGCCGTATTCTCCGTGAAAAGAAGCAAGTCTGGCTGTCCACAGAAGGCCAGTTTCCTGTGAACCTATGAAGCACTAAAGAACCAAAAAGGGAAGATAAGTAAACTTTGTGTTACACTGATTATGAATGAAAGATTTGTGTCACGTTAATATGTTATAGAAGAACATTAATGATATAGGATAGGATTGTATTGTTATCACTTTAGAAGAATATTAATTTTAACCTTACTATCTGTTGTGTTAAAGTTTGCCTTTATATTGAATGAAGTTAAGGATATGTTAGAGTAACGAATTGGCAAAAGTATAAAGGAATTGTGAAAGATATGAATGTTATCTTGTGTAGTCTGACAGAGCTACGGAGTTTTAGATTGATTGTGATAATAGTACATGATTAATGCATTAGCGAAGGTTAATATAATTCTTACTTAGGAAGCTACTGTATAATATTTTATGAGTGTAATAGTAGTGTTTGAATATTATATACCTTGTCTAGAACTCCCTTAAGATGGGATTTTAATTTATGTTATTACGTGTATCAACTTTTGAGTATAATAAACCTTGCTTTTGATTCTAACAAAGACTTTCTGTGATTTCTGGAATCCGATGCACCGCTTATAAAATATTAATGCGAACCTATGCGGGATATTAGAAAAGGCTATATTTTGGCCACGTCTGCAGAGTTGATAGGTATCATTAAGTACTGTCCTGAGATTACCTCTTGGTTGTTAATATTAATAATCTAATAGCACTAAATGGCGCAGCGAAACAAATAAATTTCTTGGCGCTTTACGAGAGGTAAATCTCGGACACTCTGATACTGCCTCGATCTCGAGGAAATTCCATTGTCCCTCAGAGGTACCACGTGTTACCCGATTGAGTGTATAACGGAGATATAGCATAAAAGGTTAAAATAGTTGTGATATTAAAAATTAAACTAAATTAAATTAAAAAATCCATAATTCATTCACTATTCTAACATATTGATTTAAGTTTTGCGGATAAAAGTCACATAAAATACAGATGTGAGTTTATATTTTTAAACTATAATTCAAAAAAGAATATACAGAAAATGTGAAGACACCATCAGTGATACCCAGTTTGGGAACAAGAGAGGCTCTTTTCTACTCTCAAATCTTATTTCAAAAATGTATCGGTCAAAACAAGGAAGTATTCATTGATACATTGACTTTGAGAAAGCATTTGATAAAGTCCAACACACTAAAATGATTGCACTATTAAAGAGAATCGGATTAGATGGTAAAGACATCAGGATCGTTCAAAAATTATATTGGAACCAAAAGGCATCTGTTCAAGTTGATGACATTATTACAGACCCCATTAACATCAAACGAGGAGTAAGGCAAGGATGTGTACTGTCACCTCTTCTTTTTAACATATACTCAGAAGCCATATTTCAAAAAATCTTAAAAAGGAAGAGAGGAAGGGATTAATGTAAATGGTGAAATCATCAGTAACATCCGATATGCTGATGACACAGCTCTCCTGGCTGACAATATTCAGGATCTTCAAAGTCTTCTGGAACTAGTGAATGAAGAGAGTGAAAAAATGGGATTAAAAATAAATATCACCAAAACTAAATTCATGGTCATAAGCAAGAAACCAATTCTTAATTCATCATTTTCTTTAAATGGGAAATGAATAGAAAGAGTGACAAAGTTTAAATATCTCAGATGCTGTTAAATGAAGAATGCAATCCAGAAATGGAAATAAAAGTTAGAATTGAAATGGCAAGAAAATATTTTCTCCTGATGAAATCAACACTGTAACCGCAACTTAAACTTAGAGCACGCATGGCTAAATGCTATGTATGGTCTATACTGCTGTACGGTGCAGAAACTTGGACATTGAAGACAACATCAATATAAAAACTTGAAGCCTTTGAGATGTGGTTATACAGACGAATGTTAAAAATCCCATGGACAGCAAAAACGTCCAATCAGGAAGTACTGGAACAAATTGGGAAATCACGTGAACTTTTAGATGCAA
This sequence comes from Typopeltis vanoorti, assembly GCF_054136105.1. NCBI lineage: Eukaryota > Metazoa > Arthropoda > Arachnida > Uropygi > Thelyphonidae > Typopeltis > Typopeltis vanoorti. Next base: position 15,381,626 of record NC_143569.1, read on the forward strand.
TAAAAAGAAAGAAAACTGCATATCTTGGTCACCTACTTCTTAATGAAAAATATAAAATACTTCAATTGCTTATAAAGGGGAAGATAAATGGAAGAAGAGGACAAGGAAGACAAAGAAAATCTTGGCTGGCAGACATCAGACAGTGGACTGGCATGAGCTCTGAGGGACTGTTTAGAGTGGCTGAGGATCACTCAAAATTTGCCAAGATGGTCGCCGACCTCCAATAGGATATGGCACTCAAAGAAGAAACTATAATTAAGTTTATTATTTACTATACTTTCAGATTTCTGTTCTGATGATTACAATAAATATCAAAAATAAAACTTAGGATACTTTGGAGTTGAGACATTACAAATATTTATGGAAAGAAGAATTGACAAACAAAAGATATATTCTGATAATGAATGATTACCCTATACTTTAGAAGATTACACCTATATAGTATACTTTGCTAAATTTTTAACAACTGTCCATTTTGTTTTCTTGATTTGGAAAAAAAAAAGTACTAATAAATAATATATATAAGAATATAAATTAAATTGCACTTTAATAAATATTTCTGATATTTAGGCAACATCACGTTGCCATCTTCAAAAGGAGCTTACAAAAAAGGCACGTGCATGTAGGCACTATAACACAGTAACTGAGAATGAAGTGATGAAGCTATTGTTCTCCTAAAAGTCCTGATGGTGCCCCCCTAGCAGGCTATGTAGGTGTTCTTGGCCATTGGGCTGAAGGTCTGCTGATGTAAGCCTCCCAAATTTGGGGCAGTCTCATGCAACCAAATTTGTTGAGGTTTGGAGAGTTTCTTAAGACTGATTCCATGAATAGTCTTTCGAATTTGAACTTGCTATGGTGTATCACTGTAGCTTTCTTCCACCGTATTCTGTGGCATGTATCCAGAGCATGGTCTGCAAGACCAGAGTGACTGTACTTGTGAAACCGGATGTAGTCCTTGGGTTCCGAAATTCTGATATTCACTCTCCTGCCTGTTTGGCCAAAGTAAGACAGTTTTCAGCTGCAAGGGACCCGGTATACACCAGGTAGGTCTAGGGAAGTGGTTGGTTTTTAGTGGAGCAGATAAGGGATGCCAATTTTCTGTATGGTCTGTAACAGGAGGTCAAGTCATGTTTTTTTTTTAAGATTTTGGTAATTTTTTCAGAGGTGCCTCAGATGTAGGGATGGCGATGGATTTAGAGTAATCTTTGTTGTGAAGGAGGGTTGTGGTTTGTTGGTTTCAATATTTTTTGGATTTTATGGGGGGGGGTAGCTTTTGGCTGAGAAAGTGTTGAGGATGCGATTTAGTTCAGTGTTTAGGGCCTTGTCGTTAGAACAGATTAGTTTAGCCCTGTTGTATAGTGTTTTCACCACTCATTGTTGTGAGAGGATTGTTGGGAATGTACCTGCCTGTATGGTGGGTTTTCTATAAACTGAGAAAAGTGATTAAGTGATTTAGTAATGCATAACCAACGTACAAGCTTGTCTACGAGAATTAATAAATAATAATAATTAAGATTCCTTAGATGCATATCAAGATACAGGTTATTTTACAATTTCAGTATGTATTAAAGAAATTGGCTCAATTAATATTAAGTAACTTACTGCAAAGTCAATAAGGCGAACTGCAAGGCCATTGTCACCTCTAATATATGAAACAAAAATATCCCAATACGGGCCTTCAGGAAACTGAAGTGGTGGTGGTGGTGACATCGAAACACATTCGGAAATTTCTGTCATGCTTTTCACTTCATCACCATCACCTGTTCTGTTCTATAAAAAATTTTATTACCGAAATGCATTATAAACCAAGATAACTTATATTTCAGATCCAATAAAATACGATTATTCAGTAGTAAAGATATAAAAATATCAATGTCAGTCTATCTAACACGCTTAGCAAAATATAACTAAATGTAAAAAAACTAGTAAAACCAGGTTGTTGCTGATGATAATGTTAGCGGTATGTGAATGCAAAAATAACCTTTCATTTCAAAGAGTAACATATACATACGGCAATAAAAGCAAGAGTGGATTAATATGGCATTAATTTGCAGATTAATGGTAATCTGGTTTACTGCAGGATTGAAAAAGAAGGCAATGAACAGTCATGGAACATTAATGCAAAACTTTCTGCAACAGCATTTCATTTATATGTTCCTGGTAATGATCAGATAGTTATATTGTGGATGATTCCGAATATAAAAATGTAACAGTATTATTTCAAGGTCACGACTACACTGTTTTTTGGAGAAAAAATACTACTCAAGATGGACTTTTTTTCTCCCTAAATTAATTGAGGCTTATGTACTATTTTTCCTGGTAAGGTATACTGTTAGTGGTATACTTAATACCAGTAACATGATATGTTACTGGTATTAAGTATACCAGTAATATATCATATCAAGTATATCAGTAACAAGCAAAAGCAACACCTCCAAAGCTAAGCTTTTATGAACTAAAAGTCATTAAAATATGTTAAAAATTAAAAAAATAAAGAGAATGCTTAAAATTGATGCTCTATGATTACTCTATTACCATCACCCCCCCCTCTCTCTCTCAATCCTACAATAAGACAGATTAACAAACTTGCCACGCTAAAAGACAGATGGTGGAATTTGATGGTATGATGATTTTAAGAAACAAAAACTTCTCATGTACCCTCGGCTATGTGATCTTCCAAAGGTCATCAAACCAGGTGCTTCTTTTAGACCAGTCATTGATCATATCAATATGAGGTTGTTTGAATAGTTTGGTAAAAAAAATAACATTTTTTTTTTTTTTTTTTGGAAAAACTCACCTTTATTTATTAATAAAGTCTCCATTGAGGTCTACACATTTGGTCCAGCGAGTTTCCAATTTTTTCATCCCATCTAAAAAGTAGGATTTGTCAAATTGTGCTAAATAGTCATTGACAGCCTTGATGACATCGTCGTTCAATGAAAGTTTTTTCCCACTGAGCCAAATTTTTAAGTTTGGGAACAAGAAGTCACACAGGACCAAGCCGGAGAATACGATGGATGTGGAACCAATTCAAACCTCAGTTTGTGCAATTCTGCCATTGCGATGCCCGATGTGTGGGAGACAGTGCATTGTCTTGATGAAAGAGAACTTTTTTTTGTGCACCTATCTTGGCCATTTTTTCTTCAGTTATTCTTTTAAACGGTCCAATAATGATAATAGACTCCTGTTATTGTCTTATCCTTTTCCAAATAGTCTATCATGATAATTCCTTGGGAATCCGAAAAAACAGTGGCCATCACCTTTCCAGCTGACAAAACAGTCTTCGCTTCTTTCAGTGCTCCTTCACTGGGGATTGTCCACTATTTTGATGCTGCTTGGACTTAGGTGTGTAGTGGTGATGGATCCAAGTTTTGTCTACAGTCACGAATCGATGCAAAAAAATCCTGTGCAAATTGCGATTAAGCATCGCCAAACACTGCATTGAAATGTCTTTTTGAATGTTTCTGATCGACAGTCAATCAGGGCACCCATTGAGCATACGGCTTTTTCACGTGCAATTTTTCGTGCAAGATATTATACACCCATTCAGTTGAGATGCCTACAATCTCATGCAGTTTCACTCAGTGGTCTTCCATAACGATACCATGGATTTTGTCGATCATTTCCTTTGTAGTGACCTCAGTGTGCATCTGAAACGCGCTTCATCTTCAATGGACTTATGACCACGTTTAAACTCATTTATTCCAAAATAAATAATTCTTAATGATGGTGCAGAGTCCCCACGAACTGCATCTAACTTGGCTTTGATCTGCGCAGCTGTCCACTTCTCAAATAAGTGTTTTATCACTGCATGAAACTCTTTTGTCTCCATTTTTATGAAAAATGCGAACACAGTCATTTTAAATGCCCATGCCAAACGAGAACTACGTGTTACACGTGGTTAAAATATTGCCAGGGGTTATGAAAAAGATGATATGTGCTGACGCTAGTATGAATGAACAAACTGTGTTGTCATCTATTGGAAATTTACCAAACTTTTCAAACAACCCTCATATACATTTTAAAATCTCCAAGCAGAAAAGTCAGCTTTTTATATTAAGAACCTTATGAATTTTAAAGGGAAGATCAGCAAATTTTACCTCCATCTGATATAATGATTAGTTCTTATATAGTTACCTTCATGCCAACATACCTTTGAAGAAAACTACAGATTTACATAAGCAAGATTCTTTTGCTGAAACTGTCCAAATCTACAACCATGTCACATTCAGAAATTAAACTTATCTGCATTAAAATTCAGATATTCCACAAATTAAAAATATAAAAATGAAGTAAAATTAAGAAGGTAGTAATAAGGCATTTTATAAAAGTAATGAGTTTTCTTTTTGCAAGAAAAAAAACAAAAAAGCAAGACATTTTGTGATGTTATTTTTGTCCTTAGCTATTGAAGTGTTGCTTAGGTATGGGAAGTTAAATGTAATTTTGTATGACCTCTCAAAAATTTTATAATGGTGTGGTTTGGCAAATGTGTACAAAATATATTTGTCAATGATGAAGGAAGTAAAAGTTACCTATGTATTTATGCTGTGAAAATAATTAAGTGAACTTACCTCAGCATAGAAGGTTATGAAATAAAGAATTATAATTTCAGCTATTTTCATTTCCAAATTACAATTAAGTAACTTTCCTGCACTATGAAAAGAACATTGTCATTGTTTCAAAGCAGGGCTGAAGTCGCACCATTATATTTTCAAGCATGCACAGAGTGGAAAAGAATGTTATCTAATGTCATTAAGCATTCAATTGTTAGGAAAGTAGGAAAGGAACACAGCAGGAGAAAAATTGTGGCTTTTCTGTGTCTTCTCTATAGGAAGACTGAAGAGAAATGAGAAGAAAAGTTAGAAATGGAAGACAGAGAAGATATCTTGCTATAAAAAGATACGTATGAAGTTTATTAGTTATTAATCCACTCAGGATTTAATCAGTGAAAACGAAAAGACATTGTTGCTTCCCAGTTCATATAAAAATGGGTCCAATAAAGTTAATTTAAAGTTCTCAGTCTGAAAAGTCAGTGAAATTATTGAAATCATTTTAGTTATTTCTTCAGAAGGAGGTAAATTTTTTCTGAAGTGATAAAACTGTTGATGAAGTTTCTTAGTAGTTTATTCAATAGAGTTGTTACTTTCACAGAAAGTGATGTTATTGAAGTGCACTGGATGAAGACATGTTTTCTTCAGTGTTCCATGATTTTAAGATATAAAAATAAGCATGGAGAACTTGCTTGGCAAGTGTTCCTCCACCCGTGTTTGCAAATTATTTTATGGAGCATCCTGAAGAGCTTCTCATCTACAACTTCTTCCCAAACTAATTATCTAGTGCATTAGTTCCCAACCAGTGGTATGCATACCCCCAGGGGTATGCATTATTGATTTAGACATTGACGCATTATTAGTTCAGTTATTGACTGAGTATAAGTAAGTGCGTTACATTAAGATCAGCACTGAACAAAAGTGCGAGTATTTAAAAACAGCTATTTTAAAAACAAGGGATACAATTTATAGAAATGGGTTTAAAAGGGGTACACAAGTGGAAAAATGTTGAGAACTACTGATCTAGTGCAATACATTGACAATATCTTCACCATTAATCTTAGTATGATATTTCATCAGTAACATTAATGTAGTCCAATCCTATTATATATTTAACATTCAAAATGGAGAAAAAATCAATTACTGCATTTAGATATCATGATTCTTTGTCAAAGACATGGAAGCCTTAAATTTTATATCTTGAAATTACACACATGCACCATCCTACCATTATCCTTGTCGATACAAAATTGAGTTTCAAAACCTTAATTCATCATTCACTATACCCAAATCTGTCTCATTGAAAATCTACATTCTTAACTGTTGGTTCCAAAGGCCAACAACAATGAAGCCAATAATAATATAACTTCTGCTCAAGAAGAAATCAATTGTAATCTAATCTCATTAAAGGAATAGCTGAATGCATCTCTAAAATTCCCAGGCTAATGAATATTTGAGTGGCCTTTTGTCCTGTCTGCAAAATTTCTACTTTTGCCAAATTCCGTTATCCAGTGTCCATACTTCCCTGGTATCTACAAGATGCCTCTCCATTAGTTATATTTTGGACAATCTATGTGCCATCTCCTTTAAACACAGGATCCTTTGAAAGAAAATTTAAGTCTTATACAAGAATAGAGATCTTATGGAAAAGCTTTTCTAAGAAAGCAGTGTAGTGCTATTAAATTGTCCTATTCTGAACAGGTCTGATGACCTCAACTCTGTTCATCTTTCCTAGTTTTGACTAGGAATAACTGAACTACTGTTACCTTACTTATTAGTGTTGAGGTATTGAATTTTTACTGTTATGAATTTATGTCCCTCTTCCATTTTTATACTAAGGACAGGTGAAATGCAGCATAGGTGAAAATTTTATGCTAGTAAATAGTTACATTTTATATAAGTTTTGAATATAAATTTAGTCTTATCAACCATCTCATTAACCACATTTCTCTAGTCTTCCTCTCCTCATGTATTATTTCACCATTTTGCCCTATTATAAAAATAGCTGAAATAAAGATGTTCTCAAAGAGGATCTCTTTTTCAGTATATGCTGCATTCACCACTTATCTCTAATTAATGAATACAGAGTGTATATGCTAATTATATATATAGGAAGTATGCCTAGCATTTTGCTATTCTAACATCTATTCTAGATGTCAAAATAGTAAAATGCTGGCATACCTCCTGCTAAGTGAGAATATACAATATGTTGACAAAAGTATCTGGACACCTTATATGTCATGCAAATGTCGGATCCTACAACAAGCAAATATTCAGTGAATGTTTGTGCAAGTCTGGTAATAAAATGTGAGATGTGGCGCATGTTTTACACTGTACTCAATGTGTCAAGATTCCACCTTCAGCTGAACTGACAGAGTTCCAATGTGATATGGTAGTTGAGTGTCATATCAGTTGTCTTTCTGTCTGATATTGCTACCCATCTTGGTATACCGAAATTCACCATTGCTTATGTCATTCATAGATGGAAAGATGATGGTGCTACCACAGCAAGAAAATGCCCTGGGAGGCCGCCAACACTCAGTGAACATCGACAGGCTTTGTCTCAGAATGTTCAAGCATTGCACATGTCATCGGTGGCAGACTTCAACAGTCGAGCAGGAAAATACTGCAAGAACATCTGTCAGCACTAGAACTGCATGCCTTAGATTATCGTGGCAGAGCTGCCGTGAACAAGCCACACGTCATCCCTCTTCAATGCCAAATGACATTTGAATTAGTGTCTTTTACACCATTCCTGGTCCATAGGTGATCAGAAAAGAACTGAGCTGCAAATCAAGGTACAAAATGCTTCACTCTAATGGTTGCATTTAAATCCAGAAATTAACCAGGGAATGGCTCCAGCAGGAACCATCCCTGGGTAATTTCCATTGTAATTGGTGGAGGCTCAGTAATGGTATGGGGTGTTTCAGTTGGATGGGACTTGGACCAATGGTGAGCATGTTCAAAACCATGGCATCTGATGGCTACAAGAACATCCCGGACAACTTCATGCTTCCGATGCTGTGGACATACTTTGCCAGTGATCCTTCACGTATCAGCACAATAATGCTCCATGCCATACTGCAGTGTGTCAAGACTGGTTTTCACAAAACAACATTGAAGTGCTGAACTAGCTGGCTCAGATTCCAGACCTCAACCCATAAAACATCTTTGGGACAAATTAGAACACCAAATTTGCTCCATACAAAAGCAGCTGTCATCAGCAATGGGAGTAGATGAGGAATGGAAAAATATTCTTGTTGTAATGTATCAGAAAATGGCTCAAAGGGAAGTTGCTGTTGGCACAGGCCAACGGTGGTCCCACTTGATACTAAAAATGTAATTAAAACACATTTCTTTGACCAGAACTAGGTGTCAAAATAATTTTGTCAACGTAGTGTAGGATCTTTTGAAAAAAATTATTGTAGTCTCATTTCCACCAAATACTAGGAATGCTTACATTTATAGTACAGGAGATTCAGTCATTCAAATGACTACTCATCCCTTTATTGTTATATAATTTTAGATACTAGGTGATAGATTTTCTTCTTCAACTGGTGAAATACCACCATCTGACTTAATGGAAGTCTGAAGTGGCAAATGTCTGATCTCTAGGGCAGAGATTCTGGTTTCTATTAGCCCCCCCCCCACACCACCCTCTCTTTTCTCCATGCAGTGTAAGTTATACCCTTCAAAGCAATAACAGATATACTTTATACTTAGAAGTCTATAACCTTCTCCATTTCAAGGGTACATCAGTTAAAACAGTGGTACCACTAACTTGCAGTCGGTCACAAGTTAGAGCATTAGCTCTAACCTGACAATAAACATCTTTGAGAAAAAGATTTTTATGCTTTCTGATGAACTGGTGCATAATCCAGCTGCCACATACTCTGCTAGGTTGTGTTTGAAGAGGGAGTCCAGGTAGTGGTATGTAGTTCTCGTGGAAAGGCTTAAAGGTTGGTTATGCATTTTTTACTAAATAATTTAAAGAAATTACAAAGTAAACTAGGATATACATTAAAATAAATTTTAATATACTTCAATATTTTGGCAACGTCACATTGCCATTTTCAAGAAACTTGAGAACAAGACACATGCATGCAGGCACAACAAACATTAAGTCAGGAAGAAGAAGGAAGCTATTATTTCTCCTACAGTCCTGATGGTGCCCCCTAGCAGGCAATAATGGTATTCTTGGGGAATTGGACTGAAGGTCTTCTGATGTAGGTTTCCCAAATTTGAGGCAGTCTCATGCAGCCAAATTTGTTGAGGTTTGAATTGTTTCTTAGGGCTGACGCTGATTCCTGAAAAGCCTTTCATATTTGTATTTACTACGGTGTATTATCGTGGCTTTCTTCCACCGTATTCTATGGCAAGTACCCGGCGCATGGTCAGCAAGACCAGAGTGGCTGTATTGGTAAAACCAGATGTAGTCCTTGTGTTCTGAAATTCTGATATTTGCTGTCTTCCCTGTTTGGCTAAAGTAGGACAGCTTACGACTGCAAGGGACCTGGTATACACCAGGTAGGTCTAAGGGGGGGGGGGGAGAGGTTGGTCTTTAGTAGAGCAGATAAGGGATGCCAATTTTTTATATGGTCTGTAACAAGAAGTTAAGTCATGTTTTTTTAGGATTTTTGTAATTTTTTCTGAGGTGCCTCAGATATAGGGTATGGTGATGGATTTAGAGTAATCCTTGTTGTGAGGGGGGGGGGGGGTTAATTGGTTTCAATATTTTTTGGATTTTTTATTTTGGAGGGGTCGGTGGTAGCCATTGGCTGAGAAAGTGTTGAGAATGTGGTTTAGTTCTGTGGTTAGGGCATTGTCATTCGAGCAGATAAGTTCAGCCCTGTTGTGTAATGTCTTAATGACTCCATATTGTTGTGAAGAGGGGTGGTGGGACTGTTGGTGAATGTATCTGCTGTATGGGTGGGTTTTCTATAGACTGAGAAAACCGAGGTTCCATCAGGCTGGCGGGTGACTAGTGTGTCTAAGAAAGGAAGGTAGTTATTTTTTTCTTCTTCCAGAGTGAATTTGATTCTGGGGTGTTGGTTGTTGAGCCATGTGGCCAAATAGCGAATACATCATCAACATAGCGAAGCCAAATGGTTGGTTTTTGTGGGGCAGAGTTTAAGGCTTTCTCTTCAAAAGTCTCCATACAAAAGTTGGCCAAGGGTGGGGGAGAGTGGAAAACCCATGGCTGTCCCCTCTATTTGTTTGTAGAATTTTCCTTGCCAAACAAAATAGCCCGAGTTCATTGTGAACTTAAATAGAGCTGTGATATCGGGAGGAAATTTAGCATGGATTAGCTCTAAGGATTCCTTGAGTGGGACATTTGTGAATAAGGAGGAGACATCAAAACTAATAATTATGTCAGTGTGTTTGAGTGTAAGGTTTTCTATGCTGGCTTTGAAGTGGACTGAATTTTTTTTTTTTTTTTTTTTTTTTTTTTTTTTTTTTTTTTTTTTTTTTTATGTGTGAAGGTGTGTTGCCAGTATAGTGTGAGAGAGCTTTGGCCAAATGTTTAGCTAGTTTGTATGTGGGAGAATCAATGCCATCCACTATGGGATGTAATGGCACATTTTCCTTATGTATTTTTGGGAGTCCATAAATATGGGGGGTATGGAGTTAAATGGTTTTAATTTGTTAGTGATTTCAACAGGCCAAGAAGTGACCTTCTTAAGCCTGTGGAGTTTTCTAATTTGTGAGTTGGTGGGATTGTACTCGATAGGGAGGTAAGTAGCCCGATCTAACAATGGAGCTTTTAGCTTACCTGTGTAATCCTTTTGGTTAAGCAATACTATGGCATTCCCTTTATCAGCTTTGGTGATTATTATTTTCTTGTTTTTCTTTAATTCTAGTAGAGATTTAATTTCCTTACTGGGCATGTTGGCTTTTGGTGGTTTAGCTTTGGTCGGAACACAAGCCACATCCAGTCTAATATCATTGGCGACGTGGTTTGGAAGGTGTCGTATCCTGCATTCAATTCATATCATAGGTTTCTTTCTCACTTACTATTTGTTGTGCCTGCAGGCACGTGTCTTGTTCTTAAGTTTCTTGAAAATGGCAACATGACGTTGCTGAAATATTGCAGTATATCAAAATTTATTTTAATGTTTTACGTTGTAATTTCCTTAAATTATTTAGAAAAAAATGCATAGCTAACATCTAAGCCTTTCCACGAGAATTACGATAATCCATGGAGATGATATCGCATGTAAAGCACGTCATTACAGCGAAATGAAGTTAAAGCTATCAAGACAACTGAATCATCTCGCCTTCCTAAAATGCTGCCAGGATAACCAGGTAACTCCTAACTGTGTCAAATTCAAGCACCGTTTCTCTTCGCAAAAGGCTCTTCATATTTATAATCATACAAGCCAAGCATTGCTCAGGGAACAAATCACCACGACTCGCCATTTCCTGAATGATGCTAACTTAGCTATCCAGGCACTCGAAGATGACCTTTCAAGCACCTTAAGCCACAAAATTTAGTTTATTTCATACGACATCTGGTGCACTGCAGCAGAGAAACAATTTTAAAAAGTACGAGATCGACAAACAATTTCACAATTTAAAAAAGAACTCGATCTCAAAACCACAACTTCCTACCGAAACGATAGTCAATCTTTCGTCATTTAGTGTTAAACCTGAAGCACTCGACGCCATCGTATGTGGCCACAACTTCGCCACTGCGCCCAGAAGAATACCTGCTGAAGATATTATGATACGAACTGAATGCAGGATATGACACATTCCAAACCAAGTCACCGATGATATTAGACTAGATGTGGCTTGTGTCGTGACCAAATCTAAACCACCAAAAGCCAACATGCCCAGTAAGGAAATTAAATCTCTACTAGAATTAAAGAAAAACAAAAAAATAATCACCAAAGCTGATAAAGGGAACGCCACAGTATTGTTTAATACAAAGGATTACACAGATAAGCTGAAAGCTCTATTGTTAGATCGGGCTACTTACCTCCCTATCGAGTACAATTCCACCAACTCACAAATTAGAAAACTCCACCACAGGCTCCTTAAGGAGGTCACTTCTTGGCCTGTTGAAATCATTAACAAATTAAAACCATTTAACTCCATATGCCCCTGCCCCTATTTATGGACTCCCAAAAATACATAAGACAAATGTGCCATTACATCCCATAGTGGATGGCATTGATTCCCCCACATACAAACTAGCTAAACATTTGGCCAAAGCTCTCTCACACTATACTGGCAACACACCTTCACACACAAAAAACCCAGCCCACTTCAAAGCCAGTACAGAACACCTTACACTCAAACACACTGACATAATGGTCAGTTTTGATGTCTCTCCTTATTCACAAATATCCCACTCAAAGAATCCTTAGAGCTAATCCATGCTAAATTTCCACAGGATATCACAGCCCTATTTCAGTTCACAATGAACTCAGGCTATTTTGTTTGGCAAGGAAAATTCTACAAACAAATAGAGGGGACAGCCATGGGTTCTCCACTCTCCCCACCCTTGGCCAACTTTTATATGGAGACTTTTGAAGAGAAAGCCTTAAACTATGCCCCACAAAAACCAACCATTTGACTTTGCTATGTCGATATGTTTGCTATTTGGCCACATGGCTCTGATGCACTCCTCTCCTTCCTAACACACTTAAACAACCAACACCCCAGAATCAAATTCACCCTGGAAGAAGAAAAAAAAACAACTGCCTTCCTTTCTTAGACACACTAGTCACCTGCCAGCCTGATGGAACCTCGGTTTTCTCAGTCTATAAAAAACCCACCCATACAGGCAGATACATTCACCAACAATCCCACCACCCCTCCTCGCAACAATATGGAGTCATTAAGACACTACACAACAGGGCTAAACTTATCTGTTCAAATGACAATGCCCTAACCACAGAACTAAACCACATTCTCAACACTTTCTAAGCCAATGGCTATCCCCCCCCCAAAAAAAAATCCAAAAAATATTGAAACCAATTAACCACACCCCCCCCCCCCCTCACAACAAGGATTACTCTAAATCCATCACCATACCCTATATCTAAGGCACCTCAGAAAAAATTACAAAAATCCTAAAAAAACATGACTTAACTTCTTGTTACAGACCATATAAAAAATTGGCATCCCTTATCCACTCTACTAAAGACCAACCTCCCCACCCTTAGACCTACCTGGTGTATACCAGGTCCCTTGCAGTCGTAAGCTGTCCTACTTTAGCCAAACAGGGAAGACAGCAAATATCAGAATTTCAGAACATAAGGACTACACCTGGTTTCACCAATACAGCCACTCTGGTCTTGCTGACCATGCGCTGGATACCTGCCATAGAATACGGTGGAAGAAAGCCACGATAATACACCATAGTAAATACAAATATGAAAGGCTTTTCATGGAATCAGCTTCAGCCCTAAGAAACAATTCAAACCTCAACAAATTTGGCTGCATGAGACTGCCTCAAATTTGGGAAACCTACATCAGAAGACCTTCAGCCAAATCGCCCAAGAATACCATCATTGCCTGCTAGGGGGCACCATCAGGACTTTAGGAGAAATAAAAGCTTCCTTCTTCTTCCTGACTTAATGTTTGTTGTGCCTGCATGCACGTGTCTTGTTCTTAAGTTTCTTGAAAATGGCAATGTGATATTGACGAAATATTGAAGTATATTAAAATTTATTTTAATGTATATCCTAGTTTACGTTGTAATTTCCTTAAATTATTTAGTTAAAAAAAAGTGGTATGTAGGGAGCACTGTTGAGGCTATGTTATGGCACAGAGACTGGTTTCTCTCTGTATGGAATCATGGCTGATTATTTTCTCTCACTGCACATCCTCACTATATCCTTCTGTCTAAACAAACTTATAAAGACTCTGACAAATAACAACAGTGACACTACAACCAAAGTGAATATCCCTCAAATCAATCCATTCAAGAAAGCCACATAACCAGTCACAGCATACAAACCATGCCAGAATCTCTTCACTAAAAGCTCACTTTCCCATCCACTTTACTAACATCTGCAGCATTAATTCAAAAATAAATGACATTCACTATCACTTGCAGTCTTCTAGACTAGACATCTTATTCCTGACAGAAATCCAGATCTGCCAGGAATAAGAGATTCTGGCTGGCTCAGGGAATGGTTAAGCCTCAACACACAGGAATTATTTTCCATGTATAAAGGCCTTCATCCCCCTATTCAACCAATAATCCTCATGCAAAGCAATCAAATAAAAAATTCAGCTTATCTACTATTGTTCATCTCCAGTTCCCAAATTACACACTTTATGATTATTTTCACAAGGGTCAGACCTGTGCTTTTGTGAAATCTGACATAGCCTGCTAGAGAATTGTTAATTTAGAATCCTCTGCATTTAACCTTCTCTGGCTCAAGGTTTCCTTGCCACATTTAGTAACATTCATTTGTTGCATTTACTGGTCCCCAAACTCTGAAAACCATAAAGATCTTTTCAAATTCCTTTCCATGAAACTCAACCACCTGCAATCCAGCTATCAGTTATCCAAATAGTGAAGTCATCTTCCTGGGCAACTTCAACATCCACATTTCCAACTGGCTCTCCTACTTCAACACCAATGATCAAGCAAAATAAGAAGCAGTATCCTATGCTAAATGTAATGACCTAAAACAAATTGTACATCTAACCACTCAAATTCCTGATCACCCTCATCACTCTAAATACTCTGGATTGCTCTATGACAAGTCATTCTTCCAGATACACTGTAGCAGTCACCTCTCTTCTTGGCAACTCAGACTATAATCTTGTACAAGTCTTCTGTCTCACAGAATGCCCCTCCTCCAACCACTCCCAACCTCGCATCTTCTGACATAGCAAAGGAGCCAACTGGGATTACCTCTGGAATTTCTCCTCCTTTTCTTGGTCTGAATACTCTACTAACCTGACCCTAGAACCTACTGAAATGAGTCACAGAAATTATTCTCATGTTGGAGGCTTAATGGATTGTATACAGCACTCAGAAAGGATTAAAACAGATTTTAATACTTACTATATTTTGTCTCAATCACTGAGACATCTTCGGGTATTACAAATAAACTAATGTAACATATACACAAATACCACACAATACTAAGCTAACCATGTGGGTGACTAAAGTCCTATCTAGGTGCTGCACCCTCTATGGGCGATTGTAGGTGGCCTAGAATGTAAGGTGGGATCTCTGATGATTAATGTTTCCCAAATCTTTAGAAGTTTAATGCAACTGTATTTATTTTGATTTGGTTGATTTCTGAGAGCTGTTGTAGATTCTAAAAATAGTCTCTCTTTTTTAAATTTACTGTGGTGGAGCATGGTGGTTTTTTCCCCAAGAGATCCTGTAGGTAATATCCAAGATGTGGTCAGTCAGGAATCTCTCAGAAATCAACCAAATAAATATGATTGCATTAAACTTCCATAGATTTGGGAAACAATCATCAGAGATTCCACCTTACATTCTAGGCCACCTACAATCGTCCATAGAGGGTGCAGCAACTAGATAGGACTTTAGAGTCACTCATGTGGATAGCTTAGTATTGTGTGGCATTTGTGTATATGTTACATTAGTTTTTTCTGCAATCCCTGAAGATGTCTCAGTGACAGACAAAATATAGGAAGTATTAAAATCTGTTTTAATCCTTCCCGAGTGCTGTATACAATCCATTAAGCCTCCAACATGATGTCCTCACAGCACTTAAGCCTCAACACAGAGAAATTATTTTCCTTGTATAAAAAGGCCTTCATCCCTCTATTCAACCAATAATCCTCATTCACCTTTCAAGCCCTAGTTCAACTGAAAATGTATTAAAGCAATAAAATAAAAAATTCAGCTTAATGCATATGGCTCACATGAAGAACTCTGGTTTCATATTTTGTCTTTACCAAAGCACGTAACATATGCAAATCAGTCATCAGCAGATCCAAATCAGTCATCAGCAGATCCAAATCAGTCATCAGCAGATCCAAATCAGATTTGATAAAGGCCAACAATAGAAAACTTGCCTCTTGCTAAGGCTGCTGGATGTCACTTTTGCTTTCCCCCTCTTTCATATCCAAAGATAAAGCTGAACTCCTGGCATCACTCTTTTCCTCTACCACCTGCATATATGACCAAGGGGAATCACTTCCTATCATACCTGAATCCAAGCACTGTATGCCTTCTATAGTTTTAAACAAAAAGACATCAGCAAAGCACTAAATAACTTGAATACTAAAAAGTTTTCTGGTCCTGATGGCATCTCTCGAATTGTTCTTGAACACTGTGCTCCAGGACTAACACCCATCCTGTATCATCTCTGTAATTTATTACACATATTTGGTACTTATCCCAATGCATGAACGCAATCTCATATCCATCCTATTCCAAAAGAGGACGATAGAAGTCTACCATCAAACTACTGACTGATTGTCATCACCTCTGGCCTCTCTAAAATAATAGAGAAAGTCATTGAAAGCCAACTCCTCTACTACTTAAAGGTCCACCAATTAATCAGCAACCACCAATATGGATTCTGTCATTCAAGATCCACAGCTGACATCACCCACCATTGGACATGTGCCACAGAAAGGTTTGGCAAAACTTGTGCTATCACCCTTGACATTTCCAATGCCTTTGACCACGTGTTGCATCAAGAGCTACTAAGTAAATTGTCATCCTTTGGTCTCCTTGCCACTTTCTCTCTGGTCATTCTCTGCAAGTCACAGTAGATAGCTCTCTCTCTCTTCATGCTTCACCCCCAATTTTGGAGTGCCTCAAGGCTCAATCCTAGCACCTACTCTCTTTCTCCTGTACTTAAATAACCTACTCACAATAATCACCACTAATCCTATCCACAGCTTCACGGATGATAGTACTCTCCACTTATCCTACTCATTTGACAAACCATGCAATACTCTGATATCATAGACTACAAGATATACAATTAGTGCCTTAAACATTGATCTAAATACTATTATCCAATGGTAAAAGGACAACCTTGTTCAATGCCACCAAAATACAGTCTAGCCTTTTCTCACGCAAAAGAGATCCCAGTCCAACTATCCTTACCCTCAAGGAATACACAGATTGCCAGACAAGATCAGATTTCTTTGCTTGGGCATACATTTACCTCCAGTCTTTCCTGGCATAAACACATGACATCAATAGCCTCTTCAGCATCCAAGCAGTTTTTGTTCAAGAGCTTATTTTACACCCAACCAACTCCTGTTCATGTTTAGAATACTACTTGCATTTTGGGTGGTGCACCTAAAACTTAATTTAAATCCCTTGATGCTGTTGAGAGGTGAGCAATTGGGCTCATAGATGATCCCTCTCTCTCTCTCTCTTACAGATTCACTTCAACCCTGTATCTCTCAGTCTATTCTACAGGTTCTTCCATGGTCACTGCTTCAGTGAATTGGCATCATTTCTCCACTTTTTGTTGCACTTGCTTATACAACAGCAGCAGCTTCCCAACATCTGCAAACACAGAGAATCAGCTTCTATTCTTTCTTGTTTATTCCATCCAACTCTTTCTTCTGGAATGGTTCTTCTCATGAAGTATTCTCAAAGAACTACAACAAATTTCTAAAAAAAAAATTTTTTTTTTTAAAAATCGAACAAACTTTATCTCAGTCCTCATCTGCAAACCACACATTGCACTGATGTGCTTATAGGTCTCTCAACCTTTTTTTTTATGATATCAATATATATAAGTCTATAAACTACATGACTGTTATAAATCAAATGAATAGTTTCATTTCATTTGCAACTTCAGCATAAATCACAATGCCACAATATGAGATCATATCTTGATTTATCAAATGCGTCAAATCAACAAAGGAGAATGAAATTAATTGAAAGAACATCCCATTGGTTTATACTGATGGCATTATTTCCTTGAAAACTATATCCAATTTAATTAAGGCAAGTAAGCCTGTGGATATTATCATAAAAAGAAAAAGACTACATGATATGTTGTATAGGCAAGGACTCAATCATTACTGACCCAACTCGGCTGTCCATAATTATATCTTTGAGCAAGTAAATTTTAACTGTAGAGAGCTAAAATTATTAATTAAAACTACCAAAACATGCATCAAGCGACAGAGGAAACAACTGAGAAGGCAAGTCATATTTTGCAATTTCACAACTACTAAAATCTAGAATATTATCAAAAAATCTAAAGGAAAACTCTATTCAAGTCATCTATGATTGATATTAACTTGCAGTTGTGAAACATGATCAACAACATAGGGAGATAACAGAAAAATTATCAAATTTGAAAGTACTGAAAAAATTTGACCCATATACTGCATGTTAAAAAGTTAAGTGGGAATGCAGAATTCAGTAAGTAGATTACATAAATCAGAAAACTGTGCTCAGGAAATTCCAAAGTGAATAATTCCAAAGTCAAAAATAAGTCCTCTTATTTTCACAAGAGTTGTATTAACAAAAAGGAAGATCAAAATAAGATAGTAAAAAATGAAAAATTTAAAAATGTGCATGACCAGAGAAGAGACGATAACAGGATGCAAGATAGTCTTGATTTATTTGGTATTTACTTCGGTAAGACTAAAACTGAATGAGGAGTGATTATATTTTAATGATTGTCTTTTCATTAATTCTGCTTTCTCTGAATAGGAAAATAATATTTTGACAATATGTCATAATATTTGGTTATGGTTTTTGCAACAGTAATGAATTTGACTTAGTTGCAATAATGATAATGATTATAATTATGCATGAATTCTAGAAAATGCAAAGCAGTGTGATAACAATATCCTGGAATTCAGTGCATGATATTAGCATTCAGTGAAGTGAAGTTTAAAAAGGTAAGAATAGCCGAGATTTTGCAGGTTTTCTTTTTTTTGGGGGGGGGGGTATGCAACTTGATATTATTAATAATGTTAGAAGACCAAAAGCTAAGATCTGACAACAATGAAGACCTCAAAATAAGATTAATTTGGAAGAACATCATTGATAGGAAGCTAGTAATAATGTAAACTAATCACATTGTACTATTTTAATAATGTGAATTATGCTATATAGGGAACATATCAAAAGGCCTGTGTAACCCTATTTGTATCCTATAGTGCTTAGTCTGCCTGAAGAAAGACCATTCTATGTTTGATTCTATGGGGGGGGGGGGGTTTCTGATAAACACCTAGAACAAAAATTATTCTTATATATAATAATAATTTTTGTTCTAAGTGTTTATCAGAACTTTTTAACATCCATGGAGTCAAAAGACTCATTGCGGAAGACCCAACATTAACATAACCATTATTCCCACAATACCTGTCATACTTCCCCTTAAACTCATTCACAACCCACCTCTGGCAATGCATTCCATCCATTTACAACCCTCCAAGCAAAAAAAATCTAGTCCTAACACTCTTGTTAACCACATGCTTGTATAATCTCCAGGGATGACCCCTCGTTCTCTCCCTTTATGCACTGGTCTTAAAAAAGTTATCAGTATCAATCCTATAAAACCCTTTTAATAATTTATATGCCTCTATCATATCTCCTCTCCTACATCTATCAATCTATCCTTGTAGGAGACATCCCACAGGCCTGCAACAATTTTCGTAACCCACCTCTGAATCCTCTCCAACATTTCCATATCACCAAGAAATCTAGGTTACCAGATCTGTGCACAATAGTCCAAATGAGGTCTTATTAATGCCTTATAAAGTGGGACAATCACTTCCTTATCCCTGCTTGTCAGTGTGTTCTTCAATAACCATGTAATCTGATGTGAAGTTTTGGCAACCTTTGCGATATGCCCTCAAAACTTCAGCTCTCTGTCCACAACTCCCAAGTCTCATCAACTTCTTGCAGTTCAGTTCCATTAATATAATAAACAGCATGTGATCTCATCCTTCTGAAGTGCTTACACTTGCCTACATTAAACTGCCAGCCATTTAGTTTATCCCAAACTGTCAGCCTATTTAAATCATCCTGCAAGATATCCACATCATCTGAATTAACTATCACTCTTCCCAGTTTTGCATCATCAGCAAACAAGTGGATATCTCCTTTCAAAGTATTCCCAATATCATTGATGTACAAATTAAATAATAGAGGACCAAGCACTGAGCCCTGAGGCACACCACTAGTCACCTGCCTTCTACTGGACTCTGCTCCACAATAAACTACTCTTTGATATCTATCCACTAGCCACCCTCTAATTCAAATCACTAGCCTCGGATCCATACCCATTTGCTCCAATTTATGCAACAGAGTTCTATGCAAAATCTTGTCAAATGCCTTTGTGAAGTCCAGCAGGATCACTGAAAAAGGATTTCCTTTATCCAATTCCGTTGTTACTTCATTATAGAAAGTGAGCAAATTGCTAAGGCAGGATCTACCCCTTCACAAAACCATGTTGCCCCTTATAAAGCATCATATTGCTGTCCACCCAGTCCTGAATTCTAATTTTTATCAATTTCTCCAGAACTTTAACCACCACTCCTGATATACTGATTGGTCTATAATTTGCTACCTCAGTCCTGGATCTCCCCCACCCCGTGGAATAATTTTCCCTTCTTCCTACTCAATTGGGACTATACCAGAACTGAGGCTTAAATTAAACAGCCAAGTTAGAGGAGGTGCTAATACTCTTGCAAATTCCCTTAAAACATGGGCTGATATGCCATCTAACCCAATGGCAGTGTTAGCATTAAGGTTCTGTAATATACTAAGCACTTCAAATTCTTCTATCACTAAGACTCTCTCATCAGTCAATGACACACTCATCAGCAATGACACATTCGGCACTGCAATATCACAACCAAGATGGTACACTTATGCAAAATGATCACTAAACTCAACTATTTGATTAGCTTCTGCAATTTCCTTACCATCAACACTTTTTAAAGTCATCCTTCCAAAGATATTCTTCCTTTTACTTGCCACATAACGAAAGAACTGCTTAGAATTTTTTTTTTGGACTCATCTAGCTTCCTCTCATAATTAGCTTTGGCCTTCCTTACCATGCAGGCTACCCTTCCTGCCTGTATCTTGTGCCACTCATGGGAATGCTCATCACCTTTTTCTTTATACTTATACTACAGTTTTCTCTTTATCTGCAACTCTCACTTAATATTATTCATCCATCTTACTCCTACCTGATTCCTCCCCCTGACTCTGGGAATACAGTCAGATACAGCTTTCATTAAATACTCCTTGATAATCTCCCATGCACCATCAACATCTCTCCCCTTTAAATTCTCATGCCATAGCACTTTTGAAAGCTAACTTCTCAGCTTGTCATAATCACCAACCTTGTAATTCCACATATAACCCTTCTTAACAGAATATTCAGCACATAGTACAATCTCCCAAGTCAAGACCACATGATCACTTTCCCGAAGTAAAGACAGTGTATCCTTACTGATATGTTCCTTAATTAAATTAATAAATAAATTCCTTACTGATATGTTCTCTGATGCTATGACCAGATCTAACACACTCAAATCTCTTGTCCCTTCTATTACATGCTGTCTCAGGTAGTTATCTCTTAACAATTGTATAAACTCCAATTCCTTTGTTCCTTGAGACCATTCCTTCTCCCAATTTATGTCCCCATAGTTAAAATTGATAATAATTACATGTCCTCCACTTATCTTACTAATTTGCCAATGCATACCATCTACATTCTCCCTTATACCCCTTGTATTATAGCAGCAACCAATTACATATTTCATCCTGTTGATTTCTATCTCAACACCAAACAGCCTCAAATGAACTACCCTCTACATGCCTGTCACCTTGAGGCAGTTCTACCATTTTTGGCTTTAACACTTTGTCTATCATTAGTGAAACTCCTCTCCCCACTCTGAAGATACTATATCCCTTACATCACTCCCTATGACTAAATCATTCTTAGTTAACCAAGTCTCACTAATTTCTATTATATTTAATGTGCTTTTTTTTTTTTTTTTTTTACAGATAGGGATTGTACGTCCAGTTTTCCCAATATAGGGTGAGTTACAGGTGCAAAAGACTCCAGGGTGTGCCAATGGGTGGAGAGGATCCTTAGAGATGTTGAATATTTTTTTTTTAATTTTAAAGGTGGTTTAAAAGTGGCATTAAGATTATAATGATGTAGAATTCTATTGATTTTTTTGGATAACCCTTTAATGTATGGGAGTGTTATGATTTTACTGTAATCTATATTACTTTCTGTGGTTTTATGAAAAATTTTATTAATAGTATTTTTGCTATATCCATTATTTATAAATGTATTGCTGATAATTTTTAATTCTAGTTTAAGAGATTGTTAATTTTAAGTTTATTAATAAAAAATTTTATTTATAGTATTTTTGCTATATCCATTATTTATAAATGTATTGCTGATAATTTTTAATTCTTGTTTAAGAGACTGTTCATTAGAGCAAATTGTTATAGCTCTGTTTTTGACGGTGTTGATGACTCCAAATTTCTGCGTAGGGTGGTGATATGAGTTAGCATGTATATAGCCGTTATGTGTACGTTTACGGTAAACAGTGAAGGATAGACTGCCTGAGGGAAGACGTGTGACTAGTGTATCCAGGAACAGGAGCAAGTTTCTTATTAAGCTAAAGTTTTACTCTAACACAGTAGTTGTATCCATAATTTTTCGTAATGTATTCTGATCACTGTGTAAGCATGAAAGAAAGTGATATATATATATATATACAATGTTTTCTCCTGCAAATTTCATTCTCAAATCTGAAATGCATTCATTCTATAAGATTTTAAATATGCAGTTACCACAGAAATCTATCTTTCAACCTCAAAACATAAATATTAATTATCAAAAACTGTAAAAAATCTAGAAAATTCTGTACAGATTTCTAAAACTTACCTTGATATCATGCAAACTGTTTTTTGACTGAGGAGGATAAAGAATACATCGACCACAATTTAAGCTAAGTAAATGGGCAGAGAAACAAGAAATCAAAAAAATCACTTCAAAAAATGAAAGAAAATAAATAGTTACTTATAAAACTATAAAATGAAAGAAGAATTAAACAATTATGTAATTCAAAAGTGGTAACATTTTTACTGCTTAATATTTTCAAGTTCATCATATTCACTTAACAGTTTACCTGAGTGGCTTTTTTTTTTTTAAAGAATAATCATAATCCTTTCATTATCATCAGCCAGAGATTAATGCTATTCTAGAATTTCGCACACAAAGTTTATTATATAATATTCATTTAAAGAGAATAAAACATTTGAAGTAAAAAATTAAGTATAACTTCATCATTCCAATCACAGTGAGAACAGAATAGTAATGAAGTATTCTGTTATCACCATCATCAGTTGCATCAGTCCCCCCCCCCCAATATTAGTTAGACAATTTAAAAGTATTTGCTGGTTGACTAGGGTCTAATCTCTCTATTATTGTTTTTAAACAGAGTATTGCCTCTCTTGTTCCTTTATTCTTTCTGAATCCAAATTGGTCTTCATCCAATAGACAATCTATTTTTGAATAAATTCTATTTTGAATAATTTTTAGCAGAATTTTGCTAACATGTGGGATTACAGCTCTTGTTCTAAGTTAAATGGTTGTAAGGTTGCATTTTCCTTGGGATTTTTTTTTCAGATGTGTCCTGGATATATGGAATGGTGATATTTTGTATAATCTCTGCCTTGAAGGGGAGAGAAGGGAGATGCAGTTTCAGAATTTGATATTTTTGGGGGACTGTAGCCACTGGCTAAGAAATTAGTTAGGGTACTACTATCAGAACCAATCAATTTTGCCCTGTTATAGAGGTTTTATAATCCCATTATTGTTGGGGGAGGGGGGGGGGTCATTGTTGCTGGTGAATGTATTTAGCAGTATGTGCAAGTTTTCTAAATGGAGGATGCCAGGAATTCATCAGGCTGGCACGTAATCAGAGTGTCTAGGAATAAGAGACTGAGGCTGCTGTTGCTTTCCTTTTCTAAGGTAAAATGGATCCTGGGGTATATATTGTTTAGATGTGTTAAAAAAATATTGGGAGTATTCAGGCTATATTGGTCAAATGGAGAACACATCACAGCCAGAGAGTGGATTTATGTAGGGCAGAGTTTAAGACTTTTCATTCAAAGGTCTCCATGAAGAAGTTGACCAGGGATGGAAAAAGTAAAGAATACATGGCTGCTCCCCCCCCCAATTGTTTGTAGAATTTTCTTGCCAAAGGAAATAGACCGAGTTCATTGTGAACAGCAACAGGGCTGAGATGGGGGGGGGGGGAATATGGTTTCGATGAGATATAAGGAGTCTGAATGGGACATTAGTAAATAGAGAGAAGACATCAAAAAAGACCATTGTCAGTGTGTTGGAGTGCGAGGGTTTTTTTTTATACTAGCTTTAAAGCTGGCTTGAGTTTTTTTTTTTAAGTGTGAAGGTGTGTTGTCAGGATAATGTGTGGGCACTGTGGTCAAATGTTTGGCTAATTTGTATGTGGGTGAATCAAATGCCACCCACAATGGGACATAATGGCATATTTTGCTTATGGATATTTGGTAGCCCAAATATCCATAAGCAAAATAAAAAAGTTCACCATAAGCTCTGGCTATTTCATTGTTTGACAAGGAAAATCCTATAAACAGAGAGAAGATAAATTATCCATGGGTTCTCCACTCTCTCTCTCTCCACCTCTGACCAACTTCTTCATGAAGACCTTTGAAGAAATAGCCTTAAACTTTGTACACCCCCCCTCCGCTTCAGAGAAGAGATTACATAAAATCTATCATTTCATAGTGTGACAGATGCAGAGGAGGTTGTTCAACTAATGAGTGCCTAATTTGCTAAAAGATATCAACCTAGTGAATGCAACATTGAATTCACTGCTACTAGGGTTTGTCAGTTTTTAAAAACCGGTTTTTAAACTTATAAAACTGGTTTTAGATACTAGAATTAATATGTAAAAATTAATTATTTAATTAAAATCGTTAACATTATGACTTGAAATCGCTCTTGAAACAACTCAAGTAATGGATCTCATTTATACGTTTTATGACAATGCCAAATGTGAAACTATAAATGAATTGTATTGTATTAAGAAGAATGGGAAAAAAATTTCTATAACTTTAGGTGAGTAGACTAGCATAAGAAATTGCAGATATTTGAATATCAATGTACACATTTTGCAGGTGATCTTAATTTGGGTTTAGTTCCAATAGCTAGTTCCTACTATGCTAAGAAAACATTAGAATTAGTTTCTGAGAGGCTACAAATTTTTAACTTGGATCTAGCAACCGACATAGTTGCAGTGACAAATGATGGTGCTGTTGTTATGAAAACATTCGGCCAATTATCACCTATAATTAACCAACTATGCTATTCACATGCCACACACTTAGCAGTTACTGATGTGTTATATAAAAATAAAGAAATTGCTGAAACCAATGTATATGTTACAAGTGAGGAATCAGAAGGTGAAGTAGAATGTGAAGATGACTATGGCGAGGATTTTTAAATTCTCTTGATCTAGATAATGACTGTGGATTCCCTATGTTCTCTGACAATTACAATCAATCTTTTTAAAAAATCTCCCATAAGAGATAGCATCTTTCAGAATTATGTAAAACAAGAAAAAGGAAAGGAATTATGTCTGATTCTTGACTACCAAACAAGATGGAATAGTTTAGAAGCCATGATTGAAAGATTTATAACATTAAAAGAATATGTTGTTTTAGCTTTGAATGATATTGGTGCTTCTCATATGGGGAATGAAGCTCAATATCCTAAAATCATGGAGCTTCTTAAAGAGTTAGGACCAATACGTCTAGCAGCTGAGGTGTTAGGGCAGCGAGATGCCAATTTATTAACAAGTGAAGGCATATTTGAAATTCTGTTAAATGAACTAAAAAATTTAAAGACTGAAATTACTTCCAAATTATTAAATGCTTTAGAAGTACGAATTCAAGAAAGAAGACAAGTTAGTAACCCTTTTGCTATATTTGTAAAATCCACAAAACATTTCAACAAAGAAATCTAGTGCATTTCCATTAGCTTCAAACCTTGATATTATTAAGTTATCTGGAAAAATATTGTCTAGAATATATCCAAATTCTTGTATGGAAACAGATTCCGATGATGAATATATCAGAGACAGAGAAACCATTAATCAGGGCAATAGTCTAAAAGAAGCCATGGAAAAATCAATTCATAGGTTTCTTGAGAACCTGAAGAAATAATATCAAATCCAAAGACACTGAAGGTTGAATTTTCAGTATTTCAGGCAACCAATAAAAGAACAACGAATCTAGATTTATTCTTTGATGTCCTGAAAACAATAAAACCAAGTTCAGTAGCCAGTGAGAGAATATTTTCTATTTCATGCAATTTTGTATCTAGAATAAGAACAAGATTAAGTAATCGTTCAGTGGATATTTATGTTTTTTGAAATCATATTTCCTGAAGAAAAATACTAAATGAAATAAAAATTTATATAATTTATATTTTGTATGGATATTAGTTATTTTTTTTTAATTTGGTTTTGTATGGAGCATATTTTATTTTATTTTTTTTTTAGTTCCATAAATATTAAATAAACTGAAAAATTTTAAAGTATAAATTTTTTTATAGTTTTAATTATATATTTTTCGTAAAAACTGGTTTTACCCATTCTTTTGGTAATACGGGAATTCAAAAACCGGTTTTTTCAAAAGTCGGTTATTGTATAAACCCTAACTGCTACCTCTTCTGCAGAAACTCAGGTGTATAAAGAGGAGATATTACAACTGTTGCACAAATTGAATAAGAATTCAGCAACAGGGACGATGGGATATCAGCATGGTTGCTAAAGGAGCATTTAGCTGAAATGGCCATTCCTTTGACCAGACTATATAATTTTAGTCTCACAACAGAGGATTTCACAGGAATGGAAAGAATATATGGTAATATACTCTTTTGGAAAAATTGATTAGGTCTCGCATTCAGAAATGGGTTGACAGCAAATCGCTACTTTACAATGAACAGCATGGGTTTACTAGTGGAAGGTAATGTTTTAGCAACTTGCTCACATTTTCTAATAATGGTACCAATGAGTTAGACGAGAGGAAAATGGATACGCTGATACTTTTGGATTTTGCTAAAGCTTTATTTGAGATGACACAGCATGGAAGAATGTTGCATAAGATGGAGAATATGGGATTGGATTATAAAGGTATTAGTGTCAATAAGAAGATAGCTGACTGTCAGATATCAAAAACTGATCAGGCCAGGATCATGGAGTGTTAGTAGACAGCAAGTTGAAATTCAGGGACCATGTAGCAAAGATTGAAAATACAACTTAAAACATAACTGCAATGCTGAAATAAACTTTAACATGTAAGGATGTCATTTTGCCTCTTTACAAGGCCTTGATAACACCTCACTTGGACTACTGTGGGCAGGTTTGGTCTCCTGGTTTCTGTTGTGATTCTGATACAGTGGAGTGTTCAAAATGATATCAGGATTAGAATACTGATTATGAAGGCAGATTGAGAATTTTTAGACTGCAGACACTAGCAAACAGCAGAAAGATGGGCGATATGATTGAGACGTATTGAATTCATTCACACTGTGCATGCAGTGTGAATGAATTCAAGAATAAGTATGATAGCTGGTGTGTGTAATATGTGGCTTCCCTCGATGAGTCCCCGCCTACCTGGAGGTCTCTCTTAATAATAATATATCAGGGAAACATCCAAAAAAATTAACAAAAATCCTAAGGAAAAACAACCTTACAACTGCTTACAGACTACATAAAAAATTGGCATCCCTTATCCACTCCACTAAACACTAACTACATTCCTAGCCCTGCCAGGTCCCTTGCAGTTGCCAAGTGTCCTACTACAGCCAAACAGGCAGGATAGCCATTATCAGAATTTGTTAACAAAAGGACTAAATCTGGTTGCACTTCACAGTCACTCAGGACTTGAAGGACTTATATAACAGCATGTCGTGTGGCAGTCTATCAAAAGATTTTGCAAAATCTAATAATAAATTTAGTTTAATCCTTTAAACTTCCAACGTTTTGCAAAATCTAAGTATATGCATCTCCCTTGTCCAAGACATTTGTTAGTAAGTCATGTTTTACTAACTTATAGTACATAAGTTAGTAAAACATGATCTCCCTTTAACCCATGTTGACAACCACAGAGAATGCTACTGTTATCAACTTATTTCTGTATCCTACTTCTTGCCAATCTCTAGTATCTTCACAACTCCGGATACACAGACTGGCCTATAATTTGTAGCCACAGACTCATCACCACCTTTATGCAGTGGAATAATTTTATCTTCTTTCCACTCCCTTGGAACCTGTGCTGGTGTAAGACTCTCATCAAATAGTCATGCCAAATCTACTGCGAATTCCCTGCAAGATTCTTTTAAGACACAATGTTAGGTGTCATCAAATCCTATCGTCTTATTGACATCAACGTTATTTATTTCTGAAACTATCCCCTGATCACTTACAATTAATTCATCCTCTCCTATGTTCTCTATAATTAAGTTTCTCATGATTTCACCTTGATGAGGATGAAACACCCTTACAAACTGATCACTGAATACCTCAAAAATGTCTTCTGCAGCGGTTATATTTCTACCATTTTTATCATCTCACAATAATCATTCTTCTTTCTACTCTTGAGATTACTAAAAAACTTTTTTAGTAATCACCTAATTTGTTTTCTGCTCACACTGCACTTTTATTGTCCTTACTGTCATGCTCCTGGCTTCTTTACACTTTTCATGTAGCTGATTTTCATCTTGTACTTCATACAAAGTGCCTTCTTCAAGCTGTCGTGCTTTATCCCCTCATTCATCAATTTCATATCTATCTTATTCAGCCTTCTGACCTTCGGAATACATTCACACACTGTTGCTGTTATGAATTTCTTTGTCAGTTCCTAAGCGGCATTTATTTCCTTACCACCCAACTCCTCATTTCATGTTATAGTTCCAAGTTGTCTCCATAGCTTGTCAAAATTACCAGCCTTGTACTTCCATACATATACTTTCTTCACAGAAGTCTGCATATGGCTATCCACTACCCAGATGATCACTTCATGATCATGCTCACTAACTGGAGAAAAGTGTGAAATCCCACTCACAATTACATCCACTGATGAAATTATCAAATCTAAAATTCTCAATCTTCACATGCTCTCTTTCTTTACATGCTGCCTGAGATAATTGTCTCTCAAGAACTCAAGAAATTTATTTTCCTTATTCCCAAATGCCCTCTCTTTATTCCAATCTATATCACCATAATTAAAATTGTCCATAATAATTACCCTTCTTTTGTTCATTATCCCCAAGTTGTTTACGTTTCTTCATCACCACCCTCCCACATTCCCTGACCTATAGCAACATCCACTTAAATATGTCTTCCTGTCAACCTCCACCTCACACCCACTGTCACTATTTCCCTCTTTCAGGTCTACCTTATGTGGACATAATTCCCACTGATATCATCAGCAGCAGCACTTCCCCTCCTTTCTTTCTATCTTTGCAAAAAACCACCATATCCTTCCACTTCTATTCTGTTTAGGATATCATTGTTAAATCTTGAAAGGTTTATTATATTGTAAAATATTTCATTCAGATTTAACAGCTACAAAAATTCCTGGAGAAATTGCTTGTATATAGGTATAAGTGAAATGGTTGATAAGAAATAACGAAAGAGTCATTTAATTGTAAATTCTCCTATGTAATATAATGCTAAGTGTTCTTGTAAAACTGATAAGAGTTGAAATTTAGTGAAAGTATTATGTTAACATGAGAAAGAGAGATCCAAGTATACAACGAGATAATCGGCTTAAAGAAACGACCCCAGGCAGTCACGTACGCGAGGTCCAAGTTGCGCATGTGGAGAGAACGGTACCAGGTGCAAGAATTTTGGGTGCCGGCCGGAAAAGAGTAACGTAATAGGGAGAACAGCTCAGCAAGCTTGGCGATGCCAACTCGTGGCTTTTCTTTTGTTCGGGATTCCTGTTCCAGTCATTCCAGGAGAAAGTGCATGAGAGCAGCAGAAAAGAACGATGTCCAGTGGCAGCTATGTGGCCAGATAGCGATCCAGTGTAGGCATAATCATTGGTAGCAGAAAAGCCAGCACAAACCGATCAACATGTGAAACCACGTGGACCAAACCCGGCAGAGCAGCTTCGCCCACATTGGAAAAGGTGATTCGTGATCGTAATCACTAGTTGTCCTACTTGAAGACAGCCGACTGTAAGAGAGGGTAACAAGCCATGTGAATTTTTTCAGAAGATAGAGAGAAAAAGCAAGAGAGATCCTGATGCTCGGTAATGTAGAAACTTTTGAATTCCTTTGTATGCAAGAAACAGTTAGTGTGCAATAATGTACGGAAATGCTCAGTGATTGAACTTACAAAAATGAAACAGGACTTTAGTATCTAATCAACTAGCAGATTGTCTTAGCTCTGAGTAAGAATTCATGTACAGTGTGGTATTGAATTGCTGAAGTATGTTATAGCCTGATAGTTCTTGAATCTAGAATAAGATTAATGCTTGTACAGGAATGTTAGTTGAATAAGATGAAGTCAGAAGTTTAACTAGTTGTAGAAATTGTTTCACATTGTTTAAGACTAGGAGTAATAAGGTTATGCCTGATTAATCAACTTTCAATTTGTAGGAGAGATTCAGTTTTGTTAAGTGATCTTAATAATTGTATATCATATTAGAGCAATGAATAAACCTTTCTTTTTCTTACCTAACAAACAAACTAATCTGTGAACTCAATGCACCACTCATAAAAATAGAACCAGTGAGAGTTAAAATTTGGGGATAGCTACGACTGCAGTAAGAGTAAAAATATATACGAGTTTTTGTTGTAATTGGGAAATTTAATTGCTTGATTATCGAATAGTGTGTCGTTCTGAGTGTTAACTCCTTGACATGAAGATTCTAATTCTCTTTGGATGGCGCAGCTTTAATAAACAAATTTTTCAAATTCTGACAGAGTTAATTTCAGATTTGTATCCAAGAAATTTGGCTTTATCTGGGGAGCAATTTCTTTGTCAACCAAGTTTTGCACACGCAAGCAATTTAAGTAGTGGCCATAGAACAAAAAGGGTGAAAGCAAGCGCGATAATTTATGTCAAGTAATAGGGATATTAAATAATAATAACAATTAAAAGTAAAAACAAAGAACACGTAAAACAAGAAAGGAAGTGAAAATTGAACATCATCTTCATTCAACTGTGTTTTACTTATTCCAACAATTTTGGAGTGACTAAACTCAATCAGTGAAACCAATTCATCTCCCTTATTTCTAATACCTCTAGCATTTGTAAATAAACACAGTGGTTCACTTGTAAGTCTATAACCTGAAAAATTATATTCTATCCAAGCCGCTTGTTGGTTTTGATTTCTCCACCACACTTGCTTAATCCAATCACCTTTATTACCATATACCTGCTCAGTCTCAACTTCCCCACCCACATCCCAATCTATTCCATTTCTATGTTGATCATCCATATACATACATTCAATACTATTTCCAACATCCAGTCTCCCTGTTTATCCAGACTCCCCCATTTCTCTGTTCCATTTGCATTCCCATTCTCTCTTCATCTCTCTCACTACTACTGTTTCCATTGCGAAGCACTTCTGTGTTTATAATACTACTCTCCAGATTATTCACTTCATCTCTTACTTCTGATCTCTTGCTTGCATCACACAATGCATTCCATCTAGCAACGCTTTCTCCAGTACACTCACTCAATATATTTATGTATTTCCTTTTATTTAATGTATCAAGAGAGACTTTAGGGAGTTAGGGATCCATTGAGGAAGGCCAAATATTATCCGCAATATTTGTCATACCTATTCATGAATTTGTTCTCACTGCCTCCACACATCACCCGCTAATGGCCATCCATCCATTCCAAACATGCACCACTCTATGAGAGAAAAAGCTAGCTCTCACCCCTTCTTGATGGCATTTATGCCCACTCATCCTTTTCCCACCCTCCATAAAATGAAAAATTCCATCTACTAATATCTGATCCTTTCAAAAGTTTGTCTCAATCACATCACCCTTCTTTCTACTGCTTTTAGTGTCTGCAAGACATGAATTTTTAACGGTTCTCATAAGCTACATTCCACCATCCTAACAGTCTTTAACACTTTCCTTTGCCCTCTCTACTGTATGAGAATCACCACAGAAACCAGGAGACCAGAACTACTTACAAATAGCTCAAGTAAGGTTTTATGAAAGCCTTGTAAAGAGGCCAAATTATTTCCTTATCTTTACATGTTAATGTTTGTTGCAGCATTGCAATTATCTTCTGAGCTGTGTTTGCAATCTTTGTTATTTGGCCTTTGAATTTCAACTTCCAATCTACTAAAACTCCAAGATTCCTAGAGTGATTAGCTTCTTCTAACATAACTCCAACACAGTATGATAGTGGAGATCTCGTCACACCAAAGTGCATAACTACATTTATTAACATAGAATGACAGCCAATTTTCACAGACCAACAATTCTAGTTATTCAAATCCTTCTGCAAGTACTGCATATCAGGTGCATTCCTCTTGCCTATCTTTGCATCAGCAAACAGCTGTAAGACACTTATTTATCAAATCCTTCCAATGTCATTAATGTATAAATTGAATAAAAATGGTCCAAGGACTTATCCGTGTGATACACACACCACCAGTTACCTTAAATTTTATACTCTACATCGCCTACATATACACAAATTTTTGATATCTGTCATGCAGCTTTCCCCTTATTCATAGCAATGTTGTATAATCAATCAATCCCATATTCTTCAATTCATGCAACAGCCTTCCATGCTGTCAAAACATTTAGCAAAGTCCAAGAGTTTCATGGTATATCCATTCCTCTTGTCTAACTCAATGGAAAACATAGAATGTGTGCAAGTTAATCAAACAGGACCTTACCTTAGTAATCCCATAGTTCACTGCAAAGTACAGATTAATTGTGAACCCATTTCTATATGCAATACCTAACCAACTTTTCTAAAATCTTCAGCACCACTCCAGAGATGCAAGCAAGTCGATAGTTGGTCTTTGAAACACTGTTGTGCAATGGGATTACCATACATTCTTTCCAAGACTCAAATTATATAGCTCATTCAAAAAGAGTGTTCAGCTGAACACTCTTTGAATGAGCATCTGTGCTGATATCCTCTTGCTAATCAAGCTTTTGCTAATCAGCCCATATTGCCAAATTCTCATTCAGTTTGTGCAACAGCTCTAGTACCACTTCCTTATACTGAGCTCCTTCATCCAGTGAAGAGATAACAGTAAGCTCAATGTTACATACAGCAGGTTGATAGCTTTTAGAAAAATTGGCACTCAGAACAATCTCTTCTACACCCATAGACCATCTGATTTCAGTAGTTATTCTTGCATATTTGTTCTTTCTTTTACTCACAGCATAAAGATAGAATTCTTTTGGATTATCTTTAGCTTGCAGAGCCAGTTTCTTTTTTCTACTCAGACCTGTGTTTCTATACAACAGCTGTGACTCTTCTGGCCTGTTCTTTACAATTTTCATAACTGACATCCTTATGCACATACTATTCCTTCTACATCATCTTCTTAAGAATTTCTGGCTTAATAAAATTTCACATCCATTTCATTCATACTCCGTTTTATTCTTTGGCCTCTAGGGAAACAAAAATTTCGATATTGCATCATTTAAGTATTTTTTTTTTTTAAAACTCTTCCCACACACACTGTGGACATCCTTCCCATCCAACAACTGCCACTATTGTGCAGAATCCAGCATACTCATTAAAGATCATAATATCCTGCTTTGCAGTTCAGCATATAACATTTTCTGAATGGAACATTCATAAACTTAGCCACTTCCCAAAACATACTGCATGATTACTGTCACCAATTGGATGCAAAATAGTAATGTCTGAAACCTCCTCGGACACTATAATCAGATCTAACACTCTTTGACCTTGAGTTCTTTGTCACATGCAGCTTGAGGAAGTTTTCTCGCAGCAGCTCAAATTCAGTTTCCTTCTTCTCATTGAAGAATTATCTTGGGTTCAAGATAATTCTTCAATTATCTAAACCCAAATCAATGTTCAGATAATTACAGTCACCCATTATAATTAATCATTTTACACCCATCATCTTTATTTGATAATGCATTTCTTTATTACCAGCAACCAATCCACTAGGTCTGCAACAACACATCCACTATATATTTGATCTTAGACTCCACCTCACGTAGATGGTTTCAAACTCATTGCCACATGGAAAACTTATATATCCATCCTCCCTAAAAATACTATATCCTTCCACTAGATACCATTAGTATGTCTGCCTCAGATAGCCAGGTTTCATTAATGCCTACAATATGAATGTATTTACCAAATCAACAAATTCTACACCTTTGTTTCTGATACTCCTCGCATTAACGTACAGAGATAAGTTACTAGCATGCCTTTTTGTATACTCTTCTCTGCAGTTTGTGTACGCCGACAAATTGTTGATTTCTGCTCTTATCTAATGCCTTTCTTAAGCAGATATCATTGCACATACTTGATAAGTCTGAACCGCACAAACCCAAAATCATTCATCGTTCTCTCCTCAATTATTTCAGATAATGATATCCATTCCCATTATTAATACAATTGTGGAAGGTATATAAGCAGAAAGGTGACCAATGAATAGTAGTGTCAGGCAAAAAAGGTTATTAACATAGTAAGCAAGACAAAATCAGACTATCAGAAGAAATTAGCTGAGCAGGCAAAAGGAAATCCCAAGGAATTTTTTTTTTCTTTCTTTCTTTTTTTTTCCCCCTCCATTATATAGCAAGTAAGGTATTGGGATTGGATATTATTATTATTACTATTATTAAGAGAGACCTCCAGGGAGTCATGAACTCATTGAGAGAGGCCATACTATTTGCACCATCATACCTGTTCTTGAATTCATTCACACTACTTGCACAAACACCATCCACCGGCAATACATTCCAATCATGCACTCTCTATGAGAGAAAAATAGAGCCCTAACTCCTCCCTTCTTGACAGCATTCATTCTCAACTTCCGTGGATGCCCTCCCGTCCTTCCCACACCCTCCATAAAATGAAAAATTCCATCTACTGAAATTCTGTATAACTCTTTCAGAAGTTTATAAGTCTCAATCATATCATCCCTCTTTCTCTTGTTTGCAGCCTACAAATTCTCAATCTTTTTTCATAATCAGTATTCTACAATCCTGATATAATTTTTGACACTCTCCCCACTGTATCAGAATCACCACAAGGAAATCAAACCTGTGTGCAATAGTCCAAGTGAGGCCTTACCAAGGCCTTGTAAAGAGGCAAAATGGCCTTATCTTTACATGTCAAGGTTCGTTTCAGCATTGCCATTATTCTCAGTAACTGTATTTACAAATATCGACTCATGTTTTACAAGCGAGTGCAGGGGAACTGATGATACATTTGACAAGGCTATTTATTTTAAGTCTCAGCTCTGGCCAAGTCCTAAGAGAATAGAAGTATGACAAAATAATAATTTTGCAAAAATGATGCTCAATGACGCATATCATGGCTTAGTAATTTATCTTTTTTTTTATAATAGAGTGACAGATGAAATAAATGGAATGGCTACACGATGATACTGCTGAATTTTACAAAGCCATTTGACAAGGATACCATATGGAACTGTTATGCAACAAATGGGGATGAATATGAAACTGGTGATAGATAAAAGGGTGGCTGATGAGAAAATACCAAAAAGTAGAATATGGAGGAGCAGAATCCAAAAGAAGGCAGGTGACTATGGTGTGCCATAGGACTCTGTGCTTGGACACTGCTGTTTAATTTGTGCATAGATCATGTAGGAAATAATCTGAAATGAGATATTCAGTTGTTTGCTAATGATACAAAGTTGGATAGGGTAATAATTAATCAAGGTGATGTGGAGAACTTGTAAGATGATTTGAATAGGCTGACAGTATGTGCAAAACAATGGATGTTTTGCACATACTGTCAAGCTTAAATGTGGAAAAGTGTCAAATTATGAATTTTGGGATACAAAGATTACAAGCTGTGCACTACATTTAGAGAACTGTACTCCAGGAAATTGGTGAAGCCAGGGAGAGTTTGGGTTTACAGGGTATAATGCTAAAGTAGCCAGGGTAGCTCACAGTATTACTTGGTAACTGAAGAACATAATAACAAAAGAGAGTTATCATTCCTCTTTATAAAGACTTGATATGACAACATCTGGATTAACGTGAGTGCTCACCTGAATTTCTTGGGGATGAGGAAGTGGTAGAGAGGATTCAGAGGTAAGTGACCAAGATGGAATTGCTCCCTGTGAGGACAGATTGAGGGTTTGTAGGTTGCAAGAGTTGGTTGATAGGCAAAAAAAGGAAAAGATATAATAGAAACATTTAAGTTACTTAAGGGATTTTATACGATTAATACAGGATTAATCAGATTTAACAGTATTATTTAACAGTATTAACAGATAGCTTAATGCAGAATTAATACCCTGTACAAAAGAGATATTTCAGCACTTGGCTAGAGGGAGTAGGACAGGAATTCATCCCTGGAAGTTGTGTAAGAATGTGGTTAGCCAAGTCAGTTGTGAGTGCTTTATCTGTTAATGGTTTCAAGGAGAGCAACCATTTTGCTAATAGTTTAGGTCTCCCACAATGGGTCTTAGGAGTACATGAAGAAGTGCCAATGCAATAATAATATTAATATATTTCAGCACAAGTTTGATGGCCAGAGCAAACCTCATAAATTGAGCAAGAATGTGGTTAGCAAGGGTGTGAGAATGAGATTTTCTACTTGGTGAGTATTGAATCCGTTAGATAGGGTGCCTGTTGTGAGTGCCATAACTGTTAATGAGTTTGAACCAAAGTATATGAAATACTGGTTTCCATAAATTAAAGAACAAAGAGAAATATGGTGATAACTCTGGGGGGGGGCCATAAACTGAGGGATTATTATGCGACATCTCCAGGGAGTCCAAAGACTCATCAAGGGAAAGTGTGCCAACAGCATCAGATGATTGATCCCCTCCAACTAATAACCACGCTCAAACTTGCTTAATTCTTTGGATGTGCCATTAGTAGCAGAGGCTCTACCAATCGACCAAACTTTGTTGGCATCATGTAAAAAGTGATACTGAGTCTGGTTATCATATACAAATGAGTGGCAGTGTCAGCATTAATACAAATGAGCCACAGAACATCATCAAATTTCTGACATGTAACTTCAAGGGGTGTAAAGGATATGATAGAACTACATGAAAAATTTACATCATTACTAACTTCCTATCTACAATTTTCCTCCAAATCAGTCTATTACTTGTCAAGACTCCAATATTATCATTATCAGATCTTATATTTCTATCGTCTAAGGCACAATGTAGCATATCAATCCACCTATATCCTGATCTTCCTCTGGGTTGTTTTCCTGCCAACCTGGCAGAGAACACTTGTTTTGCTAATCTTTCTTCACCCATTCTGTTTAAGTGACCAT
This sequence comes from Typopeltis vanoorti, assembly GCF_054136105.1. Classification (NCBI taxonomy): domain Eukaryota; kingdom Metazoa; phylum Arthropoda; class Arachnida; order Uropygi; family Thelyphonidae; genus Typopeltis; species Typopeltis vanoorti. Next base: position 15,418,666 of record NC_143569.1, read on the forward strand.
ACCACCTGAGATTAGCTCTGCTAATGCATTCCTGGATGCTGACAATGTTAAATTTTTCCTAATATCCTCGTTTTTAATCTGATATTGCAATTGATGCCATCTGTTCACGCCTCTAATCTTTCTCAGGACTCTCATATCTGCAGTCTCTAGTCTTTGATCAGTTTTACTTCTGACCCAGCTCTCAGATCCATAAGTTAAAACTGGTTTGAACACTGTCTTGTATACAGATAATTTCTCTTATTCCATATGAATTTATTCAATTCACTTCCTACCATACCAGCTTTGTTGATTCTGTTGTCTATTTCCATATTTAATTTACTATCTTCACTAAAAATCGTGCCTAAGTAGCTGAAATGTTTTACTTGTTCCAGAGGTTCTCCATTCACAACACAGTTGACATTTTTAATGATTCTACCTATTTTCATTGTCTTTGTCTTTTTAATGCTGACCTTCATACCATATCTATAACAACAGTTATTCAATTTAGTCAGGGAATCTTGCAAACTTGTAGCGGATTTATTCAGAAGTATAACATCATCCGCATAAAGCAAAGAGCTGACTTTAACATTACCAATTCTGATATCATGTTTAATATCACTTTCCTTCATAATGTGATCCATATAGATAATGAATAACAGAGGGGATACTGTACATCCTTGTCTTACACCAGATTTAACATTAAACCATCTTCCTGAACATCCTTCAATTCTAACTACTAACTTACAACTGAAATACAGACTAAGTATTGCTTGATATAATGCACCATTGACACCATATAACTGTAGCGTATTGAATAGCTCCTCTCTTGGCACCTTGACATATGCCTTTTCCAGATCGACAAAACTTAAATACAGATCTTTGTTATATTCCCATGCTTTCTCGACTATTTGTCTTAAAGTGAAGATCTGATCCTTACAGCCTCTATTTGGCCTGAATCCAGCTTGTTCTTCACCAAGCTTTTCTTCCACAATTCTTCTCAACCGTTTCTCAAGTATACTTGCATAGATCTTGCCAGGAACACTCATTAGGGAAATACCTCTGTAATTCTCACATTCAGTTTTATTTACTTTTTATATATGGGCACTATTAAAGCTCTACTCCAATCATCGGGAATTTGTCCCTCTGTCCAGGCTTTCTGAACTATGCAGTGCAACCACTGTAAGACTTTTATACCACCATGCTTCAGCATTTCTGGTTGAATATCATCCATTCCTGCTGCCTTTCCACATTTCAAGCCTTTAATGGCTTTTTCTACTTCAAGTATGGATATGTATTCCTGACTGTATGCCTGTTGAGTGTTTTTTTACCACTGTGCTATCACTGCTTGTTTCATTTAGCATTGATAACATCCAAGAGTTAATTAAATCTCATTCAGAAGAACTGAGTGATTCCGACCTGCTAAATTCAGATGCACAGCCAGAAGATCCTGAAATATATGAAAAAAATTTAACCACTGATAGTCAGCCAAAAGAGATTTCACAGAAACAATTTGAAAATATTTTTCGTAGAATCGAAGTTTTTAAGCAGCAATGTTTAGAGACTGACCCTCTTGAAGAGAGAACCAGTAAAATTTGCAGAAGAGGCAATAGGACCATACCGTCGGTTGTATGAAAAAAAGGAACAAAATGCCCACCAAACTATGTTAGCTCAATTCTTTGTTAAGAAGTAGAATAATAAAATTTATATTATGAATATGTTTTATTGTCTTTCAACTTCATGGTTTTCCTTTAACTAGGCCCCGAGACATACCTTAATTCTTTTATGAAAAAATTAAGATTCAAGAAAGAAATTTGAGCAACAAATTGTACTTTTCCCAATAGATTATTGTATTCGATTAATGTGTTTGATTAATATGCCTGTTTTAAAGAACACATTAGGTGCACTAATCGAGGGATTGCTGTAGTTCATAATTTAAAGTTTAACTATTTTTATATTTTTCATGTTTCTTTTCTGCACAATAAACACTAGAAACATCTGGCATCTATAGAGAACTACTGAAAGCATCTGATTTTCATCCAATATCACCAGGAGATATCATTACTATAGTCTGATTTAAGTACATTCTAAATATCAGAAATTGAGGGGGAGGAGGGAGAAACTCACACAACCTTATTTCATGATAAGATATTCTGAAACACTTACCTTGATAAATAGATATTACTATACTTTTTTACAAAATCTAACCAATCAAAAGGAGGTTGTTCCTGATATGTTTGCTTGTACTCATTGATTACATATTCATCCCACAAGCCATTTGTTTTTCCTGAAATAATCTAGAACAAAATTTACAATTTGCATTTTTAAACAAGGTACATATGCAATTTGTATTCTTTATTATTAAACTATTCAATGAATGTCAAATTAACCTGATAAAGTAAAGTTTGAAGAAAATATTTCATAAAGGTTAATAAAAAAAACAATTCATAGCTCTTTTAAAGCAGTAACCTTCACTTAAAAAAAAAAAAAAACAGTATTTGTATCACAATTTATTTTCAAGCCATTTTCTTTTATTAATATGATGAACATCTGACCTCCATGGAGTCACAGACTTATCATGAAAATTACACGCTATCACACACAAAGCTTGCCCAACTGTGCCTTAAAATGATTCAATATGTCTACATCCACAACACACCCAAGCGATGCATTCTACTCAACAACCACTCTCCATGCAAAGAACCTCCTCCTCATTCCCCATGCCTTATACAGTTTCCAGTGATGGCCTCTTCTTCTACCCTCTCTCCCATTCTATGAAAAATCTCTTCCATATCGACTCAATAACAACCCCTGACCAGCTTATATGTCTCATCATATTCCCCGCTCCCTTCCTCCTATTCACGAGGCTCTGCAACTTACATTGTCTCAATCTGTCCTCTTACTCCACATTCCAAAGACCACCTTTGTGAATTTTCTCTGGACTCTTTCCAATATATCCTGGTCACCGTGAAAATCTGGTGACCAAATCTGTGCACAATCCATATGAGACCTGATCAAAGCCTTATATAACCTCTCTATTTCTGCATGTCAGGGTCCTCCACATCATTGTCATTGTCTGATGTGACGTCTTCACAAATTGTGCACAATGTGGTCTCTGAATTTCAGGTCCTTATTCACTATCACACCTAGATTCTCATCTCCTCTACTTCTGTTAAAGTTTCCCCACCAAGTGTTTACTTTGCATTCTATCATTGCTTACCAAATCTCAAACCTTACACTTTGCAACATTGAATTGACAGTTACACTTATCTGCCCATTTATGCAATTTATTCAAGTCCTCCTGTAAGGCCATAACATCCGCTTGACTCTGCATTGCTCTCCACAATTTAGCACCAGCTGAATATCACCATTTAAACTATTACAAATTAAAATATCATTAATATATAAATTGTACAACAATAGAAACTGACCCCTTTAGCACATCACTAGTGACCTTCCTCTAACGGGATAGTGAACCCCCATATACTGCTTTCTGATAGCTATCTGTATACAGTAGTATACTTAGATTTTACAAAAGCTTTTGACAGACTGCCGTTTAATAGTGTCATGTGGCAGTTTATCAAAAGCTTTTGTAAAATCTAAGTATACACTGTATATGCATCTCCCTTGTCCAAGGCATTTGTCATCACTTTTGTTATAGCACAAAAGTTAGTGAAACATGATCTCCCTTTAGAAAACCAATGCTCATAACCACAAGGAATACTACTGTTATTCCCTGTGGTTATGAGCCAAAACTCCAGATATACAAATTGGCCTATAATTTGTAGCCACAGCCTTATCACCTTTATGCAGTGGAACAATTTTACCTTCTTTCTACTCCCTTGGAACCTGTGCTGTTTTAAGCCTCTTATTAAAACAGGCATGCCAATACTACTGCCAGTTCCCTGGAACATTCCCTTAAGAAGCATGGTTATATGTCATCAAATCCTACTGCCTTAGTGATTATCAAGTTTACTTATTTCCTCGTATACTTCCTGCTCACCTCACAATTAAGCCATCCTCTACATTTATGTTTGGGATTTCACCCTGATAAGGATGAAATACCCTTATAAATTGATCACTGAATATCTTAACAATGTCTGCTGCAGCAATCACCATTCATTCTACCATTTTTATCTATTAACATCATCTAATCATAATTATTCTTCCTTCTACTTACCACATACCAATAAACTGCCTAGGATTTTTCTTCACCTGATTTGTTCATTTCTGCTCATACTGCACTTTTGTTATCCTCACCGAGTCACTCTCCTGGTTCCTTCTTTATACTATTATATATATATTTCATTATGTCTAAATGTAAACAGTAAATGATAAAACCACAGAAAACGTTTGAAAGAGAACCACCACTGGGATTTGGATAGTCACTTTTTTCAAATTTTCCATATTTCAACCGTTTTTTTTTTTGTAAGATGGAATAATCAAGAGACATTTTTATTTAAAAATATCTAAAGTAAAACCACTATTCACATGAGCAGATGTTATATCTTTACAAAAGGATCTGAACAGAATATGTGAGTAGCTCTACCAGTCTGTCAGTGCTGCAAAGTGTACGGTGTTGAAGTCTGATAGGCAAGGATGGGATTTAAAGTATACAATTAATATGGAAATTTTAGCAGATGAGAGATCTGTCAAGACATCACAACAAATTATGAGAATGTTGATGAATATCTTGATATGTGGAAGCAAAGATGTTATGGTTCTCTTTTATGGTCACATATGAACTACCGTGTGCAAATCTGGTAACCTGGTTTTCAAGGGAATGAGGATATCTCAGAAGCGTCCACAGAAGATTCACTAAGGCAGTTGGGTCTCTGAGAACACTTGGTATTAAGACATACTGAAGGAAGGCAATTTGCAGAGTCTTGTAAATAGAAGGAAATGGGATATGATAGGAACATAGAAGTTGAGGGATTATTACTAGATTATATTGCTGAGATTTTCATAATAGAGAAAGAGTGCAGAGGTAGAACAAAAGGCCATCCCAAGAAATTGTGTAAGGAGGTGTGAGAAAGGGGAGTAAAAAGCAGATTCTTTGCATGGAGATGGACGCCACCAACTGAGTGTAGCAATTGCAGATAATGAAATGGTTTCAAGACACAGGTGATTATTTTATTTATTTATTTTAAATGAGAGATCCCACTACGATGAGCCTCTTGACCGACGTTAATAATTCTGGTCACGTAGTTTTCAAGAAGATTCACTAAGACAGTGTTCAGTCTCTGAAATACAGGATATGAAGACAGACTGAGGCAATGTCTTTGTCTAGTGTGCTGGGTGCTAGATGAAAAATGTAAATTGAATCATTCAATAACAGCAAAGCAACACTGGATTCATCAGGTCTTCAAAAATGCCAATGCCACTTGTATATGCTCTTCCTCACTGAAGGATTATTGAACAATAACATTCGATTTAGTTTCTGAAAAACCACAGAGCACCTGCTTTATCTATTCATGGTCATTTTGCAGCATACACAACAATAGCACTGATATTTCTACTACATATTACAGTAACTATGACTAGTTAGTTCAAAATAAATCAAATCTTGATAATTGTACATTATATTCCATCACTTTTAATGCTGTATAATAAATTTAGGAAATTATACACAGTATTAAAAATAACTCTGCACATCCATCAACCAAGCTAAATCAGGAAACTTGGTATATGGAAATTTCTTTATCCTCATTCTGCATAATTTGTTTGGGCTATAGTATCTTTATCATAAAGATTTTCACATCCTTTTGAACATGAAATTCTGATTTCTTTTTATTTCTTTATTTAACGAATTGAAACTGAAAAAAAAAAAATCTGGTGTGCATACTTAGACATTCCTTATAACTCAACGTTGAAGTTGAATGGAGAAAGCACGGTCAGAGATAATTACTAAATTTATTTATCTATTAAATCACATTCAGTCTGAAGCATCTTCATGGCAAGAAGGCAAGAACAGACTGAGTATGTAAGACAAGATCTTACAGTCCTCTAAGGGTGAGGTGATGGAAACTCACTGAATGTGCCTTCCATATTTTAGATAAAATGAGGCAGCCAAATCTTTGGAACAACTCCCCCGACAGAGTAGGGGGAGTTGCTCCAAAGAACAGAAGAGATGAAATGAAAGTGAATCCAGAAAAGTATGTTTGGCGAGTTTCAAGCAGAATTGTAAAAGGGTGTTGGTTAGCAATAGCTCTTGTCCTTATGATTTTGGAGGAAAGTGGAAAAATAATAGCGGTCAATTCAACAGAGCAGTGTCCATGAAACTATCTGTCGAAAAGACATAAGATGAAAACTGAGCATGGGAGAAGGATTGAAGTGGATAAGTTGGAGATGGATCATTAATCAACCTCAACTGTCCTATTCTGGATAGAAATGAGCAATCTTAGAGAGGACTTTGGTTCACCATCCCAAACATATGAGCAATATTCCATGATTTGGAATTTGTCGAGTTAGCAGCTGTGAAGTAGTCTTGTTTAAAAAAATGCACCAAGTTTTTTGGTGGCTGCAGATGCTATGGTTGAGATGTGTTTGTACCAGGAAAGGTTAAAAAGTCCAAGAAGGGAAATCTCATTATATTTGGATACCTGGGAATTATCAAACGTTAGGGGAAGAGATGCGAGCTCCTTCTTGTAAGAGATTAGAACTGTGTTGCAGTACACTGAAGTCTACAAGACAGTCTTTGTCCCACTGAAATATAGCTAGAAGATTCAAGACATTGATCCAGGTGGATTTCGAGGATTGTAACAACTGAGCACTATGAAGTTTGTCAAATGAAAAGGAGTAATGGAGTGTATTGTTATCACAGCAAAGCTATGGATAGAGATGTGAGAGCAGGTCATTTATATACAATATGAAGAGAGTAAGTGCACTGAGTTTTTGATGTGGGAGGAAGTGCTTGTAATGATAGATCTTGGATTAAAGTTTTGGCCACTTTATAAGTATTTGCTGTTTTAAGGATACTTGTGACATAAGACTGAATGATAAATGCACGTAAACACAAGAAAGATATTTAATTAACCAAATATTTCGGTCTGGAAATAGCAGACCATCTTCAGTGGTATTACAAGAACAGTTTTAAAAAATACAAGCTAGAATACTAACAACAGATCGTTAAAAAATAGAACATGCCGCATGATGTTATATCACTAAGTATTAAGTATAAAACAGAACATTTTGAAGTAGAGACATGATTGAGGAAAAAAAAAAAAATTAATGAGTAACCTTGATTAGACTTTCCCAGATTTTTGATACAGATATAGAGTCATTCCAATTCAGGTTAGGACGATGGAGTAATGCCTCTACGCTTTCTTTGAATAAACGTTCAAACCTATAACGGGATCTATGTAAGAGGCGAGTCCTGGACCAAAAGATGCTGTGGTCAGTTTCAATCCCGTGTTGAGCCAATCCAGACTTTTCAGGTTTGTTGTGAAGAATGGAGGATTGATGTTCTTGGATTCTTTTTTTCAAGAGAACGTCCAGTCTGTCCAAAATAGGAAAGATCCCAGTTGCAAGGAATTTGATAAACTCCAGGAAGAGATAAAGTTGAGCGTTTGTCTTAAGGAAAAGGAAAATGAGAAGACAATTTGTTGATAGGTGAATACGTAGTTGTTAAATCATATTTGTTTACAATTCTTGCGATAGGTTCTGAATTACTGGAGATAAGGAATATTCACTCGACATATTGAAACTTTGTTTTGTGGAGGATTATAAGAATTGAGAAGATGTTGAGTACTTTTTTTTTTTTAGAAAAGCCATTGAGTTTCATGTGTTGTTGGATAGTAGAAATGAAATCTTTACAGTCCTTGAGAAAAAATAATCGCCTCATTATCACCGAAGCTGACAAAGGAAAAGCAACAGTAGTGATGGACTCAACAAATTACAGAAGAAAACTTTCTCTTTTGCTTCGAGATTGCTCCACATATCAAGAAATTGATTATAATTCAACCAACAGACAACTAAAGAAATTAAATTCTCTCTCAGATGAAGTCATCAGTTTAGATAAAGACACAATTGAAAGACTTAAAACTCATTTTGCAAGACTTCCTAGATTTTATGGCCTTCCAAACATCCATAAGATTGACTATCCTCTTCGTCCAATAGTAGATTGTATTGATTCTCCTACTTACTGTATAGTCAAATATCTAGCTAAATTATTGAAATCTTACATTGGCAACTCTAATTCTTTTTTAAAAAACTCCTCAGATTTCTTAGAAAAATTAAAAAATGTCTCATTACAACCAGATCTTATGGTTAGCTTTGATATAGAATCTTTATATACCAATGTACCTCTTAAGGAAACTTTAAAATTACTTGCTGACATCTTTCCTCAAGACATTATAAAACTGTTCGATTTTGTAATACATCCTGGATATTTTGTATGTCAAAATAAATTTTACAGCCAAGTAGAAGGAACGGCCATGGGAAGTTCTCTTTCTCCTGCATTAGCCAACTTTTATTTGCAACATTTAGGAAAAGTCCTCTTCTCATCTATTTTCCCTCAACCATCCTTTTGGGTAAGATGACATCTATACTATTTGGCCTCACAACAAAAACTCTTTACCTTCTTTTTTAAACAGCATTAATTCCTTGCATCATCATATAAAGTTTACTATGGAAATAGAAGAAAACAACCAGTTATCTTTTTTTAGACGTTCTCCTCATCCAGTTACCTTCAAATATTCTTACAACTACAGTATACAGGAAGCCAACGTTCATAATCGTTATATTCTTAAAGAATCAGCCCATCATCCTTGTCAAAACACAGGAATTATAAAATACCTCATCAGAAGAGCCAAAACTAATTGTTCTACTTTTGATTATCTACAGAAAAAACTTTCTACTATCCAACAACACATGAAACAATGGTTTTTCTAAAAAAAAGTACTCAACATCTTCTCAATTCTTATAATCCTCCACAAAACATCAAAGTTTCAATATGTCGAGTGCCTATTCCTTATATCTCCGATATTTCAGAACCTATCGCAAGAATTTTAAACAAATATGATTTAACAACTACATATTCATCTATCAACAAATTGTCTTCTCATTTTCCTTCTCCTAAAGACAAACGCTCAACTTTATCTCTTCCTGGAGTTTATCAAATTCCTTGCAACTGTGATCTTTCCTATTTTGGACAGACTGGACGTTCTCTTGAAAAGAGAATCCAAGAACATCAATCCTCCACAACAAACCTGAAAAGTCTGGATTGGCTCAACATGGGATTAAAACTGACCACAGCATCTTTTGGTCCAGGACTCGCCTCTTACATAGATCCCGTTATAGGTTTGAACGTTTGTTCAAGGAAAGCGTGGAGGCCTTACTCCATCGTCCTAACCTGAATCATAATGACTGTATATCTATATCAAAAATCTGGGAAAGTCTAATCAAGATTACTCATTACTTTTTTTTTTTTTCCAATCAGGTTTCTACTTCAAAATGTTCCATTTTATGCTTAATACTTAGTGATATAACAACACGTGGTGGCGTGTTCTTTTTTAACGATCTATTATTATTCTAGCTTATATTTTTTAAAACTGTTCTTGTAATACCACTGAAGATGGTCTGCTATTTCCAGACCGAAATATTTGGTTAATTAAATATCTTTCTTGTGTTTACATGCATTTATCATCCACTTTATAAGTAGGGGAACGAATACTATCTGATATGGGTCTCAAGGGCATTTGGTATATTTTTCATAGCCTTTCATAGCCAGGGATTGTTTCAGGAGGCCAGGGTATAACTTCATCTAATGAAAAGATGTGTGGCATCACAAATTGTAAGAAAAAATATACACATAAATCAAGAAACAGAGTAAAATTAGTTATAAGGTGGAAAGAAAAAGATAGGAAAGCTAAATATGACACACATGTTACGATGAAACCAATGACAGTAAAGTAGTGGTTATATGTTCGGTAATCCTGTTGGTTGCACCTTTTGTTATACTACTTATTTCCACTACCCTGCTATGTCTTTAATTTCTCTTTACTTAATTATCGTTAGTGGTCAGTTATCTTAACTCTCTAATACCGCCACATATATACTTCTACTATATCTTATCTCCCACGCCCTATAGTCTGGCAAATTTATATGTTTAACGACTGCACCAGTTAGGCTATATATTAAGTGCAAGAGTATAAGATCTTAAACCAAAGACAAAAGATATCATTTCATATTCTCACTTAATATTATTTTTTCTTTAAACTAGTCGTGGCATAAACATAAATCATAAACTTCTCTTGTACAGATTTTAATTTTTTTTTTTTTAGGATAGTGCATTGACTGAATCATTAGTTTTCTTGCTACTCTCAATTCTTTCTACTCTAGTTAAATACAATATAACATAGCATTACACAATTATAAGATATACCTTAGTTAAGCCTCATTTATCATTACTATACAATAACTCACAAACATAGACATTTAACATATAACCTTGTTCAGTATTACAACTACTTACAATATAAGTTCAGCAGATAGTCTTTCACATTATTCCTTTGTTCACATGTAGGTTCTCTGCTTACTAACTCGTTCCTGTTTTCCCACTAATATTTCTTCCTTGTTCGAGTAGTCAACTATAACTTTCCTTATTAAACCTTTGGCATGGCAGTGAAATGCAGCTCCTTTTTACGACGACTTGACAAATCTCCCACATGGCAGCAATCCTGGTAGACGACAAACGACACCTCTCCTACAATTCCCGACAATGAAATATTGTGTGACGGTGACCTCAGGTAAAGGAAGAAATAGGAAATCCTAAGATAAACGACACTTCTCTTTCAACTTCTGATAGTGATCTCATCATGACAGAGACTTATGCAAGAGAAGGTTGAAGAAAATCCTAAGACAAATTTCTTTTCTGATGACCTGCCTTATATAGGCCCTGACTTCTGTCATGTGCATGTGCGCATCTCTCAAAATTGGTCACATATTTACCTCCAGACATGCTGATGTCATTCTTTGCATGTTAAATCAGTTATCTAATCTTGGCATTAGACTAACTGATTTAATGTTACTCAATACTTTACATGATGATGAATAATGTGCCACATTATTCTTAACAAAGGCTGAATACAATAATATTGCAGAAAATATAATTTCAGTCAAAATTTAACAATTTTCTGAGTGCATTCTCCTTAATTAAAAAACATGTAAAACAAAACATAAGTCATGAAGTCACTTATCATGAAAGATTTTACAACGGTATATGAACAACTTTAATTCACTAAATGCTGGGAAAAAACATTTCGTAAATGTAGATCAAATAAAAAGATTCAGATGTACCTGCTGTCGAAAGATATCTGCAATCATGCATCAAATAAATGAAAGGAAAAATTGACAACTGAAAAAAATCAATGCAAGTAGTTAATGAGACAACTGTCAAAAATAGTGTGGAGTTGTGAAATGCCTAATTTCAGAATTGCTAAGTCTCATCTGTTTCGTTTTGCTAGTCAATTATCACTGTACCCCTAACACATGCACACTTTCTTGTAGCCAATTCTGTAACTCAAGCTAATCCAATGTTCAAGTTCAATGCTAGTAATCTCATTTGTTCACCATTTTTATGATTAAGTGCTCAGCTTTCTCCTTACAGAAATCATCAGCTGTGGTTGTTTTTGACTGCCCACTTGTTTTTCATGCCCAAACAATGTACTGTATTTACATCTGTAACTGCTTCAGCATAAGAATCTTGTAATCAGCAGTGAATTTCAACAGCATACACATTTCATGTCACAAATTCAATTAATGTGCAGTGTTTTGCATGCAATGACAAACCTGAAAAAGAATGCATAAAGCAATAAACATGAGAAATCCAACTACTTTGTGCAAACACCACAATATACTAAACTACAGCAAAGATATGGGAGCCTCCTTAACTCAGTATAAACAAGTCTTTTGGTTAGAAAGACCCATGTTTGAATCCAGTCTATGATGAAAGAAAACTTTATCAGATATTTTCAAACAGTGAGTTAATTGATACAGAGGTGGAGGTTCCCCCCCCCCTCCTGGAAAACTCAGGTTTTTTTTTTTGTTCCTTAATACAGGCAAACCAGCTCCGAACACACATATCTACAGACATAGGATACTAACAGTGAGATGAAAGAAATTACAGCCTCACCATGATATCTTTCTACTATACAATGCAGAATAGTGAAGAGATGAAGCCAAATAAGACTAGACATTTCACAGCCAATCAAAATTCCAAGCAGAAAAAACTCTCATATTTAGTAATTATGCATGAAATAGTAAGCATTTTCTGAGCAGTTGTACAACTTAAATTCTTCTATATACTGAAAATTTGGAAAAAAACTGACTATTAGATGTTTTTATTTATTTTATTAATCGTGTGTGTAGCTCTCACCCACAAAAGATTTATCTAAAACTATAGTATATTAGTGAAATGCAGGGTTTCTCAAACTGTGTTCTGCAGAAGGTGAATAGGTGTTCCGCCAAAAGTTCTATAATTTGTCATTTTAGTTTTCTAAGCATTTTTCATGAATAAATATTTTATAGTAGAAATATTCTGAGGAGAATAATATTTGTGAATATGTCGAAAAGCTCAGACCCAGAATGCCTAATAACATCCGTATATCATTGATTTTCACACATTGAAACCTTTCAACATTTGGGAAAGGGAATACTTCTGTTTATGATGGGTCATAAAAATTGCCTGCAAGTGGATTATAACGAGGCATATCTTCTGTTCTCAAAACTGAAGGAAATGACATCTGTGCAGCAAATGTCAGTGACCAAGAGTCATATTTTTAAATGTGGAAATATTCATGAATTATCGTTAGTTTTCACACATCAAAATCTTTCGACAATCAGGAAAGAGAATACTGCCATTTATGATCGATCATAAAAATTGCCTGCAAGCTGATTACAACAATGGGCAGCGTGTTCTCAAAACTGAACGAAATAACATCTGTGTTATTGCAAAAGTCAGCTACAAATCAGCAAGGAAGTAAAAAGAAAATTTTTCCATTGAAATTGAAGATCAAGGTAGTCTGTATCCGGTTCTCAAATCTATTAATACTGAATACTTTCTTCGCAAGTTCGTATTGCAGTGTGCAAGTGCTTCTTCTGAAACTGGAGTGCCGTGGTTTTTTAAAAGTAATAGGAATACAGATTTAAATTCTAATATGAATAAGAGACAAGGCACTTTAATTTTGTTATTAAGAAATCTCTTATTGAAGGTGTTTGTGATGGAACAGATAGAGAGTCATCCACCTCAAGCCTACAAAGATCTCCAGGATGTACAAAAGGAGGGAAAAACTACAAGCACACAGGAGAAAAGAAAAAGTCAGCATTCACTCGCAGGTACTTATAATATTAAATTTTTAGTGATCAGAATAGGATCTGATCGAGGGCTAGGGGTGAGTCTTTCCTATCTTGCTAAGTCATTTCGTCTTATGCAGCCACCAAAGGAGGCAAACTAGCCTCAATATGTGCTGGTCCCAAGCCCGGATAAATGCGAGGGTTGATGTCAGGAAGGGCATCCGGTCGTAAAACTTCAGTGCCAACTCAAACTATGATTATGAGTCGAAGAGAAAACGATATAAGGGCTAGTGCGTACTCCTTAAGCGACGCGCAGCCACATCGCCCTACAGCTGTAAGAAGTGGACGAGGGCTACCGCATCAAGGGCGGGTGCGGTTAAAGAAGCGAGCCCAGCAGGTGGAGAGGATGTTGCGAGTGGGAACACTGAATGTTGGAAGCATGACTGGAATGGGAAGAGAGGTGGCAGACATGATGAGGAAGAGGAAGTTGGACATTTTATGTGTGCAGGAGACAAGGTGGAAAGGGGGAAAGGCAAAGGAACTGGGAGATGGATTTAAATTGTTCTACTCTGGAGCGAATAACGAGGGAAGAAATGGTGTAGGAATTGTGGTGTGTGGCAGAATGAAGGGTGAAGTACTGGAAGTGGGTAGAAGAAACGACAGGATCATGCGAATGAAATTGGGTCTTGGAGAAGAGCGGGTGGTCGTATTATGTGCATATGCCCCGCAAGTTGGTTGTACAGCAGAGGAAAAAGATGAGTTCTGGAACGTGTTAGATGAAGAAATGAGGGAATTGGAAGAAAATGAGATGGTGATTGTCGGAGGAGACTTGAACGGGCACATAGGAAGACAGAATAGAGACTGTGAAAGGGTGCATGGTGGCCATGGAGTGGGAATGATGAACCAGGAAGGAGAGAGGGTTGTGGACTTTGCAGTAGCGTTTGATCTGGCAATTGTGAACTCGTTTTTCTTCAAGAGGGAAGAACATTTGATAACATTTAGAAGTGGTAACAACAGCTCACAAATTGACTACATTTTGACTAGAAGAAAACATCTTAAGGTTGTGACAAATTGTAAGGTAATTCCAACAGATCAAGTAGCACAACAACACCGACTGCTGTGCGCAGACTTTAAATTAAGATCGAAGATAAGAACTTCTGGTTGCCATGGGATGAAGACAATTAAGTGGTTTCGCTTAAAAGAAGAGAGTGTGAGGAATCGTTTTAGGGAGAGAGTGTTAGAGAGGATTTCGGATGGACTGGAAAGTGTACAACATTGGTGGAAACATAATTCAAAAGTAATCCTGAGCTGTGCAATCGAGGTGCTTGGTGAGACATCTGGAAAGATTAGAGAGCAGAAGGAGGGTTGGTGGTGGAATAATGATTTACAAGTGGCAGTGACAGCTAAGAGGAAGGCAAAGCAGAAGTGGGATGAGTCAAGAGTGGAAGAGGACAGAGAGGTGTACAAAGAGAGAAAGCAAGAAGCCAAGAGAGTTGTGGCACAGGCGAAGGCCATGGCATATCAAGATCTGTATGATCAATTAGAAACAAAGGAAGGTCAGAGAAAAATTTACCAACTAGCGAAATGTAGAAATAAAGCAGCTAAGGACATCTTACATGTGAGGCAGATCAGAGATGCTGAAGGAAGAGTATTATGGAGGGATGTGGACATAAGAAACAGATGGAAAATATACTTTGATGGACTTCTGAATGAGGAAAATGTAAGGACTCACAGAGGAGATGGTGCAGAACATCAGTAGAATGGAAGTGACGGAGGCCATGAAGAGGATGAGGAATGGAAAAGTGGTGGGCCCCGACAGAATTCCAGTGGAGGCATGGAAGGCACTGGGGGAAGAGGGAATTGACCTGCTGTGGGACCTGTTCATGAAAGTTTGCCAACAGGAAAATATACCCGAGGAATGGAGGGAGAGTACTCTTGTTCCCATCTACAAGGGTAAAGGGGATGCACAAGACTGTAAAAATTACAGAGGAATAAAGTTGATGTCCCACACAATGAAGATCCTAGAAAGGGTTCTTGATGGTAGATTGAGGGAGGAGGTGGAGATTGCAAAGGAACAATTTGGCTTCATGCCTGGTAGATCAACAACAGATGCTATCTTTGGGTTACGACAGATGATGGAAAAATATCGAGAGAAACAAAGGGAGCTACATCTGGTATTTATTGATCTGGAGAAAGCATACGATAGAGTGCCAAGGCAAGAAGTCTGGAGGTGTCTGAGGGAGAAGAAGGTGCCGGAGAAATATGTCAGGTTGGTGCAGGAAATGTACAGAAATGTGAAGACAAGTGTTCGGACCTGTTTGGGACAGACAGAAAGTTTTCAAGTAACAGTTGGCTTGCATCAAGGGTCAGCATTAAGTCCGTTTCTGTTTAATATTGTGATGGAGGTGGTAACAGAGGAGGTGAGAGAAGATGCACCTTGGACAATGTTGTATGCAGATGACATCTTGCTGTGTGTAGATTCAAGAGAAGAAGCGGAAACTAAACTGGAAAGATGGAGAAAAGTACTGGAAGAGAGAGGTATGAGACTGAGCAGAAGTAAGACAGAGTATATGTGTTGCGCAGTGGGCGGTGGCCAGGAGTCAGACCTGGAGCTGGAAGGAAATGTCATCAGGAAGGTGAGAGACTTTAGATACTTAGGTTCGACAGTGGAAGATGGAGGAGGTGAGAAGGAAGTGGGATGCAGGATACAAGCAGGTTGGAGGAACTGGAGGGAGATGGCTGGAGTGTTATGTGATAAGAGGGTGCCGATCAATCTGAAAGGCAAAATTTATAGGACAGTAGTGAGGCCAGTTATGACATATGCTATAGAAACTGTGGCTCTGAGGAAAAATAACATTAGCAAGATGGAAGTAGCAGAGATGAGAATGCTTAGGTGGATGTGCGGTGTGACCAGAAAGGATCATCTGAGAAATGACTATGTCAGGGGAACAGTGAAAGTTACGAACTTAGGAGCGAAAATACAGGAGGCAAGGTTGAGATGGTTTGGTCATGTGATGAGGAGGGAGGACGAATATGTGGGAAGAAGGGTCATGCAGATGGATGTGCAAGGAAGGTGGAAGCGTGGGCGGCCAAAGAAGAGATGGAGGGAGCTGGTAGAAGAGGACTTGAAGATGAAGAACTTGGATGTAGTGACAGCCCAAGACAGGAAGGTGTGGAGGAGACTCATAAGAAACAGTGACCCCACTTAAGTGGGAGAAGCTGCAGAAGAAGAAGAAGAAGTGATCAGAATAGGATGTCAATGAAAATCAGCACAAATTAATTTATTGATGTTTAATTAATTATTGATTAATAATTAATTAGCAATTGTTAATTAATACATCACAAAATAACCAAGGTGTTCCGTCATAGAAAAAGTTTGAGAAACCCTGGTGCCATGGATGAGCTAACGGGTGATTTTTATATATATATATATATTTTTTTTTTTTTTTGTAGTTTTATTTATATTTTTATGTAGTCTGGAAACTGCTCTAGAGACCAAACATGGAACTTTTTCAAGGATTTTAAACTCAAAGGATTTTAGAGAAAATTATTAGAATGTCACTCAATGAAGTATCTATTATAACTAAGTTGAATCATTATTTGAAATTGGAATTTTCCAGGAAACATCTCTTTCCATTAGCAGAATATCATCCTGCATCATCTGTCTGATCCAAATGGAGACAGAGATCCCTTTATTTCCAAATGCACGCATTCTACAAGTAGAATGGAAGTGTTTGTGCTAGAACATCTACTTTCATGAAGTATTAGCTAAACATTTTTAGTCTTACAACTAAAAATTTCAGACAGAAAACCTTCATCCTTGTGGATAGCTGTCCACAAGAAGAACATCTTCATTCTTTCCTCTCCTCTCTCTCTGAATTCAGATACTAACTCTGGAGTCAGAGATACTATCTTATGGCATCACTGACCCTCCAGAAGGTTTTTGACCGAGTCACCCTTCACAAGCTATACTTTCAGCACAGTCTACTGCAGCAGGTGTAGAATCTTTCCTCACCTATGAATCAGAGATCTACTCTGCAAATCCCCTAACTAGCACTCTAGGCCCCAGATTGATCCAGCCCAAGACTTAGGGATGAGCACCAAGGAGATCCTCTGTATCCTATTTTCTTCAAATGTATCATCAATTAATTTTTTTTTTCTCTTCCATTGGTCACTCACTCGGTGCATGGCATTCCCTGATTATCTTATACTCACAGCCTATACTAAAGAAGGCTTGCAGGAACTTCTCAACAAGCATTTTGCACTTTTTTCAAGTTCGAGGTTTAAATAAGTGTGAAAAAGTTGAGTACACCTTTACTGGTCCTCTCAGTCAGAAACAAGAAATGTAAGGTTGAGAACTGAGTTAACCCTGCAAAAAAAATGTCCCTGCATTTTATCTTAGTTCTGAATGTGTGGAGATACCTTGTTGTTCTGCAACAGGCCACTCCTCTTCCCATCCACTATAGGATCTTCTCTCTCTCTCTCTCTCTCTCTGAAAAGCCACACTTAAACCTCAACTGCAACTCTTCATTATAAATTACTTCCTACACCTAACTAGAGGTAAGTCCTATGTAAAGTCTCTCACTTAGTACTCCCCCCATTAGCATTTCTCCATGCCACTATAAACCATGGAGGTCCTGGGACTCACTCCCTCATTGCAATAGTTAGTACCTAGATTGCATCTATTCAGATTACAGAAATTTTCTTTCTCCACTTCAGAATTATGTCTTGCTGCCTCTGAGACTTCTTGTATAAAAGTTGATTATCAATGGACTTCTGAATGGGTACTTAATGGAAGAGAGTGATTGCAACTGCCTTGGCTGGGCCAAGGAGATGGGCTTTAAAGTTGTGCCATGACAGAGCTGAATTACAAGAATCTAAACATGTTTCCTCTCAACATCAATGGATCAAGCATGAGACTTGCTTCCTGCCTGGATTGAAATACAGGGTGTTCGGGATAAATTTGACATATTTATAATTAATTATATTTTTCCGTAAGTTACATGTATTAACACACACTTCTCTTCATTTAAAAGTTTGGACCCTTCTTCATTCATATACAAGATGTCAGAAAGGATGGATAGCTGGAACCCACCTGAATCATGGAAGAGAATAACTTGTATCATGATGATTCGTGCCCGCCATCAAAATAAGGATATTACGACTGCTGCCCAATGCTCCCTGAATACAGTAAAAACAATCAGGCATGAACTAGAGACTTGCAATGGTGACTACGAGGATGTAGCAAGAAGAAAGATCCCTAGCAGACGATCTGATTGCGTTCGTACAGCAGAATTCCTCGCAAATCTGCAGGAACAGGTGTTGAAGAACCCTGGCATTGGAATTCGGGCTTTGTTCGTGGAGTTGCTAACTGTAGTCAAGCCCTGGATAACAAGGGTAGCCAATGGTAGGCCGTATGTATGGCAGCAGGATTCGGCCCCTTGCCACACCTATGGGAAAAGTCAAAAATGGTTGTCTGAAAATTTCTACGACTTCACCAGTCCAAATGTTTGGCCTCCAAACTCCCCAGACCTTAACCCCATGGATTATTTTGTATGGGGCGCAGTTGAAAAAGACACCAATCGCACTTCCAGTAATACAAAAGCCCAGTTAATGGATAAAATTAAAACAGTTTTTGCGGCCCTTCCCAGGGAGACTGTAGCATCAGCTTGTTCGAGGTTCCGAAGCAGAATTGAAGCTGTGATCGATGCTAATGGTGGTTATTTTGAGTAAATCTTGTTGATAGTATTGTAATTAACTCTGCCTGTAATGTTTTTTGTCAATTCATTAAATTTAATAGATACAAAGAAGATTTTCTTTTTCCTTACGAAACTGTCAAATTTATCCCGAACACCCTGTATATTTAATTAGGACAATAATCACTGCTCTGCCAACTCAATCTTGTACAACTAGGGGAAGAAGTGATAAGGAGAACTGCATAACAGCTTGTCAGATTATAAAAAACTCATGTTACTCATATATTATCATACACACACACATGGAGTACATGTCAGAAGATAATATAATAGGTTGAAGAACAAAGGCCAGATAACAGCAGTAGAATTCTACTATAGAACTAACAATGGAGTGAGGAAACTTGACCTTGCTGTAAAAAAAAGTTGAAGAGTCAGTCATCAACATATAAGTCGAGTCCCAGACAACCACTCGCTACCCTTCATCATGAGAAAGCTACCTACCATGCAGAAAACTAAAACATGGTGAGGCTGCTTATTATTATTTTTATTTTTTTGCAATTTCTTGAGACCAAGTTGCAACTTTTTTAAAATAATTTATACACTTTTTCATTTGATTTGGTGGAATCTGATCTGTAATCTGGTATGCAGAGGTGTCTTTAAAGAAACTGTTCATTTTTCTGTTCTATCTAATTAATAATGGCAGTAGAATATAAAAATGAATGAATAATCTCCTTAAAAACTTCTCCATATACTAGATTACAGATCAAGATCCTGCCAAATCTCAAATGGAAAAAAAAAAAAAGTGTATAAATTATTTTAAAAAATCACATCTTGGCCTAAAGAACTTACCAATAACATTAATGACATCAAAATCAATAAAAGTCTAAACCAGTCTGGGTAGTGGCCCTTCCAGAACTTAATGCACAGCATTATACATGTCTGCAAGGAGATGTGCTTTGCATTCTGGGAGATATTAAGACAAGTAGTGATGAGAGCTTGGTCCACCTTTACCATGAGTTGCCTCAGTCCTGAAGATACTTCAGGTGCAAACTTTGTTTGCTTACACTTGGATAAAGGATTAAACTAAATTTATTACAATAACATTAAACTTTATCATGTCAAACCTCATGGATATAATACAGCACACAACATTCTATTTACATTTTTTTCTGGTCTATCTGCACAAGTTTCTAGTCTGATATTCAATGTGGGCAGCAGTTTATGCTTGCAATAGCAAAAGTCCCAAGTTACAAACTCTTAGTATGACAGCAATGTTGGCATTGCTGTTTTGACGCATTTGTCAGCCAATCAAATTTAAAAAATTTGCAGTTCATTTTTGCTTTAATAGTGATATTTTGAGAATTTAACACACTAAAACTGCTAACGTAATATTTCTCATATTAATGTTGCCACCTTCCCCTTTCCCCCAGGTATAACCTGAAAAAATTGCTTTAAATCATGCAACTACAAAATCCATCACAGTTTACATGAGGTCAAGTGACTGTACTCTAGACAGTAAACAATCTAAACAAATATACCTCTGTGACTTGCTGACATCACATCAGTTCTCCTACAGCACAGGCAAAAAGTGACTAATTAGAGTGTATTAAGTTGGCATAGATATCCGGTTACCAACTTGGTTGAGAACAGTCCAAAATCGAGCCAAATGGAGTAACATGAGGGAGGTCTTTGCCCAGCAGTGGGATTCTACAGGCTGACAACAAATTGGAATTGTGAAGATATAGGAGGAATTACTAAATAAAATAAGTGACAAATATGATTTATTATATAATTCATTTTTGTAGCATGCTCAAAAATTGACAGCAAATTAAAAATTCTGAAAGCAAAAATTTTGTGCAAGTCTTTTTTTTTTTATTGGTGTACATGTGCACATCAGTCAATAATAATAGTAAGTACTTGCTAGATTTCTGTTCAAAACATGGCTCATTCATTACTAATACCATGTTTCAACAAATAGATATGCATAAAATCATATGACGAAATAAGCAAGTCTCAATGATTGTTGCCATTATTGATATATCTTCACACTAGTTCAGAACACAAGAATATAGAGGTAACTTAAAATAACCATTTAGTTTTGTGAAGCATAAAAATGAATTTCATACTGAAAATAAAAATATGTAAAATAAATATAGATAAAAATAAAATTAAAAATAAATAAAAATAAAATTAAACACACGTGTGTGTGTGCTTAATTTTAGATCACAACATGAAATGGTATGAAAACACTTTCTACACTTCCTCCTTTATTTAATTATACACTGTAAACAGTTATTTTATTTTAGGACATAATTCTGAGATTTTACTCTCTGGCTTTTCTTGAATTCTTAAAAATTAACAGAAACTGCTCAAACTTGTTAATAGCAACTTAGATGGGGAGCGGAGAAAAATGTTCTTCTGGCCTCTTCCATTACTGTAGATTGAATTTACTTTCTATATAAAAGTCTCAGCATATTTCATTGAAATCATTAAAAGCTTAAAATTACCCTTCAAAATTGAGAATCTTAAATAAAATGATGTTCATGCATCAAAATTTACTTCATTTCTATATGCACTAGAAAACAATCAAGTTTCATTCAATTTTAACTGAATAAATCGTATGTGGAATAATAACTACCACAAACTTCAACCTTCTCTTTTTTTAAAAGATTTCCTCCATCTTCCATTTCTAATTTTTCTTCTTCTATGTCCAATCTTTATATAAGACACAAAACACTATAACTGGAACAGCTGATGCTTAGCAATGTATATTTTCATTCTCTTTACTCTTGCACATGCTTGGAAATAAAGGTAAAGCAACTTCCTCTCCAATTCAGTATTGCATTCCATTATAGACCAGTTATATTTTTAGACTAGGATTCTGTCCTAGAACCATGCTTGGGATTGGTACTATTTTGCCCTCACTCCACTCCTTAGAAACCTTACCTACTGCAAGATTCTCGTTAAATAATCCGTCAAGGGTATAGGCTAATTGTTTTGCATATTCCTTAAAAATACATGATGATATGTCACCCATTCCCACAGTCTTATTAACATCTAGCCCAATCAACACTTGATACACCTCTAATTCTTTCAACTTCCAGTTCTCCTAAAAGTTCTCTCCCTCCTACATGTTGCCTGGCATTCATTACACCAGTATGATATAAAGTGCTCATTCAATAATTCCACTCTATCCTTTGTAACAGTCACTCTGCCATCATGACTATGCACCAGTATTAACTTTAAATAATTATTTTTCCTGTTGCTTTCCACATGGGAGGAGAATTCCCTTGAATTAACCTTGGCCTGACCAGCCAATCTCCTCTCATACTGCATCTTTTCTTTCTTTAAGATGATCAAAACCTTCCTAGCTTTCACTTAATGCTCTTCGGAGAACTGATCACCACTAATTGTTGTGTATCTGCTCCACAACATTCTTTTCCAAAGCAGCTTAACTGATTTGATTGTTCATCCATTTCACTCCTATTCTACTTACATACTTAACTCTTGGTATTATAAGTTATATTGCTTGTGTCAAATATTACCTTATGAATTTCTATGTACTGTCAACATCTTTTCTGCACAGCTCATCTACTCAACATATTGATATTAGTTGACCACAAAGCTTCCCATAATCACCCACTTTATAATTCCACATGTCCTTTTTTTGGCAGTAACCTTATCTTGTGTCACCACTTCCCAAACAAATACCTCACAATCACTCTCGCCAACTGGCAGCAATGTTAATACCTCATTAACAATTACATCTTGTAAAATTATCACCAAATCCAAAACAATAAAGTCCCCAGTTGCTTTAGCCACATGCTACTTAAGATACGAAGGTGGTGTGAAAAGTTCTCGCCCTAACACAAAAAAACAAATTTATAATTTTGATATTTATATTTTTCAACATAATCTTAGGACTAATACATTTATTCCGGCGATGCTCCAGCACCATTATCCTGTCCCTGTAGTGGTTCTCAGTAAGACCTGCAAAATATCTCTATGGCTGCAATCACCTCTTGATTAGAAGAGAAACTCTGACCAGCGAGGCATCACTCACACTACACAGAAAAGCCGTATAGAATCTCAGCTCTGGAAACCAAACATGGTATTAGCCACTTTTGGTTTCATATGGAATGAATCAACAAATAAGGTTAATGAACACGAAGCAACGACAACAAAGGACACAAAATGGAGAGAGGGAGGTAATGATGATATATAGATGTCATTAGTACCTATGTACAGAATTTATATGGATATTTGGAATTTATGCATAGATAATTACCAAATACCATGTAAAGGAGTGGACTTTGAATTTGAAAGGGCTGAATGTAGTGAAATCATCCAAAGATTTGATAATGGCCATGATAGTCAACTGTGCTCTCGATGTGAAAATTTTCCAATAATTTAATCCTGCGAAATAGCCAAGCATATAGAGTTTTTGGTTAATGTGGGGTATATTTGAAAGAACATACAGCAATCCCTAAATTAGTGCTCCTAATGCATTCTTTAAAACAGGTGCATTAATCGAAAACTTACTAATCAAATATAACCTATGGGAAAAAGTGCAATTCGTTCCTTGAATTTCTTTTTTGAACCTTAATTTTTTTATAAACTAATTAAGGTATGTCTCAGGGCCTAGTTAAAGGAAAATCATGAAGCTGAAAGATAATAAAACATATTCAGAATATAAATTTTATTATTCTACTTCTTAACAAAGAACTGACTAACGTAGTTTGACAGGCATTTTGTTTCTTTTTTTCATACAATCAATGGTATGGCCCTATTGCCTCTTCTGCAAATTTTACTGGTTCTCTCTTCACCAGGGTCAGTCTCTAAGCATTGCTGCTTAAAAACTTCGATTGTATGAAAAATATTTTCAAATTGTTTCTGTGAAATGTCTTTTGGCTGACTATCAGTGATTAAATTTTCTTCATGTATTTCGGGATCTTCCTGCTGTGCATCTGAATTTAGCAGGTTGGAATCACTCAGTTCTTCAGAATGAGATTTAATTATCTCCTGGATGTTATCATTGAAGGGGAGAAAGAAATAAAGGACGTACAAATTGGTCGGCAACATGCGAAATCATGTGCTTTATAGATAAAATTTTCCAACTGTTATACATGCAAAATAGTTACCACTTTAAAAACTACAATGATCATAAAAGAGAAGTTAATTTTCTGACGTGTAATAATAAACAACTCATCCCAGCAGACGGATTGATTACCTATTATTGGAATGGATTCTCCTTTTTGTGAGATGCTCAGAAGTGTTGAAGGGTCTCGAATCTGTGGGTGTACTATAGCAGACGACATAAATTTTAGTGGTAAAAATTTGGAACATGTATACATGGAAGTAGTGTAGTATGCCATTAAAAATAACTTTTAAAATGTTTTAAATCGGTAACTAAATTATTTCATTCTGGTGAGTGATTTTTTAAAATAGTTACCCATAAAAATGTATAGATAGAAAATTTTTAAAATCTGTAACATTTATTTTCCAATTTTAGAGGCGCACTAATCCAATTTGGGTATAGAAAAAAAAAATGAAGCACTAATCGAAAACACACTAATAGGGGGGGGGAAGATTACCGTCTCAAAAAACAGTTGTTGACGACCAATTCGTATGTTCTTCATTTTTTTGAGACACTGGATGAGTGTCTCAAAAAGTGCCAAAATACGTTAGAGAGAAACATTACTGGACTACATACAGAATTAAAGAGAAAATCCCAAAATCAGGTGGGGGTTATATGGATGAGTAATATCATTTAGCTGAAAATGTAAATTGTTGTGAAAGGAATATAAGGAGAAACAATGAATGAGCTTGTGAGTAGTAGAAAGCACAAGCAATAAAGATGACCTATGTTGTAAAGAAGAGAAAATCACATAGTGAAAAGAAATCAGACTAGAAAGACAAAAAAAACTTCCAAACACTTACTATATGACAAAAACAAGGAAGAATGACCATGAATGATAACTTTAATGAATTCAATGGATAAGTAGGGTGATAAAAGAAACGGTTGAATTACTGAACAATCACTCTTCAAGGAGCTAATGTAGTGACAAGTGACAGAGACCAATAGGAAATAGGTATAGATGAACTGGGGGGTGCTCTTGGGATATCACAAGATGTCAACATAACTACAATAGAATGGAATCTAACACATTAATATAGGATCAAAACACATTGACACAGTTAAGATTTCTGAAAATTAGCAACAAATTTCATATTCTTATTTTCAGAATGAAATATGTAAATGCAAATTATTATTGTTACATAACGCCTCCAGGGAGTCCAACGACTCATCTAGGGAGTACACCTACTCTACAACTCTCTCCACCCAATTCTCCAACTACATCTACACCAACGCCATCTACCACCCACCACCACTAGTATTTTCACAGACAATCTCAAACATCCATGCCTATGGCAGGATTCGAACCCGTGGCCTCTTGGCTGAAGAGTGGATATGCTCACCACTAGGCCAAACAGGCCGGAATTGTGGAATAAACAGTCTTTTCTTTTCATGAGGCTCCCATCCACAACAGTTTTTTTTTTGTTGTTGTTGTAAACTGATAGTACACTCATACAGTTGGTGGATAAGAAATTTTTTTTTCTATTTTTCTAAATTTTATATATATTTTCTATTTTTATTTTTTTATAACTGGAACAGAAACCCTGCCATGAAATGCATGGAACTCAAAAACTTTAGGACCTGTTTTAACATAAATTGAATATCTGTATTATACTTCTAAATTAGACATCTTAAACTCATAATTATCAACAAGTGCTAAGCAGACTAGTGAAACTAAGAACCAGTGTCACAAGCAAGTTTTTTAAAGGTTAACACAAAGAGATTTTGTATCAATGGATGGGGGAGAGAAGAACAGAATCCAAATACTGTACTATGTGTTCAGTATTAAGCAGCTGGGTTGGTAAAGAAAAGAATTTACATAAAGAATCATAAAACATCTATCCAATTACATTCCCAACAGTAATTACCTTCACAAGTACTTTCACAAGTACAGCCATTCTGGTCTTGCAGACCATGCTCTGGATACACACCACAGAATACGGTGAAAGAAAGCTACAGTAATACACTGTAGCAAATACAAATTCAAAAGACTATTTATGGAATCAGCCTCAGCCCTAAGAAACTCTCCAAACCTCAACAAATTTGGTTGTATGCGACTGCCCCAAATTTGAGAGGCATACATCAGCACACCTTCAGCCTAACGGCCAAGAACACCTACTTAGCCCACTAGAGGGCACCATCAGGACTTCTATTAGAACAATAGCTTCATCTCTTCATTCTCAGTTACTGTGTTGTAGTGCCTGCGTGCAAGTGCCTTTTTATAAGTTCCATTTGAAAATGGCAACGTGACGTTGCCGAAATATCGGAAATATTTATTAAAGTATAATTTAATTTATATTTGGATCTATGTTGTTCAATTCCTAAAGTGATTTAGAAAAGTAATTACCTTCACTAAGTATAAAAAGCCCGTGCAGTTAGCCTAGTGGCTGTGCACTTTGCAACCACATGCCTGGGAAAGGAGTGTCCTAGGTTTGATTCCAATCAGTGACATGAGGAGCTGAAGGATCTTCCTCAGCCATAGCCAAGTTAGCCAGTCTTGGGCATGGACCGTAGTTTTTCTCAAGGTTGGTTTGCCAAAGCAGGCAAACCGGCCTTGAGAACTCAGCACTACAGGACATGGGATACACTGGGACGTAAGGCTGACCACCTTATCCTGTGAACAGTTTGAGGTCCAATGATTAATAAAACCCTCTACACTGCAAGGTAAAAGAAGGAAAAAGGAAGATGAGAAGTATTAAAAAAAAAAGAAAGAAAATTGAAGTTAATTTAAAGAAACTTGTCTTTTGTCATATATCACAGTAATTATCATAGTTGAACACAAGTTAAAATATGACAAATGGACAAATAAAAATGTACACAGATGTACTTCTAAAAAAAAGAGCCTGTACAAAATCAAGTATATAAAAAATGGATTAAAAAAAACAAGGTATGAAGCAATCAATAAAGAAGTGTAAAAAGTCATGATCATCAAATTCCTGATACGTACCCTCAGGAGGTGTACAGGATAAGTATGATAGTACTACTTACGCCATTACTAACTTCAAATCAATAATTTTCTTCCAAATTAATCTGTTAAGACACCAATATTATCAGATCTTATATTTCTGTCTTTTAAGATACTTATATTAATCCGTCTACATCTTGGTCTTCCTCCTGCCAACCTGGCAAAGAATGCCTGTTTTGCTAATCTTTCCTCTCCCATTATTTAAATGACCATACCCTAAGATGTGCTATAATAACACATTCCTGAATGCTAAACATGGCAAGTTCTTTCCTAATATCCTCATTTTTGATGTGATACTGCCCTTAATGTAATCTGTTCATTCTGCAAATCTTTCTCAAGACTCTCATATCAGAGGTTTAGTCATTGATCAAGTGTTTTATTTTTAATCCAGCTCTCAGATCCATAAGTTAAAATTGGTTTGGACACATTTCTTTATTTCATATAAATTTATTCAGCTGACTTTCTACCACACCAGCTTTAGTAATTTCGTTGTGTATTTCCATACTTAATTTGCCATCTTCACTAAATATTGTGCCTAAATAACTGAAATGTTTTACTTGTTCTATAGGTTCACCAGGATGCAGTTGATGTTTTCAATGTTTTTGCATATTGATTGTCTTTTAATTGTTGATTTTGATACCAAATTTATTGTAACAGTTATTCAATTTAGTCAGGGAAACTTAAAAACTTGTGCTGGATTTATTCAGAAGTATAGCATCATCTGCACAAAGTAGAGTTAAGATTAACATCACCAATTTTGATATCAGATTTAATACTGCTTTTTTTTTTGTGCGATCCATATGGATAATGTGCCCTTGTCGCACACCTGATTTTACTTCAAACCATCTTCCTATACATCCTTTAATTCTAAACATAACTTAAAGCTAAAATAGAGACCATGTATTGCTTGACAGACTTCCCATTTACACCATATAACTGTAGCGCTTTTGAAGAGCTTTCCTCTTGGCACCTTGTCATATGCCTTTTCCAGATCAATAAAACTTAAATATGAGTCCTTGTTATATTCCCAAGATTTCTCAACTATTTGTCGTAAAGTGAAAATCTGATCCAGATAGCCTCTATTTGAGCTGAATCCAGCATGTTCATCTGCCAAGCTTCTTTTCCACAATTTTTCTTAGCCATTTCTCAAGTATACTTGAGAAGTTCTCTGAATCTTCCACATTTCCACATTTTAGGGTTTTGATAACTTTTCAACTTCAAGTATGAATACGTCTTCCTGACTACGTTCCAGTTGGGAGTTTTCTACCATCATGGCTGTTTCATTTAGCAGTCTTCAAAGTAATTACTCCAGACATCTAGAACATTAATATTATTTCTGGGAAAATTCCCATGTTACTCCTCTTAAAAGCTACATTTTTATGGCTATTTTTGCCTGCTTTCGTTTAGAAGTGCCATCCCCCCCCCCCTTTTTTTTTAAAAGTCAATGGCTTTTTACTCAAGAATTCTTAGGGCATTACAGATGTGTTTTAGAGACAAATATATGCAGAATACTAGACGAAGAAAATTTGCACATACCTTATTTGGTTGTCTTCGTTCTGCAATGTGCATACTTCTGCTGTTAGGCTGTTAAAAAGGAAGTGAGATTTTTTTTTTTGGAAAAGTGGGGTTGAGGCAAAGTGGGAGAATTAATTCGAAAAAACCCGGGTTCTTTTGAAATAATATATATATATTAAGGGCACTCTTTTTTTTTTTGAGAAAAAGGAAGGGTTTATGGGAAAAGGGGACAGGGAGAGAGTTAACGGGGTGGGAGCCATTTCGACTGTGTATCATCGTCGGAACATCTTGGGATAAGCGTAGGCTATGTCATGTCAACTTGGTGCTTGTGTTATTACCTATTGTCGGAGTTGTGACCTAATTTTTATGTTGTGGAGCTTCCAACACTTGGAGATTATGTAGGGTTGGTGGATGTTGATCGAGTTTTCATCATTCAGTCAAAGTCTGCCGACCCTACATATTCTCCAAGCGTTGGAAGCTCCACAACATAAAAATTAGGTCACAACTCCGACAATAAGTGATAACACAAGCACTCAAAGGCAAAAACACCAAGTCGACATGACATGGCCTACACTTGTCCCAAGATGTTCCAATGATGACAACACGGTCGAAACAGCTCGCACCCCGTTAACTCTCTCCCCAGGCCCCCTTTTCCCATAAACCCTACCCCCCTCCTCTCAAAAAAGCCCTTAAAAAAAATATATATATATTATTTTAAAAAAAAAAAACAGGTTTTTTTTCAAATTAATTCTCCCACTTTGCCTCAACCCCCCCCAAAAAAACCTTCCCTTTTAACAGCAGAAGTGCACACATCGCAGAACAAAGACAACCAAACAACAACATCCAAACAAGGTATGTGCAAATTTTCTTCTATTACTCTGCATATATTTATCTTTAAAACACGTCCGTAAATGCCCTAAGAATTTTTGAGTAAAAAGCGAATGACCTTTAAAAAAAGGGACTCCTAAATGAAAGCAGGCTAAAATAGCCATAGAAATAATATCTATCTTTATCTTCAGTTTTCATGTCACCTTTATCATATCTGCTTCCATTTACAGCACTTTTCCCTCCATTTCTAAGGTCTTTCAAAAGCCTTCAGAATATTTTGCCACCTTCTTGATATCTATTTTCTGTTCTTACCAAAGTCTTCCCATGACTTCTGTTTTTACACAGTACATTGCTTTCTTACATTTTATTATTATTATGTGATCCCTCCAGGGAGCCCAAAGACTCATCGAGGGAGGGCACTTACTCGACAGCTCTCTGTCTTGGCCATCAACTACAATGAACCACAACTACCATCATCTACTCCAACCCCATCTACTGCCCACCACCACCACTAGTATTTTCACAGCCAATCACAAACATCCATGCCCACAGCAGGATTCGAACCTGCAGCCTTTTGGCTGGAGAGCGGATTTGCTAATGGCTCGGCCAACCAGGCCGGCTTTTCTCTGCATTCCCAGAGAACAAGGTGACTTGTTAAGAATGTCCTTTATTCTTAACAAGTCACCTTGTTCTCTGGGAATGCAGAGAAAAGCCGGCCTGGTTGGCCGAGCCATTAGCAAATCCGCTCTCCAGCCAAAAGGCTGCAGGTTCGAATCCTGCTGTGGGCATGGATGTTTGTGATTGGCTGTGAAAATACTAGTGGTGGTGGTGGGCAGTAGATGGGGTTGGAGTAGATGATGGTAGTTGTGGTTCATTGTAGTCCAGCATGGAGTTCTGATTTTTCTGTCTTTACAGACAACCTTACCACATGCCTCTCTGGCTGAAATGAATGTTTTCTTCATGATTTGCCACTGAATCTCCTAGGTATGGTTTTCTTTTTTTTTTCAAATTCTTTCGCTTTTTTCTTAAATGATGTTTGTGTATTTGGGCATACAGTTCACATCCAAGAGTTGCTCAACTTTTATTCGCTTTAAAACTTTCTTACACACTCTACTTTTCAATATGAAATTACAATTTTATCCAGATCAAAACTAAATAGTGATCACTTCCTATTTCAAATCCTCTGTATACTCTTATGAACCACTGGGAAAAGATCACTATCAACTTTTACCACAATCAATAACACTTTTATTCGTTGCATTTTCTCTCCATGTGAATTTGTGCACATGTTGGAACTTAGTAATAACTAATCCATGTGCTGAACAGAAATCCAGGAAGCATTTACCATTATTATTAGCTTTGCACTTTTTGCCAAATTTTCCCAAAACATCTCAATGTCTGGTAATCATTTCCTACTCTGCAGTTTAGATCTCCAAAAGGGGCCAATGTTTTCTTTTTCATCGATCCTGCTTCCCTCTCTAATGTCTCAAAAAATTCCTCCATTTCTTCCTTGGTACAACCTTCTGTGAGACCATAAGCATATACAACTCATTGTCCAGTTTCCCATTCTGTTATTTGCCCACATCACTATGTGATATTGCTTGCCATTCAAGAAGATTATCCTCATAATTGGTGTTGAATACTATAGCTATACCCTCTTTTCAATGATTGTCATTGCTTGTATATAACATTTTGTATTTGCCACTTAGAAAGATCAGTGTTTTTGTCTTTTTGTTTCAGTCATGCTTATTATGTGGTACTATCCAATTCTTCTGCTAGTTTCCATTTCCTTCCCATTGATGCTTATGTTAATAGTACCAATCTTGAACTCTGTTGATGAGGAGTTGGGACATGTTCTGGGATTTATTCCAGTAACTGATTTAGTCATTTTCCCTGGTTCTCTGATGAAATGGCCTTGTTTAACCAGGAGATGGCCCAGCCAGCATGAAATTCTGTCATGTTGTACCATCATTTTATATTGTAATTTAAGCCAATAAGAATACAGGGTGTCCATCCACATTGGACCTCCCTAGTTTCAACATGTTACTATTACTTAGGTGTATGGACCATAGTGACAAAACCATCAAGTTTTTGTAAAAAAAATTCTGGATGAAACTTGTAGCCTCTGGAATGTTTGAACAACTGAAACCTTATATATTTCTGCATTTTGATTTCTTTACCGTGCTTTGAAACTAAGGAAGTCCAATGTGGA
The DNA here is from genome assembly GCF_054136105.1 of Typopeltis vanoorti. NCBI lineage: Eukaryota > Metazoa > Arthropoda > Arachnida > Uropygi > Thelyphonidae > Typopeltis > Typopeltis vanoorti. Next base: position 15,450,288 of record NC_143569.1, read on the forward strand.
CACCGTGTACAATTTGGTCGGCTGAATCCCAAATTGCCAGCCCATCGTTCAATATCCAGGTAGATACTTAACAGGATGCACCACAAGATGAGGATTGGACATTAGGTCAGAAGCTGCAGTAGGTTCTCCGAATTCCTTAAAAAGCTACGTGAAGGTCTCCTCCCTGTACAACTGGGAGCAAGATATTACAAGAAACAACTAAAAATAAAAACAACAAATGATCTATATGGTAAAAGATGGTAATTGTCTGTAAAAATTTAAAAACAAAAGAAACATCTGTTGAAGTCTGGTAACAGCTGCCCAAGTGTATGGGGTTCAGACAGATTATGAATACATCTAAAATATTGACTGTGCTCATTCATGAAATGAAGCTGGTCAATTAAAATGTGACAAATGGCGAGTCCAGCATTACAAAACACACAGGTATGTTATCACCTCTCAACAAGAAAGAGTGCGAGACAACTATGACCTACATGAAGCTGAGCAAGAACTTAGTCTGTTTTGTTCAAACCCTGCACAAACAGAACTGCCATAATCTGATTTCTGGTTAATTTGCTAGAGCTGATTATTAATATCTCTCTGTTCAAAATGACTTCCACTGGGACAGAAGTTTGTGTCTGATAATCTGGCAGTAATCAATGTATGGTATAAGAAGAGGGTGGGTGTTTGAGAAATTAGCTGGCCTAGGTGCAGTATCTGCATCCTCATTTCTTTTGCATTGGATTCCATCACTTGGAATCCAACAGAAGTGCACATCTAAGTGTAGCGTCCCTAATTGAAAGAGGTGATATTTGATTTGAAAGAGAAATGGATATTTTTGTAGCTCTAGACTTTTTATTGCCTGAAGAAAACTTTGAGGAAAATATATCTTCAGTAGCAATGTAACATTTATTTTAGTGCAAGCAATACCACAGACAGATCAGTGGAAAGTTGTTACACTCTAGTGGGATTTCTTTAGATATAAATGATGTCTGTAAATATGGCAGAAGATACCATTAGGTCTTCCAATTTTGAAGAGTATAGATAGGCACAAATTCAAAATATTGAATTCCAAGAGCTCCAAAGGCTGCTGTAGACAACAGGAGAGGTGGAAAATTTAAACTGTAGCCTGCTGAAAGAAAAAGCTTCATGGTGATACATGACTGCCACAGTGAAAATGTTTTTAGTGGCATCTGGGATGTTGCCTACCAAAAACTCTAGAGCTCATAGGAGAGCTTTTACTTGCAAACCAAGAATTTTATAGCAGTCAAGTGTTATATAGATTCTCCCATTGTGTGTAAAAAAATAGTTCACAACATGGGCATGGAGGAGGGGGAGATTTTATTTTCACTGAATATAAGAGACCGCTGTCGGCGTTGAAGTGAAAAGGTGGTTTCATTTGCTTCAATGTGCAAACTATGAATAGGTAATGTTCGAAATGCTCCACTTGCAATTCTGATGATTTGACAGTGAACAGGGTCTAGCCATTGCAGAGTACTCTCTCTGGCAGAAGCATAGACTTGGGATCCATAATCAAGTTTTGATCTTATCAATGCCCTGTACAAATGAAATAAAGAACATCTGTCAGCACCTTAGAAGGGAACATAGGGTACATAGAATGTTCATTGCTTTGTAGTACTTGTCTTGTAACTGACATATGTGAGAGAGGAAACTGAGTGTGCTGTCAAATATGAGTCCCAAACATGGTTTCTGGTGCAAATGGGATTAATGTTTACCCTAGTGCGAGTTCTGGATGAGGATGAAGACCACATCTGAAACATAAGTGTATACAAATTTTCTGCTGCTGTGAAAATCTGAATATTTGAAAGCACCCAATTTGAGAGATGTTTTAATGGCTTGCTACAGCTGTCTTTCTATGATCCCCTCATATTACAAGAATGACAGAAGATGGTGAAGATGTCCACATAGAAGGCATTGCTTACTGTTGAAGGAAGGTGTTTTGTTATTGAGTTGACCTTGACTGGAAATAAAAAACAAAAAAAATATGACACTTAAAACTGAATCATGTGGGACTCCTTCCTCTTGAGTGTACAGTGAGGAAAGAGAGGTAGTTTCCTACTCAGACTTGGAAGATTCAGTTAGATAAAAAGTTCTTGATAAAAACAGGAAGATTCCCTCCGAGTCCAAAATTGTGTAAAGCTTTAAATAATCCAAATCTCCAAGTAGCATCGTATGCTTTTCTTCACATCAAAGAAAACTGATACTAGATGCCCACATTTTAAGAAACATCTGTAATGGGTGCCTCCAGCAAGACTAGATGATCAGTAATAGAATGATATTTTCAGAAGTCAGATTGTGTTCTGGAAAAAACAAAAGTCTCTCTGAAGAAATCATAAAAGACAGACTTAACTCCTTTATTTACAGAATCTTGCACAAGCAGCTGGTTAGAGCAATTAGACAATAGTTATGTGGGGATTTTGGATCATTTCTTGCTTGGAAGGGCAATAATAATTGCCTTCTGCCAGGTATCTAGAAATATATTATTTGATAACCTCCAGGGACTCATCGTAGAAGGCCCGCTCAACCAGCAACACATCTAGCATAATGAGCTTTGAAGTTATTTACATTACCCATGTGTAGAGGCTTAAGTGCTGTGAGGACATCATATTGCAGGCTTAATGGATTGTAGTGGATCATAATGGAGCGCCCTCTAAGATTGGTTGTATAACTGCCCTTAGAGGGTGCTCCACCTAGATAGGACTTTAGTGTCAGTCACATGGTTGGGCTTAGCATTGTGTGTTATTTGTTTTTATGTTACATTAGTTTTTTTGTAATCTCTGAAGATGTCTCATTTAATGAGACGAAATATATAGGAAGCATTAAATTCTGTTTTAATCCTTTCTGAGTGCTGTATACAATCCATTAAGCCTCCAATATGATTATTTACACTACCTGCACTCACAAACACCGAAGGCAATGCATTCCACTCTCTAACAACTCTCCATGCAAAATATCTACTCCTTCACCACATCTCTATATAATTTTAGTTCTTACCATATTACATCCACTCTTTTTAGAATTTCTTCTCTATTAATCTGATAGAATCCCTTTAGTTGAAGATCTTTATCATATCTTCTCTTTTCCTCTTAACCACCAACCTCTGTAATCCACATTCTCTCAAATGCTCTTCATAATCAACACTCCAGAGTCCTGATATCACTTTGGTTATTCATCGTTGGACCTCTCTAGTGTTTCCACATCACAATGAAAACTAGGTGACCAAATCTGAGTGCACACACAGAAGTTCTGTTCTAAAGGTGCAAAAGTTGATCCATGAACAATGGTGACAGGTATTTTGCTATCTCATAATGAACATTATCTGGTCCAACAGCAGTTGGTTGGCATCTAAGCAGAGCAGCTTTCATTTCTTTGGTAAAACAACCTGTTGTATTCTTCACTCCTGTTCAAAGAAAACTGAATTTGCCATTTTTCTGCTTTACTTTTTTTTGGGCAAGGAACTTGGGGGGGGGGGGGGAATAAGATGTTGCTGAATGTTCTAAGAGAGCTGCTCAGTGATATATCTGCCTTTCATTTTCTGGATTTTTTCCCTATACTTCTTTGCTGTTGGTGGATCTTGACAGAGAAGAAGTGGTTATGAGAACAGATGTATCTTGCTGAAACTCATCTGGAGCTTTCTTCTGAGTTTCTTTGGCTGCTGTGCAATCATTGCACCATGGCACAGAAAAATGTAGGACCAAATTAGATGGTTGAAGAATTGCAATTCTGGCTGTTCCTATAATACACTGTTGCAAGCTTCATTACATAACTGACAGGAGATAAGTTGACCATTGCAGAATCACATTTGGCTGATGGAGAAAAGGTGGACCAGTCAGTTTACTTGATTTGCTGTCATGATAGATTATCAAGAGAAAGTGACCACTCTGAAACAGGAAGTTATCAGTTTCCCATTGAAACAGTGGGAAAGGGAGAACAGTTAAGTCAATTACAGTGAATGTTTAGGTAGACATATGGAAGAAGGTGTTGCTTGTTGTCTTTAAGAGGAAGAGATTGTTGTTGTCAAACAGACAACTCTTCCTCTGATGTTCATTCAGACACTATCCCACAATCCTGTGTCTGTTTAAATCCTAAATTAAAAGTAAAGGGAATGATAACTGTGATATTACATCAAGATCATCATGAGAAATATCTGCAGCAGGAAGAAAGTAGATGCAGCATACATATATTATATGTTATTATATTTCTGAATGAGAGTCAGATAGAAACTGCTTAAACATTGGTGCCAATTTGGATTTGCTGGAAATGGTTATCTACAAGGATAGCAGCTCCTCTGTGGGCAGGCTCATCCCCTGTCCTTATAACATTACAGAAAGCTAGATCATCACTCAGATTCAATTATGTTTCCTGAAGACAGAAGCAATTTATACTTCTGCAAGTGAGCTTTGATCTCAAGTTTTTGTCAGAATCCATGACAGTTCCACCGAAGAAGTGTTTCCATTTTTTCTTTTTGATGTTATCATTTGGCTTCCTCCATTGAGAAGTTTTGTTTTCATTATTACTCTTGGATTTTTTTTTCTTTTATGAGAATTGTGGACAGCCAGTATCCATTATTTCACTCTCTCTCTCTCTCTCTGGGGCACTTAGTATATTAACTGTTTTATCTCCCTGGGGGAGGGGAGGTGAGAAAAAGAGGTATCCATGCTATCTAGAGGAATGGCTTTGTGATGCACATTCCATTACTTCTTGAATAAGAAGATTTTCATGTAGTTGGACCATTTTTGGCATGTCTTCAGAAGTGAGTCCATAATTATTATTACGGGTATCTCCATGGAGTCAGTAGACTCATCGCGGGAGACCCAAACTAGCAAAACAATATCTGTCATATCTCTTCTTGAATTCATTTACAGACGAAGAGCTCACAACTAAGTCAGGCAATGAATTCCACTCATTCACCACCCTCCAGGCAAAAAACATTGTTCTGACACCTTTGTTAACCACACTCTTCTTTAATTTCCAGAGATGACCTCTTGTTCTTCCATCACTATCACACAGCTGAAACATTTCCCCTGCATCAATCCTATAAAAACCTTTTAGTAATTTGAATGTTTCTATCATATCCCCTCTTCTTCGCCTATCAACCAATCTCTGCAATCCACAAGCTCTCAATCTATCAATGTAGGGAGCATTTTTTATATCACTCACCAACTTGGTCACTCTTCTCTGAACCCTCTCCACAGCCTCCTCATCTCCAAGGAATCCAGGTGACCAGACCTGAGCACAGTAATCCAAATGTGGAAGTATCAATGCTTTATAAAGGGGAATAATAACCTCTTTATCTCTGGATGTCAGTGTGTTCCTCAACAACTGAGTAATCCTATGTGCAATCTTGGACACCTTAGCAATGTGTCCTCTGAACTTCATCTCCCTATCTACCAATACCCCTAAGTCCCTAGCCTCATCAATCTCTTGGAGTACCCTTCCATCGATGTAGTACACAGCTGGTAATCTTTTAATCCCAAAATGCATGACTTTACACTTTTCCACATTGAACTGACATCCATTTTCTTTTGCCCATTTTACCAGCTTATTTAAATCCTCCTGCAAACTTTCAACATCAGCTTGATTTTTTATTGCACTACACAACTTTGCATCATCAGCAAACAACTGAATATCTCCCTTTAAGCCGTTTCCTATATCATTTATATACAAATTAAACAACATTGGCCCAAGCACAGAGCCCTGAGGCACACCACTGGTCACCTGCCTCATTCTAGACTCGGCTCCTCCATACACCACCTTATGGTATCTCTCCCTGAGCCATTCTCCTATCCATATCACCAATTTAATATCCATTCCCATCTGCTCCAATTTGCATAACAGTGTTCTATGGGGTATCCTGTCAAAAGCCTTAGCAAAATCCAGAAGTACCACTGTGTAGCCAGTTCCTTTGTCCAACTCAGATGTTATTCTATTATGAATAGTTAATAGATTGCTAAGGCAGGATCTACCTTTAACAAAACCATGTTGGCTCCTATAGAGTATCATATCCTGATCCACCCATTCTTGAATTTTGTCTTTAACCAACTTTTCCAATACTTTTACCACTACTCCTGAGATGGTGATTGGTCTGTAATTCAATACTGCAGTTTTAGAGCCACCCTTATGCAAAGGAACCACTTTGCCTAACTTCCACTCCCTAGGGACCATACCAGAGTTCAAACTTAAGTTAAATATCCAGGTGAGAGGGGTTGACAATTCATTTGCACATTCACGCAACACCCGAGCTGACATTCCATCTAAGCCTACCGCAGTGTTTGCATTTAAGTTTTGCAATATATTTAATACCTCTGATTCTTTAGCTTCAATTCTCACATTAGGTATTGCTGTAGGTATAGAGATATCCTCACTTGGGTGATAGACTTTTGAAAAGTGATCACTCAGTAACTCTACTATTACATCTGATTTTGTCACCTCAATACCATCAGCACCCACTAAGGTTATCCTTCCGAAGTCATTCTTCCTCTTACTTGCCACATAGCGGAAGAACTCTTTGGGATTACCCTTGATCTCTTTGGCTAAGGTCTTCTCATAATCTGATTTAGCTTTTCTTACTATGCTGGTAACCTTCCTAGCTTGAGCCTTGTACTGCTCATGGGTGTCCTGATCACCTTTCTCCTTGTAAATTCTCCATAACATTTTCTTTTTTTGCAGTTCAAGCTTGATACTACTGCTCGTCCATCTAATGCCCGCCTTGTTTGACCTCCTAACCATGGGGACACAATCTGATATTGCTTTCCTCAGATACCCGCTGATTTTATCCCAAGCACTGCTAACATCATTCCCTTGCAATATGTTCTGCCATGGGATGGCTGCAAGCTCACTCCGAAGCTTGTTATAATTGCCTAACCTGTAGTTCTGTACATACCCCTTCTTAATAGAAAAATCCACAGATTTTGCAACCTCCCAAGTCAATACCACATGATCGCTTTCACCAACTGGAGGTAACGAGGACACCTTACTTATGCATATAACCTCTGAACCAATAACCAGGTCCAACACTCTCACACCACGTGTCCCTTCAGTTACGTGCTGTTTCAAGTAATTATCTCGTAGAAGATGTATGAATTCCATTTCCTTTTTGCTACGTGATATTTCCTCCTTCCAATTGATATCACCGTAATTAAAATCCCCCATAATAATCACCAAGCCTTCACTCATTGCACTAAGTTGCTGATGCATGAATTCAATATCTCCCCCAGTACTCCCTGGCCTATAGCAGCATCCAACTGTATATTTGGTTGCGTTGGTCACTATTTCGCACCAGACTGCCTCAAATGAACTCTCATTCACATGTCTATCATCATGATATACTATTTTCTTTGGCTGCAACACATCAGCTATCATCAACAGTACTCCTCCTCCTGTTCTATCTTCTCTATCCTCCCTGAAAATACTGTACCCATCACATTCAATTCCAGTGACCACATCTTCTGCTGACAGCCAAGTTTCACTAATGCCTACAACTTTTGGTGAGATTTCACTGACTAATGCCAAAAATTCTTCTCTCTTATTTCGAATGCTTCTAGCATTGGTATACAAAAATTGCAGATTCCCTCTAGTTCTTGTACTGGCTTTAGAACTGATATATAAGTCACTAACTACCGTAGTCCTATGCCGATTTTTATCCCCTCTCTTCTGCAATTTATTCAGCCTATAAGGATCAATAAATACACAATCAGTGCTAAAGTTTCTCTCTCTTACACTCAACCTTTTCAATATTAGTTTCCCTGCCCAATAACTTCAACCTGTTCAGAAAACAATAACTTCTTCAATCGCTTATGTCCTTCCATGTTAAGATGCAGTCCATCTCTAGCATACAACTGCCTTTTTCCTTCAAACACACTCCAAACATCAACAAACTCCAGACCTCTTTTTCTGCACATTCTTGCAATCATATCATTCATTATCATTGCTCGTCTACTTAACTCATAATAGTCAAAACGAGGCAGCACACACACTATTCTCCCATTGACACTTTTCCTCTTCACAATATCTAATAATGTTCTTAAATCTTTTCCTACCCGATTTATACTACCTCTCAGGTCATTCGTACCCACCATAACTATCATCTTGTCTGCTTCATGCCCTCTCTTTATTGCTAAAGCCACTCTTTCTATTGTCCCATCAGCCAAGCACTCCTCATGCATACCACTCTCCATACCCTTAATCATAGAATCATCATATATTTTACCACTCTTAACTTCATTCAAGTCCACACTCATGGACTCATTCTCTACACTATTCAGCATGACTCTCCCAGCTTCATTACTCAACTCTCTATTACTTACCCCCCCACTCTCACTACATCTCATTTCTTCTAGGCCACTTGTGGTTTTATTATGTTGACTCCCAATCACTCCCATACTATTTATTACTGAATCATTCACCAAAGACTCACCCATATGTAATCCTGTTCTAGTTACTTCAGCTAAAGTAATCTCTATAGTCCTAATTTCTCTGTTTAACACATTAAACTCAGCTTTAACTTCCAGTATCTCCTTACCGATCACTTCCACTTCCTCATGTAGAAGATGAAGGTCATTTTTCATTTTCATAAACTCCCGCCGAAGTTCTTCCGCTACGGTCCCGATGTCAGCTTCCATTCCTAAACGCTCCAGCCTATCCCGACACTTCTCACATACGTCGACATTTTCGTTCTTCTCATTTTGCCAGACCGACCACAGATCCTTCATATTTTTCGGTGCATACATATAGCAGTTTCCGCAACGCATCCATTGCGAAAAATCTAACGCTGAGCCAGCCTTTCGTGTAGTAGTAGAAGTCCTGCGCGCCGCTGACGTACGTTTCTTGTTGGACGCCATCTTTACACGTTGATATAGTGAAACAAACGGCAGTGAAAACAATATATACAACACAGTTCTAAACAATACCACTGAAGGACACTTGTTTCTAACCGATGCACAATTGCAGCACAATTTGTGACAAAAAGCCACACTATATTTAACTTTGTTGTAATGATTTTTCTTACTTTCATTCACTCAACAGGAATAGCGAGCAAGTCCTATCTCTCAGGAGGCAGAATTAACATATGTGTCACTGTTCCAAACTGACTTTCTTTACAGTTGTCTTCTCAGTGTAAGGTATGCAAGTTGACATACTTAAAGATGGAAATTTAAACTTACATGAAATAAATTTATCAGTTGCAAAATTTTCACCTGTATATCATAGGCATCCTCAGTAGATTATCAGTGGAACACAATATAAAATTACAATAAAATAATCAGTTTCAAAAAACCTTCACCATAGTGTTAATAGGACAACAGACAGTGACTAAAAAAAAAAAACAGCTAATAAATTTATTTCATGGAAATTAACTTGCATACCAATATTAAAACAGTTATCTTGGCCTTATGAAGAACTTTTATCTAAGCAATGTAGAGCACATGCCAAACTTTTATTCAAGAAAGCTAAATACACTAATAGAATCATTTCTAAAAAGATGTAAGATAGCACTGATGATTCCTACATGCAGCAAAATCAAAGAAGTTTGCAGTTGTTAAAAGCACTTTGTATATATACTAGAGCTAGTAAATCACTACTAAATTACAACTTAATGATGCAAAGAAATCTTTGGCCTTGTTAAATATCGAAATCAGGTCTTTTTATAGCTCCATTTCTGAATTGGTATCCACTGAATTTTTAAACATTTCTTTGGATTCCTATAAGAGACTTTTCAACTCTACTTGTAGCTCTTTTATACAGAAATTTAATTTAGTAGTTGACTGCTCTATCATTCTAGTAATATTACTGACAACAAGGAGAAATTAGTAATAAATTTACCAGGACATCCTCTTACTCAGGATCAAACCTCAGTTTTAGCTAATCATCATGAATATGCCATCTCTCCAAGTAAATTACCAATTATGGAACATTTTTCACTATATTTTCCTGACAGAGATATATATTCATTTCCTTCTGAGACAGCAAACAAAGTTCAGTTTCAATCAGCCATAATTCTTTTCAAAGAAATTCTATCACCTTCTAACCTAACTCCATCAGAATTCAAAACACTTAATTCTCTCAAAAAGAATAATAATTTTATCATTACTTAAGCAGACAAAGGCAAGCAGTAGTCATACAACATAATGTTTTCTAAAGATTTCCTTAATACTACATGATTCCTCTACTTAGTATCCTCTCTCATCTGATCTGACTTCTAGCCAAGTTAAAGTCAATAAACTGATTGATATTATTTCAATTTTGAACAGAGAATTAAAGGGGAAAAAAAAATTTTTTTTTTCATGCTCACCTGCATAGATTATATGGTCTTCCCAAGATTTATAAACTAGATATTCCATTAAAATCATTAGTAAATTATTGTATTGGCTGTCTCATATATAAAGTTTCTAACTACTTGTCTATGTTATTCTCTTAACTTACTGGAAAATCTACTTCCCACATCAAGAACTCCCCAGATTTTAAAATAAAAGTTCATAATCTATATTTAGAACCTTCAGATATTTTATTTAGTCTTGATATAATCTCTTTCTGTACAAAGATTTCTTTGGTAGACACTATTAATTTACTTATAGATTTTTCTCCTCATATCAAACTTCAAGAAACTGTAATGCATTCAGGTTATTTCAGTGTACAAGTCAAATTATACCAACAAGTTAAAAGAACATCCATGGGTAGTCCTATCTCTCATACCCTTGTCAAGTACTACATGGAGCATGTTGAAGATTGTCTCCTTAACCACCTTACCGGCCATTAACGATCAAATACGCACCCCTCAAAAGCTTTGTATCCATCATATATTTAAATGTAATATCAATGGTATTACAATTTTAATATGCACTTCGCATCCATGGAAATGTGGACGTATATATACGTCCTGGCCAGCAGCGTGGTTAAAGACATTTCTCCTAAACCTACAGCAAGATACAGATATTTACAACATAGAAAGGTTCATGATCAATTTAAAACTATTCATTTTAAAAAAAAGTATGATTCATTTGAGAATTCAGTTTACTTTAGAAGAAAAAATAGTGTTTTTAGATATTTTAATTCTTTCTTGTAGACAAACTTATACGTTGGTTATGCATTATTAAAACATTTAAGGAATTGAACAACGTAGTTAAGAATATAAATTAAATTATACTTTAATATTTCCGATATTTCGGCAACGTCATGTTGCCATCTTCTAAAGGAACTTACAAAAAAAAGGCACATGCACGTAGGCACTACAACATAGTAACTGGGAATGAAGTGATGAAGCTATTGTTTTCCTAAAAGTCCTGATGGTGCCCTCTAGCAGGCTAAGTAGGTGTTCTTGGCTGTTGGGCTGAAGGTCTGCTGATGTAAACCTCCCAAATTTGGGGCAGTCGCATACAACCAAATTTGTTGAGGTTTGAAGTATTTCTCAGGGCTGAGGCTGATTCCATAGATAGTCTTTCGAATTTGTATTTGCTACGGTGTATTACTGTAGCTTTCTTCCACCGTATTCTGTGGAGTGCATCCAGAGCATGGTCTGCAAGACCAGAATGACTGTACTTGTGAAAACAGATGTAGTCCTTGTGTTCAGAAATTCTGATATTTGCTCTCCTGCCTGTTTGGCCGAAGTAAGATAGTTTACAACTGCAAGGGTCCTGGTATACACCAGGTAGGTCTAGGGGAAGTGGTTGGACTTTAGTGGAGTGGATAAGGGATGTCAATTTTCTGTAAGGTCTGTAACAGGAGGTCAGATCATGTTTTTTTAAGATTTTGGTAATCTTTTCCGAGGTGCCTCGGATGTAGGGATTGGTGATGGATTTAGAATAATCCTTGTTGTGGAGGGGGGGGAGGTTGTGGCTTGTAGGTTTTAATATTTTTTAGATTTTTTTAGGGGGGGGGGAGCCATTGGTTAAGAAAGTGTTGAGGATGTGATTTAGTTCAGTGTTTAGGGCATTGTCGTTAGAACATTAGTTTAGCCCTGTTGTATAGTGTTTTCACCATTCCATATTGTTGTGAGGGGGGGGGGAGATTGTTGGTGAATGTATCTGCCTGTATGGGTGGGTTTTCTATAGACTGAGAAAACCAAGGTTCCATCAGGCAGGCAGGTGACTAGTGTGTCTAGGAAAGGGAGGCTGTTGTTTTCCTCTTTTTCCAGGATGAACTTGATTCTGGGGTGTTGGTTGTTTAAGTGTATTAAGAAGGAGAGGAGTGTTTCAGAGCCATGTGGCCAAATAGCGAACACGTCATCAACGTAGCAAAGCCATATGGTTGGTTTTTATGGGGCAGAGGCTAAGGCTTTTTCTTCAAAGGTCTCCATAAAGAAATTGGCCAAGGGTGGGGAGAGTCGTGAACCCATGGCTGTCCCCTCTATTTGTTTGTGGAATTTTCCCTGCCAAATGAAATAGCCTGAGTTCATTGTGAACTGAAATAGAGCTGAGATATTGGGAGAAAATTTAGCTTGGATTAGCTCTAAAGTTTCTTTGAGTAAGATATTTGTGAATAAGGAGGAGACATCAAAGCTGACCATTATGTCAGTGTGTTGGAGTGTAAGGTTTTCTATGCTGGCTTTGAAGTGGGCTGAGTTTTTTTTTGTGTGATGGTGTGTTGCCAATATAGTGTGTGAGCTCTTTGGCCAAATGTTTAGCTAATTTGTATGTGGGGGGAATCAATGCCATCCACCATGGGATGTAATGGCACATTTTCTTTATGTATTTCTGGGAGTCCGTAAATATGGGGTGGGGGGTATAGAATTAAAAGGCTTTAATCTGTTGGTAACTTCTAAAGGCCAAGAAGTGACTTTCTTAAGGAGCCTGTTAAGTTTTCTAATTTGAGAGTTGGTGGGATTGTATTCGATAGGGAGGTAAGTAGCCCGATCTAATAGAAGAGCATTCAGCTTACACGTGTAGTCCTTTTGGTTAAGTACTACAGTTATATTTCCCTTATCCGCTTTGATGATAACATTCTTTATTATTCCTCATTTCCTGTAGAGCTTTATATTCCTTGTTAGATATGTTGGTTTTTGGTGGTCTTGCTTTGGAGAGGACACAAGCTACATCCAGTCTTATACCGTTGGCGATTTGATGTGGAAGGTGGCGGATTCCACGTTCGATCTGGATCACAATATCCTCACTAGGTATTTTACTGGGAGCAATGGCGAAGTTGTGGCCACGTGAAAGCGTGTTGAGTGCTTCAGGGTGACTGAAGAAAGGTTGATCACGGTGTTGGTAGCAAGTTTTGGAAAGACGGTAGAGTTCTTTTTTAATTTTTCGAATTTTTTCATCTGTCGGCCTCATATTTTTTCAAATTCTTTGTCTGCAGCAGTACACGAGAAGTCATGTAAAATCGACCAAAGTTCGTGATTTAAAGTGCACGAAAGCTCATCTTCGACGGCACGAATAGGTCTTGCAGACCATGCTCTGGATACACGCCACAGAATACGGTGGAAGAAAGCTACAGTAATACACCCTAGCAAATACAAATTCGAAAGACTATTTATGGAATCAGCCTCAGCACTAAGAAATTCTCCAAACCTCATCAAATTTGGTTGTATGTGACTGCCTCAAATTTGGGAGGCTTACATCAGCAGACCTTCAGCCCAACGGCCAAGAACACCTACTTAGCCTGCTAGAGGGCATCATCAGGACTTTTAGGAAAACAATAGCTTCATCACCTCATTCCCAGTTACTTTGTTGTAGTGCTTACGTGCACGTGCCTTTTTTTGTAAGTTCCTTTAGAAGATGGCAACGTGACGTTGCCGAAATATCGGAAATATTTATTAAAGTATAATTTAATTTATATTCTTAACTACGTTGTTCAATTCCTTAAGTGTTTTAATAATTTTAATTCTTTGTTGACCAGATAGCAATTTACAATTTTCTGTGTTAGTAAAGAAATTTATACTGATCATTATATCCATGCTAATTTTCATCATCATCATCCTAATCAAAAGACTGGAACCATTAAAACCTTACATCGTGCTCATAATATATGTTCCACTGAAGATGTTTTAAAACAAGAATTGAATTATATTAAATCTATTTTTATATAAAATGGCTTTAATGAATCTTTTATTAAGAAAACCTTGAACAGCTTTCAACAACCAGTCTCTAGATCTCCTGAAGGTATCGCTCAGATTCCATATCCTTATATTAAAGGGGATTTCTGCACCCACAGTTACAGTTCTAGTACCTTTCTTCCTATCAGGAAGATTTCTACCTTCCTTTCTTCACCTAAACACAAGCTTTCTCCCTTAACCCTCCTGGTGTTTACTAGATCCCATGCACCTGTGGTATGTCTTATTTTGGACAGCCCGGCAGATTTGCAGCCATTCATCATGAAGAACATAAATCTTACAATTGGCCTAGCAGAACATGCTATCTATCTCAACAAAAGTTTTTTTTGAAGATTTTACACAGAAATATATTCTTTATAGAGCAATTATATAATTCATATGAGACCTTTTTATACTGACTGAACTTTCTATACTGACTATTAACAATGAACCACTGAATATGTTCAGTAATTGTGAGATGCACCTCCATATTTATAGTAATTCCTATGTTTCTAGCTAGTTGGCTGTTCAGATTATGCAAAAAGACTACAGAGAGAGAAGATGTCCTCAAAGTGTATGTATTCTTTGGCTGATTTGCATATTAAGCAGGAAGAAAAAGGTTGTGGAAAGAAGTGTTTGATGAACAGGCACTAAAGAAACTGCTAAATCTATAGCACTTTGGTATGGGGGGGGGTGATAAAGGGAGGAGAGAGAACCTGCAGATAATTTCTTTGGGATCACAAAATATGAGGAAGAATCTTAGAGAGGTAGACCAAACAGGAGAGGAGGAGGAGGAGTTGTTCAGTTGGTATGAAGTGATGGGAAACCAGTATAACCTAAATTTTAATTGCAGGATAAAGCATCAAGTTTCTGAGAGGAAATTCCTGCCATTCTCACAAGAAACTGCTAATTCACCTTCAGATAAAAGGACACTATAAATTTTCTGCTTGTACTATGATAAGCAAGCCAAGTCTGATATGTTTCCAACCAAAAGATGTCACTGCATAGAGCATAGAAGTTTTAAAACCTAAAAAAAAAAAAACCAATACTAATAAAAAATCTAAATACTAATAAAAATCTAAGAAACTTAATACCAGTATATTGCTACGTACTTTGTCATGAGTGAAAAAATACAATAGGCCTTACTGCTTTATCAGTGCAGACTGAAATTACAAAAAAAAAGAGGCCAGAGAAAGAAACTTGCAAAACATTTTCTGCACTATCATAATAAAGTTGAATAACATGCAGTTGAACTCAAATATACCTTCAGTCTGCAAACGTCCCAAACAAGTATATATATGATTCCCTGTACATTCATATTTCAAGAATTGCATATATAAATTCCCTAAATATGTGACCAGAGCAAGATGTATCTGACTATATAACATTATTAAATATACACTGAATAGCCAGTTTATTACAAACCTAATAATGGATAGTATTCCCCCTTATCTAGAACTGTCAAATCATCTGGGCATAGATTCCACTAGATGCTAGAAGATTCACAGGAATGTGCATACACAAACTTGCATACATACACCACACAGATGCTGCAAACTGGACTGCAGCAAATCTCACCAATGACTCATTTTGCCTAATTTTTAACTGGTTTGACAAGTGACTGACCTCATGCTCCTGAAAAACACTTTCAATACATTAGCCTGCAGAAAGTGAATGGTACTGTCTCACCAGGATAAGAATACCTGTTGCAGACCAATGATTCATCTGCTCAGAAATGTTATGGTATGGTATATAGATGTTTCACCAGTTTTTAGGGGACTGAATTTGTACCAAGAAAATGCACTCCAGCAAAATCATCCTCTAGTCTGTATTGTTTCCAGCATGACAGATTCAAATGAACCATGAAACTTAAATATAAATTTAAGTTGCATGGTTGCTTAAATTTAAGCAACATTTTTTTCCAATCTTCAAGTGTCCACTATACAGGGTGTCCCATAATTCTTAGTGCAGTTTTGAACTCTAATAGGTCCAACATTATAAAAGTTACAGATTTATAGTATATAATAGCTTAAAGAGTATGTAATTAAGTTTTATTTACAATGATCTGTTTCTTATTAGTGCTCAACATGACTGCCATCTTGTGCAATGCATGCAACTAGGCAATTTTTGAAGTCCAGAAAACATTTTGTAGTTGCTGAGAAGTGACTGAATTGATTGCATTTGTAATTTTAGTCTTTTAAGGTCAGAGAGAAGCATACACGACTGTTTTGATGTGACCCCATAAGAAAAAGTCAGGTCACACAAAGTTCCATCTATCTGCGAAGTCATCCAGAAAATTTCATACCTGTGTCGCATAGTGACAGGGTGCCCCATCCTGTTGGAAAATGGTTTTATTCATAAAGATTTAGTCTCTTTAATTCGGGAATAAAAAAATTCTGAAGAATTGCTAAATAAGATTCACTCCTGAAAGTGGGATCATCGAAAAAGAATGGCCCGATAATGCAACCTCCTAACCATGCACCACACATTAACTTTTGGTCTCTTTCATATTGCCACATTTCCCGAGGCTTCTCGTTATCCCAAATGCAGCAATTGTGATGGTTAACTTTAAGATGAAAAAAGTCAACATGTCAATAACATGTCATTTTCCATTTGTGTCTTCATCAGTTGAAGACAGAAATCCAACCTGACATGATAACTCTCTTCTTGTAGCATTTGAACAATTGTAATTTTGTAAGCATGTATATGGAGTTGTCTGGTTAGAATTATTTGCACTGTGGTTTTTGGTACATTTAACTCAGCAGCGCATGTAGCACTGATTTCTTGAGACTCTTATCAAATTCCCATTCGATTTCAACCACATTCGGTTGAAATCTGAATGGGAATTCGGATTTCAACTCTGATTTCGTTGATCAGAGTTGAAATGATTGAATTAATCATTTCAATCATTTCATGAATTGATCCAGTTTCTTTGAATTTTTTCTCCACTTATTAAATTTCTGTGGGGAGCCTCCTTGTTATAATGGGCAGAGAATTTTCTTCTCTGTCCATTATAATAAATCATTTGCCATCTTCAATCACACCAGTCTAAAAAAAAAATATAATGAAATAATATTCATGCATCAAAAATTCTAATAGTTATACTTTCAAATGATATTTATTGCAACTCTGTAACTGCGATACTTTTGAAGCAGTTAAAGATCAAAAGTGCACTAAAAATTACGGGACACCCACTATAGCAGTTGCTTGATTATGTCTGACAGTCACTTTGTACTACTACACCATTTGTGACAGGTTCTGACTGAATATATGTCGTGATAAGCTCCTCAGCATGCCACTGTTGCATTCTCCAGTAATTCAATGATCAAGTTTAGACTTGCATGATTCTCATAATTTCTGCTAACACAATAAGCTGTTACTTCTCCTAGAAGTTTGGCCAGTGAATGCTCCTCCCTATTCTTCAGCACCTGCCTTGATTATCTACCTTGGAAATGACATATGATAATGTCAGTGGTAAAGCAGATTTTGTTGCATCATAGGTATGCAGGTCCACTTGATGTTTATATATAATTTATACATTTAGTTACACAAGCATACCCAATGATGGAAGTTTAGCTGTCATAAAGACTTACTTAAAATAAAGTTAAAAGAATAAGAATATTTGAGAACTCACTTCTAAAATCCTCCCTACAAATGCTTTAATTTCCTCTTCAGTCTCAACTTTCGTAGTGATATACTTGGCTTCTACAAAGGTATTTTAAAATTAAATGTAAGTGAATTATCAGTTTCTGAAATTAGAGAATAAAATAAATTTCAGGAGATATGCCACTTTAAAAATATTTATACTGGAGACATTACAATTCAATCTTAAAATTTATTATTTATTTTAGACCTCCTCAGAAGGAGACTCAGGTGGTAAATGATTTTCGTTACCTGGCACTTAATCATTGCCCTGCATACTGGAGTCTTAAAATAACCCCATTTTTGTTCTCTAAATTTCCAGATTATCTAACATAACCCACTAGATGTACAAAATTTTTGTGGATATGATTCACATAAAAAAAAAAAAAATGAATTGTGCCATTCTTTAAATTCACAGAGAATCAATACATTTGTTCACTCGTTTTCCACAAGAAACATCTACTCTTCAACTCCTATGCTGACTACACCATTGATTAACTCGTAGCAATGGCTACCTGTCCCATTCCTACTGAACTATGCTATGAAAAACATCTAAGTCTAGTTAGATGAGAGGAAGGCACTTCCATCTGCTAACAAACTAGTTATAAACTTCGAATTCCTGTCTACCATAACCCAAGATCCATAATTTCATCAGTTTCTCACAACATAATCCCACCAAATAATAAGCCACTGAAAATCTCAATATGACAAACTTCACACTAACAATGAATTGACAGCCACTGTTAAATGCCCACAGTTTCAGGCTATTGAAATCAACTTGCAAGTGCTATATATCAGTAGTATCACTCATTGACCTAATTACCTACCTATCTTGGCATCATCAGCAAACAACCAAACAGCTCATCAGGTCTTTCTCAATATTATTAATGTACAGATCAAAAAAAGGATTCAAGGACTGAAATCAAGCAGATTCCTGTCCCCCCCCCCATCCACATACCACTTTCCGATACCTGTCCATCAGACATCCACTCATCCAAGTCAATAGTTTATATTCCAATTCCATATTCTCCAGATTATGCAACAGCTTTTCATGTGGTATCCTATCAAATGCTTCATCAAAGTGAATCCATTTCCTATATCCAATTCAGTCATAATATTTTCATAAAATGATCATATTACTAAAACATGATATCCCTTTAGTAAACCCATGATAGTCTTTGTAAAGCACACTGAGAGGTCACTTCATTAGCAACAGCATTTAATGAGTGGAAATCCCTCCCCCTTTGGTTAAGAAGAGCCAGTATTTTCTGTGAGAGTGATTCAGCTAAGTGTCTAAAACATTCCTCTGGGATGTCTTACCACACTGTAACAATAGCATTGCCAAAATGTTGCAGACTGGATTTTCCACACTGCTGCTGTGGGCTGCTTGTTCTCCCGCATCCAAGAAATGCTCAACTAGATTGTGGTCTGAAGACTGTGCTGACCACTGAAGTAAGTCACTTATGTTCCTTGAAACATATCAACATGCTACGCACTTTGTGGCATGGTGCACTGTCTTGCTGGAAGTACCCAATTGACATAAGATAAGTTGCAGACAAATGTCTGAACATGACCATCAATGATATTAAGGCTGACATTCAGGCATTCAACTGGTATCAGACCTCACGTGCCAAGAAAATATTCTCCCACACCATTATACCCCTGGCACCAGCATGAGCTGTTGTTACTTTAGCAAGAAGGGTTGATTACCTCATGCTGTTGCCACCATATTCTGGTTCTCCCATCACCATGATGCAGTACAAACCAGGACTCAACAGACCAGGTAACATTTTTCCAGTTTTCAGCTGTCCAGATGATCACATGCCCACTGAACCACATCTTCCTGTTCTTAGCTGACAGCACTCAGCCCTGAGAGAGTCATCTGCTCCTGTACCACATCCATACAGCATGTGATGAACCATGCGCTCAAGTGATTCTGACCATACTGTTGGGCTGAGCTGCATTTACAACCTTTGACTAGTTGTAACACTCCTGTCACATTTCACAATCCTTGCAAGTCTTCTTTGACCCTGTTCATCAATAATTGTCTCCATCCATAGGACTGTAATTGAAGTAGTCTGGTTATTACATCACTCGAGTCAAACAGAAAACAAAAAAGTCAAACAGAACTGCTAGATGCCCGTCTGCCTGATTGATATAGCAAACTGAATATTATTTCAGGAATGATCTGTTTTCCTAAATGGGGAAGTGTCCCTAGCAAAGTGGCTATTCAGTATATCTCTTGTATACGAGTTCTTACCAACTTCCCTAAAATCTTCACACCACTCCTCCAGAGAAATGGATAGGTTGGTAGTTAACATTTGGTTTTTGAACCACTCCTCTACAACACAACTATCATGCATTCCTCACATTCCTGCGATTTTTCCTGAGCTGAGACTCATGTTATACCAACATGTCAAGGACCTATCCAATTTGGTTAAAACATTCCTTTAGTCCTACCTGTTGCTACTGCCAAATTCTTATCCAGGTTATGCAAGTCTTGAACTTCCTTCTCATGCACATCTCTATTTTTTCATTCAATGTAGCAATAGCACACAATAACATACGTTTAGTTGACAGATGTTAGTGAAGTGAGAACATTTTCTGAACACTGTTATCTGCCTTTCACATAAGGGTACCATTTGCATTCAGCAAAGTTATTCTTCAACATGAATAGCATTTTTTCTTTTACTTGCAACATAAAATTCTTTTGGCTAATTTCTTTTTATACTCCAGTTCAGCCTTCCATATATTTCATAATTCCTCTTACTCTTATTTTCACGATAATCCTTCTCTATCATCTTCTTATGGATCTTTTACTTAAATCAAGTTGCACATCCATTTTACTGCCATCCTATTTGTTCTTCAAACTCTGTAAAATTCTAGAGTTCTACTCTTGAGTACCTTCTTTGACATGCTGCTTGAGAAAACTGTCTTGCAATAGCCAATTTTCCTTCATTCTTTTGAAATTTCTCTGCTACCCAATCAATGTTCAAATAAGTCAACCATAATACTTGTTCAGTACCAATCAGGGTAATTTGGCAATGCATTTCTTCATCTCCTACAGCAAGTCCAACATAAATTTCATTCTGTTAGCCTCCAACACACACACACACACACACCAGATAGCCTCGAAGTTACTACTACATGGGACATTATTACTGTGACGGCTTTTCTGAGTTTGAACCCAAAGTGGACTCAAATCATCAGATATTAATAGCAACTCCCACCTGTCTCTTCTAATAGTCACAAAAATAGTATATCCTTTATACTCAATTCCAGTTACTACATCCGACTCTGAGAGCTAGTTTTGACTAATGCCAATAATATCTTAGGTCACAGCATATTCACCAAATCCAAAAATTCTTTTGTTCCTGATGCTCCTGCCATTCAGGTAAATACATTACAAGTTACATCTACTTGCTTTTTTGTATTATGGAAGTTTTTTTTTTTTCACTTGGCTATGCTACTAATTATATATTGGGTCCAAGTATTAACAAAGTTTGTGCCTGAAGTACTTTGAGGAATGGGGCAACTTTGTAAAGGTGGTACAAGTTCTCATAACTTGCCTTAGTATCTCCCATAATGCAAAGCATATCTCCTTGTGGATATGTATAAGGCTATGCATTAAGGCAAGGGCCACTATCCACATTGGCTTCAACCTTTATTGAGGTCTCATCATTAGGAGCCAGACCAAAAGGTAGTGATACTAAGGTGAAAGTAATGGAGAAGTCATATTTATCTATACAAGTTGCCAAAGGGTGTCACACCCTATTATTAAAATTCTCTGAATTAGAGATAAGTTTATAGAAACCTCTGGATCTGACTCCCACCGATGAGACCTCAATAAAGGTCGAAACCAGTCTGGGTTATGGCCCTTCCCTTAATGCATAGCATTATGTGTGTCTGCAAGGAGATGTGCTTTGTATTATGGGAGATACTAAGGCAAGTGATGAGAATTTATACCACCTTTACCACGAGTTGTCCCAGTCTTGAAAGTACTTCAGGCACAAACTTTGTTTGCTAACACTTGGACAAAGGATAAAACAAAATATAATTAGTGCTTTTTTTTGTATGCTTATATCTACAGTTTACTTGTTTTGGTTGGGCCAATTTCTCTTTTTCATCCCCAGGGCGCATTCAAAAAACTTTAAATGAAAACATACAGCTTCTCCCTTCACCAGATCCCTCATCATGCTCAATGATCTTACACAACCAATCGATCGTTTTTCCCAGGGTATTCTAGTTTCCCTGACTCTACATTAGGTCTCACCTAATAAATAATTTCTGCTGATATAAAAACAATTAATGTAAGATTTTCAAATTCTACCAAATATATACAATTTCAAAATATGAGACTGAACTTGATCTGATTATTGAAGTCACAAAAATTGGTGTGTTAAAATATTAATCATTCCTTCTCTCCAATCTATATGTAATATGGAGAAGAGATAGTGGAGTCAGAGGGTCCATAACACCCGAACAGATAATCAAACTCACAAGTTCCAAAAAAGAATAACATGATTCAAATATGACTTCCAGGTTGGCATTCATATTCATGTCTGTAGACTGCATGTGCTTATGGCTGGTTTCCTGCTTCATGTAAAGGTCTTGGTAACCCTGTCATTCTAAAATATGCCAAATATCAAGAGAATGTAAGATTTAGCTTATGGAAATTTTACATAAATAAGAAATACACAAATATTACAAATAAGTACACAAATGGGCAAGGTTATATTCTCTCCAGCAATCTAAAAAATGTTCTACAATGCAAAAACAATTCATCACCGTAGAACTTAGTGGTGCTTTACTAGTTCTACAGAACATCATCTTAAAGATTATTTCTATAGAACCTGTCATATGCATTTATTTAACTGGACAAATCAAACTATTAATAATAATAAAAAATATTTTAAAATAAAATTCAAGATCAGGTTGATGGACATAGTATTCTTTATGATGGTCAACATGGATTCGTAAAAGGTAGGTCTTGTTTTAGCCATTTACTTGCATTTTATGATAAGGTAATGAGTGTTTGATAAGGAAAAATTGTATACATTGATATTCTTGGACTTTGCAAAAGCATTTGACAGATCATCACATAAGTTGGTGTACAAGCTGCAGAGGATGGGAGTAGATAGATGAATTGGTGATCGGTTCTCTGAACAATACCAGCAAGTTAAATATAATTGAGCAGAGTTTCAAAAAAGGAGGATAACCAGAGGCAAGCCCCAGGGTACTATTCTTGGGTCCCTGCTATTTAATTTCTTTGTAAATGATATATTATGTGTACTGACTAGGGATCTTCAGTTATTTGCTTATATGCAAAGTTAGGGAGAATTATAAGTAGCACTGCCTAATGTTATTTCCCTTCAGGAAGATTTGAATAGACTTTTGACTTGGACAAGGAAGTGAGTGAGGTTGTAGTTTTCATATTAACAAGTGCAAGGTATTGCATTTTGGAGTGCAGAAATATGACTGTTTACCATGTTGATGGCATTGTACTGCAGGAAGTGGATGAGATTCGAGATTTGGAAGTGATGGTCGCCAATAGATTGAAGTTTAAAGCACACATTGTAAGTGTTGCAAAGACTATGCATCATAATGATGCTATGCTAAGAAGTACTCTATCATGTAGGGATAAGGAAGTGGTTGTGCCAGTGTATAAAGCACTAGTCAGAACCACACATGGACTACTACTGTGCTCAGATTTGGACACCTGATTTTCATTATTATTACGGGCAACTCCAGGGAGTCATTAGACTCATCGAAGGAGGCCCCAAATCATATTCATCACAACTATTCAATTCATACAGTATCATACCTCGCCTTAAACTCATTCACTGTCACAACATCCACCACAGACTCAGGGAGCGCATTCCACTCATTCACTACTCTAAAAGTAAAGAACCCAGCTCTAACACCTTTACTAACCACACTTTTGCCCAGTTTCCATGGATGTCCCCTAGTCCTCCCACAACCAGCCCTGTTCTCAAAAATATCTCCTGAATTAATTTTAGAGAAACCCTTCAGTAATTTGAATGTCTCAATCATATCTCCTCTCCTCCGCCTATCAACCAATTTTTGCAACCCACAAATCCTCAACCTGTTCTCATAAGGTGAACCTTATGAGAACAGGTTCCACAGACCTGCTATCATCTTGGTCACTCGCCTCTGGATCCTTTCCACCTCCTCCCCATCAAGAAGAAACCTAGGTGACCAAATCTGGGCACAGTAGTCGAGATGGAGTCTTATCAAGGCTCGATACAGAGGAACAATAACTTGCTTGTCTCTGCTCGTCAACGTATTCTTCAGCAACCAAGTGATTTGATGAGCTGACTTGGCCACTTTTGCGATGTGTCCCCTAAATTTCAATTCCTTATCCACCAACACTCCTAAATCTCGTGCCTCATCAATTTCCTGGAGCACAGTTCCACCAATGCAGTAAACTGCCACCAATCTTTTCACCCCAAAATGCATAACCTTACATTTTGCCACATTAAATTGACATCCATTCTCCTTAGCCCAGACCTCCAATCTATCCAAATCATCCTGCAAAATTTTGACATCATCTGCATTCACTATTGCCCTACCCAACTTCGCATCATCTGCAAACAAATGCACTGTTCCTCTCAGATCCTTTCCTATATCATTAATGAACAAATTAAACAGCAGTGGTCCAAGAACAGATCCTTGTGGCACACCACTAGTCACATGCCGTCTTGTGGACTCTACTCCTGAGTAAACCACTCTCTGATATCTCTCCGTCAACCACTCTCTGATATCTCTCCGTCAACCACCCTCCTATCCATCTCACCAACCCTATGTCCATCCCCATATGCTGCAATTTACTGATTAGAATTCCATGTGGTATCCTGTCAAAGGCCTTAGCAAGGTCCAGTAGAATCACTGTAAACCCATTACCCTTATCCAGTTCAGCCGTCACTGTGTTATAATACGTGAGCAAGTTACTGAGGCATGACCTACCCTTCACAAAACCATGCTGTCCCTGATACAGTATCCCATTTTCTTCTATCCAATCTTGTATTTTCCTCTCTACTATTTTCTCTAAGACCTTGATAATGATTCCTGTTATGCTGATTGGCCGGTAATTTTCAACAGCAGCCTTGGAACCACATTTGTGCAGCAGAACCATATTCCCCTCTTTTCACCCCCTTGGGACTGATCCAGATCCGAGGCTCAAATTAAACAAAATGGTCAAGGGCACTGACAATTCTTTAGCCGCTTCAAGTACGACACAAGCTGGTATACCATCCAATCCCACAGATGTATTGTCATTGAGGTTCTGTAATAGACTAGTTACCTCTACTTCATTCATCACAATTCCAGTATAAGCTGTTGGTTCTTCCATTCCTGCAAAGTTGCCACCTAGATGATATACTCTTGCAAAGTGCTCGCTCAGTAATTCCACAATATCGACTGATTCGGTTACCTCCCTACCCTCAGCATTTTTTAAGATCATTCTACCATGAGAATTTTTCCTTTTACTTGCAACATATTGAAAAAACTGTTTGGGATTCTCTTTAGCTTGCATGGCCAATTTTCTTTCGTAATCTGCGTTTGCTTTTCTTACCACCCTTGTTACTCCTGGGTGGAGCTTTATACTGTTCCTGATGGTCACCTTTCTCCTTAAATTCCCTCCACAATTGTTTCTTTTTTTGCAGCTCAAGCTTAATAGTGTTATTCATCCATTTAACCCCTACTTGATTTATTATTCGGACTCTTGGTATACAGTCAACCATTGCCTCCTGCAAACAGTTCTTAACCACCTCCCATGCACTATCAACATCCAGCCCTTGCAGTTTTACATGCCATGGCACTGAGCCAAGCACACACCTAAGCTTGTCATACTTACCAGCCCAGTAATTCCACATGTACCCTGTCTTAATTGTAAATTCCACACCTTTAGCCACCTCCCAAGTCAAGACCCCATAATCACTCTCACCAATTGGTGGCAACGTGGTCACATTCGTTACAGCAAAATTCTCAGATGCAATTACTAGGTCAAGCACTCTCTGACCCCTAGTATTTTCCATTACATGCTGTCGCAGATAGTTATCCCTTAATAACCGCATAAAATCCAATTCCTTCCTCCCATGTGTCCTCTCCTCCTTCCAATCAATGTTACCATATTTGAAATCTCTCATAATAATTACCCTACTTCCACTCATTTCTTCTATTTGCCTATGCATACTATCCCCACCATCTATTCCATCACCTGGTCTATAGCAGCACCCAATTGTATATTTTGTTCTGCTAGATTCTATCTCACACCAAACAGCCTCAAATGTGCTCTTTTCTCTATCCTGCAGTTCAACTTCTATACTCCTTGGCTGCAGCTCATCAGCTATCATCAATAACACTCCCCCACCCTGTCACTCCTGAACACGCTATACCTGTCGCATTCAATCCCACTAGCGTTATCATCTTCTGTCACCCATGTTTCACTAATACCAACAACCCGTGGCCTGGAAGTGCCAACCATGGCCAAAAACTCTTCCTTCTTATTCCTAATACTCCTGGCATTAGTTTACATGAATTGCAGAAGCCCATTTGTCCTATCCCTACTTTGATGCCTTATACTAACTATCCCATTCTGATTTGTAGTCCTTCGTATTCGCTCGGGCATAATATACTCATTCATACACTCAACTGCCTCCCTAAAGTCTGCATATCTACTCCCCCCCCCCTCTTAATAAATCTAGTTTCCCTGAGTCTGTACATCCACTTCCACATCATTCATCAACACTTTTTCAAGTCTCTGTACACCAACTCCATTCAAATGTAACCCATCCATCTTATATAAGTCCTTTCGCCCATCTAACTCATTCCACACATCCAAATTCCACACCACTCTCCATGCATAACCCACGCATAAAGTCATTGGCAATTATGGCCCTCCTTTTAAACACTTCGCTGTCATACCGCGGTAAGATACTCGCCATCCTAACTCTCTCACTCTTCTCTTTTGCTACCTCAAATAATTCCCTCACATCCTCTATCATTTCCATTTTGTCTTCTTTCAAATCATTTGTTCCTGCCACGATTATCATCTCTTTCACCCTCTGTTTTTGCAGTCGAATAGATTCGCTGACGTCCTTTATGTTCGCACCCGGCTGGTACGACTTCGTTAAACTCTCAACTATTACGCCTCTTAATAGCGAATCCCCATACAGCACTCACTCCTTCATTTTATTGAAGTTTACGAACATTCTATTATTTGCCATCACAGACGTTTGCCGGTTATTTGTCGGTACGTTCAGCACACATTTTCCCATACGCTCCAGTTGCCTTTTAGCTCTGTGTATCGCACCGTTCAAACGGGCAATTTCACTACTCACATTTATCTCACCATTTTCATTATCAATCAAATCATCCATTCGTTCTGTATTTCTACCTTCATTTACACTTTCAACGACTCTCTCACACCTATCTGGCACTACCACGCAATTCTCTAGCACACCGCCATTTTCTACATTCTGACTATCGTTAACGATATCACTCTCGCCACATGAAACACGCTTGAAATCCTCATTCTCTTTACACTTTCTGCACATATTAACACCACTATTACTTTCTAACCAGACTCCCACCGCTCTTTGCAAGGCAAACATCTCACAGACAGCACATTGCATAAATTCGTTTACATCAAAACTCTTAAACAAACATGGCGACCTGGCTGCCATTTTTTTCTTTATCGGTGCCATATGTACGCTATCTTATCTTAAAATTAATAATTAAAATAACAGAAAACACGCAAAAATTGCACAGACACACCAAGAAACAAAAAGCAAACAATACTACTTAAAATTCTAGTAAAATTTCTAATGTTAACACAAAATACTACTAATCTTTTCAGGAGCTCTCGACAAGCCGACGATCTAATCAGTGCGACACCAAGCCATATTATGATATGGAAACATTGGAGAGTGTCCAGAGATGAGCGACTAAGACAATATCAGGACTCCAGAATGTTGTTTATGGAGAGGTTGAAGGAATGTGGATTGCAGAATTTTGTAAATAGGAGGGAAAAGAGGTGATATAGTAGAGACGTTTAAGTTAACAAGGATGATTTTATTGGATTAATCCAGAGAGGATTATAAAAAGAGTAGAAGGTGAGAGCAAAATAACCAGAGGCCATCCCTGGAAGTTATTTAAGAATGTAGTGAAAACAGGTGCAAGGAACAGGTTTTTTTTACATGGAGAATCTTAACTGAAATGCATTACTGAAACTGAGTGAATGGAGCACATAACTAGGATGTTGTTAACGCAGGGAGTGTTAAGGATTTTAAGATTCAGTGCAATAAATATGTTGTCAGTTGAATGAACCTCCCATGAGTCTGCCGACTGCATGGAGGGTATAATGACAAACATACAGCCATGTTGAATGTAAAAGCAATAGTAAAAGCAATTGCAACAATGTATAGATTAGAACAAGTTGTGATGGATCACAGTATGAACAAGATGTCACTTTCAAAGAAACTTAACACACAACCATTGAGTTCATGTGATTGCTATCTGTCTCCAAAAGTTCACATTCATCTATACTTAGAAAGGATAAATAATGAAGAGTGATAATGTAAGGCACAATTTAGAAGGCCAAATAAATTTATGAAGAGGGCTGTAACTATATCAAGAGAGGTAACATTATGCTAAATATTTTTGGAGAAAAAAATCAGGCCACAAATCAGTTCACAAGACTGGCTACATATGCTTACAAATCTATGTTATCCATATTACTCATAATAAAATCATCATCACTGGATATTTCTACTCTACTTGAATTTCTGTCACCATAACCAATACTCCCCCCCCACACACACACACAATCTGTCTTACCATGTTTATCCTCCCTAAATACGAAGAACCTGTTATCTTTGATTCTTGTTATTCTCAATGTTTCTGCCATACACGACAATCATCCGGATGAGTATTCTGGTAACTGTTAAAATATGACACCAATTCAAACATGCCAGTTTCTGAGGTCATCCCTAACTTACTGTTTTTTTGGAATAATTACAAAATTTAATGAACAAGTTAACTCTTTCATGCGACCACCAAAACATATCTATTTTCCTTCTATGTTCACTCTTTTTTGCTGAACAGTTTCTCCAAATGCCTAATACCAAATTCATTAAAATATACTGTATATTTTCTGCAGTATTCTCTATATATAATCCATTCTGCAAATACAAATCACCTCCAAATCAACACTGCACACCATTTGTCCCATACCATCTCACTTAATCATTCCCAGTCAGAGCACTGTGCTATCAATCACTCCTGTCAAACTAAGAAAACAATCTTTTTTCTTGTCTCACATTTCTCATATCATATTTATTACCCTTTCAAATCATTCACCCCAACAAATTCAGTCTCATCATAGATGATGAGACTGAATTTGTTGGGGTGAATGATTTGAAAGAGTTTGAAATGATTTGACTCATTCTACTTGATTACATATAATGTCACATGAATTTTCACCAGTAGGAAAAACATGCTTTCATTGTTCATTCATCCAAGAATACCCTTAATCACGGAATCAACATATATCACACTTTTTCTATATGTTTCTTTCTTGTCTCCCCCTTTACTTTTTACCCACATTCTTTTTCCTTTATCTTTCCTGCTTTCAAGCACTTTTCTAGTCTCTCCAACCCCTGTGTGGTATTGTGGAGCATTCATCAAAACCTCAAAATTGAGCTCTTCTATATATCACCCTTTTCACACTCATCTCCATCAAACTGCTATCTGTCTTGCACACTGAAATATAAATAAATAAAACTTTTTTTTTTACCATCAATGCACATGGTAGAATAATACACTGGTGTCCAAAACCTACGGATGAACACTATTTCTGAAGATTATAACTGCAAATTCAGATGAATTGGCTTGTGACAATTTGTATAACTGATGATTTAGAGTAGAAAGCAAGTACACGTTCAAATTTTTGAATCATGTACAAAGGAGTCACATGGTAGCGCTCAACAGGAAAAAAGGCAAAAGGCTACAGTAAGTGAAGTGTGTTTGAAGGAATAAAGTTACAAACTTGGATGTCTTGTAATGTCTCAAAGGCATCACTAGATAATTTCACACATGGAAGAATTATTGGAAAGCTTGAAGAAGGCTGCAAAATTATTGCTATTGCCAGAAAGTTCAGAATCTCATACAGCATTGTATACAAGCTTTGGGCAGCGTTTAAAACCAATGGAATGTGTTCCAGATTCTGCAAAGAGGTTACCATCATTCTTCCATGGATGGAGCATGAAGACAGATTTTTAGTTACAACAGCAAAACTTAATTGACACATCATGGCAGGTCAGCTTGCAAGTCAGCTCCATTCAAGCACAGGTACGGAGATATCTCGACAATCTGTCACGAGTAAGCCTATATGCCCGGAGGCCTGTAGTCTGCATCTCTTTATCCACAACTTATCATAAAGCACATTTTCAGTGGTGTTGTATCCATAAAAATCAGACAAGATATCAATGGGCTAATGCACTACAGATGAGTTATTTTAGTCTTTCCTCCAATTCTAGATGACACTTGATCTGGAGTGAAAGTGTTATACTGCTTACCATTGTGAGAATGTTCTTGAAAGGGAAAGATACAGCAGTACCAGGATATCATTGTGTGTAGAGGCATAATACTTAATAAATGTACTGAGCTACAAGTGCTGGAAAAAGGGACTATGACTAGTGAACAATATTGCAATGAAATTACTTATGTTTGATTGTTCATATGGTGCTATATGAAAAGAATTTATTTTTTGGATGAAAAGGCCATACCATTTCATATATGAGGTGGAGATACTTCTGGAGACTGAGGATATTAATCAAATCAAGTGGCCAGTATGCTTCCCAGATCTCAACTCCACAGAACATGTTCAGGATGCAACAGAGTGACATTTCTGCTCAAAGTTCTCTTCCAGAAAAAAAACAAAAAAAAAAAAACAAGGTCTTATCCTTGGTCTAAAGGAGGAGTGGGACAGTCTGCCTCAAGAAATCCTGAATCACTTGGTGCTAAACATAGTAGTGTTGTGAGAGCTGCATCGCAGATCAGGTTGGGCATATTACATACTGAAATGTCTCTCCACATAGTTTTCTGTAAAAACTGTACATTAATTCCTTTACTATATCCTTAGGAAATTTGCAACATTTGGTAAAAAGTTAATGCAATTTAATTTATTAGTATGTTGGCAATAAATTTATGCCCACTTTTGGCTGTAGTCATGACAATTATTTCATTATACAGGTAAAAATGTAGTTCATCCTTAGCTTTTTTTCACCAGCATATATTCTATCATGTACATTGTTGATTCCAAAAGCTATGTGGTAAGATGACTGCAGTCAGAAATGAAACTGTTTAACAACTAATTAAATTATTTTTTGTATGTTATATATTTTGTAACATTACCTGACACCTCCAAGAAATCATGGGAGGCACTCTGCTATGCACATCTCGCTGTCTCCCCTACTACTTAATTCTCAAAATATACACAATGACATTATTACTACCACCATCAACACCACCTACCATCAATAACAGTATTTGTAAGCTACACATGTTCTCATAGCTGATTTGCCTGTACGCAGGATAAAAAAACCCATATTTTCAGGAGGATAAATCCCTGCTGCCTCCATATGAGATTGGCTAACTCATCTTCAACTGACAAACCTCATAAAGATTCCTCTTGTCACAATGAGAATCAAACAGAGGTCTTTTTCAATCAAAGGGTGCAATGCTCCACTGGAATTCAAATTTAATACATTTATGTGGAATACTATGAACAACATTAAGCCTCTCCTGGTCAAGTCAACCACAACACTAAGGTGTAGCCCATTTCAACCAAAGAAGCTCTGATAACTTCAGTGAGACATGCTAAAAATTGTAAAAGGATACCGTCTTAGTTTGAAGAAGTGCGAACTAGACCTACTATGTGATAGATTATTGGCCACAACCTTGTTTAACGGGTACATGAAGTGGCTGTTACCATGTTCCAGTTTCAGTCTTCCCCATGTTCCAACATGCCATATGAGTGAAATCCATCAATGGCATACGCCAAACATATTGTGGAGATTCAGAAGCTCCCCACCCCAATCTTTGAGAGTATAGCAATAGAGCAGTTTTACAGGGTGGCTGCCAGATAGCATGCAGATTGAACAATTGGTATGTGTTTAAGAAGTTTCCTAATCAGGCTGACACATGACCTAGCTGCCCATCTACATTGTATGTTGCTATGTCATGTCTGTGGGGAAGGGGGGGGGACAGATAATTGTATGCAAGAGACATTGTTGAGGCCATATTATGGAATGGAGACTGGGCTATTTGTATGCATGACAAGTCTGAGAGTATCTCAAGTCCATCACCTAATATGTTCCTCTATTCTTTTCACTCTACCATATTAACATGAAAATAAACTTAATAAATATGGTATCACTGCAGTTAAAAATAACCCACCCCCTCCATCCTAAAAAAACACTAAAAAAAATCTTAAAATTTTCTGGAACAGATGACCAAGGCAAATCCCATCATTCTTTACATGGAACAATGCACTGCATGCTTCCTATGACCTTTTGCCAGAAAAACATCAAAAATCTTGAAAAAAAATTGCATACTCAAAAGGCTTCTGATCTTAATCGAATCCCACCACCTGTGCTCAAGAAATGTGCTCCTGAATTGACACCTGTTCTATCTTCTCCATACTATATTATACTCAGGTGACATCCACCCTATGACAAAAGCAAGCACATATACAGCCAAAGTATTTCACTTTACCAACATTCATGGTATAAACATCAATGATGTGCACTATATCACCTGGAGATATCCAACATGATCATATGTTTGACAAAATTCCAAATCTTTGCCACAAGAGTGGTTTTATCCTTTTATTTGGTGTAATATTTCTTGAAAGAGGATGTTAATCTTTAATTACCCTTTTTCACCTTCTGTGGCTTAAGATTTCCTTGCTTCATTATGTTACATTCATCAGATCTCTCCACCATTCTTTCCTCAATTCTGAAAATCATTCTGCCCTCTTCGACTTCTTATCCTTGAAGCATGATTTCCTGCAATTCAAATTAACTAACAATGAAAGCATCTATCTTCTGTGGTGATTAATTTCTACAATTACTCCCTTTTCCCAATTTCACCGACCCAGCCAGATGAGAAGTAGAGACATCTGCTATAAGCAATGACCTCCCAAACCAGAATTCCTGGCAGCCCTCTATACTCAATCCAACCTATGGATCTTTTCTTAACCAGTTCTTCCAGCTACACTACTCAGGTGACCACTCCTGTTCCTAACTGAAATCAATTTCATCGAGGTTTTTAAACAATCAATCTAGCAGAACCATTTTCTCAGCCATTCACAAACTCCTGTAAATGTTACAGTGCCAAAGTACAGGAGGTTGTGAATGGCTAAGAGGATGAGATCTCCAAGTTTTTACTGCTGTTTTCCATAGTAAAACTATTGTTTAAATTCTCCAGATACTTGTAATCCTGTTAACAGATGTTTATAATGGAATGAAGGCTTCATTCCCTGTTCTTCTCAATATGTCCTTCCTAGATCCAAGCAACGGTTTCCCAAAAGTGTACTTGGGTGGACCAAGAAAAGAAAAACTTATTGTAAGTGGTTTGAGATGAAACCAAAGCTTCAAAAAGATGACCAAGGCAAATACTCTCAATTCTTTACCTGGAACAATGCAATGCAAGCTTCCTATGACCTTTTGCCAAGACATCAGAAAAATATTGAAAAAAATTGGATACCCAAAAGGCTTCTGGTCTTGATGGAATCCTACCACTTTTGCTCCTGAACTAACACCTGTTCTTTATTTTTTCTGCACTTATAGTCAGGTGGCATTCACCCTATAGCAAAAGCAAGACCATACACAGCAAAATCAAAAAAAAGGGTGTTAAGTGTTTACATTCAAATTACTGACATACTCTTCTAACTTCAGTGCCATCTAATGTAATGGAGAAGGCCATTAAAACTTCGATTCATAGGGAATATGGATTTTGCCAATCAAAATCCATAGGAGGTCTCACCTACAACATACCTCTTGATATGTGCAATGGGAATGTTTGGTGAAACCCATGTTGTTCCACCACTTGACAACTCCAAAGCATATGATAGGGATTGAAACTGATGGCTTCCCAGCAAATTGTCATCTTATGGTATGCTGCCTTTTTTTGTAACTGGATTGCTAATTTTCTTTCAGGTTATTCATCATGTGTGATAGTGAAAGGTATTCTCTTTTCAGATCTTTCCAATTAATGCAGGTGTTCCTCAGGACTAATTTCACCACCCTTTTCCTCATACATAAACGACCTGTTTTCACCGACTTCAAACCCTGTTCACACTTTGACTGATAACAGCAATCTCACTCATCCTAGTTATATGACAAACCTCTCAGTGCTCAAACAACTTGGATCAAGATCATTTACAATAAGGGTCATCAACCCTGATCACCACACCATCTTCTTGCAATGGGGCAATAACAATCTAGTCACTTTAAATGCTTACAAAAGATTTATTTTTTCCTCCTCACAAAGTAGTCCTTAGTTTGTTTCCCTCAAAGGTAAAGTTAATTACACTTTACTTTTGACAGTTCTCAACAGTCCAGATCAGATCTCTCTTCTCAGATCGACTCTTACTCATATCCTTTCCTGGCAATAATGATACCACTTCTAAAGCATCTTCAGCTTGAAGAAAACTTGGCATCCTCTTTTGTTCGATATTACTTTCATCTATCCAGTTACTCTGTACAAATCCCAAATCTGCCCAACCTTGGAATGCTACTCTCAACAATGAGGTGATGCACCTAAACCTTTCACAAAATTATTCATGCTGTTCAGAAAAGCAGTTTCAGTTGGTTCACAACTCTTATGCACTCTTCAGCCATTGCCTCACAGATGGTCAGTTTTCATATTTTGTTTCTTTTAGTTATTTCCAATGGTATTGTTCATCAGAACTAACATCCATTATACTCCCATTTATAATCTTGCAAGAGAAACACAACATCCTTTTACAGTTGAACTGCTGACTCACCCAACCAAGTATTCCCAGTTATCCTTCATCCTATTTGCCTCAGTTCTGTGAAACACCCTTCGCCTCCCCCATGAAATATTCCACAAACACTAACCTTTGTCTACTGTTCATTAGCCTAGAAGCTTGATAATTTTTGATTATATGAAGGTGAGATTGTGAATCCAGGAGTTCAATATTTTATAAAAACAAAATAATTTTATGAAGCCAAAGTCAAAATTCTGAAAATATCTAGCATATCTATAATAGAAAAAATTCTCAAATTAGTGATTAGTAAAACAATAGGTAGCAAGACAAGTGTCAGAACAGTAGCATTCACAACAGAAAAACATTCTGAACTTAATGTTGATATTAATGCAATATGTATTAAGACATATGTCTGAGCAGTGTTTCCTGTTAGAATACAGTGTTTTATTTTGTGTAATTTTCAGTTATACATTATGCCATGAACTGTATGGCAATGGCACAGACATTTTTCTAGTAGTTTTCATAGTGAAAAAAGAGGTAACAATGGATTAAAAAGCTAGTCAGATCAAACTTCATGAAATCTATGGATCAAAATAAACTATGGGCACCAAAAAAAAAATTTATCTCACATTAAAAATTAAAATAGATAGCCAGCCTTGCTAATCTGATAATGGCATGAACTAAAGAGCCATGGAGAAGCCAACCATTTATTCCTAACATGTGAAAGGCTATTACGCTAGGAACAGAAAAGACATTTTCTTTGATTTTGTCATACATAGATCTGACTAGATACCTTCAACTACTAAAATTGCTTAACACAATTGTTTTTGCAACTGATTCTAAATGCAAGATGACTCCCATGACTCCTCTTATGGATAAGAGAAGTCATTAAGAAAGTGACATACTCTAGACAGAAATAAAATGAACCACAGCAATAATCATCCTAGAGATATGTCTATAAAATAATATTGTATAGATTATGAAAAATTATAGGTTGAGACAAAATAAAGAATCTAACTGCTCGAAGAAGTCTGAATGAAGGAAAGTAAGAATGAATTTTGTAGGAAGGTTCATACGTATTGTAACATTTCTCAAACTAGTTTGGATGAAAGAGTTTACGACCTAAGACAAAACAGGAATGGTTCACTGACTCATTTTCAAAAAAGTGTGAAATGAAAGATGATATTGTATAAGGCCTTGACCAGTCCTCATATGGACTCGTGCACAGATTTGATCACCAAGTTTTCATGGTGATGAGGATATGTTAGAAAGGGTCCAGAAAAAACTCAAAGGTGGTCAGCGTTCTTTAGAATGTGGAGTACCAGGACAGATTGAGGAAATGCAAATTGCAAAGTCTCGTGAATAAGAGGAGGAGTGAGATATGATTGAGACATATAGGCTAGTCAGGGATTGTTATCAGGTTGACATAGAGATTTTTCAGAGAAAGAGAAATGGGCAGCGGGGGGACAAAAGGCCATTCCTGGAAATTGTACAAGGAGTTGCGAATGTAGACACATTGAATCAGTTTAAGGCATGGTTAGATGAACTATGCATGTGATAGTGTGCATCATTATGAGTCTGACTCCATGAAGGTAAGATGTTAATGTTTTCGGCTAAAAAGTATGCCATATTTTGTATTTACCAAGCTGTTATAAGTGAATCCTGACCACAAGAGGCACTAACTAATTTAGAAAAAAAAAATTTATCTCAGGTTAAATGTGAATTCCACAATATCAGTACTACAGTCCAGTATCATTTTTATTCTGTTTACTTAAAAAAAAAAAAAAAAAAAAAAATTATAACGTTTGATAAACTGAAATAAAAGAAACATGAATGGTTCATGTTAATAAAAGCTGGGCAGCTCTCAGATGTGAACTGTAAACTAAAATAAAACATTATTGAAGAAAAATGAAAGAGTTTGATAACAGGAACGACACCATGGAGATTCAGTGGCAACCCCAAAAGAAAACATTGATTAATTCAGCCAGAGAAGGCAAGTTCCTAGCAAATAAGTCAGCTTGTGCTCTTAGAGAATACAGAGACAAATGTAAGAAAGCTAAACACCGTGTAAAACTAGCTAAAAGTCATGGGAAGACTTTGGTAAGAACATAGAAAACAAATATTAAGAAGGTGGATGTTGGAAAAAGCTCAGAAATGGAGGAAAGAGTGGAGTGCTGTAAAAGGTGACATGAAAACTGGAGAAAAAGACATCCTTGATGTACTTCGAAAAATTGCTAAATGAAACAATCAGTGACAGCACAGTGGTAAAAAAATTCAACAGGTATGCATGTCCATACTTAAAGTAGAAGATATTCGACCAGAAATGCTCAGGTGTGGAGGTATACAAGTCTTACAGTGGCTGCACTACATAGTTCAGAAGGCCAGGACAGAGGGACAAATTCCAGATGATTGGAATGGAAATCTCATAGTATCCATATATAAAAAGGGAAATAAAACTGAATGTGAGAATTACAGAGGTATTTCTCTAGTGAGTGTTCCTGGTAAGATTTATGAACGTATACTTGAGAAACAATTGAGAAGGATTGTGGAACGGCAGTAAGGAACAAGCTGGATTCAGGCCAAATCATGAGAATGTAACAAAGATCTGTATTTAAGTTTTGTAGATCTGGAAAAGGCATATGACAAGGTGCCCAAAGAAAAGCTATTCAAAATGCTACAGTTGCATGGTGTCAGTGGGACATTATATCAAGCAACACTTAGTCTTTATTCGAGTTGTACATCAGCAGTTAGAATTGAAGTAGAGGAAGATGGTTTAACATTAAATCTGATGTCAGACAAGTATATACATTATTTCCTCTGTTATTCATTATTTATATGGATCACATTATGAAGGAAAGTGGTATTAAACCTGATATCAAAATTGGAGATGTTAATGTCAGCTCTTTGCTTTATGCAGATGATGCCATACGTCTAAATAAATCTTCTACAAGTCTGTTAGATTCCCTATTCCCTGACTAAATTGAATAACTGTTGTAATAGATATTGTATGGTCAGCAATAACAAGACAAAGACAATGAAAATAGGCAGAAGCACTGAAAATATCAACTGCATTGTGAATGGAGAACCTATAGAACAAGTAAAAGATTTCACCTACTTAGGCACGATTTTTAGTAAAGATGGTAAATTAAATATGGAAATAGACAACAGAATCCACAAAGCTGGTATGGTAGGAAATCAACTAAATAAACTCATATGGAATAAGAGAGAAATTAGTCAAAACACTAAATTAGCTACATACAAGACAGTGCTGAAACCAATTTTAACTTATGGATCTGAGAGCTGGGTCAGAAGTAAAACACTTAACCAAAGACTAGAGACAGCAGATATGGGAGTCCTGAGAAGTATTAGGGGCATGAACAGATGGCATCAATGGCAATATATTAAAAATTAGGATATTAGGAAAGAACTTGACATTGTCAGCATCCAAGAATGCATTAGCAGAGCTAATCAGGTGGTATGGTCACATGGAAAAGGTGTTCTCTGCAGGTTGGCAGGAAAAAGACCCAGAGGAAGACCAAGATATAGGTGGATCGATACAGTAAAAAGTGCCTTTGAAGATAGGAATATAAGATCTGATAATGTTGGCATCTTGACAGGTAACAGACTGATTTGGAGGAAAATTGTAGATAAGTTAGGAATGATGTAAATTTTTCATGTAGTACTATCATATCCTGTACACCCCTTGATGGTACATGGCAGGAATTTGATGATAGTTATGGAAAATGACAAAAGATTTTAAGAACTAAACAATTTTAATGTAACAATTAATCACCATAATTCAAGTTACTCGTTTATGTGACCTTCATTGCAAGTATCAGCATGTTTTGAACTTCAATTAATGGAAGTGTAATAGGCATAAAAATAATTACAACATAACTAATAACAGTAATAGGCATTAAACAAAAGGAACCAAAATCTGGTTGACTCCTATGTTATGCCTATTACTAACAAGCATGTACTTTGGAGTAGAGCAAAGCACCGAGCCCAATAAGCCCCAGTCAAGCCATAAAATAAATATTAAACAAATACATAAAACACAATAAATTTTTTTCATGCCCACTAAATTTCTAGCAGCTTTTGTGAATATATTGTTTAATCAGAGATTTGTTTCGATTGAAATTAGAGATAAAGAAATCTTTAGTTTCTCATTCACAATACAATCACAGGCCAGAACAAGATTACCGAGAGTTTTTATTTGTTTGTTGGTTGGTTTTGCTGGACATCCAGACTGCACGGCTGGCCAGAAAAACAGGCTGAAGATCAAAAGCATCAGTCATTCCTCCACATTCCTTAAAAGGCTCTTTGTGAATACCTTCTCCCAGTTACTTAGTTTTGACCTTAAATGGCATACAAGGAAATGTAATTATAAAAATAACAAAAATAGATTTCTAATGATGGAATGTCCTATGTTCTCACAACAGATGAGTAAAACCGATTATACCATTTTGAAAGGAACAAATTCTACTCTCTAAAACAGAGTAAAAATTGATGCACAGAAATACTTTAAGAATTGCACATATGTTGCATGTAAATACTGCAGTGAAAAACAGTGTTAGGTGAAAAATTTGTGCTTTCTATTCACCTGTTTTTTTTTTTTCACTGCACTGCTGCAAGTAGAAATGGCATGATACTTAGTTCCACTAATAGCTCCACGAATTTAGTCAACTGGTATGAAGAATTATTCTTCTGGATATTCTGAATAGACCATCAATGGACAGGTTTTAAATGGGCTGATAACTTGATAGCTAAATTTGAATTAGAAACGCTGCTAAAAACAGCATTTCTGAAGTACGGCAGAAGTCAAAACACTGCAGTACATGTGTACAAGATGGTATTCAAATAAATTTTAACTTATGGATTGAGTGCCAAGTTAGAAACAAAATATTTGATCAAAGACTGGAGACCACAGAAATGACTATACTTAGAAGTACTCAAAGATTATGGGGAATGAATGAATAGATGGCAAAATCATATTAAAAATTAAGATATTCAGAAGGAACTTGATAATGTAACACATTCAGGAATGTGCAAGTATAGCTAATCTCAAGTGATATTAGTCACTTGAAAAGACAATCTAGGTGGATCAATACAGTAAGGAATGCCTAAGACCAAAATACAGTAAAACCCTGAAGTTATGCAGTAGGTGGGACCAACAAAAAGCACATAAGTCGAATTTGCGTAACTCGGGGTATCATTTTGCATGTAATTTATATATACAAACATACAATTGGGACCAAAGGTTTACAAAAACACCTATATTTTTTAAGAAATATAATCATAATTATAGATTTTCATACATAAAAAATAGAAAGTTATTTCAATGTCGATGGTTTCATAAAATTTAATAGATTCGTCTGACAGCATAATGTTTTTTTTCTTGTCACGCAAAATTTCTTCATAGCAAGCTAATGATTTAATTTATTCCTTGCAGCTACAATTCGTTACTTGTTAGAATCTATGTCCTCCAAAATCTGTAAACCTTTCTTTTATGATGGTTCTTACTGTGGATTCCTGTAGATCGAACTTCTTTGCTAGCTCACAAATTTTCATTCCACCTTCAAAATCCTTAATAATATTGAGTTTTGTTTCCAAAGTCAATGTTTTTCTTTTCTTGCTAGCAGTAGAAGAATCGGACTTGCTTCTTTTGGATGACAAAAATTTTATCACATAAAAAATAATCAAGAACATAACATTAAACAACCGCAAGGTTTGTAGACTATAAAAATCTTATATGAATGGAGACCGTGCGAAACACATCAGTGCTTGTTCACAGCATGTGCGACACTGGCAAATGCTGCTGGCGGCTGAAAGATATGACTAGTGGCGAGGCATGAAGCGGGACAGGAATACATACATAAGAAACTGCATAACTCCAGATTCGCATAAGTTGGGGTATGACTGTATAAGATTTGACAATACTGGATTCATGACAGTAATTTGAAGAAAAAGTGTCAATAGGAACTCTCTCACGAATTAACCTTTTGCATGCAGTACAATGAAAAATGTCCTGCACTTCCCCCCCCCCAGAAGGTATATATCAGGAATTTGATAGAAACACTCTTGGCTGAAGGCCCTAAGTGGACCTAAAGAATTTCTCTTCCTTTCTGTGGTCAGACTGTTTTGCCCCTTCTTAATCAAATTATGAAAATGTTTCTTACTAGAATAAAGGTCATCTTCCCTAATTCCATTTCAAATTCCCACCCACCACTTCAAGTCTTAATTTTCCACAGTGTGTCGAGAAAATCCAAGAAAAAAATCACACATATTGTAAGTGGTTTAAGAAACTTCAAACTTCTTTCATAGACTATGCTGAAACTTTGCAACTGTGAAGTTACTGTTATGTTGTTGTTGTTGTGAGGTAGTCTAATGTATCAACAAATAAATCAATGACATTGCCAATGGACTGCAAGGGGATATTCAGTTGTTTGCAGATGATGCAAAGCTGGGAAGAATTATTAGTAATAGTGCAGATGTGGTAGCCCTGCAAGAGGATTTGAATAAGCTAGATAGATGGGCAAATGAATGGCATGAGGGGTTGGTTTAATGCAGCAAAATGTAAGGTCTTGATGTTTGGGAAACATTGATGGGATGCTGCATTCTCTATGGGAGGAGTTATACTGGAGGAAGTAGGGGAGACAAGAGATCTGGGATTGATGATTGATAGAAACCTGAAATTTAGGGGACATATTGCAAAGGTGGTGAAGGTAACACAGAAGATTGCTGCAATTATGAGAAGGACACTGACCTGCAGAGATAAAAGGGTTATCATTCCGTTGTATAAGTCTCTGATCAGACCACACTTAGACTATTGTTCTCAGATTTGGTCCACAGGATTTGAAAGGGATAAATTAACTGTGGAAAGGATACAAAGACAGATTTTGTATCCCTTCCACAAGCATAGTTATGAGGATCGGCTGAGGGAATGTGGACTGCAGAGTTTGGTAGAGAGAAGAAGGAGAGGTGATGATTGAGACTTTTAAACTGTTGAGAGGTGGTTACAGGGTTGACACTGGGGAGTTCTTTCACTTGGTTGAACAGCAGGAAGGAGTGATTACAAGAGGTCATCCCTGGAAGTTGCGAAAGGAAGCTGTGAGCAGGAGGGTGAGGAGTGGTTTCTTTGCGTGGAGGATGGTTGAACCGTCGAATGCATTGCCTGATGGAGTGGTGAGAGCGAGAACGGTCAATGAGTTCAAGGAGTGGTATGATAGACTGTTTCTTAAGGGGGACCTCCCCTCGACGAATCTCGACAGACTTTATGTTATTAGGAAGGACCTCCCACGATGAGTCTTTTGACTCCATGGAGGCCTGAATATAATAATCAACAAATAAAATTTTGCTTGAAAAGACCAAAGATAAGCTATTTCTACAAACAGCAGTTGTATGCAATAGGAACTTATCTATGGTTCCATTCTCTCTTCACCATCAAGATGAAAGCATTATAATAATGCAGGATTGTAACAATAGCAAACCGGAGAAAGTGGAGTTCTATCAAGGTTACACAGTGGTCAGCATTCGCTGCGTAGAATTTATGGAGACAAAAACACAGAGCAATTACTTTACTTACAAATTAAGAAAATAACACTGAATGCCTTGAGCTATGTGTATATATAGAGGTCATCATCAGGAAAATATACATGTGAACAAGACAAGCTATGTGACACTACACAAAAGTAAACTAAATCTAACTGCTTTGTTAATCATTTATGCTAGCCTGACCTCTGGTGAACAAAAAAAAAAAAAAAAAAAAAAAAAAAAAAAAAAAAATTGATGAAAATTAAAGATATAAATATAATAACAGATAATTAAAATATATTTTAAAAATAATTTAAAAAGTTAGTGGAACTCTATGAAAAGCATCTCTACAGTATTGTCTTGTGCTGAGGGTTCTGCCATCATTTCTGCACCAGAGGTCAGACTAACAAATGATTAACAAAGCAGGTTTAGATTACTTTTGTGTAGTGTCATGTAGCTTGTGTCTTGTTCTTATGTATATTTTCCAGATGATCTTGATATAGAGGTCAAAACATGTTATTTTCATAAAGTAATTCCTCTAACACGTATATTTTTGTCTCCATAAATTCTACACAATGAAAGAGAAAATGGAGTGATATGAGAGAAGTCGAAAATGAATGCAGTAAAAAAGAGCTAGGTTTTTCTTAGATTTATGACTGCAATGGATTGCCTTTGGAGGGTGTGAATGACTTCAAGAAAAGGCACGAGATATATGGCATCCATTAGTGAGCCCAACTCACTGGAGATAATAAAGATTAATTTATAAAAGTTGCATTTTCATGCTCCAGAAACATCACCATAAATTAGTTTTAAAAAAAATTAAGTACTTATTAAGTAATTAAGTCATTTTTTGATTAATTAAGATACCATACTGTACCAAATGCTAATTATTTTATATAATTATGCAGAATGAAGGTAAAAAAATATGAAAATTGTACATATCAACCTTTGCATTCAGGATATCTTCAAGAATATATATATATATATATATATATACCCACTAGCAACATACTACAGTAAGCTAATTTATGTCCAAAATTACATAATCCACCTAGCCTGACCTATTTGTGGTAGAAAACTAATATAGAATAATGTTTACAAAAACCAATTAAGAAACAATAATTATATCAACTAATCAGAATATTCTTATTTATAATATCTGGTTCGTAGATGTTACTTTCAGTCTATATATTCATATTACTGTATTCACTCAATGGTTATTTGACCTATGGTATTTAGCATAGTGCTTTCCACACACACATTACACAGATGTCTAAAATCTAGGAACGGAAATGCATTTTACCTGTATATGAAAAAAAAATGTTGACCGCAGCCAAATGTGGACATAAATTTATTGGGAATGTGCTAATAAATTAT
Source organism: Typopeltis vanoorti (assembly GCF_054136105.1). NCBI lineage: Eukaryota > Metazoa > Arthropoda > Arachnida > Uropygi > Thelyphonidae > Typopeltis > Typopeltis vanoorti. The sequence goes on from NC_143569.1 coordinate 15,493,901, forward strand.
ATTACACAAAAAATATGTTATAAATTTCATACAAATTAAATTGCAATAAGTTTTTGGCAAAAGTTACAAATTTTCTAAGGACGTATTAAGGAATTAATGTGCAGTGCTTACAGAAAACTAAACAGACATTTTAGTATGGAATATGTCCATCCTAAACTCTGATGCAGCTCTCACAACATCGTATCATGTTTAGCATCAAGTAATTCAGGAGTTCTTGAGGCAAACTGGCCCACTCCTCCTTCAGAGAAGGGTAAGGACTTATTTTCTGGAGGAGAATTTCAAGCAGAAATTCATCTCCCTATTGCAACCTGAACATGTTGTATGGAGTTCAGATCTGGAGAGCATGATACTGAAGAACTTCATTGCAATACCGTTACCAGCCGTAGTTCCTTTTTCCAGCACTTGTCACTCGGTGCATCTATTAAGCATAATGCCTCCCCATACAATGACCTCCAGTACCCCGTATCTAACCTTCAAGAACATTCCCACAATGGTAAGCAGTATCACTTTCATGCCAGATCAAATGTCATCTAGAATCAGAGGGAAAAACTAAAATGACTCAGCTATATAGAGCCTATTAGCATCTTGTCCAATTTTTATGGATACAACACCACAGAAAATGTGCCTTACACTGAGTTGTGGATAGGGGGACTACAGGTCTATCGGTATATGTGCCTACTAGTTGCAGACATCTCGCCATAGTTTGTAGAGATATTTGTGTACCTCTGCTTGAATGGAGCCACACTTGCAAGCTGACCTGGAATACATTCTCTTGGTTTGAAATGCTACCCAAAGCCAGGATACAATGCTATTTGAGATTAACTTCCTGGCAATATCAGTAATTCTGCGGTCTTCAAGCTTTCCAATCCCTCCCCACGATATCATCTAGATGATGTCTGAAACATTACATGATATCCAAGTTTGCAGCAATTGCTTCTTGAAAAGAGATTCCTCCAAACACAATTTGCTTAGTGGAGCCATTTGCTTTTTTTCTTGTTGAGTGCTACCACCTAACCTCTTTGTGCATGATTTAAAATTTTGAATATGCATGCACTTTCTATCCAAAATAGTCAGTTATATAAATTGCCACAAGCTAATTTGTCTGAATTTGCAGCTATAATCTTCAGAAATAGTTGGACTTTTGGTTTTGGAAAGTGTGTATACAAATAATGAACAAAAAAAAAAGGAAACAGTGACATGTTTTGATTAATATGGCATTAACGGGCTGTGGGCATCTAGTAAAGAATGTAATCTTCGAGGGAGAGACTGTCATTGCTCAGAAATGAATAGGAGGAATTTTACACCATTTGTCTGACAAACTGGATCAATTTGCCTTTGTTCTTTGGAGGTTAAGAAATGTTGACTGAATGCTGGCTCCAAAATGTCCCATAAATGTTCTATAAGATTTAAGTCTGGCAAATGAGATGGCCACATCACTGTCAGGTACCGCAAACCAAGTGACCACATTTCCTCAATGAATGGGAGCATTATCCTCTTGAAATGTAGCCAGTTACATAAGAGAAAAGTGTGTAAACATGGGATGAAGATGATCACTTTTGTTTGAAAAAGATGCAGCATCCACTCTGCCTTCAAATAGAAGTGAATACAAACCATGCCATGAGAATGCATTCCAGAACCACCAAAACCTTTCACAGTTGGGAACTAGCACTCTGGCTGGTAGTGCTTCCTTTTGCTGATGCCACACATGTCTATTTGCAGCAAAAAGTATGAATGTGGATTCATCAGACTATATCACATCCCTCCACTGTTGTGTAATCCACTGCCTGTGATCTTTGCACCATTGGACATGACACGCATTGATGGGAGTGATCAAAGGCTGGTGTATGGCAACCCGACGATGATATTCAACTATGTAGTTCCTGGCACAGTTTTTATGGAAATGGATTTCTCTCAACTGATGTTGAATTTTTCACACAAATGCTCAGCAGTAGCCTGCCTATTTTTTTGTGGTACAGCATACTAATGCTTGAACCACCTCTCTAGCAGTAACTGCTTTTGTCCACTACTGCGTTTTGCTGCTGATGTTTGTCATGTCGACTGCCATTGTATACTATGCATTCCTTAGAGATTCCCTGGGTTAATGTGCAATTTCAGCTGTTCTGGTCACAGATGCACCTGCCAGCCTAGCTCCAACAATCATGCTCCTTTCAAAGTCATTGAGGTCTTGTTTTTCATTAGAGCATGCAATAAAAGGTGGCAAGCTTCTGTTTGCCTTCATACACATCTTCCTAGAAATGTCAGGAGTACTTCTGCATATCAACTGCATGAGTGTTTGGTGCATCATAGATACTGAACTGCAACTACCAATAATGCAACATGATAGCTCAGTATTTTCATTTTATCCATTACTTCTACGTGTATCTATATACACACACTTAAAAGATTAGCAATCCGATAGCTCAGCTTTTTTTTTTGTCCATTACTTATGAGTATGTACGTATGTGTGTGTACACACACTTAAAAAAAAGGGAGAAAGGGGGAAGGTACTAGGATCTTCTGGTTTTTTTTTTTTTTTTTTTTAAGTTACTTTTTCTTTGCAAGTTGCCATTATGTGATGTGAAGATCAGTGTAGAGAGGTACATCAGAGTTATATATATGTTGTCTAAAACTTGGAAATTTTTAGCCAATCATTTGTTTAAATTTGGTTGTTTTATGAATATTTCATACGCCTCTCTAAATTTTCTTTCCTGCCAGATTTTTTTGTGGTTTGAGTGCCCTTCCAATCAACCCTATGGAAGGTCTCCTCCAGTCCAGCACATACAGAAAGGCCTGTTTTTTCCAAGGTGGGTTTTAGGTGGTTATGGTCCCCCATCCCCTTCTGATATCAACTGTGTCCTATTTCATCAATGTATGGAAGTTTTACATGTATGCTTAACTTTATTGAAAGTTTTATAAAACTGAAAGTTTGGCTTAGATATGTCAGTGACTCATGATTTGGCTAAATGGCCATCAAAACGTTGAATGCATATTTCAGCCATTTAAAGAAATAGCAGAAGTGCATACAATTAACATCAGAAATTGAAAAAGAAATTTCCTTAACATTCTTGGGGATTCTCGTAACTTGCCGTCCACTGGGCTGTCTCTCATTTAGCATTTATCGGAAACCTACACATACTGGCCAATTTGTGCACAAAGGCTCCTACCACCAACCGACACAAAAACAACCAACAATACTCTCAAAAAGAGCATTAATTTGCTTGAATAACAATGATGTCAAAAAGAATTGCAATGGATTAGAACCGCCTCTGCTAAAAACATACTGCACATAAATATAACATCCTCAAACGGTAACGATTTCAGCAAAACTATATCCATCCCTTATGTTAAAGGTCTATCAGAAAAAAAGTAAAAATCTAAAGAAATACAACATAAAAACTACCTGCAAAACTCCTATAAAACTAATACATCTATTCAGTATATCTAAATATCCCCCAACACACAGTGCTGATATCTATAAAAAAAAAAAAATACAAAACCATATCCACCTCTGTGAAGCATTCATAAAATAACCCAATTTAAACAAAAATGATAGGTGATGGACTAAAAATTTCCAAAATTTTGACTAAGTATATTCAATCCTGACAACAATGCACATCCTCAGATGACCTAAAATACCTTGCTACATTGATCTCACTACAGAAGATCCTAATGCCTTATAAGGACTCAACACTAAATTCTAAAGGTGAAACCAATGAATGAATACAGTAATATGAAGCATCTAGACTAAAAGTAACATGTAAGAACCCAATATTATAAATAAGAATATTCTGATTGATGTGATTAATGTTTTTACTTATTATTTTTTGTAAATGTTATATTTGTACCACATGAGGCTAGGTGAATTATGCAATTTTAGGCTTAATGCAACTTACTATGGTATGTTGCTAGTTGCTGTAATGCAGCGAGTGTATACAGATTTATACATTCTTGAAGATGACAAAGTAAAAGTTGAAATGTAGAATTTTAATATAAAAGTTTTTAACTCAAACAGTAGTTTAATTCATAAATCACTATAATGAGCACATTTAGACAGTTTTCTTATTCTTTAAGGTTCTTAGAGTGGGCAGTCCTAAAAGATATTACAAACTAGTTAAAAAAAAAAGTAGATTATCTAGACAGAGGATAAGAGATGAGTGCTATGCATTAACAAATTGGGTAGGACTGCACACATACATTGAGAGAATTCCAACAGGGCATAAGTCTACTTCATTTATTCCGCTGTCATTAGTCTAATAACTCAATGGAGGCTTCAAAATAATATGTTATCATTTTAAGACTTTTAATAAGTATATTCAAACACAGAGAAGACATCTCCACTTTACTGAGAAAATATGAACAAGGTGGCATTTACTTTTGATTCACATAATGTACAAGTATGACATTGCTTATTTTTAAAAACAAATTTTCTGATCAAGTCTACTTAATACTGTCAAAGCAATAAAATTATCGAGTGAACAGCATTTTAAAAATATGTAAATCAAAATATAATCACAGCATGACTACATCAAAATTTAATTGTAAAGAGTGATCATTTGAACATAGCTGTTTGAATATAGCAAAACAGTTCACTAAGAACAAGGTTCATGGTTATTTTACTTTTAGTTGAACCAAGGTGCAAACACCCCAATTTTGGAACAATATCACTTTCACCTGTATACTGAAAATACATTATATTTTTTGCAGAGAAATCCAAGTCTTCCCTCCCCCTCCTCCCCAGATACCTGCTTCTGGTAACTCCTAAACTAAAATCTATTATGAAAACAAAGTGCATTTCTGGTCCTCATTTTGCCATAATGGCTACAGGATCTCTACTCCAAATCTTTCTATGATCAGAATCTCTCAGGACAATCAGAATGGAATTGACAGGTAACTAGCCACTTCTCAACACTTCATAATTATTTATACTAGTTCCTGATAGGACTATAAGATGAAATGAAAACAAATTAAAATATCTTCATAATATCCTAACAGTATTAATTATACAAAGTGATGAGAAACAATTTATATTCAATATTTAACAAAGTCAGTGCATAGTCTGCAGAGATCAATGTAAAGATCAAAGAACAATACAAAAACCACATCTAGGGTTGTCTCATTAACACAATGATTAGTGCCTGTTAAGCAGCAAGCCACCATTAAAAAAAAAAAAGGTTGCTGTAATGTAATATCACTAGATCCCAGGACCAGATCTCTAAAAAAAAAAAATTTTTTTTTAATGTGAAACATTTTTATAGAACCCCACAGAGTAAACTTGCAGCATACGTGTCACAAAATTGGGAGACAGAAGTAACTATGCTGTACACCTACTATCCACTTAGTTTCAACAGTGCATATCAAGTCTTCTCATTGTACCACTAGCTAGTGTTACTTCATTTTATGCAAGCACTAATTCTACCAGACCAATTTGAAAAATAATTTTAAGAGTAGCAATTTTCTTTCATTGTTTTATGAGCAAGAAATATGGAAGATTTTAGAACTGTCAGATGTGTACATTTCATCGAAATTAGTCTGCATGCTTTGCCTTTCTACATAAATTTTTCTGCAGCAAGAAACTGCAACTTACTTCATTCTGTCTACTCTGATAAATCTCTCCATGTTTGGGCCCAATTCCTGAAATAACTGATTTGTGCTATTAAAGAGGCATATGCTTCTTTAATAACACACTTCCAAACAGCAGAGGATTATTTCATAATCTCTGCTGTCACCACACTACATGTTGCACTGCATTCTTTGTACAATGCAAGATATCATTTCCTCACACTGGGGTGGCAGCAATAGCCTAGGAAAAAAGCATTTTAAATATTATGTCTTAAAGGCAGCAATGACAGCCTGGTCAATGGGTCACAGGAGTAATGAGAAAGTCATAAGTATGAATGGTCATATGTGACATACATTGTAAATAGAGGACTGACTGTACAATGAATTTAATAGAGCCATCAGGAAGACATCAAAACAAGGATATTGTAATACTCCAAGGAGACCTAGATGCCAAGATTGGATGTAGAAATGGAGGAGTATATGAGAGGTATGGACTTGGTGTTAGAAATCAGAGGCAAAAAAGCTAATAGACTTTTGCATGTCTTAGTTTCTGTTTAGAAGAGGATGGAAGGGGATTTTTTTTTTTTTTTTTTTTTAAACATACGATGGGTATTGTAGCCATTAGATAAGATTTTGCATATGTGGTCAAGTTCAGTGGAAAGGGCAATGTTATCTTAAACTAATTAATTTATCTGTTATATGGAGTTTTAATAATCCCCTAATACTGGGGAAGGGGGAGAGAGCTGGGGATATCTACCAATGTGTGCCAGGGGTCCATCAGGCTGACATGTAATTAAAGTGCCTAGGAAGGGAAGACTATTGCTATTTTCCTTTTCTAAGGTGAACCAGATACTGTGATTCTGATTGTTTAGATGTGTTAAAAAAATGTTGAGAGCAACTAAGCCATAACTAAAAGAGGAACACATCATCAACAAAGCATAGCCAAACAGTGGATCTGTGGGACAGAGTTTAAGGCTTTCTTTTCAAAAGTCTTCATGAAGTAGTTAGCCAGAGGTGGGAGAAAATGGAGAGCCCATGGCTGTCCTCTCTATTTGTCTGTAGCATTTTCTTTGCCAAACCTAAAATTCACAAACAAAATATTTTGATGTCACCTCTCTATTTACCATGTCCCACTAAAAGGCAATTTAGACATTATTCAAGCTGAATTTTCCTCCTGATATCTCAGCCTATTTCATTTAGCAAAGAAATTTGTAAAAACAAGTAGGAGGAGGAGGGGAGGGGACAACCTTGGACTCTGCTTTTTCTCACTGGCTAACCACTTAATGGAGACCTTTGAATAGAAATCCTTAAAGCTTCACACAGACCCACTGTTATGCTCTGTTGATATGTTTTTTCTTTAGCTGCATGGCCTGGATGCACGTAACTTTTTTTTAAACATCTAAACAATTAATATTCTAGGGTTCCACAAACTAGTAGATACATTCACAAACACTCAACCCCACCCCTCCTCCCAACAGTATGGATTATTAAATCTATACAACAAGGCTAAATTAATTACTACAGATAATAGTGCCCTCTCTAATAAACTAGAATATATTCAAAAAAACATTCTTAGCCAACAGCTACAATTCTGACCATATCCAAAAAATATTAAAACCAAAATCATGCTCCCTCTCCCCATCTGTACTATAGAGACTACACTTAAGCTATCATTGTTTTGTATATCAAGTATGTATTTGACAAACTAGCATCTAAAAAAAATACAACCTTACAACCATTTACAGACCATATAAACAATTCTCATCCCTTATCTGCTCCACCAAAGACCAGCCACAGTCCTGATCTGAAGGTGTTTACCAGATCATCTGCAGTTGTAAACTATCCTACTATGGCCAAACAGGCAGAACTAACATAAGGACTATATCTGTTTCCACCACAACCACTCAAGACTTAATTGTTCTGTGTGAAAGAGGAATGATCCACAGCATATAATGGAAGAGGGATACTTACTCCACTGCAGCAAATATAAATACAACAGACTATTCCTTGAATCTGCTTTAAGAAACTACCCAAACCTCAACAAATTTGTTTGAAGGAGACTGTCCCAAATTCAGTAAGCTCTATCCTTGATATTTCAGCCCAACAGCCAAGAACATCCATTTTAACTCACCAAGGGGTGTTATTTAGGACTATAGGCTTACTTTTAGTTGAAATGCTTCAGCCTCATTACTCAGTGTAGTGCCTGTATGAACATATGTTGTATATGTTCCCTGGTAGTAGCAATTTGACTTTGCTGAAATATTGGAAATATTAAATTTATTGTACTTCATTTTAGTCTATGTTGAACTCATAATTTCCTTAAAAACTACAGTCATGAAACCAGTAAACAGATAGGATTTTACCAGAATCCTTGAAGCATGCAAGTATAAAAGTGAAAAAAGATTCGATGAGGTCTTACAATATGCAGAAAATGTCACATCTAATGAATTATTGGAACCAGGCCAAAATGATCTTGATTGAAACAGCAAATTATATGTGGAAACAAGTGGAAAGAAAATTAATAAATTGATTTCAAGAGAAACAATTGATCTGATCAACAACATGAAAGAAATGAAAGCAAAGGGAATGACAAACAAGTTCAATAAGAATTATTACAAAGAAATCAATAAAGAAATCTTGTAAGAAAGATAAACATACATCAAAATATGCGAAGAAAGTCCATGCAGACAGAACAAAAAAAAAAATGGTTTCTCTTTTCAAAAATCAAAGCACTAATAGTTGAGGCAACAACTACAACATAGAAGATAAAGATGGGCACATTCTAACTGAAACAGAAAAATTTTAGAGAGGAAAGAATACTGTAAGGATCTATTTCTTTTCATCCATTTGACTCCAAATTGCTTTATCTTCTTTACCTGAGGTATACAATATGTCAATTGCATCAACAATTTAAGTATTTCTCGTGCACTAATGACCCCTCTTCCATTAAATGCATTCATCCATTGTACTGTTGCAAACTTGTTTCTAAGTCTATGGTAGTCACCTGTCTTATAATTCCACATAACTAATTAGATAACACTAGTTGTGAAAGGCTAATTTCGACTTGTGTTATTTTTCAACATTTTTGAAAGGCTTCTATATGCAGATTTCTCAAGAATATCCTGTTTGATCAACATACCAAGTGTCAGGAGGCTAAAGAACCTACATATCTTGTAAAAGGAGTGAAAGTCACTTTTATGTTATAGCACTACAATAAATAAGAGATTCTCTTAGTGACAATATAGATGGAGTGAAGGATTATAACACTTTAAATACTTGTTTTGTTAGTCAATATCTTGGGTGGAGTTATTAAAATCTTCATTGTTGTCATACCCATTAAGGGGTTTGTTTCTTTTATCCATAGTTCAAGAGATAATTGCTCTGTTCCCTCTTTTTTTTTTTTTCCCACCATACTTGTCTTTTGTAAGGAGAAGTGTTGCTAATACAGTGTACAGGAAGTCCAACCAATACTGGCTAGTTTCAGTAGACTTCCTGTACACTGAGAAACTATCTGCAAGCAAAATGTCAAAGAATGGTAACTTCTTGCACTTTTCAGGTTCAAGGGTGAACTTTATATTAGGACATATGATATTAAGATATTTTTGAAATATTCCAATTTATTCTTTGAGCTTACCCAGATGAAAATATTGTCAACATAATTATGTAAAATATTTGACTCGTTATGGTATCTTCTTTGTAAAGAAACTTGCACACCACTTAACATATCCTGGTTCATACAGCATCTTAACCCCCCCATTACCCACTCCCACCACCCAACCAAAGAAATCTAGGATCTACAAGACTATCTTGTGGCTCTGCATGTTAGCTTTTGAAGAATTTGAACAGAAAAGACAACACAATTCCAGATGAGCCATTCCTATAATCAGTCAAAACATCCAGTGAAGTGACAGAAAATGACTTAAATTGAACATAACTTTTGTAAGGAAATTCAAGGAGGCTTCAAGAATGATATGCATCACTATTCAGGGAAATAAATACTTGGTGTAATATTATTATGCCTTGGTTTTGACCTGAGTTGGGGGGGGGGGGGGTGCATATCATTTCTAAAGCTATCTCAAATTTCCTTACAAACAATTATGTCCAATTGTGTGAAAGACTAATCCAGATTTGTACTGTTCCTTTCAAAATCTTTATAATGCTCTGACATGCAGATCTGTCTTGATCATTCTGTTTGGTATTCATTCATCATGAATCTGACATATGACACACACACACATTTGTGCATCATAATCTAGAATCTATAAAATGTACCAGTACCAACTAGTTCTCCTACGTTCATGTATATCACTGTTTAATTTTTTGATCTCTTGTATTCTTTCAATGATAAAGGCTCATGACAAAGTGGGATTGTAAGCTCACTGAACTAGTAGTTGCTAATTAAATAAAGTATATTTTCTTTACATTATGTGGTCATTATACTGAAACTAAGATGAATATTAACTTTCACAGTCTTGGACATATTCACCTGTATCCAGTATCACTGGATACAGGTGAATATGTCCAAGGTGACACCAGATATAAACACTCAGTGAAATTAAATGCTGAACAGCACTCATTATACTAGATTAATAGTGCTGGCCATTAATAATAAAATGTAACGTTTTGACCTTTACAGTAAGGCCATCTTCAGGAATATATATATACATACATCACAATATACGCTACAGCAGCTGCCAATAAACCATAGTAAGCTACATCTAAAACTACTTAACTTCACTGAACTGTGGTGGGAAAAAAAATGATAAAAAAATAATGAAATTAAATTAAAAACAGCTAACACTTTTGTGTAAAAATTAAGATTAATAATTACATTAGCCATTCAGAATGTTCTTATGACATCTGGTAAGAACCAGATGTCTTCATGCTTTATTTAATATATATATTTATATGCAGAGTGAATCAGTTTATGAAGATGCTCAATAATTTTAATGACTTAAAACACCAAGATAATTAAGAATAAAAGCGTGGACTCCAATTCAAACTGAACTACAATTTTGGAAAGCTTTTTTGAAAGCTCTGCTGTTTTAAGTGTGTAATGTTTCTGTTGGTCTTTTTTGTATATACCTTTGTGCTTTGACACCTGATGAAGTTAGCTTACCAACAAAACTAGTTACGTCCTTATTAAACTTTTATTCTTTATTATCTCGGTTTTTAAGTCATTAAAATTATTGAACATATACATATATATATATATATATATACATATATATATATATATATATAAAAAGGCATTAGGATCTCCTATTGACTTTTTTGAATCTATTTCTACTTTCAAGTAACCATGTGATGGCGATTTTTCTTTTCTTGTAGAAATCAGTATCCTCTGCAGGGAGGTACTCTAGGCAACTTGATGCAGTCATCCTTTTTAATAATAATAAAAAAAATAACCAACGGTTTCATGAAACTTGCATCATGATATCAAAAAGCCAACAGATCTTAAGGACTAGGCTAAAATACCACAAGTTAAATGAATAAATATAGTAATACTAAGTATCAAGACAAAGTAAGGTGGTAATTAGAACCAGATATAAATATGAATATTCTGACTGATGTAATTAATTATTAATCTCACTTGGATTTTTAATTCTGTTAGCTATTATTCTTTGTTTATTTTATTTTTTATTACACTACAAGAGTGTCAGGCTAGACAAGTTAAGTAGTAATAAATGTGCTATAGCTTACTATGGAATGTTAGTAGTTGCTGTCATGTAGTTGTGTATATGGATGCATACATTGCAGAAGAGGACTAATTTTAAGTGTCAAAACAGAATTTTATTATTAAACTTTTTATCACAAACAGTAGTTGACTCCATACATTATTATTACGTGATCCCTCCAAGGAGTCCAAAGACTCATTGCGGGAGGGCACCTACTCTACAGCTCTGTCTCCACCACTCAATCCATCAACTACAACGAACTGCAACTACCATCATCATCTACACCAATGCAATCTACCATCCACCACCATCACTAGTATTTTCACAGACATTCACAAATATCCATGCCCACAGCAGGATTTGAATCCGCAGCCTTTTGGCTAAAGAGCGGATATGCTAACCACTCAGCAGGTCACCATGTTTTGCTAGATGATTTAACTGTATCACTTTCCCATTTTCATTTATCTACCATTTGTCTAGCCCTTCAATTATCACAACAGCAAGTTATGATAATTGAAGTACAATTACATGGTGCTACCAGAAAATCTAATATATAATAAATGACAGGTTTAATGCCAGTTTTGTATGTCTGTAGCAGTGCATATAGCTCTGTTCTCTGAAGATAGCAACTACATCAGTGAACAGAATTTTAAAATATAAGTTAAAATGCTATCAACACGATTGGTAATCAGTAACTATCTGAATTATTTATAATGGCATTCCTATGTGAAATGATATTTTAATACAATATCCTTTACTTCCATAACCATTCAAAGTGAGTCCACAAATGCAAACAAAGGTGCCAAAGCAAATTTTTGAGAATTTTTGCAAAAAAAATAATAGAAAGAAATGGTTACTGTGACAAGCATTTAAATATGGATCAAAAAGGGAGAGTGGGACAAGAAACCAAAAAGACTTGTTCTGGGAGCCAAATATAAGGAAACTGCCACTTCATTCCTCTAATAAGGCTATTTTCTTTGGAAAAATTTAGCTAGTATTAATATTAAGACTATTATGAATGCTAGCATTTTTTTTTTTTTTGGTGGGGAAAAAACAATCAATCTGCTTACTTGATTTTCCCATTCATACAAAAGATGAATAGTGCACATTTTTCTTAATAACATAACCAAGTTCTGTTATTTTAAAATTACTGTATTATAAGAGAAAAGCAAGAATCAAACAGATTTTTATGCAGAGAAATTTCTTACTTATATTATGAATAAAACTTATAAAACTAGATTATGAATCCTCAAAAGATCAAATAATAGTTTTAATGGGTGGTAATGCTGAAGGAGATCTCAAATTCAAGTTCATGCTTGTCTACTGTAAACAAAATTCTAGAGTGCTTAAAGGCTACAGCCAGCAGTCATTGCGTGTCTGGCAGTGATTGCTGCCTAATAAAAATAATGGATGACCACGAATATCTTTGAAGACTAGTTCAAAAAAATTATTTCATTAACTGTCCATTAGCTGAAGCTGTTGCTTTTAGATCCCCCCCCCCCCCGCCCCATCACCATGTTTTGCTAGGACTTAAATGAAAATGGGAAAGTGATACAGTTATCTACCGCTTGTAGATAACTATTCCTTCAATTATCACAACAGCAAGTCATGATAACTGAAGGGTTGGGTAATTGAAGTAGAATTACATGGTACTACCAGAAGTTAGTTGGCATGCAAGGGTCATTGTTTTGAAGTTTGGATAAATGGCAGATGACTGTATATTTACTGTCAAATATGTCAAAAATTTTGCAGCATATGGATCAAGGAACAATAACAACTTTTATGGCTTACTGTATGAAAAGAACTTGTGAACATATAATTCAAGCAACTACATGCAGAAAGCCAATTACACAGGTGGAGTTCTCGAAAAATTATAATATAAAAAATTCTATTTGAAATACTGACAAAGCATGGGACCAAGTAATATGCCAGTAGTATGGAAAAAATGTTTGCTACATTGTGCAAATGCAAACAATTTTGTAGTCTTTACTCAACAGATGAATTATGTTGCTGAAGAAAAAAAATATCACTGTGAAAGAACTAAATGCTTAAATGACATGGACAATATAAATGTTAAAAAATTATTAAACTCTCATTCAGAAGAAATGAGTGTTAATGACACTTTAACATCAATGAACAACATGCATTTATGAAGAAAAGATGGTGATGCAGAAGAAAATGTACTAATAAAGGACAGAACTTGGAAAGAAATTGAATTATTGTTTCACACTGTTGAAACTTTAAAACAACTTATGGATGTTGGCCCTAACCCTAACCACAGTACACAAGTCCAGTGTAAAGTACACAGAGCTACCACAAGATGAACATATAGAAAAAGTAAAAGCCATGCAAAACTACTTCGTTCAAATATTTCTCATGATTTTATTAAAATATAAAATCATGAGAAAGTAGTTCAACTTTTATAAGTTAAAGTGTTTCTAATGCAGGACTGCAAAACGATGTTAACCAATGTTAAAAACATTGGTTACATTCCAAACAATGAAATTTTACCATAATAATGTTACTGTTAAATAAAGTTCAACGAAACAATAACCAATGCTTAAAATAATGATTTATTTATAATGATTTATTTATCCAAAGAAATGAAAATAGTCTTTAAAATCAAGCAAATTATAATAAAAGAAATTATTTATATCATACTAATGTTCAAAACAAAAAATGTTATTCTTCATTATCAACTGCACACTTGATGGTTCTTCAGCATTTCTTTTTATTAACATCACTCTCCATAATGCTATTTTGTTTTGCTTACCATACAGTATTAATAAGATGGATAAATGTGAAATAAGACAAGCCAGTGAAAACAAAGAGAAACACAACCCCTCTTTGTAACATCAGTGTGGTAAGTGCTTTATATTATGTGAGATGCTTTCTCATCTGCCTGAAAGTACACAGGGCATTGTAGTGCTATGCATGTGGTTTGAAATCTTGTATTTAAGAATCTTGAACATTGATTTATTGCAATTAATATTCAAATTTTTGATTTTTTGTTGATACTTTAAAAACCCTTTTAAGTCCAAGAATTGCAAAGCAAGAACTGCCTGTACTTTTATGTATAATTATGAATGCATATTATACAGTATTTAATAAACTTCCAATTGTTTCAAACAATTCATTATTCTTTATTGGCACTAAAAACAAATGTGTTTCAAAAAAAATTAATAGTTTTAAAGTCCATGGATGAATTAATTTATTTTCATTACTTATATTGAAATTAAGTCATTTTTGCTTAGCACTGCATTTTCATGGGAAGCAACTGTACAGCAAGGAATTCCTGTATGTGCCTTAGCAAATAAAAAATTTGCTTTCAAAGCCACAGAAATTAAAAAATTAGAATAAATTATGCTAATTTAGATATTGCAATAAAAATAGAATAACCAAAAATACTGTCAATTTATCTAAGGTTGGTAAAAGTTTTTGTCAGTCATTTCTAAATGATTGATATTGTGAGTCTTAAAAAGGTTGTGGCAACTCTTCCTCTGCACCTTATGAAAATTTATCACATCTTATTAAAAATTCTTCTCATCCCTCTGAAATCCCATCCTTTTTAATAAAAAAGAATCACAAAAATAAATTCATGAAACCTGCATCCTAGTATGGTAGTTGAAAGAATCCACCAATGCAAACAGAATTCTTCTATTTTAAGATAGATAAAATAAACAAATAACATACATTTGCTAATTTAAGAATGATCTAATCTGACCTGTCAAAGATCTCTAAGAATAATTTAAATGTCGACTTGCAGAAAAAAATAATAAAAAGATAAATAAATTCTGAATAAAGACTATTTCAACCTTTTTGAAAGATTGTTTCATGTAAAGAGAATAAGTGAACTAATGAATCATTTCATTCAATGTGATTTGTATGGAATGTCAAACTATTCAGAGAGGTAAATAAATAAAGCAATTTTTCTTTTAACTTGAAGAAATAAACTAAAGTTGAAAATGCATTTAATGTATTGTATGAGGATAATCCTCAACAATCCAGTTCTAAATGATCCCAATGCACTTACCATTACTGCTTTAGGAACAAAAAGAAAACTAATAACTCCATTTGCAACAGTATTTAAGTTGTCTGTTTTCTTTTTCTTGCAATGGTCAAAAGTACATCATAAATAAAATCAAAGCAAATTATAAGCATGATATAAAATTAATTTTTTTATTATTCATTTATAATTGTCAATGAAAGGAATACATATATATTTACAATATTTTTTTAATATGTAATGATATGTTTGAAGCAGAATATTCATGAAGTAGCCGCCATTATATACAATTATCGCAAGATGACAAAATGACTATATCTTTCTTTGGTAATTAACTGGCAGATGAAATATGATCTTTGGATTATACATCTCTTTCAGGCAAGGGTACACTGCAATATTGCAGTGTATTCCACTGTAACAGTGGAACACATAAGAATTTTATATGCTGGAATGAATGGCCTGAACATTGGTAAAATCAACAGTATAAGTGACCACAAATATGGTTTAAATGTAAATGAGTAGAAAGTTAAAATATGGAGAATATATCCTTCCCCATCACTTAAGTGCTTGAATTAACCTGCCTTCACACACTGTATATTAAATAACCAAGTCTTAATTCTTGCAATTATAAACTTTTAGTTACACCCAATTGATGCAAATTAGTTCTTAACAGCAAGAACATGCCTATCTATAATTTTAATCATCATTGTTGAAGTTAATATTTATAATTAGTGAATATCCATCCCAAATAACATTTCTGCTGATAGACTGAACATCCTTCTCTTTACCTTGGTTAAGACCAAGTTTTTCAACAGCCTGGGATGCAACTCGTTCCTCTGCTTCTTCAGCACTAGATATCTCTTCAGGATAAGTTGTGTAAGTATTACCTCCAATCTTCAAGAGAGCAACAAAATAACCATCAACAGAACGCTGGAAGTACAATGGCTTAGTTCCTAATGTGGTAGCATATTCTTCTATTAGATCCTTGTTGGTTTCTGAAAAATTATTAAAAGAAATAGGAAACTGGC
This sequence comes from Typopeltis vanoorti, assembly GCF_054136105.1. Lineage (NCBI taxonomy): Eukaryota > Metazoa > Arthropoda > Arachnida > Uropygi > Thelyphonidae > Typopeltis > Typopeltis vanoorti. The sequence goes on from NC_143569.1 coordinate 15,510,172, forward strand.
AATAAAAAGAATTAATTATTGGTTAGAGAGATGAAAAAAAAATAATAAAAAGAGATAGAAAAATTTATGAAACATAATTTAAATATATAAGTAAAAAAACATTTAAAATTGGCATTTCTTACTAATCAACATATTTCATATAAAAAGAGAATGAACCCCCAAAAAAGTCAGCACACAAAGCATTCAGAGTTCTCTAATATATTATATGAAAGTGTGTGTAGCACATGTGCTTCTCACACTGACCAAAGACAATAATACACTATTCCATCCTTATTTGATGAACCTGGCAGTAAACAAACATCCCAAGATTCAAGACCTCTACTAGTGCCTTACCCACAGATATTCATATCATTTTTTCAATACTAGGATAGCCTAGCCAAATTCATTGCTACCAAAACAGTTCCTATTTCTCATAACAAGAACTTCAGTTCACTTCTCTTATCTTTAAAAGCTTTAAAAGCACAGACAGTACCAGATCGGATCAGATCTCCTCTTCAAGTGATATTTATCTCCTGCCTTTCCTGACAAATTAAATTTATGGATTTGATTTTATTTATTATTTTTTGCATAATTCATTTGTGTCTAAGTTTGTCCAGAATTAATTTTTCAAATGTTTGACAAATTATTTCTGGTGCAACTGCAAAATTTGGACCTCTGTTGAGTAATGCAAGTTCCCATTTATTAAGTGTATTGTTTGACAGAAACATCTCCAAGAACTTAAGAAAATGTTGCCCTTGTCAGCAAAATGAATAACAAATTAGTCATGATAGTCAAATAATATATTGTGACAATGTTGTTAAACAGAAAAGACTACCTACAGAAAATGAATGTACTGGTGTTGGATATCAGTACCTACCATAGATGTCAACAACTATGATCCCACAAAAAAGAATCAAAAACAAATATCACAGCTGATATGCGTATAGAAGAGAAAAACTATTGATGGCTGATAAGAATGAGACTTTCCTAGATTTTTGGTAAAGAGAAACAGCCATTATAATTTAACGGAAATTTTCCAAAAACGTGGGAAATTCTTATTCTTTTCAGCCATCAATAGTTTTCTCCCTCCCCCATCTATATATATATATCAATTTACTATGCCCTGTCCCATCATAATATTCCTTATACCATCACATTGCTCACACATCTAAAATAATCCATTGTTAACATTCTACCTTGTTCATGCTAGTTACTAGTATGAACAAGCTAGTTCATACTTATTACTTAAAAAAAAAAAAAAAAACTTTTTTCAGTCTTAATTTGTTTCAATTAATATATTCTCGAGTGTGTGTACACACAGCTCTAATCATTATGGCATAAGATTCTCTAAAATAATGAATCAAAAAAAAAAAAAAATTACTAAAAGAGGTTATTTCTTCACCTTCTGAAATTAGGAGGGGTAGTGGGGAGATTAATATCACACTATTCAACACCACCAAGAATTTGCAGGCTTTTCAAAATTAACATACCACTGAGACCACTAAGGGAAAGAACTGACAGTACAACATTAAAGTTGTGTATTTTTAATTGGGATGAAGGAGAACCAGTCAATACTTTAATGCAAAAATAAGACTTCATGGAGAGATTGAGAGCAATAGATGGGGAGGAGAGACTGACTAAGTGAGCAAGAGGTGTATGGGGAGTTCAGTAAACTAGATGTTAATAAGGCTATGGGACTTGATAATATATCATCACGTATTCTGATGGAATGTGCCAGGGAGTTGAGACCTGTCTTGACATATTTTTTTAATATGAGTCTTGCACTCGGTCAAGTCCCTAAGGAGTCGAAGGAGGGCAAGATTGTGCCACTTTGTAAAGGAGGTGATAGAACTCAAGCATCAAACTATAGGCCTATCTGTGTGTCAGGTGTGTTGTGGTTAAGTTGTTGGAGAAGCTTGTGAGAACTAGGATCCAGAGTTGGGTTAACAACAATGGTAGTATCTTTGATGGACAGCCTGGATTTGCTAAAGAGAAGCAATGTTTTAGTAATCTACTTACTTATTACAATAAAGTGACTGCTCCCTTAGACAGAGGAGAAGGATACACAGTAATATACTTAGATTTCACAAAGGCTTTTGATAGAGTACCTCATGATAAATTGATAGTCAAACTATAGCAGATGGGGTTGGATATTAGATTAGTGCATTGGATTGGAGACTGGCTCTCTGATAGGTATCAACAAGTTGTGTGTGAGGGAGCGATATCCAGGAAAAGGAAAGTCACTAGTGGAGTGCCTCAGGGGTCTTGTTTTGGGGCCATTACTGTTTAACTTTTATATTAATGATATAGGTGAAGATTTGGATGGAGATATTCAGTTGTTTGCAGATGATGCAAAGTTGGGACGAACCATGAAGAGTAGTGAAGATGTTGGCCTTACAAGAAGACTTGAATAAATTGAGTGATTGGGCATGGAAATGGGGATGAGAGTTCAATGTTGCAAAATGTAAGGTTTTAAAATTTAGAAAACAAAGATGGGATGCAGAATTTATGCTTGGTAAGGATATATTGTTGGAGGTGGAGAGATCTAGGGGTGATAGTGGATAACGATCTGAAATTTAGGGGACACACAGCCAAAATTGTGAAGACAACACAAAGGCTTCTGGGAATGATGAGGAGAACACTGACGTGTAGAAGTAGGGAGATTCTTGTTCCATTGTATAAGGCTTTGATTAGGCCACACATGGATTATTGTGCCCAGATTTGGTCACCTGGTTTTCAGAAGGATGAAGAGATGTTGGAAAGGGTCCAAAGGCAATTGACTAAGGTAGTTTCTGACCTCTGGAATGTCGAGTATGAGGAAAGATTGAGAAGATGTAATTTGCAGAGTCTGGTGGGTAGGAAGAAGAGGGAGAGATATGACAGAGACCTACAAGTTGGTAAGGGGTTGTTATAGGATCAATGCTGGAGAAGTTCTACAGAAAATAGTGGGAGAACCAGAGGTCATCCCTGAAAACTGTATAAAGAGGGTGTGAGTAGGGGAGCGAGACATTTTTTTCATGCAGAGTTGTAAATGATTGGAATGCCTTGCCTGAGAGTGTGGTGTCTGCAAGGAGTTTGAATGTGTTCAAGGCACAGTATGATGAGCTGTGTGTGTGATAAAAGGACCTCCTAGATGAGTCTGACTCCATGAGGTCTTGGGGTAATAATAAGACTTTTTAGATAACCACGGCCTCTTAGTCAGCTTTGCTATTTCTGCTCTATTTACAAACATACCCATCAATGATAATCTCCTTCAAAACTACCTTTAAACCACCTATCACAAACTTCTATATAGAAATAGACAAAGCTCCTGAATCTGCAATTTGTAAACCTCAAGTTTGGCTTAGATAATGTAGATTTGTCAACAGCTACCAGATCTCAAAACATACATGCTATACAAGGATGCTTTATAGAATCTTCCTTTGAGCAGTTTCTCATTTAGCATATATTGCAAACCTATATATACTGGTCAACAGAGATTTATCACCACCCAAACACAAAATAGGTATAATAAAGACCCTTAAACTGACATCCATAACAATTTGCTCCCATGAAAGGGAATACAAAACTAATAATTATTCTTTTAAAAGTGAAAACTGATATATACAAGAAAACCTTACTTAACGTGATTAATTAATCCATCAATTAATGCAAGGTAAGCGAAATTGTTAAACGAATACAAGAAACAATAGGAATAATTATAATTCATCCATCTGTTAACGTAAATTTGGAAAAAAAATTTCAGTATAAGCTATATTAGAGAATAAAATCAAAGTTAATAAAAATCAATTGATTAAATTTTTATTTAATGTCTAAACATTTGATCAAGCTACTTTTTTTTTACAAAAAAATTAAGTAAAAATGTTTGAATAGTACTCAATTTTTTCATCTTGTCATGCAATTTGACATAACTGTCGATCGCTTCATAAAGATTTTGACAGACTTTGAAGCTTCGTTCCATATCAGGATCAGCAACAAACAAAATTTAGCATGCTCAATGTGACTGAAAACTAGCTCAGGTTCTTTTGCAGTTAGCTTCTTAGTCATAACATTCTCTTCTTGTTTGCACTTCTTTTCTTCATATGCACACTGTTCTTCTAGTTGAAGGAGATCATTCTCGCTTTGCTGTTCTGAATGGGAATCAAATAAGTTTTTCCGCTTTTCCTCTAACATAATTACTTTTCTCTTTTTATTACTGCAGCTTTCTTTATCAGTCTTTCTCTTTTCCATATCAAAGGTTGAATATAATAAAAGCCTTATAGGTATCTGAATTAAAGCAAAATGAAGGAAAAGTGATTGAGCAAGAGAACAGTTTGTATGTGTGCTTGCGATGATAGCTTTGAGTCAACTGCCAAGTGTCACCGGCCACTGCCCGCTGGCTGCTACTTTGAAAAGTGCTGCCACTCACTGCAGATTGACAAAATTTTTTGCATAACATAAAATAATCGCATTAACTGATTAATTACTTGCTTAAAGCAGGAAATGGTATGATTTCACTTAATCGCGGTAACTGATTATCGTGCATATCAAATTTGCGTTAAAAGAGTTTTTCCTGTAAAAACTGATAACATATTGACACAAAATGCCTTCAGCACAGTTATCTATCCCAAATGTTAAAAATCTACCTGAAAAAAAAAAAAAAAAAACAGGCAGAAATTGATTGAAGCACATTAAAATTACCATTAAATCTCCTATAAAATTAATTTTTTATGCTACTGTATAGGTGAAACAGGATACCCTTGCATCAAACAAGAACTAGGTCTGGAAAAAAAAAAAAAATTAAGAAGCTTATAAGACTTCAGAATGGTCTCAAAATTTCTATGATTTGGTCAATATATGCAACCCTAATAGTAATACACACCTCTCAAGCTCCCCAGAATAATCTCAGGATCATCAAATTTACATTCAAATATACATATATATATACACACACACATTCCTTAAGATTACCCTTTAATGTGAAGGTTGAAGTATCTTTATAGTGAGATGTGAAGAAAGTATTAGTATTACAGTAGGAATTTTCTTATAAATTTACATTAAATCTTAATGTAAATTAAGATTTAATGTAAATTAAGATTTAATGTAAATTAAGATTTAATGTAAATTAAGATTTAATGTAAATTAAAGATGCCAAGAAATTATATTTGTAGTTTTAATCCTCTATTCAAGTATAAACAAAGTTTGCACCTGAAGTAACTGAAGGACTGGGTTACTAGTGTACAGAAGCTAATGATTTCACATTACTTGCCTTAGTATCCCATAATGCAAAGTATGTATCCTTATGGACATGTATAGTGCTATGCATTATGGGAAGGGTCACTACCTAGACCGGTTTTGACCTTTATTGAGGTCTCATCAGTGGGGAGACCACACCCAGAAGTGATACCAAGATTGAAGTAATGCAGAAATCATATTACCATATACAAGTAGCCAAAATGTGTCAAAGATTATTACTAAATGCAATTGATGTGAAGTCACTAGCCTCTATATATGAGTTACCCAGTCATGAAGTTACTCCATGCAGAAACTTTGTTTTGTTTACACTTAGATAAAGGATGAAACTAAGAATATAATTTCATGGCATCTTTCATTTATGAGGATTTTATGATATGATATTCCAAGAAAGGGAATTCCACTTGAGGTATCTCTTTCTAATGTAAATTTAATTCACATTAGAAAAAAAAAAGATTTTTTTTTTTTTTAAAAAATAGAGTTCTGGCTTTGCAATTCCATACTGCAAATGTCATCAATATATCTTAACCAAATAGATGGTTTTGGACAAAGAACAAAGTGAGTTGGATAGGTATCAGTAAGTTGGGACAAGAACTATCTTGAAAGAGTAAAGTCAGTATTGGTGTGCCACAAGAGACTGTTTTGAGACTACTATTATTTAATTTTTATATTAATGATATTGGGATAGGTTTAACTGGTGATTTACAACTGTTTGCAGATGATGCAATACTGTAGAGAGTGATGAGGAATCAAGCAGATGTTGTGGCAACATGTGCCTGAAATTTGATAGGCAATGATAGAATGCAAAGCATTCATTGAGAGGGGAAATTTTGGATGAAGTTGAGGAGTGATCTCCTCCTGCAGTGAGACCTTGGATTGTGGAGGATCTGAAGTTCAGGGTCACACTGCACAAGTGATGACTTCACATCAGATTATGGCAAGCAATGATGCATAGAACTTGTAGAAATAAAGAGGTTCTGGTTCCATCATACAAGTCCTTGATCAAGCCTCATATGGATTATTGTGCAGACTTGGCACCCCTCCCCCCTTGTTTTCATGGTGATGAGGATATAATGGAAAAGGGTCCAGAGAAGAATGACTAAGGTTGTAACTGATCTTTGGGATGCGAGACAAAGGGACAGATTGAGGGAATACAGTCTGCAAAGCCTTGTGAATAGGAGGACAAGAAAAGATATGATTGAGACATTTAAGTTGGTAAAGGGTTGTTACCAGGCTAGAGTGGAAGAAATTTTTCAAAGAATGGAAGAAGGGAATAGAACAAGGGGCATATCTAAAAGCTGTAGTATAAGGAGGGCTGTCAACAGGGACATAAGGAGCAGATTCTTTGCATGGAAACTGGTTGGTGAATGAAATGCATTTCCTGACAATGTGCTAAATGCAGATCCACTGAATGAGTTTAAAGCACGGTTGTAACAGTGTTTACCTCATGCAATGCGTCTTGACCCTATGGAAGTCTGGTATTAATAATAACAACAACATTCATTATTATAAATATCACAGTTTGTTTTCTGGAAATCAAAACTATTTAAGTGTAGAAATTGCAAGAATTCTGTGAAGTGATTTATATTTAGAATTATAAATGAGACAATTTAGAAGAAACAGTAAACTTTTAATCAATACATTTGCAATTATTTAATGAAATAACTGTTTCTTGAAAGAAACCATAATTAATGCAATATTACCAAAGATTCTGGAATTTTTTTCTAGGTCGATACAAGATTTACATATAATTGATACCAACCATGTTCATCGATGACTTTCCCTCCCTCCCCTCACAAGACATTTTAGAATGAAATGTTTCTCTTATTTTGTCTTGCCATTAATAACTAAGTATAATTATATGCTAAAAAGGACTACATACATATTCTATGCATTTAGTCTATCTCTGTTTAAAATTACCTAGCTGCAGAGCATATACTGCAAGGAACTACACATTTTATGAATGAATTGTTTCGGAAAAGTAATTATGTTCTGAAAAATCTTTACTGAAGATAAAAACTAAAGTCATCTAACCATACTTAGGCAATATGAAAAAAATGATTCTGGCATTACGTTTCCTAGGCAGATACAAGATTTACATGCAAGTAATTGATAGCAACCATTTTCAATATACATCGATGAAATTTTTCTTCTTTTTTTTCCTTCTCAGATAAATATTTCAGAATGGAAGTTTGTTATTTTGTTCTGCTAATAACAAACTATAATTGTATGACCAAAGGACTAGATGTATAAAAATAAATTGTATATGTTCAGTCTATATTTAAAATCACAGACATTGCATATACCGTAAGAAACTACTTTTCCTTCATGCTTACACAGTAATCAGAATACTTACATTATAAAAAATTATGGAGACAACTACCGTGTTACAAAGAAACAAGCTGCACTACCCAGTAGTAGTGCAGCTTGTTTCTTTGTATATGTGTATAATCCAGATGACGACCTTGATATGAAGGTCGAAACGTCGAGTGTTCATTTTGGTTTATACTAAAGTTTTGCTCTAACACTGTAGTTGTCTCCATAATTTTTTTATGATGTAAGAAACTACTCATTTCATGCTGCTGATTTATTATGTAACAGTTATTTTATGAAATAACTGTTTCAGACATCTTTATTAAAGATAAATATTCTATGAGGAGTATTCTAAAAGTATCTGAAAAGTATTCTATGAGGGAGGATGTAAAAGAAGTAGACAGAATTAAAACTGAAGAGCAAGAAGGTGAAGGTCGTAAGCCTCCTGCCATGCTAATATAGAGGAGGAGTGTTGGTAGCAAATGAAACAATGCATAGGTTGTGCAGAAGGAATAATGTGGAATTTGTGGATCTGCATTTGACGGAAATAGGAATTTGTATAATGCTGATGGAATGCATCTAAATGGTTTTGGTGTTACATGTCGGGAGAGATTTGTTCATGAGCATGCTTAAGGACAAATTCAGGAAAATGTAAGCAATTAAGATGGAAGAAAGCGAGTTTGTTTGAAGGCACTTGAGGCAAGTGAGTGTGAAAATGACAAAGTGTGGAATCTAGTCTCCCAAGCAAAAATATTGAATATGCTAATCAATTCAGGAAGAAAAGGTGGGTGGAGGAGCCGCAGTTTCTATATACTAATGCTAGAAATATCAGAAACAAGAGGGATGAGTTTTTGGCATTGGTTAGTGCAACCTTACCAAAAGTTAGAGGTATTAATGAGACTTGGCTAACAGCAGATGTAGTTGCAGGAATAAAGAATAAGGGTTTAGTATTTTCAGGGAAGATACAGAAGATGGAGCGAGCGGTACTGATGATGATATCGGATGAACTGCAAAAAAAAAAAAGAGTAGGACATAGGCAGGAGGGTGGCTGTTCATTTGAGAAAGAGTCTTGAATGAGATCAAGGCCAGTAAGATGATATACAGTTGGTTGTTGCTATAGGCCAAGGGGCTCCATGGATGATTTAGAACAGTGCTTCCCAAACTTATGGATGTAAAGCCCCCCTTTGCAAAAAATTAAAATATATCACGGGGCCCCCCCCCCATTGGAAAAAAAATCTTAATACGGGCATATATTATTATAATATTTATTGTATTTACATTCAACACAATTTATATTAAAGATTTGGCATTTGTAATCTTTGTGCCTCTTATCAATACCTTTGAAATGAAACTTATATGAATAAACATTTATTTACTAATATTCATTAACTGACGAAATATGCAGGAAGCAAAATTTGTGAACCAACACCAATGTGCGATTTTTTCCATTAAAATGTAAAGAATAACAAAAAATAAATAATAAATAATAAAAATTAAATACGCTTCTTTTAAGATTAAAAAAAGAACAACTTAGTCTTAAAACATTTTAAATTTGTTTTCATTATTTCACGACCTCCTCAACAAAACGTACGGCCCCCTAGGGGGATGCGGCCCACAGTTTGGGAAGCGCTGATCTAGAAGACATCAGCAAATTAATAAAAATGAGTACAGGTCAAGTGATTATTATGAATGACTTTCAACTAGAGATACAAACAGTTGAAGTCCCTCATAATAATCACTTGAACTGTACTCATTTGCTGATGTCTTCTAGATGTTCTGTCGAGAAGGGCTATATGCAGAACTACAAGACACGTGATATGACAAGCTTAGGAGGAAGCTTAAATCTGTGCCATAGCATAAAACACTACAAGGCAAGGATGTTAATAGTACCTGGAGATAGTTAAGGTCAACTAGAAGAAGCAGTATTAAACTGTATACCTAAGCTAAAGAGAGTTAATCAGGTAGGAATCAGATGGATGATTAATATCATTAAGCATGAGCTTCAAAAGAAGAAAATGTCACAGAGGGTATATAAGGAAAAGGTGACTAGCAAATTCATGAACAGTACAAAGCTCAGGCAAGAAAGATGGCCAGAATGTCAAGTAAGGCAAAAATCACATTATGAGAAGAATCTAGCCAAACAAGTCAAAGAAAATCCCAGTTTTTTTTTTTTTTGCTACTTAAGTTCTTTTACTACAAGTAAGAGGAAGAATGACTATGGAAGATTAACCTTGATGAATTATGATGGTTACAAGGTGAAGGAAGCAGATAAAATAGTTGAGTTATTAAGTGATGGCCACTTTAAGAAGGTATATCATCCAAGTGAGGTTATTGCTGTCACATGTCATACACACTGTTGTGGGAACAGAGATGGATGAACTGGAGGTTTTTACGATTTTGCAGAATCTCTATATAAATACAGCAGTGGGATTAGATGAGATATCAAACTATTAAGCTCAGGTTTTGTGAGAATGTGCAAGAGAACTTGCAATGCCTCTGAATAGGCACTTCACTTTAAGTCTCAACTATGGTAGAATTCCAAGGTAATGGAAAGAGTGCAAAATAATTCCCTTGCATATATGGGGGCAGAATCTAGGCAAAAATAGGTGGCTTATGGTCTGCTGCAAGGTTAGTACTAAGACCAGTACTGTTTAATTTGTAGATAAATGATATAGAAAACAGCTTGAAAGAAAATATTTGGTTGTTTGCTGATGATGCAAAAATTAGACAGAGAAGGTAATGTGCAGAGCTTGCAAGATGATTTAAATAGGCTGTCAGTATGGGAAAAGATAATGGGTATCAGTTTAATGTGGAGAAATGTAAAGTTATGCATTTTGGAATAAATTGATTACAAGCTGTGTACCACATTGATGGAGCTGCACTCCAGGAAATAGATGAAGCTAGAGATTTAGAGTTGAAGTGAGTGTATTGTTGAATAACAGCATTACTTGGTTACTGAAGAACACAATAACAAGTAGAGATTAGGAAATTATTTCTCTTCATAAGGCCTTGATACATACACATCTGGATTGCTGTACTAAGATCTGTTCTCCTGAGTTTCTTGTTGATGAAGCAGTGGAGAAGATTCACAGGTAAGCAACTAACATAGTGAGTGGTCTGTGGAATGTTTCCTATGAGAATAGATTGAGGATATATGAATTACAGGAGTTGGTTAATAAGAGAAAAACAGGGGAAATGATAGAAACAATTCAGTTGCTTAAAGGGTTTTACAGGATTGATGCAGGGGATATGTTTCAGCACTTTTCTAAAGGGGCCAGATTAGTAGGGATGCAAGCAGCATTTTTTTTGCTTTGAGAGTTGTGAATGAGTGGAATGGGTTGCTGGAGTCAGCTGCGAGCGCTTTGTCTGTTAATGGGCTCAAGGAGTGGCATGATAGATTGTATGGATAGTTTGGATCTCCAGTGATGAGTCTTCAGACTCCATAGAGGTGCCCGTAAAATAATAATAATAAAAACTGAGTGGTCATCAAACCATAACAGGACAATATATCACCAAAAGGGGAGAAAAAAAAATGATAGACAGTCACTTTTTTTTTTTTTAAAGTTAATTTAAGATTTACATGCCATAACTAATGACAACTGGTGTACACTGATGGTGGTGGTTTTTTGTATTGGATAAAAAATTCTTTTAGAATGAGAATTACTCTTATTTTGTTCTTCCATTAATAATGAAGAAAAGGATATATTACTGATAAAAGAACTACAAATATAAAAATATACTGTATGCATTTAGTTATATTTCTAAAACTGCATAGCACAAACCATAAGAAACCTATGCGTTTCATGCTGCTTAATAGCGCTGGGTCTTAGGTACTTGACGAAAAGTTAATCCATTTAAAGATCATTACACCTATTAACCACCTTACCGGCCGTTATGGATCAAATACGCATCCGCATACGCTTCGTATCCATCATATATTTCATTGTTATAACAATGGTATTACAATTTTAATAAGCACTTCGCATCCATGATAAAGTGAACGTCTATAGACGTCTTGGCCGGTAGCGTGGTTAATGGAGATAATTAATGGTGTGCACTTCTTATTCATGTTTCTTGAACTAAATTGTATGCTTCGCATCCTCATTTTGTGGATGTATATCCAGGCCGGTCAGGAGTTTAAACAGATTTAATGACTCAAATATTTCCTCTTCTATCAAAGGGACATAAGAAATACAATAAGACTGCAACAACATACACATTAAAAAATAAAAAAAAATTCGAAGACTAAGTGGAAGGTTAGACAAAACCTGAAGTTCTAAATACATTCACTATTTGTGTATGCACTGCCAGGCAGCCTTCACTGTTGGGCAAGAAGTCTAAGAATTATTGTTTCCCATATGTTTGGGAAGTTTCACACAACTATACTTATTGAGGTTTAGTTGCTTTAGTTTAAAATAAATAAATTTACTATCATATTATGATAGTAAATTGCAAATCTGACATCTGTCTTGACATCTCTTGCAAATCTGACATCTTATCTCTCTTGAAAAAACCTTAAAAAATGTATCTGCTATTACTATTTTGGTCAGCCAGGTCAGCCTTGAGGATCTTGCAGAGGGAAAAAAATACTTCAGTGAGGTAAATACAAATATGACTTACAATCAGCAACAGATCTTTAAATAGTCCACACCTTGAAAAATATAAATGTGGAGTACCTTCAAGATATGGGTAAACAATAATTCTTATACTTCTTGACCAATATCAAGGACTACCTACTAATGCCCAAAGAGGACACTGTTAAATTCTGAATGAGAAGAATTGTACAATTATAGCATCTCATTCAGAGTTCAACATAATCTGCCATTCCCAAAGCAAATTCTTGTTAATCAGAACTAAATGGTAAAATTTTGTCTAGTATTGCACTTCACTTAATTGTAGAATAATTGTAACATATAAATAACAACTTTGAATTGTAAGTAGTACTGTTCATAAAAAGGATTAATTCTTAGTAATTTATATGTATGCTGTAAACTATGCACGGGACCTTGGAACTTAATCCCCTTGTTTAGAGTGCCTGCCTAGGGCAAGACATGCGATTCAGAGTATGAGTGACTCATGCAAAAGGATAAATCATCTGCTAGAGTCCTATTTGGAGCTGATCATCACGTGATGTGGCAAGGACGATCGCCGGCACTGAATTTTGGCACTAGTTGTCAAAGAGCCATGCACTGTTCACAAAAAGAGAAGAACTAATGACAGAAGAAAGCATGAAATACAAAACAGAATAGCAGAGCCGAAAACGCTCTCTACCCCTTGCTCTGGTTCTTGTTCCAGTTAGAGTTCTGCTCCAGCTCCTGTTGCAGCCACCGGGAAGCTCTTGTTCCTGTGAAACTCGCGGAGACCTCTAAGGCAATAACCTATGGAATGATGTCTTGTAGTCAGAAAATATGCACTCCTCAGATAGCCAAGACAGAAACGGCACAGCAGGGACATGCTATATGTTACTGACGAATACTCAATGTCCACCTGTGGTATGTGGTAAGGACTCCAATAGAAAGTCTATGGAACAGGAAGGAGGAACCGCCATCCCAGATATTGAGCTGAGAAGGAAAGTATAACTTCATTCCCGGTAAGAAATTCCTTTTCTTCACATTTTGGAATCATAAAGAAGGGACATGTATAATCTTAATAAGAGTTCATGTTGAATGTATGCAAGAGTTTAATGTTTGTTCCAAGGAAACGTGACTTAGTAATTTCTTTGTTCCTCGAGTACGGGTTGTGATATCTTAATCAGTTCCTTGAGAACGTGTGTTAAAATAGTTTAAGCTCAGATGTGTGAATTGAGATAATGTTAGTTCCTTGAGAACATGTTAAAGGTTAAATAAGATTTATTTGGAATAATGATTTAAAAGTAAAGGACTTCAGGAATTTAGTTGTAGCGTAGGAAAGGTGATGAAATTGATTTGTATGTTCCAGTTGAGTAACATTTTCTATGTGCATGAGTTTACGTTTGATTTCAGTTGATTGAAATGTGTATTATATTAGTGTGAACAAAGTACGATCCTTAAATAATCTGCTAAACAGTCATATTTTAATCAATTTTCAGTTGTAATGTTTTGAAGGAAATTGCTTAACCTTGATAATTAGATGTGAATTAAGATCTCATAATGTGTGTAATTTTCATGTTTTAGTATAATAAATGTTTTGTGTTAATTTTGAGTACGTGCTTGCCTGATTTAATTTCATCTTTACCACTCATAAAACGTTAGAATCTAAGCAGGAACCCAAATTATTAGCAAAGGACCACGACTGTAATGTGTTTAAGGACAGAAATAATTTTATTGTAAGTCTTTGAAGTAGTGGTGGTATTGTGTTCTCTGATCATTGATTCCTGGATATTATGCTTGTGATTATCTAGACGTGGAGTGGCGCAGTATAAATAAATTTTCTGTGTCGAAATAGGAATCAATTATCAGAAGAATAGAAGGGCTGGTTCATTCATAAGCATACCTTCTTTTATTCGTACTCAAGAATATAATAACACTAAAATAAGAAGTAGGCCAGATGTATTAAGAACTACATGGTAGAGAATTAACAGATGTTAACAATTGAGTGTATAGGATAAGAATATATAAGAGACATTCTATAATATATACAGGGTGTTCGGGATAAATTTGACAGTTTCGTAAGGAAAAAGAAAATCTTCTTTGTATCTATTAAATTTAATGAATTGACAAAAAAACATTACAGGCAGAGTTAATTACAATACTATCAACAAGATTTACTCAAAATAACCACCATTAGCATCGATCACAGCTTCAATTCTGCTTCGGAACCTCGAACAAGCTGATGCTACAGTCTCCCTGGAAAGGGCCGCAAAAACTGTTTTAATTTTATCCATTAACTGGGCTTTTGTATTACTGGAAGTGCGATTGGTGTCTTTTTCAACTGCGCCCCATACAAAATAATCCATGGGGTTAAGGTCTGGGGAGTTTGGAGGCCAAACATTTGGACTGGTGAAGTCGTAGAAATTTTCAGACAACCATTTTTGACTTTTCCCAGGTGTGGCAAGGGGCCGAATCCTGCTGCCATACATACGGCCTACCATTGGCTACCCTTGTTATCCAGGGCTTGACTACAGTTAGCAACTCCACGAACAAAGCCCGAATTCCAATGCCAGGGTTCTTCAACACCTGTTCCTGCAGATTTGCGAGGAATTCTGCTGTACGAACGCAATCAGATCGTCTGCTAGGGATCTTTCTTCTTGCTACATCCTCGTAGTCACCATTGCAAGTCTCTAGTTCATGCCTGATTGTTTTTACTGTATTCAGGGAGCATTGGGCAGCAGTCGTAATATCCTTATTTTGATGGCGGGCACGAATCATCATGATACAAGTTATTCTCTTCCATGATTCAGGTGGGTTCCAGCTATCCATCCTTTCTGACATCTTGTATATGAATGAAGAAGGGTCCAAACTTTTAAATGAAGAGAAGTGTGTGTTAATACATGTAACTTACGGAAAAATATAATTAATTATAAATATGTCAAATTTATCCCGAACACCCTGTGTGTGTGTGTGTATATATATATATATATATATAGAACAAAAAATAAATTATAACAAGAGAGTCCCCCCCCCAGATATAACAACACCCCCTTAGGACTTTTCAAGTCTTCAGTCAATCTCTTCCATTTATTCTTTTTGTGTTTTATGCAGTGTTATAATTTTTACCTGTATCCCTGATGTCTCTTTGACAAACAAAATGCTGATATCATTAAACCTTTGTTTAGTTCATTCCTTGTGCTGTCTTCATTTCATTAAATCATAACGAAGAATACTTAAATAAAAAAGCCAATAGGCTTCACTTCAGCAATGTAACATTTAAATTAAGGGGGATATTAAATCCCACATTATTTCAAAGCCGCAAAGATCGGAATCAAAAGTTTCATGCCAAATATAGTAAACTATAAAAATTTCGGCGGATTGTAGCGTAAGCTAATGCACATAGTTCAGCACTAGGGCAACTCATTGCAAAGGTGGGTAAAGTTCTGATCACTGCTCTTAATGTAAAACCCATCTCCTAGGAGATGGGTGATATACGTTATGGTGGAAGGTCACTACCCAGACCGGTTTCGACCTTTATTGAGGTCTCATCAGTGAATAGGTAGACCAGGTAATACCCAGGTTATAGCGAAAAGAACTGATATACTTTGCTATACAAGTTGTCAAAAAAGGTACACCCATAAATTACTGAAATAAAAGAGCCAAGAGGCTTCACTTCAGCGATGTAACATTATTTAAATTAAGGGAATATTAAATCCCACATTATTTCAAAGCCGAATAAGAAACTCAAAGATCGGAATCAAAGAGTTTCATGCCGAATATAGTAAACTATAAAAATTTTGGCAGAGTTGCCCTAGTGTTGAACTATGTGCGTTAGCTTATGCTACAATCTGCAGAAATTTTTATCGTTAACTATATTTGGCATGAAACTCTGATTCCCATCTTTGAGTTTCTTATTCGGCTTTGAAATAATGTAGGATTTAATATCCCCTTAATTTAAATAACAAAGAATATTATAAATCCATCATGATTTTACTGCAATATTTTCATTTGCAATCATCACTGAAGCAAGTAAGTTTGAGGTTCATTTTGTGAAATGAAAAACTAATGTTTGTGTGAGAAAAAACCTGCCACCACAATGAGATCCCATTCACATTCAATTGAAAGCCCTCCTCCTGGCTTTTTTTTTTTTTATGATCCTTGACTACATTCAGTCAAAGGTGTTTCTAACCAGAGGACATCAGTGATACCGTCTGAGCTATGATGGTTCCAATTTCATAGCCAAATAACTGAATTTGAAACTTAGTTTCAAAACTGACCACAGAATTTATGGAATACAACCTTTGACAGTGGAGATGCCTTAGAACTGCATTACTTAAGACACAAATTCTGCCTAGTTCATATATTTGTCTTTATATGAACTAGGCAGAATAAGTGAATAAGTTTCACTGGCCTAACAGCTTTTCTGAAGAGTTGTTTTTACATAAGGAACCATTCAGAAACCCTTATAGGACAAGAACCCTCTGTTCAATACTGAGCATGCTCATTGGCAGACTTCATGTCTTTAAGTAGCACAATGCCAAGGCAACTCCAACTGAAGGTCATATTCTCATAAGCTTTCTGGTCAATTTTGAAAGTTTCATGTTCATTTTGGCTATGAAATAATGATGGTCTCATAATTTCCTCAATTTAAAGATCTCAATATTGCAATTAATTTAATCACACTATGAAATAAACCTAACTTACTTAAACTAAAAGTAAATAAAAATATGACAAGATTTCAAATTCATAAAGTAGTGATAGAAAATACCAAAACATATGAAAGTGAAGTAAGATAAAATAACTGTTTAAATGTAATACAGAAAACTTATCACAAAAATGTAATTTACTAAATATATTTGTGAAGTTATTGCATATGTCCAACAATCATATATTATTTACCATCAGGTGAAACAAACTATCTGAAAAACAATATACACACACACATAAGCAGATAACCTCAGTATTGTTTTTGCATGTCCCAATGTATCTAATATTTGTATACATGCATAAATTTGTTTCAGACAGTTATCCCATCCCCTTTACTCAACGGAAATTGTTATACGGTTGTTGCAGCAATGCATGTAGAGCGACCTACAAGTTTATTACATTTAACATAGCTGATTCTCACTATTGCCAACAGCAATATAACAAGGTACACAGAGGGGGGGGGAACTATATCAGACTATTTGCTGTAAATATTCCTGTGATCCTACAATTTTGCTACAGTGAGAGTTAACTGTATATTTATACAACAAAAGAGAAGTGTCTGTGCATTGGAATACTGAGTTTTACAGTTGTGAATATCTTTTCAATAATGACTGCTTAAATTCAATTTTATACCTACTTTTTACTACAGGTGGTGGTTTAACATTGCTAAACTCAATATCAAGTTTATCTGGTTCGTGGAAAAAAACGGTTCTTTTAGTGCTTTCACAACTTTTCATTTCTTCCAATTTTCTGAAACGAGGAGGCAACTCATACCGTTCAGGTAACCAAGAATCTGGATGTACTGGAGTTCCCTGCAAAATAAGATTAACTGAATTCATTAGGGGGGTTTCTTTTTTTTTTTTTTTTAATCTTAAATACATAACATTCAGGAACCTAAACTACAGCATTGTTCTGATCAGCTAAGAACAAAGATAGGGAAAAAAAACTCCATGGTAGACTCAGAAAGAGGCGGTCATGGAAACGAAGAAAGTCTATCAAAAGTTCTTAGAGTAAACCAGCAACTGCTCTGAGAGAATGGAGAAAAATGTAAGAAAGGCAAAGCAATGTGTAAAAGCAGCTAAAGAAGCCAGAGAAAGATTTTGGTAAAAATACAGAAGATAACAGGATTGTGACAAAATATCCTGGATGCTATTGAAATAACTTAGAGAAATGGGTACTGGAAATGTAACCAGAGATGATAAAGGTAACATGAAAACTGAAGATAATGATGTCTGAAGTAATTATTATTATACAGGTATCTCCGTAGTCAGAAGATGCATTGCAAGATATCAATTTATACACAAACTAGCCATTTCAATATGTAATTACTTTGAAAGATTACTAAATGAAACAAGAAGTGATAGAAAACATTTAAGAGAAATGAAATCAGGAGTATATATCAATACTACAGGTAGAAAAAACCATAAAAAATCTCAAATGTGGAAAGGTAACTGGAATATATATTTGACCAGCAATATTAAATATGGAGGTATAAAAATTTTACAGGTGTTGCACTGAATAATCGAGATATCATGGTAAAATGTCAAATAGAGATATCATAGTACTCATCTATAAAAAGATAAATAAAATTGAATATGAGAATTAAAGAGGAATTTCCTTAGTGAGTGTTCCTGGTAAGATGTATACACCCACACTTGAGAAGAGACTAAAAATAATTTTTTAACCTATTCCCTCAGCCATATGGCTGGTGGGGTAGCTATATGCTACCATACCAGGGAAATGATTATGAACAAGATGGTTTCACATTGCCTTCCTTGCCATACTATATCCTATGACTGTAGCCTCTGTGTTCATGGGGCCAGGTGCCTGTTTGCAGGATGAAAAACCCCAGATAAACTGGTGGAAAAATGAACCTGCTATCCACGCCTAAGACCGGCTAACTTGGCTATGGCTGAGGAAGATTCTCAAGTTCCTCAAGTCATCGACGGGAATCGAACCTAGGACACTCCTTTTTGCGAAGCACATAGCCACTAGGCTAACCACATGGACTAAAAATAATTGTAAGAAGTAAATATATTGAGAAAAGCAAGCTGAGTTTAGGCAAATAGTTTATCAGGATCAAATTTTCACTTTAAGATGAATGATTTAGAAATCGTAAGGATCTGAAGTTTTGTAAATCTGGAGAGTTACAATTTTATAGTGTAAATAGCACCTTATATCAAGTAATAGTCTACATTTGAATTGCCCACTATTTCCACTATTATTCATAATCTATGCAGATCAAATTAGGAAGGAAGTGGCATTAGGGCTGATATCAAAATTGGAGATATTCAATTCAGCGCTGAACTTTATGCAGATGAAATTTTGCTCATTATATTGATGAGAAAATTGCATAAACATCTTAAAGTTGTATGCGGAATAAATGCATGCAGCAGACATGTAGCCTTCATTTATACTCTTAAAGAGATATAGTACAAGTCTACAGGACTCCCTAATTAAACTGAATAACTGCAATAATAAATTCTGTATGAAAATCAGTAATAAGACTACAAACTACAAAAACAAGCAGGAATATTGAAAACACCTATATCTTGAATCGAGTATCTATAAAACAAGTAAAACATTTCAGCCATTTAAGTACAATTTTAGTGATGGTAAATTAAATATGTAAATAGATAGCAGAATTAGCAAAGATGGTATGGTAAGGAGTCAACTGAATAAGCTTATATGGAATTAGAAGAAAATTAATTCATGATATGGAGAATAAAGATTAGAAAAGTGAAGCATTCCACTCTGCTATTATCACAAAAACATAAGTCCACCGATTTCAAAATGGAACTTTAAAAACCTGAATAAGAAAAAAACAAGGGGGGGTGGAGAAGATAATAAAATAATTTATCTCCGAATACTAGTAGACAATTGCAGATTGATTAAATTACTGATTACCTTTTTTTTTTAATCAAAAATTTTTCTTATTGGGATCCTTTTCCCAACATAAATAAAATAAACAAACCAGATGTTCAAATAGCATTTTTTTGTTAAAGAATTGGCTATACAAGCTAATTCCTTAATTTATTTATGCTTATAGCTAAATGAAAACTGGTAAGTGAAAATTACAAACAGAAACAAATGAAAATCTTAACATAAAAAAGTTCATTACATAAAAAAAAGGTACAACTTGCTTTCTAAGTCTTTTCTTTTTTTTAAAATATAAAGCAAAAGTAACTTGTCATAATTAAGCCAGGGACAGTTATCGTCCTGCTGTACAAGTATGACAAGGCTGCATGTTCTCACAACACTTCACAACATAAAAGTAGCTGTATCTGAGGTTTAAGTAGGGAGCAGTTGTGTATTGTGTGAGAAAACTTGATCCATTAGAGGAGGCCCATTTCACACTGTATCATCATCTTCTAACATGAGGAGGAGTTCTGCTGATACTATGACGAGGGCTATGAGAGTGACTACGAGAATTACATCTTCATGGTGAGATGGGACCGTGATCTTCTGTTTCCTCCATAACCACTGCCACACCAACTACAGGTCAAGATCCAAGCTGGAAAGCCAATTCAAGGCCTCATCCATCACCTTGTGGATGTCCTGTAGGCCACCACCGTGAAACTGGAGGCTTGGGCAGTCGTACACAATATGAGTAATCGTCTGAGCCACAGGAGAACAATCACAATAAGGGTGATCTGACAGCCCCCATTTATGTAGAAAATAGCCACATCTGCCCTGACTAGTTCTGATCCTGCTTATGGATGACCAAATCTTCCTAGGAAGATCAAAACCAGGCTGTGGAACACAGGGATCTTCTACCAGGAAACCGTTTGTTAGGAGATTGTTGGACCAGTATTCTCTCCATATGTCAGATATTGATGGCAGCACAGCTGAAGAGAGTTCGTCCATGGACCAGAAAGGTTTTCTAGATTTCAGACGAAGACTGGTGGGTTTATGGGAGTCTGGTGTAAGGGTAGGAATGGGTTGCTCATTAAATTCCTTATTAAATTTAATAAGGAAATATTAAATTCCTTAATCGAGGTTCGTCTTCTCCGTATGTGTGGTGGAGCAATGTTAGATAGAACAGGCAGCCAGGAGAGAGAGGTGCTTCTCACTGTCCCACTAATTGTGTGGATGGTAGAGTTTAGCTGGGTGTCTATAATGTTAGTGTGTATACTTCTTTCCCAGACAGGGACACAATATTCTGCTGCATAGAATGCGAGGGTTAGTGCAGACGACCTTAGGAGTTCTGCACCACAACCCCAGGTTGTTCCAGCAAGCCTTGAAATGATGTTATTTCTGGTTTTAATTTTATTGGAGAGGTTGATGATGTGCCTTTTATAGGTTAGGCTTCTGTCCACGCTCACTCCAAGGTCAATTTTGGATGAGGCTCGTGTTCTACCATTTTTCCACAGAAAAAAAGTTTGAGGTGTCGATTCGCCTCTGCATTGATCAGGTGAAATACTGAGGCCACTGTTTTCGTTGGATTTGGCTTCAAGTACCACTGCTTGAAGTACTCTTCCAGGGTGTTCAGGTCTGCATTCAAGGTTGATTCTAGGTTGGTAAAGGAGGTTGATTGATGTAAGATCGCTAGGTCATCAGCATACATATACTTGCTTGATTTGGTATGAGGTAGATCATACACATAGATGTTAAAAAGTATACGGGATAACACAGAAGACTGTTGTGAAGGAATCTGGGCCTGCTCTTTTTTCCACCAATATGGACCTGGATCTTTCTGTTGGAGAGAACAGATTCAAAAAGTTGTAGAGTTTTTTTACACTTTATAATATTTCACAGTTTTAGGAGGAGGCCCCTGATCCAGACAGTGTCATAAACAGATGTTAGGTCAATGAAAGTGTCTCCAGATTTAAGTTTCTTCTGGAAGCCTGCTTCAATTTGAGTTGTCAGGGCCAGGACCTGGTCACAGCAACTTCTTCCTGGCCTGAAGCCAGCTTGTTCAGTCAGGAGTGCTCTTTCGATGAGTGGCGAAATTCTTTTAAGGAGAATTCTTTCGAAGAGCTTAAAAGGTGGTGCAAAGCAAGGAGATAGGTCGTAGGTTTTTCACTTCATTTGGATCTTTCCCTGGTTTGGACACGGCAATTATTTTCGCTTCCTGCCACAGCTTTGGCAATTTACCAGTCATGATTTCTGAGAAAAGGGTAGCCAGCCATGTTTGGCCATGTTGACCAAGATGTTTTAGGAACTCAGGGAGTATACCATCCACTCCTGCAGCTTTGCCATTCTTCGTAAGTTTTAAAGCTATTTGTACCTCTTCCCAAGATACTGGGTGTACGAGATCAGGAAGCTCAGGTTCCGTCTTTTTTTTTTTTACTTGGAGTATGAAGGTATAAGTCTTACAGTGGCTGCACTGCATAGTTAAGAGAGCCCGGACAGAAAGATATATTCCAGATGATTGGAGTAGAGCTCTCATTGTACCTATGTATTCAGCCAGAGAGGCATGTGGTGAGGTTGTCTGCAAGGATAAAAAAATCAGAACTCCATGGTGGACACAGGAAGTTAAAGAGGCAGTGAAGGAAAAGAAGAAAGCATATCAAAAGTTCCTGGCAAATATGTCAGCTCGTGCTCCTAGAGAATACAGAGACAAATGTAAGAAAGCTAAACACTGTAAAACTAGTTAAACAAAAGTCATGGGAAGACTTTGGTAAGAACATAGAAAATAAATATCCAATCACCTGGAATTCATGTCTCAGTCCAGGCTCTCTGAACAGTATAGCCACTGTAAGACTTATACCTCCATACTTTAGCATTTCTGGTCGAATATCATCTGCTCCAGCTGCCTTTTCATATTTCACACTTTTGATGGCTTTTTCTACTTCAAGCATTGATATGTATTCCTGATTGCATGGCTGGTCGATGTTTTTTTTTTTTTTTTTTTTTTATCGATAAGCTGTAATCACTGCTAGTTTCATTTAGAGAGTTCCTGGCAAATAAGTCAGCTTTGCACAGAGCATACAGAAACAAATGTAAGAAAGCTAAACACTGTAAAACTAGCTAAAAAAATCATAGGAAGACTTTAGTAAGAACATAGAAAATAAATATCAAGAAGGTGGCAGGTTATTTTAAAAGTTGAAGATCAGAAATGGAGAAAAGAGTATTGTAAAAAGAATTACAGATTATAAAGGTGATATGAAAACTGGAGAAAAAGATATCCTTGATGTATGGAGTAATTACTAAGAAAACTTGCTAAATGAAACTAGCAGTGATGATAGCATATCAATAAAAAACATTGACCGGTGTTAGATCCTGAATGGACAATTTTTTTTTAGAAATTATTCATTCAGAATCTAACAAAAGAATTTGGCTAACTCAGATAATACCTCGTTGACAGCACACAGTTCTAAATTTATGTTGCAAAGGAATTTGTATAATAACATGTAAATCGTATTAAAAAAATCTTGTAGTTGAAAGTTAAACTGAAGGATTATAGGATTAGTGAAATTTTAATAAGGAAATTGTAGTATAATCTTGTCCCATTAAGCTGTCTTAAACTTAAGTCGCCAAAGAAGTTAAGAGTACGAGTGCAAAGGTAGAGTTACACACACATGTATTATTGGCCGTAATGCCGCCAGCTACAACGTACGAGGAAGGTGGCGTAAGCGGGATTCCCGAGAACACCTAAATGGCAGCTAGGACTTTAGGATCACCTTAAGGGCATGAAAACGAAGGGTCGTATGGGAAAGAAGGGATGAAATATAAGCGGAATGCGCATGATAATGCGGGGCTTTTTTCTGGTTGTTCCTGACTTCACTTCAAGGATTCCCGAATCGCGAATGGATTAGGGACAAGCGAGAGAGAGAGATGTCCCACTTGAGTAGGAGCAGAGCATTTTCACTGCCTCGCTGTATCAAGGCAGTGAAAATTAGTCCGGGAAGAATGTAAAATGGATGGCGTAATCTTAAGCCCATTGCAGAAGCAACCGACGGAAGGAGAACCCGAAATACACGCGGCCGTTAACAGACCTTTGGAAGAAACAGATTGGGTAATGTAAAGACCTTTGTTATATGTTTAAATGAGACAGAATTTAATGTTAGATCATATTAAGTGGACATTTCATAGTGGACTATAATAAGGATTTGAATTTTGAGATAGAGTAATTCTGCTAAACAAAGGAATGTCAGGAGTGAAATTTTAGCTGCATGTGACTGAGATTATATGTGAATTTGATATTTTGTAGATGATTTATATCAGAATAGTAACATTATATAATTCTGATATATATCAGAATTTATATCAGAATAAGGGTTGAAAAATGTATTTTAATGTAGCAAGAGTTAAGAGTTTGATTTAGAATAACAGCTTGTTTTAATGTTGCATAGAGTGTGAGTAATTGCCAAGTTGATCTATGAGTGTTTTCTTAAATTAATATTGAGTAACTAATTTAGTAAGAGATTTTGTAAAGCTTAATATACCATTTCAATTATAGTTGTAAAGTGAATTTGTTCCAATAAACATGTTTTATTGTATATGCCTGATTCGTGCTTGATTCGAGAATTCAAATTACCACTTGCAAAAATTTAGGACCATAGCAGGAGAGAATTTAATGTGTTTGAGTAATAGATTTATTGGTCACGACTGCAAGTGGAACCAGTATCTATTTAGTGCGTATTAGAATGAATGCCAGTTAACCTAGGAATATTTCCTTGAATTTTTAATAAGCTCATATTATAGGACTCTGGCTGGCGCAGCAATAAAAAAATAAATTTGCTAGTGTCCGAAAAGGAAGTGTTCGTAGGTAGAGTTGAGTAGGGCATTATTAAGGAAGTAAGTTAGTATATTAAATAACAATAGCGAAAGTAAAATGAAGATTTAACACCGGATATGCAATCTGGATGTGTATTCCTTGAAGTAGAAAAAGCCATCAAAAGTCGGAAACATGGAAAGGCAGCTGGAGATGATATTCGACCAGAAATGCTCGAGTATGGAGTTATAAGTCTTACACCTCCATACTATAAGTGGCTGCACTGCATAGTTCAGAGAGCCTGGACAGAGATATATTCCAGATGATTGGAGTAGAGTTCTCATTGTACCCATATATAAAAAAAAAAGGGAAATAAAACTAGCATAAATCCAATAAGGTTTATGCCAGTATTATTCTGAGAATACTCAGAATTGCATATCACTATCAACTCTAAGGAGTCGACAGACTCATTGAGGGAGGCCATAACATCATGTCAAGAGCAACTATTCAACATTCACACAGTATCTATCATACCTCGCCTTGAACTCATTTACAGTCATGGCACCCACAACAGACTCTGGCAGCTTATTCCACTCATTCACCACTCTCCAAGTAAAAAACCTAGCTCTAACACCCTTGCTAAGCACACTCTTGCCCAGCTTCCATGTATGGCCCCTAGTCCTCCCACCACCAGTCCTATTCTCAAAAATATCTTCTGAATTAATCTTATAGAAACCCTTCAGTTTGAATGTCTCAATCATATCGCCCCTTTTCCACCTATCAACCAATTTCTGCAACCCACAAATCTTCAACCTGTTCTCATAAGGTTCATTCCATAGACCTGCTATCATCTTGGTCACTCATCTCTGGGTCATCTCCACCTCCTCCCCCCCCCATCAAGAAGAAACCCTGGCACCCATATCTGGGCACAGTAGTCTAGATGGGGTCTTATCAAGGATCGATAAAGAGGAACAATAATCTGTTTGTCTCTGCTTGTTAAAGTATTTTTCAGCAACCAAGTGATTTGATGAGCTGATTTAGCCACTTTTGTGATGTTCCCCCTAAACTTCAACTTCCTATCCACCAACACTCCCAAATCCCTGGCCTCGTCAATCTCCTGGAGTACAGTTCCAATGTGACATACTGCTGCTAGTCTTTTCACCCTAAAATGCATAGCCTTACACTTTGCCACATTAAATTGACATCCATTCTCCTTAGCCCAGTCCTACAAACTATCCAAATCATCTTGCAAAATTTTGACATTCTGAGCATTCACTATTGCTCTACCCAACTTTACATCATCAGCAAACAAATGAACATTTCTTTTCAGATCTTTTCCTATATCATTAATGAACAAATTAAAAATTAGTGGTCCAAGAATAGAACAATGCCACACACCACTAGTCACAGGCTGTCTTTTGGACTCTACTCCTGAATAAACCACTCTCTGATATTTCTCCATCAACCACCCTCCTATCCATCTCACCAACCTTATATCCATCCCCATATGCTGCAGGTTTACTGATTAGAATTCCATGTGGTATCCTGTCAAAGGCTTTAGCAAGGTCCAGTAGAATCACTGTAAACCAATTATCCTTATCCAGTTCAGCCGTCACTGTGTTATAAAACGTGAGCAAGTTACTGAGGCATGATCTACCCTTCACAAAACCATGCTGTCCCCGATACAGTATCCTATTTTCATCTATCCAATCCTGATTTTTCTCTTGACTAATTTCTCCAAAACCTTGACAACGATTCCTGATATGCTGATTGGTCAGTAATTTACAACAGCAGCCTCGGAACCTCCTTTATGCAGTGGAACTATTATCTGCTCTTTCCACCCCCTCAGGACTGACCCAGACCCGAGGCTCAAATTAAACAAAATGGTCAAGGGCACTGACAATTCTTTAGCTGCTTCACATACGACACAAGCTGGTATACCATCCAATCCTACAAATGTATTGACATTGAGGTTCTGTAATAGACTATTTACCTCTACTTCATACAATTCCAGTCTAAGCTGTTGGTTCTTCCATTCCTGCAATGTCACCACCTGGATGATATTCTTTTGCAAAGTGCTCACTCAGTAATTCAACTATATCAACTGATTCGGTTACTTCCCTACCATCAGCATTCTTTAAAATCATTCTGCAATATACATTTTTTCTTTTACTTGCCACATACTGAAAAAACTGTTTGGGATTCTCTTTAGCCTGCATAGCTAATGTTCTTTCAAAATCTGCTTTTGCTTTTCTTACCACACTCGTTACCCTTCTGGCCTGTGCTTTATACTGTTCATGTGCCTGCCAGTCACCTTTCCATAATTGTTTCTTTTTTTGCAGCTCAAGCTTAACAGTGTTATTCATCCATTTAACCCCTACTTGAATTATTATTTGGACTCTAGGTATACAGTCAGCCATTGCCTCATGCAAACATTTCTTAACCGCCACCTATGCACTATCAACATCCAGTCCTTGCAGTTTTACATGCCATGGCACTGAACCAATCAAACTCCTCAGCTTGTCATACTTACCAATCCGATAATTCCACATGTACCCTGTCTTAATTGTAAATTCCACACCTTTAGCCACCTCCCAAGTCAAGACCCCATAATCACTCTCACCAATTGGTGGCAACGTGGTCACATTCGTTACAGCAAAATTCTCAGATGCAATTACTAGGTCAAGCACTCTCTGACCCCTAGTATTTTCCATTACATGCTGTCGCAGATAGTTATCCCTTAATAACCGCATAAAATCCAATTCCTTCCTCCCATGTGTCCTCTCCTCCTTCCAATCAATGTTACCATAGTTGAAATCTCCCATAATAATTACCCTACTTCCACTCATTTCTTCTATTTGCTTATGCATATCTCCATTTATCCCATCACCTGGTCTATAGCAGCACCCAATTGTATATTTTGTTCTGCTAGTCTCAATCTCATGCCAAACAGCCTCAAATGTGCTCTTTTCTCTATCCTGCAGTTCCACTTCTATTCTCCTTGGCTGTAGCTCAGCCATCATCAATACCCCCCCCCCCATTTTATTCTCTGTCACTCCTGAATATACCATACCCCTCACATTCAATCCCACTAGCTATATCATCTTCTGTCAGCCATGTTCCACCAATGCCAATAACCTGTGGCCTGGAAGTGCCAACCAAGGCCAAAAATTCTTCCTTCTTGTTCCTAATACTTCTGGCATTAGTATACATGAATTTCAGAAGCACATTTGTCCCATCCCTATTTTGATGCCTTATACTAACTATCCCATTCTGATTTGTTGTCCTTCGTACTCGCTTAGGCATATTACACACATTCATACACTCAACTGTCTCCATAAAGTCAAAATATCTACCCCCCCCTTAATAACTCTAGTTTCCATGATTCTGCACATCCACTTCCACTTAATTCAACACCTCCTTTTCAAGTCTCCATACACCAAATCCATTCAAATATAAACCATCCACCTTATATAAATCCTTTCGCCCATTGAACTCACTCCACACCACTCCTCCTGCATAATCTGTGGATAAAGTCATTAGCAATTTTGGCCCTTCTTCTATACTCTTTGGTGTCATACCATGGCAACAGACTCACCACCATAACTCTCTCGCTCTTCTCTTTTGCTACCTCAAGCAATTCCTTCAAATCCTCTCATAGCCATTTCGTCTCCTTTCAAACCATTTGTTCCTGCTACCACTATCAATTCTTTCACCCTCTGCTTCTGTAATCTAATTGACTTGCTTACATGCTTAACGTTTGCACCAGGTTGGTACAATTTTGTTAAACTCTCATCTATCACACCTCTTACTAACGAATCT
This sequence comes from Typopeltis vanoorti, assembly GCF_054136105.1. Taxonomy (NCBI): domain Eukaryota; kingdom Metazoa; phylum Arthropoda; class Arachnida; order Uropygi; family Thelyphonidae; genus Typopeltis; species Typopeltis vanoorti. Next base: position 15,538,453 of record NC_143569.1, read on the forward strand.
CCGTACAACACTCACAATTTCATTTTGTTTACACTCGCTATCATACTCTTACTTTTTTATATCATACTTTTGCCGTTTATTGTTTGGTACCCTCGGCAAACATTTTTGCTGACGCTCCAGCTGCTGATTTGCCCTGTGTATCACTCCCGTAACCATGCAATCTCACTCATTGCATCTGTCTCATCATTTTTATTATCCGTTAATTCATTCATTCATTCTGTATGTTTACCTTCATTCTCACTTTCAATGACACTCGCACAGCTATCTGGTACCACCACGCAAATATCACTATTCATAATTGCATATCACTATTATCTACATTGTCACTTTCAACAACAATATCACTCTCACGACCTGAAACACTCTTTAAATCCTCACACTTTCTGCACACATTCACTCCACTATCGTTGTCTAACCAGACTCCAACTGCTCTCCTCAAAGCATACATTTCACAAAATGGTACACTGAATAAAATCCTTTAAATTAAAATTTTTAGACTAAGATGCCGACCTGAACGCTATTGTATTCCTCCTTATCGGTTCCAAGTGCACAAATAATCGTATCTATCAGATTACTAATTGAACAACGCAGAAAACGCACAAAAATCACCCAGATACACTAAGATACGAAAAGTAAATAATACTAAGTTAGATTCAAGCAAATTTACCAATTATTACTTATCTGTTCAAGAGCTCTCTACAAACACTACACATCATGTAGCCCTCTAGTGGCTAACCCTAGAGTATATTTGAGAAACGATTGCGGAAGAGAAGACTGATAAAGAACAAGCTAGATTTAGGCCAAATAGAGTTTGTAAGGATCAGATTTTTACTTTAAGACAAATAGTTGATAAGTCATGGGAATTGTTATATTCCCATGACTTCTCAACTATTTGTCTAAAGTGTATTTAAGGATATGTATTTTAAGTTTTATCGATCTGGAAAAGGCATATGACAAGGTACCAAGAGAGAAGCTATTTAATACGCTACAGTTATATGATGTCAATGGGGCATTATATCAAGCAAAACTTAGTCTTTATTTGAGTTGTAAGTCAGCAGTTAGAATTGAAGTATAGGAAGGTGGTTTAACATTAAATCTGGTGTCAGACAAGGATACCATTGTGCCCTTTGTTATTCATTATCTATAGGATCACATTATGAAGGAAAATGGTATTAAACCTGATATCAAAATTGGAGTTAATGTCAGCTCTTTGCTTTATGCAGATGTTATACTTCTAAATAAATCCACTATAAGTCAGAAAGATTCCCAGACTAAATTGAATAACTGTTGTAATAGATATGGTATGAAGATGAGCAATAACAAGACAAAGACAATGAAAATATCAAATGCATTCTGAATGGAGAACCTATATAACAGGTAAAACATTTCACCTACTTGGGAACGATTTTTAGTGAAAATGGTAAATTAAATATGGAAATAGACAACAGAATCAGCTTATGGAATAAGAGAGAAATTGGTCACTAAATTAGATGTATACAAGAGTGCTCAAACCAATTTTAACTTCTGGATCTGAGAGCTGGGTCAGAAGTAAAACACTTGACCAAAGACTAGAGACCACAGATATGAGTTCTGAGAACGATTAGGGATATCAACAGATGGCATCAATGGCAATATCACATTAAAAACGAGGATATTAAGAAAGAACTTAACATTGTTAGCACCTGGGAATGATGTTAGAAGAGCAAATCTCAGGTAGTATGGTCACTTAAACAGAATGAGAGAGGAAAGATTAGCAAAACAAGTGTTCTCTGCCAAGTTGGCAGAAAAAGATCCAGAGGAAGCCCAAGATATAGGTGGATCGACAGTAAAAAGTGCCTCTGAAGATAGAAATAGAAGATCTGATAATGTTGGAGTCTTGACAAGTAACAGACTGATTTGGAGGAAAATTGTAGATAGGAAGTTAGTAAAGATGTAAACTTTATATGTAGTATTATCATATCATGTATTCCCCTTGAGGGTAATGTCAGGAATTTGATGATGGATTTTTCTTTACTTTTCTATAGATCTGGAAAAGGAATACAAACAAGGTGCATAGAAAAGCTTTTTGAAATGCCAGAATTATATGGTGAAAACAGGACATTATATTGAGCAATACAGTCTATACCTAAGTTTGTAACTCAGAAATAAGAAATGAAAATAAAGCTGGTTTGACATAAATTCAGGTATAAAAGAGGGGTGAATACTATCTCCATTCTTCATAATCTAGAAGGATAACTTTATGAAAGTAAGTGTCATTAAATCTGATATTAGAATAGTAGATGTGGATAACATTAGAAAGGAGGAAATAATAATAGAAGCAGACCTAAATGTACATGTTGGTGTGAGAAGGGAAGGATTCGAAGGTGTACACACAGGACAGGGTTTTGGAGAAAGGAATGAGGACGATCATAGAATACTGGAATTTGCATGAAGTTTGGGCTTTGCTGTGGCCATCACCCCATTTAGGGAGGAAGACCAGCTGATAATATATGAAAGCAAAAAAAATTACACCCAGATACTATATTCTCACAAAGGGAATAAATAGAAATTTGTTAAAAAATTGCAAGACAATCCCACATGAACACATAACATGAAGTTGTAGCATATGATCTATGAGTATGATCATATTATGAGAGTAAATTCAAAGAAAGAGTTATGGAAGAGAGGGTAGCATCAAAGAAATGACTGTAGAAAACACTTGGAATCAAATGAAAAACATCTTGGGTAAAGCTGGAGAGGAAGTGTGTGTGTGTGTGTAGAACAAGACGATTCAGATCTTGGAAGGAGAGAGAAACTTGGTGGTGTAATGAAAAGTCCAACAGGCAATCAAAATGAAAAAGAAGCATTTGGGACTTGGAGGCAAATAAGAAACAACAAAACCTAGGAGAAATATAAAGAGGAAAGATGGAAAGCAAAAGGTAGAAGGGAGGAAAGCAAAAGAGAAAAAAATGGAAGAAAATATATGCAGAGATAGAAAAGGAAAATGGAGAGAAAAGTAATATATAGAATAGCAAAGCAGAAAAGCAATGGCACAAAGGATTACAAGAAAAAAAAAAAAAAAGATTGAAATGGATTCATATTAATACAAGGGTGGTCTGAAAAGTTCTCGGCCTAACTATGAAAAAACGAATTCATAATTTCAACATAATCTCCCTTAAGACTAATACATTTATTCCAGTGATGCTCCAGTGCCATTATCCCATTGTCCCTATAGTGGGACAGGATAACACAAAATAAAGAAAGATCTGCAAAATACCCCTCTACAGTAGCAATCACCTCTTGATTCGAAGAAAAATGCTAACCAGCGAGTTCAAGTTATAGGAAGAGATAAAAGTCAGAGGGAGCCAAATCTGGGGGAATAGGGTGGATGTTCCAACAATTCATAGTGTAGATCCTTTAATTTTACCATTGCCAAAACACCTTTGTCAGCAGGGGCATTGTCCTGATTATAGATGATTTTTTTTCCTTCTGCAAACCCAGTCTTTTCTCATTTTTTCATCTGGTCTAGTTAAAAGATTGGAATAATATTCCCCAGTTATTGTTTTGCCCTATTCAAGATAATTAATAAACAAAATTGCTTTAGCATCCCAAAACACCGATGCCATGACCTTACTTGCTGATGGAACCAAATGTCTTCTTTGGCACTGAACAACTGGCTTCTGTACACTGTTTTGACTGCTGTTTGGATTCTGATGTGCAATGGTGAATCCAAGTCTCACCCAAGTAATATATCGACACACAAAATCAGTTTCATTCTTGTTAAAACACTCCAAGCACATTCAGAGATTTTCATGCGAGTGCATTTTTGATCTGCTGTGACAAAGTGCAGCACCCATCTTGTGTAAAGCTTTTTTATTTGCAATTCTTCATGCAGAATATATCCTACACGTTCTTTTGAAATGCCTATAGTCTCAGTAATTTCATGTACTTTGACTCTGCTGTCATCCAATACCATATCATGCACTTGATCAATGATTTCTAGTGTTATACTTTTTGGACGTCCTTCACATGGTTCATCTTCAAGGCTAGTATGGCCACGTTTAAACTCGGCAGCCCATTTCTTAATTGTTGACAACGAAGGAGAAGAGTGCCCATAAACTTTTATTAACTTTGAATGAATTTCTTTTGCCGTTAAACCTTCTTTTAGAAAGAATTTTCATAACCGCATGATACTCAATTTTATCCATTTCAAGGGATACAGACAGCACTTTTGCTTCAGACAGCTGTATAAAACAAACTACTTGATAGAATGACTTGCAATTTCACATGGATGCTTATGACAGATGTACCAACTTAGAAAAAAAAATCTTACCGATAGTGTTGGCATCTATGGTCGAGGCCGATAACTTTTCAGACCACCTGACATATGCAAGTATACTTCAGAAATGGTTGGGAAGGATTGTGGTCAGATTTTCACTTTACGACAAATGGCTGAGAAATCATTAGAGTATAATCAAGATATATATTTAAATTTTGTAGATATAGAAGACATATGACAAGGTGCCAAGAGAGAAGCTATTCAAAATGCTACAGTTGTATGGAGTCAATGGGGCATTATATGAAGCAATATTTAGTCTTTATTTGAAGTCAGCAGGTAGAATTGAAGGAAGTACAGGAAACTGGTTTAATGTTAAATCTTGTGTCAGACAATGATGTACATTATCCCCTCTGTTATTCATTAACAATATGGATTACATTAATCAGGAAACTGATATTAAACCTGATATCAAAATTGTGGATGATAATGTCAGCTCTTTGCTTTATGCAGATGATGTTATACTTTTAAATAAATCTGCTAGAAGTCTGCAAGTTCATCATCATCATCAAATTCCTGTCATGTACCCTCAAGGGGTGTACAGGATATGACAGTACTACATGAAAAAAATTACATCATTACTAACTTCCTATCTACAATTTTCCTCCAAATCAGTCTGTTACTTGTCAAGACTCCAACATTATCAGATCTTATATTTCTATCGTCTAAGGCACTTTGTACCGTATCAATCCACCTATATCTTGGTCTTCCTCTGGGTCGTTTTCCTGCCAACCTGGCAGAGAACACTTGTTTTGCTAATCTTTCCTCTCCCATTCTATTTAAGTGACCATACCATCTGAGATTAGCTCTGCTAACGCATTCCTGGATGCTGACAATGTCAAGTTCTTTCCTAATATCCTCATTTTTAATATGATATTGCCATTGATGCCATCTGTTCACGCCTCTAATCTTTCTCAGGACTCTCATATCTGCGGTCTCTTGTCTTTGGTCAAGTGTTTTACTTCTGACCCAGCTCTCAGATCCATAAGTTAAAATTGGTTTGAACACAGTCTTGTATACAGCTAATTTAGTGTTCCGACTAATTTCTTTCTTATTCCATATGAATTTATTCAATTGACTTCCCACGATACCAGCTTTGCTGATTCTGTTGTCTATTTCTATATTTAATTTACCATCTTCAGTAAAAATTGTGCCTAAGTAGCTGAAATGTTTTACTTGTTCCACAGGTTCTCCATTCACAACACAGTTGACATTTTCAATGATTCTGCCTATTTTCATTGTCTTTGTCTTTTTCTTGCTGACCTTCATACCATATCTATTACAACAGCTATTCAATTTAGTCAGAGAATCTTGCAGACTTGTAGCGGATTTATTTAGAAGTATAACATCATCCGCATAAAGCAAAGAGCTGACATTAACATCTCCAATTTTGATATCAGGTTGAATACCACATTCCTTCATAATGTGATCCATATAGATAATGAATAACAGAGGGGATAATGTACATCCTTGTCTCACACCAGATTTAACATTAAACCATCTTCCTGTACTTCCTTCAATTCTAACTGCTGACTTGCAACTCAAATAAAGACTAAGTATTGCTTGGTATAATACCCCATTGACACCATATAACTGCAGCGTTTTGAATAGCTTCTCTCTTGGCACCTTGTCATATGCCTTTTCCAAATCGACAAAACTTAAATACAGATCTTTGTTATATTCCCATGCTTTCTCGACTATTTGTCGTAAAGTGAAGATCTGATCCTGACAGCCTCTATTTGGCCTGAATCCAGCGTTGTTCTTCACCAAGCTTTTCTTCCACCATTTTTCTCAACCGTTTCTCAAGTATACTTGCATAGATCTTGCCAGGAACACTCAGTAGGGAAATACCTCTGTAATTCTCACATTCAGTTTTATTTCCCTTTTTATATACGGGTACTATGAGAGCTCTACTCCAATCATCGGGAATTCGTCCCTCTGTCCAGGCTTTCTGAACTATGCAGTGCAGCCACTGTAAGACTCTTATACCACCATACTTCAGCATTTCTGGTCGAATATCATCTACTCCTGCTGCCTTTCCACATTTCAAGCCTTTGATGGCTTTTTCTACTTCAAGTATGGATATGTATTCCTGACTGCATGCCTGGTCAGTGTTTTTTACCACTGTGCTGTCATCACTGCTTGTTTCATTTAGCAGTTTTTCAAAGTAATTACTCCATACTTCAAGGATATCTTTTTCTCCTGTTTTCATTTCACCTTTATCATCTCTAATTCCTTTTACAGCACTCTTTCCTCCATTCCTAAGCTTCTTCAACAACCTCCAGAATATTTTGCCACCTTCTTGATATTTATTTTCTATATTCTTGCCAAAGTCCTCCCATGACTTTTGTTTAGCTAGTTTTACACACTGTTTAGCTTTCTTACATTTGTCTCTGTATTCTGTAAGAGTAAAAGCTGACTTATTTGCCAGGAACTTTTGATATGTTTTCTTCTTTTCCTTCACTGCCTCTTTGACTTCCTGTGTCCACCAGGGAGTTCTAATTTTTTTATCCTTGCACACAACCTCACCACATGCCTCTCTGGCAGAATCAATCAATGTTTCCTTCAGAGTTTGCCACTGAATCTCCAAGGTTTGATTCCTGTTCTCAAACTCTTTCATTTTCTTTTCAATAATATTTCTGTATTTTAGTCTACAGTTCACATCTGAGAGCTGCTCAACTTTTATTCGCTTTAAAACTTTCTTACATGTTATTCTTTTCAATATGAAATTCAATTTTATCCTGCTCAAGACTAAATAGTGATCACTTCCAATTTCAAATCCTCTGTACACTCTGGTGTCCTGCACCAGGGAGAAAACATCACTATCAACAATAACATAGTCAATGAGACTTTTCTTATTCCTAGCCTCTTCTCTCCATGTGAATTTGTGCACATTTTCATGTTGGAACATGGTGTTAGTAATAACCAGTCCATGTCCTGAGCAGAAATCCAACAGATATTTGCCATTATTATTAGCTTTGCTCTTTTCTCCAAATTTTCCCAAAATATTTTTGTATGTCTCACAATCATTTCCTACTCTACTATTTAGATCCCCAACAAGGACCAACTTTTCCTTTTTCATTGTGTCAGTTGCTTTTTCTAAAGCCTCAAAAAATTCCTCCACTTCTACCTTAGTAGAACCTTCTGTGGGACCATAGGCACAAATAAGTCTCATTGTCCAGTTCCCCATTCTCATATTTGCCCACATTACTCTACTTGAGACTGACTGCCATTCAAGAAGATTAGCCTCGTATTTTGTGTTGAATACTATGGCTACTCCTTCTTTTCCTTGATTGTCATTGCCTGAATATAACATTTTGTATTTATTGCTCAGAAAGATCTCACCAGTTTTGGTCTTTTTTGTTTCAGTCACCCCTATTATGTCGATCTGGTACTTATCTAATTCCTCAGCTAGCTCCATTTCTTTGCCATTCAGACTTCTTACGTTGATAGTACCGATCTTTAACTCTGGTGATGTTGAGTTGGGGTTTGTTTTCAGATTTGTTCCAGTAGCTGACTTTTTGCTGTTCGCCCTGGTTCCCTGGCGAAAACAACGGGGGCCTTGTTTAACCGGGCGACGCCCCAGCCGGCATGAAATTTTGTCATGTTGTACCATGATTTTTTATTTTGGTTTAACCAATAAGAATACAATTTGGTCGGCTAAATCCCAAATTGCCAGCCCATCCTCGTTCGTTCAGTATCAAAGTAGATACCCAACAGGGTGCACCACGAGAAGGTGAGGATTGGACATTAGGTCAGAAGCCCTGGTCGGTTCTCCGCATTCCTTTAAAGGCTATGTGGAGGTCTCCTCTCAGTTATACAGCTTTGACCCTTAAGCACCCCAGTCTGCAAGCTTCCCTGACTAAACCGAATAACTGCTGTAATAGATATGGTATGAAGGTCAGCAATAACAAGTCAAGAATAAAAATAGGCAGAAGCATTGAAAATATCAACTGCATTATGAATGGAGAACCTATAGAACAAGTAAAACATTTCAGCTACTTGGGCACGATTTTTAGTGAGGATGGTAAATTAAATATGGAAATAGACAACAGAATCAACAAAGCTGATATGGTAAGAAGTCAACTGAATGAATGTTTATGGAATAACAGAGAAATTAGTAAAAACACTATACAAGACAGTGTTCAAACCAATTTTAACTTATGGAGCTAAGAGCTCGGTTAGAAATCAAAACACTTAACAAAAACTAGAGACCACGGATATGAGTCCTGAGAAAGATTAGGGGCATATCTTTTCAACATATGGCATCAATGGCAACATCATATTAAAAACAAGGATACTAGGGAAGAACTTTTACATTGTTAGCATCCGGGAATGTGTTAGCAGGCAAATCTCAGGTGTATAGTCGAACAGGAGATTGAAGATTAGCAAAACAAGTGTTCTGTCAAGTTTGCAGAAAAAGACACAGAGGAAGACCAAGATATAGGTGGATTGATACAGTAAAACATGCCTTCGAAGATAGAAATATAAGATAAGGTTGGAGTCTTGCCAGGTAACAGACTGATATGGAGAAAAATTGTAGATAGTAAAGATGTAAATTTCTCATGTAGTATTATCATATCCTGTACTCCCCTTGAGGGAAATGTCAGTTATTTGATGATGATGATTAATCCATACAAATGAATGGTAGTTAAAACACAGATTATAGGAAAAGAGTTACCAAAAGCCAGAGAAATGGCATTTCATGCCATTTCTCTCTCTCTACAAAAATATTTACACCCTTCATAAAGAATTTGCACTGATTATCATTCTTGAAACTTTCATATTTTTTATTTAAATCATTTTTAGTAAGATGTAATACTTTAGAAAACCTGAAACCTTGATTACACAAATAGGCAAAGTTTTTGTAATTACTTCATGCATAACCTTTTCAAATTTTTGTTAGTTCTTAACAGACTAGCAATTCAAGATTTTCTTCACACATCTCATCAAAACCTACTAATTTCATCAATCCAACAATTTTACTTATCTTTTAAACTTTTTACTAATGTCTAGTGAATCTATCACATTAGGCCTAAGTTTCTTCCTCAAGAAACTATGTTACATTTCAGGATTGTCCAATGCCTCTAGATCTTTTGAAATTAACTTTTGACATTCTTTGAAATTTTCCATTTGCTTCTGCATGCAATTCATTATAATTTCTTCCTATCCATTATTATGACATCTGCACTACTTTTAACAAAGAAAAGGTTACTTACAACCAATTATTATTTATGTGATACATCTGTGATGTCGACAGACTCATTGCAGAAGGGCACTCATCACCATCTGCTAAAAAAATCCACCATCTACAACTATACTATTTACTGCCCACCAACTGTATTTTTTTTTTTTTAATGTTAACTGCGAGTTTTCTCAGATTAACTCTACTACCTTTATGCAAGATAAGCTGACTTAACTCACTCAAATGAAAAATCCATAGAAAGACTATTCCTTTCATTGCAAAAAAAAACTCAAGTCTTTTCCAACTGAACACTCCATTGTCTTATCATTCATCTAATTGCAGCATACACACTAAGAAATTACTTTGTCGTCATCCGGTAGCATCCTCTAGCAAGAGGGTTGCAGCAGATGAGCAGGTCTTCTCCATTTCTCTCTGTTGCCTCCGTCATTCTTAAACCAGTCCATTCCACGATGTCATTGAACCACTCTCTAGTTGGTCTTCCATGTCTTCTCTTCCCCTCAACTTTCCCTTGTAATATAGTTCTTGTCAAGTGTTCTGAAGAACCTCTCAAAAGATGTCCTACAAATCTGGTCTTTCTTTGCATAATATTCTTGAGCAGTGTTCTTTCCATCCCAACTCTTCTTTAAACTTCTTGATTTGATATTCTCTCTGTATAGCTAATCTTTTCAATCTTTCTGTAACACCACATTTCCAATGTATTAATTCTTTCCATCTCTCTCTTTCCGAGCGTTCATGACTTAATTCCATAACTTGCAATACTCCAAACTGTTGCTTTAACTATTTCGACTCTAACACCTATTTTAATATTGTTTATTAAAATTCTCTTCATTTCCATAAATGCCAATTTGGCTTTGCCTATTTTATTTCTAATGTCCAACTCTGAAGTTCCTTTCTCTGAGATCCAGCTACTTAAATATTGAAATCTATCCACGTCTTCTAAAATCTTTCCTCCACATCTTATCTTTACGTTATCAGCTATTTTTCTGCCCATTATCATTATCTTGGTCTTCTTTGTGTTAATCCTTAGTCCGTACTCTTTACAAGAGTTTAATTCTTTGAACAATTTGTTGTAATCCATTTTCACTTTCTACCATCACCACTACATCATCCGCATATCTTAAGTTATTAATGATTCTTCCATTTATTTTTATTCCTTCTTCTACATCTTCAAGTGCTTCTCTAAGAATCTGTTCACTATAAAGGTTAAACAATAATAGTGATAACTTGCAACCTTGTCTAACTCCTCTCTCCACCGAAAATTCTACTGTTTCCTCTCCATTTACACATACTGATGCTGTTTGTGACCAATATAATCTCTTTAAAATTTCCAAGTCATAAGAGTTGATATCAATATTTTCTAGAATGTCAAAAAGCCTTTTATGTTTCGCTGTATCAAATGCCTTTTCAAAATCTAGAAATCCCAAAACAACTTTCCACCACGGTTTAGTGTTTTCTCTCCAATAATTCTTAGACAAGTTATAGCCTCTCTAGTTCCTCTGTTGGTTCGGAATCCAAACTGTTCCCCATTCATTTCTTTTTCTGCTTTATTCTTAATTCTCTCTAAAATTATTTGTGCCAGAATTTTTGCTGTGTGAGTTATAAGACTTATCGTTCTAAAATTGTTACAGAAATTGCATTAACATGAAGTTGCCCACATAGAATCTGCATGACATGAGAAATACACTAACTACATATTGCTCATAATAAATTTAGTTTAATCCTTTATCCAAGTGTGAGCAAACAAAGTTTGCGCCTGAAAGTATCTTCAGGACTGAGGTAAGGTGGTACAACACCAGGGAAACTCCTTGCAAAGGTGGAGCAAGCTAACATCACTCCTATCTCAGTTTCTCCCATAATGCAAAACACATCTCCTTGTGGATATGTCTAATGTTATGCATTAAAGAAAGGGCCACTACCCAGACTAGTTTAGATCTTTATTAAGGTCTCTTCAGTGGGTTGTACCTCCTTACCTCAGTCCTGAAGATACTTTCAGGTGCAAACTTTGTTTGCTCACATTTGGATAAAGGATTAAAATTTATTATATTCTAACCAAGTGAAAAATAAACTTTCTACATATTGTTCACATTAAATTTTAAATCCAACTCTGTCTATTCTTTTAATCTTTTGCATTCAATCCTATAAAGAACTGAGTTCATGTAAACAAATGATTATTCCACTAGCATTGCATCATTATCACCAAGAAAGAAATTTCACTCTTGAGATTGGTTGGTTTATAGTTTATTTGGCACAAAAACTACAAAGGTCATACTGTGCTATACTAAAGGTTCCAACATTAACATTTACAGAAAATTGTAAACAATGTCTGTACAAGAATCTAGTTCCAATAAGCAGTATCTATAGATAAACAGAACTGCTGCAGAGGGCACAGCAGCACACAAAGTCAGAGGTTATTACAGTAGTGCAAAATGCAAAAATAGTTAACAATACAAGTTAATACACAAAATACGAAACGTTAAGTGTAATTAAGAGATAACTGTTTCCATCGAAGTGATAGAGCTGGTTCATATTATAATATCTTATACATAGAATTATAATATCAATATTATAATTCTACATATATGTAAAATTATAATAGATGCTTTTATAGCAGTACAAAAATAGGCAAAAAAGGATTGTTATATAATATGCATGGATGAAAATTAAATTTAGCAATGTAGTATAAACTGAATTTAGCAATACATATAAACAGAATTACTAGAAGGTACACAAATAAACAAGGTTAATTGTCTATGTGCCCATACATAATTGATCAGATTTAACCTAACGAATAATATGCATGTATAAAAGTTAAGCAAAACAGTATTTACATATAAACAAATTTATATATAGTCAAATATGTTTACAAATTAATTCTTTCTAAAAAATTAAAAACATCATGCAATTTGCCTGAGTCTGCTAGCATTTCCCCAAGTGTATATGGCTTGGTTAGATAGGTGAAAATTTCATTCCTCTCTCTTGTAAATTTTTGACAATCTACGGAATATGATGAATAGTGAGATATGTGTTACATTTTTCACATATGGGAGGGTCATCAGTTCTCAGTAAATGAGAATGTGTAAGGCAACTATGACCTATGCAGAGCCTATCAAGAACAACCTCCTCCCTTCTCTTTGTATGTCGACCAGTATGTCACTGTTTAATTTCAGGTTTAATGTTATATAGTTTGTTAATGCTTCTTGCCATGTTGAATCCCACTAAGCAATTAGCTTTGATCTTATTAGCTGTCTGTATATGGAACTGTCGAACAGTATGTGGAGAAGGTATGAACTGATTTAGCAGCTGCATCTGCAGCCTCATTTCCTTCAATTCTGATGTGGCAGAGAATCCCGCAGAACTGAACATCAAAATTAAGGATTTTCATTTTGTGAAACAGGTGTACCACCTCATAAAGTACTGGATGTGGATTATACATAGGAGAGAAGATAGCCTATAAAGAGCTCAATGAGTCTGTATAAATTATACACTTTTGGTAGCAGTTTTCTTTTATATGCACAAGTGCAAGCTGAATGGCATGTAATGCTGCTGTATAATTACTGCAGTCTGGTGGGATCTGATTTGAAACAATAATATCAGGAAACACAGCAGCACAGCCAACAGAGGGATTAGTTCTTGAACCATCAGTATAGATGGTTAAGAAATCAGCATGTGCTGCTCTGTGTGCATTAAACAATTGCTGGTAAATGGATGATGGAGTATAAGATTTCTGTAGCTGACAAAGTGAGAGGTTGCAAGATGGTGTGCAAACCTGCCATGGAGGAATGCTGTTAAGTTTAGTGCAGCTAATATTGTCAACATTTATACTAACAGCTTGCACAGTTTCTTTAACATGCATACCAAAAGGATGTATAGGCAGTTTGATGTGTGTGATATAGAGCTTCCCAATGCAGACCGAAGATACTATTCCATATAGGGTGATCTGGGAGAGATTTTATTTTTAGGGCATAATTAAGAGATAACTGTTTCCATTGAAGTGATAGAGCCGGTTCATTTGCTTCAACATAGAGATTTTGAATGGGTGACGTGCAAAAGGCACCAGTAGCTATCCATATACCCTGATGATGGATGGAATCCAACCATCATAGGTTACTCTGTCTTGCAGAACCATAGGCTTGAGACCCATAATCCAGCTTTGAACGTACAAGTGCACGATAAAGATGGAGCAATGAAGCTCAATCTGCACCCCACTCAGTAAAGGACAGAGTGTGAAGGAGGTTCGAAGTTCTTTTGCACTTTTCTCTTAGTTGACGAATGTGTGCTAGAAATGTAAATTTTCTGTCAAAGATGAGTTCCAAGAACTTGGTTTCTGTGCTACTGGAATAACAGTATGTTCCATTCTTAGTTCAGGATTTGGGTGATGAGTGCATTTTCGACAGAAGTGCACACAGACACTTTTTTCTGTTGAAAACCTAAATCCATTATTAAGAGCCCACAGAGAGACAATCAATTGCTTGCTGAAGTTGTCTTTCAATTACCCTCATGTTACGTGAGTGACAGTAAATTGTGAAGTCATCAACATATAGAGCATTGTTCACAGTGGGAGGAATGCTGTTCAATGATTGAGTTAATTTTAATAGCAAAAAGGGTCACACTTAAGACAGCCTTGGGGAACACCCTGTTCTTGATGATATGGTTGAGATAGTGTATTTCCCACTCTGACTTGGAAAGTTTGCCTGGACAGAAAGTTTTTAATAAATATAGGGAGGTGTTCTTTGAGATCTAGGTTATAGAGGTCTTTTAATATGCCATATCACCAAGCTATGTCATAAGCTTTTTACCCATGTCAAAAAAAAAACTGAGACAAGATGTTCTTGTCTCAGTTTTTCAGAAACGCATCTCTAATACGTTTCTAAACAAAGCAGATGGTCTAAAGTTGATCGATGTCTATGGAAACCACATTGTGTACTGGAGAGAAGATTGTTGCTTTCTAAATACCAGAGAAATCTGGCATTAACCATTTTCTCTAGTTTCTTACAATGACATCTGGTCAAAGCAATGGGTCAGTAATTATTTGCTTGTGTTGGATCTTTTCCTGGTTTTGGGATAGCAATGACAATTGATTCATGCCAAGAATTTGGAAAACGCTTCCTCTGCAAGAATTCTATTGCATAATAAGAAAAGATGATCCATAGAGGATGATGGTAGATGTTTTATCATTTCATAATGGATGTCATCAGGCCCTACTGCACTAGGGTGAGATTGCAGGAGAGCTCTTTTTAGTTCTTCATTAGCAAAAGGCTGATTATATGGCTGAAGAATGTTGGTAGAAAAATTAAGCCTTTGTTTTTCTTGCTGCTCTTTCAGTATTAAAAATTCAGGAGAATAGGAAGCCGTTGCTAAGATTCTAGCAAAAGTTTCTCCAAAGTATTTGCAATAGCCTTGGGATCAGCAATAACACTTCCATTATGGTCTAAGAAATATGACCCAAGCTCTGTGTTCATCATTTTTGGCTGTCTGACATTCTGGGTACCACCAAAGCTTTGGATAGACTGGAAACCGAGATGATGTTTTTGGAATGGAGGCTGTTGCTGCCTGGATAATGCATTATTATATATTTTACCGCTTCATTGATTGGCATTTGACTGATGGCATCAGCATTAAATTTTGCTAGATGAGAGAAAGTGTTCCAGTCAGCCTGGTCAATTTTCCATATAGGTATCTGTGTGGGAAACATGGTTCCTGTGAAGACATTGTACAAAGAACAGGAAAGTGATCACTTCCACATGTTCTCTTCAACGTCCCATGCGAGTAGTGAAAGAATGGAAGGGGAGCAGACTGTAAGATCAATTGAAGAATATGAACGGGTAAGCATATGGAAGAAAGTATTGAGTTTATTATTTAAAAGGGAGAGATTGTTATCAAGAATTCTTTCAAAGATTTGACCTCTTCTATTAGTGTTGGCACTACCAACACTAAAGTCGCCCATCAAAAGTATGGGTTCAGGCAGTTGCGAGATAAGGTTATCAAGATCAATTTCATTTAACTCGGCATTTGGTGGTAAATAAATTGAACATACTGTAATAAGAAATCCCACAGAGAAGCGAATCGCTACTGGAGGAGTAGATATCCTGACTGCCCACTAGGATAGCTACTCCTCCATGAGCAGGACCACCTCCAGTTCTGTCTTTACGTAAAACAGTGAAAGGTACGGTTGTCACTGGGTCTTAAGTACGTTTCCTGTAGACAGAAACAGAAAGGTTTGTGTTTCTGCAATAACACCTTGATATCGTCAATATTCTGGCAAATAACACGATCGTTCCATTGTAAAAATTTTCCTACTGTCTTGATTTTATTGACTTGTCTGGTTTTCGGGAAGTTGAGGGCTTACCTTTGTCAGATTTATATTTATCCCGTTTTAGGGAAGTATGGACGGCCAGTGTCCATCTCTTTCTCTGGTAGAGTATTCAAAACATCAAATGTGTCAGGGTCAGTTGGTATGTTTAGTTTGCTTTCAGTGGGTACTGAAGTATCCATTTTTTCTGTGCGAGTGTCTGGTGGTTTATCTTTGAGTGATGTTTCCGCCATAATTTTTTTTTGACAGGTAAGTTTTCATCGAATGGGACCATTTTTACAGTTGTCTCTGGAGTAAAGCCATAGGTCTTGTGATTAATGCACTCAACAGAGCAGCACTTGCGATTATAAAGTTCAGGTATGTTGAAATTATCAGATGGTGGAATAGACATACATGTTTGAGTTGCTGTTGATACTTATTTAATTGTTACTTTTTTAGCATAAGAGGATATCGTAGAACAGGTGTAATTGTGGCCAGCTTTCTTTTTGCATCCTGATATGTTATGTTTTAATATTTTGCATCTCTTTTTCATCTTTCCATTTCTGATGCACGAGAGCAAGCTGGATGATCTCCCTGACAGTTGACACATTTAGCTTTTTTTTCACAGCAAGATTTATTATCGTGTCCTTTACTACCACATCGGGCACAGGTAGTAGAACCATGACAGGCAGTTTGAGCATGTCTATATCTTTGACATTTAAAGCATCTCAGTGGGTTAGGGATGTACATTCTGACAGGACAGCTGAGATACCCTGCTTTTACAGATGTCTGAGGCCTAGGTGACCATCCCTACATATCAGGATGTGCCTCACACCCATCACTCCTTGATCTTTAAGCTCTGAACATATCTCCTCATCAGGAACATCAAGGAGATCCCATTCTGATATCATTACTCTACTGGAATTAAGTAGTCTGTGAGGTGTTACTGCAATTTGTACTCCACCCATTGTCGTTGCTCTCCACAGTTTCTTGGAATGTTGTTTACAAATTGTTTCCACGAGGATATCACCAGAAAGCAATTTCTCGACAGCTTTGGGAGGTCCTGCCAGTCCTTCTAAACCTTTTTGGATAAATGGTAACATTTTCCCAATTGGTTTTTCACCTGTTGCATGATTAAAAAGGTTGGTACATTTATGTTAGTATCCGATATCTTTTGTTTCTTGCTTCTGTTTCCATATGCTGTATCTATAGTATCAGTACTTGGTTGGGACTTTGTGAGGGTCCCTGAAACATTTGAGAAAGGATGAAGGATTCATATTTAAGGAGATTTTAGCTCGGCGCCAGAGCTCCCCCACCCACCACAGAGCCACACATAGATGCCCACTACCCGGCAAGCAAAAACTGCGCTCAGGAGGGGAACACCAGGGCTACCTTGGATGCTATACCAGCACTGCAGCATGTCTAGGATCACAACCCTAGATTATAGGGTGAGAGACTTACTGCAACACCATTGACCCTTGCAGGCAAGCCCACTAGCCGACTGACCCTAGCTGAGCCATTCAGGACTGCCCGTCTTGCCGAAGCAGGGGCCAAAGAAGTGCAAGACTACCAGGATCCCCCTTTCTGGATGTCCACGGGTTGCACCGCATGGCAAACACAGCAGGGCGTTGGATCCCAGTGATGGTGGTCAAGAAAAAGGATGAAAGGAGAAGTGAGAAAGACTCAGGAGAAGTAGAGCAAAGAATACGAGAAGAAAAGCAAAGAAAAAGAGGGCCAGTACCATCACTGGGAGGTCCTCTCCACTACGAACAGGTGCCCCACATGGCACATGGAGGGGTTACTCTGAGACCCTGACACAGAACACTGGAGTACTCTGTTCACCTGGCACACATTCTTCTGAATGCTACTGTAAAGGGGGGGGGGGGTATTTTGTTTATTATTTTACTTTTTTATATCTCAAACTTAATATATTTCTGTCTCTATCAATCTCGATAATTGTTATCCTTCTTTACCCTTTACTCTATGCAGTCTGCAGCGCCTTTGTAACATTATTCTATTTCTTCCTATGTAAGTTTTCCCTTAACGCATAAACTCCCTTTCTACTAACTGCCTTCCGCACTTCCCTACTTATTTCTCGAACACCAGAAAATTTATTTGATAAGCTGCACCACCGGTGTTCATTTCCTAGCAATGAAATGTAGTAAGTGAGTCCAATAGTTTTCCCTTAAACTCAAACTACCTCCACTCAATTATTACTTTACAGTTATGGTCCAATAATTATCTCTTGGGTTCCCACGAATAGACTAATTTATTTCGGAAAAGTGCATCGAAAAATTAAAGTTCAGGCGACACTCTATTGAGATTTGAAAAACACATTTATTAACAACAAAACAATTTACACTATAATTCCGTTAAAAATAGATACTCCATTTAACTAAAAAAATAAAATAAAGTTAAATTACCTTATCATTTCAAGATTACCATGACATATAAATACTCAATCTTTTCCAATACTAAATTAATATCCTATGCAACTGTACTGCTATCAAATTGTTAACCTTCAACTATTACATACATGATCTGGATTATCATGACACAAATATTCATTCCTTTCCATTTCTAAGTTAGTATCTTAGGCAATTTTTCTATTAACAACCGGTCACTATGCTTATTTCACACACGATCTTCTATTACTTATCAACCATTAAAATTCATTCATTAATTCTGCACAAATTCAACACTTTAAACTGAACAGTCCACTAATAAAGTTCTCCTATATTTCACAAAAAAATAAAATAAAATGATTGAACTCTCATTACAGCTGCTACCCACTGTGCAAATTTTATCCCCTGGCTTCAGGTTGGGATCCTGATCTTTCCTACCGTATCAGGTTTTTTACTCCCTTGTTACACCGCAGTTGGATTTTATTGACAATGATGGCTGCTGTCTTTCCGGTATTTCGGCGAAGGCTTTCTGCATGTGCGTTATCGTAACAGAACAGTTCCTTCCAGCTCAAAAATTCCTCTCTTCGGAAATTAGTTCCCGGTAAAGATTGTCATCAGGTCTAGTCCTTGCCTGGCAGATCGGCTTCTGTCATCATACCTTCAGACTCCTGGCATAACTTCTCCGGAAAGTCTCTTCCCCGATGATAGACCTCCGATGTGCAACCTATAGACAACCAATTAAAGACAAATATCCGTTCTTCTATCCAACGGCTTTTATTCATTCTTTTTTGGATCCCTGCAGGAAGATATGGGATCCCAAATATTTCGGTGCAATCACTTGATCTTTCACTAATGCTGACCCCTTTCTTTGTTCTCCTACTGCACTCTTTTAATCCTATTCATTGGGCAGCTGAAGCTGTCTGAAGTTTGGCAGTCCATTTGGCACTGACCTTGAAGGTGTTTACAAGTGGAGCTCACAAACAACTTTCATATATTACTAAAATAAAAGCCAACAGGCTTCAATTCAGCGAAGTAAAATTATTCAAAATTAAGTGGATATTGAATACCACATTATTTCTTAGCCGAATATAGATAGGATATTCGGAGTTTCATGCCAAATATAGAAAACTATATAAAGATCGGCGAGTCCAAGCTTAAGCCAACCCTGGTAGTGCAATGCTGGGCGACTTGTAGTAAAGGTGGAGTAAGCTGTGATCACTGTTCTTAGTATTTTCCTATAATGTAAAACACAGCTGCTAGGTGATGTCTTATTGTTCTACATTATGAGAGGTCACTACCCAGACCTGTTTCGACCTTTTTTTGAGGTCTTATTAGTGATTAGGTAGACTTAGATGTAATACTAAGGTTTCAGTGTTCAGAACTTATATCTTTACTGTACAAGTTGCCAAAAAAAGGTGCATGAATACAATTACTAAAATAAGAGCTAACAGGCTTCACTTCAGCAATATCCACTTAATTTTGAATAATTTTACTTCGCTGAAGTTAAGCCCATTGGCTCTTATTTTAGTAATTGTATTCGTGCACCTTTTTTGGCAACTCATACAGTAAAGATATAAGTTATGACCATTGAAACTTTAGTATTACATCTAGGTCTACCTATTCACTGATGAGACCTCAAAAATGGTCGAAACCAGTCTGGGTAGTGACCTTCTCTCATAATGTAGAACAATAAGAGATCTACTAGGAGCTGTGTTTTACATTATGGGAAAATACTAAGAACAGTGATTGGAGCTTACTCCACCTTTACTATGAGTCGCCCAGCATTACACTACCAGGGTTGGCTTACGCTTGGCCTCTATCTTTATATAGTTTTCTATATTCGGCATGAAACTCTTAGATTGGATCTCCTATCTTTGAGTTTCTTATTTGGCTAAGAAATAATGTGGTATTCAATATTCACTTAATTTTGAATGACTTTCATATGTCCTTATAAGGAGCTATCATACGAAGTTTCTGGTGGCAAGGTATCTCCCATTCATTACATTCTAAAAATTTCCTTCTTAGAGCAGTAAACAGTCAATTCCCATAGGATTATTTACATTAACATTTAGCTTTAACTATATACAGATGTACATGATTATTTTTCTAACCATCTTACAGGACTTGACCTCTGTAAAAATTGAATGCTTTGTCATTTTCAAGCTACATCGAATTTTTACACTACTTCCTATCCACCTGTCAATTTCCTATTAATCTCAATAGATAATTTTAAGTAGCAGATTCTTAAGTGGAACTTGCTTCTATCAAAAGGTTTTGCTGATATGCAAAGAAATCATATCCAAGTCTTTACCTTAATCTATTTCCCTTGTGACTTCTTCATAAAGAAGTGAATGTTAATCTCTGAATGGCAGAGAAATGGAGCTAGCTGAGGAATTAGATAAGTACCAGATCGACATAATAGGGGTGACTGAAACAAAAAAGACCAAAACTGGTGAGATCTTTCTGAGCAATAAATACAAAATGTTATATTCAGGCAATAACAATCAAGGAAAAGAAGGAGTAGCCATAGTATTCAACACAAAATACGAGGCTAATCTTCTTGAATGGCAGTCAGTCTCAAGTAGAGTAATGTGGGCAAATATGAGAATGGGGAACTGGACAATGAGACTTATTTGTGCCTATGGTCCCACAGAAGGTTCTACTAAGGTAGAAGTGGAGGAATTTTTTGATGCTCTAGAAAAAGCAACTGACACAATGAAAAAGGAAAAGTTGGTCCTTGTTGGGGATCTAAATAGCAGAGTAGGAAATGATTGTGAGACATACAAAAATATTTTGGGAAAATTTGGAGAAAAGAGCAAAGCTAATAATAATGGCAAATATCTGTTGGATTTCTGCTCAGGACATGGACTGGTTATTACTAACACCATGTTCCAACATAAAAATGTGCACAAATTCACATGGAGAGAAGAGGCTAGGAATAAGAAAAGTCTCATTGACTATGTTATTGTTGACAGTGATGTTTTCTCCCTGGTGCAGGACACCAGAGTGTACAGAGGATTTGAAATTGGAAGTGATCACTATTTAGTCTTGAGCAGGATAAAATTGAATTTCATATTGAAAAGAATAACATGTAAGAAAGTTTTAAAGCGAATAAAAGTTGAGCAGCTCTCAGATGTAAACTGTAGACTAAAATACAGAAATATTATTGAAAAGAAAATGAAAGAGTTTGAGAACAGGAATCAAACCTTGGAGATTCAGTGGCAAACTCTGAAGGAAACATTGATTGATTCTGCCAGAGAGGCATGTGGTGAGTTTGTGTGCAAAGATAAAAAAATCAGAACTCCCTGGTGGACACAGGAAGTTAAAGAGGCAGTGAAGGAAAAGAAGAAAGCATATCAAAAGTTCCTGGCAAATAAGTCAGCTTTTACTCTTACAGAATACAGAGACAAATGTAAGAAAGCTAAACAGTGTGTAAAACTAGCTAAACAAAAGTCATGGGAGGACTTTGGCAAGAATATAGAAAATAAATATCAAGAAGGTGGCAAAATATTCTGGAGGTTGTTGAAGAAGCTTAGGAATGGAGGAAAGAGTGCTGTAAAAGGAATTAGAGATGATAAAGGTGAAATGATAACAGGAGAAAAAGATATCCTTGAAGTATGGAGTAATTACTTTGAAAAACTGCTAAATGAAACAAGCAGTGATGACAGCACAGTGATAAAAAACACTGACCAGGCATGCAGTCAGGAATACATATCCATACTTGAAGTAGAAAAAGCCATCAAAGGCTTGAAATGTGGAAAGGCAGCAGGAGTAGATGATATTCGACCAGAAATGCTGAAGTATGGTGGTATAAGTGTCTTACAGTGGCTGCACTGCATAGTTCAGAAAGCCTGGACATAGGGACGAATTCCCGATGATTGGAGTAGAGCTCTCATAGTACCCATATATAAAAAGGGAAATAAAACTGAATGTGAGAATTACAGAGGTATTTCCCTACTGAGTGTTCCTGGCAAGATCTATGCAAGTATACTTGAGAAACGGTTGAGAAGAATTGTGGAAGAAAAGCTTGGTGAAGAACAAGCTGGATTCAGGCCAAATAGAGGCTGTCAGGATCAGATCTTCACTTTACGACAAATTGTCGAGAAAGCATGGGAATATAACAAAGATCTGTATTTAAGTTTTGTCGATTTGGAAAAGGCATATGACAAGGTGCCAAGAGAGAAGCTATTCAATATGCTGCAGTTATATGGTGTCAATGGGGCATTATATCAAGCAATACTTAGTCTTTATTTGAGTTGTGAGTCAGCAGTTAGAATTGAAGGAAGTACAGGAAGATGGTTTAATGTTAAATCTGGTGTGAGACAAGGATGTACATTATCCCCTCTGTTATTCATTATCTATATGGATCACATTATGAAGGAATGTGGTATTAAACCTGATATCAAAATTGGAGAGGTTAATGTCAGCTCTTTGCTTTATGCGGATGATGTTATACTCCTAAATAAATCCGCTACAAGTCTGCAAGATTCTCTGACTAAATTGAATAGCTGTTGTAATAGATATGGTATGAAGGTCAGCAATAAAAAGACAAAGACAATGAAAATAGGCAGAATCATTGAAAATGTCAACTGTGTTGTGAATGGAGAACCTGTGGAACAAGTAAAACATTTTAGCTACTTAGGCACAATTTTTACTGAAGATGGTAAACTAAATATAGAAATAGACAACAGAATCAGCAAAGCTGGTATCATGGGAAGTCAACTGAATAAATTCATATGGAATAAGAAAGAAATTAGTCGGAACACTAAATTAGCTGTATACAAAACTGTGTTCAAACCAATTTTAACTTATGGATCTGAGAGCTGGGTCAGAAGTAAAACACTTGACCAAAGACTAGAGACCGCAGATATGAGAGTCCTGAGAAAGATTAGAGGCGTGAACAGATGGCATCAATGGCAATATCATATTAAAAATGAGGATATTAGGAAAGAACTTGACATTGTCAGCATCCAGGAATGCGTTAGCAGAGCTAATCTCAGATGGTATGGTCACTTAAATAGAATGGGAGAGGAAAGATTAGCAAAACAAGTGTTCTCTGCCAGGTTGGCAGGAAAATGACCCAGAGGAAGACCAAGATATAGGTGGATTGATACGGTACAAAGTGCCTTAGACGATAGAAATATAAGATCTGATAATGTTGGAGTCTTGACAAGTAACAGACTGGTTTGGAGGAAAATTGTAGATAGGAAGTTAGTAATGATGTAATTTTTTCATGTAGTACTGTCATATCCTGTACACCCCTTGAGGGTACATGGCAGGAATTTGATGATGATGATGTTAATCTCTATCACCTTAAGAATAGCACTAGTCAAGTTGTCCTTATCAAGAGCATCTTATATAAATTTCTATTTAATCTGGTCATTCCTTGTTTATAACTCATAATTTTAATTATAATTTTCCATTTGCAATCAAACTGGTCAAGTTTTGTGTGTGTGTGTGTGTGTGTGAGAGAGAGAGAGAGAGAGAGAGAGAGAGAGGGGTATACATACATATGCACTAGTCAGACATCCTCCTGACAGGGCCAAGTAGTTATGACCATAATGTATCCATCAAACCCTCTGAAGGTGTTCCTGGATTGTGGAAAGATGATTTTGCAAAAGAGCGCTGTAAGTTTCTTTTCTGGTGTTCAGTCTAAATATGGCCTGATGACAAATTTTTTGCAACTGCAAGTGATAAGCAAGATCATGATAGCAGCTCATGTGATGAAAATTATTTTCTATTATTTAGCAATTTCTTACCAGCTCCCACATTATCAAAAAAAAATCTCATTTTAACATGTTCATTTCAGAAATGACACTCAGAAAAACTAAAGTATAGTAACCTGGGATTCACTAAATCACTAATCACAAGTTTTCTAAATCTATCCCACATTTAGCACTGCAGGTAGGCTAGAGATTATATAATCCAGAAAGCCCTTCTCTAGAGGCCAAAAACATGCAACTTTAAGCCATTTCATATTTCTAGTATAAGCAGAATGGTCTCATACCAAGAAATGAAATTCATCCTCCATCTAATAAAGACATCCACAAAAATCCATGCCTGTAGTGGGATTTGAAACCTTGACTGAAGAGCAGATCCTACTAAGCCAACTAAGGGCAGTCACATGACTACCACCAATGGAATTTTCCCAAACCATGGCGATCTGATTACTACTCATTAACGTATATTTAAAGTAATTACAGTTATTTCTTAATTATCCGATATCATGGTATAAAATGGATTTGTTTTTTAAATTAAGATATCAGTTAGCATATTATAACAAAGTGCTTTTCCCTCACAGATGATAAACGACTAAGAGCCGGTTAGATGAAGGTTTGATTATTTGGACAGATAGCTGAGACATCACTGTATTTAATATTCAATGCAACAGTTAAAAAAGCAGATTGCACTTTACAATCAATAAGTAAACCATTTCTTCTTGCCATGATGAAATTCAAAGTAAATGTTATGAAAATGAATAGAAGCATGAAGTCATTTTTTTCAAAATTCAAATATAAAATTCATAAAAATGTAACAACTACCAACTTGACTTCAGACATTGGAAAAATTAGTAGCATAAAAAAAATAATTTAAATAATAAAATTAATAAAAAAAATGTGTTCTTAAGTTTGACTACTGAGGGATCAAAAACTGCAAGTTGCTTTCTAAACAGACCACGAAAAACAGGGAACCCCCTATACCGCAGACTATTTTGGATAAAGACCATAAAATTACTCACCACAGGCTATTAGAACAATGTGCATCTGTACACAATTTACTTTTGTACCTTAATTTCATTAACAAGTACAAGAAAGAAAAAAAGTAAGTACAACTTGCAATTTTTATATTTTGGCTATTTTTGAAAACTTTTCCGATTAAGATAAAATAATTAAAATGAATGAAGTAAGAGAATAACAGTAGAATAAGAACAAAAAATTAAAATCTTAAAACATACCTTTGAAATTTGCCTCCCGACTGAAGATGGGAAAAACATTTGTGTAGGTACAGGCCTAGTTTTACGGGATGGAATACTTCCAGAGGAATAACCTGGGATGAGCCACCTTTGTGGAATTCTTGCAGGATGAAATTCAGGTGCATGAAATAATCCACGAGGTCTCCGTCCTCGTATCTATATATATATATATGATTTTTTTTTTTATTTTAAATACCTAGAAATCTGAATTAGCATACAGTATCTGGTTTAATGGATACAAAAGCATTGCACAATATGAACCAGAAAGGATTAAATTACTAATTTACTTTTAATAATGAAAGAGCATGATTTGATAGAAAGTTTTATAATATAGAAGATCAGGTTATTAAGGTGATATAAAAATTTGTACATATTACCCACTCAGCCTGGTTGGCTGAGTGGTTAGCATATCCACTCTCCAACTATCAGGCTGCAAGTTCAAATCACCATGAGCATGGATATTTGTGATTGTCTTACCTAATTCTGTGTAGAAAAGGCAGATGTCACTTCCAGCAGCATGAGGTATAGTAATGATGCATGACATCCAATAACATATCGAATGTGAATATTAACAACCTCCATAACTACAACCCAAGCTCCGTGGAGTTTTAATACTTTAATCTATATTTGTATATGAAAACATGCATGTACAAACAGGCACTATCTTCAGAACTATGGGCAACAGTGGAAAACATCATTCATGGGGTGTTTTAGAACACAGTAATGTACTACCCATTCATTGAGTAAGAATTATTTTGTTACTCTTGTGATTTTCCTCTGGGTCTTCTCCCCAGAATTCCATACATTCTTGATATGCTTTCTAGACTCATTCTCAGAATATGTCAAAAGCACTTCAAAAGTTCACAAGTATTTCTTAAATACTTTCTAGTCTCAAAACTTCCCTAATGCCCACATATCTAATCTTTCCTTGATTTTACCTTATTTCCATGCATTCTATTATATCGTTGTTAGTTTCCATGTCTCTGTTACATAAGACAAAATGGGCAAACACTTCTGTTAAACTTACCCTTCAGTGAGACATCAGTCCCAAAGTAAATGACAAATCTCAAACTGGTTGTCCAAACAACAGAAAATATACTTCCCAAACATTTGAAGTTCTCTATTCTTCAAGATTTGTTAACTTGCTATGTGGATTAATGAAGAATAGAAGAAGTGGTGATGAACCAGGTATGTTAATCAATGAAGACAGAAATCATGTGCCACCCAGAAAAAAAAGATTTTAGAAGTGTGCTAAACAAAGATGAAAGCCATAGTGAAATAAACTGGAATGACAAAGTATCCAGTTGATTAATGTACAGGCCAGAGAATACAAAGGATGATGCAAATGATATGTATCAACAAATAAACTTAATAAGTGGAGGGTAGGTAATTATTATGGTTGACTTTAATGATGCAGATAAAGACTGGTAGGAAGAAAGGTCATATGGGCTGAAGGAAATGCAATTCATACATCTTCTTAGGAATAATTACCTAAAGAAGATTGTAATGGAAGTTATTAGAGGAGCAAAAGTGCTGAACTTTGTGATTATCTGATGATTTATGAATAACTAAAATTAACAAGCTCCATAACTAGGATATTGAGGCCAATCGACATGAGCGATCATTCAATTTTGTTTATTATTTACTCATTTATTTTGTGACACCTGCAAGAAGTCCAAATACTTATCCAGGGAGGCCACCTACTCTACAACCCTCCATCTCCACAACTCCATCCATCAACTACACCAAACCTCTACCACCATCATCATCATCTACATCAACGACATCTACTGCCCACCACTACTATCTTTTGTCTGTAAATTGCATGTGTTCTGAGGGGCCGATTTGTCTGTATGCAGGATGGAAAAACCCAAGTGTCCAGGAGAAAAAACACTGCTACTTCTGTAGGAGATTGGCTAACTCACCTTCAATTGAAAAAAAAAAAACCCATATAAAGATTCCTCAAGTCACAATGAGAACCTAATTTAGGCCTTTTCCAATCGAGGGGCGCAATGTACCGCAAGAGTGTATCATCCAGGTAAAGATATTAGATAATAGATAGGACCAAAACTAGTGTGGAAAATTAGTTAAATTAAAAGAAAAATTAGAACAATAAAATAATACATCCCATAAAGGGGATAACTAAACACTATCAGATCCATTCAAATTTTGATGATATAAGATCTCAACTTCAACTTTACGCGGACATTCTATAAGGAATCTTCTCTTGCATAAAATTTGACCGTTAGGTGGAAAAGAAGGAATATGACAGGTAAATGTGACTAAAGGAGTTTTCAAGAATTAATGCTGAACAAATTTCAGAAACACTCTGGTCGTCAGCATCACATAGGTTTTGCTTGAGGCGTGATGAATGAGTGGCATGGTTGAAAGTCATAAGTGCTTCATCAGTAAAAGTTCAAGGATAGTTATGATAGGTATTGTGTAAATAATGGTTAGTATATATCTCCATGATGAGTCTCTGGTCCTCAAGAAGATGTGCCCAAATAATCTACATATTTAAAATGCAAAGGTTTTCTTTGTTGAGTCTATCAGCAGCTTTACTAAATTGATTTGTGTTTTTTTTTTTTTTTTAAACTACAGTTCTGCAGATCACACACCAAAAGACTAAGAAACAATTTTAAAATTGCTAAAATCCAACTAGAGTGCATGTATGCAATAAAGAGGCTTTTATATATACATTATTTATTTTATAAAATAATAATAAGCTAACACCTCTATGTTCCCTTATAAGGAGTAGGCAAGGCCTTTGAACTCTATCTAGCTTTTGGAGACTGAGTGGGCAGTTCAATCTCCACCAGTAGCCAATTAGAGATAGCTGGCCCATGACTATCAACTAATTATAAGCAGCCACCGATGAGAGACCAGCAAGCAAGTGCTGCCATCTCTTGGTACCTAACCCTAAGAGAATATGTTACTATCTGAAGTAATGTGGGCTCTATGGTCAATTTTCTTGAGTTTATGGAATGAAAAACCCGAGTTTCCAGGAGAAAAAACCCACTTGCCTGTGCCAGAGATTGACTAACTTGGTAACCAGGCGAAGATCAGCTTCAAAAATTATTATATTATTTTAACTTTATTTTTATTTTATTTATTTTTTTTTTGTAAATCATGGTTACGCACTGAATGAACTACTGCTGGCATTTCAATAATTTTCTTATACAGGAAAAACAGACAATGAAATGTCTTCCCAAATTTGTCAAAAAAAAAAGTAGCAGTCCTGGAAAGATTCCATTATTGGTGATCAATCTGCCAATTCGGTAGGTGGAAAAGAAAAACTATGAAAATTTATTTAAAGAAAAAGAATTATGAAAAATTTGATGTTTTTAAATATAGATCAACAATATCCTGGCCAAATTTAATTGATGTACAATTTTGTAGATTCCCATCAGCAACTCAGAAATTGAGGAGAAATCACTGTAAAACAAATCATGATAAATGTAATATGTAAACTGAAGATAAAGATATCCTTGATGTCCGAAGTAATTACTTGAAAGACTGTTAACATTAAACTATAAGTGACAGAAGGATGATCGAAAATATTCAAGAGGAATAAAATCAGAAGTGTAACTCTAGACTTAAGTTAGAAAAAAAAAAAATTATCAAAACTAGAAATGTGAGAAAGCAGCTGGAGATGATATTCAACCTGATATGCTCAAATATGGAGGTACAAAAAAGTTGTACAGTAACTGCTATATTAAAATTGTGAGTCAGCAATTAGAAATGACAAAAGTACAGGAAGATGGTTTGATGTAACACCAGGTTAGATACACATCGCCATTATTCATCATTTATATGGATCATGTTATGAAGGATATTGGTATCAGGGCCATATTCATCATTTGGCCCTACGATTGCGAAAGGTTAAATACATTCCTAAGCCACCTGAACAAACACCACAAACTTATCGAATTCGCGATTGAAATATAAAACAACTCTCTTCCTTTCTATACACACTCGTCACAAGTCTTCCCTCAGGCTGTCTCTCTCCTTCAGACTACCACAAGCCTACAGTACACACACACAGGCTAATACATACAAAGCTCGTCTGAAAAGTTCTCGGCCTCGACCATAGATGGCAACACCATCAATAAGATTTTTTTTTTAAATTGTATCTGTCATAAGCATCCATGTGAAATTGCAAATCATTCTATCAAGTAATTTGTTTTATACAGCTGTCTGAATCAAAAGTGTTGTCTGTATCCCTTGAAATGGATAAAATTCAGTATCATGCAGTTATAAAATTCTTTCCAAAAGGTTTAACAGCAAAAGAAAGGCATTCGAAGTTCACAAAAGTTTATGGGAATTCTTCTCCTTCATTTTCGACAATTAAAAAATCAACTGCTGAGTTTAAACATGGTCGTAGAAGCCTTGAAGATGCTCCATGTGAAGAACGTCCAAAAACTGTAACAACACTAGAAATCATTGATCGAGTGCACGATATGGTATTGGATGACTGGAGAGTCAAAGTGCATGATATTGTTGAGACTACAGGCATTTCGAAAGAACATGTAGAATATATTCTGCATGAAGAATTGCAAACTTGTGAAAAAGCTTTATGCAAGATGGGTGCCACGCTTGGTCAGAGCAGATCAAAAATGCACTCGCATGAAAATCTCTGAACAGTGCTTGGAGCAATTTAACAAGAATGAAACTGATTTTGTGCATCAATTTATTACTATGGATGAGACCTGGATTCACCATTACACACCAGAATCTAAACAGCAGTCAAAACAGTGGACAGAAGCCAGTTGTTCAGCACCAAAGAAGACAGTTGGTTTTCCATCAGCAGGAAAGGTCATGGCATCAGTGTTTTGGGATACTAAAAGGCATTTTGTTTATTAATTATCTTGTGAAGGGTAAAACAATAACTAGGGAATATTATTCCGATCTTTTAACCAGGCTAGAAGAAAAAATTCGTGAGAAAAGACCCAGTTTGCAGAAGAAAAAAATCATCTTTCATCAGGACAATGCACCTGCCCACAAAGGTGTTTTGGCAATGGGAAAATTAAGGGATCTGTACTATGAGCTCTTCAAACACTCATCCTATTGCCCAGAATTGGCTCCCTCTGACTTCTATCTCTTCCCAAAACTAAAACTCTTCCTTGCTGGTCAGTGTTTTTCTTCAAATCTGCAGCTGTAGAAGAGTATTTTGCAGATCTTACTGAGAACTGCTACAGGGATGGGATAATGGAGCTGGAGCACTGCTGGAATAAATGTATTAGTCTTAAGGGAGATTATGTTGAAAAATAAAAACAAGTTTGAAATTATAAATTCGTTTTTTCATTGTTAGGCCAAGAACTTTTCAGACCACCCTCGCACATAAAAATTCATACCACCATCCAATACAAAAACTAAGAGTCATCAGCACCCTCACAGAGCCCTAACAATTTGCTCTAATGAACAAGCTCTGAATCAAGAATTTTAAATTATTAACCAAACATTTGTAAAAAATGGCTACATTAAAATAACAATTTACAAGTTTCTCCATTAAAATGCCACTAAAAGCAAAAAAGATTACAAGAATGCTATAGCCATACTCGACATTAGGGACATTATGGAAAAAATAGAACACTACTTAAATATAACATTAAGACAACCCCTTCAAATCCCCAACAAAATTAAGAAATTCACTTAGCTTTTCCAAAGATCCTCTTCCACACCTGGCCCATTTCCAGGG
Organism: Typopeltis vanoorti; assembly: GCF_054136105.1. Lineage (NCBI taxonomy): Eukaryota > Metazoa > Arthropoda > Arachnida > Uropygi > Thelyphonidae > Typopeltis > Typopeltis vanoorti. The sequence continues at coordinate 15,569,339 of NC_143569.1, forward strand.
GTTTACAAAATTCAATGTATCTGCAACCTGCCTTACATAGGGCAAACAGGACACACAATCCCAATCAGAAAAGATGAACAGAAAATCCACATTAAGTACCTCCAACTATGGTAAAACAGGTGTATCAGACCATGCACTCCAAACATGAAACAGAATTGACTGGAAAGGCACCAAAGTCCCTACACTGCACCAAAACCTGGTTTGAAAGAAAATTCAAAGAAGCTTGTGAAATGCTGAAACATCATCCAAATCGGAATAAAAATGGATTAATTATTCAAAGAATGTGTAGGACCCATCTTCGACCCTTATAGCAACCAGAACCCAAAAAGAAGAAAATCACAATACGACTTCAGAAGTTATCTAATGCAGTTCCATTTTTTTCCACCAGAGGTCAGGCTAGGGTAAATGATTAATAAGTATTTAGATTCACCTTACTTTTGTATAGTGGCCTGTCATGTAGCTTATATCTTATACGTGTGTAATTCCCCAAATGATGACCTCATACAGAGGTCGAAAAGTCGACTGTTACTTTCTTAATATAAACTTTAGTAATTATTCTAACATGCGTGTCATCTCCATAAATTCTTCACTATGAAAAATATAAGATCTGACCATGCTTGAGTCCTGGCTGATAAATTAATTTGGAAGATAACAGTCAGTAGAAGGTTAGCAATAATCATTATCAGGAGTTTCACGATAAAATAGTTTCCTAGCAAACAATCTTCTTGATGTGATACAAGCTCTAGAACAGTTTGAAGAAAGAAACTTCACCTCAGAAACCAAGTCTGTGTTGAATAGTCTCAAACTTGTAATTGTGGATTTTACTTTCATTTTTAATTTGATTACTTAGAATAATATCCTTTGAGAATTCAAAGGAGTTAAAAATGAAATTAAGAACAAAGGCAATCCTCACAAATTCTGTCTCCTTATGCAAGTGATGATCCAAACTATACAAAGAATGAGACACCTGTCAAGGAATGGATGGAAAAGCAAAGAATATTACAGCAATGATGGAAGTGCAAGTAGTTCTTAAGAAGAAAGTTCCTAAGCAGAAAGAAAAGTCTGATGGAACTGTCTTTAGACAAAGCTATAATGTTGTCACAATGAACAGTTTTTTGCTCAACCAACTGACATAACTGCATAATTACAGAAAGAGAATAGAACAGAAAGTGTAAGAAGCTAGAACACAGGCTCTGCATTTCTTAATGGGTCTCATAACAAAAATGCCGATACAGAATTTACCAAAGCATGGACAGGTCTTGTGCAAAAAAATATGTTTCAGACTTAAATGCAGCAATTTCTACAAATATCTCATTTTTCAAATGCAAGCCCAGCTGTTATTTGGCAGTCAAATGCTTTCTCTCATTACTTTAGACATTGTTGATGTGAGAACAAGATGTCAATACTTTAATGGGAGACAAATCTCTCTCTCTCTTCCCCCCCCCCCCCAAAAAAAAAAAAAATTGGCTGTATATGGCTGACATCCAATTTAAGGTGAACAAACGGCCATGTATAATGTAGTATAGAGAAAAAGATAAAGACAGGCATTTAAATGCACATCTCTTGACCACAACTGGTAGGATACTACCATGATCCATAGCCCCTTTAGTATCCAAGTTGTTCAAGCACTCTTCTGTTTTTCTGGTCGAAGGTATGATAGATATCATACAATGCAAAGTTACAGGTAAAGTAGGAGGTGATTTGCCTTGGTCATTTATGCAGGAGTTGGATGAGAAAAATTATGCCAGGGGATCAGCTTCAGGTGATGTCACAAGACTGCCTTCTAGGGGAAAGAGAGAGGATGGATGAATTGAAATACCCTTACAACTTTTGTAAGGGACCAGAAACCATGATTGGTACAGGTAAAAAGAGTTTGCATTTAATTCTTTCAAAATCAGACTTAGCCCTGTTAATGATAATTTTGTAATTTGCAGATTTTAATGAAGCTTGAGTTGCTATCTCAAGCCACCTACAATAAACTGGATCTTCTGTAATGTGCTCATTCCCTTTCCCTCAGAAAAACATTGACAATGGATAGGAATTTTTAACAGAATAGGAACTGAAGGTCCTTACAATTACAACAATATCACATCAAGCATCCAAAGAACGGTAACAGCAACCTGGCAACAGAAAGGAAAAGGCTCTGAAATCTGCCCACTTTGTGCTGTGCCAGACAGCATGAGGTTGTGAATGCTGAAGGGAGGACATTTCACTGGAGATGAATCTTCAATGAGAGTGATCTCAATCACCAAGAGAAGTGACCAACTCAGTGTACCTGAAAGAATTAACTAAAAGAAATTCCAGAATGTTGGGTGAGCTGAGAGGACTATTAAGTATTCTTCATGGTGGATTCAGGATTTGATGTACACCGAGTTGGTCACTTCTCTTGGGAATGGAAATAGGAAAAGAGAGCTGGATACAGAGCGAAGTAAATTTACAAAAGAAATATCACTACAAAGTTGGGTAGATGAAATGCAGGAAATCAAACTACAAGGATAAGAATTCAAAGAGATCAAAACAATTTTCAGAAATAAAGGACAACAGAGACAAATGAATGATGCATAAATGAGAAAAGGAAACCTTAAGCCACAGAAAGTTAAGAAGAGGAGATTCAAGATTAGGCACTGGAAAGAAACAGCTGATTACACAAAAGCAGATATGGAAAGTTAAGGTGCATTGTAGTTGTGGCAGTAATTTTGGCTTTGGCCAAAAATGGGACATAATTTAAGCTGGTGTATGTACTGTGAATGGTGGAAGAGATTTTTTTTTTTTTGTGAAGTTATTTTATTTTTTTTTTTTAAAGAGGGTTTTGCTTTTAATTCAACTACAGTGATGCAATCTCTATTTGGGTTTACTGTCAGTATTTCAAAGATGAAGAGAAAAAGAGCAAAGGAACATACTGTAGAAGATACTCTTAAATGTGTCATCCATACAGAGAACACTGTCTCCACTCCATAACCTAGAGGTTATGCACCAGATTTGTTGCAATTATTTGTTGGCCAGCCTATGCAACTGCTTTGCTGTACCTAAAATATGGGAGAAGAAAGAAGTTCTGGATCTCCACAGGATATTACACATAAAGCAAAGGTTATTACTCACACTGCATGGCATGTTAGAAAACTGAGGTACAGCTCCAATACTGGGTTAGAAAACATGACATAAGCCACTCTGGGCCTCAAATATGCATGATGGCCATCTACAACCCAGTAAATATAGTTGTCATTTCCTCCAACTTTCTAGAAAAGATATCCTTTTACAATAGGATTAGCAATATAACCTGACTAATAGTTATAGCTACCTTCCATAATGAATCTAAATTGAAGATTAGATATAACTGATTTCCACATCTAATAAATAATTTTTTACAATTTTATACACTATGATAAAAGTACTTACTGGAAGACCTCTACGAGGTTTAGATTTCCTCTGTCTTGCAACCAAACTGACAATGTGTGCAGTAGATGAACTTGGAATTGCTTGAACAAATGTTCCAGATGAATTTCTGCAAAAAAATACGCAAGTCAATTAAAAAATGAGAGTTTAGAGAAATATTTCAAGTTTATTGATAAAATTAAGACAAAAATTGCACTAGGGTAGTGCAGAGTAGAAGTGGTGTTGCACATGTCCTACAGATAAATTTTATTTTAGTGATTAGTAATTATTTTTGGTTATACCTCTACTTTACACTGTAAAGTTGAGTGCATGTGTTTGTTACAGAAATTTATATAGGTCATCATTTACATAATGCTTTTTCATGGCACCAATGCATAAAGAAAAATGGCGTCCAAAGCCTTGCTAACAGAGTTTTTAGAGTCCTACCCAGAAGATGAGCCTGAACTTTAAGTTACGCATCTGGTGAACTGTACTCAGAACACCTCGTTACATTTCCTGAATTTAAAGAATTTCTTGTTGCTGACAGCTTCCCTTGTCTTATCCATTGAATTGTCCAGTTAATAAAGCAGCAGCTTTGAAGAATTTCCTCTTGCTCCATGTGTTTTCAGCTAATTATTTTAGTAAGCTCACACTGTACACTAGTGTTTCATTATTACAATACAGTATATATAGTAATTTCATGTTATAATTTGTACATTATATTATTTCACTATAAACGGAGGAAAATTATCAGTTTTATCCTTCTCACAACTAAATTGTGATCACATCCTATTTCGAATCCATTTGGTGTATGCAACTGTTTTGAACCAACATAAAGATATTGCTATCAATAATAATGTAATCAACAAGACTTATGTCTTGTCATCTATCCACGTGAATTTGAGCACGTGTATGTTGAAACATGGTGTTAGCAATGACTAGTCTATGTTCTGGACAGAAATTCATCAGATACTTTCCGTTATTAGATTTGCTCTTCCTCCAAATTTTCTCCTAAACATTTCTGCACAGCTGCTATTCATTTCCTCCTCAACTGTTTAAATCTCCAACAAGAATCAACTTTTTCTGTCAGGTGCCTTCTCTAATGCCTTGAAAAATTCGTCCAAAGCCTTGCTAACAGAGTTTAGCATGAGGGATTTTCTACAAAGTAGTGTATGTTCTTAGTATTCATTGCCAAGAGTGAGCAGGTTATGGTATACAAGCAAGAGTGTGTCATAAATGTTTCTTGTGCAAGTGAAAGAAATGCAAGTTGTGTGAAAATTATGAAAATAAAGTGAGAATATTAATAATGTAAAGAAAGATAGCAAAAATGTTATGGAGAATGTGGAAGTAGTGAATGCTAATGCACAAAATATGAATTAAGGCATGAAAGAAGTGGCTGAAATTGATATGGATTATGAGGGAACAGTAAGGATTAAAATATCACATTTATGCAGCATCCACCACAGGACTGGAGCAACTAGAGATGTGATGGTCATATGGTACAGCAGGTGAAAGAATGAAAGAAAAAGTGAATGGGAAAAGTATGAAAGTGTAAGAAACTGGAAATAAGGAGAAGGTATTGTATGTAGATTCATGTAAATATGAGAAAATGACGAAATCGTGTTTCCCAGGTGCAAAGATCAGGGATGTTAGTTTACAGAAGGGAGAAGTGAAAGAGTTGATGGTTTGGGCAGGAATAAATGCTTTGAAATGTGTGAAATAAGCAATGAGAAAGGAAGTGAAAGGATTGTTGAAAGAAGCAAAAATGAAGAATAAGGAAGTAGACAGAGTCTGATGTCTCAGTATGATAAGACAGAGTTGAAAAGAAAAGCCATGATTGATAATAAGTCAACGAGAAGATTAGTGCAGGAGGAATGGTGTGCAGTTTATATATGTATGGAGAGTGAATAAGTTTTAAAAGAGGTATACCGTGAGTAGACATATCGATACAAAATTAATAACGGAAAAAACTCGCGTACAAAGATTATTTAATAGTATCATTTTTGCCTGTGTGTCACAGGCATCTTCAGTACATTAAGCTCAAATTAAACAATACAATTCCAAAAGGCACCACCTAAGTAGCTGGTGTAAGATAACTAAAAAGGTCAATAACTTTCCTAAAAACTACTTTCTTTTAATGAAGAAATTCTTATAACCATTAGATAGAAAGGAAGAAGTTATATATTGTAGTTCTTTCTGTAAAGGATCTTCTGTAATAAAAAAAAAATAATAAAATAAAAAATAAATAAAAAAATAAAAAAAAATCAATACAATAAAAAGTTAGGAAAGGTTAGCTGATTTGTAAAGTACTATCTCCCATTAAGGGAATAGACTTAAGCCGTCGGATCTGTTTAAGTTAGAAGAATGAAGTAGAGTTTCACATGTTTCTTTATAAAGGCATTCCATGAGAAACTGACTTTTGTGAAGAACTCTTGGCTTTCTCCAATGAACTCTGTGTCTAGTGAAGATGGCATGTTCTGCAAGTCTAAACTTTAAGTTTAAAGTATTCAATATAAGATTGTGTTCTTCTAGCCGAATAAAGGCAGATCTTCCCGTTTGTCCGAAATAAGATAATCCACAAGAACACTGAATCTGGTAGACACCTGAATGATTAAGATGTGGAAGCTTGTCCTTAGGAGAAGTGAGAAAGGTGGAGATTTTTCTAAACGGTCGAAAGGCAACAAAAATATTCACTGATGCCTTGTACATAAGGGATAGTAATGCACGTTATTTCTTCTGTGTTTGAAGAGGAAGACATTAAAACTACTTTCTTTTAATGAAGCAATTCTTATAACCATTAGATAGAAAGGAAGAAGTTATATATTGTAGTTCTTTCTGTAAAGGATCGTCTAAAGAACAAAAAGGAGTGGGCCTGATGAACCAATGTTTTAATAGTTCCTGCCTTTTGACTGGAATGGTGATGAGATTCCGCATGGATATAATGGCCTGTATGAGTCTTCTTTCTATAAACTGAGAAATGTAGGTTACCATCTGGTTGGCAAAGAATTAGAAGATCTAAAAAGGCTAACTGCTTATTTGATTCTACTTCTAGGGTAACTTTGATCGTAGAATGAAATGCATTTAACTTAGTGAGAAATTGTTGAAGTTCATCCGAAGAGCCATCCCATACAGCAAAAATTGACATATCTGAACCAATGAGTAGGTCTGGGAGAAATGTTGTCAAAGATACGTTGTTCAAAATGTTCCATAAAGAAATTGGAGATAGCAGGAGAAAGAGGATTACCCATTGCTGTTCCTTCAATTTGTTGATACAACTTATTTTTAAAGGAAAAATAACCAGAATTTATTACAAAATCAAATACGTTTACAATGTCTGAAGGAAATTCCTGTTGTAGTAATTCAATACTTTCCGAAAGAGGCACATTTGTAAATAAAGAAACAACATCTAAACTGATCATGATATCAGAAACGTCCAAATGAAGATCTGAAATTTTATTTTTGAAATCCAAAGTATTTTTTTTTATATAAGTATCAGTTCTTTTAGTTGACAAGGAGAGTAAATTTGATAAAAATTTTGAGATTTTGTAAGTGGGGCAACCTATACAAATTTATTTACAAATGTGCCTCTTTCGGAAAGTATTGAATTACTACAACAGGAATTTCCTTCAGACATTGTAAACGTATTTGATTTTGTAATAAATTCTGGTTATTTTTCCTTTAAAAAAAAGTTGTATCAACAAATTGAAGGAACAGCAATGGGTAATCCTCTTTCTCCTGCTATCTCCAATTTCTTTATGGAACAACATTTTGAACAACGTATCTTTAACAACATTTCTCCCAGACCTAATCATTGGTTCAAATATGTCGATGACATTTTTGCTGTATGGAATGGCTCTTCAGATGAACTTCAACAATTTCTCACTAAGTTAAACACATTTCATCCTAGGATCAAGTTTACCCTAGAAGTAGAATCAAATAAGCAGTTAGCCTTTTTAGATCTTCTAATTCTTCACCAACCAGATGGTAACCTACATTTCTCAGTTTATAAAAAGAAGACTCATACAGGCCATTATATCCATGTGGAATCTCATCACCATCCCCGTCCAAAGGCAGGAACTATTAAAACATTGGTTCATCAGGCCCACTCCTTTTGTTCTTCAGACGATCTTTTACAGAAAGAACTACAATATATAACTTCTTCCTTTCTATCTAATGGTTATAAGAATTGCTTCATTAAAAGAACTGAGTAGTTTTAATATGTCTTCCTCTTCAAACACAAGAAATAACACGCATTACTATCCCTTATGTACAAGGCATCAGTGAACGTATAGCAGAAGTTTTAAAACCACTGAATATTTTTGTTGCCTTTCGACCGTTTAGAAAAATCTCCAACTTTCTCACTTCTCCTAAGGCCAAGCTTCCACATCTTAATCATCCAGGTCTCTACCAGATTCCGTGCTCTTGTGGATTATCTTATTTCGGACAAATGGGAAGATCTGCCTCTATTCGGCTAGAAGAATACCAATCTTATATTGAATACTTTAAACCTGAAAAGTCTGGACTTGCAGAACATGCCATCTTCACTAGAGAAAGACAAGAGTTCTTCACAAAAGTCAGTTTCTTATGGAACGCCTTTATAAAGAAGCATGTGAAACTCTACTTCATTCTCCTAACTTAAACAGATCCGACGGCCTACGTCCATCCCCTTTATGGGAGATAGTACTTTACAAATCAGCTAATCTTTCCTAACCTTTTATTGTATTATTATTATTTTATTTTATTTATTTTTTTTTTTTTAAGGAAAGTTATTGACCTTTTTAGTTATCTTACACCAGCTATGTAGTCTATCACCTCTACTTGTGTGTGCATGCATGTATATGCAGGGCACTAGAAACCCACTCACCATAAGCAAGTCAGATGAGTGGCAAGTGAATTTTCAGTCTCATTCTAAATGCATTCAAAATATACTGCCTTATTTTCTTCACGTATTTTACACTTTTTTTTTTCTGTTTTAAAACAATCATATTCACTGTCAAGTTATTTGATCATGGACAGCCTCCAATGAATGTAATAAAGATTTATTTTTGACCAGGATATATTACATAATTAATCTAATAGTTAATTCCTTTGTAGACTGTCCATGCCAAAAGTTAGTTTGCATAAAGATAATCTCAAATATACCTTGCTGACACTTCCCTGATGTGAATCAATTCACAATCTATGACAACAAGTGGCACTATTGCTCACCCTGTTATAAAGTAAAGCCTATCCTGTATCCTCAAATTAATTTTCATTTTATTTTTTTTTTTTTTTTTTTTCACAAGAGGTCAAGCCAGTAGAATAACTGCTGATCAAATCATGCTCTTTTTGGCATACTGTTTGAAATGTAATATAGCTTGTCTCTCTCTCTCTGTGTGTGTGTGTGTGTGTGTGTGTGCGCGCGCACTCCAGATGGGAGAAAGAAATAAAAGCTGTACGAATTGGTCACCAACACATGAAAACATGCTTTATATGTAAAATTTTCCAACTGTTATACAAACAAAATAGTTACCACTTTAAAACTACAATGTTCATAAAAGAAAAGTTAATTTTCCGACGTGTAATAACAAACAACTCATCCCACAAGATGGAGTGATTACCCTATTTTCGAAATGGATTCTCCTTCTGACATGTGCAGAAGTGTCAAAGGGTCTCACATCTGTGCATGTACAATAAATAGTTAGCAGGCAGTGGAACAGAAGTAGCATGTGGAGGAGAGGGGAAAAAAGTTGCTAATGGCAAAGTTAGACATGCCAGATCTTACAAATTATTGCAAATAATCTGACCACTTTAAATTCTATTACACCCCCCCACACACCCCTTACCACAGTTCATATAATGGAAGAGTAAAATTTTTAGGTGACTAATAGATTTAAGTAGTATTTCAGAAGCCCTGAAAGAAAGAGGGGGTAAATAAAATTATAATCTGAAAACAACATAACCTCATCTGATATACAAGTAAACCCAGAAGATAGAAGCCATTTTTCCAAATGATGAAATTATATTAGAATGCACTGAGTATTAGATATTCAACTTTTTTTTTTTTTTTTTGGATATTCAGCTTCAGTCAAATCAGTAGAAAAACTCTTATTCAGCCAGCTAAAACAGAAAAATTCCCATGACACGTGGCATAACAAACTTAAGGAATTACTTTATGCAATTACATGCATAGGCTTGTTTCATTTGCTATAGGAACTTTTTGATGTTTTTATTTCAGTTTATATTATGCAATCTTAAAAGTTGATTGTATTACGAAGTATTAAAATTTATACTAAAATATTGAAAAAGAGGACAGTTTTGCCCATAAATAATAAATAAATAAAAAAATAATATTTGAAAGTTTCACTGTTTATGTGACGATTCAAAATAAGCAAAGTTTAAAATATGTAAACAAACTAAAAAAAACTGATGATACAGAAAACAGGAAGTCTCTTCTTTGGTGCATCAATCCGAAAATTGGTAAATATAGCAGCACATCACAACATCCTGTCTTGCGACTTCCTTTTTATCTCTTCATAACTCTTAGCGCCAGTTAGCATCATTATGTTATTTATATATGAAATTCTTGGTCTGCCTCGTGGCCTCATTCCTTCTACAGTGCCTTCCATTATTTCTGTAATCAGTCCTCCATGCCTCAAATGGTGTGAAATTAGGCTTTTTCTTCTCTTATTGATATGTTTCATTAATGACTGCTCTTCATGAACTATATTCAGAACTTCATTAATTTTCTTTTCTGTCCAACTAATTTTCATCATCTTTCTCCAGCACCAAATTTCAAATGCCTCCAATTTTTTCATGTTTTGTTAGATTCCAGGCCTCAACCATATAATGCAATGCTCCATATGTATGTTTTCACCAGCCTTTTTTTTGAGCTGGATGCTAAGTCCTTTACTGGTAAAAATGTTTCTTCTGTTATAGAATGCTTTTTTGGCTAGCATTATTCGTGCTTTAATATCCGATTGGTTTCTTCCATCTTCTGTGATAAGACTTCCAAGATATTTAAAAGAGGATACCTGTTGTGTAGTAGGTTATTATTTATTTCCAGGTTTATTTTCATTGGATTTGCTTTACTTGTAATTAATAATTTTGTTTTCTTATAATTAATTTTTAGGCTGTACTGTGTGAAGATTTCTTCCATCTTTGTTAGGGTGGCTTTCAGTTTGTTTTCGTTATCAGCTAGAACTACTATATCAACCGTAGCCAGTTAATATCAATTCCATTTATCTTAGTTCCAGTTTCTATTAGTTCTTTCAGTTTATTTATTGCATCTTCAATGTACAGATTAAACAATATGGGTGAAAGAGAGCACCCCTGTCTTACACCTCTACGTATTTTTGCTATTGTGGTTTTTGTTGTATTGCTGGCTGCTTCTATTAGGGCTTTTTGATGCTTGTAAAGATCAAATATGAGCCTTCTCTCTCTCCTATCTACTTCTATTGTTTTTAGGAGGTGAAACATTTGATTCCAGTCAATACTATCGAAGGCTTTCTCCAAGTCAAGAAAGACTATCAGAGTATTTTGATTCTTCTCCAATCTCCTTTCAATAACTGTTCTTAGAGTTAGGATTACTTCTGTCCCCTGCTGTTTCCTGAATCAAAACTGGTCATTGCCAACATATTCTTCAACCTTCTTTGTTAGTCTTTTTTATATAATTTTGAGTAGTATTTTTGAAGCATATGATATTAAGCTTATTGTTCGATGATTTTCACACTTGTTTGCATTATTTACTTTAGGAATGGGTATGATAGGGCATTGTGTAAAATCTTTGGGGATGATCCCTGTTTCATAAATATCCTTTATGATAATAAATTTAGTTTAATCCATTTATCCAAGTGTGAGCAAACAAAGTTTGCACCTGAAAGTATCTTCAGGACTAGGGCAAGGTGATACAACACCAGGTCAACTCGTTGCAAAGGTGTAGCAAGCTACCAACACTCCTGTCTCAGTATCTCCCTTAATGCAAAACACATCTCCTTGCGGATATGCCTAATGTTATGCATTAAGGGAAGGGCCACCACCCAGACTAGTTTTGACCTTTATTGAGGTCTCTTCAGTGGGAGCCAGGCCCAAGCTGAGATACTAGGCAGAAGCATTCGTAGGTCATCTCTACCTATAGGAGTTGCCAAATGGTGTGCCACCCTTTTTTAATAAATTACTCTGGATTTAGAGAAAGATGTTGAAAGTTTATTTTTCACTTGGTTAGAGTATAATAAATTTAGTTTAATCCATTTATCCAAGTGTGAGCAAACAAAGTTTGCGCCTGAAAGTATCTTCAGGACTAGGGCAAGATACTTTCAGGCACAAACTTTGTTTGCTCACACTTGGATAAATGGATTAAACTAAATTTATTATACTCTAACCAAGTGAAAAATAAACTTTCAACATCTTTCTCTAAATCCAGAGTAATTTATTAAAAAAGGGTGGCACACCATTTGGCAACTCCTATAGGTAGAGATGACCTACGAATGCTTCTGCCTAGTATCTCAGCTTGGGCCTGGCTCCCACTGAAGAGACCTCAATAAAGGTCGAAACTAGTCTGGGTGGTGGCCCTTCCCTTAATGCATAACATTAGGCATATCCGCAAGGAGATGTGTTTTGCATTAAGGGAGATACTGAGACAGGAGTGTTGGTAGCTTGCTACACCTTTGCAACGAGTTGACCTGGTGTTGTATCACCTTGCCCTAGTCCTGAAGATACTTTCAGGCGCAAACTTTGTTTGCTCACACTTGGATAAATGGATTAAACTAAATTTATTATACTCTAACCAAGTGAAAAATAAACTTTCAACATCCTTTATGATCTTGAAAAGGTATGACTTAGTTATGTTTCCTGAGTATTTTATTAATTCTGAGGGGATATTATCAGTGCCTTGTTGGCTGACAATTCATTCAGTGCGCATTCAAATTCATCTTTTAATATAGTTGGACCAATTTCTTCCATATCAAGTCTTGTTTCATCTTCTATAGCCTTGGCATCTAGATCTTTTCCGCTATATAGATCTTCTAAGTACTCCTTCCATCTTTCCGAAATTTCTTCCTATCTATAAGTATGTTCCCCTGTTTATTTTTGATAATTGTACTTCGTGTCTTGTTTTGTTGGCTTATTCCTTTTATAATGTTATAAGCTTTATCGATTCTTCCAGTCTTTGTTAGATCTTTAATTTCTTTAAATTTCTCTGTAAATCATTGTTCTTTTGCTTTTTTACACTTTCTATTTATCATATTTTTTATATGTTTATATTTGTCTTTGCTTTCTTCCTTTAGGGAGGTTTTGTATTTTCTTCTTTCATCTATTAGAACTAGAATGTCCTGGGTGATCCATGTTTTTTTTTTTTTTTTATTTGCTTCTTAATCCTATGCAGTCATTGGCGGCCTTGATGTCTTATTGTATTATTATAATATTTGTTGGTTTTGCTTCTAATTTTACCATTATCAATCTGCTACTACATTTTACTGAGTTGATTACTCTTCTTCCCCATTCCTTATTGAGAACTACCGTGACTCCATTTTTTGCTGTCTCATCACCTGTATAAATGATTCTGAAATCACCACTCAAAAGTCTCCAGTTTCAGTCCATCTCATTTCACTAATTCCCAATATAGCTATTTTTCATCTATCCATCTCTCTCTTCAAATTTTCTAATTTGTAGGAGGGTTCTCACATTCCACTGAATGTAGAAGGATTTCACTGGTTTACGACCTGGGAAGCCTTGCTTCTTCCCCTGCTGTGCACAAGTATTGAGCCATAGTGCGCTTTACTATCTTTTAGAATGTCCATCCATACTGCTATCTTACTAGGGAAAAATAGAACAGGGTGGTATCCCCTTGCCTTCCATGTCCAGCAATAGCCTTCTAGAGAGGTTCAGTGTGCTAGCTCTTTCTCATACCTCATGATTATCCACCCTACCATAGTATCCTTTACACCATTGTCACTTACAGTGATCTTCCGCTGATCAGGATGCAAGTTGAAGTACACATTATTAATTGCAAAAACAGGAAGTACACATTATTAACTGCATAAAAATGCAAGGATAGCAATGAAGTTTTAAATGAAATTAAACTGAAATATCAAACTGCAAGAACAAATAAGCAGTCAGAATCTAAATTATCTAAATAATAAAGTAAATCCATGAAAACAATTGTTACTTAGACATTTACAAATAATCTAAAAAAGTAATAATAAAATAGGATGCAGGTGGCAAAATCTTTTCATTACACTTAGGCTGAAATGACTGCATCAGATAACAGTCCATACTTAACTGTTCAAAACATTTCCAACTGTTATATCTCCTTTCTTTGTCTTTACACGGCGTCACTTTCTTGTTAATTTTCTATCTTAAATCCTTGTCGTACCAACTAAGCCTGAAATCTCTAACCTCTCTCTCTGGGGCTGCTTCTCTATTCGGAACTCTGACAAAATTTATTTTAGCTGCGCCAGCCAGAGTCCTAGTACAGAAGAGTTCTTGTACAAAGAAACCTTCCCAGAGTTTAAGTATTACTTAATCTTAATAAAGTATTAAGTGCCTATAGAAACTTTGACATTGCAGTCATGGCCTAAACTTTCTAGACTTTCTTTAATTTCCCCTTATTCACAGGTTCGAACTTTAGCTAGTGGTAATTTCAATCTCATGCTCAGACAAACTCAGACTTACATAGAAAAAACATGTTTATTAATTATCAAAAATTCATACAATAAACTTTTACATATCAAGGTATGTCATATCAGAATTCTAATCCATTAGCTGGGCTATAAGGAACACATTAATTATCAAAACACTCTAAATTTTCATCAAGTAAGCACATATTTATCATGAAACAGTAATTCAGAATTCTAAGTAAAATTTGCTAACAAAGGTCAATTCACAATCAACTAAGTGTTGAATACTCTCAGGCTTTCAGACTACTAGTCCAATATGATTAACACGTTACTGAGCACAAAAGTCACTTAAAAGTTCTCTTTTTTTTCAAGCAGAAATATGTTCTTCTCTCTTTGCCCCAATACTAATCGTTACAAGAATAAGGAATTTACTGTACTTTACCAGTGTCCTGAGAGGATATTGCGCTTCTTCTCGTCCGCCCTTTGTAGTCAGATGTCTTTTTGACTTAACGAGTCACGTCCACGTGAAGGTTACGCTGATCGACGCAAATCGCCATTCCTTGCACTTTGCCGTATAAACGCTCATTTACTGGATCGATATAGTCTTCTTGGCCATCCTTTTTGGGGAACTTATTCCGCTGTTTCACATTGGTAAACTTTTACCGATGGCCCCAGTTGGTGTCTGCCGTCAGCTTGCGTATAGCATGCCCGACTCCTTCAGCTAGCAACCGGGAAGGAGATTACTTCCATCACTGTCGATCGGTCAGCATTCTGCTCGTCTACACGAGAAAACAAGAACAGAAAAAAACGGGGGGGGGGGGGTTTCAAACCCGAGTGAACTTGCTTTTTATTCTTTTTAGCGCCCTCTTTTCGTAATGGAGGATCTCTCACTGTGCTCTCCTATTCACCCCACATGATTGCATCACACTTCTGCTCCTTGAAGAGCACTCATTTTGCGGAACGAGAGTTCAGCTCGCCTTCCACGAACGCTTCCACTGCGCCATTACGTCATCGTAGGCAACTAGCTAGCAACCTTTGTTTGCACTTAGATTTACATTCTTACACAGTATAATTTAGACATCAATAATTTTAACAATATAATTCTATTTAGACATACAATTTTCTCCTTAACTTTATCTCTTTCTAAGGTAATTGTAACAGGTTTTCTTTTATAATTTTTCTTACTTAACTAATAGTGCAAACATTTCTAGCTCAGAATTGTGTTTCTTGTTAAATCTTGAATGAATGACTTTTTGTTGAAAGAGTCCCCCATTCAAGATCTAATACAATGCTAAAAAATAAACTTTATTCTTCAGCAAATTTCTTACAGCACAAACTGCTAGCATATTCATTGAAAGAATTTTTTTGCAGACAAAGAAATATTTATGAACAAGTCTTTCTCCCAAAAATGCTGCAAGATTTCTTTTCCTAGATTATCTAGGAAAACTTATTCTTATAGAAAGTTTTTTTAATTGGTTATAAATTAAATTAATATTGTCAAGAAATTTTATTCTTATTTAATCATTTAAGTCAGATTATTTGCATGTGAAGTATGTTCACAACTAGGCTACTTGTATTTGTTTGCTTACACTTGGAAAAACAATGATGCAAGAATATAATTTCTTAGCAAGTGTAAAATAATAAATAATTATTCTCTGAATTTCACAATTTAAAATAAAAGTTCTATTAATACTTATTTGGTTGAAGAAATAAGTGTAATATTTGTTCTGATTTTTTTACTGTATTATGTTTTTTTTTAAAATAAATTATCCCTATAAAATTTAAATCACAGTTTTATTATATTAAAATGAAAGTTATGAATTCAACCATACATTTCATCCACATATAAGAAGATATACTTAGTTTGGAAAATTTACCGAAACGTTATGAGAATATAACCTTCAGCATCTGTCACCTATTAGTGCACTGAACTCTTGTTAATTGTGCCATAGCAATTCTATATCAAAAAGTTAAATTCATAAGTAAACTCATAATAGGTGCATTATCAAATTAAAATAGAGAGCAAAGTGACCTTAGTTTGGAATACATAAGATACCACCACATACTAGTCACTGAATTAGAAACCTTTATGCAGATGATTGTAAATGTCACTTATGCATCATGTGTTCTAGGCAACACTATTTATGATTAGTGGTCAGTAATTGTAAATGATTGTAAACGGTGTTGATCACAATGCAAAAAACAAAGAATCTTTTGGATTTTGATAAAGGACTTATTGTGATTGCCAATCTGGCTAGAGTCATGATTTTGAAAACAGTAGAGATTGGTTTCTCAAATGGTTAGATATCATGGATGTTTAATCAGTGGGGGGGGGAAACATTGTCTAAGAGACACAACTGTAGTCCTAAGACAATTTGTCAAGAATAAGATCACCTGAGAAGGCTTGTATACAGACAAACAGAACTGTGTGCAGCAATTGACCAAAACATTTGATGAAAGCTATTCCTGACCCATATCTCACAGAACTATTTCCAAAGAAATGAAGAGGATTGGTATTGGCAGCTGCATGCCTATACAGAAACTACTGGATTTCTGCAAAGAACCAGAAAGTTCATCTACAGCAGTGTCAGGAACACTGTGACTGGACAATGGAAGACTAGGGGAGTGGGAGGGGGAATCATGTGGTCCGACCATTCATGGTGCAGCTTGTTCTATACCAACAGTAAGGGGAGTTTGGCAAGAGTCCCATGAATCAATTAATCCTGCTCGCCTTGTTAACACAACTAGGTTCTGGGGTTGGTGTCATGGTGTGGGCATGTTCTGTTAGTATGGAACAGGTCCCCTGATACTACTAGAAGGTGGAGTGTCCTCTAATGAATATCTGAAAATTGATGCCGATCAAGTCCATCCTGCAATGTTGACATTTTATTCGTCAGGTTATGGTTGTTTCATAGATGAAAATACTTCTGTCCATTGCACAAGAACTGCTCAGCAGTGGTTCAGCAAGCAAGACGATGACTTCCACCATCTTCCATGGCCACCACAAAGCCTGGATATGAACAAAGGCAGCAAAGTCTTCTTCCATTAAATCTGAGCCAGCTAAAGGACTACCTGGTATGTTGCAGACATACATGCAATCCAACACCTTGTGGGATCTATGCCAAACCATAGATATATGCTGTAACTTGGGTTGAAGAAGGTTCAACATGGTTTCTAATTTAGCAGTCAGTATGTGTATGATAGAGGATATTATAGATCCATTTGTATTTTATAAACATAGAAAAAGTTTTGAAAATTTATCAGAGAGCTTATGAGAAAGTTGTATTCATAAACTCTAGAAAGTTTTCTACATTTGGCTGTAAAATACAGAAGAATCCATAATTATCCTGATTAGAGCACATCTGATTAATGCAGTGTTTCTCAACCTTTTTTGGATCATGTCCCACCTCAACATCTCAGAGATTTTGATGCCCCATCTAGCATAATAGTCAGCCAAGTTCTGAAAAAGTATAATATAAACATGTACATTTTCTAGTTGCCCCCCAAAATATTCAAATTGCCCCACGTTGAGAAACACTGGATTAATGCCAAATGGAAGTCTCTGGCTCTGTTAATATCGATAGCTGTAAAACATTTACGTTAGGCAAAAAGTTTCATTTCATTTCAGTGAAGCAAAATAATCCTAATAAACAGAAATAACAGATATTAAGCACGCAGGTACACACCTGCACGCTTGTAGCTATTAAGCTTTTCTAGCTAGAAAGTAACTGCAACTAGAAAAAATATTTAATAAAAAAAACCACATAAATAACTTCTCCAATCACATAAAATACTATTAATCATTTGGTAGAATTACTATTGACTAATTGGGACATATTAAAAAAAAAATGAGGATCTTCAGTGAGTAAATTTTTTGCATGACAAGTAGGGTTTACATAATTTATCGAGATCTGTATGTACATGTGTGTGTGCGCACGCTTGCGTGAGATAATATGGATTTATCTGTTTATTTCAATGCTGAAATGTTTTAGGCTTTTCTCTGATAAATGCTCTTATGCACAAACTGCAGTTCACTTATGAAAAAAATTCAACTCTCACTCAGAATTGCATTGGTACTGAATGAGTTTTTGTCCTCTTAAGGTTTCTGTCAGATCTCTGATGAGAACAGTTTGAAACAGCTGTCAGGTCAAGAAAACTTTAATAATAAAAAAATGCACTAAAAAAAGCTGAACAAGCTTGTGCGTGGGTGTCGCTCGTGTGTTAATTCAAGCAAGCTAAGGCAACTCTGATGCAATGGGTTGTATTCTTATAAGTTAGCTCTCTAGTCTTTTTCCAAAACTTTCTACATATATAGTTATAAAATAAGGATGGTTCTTTTTATTTTCACATTTTCATGTAATTACATAGTTAGTTGAAGTGACATGAAAACTGGAGAAAGAGATATCCTTGAAGTATGGAGTAATTACTTCAAAAAATTGTTAAATAAAACAAGTAGTGATAGCACAGTGGCAAAAAAACACTCAACAGGGATGCAGTCAGGAATACATATCCATACTTAAAGTAGAAAAAAGCCATCAAAAAGCTGCAATGGAAAGGCAGCAGGAGTAGATGATATTCAACCAGAAATGCTCAAGTATGCAGGAATAAAGGTCTTGCAGTGGCTGCACTACATAGTTCAGAAGGCCTGGACAAGGGGATGAATTCCAGATGGTTGGAGCAGAGCTCTCACAGTACCCATATACAAAAAGGGAAATAAAACTGAAGGTGAGACTTAGAGGTATTTCTCTACTGAGTGTTCCTGGTAAGATTTACTCAAGTACACTTCAGAAACGGTTGAGAAGGATTGTGGAAGAAAACCTTGGTGAAGAACAAGCTGGATTCAGGCCAAATAGAGGCTGTCAGAATCAGATCTTCACTTTACGACAAATAGTTGAGAAATCATGGGAATATAACAAAAGATATCTATTTAATAAAATTAGTTTAATCCTTTATCCAAGTGTGAGCAAACAAAGTTTGCGCCTGAAGCTTCTCCTTGTGGGAAATTATTGCTTGATATAATTCCTCATTGATGCCATATAACTATAGAGTATTGAATAGCTTCTCACTTGGCACCTTGTTATATGCCTTTTCCAGATCTACAAAACTTAAATAGATATCGAAAGTTTATTTTTCACTTGGTTAGAGTATAATAAAATTAGTTTAATCCTTTATCCAAGTGTGAGCAAACAAAGTTTGCACCTGAAGTATCTTCAGGACTAGGGTAAGGTGATACAACACCAGGGCAACTCGTTGCAAAGGTGGAGAAAGCTACCAACACTCCTATCTCAGTATCTCCTATAATGCAAAACACATCTCCATGCGGATATGTCTAATGTTATGCATTAAAGGAAGGTCCACTAACATTAGACATATCAGCATGGAGATGTGTTTTGCATTATAGGAGATACTGAGATAGGAGTGTTGGTAGCTTTCTCCACCTTTGCAACGAGTTGTCCTGGTGTTGTATCACCTTACCCTAGTCCTGAAGATACTTCAGGTGCAAACTTTGTTTGCTCACACTTGGATAAAGGATTAAACTAATTTTATTATACTCTAACCAAGTGAAAAATAAACTTTCGATATCTATTTAAGTTTTGTAGATCTGGAAAAGGCATATAACAAGGTGCCAAGTGAGAAGCTATTCAATACTCTATAGTTATATGGCATCAATGAGGAATTATATCAAGCAATAATTTCCCACAAGGAGAAGCTTGGAGACAAATAATTACATCAATAAATACTTTATAATTATTAATTTAATTAAATAATTACAATAAACGTCTTTTAGCTTTTTTTTATGTAATTATTTGTCGATGTAAACTATAAATACGTTATTTTCATTTTGCATTGATTTTAATGATCTTTCATTCTTGGGAAAAAAAGGTATTCAGAATTAATAGTTTTTAGCACAATTTCATATTAAAAAACTGACTGGCATATTTCATTAAAAATCAACTAATTAATTAATCCTAAATTAAATTATTTTAGTTTAAAGGCAAAAAAATCACAAAACTAACAAGTAAAATAATATTAAATTACATAAAATTACCTTTTAAAAATGTATTTTTTTTTATTTAAATTTGTTTCACTATAAATTTACAATGGGGTGCTTAAGGGTCAAAGCTGTATAAACTGAGAGGAGACCTCCACATAACCTTTAAAGGAATGCAGAGAACCGACCTGGGCATCTGACCTAATATCCAATCCTCACCTTCTCATGGTGCACCCTGTTGGGTATCTACCTGGATACTGAACGAACAAGGATGAGCTGGCAATTTGGGATGTAGCCGACCAAATTTTATTCTTATTGGCTTAAACCAATATACAAAACGATGGTACAACATGACAAAATTTCATGCCGGCTGGGGCGTCGCCGGGTTAAACAAGGCTCCTGTTGTTTTCGCCAGGGAACCAGGTCAAACAGCAAAAAAGTCAGCTACTGGAACAAATATGAAAGCACACCCCAACTCAACATCACCAGAGTTAAAGATCGGTACTATCAACAACAACTGGTGAGATCTTTCTCAGCAATAAATACAAAATGTTATATTCAGGAAATTACCATCAAGGAAAAGAAGGAGTAGCTATAGTATTCAACACAAAATACGAGGCTAATCTTCTTGAATGACACGCAGTCTCAAGTAGAGTGATGTGGGCTAATATCAGAATGGGGAATTGGACAGCAAGACTTATTTGTGCCTATGGTCCCACAGAAGGTTCTACTAAGGTAGAAGTGGAGGAATTTTTTGATGCTTTAGAAAAAGCAATTGACACAATGAAAAAGGAAAAGTTGGTCCTTGTTGGGGATCTAAATAGTAGAGTAGGAAATGATTGGCAGACATACAAAAATATTTTGGGAAAATTTGGAGAAAAGAGCAAAGCTAATAATAATGACAAATACCTGTTGGATTTCTGCTCAGGCCATGGACTGGTTATTACTAACACCATGTTCCAACATAAAAATGTGCACAAATTCACATGGAGAGAAAAAGCAAGGAATAAGAAAAGTCTCACTGACTATGTTACTGTTGATAATGATGTCTTCTCCCTGGTGCAGGACACCAAAGTATACAGAGGATTTGAAATTGGAAGTGATCACTATTTAGTCTTGAGCAGGATAACAGTGAATTCCATATTGAAAAGAATAACATGGAAGAAAGTTTTAAAGTAAATAAAAGTTGAGCAGCTCTCAGATATGAACTGTAGACTAAAATACACAAAGATTATTGAAGTAAAAATTAAAGAGTTTGAGAACAGGAACCAAACTTTGGAGATTCAGTGGCAAGCCTTAAAGAAAACCCTGATTGATTCAGCCAGAGAGGCATATGGTGAGGTTGTCTGCAAGGATAGAAAAATCAGAACTCCATGGTGGACACAGAAAGTTAAAGAGGGAGTGAAGGAAAAGAAGAAAGCATATCAAAAGTTCCTGGAAAATAAGTCAGCTTGTGCTCTTAGAGAATACAGAGACAAATGTAAGAAAGATAAATACTGTGTTAAACTAGCTAAACAAAAGTCATAGGAGGAATTTGGGAAGAACATAGAAAATAATATCAAGAAGGTGGTAAGATATTCTGGAGGTTGCTGAAGAAGCTTAGAAATGGAGGAAAGAGTGCTGTAAAAAGGCGTTAGAGATGATAAAGGTGACATGAAAATGAGAGAAAAAGATATCCTTGAAGTATAGAATAATAACTTCGAAAAATTGCTAAATGAAACAAGCACTGATAGCACAGTGGTAAAAAACACTCAACAGGCATACAGTCAATAATAATAGATTTAGTTTAATCCTTTATCCCAGTGAGAGCAAACAAAGTTTGCGCCTGAAAATATCTTCAGGACTAAATATAGTGTTGTACTATCTTATCCAGTAAGTAGTGCAACACCAAGGCAACTCGTGGCAAAGGTATAGCAAGCTACCAGGCACTTCTAACCCAGTATCTCCCATAATAAATCCCCAAAATAAATTTTCAACAGGCATACAGTCAGGAATACATATCCATACTTGAAGTAGAAAAAGCCATCGAAGGCTTGAAATGTAGAAAGGCACCAAGAGTAGATGATATCCGACTTGCTGAAGTATGATGATATCCAGAAATGCTGAAGTATGGTGGTATAAAAGTCTTACAGCGGCTGCACTGCATAGTTCAGAGGGCCTGGACAGAGGGACCAATTCCCGATGATTGGAGTAGAGCTCTCATAATACCCATATATAAAATGGGAAATAAAACTGAATGTGAGAATTACAGAGTTATTTCCCTACTGAGTGTTCCCGGCAAGATCTATGTAAGTATACTTGAGAAACGGCTGCAAAGAATTGTGGAAGAAAAGATTGGTGAAGAACAAACTGGATTCAGGCCAAATAGAGGCTATCAGGATCAGATCTTCACTTTACGACAAATAGCGGAGAACGCATGGGAATATGACAAACATCTGTATTTAAGTTTTATCGATCTGGAAAAGGCATATGACAAGGTACCAAGAGAGAAGCTATTCAATACGCTACAGTTATATGATGTCAATGGGGCATTACATCAAGCAAAACTTAGTCTTTATTTGAGTTGTAAGTCAGCAGTTAGAATTGAAGGAAGTATAGGAAGGTGGTTTAATGTTAAATCTGGTGTAAGACAAGGATATACATTATCCCCTCTGTTATTCATTATCTATATGGATCACATTATGAAGGAAAGTAGTGGTATTAAACATGATATCAGAATTGGAGAGGTTAAAGTCAGCTCTGCTTTATGCAGACGATGTTATACTTCTAAATAAATCTGCTACAAGTTTGCAAGATTCCCTGACTAAATTGAATAACTGTTGTAATAGATATGGTATGAAGGTCAGCATTAAAAAGACGAAGACAATGAAAATAGGTAGAATTGTTGAAAATGTCAACTTTGTTGTGAACGGGGAACCTGTGGAACAAGAAAATATTTCAGCTACTTAGGCACGATTTTTAGTGAAGATGGTAAATTAAATATGGAAATAGACAACAGAATCAACAAAGATAGTATTTCACTTATTCAAATTGAATAAATTCATATGTAATAAGTGAAATTAGTCTGAACACTAAATTAGCTGTATACAAGACAGTGTTCAAACCGGTTTTAATTTACGGATCTGACAGCTGGGTCAGAAGTAAAACACTTGACCAAAGACTAGAGACCACAGATATGAGAGTCCTGAGAAAGATTAGAGGCGTGAACAGATGGCATCAAGGACGATATCATATTAAAAATTAGGATATTAGGAAAGAACTTGACATTGTCAGCATCCAGGAATGCATTAGCAGAGCTAATCTCAGGTGTTAGGTCACTAATCTATTCTCTCCCACAGAATGGGAAAGGATAGATTAGCAAAACAAGTGTTCTCTTAGGTTGGCAGGAAAACAACCCAGAGGAAGACCAAGATATAGGTCGATTGATACGGTGCAAAGTGCCTTAGAACGATAGAAATATAAAGATCTGATAAGGTTGGAGTCTTGACAAGTAAAGACTGATTTGGAGGAAAATTGTAGATAGGAAGTTAGTAATGATGTAAATTTTTCATGTAGTACTATCATATCCTGTACACCCCTTGAGGGTACATGTCAGGAATTTGATGATGATAAATTTACAATTCACACTTCACTCTAACTTACTAGACAGAGGAAAAACTAACCGGTCACTGTTCACAAATGAGACAAAGATGAACCAAAAACAGCAACACGTTTTATTACTGCAATAAAACATTTGTTCATGGCTACCCCGCAACAGGCCAACCCATAATAAAATTTTAAGAAAGCGATCCCAGGGTTGAGGGTGTAAGATTACATATCTCAATCAATTTTAAGATTATAATTTATGGAATTTTTTAATTGATCCCAGGAGGGCAATTCTATGATCAGGGATTATACATATTAAGGACATCCAGTTATTTTTCTTGGAGCAAAAATTAGAGATTTCAGTGATGCTGTTAAGATGCAAAGAGGAATGAAAAGAATATGCAGAATGAAAGGATATGACAATCTTACTAAAGAAGTTAAAAGGAAGGGTGAGGGAATCCAGACTGTCTGTTCTGCCACAGTATGATAGGAACAAATGAAAGGACTATGATTGCAAAAAAGTCTACGTACAGGAGACTGTAAGAGTAGCGTGCAATTTGTAGCGAGTGAGTAAAAGTGTTGTGTTGGCAGTTCAAGTGCGCTTTTTTAATTCACAATACAAGACAATAACAAAATAATATACTAATTTACTTAGTTGCTGATATTTTGCTAGTTTTACACAAAACACCTTCAGAGCAGGTCTGGTTGATCATGTGGTTAAGGTACTTACTAAAGAACCAACAGGTGGCAGATTCAAATCCTGCCATGGAAATGGATGTTTGTGATTGTCATCTCCCACATTTGCAGGTGGGAGATGAAATGAATTTCATTGCCTAGTGTGACACCACCTCCTAGCTTACTGAAAGGCCTGCAGTGTCTTGAAAAATATTCTACATTTGGTCTGAGCTGGGTTTCCGGACTATAAAAAACATTAAAAAAATACTAAAAATATATAAAAAATATATAAAAAATTCATAAAAATGGGGGGGGGATCCTTAGCCCCACTCACGGTACAGAATCGTTTTATAGGTTTGCAACCTTTTGTGGTGGGAACAACATAAAGAGCACAGGTTGCCAAAGCATGCAAATATCTTTTAGTTAACTTAGTATATATATTTATCTAGTTTCTGATATTTCACTGGGTACAAAACCAGCAAAATATCAGCAGCAAAGTAAATATTTTCTCATTGATTTTTGAATTAAAACAGTTATAAAAAAATTAAAAAACTCAACATGTATAGTGAATTTGATGAAAATGGATACTAGGATTATGAAACATTGCAGAAACTTGGAGTGATGCAAATATGAGAAAGGAAATGATCAAAGAATGCTGAATGTAGTTTATTAGGTATGGTATTCAGATTTTGATACAAGCTCCAAGGAGCTTGTAATGTGCCTACCTTATTTTGTAGGCTTAAGTGGATATTGCAATTGATGGATATTTATGTCAGAATTTGGATTAGAAATTTTAGGAAATGGGTAGTTCAGCTTGAAGTCAAAAATTATTGGCATTATTGAGATTTGGTTGCCAGAGAAAGGTGTAGTTGAAGGATGGAATGTAAACAATGTATTTTCAGAGAGACAGAACAGAATTGATCAGGGAACTGCTGAAAACAGATGAACACCAACCAGCAAGAGTTCAGCAGGAGAAGGTTCATGGGCAGCAGTGCATTCGAACTTAACTATTGCAAAATAGAAGCCAACAGGATTAATCTTTCCAATAAAAATAATGGCCTCTTTCTTAAGAATTTGTTCTACCTATTCACATCAGACAAACTACTTAACACTTTATTCTTTACATATTCAGGTCTGGATACTAACAAGCACTTCTTTACAACCAAAATCTCTTCATAAATGACATCAAATCAGACATCCGGTCTGAAGTTGTAGACAAATAATTTTTATGATAGAAGTGTAGCTACAAAGTGCATAAAATAACTAGTGTTGTCATAATTAAACATTTATATATTCAAAGTTATAGTACATCCACACTTCATTAAACTCAGTTTGGCAGATTGCCAAGAATAGTCAATTCATGTTGAAGAGGAGAAAGAAATACAGGCTGTATGAACTGATCACCAACACGCAAAATCACGTGCTTTATACGGAAATTTTCCAACTGTTGTACAAACACAATAGTTACCACTTTAAAAACTATAATTTTGGTTGGCATCATAAGATCTATAAAGTATAGGGAAAACTTCACAAATGTATTCCTACTGATAGTCATGTTCAACATGCTCACTTTACCTTTTTGCATGTTACTTGTATAGTTATTTTACTTCAATGAGTACAACGCATAAACCACTCTTTGTGATTGTAGAATCTGTCAGAACTTGCATAAAGGTTCTCTTTCAGCTAAAAAGAGTTACATCAATGATTCGGAAGTTTGAAGAAACAGGATCTTTAGAAGTTTGACCTGACAAAGGACAAAAAAACCATTGCCACTGCAAATAATTGACGTTTCCATTGTGATTGCTGACAGATCATACAAAAATTTGATGGTGGTAGCAGTGACCATGGTGTAGCACAATTGGATATGCTTTATTCCATGGCAGGGAAAGTCTTGTGCAAAATTATCACATTTCATCTGTACAAGACTTGCCACATAGAGCAGTTGCTACACAATGATTATGATAAGCCACTGATGTTTGCTCTCATGTTTCTGGTAAGATTGCAAGTCAACAATGCTTGTTCGTGGAAAATTCTGCGAGGAGACGAGGTGCATTTTTATTTGAACAGGACTGTAAACACCAAAAAATTGTCGATTAGGCTTAAATTCGACATCTTGCATAAAATGGTCTTGTCCAGACGTTGTTTGGACAAGACCATTGTCAAAAATGGATTCTTCTATGTATTATAAGTGGATTCATCTGTTGATCTCTAACAAAATACTGGCATATGCAAGATACTGTTACTGGTAATACAGAAGAGATGCTGACAAAAAAAAGGGGAAAAAAAGTTATGTCTCATCTTCCTTTTATCCTCTTTTACCTTCCAGTGTCGAGGGTTTGTTAATCATTGGACCTCAAAAGGATAAGGTGGTCAGCCCTATGCCCCAGTGTATCCCATGTCCATAGTGTTGAATCCTCAAGGCCGGTTTGCCTGCTTTTTTGCAGGGAAAAAACCACAGGATAAACTGTGAAAAAAATCCTAATGTCCACACCCAAGGCCGGCTAACTTGGCTCAGACATACGGTTGCTAAGCGCACAGCCACTAGGCTAACCACGTGGACTTATGTAACGTGTAATGAATGTAGGATCTACAAAAAGGTGGATAATTCCGATGATTGAGAATTTTATATATATAGATTACCATGTAAAAAAAGTATGTACTGATCAAGTGAATAAAAGAAATTTCTTAGCAAACCAAGCAAAATATAAATCAAAGAAATACACATAACAAGCACAACAAATTGTACAAGATGACTTGCTACTACATCATCCCATATGTATTTCTACCACATCTAAATGAACATTAGTTCATCAGATTAGCATGAGCTACCAAATGTAAACAGAGGCTATTTATTATTAGTTATTTATATTTTGCAAACAAATCTCTCTCCCTGTAAGTTTTTTTTTTTAAATTATATCCATCACAAATGCAAACACGCATATCTAGAGTTTATAGGATCACATGTTATTCACTCCACCCAGCAACTCATAGGACACATACATAAATTAATAATAAATTAATAATTTATTAATTATTATTAATAAACTTTCATCACTGTTTGCCAGTGATGAAAGTTTTCTATTCACACTTGTTTTCTTACTTTCCCTTATATATGCACCATTCTCACATGGCTCATTAATGATTTTTCCCATTTTTATTCCTTTTAGTAATTCAGATATCACAACCAAATATAGCATTCTCCTTAATTACTGTTTTCTAATATATCCTAAAACAAACACTCATTACCCCCCCCACCCACACAGATTTAGTCACAATCTAAGAACCTGTCATAATGTTTAGTAACACCAATACATAAACACAAAATCAGAGTTCTCTCCTTCGCCACCAGAAAGTAAAGATAGCAGCAAGAGAGTTCCAACTGCAATGACAAATATGTTAAAAGTTTGGAGAGTGAGCAGAGAGCTGTTGATTATAAGAGGGAAAAACCATGGTTTAAAAATAGTTTCCCAGATATAACAGATTTCAGCAGAGAGGTTGGATGGTCAGAACACTTGTTTCTAGTTCTATTTGCAAAGGTTTTGATCATGGAATTTCTGGAATTCTTGAGGGGCAAATATCTTAGGCAACATGTAAGAGAGGGAACAAGAAGTTCAAGAGTTTTGGATTTAGTCAAAGCATTAGAAGAGTTGATAACAATCGAGATGACATCTCTCTCAACAGTTGAAGAGAGTGATGATGTGGTTTTGACTTGGATGAACAGACATGCAGGAGTATCAAAGAGACAGGAACATATGTGGAATTATAACGCAGGTGATTATAATAGTCTTAGACATCAACTTGGGGAAGTTTCATGAAGGGAGAAATTGGAAGGCCAGGATATCATTAGTGCTTGGGAAATTGTGAAGGAATATTTGTTAGCAGCAATAGAAAGCTGTATTCCACAAGTGAAGAGGACACAATTTGGTAAAGTGGATGACAAACAATATTAAACAGGAGCTGCATGTGAAAAAGAGGCTATGGAAGAGATATAAAGAGACAGGTGAAGAGCAGATGCATGAAGAATATAAGACATGGGCCAGGAGAGTGACTAATATGGTAAGGAAGGCAAAACTGGAAATATGAGAAGAGATTGGCCCTAAGATCCAAATAAAATTCTGGGGAATTTTTTTAGCTATGTGGCCAGTAGGAGGAGAAATGATTGTGGAAGAATGACATTGTAGGATAAAAATGGGAATAGAGTGACTGATGCAGAGGACATAGTGAAATTGTTCAATGAACACGTTATTGGAGTATTTCATCCAGGAGGAGTCAGTTTTAATGCTAGAGGGATTGGGCAGGTTCGAGGCTTAGAGGTACAGGAGGAAAGTGTGTTTCAAATACTGAGTACTCTGGATGGATGTCAGTAAAGCTGTGGGACTAGATGGTATTTCACCACAAGTTTTGAGAGAATGTGCTAAGGAAATGACAGCTCCTTTGACCTGTCTTTTCAATGAAAGGCTGGCTACAGGAAAGGTGCCCAGGGAATGGAAGGAAGGTAAGATGACGCCATTGCATAAGGGCAGTAGCAGACTGGAAGTGTCTAATTATAGGCCAGTTTGTGTGTGTCATCAGTAGTTGTTAAGATCTTGGAGAAATTAGTTAGGGGCCATATACAACATTGAGCAGATGAGAGTAATGTTATCTCTGAGAGTTAACATAGATTTGTGAGGGTGCACTCTTGTTTTAGTAATATGCTAGCCTTTTATAATAAAGTTACTAGAGCAGTAGACGAGGCAACGCCACATACTGCCTTTTTTTGGACTTAGCGAAAGCATTTGATAGGGTGCCACATGATAAGCTGATATTTAAGTTGCAGCACATGGGTTTGGATGTCAGGTTAGTCAAATGGATTCAAGATTGGCTGTCCGATAGGCATCAGAGTTGTGTATGGTGGGGCAGTTTCAAGAAGGCAGAGGGTTACAAGTGGGGTCCCACAGGGACCAGTACTGGGACCTATATTGTTTAACCTTTAAATCAATGACAGTGTCAGTGGATTGCAGGGGGATATTCGGCTGTTTGCAGATGATGTGAAGCTGAGAAGGGTTATTAGTAATAGTGCAGATGTGGTAGTCATGCAAGAGGATTTGAATAAGCTAGACATATGGGCAAATGAATGGGGTTATCGGTTTAACGACGCTGATGGTTTAATCAGTTTAATGGACACGAAGTTTGGGACACATCGATGGGAAGCTGCATACTCTATTGGAGGAGATATACTGGAGGAAGTAGGGAATATGGGGTTGATGATTGATAGAAACCTGAAATTCAAGGGACATATTGCAAAGGTGGTGAAGGTAACACACATAATGAGAAGGATGCTGACCTGCATCCTTCTCATTATGTGTGTATACATCATTCTGTTGTATAAGATCCTGATCAGACCACACTTAGGCTATTGTTCTCAGATTCGGTCCCCAGGATTTGAAGAGGATAAATCAACTGTGGAAAGGGTACAGAGGCAGATAACAAACACAGTTTCAAGACTGTACAATGTTAGTTATGAGGATCAGCTGAAGGAATGTGGACTGCTGAGTTTAGTGGATAGAAGAAGGACAGGTGATATGATTGAGACTTTTAAACTGTTGAGAGATGGTTACAGGGTTGACACTGGGGGATTTCTTGCGCTTGGTTGAACAGCAGGAAGGAGTCGTGACAAGGGACCATCCCTGGAAGTTACGAAAGGAAACTGAGCTATAGAGTGAGGAGTGGTTTCTTTGCATGGAGGGTTGTTGAACCATGGAATGCATTGACTGATAGAATGAGACCGAGAACGGTCAATGAGTTTAAGGAGTGGTATGATAGACTTTGTTTCCTATGAGGGACCTCCCATGATGAGTCTTGATAGACTTGTTTCCTAGGAAGGATCTCCTACGATGAGTCCTTTGACTCCTTGGAGGCCTAAATAATAATCATACAGCTGGGAAGAGTGATATGACAGGGGATGGATGTACCATGGATAGATTTATTGTAGGCAGAAAAGGATAAAAAACCATTCAGTAACTAGGTGACCATAGTGTCAAGGATGATAAGGATTAGTAGAGATAGATAATGATTTTGTTTTCAGTGGGGAAAGAGATCCTTGGGCACTGCCTGTTGAGGTGTGTTAACATCAACATGAAACATACCAGTACACTCTGGTATAAAAATCTCACTGAAGTCATTTAATTTGGGAATCTTTGTTTCTTGATTAACTTCAAAGGAATTAAAAAACAGCACCTCTCAAATAATCTATTATGTATCAAGATTATTGTTGTTATTATTATAATAGGTAACTCCAAGGAATCCTTTGATTTATCGAGGGAGACCCTAAACATCATGTCAAGAACTATCCAACATTTGCCCACTATATATATCATACTTTGCTTTCAACTCGTTCACAGTCATGGTACTCAAAACAGACTCTGGCAACCTATTCCACTCATTTACCACTCTCCAAACAAAAAAACCTAGTTCTAACACCCTTCCTAACTACACTCTTGCTCATTTTCAAATGGAGAGCCTCTAGTTCTTCCACCACACCTGTTCTGAAAAATTTCCCCTGAATTATTCTCGTAAAAACCCTTCAGTAATATGTATGTCTCAATCATATAACCCCCTTTTCCACCTACCAACCAGTTTCTGTAATCCACAAATCTTCAACCTGTTCTCGTAAGATTCATTCCATAGACCTGCTATTATCTTGGTCACTTTCCTCTGGATCCTCTCCACCTCAACACAAAGAAACCCTGGCACACAGATCTCTGTGTAGTAGTCAAGATGGGGGTCTTATAAGGCTTGATAAAGAGGAACAATAACCTGCTTGTCTCTGCTCGTCAAAGTATTCTTCAGTAACCAAGTGATCTGATGAGCTGTTTAAGCCACTTTTGCTATGTGTCCCCTAAACTTCAACTCCTTATCCACTAACTCTCCCAAGTCTCAAGCTTTGTCAATTTCCTGGAGTACAGTTCCAATGTGGTACACAGCTAGTAATCTTTTCATTCCAAAATGCATAACCTTACACTTTGCCACATTAAATTGATATGCATTCTCCTTTGCCTGGTCTGCCAATCTATCCAAATTATCCTGAAAATTTTGACATCTGTATTAATTATTGCCCTACCTAACTTTGCATCATCAGCAAATAACTGAACAGTTATTTATGGACAACTCCAAGGAGTCCTTTGATTCATTGAGGGTGTCCCTAAACATGTCACGAACTCTCAGATCCTTTCATGTATCATTAACGAACAAATTAAACAGTATAGGTCCAAGTGGTATACAGCTAGTAATCTTTTCACTCCAAAATGAATAACCTTACACTTTGCCACATTAAACTGATATGCATTCTCCTTTGCCTGGTCTGCCAATCTATCCAAATTATCCTGAAAATTTTGACCTCTGTATTAATTATTGCCCTACCTAACTTTGCATCATCAGCAAGTAACAGAACAGTTATTTATGGACAACACCAAGGAGTCCTTAGATCCTTTCCTATATCATTAACGAACAAATTAAAAACAGTAGAGGTCCAAGAACAGAACCCTGTGGTATGCCACTAGTCATTTTTGGACTAATCTTTTATTAATATTGTAAAAACACCCTGCAGTAATATGTATGTCTCAATCATATAACCCCTTTTCCTGAATAAACTACTCTGATATCTCACCATCATCCACCCTCCTATCCATCTCATCAATCCATATCCATCTCCGCATGTGCAGCAGTTTACTGATTAGAATTCCATGTAGTATCTTGTCAAAGTCCAGCAGTATATCTGTAAACCTTTATCCAACTCAGCTGCCACTGCACTATAAAATTTGAACAAGTTTTTATTACCCTTCACAAAACCATACTGCCCTCACACAGTATCCATTTCCATCTATCAATTACTGTATTTTGCTCTTGATCAACTTCTCCAATATTTTGACAACTGATACGATGATCGGTTGGTAATTTGCTACATTGGTCTTGGAGCCTCTTTTATGCAATGGAATTATTTTCCCCTTTTTCCACCCCCTCGAGACTAACCCTGAGCTGAGAGACTTAGATTAAAGAATATGGTCGAGGGCACTGACAATTCCCTCACCGCTTCATGTAAAACTCAAGCTTGTATACCATCCAATCCCACAACTGTATTCTCATTAAGGTTCTGTAATATGCTATGCACCTCCATTTCATTTACCTCAGTTCCCATATAAGCATTTGGCTCTCCTGTTTCTACAATATCACTACCTGGATGATGTACTCTTGCAAAGTGTTCACTTAGTAATTCTACTATTCTGCCTGATTCAGTTACCTCCCTACCATAAGCATTCCTTAAAATCATTCTGGCATACATGTTCTTTCTTTTACTTGCAGCATATCAAAAGAACTTTGAGATTCTCTGTGGCCTGCATTGCTAACTTCTTTTCATAATCTGCTTTTCCCACTTGATTTACTCTCCTGACTCTAGGTATTCAGTCTACCATTACTCCCTCAAACATTCCTTTACCACTTTTTATGCGCTATCAACATCGAGCCATTGCAGTTTTACATGCCATGGCACCAACCCAAGCAATCTCCTAAGCTGGTCGATACCTACCAGCCCTGTAATTCCACATATACCCCCCTTCTAAACTGAAAATTCCACACATTTAGCCACCTTCCAGGTCCAGACCATATGATCACTCTCACCAATTGGCAGCAACATGGTCATATTGTTTACAGACAAATTCTCAAATGCAATTACTAGATCTAGCACTCTGAAATCTTTAGTGTATTCCATCACATGCTGTCTCAAGTAATTATTCCTTAGTAACAGCATAAATTCCATTTCCTTTTCTCGCGTGTCCTTCCAATCTATGTTCCCAAAGCTGAAATTCCCCCCATAATTACCTGCCTTTCACTCACTGAGTTTATCTGCTGATGCATACTATCCCCATCATCTTTTCCATTCCCCTGGTCTATAGCAGCATCCAACTCAATGTGTTGTTCATTCTGCTGGCTTCTATCTCACACTAAATAGCCTAAAATGTGCTATTTTCACTGTCCAGCAGTTGAACGTCTACTCTTTGGTTGCAGTTCATCGGTTGTCATCAATAACAACTCCTCCCCCCCATTCTTTTCTCTCTCTATCCTACCTGAACACACTATACCCTTCATTCTATCCTACTAACTATATCATCTTCTGTTAGGCATGTCAGCCAATAACCTATGGCCAAGATGAGCCCCAATATCAAAAATTCCTCCTGCTTGTTCTGAATTCTCTTGGCATTAGTGTACATAAGTGCAAAAGCCCCTTAGGTGGGCCATTATCCTGACGCTTTATACTAACTATCCCATTCTAGCTTGTTACCAGTGGTAACAACTTAGGCATACTATACACATTTTTACATTCAACTGCCTCACTGATATCTGCATATTCACACAAGAGCTTACCCCACTAAAAGCTCTATCCCTAATCCTGCTAATCCACTTTCACTTCATTCAACATTCTTTGTCTCTAAACAAGTCCATTCAGATGCAAACTATCCTTCTCGTATAAGTCGTTTCACCCATCAAACTCACTCCACACCATTCCACCTGCATAACCTATGCATCAAATCATTCACTATTATGGCTATTCTTCTCCCCTCTACTCTATACTGTGGTAACAGGTGTTATTTTCTGAATAAATGTTAATCATTGCAATGCAGTATAAATTATGTTGCTGGATTTAAATAAGCATCTAAAGAGCAAAAAAATATTTTGTACAAAACAAAGAACACAGCAAAATTAAAACAGTTCAAAATTGTAATAAAAAAATAAGAACCTAGAATCCTACTGTGTGCAGGATATAGAAGTTTGCTGTCGCTGTTAGACTGAAGATGGTTTTAAAATAACATTTACGAGATGTTGGATATAAAATACAACAAAACAAGTATGGTCATTTTCAGCCAAGGACTGCTAATCCATAGCAGTCCACTAATCACTGGACTGCTATGTCTCATGTTCCATGATAATTGCTTTTCTGCTCCACACATGTGGTTTGAATCCAATAAAATAAATATTTTGATAATTTTGTAAATATGGTATTATGAATTAAACAGATTTATGTATTGAATAATTTTAAGTAAAATGATGAGATAAATTATAGTCTGAGGTCAGTAGAATTATTCACAATGTAAGTTGGCAATGACATTTGGAAAGATGTTTAGCTTTATTTATTTTGGATTATATCCATTTAGTAACTGTTTCTTTGATAATATAATAATTGTTGTGTTTCTTTAATAACATAATAATTGTTGTTAAAAATTTTATTTTGCCATATATTTGAGATGGATGGCGAGCAAATTTTGCATTATAAAATCTTCAGTATCCAGAGCACACAAGATTTGTTCTTCTGAAGAATCTAAAACAAGAACTGGAAATTATCAAAGAAACAACCTTACTAAATGGATATAATCCAAAAATAATTCAGAAAATAATTAACTACTCTCCTATAAATCAACCAGACAAAGAAACCCACAGCCTATACCATATATTAAATATTAAAGGCATATCTGAACACATGACAAAAATTATGAAAAAATATCAACTCACTGCTGCCTAGAAACCCAACCACATTCACAACTTGCTACCTTCTCCAAACTCTCACCAATGATGCTACCTGGCATATACCAAGTACTATTTCATGTAATTTAATTAGTTTTAATTTCAGCCCATTAGCTTTAGTTCATGAACAAGTGAACTGTACATGTAGAAAGATTCCAATTTCAACATACGTGCTACTGTTTTTGAATTCAATTCTATCATTTGATAACTGTGCAGATGATGTCTTATGATACATAAGACAAAATATTTACATAATAAAAAAGTTATTAACTGTGGCCTAGGTGTGATTCTAATAGCTATGGATACTCCACAGGTTTCACTATATAAGAAAGTCAAGTTGAGTATTCCCTCTGATTAAAGGAACATTTAAACTAGAATGCATGGATAAGGAAGAGTGCCCATTAATCAACAGATATAAACATGATGTATTCACATTTTGTATAACACTATTACCTGATGTCCAATCTCACATTCTCATGGTGCACCCTTTTAGGTATCCCTGGATACTAAACGAATGAGGATGGGCAGGCAATTTTTAGATTTAGCCAACCAAATTGTATTCTTATTGGCTTAAACCACAAATAAAATGGTAAAATATGACAGAATTTCATGCCAGCTGGAATGTCGCCTGGTAAAACAAGGCTCCGTCATTTTTTCCAGGGAACCAGAGCAAACAGCGAAAAGTCAGCTACTGGAACAAATCGTAAAACACACCTCAACTCAACATAAGAATTCAAGATGAGTACTATCAACATAAGATTGAACAGCAAAGAAATGGGGCTGGCTGAGGAAATGGATAACTACCAAAGCAAAATAGAGTTAATGAAACACTGTTGAGATCTTTCTAAGCAATAAATACAAAATGTTATTCAGGCAATAACAAATCAAGGAAAAGAAGGAGTAGCTATAGTATTCAACAGAAAATACGAGGCTAATCTTATCGAATGACAGACAATATCAAGTAGAGTGATGTGGGCAAATATCAGAATGGGGAACTGGACAATCACACTTATTTGTGTCTATGGTCATCACACAGAAGATTCTACTAAGCCAGAAGTGGACGAATTTTTTCAGGCTTAAGAGAAAGCAACTGACACAATGAAAACAAAAAAGTTGGTCCTTGTTGGGGATGTAAATAGCAGAGTAGGAAATGATTGTCGGACATACAAAAATATTTTGGAAAAATTTGGAGAAAAAAGCAAAGCTAATAATAATGGCAAATACCTGTTTAATTTCTGCTCAAGACATGGACTGTTTATTACTAACACCATGTTCCAACATAAAAATGTACACAAATTCACATGGAGAGAAGATGCAAAGAATAAGAAAAGATACACTGACTGTGTAATTGTTGATATTTTCTCTCTTGTGCAGGACACTAGAGTGTAGAGAGGATTAAAAATCGGAAGTGATCAGCATTTCGTCTTGAACAGAATAAAATTGAATTTCATATTGAAAAGAAGAACATCTAAGAAAGTTTTAAAGTGAATAAAAGTTGAGCAGCTCTCATATGTGAACTGTAGACTAAAATACACAAACATTATTCAAGAAAAAATGAAAGAGTTCAAGAACAGGAACCAAACTTTGGAGACAGTGGCAAGCCCTGAAGAAAACATTTATTGATTCAGCCAGAGAGGCATATGGTGAGTTGGCTGCAAGCAGTAGTTAAATTCTAAATGAATAAATTCAGTTCCAGGGCCCTATACAAAATAATTAATTGTATTTACCGTTGAATGGTATCCACAGAAGCGCCAAACCTCCCCGTCCCTTTCATCATGCGTTTGTAATCAGACGACTGTTGATATTGACTTTATATATACATTTAAAACTGTAAACAGTTGTTACACAAAACAGGAAAATGTTCCTACAAAATAATCAATTGTATTTACCTTCGAATGAGATCCAATGGTCGAGTGTCCAAGTCAGCAAATCTTTACTTTTGTTCAGCGTATTAATATTATCACATTGCAAATGATGGGAATTTTGTGTTTCTGTCGATTCATTACAGACCTCTCTCTCTTCAGAAACTACACACAAACTGTCATTACAAATTCATTTTGTATTATCTCAGTAATCAGAGCTATTTTTCCGTTTAAAGACAGTCCCAATGTACTTATCCATAGTTGAAATGCGGTATTTACTCAAATATAACTCGCACCCCTGATTTTACTTTTTGAAAAACGAAATTAAAAAGTTTCACATATACCTCGCACATGAAAAAAAGCTTAAATGCATTCAGGTCGGGCGATAGTAACCTGCTTGCAGCAGTAAACAACACAACCTCCCCCATTGCCACTATACTGCAGAGGCAAGAAAAACAAGCACTTTCATTTTATTATGTCAGTGAATAAGGTATGAGCAGTCTTTGTAATATATTTCTCAACAAATAGTGCAATTAGAGACAACTGGGATAAAAACGACACTAATGAATGAATCTCATGTCCCTTCATACAGAAACTATGCTGTCTAGACTCAAGCAAAACCATGTTGCACTGGCAAATACAGTATCTAACTAAAAACTATTGTTATTAATTAGATATGTGCGAGTTCGATTTCCACAAGGCAACAATAAAATTCAACCGAACGTGATAAAATTCGTAAACGTGTTAAAACTAAGAAATATATGTATATATAGTGAATATTGTTATGGCAGTTTCACATATGGAATTCGGTTGAAGACAGTTAGCATTTCAACTCAATTGTCGGCTATGCTTTTATATTTTGGTTACCCAATCTTTTGTTAATGCCACACCAATCATATGCACGTCTTAATAACCAGTCTTTGCTGTCTGTTTCATGTTAGGCTTAATTACAATAGAGTGAGAAAATTCACAAAACAGAAAAATGTTCCAGGTCATCATCAAATTCCTGCCATGTACCCTCAAGGGGTGTACAGGATATGACAGTACTACACGAAAAAATTACATCATTACTAACTTCCTATCTACAATTTTCCTCCAAATCAGTCTGTTACTTGTCCAGACTCCAACATTATCAGATCTTATATTTCTATCGTCTAAGGCACTTTGTACCATATCAATCCACCTATATCTTGGTCTTCCTCTGGGTCGTTTTCCTGCCAACCAGGCAGAGAACACTTGTTTTGCTAATCTTTCCTCTCCCATTCTATTTAAGTGACCATACCACCTGAGATTAGCTCTGCTAACGCATTCCTGGATGCTGACAATGTCAAGTTCTTTCCTAATATCCTCATTTTTAATATGATATTGCCATTGATGCCATCTGTTCACACCTCTAATCTTTCTCAGGACTCTCATATCTGCAGTCTCTAGTCTTTGGTTAAGTGTTTTACTTCTGACCCAGCTCTCAGATCCATAAGTTAAAATTGGTTTGAACACTGTCGTGTATACAACTAATTTGGTGTTCCGACTAATTTCTCTCTTATTCCATATGAATTTATTCAATTGACTTCCCACCATACCAGCTTTGCTAATTCTGTTGTCTATTTCTATATTTAATTTATCATCTTCAGTAAAAATCATGCCTAAGTAGCTGAAATGTTTCACTTGTTCCACAGGTTCTCCATTCACAACACAGTTGACATTTTCAATGATTCTGCCTATTTTCATTGTCTTTTTATTGCTGACCTTCATACCATATCTATTACAACAGCTATTCAATTTAGTCAGAGAATCTTGCAGACTTGTAGCGGATTTATTTAGAAGTATAACATCATCCGCATAAAGCAAAGAGCTGACATTAACATCTCCAATTTTGATATCAGGTTTAATACCACTTTCCTTCATAATGTGATCCATATAGATAATGAATAACAGAGGGGATAATGTACATCCTTGTCTGACACCAGATTTAACATTAAACCATCTTCCTGTACTTCAATTCTAACTGCTGCCTTACAACTCAAATAAAGACTAAGTATTGCTTGATATAATGCCCCATCGACACCATATAACTGCAGCGTATTGAATAACTTCTCTCTTGGCACCTTGTCATATGCCTTTTCCAAATCGACAAAACTTAAATACAGATCTTTGTTATATTCCCATGCTTTCTCGACTATTTGTCGTAAAGTGAAGATCTGATCCTGACAGCCTCTATTTGGGCTGAATCCAGCTTGTTCTTCACCAAGCTTTTCTTCCACAATTCTTCTTAACCGTTTCTCAAGTATACTTGCATAGATCTTGCCAGGAACACTCAGTAGGGAAATACCTCTGTAATTTTCACATTCAGTTTTATTTCCCTTTTTATATATGGGTACTATGAGAGCTCTACTCCAATCATCGGGAATTTGTCCCTCTGTCCAGGCTTTCTGAACTATGCAGTGCAGCCACTATAATACTTTTATACCACCATACTTCAGCATTTCTGGTCAAATATCATCTACTCCTGCTACCTTTCCACATTTCAAGCCTTTGATGGCTTTTTCTACTTCAAGTATGGATATGTATTCCTGACTGCATGCCTGGTCAGTGTTTTTTTTTTTTTTTATCACTGTGCTGTCATCACTACTTGTTTCATTTAGCAGTTTTTCAAAGTAATTGCTCCATACGTCAAGGATATCTTTTACTCCTGATTTCATGTCACCTTTATCATCTCTAACTCCTTTTACAGCACTCTTTCCTCCATTCCTAAGCTTCTTCAACAACCTCCAGAATATTTTGCCACCTTCTTGATATTTATTTTCTATATTCTTGCCAAAGTCCACCCATGACTTTTGTTTAGCTAGTTTTGCACACTGTTTAGCTTTCTTACATTTGTCTCTGTATTCTGTAAGAGACAAAGCTGACTTATTTGACAGGAACTTTTGATATGCTTTCTTCTTTTCCTTCACTGCCTCTAACTTTTTGTGTCCACCAGGGAGTTCTGATTTTTTTATCCTTGCACACAACCTCACCACGTGTCTCTCTGGCAAAATCAATGTTTTCTTCAGAGTTTGCCACTGAATCTCCAAGGTTTGATTCCTGTTCTCAAACTCTTTCATTTTCTTTTCAATAAGCTTTGTGTATTTTAGTCTACAGTTCACATCTGAGAGCTGCTCAAATTTTATTCGCTTTAAAACTTTCTTACATGTTATTCTTTTCAATATGAAATTCAATTTTATCCTGCTCAAGACTAAATAGTGATCACTTCCAATTTCAAATCCTCTGTACACTCTAGTGTCCTGCACCAGGGAGAAAACATCACTATCAACAATAACATAGTCAATGAGACTTTTCTTATTCCTAGCCTCTTCTCTCCATGTGAATTTGTGCACATTTTTATGTTGGAACATGGTGTTAGTAATAACCAGTCTGTGTCCTGAGCAGAAATCCAACAGATATTTGCCATTATTATTAGCTCTGCTCTTTTCTCCAAATTTTCCCAAAATATTTTTGTATGTCTCACAATCATTTCCTACTCTACTATTTAGATCCCCAACAAGGACCAACTTCTCCTTTTTCATTATGTCAGTTGCTTTTTCTAAAGCATCAAAAAATTCCTCCACTTCTACCTTAGTAGAACCTTCTGTGGGACCATAGGCACAAATAAGTCTCATTGTCCAGTTCCCCATTCTCATATTTGCCCACATTACTCTACTTGAGACTGACTGCCATTCAAGAAGATTAGCCTCGTATTTTGTGTTGAATACTATGGCTACTCCTTTTCCTTGATTGTCATTGCCTGAATATAACATTTTGTATTTATTGCTCAGAAAGATCTCACCAAATGTTCCAGGTCCAGTGCATAAAAATGTTTTGGGATCGGCCCCAGAGAGCCCCGGCTGAATTTAACCAATACCTGCAAGGATAGAAAAATCAGAACTCCATAGTGGACATTGGAAGTTAAAGAGGCAGTGAAGTAAACGAAGAAAGCATATCAAAAATTCCTGACAAGTAAATCAGCTTGTGCTCTTAGAAAATACAGAGACAAATGTAAAAAAGCTAAACACCACAAAACTCGCTAAACAAAAGTCATGCGAAGACTTTAGTAAGAACATAGAAAATAAATATCAAAAAGGTGGCAAGATATTCTGGAGGTTGTTAAAGCTCAAAAATTGAGGAAAGAGTGCTGTAAAAGGAATTAGAGATAATAAAGATGATGAAAAACTAGAGAAAAAGTTATCCTTGAAGTATGGAGTAATTACTTTGAAAAATTGCTAAATGAAACAAGCAGTGACAGCACAGTGGTAATAAACACTCAACAGACATGCAATCAGGAATGCATATCCATACTTGAAGTAGAAAAAGCCATCAAAAGGTTGAAATGGAAGGGCAGCAGGAGTAGACTATATTCAACCAGAAATGCTCAAGTATGCAGGTTTAAAAGTCTTGCAGCAGCTGCACTACATAGTTCAGGAGGCCTGGACAGGGGGATGAATTCCAGATGATTGGAGCAGAGCTTTCACAATCTACCCTATACATAAAATAAGCCTTTTTATGTCACATATATATGTCACATTTTGAAACTCAGGGGCTACCCCGAGTGTCGAGCCTTTAAAATTCAAGGAGAACCAGCCTACCAGTCCAGAACTTAGGGGTTGAGTGCCACAGAGGCATAGCCCCCTTAGTACCCATATACAAAAAGGGGAAGTAAAACTGAAGGTGAGAATTAGAGGTATTTCCCTACCTAGTAAGATTTATATACAAATATACTTCAGAAACAGCTGAGAAGGCTTGTGGAAGGAAGCTTGGTGAAGAACAAGCTGAATTCTGGCCAAATAGTGGATGGCAGGATCAGATTTTCACTTTAATAGTTGAGAAATCATGAGAATATAACAAAAGATCTGTATTTACGTTTCGTGGACCTGCAAAAGGCATATGACAAGGTACCAAGAGAAAAGCTATTCAAAACACTACAGTTATCTGGTATCAATGGGGCATTATATGAAGCAATACTTAGTCTTTACTTTGAGTTGTAAGTCGGCAGTTAGAATTGAAGGAATTACAGGAAGATATTTTCATGTTAAATCTGGTGTCAGACAAGGATGTACATTTCCCCCCCCCCCCCATTCATTATTTATATTGATCACATTATGAAGGAAAGCAGTATTAAACCTAATGTCAAAATTTGAGATGTTAATCTCAGCTCTTTACTTCATGCAGAAGATGTTATATTAATACTTTTAAATTAATCTAGTACAAGTCTGCAAGATTCCCTGACTAAATTGAATAACTGTTGTAATAAATTTAGTATGAAAATCAGAAATAACAAGACAAAGACAATGTCTTTGTCTTGTTATTTCTTGTTGACGTTGAAAATATCAACTGCATCATGAATGGAGAACCTACAGAACAAGTACAACATTTCAGTTACTTCGGCACAACTTTTAGTGAAGATGCCAAATTAAATATTGAAATAGACAACAGAATCAACCAAAGCAGTATGGCAGGAAGTCAACTGAATACATTTATATGGAATAACAGTGAAATTTGTAAAAACATTATACATGACAGTGTTCAAACCAATTTGAACTTATGGAGCTGGGTTAGAAATAAAAACACTTGACCAAAGACTAGATACCACAAATATGCGAATCCTTAGAAAGATTAGGGGTTTGAACAGATGGCATCAATGGCAATATCATATTAAAAACAAGGATATTAGGAAAGAACTTGGCATTGTTAGCATAGCTAATCTCAGGTGATATGGTCACTTAAATAGAATGGAAGAGAAAAGATTAGCAAAACAAGTGTTCTCTGCCAGGTTGGCAGGAAAAAGACCCAGGAGAAGAC
The DNA here is from genome assembly GCF_054136105.1 of Typopeltis vanoorti. NCBI lineage: Eukaryota > Metazoa > Arthropoda > Arachnida > Uropygi > Thelyphonidae > Typopeltis > Typopeltis vanoorti. Next base: position 15,611,803 of record NC_143569.1, read on the forward strand.
AAGATATAGGTAGATCGATATAGTAAAAATTGTCTTAGAAGACAGAAATATAAGATCTGATAATGTTGACGTCTTGACAGATAACAGATTGATAGGAAGTTAGTAATGATGCAAGTTCTTCATGTAGTACTATCACATATCCTGTACACCCCCTTAAAGGTACGTGTCAGGAATGTGATGATGAGATAATATGTAACATGAATGCTGTAGTAAGCGCGAGATACCACATTTGCAGTGCACATGCTTCAATCCATTTAAATATAACTATGAATCAAACCAGTGGTTTTTCAACCAAGTATATAGAAATTTTTAAGGCAATTTCGTGCCTTTTAAAAGGAACTATTTTCAGTACTAAATTTTATTTGGAAACAACTAGTTTAAGCATTTTTAGTTGTCCTAAAGTCACCACTGTTGTAACTGCATGGATTGCGACCTTAAGTGTTACCAAACATGACTGACCTTCACTGATCTGAACCCTAATGAACATCTGTGGGATGAAATTGAGCATCAGGTGACATCAAAGGACATCCATCCCACAACAGTCCAGGACCTCATTACCATTCTTCCTGAACATATATAATGATGTCTCAGACCACTGAATTCCTGCTGTCCAAAATTTCCAATGATCACTATCATACACCCGTGAAAGCATGTCCCATAGGTTTGCTGCAGTCATCGCAGTGAAAGGAGGTCTTACATCTCATTAAGGTGGGCACCATGGCCGTTTGTTCCTCACACTATAGTGTCCATTGCCTTCTTTCCAAGCAGTGTAGACGGCATGAATAATCAGAAAACAATTCTTTAACATTTAGCTAATATGTTGATTTAAAAAAAAAAAAGAGAGACATGACACTTAAGTATTGTCAAGTCATTTTTAATTTTCATTACTGTTGTAGTCAATATATGCCTCTTTTTTTTTGTCTCCTATTTGAATGTCTTCTCATCAATATTTGTAATTTTAAAAGTTTATTTTTCACTTGGTTAGACTATAATAAATTAAGTTTAATCCTTTATCCAAGTGTGAGCAAACAAAGTTTGCACCTGAAAGTATCTTCAGTACTGGGGTAAGGTGGTACAACGCCGGGCAACTCGCTGCAAAGGTGGAGCAAGCTAACTTCACTCCTATCTCATTATCTCCCATAATGCAAAAGACATTTTGCAGATGTATAATGTTATGCATTAAGGGAAGAGCCACTACCCAGACTAGTTTCGACCTTTATTGATGTCTCTTCAGTGGGAGCCAGGCCCAAGTGGTCTACCTATAGGTAGAGATGACCTTGCTAATGCTTCTGCCTGGTATCTCCACTTGGACCTGGCTCCCACTGAAGAGACCTCAATAAAGGTTGAAACTAGTCTGGATAGTGGTCCTTCCCTTAATGCATAACATTAGACATATCCGCAAGGAGATGTGTTTTGCATTATGGGAGATACTGAGATAGGAGTGATGTTAGCTTGCTCCACCTTTGCAACAAGTTGCCTGATGTTGTACTACCTTACCCCAGTCCTGAAGATACTTTCAGGTGCAAACGTTGTTTTCTCACACTTGGATAAAGGATTAAACTAAATTTATTATTTGTAATTTTAGTACTTAAAATCAGATTTTATCCCAGACCTATATAACATACTATCATTGGCTCTCACTGATGAGACATCAAATGAAGGGTCAAAAGCAGTCTGGGTAGTGGCTCTTCCCATAATGCATAGCATTACACATACCCAAAAGGGTACATGATTTGCATTGTGAGATATTATGGTAATTAATGTGAAGTCATTAGCCTCTATATACAAGTAGCCTAGTTGTGAAGATACTTCACGTGCACATTTTGTTTGCTTACACTTAGGTGAAGGATTAAACAAGAATATAATTCCTCGGTATCTTTAATTTAATGCTAAATTACGGTTTTCATTATTCAAGAAAGGCACTGCCTATCTTAGTATAGTAATGAATAATTAAATACCAGAAACAAGAAAAAGATTTTGGCCTTTATAATTCTGTATGAAGTCTACTTACCAAAAAATTTATTTTTAATGTGAAAAGGAATTAAGTACAGTGGAATTATGCTTCACTCTCATTTTGAAACTGATGATCCAAAAGGACGAGTTTTGAATTATCAGATACTAAGGTAATTAATGTATTAGGTATTAATTAATATATACCAGACTTAAGAACTAATTAAAAAATAAAACTCACTTCTATAGCTAACTTTAACTAAAATAAGTCCTTGAAAGAAACAATGAACATACCTTACTACTTGTACCACGTCAGGAATACTCCTCAACATTTCTTCTAGTGAGCGATACCCCATTTCGACAAATGGAATTGGACGCCCAACTAAAAGTTTATATTCTTCTGTAAATAAAGAATATTATTTATTATATAGAAAATGAACCCTAATTAATATTATTATGAAGACTTCCATAGAGTTAACAGACTCATCACAAGAAGTCTTATTCAAGCAACAAAAGTTCTGTCATACAGTACCTTAAACTTCAATGCTAAAAAGGTGCTTAAGAGGTTCTTCTCTGGATAACCACAATAATTTCATGATTGCAATGTCTAGGGCTAAAAGTCTGAAATCTAGATTACTGACAAAACTGACATTATGGTTACCATAATGTGAAGTACATCAAACTTAAGGTAAGTCTGATCTACAGCAACCAAATACTCCGCTTACACCTTCAAGTTTGCAGGCTGGTCATTGGCCCTGGATATATCTCCTAACCAACAAGCATTAGACCATCATAACAGGAGCAGACTAAGACGAGGATTAAGGTCCATCCACACTTTGCAGCAAAAAAAATAATCCTAGTGCTTCTCAGTATCACTAGATAGACTTCCACTGAAAACTATGGATTCCAGAGCAGACAGTTTTACTTTTCTCCCTGTCTTCCTTCTGCAATATATCAAGTTTTCACAATTACAGTAGACACCATGGAGTGACCCAACATTTCTTTTTGATGGTACAGCTTTAAAACAGTTATTCTGCAGATCTGCTGCTGTTGTGTCCCAATTTACAATTATTAGGCTTTCAACTATCCTTACATGTGAAACTATTTGTCTTTATCCAAATCTTATCTATATACAAGATATCACCCAAATACAAATATTCAAGCTTCTTCTCCCCTTAGTGTCCCTAAATATTTTATACTGCACCTTTCAGGACATTTAGTTTAAGATATAAAATTCAAAAAAAAAAAGAGCAATTACCAAAATATGTCTGAGGGCGAAACTAATATGCAGTCGTGACCTTTATCTTTATCTCGTGACTTAACAAAATCCCCCCCCCCCACATGATTAGGTTCATACGTTGTTACAAGTGGTGCATTGAGCGGCAATCTCAGACAACTGTATTTTCAATGAACAAAAGTTTATTGAACTCTTAAACATGATACAATTCATTCTTTATCAAATATAACTCAATCTAACAGATAAGCTTTGGTGTTGATGGTTATTCATGACTTATTTTTCATGGTATTAACAACACCACAAACACTTTTATCAACAAAGACGTTTCATTAACGCTTATATTTCGCCGATTTTTAACTCAGCATCATCAGAGCACAACACACTTGTAAACGCGACAGTGAGTGAGTGAAACAATATAATTGTAAAAGACAAAAGATCTAAAGTCCTATTTTTTGGCACCCTCTAACGAGAAAAAAAAAAAAGCAGTTATCCAGGAGTTTTTCTTAGGATAACCGTCACCCAAAGTTTTGGCAAATTAATGCAACCATATCTGTTAAGGTTGGGAGAATTCTTCAAAGCCATTGCTGACTCAAAAAATAATCTTTCAGATATATAACGACTCCTAAATAGCACATTCGTTTTCCTCCATCTAATCCTGTGTTAAGGAGTGTCCAAAGCGTGGCCTGCCAGTCCCGACTTGCCATAGTAATAGTAGCGAATGTATCTTTCATATTCTTCCAGGCAGATGTTCACTGATCTTCCTGTTTGTCCATAATAGGCCAAGTCACAGTCACACGGAACTTCATACACTCCTGGGTGTGCTAAAGGGTGAAGTTTATCCTTAGGCGAGCATATCAGAGTTGCCAGCTTGACGTGAGGTTTGAAAGTGGTGCGAAGACCATGTTTCATCAATACTTTGGCTATCTTTTCCGATGTACCTCTGATATAGGGAATAGAAATGGTCATGTTGTATTCTTGTGTATTAGGGGAGGGCAGAGTAATGGGCCTATGTAGTATTTTATCTATTTTGTAGGGATTGTAGCTGTTGGCTAAGAATGTATGGCGCAGGTATTGGAGGTCAGTGGGCAGAGCTGTATCGTTAGAACAAATGGCTCTGGCTCTGTGTGTAAGTGTTTTTAAAATGCCATATTGTTGGACTGGATGATGATGTGATTGTTTATGTAGGTATCTTCCTGTGTCTGTAGGCTTTCTGTAAATAGAAAAAGATAGTGATCCATCTGAAAGGCGGGTGACTGATGTGTCAAGAAAAAGTAGAAAGAGAATCTTCACTTCACAGTAGAAAAAAAATCAAATAACTGTTTACCATTTCTTGACACATTAGTCACCTGCCTTTCAGATGGATCACCATCTTTTTCTATCTACAGAAAGCCTACACACACACACAGAAAGATACCTACATAAACAATCACATCATCATCATCCAGTCCAACAGTATGGCATTTTAAAAACACTTGCACACAGAGCCATTTGTTCTAAGGATACAGCTCTGACCATTGAACTCCAATACCTGCGCCATACGTTCTTAGCTAACGGCTACAATCCTTACAAAATAGATAAAATACTACATAGGCCCATTACTCTGCCCTTCCCTAATACACAAGAATACAACATGACTATTTCTATTCCCTATATCAGAGGTACATCGGAAAAGATAGCCAAAGTATTGTTGAAACATGGCCTTCGCACCACTTTCAAACCTCGTGTCAAGCTGGCAACTCTGATCCACTCGTCTAAGGATAAACTTCACCCTTTAGCACACCCAGGAGTGTATGAAGTTCTGTGTGACTGTGACTTGGCCTATTATGGGCAAACAGGAAGATCAGTGAACATCTGCCTGGAAGAACATGAAAGATACATTCGCTACTATTACTATGGCAAGTCGGGACTGGCAGACCATGCTTTGGATGTTCCTTCACACAGGATTAGATGGAGGAAAACGAATGTGCTATTTAGGAGTCGTTATAGATCTGAAAGATTATTTTTTGAGTCAGCAATGGCTTCGAAGAATTCTCCCAACCTTAACAAATATGGTTGCATTAATTTGCCAAAAATTTGGGAGACGGTTATCCTAAGAAAAACTCTTGGATAACTGCTTTATTTTTTTTTTTCCTCGTTAGAAGGCGCCAAAAAATAGGACTTTAGATCTTTTGTCTTTTACAATTATATTGTTTCACTCACTCACTGTCGTGTTTACAAGTGTGTTGTGCTCTGATGATGCCGAGTTGAAAATCAGCAAAATATAAGCGCTAATAAAACATCTTTGTTGATAAAAGTGTTTCTGGTGTTGTTAATACCGTGAAAAATAAGTCATGAAATAAAACTCAATTCAATACTAAGAATATATATATAATACAAATTTTCACTAGCTAAACACAAGTATTAGGTTAAGATCCTACATGAGAATTGTGATCATATTGCCATAACAGATTCTATACATACAAACATGTATAATCCTAGAACTAGTTGATCCTTTGTCTAACCTTTTACTGGTCTGATCACACTATATTTCTGAATTTTCTAGGACATATAGAATTAATTACTCTAATTCTCTCACTAAGACAATATGGATTAAAATTATCCTTTCGCTGAGCTAATACACACTTTTTACCCTTAAAACTCTCTTAATTAAAATACAATGTACATGCATAAATCTCTAGGCACATGAATACGTATTAATTAATAGTAACAAGCTCATTTTTATTCTAGTTTGACATGTACTAAAGTCCTAGTATAATTCTCATTAATCCTTTCAACTGTTCAGTAATTGAACAATGACTACAGTTACATATGATTTGAAATGACATGAGATTTCACAGTACTTTTTGACTGGGGTCTTCTACACTGGTCTCTACCTTTTTCCGATATTTTACCTTCCTAGGACGAATGCTTCTATAACTTATCACTCCTAAGTTCTTTTGGCACTAAGATGGACTTTCACAATCTTTACCTTACATTCCTCAATCAAGGACATACATAGGATCATCTATTCTATGGCTGTGAAATTCACCAGGTGTGCACCGACTTCTTTATAGAATTTTCTTTCTCTCATTACGATCACTGGACGATGAAACACACTGACATTATCTTCTTTCTTTTTAACTAAATGGCATCCCTCATTTCTTACAATAGGAACACTGAACCGAAATCCTGCACACTTTGTTTCCTTATTGTGTCGGACAGAGAAAACTCCTAACCAGTCATTCAGGAAAACCATGCGAGACCTATATGAAGAAAACCGAGGAAAAAGCCTCTTGGGGGAGGGGGGGTCCTAACCTTTTTATACGATGATCCCTACCGGCACCTTCAATTTCTTTTCTTCCCCCCCAATTACCGGAGTCAATTTCACTGACCAATTAGAGGAGCGTTTTTCTGCCAAAACGCCATGCGGTCCATGTGCACACGACTGACATGTAACAAGGTCTCAATTTGGGAATTATGACCTTGAGCTTTGGTTCTTGTTTAAGCTAACCTCTGTCATTTATACTAAATTAATCCCATTTCAAAAATTTTCTAAGAATTAACTGGAATCTTTAATCTCTTATTTCAAGTAAAAACTAGCCTCTCACATACAAAATCCTATGACTAATCTTCATTGCTTTACTTAAGCATATTTTAATCATATCACAACTGTAATAAATTCCCCCCCCCCCCTTTTTTTTTTTATTTAGTTCAACATACAATTTCAGCTATAATTTTCGCTTGGATGCAAGCATATTTTTCTTTCTTTTAATTTTTTGTATTCATTACTTTCAAAGGCTCTTAATGGTATCTGCTTAGAAACAAGCTTGCTTACTTAGCTATCTATACAGAGTTTTTTAATTCTTCTCTTTTTACATCATGATAACTGAAATTTTCACATTCTTAAGTTATCAGGGTGTAACACTGCTAGATAATATACTGGACTGAACTTCATAGTAATGATTTAGGCGACCTCCAGGAAGATGATCTTATTGCCACTATTCTGCTAGATGTGCCTCAAAAAAGAGTTCAAGTAGTGGCAGAAGCACCACTAAGATCACGATTTGCAGGAATTGAGTGAAATATGGCTTAGTAAAGAATCCATTATTGTATGTTTCACATGCTTCCCAATTTCAAGTCAACCCAATGAAAAGTCAAGAAACAGAAAAAGATTACATGTGAATAAAGGGAAAATTCCTAGATCTTTCAAAGTTTCACTTTACAAATGTGGTTCAAATTCCAATCCCATCTTCAGCTACAAAACTAGACCTACTTTCCCCTACAGAAATTCAAATTCCAGCACTTCAAAAATGCTCACACCTGAAGTGTCCATTTACATGCATGACTGTCTATAAAAAGACATCATTTGTGCAAAGAATAATTTTATTACTACAAATATTTTAACCAGAAACTAATTGATCAGTGTATCAGCATTATCACAAGGTGAAGCTGCAACAAAGAATGTTAATCCTATTTATATAGAATAGTCTTAACCAACTCAGTTTTCAAATCTTATTTACATACAATTTGAAAGCCGAGTTGGTTAAGAAGAGACAATGATGAAATGTATGCTGAGTGAAATTAAGAGAATCTGAGATATGATATGGAAGAGTGAAAATGATGAAAATGAATAATTATAGGTATGAAGGAGGTAACGAAAACCCCATGAGTGGTGCTGTATGGGGATTCGATTATTAGAGTATGGTAAACGAAAAGATGCACAAGGTTTATATTCCTGGAGGTAAAATGAATAGAGTGGGACACTGGATATGAGGATTAAGTGAGCAAAAGAGATGGTAGTGGTAAAGGGACAAATGACTTGACTGGGAACTACGAACAAGTAAGATTGGATATCAGAAGGTTGTTGAGAAGGATAAAAAGATAACAGTGTGATGTGAAAGGTAGTTAATGTGTTGCCCAGGTATGATGATTGTGAAATGAGGCAGAGAGCAAAGATTGTGAATGATATGTTAGCAGGAATGTGTGAGGAGAAAAGAGTGCAATTTGTTAATGTGTGGAATGAGTTTGAAAAACAAACTGAACTGTATACGAGTGATGGACTACATTTGAATAATTTTGGTATGTGTGTGTCATTTGGAGAGACTGCTGCTGGAAGGTAGAGAAATGAGTGAAGAAAATGAATATGATAAAGTAAGATAAGATGTGAAAAAGGAGGAGAGCAAGAAAGGAGAGATGAAAGTGGTGGTTGTGAATGAAGAAGTGAGTAGCACGAGTATTGAGAATGAGAGAAGTGTGCAAGACAAAGAGAGAAATGGGGGAGAGACTCAAAGTGGACAGAGGAACAACGTGAGAAAGGTTGATGCTCCAAGAGGATGTGAATGCGTGTGTGGACAAAAAGAGAAGGGCGATGACCTGGGATCAATGGAAAACAGTTGGATTTGAAGGTTCTAAGATAAATAAGGAGAAAAAGAAATGACTTGAGTTAAGTATGGAGAAGTCACATGTAATAAGTAATATCAGTGTAGATCCAAGAATGAGCTGTTATGTTTATATACAAATGCTAGAAGTATAAAGAAACAAGACAAATGAAATAATTGCATTAATCAAGTCTGTTCACCCAAAAATTGTTGGCATAAGTAAGACATGGTTGGATGAGGATGACATTTTGACAGGAATAGAGATGGAAGAATGTGATGTGTTTCACGTAGATAGAAAGGGTAAAAAGGGAGAGGAAGTACTATTGAGGATAGAGAAAGAGTTAAGTCCATATAAGGTAGAGATGCAAGAGAGAAATAGGCACAGTGGTTTTGAGGTGGAATGGTGTGGGATAAAAGTGAATAGAATGAAATACTTCGATGTTGTTAGTGACCATGAAATGTACAATCAAAATAGTCATGCAAATAACAAATGGGTAATCATTATGGAAAATCTTAATTATGGCAATATAGACTGGGATAATGAGAGAGCAACTGGAAGTAAAGAAAATGAGAAAGTTTTTGAGGGACAAATTCTTCAGGCAGTATGTAAAAAAGGGCATACGAGGATTGATGGTACTGAATTTGATCATCTTATCAGAGGATGTTATTATAAATGAGGTGTCAAATAACCCTCAGTTTGTGAGAGTGACCACGAAGTGATTACCTAGGTAACTGATTATGAGAAGCTCAGGAGACAGCTTGCAAGTGCAGAATAACATGAAGAGTTGAATGGAAAGGAGATCAATATAGCTTTGGTGATATTGAAGAACTAATAAAAGCATTGTCTAAATGTATTCCAAGGGTCAGAAGGTTAAATAAGGTAGATGTGAAATGGATCAATGAAGAGATTAAGCATATGATAATTCCATGAGGATTGCAATGAACAGACAAGGAGGTAACTGCTGCACATACTGAACTTTAGCTACTTTGGTAAAGGTAGCAAAAGTTCAGTATGTGCAGCAGTTAGCTAATGAAGAGAAATAAGAATTCTATGAGGTTCTTTCGATATGTAGCAAAAAAAAAAAAAAAAACGATTATGGAAGGTTGATACTGATTGGAAAAAATGGTATAGAAGTATAAAAATGCTGCATGATATTGTTGACATTTAATGAACAGTTCATAAAAATCTTGCATTCTTGTGAATATGACATCATGGAGTTTGAGAGCAGTTGAGGAGGAGGAGGAGAGACTCGCTGTAAGTGAGCAAGAGGTATATAGAGAATTGAGCAAACTTCATGTTAATAAGGCTACAGGACTTAATATACTACCACACATTTTGAAGGAAGAACATACCAGGGAGCCAGCATTTGTCTTGACATATTTAATGAGTCTTGCATTAGATCAAGTTCCAAAAGAGTGGAAAGAAGGCAAGACTGTGCCACTTCCTAAGATAGGTGACAAAGCTCAGGCATCAAATTATAGGTATATGTATGTGTCAGACGTTGTGGTTAAAGTGTTGGAGAGACTGGTGAAAACCAGGATCCAGAATTGGGTCATGGTTCTCACCATGTTGTCCATCAAAGATACAATGGTATCTCTGATGGACAACATGGATTTGCTAAAGGGAGGTCATGTTTTAGTGCAATAAGGTGACTGCTTCAGTGGACAGAGAAAATGGAAACAAAGAAGTATATTTAGATTTTGCAAAGGCCTTTAAATAGCTAACCACATGATAAGCTGATAGTCAAACTACAGCAGATGGGGTTGGATATTAGACTAGTGCATTGGATATTAGACTAGTGCATTGTAGGAGACTGGCTATCTGACAGGTATCAGCAAGTTGTGTATGGGGGAAGCAATATCCTGCAAGAGGAATGTCACTAATGGTATGCCTCGGTGTCTGTTTTAGGGCCATTGCTGTTTAACATATATGATAATGATATTAGGGAATATTATGATGGGGTTATTCAGTTGTTTGCAGATTATGCAAAGTTGAGACAAAATATGAGGAGTAGAGCAGATGTTGTGGCCTTACAAAAAGACTTTAACAGAATTGAGCAAACTTATGAATGAGAGTGGGGATGCCAGTTCAATGTTGCAAATTATAAGGTTTTAAAATTTGGGAAACAAAGATGGGATATGGAATTTATGCTTGGTGGGGATATATTGTTGGAGGTGGAGGAACAAAGATGGGATATGGAATTTATGCTTGGTGGGGATATATTGTTGGAGGTGGAGGAAATAAGAGATCTTAATGTGATGGTGGATAAGAATCCAAAATTTAGAGGACACTGCCAAAATTGCAAGGACAACAGAACGAATTCTGATAACAAAGGGGGCACTGATTTGTAGAAGTAAGGAGACTCTTTTTCCATTGTATAAGGCTCTGATCAGGTTGAGAAGATGCAATTTACAATCTAGTAGAGGAGGAAGAGTGGTGATATGATAGAGACATACAAGTTGGTAAGTTATGGGATCAATGTTAAGGTTACCAACTTGTTATAAGGTTAGAGGATCGATGTTGAAGGCGTTTCATTAAATGGTGGGAGATAAGCAGAGAACAAGAGATCATCCCTGGGTGCTGTATGAGGAGAATGTGGACAAGGGTGTGAGAAACAGGTTTTTTGCATGCAGAGTTGTGAATGATTGGAATGCCTTGCCTGAGGGTGTGGTGACTACAGAGAATTTGAATATGTTTAAGGAGTGACATGATGAGCTGTATGCATGACCAATTGACTTTCTTCCTAGATAAGACAGACTCCATGCAGTCTTAAGGTAATAATATTCAGTGGAACCTCTGTTGTCGAACGACTCTGATCTCGAACAAATCGGTTCCCGAACATATTTTCTGAATAAAAAATGCACCAGTTTCCAAACAGAATCTCTGTTCCAGAACAGGTAACTGGCAACCATGTGCTCCGTGGGCAAAGATGTAAGGAGGGAGAGCGTCAGTTACGCGGCAGCCTCCTCTCGGTGCAAACATCTGCTTGAATTTGCAGTGTTTCGTTATGTTGTTTTTTCATAAATTACAATTCTCCTCTGTATAGTTAACGTGAAGTTAAATTTTCATCTATATTTTATCTATTGTGTTTATTCTTTTTGTGGAAGATTTTATGCATGAAGTACTGTTAAAGGTTTAAATAAGCAATCATCTGGGGTTTGGGAACGGATTAATCCATTTTACATTAATTCTTATGGGAAAATGGTTTCAGTTTTCAAACAAGTCCGTTCCTGAACAGCCTGTAGGAACGAATTATGTTCGACAACCGAGGTTCCACTGTAACCTGAAAAACCAAGCCTTGTTCAGCAATGGAGTGTATAATAACCACAATATTCACCTTTTACATAGGTGCAGGTTTAGGTTTGAGTGGTTATTTAAAGAGTGCTGAAGCACTTCAACACCACCTAAATTTAAATCAGAATGACTGTCTTCTCTCTATTGCCAAGATTTGGGAGAGTCTCATCCTCATAAATGAGAAGCAATAATGTTCCTTGTATTTTAATTATTTTTTTCATTTAATATAATGCTATGTCATTTCTTTAATTAAATTAAAGATTTTATTTTATTTCGAATCACTTAATTTTAAATTCAGGCATTATCTTATTTTTCTATAACTACTCACTAGGTGGCATCAGGCATATGACTCAGCTCTGTAAAAAAACATTAACTTTGCTGTATCTTCACCTTGTGATTATACTGATGACCAGTTAGTTTCTGGTTTAAATATTTGCAGTAATAAAATTACTGCATTTTTATGAATACATGTGTATAATATTAGTTATAATGGCACAAGTTCTATTAAAAATTCGTCTCATTGTGCAAAGAGTTCACAAATTAGAATCTCCTTGTTTTCCTCTTCTTTGGTTAAAAATCTCTGCACCATTCTATCAAACTTATTTGTTGCTTCAATTTCCAACAACCTTCTGAACTTTTTCTTTAAATGATTTTTTCCCCTGTCCAACTTCCCTAAATAATGATGTCACCTTCCTTTGAGATCTTGTTCAAAATTCCAAATGGCTTTTCTTTTTGTACCACACAGATCAAGCAGATAGGGATGCTCACTTTTTTTTTTTTTTTTTTTTTAATCAATGATCTTAATATTCACCTTTTACATAGGTGCAGGTTTAGGTTTGAGTGGTTTTCACTAGTGACACTTCAAAGCATACTAAGGATATCATAGTTTGTTCTGTATGTAATTCAGGCATATAACGAGAAGTCTAATGCTTTTCACGAAAAGTATGCAAAGGTGCAATTTGCTTTCATTGAAGTCTGTCTTCCTCTTTTGTTTTACACCACAGTCCAAAATAGCTGTAAAAAAAATTTAGGCTCAATTTTTTTAGTGAAGATGACATAAATATGGAAATAAGAGAACAGAATAAACAGAACTGGTGTACCGATGCATCAAATTAATTTATATGGAATATGAGGGAGATTAGCCAAAAACACTAGCTAAATACAAGACGGTGTTTGAACCAAATGTCAACGTATGGATCTGGAAGCTTCATTAGAAATAAACAGTTGATCAAAGACTGGATACCACAAATATAAGTTATCAGAAGTTAAAAGATGGCATCAATTGCAGAATCATTAAAATTGAAGATATTAGGCAGTAACTTGAAAGTATTAGCATTCAAGAATGTATGGAACAAAGCTAACAGAAGGTGATATGGTCACTTAAAAGAGAATGGGAACAAAAGTTTAATGAAACTATTGTTTGGTGCCATTAAAAAGATCCAGAGGAATACTAAAAAATCAGGCAGGTTGATGAAGTTAGAAGTGCCTTAGAAGACTGAAATATGAAAGATCGGACAAAAAAGTTCCATGTTTGGCCTCTAGAGCAGGGTTTCAGGACAACGTACAAAAAAAAAAAAAATGTTTAAAAAGTACAAAAATATATATATATATATAAAATTGATAAAAATGGAAAAAAATATCCTTAATCCATCCATGGTACGAATGTACTATATGTTTACTAATAACCTTTCGTGGATAGGAACCATATAAAAAATATGAAATAAAATGTAAGCTTTTCATGTTATGCTATCACAGTATGCTGTACATCCCTTGAGTACATAAGAATCTGATGTACTCAAGGGATGTAGACAATATTTTCAATTAAGACTTGAAAAAATAAATAAAAAATAAGTAGAGGGAAAGTTTTTCAATGTGCATCCCAGTGATGAAAGGAATAGTGAAAAGATTTCTATTTTATAATGCCCTATATAACCAGTTATATTCCAAAACACAATTCTGCTCAGACATATACACACACACACACAAACAAATTAAGCAATATCTTATGTTGGAATTTAAAAAAGACATTCATAACAGGAAAAAAGTTTAGTGGTCTGCAAGACCCAGCAATTTGGTTGGTATCACAAATGGACACTGAAGGGCTAACACAACAGCAGGCTTAAAAGTGCAATTCAACATTCAGAGTAACTAGATTTGTCAGCACCCCAGAAAAATCAGCAAATTCATGCTTATTTATTGAGAAATTGACAAGAATTATGCAGGGCAGAACCAAAATGCCACTGATAAATAAATCTCTCCTCTCTCCCAAAAAAAAGAATTTCACAGAAGTCTTAATTACTTATATTTAACAGTCTTAAAAGCTATGTGAAAATGAATAAATTCTACAGCATACAGGCATGCATAAGAGCTAAAACACATAGTGGTAAACCTTTTGTGAATAGATGAATATATGGGGAAAGGAAAAACACTTATTCTTTCTTAGCCTGCTCTTGTTCTTCAACATTCCCAAACTGCTACCATAAAAAAAAAAAAAAATTTAAAACAGCTAAGCAGATTCATGGGATTCTGAGCTCAGCATGTATCTAAATGAAAATCTTAGTAAACACCAACAATGTGAGAGTGCAAACAGATCAATTACTCCCCCCCTTAAATACTGCAACATCTTCACAAGAAGCAGTAGCTTTAAAATATGCCAAGGGAAAAACCAATTATACAGAAAATGGAAACACTGCATATCCCTAATGAGAATTAACACTGTGATAGAACAGAATGTAATAATTTTGAAAGAGCAACACAATACCTTGTTTCCTATATGAGAAATAGGGTGCTACTTGCAAGGGAAATGACTAAACTAACTCACACTTTAGGTTAACCTATTATAGAAAATTGCAGGTTTTGTACTCCAGTTTTGTATTCTGATGTATGCTTATATATGAGGTAAATCTTCCTATAATAATGGCAGAGATAATTCCATGAAATTACATATTGAGAACAGAATTTAAAAAGTGTAGATGAATTCAAAATTTAATCGAGTTAGAAAACCATGACTTAATTGAAAATAAAATCGAAGACAGAGGTAACACATGTAGTGAGCTATTAATAAAAAAATATATACAAGTATTAGTAGGAAGGAAATATATTGTTTCTTTCATTGCCAATACTGTTTTTCGAGTTTGAACCAATCTAATAGATTTTTCGTATGTTTGTGTGGTATTCTGTTAGGATTTTATCTCAGTATTGCATCCAACTGTATCAAATGTATTCAAACATGGTAGCCACCAGTTTAGCAATACACCCAGTTCCCCACCGATGAGACTATGTTATTCATAGCATAGTTAATGATTTTGTTGCTTGCTACACCTAATATGTATGCATACAGTTGTTTACAAACTGTAGCAGGTGAGGGACAGGAATGTGTATTTGTGCATGCCTACATTTCATGCACAAATACACAATGTGTATTTGTGCATGAAATGTAGGCAGTGGGAGACCTAAGTATACGGATCTTGAGATTTAGCAGCAACGGAGATGGTGCTTAGGGACAGAGTAAAATTAAGTTTGTGGCTACCAGTAGTGTGTTGAAAGGTAGGGAAAATATTAAAAACATGCACATGGATTTAACCTTGGGCAGTGTAGCAGATGGGATAATCATGAGATGGATTGTCTGATGATGATGATTTATGGTTTTTTTAATGGCATAAGGACAGCCACTGTCATATTGCACTGTACCAAACATTATAGCAGTAAGCAAAGCTAAGAATCCATGCCCACTACAGGATTCAAACCTGTGACATGTTGGTTGGAGAGTGGGTAGACTAACCACTTGGCCAATCAGGCCAGGTGGTTATATATGAATGTAAACTGAAAGCTAGAGAGAGAAATAGAACTGCTGAGAACAGAGATTGAAAAAAATGAAGCCCAGGTTGAGGAGAATGAATAAAGATATTAGGAGGATGCAGAAGTTGGCTAGAGAAAGAAGTACAAGAGTAGGTGTAAGCAATCAAAAAGTATGAGAGAACAATCATCCTCTAAAGGCTATCATTTTTAAACAAATATTTCATGATCTAAACATGAAATATTTGCACCAATTCAGCTGTGTTAATTTTTCTTACATAAGAAAAACATTTTTATGTATCAAAATATTATAAGAATGAAATCTTTTATAACAGATTTGATTGGCTACCAGAAGGGAGAAGGGTAAAGATAGTGCATGCACTTATTTTATTTTCAAGCTTCGGCGCATTTGTTATAGAGGAGTTGAAACAATAATTCTAAATAATCTAAACACTGCCGAATAGACTAATGTTTGTTAGGTTATCGTACGAGTTTGTCGCTTAATATGTTTAAAAAAATTTTTTTTTTTTTGAAAAAATAAAAAGAGTAAACAACAAGAACAAGGGGCTTGCAAATTTGAGAAAAATGTAATAAAGGGCGTGCACTAGTCCCTTATAGCTCACCACTGGGTGTAAGGGTATAACATCAGATAGCAAGGAAGAGATGAAGGCAAGAGAATGGGAGAGACAGGAGAAGCGTGGAAATTGCACAAAGTTGAGAGAGCGTGAAAGCAAAGGATAGAGAGATAAGAGGGAGAGTGGAAGAGAAAGGAAGGAAACTGTAATAGTTGATGCCAGTGACAGAAATATAAATGAATCTGTTTCGAGCATCATGTGGAGATTCAATGATTCAGCATGTACATAGAGTGCCAGAGGAGTACTTCCCTGGTGTAATGATAGTGTAGCACTAGTGGTGAAGAATGCCATGGCACTGCTCCAAGTTGCCACCTACGTTTATCATTATCACCAGCTTTATAATTCCGCAAACTTTTTGACTGAGAATTCCAAACATGAAAATGTGGAGGAGATGACAGTAACGGTTGGACAATGAACTGAGAGATGGTTCTTAATCATGTAGCATGGCACTCGAGGTTGATGTTAGAGATAGTGCAGCAGAAATGTGTCCAAGGAAAGACAGCAAATATGTTTCGCTGGTACGATAATATGGAGTGAAGGAGAAGAGTGATAATAACAAAGGAGATAACATGAATGTGTAAAAAAAAAGGGGTCTGGAATACGTGGGTGCATGGAGTACATTTGAAGATAGATGAGTTAGATGAAAGATGGATTACATTTGAATTCAGAGAGACTTTTCTGGGTAAGCGAGTGTATCAAGACAGGAAAAACTAGAACTGCACAGATGGAATATAGCAGGGATGGCCTCATGTGGGACAGTGGCATGAGAAATGAGACGGGGGGGGTTACACTATATTACAGAGCAATGTGAAGTACGAGGGAAGAAATAATGGCTATAAGTATACCGGCACTGGTTTTTCTGTATACAAATGCTACAAGCATTTGTATACAGTCATTTTGTATATCAAAATGAGTTTGTGGCATTGACTGATTCAGCCTCTCCAAAGGTTGTTGGTATCAGTAAAATCAGTTAACTGAGAAGGATGTTCTAACAAGAATAAAAAATCCGAGGATATAACATTTCTGCAGGATAGGATAAGCATTGTGGTGAAGTGTTATTCATGTTAAGAAATGAACTGTTCCCTCTCAAGGTGGAGAACCATAGTGGAGATAACACTAATGGCTTTGAGAGTATATATGGTGTGAGACAGATGTTTATATAACAAGAAATTTATTGAGATGGTGCTACAAACCAAAAAATATAACTGGTGATGAGCAGGAAATGTTTAGGCAAATTATTTTGGTAAGAGCAAGGAGAGTGATCATTATGGTGACTAATTATAGCAATATAAACTAGACAAAGGAGATAGCATGCAACAATAATGGAACTAAATTTTTTGATTTGATGAGGAACAACCGTCTTAAGCAGCATGTGGTGGAGGGAGAGAACATGAAGATCAAGTGTTTTGGATTTGGTCATATCAGATGATCTGATTATGACTGAGATGTCATACTTTTCTCCATTGGTGAGAATATTTGACCTTGTAGTCCTGACTTTGAGGATGAATAGGCATGAGGATATATCAAAACAAAGAATTTATATAGAATTATAAGGGAAGGCAACTACTACAGGCTTAAAACCAGCTTGCAGCAGTGCAATGAAAGAAATAATTTTAAGTAAGAGGGGTCATTAGTACATGGGAGATACTTAAAAAGTTAATGGCAAATTGTATAACTTGATTGAAGAAGATAATCTCTAGTCAAATGGATGACCTGAAAAATAAAAAGGGAATTGAAAAAGAGATTAGGAAAGACAAAGAGAGAAGTGGAGAACAGTTGCATGTGGAATATAGGGCTCCAGCTAAGAAAGTGACTAGTTGAGAAAAAGGAGAAAGAGAGAAAAAAAAAAGGAAAGAAAAGAAAAATATGAATATGAGAGAAGACTGGCACTGCAATCCAA
Organism: Typopeltis vanoorti; assembly: GCF_054136105.1. NCBI lineage: Eukaryota > Metazoa > Arthropoda > Arachnida > Uropygi > Thelyphonidae > Typopeltis > Typopeltis vanoorti. The sequence continues at coordinate 15,629,972 of NC_143569.1, forward strand.
GGTGATTTTTTTGCTATGTGGCAAGGAGGTGGAAAAATAATAGTGGATAGATTAGTGGACTGGATAGAGATGGGAAGTGGGCGACTAAAGTCGACGACATACTTTATTTAATGATCACTTTATTAGAGTGTTTCCTCCTGGTACAGCAGATAATAATCTTAGAAGAATAACAAGTGATGAAGGGTTAGAAGTAAAGGAAGAAAATGTCTTCCAAATATCAAGTGTTTGCCATGGATCAGGTTCCAGGAGAGTGGAAGGAGAGCAAGAAAGGACCATTGCATAAAAAGGTGGCAAGTAGAATGGAGGCATCAAACTACAGACCTGTTTATTTCTTCTGTAGTTAAGATTTTAGAGAAATTAGTGAGAGCTCATATATAGAATTGAATAGTCAAGGCAATAACATTTATTTAGGCAGGTATGGATTTGTTAAAGGGTGCTTGTTTTAGTAATCTGGTAACCTTTTACAATAAAAAAACAACAGCAATGGATGAGGCCTACACTCATTTGTTTAGATTTTTCAAAAGCCATCTGACAGGATACCACATGACAAGTTAAGTTGCAACATATGGGTTTGGATATCAGGTTAGTGGATTGGTGATTGGCTCTTTGGTAGATATCAGTTGTATGTGTGGGAGCAGTATCAGGGAGTAGAAAGGTTATAAGTAGAGTTCCACAGGATTCGGTCCTTGAATCATTGCTGTTCAATCTGTATGTCAATGATATTGTCACAGGACTACAAGGAGATATTTGGCTGTTTGCAGACTATGTGAAGCTTGGTAGGGCTATTAGTAGTAGTGCTGATGCTTTGGCTCTTCAAGAGGAAGAAGGTGGACAAACAAATAGAGATGTCAATTTAAAAATCCAACTAAATGCAACATTTTAAAATTTGGGATCCACAGATGGGACACTTCATATTCACTTGGTGCAGTTTTACTGGAGGAGGAGGTGGAGATGCAAGGGTTCTTGGGGTGATTATGGATAGAGACTTGAAGTTCTAAAGCCATACTGTGAAGGTTATAGACATCTCAGTGAATTGTAGCAATGCTGAGAAGGAAACTGACTGCAAGAGATAAAAATATGGTGGTCCCATTGTACAAAGTTTTGATCTGACATCAGGATTTCTGTGCTTAGATCTCATCACCAGGATTTGAATGGCATTATTTTTATTATTATTTTCTAATTTGTGTAACAGTTCAATGTGGTAGTCTGTCAAATGCCTTTGCAAAATCCAGCAGAATTATAATGTAGCCATTTCCTTTAACCACCTCAGTTGTTACCCTATTATAAAATATTTATGACCTATCCTTCACAAAGGGGATGAAGTAACCTTTTCGAGGAGATGGAGACATAAAAATTATATCAGGATTATACAATGTTGATTATGAGGACAGACTGAGGGCATGCAGAGTTTGGTGAGGAGTAGACAGGGTAGGGTGGGGGAGGATATGATCAAGAGACATTTAAACTATTGAAATGTTATTGTGTTCACACTGATTTTTTATATGGTAGAACAAGAAGAAAGAAGCAAGGACAAGGGGGAACTATCCCTGGAAATTACAAAGGGACTAGTGAGCAAAAGGGGAAGTAAGTTTTGTGCATGGAAAGTGGTAGGAGCATGGAATGCATTGTCTGAGATGGTGAACATACAGACATTGAGTTTAATGAGTGGTATGATACTATGACTAGTGTTGATCACCTATGATGAGTTGCGACTCCATGGAGCTCAGGAAATAAATGACTTACAAGAAGCTGAACTACTCAGCGGTTATCAAAGAGTAGCATCAGATTTTTGGGGCTTTGGCCCTAACATTGATCATCTGTAATCTTTTGGTCAGCTTTAGGCCAGCAAATAAAAATAGTTAGCAATGTACAGTTAAAAAAAATAGCATCACTGATAGTTTAGAAATTTCTCAACTATACACTGGTTTCACTTAGTGTTTTTTCATCTTTAATCAACTGCTCAGTAAAATGCAGAATTCATAATGAGTAACATGATATCTTAACCCACTTGGTTCTGAGGGCTGGCTGGCTTTGAAATAAAAGTAAATTATGCTTGACAAGAAATTTACAAACTTCTTTAATCCTTCACCCAAGTATAAGCAAACAAACTGCATATGAATAACTTTAATAAGTAGGCTACTTGTAGATAGAAGCTTCTGACCATACATCAACTGCCTTAATATCTCATAATGAAAAAGTACACTTCCATTCAAATGTGTATATTGCTATAGATTATGACAAGGGTCACCACCCAGAAGTTGCAACATTTATTAAGGTTCAATCAGAGTGAGAGATACATGAGATGCCAAAGCTGAATTAATGCACAAGTCATTTTCTATGCACAACTTGTAAAAGGTATATCACCCTATTATCATCATACTCTGGATCAGATAGCTGTATAAAGTGTTTCACTTTGTTACAAAGTAAATTATACTTCTTTCAAGATCAAAGCTAAAAGCCTGTTTCCACATCTAGAGGACTATACTTTTATTCCCTTCCTAGGCCTTTCTGTATCTCTTTTCCCTTTATTCCCTTCGTTGGCCTTCCTTCTTCCGTTCATTCTACATGTTTTCTCGTTTGAAGTTTTTTTTATCATTTATTGATTGTATTTGTAATTTTTTTTCTTATTTCATATTCTGTCTAGTCTTGAACATTCTTTAAATGCTCTAAGACAGGGGTCGGCAACCGGCAGCCCGCATGCATCACAAACGTGCATTTTTGGGATCCCATAAAAAGTTGACCATACTTGCATGGCATATGGCCCATATGTCGAATTATTTAAATAATACATTTTATAATATGAATAATAAATTAAAAATAATTTTATATCTATACTTTGTGATATCCACGTGCAAGTTGCTGCGAGTCAACCGTGTAAGTCATCATGGGTGGGGATAACAAAGGCGACTCCATCCAACCACCGAGATTTTGGAGCACTTCTGCAGTCTTGTTCCCTGGTCTGTCTTTTAATATAGTTCAATAACATCAACTATTCTTTTCAGAGGATGTATAGTTGTTAAAAATAATTCAAAAAATTGGTTCAAGAAAACGTAAAATTGCAGATGAAGGAAGAAGGTTTAATGATGAATGGAACAGCAAGTATTTCTTTATTGAAAATGGGAATAAGCCCATTTGTCTTATTTGTCATAAAAGTGTTGCTGTTATGAAAGAATATAATATCAGATGTCATTACGAGAATGTCGTACTTTAACTCAAGTATTTTTTTCACTTGCTATTTTCTCTAAATTAAACGCTTGCGACCCGATCATTAAAAATGAAAGTTTAATGTGGCCCGCAGGTATGAGAAGGTTACAAACCCCTGCTCTAAGAGATTTCATTTCAGCTACATATATTCCAATTTTTTTTTTTTTTTTTAAAAAGAATCTAATCAAAGTGGAACAGTTATCAGATTAACTGTAGACTCAAACACACAAACATTATTCAAGAAAAATTAAGTTTGAAAACAAGAGCCAAACCATGGAGATTCAGTAGCAAACCCTAAAGAAAACTGATTCAGCCAGAGAGGCATGTGGAGAGAGATAATCTGCAAGGATAGAAAAATCAGAACTCCATGGTTGGAATTAGGAAGTTAAAGAGGCAATCAAAGAAAAGAAAACATATAATAAATTTAGTTTAATCCATTATCCAAGTGTGAGCAAACAAAGTTTGACCCTGAAAATATCTTCAGGACTGGGGTAAGGTGGTACAACGCCGGGCAACACTCTAGTGTTGCCCAGTGTTGGATAAAGGATAAAACTAAATTTATTATAGTCTAACCAAGTGAAAAATAAACTTTCAAGAAAACATGTCAAAAGTTCATAGGCAAGTAAGTCACCTTGTGTTCTAGAGAAAAGAATAAAGAATACAAAGAAAAATGTAAGAAAGCAAAGCAACATGTAAAATTAGCTAAACAAAAGTCATGGGAAGACTTTGGTAAGAACACTGAAAATAAATCAGGAAGGTGGCAAAATATTCTGGAGGCTATTGAAAAGCTCAGAAATGGATGAAAGATACTGTAGAAGGAATTAAAGATAATAAAGGGGCATGAAAACTGAGGATAAAAATATTCTTGATGTATGGAGTAATACTTAAGTGTAGAGGACATAGGAAAGGATAGCTTAATTGTGAGTGAGGAGGTATTTGAGGAAATAAATAACCTTTATGTTAATAAGGTGATAGGATTTGATGACATATCACCATGCATCTTAAGGGAATGTTCCAGAGAACTGGCAGAAACATTGGCATGCCTGTTTAATAAGAGTTTTGCAAGAGCACGGGTTCCAAGGGATTGGAAGGAGGGTAAAACTGTTCCACTGCACAAAGGCAGTGATAAGGCTGTAGCTTCAAATTATAGGACAGTGTATATCTGGAGTTGTGGGATACAGAAATGGGTTGATAACAACAGTATTCTCTGTGGTTATCAGCATGGGTTTGTCAAGAGGAGATCATGTTTCACTAACTTATGTACTATAACAAGGACAAATACCTTGGACAAGGGAGATGCATATACTTTGATAGACTGCTACATGACAAGCTCTTAAATAAGCTGAAACAAATGGGATTGAATAACAAACTTCTGTGTTGGATCAGTGACTAGCTGTCAGATAGGTATTAGAAAGTTGTATGTGGGGGGATGCAGTATCTCGAAAGAGAAATGTCACCAGTGGTATGCTGCAGGGATCAGTTTTGGGGACCACTGTTGTTCAATTTGTATGTTAACGATATGGATTGGGTTTAACTAGCGATATCCAGCTGTTTGCAGATAATGCAAAACTGGGGAAAGCAATGCACAGTCAGGCTGATGTTAATGACTTACAAGAAGACTTTAATAGATTGGATGAATGGGCGGGTAAGTAGGACTATTAGTTCAATGTTGCCAAGTGTAAGGTTTTGAGATTTGGTAAGCAACGATGGGATGCAAAGTATACACTTGGTGGGGGAAACTTTAACAGAAGTAGAGGAGATGAGAGATCTAGGAGTGATGGTGGACAAGGACCTGAAATTCAGGGGCCACATTGCAGAAGAAATCACATTGAATAATGGCAATAATGCAGAGAATCCTGATATGCAGAAATAGAGAAGTTATGATTCCATTATATAAGGTCTTGATCAGGCCTCATATGGATTATTGTGCATAGATTTGGTCGCCAGGTTTTCATGGAAACGAGGATAGATTGAGAGAATGCAAGCTGCAGAACCTCGTGAATAGGAGGAAGGGAAGGAGGAATATGATCGAGACATAAGCTGGTCAGGGGTTGTTATCGGGTAGACATGGAAGAGATTTTTCATAGAATGGGAGAGGGGAGTAGAACAAGAGTCCATTGCTGGAAACTGTTTAAGGAGGGTGTGAGCAAAGGAGTGAGAAGCAGGTTCTTTACATGGAGGGTGGTTGGTGAGTGGAATGCATTGTCTGAGTCTGTTGTGAATGTGGACACATTGTTTAAGACGAGGTTGGATGAGCATTGTATGCAATAGTGAGCCCACAATAAGTGACTCCATGGAGGTCAAATGTTAACAATAATAACTTCAAAAGACTGCTAAATGAAACGAGCAGTGACAGCATGATGGTAGAAAACACTTAGCAGAAATGCCATGCGGAATATGTATCTTTACTTGAAGCAGAAAAGCTATCACAAACAGAAATGCAGAAAGACAGCTTGAGTAGATGATATTCAACCAGAAATACTAAAATTGTTATGTACCATCCATCCATTTTCAACTCTTGGTGATCTCGTGAACAAAGTCTCTCAATCCCACTCAGCGTCTTGTCATTTCTTTCAGTAATTGAAAGGTCTAGTTCATAATATCTTTTATGTTGTCCATCCAACTCTTGCGGTCTTTCTTCCTCTTCTCATTCATTCAATCTTCTCCAACATAACTGTCTTTTCCAATGATTCATCAGCTCACTTAATATGTCCAAAGTACATCAACCTCTATTTAGCAATCATTGCCTCTAAGAAGCATTTTGGTCTTTATACTCATTAAAACCTTATTGGTCATTCTTGCAGTCCATGAGATTCTTAATAGTCTCTTCCACACCCATAATTCAAATGAATCAATTCACTTTCTGTCTTTCTTCTTAATAATCCTCTTTCACATCCATATACATCACTACTGGAAATACCGTTGCTTTGACAATTCTAACTTTCGTGAACCCACACCTCTATTCTTCAAAATTTTTGTCAGGTTTCACATCGCTTTTTTCCCCATGACTATCATTTCAATTTCATCTTCACATTTACCGTCACTTATGATTTACTGAGATCCAGAATCAGAACTTTCAACAATTCTATTTTATCTCCCTCTATTATAAATTAATTTAAATTCTAGAAGCCATCCCTTTTGTTTTGCTGATGTTTAAATTAAGCTCAGCTTTTTTACTTTCTGTCTTAACCAATAGAATCAACTGCTCCAGACCTTCCTTAGTTTCTGCTCTGAGGGTTTTATCATCTGCATATTTTCAATTATTTATTTTTCTGCCACCAATCTTAATTCCAGCTGGATATTTGTCTAAATCAGCCATTCTTAAAACATTCACTATAAATATTAAAAAGGCAGGGCGAGAGTATACAATCCTGCTATACCCCTTTTTCCACTCAAACAGTTTCTCCAAAGCTGTTTTTAATGAAAAGTCTTGGTTGTCATACAGATCTCTTAGCAAGCAAATTAGATGTTCAAGGTATTCCCATTGATCTCATTACAATCCACAGTGTGTTGTGATCCACACAATCAAAAGCTTTCTTGTACTTTCTTATACTCGATAAAAAAAATACTTCCTTCTGAAATTATCTTATTCTTTCTATAATCCATCTCATGTTTGCTATTTGGTCTCTAGGTCCTCTATCCCTCCTAAAGACTGCCTGTTCATTTCACTTTTCACATATAAGTCCAACCTCTGTATAATTACGTTCAGCATAACTTTACTTGCATGAGAGAATTAAAGCGATGGATCTACGAGGGTTGGTTGAAAAGTTTGGTAATTCCAATAGATGCCGATACAATTCATTCATTCATACCAGTGTTGGCATGTATCAACTTTTTCATGACCCCTGGCAAAATTTTAGCCATGTGTGATGCATAGTTCTTGTTTGGCAAACATTTAAAATGACCATGTTCGCATTTTTAATAAAAATGGAGAAAAACGAGTTTCTGGTCAGAGGGTCAAATTCCAGATAATTGAGAGTAGAACACTCATAATACCTGTCTATAAAAAGGAATAAAGCTGAATGTGAGAATTCCAGAGTAATTTCTCTACTGAGTATTACTGGTAAAATTTAGGCAAATATTCTTGAGAAATGGCTAAGAAAAATGGTGGAGGATAAGCATGGAGAAGAATAAGCTGGGTTCAGGTCAAACAGAGGATGTTAGGATAAGATTTTTTTTTTTTTTTTTTAAACACAAATAGTTGAGAAATCATGAGAATATCATACCTCTCTCTCCTTTCTCTTCCACTCTCCCTCTTATCTCTCTATCCCTTGCTTCCACACTCTCTCAACTTTGTGCAATTTCCATGCACAAGGAATTGAAGAGGATCAGTATTAGCAGTCGTTAAGGGAGGTCCAACACGGTATTAAATAAACTTTCTAGTTCAGTAGCTGGTATACATAGAAAGAAGAAGAGACATTACCTAAATTTTCACATTTTTGATGTGAATAAGTCCGTAATTACAAAGGCAGCCACCAAATGATAACTAGAATCTAATTAGAAGGCTGGAAAGAAGTTTTCCCTAGGTGAAGTCCATAAAACTCTCAGGGGACCCTGTAATCCCTAGAGAGTGAGTCCCCTGGGTGGCGGATAGGGGAGCCCACTGTGTGTACATGCGCGTGCGTGTATACACACACACACTGTCGGGTGGTCCAAATATACTGAAATAAGGACTCGTGGACCAACAGGGCCAATCATCTTGATTGTAAGGGAAGCGGCACTCCCATGGACCCCTAGCTGGATCTATCCTCTCCTTCTACTTTGAGGAAGACCCACTTACTTTAATCTTTCCTAAAAGGCCTTATCAGCCAACTCCTCACCCCCACATACTACTTTCTGATACCCATCCATCAGCCATTCACATATTTGAAGTCAGTGTTGCAGTTCCATATTATCCAGTCTGTGCAACTGCCATTCATGTGACATCCTATTGAATGCCATAGCAAAAGTCGAACAGCCTTATAGTTTATCCATTCCCTTAAACCAGCAGTCGGCAACCTACAGCTCTTTAAATGAATAATTGAGACTCTTTGTTATTAAACAATTTTTGAATAATGCAGAATTAATGTTATTTATTAATTAGAAAATAAAAACCCTAAATATAGCATTTGCAATAAATTAAGGACATTTTATATTTAATCAAGGATATTTTGCAATTGAAAATAGTACATGCGATGCTGAAAAATTTAATACTTTCATGTTTGAACTCTTTGAAATCATATGCAATAATCCATCTTTACATTCGTTTTGGATTATCATGGATAATGCAAGAATTCATAAACCCACTGCTTGTCAAATATTTGTTTTAATTCATGCCAATTAAAATTACTTTCACATGCAGCTCCCTAAATTTTTTTTTAACAGATATAATTTTAAAAACGGCTCTTCACTCCAAAAAGGTCGCTGACTGCTGCCTTAAACCAACTCAGCTGTAACATTATAAAATAATGTATTGCTTAAACATGACTTCCCTTTAGCAAACACATGCTGTTGCTTGAAAGTATACTTTGCCTGTCCACCCATTTCTGCACAAGAGTTCTTAACTTTTCTGAAATCTTCACAACCACTCCAGAGAAACTGATAACGCAATAGTTGTGCAGATTAGTCTCTGCACTACCCCTTGTGTAATGGGATTATACAGATATGAGTTGCCAATTCTTGTGTAACTGCGGTTTCCCTTGGAGAACTTTAACTCAAAATACTTAACGATTGATGAGGAAGACATGTTTTTAGTTTCAAGAACAAAAGTCAAGCTTATTATTATTTGACACTTCCAGGGAGTCTAAAGACTCATCGAGAGAGGATACCTGCTCTACAACTCCATCTCCACTACTCAAATCCACCAAATGACCGCAACTACACCAATGCCATCTACCACCAACCACCACTAGTATTTCCACAAACATCCATGTCCACAGTGGGATTCGAACCAGCAGCCTTTGGCTGGAGAGCGGATATGCTAACCACTCGGCCAACCAGGAGGCTATTATCCACACTCAATTTCTGTGGTGTTTAACTTTTGCGTGTGCAGACATTTTTTTAAAATTTAACTCATATGATGCAACATTTCAAGATTTTGAATGCATGAGCGAGTAGAAGGGTCACTATAATTTTAACATTATAGTGAACTAAGATTTAAAATTATAGTGAGCCTTCTACTCACTGTTCATAAATGTTTTATTAATAAAAAAAATAAAAATAAAATATACACACACACACACAGTAATCCCTCGATTAGTGCGTCATTTTTTTCGATACCCAAATTCATAGTGCACCAATATACATCGTAAAAATAAATGTTACAGATTTTAAAAATTTCCTATCTATACATTTTTATGGCAAACTATTTTAAAAAATCACACACCAGAATGAAATAATTTAGTTATCGATTTAAAACATTTTACAAAGTTATTTTTAATGGCATACTACACTACTTCCATGTATACTATGTTCAAAAACGCTTACCGCCAAAATTTATGTCATCTGCTATAGTACACCCACAGATTCGAGACCCTTCAATACTTTTGCGCATGTATTTCCACCACTAGTATTTCCACAAATAAATATAAATTTATTATTCTACTTCTTAACAAAGAATTGAGCTAACTTAGTTTGGTGGGCATTTTGTTTCTTTTTTTTTTATACAACCTATTGGTTGTATGAAATCTCTTCATCAGGGTCAGCCTCTAAGCATTGCTGCTTACAAACTTCGATTGTATGAAAAGTATTTTAAAATTGTTTCTGTGAAATCTCTTTTGGCTGACTATCTGTGGTTAAATTTTCTTCATATTCTTCGGGACAAAAAGGAGAATCCATTCCGATAATAGGGTAATCAATCCGTCTTCTGGGATGAGTTTTTTTTTATTATTATTACACGTCGTGAATTAACTTCTCTTTTATGATTATTGTAGTTTTTAAAGTGGCAACTATTTTGCATGTATAACAGTTGCGAAATATTATCTATAAAGCACGTGATTTCGCATGTTGGCGACCAATTCGTACGTCCTTCATTTCTTTCTCCCCTTCAATGATAACGTCCAAGAGTTAATTAAATCTTGTTCTTAAGAATCGAGCGATTCCGACCTGCTAAATTTAGATGCACAGTGGGAAGATCCTGAAGAATATGAAGAAAATTTAACCACAGATAGTCAGCCAAAAGAGATTTCACAGAAACAATTTTAAAATACTTTTCATACAATCGAAGTTTGTAAGCAGCAATGCTTAGAGGCTGACCCTGATGAAGAGATTTCATACAACCAATAGGTTGTATAAAAAAAAAGAAACAAAATGCCCACCAAACTAAGTTAGCTCAATTCTTTGTTAAGAAGTAGAATAATAAATTTATATTCTGAATATGTTTTGTCTTTCAGCTTCATGGTTTTCCTTTAACTAGATCCTGAGACATACCCTAATTCTTTTAGGAAAAAAAATTAATGGTCGAAAAAGAAATCTGAGGAACGAATTATACATTTTCCCCATAGGTTATTATATTTGATTAATGCACCTGTTTTAAAGAATGCATTATGCACACTAATCGAGGGATTGCTGTATACACACACCAGGGACAAATATTCCGGGCATGCTAGGTGCACGGTGCTCATCCACGAAAAATTAGTATCACCAATATTATATTTTTGCATTTATTCCTGTTCAAGACTCCCCCAATTGTTTGTAGACTTGGAACAATTCATAAAATTGAACACAATATACTAATGCTTCATTGTCCTCTTCACGAGAATAATAAAGCATTAGTGCTTCATGAAGAGGGCACTTTGATACGTAAACATTGCGTCACATTCGCGTTAATAGCTCGGGTGTGCTTCCAAAATGCATAAACCTTTGAGCGCTTAGAAAAGATGTAAAGAGGGCGCAGCTGGTCAAATTCTTACACTTGAGTATTTTAAAACCGCTGAGAAGGCAAGACTGGGTAAGCTAACATTCTGAGCTCACCCAGCACCTAGCAGCTGTGATTGGTTATTGTGTCAACCAATCCAATTGAATGTTGTCATTTGTCATTAGTTGAGTGCTTTCTGTATCCAGTGGCTGTATTACAAACAGCTGTTATACATTTTCTCGAACTAAAAATCTGAAAGTGGATGTTAGGAGAAAAAAACCTAAATGTTTCTCTTGTGATGCAGTATAGCATCTGTTGAGGTTGCAAAGTTTTTTTTAACAGTATAGAGACATTTTTATTCTAGTCCTTGGAAACAGACATAGATATGTCTGTTTCCAAACATATTCAGGAATAGATATATTTTTAAAATATATCTATTCCTGAATAAAAATGAATATTATGTGTATGTGTATTATAAGACACTGTTGATCTACAACCAGCATATGTGAGATTGATAAGACAGAAGAACCGCTGATACTAAAAAAAAAAACTGATGAATGTAGGACTCTTGAAAATTCCCATAATGATCAGATGTTATGTATACCGAGTCTCAGTAAAAAAAAATTCCTTGAAAAACAGAGCAAAATATACACAAACCAGAGAGTTTTTTTTTTTTTTTTAATTATGCCATTATAAATTCACTTATGTCTAGACTTTATAGGATCGTGCTATTCATTCTACCCAGCAACTTATAGGATACACATATCACAAATGTTAATTACTAATAATTCATTTACCATTAATGAAAGTATTTCTACTCACACTTATTCTTTCTTTTCATTTTATATTCTAACATGTTGTATAAATGATGGTTCACATATTTTCATCTTTGAGTACTTCAAAGATACCAACCAACTATAGCCTTCTCCTTCATTGTTTTCTTCTAAGAAATCTTGAAACCAACAGATTGTTCCCCCACTCTATGCAGAAGTATTCAAAGTTATCCTGCAATTAATTGCACTGGAACAACTAAGATGAGTACCGATGTGCTATGCACACTCAAAACTTTCATACATCAATAAGAATGAGAATCATACAGTCATGGGCATCTGCAGAGGGAAGGGGGAGGGGACAAACTTCCAACATGTCATAAATGATGGTTCACATATTTTCATCTTTGAGTATTTCAAAGATACCAACCAACTATAGCATTCTCCTTCATTATTTTCTTCTAATAAATCTTAAAACAAATATTGTTCCCCCACTCTACGCAGCAGTATTCAAAGTTATCCTGCAATTAATTACACTGGAGCAACTAAGATGAGCACCGATGTGCTATGCACACTCAAAACTTTTATACATCAATAAGAATGCAAATCATACAGTCATGGGCATCTGCAGAGGGCAAACTGGGAACTATCATCCTTGCCTGTCCTTACTATTTGTATAATGTAATGATCTTGCCCTCCATTCATCGATCTTTATCACCTGACCTGGGTTCTAAATGCGAGTTTAACACCCAGGATCAGGTGACTACTAATTCTCTTGCACATTCCTTTAGCAACTGTGCTAATACAGGTACACCACCAATTTTCCCAGCAACAGATAGTCCAGCCCCTCCTTTAATTTGGATCAGAGATTACCGAACTTCCCAGTTCATGGCACCCCTAGGCAAAAAGAAATACCTAACAGCTCTATAATAAGCCAAAAGGCTATTTTACCAGCGACATAAATTAAGTTAAAGGGTAAATCCCATTTAATTTTATTTAAATCTCAGGAGCTGTGTTTTACATTATGAGAGAATATTAAGGTTAGTGATGGAGCTTGCACCACCTTTACTTGGAGTTGCCCTGGTGTTGTACTACCCAAGTGATCACTTGCACTTTGGCTCGCCGATAGTTTTTTCGGCATGAAACTATGGATTTCGATCCGAGTTTCGTACCCGGCTATAAAATAAAACGGGATTTACCATCTCCCTTTAACTTAACATCTCCATTTATTAATTAGTTGATCCAAATAATTATTTGTGTCCTAAAAACTTATTAGCCATTTGAAAAAATAATACACAAACTGTCTACTGCAGTGCCCCAGGGTGCCACAGTACTCAGTTGGGGAACCAGTGGTCCTGGGTTAAGTTATGAGAATGCACTTAAAATTCCTAATGCCACCCAACTAATTTATTGGATTGCCACAGATAGTGTCGCCTGTGTCATGCACTTAACTGTTTACATCTGCAGGTATTGGTGGCAATTCCTTGATTACGATCCTTAGCTTATTTTTGTTTACATTCAAAAACCATAGTCATGGCCTCTTAGTAAGGTCCAATTCACAGTATGCAAAATAAGATGGACGTACTGAAACAATTCAACTGATGTTTCCTGTGAGGAAGCTGTGTGATCCATATGGTATTGGTTCATTAACTGAATATGTAAAAAAGCAATGAGAGAAAATACTAATGACTTACAGACTATAATTCCAAGGAGCATGTGTGCTAAAAAAAAAAAAAAAAAAAAATTTAAATATACTGAGCATGACTGAGTGATGGTAGAATGGGTTTCAACAATGCTAGAATGATGGGATCAATTTGCTAAGTAGTAATTAATGGAAGAGGCTAAATTATTAAAGAACTTCAAGTGAACATGAGTGTGACTACAGTAAAGGATATATTAAAAGGTTAAGTGGCATGAAATTTCCATGCATAAAATGCATGGTGAAAAACTGTCCAAAGACCACGAAGTAGTCAAAGTATGTGGACAAATTTACTAAAATGCCAGCTGACAAAACAACTCAGCCTTGAGAGTGCATATAATGGAAATGAAACTGCATTATATTGGCAAGGCACACACCACAAAGGATGTTAACTTCGGAGAATAAAGATAGAGTTATTGTCCTAAGGTGCTCAAACACAGCAGATATGCACAGATGTAAGCCAATGGGGGGGGACAGAAAAAAAATATTGTCTTAGGGTGCTGAAAGGCATAAAAATTTACCTCATACTATGGAAATAAAAACAGTGGATTGCTACTAATGTTTGAAAAGTTTTTCATAGTGGCTCCAAGGAAAAAGTAGCAAATCATAGACTAATAAGTATCTCAAGATATCTGGATGAAAGTTGGTTCAAGGTAAAATTACAGAATGGGTGAATAGGAATATGACACTTTATAAAAAGTGTCCTGCTTAGTAATTTGTTCATTTTATAATACAGCGTCATCATAAAGCTGGTGACATGGATTGGAAATGCAGGAAATAGTACATGGTGGAGCAAAATTAAGACAAAAGAGGGGGGGGTGACTGGTGGAATACATCATGGCTCCATACTAGGGCCAGTACTCTTTAATTCGAATATTAAATTTGAAGATTAAAGAGATGGAAGGAGACATTCAGTTGTTTGCTGATGGTGACGACAAAACTGAGGAGGGCAATAGTTGAAGGTGACGTAGATATCCTATAGGATGATTCGAATAAATAAGTAGCAAGGGCAAAGGACAATGATTGTCAATTTGATGTTGTGAAATTGTAAGGTAAAGCACATTGAGATGAAAAGATTACACACTTCATATCAATGGTATTTGTATACAGAAAATGATGAGGCTAGGGATCTGAGGTTGATGGTGGATAGAAGTTGAGGACATATTGCAGAAAAGTTAGCAAAATAGCTCAAAAGGAATATTTCAATGTTTAACAGTGACAACTAAAGACAGAAGTTATTATCCCTCTTTAAGGCTATAATTTGGCTCATCTGAAATGCATACAATCAATCTGGGTTTCTTGTGGATCAGATGGTGGAGAAGATTCAGACAAATGATTAAGCTAGTGACAGTCTGTGGAATGTTCCCTATAAGGGCAGAACAAATGTGCTAATGGGTTGTAGAATTTTTTATTTAGTTTTTTTTTTTTTTTTTTTTTTTAACAGATGAAGGAAAGGAGACATGATAGAAATTACTAAAAAAAGAAAAAAGTTACAAAACTTACTAAAGAGTAAGTAAGAAATTTTCAATACATGAGTAGGAAAAGAACAAGGGAATTTGTAAGAGTGTGGTTTAGTAAGGATGTGCAGTCTATATTTTTTGCCTGGAGAGTCAACTAAGTAGAATGGATTATAATCCATTCCACTTAGTTGATCTCTATCTACTCAATCTACCTCTGATAATTACCAGAGGTAGATAGAGTGATCCAAACAGTGAACGAGTTTAAGTAGAGGTATGATAAGTACAGGGTGTCTTGGAAAGTAGTAAGATGTTGAAACTAGGAGTCCACATTGAACTTTCCTAATTTCAACATGTTACTACTAAGTAGTATGGACCACAGTGTCGAAATTGTACAAATGAGAAGGAACACTCACCAAGTTTTTATTAAAAAAATTCTGGATGAAACTTGTGAAGTCTCTCTGGAACATTTGAACAACACAAACCTTACATATTTTTGCATCTTGATTTTTTACCATTCTTTGAAACTTGGGAAGTACAATGTGGACACCCTGTATTATGTGAATAATGGTGAGGCCCGAGTCTCAACTCCACAGAGATACCCCATAAAAACGTTTTGTCCAAGGAAGCCTGAGCATACTACACATTTATATACCTGCTGGAAGAAGAATACTTCTCATTCTAGGCAACTGTCTAGCACACCCCCAGAGCTGAATTCCTGTATAAAAAAAATCTTTACAGTGTATGTACCACACCAGACATTTCTTATGCAACTCTAAGACTAAGGAATGTTACAGTCTATGAAGGCTAAGTTGTTTGACACAAACTTAACATGAAAGATGTGCTTTGGTTCACTGCCACTGCTTGGTATTCAAGCATTAATACCAGGAAAATGTTAGCAAATGCTGTCTTGATATGTGACAATTCTTCTAATGAATCTGTAGGCAATGACTTCACAGAATTTAAGGTATCAAAGCAGAAAAGTTGTTTGTTGGCTGCTTCAGCATACAAAAACTGCTATGCAACTAGTTGTCAAGGGTATAGAATTTGCTTAATGAAGAAAATTTGGTCTAGTGGATGAACAGTAGCAGCATCTAGTATTCAAAGTATTAATTTAAAATAATGTCTTGAATCCATATTTAAAAAAAAAAATTTAAACAGAATAGACAAATGACTTACTATTGACAGGTTAATAGCAAGTCAACTTGTAAATTAATCACGGGGCTAGAGCAATATACCTTCATAACCAAATAAAATGCAAATAAATTTATTTAATGCATGAAAAAAATTACACAAAAGATCAAAAGCACTTGAAATATTTCACTTAGATGAGATATAAATATAACCATTTAAACAGACAGTAATTCTGATAGCCTTCAACTTCTAGACTTCAATGACCTACAATTCCAATAAAATTTTAAATTTTGTCACTATTGGAGTGGTACTAATGCAACATTGTAACAGCAATTAATAAACATGTTTTGTTTATATATTGTACTGATAAACCTGTATCATTTTTACATGCACTAATGTATTTCAGTAGCATACTGATGAATAATTTTTACTGCATGACATTTGTTGGTCTGGCAAAACAGCTAATCCAGCAAGGTTCTTGAACCATAGATGTCTGAAAATCACTATTGTGCCTGTGTTATATTCAATCTCAACACTGTTTGAATGAGACTCTTTACCTTGATGGATCCATTTCATTCAGGATTTCTCAATGAGTGCAGGTCACAAAGATGCCTCCAATAATCTTGATCCCCTCTCTCCCTTATGTTATTCCATAGATTTCACTAATGGGTCTTCCCATCTTGTAAGTGGTCTTTCTGGTTTTTCTCTTTGTTCTTGGTTGCCAATTAAGTATTCTATGTCCATCTGTTATCCTTGAGTCTGGCTATGTGTCCAGCCCATCTCATCTTGCTTTCGTATACTGCAGTTACCACATCTTTTACGCCTGTTTTCTCTCTTAGTTCCATATTTCTAATATGTTCCACTTTGCTTATAATAAAATTAGTTTAATCTTGAAAGTTTATTTTTCACTTGGTTAGAGTATAATAAATTTAGTTTAATCCTTTATCCAAGTATGAGCAAACAAAGTTTGCACCTGAAAGTGTCTTCAGGACAGGGTTAAAATGGTACAACACCAGGGCAACTCGTTGCAAAAATGGAGCAAGCTACCAACACTCCTACCTCAGTATCTCCTATAATGCAAAACACATCTCCTTGCGGATATGTCTAATGTTATGCATTAAGGGAAGGGCCACTACCCAGACTACTTTCGACCTTCATTGAGATCTCTTCAGTGGGAGCCAGGCCCAAGTGGAGATATCAGGCTGAAGCATTAGCAGGTCATCTCTACCTATAGGAATTGCCAATTGGTGTGCCACCCTTTTTTAATAATTTACTCTGGATTTATAGAAAGATGTTGAAAGTTTATTTTTCACTTGGTTAGAGTATAATAAATTTAGTTTAATCCTTTATCCAAGTGTGAGCAAACAAAGTTTGCGCCTGAAAGTATCTTCAGGACTGGGGTAAGGTGGTACAACACTAGGGCAACTCCTTGCAAAGGTGGAGCAAGGATTAAACTAATTTTATTATACTCTAACCAAGTAAAAAATAAACTTTCAAGTTCCAATTTGCTGATGTTACAAATCCTACGTTCAATTGCAAACTGAATTATCCCGAGATTCTCTTCTTGTTGTTTCTAATCTGTATGCGAGTGATAGAAGAATGTCACTATTAAAGTTTTGCCTTCGCAGAGATGTCAAGATTTGAATCAGTGTCTCTTTTAGTCTGTTGAATAATAGCCATGCAGTATTCTTTTAACTAGTTCTTCAGATAAATCGTTATTCATTTTTATTGTTTGTTCTAAATAACTGAAGAGTCAACTTGTTCTATAGGGATATTATTAATACATATGCAGCTGTCACTTGTGCAGATAATCTTAATCCATTTTGCTAGATTCATTTCTAAGCCTATCTCACTGCTGTTTGGGTATATGTTTTCACCCATTTCTTCATCTTTTGGGGTTTTGAAATATTAGTACTAAATCATCAGCAAACAAGGATTTGTAGTTTTTCACCATCTATGCTTATTCCTTCATTTAGGTCTATTTTTTTCAGATTATATTTCTAAAGCGCTGGTAAATAGATTTGGGAAGATCACATCTCCTCAAATCTAGCAGTTCTTAATAGTCCCATTCAGTCTCTATTTGTTCGGGTTGTCTTTTGTGGTTTCACTTGCCTTAAAATGTTTTTTTTTTGTGGTCTATTCTTATAATGGCTCTGAGGACTCTGGTCAGAGTATGTTCAAATGTTTTTCCTATTGTACTAACATTTTGTACCAGTCTTTTACAGTGTTTAAATGTAGCCCATTTCATTTTATTATGTCTCCATTCGGAGATTGCCAAGTCCATCTTCTTCCTGAATGTTTGTTGAAGATTCAGGAAGAAGCTGCAGCTGAACAACTCTTTATTATGAAAGTGGTCATAATAAAGAGTTGTTCAGCTGCAGCGAATTCGGCTACTCTCTCTCTCTCCTCTTCTATTTCTCTCTCCCATGCCATTTGGATCTATGAACATTTCATTTTGTTTTCCGTGTCCTATTTTGTATCAAGGTCTACACCAATGTAATTTAATGTCTATTCAAGGTTCATGTAAAAATTTTCTATTTCTTGATTATCAGCTAAGGATGTTGGGGCATAGTAGGATATTAATTTTACTGTTATATTGTTCTCTATTCCAATTAGGAACAGATTTATTCTTTCAGATATGTTACAAGAAAGGAATGACTTGGTGAGCATAGATTTAACAATAAAGCCCACTCCACCTTGTTTGCCACTGCTTGAGAATGCTGCAAGGAGTATCCGTGAGCTATTGTACCAGCTTGCTGTCAGTTCTTTTAATCTTTTTGTTTCATTCATTAGCAGGATAACTAAGTTGATACTGGTTAGTGCTTTGATTAATGAATCTATTCTGTAGTCTCCTGCCAAAGTTTGAGTATTGAGGGTACTGACTGCCATTTTCAAAAGATCTAATAGGCAGCCTGCCTTCATCTGCAAAATTCTTAACACACACACCCCCTGGCCTCACTCAATGCCTTACCACTGCCACAGAAAGGTGAGTGTGGGCCATGCAGGACTCTGGCTCATTTCTGTTTTTGCAGTAGTGGCATCTTTGCTCTAGTCGGATATACACTTCTCCTGACTAGGTTTCTAAAGTGTTCACCAGAACTCTTAGTAGTATAGGGTCAAGGCCTGAATAATGGCTAGTATTCCCAACACCCCAGGGTGCACCATGAGGAGGTAGAGTTGGACTTTGAGGCTCTTGTAATAGCTTTAATACTACTAATTCATCCATCTCTACTCTTTTGTCAAGATTTTTCCCTTAATCTCAAACAAATTAAGTTTCATCTTCAATAACCCAAATTTGAATTCTTATGTTGTATTAAACACAATACTTACTCTGCAAATCTGTTAATAGTAACCTAACTGGTGAAGATTCCACTGCAGACCGAATGGTTGCAATTACTTCATTTTTATCCATCATCCTTCCTAAGATAATTTACCTAGTAATAAATAAAAAGATAAATAACATTTAGTCAATGTTGAATACAGAGTAAATTTTACTTTAATAAAGAAGGCACTTCAAAATGAACTGAACACTATTATTATTTTCCTGACATCCATGGCACCATAAAAATAATTATGGGAGGTCAATGCTGGAAAACAAAGTCTATCATACCACATCTTAAACTCATCCACCATTTTGACTTTTACATCAGTCACAAGCAAGTCATGAAAATGTTGGGGAGCTTACTAGGAAATCTGGGAAAAGGATAGGGTCTTGCCGTATAGAAGATACCAATGTTAATATGATAGTGGAGAAAGACAAAATAATGGATTGATGGATAGAGTATTCAAAAGGAACTCTACAATCATGATAGAACAGATAAGCTGTTGCAAGAAAATCTGGAGGGACCTACTACTTTACCTGGAAAGTGAAAAAACAACATTTGGGAATGGAAACCAGAAAAGTTGTTCCAGGAATGGATGGAATTATGACAAAATGCCTGAAAGCTTTAAATGATAAGGCCATAAGATCACTGACTAACATATGTAACAAAATAAATGAAACTGGATATCTGCCAAAAGATCTTAAGCACTCAGCATTCTTACCAATACCTAAAAAAAATCAAAAACAATCAAATATGAAGAGTGCTCAGTCTAATCAGCCAGATAGCAAACGTTATGCTATATATCATCCTAGAAAGAAATAAACGGAATGAGACTAATTAATAAGACAAATTAGTTTTCAGGAAAATAAAGAGACTAGAGAAAAACTCTTCAACATTAGAACTATTACAGAAAGAAGGCTATTTATGCTTTACTGACAACTCTAAAGCATTTGACAATGTAGAACATGAACAACTGACAGAATGAATCAAAAAATTAGGAGTAGATGGTAAAGATACCAGATTACTGATAAATCTATACTGGAAGCAAATTGCCTCAATAAAAATTGCAGGCGAAACCTCAGAGGAATGACCATTAAAAAAGGTTGTCACACAAGGCTGTGTTCTTTCTCCTATATTGTTTAACCACTATACTGAAAATATCTTCAAAGAATTATTATTATTATGTGACATCTCCAGGGAGTCACAAGACTCATCGAGGGAGAGCGTGCCAACAACATCGAACGATTGACCCTTCTAACTACTAACGTGCTCAAACTTGCTTAACATTTTGCGAGCCATTAGTAGCAGAATTTAAAGTAATCAACATTGGAGACAGAAATATAAACAACTTAAAATATGCACATAATATAGTACTGCTGGGTGAAAACAAAAATGACCTTCAAAACCTAGAAGGGACACTTAATTTCAACTTTAAAAAAAAAAAAAATCAAAACCATGCTGGTAACAAGAGAAAAAAGGAAAATACCCAACAATATAAGTATTAATTACAAAGAATGGAAAGTGTGATAATGAAATATTAAGAAGGATAGAAATTGCTAGATCAACCTTCATTAGCATGAAAAACATTCTGACCTCAAGGGAAATTCATGCAAAAATAAGAATTAGGTATAATATTATTTCTGGAAAATTCCCATGTTATCTATCATACCACATCTTTAACTTATCCATCATCTTGACTTTTACATCAGTCTCAAGCAGTAAGAATTAGGTTGTCCAAATGCTACATATGGAGCAGCAACTCAGACAATATCAAAATATTATGAAAATAAACTGAAAGCTTTTGAAATGTAGATCTAAAGAAGAATCCTTAGAGTCCCACACACTGCCAAAAAACCAAGTTAGAGATGGTAGGGATGCATGCGTTAGTATGCAACCAATCATCTCTAACTTGGTTTTTCATTATCGCACAAAGAAGACAAAGAACAGATTGGATGAGAAATATAAAGGACTGGATCTTTTTATCTTATGAAAAATGCAAGAGAGAGAGAGGCACAAAACCATACATGGTAGAAGTCCATGGTAGTCAACCTCCTGGAAGGAGATGACACCTGACAAGACAAGCAAGTTATTGTGGTTTATGAATCTTAGGCAATCTCTATATCTAGTTTTCCTATAAAACACACATAGTATACTGAACATTTGTATTATAACAATAACTGCAATAGTTGATTTAAAAACTGGTTTCAACTACATATTCATATGAAACCTTGTTATTGAGCAATAAACATTTGATGGTATTCAAATTCATTGTGAATTTGAATACCATCAAACTATATACATTATACATTACAAAGTATATACAGCAGATGGTGGTTGCCAATTAAAAACTGCTGCTGTGTGCTAGAAATTAGTATTAAGAAATATTAAAAATATTACAGAACACCCTGAATACAATAAAGATTTGCTTATCTAACATAAAATATACTAGGTAGAAGAACAGTTAACTAACGAGTTAGTTTATTTGGAAAACAGTAAGGAAAATTTTAAATTCTCCCTTTTAGCTCTTCTCATATGACTACATCATGAACTTTTTTTTTTAAATAAAAAATTACAAGATAACCACAGCAATTAATGAAATAAAAGTACAAATATTTCATACTGAAAATAACAGTACATCAGTGTGTAGAAACAAGCAATCAAAAGGAACCGGATTACAAAGTATATACAGCAGATGGTGGTTGCCAATTAAAAACTGCTGCTGTGTGCTAGAAATTAGTATTAAGAAATATTAAAAATATTACTGAACAACTATTTTTGATGACTACATAAGATAAGAATCTCCCAAACTTTTGGGAAAATCGTTTTGAGAGAATCGTTCCGATTCAGATTTGGCCGACATAGAAGGGCTTCTTTCTTTAAAAAGGCATTTAAATATTTAAACCTCCATCTATGGAGAAGACGAGCTTTATTCCACTGGATATTGTGTTTAGTGTCAATACTATACTGTGCCAGATCAGAGGTTTCATGTATTCAATATAATATTGATGTTCTTTAATTCTTTTTTCTGCAGAACAGCCCGTTTGTCCAAAGTATATCTGGTAAATGCCAGCTAATGATAGAGGTGCCAGTTTGTCTTCTGTAGATGGCAAAAGACAAGAAATTTTGTTAATCGGAAAATATGTGGGAATGAGATGATACTTCTTCAAAATTCTACCAATTAGTTCCGAGAAGCCAGAAATATAAAGGATTGGAACCCTGCGGTCTGTTGAAGAATTTGAAGGTGTTGGAACATAGGAGTCCATTATCTGATGGATTTGATTATGGTTATAACCATTAAATTCCATTAACTTTTTCATAGTGAGAAGTTCTTGTTGTAAGCCCAAGGAATAGGAGCACACCTTATGTGCTCTATTAATTAAGGACTTGATAACACCAATTTTTTGATAGGTGTGACTAGCAGACTTTTGATGGATATATCTGTCAGTAAAGGTAGTTTTACGATAAACACTGGCTGTTAAATTACTGGAGGCTGTGCGTGCAAGGCAAGTCCAAGAATGGTAAACTACCAGCCTTTTCTTTTTACATGGTGAATTGAATGAGTGGGTGAAGGCCATTGATTTGTTGTAGAAAAGTGGTAAGTTCATTTTCAGAATGAGGCCAAATAGCAAAGACAACATCAACATAACAGAACCAGTAAGTTGTGTTATGTTGATGGATGGGAACAAGGCATCTTCTAGATGGTTCAAAAAATAGTTTGTCAAAAGTGGAGACAGAAGGCTACCCATGGCAGTACCTTCAACTTGTCTATACATCTTGTTTTTCCAGAAGAAATATCCTGAATGTATAACAAATTCAAAAAGCTTTGCAATATCAGGAGGGTAATCATTATATAGTAAATTAACAGTGTCAGATAATGAAATGTTGGTAAAGAGGGAAACAAATCTAACTTTTATTTGAATATCCGCGATTTTTTCGAGAAAATGTGTGGAATTCTTGATCTGGATTGTCCAGTGTGGGCAGTTAATAAACTGTGACAGAAATAAATCTAGCAATTCTATAGGTGGGAGAGTCAATGCAGTTCACAGTGGATCTTACTAGATACCTTCTTTATGAATTTTTTGGGAGGCCACATAAATGAGGAGTTCTAAAATGAACGCACAACTTGTCCACAATATTTTGATCTCAGCTAACAACTTCATCAAGCAGCTTATTTAATTGTTTCATTTGCTTCTTTTGTAGGGTTATAGTTAATTTCTTGATAGGTAGAGGTATCCTGTAAAAGGTAGTCTATTTATCTCTCGTAGCCAGCCTTATCCATTACCACTACTGCTTTTCCTTTATCTGTTTTGGAAATAGATATATTGCTATTTGTTTTTAATGAAACTAACGCACTGGTTTCAAACATAGTATTGACGCTAAACACAATATCCAGTGGGATAAAGCTCGTCTTCTCCATAGATGCAGGTTTAAATATGAAACCTTTTCAAAGAAAGTTGTGAAGCCCTTCTATGTCGGCCAAACCTAAATTGGAACAATTGTCTCTCTTCCCCAAAAGTGATTATTATCTTATGTAATCATCAAAAATAGTTGTTTAATAATATTTTTAATAACACTAAATTTCTAGCAGGCAGCAACAGTTTAATTGGTAAACCGCAGACTCCCGTACGTACTTTATAATCCGATTCCTTTGACTGCTTGTTTCTACACACTGATGACGTACTGTTATTTTATTGTACGAAATATTTGTACTATAATTTCATCAAAGTTAATTACTGTGGTTATCGTGTAATTTGTTATTTATAATCATACCATAGGACCTTTAAAGATTAATTTTTTTTTTTTATCGTTAAGAATTTTTCCTTCAATCTTTCACTGTGGTCTCTACAACATCCATTAGGTTATTATAGACCAACTAGTATCAATGATTGACCATCATCAAGTCTTTAATAAATTTACAATCCAAAATTTACAGAATTTTTTTTCCCTTCATAATTTTTAGGAAGCAAGAATGTACAAATTAAATGCCAACTACTAATCTTTCAAAACAATTTGCACTGCTAGATTTATGAAACAGTGCAGTGACTCCTTTAATATAATCATCTGCCAAACTTACCATTCTGATGGCAGCAATTGAAGACAAGCATGGTCAAACTACTAATTTCATCAATTGAAAAATAAAATTATACTAAAATTTCGATGAAGTCCTAGGACTCATGAGATATCGACTCTGCTCTCGTACCATCTATTATATTTTTCTTGAATTCATTCACAGACAATGCAATCGCTACCTATTCCACTCACTTCCCACGATTCAAAAGTCATCCTTGCTTACCATGATTTCCACGAATGATCCCACATCCTCTCCTGTCCTACCATATGATGAAAGATTTGACAATTTCATCTAATGTTAAAAATGCCAAGAAATTACATTCTTGTTTAATCCTTTATCCATGCATAAGCAAACAAACTTTGAACACGAAGTTCCTTCATAACTAGGCTACTTGTATATAAAATCTAATGCCACTACTCAGACCGTTTTGACCTTCATTGACATCTCATCAGTGGGAGCTAGACCCAGAAGAGATACGTAGTTTAAGTAATGCAGAAGTCATGTTTCCCATATACAAGTAGAGAAAAGGTATGACACCTTATTAAATTACTCTGGATTAGAGCAAGTTGTACAAAGTTTTTTCACTTGGTTATAAATAAATTAAAAATGCCAAGAAATACTAAGGCAATTAAAGTGAAGTCATTAGCTTCTATGTACAAGTAGCCTAGTCATGAAGAAACTCCACATGTAAACTTTGTTGGCATTCACTTGAATGAAGGATTAAACAAAAAATAATTTCTTGGAATTTTTAATTTATGATCAAATGAAAAAAAAAAAATTTCTACAACTTCATCTGATGTTTTTGACAGCTGATATGTTTCTATCATAACACCTCTCCTCATCTATTCAGAGTTTGTAGTGTGCATCACCTTAACCTTTTCTCATTACCCACAGTCCCGTAATAGTCAAAGTTCCGCACATCTGTACCATTTCAAGCGTTTCAATATCCAATGAAATCCTAGAGACCAGATGACCAGATCCATGCAAAGCAGTCCAAACATTGTCTTATCTCTACCCACCTTCTCTCTCTTCCCTTTTCCATAAAACTGCATCTTAGCACAAGATCCCCCCCCCCCAAAAAAAAGCAAATTATTTGTTCTCCTTAATGTAGTGCAACTGGAAGAGTGGCAGTATACTGCACCCTTCAATTTGAAAATGCCCAAGTTCAATTCTGGTCGTTTAAGAGAGGAATCTTTACATGGGCTTTTTCATTTAGAGGCGAGTTAGCTGATCTCATATGGAGGAACAGGATTTTTTTCCATCCTACATATAGGATGAAAAACCCTGCTCAGCCTTCAAAACACACAATTTACAAATAGTATATTTATACAATTTATAGCCCATTTGTCTGCTAATTTCCAATTTCGTCAAAAACAGCATCATAATCCATACAATCCAAGGTACTTTCATTCTCTCTTCCTCTAATAACGGACTAATTCATTGGACTTTCACTCAATTTGTGAAACATTTAATATCTTCTGACTGTAACTCTACCCCTCACTCCCTCTCACAAACTCTTAGAGTCTTCATAACTCA
The DNA here is from genome assembly GCF_054136105.1 of Typopeltis vanoorti. NCBI lineage: Eukaryota > Metazoa > Arthropoda > Arachnida > Uropygi > Thelyphonidae > Typopeltis > Typopeltis vanoorti. Next base: position 15,656,000 of record NC_143569.1, read on the forward strand.
GTATCAATATGCTCTTCAGTTAGAAAGATTTGGGTTTAAATCTTTTCTAGGATACAATGAACCTTTATAAGGGTTTTTCACCTTCAGATGAGTTAGCCAGCCTCATACAGCTATTTTTATTTTTGGAAACTGGTTTTTCATCCAGCAAAACGTTGGTCGATCGGTAGTCTCTGCTATTAATGGCTCATTAAAAAAGTTAAGCAAGTTTGAGCGTGGTTAGTAGTTGGGAGGAAATTACTCATTCGATGAGTCTTTGGACTTCCTGGAGGTGTCACATAATAAGCAAATCTACCAGAATAATACAGCATCCTCAGCTGCTTCATTCATAAATCAAAAAAGTTCTCCCTCCACCCCTCCCCCTAAAAAAAACATTTTTGGAATCATCTCTATCCAATCAAGATACATAATATGTTTCAGGTAATCTAATCCCATACCATAAACTCTTTAATCCTTCCTATTTTCATAATCACTAATCTCATTGTCGACAATTCGACATTCGTTTCCCCCCCCCCCTTATCCTTCATTCATTCTCTCACTCATTAAAATTTTTCCAGATAACTAATCCCAAATTCACTTATGTACATATATAAATTACCTTCCTCATAAAAATCACTCCAACACATCTACAATAAAAACCAAAATTATAAATGAGCTACTGCACACATTTTCTAAGACGATAACCAGTGCACTAATCAAAATCTCAGTCCTTCCAATTTACTATTATCTTTACTGATCAAACTTACTATCTTGACATGCACTCTTATGGCCTCTTTCATACCCTTTTCCTCATTCTGTAATCACTTTTCAACTGCCAAAATGCTACTCTTTCTTATTCTAACAGTAATTCTTAAATCTTAGCTCTTAGAAAATGATTTCATAGCTCTCTGTCTCATCAAATACACTATCTATAGAACTACAATACTGTACAAGTTATTTTTCTCCTTTTCACACTCTTTCATAGTTCCCTTTACATGCTCTCATTCACCACCCCTTTTAACCTACTTATCTGACCAAATTTTATATATTACAAAATATCTGGTTAAAAAAGTAAAATGGTAATAAGATAGAAGTTGGTTGCAAATTATATCCCGAAAGATGTAGAAAGCTTCTGTATTGGCAATTATTCCTTTTATTTATACAGGATACGGTGTTCAACTGCACCTCCCTTGACTTACTTTGACTTTCCTGTTTTTCCCAAGTTGAAATTGAAGAAATGCTGATTTGATCATCCTTATCACCTCTAGAAGAATGTGTTAGCAGAAATTAATACCATCACAGTTGACAAGTGCCTCAGGTCTTTCAAAGCTTATATGAATGCTACTGTAACAAGTACAATGTATTAGATCCCTTAAAGATTACTGAAGGAGAAGAAAATATTTTCCTTATTTGTATTTTTCAGTTTGAGCTTATTTGAATTCTGTCTCATTACTTTTTTGCAGTACTGTTTAGATAACTGCACTAGATAAGATACAAGTCCAGATACCGTAACCTGTATATCTGAGCAAAGAACAAAAGCTGCATGTTGCATGTGTTCTACAGATAAGTCTTATTTTAGTGGATATTAATCATTTCAGTAACTATTTTTGGTTACATCTCAATTATTTTAGATTGTAAAGTTAAATTATGTATTTGTGAAATTTAATACGGGATATTGTTTTAGAAAGTGTTTTAACATATGGCATTGATGCATACATGGAAAATGGTACCGAGTTTAGCAAGAGGGATCTTGTATAGCGTATGTTCTATGAATGCACTGCCAAGAGTGCAAGGGGTTGTGGTATGAAAGTATGAATGGAGAATATCTGTCATAAATGTTTTGTGTGCTAGTGTAAGAAATGTGGATCATGTAGAAAGCAGGAAAATTAATTGACAAATGTTAACATTGTAAGGAAAGATAGTGAAAGCAGTCTTTCAAACAGAAGTAGTGAAAGATAGTGCCCAAAATGAAAGTGTGAAAGAAGTGATGGTAAGAAGTGAAATAAACTAGAGCGACTGGAGAAACGATTGTCGTGTGGTACAGCAGGTTGAAGAATGAAAGAAAATGTGAATTTGGACAGTATGAGAAACTGAAAATAAGGATATGGTATTATATGGAGATTCAATGATAAGAGGTATACTACTTAATGAGCGAGTAACAAAAGCATGTTTCCCAGGTGTGAAATTGAAAGATGTTAGTGATGCAGTTAATTTGCAGAAGGGAGAAGTGAATGAGATAATTATTTTGGCAGGAACAAAGTATTTGAAAGGGGAAGAAATATACAATGAGTGAAGATGTGAAAGAGTTGTTGCAAGAAGTAAAAATGAAGAGTAAGGAAGTAAAAGTTACGAGTTCATTTGCTTCAGTATAACAGGACAGAGTTGAGAAGAAGGGACACGATTTTTAATGAGTCCATGAGAGATTGTGAAGGAAGAATAGCTTGCAGTTTGTCAATGTACGAAAGAATATATATGTATATACCTGATGGACTACATTTTAGAGTTAAATGTTTGGGGAAAGTGTACAGAAATGATTATGCAGTAATGAATGCAATTTCATGTTTTAAATTTAAATGGGTTGGTAATGACATTACACAAGGGTACTTGTAAGTCAAAGGGGATGTTGAAATGCATGTGCATGAATGCAAGCAGTATCAGGAGGAGTTTTTTTTTTTTTATATCAGTTAGCTCAAGTCGGCCAAAAATTATAGACATCAGTAATTATATAGTTACAGGGATAGAATGCAAAGGGTATTGGCATTTTCATGGAGGATAGAAGGAATAGCACAGGAGGTGGGATATTACTGATGATAGCTGAAGTAGTAAGAAGGTACTTTGGAGGCAGTACAAGATGAATAATGGTAAATCAGTTTCATGAGAAGTATAAAGAACAAGCCAGGAGAGCGATTCAGTAAGGAAAACAGAAGTGCAATATGAGCAGAAATTGGCAAATCAGGCAAAGTAAAACCCTAGAGAGGTTTTTTTTTTTTGGATAAGTAGAAAGAAGAATGATGACGATAAGATGTTAAATGGATGAAAATATAAGATAGTAGAATGATAACAGCTGCAGAAGACTGAAGTATTCAGTGATCAATTTATAAGGGTGTTTCATCCTGATCAGGGTGGAATCATGAAGAACCTAAGTGTAGATGATATTATGAATGAGCAGGAGGTATTTGAGGAAATAAATAACCTTCATGTCAATAAGGTAATAGGATTTGATGATGTATCACCATGTCTTAAGGGAACATTCCAGGGAATTGGCAGTACCATTGACATGCTTGTTTAATAAGTCTTACAATATCACAGGTTCCAAGGGAATGGAAGGAGGGCAAAATTGTTCTACTGCATAATTATTACTATCATTACGGGCAACTCCAGGGAGTCATTGGACTCATCGAGGGAGGCCCCAAATCATATTCATCACAACTATTTGACATTCATACAGTATCTATCATACCTCGCCTTAAACTCATTCACTGTCACAGCATCCACCACAGACTCAGGGAGCACATTCCACTCATTCACTACTCTAAAAGTAAAGAACCCAGCTCTAACACCTTTACTAACCACACTTTTGCCCAGTTTCCATGGATGTCCCCTAGTCCTCCCACAATCAGCCCTGTTCTCAAAAATATCTTCTGAATTAATTTTATAGAAACCCTTCAGTAATTTGAATCTCCCCTCCTCCACCTATCAACCAATTTTTGCAACCCACAAATCCTCAACCTGTTCTCATACGGTTCATTCCACAGACCTGCTATCATCTTGGTCACTCGCCTGCTATCAGACCTGCTATCATCTTGGTCATTAATGTACTCAATTTGTACATTAATGATATTGGGATGGGTTTAACTAGTGATTTGTAGCTGTTTGCAGGTGATGCAAAACTGAGAAGAGAAATGCAGAGTCAAGCAGATGTTATGACGAAGGAGGACTTGAATAGAAGGAAATAGAAATGAGAGATCTGGGAGTAGTGGTGGACAAGGACCTGAAATTTAGGGTCTACATTACACAAGTTGTGAAGACCTCACATCAGATAATGGCAATGATGCAGAGGACCCTGACATGCAGAAATAAAGAGATGATGCCAATGTATAAGGCCTCAATCAGATCTCAAATGGATTATCGAGCACAGATCTGGTCGTCACGTTTTCATGGCGACAAGAATGTTGGAAAGGGTCCAGAGAAGATTCACAAAGATTTCCAGTGGTCTTTGGATTGTGGAGTATGAGGACAGATTCAGAGAATGTAAACTGCAAAGCCTCATGAATAGGAGAAAGTGTGTGGGGGGGGGATATGATTGAAACATATGCTAGAAAGGAGTTATCAGGTTGGCATGGAAAAGATTTTTCATAGAATGGGAGAGGGGGACAGAACAAGAGGCCATCACTGGAAATTGTATAAAGAGAGTGTGAGCAAACAAGTGAGGAGTAAGTTCTTTGCATGGAAAGTGGTTGGTGAGTGGAATGCATTGCCTGAGTGGATTGTGAATATAGACACATTGAATCATTTTAAAGCACTGCTGGATGAACATTGTGTGCAATAATGTGCACCTCCCATGAAGAGCGATTCCATGGAGGTTGGATGTTAATAACGTAGGTTATCACAATGAGTGCAAGCCAAACAATTATTATGGGATACTAACTATGGGGACATATGTTGAAGGGAGGATAGGAGGCATGGCAGGATGGAAGTGGAATTTATACAGTCGCTAAAGAGATAATTACACGAAACAACATGTTATAGAAAGGGACAAGTGGTTTGAGAGTGTCAGATCTGATAATAGTATGAGAAGATATATTCAAAACCAAGGTAGACTGTCTCCAATTGGAGAGAGTGAACATGCAGTCTTATTCTGGAAAAATTTCAAACATAATGGAATTCTCTGGCGAGAAAAGGGTTTATGATAAACTATAAAGATGACACAGTCTTAGGAGTATCTTGGAGCAATGCCACGGCTTGAGACGTTCCAAGCAAAGAATATCAGAGTGCATGGAAAGTGGTTCAGAGATTGTTTGAGGGGAAGTAATATCGGACTGCATACCGAAAGTCAGGAGGATAAACCAAGTGGTAATTAATTCAGTGGATGAGAGATGCAAAGCCACAGCTACACAAAAAGGAAACACTGTGTGGGGGGGGGGGAGGAAGGTGATCAGCAAAGTGCACGCAAGAAAGCAGACTAGTTTGGTAAGAAAGGTCAAATCAGATTATGAGAGAAAATTAGCTAAGCAGAGCAAAGTGAACCCAAATGAGTTTTTTTCTGTTATGTAACAAGTACGAGGAAAAATTACTATGATAGGATGACTGTAAACAATATTCTGTCACATAACAGTAGTTATATGACAGATGTATATCAAAAATTGAGATAAAAGAGGTGTTCAGCATATTGAAAAATATGATTGTGAACACAAAAGGGACTGCATAGCATGACAGCCTGTGTACTACATGAATGCGCAAGAGAATTGGCATTGCCTCTGATGAAGTCAGTCAATTTAATTCTCAGATTTTGAAGGGTTCCAGGCAAATGTAAAATAGTTCCACTGCATAAAGATGGTCCAAGAAAACGGTAACAGACCAATTAATATGCTGGTGTCCAAAAGCTAATTACAAATCATAAACTTGCAGTCAAATGTGGATATAAATTTATTAGCATCATACTAATAAATTATATTACAACAAAAAACGAGTTACAAATTTCATACAAATTAAATTGCAATATGTACTTAAGAAAAAATGTGCAGTGCTTATAGAAAACTATGCAGAAAGATTTCAGTATTGAATATGTCCACCCCAAACTGCAATGCAGCTCTCCCAACGTTGCACCCTGCTTTGCACCAAGTGATTCCAGAGTTCTCGTGAAAAACTGACCCACTCCTCCTTCGGAGATAGGAGGAGTGGGCCAGAAATTAAGAAATTCGGTGCAACATCTTTCACCAGTCATAGTCCCTTTTTCCAGCACTTGTAGCTCAGTGCATCCTTTAAGCATAATGACTCCCTACACCATGATCCCAACACCACAGTATCTATCCCTTTCAAGAACATTCTCATAATGAGAAATAGTACCACTTTCACACCAGATCAAGTGTCATCTAGAATTGGAGGAAAGATTAAAATGACTCGTCTGTAAAGAGCCCACTGGTGTCACATTCAACTTTTATGGATACAACACTACTAAAAACCTACTCTATGATGAGCTGTGGATGAAGGGACACTGACTAAAGGCTCTTGGGCATATAGGCCTACTTGTTGCAGATATCTTGCCACAGTTTGTCGAGTTAACTGCATACCTGTGCTTGAATGGAGCCAACTTGCAACTGCCATGCTGAGATGCAATTACATTTTGCTATTATAACTGAAAATCTGTTTTCATGCTCCATGGTAAAGCAAGATTGACCTCTCAGCAAACATCTAGAACACATTCCATTGGTTTGAAACATATCTAGGTTATGGGCAATGCTATGCATGATTCCAAACTCTGTAAATATCAGTAATTGTGTGGACTTCTTTAAGCTTTCCAATAATTGTTCTCCAAGTGAAATCATTTTGAGACATTACAAGACATCCAAATTTGTAGTGCTATTTGTAGTATCCTATTTTCTTCATGAAAAGAGCTTCCTTCAAACACAGTTGGCTTAGTGAGGTCTTTTATCTTGTTGAATGCTACCATGTGACCCCTTTGTAATTAAAAATTTAAATGTGTACCCACTTTCTACTCAAAATTGTGAGTTATACAAATTGCCACAAACTGATTTATTTGAATCTGCAGTTGTAATCTTCAGAAAGTGTACGTCCTTAGGTTTTGGACACCAGTGTACATCAGAAGACAAGCCTCCATAGCTCAGTTGGTATAGAAAAAGCCCTTCAGTCGGAAAGACTTGTTTGATTACAGTCAGTGACGTGAGAAACCTTTATCTGGTCTCTTAACAAAAGGTGAATTAGCCGGTCTCATATGGAGGTAGGGAATTTTTTTCACCCAGAAACTAGTTTTTTTGTCCTCCAGAACAGGCAAACCAGTCCCATGAACACATGCAACTACAGACATAGGACACACCAGGAGGCATAGGGCTAACCACCTTATCCTTAAATTATGGTTGCAAAGTCCAAGAATACTTGAAAAGATTGTGGATACTTATACCATTTCTGATATACTAGCAGCGGTTGTTAAAAAAAGGTATTGAAAAAGTTGGTTAATGATAAAATCAAACACCGAGTGAATAGGGATGCAATACTTCATAGTGTGCAGCATGGCTTTGTGAGAGATAGGTCTTGTCTTAGTAATTTATTCACATTTTATGATAAATATGACAGAAGTGAATAAAGGAAATGGCTACACCATGATACCTCTGGACTTTGCAAAGCCATTTGACAGAATACCATATAGAAAACTATTACAAAAATTGGGATAAATGGGAACAGATATGAAACTTGTAGCATGGATAGGGGATGGCCGACAGACACCAGAGCAGTATATAGTGGTAACTCACGGTTCTGTATTAGAGCCACTACTTTTTAATTTGAATATTAATGATATAGGGAAAGATTTAAGAAGGAATATTCAGTTGTTTGCTGATGCAAAATTAGAGAGAGAGCAATAATTGATAAAGCTGATGTGGATATCTTATCGGATGATTTAAATAAATTGGCATGTGAGCAAAGGATAACGATTGTCAATTTAATGTTGAAAAATATAAAAGTTATGCATTTCATGATAAGGTTGCATACCATGTGTCATATTAATGGTACTGGATTGTAGGAAATTGATGAAGCTAGGCACTTGGGAATAATGGTGGACAGAGAACTGAAGTTCTAAGGGCATATAGCAAAAGTTGGTAAATTGGATCAAAGGATTACTTGGATGATGACAAACATGCTAACAAGACAGGGAAGTTATTATTCCTATTTATAAGGTTATGATTCAGCCACTACTGTACACCTGAGTTTCTTGAGGATTAGGAGATCATAGAGAGGATTCAAAGACGAGTGACCAAGATAGTGACAGGTCTGTGGAGTACTCCCTATAAGGATAGGTTAAAAGGTGGTGGGTTACAAAATTTAGTTGATATGCAGAAAGAAGGGACATGATAGAAACTTTTAATATATTAAAGGGGATTTATAAAAAATTGATTCAAAGGTAATTTTTCAATATATGATAAATAGAGAACTAGAGGGCCATTCATGGACGTTGTGTAAGAGCATAGTTACTAGGGCTAGTAACTAGAGCATAGCTACTAGATATTTTGCATGGAGAGTGATGAATGGATTACCAGAATTAGTTATGAGTTTCCTGACAGTGAATGAGTTTAATCCTGCAGAGTCGCAGCTGATCTGACAGATACAAATTGTTTAATATATATTCTTACACATACCTAGTGTATAGCGTGGAGGAAATGAGTAACTGAGCATGCATATATTACGAGTGATATTCCACACTGTTTATGCAGTCAGTTTGGTTTAACGTGTTATGTAAAAAGGCGTGCGATATTTCATAGTAAATTGTATCCGAGAGATACCTCCAATGTCAGTATAGTATTGGTTTAGTTTTTTTTTTAATTTTTTTTTTTTTTTATTTATTTACTGTTGAAAATGGCTGGAAAAATATATCAATTGGATAATCCATCAGATGTTGAAGAGATTCAGCGATTTTGTTACTCGAGTCCGATGATGAAAATGATAGAGTAATGCGAAAGTGATATTTGATACTTAATTGTATCTGAGAGATACCACGAACTCCGATGTCAGTATAGTATTGGTTTAGAGGTTGTGTTTTTCTTCGTTCAATAATTTCTAGATTGTAACTGAAAACAAATAGACCATGTATTATATTTGCAGTGTTTTTTGTTTTTTTTTAAAGTTTTATTGCATTTTAGCACATACTAGTAATGAATGTATCTCGGATACACGTGACCTACACTGTGATTTTTTAGACCCCAACCTCCACAGGGTTAAGGAGAGATACGATAGGTTTTGTGTATATAACAGTTTGGGTCTCCTACAATAAGTCTCCACGGAGGTACCATATAATAATACAAATCATGACTTTAAAAGTCTTCAAACATACTGTCATGTTATTATTAGACACCTCCAGGGAGTCCAAAGACTCATCGAGGGAAAGTGTGCCAACAGCATTGAACAATTGGTCCCCTTCCAACTACTAACCGCAAACTTACTTAACTGAGCTATTAGTAGCAGAGGACTAATGCAAAGAATATGATAATTAAGAATGAAGAATTGGTTGCATTCACATTCATCGAGCAGTAATGTCCAAAGATTACTGCAGATACAAAACTCAGCTAACCAAAGAGAAAATACAGGTGAGAAAGAATAAGATGAGAGAACCTCCTGGAGAGGCAAGACAAAAAGGATGGAAATGAAATTAATAAACAGAATAATGACCTATCAAGGTGAAAGAGAAACATGGCTTCAGGACTTTTTTTTTTTGTGTCAAGCATTTTGAGGAAGCTTTTTGGAGCCCCACTCCAGATGTGAGAGCTGGGCAGATTTGTGAGTTATATAGTGTTAACAACTGTTTGGAGGTGAAGTAGTATCTTGAGCAAAAGGGAAAACCTAGTTTTTTGGAAGCTGAGGATGCAATGGTTGCGATGTGTTTATGCCAAGAGAGGCTTGATGTCAAGGTAATTCTGAGAAGAGAAATTTCATCTTGTTTGAGTATTTGGGTGTTATCGAAAACAATGCTGGGGGAAAATAGTTGTTTTGTGAGAAAAGACAGAACTGGGTTTTACTAGCATTGAAATTGATAAGGTTATCTGAGCCCCATTGGCTTGGATGGCTTGGAGGTTGGAATTAAGGGCAGTGGTGGTTGATATTCTGTGGGTTGAGGTGAGTTGTGTAGAGTAGGGTTTGTCAAATGAAAGGGAGGAATGTAAGGTGCTGTCATCTGCAAAACTGTGCATTGGGTTAGAGGTCAACTGAAGTAGGTCATTGATATATAGAAGGAAGAGGGTCGGTGAGAGAATTGAACTTTATGGGACCCCAGCATTAGTTGGATGGTGAGAGGATAGGGAGCTGTCTACCATCACATATAGTGTGCGTCCAGACAGGAAGCTGGCAATCCATCTGCATAAGTCCTGAGGCAATCCAAATGATGGGAGTTTGCTTATTAAGCCTTTGTGCCATACTCTGTCAAAGGCTTTTTTTTTTTTTTTTTACATTACAGTTTGGGTACTGCAAATCACATTACCAGTACCCAAACCAAGACCACACTCACTGGCAATTTGTCTTTGAGTCAGATGTGTGCTGTGAAAAAGTACATATTTTTGAATGCTTTCTTGGAGATGTATCCATTTTTATAGCTACACAAAATGAATAACACACTATGAATACCAATTTGTTTACCCTATTAAAAAATGCACAACACTATTAATAAACATTTTAGAGACGGTTAAAACACACAGAACTCAACCAAAATAGTGAACTAAAAAACAAACCAAAAAAACAAAAATAGTAAACTAAAACCAAAATTATTGTGAAATGAAACAAAAACCAAACCAAAAACTTCATGAAAATTTGGCTTATTCAGATTAATTTGTTTGCTACTGTAGAATAACAACTGCAGAGGATATAGGCGAGATATTAAATGAGCAATTCATAAAAAGGTATTTCATACTCAGGAATATGAGCATGCAGAGCTTGAGTGCAGTTGGAAATGGGAAGAGGAGAGACTTGTGGTAAGACCAAGAGGTATATGGAGAACTTGATGTTAACAAACAAACTTAATGTTAATAAGACTATACACAGCTTAATGCCATATTGCAGTGTTTTGAGAAAATGTTCCAAGACAGTGAACTGCTTTGATGCACTTGTTTAACATAAGTCTTGCAACTAGGACATGTTCCAGAACAAAACTGTTCTGCTTCATAATGGAAGAGAGATAAGACAGGCTTTGAAATTATAGCCCCAATCTGAACGTGTAAAGTTGTGGTTGAAGTGTTAGAGAGGTAAGGAAGGACCAAGATCAGAACTAAGCTGACAACAGTAGGATTCTTTCTGATGGATAGCAAAGGCTCTGTCTTAACAATATGTTTCCTCATTATTACAACATGACAAATACATTGGACAAGGAAAATCCATACATAGTGATATATTTGAATTTCTGATAGGCCTGTGATAGACTGTGGCATGACAAACTTGTAATTAAATAGGAAAAGATTGTGCTAAATAACAGATCAGCACAACAGATTGAAGATTTGCTGTCTGATAGACATCAGCACATTTTGTGTATGCCACAAGGGTCTGTTTTTTGGAGGCTATTGATATTTACCCTTGAATGTTATTAATATTGGGGAAAGGACTGGAATAGTGGCATGCAGTTGTTTGCAAATGTTGCAAAGAACTATAAAGAGTAAAGCACAAGCTATAGTTTACAAGACAACTTGAACAGGACTGAATGGGTGGGCAAGTAATTACTTCAGGTCCAGTTCAAAGCTATAAGGTGTTGGGTTATGATACAAAGATGGGCTAAAGAATACACAACTGGTAGAAATATCCTGGTAGTAGCGAATGTAAGGGATCTGGAGGTGGCAGCGATTTTAAAGACCTAAAATTTAGGTAGCACAATGATACAGAGGGCACAGACCATAAGTAAGAAAATTATGGTTCCATTGAGTCTACCTTGATCACACCATATAAATTACTATGCACAGATTTCATCATTTAGTTTTCAAAAAGATGAGATATTAAGAAAGCCCCAGAAATGGATGATTAAGATGTTTTCTACAATGCAGGATACAAAGTAAGTGGATAGGAGGGGAGAGAAGGAGAATGCGATTGGAACATAAGTTGGTAAAGGATTATTACCAGACTAGTGTGGATGAGGTTTTCAAAGAATAAGGGAAAATAGAAGGGAAAGAAAAAGAGACTAAGTCTAGAAATTGTATAAGGAGGGTGAGAGGGGAGAAGTTCATTTTTTGCACGGAGAGTAACGAGTGATTAGGATGTACTGCCTGAGAATATGGTGCCGTAAGTGCAGAGATAATGAATGCATTTAAGGCACACTATGATGAGCTATGCGTGCAACAGTAGGAACTCCATGATGGAGATCTGATAACAGATAACTGTATGCCTAAGAATTAGACAACTAAATAAGGTTGGAATGAAACTGGACAAGAACTATGGAGGAAGTTACTAACTAGAAAATGACCAAACGAAGAGAGAAAAATAACACTAGGAAAAGAAAGGCACACCATGCGAAGAAATTGATCAGCGAGGCCAGAGGAAATCTTTATGCTATGTAGCAAGAAGGATTAGATTGATTACAACTACTAATAGGCCCTGATGATGTTGAGAATGAATTAATTACTTGCAACTGTAACCAAATCCAAAAAAAAAATAAATATATATATATATATTCATGTGGTTGGCCATTATCATTTATCACAAGAATTATAATTTTTTTTCCCTCATAAAAAGGGATCACAGTTCACCTCCCTTTACCATCAGCAATACACAAATTGCCAAACGGGATTAGATCTCTACCCCCCACCCCTTGAATGACTTTCACCTTCAGCCTTTCCTAGCCTAGCATATACACATCAAATGAATAGCTTTGTCACCCTCTAAAAAACTAAAGCTTTTTCTGCTAAAGATGCTAGTTTTCACCAGCCAAACTGCCCATTCATTAAAATACTCTTACTAATAATGTACTTAAATCTCTCTCAATTCTTGATACTGTGCAGAGGAGAGCAATATTTTCAAGCCTCTATTGAACTGAATTCCATCATTTTTCCATTTTCCACTGGGCCAGTGAATGTCCAGTATCCCTTTTCAGTTCCACATTGCAACAAACCTGCTTCTCCTTTTCCACTTTTATTTAATCTACTTTGTCCTCTGAAAAAGCTCTCTCATGAAATGTTCCTGAGAACTAAAACCTTTAACTCTTAAGAAACGTCAATAGGTTTCTTCTTTCCTCTTACATGTATCACAGCATCAATGTGCCACAGGTTCTGATACCTCTTGTGTAGGACTGCCATTAAAAAAAAAAAAAAAGTGGGGGGGGGGATTTCACCCAATTATCTTTCAGATTACTGCAGAAGTTACTAGACAATGTAACTATTTCCAGTACCTATGAGGAAATTTATAACTTGAAGATATATGTACATAAAAAAAGAAGAATTTCTTTATTATAATTCCTAAGAACCCCAAAGCAGTGAAAGGCTCATCTAAGAGGTCCTGTTGTCATATACATAGCTCATCATACCATGCCTTAAACACATTCAAATTCTCAACATACACCACACTCTCAGGCAATGTATCCCAATCATTCACAACTCTCCATGCAAAAAAAACCCTGCTTCTCACCCTCCTTTATACAGCCTCCAGAGATGACCTCTCATTCTCTCCTAATCTCCCACAATTTTATGAAAAACCTCTTCAACATTGATCCTATAACAATCTCTTACCAACTTGTACGTCTCTATCATATCACCCCCTCTTCCTCCTATCTGCTAGATTGTAAATGCATCTTCTCAACCTTTCCTCATATTCAACATTCCAGACATCAGAAACTAGCTTAGTCAATCGCCTCTGGACCCTTTCCAAAAACTGTCCTTTTGAAAACCCGGCAACCAAATCTGTGCATGGTAGTCCATGTGTAGCATAATCAGAACCTTATACAATGGAACAAGAATCTCCTTTCTTCTACAAGTTAGTGCCCTTTGCATTCTCAGAATTCATTGTGTTGTTCTCAGAATTTTGACAATGTGTCCTCTAAATTTGAGATCCTTATCCACCATCACCTTAAGATGTTTTATTTTCTCCACCTCTAAACAATATTTCCCTAATGGGCATAAATTATACAACCCATCTTTTTTCCAAATTTAAAAACTTACATTTTGCAACAGTGAACTATCATCCACACTCTCATTCACTGAATCAATTCAAGTCTTCTTGTAAGGCCACATCTGCTCTACTCCTCATAGTTCATCCCAACTTTGCATAATCTGAAAACTGAATATCCCCATCCTAATCGACCCCAATATCATTATCATACAGGTTAAACAGCAATGGCCCTAAAACTGAGGCCAACCATTAGTGACATTACTCTTTCTGGGATATTACTTCCCCCCCCCCCCATACACAACTTGCTGATACCTATTAGATAGTCTGTTTCCAATCCAATGCACTAGTCTAATATCCTTTTGGATTACCACATCTCTAGTTTGAATATCAGCTAATCATGCAGTAATTTCCCAAAAGCCTTTGCAAAATTTAAGTATAACTACTGCGTATCCATCTGTTTTTGTACAATGCAGTTGTCACTTGCTACACCTTAGCAAGTGATCTACTTGCTTCCTCATAACCATTACTTTCATTATTATTATTACAGGCCTCCATGGAGTCAAAAGACTCATCGTGAGAGGTCCTTCCTAGGAAACAAATTCTATCATACCACTCCTTGAACTCAGTGACCATTCTTGCTCTCACTACTATCAGGCAATGCATTCCACGGTTCAATCATCCTCCACACAAAGAAATCACTCCTCACCCTCTTGCAAATTCCAGGGATGGTCCCTTGTCATTGCTCTTTCCCACTGTTCCACCAAATAAAAGAACTCTCCAGTGTCAACCCTGTAACTACCTCTCAAGAGTTTAAAAGTCTCAATCATATCACCTCTCCTATCTAAAAAATTCTGCAGTCCACATTCCTTCAGCCGATCCTCGTAATTAATATTGTACAGTCCTGAAACCATCTTTGTTATCTGCCTGTGTACCCTTTCCACAGTTAATTTATCTCCTTCAAATCCTGGGAACCAAATTTGAGAATAGTCTAAGTGTGTCTGATCAGGATCTTATACAGTGGAACAATAACTCTTATCTCTGCAGGTCAGCATCCTTCTCAGTATTGCAGAAATTCTCTGGGTTACCTTTACCACCTTTGCAATATGTTCCCTGAATTTCAGTTTTCTATCAATCATCATCCCCACATCTTGTCTCCCTTACTTCCTTCAATCGAGTATGCAGCCTCCCATCGATGTATCCCAAACTTCAAGACTTTACATTTTGCTGCATTAAACTGACACCCCATTAATTCGCCCATCTGTTCTAGTTTATTCAAATCCTCTTGTAGGGCTGCCGCATCTGCACTACTAATAACCCTTGACGGCTTCACATCATCTGCAATCCATTGACAATGTCATTGATATAAAGGTTAAATGATACAGGCCCCAGTACCAAGTCCTGTGGGATCCCACTTGAAACCTTCTGCCTCCTTGATACTGTCCCACCATACACAACTCTCTGCATTGACACACCAACTCATTCAGAAAACGGCAATCTCTAGATGCCTATCCTTCCTCATTCAAATGAAAGCAGTCACTCGCATATAGCTCCTTTCTGTCCGCAAATACCTTCCAAACATCCATATATTCCAATCTTCTCTTCTGACACATTCTAGCTATTATGCTACTCATTATTACTGCTCTTCTGCTCAGCTCATCATTATCATACCTGGGTAACACACACTATCTTTCTTCTCTGCGTTTTCTTTTGTACAACCTCAAACATGAATCTCAGATCTCTCGCCATCCGATTTACACTGGCTCTCAAATCATTCGTGCCCACTATCACACTCATCTCATCCAAACATTTCACCCTGCTTAATTGCCTAGCCACACTTCCTATCATTCCTCTGGCATCCTATCTTGCATGCCATGGATCACTGGGTCTCCATACATCATACCTCTTACCACTGTTTCTTGATTGCTCACTTGCATCCCTCACACACACACTCTCTCTCCCTCCTCTAACCCTTTCTCTCTGTGTTCCCCTACTTATGAGAGTGGTCTGAAAACATTATCGGCCTAACAACGATAAAACAAATTTATAACTTCATATTATTTTTATCTTTCAACATAATCTCCCTTCAGACTAATACATTTATTCCAGCGATGCTAAAGTGCCATTATCCCGTCCCTGTAGTGATTCTCAGGCAAGATCTGCAAAATACCCTCGATTGCAATCACCTCTTAATTCGAAGAAAAACACTGACCAGCAAGGACAACTTTTGGTTTTGGGAAGAGATAGAAGTCAGAGGGAGTCAAATCTGTGGAATAGGGCGAATGCTCCAACAATTCATAGTACAGATCCCTTAATTTTCCCATTACCAAAACACCTTTGTGGGCAGGCACAATGTCCTGATGGAAGACGATTTTTTTCTTCTGCAAACCAGGTCTTTTCTCATGAATTTTTTTTTTTGTCTAGTCTGGTGAAAACATCGGAATAATATTCCCCAGTTATTGTTTTACTCTTTTCAAAACACTGATGCCATGACCTTTCCTGCTGATGGAACAGATTATGTCTTCTTTGGTGCTGAAGAACTGACTTCTGTCTACTGTTTTGATTCTAGTGTGTAATGGTGAATCCAAGTCTCCATAGTAATAAATCTATGCACAAAATCAGTTTCATTCTTGTTAAATCGCTCCAAGCACCATGTTCAGAGATTTTCATGTGAGTGCGTTTTTGATCTGCTATGAGCAAGCGTGGCACCCAACTTGCACAAAGCTTTTTCATTTGCTATTCTTCATGCAAAATATATCCTACACATTCTTTTGAAATGCCTATAGTCTCGGCAATTTCACACACTATGACTTGCCGGTCATCCAATACCATATCATGCACTTGATCAATGATTTCTGGTGCTACACTTTTTGGGCGTCCTTCACATGGATCACATGGACCATGTTTAAATTTGGCAGCCCATTTCTTCATTGTCAAAAAAGCGAAGGAGAAGAGTGCCAATAAACTTTTATGAACTTCGAATGAATTTCTTTTGCTGTTAAACCTTCTTTTAGAAAGAATTTTATAACCGCATGATACTCAATTTCATCCATTTCAAGGGATACAGACAACATTTTTGCTTCAGACAGCTGCATAAAACAAACTACTTCATAGAATGACTTGCAATTTCACATGGATGCTTATGACAAATGTATCAATTTAGAAAAAAAAAGAATCTTGCCGATAGCATTCCAATCTATGATTGAGGTCAGGAACCTTTTAGACCACCCTCATACCTGTGTCCTGGCATCGCTCTATCCCTGTTCCAGTACTCCTCTCATTCCCTCTCTCTCAGTTTCCATTCTCTCCTCTTCTGTCATTCCCATAACTGGTGTTCTGGTCTTAAAATAACAGTGCATTATGGTATGGTTATTCATTTGACATTTATTTTGGTTAGCAAAACAGATCAGCAAACACATGTAAAATGCATTATCATGTAAGAGTGTCATCAGTACAGACATCTATTTGATGGTAATTCAGGATCTTAGTAAGAACTTCGCATTTAGCCCTACTTATCCTTCTATGTTTAACTGGCATGTTTTTAAGAGTGAGCCCATATTCTTGATTCTCAAATCCTTGGTAGGTTTGTGTCGGTTATCTGAGAGCCTGTGTCCGCGAGTCCTGCTAGGAGAGTATGGATCCATCTGTTACCATAGACTATTTAGCGTTATCCAGGGCAATTCTCTACTAATAATAACCCTACAGTTGCCACTGAAGTCTCTTGACAATGCTAGAAAAGACAAATGGATTAAAACAAACAATTTTACTCATTCCAGTCGAAAAGCTTGGTCCCTGATTAGGAAGCTTGACACTAATACAAGGACTTCTGGTAAACTGACTGCCATAGATCTGAAACACATTGCAAAGCATACAGTCTCAATGACTAAATATCCTCAAGATAAAGTAGCTACAAGAGAGATGAAACAAAAACTAAAAAATCTCAAACAGATCTTCCACCATCATCACTATCTCAGGCTTTCACTTCCCAGGAATTTACCCAGGTAGTTAACTCACTGAGGACTGGGAAGGTGGCTGGACTCTATAACATCTACCCTGAATTCATTAAGAATTGTGGACCAAAAACTATTCAATGGCTTACTGAACAATAACATCCTGCACTCTGGAATACTTCCATCGATTTTTAAAAGACCTAAAATCATTGTCTTAAAACCTGGCAAAGACCCTACAATTGCTTCCAACTACCATCCTATTGCCTTGTTAATTATCTGCCTGAAACTTCTCGAAAGAATGCTATACAACAGAATTTCTTCAAGTATACATAACAGAACTCCACAGGAACAGGCTGGCTTCAAACCTAAACAGAAGTTGTTGCAATCAAGTACTGGCCTTGACAACCTTTATAGAGAATGGTTATGAAAAACAATTGAAAACAATAGCAGTATTCGTGGACCTCTCTGCTGCCTATGACACAATGTGGAGAGAGGGTCTCATCTTAAAATTCCTAGAAACTATCCCATCACCAAAACTAGCCAACCTAATTAATCAAATACCAGCAGACAGATGGATACAAGTATCTCTCAATAAACCAAAGTAAATTCTTTAATATTAAAAATGGCCTACTCAGGGGTCAGTTCTTGCCCCATTGCTCTTTAACTTATGTATTAGTGATATCCCAGAGACAGCATCACAGAGATTCATGTATGCTGACAATATTGCCATTGCAACTCAACATTCCAAAAAGCTGAGAACACCTTAACTGAAGATCTGGCTGTACTTGATAAATACTTCAGACGATGGCAATTACAACCTAACCTGAACAAAACTGAAGTAGCATCCTTTCATTTTAGTAATATCCAGGCCAACTATATCCCAAAAGTTAACTTCAGAAATAAACAGGTGAAATTTAACAATCATCCAAAATACCTAGGAGTTACCCTAGACAGAAGTTTGACATTTAAATTCCATCTAGAAAATATTGCTGGGAAATTAAGAACTCTTAATAATATAACGCATAAACTTACTGGTACTTCTTGGGGGTGCTAATGCCAACATAATGCATACTACCACACTGTCTTTGGTGTATTCCACAGCAGAGTATTGTGCTCCTGTGTGGCTGAACAACACATGCTTTTTTAGTCAATGTACAGCTGAATCAAACTATGAGGATAATCTCTGGAGCTTTAAGATCTACTCCTAGCTACTGGCTCCCAACTCTCAGTAATATAGCCGCTCCCTCGCTCCGCAGGAGCCAAGCTTTAAGCAAACTATGGATAAAAATAATTGGAAACAGTTCCTTGCCTATCCATCAAGACATTTCCTTCCATACTTCACAAAGACTCAAATCCAGGCACACCCTGCCTGGAGGAGTGCAATACAAATAAACGACCAGAACTTCGACCTATGCGAGTCATGGGGAGAGTATTGGTTTCAACATACCTACAATCTTCAAATACCCATCTCAAATCCGACATCTCGTCTGGAGGTCTTCAACCTCCCTAGACATGTATGGACCACTTTAAATCGGATCAGAACAGGACATGGGAGATGCAAGCATCTCTTGCATAAATGGAACTGGTCCGATACTCCAAACTATGAATGCGGAAGAGGGATACAGACCATTAATCACATTGTGCTTGAGTGCCCTATCTAATCATTCTCGGGTTCTAAAAGAGGACTTTTTTTAAACTGATCCCAGAATCCCTGGAGTGAATCTGGGATTTAAGGATTAAGCTAAGACTCCCAATTCTTAATTTTGATGTTTAATCATTTCAATCTAGTGTACCCCTTTGAATACGATTTTTACAATTGTTTTTATGCTGTTTTATATAATTTGTATGTTTTATTCTGAGACCTGTACATCATACACTAAATAAATAAATAGTACAGACATTTTGCTATGTATGTGTTGTGAAACAACACTAATATCTGCAAAACAGCAGTTCACTCCACTGATGAAAAAACATAAGCAGCATTTTGGATATGATTTCAGAGATCAGGCCTGAACCTAACCCCCACTCCCCATTTTGCAACATCTATGCAAGGTATTTGACTTCTTGAAAAAAAAAAAAGGTACCTAATCAATGACATCTGATACTCCACAGTTGCTTAAAATCAATACTAATGACTGCTACTTCTATTTGACAAATCTTTGGTTTTAATGTAAAACTGAAATGTTATGAAATGCAGACCTGAAGCTAAACTACAAAGACAATAAGTAGCAATAACTATATAAGAGCAAGACAGTGAATACAGTCCTTATAAGTCAAACAGCATTGGTTCAGAATTCTATTCTGCTACATCCATCTTTCACTTACATGAAAATGAATTCTCGATTGCAATCGCAAAACATTGAATTAGGCTGAATTTGATGGCTATTTTAACACCTACTCTAATAATTTTTGCAGCAAACACTGACAATTTGCGTCATTCAATGCAAACTCATTTCTAATGAAGATTTATGCATTTAGTGAATGATATTTTTTAAATTGACTTATTTCTGGAAGAGTCATGCTTTCTTGATAAAAATATTTTGCACATAACCATTCACTGTCATAATTTACTTTCCTATAATTTTTGTGGGAATTTTCATATGGTTTGCAAAAAATAATTATTTCTATATAAGGATCCAGTCACAAAAACTTTAAGAAATAATGCTTTAAAGAATTAAATCATCTTAATCTGAATGGGTTAAATGGCCTACGTTAATCTCCCTTATGGAAAATAGTACTTTTCCAACCTGCTAACCTTCCATGGGTTTTTTAAATTACACACATCAGCTATCATACTTATTCTTGAGTTCATTCACACTGCTTGCATAAGCAACATCCAATGACAATCCATTCCAATCATGCACCACCCTATGAGAGAAAAATCTGGCCCTCACCCCTTTCTAAGCAGCATTCATTCTCAGCTTCCAAGGATACCCTCTTGTCCTTTCCCCACCTGATGGAATTTTTCATTATGAAATGAAAAATTCCATCCAGTGAAATCCTGTATGACCCTTTCAGAAGTTTGTAAGTCTCAATCATATCCCCCCTCTTTCTCCTGTTTGTTAGTGTCTGCAGTTTACAAATTCTCAATCTGTCTTCATAATCAGTATTCCACAATCCAGACATCATTTTTAACATTCTCCTTTGCACTCTCTCCACTTAGAATCAAGACTGAAACCAGGAAACTAGACCTGCACACAACATTCAAAGTGATATCTCATCAAAGTATTGTATAGAGGCAAAATGACAACATCCTTATCTTTACATATGAAAGTTTTTTTCAGCATCACAATTATCTTTTGTATTATATTTGCAATCTTAGCTACATGGCCCCTGAGTTTCAACTTGCTATCTACTAACACTCCAAGATCCCTAGCATCATCATTTTATCCAAAACATAATCCCACCAATAATATGACACTGGATATCTAATCACTAATACCCATTATCTTTTGCCCATACTGACAGCAGATTTAAAGTCCTGTAAGCTCTCTCCACATTGGAGATATCCAGCAAAATCATGTAGCCATTTCCTTTATCTAATTCAGCTATTATTCTATTATAAAAAGTTAGTAAATTACACACAGTATCATTTTTATCCACCCATTCTTGAATTCTCTTTTTGACCAATTTGATTAACTATTCCTCTATCTAAATTTTGCATCATCAGCAAACAACTGAATATTTCCTTTCAGGTTATTTCCTATATCATTAAAGTACAAATTAAATAGCACTGAACCTTGCAGCATGCCACTAGTTTTTGCCTCAATTCTGCCCCTCCATATACCAACTTTTGATATCTGTCCAGCAGTCATCCTCTTATCCACATAACCAGTGTCCCATCCATCCCAATTTGATCTAATCTGCATAACAGAGTACCATGTGGTATTCTGTCAAATGCCTTTGCAAAATCATGTAGCCATTTCCTTTGTCTAATTCAGTTGTTACTCCATTATAAAAAGTTAATAAATTACACACAGTATCATTTTTATCCACCCATTCTTGAATTCTCCTTTTGACCAATTTTTAGAACTTTTACCACCAGACCTGAGATACTGATTGGTCTATAGTTTGCTACTGCAGTCATAGAACTTCCCTTATGCAAAGGAATTATTCTGCCCTCTTTCCTCTCCCTTGGAATTCAGCCAGAGCTCAGACTTAAACAGCCTAGTCAAAAGGCATTGCAATTCTCTTGCACCTTCTCGCAAAACCCTAGTTGATATCCCATTTAATCCCACAGCTGTATTAACACTGAGATTCTGCAATATCCTAAGAACCTCCAATTCATCCACTTCTGTTCTCATATTAATCTCTGACACATAGGTTAAAGCAGTAACCTCACTAGGATGATATATCCTTGCAAAGTGGTCACTTACAGTAAGTCAACTATTTTATCCTCTTCTGTCTCCTCATGACCATCATTACTCATTAAGGTTCATCTTCCATAGTCATTCTTCCTCTTACTTGCCACATAACGAAAGAACTCTTTGGGATTTCCTTTGTACTGCTCAGCTAAATTCTTCTCAATCTGATTTTGCTTCCCTTGCCATGCTAATCACCTTTCTTGAATAAGACGTACTGTTCATGAGTATGGTGGTCACCTTTCTCTTTATAACCCTCCACATAATTTTCTTCTTCTGCAGCTTGTGCTTAACCACACTACCGGCCAAGACATCTATAATGTCAAGTTTATCACGGATGCGTTATATTTCAATGTAATACCATTGATATTACATTGAAACATATGATGGATACGAAGCGTATGAGGATGCGTATTTGATCCATAATGGCTGGTAAGGTGGTTAATGACATTACTCATCCATCTAACTCCTACCCGATTAATCCTCCTTACCCTAGGTATACAATTTAATACTGCTTCCTTGAGATCACCATTAACTATATTCCATGCACTACTAACATTCTTACTCTGCAGTGTTTTATGCATTGGTACAGATTTAAGCTTCTTACTAAGCATGTCATAATCACCTGCCTTGTTGTTTGACAAATACCCCTTCTTGATAGAATATTCCTTATGTTTCACAATCTCCCAAGTCAAGACCGTACGGTCACTTTCACCAATTGGAAGCAATGTTGTCATCTTGGTTATGGATAGCTCTTTTAATCTTATGACCAAGTCCAATACTCTTCCAACATTAGTCCCCTTCATCACATGCTGCCTTAAGTAATTATCTTTTAGCAGGGGTATAAATTATATTTCCTTCCTGCAATATGATCTTTCTTCCTTACAGTTTATATCTCCATAGTTGAAGTCTCCCATAATAATCACTCGACCTGTACACATTGTACTAATTTGGTGATGCATGTCTTCAGATTATCTGTGTAACTCCCTGGCCTATAACAACAATGAACTGTATATTTTTCTTATTGTCAATATCACACCAGATGGCTTCAAATGAATAGCCACCTTCCAGCCTGTCTCTAATTCTTTTTGGTTGCAATTCATCTGCTATCATCAGCTGTATCCCCCTCCCCCATCCTATCACGCATCTCACCATCTCCCTTACTTAATCCTCCAACCATACACAAGGATACTACTACTAACAACAAATCTATTATTACACACCATCAACAGTATTTTTTTTTTGCCTACATTAAATTCTCTCTCTCTTGGCCAATTAGACTGCATCAAAAATGATAAACCAAGTTTTCCAGAAGAAAAAATGCTACTTCCTCCATGTGGGGTCAGCTATTTCACTTTTAGCTGAAAAAAGTTCATATAAAGATTCTTCTCATCACAATGACAAATGAACCAGTCTTTTTTTTTTTTTTGAAATGAAGGGTACAATGTTCCATTGTACCCTTCCAATGTTCTATTGTTCTTTCAAATTAAAAAAACTTAAAATCAGATATGATCCTATTCTACTTAATCAAATGCAACCCCATTCTATTCCATAAAAAATAAAGGAAAAAAATTTGCCTTCCTTAATGTGCTTTATTATATGGAATCGATAAAATAAACTGTTCTGATACCGAGTTGACTATACTTATAGAATTCAACAGAGAAAAAGCTTATGAAACATGCCACTGCAATGGCCTCTGATGCATGTTATTTATACAGCTCTGAAAGTATTAATTCCAATATTCAAGCACTGACATACATACGACATGATGAAAAGTGATTTTTCCTCATGAAAATTAGAGACTTTAGAATACTGCAAAACTTGCATTTTTCTCTTTTACTGAAACTAGTTTCTCCCCTTCATTTGTAAAATGATGCTATTAAAGAATATAATTTAAATCCTAAAGTTTCATTAGTCATGCACTTGTTCAAGAAGTTTGAAAATGATTCCTTCTTTTTACCTAAGGAAAAATCAGATCCCTTAATAAACAGGAAATGTCACAGTGAGCAATTAAAATCATTCCCCACTTAAACAACAAATTATCTGACACAAAATCAATAGATCATAAAAATCTTTATTGACTGGCTGTTAATCTGGATTTCAAGCCAGCATCTTCAGAATACAACTTAGGGTAATACTACTTGAGCAAAAATGAGGACAGAAAACAATTTAAGCTGTAAAACTGTAGTGAACAAAAGACCTGCAGTCCTAATCTGGGGTCCTTTAATATTGTTTAAATAGCAATTTTTTTACACTTGCTGGGTTGAAGGTGATAATTAAGACAACTGTCTCTCGAAAATTTTTAGATATGATATGAGAATATTCTCTCCAGTTTGCAACAAGATGCATATAGGTTTTCTTCCACCCTGATCCTGTGTGAAGGAGTGCTCAAAGCATGGTGTGCTCCCAAAGCAGATGTTAACATTTTTCTGTATGTTATATTTCTTTTGCACTTCAGCTATCTTTTTGAATATACCTATAGGATAAGAATAGTAGAGACATTGGTCTTGTGTGCTGGGGGGGGGGGGGGGGGTAGAGGTGCATGCAGTATTATTTAACCATTTTGCAAGAATCAGTGGCCACTGATCAAAGAAGTATAGAGAAGGTAGTTCACTACGCCAAGAACTGCACCATAAGAATAAACATCCCTGGCTCGATGACTTATCATTTTAAGAATCCTAAAGTGCTAGGTTTTATATGGATGATGGTGTGATTAATTGTGCAAGTATCTTCCAGTGTATTCAGTTTCTATAAACTGAAAAAGAGTGAACCCATTTGAAAGATGGGTGACTAGCATTTCAAGAAAGTGTGACTAGCAACAACATTTACACAACTACTTTCAAACTATGTTTGAAAGTAGTTGTGTAAATGCTTTCTTCCCTAAATGCTCCATACAAAAACCTGTAGCATACCATAGAGAATTTAAGTTGGAGAGACTATTTTTAGCTGGCAATTGCTATAAAGCATTCACCTAACCTCAACAAATATTGCTTCATTAATCCAACAAAAATATGTGGGAAATTTATTTTGAGATCAACTTCAACCCAACAACTGTATAGATAAAAAAAATTCTATTTATATAATATTAAAAAAAAAAAGAGTACCAAAGTAGGACTTGAAATCCTTTTTTTTTTAACTCTTTCTTATTGTCACCTCTGTACTGTAACAAGTAGTTGTGCTGTGGAGATGCTAGTTTGAGATCTAGTGAAATATACAAGAAATTATGACTTCTTGGTGTTGTAATATGTGTAAAAAACATGAATAACATCGATGTCTAAGGCTGTCCACCTAGTTAACATATTTAAAATTTTTGCCCATAGTTCTATTGGACAATTTGTTTTAAAGTTTCTTAAAAATAAATGAAGGAAATTTTTTATTGTACTTGCCTACAAATACACCAAACATTATATTAAAGCATTACAATTAAAACATTTCTTTCTTATGGAATGGGAGGGGGGGGGGGGTAAGAGGATGAAAAACAAGAGTGAATAGTGCATTTTCTTCAGAGCTAAAGAGATCACAAATGAACAGTGTGATATCAATTATTATGAGGCAAGAAGCAGCCTTCTGCTTTTATTATTATGACAAAGCCTGGTGTGCATTTTTAAACAAAACCACCCATTCCTATTACTGCAGAGTACTTATGTTAATAAATTTACATATTCCTAATATCACCCTTTTTAGAATTATTAGGTACATTTTTAAAATTATCACGTAAACAGTTCGGGCCATATGGCATCAGCATATACGTTTATCAAATGCAGCTAATTTTTCTGTATTGAAAAAAAAAAAAAAAAAAAAAAAAAAAAGGAAATTGCACTTCAGAAATGAGTTTAAAAAAAAAAAAAAAAAAAAAAGAATCACACCTTGTGTAAAACTGATTAACCGGTATTAGTACAATTCAATGATTTTGCCTTCCTTTCGCCCTGCTTCGTATATTTGCAAAGTTGACTTTTTTTTTCCCCTGATGGAATACTGTTAACTTCATAATACTCGTGAGAATGTATTGTTTCTAGTGATATAATAAAAATAGTTCAACTCCTTAAACACATAGGTTAAACTCCGTGACACCAATGAGCGCATGATGTTCGGAAGTTTGGCATCCCGATTTCACACGCGAAACCGAAACAACCATAGAGAGGAGGGAATGAATCATATTATTAAATATCAAACAAGAAATCAAAAGTATCTTTATTTGATATCCAGAATATAATGTACATACACATGTCTACATTAAACACTAATTACCTATAAAAATAAAGAGTTAATAAAAACCAATGCATCCCAAAACATCCTCTTGAAAATCATACGTGCACTACGATACCCCGAAACTTCTAACTACCGATACAAATCGCACTCACTATTTCTGCTTCGATAAAGAGCGCCCTCAATGACTAAATTT
The DNA here is from genome assembly GCF_054136105.1 of Typopeltis vanoorti. Classification (NCBI taxonomy): domain Eukaryota; kingdom Metazoa; phylum Arthropoda; class Arachnida; order Uropygi; family Thelyphonidae; genus Typopeltis; species Typopeltis vanoorti. The sequence continues at coordinate 15,682,483 of NC_143569.1, forward strand.
ATCATTTATATCATTTATTTCGGATATTATTATATTCAGTTTGCGATTTCGAATACTGTATTATACTATAATTAGCCACAGATCTAAATGGAACCAAATGACTTATGAGATATTTAATATATTCATTCACGGGAAGATTGCCCAAACAAGCATTTTTAACGTAAACCACCAGGTCATTCATTAAAAGAGACAACGTAGATTTCTCAAAATCCTTCCATTCAATCAGTAGACAAAACATTCAAAAATTCATGCAGGAATAATGAGATGACAGGACTTTCCAATTTCACTGGAATTCTCCATGGAGATTCTCTGGCACCATATATGTTATGTATTCAGACTCACAGGAAATAGGTACTGATTAAATCTCGAAGTTTGGTGGGAAAACCCCACATAAGCAGTCTCTGTTTTGCAGATGTTTTGTTGATTGACTAACATTCAGACTTCCCAAAACCACATAGATAATTTATGTAACAATGCAGGCACTAATTGGGTTAGCAGTCAACAGCAATACAACTAAAGTCCTAAAGAACAGAGCAGAAGGAAATCTTAAGCTAAATGACCATACTCCTGGAGAAGTAAATGATTTTCAGTACCTTATTTTCTATATCAATACTATAAGTGACAATCAAAAAAAAAAAGCACCAAGCTCTTTAAGTTCAAAAAATCTAATTAGTATCTGGAAACCATACTCGACATAAATACTAAAATTCGTCAGTACAAAATCATCAGTTAAGCCATATTTACATATGGTTAACAAACATGGAACATCACTATTCAGCTTGGAGACAACATGCCCGCGATCAAAACTAGAATACATATGGCAAACTCGCATTATTAATACTGTTATTACTGAAGAAAGCCAGCAAAAAAATCATTCAAAATAATTTTTAAAAAAAATCAGCTGAAGTAGCTAGGACACCAATTTACACATCCACCTTCACGATTGTTCAACAAGCTTATAGAAAATCTGAAGTCGCAAATGCCATGTTTGGTCACCAGAGCACGGATTCTGTTTTATGCTACTCTTTCTCTTATCCCTGCGGTAGGAGTCATATCATTCAGTGCCATGACAAACATACTTAGAGAGTATAAATTGTTCCATTTCGAGACTACAAACTCCCGCTCAACTCATGCTCACTGCCAAATACTCTACCAAGTCATGCCTGAAAAGGAGAGATCGAGCAGTGGTATGGGCGGGAACTCTCGTCGCAACATCAAGGCACAGAGACTGGTTTCTTGCTGTATGGAGTTCTTTTCCAAGAGTCAATGATCTTTCTCTGCAAGTTCCCACTATATATCCTTTCATCTAATCAAACCTATGAAGACTTGGAAACAATAACACTCCAATGAAAGCTAATCTCCCTCAAACTAATTCTATCATAGAAGTCATATGGCCTGTATGCTGTGTCTGGTTATGCGACTTTTAGGATATGATCTCTCACTAAAAACTCACTTTCACATCCGCTTTACTATAGTAAATGTGAAATTCGTGGCATTAACGTCCACCATCACTTGCAGTCTTTCAGACCATACATCTTATTTTTGAAAGAAACCCAGATCCCAGGTACATGTACTCCACCTTCATTGCCTAAACTCCACACTTCACGATTCTTTTCAACACAAGGGTAGTTAGCACCTGTGCTTTTATTAAATCTGACATAGCTGCCATAGAAAGGCTAATTTAGAATCCCCTGCTTTTTATCTTCTCTTTCTCAATTTAGTAACTTTAATTTGTTACATTTACCGGTCTTCAAACACTAATAACCACTCAGAACTGTTCACGTTCCTTTCTATGAAAATTGACCACCTGCAATTCAGCTATACAAATAGTGACGTCATCTTCTCCGGCGATCTCAACGTCCACGATTCACCTCAGAAGTCACCTATCCTGTCAGCGACTCGGACCACAATCCTGTTGAAATGCTCTCTCTCTCAGAACGCTCCACCTACAACTTTCGACTTCTCACCATCCGACACGCCAAAACGAACTAATTCGGATGACTTGTGGAAATTCTATTTCTTTTTTCCGTGGTTAAATTATTGCTTCCAGTAACCTGTCGCTAACACCTGCAGAGAACAAGTCAATTTTTTCTTAATAGGGGATGAAGACGTTCATCCCTCATTTAACCTATAATCCACATTTACTTTCGAAACACTGGTTCAACCGAAAATGTGTCCAAGCAAAAAAGAAAAAAAAAAATTAATTTTACCACACGTGGCTGGCATTAAGAACACCAGCTTCATACTCTGCCTATACAAAAGCATGCAACATATGCAAATCTGTCAAATCAAAAACTCACCTCCTGTCCAAATGGAAGCCATGCCTTCTGGTGGCTTGCTAAGACTGATAGAAGCAACTTCTGCTCTCCTGCAATTCCACCTCTGTCACTTTACTGAAAGATAAAGCTGATATCGCATCAATATTTTTCTTGACCTCCTGCGTAGATGACCAATGGAATTAGCTCCTACCATACCAAAATCCAAGCACCATATGTCTCCTATACTTTTTTTCGACAAAAAGTCATCAATAAATTACTAAATAACTTGAACAGTAAAACTACTTCTGGTCCTGATGGCATCTGTCAAATTATTTTCAAACACTGTGCTCCAGGACTTACACATGTACTGTGTCGTCTCTATAATTTATTACACATATCTGGTACTTATCCCTATGCACGGAAGCAGTCTTGTATTCATCCCATTCAAAAAAAAAAAAAATATAGAATTCTACTGCCAAACTACCGAATTAATTGTCAATATCGTTGTCCTCTCCAAAATAATGGAAAAATGCATCAATTACCAACTCTTCCATTACTTAGAGACCCATCAATTAATCAGTGAACAGCAATACGGCTTCCACCATTCAAGATGCACAGCTGACCATATATCACTCACCACTGGATACATACCATGGAAACTTGTGCTGTCACTCTTGAGAGTTTCAAAGCTTTCAGCCACAGAGGCCTACTAAAGAAATTGTCATCCTTCAGTTTCCCTCCCACCCCTGCAATTGAGTAACCAGCTTTTTCTCTGGCCGTTCTCTGCGACTCATGGTAGATAGGTCTCTCACTTCGAGCTTCACCACCAATGCTGGAGTGCCTCAAACCTCTGTTCTACAATCTACTCCCTTTCTCCTATACATACACTGCTTGAAAATAAGTCAACACATACCACAGTGTGAACAATAAATAGCCATAACGCCCACTTTAAGATTTCGACCAACGTTTGCTGCGATAACTGCAGAGATCCTATGCGGCATCCTTTCCACAAGCGTACGACAACGAACAATGAGAATTTTACGCCATTCTTCCTGTAGGCATTTAATCAGGTCGTGGACTGTTGTGGCACAATCCCATCACTTAATCTGACACTCCATTTCATCTCACAGATGTTCAATAAGGTTGAGACGAGAGCTCAGTGGACGTCAGTCAAGTGTGATGACGTTCATGTCCATAAACCGCGTAGTTACAGCAGCAGCAGTCTTGACACAGTGCATTGTCTTGCTGAAAAAGATAATGGCAGCTTAGAATTGCCACAATGCAATATCCAGAATGTTTAAATACCTTTCGGAGTTCAGTATTCGTGGTACAAAAAACAGAGGTTCGAGACCAAATCAGGAACATACCATCCATCATAATCAGCGAATTTTATAATTGAGGGTTATGCACTATGGTAAGAGACGTTCACCTGGTATCAGCCATATCCACAAACCTATATCTGCTCGGTAGAGGGTGTAGCGTGATTCATCGCTCCGTAACAGCTGTCTCCAAACTTGTACACGTTCTTTGCACTACTGAGTACGACGCTGCGTGTTGCTTCGGGTAATGTGAGGCTTGCATATTGTGCTCCTATCATGGAAATCCATGTTGTGAGCCTTGGTTCCGATTTATTTTTTTTATTTATTTTTATTACTTTGCAAAAATGATTCGTTTTCCAGTCAATGCTCAGAATTCCGCATCCAGCGTGTCGGGTCGACGAATGGCGGTTTTTATATATTACCATTCGTATTACCCTACTGCAGTGGTCGCCAAACTGGTCGATATAACATTGTTAAGGGTCGATTGAAAAATATAAGACATCATTGTATGGGTAATATTTAATTCGGTTAACTTGGATTACCTACATCCTGAATAACAAATCGCAATTAAGAGTGAATCGTGGGAACAGTGACATGAATAGGACCTGTAAGATGGAGCAAGGTCATGAAAATAGTTATGGAGACCAATCATGTAGGCCAAAATGACGTATTCACCAATAAACATATCCGTGGTACATCCTATATATACCTATAGGAAGATTGTATTATTATTATTTTGTTATCTAAATTAAATTTTATGTACTATTTATCCCTCCTATCAAATATGTAATGTTAATAAAGACGTCAAAAACAAAAACGTATCCCTTTGACGTTAAGCCAATATAATAATATACTATATTATACATACAAGAAACACTGCAACTATAAAATAAACAAACAATCTAAAAACTAACAAGCATCTTTTTTTGCTTGTCCTGTCATAATTACGAAATAGTAAAATAGAGGGGGGTCGATAAAAAGTCAAGGAACTCTTTAAGGGGTCGACGGTCAAAGAAGTCTGGCGACCCCTGCCCTACTGTCACGTTCGGTGAGTAGTCCACTGCAGGTAGCATTTGCAGTTGATTCCCTGCGCTTCGATCTCAGTATGGTATCACCTTCGATGATCCAATGTGCCAACAACTGGCCGAACAGATAGGCCTGCAGGAACATTACATCCTATCACAACACCTCTTTCAAACTCCGTAAATTCCCTTCTCGCAGCCATTTCACACTGAATTGCTCTGACTTGGGAGCATCGTTCAATTTATACCGGCTACACGTGACTCGTTACATTGCATCTTTTCCATGGGATGTTCGTTGACTTCTTTCTATGCAGTGTGTGTGTGTGTGTGTGTGTGTGTGTGTGTGTGTGTATATATATATATATATATATATATATATATATATATATATATATATATATATATAAGTACTCCAGCTATCTACAGGCCAATGGACACAAAGAAAACGAAAACAGTTTTGGCACAAAATAAACAACTTGCACGCTTTTATTTAATAGACCATCTCACTGAGTTATGCGAATATTTCTTTATTTACTTTGCTATTCATACATGAATAAAAATGATAAACGGCAACTTTGGAGGCTAGAACACACCATTCTAGGCTTAAATATTTGAAATGCTTAATGACGATTCAATGTATTACATTGCTGAAGCAGATGATCGGCATTAAAAAAAATAACACGACGGCAATAATTAAAGAATTGAAGAGCAATCACAGGAAATCTAATAAACTAATTGCTCGGACGAAGCCTGAAAGGAAACAGACAGAAGACCGAGAAGAAAGTGAATGCGGAAGAAGTATTAATTACATGGATATAAATAAGCACTTAAAGAATTTTGGATATGACATTTGTAGCAACTGATAGCTAATGTCCATAGTAAACTCACTGATCCGGTATTTATTTTATTTCGTGTGCGAACTACAGAAAATGTAAGAGCATACATATAAATGATTAAACGAAATTTATTACTGATCCGGTTAATAGACTAGAAAGAAAGCAGCAGCTGTTAACAGATAACTGCCTTTCCAGATTTTGATTCTCCACCGATTCGATTATTGTTAGCCAAGCAAGTGAAATGAACTTCCAAAGAATTCTTCGCGAAGTAAAAGGAAGAATGACTTTGGAAGGATAGCTTTAGTGAGTGCTGATGGTAGAAAGGTGACCGAGTCAAATGTAATAGTTACTAAGTGACCCGAGTGATGTCTTATGTAGCAATAAATGATATACGAATTGAGGTTAATGAATCAGAGGTACTTAGGATATTGCTGAATTTAAATGCCTTTACTGCTGTTGGTGTGGATGGGATGTAAGCTCGGGTATTAAGTGAATGTGCCAAGGAATTATCAATTCCTCTTACTTAGCTGTTTGATTTAATCCTCAGATCTGGTAACGTCTTTAGGAAATGGATGGAGAGTAAACGTTTTTTGCATAAAGGTCGCTCTAAGACTGCTGTAAAAAATTACACACCAATCACCATCTAGAGTGGTGGTAAAAGTATTAGAAAACTTGATTTCAGAATTCACGAATGGTGTAGATAGGAATATGGTACGCTATGGGTGCAACATGGTTTTGTTAAGATCGGTCTTGTCTTATTAATTAATCAACTTTTATAATAAACTGACAGCTGAGTTGGACAAGGGAATGGCTACACAGTGATATTGCTGAATTTTGCTTAGGCTTTTGATAGGATACTCCATGAAATACTGCTTTGCAAATCGGAACAAACGGAGATGAATATTAAACTTGCGATGTATATAAGAGAATTGCTCGTGGACAGATACCAAATAGTAATGTATAGAGAAGTGGAGTCCAGGTTGAAGAAGGTGACCAGTGGTGTGCCACAAGGCTCTGTGCTGGGACCATAACTGTTTAATTTGTACATTATGTATATAAGAAATGATTTGAAGACAGATATTCAGTTGTTTGCTGATGGTGCAAAGTTGAGTGGTGTAATATTAATCAAATTGATGTAGAGAGGTTGCAGGATGGTTTAAATAAGCTGACAGTATGGGCAAAAAATAATGGATAATTATTTCAATGTGGATAAGTGTAAAATTATGCATTTTGAGATTAAAAGATTACAGGCTGTGTACCACATTGATGGAACTGTACTCCAGGAGATTGATGCGACTAGGGACTTCATGTTGGTGGATAGAAAGTTGAAATTCAGAGGGCATATTGCTAAGGGGTCCAAGATAATCCTATGAGCTATTTGATTATAGAAGAACACACTAACATGCAGAGATGAAATTTTTATTCCTCTTTCTAAAAGGTGTTGACATTTGGATTACTGTGTTCAGGTATGGTCGCCTGGATTCTTTGGAGATGAAGTGGTAGAAAAGATTCAGAAGGGAACAACCAAGTTGGTGAGTGGTGTAAGAAATGCTCCCTACATTGAGAGATTGAGTTTGTGTATTACAGAAGTTATTTAATGGGGGGGGGGGGGGTAGAAGAGGGAGATGATAGAAACATTTAAATTATATAGGATTGATGCTGGGGAAATATTTCAGCAGTGGGATAGTGGTGGAAGAACAAGAGGTTATCCCTGGAAATTAAGTAAGAGTGTGGTCAACAAGGGTATGAGAACTAGATTTTTCGCTTGGAGAGTCGCGTTGCCTGACTCAGTTGCGAGCGATTCGTCTGTGAATAAGTTCAATAGATATTGTGTGCATAGTTTGGTCTCCCACATAAAAATAATATTTATTTAAACATCGAATGGCAGAAGAAAAGACAAAACTGCACATCTGTGTTTTCAGAAAGTAACATGCTAAAAAAAAAGTTAAAAATACATTAAGAGAAACTGTCGGATATGCCCACTGGAATTATACGAATTAGTTTATACAATGTTGATGGAATTCATAATGCAAGTCTAAAATATGGAGGTAAAAAAAAAAAGAATCGGTGTTCTTATTAATCTTTAAGAAATGACATTCTCCGACGAATGAAGGATATAACAGGAATGCTAAAAAAAAAATCTGAACTTGAAAACTATCGGGGAAGTCTGGGTACTAGATTAAAATTATACATGAAAATTATGAAAGAATACGAATTATGACTAAATTTTAATGAACAGCAAGGATTCGGTGAGGTATGATCATGTGCTAAAATTATATTTGTTATATAAACGAATAAAAATATCAATAGAATATAAGAAAGCAAGATTTATGCACTTTATTGACTTAGGACTTTTGATGAAATGAAATCACACATTAAGAGCTAGGATCAAGAATATACCACTGCATTGCTGAAATGATTAAAGATTGTGTGTGAGAAGTGTTAAGGGAACACTATCTTCCGAAGTCACGAAATACTTCCAACTTAAAAAAGGTAGGGTCAGTTTGACGAGGATTGTACGCCGGAACTATTGTATGTTCGGTACTAGTTGAGTCAGCTGAAGAGCAGTAGAATAACTATCATACCACAAAACTCTACTATGTAAACTTTCGTGACACTCAAGACTTCTCAAGTCGTGGCACAGAAGTGACAAATTTTATCTTCGTTAAATTTGTGTCTGCCTGCATCCCGCATGCAATTATAAGTAGCGAATTTATATTAGGGGAAATACCCTTTAGCACGCATGTATCTCAATTGTTTACAGTATAAAACGTTTATTGTTGAAAATTGTCCTCGTTCCTGCCAGGAAAGTGCATTAAAAATCATATGTTCACCCCAAGCTGAGCACTTTATTTTCTGGCGAGTTACATACAATATGTAATGCTTGCTTTTTTGTGTAAAAAATTATTTTTATAGTAATGGCCACAAACTGCAACGAAAGGGGAAAACCAACATTGAAAACAAAATTAATTTCTCTCGAAGAAAAATATTCAAATCTTGCAACGGTTGAAAAATGGAGAAAAACCAGGAGTTTTTGCAGGGACTTTGAATTTAAATGAATCAACAATTCGAACAATCAAACAAAATGAACATAAAATCCGAGAAAGTGTTTATTGCTGGGTCAACGATAAGTGCAAAGCGCATTGCTTGTGACGCGATATTCTAATTGAAAAATGGAGAAATCTAATGATTTCGATAGAAGTTTGCACCTCAAAAGAAAATTCCTATGGATGGAAATCTTATTAAACAAAAAACTCTCAAAGTTTATAAACATTTATAGTGCAGACCAGGTGTTCAATGCGGATGAATCCGGGTTATATTGGAAAAAATGCAAAAACGCACCTGTATTTCGAAAAATGAAAGAATCAGCTCCTGGATTCAAAGTTTCCGAAGCAGAATTACTTTACTGTTTCGTAGTAATGCATCAAGTGATTACATGACAAAACCAGTGTTTATTAACCAATCCCCGTGCTATGAAAGGTTAAAATATACACTATTTTATTTGGCCTAAAACATTTATGCATTATGTGCATTGAAGTACAATTTGTAATTTTTATACTATGTATTTGTTTCATAGATTGTTTTCTTAACTTACATGAATTACCTGAATTAAATAAAAAAAAAATTTTGTGGATATGTCGTTTATATAATTAAAAAAAAACTATTTCGGAACATAACCCTGCTTTTTCTATGTGATCTGAGACTCGCATAACGCTATTTATACAACGCGGCATTTCTACGGAACGTAACATCTGCATTAATAATCAAATACTAACATCCGCGTTATACGAGGGTTACTTGTACTATCTTCCGATGGCAAAATATAAGGGGTCTGACTGTGCAGGATACACAGTAACCTGAGAAATTAATGGATCGACACATCCAGTTTAAAACTAAAGCTGGCAAACACGATCTGTGAACGACGAACAATATTGAAACTATGACTTCTCCGATAATTGCCTCCGCACATTCTCTGGGCCCACCAAGAAAGCCTAATTGTTTTCGTGAAATATTTTACAGCTTTCAATAGGAAAGTTAATTTCCTAGGGCCAATATCATAGTTTTTCGCAGCTAAAGCACGGCAATGTACTATCTCTGTTAACTGCATGTTTCTTCTGGTTTCACCAGGTATGAAACTGTTGTTTTCCGTGAAGAAAAATAACGTGTTATAAGATTGGCTAACCAACCTTCAGTTGGAAAATGGTTTGGTCTCCGTGAGACGGAGTTTGTTTTGATTAAATATGCAGCAATAAAATTTCGTACTGTTACACGTAAAGTTTCAAGTTGCAAAATTTAGTGGAAATACGTAATCACTTACAGATCAGTTTTAACATGAAGTAATATTAATTTAATTAATCCGATCAGGAAATATTTCATCTCCTTTATTCACTAATACTGAACAAAAATAGTTTTGGTCTGAACATTTACTAGGTTTTATAGTCTTAGTAAATTTATGTATAATAAATAAAGTATTTATTAAGTATTTTAAATTTAAGCATTTTAAGAGCCAAGTATCTGAAAAACGAATACGGGATTTTGTGTTTATAATAAACACAAAAGGATGTTTCACCTAAACTAATAGTACCTCGGGGGAAAAAAGTATGCGCAGTATTTGGCTCTATTATTATAGGTTACCAGAATACAGCAATTCCTTCACTTAGTTCTACGCCTGGAATACCAATCAGAACGGAATTTTTTTACTACAAAAATTTACGGACATTTTATGCAACTTTCAACCAAGTAAGATCCAACTCTCATAGCTTATAATTACAAGCCAAGCTAGACTATGAGATTACTGATCTACGTCATTTAAGTACCAAGCATGCCTTCCTTTTGCTAGTCGCTCCAGACTACCAATAAGCTACGTGATGTAATCCCTATTTCTCCGCCTCCCCTCCCCAAAAGTAAAATATCTACGTCAAAACTTCAATGAAATATAAGTGCCTTTTGGAACCAAAACCAGTGTTTTTTTTTTATAGTATAACATACTACTCAATGACAACTAATTGTCTGTTTTATTTATTTAACGAGTGCCGAAAATATTAAGAACTAACTGGAACAGCACTGAGCAGAGCGCTGGTATAACAAGTTTCAGTGTAAATGCGTACTAAACAGTTACGTTACTTGAGTCCATCTTCCTTGCCCCTTTTCACAAAAGGACTAATTCTCCTGTACATTTCCTTTCCATTCATAATTGCGTATAAAGGGGTAATAAGTTGCACATGAAGTTTGTGAAGTGCCCACGTCTTTAGTGTTGCAATACTATACTATTGTTACATATTTCAATGCAAAAAATAGGAACAAGAACTTTTTTTTAACTCTCGAAACGTGTTACTTGAATTTGTAACACTACTGTTTTTATGTAATTATACGAGGCTGCTATATATTATTGAAGTTCCTGGAGCAATAAGAAAATGAAGGGGGGGCGGGGATTTCACGCTGATTTTGAATATCGATTACAGGATGAAATTCAAAATTAGCATGGATACACCATTAATTATTTTTTATTCATATGTTTATTGTGAAGGCGATCAATTTTATTACAATTATTAAGGGAAACCTCCATGGAATCTAAGGACTCATCGTGGGAATACATTACTCCTCTAAATTCTCCAACGCCAATCAAACACGAAAACTTTTAATTCATTTTATAAAATAGGAAAATAAAAATCGATAAAATCGCACAGGAATAATCTGGTGTTTCAGCATAAAAATTTCTGGTCGACCAAATACAGCCGTTATTTATTCAATCACAAATTCAATATGTAAAAAGACAAACTAATCCAGTAAATTTTAACTTCATCTTTTAGTTCTCTGATAACATGAATTGATTTACTGGCCGAATTACTTCAAAAATCTAGACGTTATTCTTTGATTAATACTAACAGCAAAGATATTCATGATGCACTATCACCAAGTTAAGAACAATTATAAGCAGTTTTTTCAACTAGTCTTAAGCATTTAGCCAATTCGTCTCATTCTAAGCGCGGAATTGATACTTTCAATGAATAGGTTACAAAGTAATCCGGTCTGTTTTGCATTTTATTACTAAAATTTACTGGAAATGAAAGTACAATATGCATACACAAAAACTTACCTAAAACATTCCGATAAAATCACAAGTTAAAACACACGCCAACTAAAATCACGGAGTAAAAACAGAATGTCACTGTTAGTGACCTCTAGTGATATTATATTAACTGAGTCGCGACAAAAAAATGATTGAAAGGTAAGGTTGGAGAATTCTGTTACCTAATTAACGAAACATTTCGAGATCTGATATCTTACAAGTTCAAAACCACTGCAGCTTCCGACAAGGAAGATATACGAAATAAATAAACGGAAAAATAAAGAGAGAAAATGGTTAAAACAGAAAAATAAAGAAATGGAAACAGTAATACTCCAATCATTTTTCCTTATTCATCAATCTTTCGAAGTAAGGTGTAGCAGAAAGAATACATCAACTACGGGGGATGTTGGATAGAACAAAAATTCGATGCAATAACCATTTCAAGAAGGGGTAAAATACTCACAGCATTCAGCAATGTTAAACTAGAAAAAAGTCTATTATTTGTTTGGTGCTAGACGAAGAATTTTTTCGGCTTATTGTTCAGCAGGTTCCCCAGTTAGTCAACCTTTGATCAAGTCATGCAGGGCCTATTTCAGATAGATAAGTTATGGTTTAGTTTGCAACTAAACCTTTATGTTTACAACTAAACCTTCAGTGATGTGCATTTGTGTACAAATGTGCTATAAGTTATAGTTTAGTTTACAACAAGAAGTAGGCAATAGATAAGAAGTTACTCTTTCCTGGTTTCTAAGTAAGCAATTAGATAAGTTGGTTACTCTTTCTTTAATGCCACCAATTTCCGAAAGCCATTTCTAGAACAGTTATGCATACTCCTCTGGGGGGGGGGGTAAAAAAGACTCTGGAGAGTTTATTTGGAAGCATTCAGCTAGCTGACAAAATACAGCATCTGGAAATCTGAAAATGAATTTCTTAACTTCCATGCAAACTAATTTTCATAGTAAATGTTCAGACCAAAACTATTTTTGTTTAGTATTAGTGAACAAAGGAGATGAAATATTTCCTGATCTGATTAATTAAATTAATATTACTTCATGTTAAAACTGAAAATTAATTCAGAAAACTCGAATTTTTTAATATGAAAATCATTATCAAATTCCTGCCATGTATCCTCAAGGGGTGTACAGGATATGATAATATAACTACATGAAAAATATACATCATTACTAACTTCCTATCTACAATTTTCCTCCAAATCAGTCTGTTACTTGTCAAGACTCAACATTATCAGATCTTATATTTCTATCTTCTAAGGCACTTTCTACCGTATCAATCCACCTATATCTTGGTCTTCCTTTGGGTCTTTTTTCTGCCAACCTGGCAGAAAACACTTGTTTTGCTAATCTTTCATCGCCTATTCTGTTTAAGTGACCACACCACCTGAGATTAGCTCTGCTAACGCATTCCTAGATGCTAACAATGTCAAGTTCTTTCCATCAGAGACGTCGTGAGGAATTTTGGTGCCTATGGCCAGGAAAGAAAATTGTGCCGTTCTAAAAAAAACTTTAAAAATCTCAATTTTTGCGCATATGTAAAATTAGCGCCTATGGCCGGGGCCACATTGGCCAGCCTCACTACGCTTCTACCTAATATCCTCGTTTTTAATATGATATTCCATTGATGCCATCTGTTCATGCCCCTATTCTTTCTGAGGACTTTCATCTCTGCAGTCTTTGGTCAAGTGTTTTACTTCTGACCCAGCTCTCAAATCCATAAGTTGAAACTGGTTTAAACACTGTCTTGTATACAGCTAATTTAGTGTTCCGACTAATATAAATTTATTCAATTGACTTCCTACCATACCAGCTTTGTTGATTTTGTTGTCTATTTCCATATTTAATTTACCATCTTCACTAAAAATCTTGCCTAAGTAGCTGAAATGGTTTACTTGTTCTATAGGTTCTCCATTCACAATGCAGCTGATATTTTCAATGCTTCCGACTATTTTCATAGTATTTGTCTTGTTATTGCTGACCTTCATACCATATCTATTACAACAGTTATTCAATGTTATTCAACAGGTTATTCAATTTATTCAATTTAGTCAAGGAACCTTGCAAACTTGTAGCAGATTTATTTAGAAGTATAACATCATCCGCATAAAGCAAAGAGCTGAGACCAATTTTGATCAGGTTTAATACCACTCTCCTTCATAATGTGATCCATATAGATAATGAATAAGAGAGGGGATAATGTACATCCTTGTCTGACACCAGATTTAACATTAAACCATCTTCCTTTACATTTTTGAATTCTCACCGTTGACTTTCAAGTCAAATAAAGACTGAGTATTGTTTGATATAATGCCTCATTGACACCATATAACTGTAGCATTTTGAATAGCTTTTCTCATGGCACCTTTGCAGTGCCTTTTCAGATCTAGAAAACGTAAATACAGAACTTTGTTATATTCCCATGATTTCTCAACTATTTGTCGTAAAGTGTCGTTAATCTGAAAAGTCATCCTTAAAATCACCTTACCGGCCATTAAAGATCAAATACGCACCTTCAAAAGCTTCGTATCCATCATACATTTCAATGTAATATCAATGGTATTACAATTTTAATATGTACTTCGCATCCATGGAAATGTGGACGCATATATACGTCATGGCCGGTAGCGTGGTTAAATGATTTTTTTTTTTTCCCAGACTTCTTAATCCTATACTTTCTTCTTTCGTTTCATGAACCGAAGCAGTAAAAACTTACCATTTATCTAAATATATTCGACACGAACGAGTCCGATAATATCAAAAGCTTAGTCCAGTAATTAAATCCAGCACTGAATTTAAGATTTCAGTTTATGAATTTGGTGTCCCCTTTTGAGAGAGAGAGACAACATTATTTCGAAATAATTTTTCACTATGAAAGGAAACGCAGTTATCGATTTCGGCATGAAAGAAATCATCCTCAGTGAGAATAATGGTCTCAATGATGCAATCGTTTCTGTTTAAGTTCGATAGATATATAAAAAATTAGTTTCACATCATACTTTGATCAATACTTCTTTTCAGAACGAAAATGAATAGCAAAATGACTTGCGGGTACATTATTACCATTAGATTTCAAAACTGTAAGCAATTCAATTGTTAATTCCAATGTGTCGGTTTGTGGTAACTGTAATAACTGGTATGACCGATGTTTTTTATTGGGACATCCAATCTTTCCTTTATCCAATATTTCTTTCCAAAAGAAAGACTATTGCAAATAGCAAAGGGTGTAAAACTCATATATGGAACATTCGTATATCATGCCGTGCAAGATAAGAATGTTTTAGTTCGTGGTAACGGATATAACAGATGTTCTTTTATTCGGAAAGCCAATCCTCACATTAATTCAAAATAAATCCAACAAGATGAGCAGAACTTATTTATGATAGAGGACAGAATAAAAAAGGCTGCTTTTTGTAAATTATTCGAAGCTATATTGTATAACACCTCTCACAACTGCAGTCAGTGTGTGTGGGGGGGGGGGGGGTGAGCGCACGTGTGCAAGCACGCACACACACACACACACACACACTACTGAATTGCTTACAGTTTCCCATGAAATTTAATGTTAACAATGTGCCTATCTATTTGGCCAAGTAGACAGTGCTTACTCTCAAACCAAGGAATAAAATCTCCCTATAGCATGGATATTTGTGAATACCTTTAGGTGGCAGAAGATTTTTGTTGCCTATTGAAAACCTTCATATTTTCAAGTCACTTCAAGACTTATTGATAAGTGAGAGTAGCCAACGAGACTCGCAGGCAAGGTGGTTAATTGACCAACTTTAACTCTCTAACCAACAAGCTGCATGTTCTAATACCGTTGTGGACATGGCTGTTTGTTAACTATCACTAGATGGAAGGTGAATTTCATTGTCCAGTGTGAGCCCACTGCACTACTTGCTGGAAGCCTGAAGTGGCTTGAAAAAGTTCCACCTGGTCCCGATTACATAATGGGTGGTAGTCGCATAATAGGGTGACCTCCTTTTTCAGTGCTAACCACAGAACCAACACCAAATACAGCCGCTTCCAAAAGTGTAACTCACTTGCACTTACACACACACACACACAGTATTTTTCTCATGTTTGCGAGGAGTAAAGATCATGTACATTTGTGTACATGAACGCATTAAGGTCTCTCAGATTAGTAATTAGAGGAGGTCAACCATATCAGCTACACCCATTATTTTACCTATAGTATAACTAAATTACAGGAACGTTGCGAGTAATAAATTACTAAAAAAAATTAGCGGAGTTCGAATATGATATAACTATGGCTGACAGAGATATCGACTTCAGAATTACTTAAACAGCGGCCCTGACCGTTTAAGTCTCAAACATTGTTTAAGAGCTAACGAATTATGTCCCACGTGACATTGCATAAATGAATCCATAAGTTTATGGATTTGTTTTCTTCGCATCCACTGGGGAGTTTTTATTTGTGGCTAAAAGGTGTTGAAAGAGCGAAATAACTTGTATAAATCAGCGTTCTTCAACCTTTTTACACCTGTGGACGGGGTAAAAAGAGAAATATTTAGCGGACCGGCTGACCGCTAAGACAGAAACATAAACCAATGTACATAGTATTTTATTTATTAAATCCAATGTTATAAAATTACAATTTTTAGCTAGTGCAACATCTGCTGCTGCTTAGAGGTTAGAAAATTTGATATAGGTGGCTGGAGCGTTGTTTCTGAGAGACGAAGAAATTTACCTCCAGGAAATTTCCACGGACCGGCACCGGTTCGCGAACCACAGGTTGAAGAACAAGGGTATAAATAACTGTTGGTAGATGATGATGGTAGTTGCGATAGTTGTATTTGGTGGATTGAGTGTGAAGACAGACAGTTGTGGAGTAGGTGCCCTCGCTCGATGAGTCCTTGGACTCCCTGGAGGTATCAATTAATATAAAGGTATCGCATTCACATGTCCGATATTCACATGAACATCGTCCACGTATCTACCGTAGTAAGAGATGCCAATGGGTAAAGAATTAGATAGGAACTGTGTTTCAATATGGACAAATAAAGGTTAAGCGTGTAGCCTGATGTTTTGGCCTGTGGAAAGACCAAAATTTGTTCGTAAAAGTGATAACTGTAGTTAAAGAAATTTGCGGAGATTACTATTTTCAGTGATGGAATATCTGAATGAGATAATTTTATACGTTCTGATATAGAGAGGAGGTATGTAAATAAGTCAGAATATTACTGGGTGATGTGTTCAATGTATTGGAAGAGTTTATGAGTATTCTTAATTATAAATTTTGAATCTTTTAGTAATGGGTTTAGGAGGTGCGTAATAAATTGGGATAAGAGTAATATTGCGATGTTTGTATGGGCGGTATTCATCTTAACTTGTCCGAAAATAGTGGGAGAAGGGACGGTTTGTACGAGAAGTGATTTTATTTTATTTTTCTATTTTGTCTTCAAGTTGATGCATATGCTTTTCAATTTATTTTACAATGTATGTTGGGAGTGGGATCTTTGTGATAATTTTGTGAGTGATAGTATCATTAACGATGTCTAAGATTTTATTATGGTAATCAGTTCTATTATTACAGTAATATTGCCTTTATCAGCTTTACTGATAATAATATTGAAGTTACTTTTTTTTAGCTCTATAGCTGGCGAAAGCCTTGGTGAGAAATAAAGTTTTGGAATTATTATTATCAACAGACCTCCATGGAGTCAAGAGCCTCATCATAAGAGGTCCCACTCTCACATGCACAGCTCATCTGCCTCGATTTAAATACATTAACTGGCTGCACTCACCACACTCTTAGGCAATGCATTCCAATCACCCATCCACCACACTTCATGAAAATCATCTACTCCTCACCCCGTTGCTCACACCTACGTTATACAGCTTCCAGGGATTGCCTCTCGTTCCCCCCCCCCATCTCCACATATTCATATTCTATGAAAAATCTCATCCACATTGAATTATTTTACTATTTATGATATTGCATATCTTTTTGAAAAATATATCTTGGTCAGGGTCATTTTCTGTGATTTGGGCTTCAATGGTGTATTCTTTTCTAGGAAACGTTTTAGGTGGAATAGTAAAATTTCAAGTTTTATTTTATTTTATTTATTATTATTTTTTTTAATACTTCTATTTCGTCCAGCGAAAGCGATGGTCAGATAAATTTATAATCGAGCTTAGAGTATTGTGTCTACTAGCGTTGGGGGCGGTATAAAGTGATGATAGGATGTGCTTGTTTGTGTTAAATTCATCAGATTATTCAGTAGGAATTACTGTTAATTAATAATGTTACAGAAATGTAGCCATTTCTTTGGCCTTAATTCATGGTTATAATTATATGGTTGTGTCTTTTTATATTGTATCTATAATTTGGTGCTCGTTTTATAAGATTTCTAAATCTCTTGGGCATGTTAGCAATTTTTTATTACTAGAAAAAGATTTATTTCTTTGCGCCTTAGCAGATTTTGATATAACGTTATGAGAAAGGAATTTCTGCTTGTGTTATTTTAAAATTATGTTGGAATGTTGTTGCTTGAATTGGTTTATTCAAGTAGTAGAGGGGAACGGCAAACTCATAGTGGTTTTCTGTGGAGTATCTATAAGAAATGTAAAGTTTAAGATAGTCTAGGTGAAGAGGTATTTGAATCAGCAAAGAAACGGTGTATTAATGTTGAAGTTTATCTGAATTCATTATGCTCCTAATATTTAATATTCAATTAAAAATACGAATAAATTTTGGCATTGGAACACCTCCTTTCTCACAACTATACTAAAAAGGATCTAATAAAATGATATTATTTAATTAAAGACGGATTATTAACTTCATATACAGTACTTGTGTTCATTTTTGAATGTAATTTGTTAGTTGTCAGACCATTGCGTTCAATAGTTCTGTTAATAAGTTTAAAAGAAACTCCAAAGATGGTACAATACATACACTTAAATATTCACTTACAATTAATTAGGATCGAATATCTCCAGTTGTTTTTAAAATGATATCACCCTTATATCTATCATACTATTACACTCTAGATGCACGTGGCTCTATCTCTTGAAATTCTTCCTTTTTTGTTGTTGTTTTTTTGAAATGTCACTGAAGATGATCTGTAAGTTTAGCATCGAAATATTTTGTTTTATACTTCAGTAACAAACTTTCTTATGGTTAGGTGTTACTTTTTTTATTTTTATTTTTTTCTATTTCACAAATATCCAAAATTCGTTTACAGAATATCATTATTAATATACAATCTATCCAACTGGACATGTTAAAAATTACACTAATGACGCTTACATACAAACAAGGAAACTGAATTTTACTGAACAGCTACAGACTTATAGCGACGCTACCAATTATCAAACAAATTTTGAAGCGTTCCGTTCTTGACAAAACTCCCTACATATTGAGAAAAAATTCTTATACCAAAACAGAGTATGGTTTCCAAAAGAGTAAGGAAACAACATCTCTCTCTTGAGAATTTTACAAACCCACTCAATACTAAGTTAGGTCAAAACAAAATTGCCACCTCCTTTTTCAAGCTATACAAAGTAGTCGATAGACTCACAGATAAAGGCTTGGATTGAGTTGGGTTCTTTTGATTTTTCTGTCGAAGCTACTAAGCCTATAAGGCTAATTGCATTATATCTGACAACTATGTTCGTTTGGCGAGTTTGTCTGTTTCATGATATATATATATATATATATATATATATATATATATATATATATAAACCCTCAGTTTCTGTGATAAAACCTCCTTATGAGACAGGCTAATATCTTAGGTTTAAAAGGTCTTCTAAAAGATTCTTTGCGTCCTAGACGGGATATGAACCCAGCGTTTCACCCAAAGGGTAAGTCAAAGCCGACTTAGCTTCTCAACTAAATCGGAAAGATCGTCTAGGACGCCCTGAACGTATCTATTGTCATTCATAACCATAATTTCCCTTATCCATGCAAATACGATACTAGTCTGGGTAAATCAACTCGCTCACCAAACACTCAATCCAGCTAAACTTTAATAAAAAAAAATTATCGATATTCAGAAAACAATCTGTAAAACTATCACCATGTATCATGTTAAACCAATATACCTTGCAATTTACCTTGATACAGATATGAAATGGATGATTTATAACCGCATAAACCATCTAAGAGGCAAACTCTGGATAACAGCAAGCGAACAACAACTTTACAAACTAAAAGATTTAGTTCCTACATACATAAATACACTATACAAGGGTCAGCATTAAGTCCGTTCCTGTTTAATATTGTGATGGAGGTGGTGAGAGAAGACGCGCCTTGGACTATGTTGTATGCAGATGCCACCGTGCATTGTGCAGAATCAAGAGAAAAGTGGCAGCTAAACTGGAAAGTTAGAGGAAAGTACTGGAAGAGAGAGGTATGAGACTGAGCAGAAGCAAGACCGAGTATATGTGTTGCAAAGTGGATAGCAGCCAGGAGACAGATCTGGAGCTGGAAGGAAATGTCATCAGGAAGGTCAGTGACTTTAGATACTTCGGTTCAACAATGAAAGAGGATGGTGAGGCTGAGAAGGAAGTGGGATGCAGGATCGAGGAACTGGAGAGAGATGGCTGGAGTGCTATGCGATAAGAGGGTGTCGATCAATCCAAAAGGCAAAATCTACAGGACAGTAATGAGACGAGCTATGACGTATGCTATGGAAACTGTGGCCCTGAGTAAAAATAACATCAGCAGGATGGAGGTAGCGGAGATGAGAATGCTTAGGTGGATGTGCGGTGTGACCAGAAAGGATCATCTGAGAAATGACTATATCAGGGGAACAGTGAAAGTTACGAACTTGGCAAAAAACGAGATGGTTTGGTCATGCGATGAGGAGAGAGGAAGAGTATGTGGGAAGAAAGGTCATCCTCTCTTCCCACATACTCATCATAGATGTGCAGGGGAGGAGGAAGTGCAGGCGGCCAAAGAAGAGCTGGAGGGAGATGGTACAAGAGGACTTGAGGATGAAGAACTCGGATGTGGTTACAGCCCAAGACAGGAGGTTGGGGAGGAGACTCACTACAAACAGCGACCCTACTTAAGTGGGAAAAGTTGAAGAGGAAGAAGATACATAAATACACTATCCTACAAGACTTTTTAAAACCTGTACACTGAGAGTACATATCAGGAAATTGATAATGACTTTGTAAAATCAAGAAATAATATAATTACAACTTTTACCTCTTAGTACTGCCGTGGCTGAATTGCAAAATGTGATCAAACAAATATCTTCCCTTACAGATTTAATTGCTTGGTATCACAGCCGACACAACTAAGTCATTGCGACTAGTAGTTAAAATGCTTTTTTTTTTTTTTTTTGCATGCCTGCTTGGGAGAGCAAAATCTAGTGTTTTTGGAAGAAACCTCATACTTTCGTAAGAGGTCAGCTAACTTACCTTTGGTTGAAAAACTTTGATATTCTTCCCTACCTAAATTTTAACCGAAGAGTAAATTATCTCGTCGTCCTTGTGATGTTGCTATAGAGGTATTAATTTTTAACTGAATGATTCCATCTTTCACTGATTCATCAAATCTAGGAATCTTATTTAAGAATTATACTAACTGATAACTTGAATGGAGGAGTGAATGTCTTTTCTTTACAAACTGTGGACATTAATATTTGTGATTGCTTTAAAGAGGTAGAAGATTTTCATACTAAAGAGTATGAAAAGTTTTAATGTACTTAAAATTTAAAGGTTAAAAACCCAAAGCATATTTTTATGTAAAATTTTGTACTTTGAAAAAAAAAAAAAAAAATAAATAAATAAAAATACACATACACTAGGGGGGATACGCCCCCCCTTGGCGCTTACGGCGCCAAATCCCCCGTGTTCCGGACTGGTAGGCCGGTTCTCCTTCAATTCTGATGACTCAAATTTTGAAGACTGGACACTCAAGGTGGTCCCTGAGTGTCTTCAAAAGGGGGGCCCTTTTGAAATCCCAAAAGGGCCCTTTTGAAATAGGGGGATACGCCCCCCCCCCCCCCCCTTGGCGCCCAACCCCCGAGTTCTGGACTGGTAGGCCGGTCATCAGAGTTCTCCTTGAACTCTGATGGCTCGAATTTTGAAGATTCGACACACAAGGGTTAGCCCCTGAGTTTCAAATAACTTGACAAAAAAAGTGACACAAAACATTACATAAAAAGACATTATATATGTATATATATATATATAAACTTCCCAACTGGCCAGGACATCTATATAGGTCCAGCAAAATCTGGATACAATGCATGCAGTCTGTTGAGAGAATATGGATAAGAAGTGCAATTTGGCAGTCATGTCCATTAGAAGGTGCGATAATCCTTCACGCTGAAGAGAACACTTAAGTAGATCGCGATCACAGCTGTGACCCAGTTGCCTATAACAAGAAACGCAGTTCTTTGTTCTATGCGGAGTTACTGGACTTTTAGTTATATCGGATATACTAAAAATATAGAAATTATTTTTATCTCCTTTTACTGTACATTTTTTAATGTCAGGACAAAATAAGAAATCCTTGCATGCTTTCTTCACAACCTTGGAGAACTGATTTCATTTTTAATTTTTTGTGCTAATTTTGTCTAATCACTTATGGGCGGATCAGGAGAAGGAAGACCTGCAGGCTGTCGGGCTGGAAACCAGAACGTGGCGGACAGTCGCAGAGGACCGTGCCCAGTGGCGACGTGTGGTGCTTGAGGCCAAAAGTCCCCCCCCCGGGCTGATAGCGCCTGGCGCTATGATGTAATGTAATGTACTTAGTCGACAATACATTTTGTTTGTTCTCGAAGAAATTAATTCAAGACAATTATTTGAAATATTTTGGGAAAAAAAAAAAACACACGGGCTGTCGACGTTCCAGATTATGTTATTTTTGTTCAAGAATACTTAACAGAAGATCTTCAATCATATCAAATGTGAAATGTACTTACCTGAAAAAGTATAAAATACGTAATTAGAAGAAACTAGATATTTATAATTCAGTTTATAATTACTATGAGCGGTCGTGGCAGCGGGGGCAGTAGAATGCTTAAAATTAAACATAAAATTTTAATCAATTCCGTATAGGACATGCCTCAGATAATGTCATCATATATATATATATATATATGTTGCTTCCACCCACGAAAGGTTATTTTACAACAGTAAAGAAACATCACTATTATTATTGAAATAAGCACTTTACGAATAACAATAATTTGTTTAATTTTTCAACTGCGAGTTCATTTGAAACACTACTGAATATAATTTTGCGATATTAATAATGTAATGAAATTTACCATGTCTTGTGCATAAAAGCAGAAAGGGTAGCTTCCAAACAGCAGCAGTATATCTAATTCTGTAAGCATAACACGTGACATGCATATTTCCATACATCATAGTAGTGCAAGGTAAAATAAAAAGTAATGTTCAGACCTTATTTACTGGGATAAATTTTGCTTGCTAACATTTTTTTTTCCAGAATATTTTAAAAACAATTGTTTAAGACAAGCGCGGAAATTAGCATGAAAATAATTTCCACAATATATATATATATATACACAGTAGTATCTCGCTAATCCGAACTAATAAAAACCGTGCTCGTTCGGATTAGCAAAAAGTTCGGATTAGCGAATTTCCCACAAGAGACAACAATAACTAGCGTTTAAGACAAAAATAATCAGATTCTAATGGTACATCAATTTAATTCTGTAAATAAATGAACTGATAAAAAAAAAGCTACTGTACTGTACTGTAGTGTAAAACTCAAAAAATAATACAGTACACAAGTTTATTTTAGTAAAAAAATTAGTTTGTATGTACCTGTATTGTTGAGGATTCTGATTTAATAAAATTGCATACTTCAGTGCATAACTTAATTTGCGTAAAAAAATCTCACTTTCTTGTACATAACACAAAAACAATTTCACAAAATAATACAAAAAAAAGTTTTTTTTTTCTCTATAAAAGAGTCACTGATTTTGTATTGCTTCTTGGAAGCTAAACGAATGCTTCTTCTCGGAGCTGCATTAGCAATAAAATTTTGTGGAATGGTATCATTCTGCTTAGCCCATTCTATACGCATGTTAAAACAGTCAACTGTCTCTTCATGTTTTACTCTTTTTTTTTTTTTTCGAGTTCTTTATCATCATCGTCTTCTAATTCATTCTGCAGCATCATTTTTATAATTTCAGCATTTGATTTGATTTCGAATTCACTTTCGGTTCTACCTGTAATCCATTTCGTAACATCTGTTTGTGAACTTTCAACATCTGGATTTATATTTTTAACCAAAGTATGCACGTTTAAAAATACTGTACTGTAATAATAATAAAATAAATAATAATAGTTAAAATAATAATTATTAGATAAAAATAATAGTACACAAAATAATAATGCGTAATAAATAAAACTTTTTTTTCTTTCAAATCGCAGTTCGGATTACTGGATGGTTCGGACTAAAGAGGTTCGGATTAGCGAGATACCACTGTGTATATATATATATATATATATATATATATATATATATAATAATTTTAATGACTTAAACCACCGAGATAATTAAGAATAAAAGTTTAATACGGACACAACTAATTTCGTTGGTAAGCCAACTTCGTCAGGTGTCAAAGTACAAAGATATATACAAAAAAGACCGACAGAAATATTAACACACTAACAACAACAGAGCTATCAAAAAAAAAACTACAATTAATTTCAAATTGGAGTCCGCGCTTCAGTTCTAGCTACAATATACGCGTGCGTGTGATCTCGCGAGAACTCCAGCAATGAACAACAGAGCTATGCGAATCTGGCAAATTGTAGCTAAGGTTGTTATTCATGTGGGTAGAATCAAGGGTGATTTCTTTCAACCCCAGGATACGTCTTTCAAGTTCATCGTAACATTTGTGAAGGCCGGAACAGGCCATACTAGGCCTAAATCCTTGATACGTATGATGATGATTTGTGAATGTTGGAAGTTTGATTCCAGTCTATTTGGTGTTGGCGGCCTTCATCAGAGTTTACAGAGAACAAGACGTGACTGGCGAGGGCACTGCCTCGGATTCTATTATAAGAGATGTCTCTTTTGTGCCCTTCAAGACGGAGGAAGATTGATTTATCAGTTTGTCCGTAGTAAGGTTTACCACAACTACAAATAATTCTGTATACTCCTGAGAACTGAAGATGGTGATGTTTTTCTTTTGGCTGACTAAGGATAGATCGAGGTTTAGGTAAAGCAGAGAAGCACGTTTTGATGTCGAACGTTTTTAAAATTCTAACCAGCTTGGGGGAGAGGGAACTAATGTAATAATGAAATATGGCATTATATCTACTCTTGCACATCGGGCCAGATCCTTATTATCAGACAACGAAGAGTTTCAAAATGAACCTAATTTCCTCAAAAAGACCTTTGTCAATAATGGTTTCGCTCCAAAAAATATTGAGAAACTTCTTTTTCACCGTCAACAAACTGATGAAGCTTACATCTCCTTCCAAGATATAGATATATATATATATATATATATATATATATATATCTTGGAAACAACCAAAATGTTAACTTGGAATTTCCTAATGGAGAAACTCAGGTAACACAGATTCACTCTTCTAAGTCAAGAGGTCATAAACCTTACAAATCGCTATAGTTAGTCATTCTCATTATTTCTGATGTTCAGTTGATGAGTCAATGAAAAAGAAAATTCTATTTATTTCTTCTTATTATTATCTGGCATTTTCTTCTAGTACAAAGAAGAAATCGCCGCATATTAGATGACAAAGTAGCGATACTTTTAGTACAATTTTACACTAAAATATATGAATATGCTCCCCAAGTAATTTACGTTTGTAATAATTGTCTGTGAGCGGTTTTGAAAATAAATTATTTCAAACATCAGCAGGATGAATAGGTGGGTCCCCCCCCCAAAAAAAAGCTTAAGGCTTATGCAACACGCATCACCTATTTTTTTTTAATTCAAATATTTCTTCTTTTTTTTTCTAAAATAGCAGCATCAAATAATTTATAAGTTTTCGATAATAAAAGTTAAATTGTGATTATTATAAATTAAGAAATTATTTTACATAAATATTATATCAGATTGTAAAAGAAATCTCAGTATTTCTATTTAGGATATAATTGAAAACAAAAAAAGAAATTGTTGATGTAATATGCACTACTGCTTGAGGCTCTTTAGTGTGACTTCTGAAGTGGTCTCTCTTTCTCAATAGCAAGGAGAAAAATCTAAGCTTTTACCTCCAGCTGAGAAGATTATTGTCTAGTATTTCAAAAACAAAATAATTTCCAGCAGCAATAAAAGTCTTCATATTTGGAATAAAAAAAAAATAATACTGCTCAACTTTCTTTTTTTGTTGTACACGTGTAAACGTTTATATACTGAAAATACAGAAAAGAATTTCTAAAACTTACATCCCCGAGTTGCCTTAGTGTGGGCTAAGAATTGACCAGAGAGCTTGCGGGAATGTATTCCTGCAAGCTCTCTCGTCAACTCAGGAAACTTTCATAGTTTCTCCATTCAGCTTAGAAAAAACGCTGTTAATGCAAA
This sequence comes from Typopeltis vanoorti, assembly GCF_054136105.1. Lineage (NCBI taxonomy): Eukaryota > Metazoa > Arthropoda > Arachnida > Uropygi > Thelyphonidae > Typopeltis > Typopeltis vanoorti. Next base: position 15,708,512 of record NC_143569.1, read on the forward strand.
CAGTAACCAAAGTTGTAATGAACAACTTTGGTTACTGTTTGCATCACTTCTTGAAGTTCCTTTTAGGCCAGCGTTTGTACATAAATTCTCCTCATGTAGGATGCAATGAAAACCTATTAGTGGATGACCACCATATTTTGCAAACAGAGATACAAATCCTGCTTTCTTACCAATCATGCTGGGCGCACCATCTGTTGTGATGGATACCACTTTTGAAATCATAATCCGACTTATACACGCAAATGAAAGAGAAGGGTACGCATGCAATCTAATCACGTGCAGATAACATTCATAATCCTGAATATTGATAATACATTTCACATAGCTTTAAAAATAACTTACCGTATTTACTCGAATATAACTCGCCTCGTACCCCGATTTCACTTGACGAAAAAATAAATTGAAAAGTTTCGCGTATATCTCGCACAGGGAAAAAAAAAAAAAAGTTTAAAAAGTTTCAGGGCGATAGTAACTCATTTCTAGTGGTAAACCACACGCCCTCCCCAGTAGCCAATAGTGACTGCAGACAGAAGTAAAAACAGGTCGTTTTATTGTATCACTGAATAAGGTACAGAGACATTTGCAGTCTCTGTGGAATATATTTCTCAACAAATAGTGCAATTAGAGACAACTGGGATAAAAATAGCAGCAATAAAAATAAACGGGAAGGGTTGAAATTCGTAAACGTGTTAAAACTAAGAAATATATAGTGAATATTTTTATGGCAGTGTTGGATATTGAATTTGGTTGAAGGGAATTAGCATTCAAATTCAAAAACTGTCGGCTTGCTTTTATGTATGGCTCGCGCGATCTTATGTTAATACCGCACCAATCATATCACGTTCATTAGTCATTCGTGAAGGACTGTTCATTAAGTATCTCAAGTGTTGTAAATTACTGGTAATTTTTGCTTGAAATAATGGGAAAGAAGATGATCCTATTTGGGTAGGATGCACACAGGGAAACTGCTCCACAGGCAAGAAATAGCAATAGCAATCGTGGTGCGAGATATCTATGCGGGGATTTTACGAAAAAAACTGAAAACTTTAGTTTTCGAAAATCCCCACATATATCTCGCACCACGATTTTTAGCTTTAATTTTGGAAAAAAAGTAATGCGAATTATATTCGAGTAAATACGGTATGTTTGTGGCAATGTAAAGGAAATTTGCTTTTATATCTAATAAGTTAAACATATTAACTGACAATAAATACTTCCAATCCATATTTTAATGACTTACAATTTAATAAAATCCAGATATATACCCACTTTAGAAAACGGATACTTTCTTAACGAAACACCGAAAGATATATCAAATGATGGTAAAGGAGTCATGCCACGTCTGGCGGCCTGGCGAATGATGCAACAACTGAATTTGTACATCAGTATATTGCAGAGATAGATGGCTTGGAAATAGGATCTTTGTTTCTTATTACTAAAACAGTTGGTAAGGTTTGCTTCTTTATTTGGTATAGTTGTACTTAATAAAATTGTATTATATTAAGTTAAAATATACAAGTCAGCGAAGATGTTTAAAATATATTTATTTATTTAATTATTTTTAAGGTGATCCCCTGGTTGCGAGCCAGAAAAAAAGCATGCCAAGGGTTGCCCACCCCTGCTCTAGACTAACCATAGATAAAGAATACAATAAATATGTTTTCACCGGTTTCGATAACGACCCAAATGATATAAATGTGTAACAGTATTAAAAAAAAACTATTGATGAATCGGGCATTTTAGCATTTTTAGAGTAAAAACGGAATCATGTTTGTTAATTTTTATACACGCATCAAAAGGGTTAATCAAAAACCGTAATGTAATAGGGAACCGCAGAAATATTATTATTACCGGGACCCTAAAACCCTGTCGATGGCATAAGTTATACGCAAAATTAGAAAAAAAAAAACCCAATACGTTTTCGCAAATGTGTACTGATTGTGCAGTGCCCGCTGCTGAGAAGCAGCCGCCAGGTATAAGCAATAACCAATAAAGCAATCGCCTTACCATGAGTTTTGTCTTATTTTTAAAATTTGAATTATAGTATGATAGGGAAACGTAACGGTTTTGTTATATGTAATTATAGTTGTTAAAAACTAATTATTAAGTAATAAAAATTTATGCTACTAATTTAACATAATCGTCGACAAATAAAATTGTGTCTCACGTGAAACCCCAAAAAAGTGCCGCCCAAGGCGGCACTCCTCCCCCCCCCCCTCTAGCGACGCCACTGGGGAAAGGTACCCTAGTCTACAAATCCTGGTTCCAGTTATGGCTGCTGATGGAGTACGGCCACGCCACAAATCGATGCAGAGTGGTGTAGATCAGCGCTTCCCAAACTGTGGACCGCGGCCCCTTTGAGGGCCTTAGTTTTGTTGAGGGGGGACCCGTGAAATAATGAAAACAAATTTAAAATATTTTAAGACCATGTCAGATGTGTATGCAAGATGCTAAAAATGTAATATTTGCATTTGATTTTTGCAATATTCGCCGTGTATGTTTTGTATTGAATATAAAAATAATAAATATTATAATAATATATGTCTGCATTACGATTTCTTTTTTCGATGGGGGCCGTGAAATATTTTAATTTTTCCAAAGGAGCTTTCACATCCATAAGTTTGGGAAGCACTGGTGTAGATGACTGTTATGGCACATTCCATTGCCATAAAACTGTGTCTAGAGCAGGATTGTATTTATTAATAATGTGAAAGAACAAAACAACATTGATGAAAAACGTTTAGAAATAATTACACAACGCCGATTTCCCAGTATAAGAACTTTATTTCATTTTTAAAAAAATGTATTTCATCAAAGAAGAAATCTGCATAGAAAGTTATCAAAGAAAACCTCGAGATGCAACTATCTCGTGTTTGCACGCATGCACAAACAGCAAAAATATACCTGCGAAATGCAGTCATACAATTATCAACATACTGTAGATTATACATAGATAAATAGATTATCTTCACATATCGACCACTAGTTTTAATATTTTTATATCATAAAAATTTTTAATACAAAAATATTTTATATTATAATATTTTAAAACCATTGTAAATTATAGAACTCTTAATTATTTATATAAAATATGTAAATACTATAAAACATGTGCTTTTATATAAAATTCGGAATTATTCTATAAAATATGGAATTATCAAAGATTTCATTAGATATATACTCTCAACGTTTTAAGAATTGTATTAATAGAGTTCATTGGTCCGGGGGGGGGAGACAGTAATAATAAAATAAACATATAAAAGATAAACTCTCATTCCAAACAGCTAATTATATGAGTTCAACGTTCTCAATTTTATTCCAAACGAAATGACTCATCATTAACACTGAGAGCGGTGAAGTTTTGGAGATTTTTGAATATATGTTTATACTTCAGTAAGCAATCAATGCTCATTAATTTAACTTCGGGGGAAATCGACGTCCACTAAAATTAAAATCAATTTTTTTTAGAAATCAATACAATGTATGTGTTGAGTCGCATTTAATTGGTATTCTTTAACATATATCGTCAAAAACTGCTAACTTTACTCAATAAATGCCGATATATTCATTATTTGCTTAATTTTGGGGAATGAAGCACTGATTTATTGAAAATACCAAATGAACTGTGTACATATAAATATAATATTTCAAACATTTTTTAAAAGATCTCCGAATCATTGGTTTATATACTAATCATATGTTCCGCTCCTTCGGCATACAGTAAAATTACGTTCAAGAAAGAACCAGTAAACGAGTCAAATACACACTCTTGCATGTGTAGCCTTAGTACGAGACTAAGTGTGGTGTCATCTTATTACCAGCAGGTGTGTTGTAGACTAATGACGAAATAGTATTCGGAACCGTATAATACGAAGAGAGCGACAAGATGGCAGCTTGTTTTCCTGCTTCGATGCTGGCTTCTTCGTTTAATCCTTTGACGATCGCACCGATCATTGCTGCAGCAAAGCTGAAAAGAAGTATTATATTATATACAGAAATATTATATTACATTACATACATCGTCTTGCAGAATTACTGTCAGTGACAAGTGACATATTTAACACTGATAGAATCACGTGGTTTCAAACTCACAGATGAAGAAATCCACCTAATTTCAGCACATCTCCACATCGAGCGTCGGAGAAATCTGATATAACCAGTGGTGAGCTATCAGGGGCTCGCGCGAGCCCTTTGTTAAATTTTTCTCAAATTTGCGAGCTCCTTGTTCTTCTTCTTGTTTAATAATTTTGGAGAACTAGAAAATACCACCGTGGAATGTATACAAGCTACTATAATTGCTACTTTAAATTCATATGGATTTTCTGATAACTATTTAAAAAATCATTTCATTGCATTTTGTTCTGATGGAACTGGTGTAATGTTAGGAAACCAATCAGGTGTTGCAATCAAACTTCTACAAAAATTTCCCAACGTTGTGATTTGGCATTGAGCTCATCGTTTACACTTAGTATTAGACGATTCGATAAAAAAACATTAAAGAAATAAATCATTTTGAAATATTTATGGATAAATTATATGCGTTTTATCATCAATCACCCAAAAATCAACGAGAATTAAATACGATTGCAAAAGACCTTGGTATCGAAATTTTAAAGATCGGCCGCGTGTCTGGACCACGATGGGCAGCTTGCAGTTTACGAACGACTCTTGCTTTGTGGAGAAATTACCCAGTTTTATGCAAGCATTTTGCATCGAACGATAAATATAAGGGAGTTTTTAAACCGACTTCTCAATTTGGAATTTTTAAAAGATCTAGCATTAATAATTGATATCCTACAGGAATTATCATATCTGGCAGAAGCTCTACAAAGTCGCAATATAAGTAAGTATATTGCGACTTTGGCCTAACTTAGCCCTTATTATAAGGGTTAAGTTAGGCCTTTTTTTTTTTTTTTTTTGCTCGACGATGTGAGCCCTTTGTTAAAATTTCCATAGCTCACCACTGAATATGACGCAATCGGAAGCGCCGATTACTTAGTTTGTATTAGACGAGTGACCAAGATGATAGCAGGTCTATGGAATGAACCTTATGAGAACAGGTTGAAGATTTGTGGGGTGCAGAAATTGGTAGGCGGAAAAGGGGTGATATGAGTGAGACATTCAAATTACTGAAGGGTTTCTATAAGATTAATTCGAAGATATTTTTGGGAATAGGACGTGGTGGGAGGACTAGGGACCATACGCGTGGAAGCTGGGCAAGAGTGTGATTAGCAAGGGTGTTAGAGCTAGGTTTTTTGCTTGGAGAGTGATGAATGAGTGGAATAAGCTGCCAGAGTCTGTTGTGGGTGCCATGACTGTGAATGAGTTCAAGGCGAAGTATGATAGATACTGTGTGAATGTCGAATAGTTGTTCTTGACATGATGTTGGGGCCTTCCTCGATGAGTCTAAAGACTCCTTGGAGTGCTCGTAATACTACTACTAATAATAATAATATTTTCGCGTTATATTTATAACGGGAAGGTTTCCGGTTAGTTTATTTATATATTTTTATGCGATTCCAACCCGCCAAAGTTTGTGAATTAATAGCACATCGGCGCAGTGGATGGGGTAAGGTAATATTTATTTATTTATTTTATACATAATGCAGAAACCTTCCTCTGTAGGTTTCGTGTATTACGTATAAAATGCAGAACCAAACATAAAACTTTTTCAAGCTTCTTCACACACCTTTAATAAGCAGGGTGGCGGTCTCACACTAGACGATGATATTCATCTCTTGTCTGAAGATATTTACAAACATCAAGCTTTCAGGCAATATTCGTACTCACAGCCTGTTGGTTAGGCAGAGGATACACTAACCACTCGGCCTGCAAGTAAATCTTCTAAAGTCTAAGTTACATTCTTTTGAGCACAGCATGATATTATTATTATTGCTATTATTATTAAGAGAGACGTCCAGGGACTCATCGAGAGAGGTCACTACTACACGCACCAGCTATCGTACTTATTTTTGAATTCATTTACACTGCTTGCACACACACCATCCAATGACAATCTATTCCAATTACACACCACCCTATGAAAGAAAAATCTAGTCCCCACCCTCTTCTTTACAGTATTCATTCTCAACTTCCATCGATGCCCTCTCGTCCTTTCCCCACCCTCCATAAATTGAAGAATTCCATCAATTGAAATCCTGTATGACCCTTTCAGAACTTTAAGTCTCAATCATATCGCTCTCAACCCCCTTTCTCCTGTTTTCTAGTATCTGCAGTCTACAAATTCTCAATCTCTCTCTTCATTATCAGTATTCCACAATCCTGATATCATTTTTAAAAGAGGCAAAGAAAGATTATCTAATCTTAGATAATCTAGACCACCTAGAGTAGTGATAAGCAACGGTTTCTGGTCCACGGGCCAGATAGTTGTTCAAACTACAAGCTTTTATAGAGATTCCCTTTAGTCTGACATATTAAAGTATAGCAAATATTTTAAAACAAAGACAGAAAATACGTATATACGTATTATTTGCAGAAATACATGATCACCAGCTGAATCAAGCACACAAGATCCTAAAATTTTTTTTTAATTAAAATTTTTTTTAAAAAATATAAAACACTTCTGTTGTAAGGACATATCGTATAGTTATACATAAATACTACTTTCTGTCTTTTTTTTTAATCGAAATAATTGAATTTCTCTTTACAAATCTCTTTGCTTGCCACTCCACCTGGCTCGCTAGCCTCGGGCTGTCCACATCGAAGGTACTCACTTAATGTGTAATAGGTTTACAACCTGTTGTGGGTGGAATTTTTTTTTTTTTTTTCTTAAAAAGGGATAATGAAATAAATAGTTAAGAATTCGTCCCAAGAATGGATTTCAGAGAACTGCGTTGAAAAGCTTTCCATACTGCTTCAAGTCGATCCATACTCACCGACCTGTTACACAGTGGTGTAGCTAGAGCTTTTGCTGCCCGGGATGATCCCCGAGTTTGCCGCCCCCTCTCAATACACACACACACACACACACACACACACCAAAAATACTACAAAAAGTCAAAACGATGTATAGGGAAATAAATTAAAACACTATGTTTATTTTTGAGGTAAAACTTTAATTTCAACATTCTAAAATGTTATTTTTCTTGCTTTTCCGTTAGCAAAATCGTCGATGACATTGGCGAAGTCTATTTCATAGTATTGTAGGTAATTCTTAATCAGTTTTATTTAGAAAAAACTCCTCTCACAACTAGCAACACTTACAGCAATTGTGAGGAAAATTCGTAGTAGTATTACAATATTTGGAACTAAGTTCTCGAAACTATTTTAGAATTAACTGCAAAAGTTCAAAAAGATTCAAAGTATCGCTCCCCCCCCAGCTACGCCTCTGCTCAAAACAATTTCTTGTTAAAATAATTTCATGCTAAAATGTATAATTTGTTAAATTTGTAATAAATATAGATTATTTAAACAATATCTCATCAATTACACTTTACCCATAAGTAAGAAATATTTATTCATCTATAAAGTACCCAATAGTTATTTTCAGATTTTAAACGATCACATATTTATATCTCCAGAAGTTGTATTCCCCGCGCAACTGGATATATGCACAGTTCTCCCCCTACGTTGCTATTTTTTCAAAAAAAAATAAATAAAATAAAAAATCTAGCTATACGGTATGATTTAAGTTTTCGTATTGAGAGAATCACTGCAATTAGTACGAAGCATCCCTACTAAGGCAGGACAAAATCTACGAGGTCATTCACCGCTATTATGTGTCGAGCCCATTTCCTTACCATCAAAATATGACAGACTTCAAAGCGCACCACCTATGCATCAAATTCCGTTTGAAACTAGGAAAAACTTGTGCACAGAATCATCAGAGAAGTTAGAACTTGCTTTTTGGGTGGGGGCAGAACTCAAGCATTTGATCGATTTCCCAAGTTCAAAAAGCAGAGTAAGTGCCTTAATGATACTGAACGTCCAATCCAACAATAACAACAACAAGACAAATGAAGGAAAATATGGCGCACATGCAAGCCTTTTTTTTTTTTTTTTTTGGATTAAAAGAGAATCATCACGATAAGCTAGTTAGCTAATCAGTTGGGAATTTCATTTGGATTATGCCCAAGCATTGTGAACATAGAATATCAAAGTAGGAGTTGTTCACATTCTCCTCTTTCAATAGATCTAGCATCCTGCCAACATTGTCATTCCCCCAAGTAGAACTACAAATAGTTCGAACAGTGACTTAAAGGTTGGACTCGTAGTTATCAGTTCTGAAAGGGGCTTTTTCGAAAAAAAGATAGCATGAAATAATAGGTAACCGAAGATATTTTAGAGCAAAGAAACATACAATCCAGAAATATGATTAAACTTTATAATGAAATATTAAATGTTCCGAACAAAAGAAAGCAGACGTCAAAATTTGTTCTTTACTTACCAATCCCCTGCACCTGATGTGCTTACTACAGTCTGGAGAACGGGTACAGGATAGTGAAGTGCTCTTACGCAGCTCTGTAATAGAAATATGCGATAATTGCACTTTAAAAGTTACATTCTTATACAGACTTTACTTACAAAAGGTATATAAATCCTACCTATATTTGATTAAAAGTCATCTGATATGAAAAGCTTTATAAGAGGAGTTGCCTGATTGTAACAAAATATTATACTATATATCCTCAGATGGTTAACGCACGTATGGAAAAATATAATTTATTAAAACTTCCCATATATTTCGTTCAATGTTGCATGGACATCATCAGGGAGAACAAAGAAGATCCGTCAACCACGTGCAGAACACAAATCACAAGATATGAGTCATGTGATTATAGTTCGGATTTCAGTCACAGCTGAATTATCCAGGGTAATGCACTTTTAGAGTTCGAAAGAAAAAAATTAATAGCTTCTGTAATTCAAAATTACCTTATTCAATATTACAAAATAAATAAATAAATAAAAATAAAATAAAAATAATGGCAGGATTATATTAGAAATGGACATATTAGCAAAAAATTCAGAATTGTTAGTATTCAGGAATATGTGAGCAGTGTGGCTAATTAACAGAATGGGAAAGGAAAGGTTTGCAAAACAGGTTTGATGCCAGGAAAACCTCGGGGGGGGGGGAGACCTTGATGTTGTTAAAGGTGCCATGGAATGCCCATATCCAAGATCTTACAATACTACCTTTCTGACATATAACAGACTAAATCTGGAAGAGCATGTTGATAGAATGTTAGTAATAATGTAAACTTTTGATGTAAGTACTAATCACAGATCCAGTACATCCCTTCAGAGAACATATCAGAATTTAATTATGACGAAAAAACACAGTTCTATGCGGATGATAGGTGTGCATGAGGAGCTACACAGGCGTCGTGTTTTAAACAGAATGTTTATCGAAAAGCATCCATCCGTCTTTGCAATTGGATTAGCAATATGTTTTCCTGCTAAGGTTACAAACACGTGTTTTATAAAGAAAGTCCAGTGTTTTTTTTTTTTTGTTTTTTTTTCAAAAATAATAATATATCCCCACCCACCCGCATTGGACGGGAAACCATTTCGTCCCTCCAGATATACCATTACTAACCAAGACCATTCCAAATCATCCCTGCAGAATAAATGCAGCAACAACACTTACAAATAACTTGGGCTGGTTTGAAAAAGTCGTTGTCAGTCTGGCTTTCAGTAACCGAAAAGATCCTGATGTCAAATATATTCAACTACAAAATTCATTCCAGTCGATTTAAAATGACACAAATAAGAAATAACTGCAACATAGTTATTTCTTATTTGTGTACAGCATTTCCATCACTATTACAACAAAACCGAGTGGGATATCGTAAAGAAGATGGGGAGTTATGAATGCTGCAGGCATCGCTATAGAATACACTTTCTACCTATTTCAGCAATTTATTCTTCGACTGTTTCATGGATTGCATCTAAAATAGAAGTAATATCTCAATTAAGCCATCTCATGAGTAAGAAAGTGAGCTATGTACTGAAGAATTAGGAAGCTCGTTGCTATTTAAAAGCTGCTACTTAGCTTGTTGTGAATGTAAATTAATTCTTGAAATATGAAATATATAACCAGCAACAAGCAATTTCACTGACTGAAGATAGTAAAGCTTCTGTAGTTATAATACATAAGTTCAATATAACCAGTTTTGACCGTATGGAAATTACTTTTTTTTTTAACAAAACTAATCATAAAAAAGCAGAATAAACATTTAACATAAAAACGTTAATAGAATCAATGTTAAAAAAAAGTATAATTGGCATCATGCTTCATAGATCATACGCATGCTTTAATGATGTGGACTGCATATTATTCATTTATAACCTACTTCTGAGAACTTCAGGTATTTTATGAAAGGAAACAATAATTTTTCCTAAGACCGACCCTAGAACAGGGCTTCGATTTTTGTTGCAATGGTAATACTTCTAAATTTTTAGATGCGCTTCATTCACACAGAAAAAGCAACATATGAATACGTAGACGCAAGAAAGATTATTACTAAGGTATACCGAGAAATATATATATACTGTATATATAAACTCTCTTCCTGGTTACCTTTCACTAGGGATAAACATTCTTCTCTTCCAGGGGTTGACCAAGTTCCTTCTCATTTTCTCATATTGTGTTGTCTATGTATTGCCTTGCAATCAAACAGGACGTTCGGTTGAGAAACGACTGCAGAAAAATCAGTCCTACAACCCCCTATAAAAAAGAACGACCACCCATTTTGCCTACTAAGAAGCACTGTTTAGAACTTCAGACTTAAGAATTTTTTTATGAATTATTATTCCCGCAGTGGATATGAAAGTATTTTTTAATGACAAAATTTTAAATATAAATTTTAAATCAAGCTGCGATTATTTTCTTTAGAAGTAGGCCCAAAACAGTATCGTAAAACTTCCCATCAGAGAAAATGTAAAATAAACAGCAGCCAAGCTGAACGCTTTGATGATCAAGTGCACTGTCATATCGAAATACCGGCATTTCAACACATACCGTACCATTATTTTATTTTTGCGCGGGATAACAGTACTGTATTTGTACCAAACAAGAAAAATATCAGTTAATATATTAAGGTCTATTGCTTTGATAATGTTATATCGGGCAATTTGCGAGACGTGTCCAGACAACGAAATAACTGATGTTATGGCTATCCATGTTTTTCGTTCAATCGAAATGTTGGTTTCGTTGATGTTCATTTCCTGTTTGCTGAAACTGGTTCTTCAAACAGAACAAAGTCGTGCAGACAGACTAACAACACGCATTACAGTTTAAACTTCGTTGTAGACCAAAAGCAAGCATCTGCCGCAGCACAGATAAGCCGATAACAACAGTATCATGGGAAGATGACACCTGAATGAATACACAATAGACCATTTGGCTAAATTTAGACAATTTCTTCTTAGAGGTAGCCTGTTAGATGAAACTTTAGATAAACTGAGACTTGAAAATTACTCGATTTCTAGGCCACGCATCTCACAACCTGTCATTCATTAAGGAACTTAGGACAGGTGAACGGCAGCGTCGTGCTTGAACGATCTGAGGACGTTTAGAAATCAGTAACATGATACGCTCAGTGTGCTACTTCTGTTTCGTAAAAAAAAACAGTTTCAAAAAATTATTCGAAAAAGTCATAGTCAGCCATTGCAAGCAGACTGTCGAATTAACATTCATTCAGGCAGAGCAGGGCTTTTTAGGGCCTATGCCACGGTCCTTTCCAAATTAAAGCTACAACTGGATCAAACAAACTTTAATTTGGAAAGGGCAGTTGCGACAGGAAAAAACGTGCTATGAAATCCAAGAGAAAGGCAGAAGTAATATTATTTTACTCCTGTGGCAAAAGCCTTTTGCTGGAGATAAGATTACAGCATATATTATTTGAGATCCAAATGAAATAATGGAGCTCAAATAGCATATGTTATATTATTTTCATCATAAAGTTTTTTCGATAAATGGAATAATTTTATTACAATCTCTATAACTTGCCTTTCATAGTCAGTTTGGATAACCATTAGATCCTTCTAAAGGATTTTTCGAACTATATTTCCCCCTGCAGTCCACTTAAAGCGAGCCATTAGTCAAAGACTTAGGAAAGCTAATATAAGAAAATCTGTTTTCTTGAGTGGTGGGACGCTCAAAAAAGGAGGGGAGGTGTCTGGAACTAGAAAGAGAGGTAACTAGAAAGAGGTGTGAATAACAGTGGTGGATTACAAACTGAAACTGTTAGGAAACTGGATAATGGGGGCAGGGGGTTGAAAAAGCAAATGCGAGAACTGGAAACCGAGAACCTCAGCTGATAGAAAATTAATAAAACTGGCGCTAGAGCTGAATATCAAACATCAGCACTTTGTCAAAAAGCTCAAGAAAGTGACGGTTCAGTCTAAAGAAGTCTGGCATTGGAACGAGACGGTTTCTTTACCTCCAGATTAGGAAAATAAATTGAGATAAAAGACATACGAACTACAATCCCTCAGACTCGTAAACCATACATTACAGGTTCGGTACTTGAATTAGTTACGCTTGGAATTGGGATGTTGCATGGTGAAAAGAGCTAATGGAGACAAAATGTCCAGCCATAAGAAGCACGGGCAATAAAACAAAAGCTGGAGTCTTTCTCTTTCTTTTTTTTTTTTTTTTTTTTTTTTTTTTGCTGATTATAAATGCTATTTGTTTCTTAGTTTCTCAGTAATGTAGAAAAAGCAATAGAAATCAAAATGGACGCATTAAATGAAGACCATTGGAAATGGGATCTAGGATGATTCCCTTTTGGGTACTTGGTTACAGGAGCCGTACTTGACGTAAACTCGAAAGCCAAGGATATGATGTACGATTTATCAAAAGAGTAATCCGGAAAGGTACTCAATGACCGCATGCGTAAAACTGCCGGAATGTTTTGTCATACTATATACAAAGAATTCAGACTAAGAGGTGGGAAAATGTGTGCAAGTACTTCTTTTCCTCCATGCTTACACGGTGATCAGAATACATCTTCAAAAATTATGGAAACAATTATCGTGTTAGAGTAAAACTTCAGTTTAATATAAACCAAACTAATCACTCGACGTTTCGACCTTCACAGGAAGGTCATCATCTGGAGTATACACATATATACAAAGAAACAAGCTACACTACAATCCACATGGTATGCTGAAGTTACATTGATTTAGTGAACCGTTAAAATTACTGACCTGACCTCTGGTGAAAAAAAACAACAACCTTACTACATGAAAGCTGGAGTCCTGTAATTATCTATTAGGTTACAAAATTAAAATTAAATTTAGCTAGAGAGGAACATGTTCAGACAAAAATATTTTACTTATATTGTTTTAATTTATATGTATAATTATATAAGTAAAAAAAAAATTGTCTGAACATGTTGCTCTCTAGCTAAATTTAATTTAATTTTGTACATTAATAAATAATAAGAGGACCTCTAGCTTTGGTGCAGTAAGGTTTTTCCCGCCAGAGGTCAGGCCTTTAGTTTTAACGGTTGATTAAATCAATGTAATTTCAACATACCATGTGGACTGTAGTGCAGCTTGTTTCTTTGTATATACGAGAATATGTATACTCCAGATGATGACCTTATGTGAAGGTCGAAACGTCGAGTGATTATTACGGTTTCTATTAAACTGAAGTTTTACTCTAACACAGTAGTTTTTTCATAATTCTTGAAGATTTGCAAGTACTTGATAACAATCTTGTAAGTCCAAATGCTAAAATTAGATAGCAAGATCTAAACAGAACAGGCTTTGGTGTAATATTTTAGATTCGAGGCATAAATGTTTTTCTAAGGAAGTCGCAGCCCAAAAAAGATAAGCTCAAGATAATATACCAGATATCAGAGACATTTTTGATATACTGTTTTCTTGTTTATTGAAAGTACTGAAGTCAAAATGAACTTTTTAAATTGTAAACGTGTATCTTTGCAATGCGTCCTTCACTTGAATGGTTCTTTTAATCGGAAATTACTTTAATATAATCAGCCTCATGCTATTCACGCATCTAAGTAGATGGTAATACAATGTAGAAGATATGAGAATAAAAGGATTAGCATTATGTACTAAATATTCATCTTGTTATAAACAGATATTACAAAATATTTGATAATATTTCTTTGGTTCTAGAATCAATTGCTTGGTTTGATATTTTTTTCTTCAATATATTACATGGCGTTAAAGGCAAGTGAAATAAATAGGTAGCGTCTGAATTACGTAATTGTCTAAGTTAGTTAACGACAAATATAAACTGGTAGATGTTGCTTATGACAGGAGACTAAACATGCGGTCAAGTGTTTCCATGGATACAGTAAAGTCTGTTGTTAGAATCCATATGCTACTTTACTGAATAAATCATAACTCTCATCGTTTAAAGTAAGGTGAATGCTCTTATTCTTTTAGATTTTATTTATTGTTAAAGCTTTGGAAACTTTTTATTGATAATTTATCTAAGGTAGACCAGTCAGATAAATCTTGGCATTTGCACTATGATCTGTGACGTATGTCTGGGGTCAAAGCCCTTCGTGCAGATGTGGACTTAGGAACAAAGAGCGTGAGGCTGATTCTATTAAAGGAACCGTTCACGTGAAGGATACGTTGTGAAAATACACGTTTACTACTTAAAAAGTTCATTTTGACCTCAGTATTTTCAATAAACCAGAAAGCAGTATCAAAAATGTCGATCTGAGGGTATATGGTATTAACCTGAATTTGGAAATGTTTCTCGAAATCTGGAGGGAACAATGATAAATGAAAAGATGCAAAAGAACTCTAAACAGCAGTTGTTATTTAGGAAGTTTGTAAAGAAAGTGTTTGCTGATAAGAGTGGAAAATCAGAAATATAGTGCTGAAACTAAATACGGCTCAGATGAAAACTCAGGTGAGAGGTTTATGTTGGCTTTGTTTCACATAAGGCATGTAGTAACGTTATTTAACAGAAGAGAAAATTAATAATGTACTAAGTCTATTAAAATTTAACTTAAAAAAAAACAGCTCTTCATATTAAGAAATCAACTTACATTCCTTTCCCATTTGCTTCCCTTGATGGGAAAACCAGCGCCTTCAGGAAGATTTGAGACCAGCAAAATTCCACTGCTTCCCAGCGTAATTACCAGCGTGTGAATATATTCCAAGAGGGGAAGACTAAGATGGACACACTCTCTTAACAAGGAATCTAAATTCATGGTTCCTGAAGAGGAAAAAAAAAAACGTGATATTTCTCTGATAGCTCTAAAACGGTATCATAGTAGAAGGTCCACAGTGCGAGGGACCCAAAATTTGGAAAGCAAGTGACAAAAACTATTGCAAAAAAGTGAGTTAAACAAATTTATTTATTTTTCACTGATTTTTTGAAATTAAATTGCAGTATTATATATAATACTGCAATTTATATATAATTGCATTTTCTGTATATATAATATATACAGAAAAGCGATTGGCTTTTCAGTTACAATTTGTTCATCCAGTGCAGCTATCGTATTGTGTTATGGTGTTTCGTGTCCAGTAAAGTAAAATAATGAGTGAACCACAAAAGTCTTTGAATATTTTTAGGTAATTACATGTTTCTAATTTTTTTCTCTGTAAATAATAAAATTTCAGCAAATTAAAATATGCATTTATAAACTTAAATGAACAAAGATGTATGATGTTGTTGTTGTGTTTTCCATGAATAAATTTTTAAACGTTTATTCTGTTTACAATTTGATAAAAAAAATCCATACTTTTATATACCTTAACGCAATTCTGTTTAAAAAAGGTATCGTACTGTGCCAGATAACACAAATGCAAATTTCGGGGACTGAGAAGACAGGATAAATTAATGTTCATACAAGGTAACAAGAAGAAATAATGTGTGAAAAGAAGAAAAAATGTGTGAAAAGAAAAGAAATAAATTTCTTTTCTTTTCACACATCTGTACATGATAAAACTTTAAAATCAAGTGACTGCGAGTCGAAACTTATTTCACAACTTTACCACCCATACTATTTTAGTGTAGGGAAATTAAAAACAGAGGTCATAGCAAACAACAGAATTGTAGTTTTGTGAATAAAGTACAAATGAAGTGAAAAGTGACAATTTTGTTACTATATTTGTAGATAGCTCCACCAGACTAGAAGAAAACACTCGTACCAAATACTAACGACACGACTGTTAGAATTTGGTTATTTTACAGAGAGACAGTATATATTTTAACCCATCACATTACTAAAACTCTTAAAAAGTTTGGCATAGAAAAAAAAAGGTATCGTACTGTGCGCAGAAAGCAAAAATACAAATTTTGGGGAATGAGAAAACAGGATAAAGAAGAAATAGACAGAAAACATTTACGCTGTTTCCAAAAATAAAGAGCAGGTACATTTTTTTTTCTTTTTACATTTCTGTAGATGATAAAAGTTAAAATCAAGTGACTTGAGTGTGAGTCGAAACTTCTTTCACAACTTTACCACCCGTACATTCTAGTGCTGGGGGAATTAAAAACAGAGACCATAGCAAATAACGGAATTATAATTTTGAATAAAGTACAAATGAAGTAAAAAATGACAATTTTGTTCCGATCTTCACCAGACTAGAAAAACAGTCGTACCAAATTCGAACAATACGACTGTTAGAATTCGATTATTTTACAGAGAGACAGCAGATATTTAATCCCATCATGTTACTTAAACTCTTTAAAAGATTGCTGCAGAAAATAAAAAAGTATCGAAGCATGCAGATAACAAGGAATCAACACGCATATATCAAATAATGCTCGTCATTGGAAGAAAAAATCAAAAACATTAACGAACTTTATAGCCAGACCTGTTCTTTTAAATGATACCAAATGAAAACAATATGGGTATGAATTTCAAAACTTTGAAAAGCTGATGAATTTCTTGCTTGCTGTGATCATAAATATTTATTTGAAGGTAAACATTTTATTTTTCTTTCTTTCTTTCTTTTTTTTTTTGATGGTTGACATTGTTGCATATTGTTTTCAAGAAATATGGTAATCCTGCTTTCAGACACCTGTTAAGTTTAATGTCTTTATTTTTGTTTAGTTAGGAATGCAAAAAATCCTTGTAATATAAAAAAATCCTTCTTAATGCTAAGGAAAGAAAAATAAATAAATTTCTGTTACATATGTAAGTTACGAGCTTTGGAATTAAAATGCGACCGTAAGCATTTGATGATTTAATATTTGAGCAATATAAAATATACATCTGTAACTTAATGAACAAACATGTGTGCTGTTGTTGTCGCATTTTCCAATGAAATTCCAAACATTCCAAAACCATGTGATAGGCAGTCGACACTTTTTTTTCCTTTCAAAACTTAACACATAATATTCCATTAGGGGAACGAAAGAAAAAAAAAAGAAACTGATATCCTGTAATTAATATTTTAGAAAATTGTCTAATGCTAACTATTGACATCTGTAAACGTTTCGTTCACATGTTCGAAAACCCCGAACTACTAATCTCTAATAGAATGTTGGTGTCATAAGAACACAGAAAGACCGCAGAAAACATCAAAAGGGAGGAAACTGAGTCATGAACATATCATATAGTGTAAAGTTTTAAATGAACTAATGTTCCTGCACTCAGAACGAGGACTGAAAACAAATGACAAGATATGAGTCACTCAGTTATCTACAAACAAGACTAATGAAATTAACAGTGTGGGAAAATAATACACACACACAGTTTATTTATTTTACTCAGTTATTCTGGTTATAATCTGTAGTTAACTGAATTTTAAAAGTAAATAGAAAAACAAGCAATCATTAAAAAAAAAAGAACCATATCAAAAAAAAAATCTGCATTGAGAGAAGGGAAATTACTGATCGCTGGCAGATATATTAGTCAGGATAAGCCAGTTTGAGCTTACACTCAGTACTGTGGTAATAAAAACATAGTAACCCCAATGTGACAGAATTAACAAACTACCAAACGGACAGAAAATCTAGGGGAACAAAAGTCAAATACCTTTTCAGGTTATTTACAGAAATTTCTTTTTTTCAAGCTTGTGTGTTGTGCTGTGGTGTGGATATATGATTTAATTCAACTAATTTTGGAATATCCATTTGCATTAAGAAGAGTCATTCTGGAAAGACTGTAAGTAAATTTAATTATCATTAGACTTTCTAGATTACATACAAAAGTTCTTGGTAAGCAAAGAAACTCCAGAAGTGTGTGAAAAATAAAAAAACATGGCCATGTGAAGGAAAAACAAAATGCCCAAATAATATAATGAAAAAAGTGTCAACTCCACTTCAGATCTTGTGTTTGTGTTTTGTGCTGTGAATATATGTTTAAAATCAACAATTTGGAACATTCAAAGTTTATTTTTCACTTGGTTAGAATATAATAAATTTAGTTTAATCCTTTATCCAAGTTTTTATTATAGTCTAACCAAGTGAAAAATAAACTTTCAACATCTTTCTCTAAATCCAGAGTAATTTAATAAAAAGGTGGACGCCGTTTGGCAACTCCTATAGGTAGAGATGACCTTACTAATGTTTCTGCCTGGTATCTCCACTTGAGCCTGGCTCCCACTGAAGAGACCTCAATAAAGGTCGAAACTAGTCTGGGTAGTGGCCCTTCCCTTAATGCATAACGGTATACATATCCGCAAGAAGATGTGTTTTGCATTATGGGAGATACTGAGATAGGAGTGTTGGTAGCTTGCTCCACCTTTGCAACAAGTTGCCTGGTGTTGTACTACCTTACCCCAGTCCTGAAGATACTTTCAGGCTCAAACTTTGTTTGCTCACACTTGGATAAAGGATTAAACTAAATTTATTGGAATATTCAAAAAACCTCAATATTTCCAAGATGTCCCATTCTGGAAAGAAATGTAAGTAATATCTGTGAAATAAGTGTGTAAACTTAAAAGAACAAACAGTGGCATTGGATTGTTATGCATATTTAAGTAAGATCACTTTTGAAATCACAGTGAATTCACCCACGATTTGTTTATTTATTTATTGCACTTTAAGATCTTAATTTTAGACAAATCAAAATATTTGGATGAATTATGAATAAAATATGAATTAAAATATGAATATAGAATAAAATGTCTGAGCTATGGAAAAAAAATTGCGTTTGAGGGACACCAGTATATAATTAAATTATTCAGAAAAGCCTAAACACTGCTGCCGCCCCTAGACTCTACTCCAGAGTTTCTCAAACTGTGTTCCACGGAAGGTCAATAGGTGTTCCTCGAGAAGTTCTGGAATTTGTCATTTTAGTTTTCTAAGCATTTTTCATGAATAAATATTTTAGAGTGGAAATATTCTGAGGAGAATAATATTCGTGAACATGTCGAAAAGCTCAGACCCAGAACCCCTAATAACATCTGTGTAGCGTTAATTTTCACACACAGAAATCTTTCAACAATCGGGAAAGAGAATACCGTCATTTATGACCGATCATAAAAATTGCCTGCAAGCCGATTACAACAATTGGTGGTGTATGTATCCTCTATTCTCAAAACTGAACGAAATAACATCTGTGATGCAAATGTCAGTGACCAATCAGCAAAGAAGTATAAAGAAAATTTTTCCACTGAAATTGAAGATCAAGATAGTCTGTATCCAGTTCTCAAATCTATTAATACTGAATACTTTCTTCACAAGTTCGTATTGCAGTGTGTAAGCGCTTGTTCTGAAACTGGAGTGCCGTGATTTAAGTAATAGGAATACAGATTTAAATTCTAATATGAATAAGAGACAAGGCACTTTGTTTAATTTTGGTACTAAGAAATCTCTTATTGAAGGTGTTTGTGAAGGAACAGATAGTGAGTCATCCACCTCAAGCCTACAAAGATCTCCAGGATCTATAAAAGGAGGAGAAAACTACCAGCACACAGGAGAAAAGGTCTGCATTCACTCGTAAGTACTTATAATAATATTATAAATATATTTTGTGATCAGAATAGATATGTCAATGAAAATTAGCATAAATTAATTTAAGGATGGTTTATTGACGCTTTAATTAAATTAATCAAAACATCAATTAAATTAAACTTTAATTGTTAATTAATAATAAAAATCAGCTAAATTACTAATTAATTATTAATTAATACATTGCAAAATAACCAAGGTGTTCCATGAAAATTTCAGGATTTGTGAAGTGTTCCTTCGTAGAAAGAGTTTGAGAAACCTTGCTCTACTCTAAGAATTCCCACCCTTTAACAGGAAAGAAATACCCCAAAATGTATTGGAAAATTAGTACAGCCATCTATAGACACCAAAAACAAAACATGACGAATGTGTGACACTGGGAAAATTCCAAGATATCTTATCTCAAACACATCGCCCACAATTCCATAGGCAAACCAAAACACCATATGATATCACAGAGAGACATATGTTCCCCAGAAATTTCCAAACACATAACATGATGATTCCTTATCTTTAAATATCACCTACAATGCTATACGCGAACCCAACACACCACGTGATGTCCCTGACAGAAGGAGGGGCAGCAAAATTCCAAACATTCCAAAATTTATTTTATCACTATCCATCACCCACAATGCCATACGCAAACTATTTACCTATCTACAATTCATAACAATACACATCCACGACACGGACGTCGCTTCCCCCACATTCACCCTACCCCTATTTTGTTCATAGTATCCCACCAATCACGCCACAAATCCTTATCCACTAATATCTTCCTTTTCAATTCAAAACAATAACGTCACTTATTTACAACTAGCAAATGACGTCGCTTATCTTCATCTGATAATAACAAACATACACGTCACGATTCCTTATCTTATCTTGATCTGGTCAGAAGTGTCCTACCAATCACGACACGAATCCTTATCCACTAATATATCTCCCTTTTCCATTCAAAACAATAACCTCACTTTTTTACATCTGATAACAATGCACATCCACGTCACGATTCGTTATTTTATCTTGATCTGGTCAGAAGTGCCCCACCAATCACAACACGAATCCTTATCTCTGCCATCACCCATAATTCCACACGCGAACCAAAACACAAGAACTGAACCCATTGACACATATGCCCCCAGGGAAATTCCAAACTCAGACGTTACAGGCATAATGACGTCATCTTCTTATCAACCAATCACATTACGATTCCTTATCTTATCTTGATCTTGTCAGAAGTGGCTACCAGACTACTAAGGCAGCCACCGAATGATAGCTAGAATCTAATTAGAAGGCTGGAAAGAAGATTTCCCTAGGTGAAGTACGCAAAATAAAAACTAATGAATATGTTTGGCATTGTAGACTGAAAAGGTTTTCAGTCTACCAACTGGAAGTTGGTTGCACGAAAATATTTATTTATTAACGATTTCCACTTACCAGGCGACCATTTTCCGATTGCAACTTCTTTACCAAGAACAGTATTGCTGATTGCTCGTAATTCGTTGAAGTTGGGAGAGGCATAAGTCAAGCTCTTCCAGGCGTCAGAGAAGAAAGGTTTTCCTGCTTTGTTGATGTCTGTAGGCTCAAACCACACTAAAGAAAAGAAAACAAAAATACCATGAACAGATCTCTCGCTCAATGAGACATGAGTGATCTGCGTAAGAGTGGCATGTCTATACAATTTTAAGGAAAAAGTGTATAGACATGAATACAAATAGATTTGTTACAGAAAAGTAAATATCCAATAATTCAGTTATGGTATTGTGGGTGGCACAGTCAGTTACTGTACAAGTGATTGTGCATATGGGGAGGGGGGGGGAGAGAGAGAGAGAGAGATTTGTGGCGAAAAACAACTAACTAATAAAAACAGTGTATATATATATATATATATATATATTTGTGTGTAGTAAACGATCACAGAGACGAGAAGATTCAGGAGCTGAAACAAGTTGTTCGTGAAGAGCAAACTTCGATGTCCGAGTAAAAGACTTGTATGAATCGACATCTAGCTTCTCACTCAGCGATGGAAGAAGTGTAGAGAACGTGATCGAGAGTTTGTTGAAAATAAAATGTTCGCGAAAAATGGAGGATTAATACATGTAAAAGCTATTGTTAAGTAAGCTATATATGTTCTGAGCAAAAAAAGGAGCTATTACTTTCGTAGAGTCCGTCGTATAATGTCTGATCACATGATTCGTCTTGGCGTGGCACGAATTCCACTGAATGTTGATCAAGCGCTTAGCGATAGAAACAATTTGGTGTGCTTAGGTGTAATTTTTTTTTTTCACATTGAATTCTGTTTTGTTTTCTAAGAATGGCAGTCTTCTATTCACTAACATTATGATCAGCATGCACTTTCCCATAGTAACATATAATCGCTATATTGTCAGCCAACAGGAGTTGGCTGACAATATAGCGATAGTTTTCTAAAAACAAATGAAATTAAGCATTGTAAATAACGTGACCCCCCCCCCCCCCCAGCGGCCATACTACGCTGCAAAACAAAACTTGAGGATTTGTTACAGCTCTAATTAAACGTCTCCAAACAATCCATTTCAACTTTACGGTTTTATCTAAAAATTCTCGCGATTATCCTTCTGTTCAACAGAAAAAGAGATTATCTCTCGGAATTTATTCCCCAAAAGCACCACTAATCTTTTTCTTTTTAATACTGTTGAATTTCCAGCTATCAACCATTATTCATTTCCTTATTATAACCAAAACAAGTACATATACCGAACTATTTGCTAAAAGATTTCAAAATTTAAGATTTTTTTTTTTTTTTAAATAGCGAACAAAGTACTAGAAATTATAATTAAGTAAAACATTTTGTTAACCAGTCATCTAACAGAAAATATATGAAATTTTTAAGTTTCATAGTGCGGGGATGAGGCATATGAGAAATTCCGTAAGAGAATTGGTCTGCTACTTATGAGCGGCGACCAGTGTGACAAAGAAGCCGTTATCCACCATAAATGTTGGGGAGACTTAGCTGATAAGTCAAGAAGCATTGATTGGCTATAAAGTAATGATACAATAAACATACTTTTACTGGTGAATTCTAATCCATTTTATTTCCCTCCCTAATATTCTCTAGCAAGCACACCTGGAGAGACACGCTCAAGCAGTAGAGCAGCTATTGCTGGTTCAAACCATTTCTGATTTTCTTAGGTTCAACAGCCATGCTTCATTTTCTTCAAGGCCATCATTCATCGTTCTTTCAAGTTCCTTTGTAAGGTGGATGATGACCGTTCTTGAAGCAAAATTTCTTCTTCGTCGCTCAAAATTCGTGATAGGTAACTTTTCTCGGATTCAAATTTTCTTCTGAAAATTTGAATCCGAGAAAAGTCCGAGAAAATTTAATCTCGGATTCAAATTTTTTTCTGAAAATTTGAATTCGAGATTAAATGAATTTAAACTCAATTTCTTCATTTAAATCTAAATTTAACTTTCTGACTAATAATCATACGGAGTATTTGAACGAACGTTTTTTAATCTTTCAACTTTTTTTTTATTATTTTTTGGATTCGGACAACAGTTTCAAACATGTGTTCTTTTCGGTCTTCTTTAAGCATTTATTGAAGCCAAAAGATAAATAAAATAAATAACCTTGCTTGTGGCATTAGTTGATTCACATAAACTTTTTTTGAAGTTTAGACTTGTAAATTTCTTTAACTTTGCGTAAAATTCACTGTTAACTCTTTGCTCAAAATATAATCGTTTATCTTTATGTCGCTGTTAGGAAATTGGTCGATCCAGCTGATACGTATCTCTTCTAATACAAGTTCAGACATCAAAACACATCTTCTTAATCAGCTTTTCTACTCACCGCCTATACTACTTGACACAATGTTTCAATCTTTATAGCCACAGTACGTTATCATAAGATAGACGATGTCTTCAAAAGTATGTAAAGTCTATTTGGTGAAGTGATAGCGTCTCCGGGCTCTTTTCATGTCTGATCTCTATAGTAGGATTCCCAGGTTATCTAACTCTTAGGCCATCCTGATACGTGCTATATGTCTACAACTTTCAGTGGATAAGAGACACACACATGCGCACGCACGACCTTCAACCCACTTCAACTACATGGTATCATATGCCACACACACACACATTATACTGTATATATAACTGGTTGTTTTCCACCATTTCTTACATGTACACTTTATTAAAAACAAAGTGTATCTCTTCAATATGCCTACGTTTTTAAACTTTCAAAAATTTAAATATTTAAAATAAAACATAAAGTATTAGTTATATTATAATTAAATCAGATCGTACAAAATCTGATCACAAACGACTATTTCATCCCATTGTAACATTAGAGGTAGGGTGGAGGAAGGAGGTACAAGTTAACTAAGGGTTGCCAACCGTGCACTTTTGAGCCGGCGACTCCGTTCTCCGGATCCGGCTTCAGTTTTACCGGTTGGAATTTTTTATTTGTATTTTGGAAACAAATGGCGGTTCTATTTTATTCGAATTTATAAATATTTAAATAGGCAGTGTGTTTCGTATACGATTGGAAATCATATCACAGCGTGTTTGGCATTTTCTCAACATAATGAGTGGATCTATTTTAATTTTAGTAAGTGATTGCGTATCGATGACAAAATTACATGTCTTGATGCAAAATCTAAAATATGAGCAGGAAATAAGAATAAAAGATTAATTTTTGTGGTGCAAAAGCTAGATACATATAAATTCGCTTTATACCAACATAAAAAAAAAAATAATAATAAATAAAAAAAAATCGAAAATAAACGATACTTGAAAACTGGATTATTTATGTCAATATTACAAATCAGAGTCGAATCTAATTCAGCTATTATCGTGTTTAAATATTTTTTTTAAAAATAAACTTTAAAGCTGTTGAAACGTACTTAAATTTTTAAAATGAAACACTGATGCAGACCAGTGCATGACGAGATTAACAGTATATATCTGGGTTGACAAATTTTAAAAGTGACAGTATGCCGAAGTAAGATTTATGGGTAAATATATTTACATCAATGGAAATCGCAGCAGTTTTTAAAATGATCAAAAAGGCTATGGGTATTTCCGTAATTTCCTTTAGCTATGCTTTTGTAGAAAGGATATTTTCCATCAAATTAAAGTGGCCTAGGGACAGAAACCGCATGCGAGTGGAACTACTTAAGGCACTAATGTGCACTTTAGGAATGCAAGGAATTCATTGAATATCTTAATCGACCTGAACAAATCGCATTCTTAAAAGCTGCCTTCGGCAGCCTTTAAGAATAAATACGATTTCAAAAACAAACAAAAAAAAAAAAAAAACAGAATTCAATTTTAAAAAAATATTTAACACCTTTTAATAAATAATGTTTAGTTTCGCTTACTTATTGAAATAAAAATTATTCAGTGTTGATCTTATATACTCTACTTTTATAAAGAATATTTCTTTGGTTTATATATGTGTTTTGTTTATCGAAATAAAGTAAAAATAAATTCTTACCCCCCCCCCCTCCACTGCTGGAATGTAACGAACGAGTATTGAGGAGTGCAAGGGAAAATCATGACGGGCAAAGGAAATTTCAAGTGAATCGTATTCGTTTCATAATGATTCAGAGGGAGACGGAATCAGCGTTATTATACAAGTGGGATGGACTTGGAGGATAGCTAACTAACAGTACTTTGTGGTATCGCTGTTTTAAGTGCTGCAACACTGCAAAACCTGTGAGAAGGAATTAAGGAAAATTCAGAGCCTGATGTTATTAGAATTATAAGGCTTCACAAAAAGTTGTAATATACATGTTAATGAAGGGCAAACTGTCTTGGTATTTTTAGGGGGAAAGAGGGTGGAAAAATATCAACTTATATTAATTATACGTAATTGAGATCGAGTTTAAAAGAAAATAATTTTAATTTCCGATGGTAGATCATAGACTTAGGAAGCAAGTGTGTGTGTGTGTGTGTGTGTGAAAGAATTATGATAATGTATAAATGTAGTTTTTATACACTGAGTGCACGTTAGATCTATGTTCTTGGATATCATTAATATCCAATCAATTATTATTATTAGCAATGAATGAACTACTGACAGTATTCAAGTTTATTGCGAGTTGAATGAATGTTTTTCATCGTTAGTAATTTAGTCGATATTTGGCTGCACAAGTTAAGACAACGAAAGGTAGTTTCACTTTGACTACCAATTATTATTACTAAGGGTATCTATAATATGAAGTCAGAAGTTACATCGCGGAAGACAAACTAACCATTATTCACACAACACTTGTCATACGTGGTCTTAAACTCATTCACGTTTGGACACTCACAACCGCCTCGGGCAATCCATTCCAATCATTCACAATTCTCCAAGCAATAATTCTAGCCCGTACATTCTTACTAACCACATTCTACACAGCCTCAGGGTGACTCTTAGGTCTCCCGCTTTACGCATAAAGACGCGCCGTAATACTTCTACACATACTGCATTCCGATTACGCTTACACATCAAATACTCTTTTGACTGAAAGAATAAATAAACCAGGAAATATAAATACATCTTAATGCTGCATGCAAATTCGCAGAGTGTCCACATCTCGATAGACACAGATGACACTCTGGTTGAGGTTGAGAGACCTATATTTGAAACCTTTCTAGGATACGAACCTTTATAAGGATAATTATAGTTGAGTAAGTCAATCTTATATGGTGGGAGCAGGGGTTTTCCATCTCGAAAACCAGGAATCCCAGCCTGAAAATATGCCAATATGCAGGGGCTGGTTCTATTGACGTGCATTTGCACGGGGACAAGTTTTTTTGGGATGGCAAAATTGACATAAACTACGAAAAATAATGAGGAGGAGGCGGCAATCCTAGGGGCGGCCCTGCCCATATGTATAGTGTTAGCAGATGTGACTGATTACCCAACCAAACAAGCGCGTTCGCGATATTCAGAGTCAGTCTATTTAATTAATAAAATAAAGACCGCAAAATTTGTTTCGCAATCTTATCCCTCTGTTTTTCTGGTCCAACAAAGCAAAACCGCATCCCTCACAGACGACCTTTAGTATGCGGATATGCTAAGAGCATGCTTGAAATTAGAGCGTATCAAGGATGAGAATCAGTGGGGTGGGGATTGGGGAGAGACGCAACGGATATGAGATATTCGGCCCTCGGTTTCATGACTCCAAAATTTGGAAATGACAATTATTTATTGCCTTTTAGAGATTATCAAACTGTGCTTAGAGATATTGAAAAATATTTCACTCTATAAACTGAATGTTATTAAATAATATACCGTATTTTTCGGATCATAAAACTCACCTTTTTACATCGAAAAAGCGACTTAAAATTGGGGTGCGTCTTATGGTCCGAAGGTAACATTAAAATACTAATCTTTTACACTGTACCGAAGCTGTTAACGAAGTTCAATTACTGGCGCAATATGTTAATAAAATTAGTAAGTACGCCAATGAAGGTAGGTACGTAAGTTATTTCGCTGCCTGTGGGTGAATCACCGATTAAGAGCGTCAATAGTCATTAGTGTGTAAACATATGTGCTTTTGTACGGTTCATTTGAATTATTTTTCACAGGTCGTTAAAATTTTTATCTTAAAATTAGAAAAAATGAGTGTAAAACAAAAAAAGACTTTCATATAACGTGAGTTATAAATTAAATGTGATAAATTATGCAAAACAATATGGAAACAGAGCAGCAGAAAGACATTTTGGTCCACCACCAACAGAAAAAATGGTTCGCGAGTGGAGAAAACAAGAGGAACAATTAAAACTGCTAAGTAAACATAAGAAAACATTCTGTTCGCACCTAGAAAAATGGCCAGAATTAGAAGTACAAATGAAAAATTGGGTAACAAATCATTGAAACATGGGAATATCTGTTTCTACGAAAATGATAATTTTTGAAGCGAAACGATAGGCAACTGCTAATGGAATTTTAGATTTTACCGGATCACCGTCTTGGTGCTTTAGATTCATGAAAAGACACGGGTTATGCATGCGTACAAAAATCACTCTAGCCCAAAAAATACCGGCTGACTATGAAGCTAAAATTATAGAATTCCATAGATTTGTCATATCAAGCGAGAAGGAAATTTAACTTTGAGCTTAATCAAATTGCGAACATGGATGAAGTGCCTCTAACTTTTGATGTTCCTTCAAATCGGACAGTAGATTCAAAAGGCACCAAATCAATAGTGATCAAAACAACATGTCACGAAAAAACTCACTTCACTGTAGTTTTGGCTTGTTGCGCGGATGGAACAAAACTACCGCTCATGTTAATCTTCAAGAGAAAAACGTTACCGAGAGATGAATTTCCTCGTGACATTATTATCCACGTTCAAGATAAAGGGCTGGATGGACGAAACAGGAATGAAATTATGGATACAAAAGATATGGGCAAAACGTCCAGGTGCGTTGTTTAAAAAGCCTGCGATGTATTAGTGTGGGATCGATTCAGAGCGCATAAAACAGAATCAACCAAGACGCTTCTAAAAGAAATGAATACAGAATTAGCTGTCATTCCTGGAGGCCTTACAAGTCAATTACAACCCTTGGATGGATCTATTAATAAACCATTCAATAATTTTATGCGGGAAGAGTGGAAGAAATGGATGGCAAAGCCAAATCACGATGTTACAGCAACAGTTGTAACATCGTGATTGTTGGCCGTTACGTATGAAACGGCCAACAATTTCAGAAGTATGTACCTGGGTGGAAAATTCATGGGAAGTTGTGAAAGAAGAGACGATTATCAAGTCATTTAAGAAATGCGAGATAAGTAATGCGATGGATGGTACCGAAGATGACGCAATTTTTGAAGGGAGTGACAACAATAGTTCAGACGAAAGTAATACGAACGGTGACATTAACGAGACGAGTGATAGTACCGAGAGTGAAGATGAACTGAATATTGCTAATACAAATGATGAACAATAAATAAAAATTAAGTAAGAATTTGTAAATATCTTTATATAATATTTTTTTCTAAAAATCGTCTCATAAATTTGGGGTGCGTCTTATCGTCCGAAAAATACGGTATATTCGCTAAATTCTGACATACAGACAACCAATCTCAACTGAAGGCCGCCCTTAAATCATAGTCGTCTGCTGATAAAGCTTAAAATAATTTTGCTTCATAAATTAAATGTGAACTATATATAATTTAAAAATATGCATAAGATGCGTATATGTCTACTCTTCTTTATTTTTCCCCACCCAAGAAATTGTGTAAACCTTTCATTGTATAGGGTGGCCCATATTTTTTTTTTTTCAGCAACTTAAGGAAAATAATCATGTAAAAGTTTACAACAGCCAACAACGAATCAAAAGCGTGCAAAATTGTCCTGTAATTCACTGAATATTCTGCCACATTTCAAAAAATAATTTTGTACTTTTAAAAATGTCGTGATGCAACTATATTGGAACTACATTCCAATGCAAAAAATCACAATTACATGTTACGAATAGAGGAAAAGAAATAGAAACTCCTAACCGTGCAACTATTTTCAGGTAGTTGGAGTGTTTCACAAAAGATCGCATAATTATGCGTCTTTTATAGGTTATGGGGTGAAGTTACATACGATGACACTGGTACACAATGGTTGAGTTGAACTTAGCTCAGAGCCTAAGAGGGAGGGGCGAAAGACTAGAAATATACAGATTCAAAACACATTTTCGTAAATTATATTTAAAATATTTAATAAATATATAATTATTCTGGTAGGACCAGGGCTCGGAATCTCTTTAAAAACTGGTACGATGCACCGTTACTTCAAACATCTGGACGACGGCAAGCTGCATCCTGATGTGATACTTTTTTTTGTCTAATATAAAGGCCTTTGTAAAAGATTTACATTTTGAATCTGGGATTAGAGCAACACCTCTTTCTTGGCTGCCTCCCAATAAATCCGGTACTGCCTACTCTTAGAAACGTATAAACGCATGTTGATATATCTAAAAAATCGTGAGGCTTGTAGACTTACACTTTATTCTGAGCTCTTTCCCCACTGCTCATAATTTCCAAGTAAGATAGCTAATTAAATATTTTTGTATTCTGTATAATACTTTTAACTGTACAATTTCTAAAAAATTCCCACTGCATATCAGAATAAAAGATGAATCAGACGTCAACAGTACAATAATGAAGATGTATTCGTTGCAACTGAGGAAACATGTTTGGTATGTTTGTTCATTTCAGCTGTAACGACACACTACGGACTATCTGAGAAGAAAGAGAGAAATGTTTTGAGATCCTCTAATAGTAGAAGATGTAAACTGAAAATGAAGTATTTTGCTTATGTGATCATGAGAGACAAAACAGAAAAAAATGTCTACGTTTTTGTTTAACAAAAAATGTTTTTGTTAAAAAAAAAAGTACGTAAATTTAAAATTTTAAAATTAAAAAAAAACGTTGTGAATGATTATGTGATATTATAATGTTCGCTCACGACACCAGTTAAAAGCAAAAAGGCCCAGGAAAGGATAGTCTCCCCCCTCCCCACCAAAGTAGGTTATCAAGAACGAATTGAAACTATGAAGATAGGAAATATCTTCATAGTCACACGTCGCCAATTTTGGTGCCCCTAAGGTAAATATATAGCCCGCTTGGTTGGCTGAGTGGTTAGCGTATCCACTCTCCAGCCAAGAGGCCGTGGGCATGGATGTTTATGATTGTCTTCCGCTTCATACGTTCATTCATACAAATATGTATACGCACTCCCAAGATGGACTGGATCACCTTGGGAGAAGTAGACCTAATTCTCCCGCAATGGGGAGAATTGGGCCTTCATCCTGAGTGGGTAAAAATACAGGCTGATCACAAAGGGAATATTTGCAAACATTCCTGAAGATAATATTAAATCAGAATATAAAAATAAGAAAGAGATAAGCTCTATCACTTTTAGAAAAATCTTATATAAATTGTACTATAAATATAAATAGGTTATGGAAAAGAAAAAAGCTAACAGACAGGCTCTTTCGATAACCAGTTAAGAGGTAGGTACTCAACTCCTACTCCCTTTTCCGACATCCTTGTCCACATCGCACAAGGACACCAAAAAATAAAATAAAATAATAATAAATAATAAACAATTTTTTGTTCCTCTCTCTCGATAATATATATATATATATATATATTCATTTGTGGTTTCTAAATGGTCCTACGATGATGTCATGTAACCATATATTGTGTAGTAGAGTGCCCTCCCGCAATGAGCCCTTGGAAGTGTCACGTAATACTACTAATAATATAGAAGATAGATTCCCATGTTAGTTATGTGCAATATTGTGATATTTTTAAATGGAGTTTGACCAGTTAATTCCTCATATTTCAATTTTTTGGACATGAAGACAAAAAAGAAACAAGAAACACAAGTAGGTCGGGCTCCATAACTAACTTATGACTCAGTGTTCGAGAATACTAATGACCTACATATCAAAACAAAAATTTTTGACGATACCAAAACGATCGTTTATTTTATTAAGTTATCGACCAATCAATCCCTTTGTTATTTATATTTCATGTATATTTTATCAAACAAATGAAAGAATGACAATGAAAGGAATGAAATAAGGGAAGTTGCGAAAACTAAAAGCTAGTGTTTGAGCAAATATTGTTTTGTGTCAGCTATGGGTAACAATCCAGAAATTAAAAAAATAAAATTAATTAATTAATTAAATTTCACTTTTTTATTCGTTTATTTCCTTTAAGTTATTAAGCCTAATGAAAATAAAAACTCAACAATTAAAGTTAAATATTTTTTCATTTGTACGTCATTCTTCAATGAAAAACTTAAAACCAATAAAGACTATGGCAAGGTATTCATAAGTTAAGTCACCAGTCGGGAAAGTTTCAAAACAAAGGAAACAAAGAGGGAGAATTTAAATCTCTAATTTTTCCAAAAGGCCAGACAGAACAGAAGCTTGAAGGGTGAATGCTAAAAGCATACACAAAGAGCCAGCTGTGTTGTCGGCTGAGATCAGAAGTAACGCCTGGATTAAGAGAATTGACAAATAAGGCAAGAAAATAAAGCCAACACGAAACAAAACAGCAGTAACTACGAAATAAAGCCGTTGAACCGGAGAAAAAGAAGATATTGTGGATGTTTCCAAACAAAGAAATTAATTGGTCGAAAAGTCTACTTTGTGCAGGGCCGTCGCCAGATTAGATCGCGCCCTGAGGCAAACAATTAGATATCTCCCTTGATGGATTATAAGACAAAAATATAAGAACATCTCCAATTGCTATTTTGTTTTTATTACAAGAGAAACATTAATGCAAAACAATTATATAATAATGTTAATTAAATGTCTTCTATGGGGATATCGCACAATAAAACTGTTTATAGGCTCTTCTAGATTTAAATTATAAGCTACGTCCGCCTCTATTGATATAGTTGCTATAGCAACAATCTTTCTTGGGTCATTGCTGTTCGCAAATAATTTTTAATCATTTTAAGCTTGGAAAAACTTCTTTCCGCACTTGCTACGCTAATAGGAATTGTTAGCGTAGCGATGGCGCCCTTATTAAGCCGCACCGTGAGGCAGGCTGCCTCTATTCTACACCCTATTGACCATATTGATTTTGTGTGCGACTTCCACTCAAGAAAGAGTGAGAACCCATAATTACATTAGTACCGTAGGCGGGCGAAGATTTTTTAAAAAAATATTTTTAATATATTTCAGAACATTGTGTCCATAATCCAGAACATGAAAAATCATCCACGCCTACGACTGACTGAATCCTCAGCTGTTGGCTAGAGTGTGTTATCCACCCGGCTAACCACGTGCACAAACTTTTTTTCCGTTGTACTTCTGTACGTTTTTCCTGGGAAATTCATATAATCTATTTAAAAAAAAAAAAAAAAATACCTTCAAGTAGAATGTGAACGGTTAAAAGTCTTCAATAACTTCAGTATCCAGAATGTTGCTAAGCCATCATAAGAAAGACCGTTATAAGTTCGATTTTAGTCGCCACCTAAAGGGACTTTTACTTGTTTAAGTCGATCCCGAATTAATCGAATTCTAGCACAGCAAATAGGATTTTCTCCCTCCTGGAAATTTTTTTTTTTTAAATCCTAGCAACTAAATAAAATCGATTGTAGAAATCACACCATCTCAGACGTTAATATATATGTTAAGGATCACGAGATGTGGCAGCTGTCCGTTGTACTCTTCTTCCTGGATACCCATCAAATCTGTGATAGCCTTGGGCCAGCTATCATTGACGGCTAACAGTGGATGTGACGCCGCTAATCTTCAAAAAAATGGTAATTAGGGATAAAAGCCATGATCTACTCTTTTGAAGGAATATAAAAGACATTAGAGGATTTTTTAAGGTTAAAATATTACTCTTCTTGTTTTCTAGGATTTTGCTGAAGTAGTTAAGACCAGGAAACTGGTAGGTTACGACTGTCAACTGCGTCTTTTCTTTAGACAGTTTATCTGTTTTGAATTTACAGGGAGAGAGGGGGGGATATCCTAAGACTCGTTGAAGAAAGCTATGCTTTGTGAAACCGACTTTTCAAAGATTATTTACAAAAATAATTAATTTCATAATATATCGTCTAGTATATTACTTGAAATTACGATTATATGAAGAAAATATAATAAAATGCTCGGTATTTAATAATTGAATATCTTTTTTTCTTTTTCCTAATTTCTCACACGGCTTTTAAGTTCTCTTTCCTGAGAGTCGAGCAAGATGACAGAATTCTGAAAATGCCTACGGGTAGATATGAATTATTTAAATATTATAAATAATCTTTGGATCAATAAACTGCATTTATTAAATATCTCCTGCTTATATATAATGACTGCAATCTCATATGCTGCGAAATTTGGGCTCATACTCTCAAATTTCATATTTCAGTGCTTCGATATCAAGTACATTCAGATAAATGCGCGTTGAACTCAATTCTTTTTTTCTCTCTCTGACTCACATGGATAATCAGACTGCCTTTCCTGATTATCAGCTAACTTAGTAAGAATTTCTTGTTACCAGAAGTATTTGTTACGCATACAACGAAATATAGGAAGCGACGATACCGCAGGGTCAAGTTTGTTTAAAAACCGGTTGTATACCGCCCTCGTTTGTTCATAACACACTTTTGGGCGGTAGATCAAGGTCAGAAGTTTAAACATCACAAACCCTTCACTCAAATTTAAATAACTTGTGTTGTATCGTTTTTATACAGAAAGAATATTTGTTGTAATTTACAAATAACTCAGTTAATTACATTATTCATGATAGAATCAATTACGTGTTTTTGAAAGGGTGACATCACGAGTTTTCGCTAATAATGTTTTTGCATTGAAAAAGCTAAGAAAGGAGATTTCCTATTTTTTACCGTTAAGGAATAATTATCAAGTGAATCACGTGCGAAATACATCCAAAGATGCATTAGAATGTTATTCTGCCAGTAGGTGGCTGCAATACCATGTATAGACCTCTGAATGTAGATTCGCTACCGTATGAATAGTTGAATAATGTACAAATAATCGCAGACAGTTGAATAAACGTACGTTTCATAACTTCATTAGATTTTTGCTGTCGTTGAGGTGCACGCGCCTAAACGGAACAGGGACTGATATAAAACGCGTCATGACTCAAGATACAGTTGAGTACAGCACATATCCTTCGACGAACTAGTGTCGTAGTGTATAATTTCATTAGTACACATAACAAAATTCATTCCAATTAGAATGAAGTTATTATACGTCAATTAAATAAATGAATAAAAATTAGTAGCAATATTGTTTACACGTAATAAAAAGGATCACTGATATAGATTGTTAGGAACTCAAAATATATGTACGTTCTAACAACTCTTTATTATTATTACAACTAGCAATGTTCAGGTAGCCCGAGTTCGTGTTAAATGCTGGAATTAGCCTTTCTCTTGGGAAATGTTTTTTTTTCCCTTTTTTTTTTTTAACGAAACAATCACAATAAGGATGGTCTAACAGCCTCCATTTATGTAGTAGGTAGCCACATATGCCCTGGTTAGTTCTGATCCTATTTGATGATCAAATCTTCTTAGGAAGAGCAAAGCCAGGCTGTGGAGCACAGGGATCTTCAGGAAACCATTTGTTGGAAGATTGTTGGACCAGTGTTCTATCCACATGTCAGGTGTTGATGGCAGGGCAGCTGAAGAGAGTTTGTCCATGGACCAGAAAGGCTTTCTAGATTTTAGACGAAGATTAGGTGAATTTATGAGAGTCTGGTGCAGAGGCAGGAGCGGGTTGCTCATTACTTTATTAAATTCTTTAATCGAGACTTATCTTCTCCGTATGTTTGGTGGAGCAATGTTAGATAGGACAGGCAGCCAGGAGAGAGGGGTACTTCTCACTGTCCCATTAATTGTGTGCATGGTAGAGTTTAGCTGGGTGTCTATAATGTTAGTGTGTGTGTGTGTGTGCACTTCTTTCCCAGACAGGGGCACAATATTCTGCTGCATGGAATGCGAGGGCTAGTACAGACGACCTTAGGAGTTCTGCACCACAATCCCAGGTTGTTTCAGCAAGCCTTGAAATGATATTGTTTCTCGTTTTAATTTTGTTGGATAGGTTGGTGATGTGCCTTTTATAGGTTAGGCTTCTGTCCAGGCTCACTCCAAGGTATTTCAGGTGAGGCTCGTGTTCTACCATTTTTCCACAGAAAGAAAGTTCGAGGTGTCGATTCGCCTCTGCATTGATCAGGTGAAATACTGTGGGACACAGGTTTTGTTGGATTTGGCTTCAAGTACCACTGCTTGAAGTACTCTTCCAGGATGTTCAGGTCTGTGTTCAAAGTTGATTCCAGATTAACAAAGGAGGTATGTGATAAGTTCTATGCGTAGTTGTTAAAGAATAAAGGGGATAATACAGAGCCCTGTGGGAGACGGTTGTGAAGGAATCTGGGCCTGTTCTTTTTTCTGCCAATATGAATCCGGATCTTTCTGTTGGAGAGAATGGATTCAAAAAGCTGGAAGGGTTTTTTCACCTTATAATATTTCCTAACTTTAGGAGGAGGCCCCTGATCTAGACTGTGTCATAAGCTAATGTTAGGTCAATGAAAGTGGCTACAGATTTAAGTTTCTTCTGGAAGCCCGCTTCAATCTGTGTTGTCAGGACGTGATCGCAGCAACTTCTTCCTGGCCTGAAACCAGCTTGTTCAATCGGGAGTGCACTTTCGATGAGTGGTGAAATTCTTTTAAGGAGAATTCTTTCAAAGAGCTTGAAGGTGGAGCAAAGCAAGGAGATAGGTCATAGATTTTTGACATCATTTGGATCTTTCCCTAGTTTGTGCATGGCAATTATTTTGGCTTCCCGCTGCAGATTTGGTAGTTTTCCAGTCATTATTATTTATGAGAAAAGGTCGGCCAGCTATGTTTGGCATTGTTGGCCGAGATGTTTTAGGAACTCAGGGAGGATACCATCCACTCCTGCAGCCTTACCATTCTTGGTGAGTTTTAAGGCTACCTGTACCTCTTCCCGAGATACTGGGTGTACAAGTTCAGGGAACTTGGGGCTCGCCTTCAGGATTTGTCTGATGGAAGATTGCACAGTAATTTTCCTGATAGAGATGGGACGTATCTTGGAGGTTTTCAATAAATGATTAGTCATTTGATCAGGAGTTATCTCTGTTGTTTTGTGTGTTTTTGGTTCTGCCCTCAGAACCAACAACCTCTAGCCAGAAAAGCTGGAAGTAACCAGCTTTTCCGGCTAGATGCGGTGAAATCGAGTTCATGGATGGTTGAGATCCATCTTTCTTTTCTGTTTTATCCAGCGTTGCTATGAGCCCCTTAGCAACAGTTGGGTCTTCAGTCTCTTCATATTTGGCTAAAAGTTTTTCAGTTTCTCTACTCCAGCATGGGGTGTATTGTTTTCTGTAGCCTCTAGGAATAGAGGCTTTGGCTGCAGTTTTTGATTAGTTTAACAAATCTTAGATACAATTAGGGGTGGGTAGAATTGCTCTAATGGTTTGCTCGATTTGTTTCTGAAATGCATTCCAGTTGGACCTGCGAAGGTTCCATCTAGCGATTAGTGTTCCACTGATGACTGGGATTGATGTGCCTGTTACTATTAGTGTAGGACAATACTGACTATTAGGGAATCTGTTGAGGATGGTTCTAGTTGTTGGCAGAGGGTGGTCTTCAGAATCTTTAGAATATGCACAGATCTGGAGTGTAGGTTCTGTTCCATCTGGCTGAGTGGAACAGTATACCTCTTATGTCTGTGATAGTTGCGCATGTTCTCCAGCTGACTGATCTGTTTTGAGAAATAAAAACCTTTCCATTTCAGTATGTGACCTATCATCAAAAACCCCCTATAAAGTTTCTTTAGAATTGTCTAACAGAAAGAAACTTTCCATTAGACAATCCTCTTTAGAAAGTTTCTAAAGAGGATTCGGCCCATGTCTTTCCCACCGAAGGCAAATGTCTCGTTGTCATTTTTGACTGCCGCGCTAGAATAGACTAAGAAATAGCCTTAATTTCCAGAGTTTGTCAATATTTCAAGTTTAGAATTTCTTTTTTTAAAAGCTGTTGATGTTTGTTTATAAAAAAAACAAACAAACAAACTGCAGCAATGGTTTCGTAAATAGACTTATTGTAATAGTTAAAAGGAGAAAACTTTCTGTTGGAATCCTTCCGGACAAACACGAACTACTAATTAGGTTCAGTACCTTTTCTTTCCCCAGAGTAGCCACAAAAAACAGTACATCGATGTTAAGCAACATTTTGTAAGAATTTTTCCCTCCATTACTGAGGAGGGAAAATAGTTGTAGATATTCATCAAGATTGCGTGTGTAAAAATCATAGAGGGGATCAAGAAGTGGCAAAGAGATCGTGAGTCGATTTCACGAGTTCGTCTATAGAAAAATATCCGCCCCCCCCTACATTACTCTATGAATTTGTTAGCATTTTCACACATTCGGGCACGAAATTCACGAAGAAAGTGTCTGCCAGGTGTGAAACCAACGATATGACCAAAGATCAAAAGGATACATGCATGTGACAGTTAGTTGATGACTTTTTCGATGATATTAATACTTGGAAAGAATATGTTTTTTTTTTACAAGGTTTGTCACGCATAAACAGACCCCCCCCCCTCCTTATTTCGTTGTCCTTTTTCATTTCGGACAAGAATAAAAATAAATAAATAAAATAAAACAATAGAGAAATGTTTATGATCTGTTCTGACTCATAATATCGCTGAAACCTAATGGTATTTAGGAGAGACAGAATCAAGAGAACTGATAGGTGAAAATCTAAGACACTAATACGGATGCTAAACAGTGGTATGTGAATACGAGAACTGATACAATAAAAGGGGAGTTTGTTCTAAACACTCCCCTTTTATTATATTTACTAGCGATTTTCAAAATGAATAAACTAAGAAAACTTCTTTCTATTATAGTCGTAAGCTAAGTTCGCTTGTTCTAGTCTTGAGCCATCACTTTCATGGTCTTCCAATTCTTCTTTTTCCATTTATTTGTACAACAAGTTTGATAGTCCGCTATTGCTCATTTGATTTAGATATTCTATGCATTTTTTTAATCTTTATTATGTAATAATTTATTCGCTTTTTATTCGGACATTTTAAAATTTCTTCATGAGAACAGAGGAAAGCAAACAGAAATTCTTCAAAATTCACGTTGGGTTGTTTTAATTAATGGCTAAAGCAACTAAGGCTATACCAAAAACCAATGTATTGTATCTATAACCACGTGAGCCAGCTTGTCTGTTTTGCGAAATAAAAACCCTGCTATTCCCGCATGAGTCTAGTAACTCACCTTCAAGTTTTCGTATCCTACACGAATTCAAATTCAGATCTTTATAACCAAACCACATCATCGTTACCGACTGAGCTAGGATTCGCCAAAATTCGTCGGACTTCTCACTCATATTTCCTAACTAGCTCAAGCATTACTCAGCGTTTAAGGTTGAATATGAGTTTGTCTTTGCAGGTTAATTTATTAAGAGGCATTTTCCAACAGTTTTTGGCAAAAGGGGACTATTGGACAGTAATAGTACTGATAACAGTAATGATGAGCAGTACTGAAGAGTTATTTGCAAGCGATCACGATACTTCATTACTTCACTGTTTTCAGGGGCAAGTCCGCAGAGAATTTTCCCAAGATCGCAAAACTACATTTCCTCCCTCGAGCCCTGTCGAAGGAGGTGAAAAATAAGTAAAATAATAAAAATCGGGATGCATGGAAACGACTGAAAATGCGGTATAAAGAAAGAAAATCTATTAAAAATAAGTTAATGGGCTAGGTTGGAAGGACAGGCGGAAGCGTTCAAGGCTATGAAATCAACGACTTATGTCTGTTCTTCACCCAATTTGTTTCTTGCTATATACGCCATAAAACTCTCGAGTTTCTGGAGAAAAATCTCTGCGACATTTGTATGATGCTCATTTTCCATTTGAAAAGCTTTATAAAGATTTTTCGGAATCTAGACATGTTTCGAATCCGGGATCTTTTCGACCGAAGAGGAAAATTTGTCAGGTTGGCAAGAGCGGACAACATTTCAGTTATTCAACCAACAGATCATGGATTCTAATCTTACCGTGGCAGGAATATTTGTAAATGTTTTTACGTGGAAGATGATTTTCACTGCTCAGTGTAGTAAGGCATCCTACTTAGCAGAGACCTGGAAAAGTTCATGTTTGGTCTGCAGAGGTGTGATCCCGGATTATCTAATTCTTAACCTGTCTGCGATACTAAATGTAGCATGGATTTGCCAGTCTTTTCATGGATGGAATCTACATACATGACTGCCATAAGCAGCGCTTCAAATAAACTGGAAGCTTTTTTTTATTAGTATTAAAACCAAATGATCACCATAACGTATATTAATTCTTCGGATAGAGATTAGCAAATAAGTTTTATACCAAACACAAATCACTATTGATTAGGCGGCAAACTAGCAACTTTTTCTACTTTTATCTAATTAACTCACAAATGTAAATTGATGCCATGAGCGAGATGACCTTCAGAGATATGCTGCTCCTCTTAACCCCGTCTGTTGCGTTGCTATGCGAAATGTATTGTTCAGTCGCAGTTCAAATATTGTGATGGTTTTATTGTACGAATTACACCATTCAGTACAGCGTTCTATGAGAAAGGCTATGAAAGTATGCCTCGTGTTCTTTTATTTATTTTTATTTTTTTAAAGCTTCATACGTCCCCAAGCGAGCAGTAGTGTCGTTTAGTTTCATCACGTCATACTAGACTGCTACTGTCTACTTAGTGCGCTCATGTGACACCGATAGTATGTCTGGTTTCAACACATGAAAGTAATCTACTATCAGTCGCATGAGCGTAGCACACAGGGTTCGAAGCTTGGAACTTCTTTGGGAGATGGACCGAGTCCTTGACTCTTTATTCCTTCATCTGATTTTAGCTCATGTATGAGAGGATTATTGTGGGTAAATTACCCGCTCATTGTGAGCGTTGTAAGCTGTATTAGCGATGGAGGATTTCGTTTTTTTGTGTTTGAAATGATCTGAGGGTTTGTAGTCTGCTGCCTGTTGAATTCGCTGATTTGGGTGATTATCTGTGACTGCGAAGAATTTTTCTGCAATGCCTATCATGTAGGGCTTGATATCTGGAAGGTTGGCTTCTTGGTGTAACTGGAGGTTTCTCACGAACCAAGGGGCATTAAATGCCATTCTTAGGCATTTGTTCTGGATCGTGTGTAATCTGTTGATGTTGCTTTTAGTTGTGTGTCCCCAGGTTAGTGATGCGTAAGAGTTGTGGTCTTATCACTGATTTATAGAAGAGAATTTTGTTTTTATGTTTAGGAAGCTCTTCCTATTCAAAAGTGGATATAGCTGTGCAATTGTCTGACTTGCTTTAGTGGAAATACTATTTATGTGCGTCTTGAAATTTAGGCGTTTATCAAGATGAACTCCTAGATATCTGGTAGAATTGTGCTTAGGGATGATTTTTCCAAACATTTGTATGCTTGTGTTCAGTTATGCTTTATGTCTGGTGAAAAGTACTGCAGAGCTTCTTCCTGGATTGATAGCAATGTACCATTTGGTGTACCAATTCTCTAGTTCGTTGAATGCTCTCTGTAGCTTGTTTGTGGCCAGATGTGGACGGAGGGATCTGGCTATGAAGTGGTTCGAAGCGTCTCTCTCTCTCTCTCTCTCTCTATATATATATATATATATACACACACACACACACACAGAATACACACACACGAAGCAGAGAGAGAGGGGTGATTGAATTCTTTACTGAGGATGATGGATATTCATACTCGGCTGAAAGATTTGTATGGAGACACATCTAACTGAGACTTTAAGAATGGACAAATTTTTCACTTGCAACATTTAGCTGGAATGATCTTTCCAATCCCGCTCGTAGCCAGGATGTGGAACTCTCCGACACGTGTTTGGTCCTCTAAAGGATGCATAAGGAGCCGAAACAACCCGTTCGTGAAGAGCTCGAAGTGAATACTTTTACGCGGTCATCATACAGCGTTTCATTCAACGATAGCAAAAGTGTATAAACTTTATACACTTTTGCCATATATTAAAATAATAGCCTTTATACTATAAAGGCTATTATTTTAATGGCTAATATAGCCTACTTTCGTTTAGGAGTGCCCCTTTTTTTTCGATGTCATTGGCTCTTTACCCAAAATTCTAGGGCAATACTGACTAATATATGAAGAATAAAAAGTATATAAAAAGGCTTTGTTGAAAAGTGAAAAAATGTATTCGAAAGGTGGAGGCTTAATCCATTCTAAAAGCTAAATAAAAGTTAAATTAATTATAATTTCTGAGAAAAAAGGAGGCATTATTATCAAACAGCCTTTCGTATATTTATACAAAAATGCAGGAATTATACCATTTTTTAAGAACAAAATGATGGAATCGAAAGGTTTAGAAAACAATGAATACCAAACACACAGAAAATAATGCAAACCACTTTTGAAGAGGAGATGGGTGCAAAATATAACGTATCATTTAATAATTCGTTATTACTCTTTCTACAGTGATACGATCATGGCCTTTAGGCACTTGAAACTGTATTTGAAAGACATGAGAAGAGACTAAAAACTGTCCCCATCCCCTTAGTCTCCTCTTTATCATCTATACGTGTTTGTATTACACAGTTTCTGGATTTTATAGCATTATACGAGCGAACTAAAGGCTAAGTAGATTTTTAGGTGTATTTTATTAAGTAACTGGCACATATCTTCGTGGTGTGTAACATTCTCGGTCCAAATTAAACAATTTGAGAACGGATGAACCGTTTTGATAAAAGTTTATAAGGTTCTGAAATCGTCGAGAAGTTTTAATTCATATTAAAAATAATACGACCTAGCACTTACATGAAGATCAAAATATATGTATTCACCTTCCCACCGAGGACGTATATAGTGAATTTACTTTGGGAAATGGTATCCAGAGGATGTTCTTGCACTAAGTTGCTGGGTTCGAATGTAGCTTTTTCCCCTAATGCCTTTTAAGAACAAGGTTCTCAAACAGGTTAACGAAGAGAAACATTCAATTGAGTAGAAAAGAGACACTTTTTCAATTGTAAAAATTAAGAAGTAGCCTTGAACTGTTGAAATGTTAAGTATTTCTACTGAGAGTAAATCGTCGAAATATGTTATTAAACATTTACGGATTACCTATTTCCATTTTTTCCCCTCCTATAATAGTGCACCTTAGGTTATTCTGAAAGTCACAAGTAGCACTTAACATGCACTTTTCGAAGAATTAATTTATCACTCATTCCTGCTAAACATCGCACACTTGAGAAAATTTCTTAAAGCAAAAAAGCACGTGTTGAAACAACCCTGTAATCAAGCTAATGCACAACAAGCAATGTTCCTCGTGTCAAGGTTTTGCTGAAGGCAATCCGTTTGTGTTCCGTACAAGGCAGGGTGTTGTTCACAACACATTTATACATGGCCACTTTTTAATATGTTTTTTTTGTAATGTCATTGTCTTTATGTATTTCCGGCGCACTGTAGGTTGCTGCGACTATCGCAATCAGCAATTTTCCACACAGGAGCTGAGTTGTTGCAGATTGAAAAAAAAAAAAAAAAAAAACTGTGGTCGCTTATGTAATCGTTAATTCCTAATATCACAAAGCGGAAATGCAAGCCATGTGACTCATCAAACTAAATCGAACTTTCAAATGATCCACAGATAAGATAAAATAAAACAGTTCTTGAAGGTGGGGTACTCGTAAAAAAAAAGAAAGAAAAATAAATAACCAACATTATGATTTTGTATCATTAAAACTTCATTAGTCATTTATTTACGAAACAAAATTTGATAAGAAGGGTCCTCCATCTTCTCTCATATTCTCTTCTATCTGAGGTTTCTTACTTCCAACTGCTGTTAATGCAATGTACTTATATTCAGGGTTCGCTTCCCATGCATATCATAAGGAGTGGACCTAAGTTAAAAAATCATGTAGGAGAGAGAGAAATAGGTGCCTAAGAACTGGGAATTGACTTTGACGTGTATACTACACGAGATGTTTCTATATATAATGTATTTTCGTGTGCGAGATTAAATAGGAGGGGAGATACAATTAACAGGAGTAAATTCAGAAATGCTTGTTTGGTAATATTTTTCACTCATGTGTGCAATCACTGGTGCAAAACAAACTCTGTGTGTGTGTGTGTGTGTGTGTGAGAGAGAGAGAGAGAGAGAGAGAGAGAGAGAGATAAATCAATGTATATAAATGAAGGCAGGAGAAGTCTAGGGAACAGATCAAAATGGGACAAAAAGAAAACAGGTGAGGGACCGAAACGTGCTAAGTCACTCGCATCCTGTACCACAACTAAAAACCGAATAGAACGAAGCGTGCAAACACGTACAGTATCAGAATGATGAAGCCATTTGAAATTGATATAGTATTCATAACCTACATAAGAAAGCCTGAAACGAGGGACGAAGAAAGTACTTGTCACCAAGCATGACAGGCGTGGTGTACGAAATCACGCATGCGTAGTAAATATAAACAACAGGAAATTACCTACGTTCACTTTTTAAAACGGAAGATTCGAGGGCAAGTAAAACAGAGAGAAAAAAAAAAACTACGTAATAGCTTTAGTTCCGGAAGACAGAGGAAGGTGGGTTCCAACTCACAGGCAGCTTGCATTTCAGGGTCTCTTTATCGACAGCGTGTTGAAGTGAAAACAAATTGGAAATCCGAGTCTCTGAAAACCAAGAAACCCGATGGCAAGGCCAGTTGGAAGAAGGTCGATAAGATACTCTGCCATAGGATTCTTAGTTGCGGCTCTTATACTGATTGCCATCGCCTTCTCCACTCCTTACTGGATTCAGTCGGACGAACGGTACACCTCGAGACGTTTTCATCGTCTCGGATTGTGGACGTTGTGTTATGAACGTTACGGGTCAACATATCCACGATACTCTTACGAATCGGGTTATGGCAGACAGAATCGTTATCCCTATTACGACCGTAATGACAACTGTCAATGGCTATTTAACAGGCATAATTACCTGCTGGATCTAATCGAGAAACGTAAGTAGTTTGCTTAGCTGATTTAATTTTACTACAAATGTAGGAAATGGAAAGTATTCTTCATGGTGAGACAGAACAACTGTATTTGTGTTACG
Source organism: Typopeltis vanoorti (assembly GCF_054136105.1). NCBI lineage: Eukaryota > Metazoa > Arthropoda > Arachnida > Uropygi > Thelyphonidae > Typopeltis > Typopeltis vanoorti. The sequence continues at coordinate 15,752,982 of NC_143569.1, forward strand.
ATATAACTACATGTTGTTATCTGATACGTACATCTATCAAATCGGATTGCACGTGAATGATAAATCGTCGTATCTCCGAAATGGCCACTACGAATAATATACGCGAACGTATTACGAGGCACAACTTCTAGGACTTATCAACTAAGGCTCAGTTGAAGATTTTTAATTATGTGATAGTTTTTATTATTATTTTTTTTTTAACTCGAAAAGCGAACACCCGGTTGCGATACGTAACTAAAGGGTGATTGGATAATAAGAATTCCAACTTAAGTAAATAAGGCTCTGAGGCCAGTCAATTACGTGAATCTATTAATTGCATGTGTTCTGCGGTCTGTTTGCGAGATGAAAAAGAAAAAAAAAATCGAGTTCTGTGAGGAAAAATCCTTGCTACTTCCGAGAGCGATCAACTTACTTTTGTGGATGCGAATCTGCCAGATTTAAGGTGACCAGTAGTGGGGTCAAAGATTCGTCCTTCGACCATTGTTATTTAATCTATACATTAATGATATTGGAAAGAGACCGATCGGAGATCTACAGGTGTTTGCTAATAATGCAAAGATAGCAAGGCTATACTGACATGCAGCATTTACAAGGTGATTTGGAAGTGTGCGCAAAGGATAATGGTTGTCAATGATAGTACATGAAAAGTTATGCACATTGGCGTGATAGCGGTGGGATTATGCTTGGAATAATCGACGAAGCTAGAGATCTTGGAGTTATGGTTGATAGAAAGTTGAAGTTCAAAAGTCACATAACAAAAATTGCAAATAGAACTCAGAGGATAATTGCGATGTTGAAACTAACGCTGACATGTAAGGACATGGGAGTCACGTTGCCTCTACAATGTTTTGATACCGCCGCACCTGGACTAGTGTGCACTGATATAGTCTCCTGAGTTACAACGGGATAAAGTAGCTGCTGCTGCTGTGGAAAGGGCGCAAATTACAAAGATGATATAAGGCTTATGGATAGATTGAAATTTAGACTGTAGACAGTGGGGGGGAGAGCGAGAGAGGTGATATGATAAGAGGTCTATAAAGTTTGAGAGGTCATTATAGGATATCGGTTGATAACATTTTTCGTTATATGGAAGGTGAACAAGATGATGAGAGTTAGATTTTTCTCTCACAGAGCAGTGAGTGGAACAGTTTGCCTGTTGAAGTAATGAGTGCATCTAGTGTGAACGAATTTAAGAGCAAGCATGACAGCTGATATGGATGATATATGGCCTTCCTCGATGAGTCTTCGACTCTATGGAGGTCTAATAATAATTGTTATTTTAGTTGAAAAGCTAATACAAAAATTCCTCGCATCCCAGATGAGAATAAACAAATGTTTTCACAAGAGTAAACGTCGTTTTCTCGATAGCGCTAAGAAGTCGCTACGCAACTGATAAATTAATATGCATATGATGCATGCATAAGATTTCAAAATATGACACTATGCCTGTAATTATAAGAGTTATAATAATAGAAATAAAGCTATTCAGAAAATTAAGAAAAAAAAAAAAAAAGAAACGCGTATTTCAGTATTTTATTATGATATAGAGAGGACGAAAGGGAAGGTCTGTCGCCGTGACATTTTGTGAGCGAAGGGAATATTCAAAATAAATTGTACTCCATGTACTTCACTGTACTCCATGTTGTGTCGGTCCACTAGAGTCCTTTTTTTTTTTTTTTTTTTTAGAGAGAGAGAGGGAGAGTTCGCCAATAAAGTGTTTTCAGTTTAAAATTTAAAAGTACATTTTATATATTTTAAATATGTTCATAAATTTTAAAATGAAAAAATATATATATAAAAAACTATACAGCTCCCTGCGTTTTTTATTTTATTTTTTTATTTTTTTGCAATTTCTATGACGCTAGATCGATAAAAGAACACCGTTATAGATTCTAGTTGCCAACAAGAGGAATTTTTTCCACGCCTGTTTTCATTCGGATCCCGAGTTACTCAGCTTCTGATGCAGGCAAGTAGGATTCCACTTCGAGGAAACTCTTCCAGGTTTTCAATCCTCGAACTCGAAAAAATAATCCAACTCACACTACTTCAAAACAGTAATACATTTTGAAACGCTATCTCAAAGCAGTCATAAAATTTTTGGAACACGGGATGCCTGCACGAAGGGTGAAGATGACTTTATACGATTTTCAATAAGAACTGAAACAGCTTCGTACCCCCCCCCCTCCCCCGTGAGAAATGAAAAGGTATTAGAGGATTCGTTTTATTTATTTTTATATGGTTTAATTAAGGAAATCAATAATTTTTATAGTGATAGGTTAGATTACAAATAAAAATGAATTTTTAATGATTTTTTTCCCCTTGGAATACACGAAAAAGTTTAACCTGAAATTAAGATACTTGAATTTTTAAAGTTGAAGCATTGCTGCACTAGATAATCGATGATATTCTATTTCTACTAGACATCATATTATAGTCACCTTATATGTGCATCAAAAATTGCTCGAAATATGCTGCAGAACCTGCTCTAGGTGGGAATTCTCATATAAAAGCGATAATTGACATGTGGTGGCATTCCAGAGCATACAGCATCTCTGAGATGCTCCAAGTCGGAACGTTGTTGTAAAATTAAAAACAGCGTTTTCATAGTAGATACAGTTTTGTCGGTTTTTGCCGTCCTCCAAACTTGCCGCGTCTAGGCATTTCTTTAGTTGTTTACGACAGTCCTGCTCCAAGTACCAACCACGGGTCAACACGTCTAGCCTGTCTTCTACTACTACTACTACTATGTTCACTGGGCATCTACAGATGCCGTATGGTCACTCCGATGCTCGGTGATGTTCCACACCAGGCCTCGCCATGTAGTCCTGTTGTTTGCTTTTCTGGCAGCCTCAACTCTCTGAAGATCAGTGACTCCATACACGCCATCCATCTCATTGATGGTCTATCCCTGCCTCTTTTTCCAGGAACTTTACCTTCTATTACTGTCCTGAGAAGTCCTCCTTCCATCCTTTCTATGTGTCCAAAATATTTTAACTTTCTTCTGTCAATATCCTATAAGGAGCCTTAAAGTTCTACTAATCTTTTCTAACACCCATTCATTTGTACGCCTTTCAGTATATGATATCCTCAATAGCCTTCTGTAACACCACATTTCAAAAGCATATATCCGTTTCTTATCTGACTTCTTTAGGTTCTAAGTCTCGCAACCATAAGTCGCTGCTGGAAAAACAACTGCATCGAAAAAGCTTTGTTTCCACAGAGATAGATCCATCCTTCCAGATTTTAGACAGGTCTCTGACTGTTGTGTTTTAGCCATTCCTAACCTTTTTCTGACATCTTCTGAACATCAATTCTTCACATTAGTAATGGATCCCAGGTACTCAAACTTGCTGACTTCCTCAATTCTTTCTCCATTAAGGTACACTTGTTTCTCAAGAGCTTCTATGTTTGTTTTTCCTTTGAAAACCATGATCTTTGTCTTGCTAGAATGGAGTTGAAGTCCTCTGTTATTACTGATCTTGTTAACTTTGCCAAGAATTAGTCCTAGTTCTTCCATGTCATTACAAAGGAGTACTGTATCATCAGCATACCTTACATTACTGATCAATCTACCTCCTATCCTAATTCCTGTCCTGAGCTCATCCAATGCTTCATGCATGATGTCCTCTACATATATACTAAACAAGTGAGGAAAAAGTAAACATCCTTGCCTAACTCCTTTTCCAACTTGAAGCCAGTCAGTCAATCCAACACCTGTTCTTACTGTGGCTTCTTGCTCCTTATTCAAGTTGTCTATCAACCTGATAGGGTGTTGAGGAAAACCCATTCTTTTCATTACTTCCCACAGTTTCACATGCTCAACACAGTCAAAAGCTTTAGAGTAGTCTAAGAAACACATTACCAGAGGGAGTCTGAATTCTTTATATTTTTCTATGATCTGTCTAAGGCAAAGGATCTGATCTCTGGTGCCCCTACCTTTCCTAAAACCTGCTTGTTCCTCTGGCATCTCTGCCTCAACTTTGGCCTCAATCCTATTTAGCATGATCTTTAATAAAATTTTGCTTGTATGAGATATCAAAATAATAGTTCTATAATTCTTGCATGCCTTCATATCATCTTTATTATGTAGTGGTATGAAAACGGACTTCTTCCAGTCTCTAGGCCATGACCCTGTCTCCCATATCCTTGTAATCAATCTATGAAACACTCTTATACCTCCATCCCCTGTGGCCTTAATTAACTCTGCTGGGATATCATCTGCACCTGGGGCCTTATTGCTGTTAAGCTGCTTAACTGCTCTTTCAACTTCATGCCTAAGTGGAGGAGGTTCCAAATCAAAATTTTCTTGGTGGGAAGACTCCACATTTTCTTTATCCACTCTGCTGTACAGTTCTTCACAGTATTCTTTCCATCTCTTTTTGATTTCCAACTCTTCTGTTAGTAATGATCATTCCTATCTTTGATGACATTCAATTTAGGCTTAAACTTGTGCTTTAAGTCACGAACTAAATAAAACATCCTTTTATAATTATGCCTTCTCATCTGGAACTCTATTTCTTCACATTTATTAGTATAGAACTTTTCCTTGTCCTACTTGATGGCTCATCTGACTTCTCTATGTAATCTCTTGTATTCTTCGGTCCCTGTGTCTCTTTGTTTTTCCAACCGCCTTCTTTTGATTAGTTCCCATGTTTAATCTGATATCCATGGGTCTCTTGGTTTTCTTATTGGGCCGAGATACGTCTTCGCTGTATCCTGTATTATCATCTTGACTCCTTCCCAAAGCATTTCTGGTGAGATTTCCTCATTGGTCTCCAAAAAATCATCTAACCGAGTTGATGTTTCTTCTGTGAATCCACTAGGAATTACTCTAACATCCAATCTAGTGGAATGTGCCTTACCTGAAAGTTTTCGGAGTCTTAGTCTTACTTTGGCTCTTACTAGCTGATGGTCTGCACCACAATCTGCTCCAGGACAAGTATGCACATCAGAGATGCTTGTCTTCCACCGCTGAAGAGCCAGGATGTAATCAATCTGGTGCCTTGACCTATCAATGTTAGATGTCCAAGTTTTTTAGGTCCGTCGTGGATGTTTCTGGAAGCAGGTATTGGTAATAACTAATCTGTTAGCATGGGCAAATTCCAAACAGTCTTTCACCACGGGTGTTACGTTCACCCAGCCCAAACATGCCACACTCTGGCCTGACTCTCATACTCCTTCTCACTTTTGCATTTAAGTCCCCTAAGATGTACAGTATGTCTCTCCTTGGTAGGCAGTCCAAAACAGTTTGTAAGTTTTCATAGAATTCTTCACTCTCTTCTTCAGGCCTATCCGTATGGGGTACATAAACTACCACAATTGATACATTGGTAGGCTGAGCCTTAAGTCTAATAGAGAGTATCCTATCATTAATGGGGCTATAACCAAGAAGGGTTCTTGCCTGAGCTGTCTTCAGTATCACAGCTACCCCATGATGTTTTGAGTCACCACCTGACTAAATAACTAGCTTACCATCCTGTCTTTTGAAGTGACCGTCTCCATTCCATCTGGTTTCTGTAATTCCTAAGATGTCAATTTTATACCTATCCATCTCTTTACAGACAATCTCAAGAGTACCCATCTGTAAATCCCGGACATTCCATATGCCCATGTAAAATTCCTTTCTAAGATTAATCTTATACATTCTGTGTTGCTCATTCACAGTATCACTGACTTTTCATGGAGACTGTAATATACTTCTCGAACAGGACCCTCTGCCTAAACCCTGAACGTGGCACTGATTATTCTGCGCGACAGCCGATGCAGCATGAGATGTGTTATAAGGCACAACCATAGTAGCAATTTGGAGTGAAGTCACTGCAAAAAAAAAGTGGTAGGGTAGCCTGTCTGATATTAGAAAAATTTATTGTGTTCGTTTATTCAGACTGCTGCAACAGAAATGCTGAAAATGAAAATTAAATGAGCAGCGGGACCATTGTAAGTGGGCACGCATGCTCTTTGATAACGCACAAACAGATTTTTTTTTTCTTTCTTGATTCTTCACGGGATGACGAAAAATGGATGATCCAGTTAATATAGTAACTTTTTGCCACTAGTTTTAACGTTTTAGCACAGTTTATCAATAACTGGTTTTTTGCCATATTCCACAACGAAAGCCCCCCCCCCCCCACACACACACTGCATAACATTCCACAGCATTGTAACCGCCATCTGTATCTTTTATTATGAATAAGTATAATCTTAAAATACTCAATAGCATGCTTCATCCTGTTATGTAATTGTTGTGGATGGAGCATTCTTTTTCAAATGTATACTATTACATTCTCATTCTTGGAGTTGATGTTCCAGTACTTAAGTTGGTAACTTACATTTTCTTATGGAAGATATATGGATATTTCTTATCCTATATTTAAAAATGACGTGATTTAACAATCCAGCTCTGTAAGGTAAACCGTTAAGCTGAAGTACACTATAAAAATCAGTAAACGTATAACTGACTATAAGAAAGTTCTGCCAGCAGGAAATTTCTCTAATCCAAGAAATCATCTTTCTGATTAGTTAGATCAAACCAGAGGTATAGCCAATCTCGAGGTGTTATAGCACTCCTGAATATTGAAGCTACATAATTCATATCTTCTCATAGCATAAAATTAAAGCAATAAAAATGTCTTACTTCCAGTATCCTCACCCTTAAAAATGGAATTACAACCATGTATGTACATTAGTACTTTATTTCTCTACACAAATAAATCCTAACAATTTCTTGTATCACGTTCTGTGAATGCAGGTTATTTGCAATAGCTGGAAAAGTGGCTCAAGCCTGTGACTGCATTTTACGTGTCCACGTTATGCTCTAAACAGCATTAACTTTTTTTTTTAGGCACACATTTGCCCAGGACTGTAATGAAACATAATATGACATGAAATAAAATGTAATATGAACTAAAAAGTTCATGTTTCAGAAGCAATCATCATTGAAATAATTGGATTACAACAAAAGAAACAAAGGCCTGCCCTTGTTCAATTTTTTAATAAAAATTCAAAACTTCTTCCGTTTATTAAAAAAAATAGTTAATTTGTTTTATTATTTATCTCCCTTTCCTTTATTCCTATTCATTGTTTGATAATTAAATCACAAAGTAAAGATTATGCTAATATTCTGGATAATATCCACCTATGTTTCGTTCCAAACAGTTAATATGCACAGTTCCATGCAGCATGATAAATCTACCCGTGCCTGACACCAACACATGCGTGAATAATTGTCAGAAAAGGTTTTTTTTTTTTCCTGTGGGAATTTATTCTTTCGGGTGCAAGACAGTGACTAGAAACTATTTTTGTTTACTCCCATACCAACTTATTTGTTTTCATTTCATTACTCTTACTTTCTATTTTGAAACGGCTATTATAAAAAAGTTACGTAAGTGAAAAAAAAAGAAACAAAGAAAAAAGAAAAACCGCTGACCTTCTGCCTGTTATTAACTAAGCTAATGACGTCATGAAGCCCCTCCTACGCTTAAAGCTTGAGAAGAAAAAACGTTGATACTTTCATTAGATGGAGGGAGCACCAGTACCGAAACAGATGTGGAGATGAGTTACACGTGTGTTAAGTGTGTTGGGAGAGGCATTATAGTGTTGGCCACTGCTGTGATCATCATTGCCTTCTCTACTCCGTACTGGCTGGTGGCCGATGGGCTTCTTCCGTATCAGCGTTTCCACAGGCTGGGCCTGTGGGAGATGTGCTACACCAGCTACCGCGAGAGTTTGCTCCTGCGTTATGACAATGACTTCGTGAACTGCAAGTGGTTGTTTAGCAAGGACTATTACTATCTCATTGACCTCTTCGAAACCCGTAAGTATTGATAAGTTCTTAGTGCCAAATGTACTTCCTTATCTTCCATCCACACATTGAGTTCACTTATAAATAAATTTCGAGACTTAAAAATTAAGTTAATGGAATTATTAATTATTATTGAGATAGAGAAAGATTGACAGAGAGGAAAGGGAACGACAGAGAAAATTATTTGATGATCAACACTCGTTTTAAAATTAAGATGCAGTGTGTATGTGTGTGCTCGTGTGCATACATGCGTGCCATTATGCATAATTTATGGTAACCAACTAGAGAAACGTTTTCTAGGATTTTTTTTTTTTTTCCCCAGCCGATTTCGGAACTAATTGCTCTCTGGCTCTGACCTCTGACAAGTACTGTCCCTCACACTTCGGGAAAAAAAACCACGTTTTTAATCTTGCAATTGAAAAATCGACCGTAAAACACACATGCACATACGCAAACACTAGACAGTAATCGGGAAATGAAGAGGAGGCTGCTAACTATCTTATTCTCATCAACTTTCGTCTGGCACCTCAGCAGGAATGCATCAACTGGCGCTCCACCTTGCACTGTCATAAGAGAGCAAGGTGGAGAGTCAGCCTATTTTGCGAAAGGTTTTGAGTAAAAGAGTACCTCCCACTGCTTTCGTGGAATAAAAAAAGATGTTGGAAAATTCTTATCGTTGACCATTACACCAACATGAATATTTTAAGAACGGTGGACAGCAGCAGCGTTTCCCAAAAAGTGGTTCGCGGCGTTGTACCGGTCCTTGGAATAAAATTACCAGTCCTCAAAAAATATAATTAAATATGGCATATTTGCGCTTCGCAACCATATGCCTGAGGAAGGAGTGTCCCAGGTTCGATTCCCGTCGAAGATGTGAGGAACTTCAGGATCTTCCTCAGCCATAGTTAGCCGGTCTTGGTCCCGGGCACCAGGGTTTTTTCCCGCCAGTTTATCTGGCGTTCGCAAGCAGGCAAACCGGCCTCGTGAACATAGGTTTCTACAGTCAAAAATATTTCCCCCCACTAGCGGCAGGTCGGCTGGGAGTGGTACTAACAAGAAGTCGCATCGAAGTAACACGCGGACCCCACATAGGAAGCGGGAATAACGCGTAGTGAAAGAAGATGAATGGTCGAAAAAGCACGCTCTAAACGAAAAAAAAAAATTACATGACAAAAATTTATAAAGATTCTTTATTCAAGTTAAATAACATGCACAGTCCAGGATGGTTGCCCAACTGATATTAAGCACCGAGACAGCAACATACTACAAACCTACTTATTTAATTCAGCAAACTTACATTAACGGCAGTAGCAAATGCGGGATCCCAACTGGGATCTTTCTTTAGGACCCCTAATTTATCAGAAATATGTGCTGTCAAGCAATACTAAAAATATAGTTATTGATTCTACTTTTAAAGAAAAGGAAACTATAAAGAAATTTTTCTTGCTTTTTTGTTCAGCAAAATTTTATTGAATTTTTAAATTTATTGCTTCATCATTTAGCAGGTCCAGCCGGCTGCCCGCCCTGGAACTAATACATATACATGTACAGATGATGGGCCGAAAAAATTCGTTCTAAAAAAACCGGCCCCTAGTTGTATAAAGTTAAGGAATCATTGGTCTAGAATCCTTTTAACGGGTAATGCGCATGCAGCGGGTTTGTGTTTGATTACAGATCTGTATGCGCTGTATTCTAATATGCACCTGCTACGTCCAATTTCGATTATCAGCGTTTGCTGCTGATAGTGGTTTCGTATATGCAATACAAACACCGAATGTTTTTCCTTCAGTTTTGCCATATTAACAAACATTTTCGATTATCGGGCTGGCTATATATATATATATATATATATACTGTATATATAATAAATCAAATTTGACTACTGCCGACGTTATGCATAATTTATGGTAACCAACTAGAGAAACTTTTTCTCGTTTCAAATAATATTCGTTGAACGATCAACGTTCGACGAACATTATTTCGTATAAATTGTTTTCCACTTATATTTAATTATGCAAAAATTATTACTTTTGGTTAGTAATTGTTAATATGTGTATTATAAGAAACAAACTTTTGTAGAATTAATAATTTTCTTATTAAAGGAAAAAATGTGATGTCTTGTTTTTCTATTTTGAAATCTTGCACTTTTATGTCCCCCCCCCCACTCCCTAATCATTTGAATGGAAGAAACGAAAATCCCTTCGTACTATATTATTTTAATAGCACGAAAAATAATAAATATTTATTATTTTATTTTATTTCGAGCATCCCTAGGAAATAAGAAATCCCATTTTTCTTGTCTGCTTTAGACCTCACAGAGCCTGTCGGTTCGAAATGTTCTGAATGAAAAGATGTTATAGGGCTGTTCAGAAACAGAACAAGATCTCAATTTAACTTGGTCATCTTTCTGCAACAATAACCATGGAGTATCTTACTTCCCACAACTCTGTTTTCACATGGGACCAGACTGACCAGCCGATCCTGTGCAATAGAGAAAGTGCTTGATTTAGTTCCATCGTGTTTAACTGCACAATTTTGTTAAACATGCAAAAAAGATTAAAGAAATTGTCACAGATCCGTATCATGATCACTTTCTTACACACTGACTTTATTCATAATGGAGACGAAAGTCTCGTTTGAATTTAATAGACGAAGATAAAGATAAATCTGTAATGGTATATGTTATTAAAACGAATCTTCAGAAGGTGTCGAAGTTTAGTGGGTAATAATCATACAGGATGCTTAGGGCCCTTAAGGCCCGCGACATGGTTTCGTAACCATCATTTTAGGATAAGCTGGTTATTCGCCTGAATACTGTATGTAAATTGCATGTGCTCTCCTGGCAGGTAATGGAGGAGCAATAAATAGTTGCCGAAGTGGCGAAATGAGGCTGCTGTTTATGAAGAATCCTATGTGGAGTTATCCAAGCATAACTGGAAGGAATCAAGATCCGTGTAGACAGCTCAGTTGATGCCACAGAATTTTTTTGTATGCACTTTATCTCCCTTCAGCAGGAGGCGCGTTAATAAGTCTCACACGGGACGGCAGAATTTTTACTTCGGGGAAAGGCTTCTTCCAGCCAGACAAACAAACTGGCCAGGGATACGCGTAATCGTAGGACTACTTTGTGGAGACAGGATTAACCGTCCTATTATAGCATTGATTAGGATTATAAAGTCAAGTTACTTAACTGTGATATGCTCTGTTAAGCTTAACAGGTAAAAAAAAAAAAAGGTTAGCATATTTACAGAATTTTTTATGATAATCTTATAATCTTTTTAAGTGATTTCTTTAAAATTATGGTTGCTCAATTATTTAATATCTTTGGTTATCGGGATATTTCTACAAATTTTGTTTAATGCGATGGCCTAATGTTGTTAGTGGCGCCTCCGCAATCGGAAAAATGATGGGACACGCATCCATCTGTTAGAATGGGACATCAATGTAGTTATTTTATTTTCATGACGAGAAGAATCTTTATATGGGCTTTTTCAGTTTAAGGCGAGTTAACCGGTCTAATATGGAAGTTGTAGGATTTTTTTTTTAGTGTGCACATATGGTGCTGAGATAGTGGATTGTGTGCAGTATACAATGGTCTCCTGTGATGACTCCTAGGAGTCCATGGTGGTTTCAGGTAATCCATAAAAAGCTGTAAACCTATAGTGCTTTAGTGCACAAAGAGTTAGATATTCAGGAAACCGGGCACTATAGACCAAAAACATGGCATGCTTTTTCAATATATGCTTGAAATATCTTGCCAAGAGGATGGTGGTCTCATACCGGCTCACACCTAAAGACATTTACAGCATCAATGATATTCACTTAGCCAGACTATCGAAAATCTACAATTATTACAAAGCTGGTTTCGTAGATGTTGACGATATGCAACATATTGTATGCAGCGTTGGCTAAAGTGGCACATGTTTCTATTGTCTCCAAAGTGTTTCTAAATTGTGGATATTTTTGAAAGACAGTTTTTTTTTTTTAATGAGTTAATAAAAATATAAAAGCATGTTATAAAGATACTAAATATTTTGCACTGTAATGGTTTAGCAGAGGCGTCACGTTTTGTATTTAAATATCATATTTAAATTCTTTAAAAAGTAATTATGGCACAACTTTAATTAAAATTAACTTTGATTTGCAATCTTTTTATTTGCATACGCTATCACAGGTTTGAGCTTCCCCGACTCTATTACGACACCGATTATAAAAAAGAGAAGTCCACATTTGTATAGTTTATGTTTTGGTTTCCAGTAGTCTTCAACATCTACATATAATAATTCCTACCTACGCTAGCCCATTGGCGCACCCAGGGAGGGGGGGGCAAGGGGACCTTCCCCCCCCAAAAAAGAGGAAAAAAACTTAGAAAAATTTCCAAAATTCTTTTTTAAATTTATGTTGTGTCGTATCTTCTATTTCTATACTACTTATGAATTAGCGGTCACATATGGTAGGAATACCCTCTGGCTCTCGGCCGTTGTGAACGCAAAGCGAAGTAGTAGTGCTCGGGCGATATTTGTTTGCCCGAACCGGACAAGAGATCACGGATATCATGTATTGGCGATCATTGCAGATGCTCAGTCATAAGTCGTATGCAATGCGTAGTGTGTACTGTATTCTCATATCGTCTACTCAACTCGCCCCCCCCCCCCAAGATTAAATCCTGAGTGCGCCACTGCGCTAGCCTATTTTGAAATCATAACTAGAGTCAATGTATATTCAACAGAATGTGACGTCATTTAAAAACTCTCCTAGCAATCTATAGCTATGATTTATGATTATTTGTCATACTTATTTTTTCGTTCGATTATTTGACTCGCAGGATAATGCTTCTTCCCACTAACGAGAGTATGATAGCTGTCCTTTAGCATAAGGCTGAATTTGGAAATCCATTCCTCAAACTTAGGGTACCATAAATGTAAACATAGTTGTTATAACATTATTTCAACAAAGTTTTTCATGTTTTGTTAATACTGTTGTTAATATAGTGTAGGTTTCCAAAAACAGCATTCTTTCTTAAATGTTTTGGAAAATACAGTACTGTTCGAAGCTCTTCAGTGCAATATTGTCTGTCACTTTCTTCAAATTTTGAGATAACCTCTCACCTGAGACCACCCCTTACTGCAAGCTCTTCCGTTACACAAGTGAGTAAAAGAGTGACTGGAGGGGACAGAGTTTTAGCAGGTTTGCAACAGGATGTTAATGTAATCTAGAAAGGGGAAATGGTGTTATGGAAAATATGAAGTATGGTTCGAGCTTGATGCATAGAAATTTTGAAAGCAAAGACTACCTCCTTTCAAAGAATTTATGTATGTTCGAAGTGCAGAACAGTGACGGTTAAAGCGGCACTGTTCCTTCAACTGGCACTGTCTTACCCTAAGAATAAAGTGTTCCTTCTGAATTCATCTAAAGCGTTAAAAATACTGTTTACCTCTTGTAAGATGCTTTTGATTCATAAAACATGATTGTGGTCACATTCATTAACACTATTCTGTCTTTCATTGTGTACATCCAGTTAAACCATATGTATGCAACGAAAGACTACTACTACTGCATAAAACTGTTTTTTTGGCAGAAGCTGTTTGTTTAACTTAGTGTTACTACAATTTCAACTTTTTTAGAAGTCATTTCTAGCAGAAAGATCACTGAGCCACAGAACATGCAATGGCTTGTGACTTGCTCCATGTAAAAATATTAATTCCTCAGGAATTGTTTAGAATAAAGAAGGCAATTAAGGAAATGGCAAGAGTATTTATTTTTTGCCATTTGAGTGTTCACGGAAAAATATGGGTATCAAAATATCACAACTTCTACAAGCTAAACAGTGAGGAATCGACTGTTATAAAGATTCGTGGTGAAAGGAGTATGGAAATGAACGAATGAAAGCAAAGATAAAGCATTTCGATCTTAAATTTCTTTGTAAACGTCACTCAGTGAAAGTGAAATGATGACTTTTGTTCGAAATTTACCTTTGTCAAAATCCCAAGTCTATGATCAGACAGCATGATTCGAATATGGCTTCATTTTTTTTTTCTTTCAGTCGCTATGAAGCATTCTTAACTTATTAAGGCGGATTGGTCGGAATCACAGCTTACTGATAGGCCTTACAACCCCGCTAGCCAAGAGACCGGCCCCCATCTTCCAGGTTTCAAAACTACAAAATTTCTGGGTGGTTTTCAAATTCAAAAATAAAAGAGTGCAAAAGAATTAGCTAATTCGTGGGACTGTGTCGGTTTTCACAAAAAAAAAAAAAAAAAAAATTCGGAGAAGAAGGTTCTTTGATACGATAACTGAAGATCAAATACTGGCTGACTTCAAAAATTTTTTTAAAATTAATGTATTTTACGCAAATATATACGTCGGCAAGCGCTCAACTTCCACCCACATCTGCTGTTGAGCAGATGGACTGTACTGCTTACCTGCATTGACTGATTTATTTTTAATAGAACAAACTTTAAAAAGATACTATAAAGTTTTACTTACTTGAAATAATTTATCATCAATGAGAGGAGCTTTTTTTGCTATTAATAGCGACACACGATATGAAGCTTCTAAAGCCTTCATGTTTCACCTCCTGACACGATCGACATCGCTTTTTGAGATTCTTTTAAATTTTTTAGTTTACTTTGAAAAAAATTCGACAGGTTGCATTCATTATGCTTCGATTCAAAATGGCGATTTAAATTACATGGTTTCATGCTTTCATTTTTTAAAGTTTCACCGCAAATTATACATAATGGAAAGGTTCCTCTTCGTTTCCCGTCCATGAAAATCCACATTTCAAGTAATTTATATCGTACTTACGAAGTTTTCTCATCTTCTTCCTAGTTGGTTCTTTAGAGATGTCAGACGACACACACATCAATTTCACTTGATGATACAATATCAACATTTTCTTGTTGCTGACAGCTACTTGTATCTACTGTGTTCCTCTCTTTTGCGCATTTTAAAAATCCAGTCTTTAACTAGTGATCCATACTTAAGAATTTGAAAGTTAAAAAAAAAAAAAAAATTACCGTATTTAACGAACAGTCCTGCAACAAATGGCTAGTGAAAGCAGAACTCGAAACAGACAGCAATGGTAGGTCAGTAGAGATAAAGCAGCTATGAAGACGTCCATATGATTGGTGCGGTATTAACAAAAGATCGCGCTACTAATTGACAAAAGCAAGCCGACAGTTCAGTTGAAATGCTAATTCTCTTCAACCGAATTCCTTATATAATATCTGAAACACATTCACTATATATTTCTTAATTTTAACACGTTCACTCAAACAAAACCATATGTTGCAGGTGCACCATATGGTTTTGATTGTCTACTATACAGCATTTTATGTGGGAGGGGTCATGCGATTAATTAGTTCCATTTTTACCCAGTTGTCTCTAATTGCACTATTTGTTGAGAAACATATTACACAGCCTGCAGATGTCTCTGTACCTTATTCAGTGATACAATAGGAACGTTTTACGATCTCAAACTTAAATTTTATTCCATGCGTTAATGATGCATAGCCGAAAATTGCCACGGACCCCCTGAAGACCTTTCGTGAACCCCCCCCGGGGATTCGCGTACCACACTTTGAGAAACACTATTCTACATGAATGGAATACTACTGGGAAGGACTATACCTCTTCACGTGACAAACCTTCCCCTGTCACACAGCGAAGTCCGATTTTGAAAAAAAAAAAAAAAAATGCCTTTGGTGATTCAACAACACAGAGAGCCCAGACCTCATCTCATATCTTGAATGATGTGCGAAAAATCATCCTGGAAACCACTATCATTATATATATATATATATATATATATATATATATATATATATATATATAGAATCAATTCATATGGCATATAAAGTGTTATAGGAGCGGTCACCGTATGGGCAACGCTGTCTTTACTTTTTAATCACCCCCCCCCCCCAAAAAAAAACCCAAGTAACTATTGGTTTGTGTTAGAGAGAAACTCACAAAAGTCTTTCTCTGGGATCTCAGAATTTAAAAGGCTTCGAAAACCGAAAACATTCATTATAATTTAATATTACATCGAATATTTATTTTTTTATTATATTAAGCTTTTCCAAATAGTTTTGGACCTCAATTCCCCCAAATCTTGAAGACGACACTGTTTATAAGTGTCTCGTGCAGGATTCGAATCCACATGCTCATTATGAACATGTAGTGCCGACTTACTAACGCAAATATTTTAATAGTCAAACTTATGTGCTTATTTAAATATGAGGAATTTTCCTCATATTAAAAATACATAATTGTGGTTAAGAGACTCGGGAATTCTGTTCTATATTTCAGGTATGTATTAGCTTAACAATTCCATTTACACACTCAAGTCCTAAGAATAGGTTATTTTCCCATTCCGATGAATATTAGGGAAAGGAGTTTCGCCACCAGTCGCTTACGGTCAACAGCACAAGGCGAGAAACAAATTTCATGCAGTACTGCACAGGAAAAACGACGCTCAGTTAACGAATTTTATCCTCCTCACAATGCATACAAACGATCTGTGTAATGAAAAAAAAAAAACAGCTGCGTTTGACCATGACATGACCTTTTGCGTGACTCACGAGACCACAGTTTACGTGGAATATCACGTCCGGTTGATTCTCATATTTCGAGACGGTACTCACGGCCGTGGTAACTGGTAACAATCTCTCCAAAGACACTCGAAGGCAATAACAAATCGATACAGAAGGAAGTTGTTAATGGAAGAGAAACGCGCCCTTGAAGAGGTATGTCCAAACGACAATTGCAAATATAATTACATACGAAATGAGATTTATACTTCAGTGACTAAGCTTCACACGTAGCATTTTACATGAGTGCAGGTGCAGAACGTATTACAGAACGATATGACTAAAACCTCGCGTGATTTGTTTAAGCAAAATTGCTTACATCCGTAGTGGGATAAACCTATCTCGCTGCAATACTGTATACGCAACTTCCAGTATTTTCGGTAGAAATACATAACGCTATTGTAGTTTATTTCTTTAAATAATGCGAACAATACACACTGGCAGCAATTAAGGGAGTACTATAAGTTGTAAAACAATGGCAATTAATTCAACACACATGAATACATGTGCGATGTTGCACGAAAAACGTGAAGTCATTACTTAATGTAAATAAAAATAAATGAACGCATGTTATGGCATGTAGCTGGCGACAGCAATAATGAAAGGAAGCCACAAAGAAGGCGAATAACTTCCAAAACGGAAGTCGATGATCAGGGCAATTCTTAGAATATGATAACTGTGTTCATTCTATTTCCTGTTGTAGATTGTTGAATATATATATATTTATTTATTTATTCAGGAGATGTTTGGATTTACGTTAGAAGCAACGAGGCCAATATGCATGTTACGTAACAAATTTTTTTTTCTCTCATTTTTCAAAATTAGAAAAAAAAATTCACGTTCGTTTTGCTAATATAATCTATGCATACGTAAACTTACATAGAGGAAAACAACCGCAGTCTATGAATGAATCGTTAGTGATTATTGTTTTTTAAATAAGAGTGTATCTGTGTCATTATATTGCTTGATTGTTCATTGATTACAGCAAGAGTACAAACTTACGAAAATTTGCATGTCTTCATTTATTACTATTATTACGCGACACCTCCAAGATCTCATCGCGAGAGGGCAGTCTCTTCTACTCCACTGCACACAATTCACCATCTCCATTACTTAATTCTTCAACTAAAAACAACGACACTACTACCATCAGCACACAACGCCATTTACAGCCAACTACCAAGGGCATTTTTGTCTTAAATTGTATGTTCTCATAGCCGATATGCCTGTATGTGGGATGAAAAAATCTGAGTTTCCAAGAGAAAAACCCTGCTACCTTCGTATGGCCTATCGGTGCCAGGTTATTTGGCGCCCTAAGCAAAGTTTACAAGTGCGCCCCTTATTTCATAAACTAAAATGTTTCTAATTGACATTAAACAAAATAAAATTGTCTTTCAGGTTAAATTAATAGGCAAATTAATAGTGCTTTTTTTCTTTTTTAATTAATTTGAAAAATAATTAAAAGAGGAGGTGAGAGAAGATGCGCCTTGGACAATGTTGTATGCAGATGACATCTTGCTGTGTGCAGATTCAAGAGAAGAAGCGGGAACTAAACTGGAAAGATGAAGAAAAGTACTGGAAGAGAGAGGTATGAGACTGAGCAGAAGTAAGACAGAGTATATGTGTTGTACAGTGGGCGGCGGCCAGGAGACAGACCTGGAAGGAAATGTCATCAGGAAGGTGAGGGACTTTAGATACTTAGGTTCAACAGTGGAAGAAGATGGAGGAGCTAAGAAGGAAGTGGGATGCAGGATACAAGCGGGTTGGAGGAACTGGAGGGAGATGACTGGAGTGTTATGCGATAAGAGGGTGCCGATCAATCTGAAAGGCAAAAACTATAGGACGGTAGTGAGGCCAGCCATGACGTATGCTATAGAAACTGTGGCCCTGAGGAAAAATGACATCAGCAGGATGGAAGTAGCAGAGATGAGAATGCTTAGGTGGATGTGCGGTGTGACCAGAAAGGATCGTCTGAGAAATGACTATGTGAGGGGAACAGTGAAAGTTACGAACTTAGGAGCGAAGATACAGGAGGCAAGGTTGAGATGGTTTGGTCATGTGATGAGGAGGGAGGACGAATATGTGGGAAGAAGGATCATGCAGATGGATGTGCAAGGAAGGAGGAAGCGTGGGTGGCCAAAGAAGAGATGGAGGGAGCTGGTAGAAGAGGACTTGAGGATGAAGAACTTGGATGTGGTGACAGCCCAAGACAGGAGGATGTGGAGGAGACTCATCATCAAATTTTATAAAAGTTATAAAAAGTTTTAAAATTTAATATTTTAAAATGTTAGCGTTTTAAAATATTTATCTTAACTGAATTTTAAATAGCGGTAAGTTCAAATCATTTAGGTAAGGAACAAAAAAGAACAAAGAGTTAAATAGTAAAATAGTGTGATGTGTGAGGGATAAGGAAAAAGAATCGATACCTAAATCATATATATGACTATTTAATTTTGATATTTTAGTAAAGTATGAATAAAGCATAGCTTGAAGTTTTGCGCCCCTTCATGGCTTGCGCCCTAGGCGGTTGCCAAGTTTGCCTAATGGTAGCTCTGGCACTGTTCGTATGAGATCGGCTAACTCACCTTCAATTGAAAAAGCCGATATAAAGATTTCTCTCAAGACGAGAATCCAACTCATATGTTTTCTAATGGGGGGGGGACGAACTCATTGCGCTAAGGAGGCGTTTCCGTAGTTAATAATTGTAGCATACAATGGTATTATTTGTTATCCAATAATACTTCCGTCAATTTGCTGCAACTACAACTTCCAATTTTCTCAGTACCAAATCCACTCTCCCCCCCCCCTTCATCTTTCTTTCTCTTGACATTTGTCATGCTCTTATAAGATATTATTATTATTAGCATAGTCCATGCAATTCTGAGATTTACTGGAAGTTTTTCTTAAATTCATCAAGCACTGATACACTCCCCACTTTCTGAAGGGAAGGATCCTGAGTTTAGGGGTGTGACACCACCATCTCTGGGGTTACCACTTCAATGAAATTTGCAAAACTTACAAGGATCTTTATATAGTTATACCTGCCATAATATTCTAAGAAATAAGAAATAAACGATAACTTAATTTTTAAAGTAAAGTATTTATATTTATAAAGAGTACAGTAATTTAGTACCAGCTATAATTAGGATTTGGGCATTTTATCAATGTATTTTTATCTACACACCTCTTATAAATAAATTTAAGGGTTAGATAATCGGGCTTCCCTGTTCCGGTATCTAAAGTAGAGACCAAATATAATGTTTCAAGTCATTTCATGTCACGATTAACAGGATGATGGTTGTTACACTGGGATATGAAAATCATCGACCACCTGAAGGCTTTAACAAACATAAATCATAAATAATAAAAAAAAAAAAAAAAAAAGAATCTTTCAGGCTCGAAGCAGGACCTGTAAAATTTGTGAACCCTAGGCACATACTTCACATGACTTTTAAGACAAGTTCCAAGATGGGCGATCAACAAATATTCATTCTTATAAGTATTTATTTAATATAATTTACTTCAGTTTTCAGCTAATAATTATTTCAAAAATTTCAGACCACCAGCCAACAACCCCCAGCTTTTTAAGTAACTTATTAATGATTTGATATTTTAAGGATACTTTTAAAGATATTTGATATTTTAAGGAAATATTCCCGGGGCAGAGCTGACTACTACCGGGTGCGTCCCCAGGTGGCGGATCGGGGAACAGCCTTCAGATATGGAGGTTAGCTGCGATATAAGCAGAGCAATCTGGCGAATAAGCAGCCGTGGACCAACAGCGACTGAGCTATCAGGGCGTGGGGGAGCAGAAGTGGTAACTCTGTCTCACTTAAAACCTCACAAAGCCCAATGACAACTCGGTGACATGGCGAGTAGTGCCGCCATTAAATAAGTACCTACTGGGATCACCGCCCCTGACATTGGGAAGCAGCATTGTCAGTACTGACACAAGGTTGAAGCCAAATGATGACGGAAAAGCTTGTGATCAGAGATTTGCAGATGGCAATATGATTATATTGTGTACGTCTGTAATACTGCGGAGCAGAAAGCAAATGGAGAAACTACTGCTCTACCTTATCTCCAGAACAACCACCATGGCGAGCAAACCCTTACAATTGGCCCCAAGTTCCCGGC
Organism: Typopeltis vanoorti; assembly: GCF_054136105.1. Lineage (NCBI taxonomy): Eukaryota > Metazoa > Arthropoda > Arachnida > Uropygi > Thelyphonidae > Typopeltis > Typopeltis vanoorti. Next base: position 15,773,511 of record NC_143569.1, read on the forward strand.
GTCCCTTAAATGGGACAGGGGTGCGAAGAATCTCCGGGCTCAAAATGGTGTCCACTTTTAAAATTGCAACTTGGAATGTCAGAACTCTGTATGAAGCTGGCAAATTAAGAAATGCCACAAGAGAAATTAAGAGGCTGGGCATCCGGATTTTGGGAATTTGCGAGACAAGATGGCCAGGATCTGGAAAGTGTCAACAAGATAATATGACAATGTATTACTCTGGGAATGATGAGAACAAACATCGACATGGTGTAGCTGTAATAGTAGATGAAGAAATCAATAAATCAGTAATAAATTGGATTCCATTTTCTGAAAGGATAATGCTGTTACAACTTAAGGGAAACCCCGTTAACATAAATATCATCCAAGCTTATGCACCCACAGCTGACAAAAGTGAAGAAGATGTTGAAGAGTTTTATGAACACCTAAAAGAGATTAAAAACCTAACAAAGAAACATGATATAAACATAGTGATGGGTGACTTCAATGCAAAAGTGGGAAGAGGGGGTGATGGAGAAATTGTTGGCGAACATGGCTTAGGCACCAGAAATGACAGAGGAGATCGCCTAGTCCAATTCTGTCAGGAAGAAGATCTAACAATAGCAAATACCTGGTTTAAACTTCCACCAAGAAGACTGTACACTTGGAAATCGCCTCAAGATAACCAACATAATATTGTCAGAAATCAAATTGATTATATACTGATAAATAAAAGATTCCACAGTAGTATAAAGAGTGCAAAGACTTATCCTGGAGCAGATATCTCATCAGACCACAATCCCATAGTTGCAGAAGTACGTCTTAGATTAAAATCAGCTAAAAAATCACAAAAGAAGAAAAAGAAAATTGATGTAGAAAAACTGAAAGACCCGAACATAAATAAAAGTGCCAAGACACAGCTTAACCTGCGATTACAACAGATTAACATAGAAGAAAATAAAAGTGTGGAATCTCTTTGGAATAGCTTAAAGAATGCCATCGTAACAACAAGTATTAAAGAAGTAGGTTATGTGAATAATATAAAACAACAGGAATGGATGACAGATGAGATTCTTTCTCTTATTGATACAAGAAGAATGTATAAAAACAAAGACCTAGCCAGGTATACAGAAACACATAACATCATCAAGAAAAAAATAAAAAGAAGCCAAGGAAAATTGGATGAAAAATCTATGTACTGAAATTGAACTGCTTCAGAAACAACATGATAATTTCAATTGTATAAGAAAATCAACGAAATTTCCGGAAAACTGAGGAAAAAGCAAATAGTGTCTCTAAGAGACGAAAATGGAAAAATAGTTCTAGAAGAAGAGAATAAAGCACAGATTTGGATAAAATATGTAACAGAACATTTCAATGATACTAGACAGAAGCCTATAAATATAAAAGATAACATTCAAGGACCAGCAATCATGAAATGCGAAATAGAGAATGCTATACAAACAAGTAAAACAGGAAAAGCCAGTGGACCAGATGGTGTGCAAACAGAATTTTTAAAATTAATCGAACCAGATAACATCAAACTTCTTGAAAAACTATTTAATAAATTACATGAAAGTGATGAATTTCCATCAGATTGGCTCAAATCTACATTTATCACTATCCCAAAGAAACCCAAAGCGAATTCCTGTGGTGACTTCCGACTTATTAGTCTAATGAGCCAAACATTAAAAATATTTTTGAAAGTAATTCAGAATCGCATTTATAGAAAAAGTGAAGAAACTCTAAGTGAAACACAATTCGGCTTTCGGAATGGTTTTGGTACTAGAGAGGCCCTTTTCTGTACCCAAATATTGATACAAAAATGCATAGAAAAACAGAAATCTGTCTTTGTGTTTCATAGATTTTGAAAAAGCATTCGACAAAGTCAGACACACCAACTTAATAGAAATCCTTCAACAAATAAGGCTAGACGAACAAGACATAAGACTAATAACAAATCTGTATTGGAATCAGTCAGCTACCGTTCAATTAGACAACATTACCACCAGTGATATTAACATCAAAAAAGGAGTGAGACAAGGATGTGTGCTCTCACCACTCCTGTTCAACATATATGCAGAGGTAATCTTTTAAAAAAGCATTGGAAGAATGTCCAGAGGGAATCACAATAAATGGAAAGATTGTTAACAACCTACAATATGCAGATGACACCGTGCTAATTGCAGATAATATTATGGATCTCCAAAAACTCATTGACAGAGTATACACAGAAAGCCAAAGAATGGGAATAAATATAAACATCAACAAGACAAAATACATGATCATCAGCAAACATCCAGCCTCATCAATGAAACTGACACTCAATGGGAAAAATATTGATCAAGTGTCAAGATATAAATATCTTGGTTGCTGGCTTAATGAACGGTGGGATCCAGAAATAGATATAAAGACAAGGATTGAAGTTGCACGGCAGTCCTTCATGAAAATGAGAACACTATTCTGCAATAAAGACCTAAACATGGAAGTCAGATGCCGAATGCTGAAATGCTACGAGTGGTCTATTCTGCTCTATGGAGTTGAAACATGGACATTGAAGGCGACAACCATCAAGAAAATCGAAGCCTTTGAGATGTGGCTATACAGAAGAATGCTAAAGATATTATGGACAGAAAAAATTACCAATGAAGATGTCTTAAAATCCATTGGCAAAGCTAAACATCTTGTACAAATAATCAAGAAACGAAAAACATCATATCTTGGACACATCATGAGAAACAGCAAATACCAACTTCTACAAACTATTTTGGTAGGAAGAATTGATGGCAAAGGAACTAGAGGAAGAAAAAGAATATCATGGTTTGACAACATCAAGACGTGGACAGGAAAGAGCAGTGCACAACTGCTCAGATTAACACAAGAGCGCAGTTTGTTCGCCAAGATGGTCGCTGACCTTCGATAGAAGATAGCACAATAAGAAGAAGGAAATATTTGGCTAATTAAATATCTTTCTTGTGTTTACGTGCTTATATTATACAATTATTAATGATTTCTTCTTTCTCATTAAACACTTGCGCGTGACCTCTCATGTGTACGATAAAAAAGGGCCATTAATTTAAGCCTTCTGAGTTAAGATCTTTTAATTCGAATAAATAAATAATATAAAAAAATGTAGGTATAATTTTTCTCATTTCACTAATTTCTGATGGAAATGCAATAGCAAACCATTCTGTAGGTAGTTTTCGGAATTGAGACCACATATTAATATATATATATATATATATATATATATATATATATATAGACTTTATTAAAAAATAAACAATTAAAAAAACCCGACAAGTTTTGTTCGTCGTAAGACTTACATCATCAGGGGCAGGGGCGCGCCGACCATGTGTGCAACGCACACAGTCGTCAAAGAGAAGGAAATACTTTAAAAAAAAAAAAAACGTTTTTTTAAAGTGATTTATTTTATTGGAGGGGGGGGGGATATGGGCACCAACTAAAATTTTGCACACAGGCTCCGGACACTACTGGTGCGCCCCTGATCAGGGGTAATGATATATAAAAGTTTAACACAACAAAAGCTTATTGACAATTAATTACACATATTAGATGTTTTTTTATATCTTCACAACTGTTAATTAATTGAGAAATCCGAATACAAATGATGTATTCGTTACTGTATGCGTGTTGGAATATTGCATTCATTTGTATTCTGGTTTCTCAATTAATTAACAGTTGTGAAGATATAAAAAACATCTAATATGTGTAATTAATTGTTAATAAACTTTTGTTGTGTTGAACTTTTATATATCATTACCGCTGATGATGTAAGTTTTACGACGAACGAAACTTGTCGGTTTTTTAATTGTTTATTTCTTAATTAGGAGGTTCCGCCCCCTGGCGCCCATCCCCCGTGTTCCGTGGTAGGCCGGTTCTCCTTGAATTCCGATGACTCGCCACTCAGGGGCTACCCTGAGTGTCGAGTCAAAAGGGACGGTTCTGCCCCCTGGCGCTCCCCGAGTTCCGGACTGGTAGGCGGGTTCTCTTTGAATTCTGATGACTCGAATTTTGAAAACTCGAAAGGGGCTCCCCCCCCTGGCGCCCAATCCCCCGAGTTCTGGACTGGTAGCCCGGTTCTCCTTGAATTCTGAAGACTCGACACTCAGGGTAGCCCCTGAGTTTCAAATAACTTGACAATAAACGTTACATAAAAAGCTTATCATTTTATATACCAAAAATACCAAACCATTCTGTTACTTCTTTTAATATTGAAGTTTATATGTCAATTTGAAAGTATTCTTCAACACTTCCGTTATGTCTCTGACATTAAGAACAAGGGATACAAAAAAAAAAAAAAAAAGACAGTGTATGGCAGCAAACTTATCAGTGCATTTTAAAATGTTTCAAGCGCCAACGCTAAGCCGTCTGATGAATAAGACAAAAAATAATTTGACATTATCAATTAGCAAAATAAGGCTGGATCTTTAGTATCCACTATTTCTGTTAATAATTCGACATTTTCTTCACATTTTTGTAAGAATGAAAAATGTCTAATTCCCAGTCTAACGGCAGAATCTTCGCCAGCAGGACCGTTGTTAGGGTACATGCCACCCCTAAATTCACTAAAATACGTAATATACAGTAAGTAGGATGGTGGTTTCACACCCGGTGATGAAATTCCTCTCGCACCGAAATTTTACAGACATCCATGTCTGTAGTAGGAACAAGGCCAGTCCGAGAGTATCTGATGCCCTTAAGCAAAGAAACTTCAGGCGCCCCTACACATCGTCTCTCTATATATATTTTGTCATACTCACACAAGCACACGTACACCTACACATGTGGATATTTACTTAGTACCCCTAGGGGGATTGCCTAGGTTCACCTAATGATAAAGTTGGCCCTGAGTAGGAATCGAAACCACGACTTGCTGGCTGGAGAACCGAAGACACTACCCACTTGACCAAGCAGAGACGTCGCAACCTACTGACCTCTCTCTCTATATATAAACTTTATATAAACAGTACCGTATGTGGCACTGCTTGTCTATCTCTATCATCGACATTGTTACTGGCTTAATTATGCGGAGGATCCATGACCTTATTAAGAATAATGAAAGAGTTTAAGGGGTCTAAGAAATTAAGGGATGGCATCAAAAGGTATTTTGACATATTTGGCAGAGGCAGAAAAAATCTGAAGTTACACCATGAAGTAATATTACTCTTACTCAGTACTAGTAATAGAGTAATTATATATATATATATATATATATATATATACATATATATATATATATATATACATATATATACATATATATATATATATATATATATATATATACATACATACAGGGCCGTCGCCAGATTAGATCGCGCCCTGAGGCAAACAACTAAATATCTCCCCTGATTAATTATTAGACAAAAATATAAGAAAATCTCCAAATGCTATTTTGTTTTTATTACAAGAGAAACATTAACGCAAAACGATTACATAAAAATATTAATTAAATGTTTGCTCTACGGGGATATCGCACAATAAAACTGTTTATAAGGTCTGCTAAGTTTAAATTATAAGCTATGTCCGCCTCTATCCATAATTGCTAGACCAACCAATCTTTCTTGGGTCATTACTGTTCACAAATAATTTTTAATCAGTTTAAGTTTGGAAAAACTTCTCTCCGCACATGTTCCGCTAACAGGAATATATAATAATAATAATGTATATAATTTTCAATCGAAGGTGAGTTAGCCGATCTCATACGGAGGTAGCAGGGTTTTTTCTCCCGGAAACTCGGGTTTTTCATCCCACATACAGACAAATCGGCCCTTCAGAACACAAGCAATTTACAGACAAAAAATACTGGTTGTGGAGGTGGGCAGTAGATGGCGTTGATTCGTAGTAGAAGTTCGGTGTAGTGGTTGAGACAGTTGTAATAGTAGGTGTCCTCCAGCGATGAGTCTTTGGACTCCTTGGAGGTGTCAGGAATAATATAATAGCGTAGCGACGGCGCTTACGCAATATGGCTGAACGAGCGCTCTTATTAAACCACACCGTGAGGCAGGCTGCCTCTATGCTACACTCTGTCGACGGTACTATATATATATATATATATATATATTTTAGAATCGCATATTATCGTGCTACTTGTGAGATATTGTAAACCTGCGATAGCTAAATGGTAACCAATGGTTCAGCATTGATCTTCTATGCTGCGAGGAAAAAAGAGAAAACAAACTAGAAGAACGAACGCAATTAAAAAAAGAAAAAACTTGCCTACTAATTGCTTTGGCTCCATCCAATCATTACCTGGTCCACGGAAAGGTCAGAGCTTTTTTATAACTACTATTTTTCTTATTGTTATATATGGAAGATAAACTTGTTATACGATTTTATACAAAAAACTTACGTAATTAGTTTTATTTATAGAAAAAGTTTTTTTAATGTGATATTTAAAGCACTTTTAAAACGTTTAATCCGTTCTCATTACTCAATCGTAATGTCAAGTTTTGTCATTTAGAAAACTTGTATAATGCTGTTTTCGCCTCTAGCTGTGAATGGTTGAAATATATAAATTGGCCAGCCTCCGTTGCAAACGGTAACAATAAGCTAATACGATAACGCTATTTCAGCATAAAATTTCCTTCTTTTTGTTTGCCGCTTCCGTTTTATCATTATATACTCTTTTCCCAAATCATATCATAATAAGATTCAGAACCTCGCACACAATTGCTTACTAAACATCTAATCTGTATCCAGGTTTCACGTTTGGCTAAGGCTCTAGAGCCTTACGTTTGACTAGACGTACACCTGTACTCTCGACAACAGGTAAACGGTTCTGTTCATCGTGTGTGGTATTGTGGCATTTGTAAACGCTTAACGGTTTTGGGTGGGGCGTCGTTATTTCTGGTAATATTGATGACATTTGTTACTTAACTTGACCTATTTACGCTTTTCGTATGTTAAAGCCTAAGTACTTTTTTACAGGCATGAAGCGTAGGTGCTGGAAAAGCATCAATATAATATTAGCCTATGTTGCTACACACGAAAACAAGAGTTGGAAGATTCCGGGTGCTGTATAAAGCCAAGCTGTGGGCCTTGAATTTGTTTTCCTAGTATTATATATATATATTTGCTCCTTATCTTCAAAATGCCTAAACTACATACCTCTAGGATACGTTTATTTGCATATGGATTTGCTGCGTTCTGTTTTTCGCTCATTTTTATTGCTTTTTGTACCCCAAACTGGCTAGCATCTGATCAGCGCGTCTATGGCGCGCTGTTTGTGAAGATGGGATTGTGGGAGACTTGTTTTCGCAGCTTTTCGAGTCCAACTGATATTGATAAAAGAAAGTATTATGCAGGATGTAGGTGGATTTTAACTGATGAGTACCAGAATCTCAGGGAATTTTTAGAACCAGGTAAGTAACGTAAACGTTGCTGTAGTTCAACTTAGCTACCAAAAATGAATTTTCATTTAGATCAGAAGAAGAAGAATGTGTAGTTTAGACATTAATCATTTAAATGAGACTTGTTAAATTATATATTTCAGAGAATACTATGAAATCATGAAGCGAGAGAAAGATGTAGGCTTATTTATAGTACCAAATGGAAAAGTTGAACCTTTTAATGTTATGAATGATTTAATATGTTTTCTTCGGAGTATACGTAATGCTACTTATTAAGTTTATTGAGGAATTGGTTGATTATAACATGTTACTTTAAGAGAGAGAGAGATAAAAGTGACATTACTGATGGTAGTCAGTCAAGGGATTTCTTCCCCCCCCCCCTCCCGTAGGGATGAAAGTAATTTACACCTGACAAGAAATTGTATTAAATCGCATTTTCATCCATAATGCTGGTATTATATAAAAGGATTTGTGCATTGTATTAGGGGATGTCAAGGCAACTTGATAGAAAGTCAACTTTTCTGTATGTATTTTTCAAAATATGAATCGTACTGTTACAGGTTGTAAATTATCACACGTTTAGTGCACATTTTTGTTGGGATAATCTACTCCCTTCCATTTTAGACAGCAAACATGATGGTATTTGTAAGCCAATTGGCCTCCAGTAAGTAGGATTGTGGTCTCACCAAGTAATGGAAATTGTCTGCCATCTAGAGTACTTAGTTGTGAAGATATTTCAAAACCAAATGTTACTAATTTGGTAAGATCTAGGCTTAAATGTTGTTTGAGATAGAAAGAATTAATAATAATCTTTGATGTTTTTTGGCATGAAGTAGTTGATATGAGTGATATGAAGTAAGTTTCATATGAGTATAGTTGGAAGTTATTCTCCTGGAAAATATGTTTTTTCTTTCCATGAAATATGCAGAGCTATCAGAGAACACATGCAGTTAATAGACAAAAATTCATTGGTGAGGTGTATAGCTTCCTATGAGGAGTCCTGGGACCCCATCGGGGTTACTTTATTAGTATGACATTTGCATTTGAAGAGCTTTAGTCTGAAATAGCTAGTATTGGTCTGTGTTTCTTAACATGAAGGGGTTGGCATAAAAAAAATAGGACATGAATGTAAATTTGCAGTGTGTGAAAAGTAAGTTAAGCCATAACACATATTATGGGGTAAACACATTACACATATAGGGGAAACTGAACTTTGCAGCTTGAATTCATTCTTGTTAGGTGTATTATAGATGAAGTTGCATATAAATAGTTGCTTTAAAAGTATTAATATCATAACATCAGCTTATTTGAATCAATTTAAAATGCCTAATTGGCATATTTCTAAATAATGTCCTTACTTAATAAAGATATTTAGTATTGAGAAACAACAAATAACTTGCTGTGGATTATGCTGGATGCCATAGATTTCTTCACCTGCAGTAATTTAGTCAGTTAGCGCTTCCTATAAAATGCCATATCCCCATGCATTAAAAAACTTTTTTATTTCAAATTCCTTCATTTAAATTGAATCAAACAGCTGAGATATCATCATCATCATCAGCTCCCCATAAATTAGCTATTCGTTCTGGTTTCTTCAGGAAAAGACAAAAAAAAAAAAAAAAGAAGATAAAATGGAGGGCGTATTACTTATATGCTTTCGATTTTTGTCTTTTCCTGAATTTTACCAGAATGTTAAAAAATACACTTTTCTCTAAAGCTTATGATTTGGTTACAAATACATGATAAGAACAACTAAGTATTTTTAAGGCTAGGTATTTTTATTTAGTTTATTTTTCCATCTGTCTTGATAGTTACTCCAAGATACCACTCAGTTTGCCACAGAAGATGACAGTAATCTAACTGAATAATTTAATTATATGACATCCCTTCCTTCTCATCATGCAGAAAGCCTACACATAGGCCAGTGCATCTACATGTAATTTCCCTTCCAGCAGTACAGCATTATCAGAAAACTATTGAATAGAACCAGAAATCTATTCAGACAAAATAATTCTAACAATTTGGATAGAATTACCACATTCATCATGAGTTCTTTGCTAACGGCTACATTCTCAAGAAAATTAGCAAAACAGTGAATCTCCCTGACAATATGCTGATTATAGTAAAACAATTTTACAAAATTACTAATATAATTGTGTTTATGAAAAAAAAAATTTTTTTTTTTAAAGAATTATATCCTCAGTAAAGCTTTCAAGCCACTACTAAGCTGAAAATCTTTATATGCTCTATTCACGATCAATCTCGTCACTCTCCCTCCTTTCAAGTTCAGCAGTTCATAATGCTCCCTCCATGCAGACTTTCCTACTGTGGACAGTCTGAATGAAAAATCAACATCTATTTAGAGCAGCACAAAAAATGCACCACTGATTTTAATGGACATTATGTTTAAACAGCTCTTCTTGGAAATAAAGCCACATTTAAATGCCATCATAGCCTTAATAATGAAAGCACTCCAAAATGTGGTAAGCATTATAATAAATTTAGTTTAATCCTTTATCCAAGTGTGAGCAAACAAAGTTTCCACCTGAAAGTATCTTCAGGACTAGGGTAAGGTGGTACACCGGGCAACTCGTTGCAAAGGTGGGGCAAGCTAACATCACTCCTATCTCAGTATCTCCCATAATGCAAAACACATCTCCTTGCAGATGTTATGTATTAAGGGAAGAGCCACTACCCAGACTAGTTTTGACCTTTATTGAGGTCTCTTCAGTGGGAGCCAGGCCCAAGTGGAGATACCAGGCAGAAGCATTAGCAAGGTTTAATTTCAGGATCAGTGGGCACTTAACCTTATTTAGAAAGATACCTTGAAGAACAAAAAATATGGAAATGTTTTGCATTGTGGGATTGAAATTATGAGAGTTATGAAATTAAAAGCCTACTTAGATTCATATTTGAAAAAAATTAGTTTTATCATTTGTTTAAACTACTGGAATGTTTGAACATACTGCATTATCATTTTTTACAATACTCTGTCATGAATTTTAACATATTAAATTGATTAAATATCCTCTAAGAAAAATTTCATTCTACACTTTTTACAGCATTTTTTATTGCAACACAAGTTCTTTTCACCATTGGGTTCACAGCTCTGCTGATTGCATGTGTACTTATACTTGCATTACATCTGTGTCTTAGTCCAGAAAAGGATGTTTCCATTATACGGATTATTGGCATGATGATTTTGGTTTCAGGTAAGTTGTGCAACTTTCATTTGAATTATGTTTTGTCTTTTAACCACGCTACCGGCCAAGACATCTATAGATGTCAAAGTTATCATGGATGCGAAGTGCATATTAAAATTATAATACCATTGATATTACATTGAAATATATGATGGACACAGAGCATATGAGGATGCGTATTTGATCCATAACGGCCGGTGAGGTGGTTAAGATGCCTTTTATAATAGAACTTAATTACATATTTGTATGCTGCTTTGTGTGTGTGGCATCTGCTCTAATACTAAATGGATTAAATTGGTATTTTCATCTTTTATAAAATTTGTGAAGCCATTTTAATTTTGATTTAAACTGGACAATTTTTAGAATCTAAATGGCACAGAAGTATTGCAGAACTTTAGTGCTTTAACGATGTTTCACTTAAAAGAAATATTGCTGAGAAAATTAGGTGAAAGAATGCTTATTTTTAGAATATTATTAACTTTTCCATGTAATGTAAATGAATTAAAAACAACATGATTATTGAATTAATAGAGTTTGAAAAAGCATTATTTTCACATTAAAAAGAATTATGTATAAAGAGCAATAAGTCCTGGCTTCTTAATTGAAAAATGCTTTCAGTTCTGCTTTCCCCTCCTCTCCTTGAATTTAAAAAAAAAAAAAAAAGACAGAGAAAAACTAAAGAATCAAATATTCGTATTTTTCAATTTGAAAATAGCAACATAACACTAACTATATAGTAAGGTAGTTGATGGTTTTTTGCATACCCATCAAGACTTTGTGATATAACCAGATGTGTTTTTCAGTGCTGAAGTTTATGATTATAACAACACTATCATTGTTATATGAAAATTAACTATTTAGACCCAGTGCACCAACACTAATATCATTAGCATTGATTAAACTAATCTTGCATTGTATTTTTCATTTCTCCTAAAGAGTAATGAAAAACGCAATTTTATCAATGCTAAAATACTAACTTCTGAGAATGATATTAGTGTTGGCACATTGGATCTAAATAGTTAATTTTCATATAACAACCATGTCTTTTACAAATGTATACAAAGATTTCTCATTCTCAAGTTTAATATTTTGGATGTAATCAGGACTGGTTTAAGGATCAAAAATAGATAACCGGGAGAAGATCCCCCCCCCCCCAACACACACACAACTGTGATCAGACTGGGAATTTGGATCTAATATGGAATCCTAACTTTCTTGTGGTTTGCCCAATTATTAGATATATTCCATGTGGATTATTGAAGAAATGAACATTGGTTTAAGGAATGCAAAGAAAGCTGCAGTCAGACCAGAGTTCTGTACCTAATGTCCAATCCTAACTTCCTTGTGGTGTGTCCAATTATTGGATATATCCACTTGATTATTGAATAAATGAATGATGATCAATGCTTGGAATTTGATATGCCCACTGTGATTCATCATCTATATATATTGCATTAGAAAGAAACTGGCAGTAAACCTGATATCAAAATTGCAAATATTAAAGTCAGCTCTTTACTTTATGCAGATGCTGTTATATTCTTAAATAAATCCAATACAACTAACTATTCAGGACTCTAAATTGAATAACTGCTGCATTAAGTTTGGTTGAAAATAAATAATAAAAAGACAAACTATGAAATTAGGTAGGATTCGGGAAAATATCATCCTCAATGGATATCCTACAGAAATAAAATACTTCAGTTATTTTGGTACCGTTTGCAGAGAATATGGCAAATTGAATTTGGAAACAGATAATAGAATAAACAAAGCTACCATAGTGAGAAACCAGTGGAATGAATTTAGGGGAGTGAACAAATGGCTTGCTCATATTGAAGATGAAGATACTTTACTTGAAAGGAACATGACACTGTCACCATTTAGTAATGTGTGAGCAGAGCTAATCTAAATCAGTATGGTCACGTATGCATAGAATGACAGAGTACAGGTTAGCGAAACAAGTTTTTGCTGCCAATATGGCAGAAAAAGACCCAGAGGGTATTTTTATTTATTTATTTTTTATTTTTAGATGGATTGATTCAGTTAGAATTATGAAATAAGATCTGATATATTGTTGATTTGACAGATATGACTAATTTGGAGGAAAATAATGTAAATTTAATGATGGAATACTATCATAGTATTTATGCATCAGGAATTTATGATAATGATCAGGATTGGCAGAGCACAGTGATTGACCATCCATTTTTAGGAATGATGGTTTTAATGCAACAGCTACATAGTAGACAAAATGCTGGAATCATCATATTTTTTAAATTTTGATTCTTTGGCATTTATTTTTGTGCTTTGCAATTGCTTGAGTTAATTTTTGTTTTTATTCTACTGAATTTTTGGATAACATTCTGAGGATTTCTAAATTTTGTGTACACTCCTAGCAAACCTCATATTTAAAACAGCATTTAGTATGTGGATAATATAGAACTTGCTTAAGCTTCATATATATATACAGTTGTATACTCAACAGATTATAGAGTTAATGAAATTTCTGGGTTCAGATAACACCTCTGCTCTTAAAGCATGTTTACTTTTTAGCTGTTATAAATATCTTTCTTCACATAACATTTTATTCACACACACACGAGATGTGCGACAACAACATAGTCACCTTCGTGCTTCATATCTTTTTTTTTTTATTGCAAAAAAACTCCCCTCAATTCTTCTCCCCCTTATCTTTGATAGTCTTCATCTCAAGATCAGATTTCTTACTTCTAACCTTTCTTGATATCATTTTATCACTTGTATAGCATCCAGAAAACTTGACATGCTCCTTCACTCAAGATGTTATTTTTCATCTGTCCAATTACTTATTCCATACAAACCTTTGAATACTGCTCCCACATTTGGGATGATGCACCTAATCTTGATGCTGTTCAGAAGAGAGCAGTTCAGTTGATTAGTGACTCCTTGCTATCATACAGATATTCAATATCTGCATTTTTTTCTTCTTTAAATATTTTAATGGGCACTGTTCAGAGAACTAGCATATGTTGCACCCCCTCCCCCCTGACTCCAGTCAGCCTACAGCATTATGAGCAACAGCTACCCAGCATCCTTTTATAGTTAAACTGCTGACTCACTGAACCAGCTATTCTCAGTTATTTTTCATTCCATCTGCCCCCCTCAGTTCTGAAGAACAGCCTTATCCATGAAATATTCCCTCTAGACTACATTCTCTAGCTCCTTCACGAGGAAATATCAACAAATTACTTTGCTCTTGACTCAGGCCCAGACATGGCACTCATTTGCTATAGGATTTGCAGCCTCTTGTGTATATGATTTGGGAATATTACTGGAACTTTTTGTGTGTGCATGCACAACATTTTTATTACTATCACTAATATATTGCAGAAGGATATCTGCATGTATTTGTGCATCTCATTTCTTTGTTCATTCATACTCTGACATCCTTGCCAGGATGACTAAAACAACATCCATTCTTATACAATATACGTTGGGTGGTTCTTTATTGTATCATATGTAGAATCTTTGCTAAACCTATGGTGCAAGTCTTCAAACCAAATTACCCACTGCTATTTTGTTTATCTTAATTTTCTTTATTATAAGCTTCATTATCCCAGTTTCCAAGGTCAGGTGTGCAACAGTCCCTTCATCTTCAACAATATTCTTATGATTGCACAAAGTAATACTCTTGCTTTTAGAATTAATTTTGAATAATCATTTACTAAAATATTTTCCCTAAAATCATGCAGCTTACCATTGATAATAGTAGTACTGATCGGTTGCTATATTACTTCAGTTCTATAACTACAGGTATCCCTTGATTAACGCAATTAATTAATCCCTTGATGTTACTGCGTTAATCAAATATAATAATTAATGGTAAAAATTACAATTCGTCCATGATCGATTACTATATTAATAATTCGCTTTATATGGTACTCGTTTAGGAAAGATAAAAAATGAATGCAAAGTAAATGTTTAATAAATGTTTGTACCTACATTAGTTACTGCAATTTTTTATCAAAAAAAAAAAGTTATCAAGAGTCGTTTGAACAGTTTTAGTTTTTTTCTATCAGCATAAGTTCTATGATAATAAGCAAAATGACTCTCTCGACCTTGGCAAACAAGCATTCTTCGATAACATCTTGATCCATATCCATTACTTGCTGCTTAAGCGATTTTAAACGGAAATATTGCATCCAGTTCTTTAATCGTTATCTCCTTTGGAACCTCATCTTCACATTCCATTTGTTCATTGTCTTTATATGCGCATTATTGTTCAATTTCAAGATGATTGTTGTAACTGAAATCTTTTAAATTTGAATCCAATAATTATTTAGCATCTTCTGAATCAACACCATCAAAACCAACGTCTTCACCATTTGCAACAGTTTCTTCAACCACATTGTTCACAGGATTTTAAAAACCACCTAAGTCATTAGCGCATTCTGCAAAAGATTTTCCCAAACAGCTCTCATACAGCTAGAAGACACTTGCTCCCACGAGTCATGAATGTTTTCACTGCGTGTTTAATGTTAAAATTTTTCTAAAATTCTTGGAGCCTAATCGCATTTTCTCCTGTTGTTGTTTCTACTGCCTTTGAGAATGTCTTTTTAAGAAAATAGGCTTTGAAAGTTGTAATGACATCCATGTCCATGGGTTGTAGCAATGATGTCGTATGTGGTGGAATTTTGGTACATTTAAAGGTGCGTTAATTAAAATTCTTGCCGCATATATAAAGGATTTTCGCAATTAATTTCGGCGCGTTAAGCAAGGGATAACTGTATATTAATTTTTTCTCTCTCCTGAAACTTTTATAATTATTTTAATTTTCATTTTTAGCGATCCTCTGTACTCTTGCAGTGATAGTTTTTGGAGCATTAGGAGACCAGAATGATTGGATGCCAGATCCAGATCATAATTACTTGTCTTGGTCATTTGGTCTTGCTGTTGTTGGGACATTCTTTGAGTACATAGCTGCAATTTTGTTTTTCATTGAGAGTAGACTTGTTAAGAGACGGGAAGAAGAGGAACGCGATCATCAAGTTGTGTATCGCTTGGAGCAAACACATTCAAAAGTGTAAATTGTTTTACATAGAATTTCTATTATATCCTAACACTAAACGGAAGAGTTACCAATTTGCAAGATAATGAAAATATTTTCTACTCTATCCAGTGCTAAGAAATCTTTACATGAGACTTTTATAAACTGTGCATTTTTAAAGTCCATTATACTTTTTATTTTTATAATATTTGCACTTTTTATTTATTTCTTAAGCATACATGATGTGATAACAAACTAGATTATAATAATGATTTTAAATAATAAAAGTGTGATAGGGATTCAGCCTATATTTTTTAAGTGATATTCTTTGAAACACAAATAAGTTTATACTGTATATTTTTCTAGGATAGTTATTTTTCTGTCTGTATTTACTGAACACAGTATTCTTACATGAGCCTCCAGTTTTCAAAATATTGATAAAAAACAAGTATTCATGCACTGATTTTTGTTAATGGTAACTTTTTATGAATAAATGAAATCATGTTCTTGGTTTCATGAATGTAAATAATATGTATTTTTTATAGAAAAACAGTCATATGGGGTATCATGTATTAGTTCAGCATGTTTTTGTTTTCTTTATTATCAAAATTTTATAATCAGTACGAATTATAAAATTTTTTATGAGTATTGCATGAAATGTGCTATGCATAGAAAACCTCTTGTATATACTGAATTTTTATTCTATTTGTAGAACAATATTGTGATTATTGTGTAAGTAATCACACTAGACTGTAATCCATATACATTTCTTTTGTGTTTAGTTTTTGTTGTACTTAATATTTACTATTTAGATTTTTATTTTTTGAAATGGATATTTTAGATGTAGACATTAATGTTTAAATTACATTTACAACTCATGGACAAATAATTTGTTTAAATTTCTTCATCTTAAAATGTACTTTCTGAGAAATGCTATGATGAGAAAGGAAATTGCCCTCAAGCAAATCATACTATTAATGTTGGTATAATTAGCATATGGGAGAATAATTTGATATATATACTTTTTTATTTTTCTCTTTATATTTCTTTTATTGTTGCTGTTTGAAGTCATACACTCAGAAGAAAGCAATTCCTGTTAAAATTAATAGGTGTGACTTGCAAAGGTCAAAAATTTTATTAAATAAACATTTAAAAGAATTCAAAGGAACAAAAAAATCCACGAAAGAGTGTCATCTACCCAATCAAAAAAGAGTAAATCAATCTTTCTTGAAATATATAATATAAAACTTAATTTAACAGAGGAATAATGCTAAATTTCAAATGACTCAAGATGAAGAGTTTTCCTTCACTAGGCCTCTTCATCTTTAAAAATCTCAGCTGATTACAATCACTAGTGAACATGTAAAGTAAAAGCTAATTTATTAAGATTAGAAGTTGACTTAGTGACATGATAGGGATCAAATATTATTAATTTTATGGGAGTCTGTGACACCACCTAGATGTGAAAGTTTCCCTCCTTGAAGAAGTAAGTAATTCTACTCATTTTTGAAACTTAGATATATGTGTTAATACAAAAGTGAATCAGAGCAGATATCTCTGAAAAAGAGAAAATCTGATATCCATCAGAGCTCAAAATAGAATGGTATGTATGTATGTTGTACCAGATAGTTATTTTGGACTTCTAATAAAAAATATGAAATATTTGTGACATTAACTGTTCTAGCTTTTGTCTAGCTATAGCAGTGGTATACAATTAAGAAAAATTGATGTCAGTATCCTTACAAAATTTTCTATTATCCCATATATATATATTTTCATCTGCTTTATACTAATGCATACTTTTGCCTAGACATAAGTATCTTTATCTTGTTTTTCATGTGCTTATTTATGGTTGCTGTCTTGGGTATTTAGATTCATATAGATCCATTTTTGTCAAACTTGGTATCCATTCCCAAGTGCCTCAACAATGCTTGGACACTGTCCAAGAAGGTGAAGCCACTCTTGTAGCATTCTCTCACACACATGTGCATCCAAACTTCCTATTTTGTATACTTATGAAGCATATAAGACAGGAATTATTAGTGCCTTGTAATGAATCTGTGATTAGCTGAATCTCAGAGCATGAAGTATGAAAATTCATATACAGTACTCCTATTTATTATTGTAATATTTCTTCTCATGTGATATAGAACTGTGGTTGATATTATCGAAGAATATGAATTTTATATAATGGTCACAAACTGTTTTATAAAATGTAAATAAACAAGGAGTTGTTTATTTATATTTTCTAAGATGGTTTTTATAATTTTTTTTTGTTTGGTGATTGTCATTTTGCAAAACAAAATAATTATTTTGAAAGTGTAGTTTTTTTATATGATGATTTAAATTTGGAAAATGAATGCAGTTTTTCACTGAAGTGAGAATAAATGTTATTTCAGTAAAGAATCTGTGGGTTATTGGCATCTTAATATTTATGACTTTTTTTATAATTATATATAATTTATGTTAATTTTATGATCTGTTTGGTTTCTGAAAGCCTACTAATGTAACTCAGTATCTTGTTATTATGAGATGAAATTTAAAATAATAACGAATTCTCCTAACAGAAAATAGTGAAATTGATGAGGCATAACTAGGATTTAACGAAAAATGTAATTTTCTGAACAGGTTCAATGATTCAACTTTGATAACAGATATTTGTCATATCCTCATTTCTTATGCTTTTATATAATAGACCACTTCAGTTATACTGGTCTTGGTAATAAACTGATTTTTGTTGCCATTCTCTTCAGTTAGATTTTTTTTGGCTAAACATAACTGGCTTAGTGTTTTTCATTGTACAATACTTCCAGTCTCCATTATCAAGAATTTTAGGATAAAAATTGCAGTTTTAAGTGATAATGACCTTTCAGTTAAGGCAGTGTTTCTCAACGTTTTTTGGATCATACCCCACCTCAACATCTCAAAGATTTTGATGCCTTACCTCAATGTCTCAAAGATTTTGATGCCCCCCCCCTAGCATAATAGCCAGCCAAGTTCTGGAAAAGTATAATATAAATATGTGCATGTACATTTTCTAATTGCTCCCCAAAATATTCAAATTGTCCCCTGTGGGGCATACGCCCCACGTTGAGAAACACTGAGTTAAGGATACCTCATTTCTAAACAGGTCATATTCTTTGTTTTTATTACTGCCTGTCATTTTCAGCAACTTCTTAGTTGAATTACATAATGCATGAACTGAAAGCGAAACATTTCTGTATATTCTTTATAGGTTTTCTGTTTCTCTCTGATATCTAATGAAATCTGTGGTAGCATCCATTCTCTCATTAATGAGTAAGATACAAAAGAAATTATTAATGTGAGACGATCCCTTGCATTTTAAACATGTTTGACAATTTCTTTGTAGAAACTCATGTCAAATTTTAACACATAGTAAATTAATTTCAGGATATCACATATTTAACTTAAATTGTGATATGTTGACTAACTTCTGCATTTACTTCTATTTTAATGATGAACACAAGGTAGCATTAGTAGGTTGCTTTCAGGAAAATTGTACTTCACAGTGATTTAAAACTTTAAGATGCTTTAAATACCACATTTTTTTGAGAGGTTTATAAAGTTATGCAAAATATCATTTATGGGTATTCTTGTTTTGGGAAAGATTTCTTACATTCCAGTTTGTTCAAGGTTAATTATTTATGGAGCATTGAATTAATGAATAGGAGAAATGTTGGATCTGTATTTAATTTATGTAATTACTGTTGTCCAATTTTGTAAAATAATGTTTATAACTGTATTTGCTATTTTGTAAGTGACTGCAGTGCAGTTTACTGCTACATTCCAGTTTTTTTCTAATATTAATTTTACACTTCACAATTTATTTAATTGTGAAGTGTAAAAGACAAGACATTTGGAGCAGCTCTCTAATGTTAAACAAAAAAAATTTAGTTATTTGCATATACTGATGACTTTAGATTTCTTTAAATTTTATTTTACAGTGACTTTTAACTTTGTTTTCTGTATTTGATTAAATAAATTTTTAAATTGGTTACTTAGTCATTCTTATTCATAGTCATAGTTACTTAGCAATATGTTATAATTTTTTTTTTTTTTTTCATACATGGGCATGTACTTAAGTGAATGAAATGAAAATCATTAATTTTCACTATTGTACAGTTGAAATTTCAGTTATATACTCTCACACCATTATGCTATATATACTACAGTAATAGTCATATTACTGCAGTATATAATCATAAAATATTCAAGAAAATTATGAAACAAGAATATGAAGATAGTTCTGTTTTCTGCTCTTTGTCAATTACATTATAGACCCTTCAATACGTTATTTATATCTACCCGACCTAGTTGGCTGGGCTGTAAATTTGAATCCTACTGTAGGTATGAATGTTTTTGATATCTGTAGGTGAGATATGAATTTTCTGGGCTGGTGTAATACCATCACCTCACTTATTTGGAGTGCATGTTGTTATTATTATTTTTTTTAACAACCTGAAGTGGCTTGAAAACATAAAACAAAAAAGCCTATAGAACTAAATGTATTACATGTTTACATCCCATTTTCTAATAATCATAATCTGTTTTATGATGTGGCAGTGAAGTGGTACTTGATTCTATTATGATGTGGCAGTGGAGTGGTACTTGATTCTATTTCTGAAGTGTTAGAATGAAGTACCTTTCCTTTTTTTTTTTAACCTAATTTTTACTTGGATGGATGGAACATACGAAATACTTGGATGCCAGTATTTCGTATGTTCTTGAAACAGTTTATCTACTTTGCAGGAGAGAAAAAAATCTGCCACTCCTGATAATACTGGTTAAGTCATCTTCTTTTATAAAGGGTTTGTCTTCACAACACAGTTGGGTTGCTAATACAACGTGTTGTATTTTTAAATTAAAAAGATGCGTGTTTTTTGGATGTCAGGAATCCTTGTAAAAGACTTTTCAATTGAGTAATCTGGTCTCATAGCAGGGTTTCCTTCCAGGAACACAGGTTCTTTCTTCTGACCATTACCATTGAAAGTAACAGTCAGAGAGAGAGAGAGAGAGCACACATGATTAACTATCATAATGTACTAGCCTGGTGGTCTTAATTACCTTGCCTGTCGACCATGACAATCGGCACCAATCCTCATGATAAATTAGTTACCTTGCAACAAATCCATTGGCAGAGTTACTAAGCATTAAATTAGACAATGCTATTTTTAAAATATCATTTGATTAAAGAGAGGGAAATAGCTGGCTGCATTCTTTGAGTAGAGAGCTGTAAAATGAAACTGTTATGCACGGCATATTTCAAATTTTAATATCCAAATTTGACATATATCCATTCCATTCTCCCTTTTACACAACATACTTTCAAAATAACCTTCATGAGAAATGGTCATAATCGTATCAGCTTCAAAGCAACTAAAATGTAATTCTGTCTGTGCAGAGGGAAAAAAATTCATTTGACCCATCATGCTTATGACAATACTAGGTTTATATCAAAGGTGAGGATAAGTGTGAATCATAAGTATATGCAGGAGAAATTATGGGATCCGGATCTATACCTCTTTGCTAAAGCATTAGTATCACAAAATCAAATCCTTGTATCATCATCATAATAATAGTGGTAGTAATGTGCCATAATCCTTCACAAATAGTCATCTTTAGTTGATTGTTGATGTGCGTGTGTTTGTTTATTTGTTTATGGTCCTTATCACGGACATTAGGTCAGTGCCAGGTAACTTCCTATTTCATAATTCCAAGCCAGATCCCCAGTTCACCTTTAACCCTCCAGCCAAACCTCTTCTAGGCCCAGTGTTCATAGTATTGATTGTTTGAAGATTTAAAAAGATGAGTTATCTGGTAGAAAAATCATATTACCTCCATATGAGGTCACATAACTCTTGTTGCAGAAAAATGTTCCTCATTTGCTTGAAATAGAAGAGCTAAAGTTGTACTAGGTCTTGTTCAGCCAAAGGGCATATGTTTTATTATCTTTCCAACTTTGCAACTGTCCTCTTCCAGAATAATCCAGAAGTTATCTCTTCTGCTATGAAGTACCACCAGTGTGGTATTTCAAGCCACTTCAAGGTGCTCATATCATGGAATGAAAATTATCTACCACTCAACAGTCATTCACATGCAGTGATACAATAGAATTCGAACCCATACCATGTAGATTTGCACATCAGGGACACTATCTACTTGGCTAACCAGGATTTTTGTTATTAAGTAATAATATAGGAGTTGATAATAATGAAAAGAAATAATGCAAAAACATTCTCTTATGAAAATCACAGTTCATGGACTTGTTATTATACAGGTATCTCAATACCAATCATACCTCTCCTTAAACTCATTCACTCATGAAGTAACCACAACCCATTCTCTGGCAACTCATTCGCCACCCTTGCTAACAACACTTAGACAGCTTCCACTAATGAACTCTTGTTCTCTCTCTTCCTGCCATGTACTGAAAAAAAAGTCTTCAGTGTCAGTCCTATAAAACCCCTTTAATAACTTAAATCAGTGGTTCCCAAACTTTTTTGATTCTCGGTGCCCTTGCTGAATCCAAGTTTTCCCAAGGTGCCCCTATGTCACATTCTAGCAAGTACACTTTGCGAAATAGCGAATCATTTTTTTTAATGAAAGGGTTACCATATTTTCCGGTGTATAAGACGCACTTTTTTACCTTAAAAATTCATCTTAAAAATGGGGTGCGTCTTATATAATGAAGGTAAAGATTGTTTCCTCTTTTCAAAGTCATACGCACTCCCTTTTATGTTCCAAGATCTTTGTAGGCGGTTAATGGTGCAATAAAATTGATGCGTGACCTTCACGTGACTTCTAGCGCGTCATTGGCTAAGAACTTGGCGTGTCAGAAGGAGATTTTGTACAATTTGCATAAAGAAAAGCGCACGGAACATGGAAAAATTGCAAAGTGGCTAGAACTAGAGACCGAAGTTTTGAAATGGGTGCAAGAAAAATGGCATTGCCATTTCAACAAAAATGATTCGTACACATGCAGCCAAAGTAGCCTGTGAGCGTAACATTGAAGAGTTTAAAGGTGGTGCATCATGTGTTACTGTTTCATGAAACGCAGTGGACTTTGTATGCGTACAAAAACAAAAATCAGTCAAAAAATGCCAAAAGAATATGAAGACAAAATTATTTCTATATTATAAGATATTAATGATGATAGAGAAGAGTCAGATGACAGTGACATTGGTTTTGAAGGTTTCTGATAGTTCAGTTTGCTATTAAAAATTATCTATTATTTTATCCATTTTTTTTTAAAATCATACTTTAAAGTTTAGGTTTTTTCCAGAAAATTGTATTATATTTCTTGGGTGCGTCTTATACACCAGAAAATACGGTAAAAATAAAGCACGTATATTTAAGATCACAAAAAAAAAGTAATTGAACAAATTCAACTAATTATCATTAGTGGGATGGATGAGCCTGTTGATCACTGCACATTTTCTCAAATCCTGGAATCAAACTGGACACAGCCACCCACATTTCCTTCTCTACATTGATTTTTGTACGATACTTAGTTTTTATAACAGTGACCACCGAAAATCCAGCTTCGCACAAATAAGAAGTCGCAAATGGAATTAAAATTCTCGCTTTTTCACTCAGAAGGGGATATTCATCTTTTACTGATATCCAAAATTCAGTTAATTCCATGCTGCTAAATTTTGTTTTCAACATATTGTCGCAAGACAACTCAATAAGATTCTCTTCTTCTGCAGCAGTAAATTCAGATGGAGCACTGGCATTAAATGGAACTTGAATCCATGCAAATTTATCGATATTATCATTTTGAGAATATTTCTCAAACCAGGTGATAAGTGTTCTTCAAAAATGGATTTCATGCCTCAAGAGGAATCAACTCCATTGGAGGTCAAAAACTGTTGCAACAAGGGGGAACATTCTTTGCCTCCATCTTCATTCATTTTTCTTTTCCATAATTTCAGTTTTTTTTATAAAAGCTGAAATTTTCTCAATTGACTTTAAAAGGTGCATGTTGCATCCCTGCAGGGAGAGATTCAGAGCATTCATCTTTTCAAAAACATCACATGAGTATGCTAGTTTTACCAAAAAATCTTCATTCACAAAATTTTCGGTATACTTGTGGTCTTCCGCTTTAAGAAAAATATAAATTTCCTGTTGCAGTTCAAATGTCCGGGACAAAACATTATTATTATTATTGTTGTTCCGGGAAACTCCAAGGAGTTGACAGACTCATCGAGGGAGGCCCTAACATCATGTCAAGAACAACTATTCAACATTCACACAGTATCTATCATACCTTGCCTTGAACTCATTCACGGTCGTAGCACCCACAACAGACTCTGGAAGCTTATTCCACTCATTCACCACTCTCCAAGTGAAAAACCTAGCTCTAACACCCTTGTCAACCACACTCTTGCCCACCTTCCATGCATGGCCCCTAGTCCCCCCACCACCAGTCATATTTTCAAAAATATCTTCTGGATCAATCTTATAAAAACCCTTCAGTAATTTGAATATCTCAATCATATCACCCCTCCTTCGCCTATTGTCCAATTTCTGCAACCCACAAATCTTCAATCTATTCTCATAAGGTTCATTCCACAGACCTGCTATCATCTTGGTCACTCGTCTCTGGACCCTCTCCACTTCCTCCCCATCACGAAGAAACCCTGGTGCCCATAACTGGGCACAGAAGTCTAGATGGGGTCTTATCAAGGCTCGATACAGAGGAACAACAACTTGTTTGTCTCTGTATGTTAAAGTATTTTTCAGAAGCCAAGTGATTTGGTGAGCTGTTTTAGTCACTTTTGCAATGTGCCCCCTAAACTTCAACTCCATATCCACCAACACTCCCAAATCCCTGGCCTCATCAATCTCCTGGAGTACGGTTCCACCAATGCGATATACTGCTGCTATTCCTTTCACCCCAAAGTGCATAACCTTACACTTTGCCACATTAAATTGACATCCATTTTTCCTAGCCCAGTCCTTCAAACTATCCAAATCATCCTGTAAAATTTTGACATCCTGTGCACTTATCACAAGGGAGCAATTGCGAAGTGCTGTAGTACAACAAAGACGTGTGCTCGGATCCCATATCTTCACATAGTTTTTTGAAAAACCTTGCCTTCAACGGCTGAGTTTTTATAAAGTTTACTACATTCACTACATATTCTAAGACCTGGTTCAATGTAGGACTCAGATATTTTGACGCGAGTGCTTCCCTGTGAATAACGCAATGGGGCCACATTGCATCAGGGCTTTGCTTCGAATAAGTGCCTGCAATTCTCCATAACAGCTGGACATAGGATGAGCACCATCAGTACAGACACCAACGCACAGTCCACTTCAAATTATTTTCGGATATAAAAGTATCAAGGATCTCGAACAAGTCTTGAGCCTTAGCAACAGCAGTGATACTTTTACAAAAGGGAAGGTCTTCTACAATGTTATTACCATCTATAAACCATACATAGCAAATCAAGTGAGCATCATTATCATCTGTGGCCTCATCCAGCTGCAACCCAAATTCCCTCCCTTTTATTTTCTGCAATGGTATGAGACTTTTTATATTTTGTGATTCTATGTGCCACCTTGTAAAATGCTAGCAAAACATTGCTTAGTATTGACACCTGCTTATAAAAAATACCTTTTTGTTGATTTAACTCTTTTAACTTTCTGGTAAAGTAGTCACAAGATGTACTAACCATCCTGGGATGATTGGTTTCTAAATGGCGTTTCAACTTACTTGGTAGCATGCACTCTGCTGTCAAAACTGTCATACACAGTACACACTGGGGCCTCCCTTCACCATTGAATTCTGCTGACATAAAACCAAAGTCAAAATAACTGTCATCGTATTTTCGATATTTATGCTTCTTCACACTCTTGCCACTATTTGACGGTGTGCCCTCTTTATTTTCTCTTTCACAACGCTTATTACTGTTTAGTAAAAATTGATCCATTTTTAAAAATACATATGAGAGAAATACTTCAAAACTTCATTTGACTAAATCGCAACAATATTCATTTGATACAATCTCTGAAAACTAATTCAACACTGAGGCCGTGCGAAACCGATAGCTATTTATATATACGAACACAAAGTACCGAGAAAGTTCGAGAAACTTAATCATTGTAGAGTGCCATCTAGTAACCATTTGCACCAGGTCAGCTAGATGTTGCGTTCTATCACATTGAATTGAAAATAGAAATAAAATTTTGTAATTGCAGTGCCCCTGTGAGGAAGCCAGGGTGCTGCTGCACACTTTGGGAACCATTGACTTAAATACTTCTATCATGTCTCCTCTTTATCACCTATCAGCTAATTTTTGAATCCAAACAGATGTCGTATCTAAGGAGCATTCCACAGACCTGCCACAATCTTTGTCACTTGCCTGTTGATTGTCTCCACAGTTTCTTTATCCCCCATGGAATTCTCAAGTCCAGATAGGGCTTTATATAGGGGAACAATAGCCCCTCTGTTCCTGCGTGTGTGTTCTTCAACAACATGATGTGCTGTTTTGGTTACCTTCAACAATATGTCCTCTAAATTTCAACTCCCTGTCCACAATCACTCACCAAGTCCCAGGCCTCATCCGATTCCTGCAGTTCAGTTCCTTCCATATAGCACATGGTTTGTGATCTCTTCCCAAATTGCATCACCTCACACTTGGCCACATTAAACTAGTAGCCATTTACTTTGCCCATACTACTAGTCTATTTAAGTCTTCCTGCAGGATATCTGCATCACTTTCAATTACTGTTGCTCTCTCACCAGTTTAGCATCATCTGCAAACAACTGAATATTTCCTATTAGGTCATTTTCTGTATCATTGATATACAAATTAAAAAATCCTATTTTTTTTAATTTGTATATAAAATTAAAATATACCCACCACAGGTCACATATTTTTTCCTGAGCTCAACTCCTTCATAAACCACTCTTTGATATCTGTTCAGCGACCCTATAATCCAAGCCACTAAATTCATCTTCATTCTCATTTGCTGCAATGGAGTTCTATATGGAATCTTGTCGAATGCTGCTAGCAATATCATCAATCAAATTATGAAAGAAAGTCGCATTGAACTTGATATTAGAATTGAAGATATCAAATTTAGCCCTTTGCTTTATGCAGATGATGTACTTATAAACACATCCAGGGCAAATCTTCAGGATTCTCTAACTAAGTGAAATAATAGCTGTAACAAATTTGGGATGATATCCAGCAATAAAAAGAACAAAAACACCTAGGAACGGAGAAAACTTCAGCTGCATTCTCAATGGGGAGAACCTGTAGAACAGATAAAATATTTCAGCTATTTAGCACAATTTTTGATAATGATTGCAAATTGGATTTGAAAATAGACAACAGAATAAGCAAAACTGGTATGGTGGGGAGCCAGTTGAATAAATTTATATGGAATAAGAGAGAAATTAGTCACAATAGTATGCAAGACAGTTCAAATTAGTTTTAAGTTATGGATCTAAGAGTTGGGTTAGAAACAAAGCACTTCATCAAAGACAATATGAGAGTAATGAGAAAAACCACCTCAAAAGTTCCATCCTAATATATTCATTTTTAATATGATTCTGCCACTGATGATAAAAATGAATATATTAGGAAGGAACTTTTGAGGTGGTTAGCATTCAAAAATGTGAGCAGAGCTAATCTAATATGGCATAGCCACTTAAACAGAATTGGAGAGGAAAGGTTGGCAAAATATTCATTTTTAATATGATTCTGCCACTGATGATAAAAATGAATATATTAGGAAGGAACTTTTGAGGTGGTTAGCATTCAAAAATGTGAGCAGAGCTAATCTAATATGGCATAGTCACTTAAACAGAATTGGAGAGGAAAGGTTGGCAAAACAAGTGTTTGATGGCAGGAAAGAGACCCAAAGGAAGACCATGGTATAGGTGGATTGATTCAGTCAGAAGTAACTTAGAAGAATGAAACGTTAAATATGATAATATTGGAGTGACAAGTAATAAACTGACTTCAAGGAAAATTGTTGATGGGAGATTAATAATGTTAACTTAATCACATAGTTGCTGTCATAGTAGCTTGAACACCCCTTGAGGGTACATATCAGAAAATTCATGTGTGTGTGTGTGTATTACATTATATATATATAAATAATGTGGCTGGCGGAGTGGTTAGCGTATTCGCTCTCCAGCCAAGAGGCTGTGGGTTTGAATCCTGCATCTGAATGGATGTTTGTGATTGTCCTCTCCCACCATGGCAGTAGTAGCAAATATCTATTGGATTTCTGCTCAGGACATGGACTGGTTATTACTAACACCATGTTCCAACATAAAAATGTGCACAAATTCACATGGAGAGAAGAGGCAAGGAACAAGAAAAGTCTCATTGACTATGTTATTGTTGACAGTGATGTTTTCTCCCTGGTGCAGGACACCAGAGTGTACAGAGGATTTGAAATCGGAAGTGATCACTATTTAGTCTTGAGCAGGATAAAATTGAATTTCATACTGAAAAGAAGACCATGTAAGAAAGTTTTAAAGCAAATAAAAGTTGAGCAGCTCTCAGATGTGAACTGTAGACTAAAATACAGAAATATTATTCAAGAAAAAATGAATTTTATTAAATGATATCAAATTAACAACTTTGCTGCCGCATTCCAATATTATTATTATTATTGTTGTTGTTCAGGCCTCCATTGAGTCAAAAGACTCATCGTGGGAGGTCCCCCCCTAAGAAACAAAGTCTATCAAGACTCATCGAGGTGAGGCCCCCCCCCTAAGAAACACAAAGTCTATCATACCACTCCTTAAACTCATTGGCTGTTCTCGCTCTCACCACTCCATCAGGCAATGCATTCCATGGTTCAACCACGCTCCATGCAAAGAAACCACTCCTCACCCTCTTACTCACAGATTCCTTTCGTAACTTCCAGGGATGGCCTCTTGTCATCACTCCTTCCCGCTGTTCAACCAAGCGAAAGAACTCCCCAGTGTCAACCCTGTAACCACTTCTCAACAGTTTTAAAGTCTCAATCATATCATCGCTCCTTCTTCTATCCACCAAACTCTGCAGTCCACATTCCCTGAGCCGATCCTCATAACTATCATTGTACAGTCCTGAAACCATCTTTGTTATCTGCCTTTGTACCCTTTCCACAGTTAATTTATCCCCTTCAAATCCTGGGGACCAAATCTGAGACCAATAGTCCAAGTGTGGTCTGATCACTTATACAATGGAATGATAACTGTTTTATCTCTGCAGGTTAGCGTCCTTCTCATTATTGCAGCAATCACTGTGTTACCTTCACCACCTTTGCAATATGTCCCCTAAATTTCAGGTTTCTATCAATCATCAACCCCAGATCTCTTGTCTCTCCTACTTCCTCCAGTATAACTCCTCCCATAGAGTATGCAGTGTCCCATCGATATTTCCCAAACCTCAAGACCTTACATTTTGCTGCATTAAACCGACACCCCCATCCCATCTGTCTAGCTTATTCAAATCCTCTTGCAGGGCTGCCGCATCTGCACTATTACTAATAATCCTTCCCAGCTTCACATCATCTGCAAACAACTGAATATCCCCTTGCAATCTACTGACAATGTCATTGATATAAAAGTTAAACAATATAGGTCCCGGTACTGAGCCCTGTGGGACCCCACTTGTAACCCTCTGCTTCCTTGAAACTGCCTCACCATACACAACTCTCTGATACCTATCGCACAGCCAATCCTGAATCCAGTTGACCAATCTGACATCCAGACCCATGTGCTGCAACTTAAATATCAGCTTATCATGTGGCACCCTGTCAAATGCCTTCGCTAAGTCTAAAAAAATGGCAGTATATGCCTTTCCCTCATCTAATGCTCTTGTAACTTTATCATAAAAGACTAGCATATTGCTAAAACAAGAGCACCCCTTCACAAATCCATGTTGACTCTCACAGATAACATTACCCTCATCTGCCCAATGCTGTATACGGTCCTTCACTACTTTCTCCAAGATATTACTAACTACTGATGACACAAACTGGCCTATAATTAGACACTTCCAGTCTGCTACCGCCCTTATGCAATGGCACTGTCTTACCTTCCTTCCATTCATTGGGCACCTTTCTCGTAGCCAGACTTTCATTGAAAAGCCAGGTCAAAGGCATTGTCAGGTCCCTAGCTCATTCTCTCAAAACTAGTGATGAAATACCATCCAGTCCCACAGCTTTACTGACATCCATCCAGAGTACTCAGTATTTGAAACACACTCTCCTCCTGTACCTCTAAACCTCGAACCTACCCAATCCCTCTAGCATTAAAGCTGACTCCTCCAGGATGAAATACTCCATTAACGTGTTCATTGAACAATTCCACTATGTCCTCTGCATCAGTCACTCTATTCCCATTTTTATCCCACAATATCATTCTTCCACAGTCATTTCTCCTCCTACTGGCCACATATCTAAAAAATTCCCTAGGATTTTCTTTGGATCTTAGGGCCAATCTCCTCTCATATTCCAGTTTCGTCTTCCTTACCATACTAGTCACTCTTCTGGCCTGTGTCTTATACTCTTCATGCATCTTCTCTTCACCTGTCTCCTTATATCTCTTCCATAGCCTCTTTTTCATATGCAATTCCTTCCTGTTTAATATTGTTTGTCATCCACTTTACTCCAAAATGTGTCCTCTTGTTCACTCGTGGTATACAACTTACCATTGCTGCTAACAAATATTCTTTCATAACTTCCCATGCACTAATGATATTCTGGCCTTCCAATTCCTCCCTCCATGAAACTTACCCAAGTTGACATCTTAGACTATTATAATCGCCTGCCTTATAATTCTACATACGTTTCCGTCTCTTTGATACTCCTGCATGTCTATTCATTTTCCAAGTCAAAACCATATGGTCACTCTCTCCAACTGGTGGGAGAGATGTCATGTCAATTATTATCAACTCTTCTGGTGCTATAACCAAATCCAAAACTCTTGTTCCCTCTATTACATGTTGCCTAAGAGATTTGTCCCTCGAGAATTCTAGAAATTCCATTCTATTATTGCTACATGCATCTTCCTCTTCCCAGTTTATACTACTGTAGTTAAAATACACACCTCAATGGCAGGTTTTGGATTATATATATGTTTTTTTTTTTTTAAAAAGCTGCAGTCTCTAAAGTGGAACACCAATTCACGATGTAAAATGGACAAAGATAATCTGATATTCTATTTCTAGTTCTAAATTTTTTCAGTTTTGTGAGTAAAATTTTGCTTATGAATGTATGATGTAATACAAATAAGAACTATAAACAGTGTAACAAACAATTTGGTAATTGTCCAATGTTTGTTTAAAACGAATGAAAGTGCTAAACAGTGGCACTCAGTTTGTGACCTTGGGTTTCGTGGACTGTAGCATGGATGTATGGAAAAGTTTTTAGATGGCAAATAAATCACTGGTTGCAAGTCCCTGTTTATTTGGAGATTTTAAGTAATTGAAAAATATAGTTGATCTTCAGAGGTTCCTGTATTAACTAACCCTTAACCCCTCCAGAGTATTATGTTATGAAGTATGCAGCCATTCATATGTAGGATTAACGTAAATACAAAATATTTATAAAATGATTCTAATGTATTCTCAAGGACCAGATCATGTGTTGCAGATATGCTGACGTGCCTGAAACTCATCTTATCCTGAAACTAGCAGGCTTCATGCATCATATTTCAAACCACTATTTAGCACATAACAGAAGTACTACAGAAACCAAGATAGGATAATAGACAGGATAGAATAGGATAAAATAATAATAATAATAGGATTTTAATTCTCTCCTCTCTAGTAACATACACTCTTCTTGGTTATGTTATTCATATATTATCAGACTCTGCTACCCTAGTTACAGCAACTTCAGGCAAAATATTAACAAGTAAAAATTCATAAAATGTTCAGAAATATAATTATCAGATGACTTAAAATAAATGCTGACATATAAATGAAACGAAAATCAAATCAACTAATTTTTAATGTTAACTGCTTTGCAAATAAACTGAGGGGGAGCAGTTGCAATACTTATCTAAGTACAGTATGTATATATATATATATATATATAGTATAGTATATACGAGTATATCTTGCATTGGATTCGAGATTGTCTGTCTGATAGGTATCAACGAGTTGTGTAAGGTGGGAGTGATTTTCCGGAAAAGGAAAGTAACTAGTGGTGTGCCCTAGGGATCCATTTTGGGAACACTGTTGCTTAATTTGTATGTAAATGACACCGGAAAGGGCTTAAAGTGATATAGAGTTGTTTGTTGATGATGCAATTAATGTTACAAAGTATAAGGTTTTAAAATTTGGGAAGTAAATATGGAATGCAGAGTATAGGATTGGTGGGGATATTTTGGAGGTGGAGGAGATGAAAGATTTGGGATCCGGGTCCTGGACATTTTGCTAAAATTGTGAGGACAACACGGATTATTGGAATGATACAGAGTACACTGACATATAGAAGTAAGGATGGTTTGATTCCATTGTAGAAGACTGATCAGGCCACATGTAGATTACGGTGCACAGATTTGGTCACCGGGTTTTCAAAAGGATAATAAAGGGCCCAGAGATGATCGACTAAGTTGGCCTCTGGAATATGAAGACAGACTGAGAGAATGCAAATCACAGAAGGAAGAGAGGAGACATGATCGAGTTGTATAAGTTGTTGGTAATGGGTAATTACCAGATGGACAGGAATCGAACCCAGGTCTTTCTGACCAAAGGGCTTTGTCTGTACCAACTGAACTGCAGAGGCTCTAGTCACCAATCTGACCAACCTAGAAATATTGTTTCCACATTTGGAGTGGTGCACCCAAAACCTACCTCAGAATTTTTAATTATATACAGCAGAGAGTGATCCACTTAATAGTTGACCCTTCACTCGCAGACTCTCTTTAGTTACTTTCCACATATGTACTCAGATTCTGCACTGTGCCTTTTCTCTTGGTACTTTCATTGGTGCTGAACTGGTCACTACCTTTCCTTTACTTTCTTCAAACTGTAAGAATTAGAGAAGCCACTGGTCAACACTCATACACTGTCCCAACTCCAAATACCTAACAAAATTCTCATCATTATCCTTCATTCCATCCTCCTCTATTGTTTGGAACAATTTCCTTCCCTTACTATTTTTCTCACCAAATACAAAACCGCCATCTATTTAAGAAATATATCAATAGATTATGTGGAATTACAGGATTGGTAAGTATGACAAGCTTCGAAGATGCTTGGATCGGTGCCATGGCATGTAAAACTGCAATGGCTGGATGTTGATAATAAATGGTAAAGGAATGCTCGAGGGAGGTAATGGTAGACTGCATACCTAGAGTCAGGAGAGTAAATCAAGTGGGAGTTAACTGGATGAATATCATCATTCAGCCGGAGCTGTAAAAAAAATAAAAAGAAAGAAAAGAAACAACTGTGGAGGGAATTTAAGGAGGAAGGTGACCTGAAGCAGGGCAGGATCAGACATCGGTTTTTTCATGTCTCACACCGAGGCCAGCGCTCAGGCGGGGCCACACACTTCCAAATTTTTAAGAAAGTTTGATAATAAAATTTTTGATGTTTCAGAGATGTATTGACATGGGAAATATTTTAATTAAATTTATATTGATTCTTTGTCCTTTTATCATTGCTTGTATCCAGTACCAGCAATGATAAAAGGTGCCAGCAAATATGAGAGGCCCCACTAATAACTTTTTTCCTGAGGCCCTGCAAAACCTTAGGCGCTCCCTGCTTGCAGGCACATGAACAGTACAAAGCACAGACCAGAAGGTAACTAGTGTGGAAAGAAAGGCAAAAGCAGATTATGAAAGGAAGTTAGCAATACAGGCTAAAGAGTTCCCCAAACAGTTCTTTCAATACTCTGCAAGTAAAAGAAAAAATGTTTATTGCAGAATGATTTTAATGAATGTGGATAGGTAGGTAACCGAATGATTTTAATGAATGTGGATAGGTAGGTAACCGAATCAGTCAATAGTAGAATTACTAAGTAAACACTTTGCAAGATTATATCATCCAGAGCCAAATGCTTATATGGGAACTGAGGTAAATGAAATGGAGATGCACAGCATATTCAGAACCTTCATGTGAACACAGCTGTGGGATTAAATGGTATATCAGTTTGAGTTTTACGTAAAGCAGTGAGGGCATTGTCAGTGCCCTTGACCATATTGTTTAACCTAAATCTCAGCTCTGAGTTAGTCTTGAGGGAGTGGAAAGAGAAAAAAAATAGTTCCATTGCAGAAAGAAGGCTCCAAGACTGGTGTAGCAAATTACTGACCAATTAGTATATCAGTAGTTGTTGCCAAAGTATAAGAAGTTGGTCAAGAGCAAAATACAGGAATAGGTAGATGGAAATGGGGAACAGGATGATTTTGTGAAGGGTAGGTCATACCTCAGTAACTTGCTCATGTTTTATAATATAGTGACAGCTGAGTTGGATAAAGGTAATGGTTTTAATGGGATAAAGGTTTACGGAGATACTGCTGGACTTTGCAAAGTCCTTTTACAGGATATGACATGGAATTCTAATCAGTAAACTGCAGCACATGGGGATGGACATAGGTTTGGTCAGATGAATAGGAGGGTCGTTGATGGAGATATCAGTGAGTAGTTTTATTCAGGAGTAGAGTCCAAAAGAAGGCCTGTGACTAGTGGACTGCTACTATTTAATTTCTTCGTTATTATATACGAAAGGATCCGAGAGGAAACTCATCAGTTATTTGTTGCCAATCATGCAAAGTTGGGTAGAGCAATAGTTAATATAGATGTCAAAATTTTGCAGGATGATTTAGATAAATTTTTTGATTGGACAAAGGAGAATAGATGTCAGTTTAATGTGGCAAAGTGTGAGGTTATGCATCTTGTGGTAAAGAGATTACCAGCTGTATGCCACATTTGTGGAACTGTACTCCAGGAAATTGATGAAGCCAGAGACTTAGTGTTAGTGGATAGGTAGTTAAGTTTTGGGTGGTACATAGCAAAAGTGGCTAAAGCAGCTCATCAGATCACTTGGTTACTGAAGAATATTTTAATGAGCAGAGACAAACAGGTTATTGTTTTTCTTTATTGAACCTTGATAAGACCCCATCTTGACTACTATGCACAGATCTGGGCACCAGGATTTCTTTGTGATGAGGTAGTGGAGAGGATCCAGAAGCCAAGATAGTAGCAGGTCTATGGAAATCTTATGTTAAAGATTTGTGGGTTACAGAAACTGGTTGGTAGGTGGAAAAGGGGTGATGTGATTTAGACATACAAATTACCGAGAGGTTTTTACAAGATTAATTCAGAGGAAATATTTCAAAACTGGTCTGGTGGTGGAAGAATTAGGGGGCCATCCATGGAAACTGAGTAAGAGTGTAGTTAGCAAGGATGTTAAGAACTAGGTTTTTTGCTTGGAGAGTAGTGAATGAGTGGAATAGGTTGCCAGTCTGTTGTAGGTGCTGTGACTGTGAATGACTTCAAAGCAAAGTATGATAGATACTGCACAAATGTTGACTAGTTCTTGATATGATGTTTAGGAACTCCCTTGATGAGTCTAAGGGCTCCTTGGAGTGGCCTGTAATAATAATAATCATTTTTTTCCTACATAAACATTTACTCTCACATGGTACTGTTGTGTTTTAGGTTATGTGACCTTTCATGTCTGTGAGTCATCATAAAGAAATAAACAGGTTGAATCAACCAACTGATTACTCAAACCTATTTGCAGGAACTTATGAACTAATTATGCCATAGTTTTTTATATGGCATTGCAAAATCCAGTAATATCACTGTCTATGAATCACCCTATCCAGAACTGTAGTCACCTTATTAAAAAATGTAATTAAATTACTGAAACAATAACTCCCTTTCACAAACCCACGTTGACCTCTATATAGAATATTTACCCAATCTTCTTTTCTATTTCTAACCAATTTCTCCAAAACATTAACAAAACTTCCAAAAAAGCAAACAAAGGTGGAAACAAAACAACTGTTTTGTTTCTACCTTTGTATAATGGAATAATCTTTCTCTGATTCCACTCATTAGGAATTGTTCCATATTCAAGAGACCATATTCTAATGGATAAAAAAGAAATCATGGGAAGATGGATTGAATACACAAGGAAATTATATGAGTAACAGAAATAATATTCACAGACTGATTTAGGACCACCCATTTTACTTTATGAAGTTGAAAACCCCATCAGAAAACTAAAACCATAGCAATAGATAATATCTTGGCAGAATGGGTGAGGGCTCTCGATGAAGTAGGACTGAAATTTCTAACAAATTTATCAATAAGATATACGAGACTGGATTTCTACCCAAAGATATTAATCACAAAATTTTCGTTCCAATTCCCAAGAAAACAAAAGCTACAAGATGTGAAAAGTTCAGGACAATTAGCCTCATCAGTCAAGTATCAAAATTCTTATTCTTGAATGAAATAAAAGAAAAATAAACAAAAATAAATGATGCAGAAAGTGGCTTCAAGGAAAATGCAGATACAAGAGATGGTATTTTCAACGTCAACCATCATAGAAAGATGTCTAGAAAAACAAAAAGATGTATACCTCTGCTTCATAGATTATAAAAAGGCATTCAACATGAGCAATTAATTGAAATCCTTTCAATAATAGGCATGGACGGAAAAGACATTTGGCTAATAACTAATCTTTACTAGGAACAGACTCCATCTTTGAGAATAAATAAAGAGATAGAAGAAGAAGAATTCCCAGTTCAGAAAGGTGTGAGACAAGGCTGTATCTTGTCTCTGATTCTCTTTAACCTCTAGACAGAAGAAATATTTAATAAAATTAGTAACCTTAGAGGAATCACTGTAGGGGGAAGAAATATTAATAACCTAAGATATGCAGAAGAGCCGGTGTAGCTCAGTGGATGTTCTGTTTGCACAAAATGGCGCTTGGCAGCACAAAGGAAGACTTGATGTCGAGTCGGCGACTAGAGGAAATTTTTCTAATCCATTTTTCGATCGGTTCCCGAGTTAGTCGATCTCTGGCACGGGCAAGTGGGTTTTTCGTCCTGTAAACTCAAGAAAATCGACCGTAGAACCCACACTATTTCAGACATTAAATATATTGTGCTAGGGTTAGGGACCACGAGATGGCGGCACTTGTTGAGGCATCTCTCTCCACACTCAGTTTCCAAAAGTTAGACAGGGCTAAAACGGCCTCGCCTATTCCCTATATGGGAATAAAAAGGCATTAGCGGATTTTTTTTAAGATATGCAGAAGACGCTGTTCTAGCTGAAAACAAATATGATCTCAAGACCCTTATAGAGGAAACCCTCAAGTACAGCAAACAGTACGGCCTCAGTTTCAACTTTAAAAAGACAAAAATCATGATAATTTCAAGAGAAAAGGAAATACCAAAAATATGCATCAATATAAAAGGAAATAAATTAGAACAGGTGCAAACATACACATACCTTGGACACTTGATCAGAGAAAGGCAGGACAGAAGATGAAATTAGAAAAAGGATTGAAATTGCAAGGTCAACTTTCAACAATATGAAAAATCTACTGACATCTAGAGAATTAAATCTGACAAGAAGACTAAGAATCTCCAAATGTTACATATGGCCCACATTATTATATGGAGTAGAGACATGGGCACTCCAATCTGAGTATGAAAAAACTGGAGGACTTTGAAATGTGGATGCTGCAAAGAATTATGCGGATATCATAGAAAGACAAATGAAGAGGTACTAGAGATGGTAGGCATAAACAGGAGCCTGATAAAAGAAATTAAAAAAAAGAGAAAAGTCAGCTATTTCGGATATATTCTGAGACATAACTGCCTACAAAGGACACTTCTCGAAGGAACTGTTGAGGAAAAGAAGAGAGGAAGACAAAGACTGGAGTGGGTGAAAAATATAGAAGACTGGACGTATCTCTCATGTGAGGAATGCAGCAGAGAGGTGCAGAATAGGACATGGTAGCCAATCTTCTGGAAGGAGAAGACACCTGACAGGATAGGAAACAACTGACTCAATGGAAATGCCAATTACTTTTTACTTATGCCCATCCAGTTGAACAGCTTTATTCACATAAAAATGATAAAGACTTCCAAGGAACTGAGTTGAGGTATTGATTCCTCAACTTTGTGCTTCCATATATTAATCCACATTCCAAATATCAATACTATCAGTAAGAAAAACCCTAACAAAATGATCATTGAACAGGTCCACTGTAACTTTTTCCTATGTCACTGTTACAATATCTGATACAGCAGAATTTCCCCCCCATAATTATTCTCTCTCTTGCCATAATAAAAAAAAAAAAAACTCCGGATTTTTTTAGCCTGTTTTTGTTAGTCTTCTCATACTCCTCCCATCTTATTACATTAGTTACTCTTCTAACCTGCACTTTATAGATTTCATGTAACTGTTAATTTTTCCCAAGTTTAAATCCCCCCCCCCCCCATAATCTCTTATTTTGCAATTCTTGTTTATTTTCCCTATTTATCAATTTAACCTATTCTGTTAACCCTTTTTGATTTAGGAACATAGTCTGTTATTGCCATCATCAAATACTTCTTACGTTTACTTATACATATTAATATATTTTCCTTCCAGTTCATTTTCTCATACAACTGTTTCAAGCTATTTTCTGAGCCTTTTATAATCTTCTCTGTATCCTTTTACATCTCCCAGATCAGGATTATTGAATCACTCACTAATTCGTGGCAATGTTGACATTAATATTATTCAGGCCTCCATGGAGTCGAAAGACTCATATCATTAACTGCAGGTATCTCGTCTACAGTTCATACAGCAAATATGAACTGCTTAATTTCATATTAGAGATTTTCCTTTATTTTATTTTTTTATTATTATACGTTATTTCAGCTATGCAATAAACTAAACATGTGACAGTTTACAATAATGTTATTGTACATTTACTATGATTCGTAAACCTTATGGGAAAACTGTTGTATCGAACACAAACCTTTATTAAGGCGGCATATCCCGCGTATTGAACTTAACGGTGGTTGGATTCAATATGTAGTTGTCATAATAATTGTCACGAGGAGGTGCTGGTCTTCGAGAAGTGATGCGCAGCAGCTTTCGAAGTTTGTTTTTTTAATAATTAAATAATGAAAAACGCTAATAGCGATGCTAAAATAGATAGAAATAGAGGATATTAAAAATCCATCCTTCTTTCATAGCCAAAGTAAAAAAAAATTAATGTTTCCAAAAATTGACCATAGAGCTTATCAGAAAACAATTTTCGGCATCAGAGTTGCCTTAAGTTATGTTGAAGTGATATTTTAATTTTTATTTGAATCATATGTATAGTCTTTTTAAAAGTATATCTTAGATATACTATAAAATGTAAATTTACTCGATACAAAAATTAAGATGCACTCGTATCAACTCATAAACCATTATAATTTGTAAATCAATTTTTTGTGGCTTTCATTGAAATGAAAACTGTTTCTATCACACTTTTTTTAAAAAAAATTCACGTTTAATTCATAATAATGTTGTATCTGATAATAATATCTAATTCTATTTTATCAAAGGGTCAGTCATTTTTGTAAATTTGGGAGACACGCGACATAACTGAAGTTTATGTCGCATGCACGTGAAAGTAAATTCCGAAAAACATTGTTTGGATAATATGTTACAATATTATACTTGTGAATTGTTTGGAATCAATCCATAGACAAGGTCTGACTGCCAAATTAAGGATGGTATTAGCTATTGATTATTTATGGATAGTGTTTTCCTAAGATTTTGAGTTCTAGCCGTATAAAAAGTTTTTATTTTAAATCTGTAATGAGTGTTTTAACGTTGTTAGTTGCGCAGGTGCGCACACTTCCATAATTCACATTTTCGTCCCCCCCCAAAAATGTCTAACGATTAGGGTTCAATTCTTGTCATCAATCGTAACTTTTTCTAATCGTTGTTCAGTCCATTCTCCAGGGAGTCGATCTTTGCAACAAGCAAATCGGTATTTTTCTCCTGAAAATTCGGGTTTTTAACCACAAGTAGAAAAAAAAAATGACAGTACTCACACTATTTCATAATGATTGGATTACATCAGTCTCATTTTCGTCCCCCACAAGTCTGTAAATTGCCAGTAGTAAGAAACTCCACTTCCAGTACAACAAAGAATGAAGACACGCTACCTTCCGATTTCTAAAAGTGGTTAAAAGATTCTTCTGCTTGTTTCCTTTTGACGAATTAATGTTTTAACGAATGAATATCGTATAAATTCATAGTTTGGCACCATTGGCCAAAAATAAACAAATAAAATTGTTGATGCTATGATGAAATTATTATTATTATTAAATTATTATTACGTGACAGCTCCATGAAGTCCAAGGACTCATCGCGGGAGGACAATCTACTCTACTTCGCTAATACATCCCGCTCTCTCCATATTACTTAATTCTTCTACTATGACACTACCATCTACCACCCATCATCACCACCACCAACAGTAATTTTTGTCTGTAAACTACGTGTGTTCTGAAGGGCGTGTCTGTAGGCGGGATGAAAAACCCGAGTTTCTGGGAGGGAAAAAAATCCTGCTACCTCCGTATAAGATCAGCTAACTCACCTTCAATTGAAAAAGCCCATATAAAAATCCCCCCCTCCCCCCCGTCACGACGAGAATGGAATCCAGGTCTTTTCCAATCGAAGGGCGCAATGTTCTGCTGTTCTTCCAATTGCGCTACGGAGGCACTCGTCAATTACAATATTTTCAATCATGCAGCAACAAATTCCAACATTTTTAGCTGAACAATACTTTTCGCAAGAAAAATATTTTTGTATGTCAGTGTTATACATTTTAGCAGCCTCTCTATGTTTTTAGTTAAGTGGGAATAGGCGGCGCTTTTCTTCGTAGTTAATATTAAGCTAAGCTTTTAACATGCCCAATTCTTAATATTTTCTGTTGGAACGTTTAGTTCTCGTTGAACACATGAATTTATTATATTTGTATTAATTTGTTTACCATTAACTATTGTTACAAAACAAAATTAAAATAGCATGATGGCCGATTTTCGTATGCCAGATTTCTTGGGGAATAAATGATTTAGATTGAATACCGTAATCTGATATCATTAAAAACTGAAACCGTACCGAAAAGAAGTAATGAGTCATTGTTACTGGATCTGCGCCACCTGCCAACTGTTTAGCAACCTGTTTTAGACACCTGCTGATCGGGGTTTTATTTTCATTGGGCCATCCGCTAGTTGTTATGCACTCACTTTCTTTTGAATGTAACATGCTGTTTCACGTATAGACGCTCGAGTATTTTAGTATTTTTTTAAATTTGTGTACATATCTTTAATCTAGATAAAGTAAGTGTTTATTTGCAAACTTTTCTTTCATTTTGTATTGTAAGTTATTTTGAAATTGTTACTTCTATATCCGACTTTTGACCTTGTACGATGATATGATGCAATTAAAAAATGTCAATTTGCCGTTTTTTGCAGCGTGTCTTATTTACAGTTTTAATTTTTAAAGTTAACTATAAACATTTAATTACTTATTTCGGTGTTTTTCCATTTACAGTGAATGTACAGAAAACTGCGTGATGGAATGATGCTTATTATATTTTTAAATTATAAGGACACCTCCATGGAGTCCGAAACTCATCGCGGGAGACCTAACATTCCAATCACTATCCATCATTCTTACAATACCTTGCTTCTGACTCATGCGCTAGCGAAGCTCTGACATCGGGCTGTATCAAGCCTTATTCCGAGAGGAATAATAATCTCATTATCTTGCTTGTAATTATGTTCTTCAATTACCAGGTAATCTTGTGAACTATTTTAGAAGTTTCTGAAGTATAACTCACAGTCCACCAGTACTTCCAAATCCCAGTTTTATTTTTATTAAGTGACATCTCCAAGAATTCATTGTGAGAGGGCAAACAATTCACTGTTTTCTCTGCTTAATCCTTGAACTACAATGACACTATTACTACTGCCACCACCACCAGTATTTTTTTTTTTAAATCTGTAAATTGTGTGTTCTATCAGTGTGGTACACAGTTGGCAATCTGTTCATCTCAAAATGCATAATCTTGCATTATTCTATATTAAACTCTCAACCAATCTGCTTTGTCTATGCTGTCAGTCTGTTTAAATCCTGCAAGATCTGTACATCATCCTTATTAACTATTGCTATATCTAGTTTTACACAATCAACAAAGAACTGAATATTTCTTTGCAGACAATTTCCTGTATTATACATGTATAAGTTAAATAGGGGCTGTGTGCACAGCTAGTCACATGCTTTGCTCCTCCATATTCTCTGATGTATATCCATTGGCAACCCTCCTATCCACATGCACCAATTTCATTTCTGAGCTCATTTGCCTAAACTTATATAAGAGTGGTATCCTGTTATGCATTTGCACAGCTCAGTAGCATTATCATTATGTAGCTATTGTCCTAACCAACTGAGCTGTTTACTTTATTATAAAAAGTGAGAGTAAAATACTGGTAAACTTCAGTGGTCACAAAATAAATTGAAATTATAATTAAAGCACTTCCATAGTGCAATTGGAAGAAAGTACCCTGCACCTTTTGATTGGAAAAGGTCTCTATTCGATTCTCATCATGACAAGAGGAATCTTGATATGAGCTTTTTTTCATTTGGAGGTTACTGATCTTGTATGGAGGTACCATTATTATTTCTCCCAGAAACTTGGGTTTTTTTCATCCCATATACGAGCAAATTGGCCATCGGAACACACACAATTTACAGACAAAAATGGGCAGTAGATGGCGTTGATTGTAGTTCTGTGTAATGGGAGAATTAAAGTAGCAGGGAAGATGAGATGTGTGTAGTTGAGTTGAGTGTCCTCCTGCGATGAGTCCTTGGAGGTGTCATTTAATAATAATAATAATAGTAAAGCTAAAACTATAATACTCTGAAATACAAAAATTAACAAAATTTTAGATAAATAAAACTATATTAAAAGAAGCGGGGGGAGGCAC
Organism: Typopeltis vanoorti; assembly: GCF_054136105.1. NCBI lineage: Eukaryota > Metazoa > Arthropoda > Arachnida > Uropygi > Thelyphonidae > Typopeltis > Typopeltis vanoorti. The sequence goes on from NC_143569.1 coordinate 15,816,084, forward strand.
AATTGCTCGCCATTGTCATTTATGAGGAAGACTCTCCCAGATCTTGACAAATCTTCCTAAATCTAAATTTTGTTAATTTTTGTATTTCAGATCATTTTAGTTTTAACTTTACTTGTAAATTCATTTTATTTTGTAACCACCTGGATGCATTCTAGCACATGGCTCAGCTCTGTGAATAGAATTAATGTTCTTTGTTCTAATTCACCTTGTGATTATGCTGATGATGGCCTGTTAATTTTTGGCTGATATTTGCAATAATAAAAATTATTACTCTTTATTCTTGTAAATGCATGCGTCTAACGATATTTATGTCACAAGTGCCATTAAAAGCTCGTTCATTGTCTTCTTTCCGTTTTCACATTGTGATTTCATCATCTTCATCTGAATTATGGAGATATCTGAATGCTGGGAGTCGTGGTGGTCTCTTTTAATCCACCTGCTAGGAGGCTTGGGCTGGTGGATGGTTTGAGAACTGGAGTTCTGTTTTGCAACGTTCTTATGTCGATCGGATGTCCGCACCAAGCAAGGCGTCAATATGGTGACCCCGAGGGAGCTCAGAGCCACCAGGTTGCCTAACGAGAAGCGAATTGGCCCAGGGCGGAAACACAGCAGGCAAAAGCTTCTGCGTCGTGCAGTAGTGGGATCGCATCTGTGAATAGGCGTTGAGAAATAGCCAGGACAACATAACCAAACCCAGTTCTTTTTATAGAGCAGATGGGGTTGGATATTAGATTAGTGCATTGGATTGGAGACTGGCTATCTGATAGGTATCAACAAGCTGTATATGGTGGAGCAATATCCAGGAAAAGGAAAGTCACTAGTGGAGTGTCTCAGGGGTCTGTTTTAGGGCCATTACTATTTAACTTGTATATTAATGATACTGGTGAAGATTTGGATGGAAATATTCGTTGTTTGCAGATGATGCAAAGTTGGGACGAACCATGAAGAGTAGAGAAGATGCTATGCCCTTACAAGAAAACTTGAATAAATTGAGTCTGGGCACGGCAATGGGGATGCAAGTTCAATGTTGCAAAATGTAAGGTTTTAAAATTTGGAAAACAAAGATGGGATGCAGAATTTATGCTTGCTGAGGATATATTGTTGGAGGTGGAGGAAAGAAGAGATCTGGGGGGTGATAATGGATAAGGATCTGAAATTTAGAGGACACAACCAAAATTGTGAAGACAACACAAAGGCTTCTGGGAATGATGCGGAGGACACTGACTTGTAGAAGTAGGGAGATTCTTGTTCCATTGTATAAGGCTTTGATTAGGCCACACATGAACTGTTGTGCCCAGATTTGGTCACCTGGTTTTCAGAAGGACGAAGAGAAGTTGGAAAGGGTCCAAAGGCGATATTGACTAAGGTAGTTTCTAATCTCTGGAATGTTGAGTATGAGGAAAGATTGAGAAGATGCAACTTGCAGAGCCTGGTGGACAGGAGGAAGAGGGGAGATATGATAGAGATCTACAAGTTATTAAGGGGTTGTTATAGGATCACTGTTGGAGAGGTTCTACAGAAAATAGTGGGAGATCAGGGGAGAACCAGAGGTCATCCCTGGAAACTGTATAAAGAGAATGTGAGTAGGGGAGCGAGAAGCTTTTTTTCATGCAGTGTTGTAAATGATTGGAATGCCTTGCCTGAGAGTGTGGTGTCTGCAAGGAGTTTGAGTGTGTTTAAGACACGGTATGATGAGCTGTGTGTGTGTGATAAAAGGACCTCCCAGATGAGTCCTTGACTCCATGAGGTCTTGGGGTAATAATAATAATTCCACCTTTGCAAAGTGATCATTCAGTCATTTTGTCTGCTTAAGTCACTTGCCTACGATCTGCCTTCATCACAATTATTCTACCATGATCATTCTTTCTTTTACTTGCCAAATACCAAGAACGTTTTTGTATTATTAGTCAAAAAAACTTATCTGAACCAGGAGCCTTCTTTACACAAACCTTTTTTTGAATTTGAATTTTTAAAATGGTCGAGCTTTTTATATAGGATGTTGTATGGCCAGTGAAAAAAGGGGGGGGGTGAAGATAAGAGAGTTTTTAAATGTTTTGCTAAAAGGTTTTTTGCATGGAGAGAGTTATAAATGATTGGAATGCGTTGTCTGAGAAGGTGGTGTCTGCAGAGAATTTGAATGTGTTTAAGGCATGGTATGATGCACTGTGTGCGTGGATGACAAAAGGGTCATCCTAGATGAGTCCGATTCCATGGAGTCTCAGGATGATAATAATAATAATAATTAATTTTAGCTCACTCAGCTAGTTTCTTTTCGTACTCTGAATCTGTCTATCTTACTATATTGGTCACCCTTCTGGCCTGTGCACTATATTGCTCATGAGCTTGCTGATACCTCTTTTCTCATTAAATTCCATTCACAAACTTTTTTTTTTCAGCTCCTGTTTGTGCTACTCATCCATTTAATTCCTACTTGATTTTTCTTCTTGACTCTAGGTATGCAGTGTGCTACTACTTCCTTCAAACATCCCTTAGCTATTTCCTATTCCCACCGAATTTTTCTCATCCCATTGCACAGCCTCAAGCTGTCTCTTGAGTTTGCCATAATTATCAGCTGTGTAATTCTATATATATTCTTCTTCTTATCTGAAAATTCCACATATACTCTTCATAACTAAAAATTCCATGTTTAACCACATGATGGCTATTACCAGTTGGTTGGTGGTAATGTGGCCATCTTAGTTGCAGACAGACCTTCATGCAACCATGATATTCAGCACTCTCATTCCCCTGGTACTTCTTGCTACCATGGGTAATTATTCCTTAGTGGCTTCATTCATTTCCCTCTGCATATGTGACCTTTGCTCCTTCCAGTCTATAGCTGAAAACCTCCATAATAATTACTCTTCTTCTCACTGAGATTATTTGCTGATGCATACCATCCACATCATTCTTTGTATTCCTTGGCCTACTGCAGCAACTAGCTACATATTTTTGGATCTATCTTATACTCAACGGCTTTAAATGCACTGCATTTACCTCCCTGATCTCATACTGCCTCTTTTTGGCTGCAGGTCATCTGCTATCATCAGTAATACCCAACAACCATCCTGTTCTCTGCCTCAAAAAGACTATACCCCTCACATTCTTCTATCCAATAACTAAAATGTCTTCTGTTAGTCACATCTCACTGCCAAAACTTTTGGCCATGAAGAAATAACCAGTGCCCCAAACTCTTCCCCTCTTCTGAATGCTTCTAGAATTAGTATATGTAAAGCTTAGAAACCTCCTGGGGCCCACCTTTGTATTGACCATCCCATTCCAGTTGGTTATCTAAGGAACTAAATTCTTAATTTTTCATTCACTTTCACACTCGCCACATTGGTGTACACACACACACACACAATAGCTCTAGTTTTCTTGTTAGGTGTCTAGTTTTTACTCATAACACCTAATCCATTAAATTCAATATTACATTTGTCAGCCTTATATATGTTCTTTTGTCCATCAAACATATTCCAGTCATCCCTAGCCTGCAAGACATTCAACCGTAGTTCACCTCATTTGCATCTATCATACTGTGGCAGAAGAATCTTTATCTTTACTCTCTTCTTCTTGTTTACATATACATGTCATCTTTCAGATCATTTGTACTTCCAAATCTTTTACTAAAATAATGCTGGATCTAATATTTATTTTACTTATATAATACTCTTAACTCTTTTACTGTATACTAAAAAATTAAGAAGAAATTAAAGAAGCAAAAAATAAAAGTAAAATAATAAAAAACATAAAATAAAATAATAAAAATAAAATAGTAGTGGTGGTTCAGCGTATTTGGTAGATTAAGTGGTGGAAAAGAGTTGTAGTGCCCTCCCTTGATGAGTTCTTGGAGGTTTCATGTAACAACAACAATAAGAAGAATAAATAAAATATAATAAAAAAAAAATAAAACACCGCCATGTAAATATTATGATGAATGAAATAGGGATTCAGACTGATTCTCACTCAGAGGCTCATGCACAACAAATAGGGAAGAATGTTGAAGCCATTGTGTACAATAAAAAGACTATGAACAATAAAATGATCTTTGACATCTATATTATAATTATTATGATAAACCTCTAGGGTTAACGATACAAAATTAATAATGGAAAAAACTCGCGTACAAAGATTATTTAATAGTATAATTTTCGCCTGTGTGTCACAGGCATCTTCAGTACATATTAAGCTCAAATTAAACAATAACTGACAATTCCAAAAAGTGCCACCTAGGTAGCTGGTGTAAGATAACTAAAAAAGGTCAATAAATTTCCTATTAAAAAAAAAAAATCATACAATAAATAGTTAGGAAAGATTAATCGATTTGTAAAGTACTATCTCCCATAAAGGGGATAGACATAAGCCATCGGATCTGTTTAAGTTAGGAGGATGAAGTAGTAGTTTCACATGTTTCTTTATAAAGGTGTTCCATGAGGAACTGACTTTTGTGAAGAACTCTTGTCTTTCTCCAATGAACTCTTATGTCTAGTGAAGATGGCATGTTCTGCAAGTCCAGACTTTTCAGGTTTAAAGTATTCAATATAAGATTGGTGTTCTAGCCGAATAGAGACAAATTTTCCCTTTTGTCCGAAATAAGATAATCCACAAAGAGCACGGAATCTGGTAGATACCTGGATGATTAAGATGTGGAAGCTTGTCCTTACGAGAGGTGAGGAAGGTGGAGATTTTTCTAAACGGTCAAAAGGCAACAAAAATATTCAGTGGTTTTAAAACTTTTGCTATACATTCACTGATGCCTTGTACATAAGGGATAGGAATGCACGTTATTTCTTCTGTGTTTGAAGAGGAAGACATATTAAAACTACTCAAAGTTCTTTTAATGAAGCAATTCTTATAACCATTAGATAGAAAGGAAGAAGTTATATATTGTAGTTCTTTCTGTAAAAGATCGTCTGAAGAACAAAAGGAGTAGGCCTGATGAACCAGTGTTTTAATAGTTCCTGCCAGATGGTGATGAGATTCCACATGGATATAATGGCCTGTATGAGTCTTCTTTCTATAAACTGAGAAATGTAGGTTATCATCTGGTTGGCGAAGAATTAGAAGATCTAAAAAAGGCTAACTGCTTATCTGATTCTACTTCTAGGGTAAACTTGATCCTAGGATGAAGTGCGTTTAACTTAGTGAGAAATTGTTGAAGTTCATCATCAGAGCCATTCCATACAGCAAAAATGTCATCGACATATCTGAACCAATGAGTAGGTCTGGGAGAAATGTTGTCAAAGATACGTTGTTCAAAATGTTCCATAAAGAAATTGGAGATAGCAGGAGAAAGAGGATTGCCCATTGTTGTTCCTTCAATTTGTTGATACAACTTATTTTTAAAGGAAAAATAACCAGAATTTATTACAAAATCAAATACGTTTACAATGTCTGAAGGAAATTCCTGTTGTAGTAATTCAATGCTTTCAGAAAGAGGCACATTTGTAAATAAAGAAATAACATCTAAACTGATCATGATATCAGAAACGTCCAAATGAAGATCTGAAATTTTATTTTTGAAATCCAAAGTATTTTTTATATAAGTATCAGTTCTTCTAGTTGAAGAGGAGAGTAAATTTGATAAAAATTTTGAGATTTTGTAAGTGGGGTAACCTATACAATCTACGACTGGTCTTAACAAAATGCCTGTTTTATGAACTTTTGGAAGACCATACAATCTAGGTGGACGACCAAAGAAGGTTTTAAGTTTTTTCTTTTGATCTTCATTCCATGTATATACATTATCTATAAGAGAATTAAGTCTCTTAAATTGATTCCGGGTAGGATCCGATGTAAGAGGCCTATAAGTTGAACAGTTGCGAAGTAAAAGAGACATTTTTCTCTTATATTCCTTCCTATCTTGAATAACTACAGCCTTCCCCTTATCAGCTTTCATAATAATTAAATTATTGTTATTCTTCAGTGATTTCAATGCTTTAAACTCAGAGTAAGAAAGATTAGGACGAGGAGGCTTGGCATTAAAAAGAATTTTTGCACATTCAAAACGTAATCTGTTGGCTGTTTTTTGGGATAAGGATCGAATACCCCTGCCGCTTATGAAAAAAAATCCATAAGCGGCAGTTTTTTTTTTTTAGGAAATTTATTGACCTTTTTAGTTATCTTACACCAGCTACTTAGGTGGTGCTTTTTGGAAGTCAGTTATTGTTTAATTTGAGCTTAATATGTACCGAAGATGCCTGTGACACACAGGCGAAAATTATACTATTAAATAATCTTTGTACGTGAGTTTTTTCTGTTAATTTTGTATCAATATGTCTACTCACGGTATACCTCTTTTAAAACTTACTCTAGGGTTAAGACTAAAGTTCCAGCATATGGAGTTTGTATAAAAACTTATTTATTCAATGCTACTTGTAATTCTTTCGCTTATCACCCTTCATGCAGAATAACTTGTTTTAATATCCTTATGTACCTCACCTTCACATATAATATCTGATATAAAATGATACCTTCATATAAAATATCTGATAAATTCTGTTTTGAGTAGGATAAAATTAAATAACATCTTGAAAAGAAAAGCATGAAAGAAAGTTTACAAAAGAATCAGAGTTGAGACTCAAAAAATGAAAGAGTTTGAAAACAAGAACCAAACCTTGGAGATTCACTAGAAGAAAGCATTGATTCAGCTAGATTTGGTTCGGTTTATTTAGATTTATGGCCAGAGCAACTCAGGGTGAAGCCAGTGTATTATGTATGTTAATTGCATGTATTCTAATGGCCAGTTTGGCTGTACTGAGGGACAAAAATATCGAGTTTTTCGAGAGGGGGGGAGAACCCTCTACTTTCATATGAGACAAGCTAACTCACTTTCAGTTGAAGATTCAGCCAGAGAGATATGTGGTGAGGTTGTCAGCAAAGATAGAAAAATATATAAAAAAAGGATAATAAAAAGTTAAAGAGGCAGTCAAGGAAAAGAAGAAAGTGCAGCAAGTTATCATACATGAGAGAATAATACAGAGAAAAATGTAAGAAAGCAAAGCAATGTGTAAAACTAGCTAAACAGATGCTATGGGAAGAACTTTAATAAGAACGTATCAGGAAAGTGGCAAAATATTCTTGCAGCTATTGAAAAAAAAAAAGCTTAGAAATGAAGGAAAGAGTATTTCTTATATGATATAATGGAGGAAAGAGTAGTCATGTCATCTTTATCACTTAATTCTCTACAAGGAATCAGAGGTGATAAAGGTGACATGAAAACTGAGATAAAGTTATTATACAAACTCAAAGGGGTGGATATGCAAAAATAAACTTGACATGATTGCTGTTTAATTTTTAATATTGTCTAGATAGAGAGAGAGAGTGATATCCAGTTATTTCTGATAATGCTAAGTTAGGGAGAGCGATAAGTGGCATATCTGATAGAGGCTCTCTTGCAGGCTGACTTAAACAGACTAATTCTGTGGGAAATATTAATGGTGCCAGTTAAATGTTTCTAAGTGCAAGGTTATATATTGTGGGCCGAGGACATTACAATCAGATTATTATATTAATTAGAATTTGTTGCATGTATTCAAAAAAGCAAGAGATTTAAGATTGCTGTGGACAGAGCATAGAAGAAGTGTAGGAGGAACTTTGCTAGGATAGTACATACTGGCAAACTGCTATGCATCATATTGAATAACTCCAATGTTGAAGAGAAACTTGTAAGAAAAAGAAATTATTCTCCAACTTTATGATACCACTCTTGGATGTTCAGATATAGTGACCCAGTTGTAAGGAGATGGTGAAATAGTTGAAAGGATCCAGTAGTGGGCAACCATGATGATAACTTGTCCATGGAATTGCACATATCAGGATAGATTGAGGGTGTGTCTTTCAGAATTTGAGAAATAGACAGAGGAGAGAGAACATATGACAGAAACATGCATGTTATTATTATCAGCCTTCCATAAGGAGACTTATGTCCATGTAGGATCTATCAAGTGGCACGAACTCCATGAATTACCCAAATTCACATTTGTACTAGGAGGTGCATGTAACTAAAACTGAGCATGTCAATGTTGATTTTATGTTTATGAAGGGAAAACCAGATCATTTGAAAGAAAACCAACTCTGTAGCTACAGACTGGGGCCAACCAACACAATGCTAGAAACAACCACCTCTAGCAATGCATTCAACCTATTCACCACCCTTCCAGCAAAAAATCTAGTCTAACATCCTTGTTAACACCCTAGTACATACTGGCAAACTACTATGCATCATATTGAATAACTCCAATGTTGAAGAGAAACTCTTACAAGGGGGTGATGGTTTTCTCCCCTCCTGCATTCTACCAAAAAAAAGTCATCAGTGTCAATCCTATAAAATCCTTCAATAACTTACATGCATCTATCATATTTCATCTTTTACACCTATCAGCCAGTTTTTGGAGCCCATAGACCTTCACTTCAATCTATTCTCAGAGGAAGCATTCCTCAGACCAATCTTTGTCACTAGCCTTTAGATCCTCCCACAACTTCTTCATGACCAAAGAATCCAGGCAACACCAGATCTGCGTGCAGTAGTCCAGATGTGGTCTTATTAATGTCTTATAAAGTGGAACAATAACTTCCCTCTACCTGCTTGTCAGTGTTCTTCACCAACCATATAATTGGATGTGCTGTTTTGACCACCTTTGCGGTATGCAATTGAAACTTCCATTCTCTGTCCACGATCATCCCCCCCCCCCCAAGTTCCTCCTCATGCAGTTCATTTCCATCAATACAGTATGCAATCTCATCTCCTCAAAGTGCATCACTTTACATTTAGCCACGTTAAACTGGCAGCCATTTAACTTTGCACACACATCAACATATTTACCACATTTACTTAAATATAACTTGCAAACCTGATTTTACTTTACGAAAAAAGAAATTAAAAAGTTTCGCATATGCCTTGCACATGAAAAAAGTTTAAATAGTAACTCACTTGCCACTCTAAACAACAGCCGCTATACTGAAGATTCAAGAAAAACAAGTAGTTTTATTGTCTCACTGAATAAGATACAGAGACGTTTGCAGTCTGTGTAATGTATTTGCCAACAAATAGTGCAATTAGAGGCAACCAGGATATAAACGGCCCTAACTAATGAATCCCATGTCCCCTCCCACAGAAACTCTGCTGTATAGACTCCAAAACTGTATGTTGTACTGCCAAACATAGCATCTAACTAGAAACTATTGTCCAAACATTTCACTGTTACATGAAATAAGTGTTTGCTCAATTGCATTTGAAATTTTTGATGTCATTAAGACAGATCACAAAGGCTAACTTCAAATAAAATTCTACTGAGTACTTGAAACTAACATGCCATTTAATGTGTGTGTGCGAGTTCATCTGCCAGTGTGATGCAGACAAGTCGCACGCAAAAAAGAGCAACAGAATTCAATCAAAGGGTTGAAACTTTGTGTCAGATGACCCCACCCACGCAAAGCGGAAGTGGTACACAAATGGAAATGAGAAGTCCCATTGGAACGATAAATGGGCAAAACACTACCCTGACGTGAAAATGTTAAAACTAAGAAATATATAATGAATGTTGTTATGACATTTTCGGATATTTTGGAATTCGGTTGAAGAGAATCAGCATTTCAGCTCAATAATTGTTAGCTTGCCTTTGTCGTTGAGTCGCACGATCTTTTGTTAATACCACACCAATCATATGCATGTCTTCGTAGTTGCCCTATCTCTACTGGCCTACCATTACTGTCTATTTCGTGCTCTGCTTTCACTTTTCATTAGTCATTCATGAAGGATTGTTCATTAATAATAATAAAACAACTTTCAGATATGAGGACCGAAGTGGCCATTATTCCTGGTGGTCTTGCACCTTGTCTACAGCCCTTGGATGTATCGGTCAACAAACCATTCAAGGATTACATACAAAAATTCTACACAAAGTGGATGGCAGCCAGCCAGGGGCATGCCAGTAATGTCCGGCATCTGTGTGCAAAACTTTAGTTGGCACCTCTATACCCAGTAGCACGCCAGTAGTGTCCGGTGCCTATGTGCAAAACTTTAGTTGGGGCCCCCCCCATCCCCCAATAAAAAAATCACTTAAAAAATGTTTTTTTAAAAAAGTATTTCCTCCTCTTTGGCACCTGTGTGTGTGTCGCACACATTGCACATATGGCCGGCGCGCCCCTGCAGCCAGCAGATATGACCTGACTCTGGCAGGGAAGATTAAGAGACCATCATTAGAACTGTTGTGCAACTAGATTTTGAGAGCTTGGGAAATGATTTTGTCAGAAATAATTGTAATTTTTAAAAACCAGCATCTCTAATGCCCTGGGAGTGAAGAAGGGAACTGCTCTCGAGGCTGAAAGTAGCGATAGTGGATAGCAGATTCTTGGCACTTTTTTTTTCAAAATTAAAGTTAAAAAATCCCTGCATATATCTATCTCACTATATATATGAAGGGATTTTCAGAAACTAAAGTCATGCCCATTTTTGTTTTTTTTTTAAATTTTTTCACTGAAAACTTTAGTTTCCAAAAATCTCCACATATCTCATGATTTTTTAACTTTAATTTTGGAAAAAAAAGTGCGATTTATATCTGATTAAATATGGTAAGATTTCCTGCAAGATGTCTATACCACCTTCATTGACTGCAACTCTTCCCAGTTTTGCACATCAGCAAACAAGTGAATATTTCTTGTCAAATTGGAAGAAAGACGGTACATTGTGCCCTTCGATTGGAAAAGGCCTGAGTTTGATTCCCATTGTGAATCTTTATATGGACTTTTTCAATTGAAGGTGAGTTAGCCGATCTCATACGGAGGTAGCAGGGTTTTTTCTCCCAGAAACTCGGGTTTTTCATCCCGCATACAGACAAATTGGCTCTTCAGAACACACACAATTTACAGACAAAAGATACTTGTGGTGGCCAGTAGATAGCTCTGATGTAGCTGATTGGTAGAGGTTTGGTAGTGGTGGAGATTGAGAGCTGTACACTAGGTGTCCTCCCATGACGAGTCTTCGGACTCCTTGGAGGTGTCACAAATAATAATAATAATAATTACTAAAAAATTATTTCCAATATCATTAATGTACAAATTAAACAATAGACACATTCAATAATGCCAATTTAGATAATCATTATATATAACTACATACATACATTAACCCATCTTCCAATCATAATAACTGTCTAATTCTGTCTTAGGGTTTCTTAAATTGCCTGCTTCTATAACCTGTCGAGGAAGACCATTCCACAGTTTTCTACTCCATACAGTAAAAAAAGGAATGTCTTATCTTTACTCTTTCTTCTTTAGTATCTTTTTTTATCATTTTGTCTGGTAGAGCCTAGTTCAGCCAAATACTGGAGACTCCTGTGTGTCTTATTTATGCCTGGAATTAACTTATAAACTTCTTAATCTCCTTTCCATCTTCTGTTAGGTAAATTCATTACATTTCAACTAACCAATCAAATCTTCTCTGAATACTCCAGTTTTAGAGAGATATGACATTTTACAGCTTAGAGCAGGTGGGAATAGACCTCTCAGGATCATCTCTCGAATTGACTAAGTGTATGGTTAGGAACCATGCAAGATCCTCTTCTCATGGCATGTGGTGTGTGGGTGGAATGAGCTACCATTAGATGGTGTCTTTGGTTAATATATTCAAAGAGAAAAATATATCCAGAACTGACTAAAAAGACCCTAATTTGATAAGTCCTTGGTCTGTGGAGAAGTCATGATGATAATAATTTCCATGACTTACATCAGAGACCACTGTAGAGTTTAATTTTTATAAATGCATTTGAAATTATATGAAATTTGATTATATTAAAGGCATGTTTTTTGAGGAAAAAAAAAAAAAGACAGCTGATTTCTTCTTATTTTTCTTTTTTTTTTATTGCAGGTCATGAAATTTCAAGTAAAGTGAATGAGATTTTTTATATGACACTTCCTCAAGATGAAGTCTCTATCTCGTTTTCCTCAAGTATCAGGAACATTTATAGCATCCACCATTCTTATTTTTTTAGCAAACTTACTTTTAATCATTTCTTTTGCCAGCCCTTACTGGTTGGAATCATATCCTGAAAGCTATTCACAGTTTGTGCGGCTAGGACTGTGGGATGTGTGTTTCAGAGATTATCGCCATCCATCATACCAATTTGATCAAAAATTTGATGGTTGCCATTGGATTTTTAGCAATAAGTACTTGAATATTCGTGAATGGCTACAACCTGGTAATTTTTTGTTTACTTTCCTTTTCTTTTTCTGAACCTGTTTTAAATGATTGTATATACATCCACACATTTGTTAATTTAATAAAAGATATGTTAGTCTTCAATATTTATTTTGATTATAACTTCAATAATCTTTAAATATTATGTTATCATGACGCTAGAAAAATATTATTTAAAAAATCTCCATAGAGTCAGAAACATAGAAGTTTTATTTAACCACAACTTGATCATCATTTTCACTACATCTTGTGGCAGTGCTTGGCCACCCCTCTCCAAATAAAAATATTCTCATTACATTATTATCAAGAGATCATCCCTAGAAGTTATCCAGAAATGGCCTCTTACTCTATAAAGCCTTTCAAAATCAGAATTCCATTACTTCAACATCCCCATCATATCCCTTCTTTTCCATATTTCTAACAAGTCGACAATTATATGTTTCCTCAGTCTACTCTAATAACTAACATTCCAGAGGTCTGATATTGTCTTATTTCATCAGTTTCCTCATTATGAGAAATTATGACTATAATGTATCAAGGCCTTATATAGGGGATTAATAATACTTGTCCCAGTTTGTCTTACTCATCATTGCAGCCATCTTTTTTGCAGAATTTACAGCTTTTTGATGTACCATCTGCACTTCAGATCCTTATGGATTATCACCCCTCTTCAAAGTTCCTGACAGGTTTTCCTCAATAGACTTCCATCTACTATTCACCATAACTTGTATGGTAAGAGTAGCTGGCTTCATTGCCTAAGGCAACTTGAAGTAGAATACTACACTTCTTATATGTACTCTGAAGTGCAAAACTTTTACTTTGGAGTACTTTGTAAGAGGAGTTTACAATTTATTGTTGCTAGGGTACGCAAGTCAAAAACTAGTCAAAGTTAAAAACACCACACAACTTTGACAATCATCAGACTTTTTACCAGCAATCAATCAATCTGAATGTAATAATTTTGTCACAGACGTGAACTGTCATTTTTTTTTATATTAATATCAATGATATAGGGAATGATTTAAAGGAGTGTTGTTTGCTGAAGATGCAAAACTGGGGAGAACATTAGTTGACAAAGGTAATGTAGATATCCTGCCAGATGATTTAAATAAATTGGCATTGTGAGAAAAGTATAATGGTTATCCATTTAATGTTGCAAAATCAATAACAATCAAGGAAAAGGAGTATCTATAGTATTCAACACTAAATATGAGGCAAATCTTCTTGAATGGCAGACAGTATCAAGTAGAGTGATGTGGGCAAATATTAGAATGTGGAACTGGACAATGAGATTTATTTGCCTATGGTCCCACAGAAGGTTCTACTAAGGTAGAAGTGGAGGAATTTTTTTTCTGAGGCTTTCGAAAAAGCAACTGACACAATGAAAAATTGATCCATGTTGGGGATCTACAGAAATATCTTCAGACATACAGAAATATTTTGGGAAAATTTGGAGAAAAGAGCAAACCTAATAATAATGGGAAATACCTGTTGGATCTCTGCTCAGGACATGGACTGGTTATTACTAACACAACATTCCAACATAAAAATGTACACAAATTCACATGGAGAGAAGATGCAAGGAATAAGAAAAGTCTCATTGACTATGTTATTATTGATAGTGTGTTTCTCACTGGTGCAGGACACTAGAGTGTACAGAGGATTTGAAATTGGAAGGCAATCACCATTTAGTCTTCAGCAGAAAAAAATTGAGTTTCATATTGAAAAGAAGAAAATATAAAAGTCGAGCAGCTCTCAGATATGAACTGTAAACTAAAATACACTAACATTATTCGAGAAGAAATGAAAGAGTTTGAGAGCAGGAACCAAACATTGGAGATTCAGTGGCACCTGAAGAAAACTGATTCAGCCAGAGAGGCATATGATGAGGTCTGCAAGGATAGAAAAATCAGAACTCCATGGTGGACAAAGGAAGTTAAAGAGATAGTGAAGAAAAAGAAGAAAGCATAAAGAAAGTTGCTGGCAAATAAGTCAGCTTGTGCTTTTAGAGAATACAGAGACAAATGTAAGAAAGCTAAACGTGTAAAACTAGCTAAATAAAAGTCATGGGAAGACTTTGGCAAGAACATAGAAAATAAATATCAGGAAGGTGGCAAAATATCTCGAGGCTGTTGAAAAAGCTCAGAAATGGAGGAAAGAGTGCTGTAAAAGGAACAGTAACATGAAACTGGAGAAAAAGATATCCTTGATGTATGGAGGTAATTACTTCGAAAAATTGCTAAATGAAACTTGCAGTGACAGCACAATGATAAAAAAAAAAAAAAAAAAAAAAAACAGGCATGCAGTCAGGAATACATATCCATACTTGAAGTAGAACAAGCCATCAAAAGCCTGAAATGTAGAAAAGCAGCGGGAGTAGATGATATGCCACCAGAAATGCTCATGTGCAGAGATATAAAAGTTTTGCATTGGCTGCACTGTATAGTTCAGAAGGCCTGGACAGAGGGAAGAATTCCAGATGACTGAAGTAGAGCTCTCATAGTAACAAAAAGGGAAATAAAACTGAATGTGAAAAGTATTTCTCTACTGAGTGTTCCTGGTAAAATTTATGCAAGTATACTTGAGAAATGGTTGAGAAGGAATGTGGAAGGGAAGCTTGGTGAAGAACAAGCTGGATACAGACCAAACAGAGGATGTCAGGATCAGATTTTCACTTTACAACAAATAGTTGAGAAATTATGAGAATATAACAAAGATCTGTATTTAACTTTGTAGACCTGCATAAGGCACATGACAAAGTGCCAAGTGAAAAGCTATTCAAAACACTACAGTATATGGTGTTAATGGGGCATTATATCAAGCAGTACTTAGTCTTTATTTGAGTTGTAAATCTGGTGTCAGATAGGAATGTACATTATCCTCTCTGCTATTCATTATGGATCATATTATGAAGGAAAGTGGTATCAAAATTGGAGCTGTTAATCTCAGTTCTTTACTTAATGCAGATGATGTTATACTTTTAAGTAAATCCAGTACAAGTCAGCAAGATTCCCTCACTAAATTGAATAACTGTTGTAATAAATTTAGTATGAAAATCAGCAATAACAAGACAAAGACAACGAAAATAAGCTGAAAAATTCAAAATATCAACTGCATCGTGAATGGAGAACCGACAGAACAAGTAAACATTTTAGCTACTTAGGCACAATTTTTAGTGAAAATGGTAAATTATTATTATTATTATTATTATTATTATTACGGGTATCTCCATGGAGTCAGTAGACTCATCGTGGGAGACCCAAGCTAGCAAAACAATATCTGTCATATATCTGTCATATCAAATTAAATATGGAAATAGACAACAGAATCAACAAAGCCAATATAGTAGAAAGTCAACTGAATAAATTTATATGGAATAAGAGAGAAATTAGTCAAAACACTAAATTAGCTGTATATACAAGATAGTGTTCAAACCAATTTTAACTTATGGATCTGAGAGCTGGGCTAGAAATAAAACACTTGACCAAACCACAGATATGAAAGTCCTGAAAAAGATTAGGGGTATGAACAGATGGAATCAATGGCAATATCATATTAAAAACGAGGATATTAGGAAAGAACTTGACATTGTTAGCATCTAGGAATGTGTTAGCAGAGCTAATCTCAGGTCATATGGTCATTTAAACTGAATAGGAGAGGAAAGATTAGCAAAACAAGTTCTCTGTCAGGTTGGCAGGAAAAAAAAACCCAGAGGAAAAGCAAGATACAGGTGGATTGATACGGTAAAAATTGCCTTAGAAGAAAGTATAAGATATGATAATGTTGGAGTCTTGACAGATAACAGATTGATTTGGAGGAAAATGTTGATAGGAAGTTAGTAATGATGTAAGTTATTCATGTAGTACTATCATAATATCCTGTGCACTCCTTGAGGGTACATGTCAGGAATTTGATGATGTTGCAAATGCAGAATACACTTTAAGTTGAAGATTAGATGCTGTGTATCACATTGATGGTACTCATTGCAGGAATTCAATGAAGACTCGGGGGTAATTTGTGGACAGGAAATTGAAGTTCAGGTGCATATTACAAAAATTGCCAAAATATCTCAAAGGATTACTTGGATGTTGAAACATATGAACAATTATATAAAGATAGAGAGGTTCTTATATCTCTTAATAAGGGTATGATTTGTCTGCATCATGATTACTGTCTCCAGATTTGGTCACTTTGGGATCAGGAGGTGGTGGCAGTGAGGATTCAATCTGGGGACTGGTCCGTGGAATACTCCCTATGAGGATAGGTTGAGGGTGTGTGGATTGCAAAATTTAGTTGATAAGTGGAAAACAGGAGACACAATAGAACCTTATTAAACGGGGAGGGTCTGTAAGATTGACATAAAAGTAATTTTTCAATTCATGATGAATAAAGACAGAGAAAGGGGTTACCCATGTGAGTGAGTGGTTAAAAAAGGTGTATGGACTAGTTTTTGGCTTGGAGAGTGGTTAATGAGAAATGAATTGTGAGAATTAGTTATGAATGCCCTATCATATTCTCCTTGAACTATATCTATACTTTATATATATATGTAACATTTATATGTGGAATATGAGAATGGGGAACTGGACAATGAGACTTATTTGTGCCTATGGTCCCACACAAGATTCTACTAAGGTAAAAGTCGAGGAATTTTTTGAGGCTTTAGAGAAAGCAACTGACAATGAAAAAGGAAAGTTTAGTCCTTGTTGGGGATCTACATAGCAGAGTAGGAAATGATTGTCAGACATACAAAAATATATTGGGAAAATTTGGAGAAAGGAGCAAAGCTAATAATAATTGCAAATACTTGTTGGATTTCTGCACAGGTCATGGACTGGTTATTACTAACACAATGTTCCAACATAAAAATATGCACAAATTCACATGGAGAGAAGAGGCAAGGAATAAGAAAAGTCTCATTGACTATGTTATTGTTTATAGCTATGTTTTCTCACCAGTGTAGGACACTAGAGTGTACAGAGGATTTGAAATTGGAAGTAATCACCATTTGGTTTTGAGCAAGATAAAATTGAATTTCATATTGAAAAGAAGAAAATGTAAAAGGTTTAAAGTGAATAAAAGTCGAGCAGCTCTCAGATGTGAACTATAGACTAAAATACACAAATATTATTCAAGAAAAAATGAAAGAGTCTGAGAACAGGAACCAGACCTTGGAGATTCAGTGGCAAGCTCTGAAGAAAACACTGATTGATTCAGCCAGAGAGGCATGTGGTGAAATTGCCTGCAAGTATAGAAAAATCAAATAACTCTGCCTGTGGTCTTAGAGAATATAGAGACAAATGTAAGAAAGCTAAACACTGTGTAAAACTAGCTAAACAAAAGTCCTGGGAGGACTTTGTTAAGAACATAGATAATAAATACCAAGAAGGTGTCAAGATATTCTGGAGGTTGTTGAAGAAGTTACAAATGGACGGAAAAGTACTGTAAAAAGGAATTAGAGATAATAAAGGTGACATGAAAACAGGAGAAAAAGATATCCTTGAAGTATGGAGTAATTACTTCGAAAAATTGCTAAATGAAACAAGCAGTGATGACAAGACAGTGATAAAAATCACTGACCAGGCATGCAGTCAAGAATATGTATCCATACTTGAAGTAGAAAAAGCCATCAAAAGCCTGAAATGTGGCAAGGAAGCAGGAGTAGATGATATTTGACCAGAAATGCTCAAGCATGGAGGTGGTTGCACTGCATAGTTCAGAAGGCCTGGATAGAGATACAAATTCCAGATGATTGGAGTAGAGTTCTCATAGTACCATATATAAAAATGGAAATAAAACTGAATGTGAGAAATACAGAGATATTTCTCTATTGAGTGTTCCTGGTAAGATATATGCAAGTATACTTGAGAAATGGTTGATAAGAATGTGGAAGAGAAGCTTGGTGAATAGCAAGCAGGATTCAGACCGAATAGAGACTGTCAGGATCAGATTGTCACTTTACGACAGATAGTTGGGAAATCATGGGAATATAACAAAGATCTGTACATCTAAATCTCTTTTTATGTGAATTTTTTTTTATGTAATTCGGAGTTACGCGAATTGGGATATCAAAAAAAATTTTTTTGCGATTTTTATTCACTTTTACGCGACCAACCTAAAGTCTACGTTAGGAAAAAATCCATAATTCAAGAAAATTCTGAGAATTTTGTAGAATTGCATTCTCGTTTCAATTCAGAAAATTCTAAATTCTTACAAATTTCATTTATTGAACATTCCCCAAATTACATAACTGACTGCGCATAAAAAAGCAGTTTTTAGCAGTTTGAATTTGGTGTTTGAGTAGACAACACAGTTTTTGCATTTTTTTAAGTGAAATCAAAATAAAAATCGCGTTATAAAATTAATAATTTTGCCAAGAAATAATAAACGGTAAGCTATATGTAATTTTCAAACTTTCATTTCATTAACCGAAGATTTTAATCCAGCCTTCACATGATGTTGCCGATAACCAAAAAAAAAAAAAACAAAAGGAAAGCCGTTTCCTTGGATATAAAAATTCAAATTTTAGATGGTCTTCAAACTGGGGAAGGTGCGACAGCTGTGGGTAAGCATTTTGGAGTGCGTGAATCAACTGTCAGATCTATAAAGAAAAATGAAGAGGCTATTAGAATGTATGTTCTGGTACAAAATCGAGTGTGAAATTATCATCATACACAAGAGGTGTTGTTCTAGAAAAGGCCAAAAAAGCTTTAGATGTGGATGGAAGATAATGTACAAAAAAGAATGCCAGTTGACGGAAATTCAATCAAGCAATCAGCATTGAGATTTTATGAACAGATTAAAAAACTGCAGCCAGTTACTTCATCTCAATCGAGAAAAAAATATGAATTTCTTGCAAATAATGGCTGGCTGGCTAAGTTTATTAAAAGACATGCTCTTCATAATATAAAAATTAAAGGTGAAATGCCTTCTGCTGATGAAACAGCTGCTAAAGCATTTCCACAAAAACTTGCTAAAATAATTGAAGATGGAGATTGCACTCGTGAACAAGTTTGGAATATGGATGAAACCGGCCTTTTCTGGAAAAAAAATGCCAAACAGAACTTACGTATCGAAAATGGAAAAAACTGTTGGTGGGTTCAAAGCAGCAGATCGCATAACACTCCTATTTTGTTCGAACGCTTTAGGAGATCGGATGTTAAAACCACTGCTCATAAATCGATCATTAAGACCACGGCCAATGAAAGGCATAGATTTTCAAAAATTGCCAGTTCATTGGATGGCCAACAAAAATGCTTGGGTGACCATTGATATTTTCACTGAGTGATTCCACAAACATTTTGTGCCAGAAGTTAAATGCTATTTGAATGACTTGGGTCTCAAATTTAAAACGCTTTTGATTCTTGATAATGCACTCTGTCATCCTGCCATAGAACACCCAAATGTGCAATTTTTTTCGGCCGTCCAATACCACATCATTACTACAACCTCTGGGTCAGGGTATAATTGCGACTTTTAAAACATATTATGTCAGACGAACATTTCAGTACGTTTTGAACAAGCTAAATGATGATGAAACACTGTCAGTTATGGATATGTGGAAAAAAATTTCAATTATGGATTGTATTGATCAGGTTTGATTATCGTTATCTGAATTGAGATGAGAAACTATGAATGCATGCTGGAAAGCTATTTGGCCCACATGTGTTAAAGAGAATGCTCCTGTTCCCTTCAGTCATACTGCTGAATTCTCCAATATAATAAGTTTGTCATGTGAAATTGGCAGAGACGGATTCGATGATCTTACGTCGGCAGATATCGAATTGTTAATTGACAAACCTCTTAGCGAAGACGAAATAGTGGAGATTGTTTCTGAGACTCCTGAAAGCAAAGAAGTTAATGATAATGATC
Organism: Typopeltis vanoorti; assembly: GCF_054136105.1. NCBI lineage: Eukaryota > Metazoa > Arthropoda > Arachnida > Uropygi > Thelyphonidae > Typopeltis > Typopeltis vanoorti. The sequence goes on from NC_143569.1 coordinate 15,836,152, forward strand.
AAGATAATCCCACTTTTACTTATTAAATAAGTAAATAAGATATTATTAAAGAAGTTCTTAAACTGGCCAGTAATTTAGGCAATGATTTTGCCCGACATGATCCAAATGTAGAACATGCTGGGAAGTTTTCATGTGAGCTTAAGTTGTTAATGTCTTCATACAGAGAATTATATTGCAACTTATCTAAAGCATCAACACAGCAATTAATAACTGAGTTCATGCCTAAAACTACTGAAACAACCAGTGGTACTTTTGTTCAAGACATTACAAGAAGGATTCCACAAGTTGAGGCAGAAGTCGATGACGATAATATCATATCTAGTAGTTCTAGTGATATTACAGTCTCATGAAAACGAAAGCTTTTGCGTTTGTCAGAAACTGAAAGTGAATAACATAATTTTTTTATAGAATCCTTAGCAAACAACTAAAATGAATATGTTTTTTTTTAAAGTTATTAAAATTCATTATATGTATGTGTGTTCTCCATGAAATGTAAATAAAAATCTTATGATTGTAACGAATTTGTTTGGTTTTTTTCATTATTTTGCTTATACAGTATTTCAGGTTTGGAACCAATCTTCACTTTTTCTGTGGAGTCAGTAGTTCTTTTTACGTGAATTCTATTTATGCGTAATTTTTAGGAACGTATCTATCGCATAAAAAAGAGGTTTAGGTATATTTAAGTTTGTGGATCTGGAAAAGGCATATGACAAGGTGCCAGGAGAGAAGCTATTCGACACGCTACAAGTTATATGGTATCAATGGGCATTATATCAGGCAATACTTAGTCTTTATTTGAGTTGTAAGTCAGCAGGCAGAAGTGAAGGAAGTACAGGAAGGTGGTTTAATGTTAAATCTGGTGTCAGACAAGGATGTACATTAACCCCTCTGTTAATCATTATCTATATGGATCACATTATGAAGGAAAGTGGTATTAAACCTGATATCAAAATTGGAGATGTTAATCTCAGCTCTTTGCTTTATGCTGATAATGTTATACCTCTAAATAAATCTGCTACAGCTCTGCAAGATTCCCTGACTAAAGCGAATAACTGTTGCAATAGATATGGCATGAAGGTCAGCATTAAAAAGACAAAGACAATGAAAACAGGTTGAAGCATTGAAAATATCAACTGTACTGTGAATGGAGAACCTATCGAACAAGTAAAACATTTTAGCTACTCAGGCACGATTTTTAGTGAAGATGGTAAATTAAATATGGAAATAAACAACAGAATCATCAAAGCTGGTATGGTAGGAAGTCAACTGAATAAATTTATATGGAATAAGAGAGAAATTAGCTGTATAGAAGACAGTATTCAAGCCAATTTTAACTTTTGGATCTGAGAGCTGGGTCAAAAGTAAAACACTTGACCAGAGACTAGAGACTGCAGATATGAGAGTCCTGAGAAAGATTAGGGCATTAATAGATGGCATCAATGGCAATATCATATTAAAAATGAAGATATTAGGAAAGAACTTGACATTGTTAGCATCCAGGTATGTGTTAGCTAAGCTAATTTCAGGTGGTATGGTCACTTAAACAGAATAAGCGAGGAAAGATTAGCAAAACAAGTGTTCTCTGCCAGCTTGGCTGGAAAAAGACCCAGAGGAAGACAAAGATATAGGTGGATTGATACAGTAAAAAGTGCCTTAGAAGATAGAAATATAAGATCTGATAATGTTGGAATCTTGACAGGTAATGGACTGATTTGGAGGAAAATTGTAGATAGGAAGTTAGTAATGATGTAAAATTTTCATGTAGTACTATCATATCCTGTACATCCCTTGAGGGTATATATATCAGGAATTTGATGATGATGAAACATTTATACACTGTACTTTATATATACATACACACAATACCTATTCACCTGATGGTGAATGAGTTTAAGGAGAAGTATGATAAGTGTTGTGTGTATAAATGTTAGTATAGATCTCCCACAATGAGGCTTCTGACTTCAGAAGTAATTATATAGTAATAATTATAATAGTAATACCCATATAATAATAATTGAGTGGGGTGCTTAAGGGTCAAAGCTGTATAACTGAGAGGAGACCTCCACATAGCCTTTAAAGGAATGCGGAGAACCGACCAGGGCTTCTGACCTAATGTCCAATCCTCACCTTCTCGTGGTGCACCCTGTTGGGTATCTACCTGGATACTGAACGAACGAGGATGGACTGGCAATTTGGGATTTAGCCGACCAAATTGTATTCTTATTGGTTAAACCAAAATAAAAAATTATGGTATGACATGATAAAATTTCATGCCGGCTGGGGCGTCGCCCGGTTAAACAAGGCCCCGTTGTTTTCGCCAGGGAACCAGGGCGAACAGCAAAAAGTCAGCTACTGGAACAAATCTGAAAACAAACCCCACCTCAACATCACCAGAGTTAAAGATTGGTACTATCAACATAAGAAGCCTGAATGGCAAAGAAATGGAGCTAGTTGAGGAATTAGATAAGTACCAGATCGACATAATAGGGGTGACTAAAACAAAAAAGACAAAAACTGGTGAGATCTTTCTGAGCAATAAATACAAATTGTTATATTCAGGCAATGACAATCAAGGAAAAGAAGGAGTAGCCATAGAATTCAACACAAAATACGAGGCTAATCTTCTTGAATGGCAGTCAGTCTCAAGTAGAGTAATATGGGTAAATATGAGAATGGGGAACTGGACAATGAGACATATTTGTGCCTATGGTCCCACAGAAGGTCCTACTAAGGTAGAAGTGGAGGAATTTTTTGAGGCTTTAGAAAAAGCAACTGACACAATGAAAAAGGAAAAGTTGGTCCTTGTTGGGGATCTAAATAGCAGAGTAGGAAATGATTATGAGACATACAAAAATATTTGGGAAAATTTGGAGAAAAGAGCAAAGCTAATAATAATGGCAAATATCTGTTGGATTTCTGCTCAGGACATGGACTGGTTATTACTAACACCATGTTTCAACATAAAAATGTGCACAAATTCACATGGAGAGAAGAGGCAAGGAATAAGAAAAGTCTTATTGACTGTGTTATTGTTGATAGTGATGTTTTCTCCCTGGTGCAGGACACTAGAGTGTACAGAGGATTTGAAATTGGAAGTGATCACTATTTAGTCTTGAGCAGGATAAAATTGAATTTCATATCGAAAAGAATGACACGTAAGAAAGTTTTAAAGCGAATAAAAGTTGAGCAACTCTCAGATGTGAATTTTAGACTAAAATACACAAAGATTATTGAAGAAAAAATGAGAGTTTGAGAACAGGAATCAAACCTTGGAGATTCAGTGGCAAACTCTGAAGGAAACATTGATTGATTCTGCCAGAGAGGCATTTGGTGAGGTTGTCTGCAAGGATAAAGAAATCAGAACTCCCTCGTGGACAAAGGAAGTTAAAGAGGCAGTGAAGGAAAAGAAGAAAGCATATCAAATAAATCAGCTTGTTCTCTTAGAGAATACAGAGACAAATACAAGAATGCTAAACACTGTGTAAATCTAGCTAAACAAAAGTCATGGGAGGACTTTGGCAAGAATATAGAAAATAAATATCAAGAAGGTGGCAAAATATTCTGGAGGTTGTTGAAGAAGCTTAGGGATGGAGGAAAGAGTGCTGTAAAAGGACTTAGAGATGATAAAGGTGACATGATAACGGGAAAAAAAGATATCCTTGAAGCATGGAGTAATTACTTTGAAAAATTGCTAAATGAAACAAGCAGTGATGACAGCGCAGTGGTAAAAAACACTGACCAGGCATGCAGTCAGGAATACATATCCATACTTGAAGTAGAGAAAGCCATCAAAGGCTTGAAATGTAATAAGGCAGCAGGAGTAGATGATATTTGACCAGAAATGCTGAGGTATGGTGGTATAAGAGTCTTACAGTGGCTGCACTGCATAGTTCAGAAAGCCTGGACAGAGGGACGAATTCCCGATGATTGGAGTAGAGCTCTCATAGTACCCATATATAAAAAGGGAAATAAAACTGAATGTGAGAATTACAGAGATATTTCCCTACTGAGTGTTCCTGGCAAGATCTATGCAAGTATACTTGAGAAACGGTTGAGAAGAATTGTGAAAGGAAAGCTTGGTGGAGAACAAGCTGGATTCAGGCCAAATAGAGGCTGTCAGGATCAGATCTTCACTTTACGACAAATAGTCGAGAAAGCATGGGAATATAACAGAGATCTGTATTTAAGTTTTGTCGATTTGGAAAAGGCATATGACAAGGTGCCAAGAGAGAAGCTATTCAATTCGCTACAGTTATATGGTGTCAATGGCACATTATATCAAGAAATACATAGTCTTTATTTGAATTGTAAGTCAGCAGTTAGAATTGAAGGAAGTACAGGAAGATGGTTTAATGTTAAATCTGGTGTCTGACAAGGATGTACATTATCCCCTCTGTTATTCATTATCTATATGGATCACATTATGAAGGAAAGTGGTATTAAACATATCAAAATTGGAGATGTTAATCTCAGCTCTTTGCTTTATGCGGATGATGTTTTACTTCTAAATAAAACCGCTACAAGTCTGCAAGATTCTCTGACTAAATTGAATAGCTGTTGTAATAGATATGGGATGAAGGTCAGCAATAAAAAGACAAAGACAATGAAAATAGGCAGAATCATTGAAAATGTCAACTGTGTTGTGAATGGAGAACCTGTGGAACAATTGAAACATTTCAGCTACTTAGGCACGATTTTTACTGAAGATGGTAAATGAAATATAGAAATAGAAAATAGAATCAGCAAAGCTGGTATGGTAGGAAGTCAACTGAATAAATTCATATGGAATAAGAGAGAAATTAGTCGGAACTCTAAATTAGCTGTATACAAGACAGTGTTCAAACCAGTTTTAACTTATGGATCTGAGAGCTGGGTCAGAAGTAAAACACTTGACCAAAGACTAGATACTGCAGATATGAGAGCCCTGAGAAAGATTATAGGCATGAACAGATTTCATCAATGGCAATATCATATTAAAAACGAGGATATTAGGAAAGAACTTAAGATTGTCAACATCCAGGAATGCTTTAGCAGAGCTAATCTCAGGTGGTATGGTCACTTAAACAGAATGGGCGAAGAAAGATTAGCAAAACAAGTGTTCTCTGCCAGGTTGGCAGCAAAACGACCCCGAGGAAGACGAAGGTATAGGTGGATTGATACAGTACAAAGTGCCTTAGACGATAGAAATATAAGATCTGATAATGCTGAAGCCTTGACAAGTAATAGACTGATTGGAGGAAAATTGTAGATAGGAAGTTAGTAATGATGTAATTTTTTTCATGTAGTACTATCATATCCTGTACACCCCCTTGAGGATACATGGAAGGAATATGATGATGATGATGATGATAATAATTAAGTTCCTAGCAATAAGTTGGTAGATGCCCTAAGCGAACACAGAAAAATTTGTAAGCAAGCGATGGTACATATAAAAGTAGTTAAACAGAAGTCATGGAAAGACATTAGTAAGAATATAGAAGATAATCAGGAAGGCAGCAAAATGTTCTGGATGTATTGAAAAAGGATTGTAAATGAAGGAATGTATGATGTAAATGGAATCAGTCATGATAAAGGTGACATGAAACTGAAAATAAAGATATTACAGATGTCTGAAATAATTTTTTTGAAAAAGTGTTAAATGAAACAGTGAGAAAACAGTGATAGAACATATTCAAGAGGAAACTATTGAGTACATATCAGTATAATAGAAAATCCTATCATAGTAGGAATTTTTTTTCACTTGGTTTCAAAGTAAATTATCTTGCGAAATTATATTCTTGTTTAATCCTTTATCTGAGGGTAAGCAAATAGCAGAAAAAATTGCATGTGAAGTATCTTCGCTACTAGCATACTAGATGCAGTTGGATTCATATAATTTGCTTTACTGGTTTTGATGTTGAGGTCTTATTAATGGGAGCTAGAATGAGGAAGATACTAAGATTGAATTAATGCAGAAGTCATAATGTATTCCATAGTAATCCGTTATGCAGAATTGTGCTTTTCATTGTGGACTACTAAGGAAGTCGAGACCTCACTAAAGGCTGAAAGTGGTCAGGGTAGAGACACTTCCCGTAATGCACTGCAATATATAAGGGTGGTCTGAAAAGTTCTTGGCCTAACAATGAAAAAACGAATTGATAATTTCAAAATTATTTTTATTTTTCAACATAATCTCCATTAAGACTAATACATTTATTCCAGCCATGCTCAAGCGCCATTATCCCATCCCTGTAGTGGCTCTCAGTAAGATCTGCAAAATACCCCTCTACAGTTATATATTTAGCCTAATCCTTTATCTAAGTAGAAGCAAACAAAGTTTGCATCTGAAGTATCTTCAGGAGTGGGGCAACTCGGTGGTAAAGCGAGAACCATTATGGGAAGGGTCACTACCAAGACCAGTTTTGACCTTTATTGAGGTCTTGGTATCTAGAGGTGATACCAAGATTGAAGCATTGTAGAAGTCATATTTCCATAGGCCAGTTGCAAAAGGTGTCACCATATTATTAAATTACTCTGGATTAGAGAAAGACGTTGGAAGTTTTTTCACTTGGTTAGACTACACCTCTGGATCTGGCTCCCAGTGAAGAGACCTTAATAAAGGTCCAACCCAGTCTAGATGGTGACCCTTCCCATAATGCATAGCATTATACATGTTTGCAAGGAGATGTGCTTTGCATTATCGGATAGTAAGGCAAGTGATGTGAAGTCAGTCCACCTTTGCCACCGAGTTGTCCCAGTCCTGAAGTTACTTCAGGTGCAAACTTTGTTTGCTTACAGTTGGATAAAGGATTAAACGAAATATATAATTTATAGTCTAACCAAGTGAAAAAACTTCCAACAAAACCCCTCTACAGCTGCAATCACTTCTTGATTTTAAGAAAAATGCTGACCAGTGAGGAAGAGTTTTAGTTTTGGGAAGAGATAGAAGTCAGAGGGAGCCAAATCTGGGGAATAGGGTGGATGTTCCAACAATTCATAGTGCTTAATTTTTCCATTGCCAAAACACCTTTGTGAGTAGGTGCATTGTTCTGATGAAAGATGATTTTTTCCTTCTGCAAACTGGGTCTTTTCTCGAGAATTTTTTCATCTAGTCTGGTTAAAAGATTAGAATAATATTCCCTGGTTATTGTTTTACCCTTTCCAAGATAATTAATAAATAAAATGCCTTTAGCATCCCAAAACACTGATGACATGACCTTTCCTGCTGATGGAACTGACTTTGTCTTCTTTGGTGCTGAACAACTGGCTTCCATCCACTGTTTTGATTGCTGTTTGGATTCTGGCGTGTAATGATAAATCCAAGTCTCATCCACAGTAATAAATCGATGCACAAAATCAGTTTTATTCTTGTTAAAACTCTCCAAGCACTGTTCAGAGATTTTCATGCGAGTGCGTTTTTGATCTGCTGTGTGCAAGCGCAGGTAGCCATCTTGTGCAAAGCTTTTTCGTTTGCAATTCTTCATGCAAAATATATCCTACACTTTCTTTTGAAATGCCTATAGTCTCAGCAATTTCATGCACTTTGACTCACCAGTCATCCAATACCATATTGTGCACTTGATCAATGATTTCTGGTGTTGTTACACTTTTTGGACGTCCTTCACGTGGATCATCTTCAAGGCTGGTACGGCCACATTTATACTCGGCAGCCCATTTCTTAATTGTCGAAAATGAAGGAAAAGAGTGCCCATAAACTTCTATGAACTTTGAATGAATTTCTTTTCGCATTAAACCTTCTTTTACAAAGAATTTTATAACCACATGATACTCAATTTTATCCATTTCAAGGTATACAGACAACACTTTTGCTTCAGACAGCTGTATAAAAACACTACTTGATAGAATGACTTGCAATTTCACATGGATGCTTATGGGCAGATGTACTAACTTACAAAAATCTTGTCAATAGTGTTGTCATCTATGGTTGAGGCTGAGAACTTTTCATACCACTTTCGTATATGTTTGAAAGGAAGTATGCTTTGCATTATAGAATACTAAGGCAATTAATGTGATATCAGCAGTCTCTACATACAAGTAGCCTACTCATGAAGATACTTCACACTCAGATAAAGGAGTAACAAGAATACCTTTTTTAATGTATAATTTAAATTTAGAAAAAACTATCAGAATTCTGTAATGTGGAAAAGCAGCTAGAGTTGATCATATTCTACCAGAAATGCTCAAATATGGTAATATATAAGTTTTACAATGGCTATACCACATAATTCAGAAGGCTTGGTTCAAAGGTCGAATGCTGGATGATTGGAGTAGAGCTCTCATGTTTCCCCATTTATAAAAAGGAAAATAAAATGGATGATGAGAATTTCAGAGGAATTTTTGTACTTAGTGTTCAAGGTAAGATTTATGCAGGAATACTTGAGAAGAGGCTAGGAAAAATAGTGGAAGAGAAACTTGACGAAGAACAAGCTGGGTTTAGGCCAAATAAATCTGTCAAAATCAGATTTTCACTTTATGACAAATAGTTGAGAAATCATGGGATATCAGAAATGGCAGTATCAAAGTTAGCTCTTTCATTTATGCAGATGATGATTATTGATTCTATTAAATTGAATAATAGCTGAACACATTTGCAATGAAAATTAGCAATAAAAAGTCCAAAACTATGAAAATAGGCAGGCAGGCAGAAAGAAAACTTCACATAAATTCTCAATGGAGAATGTGTAGGCTAAGTAAACTATTATCTTTCAGCAAGAAACTTCTCTAAAAATCTTGTATCCATGATAAATATTTTTTTCTCTTGAAAGAGTCAAAAATATTTCTGATAAAAACCAATTATTAATAGCTTTTTTTTTTGAGTGTCATGTGTGTGATATACATACTGCTTGTAAAATTAGTTAATGGATACCCCCCCCTCCACGGGCAAGGTGCATTGTGCCATGTAATGAGTCATGTGCTTGTAACCAGTAAAGTTGGAGAAATATGATGCTCCCAAGTCACTGCAACTGTGTCTGTGAAATGGCTGTGAGAAAAGGAACAGACAGTGTTTGAAAGAGGCACCGCAATAGAATGCCATATTGCAAGCCTATCTGTTCAGCAAATTGTTGACAAATTGGACCGTCCCAGGTCAACAATCAGTGATACTATACTGAGATGGAAGGGATTCAACTGCAAGTGCTACCTGCAGTGAATGACCCACACTCATTGAATGTTACCGTAGGGTGCTACGAAGGATATGTAAAAACTGCCATTTGTCGGCTGACACATTGAATGCAGAGTTCTGGGCATCGACTGGGACACAAATCTGCACAAAAACATTCAGAACTGATGCTCACAACATGGATTTCCTTGGTAGGACTGCAATATGCAAGACCTGCATTACCTGAATCAACATGCAACATCGTTTTCAGTGGTGCAAAGACTGTGTACAGTGGGACGTGGAAGCTTGGAAAATAAAAAAGCATTCTACATCCTTTACCAAGCAGACGGATGAGTGTGGGTTGGCAGATGCCCAGTGAATGTCTCTTACCAGAGCACATAACCCCAACTGTGAAATTCAGATATGGTAGTGTGATGGTATGGTCCTGTTTTTCCTAGTTTGGCCTTGGACCTCTGTTTGTGGTGCCATGAACAGTGAACTCTGAGAGATAGGTTTCTGGACAATGCAATGCTTTTTACCTTGTGGTGTTTCTACCTGACCATTGTTTCCTTCAGCAAGACAGTGCACTGTGTCATAAGGCCCTTGTTGCTGTAACTGCATTGTTTGTGGACATGAGTGTCACGACACTCGACTTGCCTCCACAGAGCCCTGATCTCAATCCTATTAAACATCTGTGGGATGAAATGGAGCCCTGGATGAGGTAAAGGGACATCTGCCCCACAACATTTTAGGACTGTTGTGGCGCATGTCTCGTGTCTACAGGAAGAATGGTCCCCAATTCCGATTGATTGCAATTATATGCTTATGGAAAGTATGCCCTATAGGTTTGTTGCAGCCATTGCAGCAAATTTTGAATTACACGCAGCTATGATTAAAAATCTTTTATATTATTGTATTTACAGGTTTATTATATCACAAATTTTGTGCATTAATAAATTTTCTGTTTTATTTTATTAAGGCTTTTTTTTTATTTTAGCATGGATGATGTTCGTTCAAGCTATGATGTCTTTAGCTGTGATATTTTCTGTTATGGCCATGATTGTAATCAGCTTGTTACTGATGCGTTTTTTCTTGACTCTAGAAATTTTTATTCTAGTTGTCACTTTCATTTTAGAAGCACTGACTGGTAAGTAAGCAGTAATATATTATTTATTTTATACTGGCTCTGATCTTTCCTCCTATCAGGTGGACATTTTTTTTTTTTTTTGGTAATTTCAGAAATTTCTCAAACATGTGGTACAAGTCTTCAAGCTACATAATATACAACAAAGATTTGTCAAAGTCACTCAAGAAAATTGTTATTATATGGTTGGCTGAGTGGGTAGTATATCCACTCTCCAACCAACAGTGGGTTTGAATCCTGCTATAGGCATGAATGTTTGCAATTGTTTTTAAGTGGGAGATGAATTTCATCATATGATGCGAGACCATCAGCCTGCCTATCAGAGGCCTGAAGTGGCTGAAAATTTTCCATATATATTCTGTACAGCAGGATTTTCAAAGTATGTAAAAACTAAAGAATAAATAATACAAATAAAAATAAGAAAAAAAAAATGGAGAAAATTCTTCGTCCACCTATGGTATGAATGTATTATAGGTTTACATTAACCTTTCGTGGGTGGAGGCCACATAAAAAATATTGAGAGTTGCATAGACAAGTCAGAAGAGGTATGTGATAGTGCCATTTTATAAGACATTGATCAATCTGTACCTGGAACATTGTTTGCAAATCTAGTCCCTTGAATATTTAGGAGATAAGAAAATGCTGAAGATGGTTCAGATGCAAGAAACTCAACTTATATGAAGACTGGGATACTGCATAAGAGGATAGAATGAGTCTGATTTGCATAACTTGGTAAATAGGAGTATGAGAACTGATATGATTGAAACTGATAATTTGGTAAAAGGGACTTTCAGATTGATGGAAAGGTACTGTACAAGTATCTTCCCACATCAAAAAGAACAAGATCAAAGAACAATTGACTTCTCTGAAGCTGTATAAGGGTGTTATAAGCAAAGGAGAGAGAAGTATGTTTTTGGTAAGGAGGGTAGGTAGGTTCATTAAGTATATGGTTAGATTAGGTAGTATGTGCACTGATATAGTACAGCTTATGATGAGATATATTGTAGTGCGTAGAATTGAAGGACTTCCTTAGTCTAGCCACACAGTGTATGCCTAGAAATAATATTCACTAACTTCAGTTTTATTACTAGTGTCAGCAATAATATCATGGTCTGTCAACCTCTTTTCTCTACAGCTCATCAACTCATGTGAGTTGATGCTAGTTGACAATGGAGATTTTCATACTCATCCATCCACCTTATGATTCCAAATATATCAATAGATTAAATTTCTGAAAATTACTTTCACATAGATTCAATATATTTCTTCTTGAGAACAACCGTTCCCCGTTTAACCACCATCCAACTGGTACCTCATGATTACTCATCAGCTGATAGCAGTTTTCACACCTCGTTCAAGATACATCCTGTGAGTATATCACCAAATCTAAACTCTGAAACTCATGTTTGCCTTCCTCATATGCTGCTTAATATCCCTCAGAAACTTAAAAAAATTTGCTCTCCTTGTCTCCATACATTACTCCTCCTAATCTGCATTCCTATAATTAATATCTCCCATTAGGATCACCTTTTTTTACATGGCCAACCAATTTTCCCAATCATTTTACAATCAGTGCTTTCTATGTTTCATAGCCTATGCCAGCATTCTAATGGATATATTATTCTATTAATTTCAACCTCCCACCAAATAATTTCAAAATCTTCACATGTACTACCATTTTCAATTTTCACTCTTAGCGGACATAAACCTCCGCTATCATCGATAACTCCCCTTCCTCTTTTTGCTTTCATATCCTTCTGGAAAATTCTGTATCATTCCATTTCTATTGCTGTCAGTACATCATCCTCAGACAACCAAGTTTCACTTATACCAATTATCTTTGGACATACTGACTCAATGCCACAAACTCACCCTTATTCACAAACAAACCCTTATTCAAGATACCTTCTTATATTAGTATATAAATGTAACACTCCCATTCTCTTAGAGGCCATTTTTTTTTTTTTTTCAATATTAGCCTCCTTACTTTAGTTGCTATGTGTACAGTGTACTTCTGTCTTTGCCCTAACTACTTCATTTTCCCCGTTTCTTGCTCTGAGTTTCATCCATCTCATCTCCATCCTTATGCATACGATTGCTGCGACCTGCCATAATCACTTTCTCACCTTTCTATCCTGCAACCTACTTGTTATCTCTCTCAGATCCTTTACCTCACTTGCTTTATTACTTACTCACTTACTCTGTGCATCTCAGCAAACAACAGTTTTCCAAATAATCCAACACCTGACCCATTCAAATACAGTTCTTCAACCTTAAATCTTCCAGCTTCCCTTGAAAGTCAATGCATACATTCACAAATTGCACATCCTTGCCTCATGTAACTTAGTCATTGTGCAATTCATTATCTCTCCTCTCCTCAATTCATTGAATATTATCATATATGGGCAACATGCTAACCACTTTCTCATCAACACTTATTTTTTGACCTCCTGCAACCAGCTCCTTAAATTTCTTAACGCACTTTCTTTTTTTTTTTTTTTTTTATACCATCCAAGTTTTTTTGTTTTCACAGCTAACACTATTCTACCACTAGCCTCGGTTATATGTTTGAATATACCATTTGAAAATATGTTTATGTGCACCCTGTTATTCACCACACCTCTAATAATTTAAACCCCATATAATGCCTCATGATTATTTTTTGATGCTCGTCTCATCCTAGTAAATTCTTCCTCCTTTATTCATAGCCAATCAGTCACTTCTTTAGACATTCAGTGTTATTCTCCACATACTTCATTTCTATTTTTATCATCTCTTGGAACTCATTTTCTCTATTCTTCCACTTCATTTTTTTATACTGAGTACAAACCACCAAAAACTAGTATTCAGACTCCATTATCTGCTCCTAAGGATGGCATTCATCCATTTTCAGTTCCAGGAATGTAGGATTAGGATCCATTATTTGTGAATAAATATGGAAAAACTATATGCTTGATACCTGTCATCTAGTAAAGATGGAGAAAATCCATTATCTTAAAAAGAATTTAGAAGTTTGGGAAACTAGCCAGCCTTCACTGCATCCAGAGAGTGTGATAAGGATATCAAGACACTGTTTGGTTATGTAATAATAATAATAATAATGAATAATAATAAATTTTGTGCTCACACTTATTAACAACTTCATAGTATAATTGGAAGAGCAATGGGACATTGCATCCTTCATTTGAAAAAAGACCAAGTTTGATTTCCTGTCCTGACAAGATGATTCTTTATATGGATTTTTTTTTTCACTCGAAGGTGAATCAGCTGATCTCATACAGAGGTAGTAAGGATTTTTTCCTCCTGTAAGCTCAGATTTCTCATTTTGCATACCATCTAATCAGACAGAGATCACATACATTTAACAAAAATACAGTTGGGAGTAATAGATGGAGTTGTTCAGAGATGCCTGGATTAAATAGTGTAAATAGTGGTTATGTAGCATAAAGTTTCCTCCTTGTATTCCATGGAGGGATGTAACTCATGTAATAATAATAATAAATTTCATGCTCTTACTTATTCCTACAGTGTGTGTGTGCTTTAAAGTACATGGTAAAATATGCTCTTTTTCTCATACTTGTCAAGGAATAGTGCTGATAATCCCATCAAAGTATGAACATTAAATTTTTTGCCAAAGTTATGATTTAAACATGTTCCTTCTTGACAAGGGATATCATTGGTTTCCATTTAGATTTCTGTTTTTTTTTTGCTATGGCTCATGCGTGTGATGACTGATGCTGCTCATGGTTCTCTGTGGTAATGGATCATATGGCAGTTACACATATCCAATTTTCTTATGATCATCTGAGAATGATTTAACAGTCCATTTTGCACAGCTTTATGGAAGTAAAATCTTGAGTACATCATAGATAAAATTATGACTAATTGGCTGTTGAACTGGATGGGATGTTATCAGCATCATAATCGTATGAGACCTCCAGGAAGTCAAGGAGTAATCGAGGGAGACCATACATCACCACACTAGCTATCATATTTCATGTCTTATTTTAAACTCATTCAAATTCGATACACTCACTGCTTCATGTCCCCGCATTCTCTCCCCACCTTCCATCATATAACTCCTCTTTATCAGTGCCTGTAGCCTACATGCTCTCCATCTGTCCTCATAATCCACATTCCATAATCCCTGATATAATCTTTGGAACTTTTCTTTGCACCCATTCCACAGCTTCTTTATCCTCTTTAAAGGACCAAATAATATCACCACATACATTATAGGAATGTGCAAAAGAACTGGCAGTGCTTTTGACTTGGTTGTTTAACAGAAGTCTGGCAATAGGAACCGCCCCAAAAGAGTGGAAAGAAGGTAAACTAGTGCCAGTGGATAAGGAAAAATTCAAGTAGTGTCAAATTATAAGCCAGTGTATATAAACCTAGATTGAGCAGAATGGAAATCTTCCAAGAGTAAGAGTACAGCATACATTTGTAAAAGGGAGGGACATGCTTTGTAACTTGGTTGCATTTTATAATAGGGTGATGAATGTATTGGACAGAGGAGATGCTTATACATTGATATATCTGAATTTTGCTAAAGCATTTGGTTGAGTATGACATGATAAACTACTGTTGAAATTGAGCAGGATGGGGATGAATAGTCATTTTGCAGTTTGGTCACAGGGATGGTTGGCTGATAAGCACCAGCAAGTTGTATATGGAAGTGCAGTGTCCCAGAAAAGGAGGAGATGAGTGGGGTACCACAGGGTTCTGTTCTGGGGCCACTTGTTTAATTTATATATTGATGATTTAATTTATTGATTTTTAATTTATATATCAGTGATAGAGTTCAGGGTGTAAGAGGAGATATTCAGTTGGAAATATTAGGAAGAGCAATGTCAGGAAGTTCTGATATGATGCTGAAAGAGCATTTGAATGGGTTGGTGCTTTGGGCTAATAATAGGGATGTTATTTTAGTGTTGCTAAGTGTAAAGTTATGCACTTTGACCAGAGAAGATGGAATGAAGTTTATCATAGTGGATGAACTTTACTTTGGGAGGAGGAAGATGCAAGGGATCTGGGGGATCTTGGTGGATAGGGAACTGAAGTTCCTTGTTACAGGGACATTGCGATAGTTTTAAGAGCTACCCAAAAAATTGCTGCTATTATGTGAAGGCTGTTGACGTGTATGGATAAGGAGATGATGGAGGGAGGAGAGTGTGCAGAGGCAAATAACTAAGACTATCTCAGGACTTTGAAGTATTGGAGAGGATGCAAGAATGAAAAATCCCTGGGAACCTTGCAAAGGTCGTGAGTAAGGAAGTGAAAAGGAGATTTTTTGCATGGCAGGTGGTGAATAAGTGGAATGCATTGCTGGAGTGGGTGATGAGTGCTTTAACACTGAATGTATTCAAGACAAGCTATGATAGTCATTGTGGTGTGCAAGTGTTCAGCCTCTTGCAGTGAGTCTTTGGGTTGTGCTTGGAAGTAATACTGTCTGCAGCGAAGTGGAAGTGACAGTCATTAATAGGCATCTCCTTATTAAGCCATCTTTGAATTGTTTTGCAGTGACAAAACACTCTCAATATAACATGCCTTAAGTGCTTGAATTTCTATACCAGCTACCATTCATTTCTCTCACAAAATTCATATTACTGCATGCTGTTCTTTGGTATGTATGGTCAACAATGGTTATGTTCATATTGCTAATTCAGCAAGACAACTGATTAGTCAATATCTGATACTTCACTTATGTAACAATGGGATTTCATGTTTATGATTATACATATGTTCATTAGGTTGATGAATCTTAAAAAAATTCAATATGAAAAAATGATATTTTCTGACATGCTGTGGTATAAAGAAATTAAATGTTGATAAGCAAAGCAACCTGCATTTCATATCACTTTTGACTTCTATTTGATTTAAAATGTATTACTGACATTTATAATTTTTTTTTTTAAAAGCTTTGCCAATCTTCCTGTCTGTCTGTGTGTTTGGCGGAATGTGCTTTGATCGTTCTTGGATCCAGTATCCTAATTTTAATCATTTATCTTGGGCATATGGATTAGCAGTAATAGCCTTCATTTGTCATGGTTGCGCTGCTGGTACACTAATTTCAGAGATTTATCAAGCAAGAGAACGTCGGCGCAGAACCAACAACTTTATATATGGAGTGCCATTGACAGTCCGATAGCTTTGATAAGAGTGAACCAGAGATACTTTCAGGCACATCAGCTTAAAAAGGCATTTTCAATTTTTAATGTTTTTGTATATTATTTTTAGAGGAGATAATTTATATATTTGCTGTTTACCTTGCATTTAGTTTGTGATATGTGAAATGTATTTTTATAAAAACAAAACACCTAAGTATGGGCTGCATTGTCTTCACCCTTTTGGTTTCTAAACTGCATAACTGTGATAGAAATTGTTTTCCTGCATTTGGGAATTTTTAGTATTTGCTGAAATCTTAGCTGAATTTTGTCTATTTGTTTAGTTTTATAAGTAAATAAAACTAAATAACTATATCTAGTATAGTCATTTTATACCTATATATCATATACCTGCATTTTTATTAAATTAATCTAATTATTGTATCTACTGATATGTATTACATATCAGTAGGTACAATGTAACCATACATAATAGGTAGTACATAACCATCATAATAATAATAATAAAAAAAAGATATACTGTAAATATATTAAAGAATATACTGTTGTTGTTAATTGCAACTGAATACTTATGAATGCATGGTGTGTGATTGTAAATAACTTCTCTACACAGCAATCAATCAAGAGATATTAAGGGAGTAGGGGGAAAACACCTTCATTAATAATCTGCAGAGAATTATGCCAGCCTCTCTAGAGATTTTCATATGCAAATGTCTCTGTATTGTAATACATTTTTATCAGTAATTTCAAACTTGAGCATTGAGCTAGTTGTCTCACCTTTTTTTCTTTTTTTTAATAATTCCACCCACATAGGACTTGTATTCTGTAGTAAGTTTAGTACTATGGGTTATTTAAATAATCCAGAGTCCAAACATGGAACTGTCTCGAGCCACTTCAGGCCTCCAGCAAGTGTAGTAGCAGTCTCATACTGGGTGAAAATGTCCATCACTGAAGGGTATTTGTAAACATGTATGTTATGGGGTTTGAACCTACAGTATAGCCTGTTGCAGACAGTTCAGACAACTAAACTAGCAAGCTTATGATGTATAAAAACTAAATAATCACAGCAGTTTTCATTTAAGAAAAATAAAAATTTGAAAAAAAAAAAACGGGTATTATCACTATTAAGAGTAAAGCAAAACATAATTTATCCATTTATGTTCATAATGTTCTTGAAACATTGAGGATCAATAAAACTTATAAAGGAAATATAACTTTCATTACTAATTAGGTGCATCTCCACAGAGAAACCTTGCTGGTAGAAAAGTTTCTCTGTGGTTAGAAAAACACGTGTTTGAATCCCATCTGAGATGTCAGAAAAAAAAAGTGAGAGTTTTTGAAGTGAAGGTAACTTAACAGGTGCATAAGGATATAACATGGATTTTTGTCTCCTGCAAAATAGACAAACTAGTCAAAGAACCATACATTCTCATACAGACAAACTATGGAAATAAGTTTAACTGCTCTATTATTATTATGATTATTACGTGCTACTCCATGGTGCCCATAGACTCATCGAAGGAGGCCCTAAACATCAAGTCAAGAACCATCCAACATTTGTGCAGTATCTATCATATCTTTGAACTCATTTAGTCATGGCACCCACAATGGACTCTGGCAACCTATTCCATTCATTCACCACTCTCCAAGCAAAAAAATCTAGTTCTAACACTCTTGCTAACTACACTATTGCTCAGTTTCCAAGGATGGCACCTAGTTCTTCCACCACCAGACCTGTTTTAAAAAATTTCTTCTGTATTAATCTTGTAAAAACTCATCAGTAATTTGTATGTCTCAATCATATCACCCCCTTTTTCACCTGCCAGCCAATTTCTGTAACCCACAAATCTTCAATTTGTTCTCATAAGGTTCATTCCATAGCCCTGCTACCATCTTGGTCACTCGCCTCTGGATCCTCTTCACCTCTTTCTCATTGCCAAGAAACCCAGGTGACCAGATATGTGCACAGTAATCAAGATGGGATCTTATGAAGGCTGAATAAAGAGGAATAATAATCTGCTGGTCTCTGCTCGTTAAAGTAGTCTTCAGTCACCAAGTAATCCAAATCCTTTAGCCACTTTTGTTTTGTGCCCCCTAAAATTTAAATCGCTATCCACTAAAACTTCCAAATCTCTGGCTTCTTCTATTTCTTTGAGTACAGTTCTATCAATGTGGTATATAGCTGGTAATCTTTTCACCCAAAATTACACTTTGCCACACTAAACTGAAATACATTCTCCTTTTCCCAGATTGTCAGTCTATCCAAATCATCCAGCAAAATGTTAACGTTTGTATTAACTATTACTCTACCCAATTTTGCATCATCAGCAAACAACTGAACAATTCCTCTCAGATTCTTTGCTATATCATTCACAGGCCTCCTTCTGGGATCTACTCTTGAATATTCTAGTATATTCTACTCTAGTATATTCCATCACATGCTGTCTCAAGTAATTATTCCTTAGTAAATGCATAAATTGCATTTCTTTCCTACCATGTCCTCTCCTCTTCCAATCAATGTTCTCATAGTTGAAATTCCCCATAATTACTTGCCTTCCACTTATTGAGCTTATTTGCTGATGCATACTATCCTCATCATCTTTTCCATTCCCTGGTCTGTAGAAGCATCCAACTGTATATTTTGTTCTGCTGGCCTCTATTTCACGCCAGATAGCATCAAGTGTGCTATTTTCACTGTCCTGCAGTTGAACTTCTACTCTTTGGTTGCAGTTCATCAGCTGTCATCAATAACAACTCCTCTCCTATTCTTTTCTCTCTATCCTACCTGAACACTATACCCTTCATTCTATCCCACTAACTATATCATCTTCTGTTAGGCATGTCTCACTAATGCCAATAACCTTTGGCCAGGATGAGCCAACCAATACCAAAATTCCTCTTGCTTGTTCTGAATTCTCTTGGCATTAGTGTACATAAAGTGCAAAAGCCCCTTTGGATCCACTCCCACCCTGATGCTTTATACTAATATCCCATTCTGGTTTGTTACTAGTGATACTAACTTAGGAATTTTATGCACATTCTTACATTCAACTCACTGATATCTGTATATACACTAAACAGTCCCCCCCCCACCACCACCCCAAAAGCTCTAGTTTCCCTGATTTTGCACATTTACTTTCACTTCATTTAACATTATTTTCAGACTCTGAACACCCAATCCATTCAGATGCAAACCATCCTTCTTGTATAAGTCCTTTTGCCCATCATACTCACCCTACAAATTCAACATTATTCTGCCTGCATAACATATTTATTGAGTCATTCACTATTATGGCCCTTTTTCTCAACTCTGCTCTGTCATATCAGAGCAAAAGACTCACTATCTTAACTCTCTCACTCTTTTCTTTTGCTACTTCCAGTAATTCTTTCATGTCTTTCCTATGCCATACTTTTCTCTTACAAAATCATTTGTTCCAGCCAAAACGATCGGCTCTTTCACTTTACCCTTTTGCACTCTAATATTCTCACTAAGATCATTAATTTTACACCCAGGAAGCATAATTTTGTCAATCTCTCATCAAACACACCTCTTATGATAGAATCACCATACAAGACTTGTTCCTTAATTTTTCCTTCTCCCTCTTAGTGAAGCATTCATTTCTCTTTTCTCACACTTCTTTCTGATATCAGCTGACCCACTTGCCAGAGGTTTCTGTATTCGTTGCAGCTCCTGCTTCATCCTGTTAATCACTCCACATAACTGTACTATCTCCCTAATTACAGCCAGCTCTTCATTCTTTACATCCGGCATTCTACTATTCTTTCAATCAATACTTTTACACTCTCTCTCTCAATTGTGTGACTTTTAAACCCTGCTTCAATCCTGTCTGCTGTTACACAGTCACAGACATTTTGACTATGATTACCCAAATTAGGTTTAGAAGAAGCCAAGTTGTTGCATGCTGCTGAGCTTAATATATATATAAGAAAGATACAATAAGTTTATTGATAAAAACGTGCATATAATTGATTTTTTTAAATTACCTGCTAAACTGCAGAAAGAAAAAAAAAAAAAAGAGAAACTTAATTGACTTCAAAAACTGTCAAACAAGAACTATTTCCTCTACTGGGTTTAGTTTTGTAGCCTTTTCCTCTATGACTAACAGTTCAGTTTGAAGATACCAGCGAAACAAGTCTAAGATTTAGGATTCGGCATGCAATGTTCTTGTATTATACTGCATTCCATCATTTTAAATTTAGTTAACTTACATATGATTTAATTTTTATAACACTCTTGTTAAGAGCAACTTGAAATCATCTCCACTTAATACAGTTATTTTATTTTTATTTTACTTATTTTTTTGTCATTGTTGAAAGCCAAGTTTTAAGAAGAAACCATTGTATGTTTCAACATTACTGATTATCAGACAGCAATTTCATTTCTGCATGTAATTCGTTTTTTTTTTTTTTTTTTTTTTTGTTGAAGTCTGAAATTGTACTATTTATATCAAATATGTTAATGAACTTTTAGGGAATGGATAAGCAAATTAACCTTTTTCCTATCACATACAGATTAGTAACAAAATATTGCGACTGATTTGTATTTACATATTTTACATTAATAAATTTTAATATAAACTATATTAAGGTGGACCAGATTGAGAAAAATTTCTGTTAGTTCAACAATTCTCTCAAGCTCATCATACCATCTAAAAATGTTGTCTGATTTATCCCAGATCACTGGGTGATAGAATCATCATTGCCAGGGTTAGCAGAATTAAGAATGTGATTAGATAGCGTAATGGCTCTAGTGATCAGAAAGCATTTTTAGATGCTATGATGAACTTGAGAGAAGAATTGTTGAATTGGCATATAAACTATATATAGGTTAGCCAAATGGATAGTATACCTGTTCTCTAGCTAATAGGTTTATGAGTTTGAGTGTCACCACAGAAATGGATGTTTGTGTCCTTTAAGTGTGGGAGATGAATTTCATCATCCAGTATGAGACCATCATCTTACCTTATTAGAGGCCTGAAGTAGCTTTGAAAAAAAAAAAGGTCTCTAGAGCAGGGTTTCCGATTCTCACTACTGGCACTAACATTGATTTACAGGCTAGTGGCCTTTCATGTATGCACACGCACGCCCATCCTTGTATAGAGAAGTATCTAGCACTTCTGCAATAGTTGAACATTCTAAACTTTACAAAAATGTAAAAAGGTGATAGGCAGCATGAGCATATATGTGGATAGAACATTACTAAGACTTTTTAAGAGTGGTGTGTTTTGTGTGAGCACACTATCTTTGAGTATACTCACACAGAACTTTGACTAGTTCTAGGAATGATTCATCCCATATGTATTTGTTTTGGGTGTTTTTGGTTGGTAATTAAACATTATATTGATAAGAGTTTGTGTAAATAATCCCGATACGTTTTGTGATATTAATGGAAAATGTGGTGGTAGTAGTAGTAAAGGATTAGATAATTTTTACTGTATTTTTCTGTTTTTGTTTTTTTAAAAAGCCATATGTAACTCCATCCACACACCTCCCAGAAAAAACAGGATATCATTAAATCAGCTTAAACTTAGACATAGCCAATTATTTGAATATGCATTCCATTTGATAAATTTCAATTTATAGGTCTGTATAATTGTTAGTAAAGTTACATTTAAAATAACAAATGCAGCAACTTAATTTTATTAGCTCAGTTTTATTAGTACTGACTTGGTTAGCTGAGTAGACATCTCTCCAGTGTTGGTTCTAATGCCATTGTTGCATGGGTGTTTGTTGATGGTATGTGGATGGCCTGTTGAAAGTTAAGTAACATGTTTGATTTCTAGAACAGGGTTCCTGCACTATCTAACCAGTAGGCCATCCAAGTTTACAAACATCTACTAATACAATGTATATTTGCAACCTTTTGTATGAGGGATTATCATAAAGATAGAAAATTGTCTTTAAATCTTACCCATATTCTTTTGATTCTTTTTTTTTTTTGTATAGAGTTTGGTAAGGTTTAGATTTATGGAGATATTTGAAGGTTAGAAAAAGACTGGAAAATAGAGGTTCTTTGCTTATGTGGGCATTTAGATGATCAAGACCTATTTCTTTCCTGATAGTGTCATCATATTGCAAAGTTGATGAGCTGTGAAGTCTGCATTTTTGATTCCAGTGTTCATAAGTTTTTAGGGAGATATGATTGCTTTCATAGCTTCTGATATTATTAATGAATTTTATGGTGGCAAATTTTCGTCTGTCCTCCAGCAGGTCAAGCCCACATTACTGTTGAGCTCTGATGTTGCTAGTGAATGACACTGCACCAATGACAATCTTGGATGCTTTTGCTTTTACTTTGTCTAATTTTTCCTTTACCAATGAAGCCAAAGGTGACCAGACAGGTGCTGCATATTCCATTATTGGCCTTATTAGTGTAGTGTAAGTAGTTTTGAGAATTTTTGGCTTTGCACCCCAGTTTGTTCCACTGCTGCTATAGACCTGGGGGATCCAGAAGAAGATCTGGGTGACATGCATCAGCAGATTAGCACAATGAGTGCAGGTAGAGCAATTATCATGGAAGACTTCAACTATGGCAATGTAGATTGGAAGGAGGAAAGGGCATATGGCAAAATGGAAATTTATACAGTTACTAAGGGATAATTACCTTAAACAGCGTATAATGGAAGGTACCAGGGGTTTGAGAGTGTTGGATCTTGTAATAGGAACAGAAAATGACCGATTGGAGAAAGTGACCAAGCAGTCTTGTCCTGGGAGGTAAACATATAGAAGTCTCAGTCAAGAAAGGGTTTATTTGGACTACAAAGCTAGCGATTAGGACAAACTTAGGAGGAAACTTGGAGCAGTGCTATGGCATAAGAAATTATATGGAATGAATATCATGAGTGCAGGGGAAGTGATCAAGGATTGTTTGAGCAAGGCAGTATTAGAGTGCATAGGATCAGGAAGTCCCAGGGTCAGCAGGATAAACTGAGTAAGGATTATGTGGATGACTATAAATATAAAGCAGGAGCTACAAAAAAAGGGGAGCAAAGTGGAAGGAATATAAACAAGTTAATCAACATGCCCATGAGCAGTATAAAGCACAAGAAAGCGGGGTAACTAGTATGGTAAAGAAGACTAAATCGGATTTTAAGAGAAAATTAGCTAAGGAGGCCAAGGTAAATCAAAAAGAGTTTTATTGCTATGTAGCAAGTAAGAGTAAAAATAATTATGGAAAGATAACTTTACTCTGTGCTGATGGTAGGAAAGTGACAGAAGCAAAAGAAATTGTTCAGTTACTAAGTGTTCACTTTGCAGGATGTATTATCCAGGAATGCAAGTACCATATACAGTACCAGTATGGTACTGTATATGGTACTTGCATTTATTGAGGTGACAGAGACTGATGTGAGCATTGAGATAGATGAATTGGAGGTACCCAGTATATTGAAAAATATTAATGTGAATACAGCAGTGGACCTGGATGGCATGTCTGCTTGAGTGCTATGAGAATGTGCAAGTGAACTGGCAGCACCTCTGACAAAGTTGTTTAATCTAAGTCTCAGTTCTGGCAAGGTTCCAAGAAAGCAGAAACAGGATAGGAAGTTCCATTACATAAAAGTGGCTCCAAGACAGAAGTAGCAAATTATGAAACAAGTAGTGTTTCCGGAGTAGTTAAAGTATTGGAAAGGTTGGTTAAAAGTAAAATTCAGAATGGGTGGAAAAGAATATGGTACTGTATAGGGAGCAGCATGGCTTGGTAAAAGGTAGGTCCTGCCTCAGTAATTTATTCACATTTTATAATAATGTGACAGCAGAATTGGATCAAGGATTGCATGTGACAGCAGAATTGGATTCAGCAGTATCATGGTGTAGCCATGATACTGCTGAACTTTTCAAAGACATTTCACAGAATACTGCATGAGAAAACTATTATATAAGTGGAACAAATGGGAATGGATATGAGGTTGGTGGCATGGATGTAGACAGACATCGCAGGGTGGTGTATGGTGGAGTGGAATCAAGGTGAATGAGGGTGACTAGTGGAGTAGCCAGGACTCTGTACCTGGAATACTACTCTTTAATTTGAACATTAATGATATAGCAGACAATTTGAAGGGGGGGGGAGCACATTCAGTTGTACGCTGATGATGCAAAACTAGGGAGGGCAATAGCTGATAACGGTGATGTAGATGTCTTAAAAGATGATTTAAGTGAATTGGTAGTATTGGCAAGGGACGATGGTTGTCAATTCAATGTTGTAAAATGTAAGGTAATGGATTTTGGAATGAAAATATTACATACTTTGTATCATATTGATGGTACAAGCATACAGGAAAATGATGTGGCTAGGGATCTGGAGATGACGTTGGATGGAGATTTGAAATTCAGACGGGACATTGCAAGAGTTGGGAAAATAGCTCAGAGGATTACTTGGATGCTGAAAAACATACTGACAAGTAAAGATGGGGAGGTTTAGTAGTTGGAAGGAGACCAATCGTTCGATGCTGTTGGCACACTCTCCCTCAATGAGTCTTTGGACTCCCTGGAGGTGTCTAATAATAATAATAATTATTATCCCTCTTTATAAGGTTTTGATTTTGCCACATGTTAACTGTGCACAGATTTGGTCACCTGCATTTCTTGGGGATTGGGAGGTGGTGGTGGAGAGGATTCAAAGATTAGCAACCAAGCCAGTGACAGGTTTGTGGAATGTTCCCTATTAGGATAGATTGAGGGTGTGTGGGTTGCAGATTCAGAAGAAAGGGGGGTTATGATAGAAACTTATGAGTTACTAAAGGGATTCTATAAGATTGACACAAAAGAAATTTTCCAATACATGTGGAGTGGATGGAAAACAAGGGGATCACACTTGGAAGTTGTTTGTCTAAGAGTGGTTAGTAAGAGTGTGCAGACCAGGTTCTTTAATTGGAGTGTGGTGAATATGTTGAATGCACTGCCCAGAAGTGGTTGTGAACACCCCAACAGTGAATAGGTTTAAGGAGATGTATGATAGGTATTGTGTTAATGGATAGGGTGTGTCTCCCATGATGAGTCTTTTCACTCCATGGAGTACCCATATAAATAACAATGATAATAGTAATAACTCATAGTTTAAGATAATTCACTAATAATCTGGGAATTAAGGTTTTGGATTTATGCTTATATGTTCTCTGACATTATGCATAATAATGATTTGTTCTCATCCTCATTCACAGGTCATATCTTGGCTGGTATTAATTTTGCTATTCATGGCAAAACAAATACTACGCTTGGGGTATTTCTTTGTGAACACAGTATGTTTTCTGCATTTGAGTTCATTCAATGTTATTCTTTTTAAGAGATTCAAAATGCAGAAAATCGTATTGGCAGGTATTGTTCTATTGAAATACAATGACTTAATTGTATTTCATAGCGGTTACAGATGAAAAAAAGAACAAATAGAAGAAATATATTCTTGGATAAATTGTTTAGTCATTTCAGTTTAATACAGCAGCATTCTAAAACAATCAGAATTTGGACTTATGTCAATCTTAATTTATAGATCGACATAAGTCCAAATTTATAGATTTCTTGCTAATGCAAATCATTTAGAAATGGCTAACCCAGATTTCTGACCTAAAGCAAGAAAACAATTCACCCATATGTAAATAAAGAATTTAAAAAAAATCTTCTCACAAAAGACTAATATGAATGCTGTTAGACAATTCTAATATCAGATTATTCTTATGAACAGTTAATTTTTTTCATTAAACTTCAAATCAGTAATAGAATCCACCAGTTAGTCAATGCCTCCTGAATTAGACTCAAAGCAAATTTTCTATAATACTAATACAAATAATGGCCATTTTATTATCCAGAAAAAAACAAACAAACACAAAAACAACACCACATAATATTGCTCTCTCAGATTAATCACACTGCAACTTGATCACTGTTTGATAGAAATGGAGCAAATATTGAATGTACCTAGTTAGACAAAATGGAGCAAGCATGCTCATTATATATCTCATCTCATCTTCCTTATACCCTCTTTTTACCTTGCGGTGTTGAGGGTCCATTGATCATCGGACTTCACTCCGTTTACAGGATAAGGTAGTCAGCCTTATGCCCCGGTGTATCCTATGGCCTGTAGTGTTGAGTTCTCAAGGCCAGTTTGCCTGCTTTGTGGGATGAAAAACCCCAGAATAAACTGGGGAAAAAACCCTGCTGTCCACGCCCAAGACTGGCTAACTTGGCTATGGCTGAGGAAGATCCTTCGGCTCCTCACGTCACCGACGAGAATCGAACCTAGGACACTCCTTCCCCAGGCATATGGTTGCGAAGCGCATAACCACTAGGCTAACCACACAGACGCTCATTATATAGTAAACAAATAATTTTTATATGTAATGAGACAGTGATGAAAAAGATTGAAAAACAAAATATAGGAATCAGTATTAATGGTATAAAATACAACAATCTTAGATATGCTGATGATACCATTCTAATAGCAGAAAACAAAAACAAATTAATCAATTACTGCAACTACTAATTGAAGAAGATAAAAGAGTTTAGATTAGATATAAATGCAAAAAAAGGCCAAATTTATGAAAATCTCAAAAGAAATCAGATCCGAGCCAGAAATATTCATAAACAATATGAAAATTGAACATACAACAGAATACAAATATTTAAGCACCCACTTTACTGCAGATGGAAAATAAGATAAAGAAATAAAAATAAGAACAGCCATAGCTAAAGATGCCTTCTAGAAAAATAAAGATCTGCTCAGAAGTTCTGTGGGTATCGAGACAAAGAAAAGAATGATAAGAACATTAGTGTGGCCAGTTTTCACATATGGAAGTGAGACCTGGGTATTCAAGAAAAGAGTAAGACAACAGATAATGGCCTTTGAAATGTGGTGCTATAGGAGAGTTCTGAAAATCTCATGGACAGAACATGTGACAAATACAGATGTCCTACAAAGAATGAGAACACAGAGATCTTTATTACAGGAAATGATCCAGAGAAATATGAGATTGGCAGGACATGTACTGAGAAGTTCAGCAGGACAGAGGATACTAACACTTTTTGAAGGAAAAATTATGAGAAAAGGATCAAGGGGTAAAAAACGAAGGACATGGCTTGAAGATACAAGATCGTGGACAGGTTCACATGGCTATGCAGAAACAAAAAGGAAAGCCACCAACAGAGAGAACTGGAAGGACATGGTGCTGCACCCTCTCACTGAGGATGCTACATGAAGAGACAAAAGAGATATAATGAGACACACCAGAATAAAGCAGACAGCATATATTCCTCTATTATACAGAAACATACATGTGCTGTCAAAAAATTCACTTCAGGTTAGGAGGTGGGGGGGAATTGGTAATTTGTTGAGTAAGTAACAAACTATTAATCAGTTCCTACTTAAGTTTTTGATAAAAAATGTACTTAAGGTGAGTAACAAAAGAAGAGTATACCATTAAAAAAATTATAAAAAAGCACCATTAATACAGAACAGTCAGAAAGAGTTTACTTAATAAATGACATCTATACTTTTGAAAGTGTTTCTTATTATCCTAGCTGGAATATGTGTAGCTTTGTGGGAGGCAGAAATTTAATTTCTTGCATTGGAACACACATCTTCAAAGTAGAAAGATTTTGAAGATGTGTGAAAAGCCTAGCACGACTCACATTAAGTACTAAGTCAACACAATAATTCTCTTGAGAAAATGCTCTATATTTACTTGTTAGTCTACAATTCCATAAAAAAAAGAGTTATTACCTGATGGCTGGTTTTCCAGTTAATAAGTTATACAACCTTTCAAAGCACAGTCTCTTTGTTAGCCAACAATTAAATAAAAGATGTTGTTGAAAGCTCTTCATTATATTAATCACTGAACATGCAAATAAGTCTTCACTTGCATAGTATTTTTACGTAACTACATAAATTTGATCTGCTTTTATTTGCTTTTTTACAATAAAAGCAGACATCAGCTTACTAAATAGCTGCAAATTAAAATCACTGACAAAAGGCGTATGCTGCTTGTGTTTTGATAGTAGAAATGTGCAGATCCAGTTAATGATGGATAACATTTTATCAACGGATTATTACATTGTGGGCATGATTGGCTCACAATTATATATTGAATTATAGTGTTAATGCACTATAACTTTATAGGCTTTCATCAATGAATTCACATAATATTACACAGGATAATTCTCCATGGGGTAATTTAATCCTACTACCTTGAGCAACCATTATAACTCTGCAAGAAAAAAATTTAGTCTACACTCTTGCTCAATCTCTAAGGTTGGCCCCTAGTTCTCCCACCACCAGACCTGTTCTGAAAAATTTCCTCTGTTAATCCTGTAACCATCACTGATATAATTCATATCATACCTCTATTTTTAAGCTCATTCACCGACAAATCTCTAATGACTCATTTGTCACTCATCAGCAAAAAAAAAGTCTAGTCCTTATACTCTACTCTTGTTAATACACTCTTACACAACTTTCAGGGAGTGACACCTTGTTCTCTTCCATCCAGACACTGAAAAATTTCCTTAACATCCATTCTATAAAACCCCTGTAGTAATTTACATGTTTCTATCATATTCCCTTTTTTCTGCCTATCAGCTTATACTTTGTAATCCACATACCTTTAGTCTGTACTCATTGGGAACACTCCATGTACCAGTCACCATTTTGGTCACTTGCCTCCAAATCCATCATTTCCTCATTTCCAAGAAATCCAGGCAACTAAATCTGAATTATAATAAATTTGTTTAGTAATCTGAATGTAAGATTAGTATGGTTAATGTTAGTTAATGTAAATGTTAGTATGGCTCTTGACATCCACATGATCCTTTGAGCTATTTTGCCAACAGTGCTCTTTATTAGCTCCTCATGCCCTCTTTGATTCAACTCCACTGTACATTATTCTCTGATGTCTGCTGATCCTTTCTTTAATCCATGTCATCAGCTTCATGTCCATCCTCATTCGCTTCAACATAATTAATAGGCTTGCATGTAGCATCCTGGTAAATTATTTTATAAGTGACATCTTGTTAATTGAGTAACAGCAATATCATAGTGTAGTAATTTATTTTATTTTCCGCCAGTTTATCTGGCATTTTTCATCCTGCAAGCAGGCAAACTGGCCCCATGAACATACGCTTCTACAGCCAAAAATATCTCCCCCCCCCCCCCGCAGCAGCAGGCTAGGCGACAGGTCGGTTGGGAGTGTTACTAACAAGAAGTCGTATCTAAGTAACACGCAGACCCTGCATAGGAAGCAGGAATAATGCGTAATGAAAGAAGAAGTAATTTCTTTTATTATTCATTTCAGATGTCACTTAGAAAGTGAGTAAATTACTACAAGACCTCCTGTTCACAAAGCCATGCTTCCCCCCCCCCCCCCCATGGAATGGAATGTCATATTCCTACCCATCTATTTCTGAATTCTGGCTTAAACCTACTTTTCCAATACCTTGACCATCACTCCTGAGATACTAAGGGGTCTATCAGGACTATCTTCCATTCTTTCCATTCCTTTGAGATGCTGCCAGTGCTGAGACTTAAAATATCCATATATATAAACTAGTTTCACTCTTTCAAGGTGATAGATCAGATTATCCATTATGGATGAAAAATAGAACACCATTAAACAGTTTTAAAAGATAAAGCACAGAAGATAGATAGCTGTTAAAGAATGTAAAAAAAAAGATCAGCCATACTGTTCCTATCAGGTAACAGTATTGGCTGATATCCAGTGCGGTTTCTTTTATAGATTTTTATATGGGAGTTGAGGGACAAGTAGAATATTTGTGAAGATAGCTTTTTCTATCAAGGAGAGAGAATATGGAAGTTGATATTATGGAGGTGAGATTCTTAAGTGACTATAATTATTATGACCTCTTTGTTACAGTTTTTTCACTTGAAATCATGCATTTCTTCATTCCTTTTTTTTTTTATTTTTTATGGGCCCTTTCTAAATTATTTATTGAAGAAAGACTGTTGAGCTATATGATTTATCAATTCAGCATATTTTTGAGGACAATTAATGTCATTAAAATGCCTTCGAAGTGCCAGGAGACAAGAACTTGACAAGTGTGAGTTTGATCACATTAAGGTTGATTTTTCTATTAGAACTGCAGTGATATTGTTGTATTAAATATGCAATATTATTATTATTATCATACTTCCAAGGAATGAAGGATCATCAAGGGAGGCTGTAGACAACCCACATCAGATGTCGCCATTCTTAAACTCATTCACTACTTTACCAGACAAACTGTTCCAATCACTCATTGCTCTGTGAGAGAAAAATCTAGTGCTTACATTCTATCTTAACCATGCACAAATTTCACTTCCATGGATGCCTTTCATGTTCTCTCTCTCTCAAAATTTCATCAGATGATATCCTATGACACCCATTTCAGAAGTTTACAGACCTCGATTATATCACTCTTTATCAGTGTCTGCAGTCTATATGATTTCACTTGAATAATCATATAGATTTCAGTCTATATGATTATTCAAGATTATTCCTCATAATCTTGAATAATCTTTGCATCAGTATTTTTATTCCTTCTGAACCCAGGAGGCCAAATCTGTGCATAGTAGTCCAGGTGCTGTAATATGAAGGCCTAGTGTAAAGAGACAAAATGACTTCTTTATCCTTACATATCAGTATTTATTTCATTATCACAATCATTCCCTAAATTGTATTTGCAATTTTTGCAAATCACCAATGGCATGACCTCTGAACATCAATTTCCTGTCTCCCATCACTTCAATTTTCCTAGCTTATTGATTTCTTGTAACATAATTCCACCATTATAATATGCCATCATGCCAAAGTGCATCACTTATTAACATTGTATTGATAGCCATTATCATTTGCCCACTGTCAGATTATTCAAATCATTCTGTATATCAGAAGTCCCTGATTGCCATGCTTATCTTTGCATCAGCAAACAATTGAACATCTCCTGTCAGGTCCCTCCCAATATCATTAATGTATATAGCGAACAACAGTGGTTCAAGGACTGATCCATAGAGAATACCACTAGTCTTATTAAATCTGATTAGATTCACACTCACCATAACAGTTAGGTATCAAAAATCATTTTCTGATACCCATCTGCTAGCCACCCACTTATCAAAGTCACTTTATATTCCAATCCTGTATTTTCCAGTTTATGTGGTATCCTATCGAATGCCTTAGCAAAGTCTAACAGCATCATAGTATATCCATTCCCTTTATCCAACATGTCTGTAGCACAACCTTCCTCAAGTGTATACTGTTCTTTGCAAAGTATAGTTTGTCTCTCAACCTATCAACTTCTCTAAAATCTGCATCACCACTCCAGAGATACCAGTAGGTCAGCAGTTAGCCAAGTTTTTGTATCACCCATTGTGGGGATATTTCCTGAGCTGAGACTCTTAGATAAATATGCCAAGAGACCAAGCCATTTCTACTGAATATTCCTTTAGCACATGTGTTGATATCCCATCTAGCCCTGTTGATGAATTGATATCCAGATAATGCAACAGCTGTTGAATCTCTATCTCATCATCTAATGGTTCATTCTTGACATAATGATAAGGCCTGTGGTATATTTTTGTATATATGCTCACTTCTTAATCTCTGTAATATTATGCCTTTGATGAAAGCCCCTGTAGTGGGGGTTGAAACCATTCTGTGATAAATGTATATTTTAAAAGTTTGCATCAAAATACACACATGAAACATGCTTTTGTAAAATTACAATAGCCATACTATATGCTTGTATAATAGTCTGTTTCTGATGAAAGCCCATGTAGTGGGGTTGAAACCATTCTGTATTAAATGTATATTTTAAAAGTTTGCATCCAAACATATGCATGAAACATGCTTTTGTAAAATTACAATAGCCATACAATATGCAAGAGCGTATTGTATGGCGTTAGTTATTTTCTTATATGCTAAAAACGTTATTTTTGTTAAATGTTACTTAATTTTAATACAGTATCTTTGATACTGTATTAAACTAAGTCCAAGTGTAATTCTTTGACAGCCTTATTTCACTTGAAGTGTCAACTCTGATTTTTTGAAATGTTTTGTGTCTTCTATGAAAGATTTAAAACTTCAAGTGAAATAAGGCTGTCAAAGAATTACACTTGGACTTAGTTTAATACAGTATCAAAGATACTGTATTAAAATTAAGTAACATTTAACAAAAATAACATTTTTGTTAAATGTTAACAAAATTTAAATGGTTTTATATAATAAATTTAAATTTTCTAGAAATATTTTGTAGTCATTAAAGATGACAACAAAATATTTCTAGAAAAAAATCTTTTGATGCATTTATTATTAATGTTATAAAATAATATCCTTTTATATCAATTGTAAATTTCTATGAAAGACAAAGATTTATGAGATATTTTTATAGGTAATATTTTGATATCATTTATTCATATTTCAGGAAAGGTGTGTATATTAATAAAGTTTTAAAACTTTAAAGTGCTGTGTGTTCTGTTTTTATTATTATTTAATTACTACTGCAATGTGTTAGAGGAGGGAAGAACCAAACATATTATTGTTGTTATTATTTTCTTGATTTACGTGAACTCACAAGACTCATCATGGTAGTTTAATCTTTAAAGGTGAGATTCATGGTAGGTCAATGCTAGTCAACACAAAGTCTATCACACCACTTAGTAATGTCATCCACCGTTTCCATTTCACCATGCTTTCAGGCAATGAATTCCATGCTCCTACTACTCTCCATGCTAAAAGACTTACTTCTATCCTTTTATTCGCTACTTCCTTTTGCAACTTCTGGAGATAGCCCCTATTTCCTTCTCCTTGTTCTGCCTTATAAAAAATCTTTCCATTGTTGAAATCCAATAACAACCCTTCAACAATGTCTCAATCATATACCCCCCCCCATTTTTTTTGTTTCACCAAATTCTGCAATCTGCATGTTCTCAGTCTATCCTTATAGTCAACATTGTACAATCTTGATATCATTTTCATTATCTGTTTCTGCACCCTCTCCAAGGTTACTTTGTCCCCTTCAAATCTCAGTGATCAGATGTGGTCAGATCTATGCTTTATACAATGGCAACACCACACTATTATTTCTTGTTGTCAATGTTCTCCTTCATATTGTAAGAGAGGTACGAAGCCAGTTTTCTTTCCTTGAGAAGTCTTCCCAACCTTTGTAACATGTCTGCTGAACTTCAAATTGATATCTACAATCATCCCAAGATCTCTTACTTTCTGCACCTTCCAATATAACTCCACCAAGTGAGTATGAAGCATCCATACGTGTATCCCAAATTTCAGAACCTTACATTTAATTGCATTAAATTGATATCTCCGTTCATTTGCTCACCTTTCTACCTTATTCAAATTATCTTTAAGAGGAGAACATCAGCACTATTACTAATGCCTTTCCCATTACTTGCAAAACAAAAACCGAATATCTCCCTGTAGTCCAATATCATTGACATAAAGATTTAACTGTAATGCTCCCAGTAATGAAATCTGTGGTTGGTTGGCTGATTTGCGGTTTTATGGTAAAGGAAAACACTGTGGAACTCCACTTGTAATCTTACTACTCCCTGATACTGCTCCCCCATTTGCAACTTTCTGATATTTACTGGAAAGCCAATTATCAATCTAATCCACTAACTTGATATCTGAAGCCATATAAATTTAATATGTGTGATTTAATATATATCTGCAGAAAGTTATAAGCTTCTAAATAACAAATAATATTTTAAAATAGCTTCAATTAAATAAGAAATTGTTAGTTAGAGAAATGTTTGCATCCCTGCTAATCATGTGTCTGGTCTTGAGAACCACCAAATGAGTGCTAGTCAACAAGAATGATAAAGAATATTCTTATTAACAATAGATTAAATGCACATTTTCCATTAAAGATGACTACAAAAAATTAAACATTGCAGCATAACTAACAAAATATATGATCTAATACAGACTGAATATGTAGATTTATAACCAGTCATCTTTATCCATATATCTTTTATCCTAGTACTGTGTGGAGTTGGTAAGATATCAATTCTCTCCCCCCCCCTCTATTTTTTTTAAAAATCTTTCTTTGTATAATCAGACTGTCTTTGAAGTCTTTCTTCTATCTTTAGTTCAGATGCCTTCCTCAGCATGCTATTGTATACCAAGACCAGACACATGATTAGCAGGGACACAAAAATTTCTTTGACTAACAATGTCTTATTTAATTGAAGCTGTTTTAAAATACTACTTTTTATTTAGAAGCTTAACTTTTTGCAGATATATCTTGGTAGCACACATATTACATTTAGTTAAACATATGCTTATTAACAACTTGTTTATTAAATTCAAATCCTATCATGTACTATACTTAAATTGCAGCAATTATTTGTGTATTGACTGTCACTAACTCAATAATACAAAACACTGTTATAACAAACTATCTGTAACAAACTACTGAAATGTCTCAAACAAACTCCATAGATACAATGATGTATCTATGGAGTTTGTAAAATTATAATTTTACATTATAAAATTCCACTAATTCTCTAATATGGTTAGAGAATTAGCGGAATTCTCTAATATGGTTATGTCCAAAGCTAGAGCATATATTATTATTATTAAGAGAGACCTCCAGAAAGTCAAGAACTCATTGAGGGAGGCCACGCTGTTCGCACCACTGTTATACCTGTTCTTGAATTCATTCATGCTACTTGTGCACAACATCCAGCAGTAATCCATTCCAATCACACAAACCACTCTATGAGAGAAAAATCTAGCCCTCATCCCTTCTTGACAACATTCGTTCTCAACTTCCAAGGATGCCCTCATGTCCTTTCCCCACCCTCCATAAAATAAAAAATCCCATATACTGAAATTCTGTATAACCCTTTCAGAAGTTTGTAACTCTCAATCATATCATCCCTCTTTTTCCTGTTTGCTAGTGTCTGCAGAATACAAATTCTCAATGTCTTCATAATCAGTATTCCACAATCCTGATATTTTTAACACTTCTTTGCACTCTCTCTCCACTGTATCAGAATCATGAAAACCAGACCTGCATGCAATAGTCCAGGTGAGGTCTTATCAAGGCCTTGTAAAGAGGCAAAATAACTTCCTTATCTTTACATGTCAAGGTTTGCTTCAGCATTGCAATTATCTTTTGAGTTGTATTTGCAATCTTTGCTACATGATCCCTGAACTTCAACTTCCTATCTACTAACACTCCGAGATCCCTAGCCTCATCAGTTTCTTCTAGCATAATCCCACCAATATAATATGACACTGGATATCAAATCACACTAAAGTGCATGAGCTTGCATTTATTAACATATTGAAGTGACATCTATTTTCACATGTAAAAAATTTCAGCCTATTCAAATCATTCTGCAAGCATACTGCAGATCAGCAGCATTCCTGATTACCCTACCTGTCTCTGTATCATCAGCAAATAGCTTTACGTTGAATGTCAAATCTTCCCAATGTCATTAATATACAGATTGAATAAGAATGGATCCTTGAGGCACACCTTCAATCTTGCAAATTCCCCCCCCCCCCTCTCCATACATGCTATATGTCAAAAGCCTTAGCAAAGTCCAAAAGTATGGTGTATCCATTCCCCTTGTCTAACTCCGTGATAACATTATTACAGAATGTGAGTAAGTTGTTAAAACATGAATTTCCTTTAGTAAATCCATGCTGTTCTTCGTTGCAAAGCAGATATTCTCTGTCAATGCATTTCTGAATGTCAGCCCTAATTAACCAACTTTTCCAAATTTTCACCTCCACCACTCCTGAGATACTGACTCGGTAATAGTTGGATACATAGGTTTTTGCACCACCGTCGTGCAAAGGGATTACCATACATTCTTTCCACTCTTGCAGAATCTTCCCAGTTCTGAGACTCAAATTATATAGCCTAGTCAAAGGAATAGCCAGTTCAGCTGAACACTGTCAACATCCATGCTGATCTCCCATCAGTTTGTACTGAAGAATTCTTATGCTGTTGCATAAGAATTCTCATTCAACAGCTCTAGTACTTCCTCCTCATACACGAGTTTCCTCATATGAACTCACCACTACCTCTTCACTAAGGTAGCGGTGAGTTCCAATGTTGCATATACTAGGTTGATAGCTTTTAGCAAAATGGCTACTCATTAGTTGAACAGTCACTTCTGCATCAGTCACCCCCATACCATCTGCATGAAGTGCAGTTATTCTTTCAATTTCAACAACTTCAGTACTCAGCTTTCTGTACAATACTTGCAACTCTTCTGGCCTGCTGTTTATAATTATCATAACTGATATCATTCTTCGGCATCTTTTTCTTACACCTTAGATTGCACATCCATTTTTCTCCTACTTTATTTATTCTTTGAACTCCAGAAATACATTCTGATATCGCATCATTTAAGTATTTTTAAGTGTTTAGTACTTTGTACTTTATAGAATTCAGTAGGTATATGCTTAATGTGATACTGCTTATTAATATTAACATCCACATTACTCTGATATTTCTTTTTTTATGCATTAAAACAAACAAAAATAAAAGTCAAATCCACTTGATTGTGATTTTTTGAGGAACTTTTTTAAATTTATTTTTATTTATTTATTATTTTTTTTTTACCATGCTGTACTCAGAGTGCAAATAGATGCATTATACCCAACAGTGAAAGATGTTATCATTAGTAAGGATTTGTAGAACATGCACAAAACTCCATTGAAGTGATAAAATAAGGGAAGGAAATCTTACTGTTTCTTGAAAAGAAACTTCTGAAGTGCTTTGCAGATAGACCTGCTACAGATGTGTTGGCAGAAATGATTTGTGAGAAGGGAATAAAGCATTCTGTGGTTTCATGTTACACTCAGAGTAGTAGAAATACGTGTTTATTTGTAGTTCATGATTTTGGAACATTTGAACAATTTTAATTCTTAAAAGTGACCTAAAGTGATTTAGTATAATTTTTTGAATTGGTGAACTGTTTATCTAGTTATGTCTAGTTAATTAGCTGAATCAGATGAATATGGCTTGCACTGCAAGTTGATTTAATATGGCATTGTCAAATGTGAAAGACATCTTCAGTAAGAACAAACATCATTCCCACAAATGGGATGATGTTTGGTTTTGGGAATGTTCAGGTTTTGCAAAACTTTTCCTTCCCTTCCCTTCTTGGGGAGAGAAGTAGTAAGTAATTAAACTACTCACTTGTGTAAACAAATTTATGTACCAGCAAGTAACCTGTGGTTATAATTCACTGTTAAGAAAACAGTTTTTAAGTACTTTGTTTGCTTGCTTACATCTTTTGATGCTGCAAAAGTGCTACTTTAATATTAAAATGTTATATTCCTAACTAGTAGGATATAGACATCAGATCCCTGCAAGGATAGATTTGTGAGTCACAAAGTTTAATTCCCAGGTGGAAAAGAGGACATATGATAGAAAAATGTTTCCGTTCTTGCAACTGTCCTGAAAGTTTGTGCACCAGAACTGACTCATATCCTATGTCACCTGTATATATTCTCTTAGTCCACACTGGTATCTATCCCACAACCTGGAAATTGGCCTATATACAATCCATCAACCCATTCCCAAAAATGGTGACAAGTCACTACCATCCAACTACTGCTCTATTCCACTCACCTCAGTTCTGTCTAAAGTAATGGAAAAAATCATAAATTCCCAACTCCTACACTATCTTGAAGGCACCCACCAATAAACAACTGCTAGTATGGACTCTGTCGCTGCTGCTGATCAACAGGGGATCTGCTCACGTATGTTACCTATCTCTGGACAAATGCCATGGAGAAGTTTGGCAAATCTCAAGTGGTTGCATTTGATATCTCCAAAGTGTTTGACCAGGTCTGGCATAAAGGCTTACTAAGCAAACTACCATTGTTTGGTCTGTCTTAGGACTTCTAGCTTTCTGCCTGGATGCACAATATGTGTGGTGGTGGATGGTTCCTTATTCTCTCACCATTCAACTAATGCTGAGGTTCCACAAGGTTCTGTTCTCTCACCAACCCTCTTCCTGCTATATCTCAATGACATACTTCAGTTGACCTCCAACCCAATACAAAATTTTGCAGATGACAGCACATTGCACTTATACCTTTCATTTGATAAACTTTACATAACTCACCTCAACCTACAGAACATCAAACACCACTGCCTTCGATTTTGATCTCCAAGCAATCCTCCAATGGGTCAGATAACCTCGTCAAATTCGATGCTAAAACCCAGTTCTGTCTTATTTCTCATAAAAAAGAACCAGTTTCTCCTAGTGTTATTTTTGACAAAACCCAAATTTCCAGACAATTTGAGATTTCTCGTCTTGGAATTATCCTGACATCAAGCCTCTCCTGGCATAAACACATCACAACCATTGCATCTTCTGAAAAACTAGGATTTCTCTTTTGCTCAAGATGTTACTTCACCCCTGAACAGCTGTTAACCATATACAAATCACAAATCTACCCAGCTATTGAACACTGCTCTCACATATGTATGGTGCAGGGCCCCTAAAAGCTCCATCAAAATGTTTGACTCAATATAGAGGAAAGCAATTCTAATTATTAATGACCCATCTCTTACCAACTCACTCCCTCCACTTTCACATTTGATTTCTGCAGTATGTGTATTCTACAAATATTTCAATATGAAATGTTCGTCTGAAATAGCATCATTAATTCCCCCACTTAGTACTAAGCTCGTTGGAATATTTGCAGTTGCTGCTTAACAGCCCTTCACAGTGCACCTTGAAATCCACAGAACAAGTTTATTTTCCTCCTCCAACTGCTGTATTGTGGAACAGTCTTTCCCCTGTTGTGTTTCCCAGGGAATATACAAAGAAGTATGTGTATTCTACAAATATTTCAATGGGAAATGTTCGTCTGAAATAGCATCATTAATTCCCCCATTCTGAGCTTGTTGGAACATTTGCAGTTGCTGCTTAACATCCCTTCACAGTGCACCTTGAAATCCACAGAACAAGTTTATTTTCCTCCTCCAACTGCTGTATTGTGGAACAGTCTTCCCCCTGTTATGTTTCCCAGGGAATATACAATCATTCAAATCAAATGTAAACAAGTTCCTCCTTTCCCAACCCACTACCAATACACAGTACTAATGTACTATAGGCTGATCAATCAACTTCTCATTTATAGGTTCAACATAAAATATGTTACTAAAGGAGTTTTACAGGATTGGTGCAGAAGAAAATTTTTCAATACTTGGGTAGAAGGAAGAGAACAAGAGTTCAGCCCTGGAAGTACTTATGTAAAAGTGTGGTTAGCAAGAACATGAGAACTAATTTTACTACTGAATGTGATTCATCATTCATTGATTAATACTTAGACATTTGAATGATGAATTGTCCCATATATCTACAATTGCTTAATTGGTTGTTTGGATTATTCTCAAGCAACTGGGACTTTGAGAGGTGCATGTTATGTCTTTAAGTTGTATGCAAAGTATACTACCAGAGGTGGAAGAGGTGATGAGAGAACTTGTAGTGGGAGTGGTGGATGGGGTCTTGAAGTTTAGGGACCACAATGCTGAAATGGTGAAGACATCACATCGGATTATGGCAGTGTTCAGAAGGACCTTGACATGCAAGAGGTAGTTTTACTGTGTATGCATATGGATTATTGTGCACAGATTTGGTCACTTGATTTCATGAGTATGAGGTTCTGAAAGTCAGCTGATTAAGGTGATTTCCTGTCTTTGGAATGTGGTGTATGAAGACAAGACTGAGGGAATGCCATTTGCAGTCCTGTGAATAGGAGGGGAAAGTGTGACTGAGACAAAAGATCATAGGACATCATTACCAGATTAATGTGAAAAATTAATCTGCCTGTCTCCTCATTCTATGAATGAGGAGACAGGCAGATCAAGAACAGAAGCAATCTCTGGAAGCTGTATAAGATAAGAAGGGTGAGGAGCAGGTTTGTTGAATGGAGCTTGGTTGGTGAATGGAATGCATTGCCAGAGAGTGGTGAGTACAGAAATGGTGAAGGGATGGTTCAATATGCTTTGTATGTACCATTGGAGACCTCCTGTGATGATTCTTTTGACTCCATGGATGTCTAATGTTAATAATGTGTTCTCTTGAAGTCTAAATGCAAAATCCCAAAATTTTTGGAGGAAGATTCTCTAACTTTCACATTAGATTCCCTAACTCATGTCTAGCAGAAAATCCCACATGAATGTTTCTCTTCTATTACGACTGGAATTGAACTGAGGTTCTTTCCAGCCAAAGACATCATCACTGCTACAATGTTATGTGTCTGAAAAAAATATCCAGAATTTTAACCAAAAAAAAAAAAAAAAAACTCCATACTGTGTAAAATACAAACAAGTAAGGATTATCTCCACAAGATAAGCCTTATTTCCTTTTAGTTATCAGATGTCTACTGGCTTCTGGTAAGCTTTTTTTTTGCTATAGACAAGCACTGGAACTGCCAGCATCTGTCTAGAGCCCTTGGCATTGCAGAGATAATTCAATGAGGGGAAGGTGGCCCTATTACATTAAAGCAAGTGCAAATCTGAGAGGTTTTATTTGGTATTTGCTGTAAAGAACCATTCCAATACAATTAAAACTATGCAAGAAGGATACTGATATTAGGGTTTCTTTGTTCCAAAATAATAATAATAGCCATGGCTAATGTGCAGCACCTGTAGATGATGTACTAGGCTCAAAGCATCTCTATTTTCTCATTCCTTTAATTGTATGTGTATAACATTCAAGTTGTTTCCTGAAAATGTTTCACTATCAGAAATAAGTATTGGTGATACTTAAACAGTATTTTATTTGATATCTTCAGTGGATACTGAATCAAATGTTTTCATTTTATTAGCTTTCAAGATGAACTATAGTTACCTCTTTAACTTTGAACAGATATCAAAATTTAGTTTGCAAATTAGTCCTGCTTTCTTGAATTTTATGCGATTTTTCTGTGTTACGTACAGAAAAAATATTTATTTTTGTTCCTGGTTAAAAAAGGTTCCTGGTGACTGCTGCTGGAGAGAATTAAAAAAAAAGCTATATGCACTTCCACATATGCATTGTGCACATACATACACCGTATTGACAAAACAGTTAGAATTCCAAACAAACAAAAAAAACTAAGTATTTTTCCTTGAAACATGAAAACTAAAAAAAAAATATTCAACTGGCTGTAACAAAACAAGTATTAGATATCTAGTAGATATTAAGAAATCATGTGTCGAATTTTATTCCTTGCTTTTTTTTGCATGCTGTTCGATAAGTTTTCATAATGAAGGATTGAATGTATCTCTACAGAAGACATGTCTTTCATGTATAGCAAATATTTCAAGTAACATATAGTAAAGTAGCTACTTATAGCATACAAACACTGTCCTGAATCATTTCCTATGCAGAGCTGTTTAGTTGTGACAAAGTAGAAATGCATATCTTTGGCTGCTGTAATTGTTTGTCACTGGATGATCAGCTTTATTGCAATAAAACACCATAATAATAAGACAAGTATTAAAAAGTAACTTACCTGGGACATTGTATTTATTACATAAATCTATTATGAACTGCATTGTTTCAGTTGGTAAATTGCCATCTATTGCCACAAGAGGAGCTTCTTTTATTGTTCCTTCATACTTGATTACCTAATAAATAACAAAAGCACAAATGAATACATTACAAAAAAAAAAGAAAAAAAGAACAATCTTTTTCATATAGTATTGGTAAGCATTTTTGCATATTACACACATACACATTCTCCTGATCCCCCCATGGAACTGCTCTGTTCTTCTGAAGGTGTGGCTCCTGAAGTAACCTCTATTTCGTGTTGCCTTTTCACTTTCTCTCACTGTTAGTATTATCATACAGTCACCTCTGTGGAATCCCCTTTCAAAATTTGAGTCATCAGAATTCAAAGAGAGCCAGCCTACCATTCTGGAACTCGGAGGGATTGGGCGCCGTAGGCATCGGGAGGGGGGGGGAAGAGCCCCCCCCTAGTACTGCTATAAAAAATCAAGAATTTTTAAAGTTCTTGGACACCACTCCAGGTGCAAGTGTAGTATTCTCTATATTGAAGTGTTTGTGATTTGTATAATTGCTGTTCAGAGATGAAGCAATGACTGGAGCTAAAGAGAATATCTAGGGGTTAGACTGAGATGGCTATATACATATGTTTACACCAATCAAAAATGGAAGTTATCTTAAACAGAACTCACTTACATAAAGATTTGAGTGCTATAGTATGCCCACGCTTTTGAGATCTCCACTTGGAAACTTGCCAAGAATAGTCGATTCATGCTGAAGGGTCGTGTTGGCGACCAATTTGTACATCCTTCAGTAAGAAATGAAGGACGTACGAATTGGTTGCCAACACACGAAATCACATGCTTTATAGGTAAATTTTTCCAACTGTTATACAAGCAACATAGTTAACTACAATGATCATAAAACAGACGTTAATTTTTCGACGTGTAATAATAAACAACTCATCCTGCAATACGGATTGATTACCCCTATTATCGGAATGGATTCTCCTTTTTATGGCATGCGCAGAAGTGTTGAAGGATCTCTAATCTGTGGGTGAACTATACTGAAGTAAAGCATGTTGCAAAAAATGTTTTTGTACAAACCACTGAAGAGTAGTTTGCACATAATATCTAAGGTTGTTGAAGTTGGTATTCCTGAAGTTTTGTTATTTTGTGCAGTGCAAGTTCACCAAAAAAAAAATAGAGCATACAATGGACTGTCACTGGCAAAACTGCATTGAATAAATGATCAACTGGAGAATGACAATAACACAGGATCTGCTGAAAGTAATAATATTCTAAACAGCGGCACTGAAAAGAATTAATCAGATCAGAATGAAAGAGCACACATTGGAGATTATGCATGTACATATTTATTTTTTATATCTTGAAAATCACATGCAGTAAGTGATTAGTACAGACAGACAAAGGCTGTGATCACTCACTATTATATACATGCTTTATAACTGGTGCCATAGTCTTTTCTGTTGTATAATCAAGATTTCCCTTATTGCAAATAAAGTCCTTTAGTTCCTGGCATTTGTCCAACATACCCTGTTCTTCAAATATCAGAAAGGAAAAAAAGCAACTTAAGCTGTTAAATCTGAAGATTAGATTGGACAAGTTGTCATTATGAGTTCCACAAAAAATTGCTCAACTCCTCTGGAGATGAGGATATGAATCAGCATAACTGTTTTTTTTTTTTTTTTTTTTAACTTTGTATGGATAGAATCTATTGTCTCTTTTCAATCTAACATAACGTAATCTCAGAAATCTATAGATTTGGGATCATCAACCCAATTTTATCAGACTGCACATGATGTCTTCATGAACAATTTGCAGCATTTGTTGCATTTCTCACTGAACCCATCTGTGAGAATGCCACCACCACCCAGCTCTATATGGCTTTATCTGTAGGTAGCATTCTCACCCCATATGCATCTCAGAATTCAAACAGGACCTTCAAAACTCCTTTCCAGGAAGTACAGCTCCACAAACTATATCTTCTGCTGATCTGTCCACTTAACCATAGTAACCTCAGAAACTACAGGTCAACTTAGAACAGATGAGCAAACAATTATTATTGCAGTAACTTCTGTGGGGTCAG
This sequence comes from Typopeltis vanoorti, assembly GCF_054136105.1. NCBI lineage: Eukaryota > Metazoa > Arthropoda > Arachnida > Uropygi > Thelyphonidae > Typopeltis > Typopeltis vanoorti. The sequence goes on from NC_143569.1 coordinate 15,880,125, forward strand.
TAGACTCATTGTGGATGGTCCCATGTCTACCATAATGAACTTGGAAAGCATTTATATTCCCTGTATTCACAACAAATTCTGGTGATGAGAGTCACTTGCCCACCACTCTCCATGTAAAATCTACTTCTCACACCATTCTTTGTCACCTTACAGTCATTCTTCCCCTCTCACTCTGCTCTTTTTTATAATCCCTTTGCTAACTTCCACATCTCTAACATCACCTTTTTCCTCCTATCTGCCAAACTCTGCAATCTACATTCCTCAATTGCTGTGCATAACCAACATTCAGAGTCCTGATATATTGTTTTGATCATTTTCTCTTGCTCTTTTCCAATATTTCAACATCACAATAGAAACTAGGTGACCAAATTTTGAGTACATGTGTGGTCTGACCATTGCTTGATATAGTGGCATCACCACCTCCTTATACCTAGTTGTAAATGTACTTCTTATCATGGCAGTAATACAATGTGCAGTCTTTGCAACACTTGTAGTGTGTTCTCAGAACTTTAGCCCACTGCCAACCATCAAAACTAAGATTCCAAATCTCATCCACTTCCTGAACCATAGCTGTACTGACTGATACAGATGCACTTTATATCTCTGAATTCCAAAGTGCAACACATGGCTTTTATTAATATTAAAACTTCAACCCACTGATTTGAACCAACTAAAAGTCCATTCAAATCTTCCTAGGGGAATTATGATCAGCAATACTCTTTATAATTCTACTTAATTTTGCATCATCAGCAAACATTTGAAGATCCCAGTCAATTTACATGAAACAGCAGGAGCCCAAAGAACAGAATCCTGAAGCATCCACTAGTCACTTCCTTTCTGATGCACTGCTCTATCATACACAACTGACTGGTATCATTTGGAGGCAGTTAAGTTTCAGGATATGGAGATGATGATGATTAACAGTGGCATTAAGTTCAGAAGGCATGTTCCAAATGATGGGAAAACCACACTACATTGCTGATATGATGAGGAGCACACTACCAATTAGAGATAAGAAAGTAGTTATGCTACTGTATAAGGCATTAGTCAGCCCATACATATATTGTTGTGCTGAGATTTGGTCAACTAGGTTTCCATTGTGATGCGAAGCTCTCAAGCAGATTCAGAGATAGTAACTGAGGCAATATCAGGACTCCGGAATATTGTTTTTGGAGAGAGAGAGAGAGAGAGATCAAGGAAACATAAGCATTTAAGTTGAAGAAGGAATTTTACAATGAGATCAAGGTTCAGTATGCCAGATATGTTTCTCACTGAGTAAGAACCTACCACGAATCTGTTGACTCCATGAAAGTATGTTAATAATATGAATTATTATAAGAATAAAAATAAGCATAGTGATTGCATTTGTTAACAACTGAAATAAACTATATTTACAGTTTTTAATTCAGTAATTTAAATTTTTTAAACTTTGGTAAAAATGAAGTGATAGAACATTTTTATGTGCTCTGTTCACATGCACTAAGGAGCAATGCACTTTTTTTAAGTTTGTAATATAACCGCCAAGAGACAACAGCCTGCATTCCCATAGCAACTCTGCACAGTGATGGGAAAAAAGTTTCCTGTAACTCTGCTAATTAGTATTGAGACATCTTCCCAGTTTAAAATAATTGATTATACTCACCACATTATTTGTTATTTTAGTGTGAACTGTCATATCTCCAACACCAAATATGCAATCACCCATCACATCCAGAACTGCACAGTAAGTTGCTGTTAGACTGCCTGCAATTTTTTTTATTCCATCTCTATCCTGAAATTAAGAGTCATGATGAGAACATAAAAATAACTCATAATAAATAATTAAATCATATATCAGTGAATAATGAAGTGTAATTTACGAGACTATATAACTCAAAATTGAAAACAAAGTACATATTAGTATCAACACTTTTCTTTTGTATATCCTCCCCATCCATTTTTTTTTTTTTTTTTTGAAAAATTCTCATATCAGCATGCTAGTCATGTGCATATGCATTTGATTCCTTTACTGAATTCTTTCTACCCTTATTACTGCATATCTTACCAATTTCCTTCATATTTTATAAGTGCACACTGTATTCTATTACGGAGTTCCAAGAATCCATTCTTTGACTTCACACAATCTATAACAGGATTAGAGTGAATCAAACCTATGATTGGCACAATGAGCTATGTCTACCTTGTAATTAGCACCTTGCACTCCAATATTAATTGATTATTAATTCCATTATTAATATAATAAAAAACAACATTCCTTAATAAGTGCAAAATCTAATGCCTTAATGTTTCTGAATAATGGACAAACACAGTACTCTACATTTGTATCATAGTAATGATGTACAGCCTGAATACAGTTACCAAAAAAAAGTAAATAAAAATCATCCATAAAAATTGCAGAGTAACTGTGCATTTGTATCAAGAGCAAATGATTTGATTGACAATGAATAAGATTTTTTTCTTGATTTCTTTATGATTAAATTGATTTCTCTTCATTGAATACCACGTCAGTATAACTGGTGCTACTGAGATAAAGAAGATCAAAATTAGCGAGAGTTCCTAAATAATATGTATAAGATCATTTATTCAGACAATGGGGATCAGGGAAAGGGGGGGGAGCTGTTATTTACAGCACTAAACATGAAGATAAATCTCTTGAACCAATTTCAAGTGAGATAGGCAAATTTCAAAGTACGAAAATTGAGAAGGAAACTTATGTCCTTAGTCTCACAGAATGATTTGGCAAAGAAGTAGTATATGAATTTTCCAAGTCAGTGGAGAAGACAGTTAATGAAAAGAAAAAGAAATCATTAACAAGAAATCTTGTTAATGACAAACAGCAGGAGGAAGAAATCAATCCCAGAAATACCAAAATGTTTTGGGCACATTTGAAAAAAAAAGCAGAGATAATAATAATAATGGTAAGCACCTCCAATTTCTGCATAGGACATATATTGGTCGTTACAAACATTATATTCTGATATAATGATCTACATGAAGGGAGAAGAAACAAAAAAAAAAAGTTGTCAGTTATGTTAAAGCTCACAGCCATGTTCATACTGGTTCAAGATACAAGAATATACAGAGAATTTCAAATGGAATGGGATTACCATTTAGTTCTGAGCAGTATAAAAGAATAAGAGAAAGAAAACAAAAACCAAACATTCCAGAAGTGAGTGGCAGCTGAAGAAAATGTTGATTAGTTTACTCAGGAAAGTATATTGTGAATCTATCTGCAAGAATACAGAACGTTTCTGGCAATCCGACAGCTCTCAGAGAATATTGAGAAAAATATATAGCTAAAGTTATGTTTACACATAATTTAATTCTAAATAAACTAGGGAAAGTTACTGGAAGAATATGAAAATAATATATAGGATAATAATCGCCAAAGTACAAAAATATTTTCAAAGATACTGCTTAGAAATTGAGAAAAGATTGCCATAATAGGAATCCTAGATCATAAAGATGATATAAGAAGTGAACATATAAATATTCTGGAATAATTACTATGAAAAATTAATAAATGAGAACATGGAATAAAACATTCATAAAAAATATTCAGAAGGAATGTAATCAGAATCCAAAGTTAGCCATTAGAAACTTGAAATGTGGAAAGAAAAGGCTACCTGAAGCAGGTAGCCTTTCTTTGTATTCAATCTTAGATTATAAACGAATAAATGAACATAAACAACAAAGAGATAAGCAGTATAAAGTATACTGAGCATACTTTATAGTATACCATGAGCAGTACAAAGCACAAGCAAGAAGGATAACTAGTATGGTATCTTAAAATCTCTAAATAAATCAGATTTTGAGAGAAAATTAGCTAAGAAAACCAAGATAAATCCAAAAGTTTTTTTTTGCTACATAGCAAGTAAGAGTAAAAATAATTATGGAAAGATAACTCTATTCAGTGCTGATGGTAGGAAAGTGACAGAAGCAGAAGAAATTGTTCAGTTATTAAGTGATCACTTTGCAAGGATATATCATCCAGTGGTGACTTTGCAGTTACTGAGATGACAGACGGTTGTGAGCATTAAGGTAGATGAACTGGAGGTACTCAGTGTATTGAAAAATATCAATGTGAATATAGCAATGGACCTGGACGACATGTCAGCTTAAGTGCTATGAGAATGTGCAAGTGAACTGGCAGCACGTCTGACGAAGTCGTTTAATCTAAGTCTCAGATCTTGCAAGGTTCCAAGAGGGTGGAAACAGGGTAAAATAGTTCCCCTTTTTTATAATGTCATTGGCTTTTTACTCAAATTTTAAGGCATTACTTATGTTTTATATGGACAGAATTTTGAAGACTCGAAAGGGGGGTTCCTCCCCCTGGAGCCTACGGCGCCCAAACCCCCCGAGTTCCGGACTGGTAGGCCAGTTCTCCTTGAATTCTGATGACTCGACACTCAGGGTAGCCCCTGAGTTTCAAAACGTTTCAAATAACTTGACAAAAAATGTGACACCAAAACGTTACAAAAAAAGGCTTATCATTTTATATTATAGAATAGATATATATATATACATATAGGAAGAAAAACTGGACATACCTTTATGGGATGTTGCTGGCTGTCTTCTTTTTCGGTGACATCCCGGCTTATGGCGATATAGATTCATTGTCGAAGGAAGGAAGTATGACGTGATGGAAGGGGGGGGGGTTGGAAAATGGGGTTTGAGAGATGTGGAAGAATTATTGGCGAGGCAAGAGGTATGCGAATTTTTTTTTGAAAAACCCATTTTTTTATATTTTTTAAATTATTAAAGATGGGCAGAGAATACTTTGGGATGGGGTGAACATAGAAATATTTGGGAAATGAGAAGGATATTATGGGATAAGATCAGGAGTGAGAGAACAGGGTGTGAGCCATTTCAACAGTGCGTCGTCTTCGGAGCTCGTAGGACTTTCCCCCACAAGCACTACTCTTGTGGGGGAAGTTTTGAACATCAATGATATAGCAGAATATTTGAAGGGGGGGGGAGGGACATTCAGTTGTATGCTGATGATGCAAAACTGAGGAGGGCAATAACTAATAAAGGTTATGTAGATGTCTTAAAAGATGATTTAAATGAATTGGCAGTGTTGGCAAAGGACAATTGCTTGTCAATTCAATGTTGTAAAATGTAGGGTAATGCATTTTGGAATGAAAAGATTACATACTTTGTATCATATTGATGGTACAAGTTTACAGGAAAATGATGTGGCTAGGGATCTGGAGGTGACGTTGGATAGAGATTGAAATTCAGAGGACATATTGCAAGAGTTGGCAGAATAGCTCAGAGGATTACTTGGATGCTGAAGAACATATTGACAAGTAAAGATAAGGTGGTTATTATCCCCTCTTTATAATGTTGGCCACATGTTGACTACTGTACATAGATTTGATCATCTGCGTTTCTTGGGGATCGGGAGGTGGCAGAGGATTCAGAGACGAGTGACTAAGCTGGTGACAGGCCTGCGGAATGTTCTGTATGAAGGTGGATTGAGGGCATGAGTTGCAGGGTTTAGCTGACAGGAAGAAGAGAGGGGATATAATAGAAACTTATAAGTTACTATTATATCGGGGAAAAACAAGGGGTCACACTTGGAAGTTGTCTAAGAGTGTGGTTAGTAAGGATGTGTGGACTAGGTTCTTTACTTGGAGAGTGATGAATGAGTGGAATGGACTGTCAGAAGTGGTTGTGAGCACCCCCAACAGTGAATAGGTTTAAACAGATGTATGGTAGGTATATTGTATTAATGGATAGCATGGCTCTGCGATTAGTCGTTTGACTCCATGGAGTGCCCATATGAATAATAATAACCTAAAATATGGTAGGATAAAAGTTTTATAGCAGCTACATCAGTTTAATCCAGAGGATTTGTCATGTTGAATCTGAAATGACTGGTGTGGGGCTTTTATCGTAGTAGGTTATGAAAAAGAGAAATAATCAGAATGTAAGCATTATTTAGAGGAATTTCTTTACTCACTGTTCTAGGAAAGATTTATGATCCATTGTAATAGGTATTAGTATTACACTTTGGGTTATATCATTTATATTATGTGGCGATATTCTAGAATTTCTAATAGAGATATGAGTGGTATAAATTTTACTCCCCTGCTTAATTTTATATCTCACGTAAAAGCTTTGTTATTCGTGAATTTAACAATACTTTATATATATGTACTCTATACTATAAAACGATAAGCTGAAATTGAACGGATGTTGGTTGTAACGTTTTGAAACTCAGGGGCTATCCTATCCTTGAGTGTCGGGTCATCGGAATTCAAGGAAAACCAGCCTACCAGTCCAACCCCCGCGTGTTGGATACGATATATCAATACCGTATGTCCTCTGAATTTCAAATCTCTATCCAACGTCACCTCCAGATCCCTACAGTGTAACCAATCAATTCATTTGGGTATTGTCTTTTCCGTGTTTGCCGTGAAATAAACATTACTAGAGAGAAATTTAGTTGGGGTCGGTTATAGATCTGGAAATAACGAACGAGATGAGAAAGAAATGTTCAGGCAAATTAGTTTAGTTAGTGAAAAAAAAGTGTGATTGTAATAGGGAATTTCAATTTTCGAAATATAAATGGGAGAAAGGAAAGAATGTTTTCTTTCTCCCACGAAAAAGAATTTCTTATTTTTTTTTTAAGAAAAAGAAGACATTCTTAAAAAAGAATTTTATATTAAAAAAAAAAGGAATAAAAAGGAAACCAAAAAGAATTTGTTGAGTTCTTAAGGGTTCAACTATCTCATACAGTTTGTGATGAAGGGAACTCGTGGGCAAAAAGTGTTAGATTTTATTAATGACGTCAGATAAAGTATGTTATCTGACGTCAGGGCAGGAGATTATGGAAAATAATAAATTTTAAAATTTAAAATAATAAATACAGGGCAGGAGATTATGGAAAACTCAACAGCTTGAAGGGGTTCTATGGGAAAAAACTCGAAGGAAAAGAGATTAATATGGCGTGGGCCATAGTGAAGAAGTATTTAATGATGATATAACATACTGCACCTAAATAAAAAAGGATTAACAAAATAGATGTTAAATCGATGAATAGGAAAATTAAGCAGGAATTGCAGAAGAGAATATTATGGAGAAAATACCGGGTGATCCAAGTCACACAAAAAGTAATAATTCAATAAATCGAAAAGTACAGACAGTAGCACGATACAGTTTTCACAGAAATGCACAGAAAGACATGGGAGGGATTTTTTTTTAATAACGAAAAATTTTATTGCCAGAATTGGTACATTTGTCACCGAAAGGTGGCACTGTAGCGGTCCCGGAGCTGCTATCTGTCACTATTTAAACCGTGAGGTCCGTAAATTTCAGATGTAGTAAATACTGAAGTTAAACTTTCAGCATTTACCGTTTATTATCGAAGTTAAACGTTCTGCCAAGGTGAGGCGTGTTATCGTTACGAGATAAAGCACTTTTAGTTAAGCTCTATTATCAGAACTCCGAATGTGCAAGAGAGGCAAGCGCTCCATGGTGTAACATTCATGCAGGATGGAGCACCTCTGCACATCACAGGTGCTGTCCAGCACCTGCTGCGATCGACATTTGGCAATGACCGTGTCCTCAGTCGCTCTTTTCCGCAAGAATGGCCACCAAGATCTCCAGACCTTACACCTTGTGACTTTTGGTTATGGGGATACTTGAAGTCACAGGTGTACAGAGGTCGGCCGACGTCATTGGCCATATTGAAAGAAGCTATTCGCCATCATGTGACAGGAATTACAGCTGAAACTCTCTTCGATGCTGTGCAGGGTGTCGTGCCACGTCTAACGTCCATTCTCATGAATGACGGCCGTCACATTGAACATTTGTAATCCTAGCTGCGTTGCAAACTGTGCTGCGCCACTGCATAAACTACTGACGCAACTGAAGCGCCACCTGTCGGTGGCAAACGTAACTATTTTGGTAATAAAATTTTTCGTTATTAAAAAAAATCCCATGTCTTTCTGTGAAAACCGCATTATTGAATTTTTACTTTTTCTGTTACTTTTGGATCACCCGGTACAAACTTGGAAGAAGTGAACAGTTACCTGAAATTCATAAAGTGTAGGCAAGAAGAGGAACAAGCATAAAAAGAAGGATGAAATTAGATTGTGAGAAGAGCCCACCGAACCAGACTAAGAAAAATCCTAGGGAGTTTTTCCGTTATGCAGCTAGCAAGAGAAGGAATGATTATGGGAGGATAACTCTACTAGACCGAGATGGCACAAGAGTGAACAAGTAAGAAGCTGGTGGGGCTATTCAGTGATAATTTTGCTAAGATTTTTCCTACTGGTGGTAATAATCCTCTTCTAAGGAAGCAGGAAGTTGTGGAAGCAATATTTCACCAGTTCCTTGAAAGTGAAATAGAAGTCCATAATTGTTTATATCATCTTCATGTGAAAAAAGAGACTGGATTGGATGGGATTTCACCACGTGTTGTGAAAGAACGTGCTAGGGAACACTTCCATTGACTTGATTATTTAATGAGAGTCTCGTGTCCTCAATAATTCCCAACGAGTGGAAAGAGGGCAAGATGGTTCCATTACATTAAGGTGGAAGCAGATGCTTTAAATTACAGACCTGTTTGCATTTCTGGAGTGGTTATTAAGGTTTTCGAGAGACTGGTTAGGAATAGAATACAGGATTGGGTAGATGGGAAAAGATTCTATATAGTGGTTAACATGGTTTTGTTAAAGGGACGTCTTGTTTTACTAATTTACTTACATTTTATAATAAGATGACTACAGTTCTAGATAGGGGTGATTCATATACGACGCCAATTCTGAATTTTGCAAAGTCGTTTGACAGGCTACCACATAATAGATTGGTGTATAAGTTATGGCAAATGGGATCGGATAATCAGTTGGTTGAATGAATAAGAAACTGGCTTTCTAACATATCAAATGGTGGCGTATTGAGGAGTCATGTCTCTGAGGAGAAGAGTTACCAGTGGAGGGCTCTGTTCTAGGACCACTACTGTTTATTTTGTTTGGTAATGATACTGAGAATGGTTTGCAAGCGCATATTCAACTGTTTTAGATGATGGTAAGTTGAAAAAAGTTAATAGGAATGATACAGATGTACCGGTGCTTCACCACGATTTGAATAAAGTGGTTATATGGGCAGAGAAGTGGGGATTTCAATTTAACACCAATAAATGTAAGTACTTTGGATCCCAAAAATGTAAAGCTGATATCATACTGGAGGCGTTGTATTACAGGAGATGAAGGAAGCGAGGGATCTTAGTGGACAGGGAACTGAAGTTCAAGGGACATATTACAAAAATGATAAAAACAGCACAAGGAACTGCCAGTATACTAAGAACATTGGCAAGTACAGATAAGGATGTGGTCATTCCGCTGAACAAGGCAATGATTAGACCACATCTGGACTACTGCGCACCGATTTGGTTACCTGCATTTCTACGTAGAAGCAAGCTTCGGAAAAAGTTCAGAGATGGATAACAAACGCAGTATTGAGATTGTGGAATCTGACTATGAAAACCAGTTGGGCAAATGTAAATTGCAAACTCTGGTAAATAGGCGGAGCAGAGGCGATATGATTGAGACATATAAACTGTTACGAGGTGTTTATAAGATAGATATTCAGGATATTTTTCAAAGGGTTGAAGGAGGGAAGGGGATAGAAACAAAAGATCATTCTTGGAAGTTGTATAAAGGTGTCGTGCATAGGAGAGTGAACATTGAACTTGTTTAAGATGAGACATGATAAAGATTATCTTTGTTAAGATGCATCTTACTAATGCCTCTCTTGATGAGTTTTGACTCCAGGAGGTGTTTGTATAACAGACAACGTAAATATACTTGGTGTCTTTGCGCAGAATGGGTGATGGGAATAGAAATATAGTTTCAGCACGAGTTAGTTTATGATATATATATATATATATATGCGCAAACTTAACTATTTGCTTACTTGGGATTAGGAGTAAAATAACCAAATTTAGAAAATTACTTGGTAACCCTAATATACATTATTCCCAAGGTAAAAAAAGCTATTTACACACACACACACACACATATATACAGTATATATATATATATATATATATATATATATATAATCGATTTTATTACAGTTAAATTTAATTATATTTTTCTTGTGAAACGCTATCTGAATGTGTTACTAAGTACTAATATTGAATAACAAAGTTTCTATAGGAAATTTATGTTTCAGAAATCCTAATAATTATTAGTAAAGGTATATTTACTGTATATTTAATTTTTTTAAAAAATATCTTTGATATAAGTTGATATCCAAATGTCTACCGTAACACTACATACCCGCATGAACTAAAACTTTGTTGGAAGTTTTTTCACTTGGTTAGACTATAAATTATTTACTTACACTTGTATAAAGGATTAAACTAAATATATAATATAAAAATTTGTCTGCAATTCTGATCCATAGATAGTCCATAAATTTTTAAATATGTTCCCGAAATCTTAAAATAATAGCCATAATGAAAACATTCATCAATTCTGCAGTATCATTTCCTGTTAATTTTGTGCGCATGCTTATGATGTCATTACACAGAGGTGCAATGATATTTATTAGCATGCGTAGTCAATTAGTTTTTCTAAAATGTCTCTATTAAGAAATGTGCTTACAATGGAACTACCGCCTTATCTCTTTATTATATACTTTGCTGTTTAACTACTGTTAGATGCAGTTTTGCTTCTTGTTCCCGGTAATGTTTGTATTCCATCTGGCCAGGCGTACTTGCCAGTGGTTAAACTAGAGTTTATGAAGAATATATCTTTTTAGCCTAAAGATGATTCTATTCATAGGCAGGCTGTAAATATTAAATATAATAATTTTATAATTAAATAATATCGCTTTACAATGATTATTAACAGACATTTAAGGTCTCACAAGGCTACTAACATTTTGTATACATTTTAAGCGAAAGATGGCGCCAGAGTAGCTAAAATAAACCATTGTTGAAGCGTATCTTTCATGCTAGAAAAATATGTCAGTGTCAGGTTGCATAACACGACGAAATTACCAAAAAAAATATTTATTTTAACTTGAATATTGAGCAACACATTTTCGTACTCACAGCAACATTCATAAGCTTTAATGTTGGTAATTTAATGAGGAGTAATATGAAAACTTATTTCATTTTACATCCCAGATAACTGTTCACTTAAATGAATCAATTTGTACAGATTTAACGTATATATGCCAGTTAAAAATGAAATGTAGTTAATTTAAAAAAAAAGTGAAAAAGTTAATTACACAATTATTCTTTAATATGAAAATATATCTATTATCATATTTAAGCATTTTGTTTTTCATTCTTTTATGAAATCATCGAGCTCTTTCTCCGCATCTTACGGAAAGAGAGGAAACGACGACGACGCTGTTACTTTAATAGTAAATATATTAAATAATTTAATGCAGAACCAATTGTTCTAGGAAATACATTTGATTCTCCATACACTGTTTACAGATGGAATTTCTGAAACCTCTCGCGTGTGGAGGTAACATAATGCAATCACAAAGTCCTGAAGCGAGGAGAGGGATGAAAGGATGATGACAATTCACGGACGAAAGTAGAAAGGAGTTGATTAGTGGTGCATTCTCGGGAGATATCACGACAGAAAATCGGAACAAAAATGTATTTTAGAGTAAATTTACAACAGGGAAACAATGTATGTTTTTAAAATGATAATGCATGTTAATATTTTGAAGAAACGGATAAGTAAAGGCAAGTAAATTACACTAGTGTCCAAAAGATAAGGACGAACTATATTTTTACCTGTATATGAAAAACATTTTCATGAATACAGATATATGTGGACTTAATTTTATTCCCATCATACTAATAAATTATATTACACAAAAAATGTTCTAAATTTCGTACAAATTAAATTGCAAGACGTTTTTGGCAAAAATTACAAATTTCCTAAGGACATAGTTAAGGAATTAATGTACAATGCTTACAGAAAACTATGCTGAGAGACATTTCGGTATGGAATATGCCCATCCTGAATTGCGATGCACGATGCAGTTCTCACAACGTCGTACCATGCTTAGCATCAAGTAATTCAGGAGTTTTTTTTTTTGGGGGGGGGGGACAAACTGGCCCACTCTCCCTTCAGACCGTGGATAAGTTTGTTTGTTGCCTTGTTCGTTTTCTGGAGGGGAATTTCGAGCAGCAATGCATCTCCCTACTGCATCCCAAACGTATCATATGGGATGAGATCTGGTCACTCGATTCTATTAATATCCTCGGTCTCCAGAGAAATGAATCCATAAAAATCATATTCCATAAAAAGGAATTCTTCACCTACAGCACTACGGAACAATCGAACATGCCGTTGAAGAACTCCGCTGCAATATCGTTCACCAGTCATAGTCCCTTTTTTTCCAGCACTTGTAGTTCGGTGCGTCCATTAAGCATAATGCCTCCCCACAATATGACTCCAACACCGCCGTCTATATCCCTTTCAAGAATATTCTCGCGATGATAAGCAGTACCACTTTCACGCACGATCAAGTGTCGTCTAGAATCGGAGAAAGACTAAATTGATTCTCATCCGCAAGGAGTATATCAGCTCATTGGTGTCTTGTCCAATTTTTATGGATACAACATCACTTAAAACGAAAACGTGCTCAGCTGGGCACTTTGGGCGTATAGGCTTGCTTGTCGCAGATGTCCTGCCAGAGTTTGTCGTGATATCCACATACCTGTGCTTGAATGGGTCCGACTTGCAAGCTGATCTGCCGTGGTGTGTCGATTAGTTTGCTGTTATAACCAAAAATCTCTCCATGTTCCGTGGTGAAGCGAGGGCGACCTTTTAGCAAACGTCTGGAAGACATTCCATTGGTTTGAAACGCCGCCCAGAGCCTGCATACATCGCTATGTGAGATTCCAAACTCTGCGGCAATATCAGTAATTCTGAGGCCTTCTTCATGCTTTCCAATAATTCTTTTCTACGGGAAATCATCTAGATGATGTCATTGAGACATTGAAAGATATCCAAGCTTAATTTTTTTCCACTTACTTTTTCGAGTGTTAAACTTGTGTTGAATTGTTTCTCTGTTCTACAATTCCATAAACCGAATAATGAGTGAACTTTGCTTGGAGTTTTTATTATCATATTTTTGTACATCCTTCTGGTAATTTATAAGTGTCTAATAAAAGCAAGTGAAATAATTGTGATCCTCGTAAGAAAAAGAAAAGAGGATATGTTTCAATGATAATGTGCAGTAACTGTGCTAATCAGAAGTCATCGAAAGTCATGCTTGGGTTGAACCCTAGAGAAATAGGATGGTAGCATAAGAGCAATTTCTGCTTCTAATGCAACGACATATATCAATAAGGTCGAGAGTATTGCATGAGGAACGACAATCAATTTTAGCAAGGATGAAAGTACAGCCTCAACTCCCAACGAGGTACAAAGGAGGGGGGGGGGGACGATTAAAATAGGCGCAAGACATTGTAAGTTACAATCTTTGGGAACGCAAAATTTGAAAATGTCCACTTTTAGATGAAATTTAATTTCAGATTTATAGAAGAATGTAGTTCAATTTAATAAATGCACTGCATGCTGTTGAATAATGGTATGCCCACAAATTTTGGAGGCCCTATAATTGCACAATCATAAACTGGTATATGAAGTCATAAACAGAGAGTTAAATGTAGATCGAGGCCAGATTTGAATCAAACATCTAGGATGATTAGTGACCTTGATGACGATTCTCATCCTGTCCAGCATACCCTTCTTCATCCTTGAGAGATTCATTTCAAGCCTCCATAAACAAATTGGTGGTTACACCACGTGTGGAAATTCATTAGTGGTACCTGTACGCTCATCTGTTTTCTATTAAGACTTCGGGCACAACACTTTTATCCTAAGCTGAGATCTGTTCATTTCTAGACATTCTTCTCCAGTATGATGGCTTAATGCCTGTGACTATTAAGGATGAACACACCTAGGTTACTAATAGATTCATGAATGTTAATGTAATGTACATCAAAGGAACTGAAGCTGACGCCACTTTTCCATACTCTGTGGGATGAAATACTTTGAATTCCAGAAGAAAAATCTCTGTCACCTTCGCTTGCGATTAGATAACTTACCTTTAGTTGAAAAATCATTACCAAGTCTCCTCGCGTTTCACACGGTTTAGAACCCAGATCTTTCGACACAAGGAACGTTATGTTCCCAACTGCACTGCAAATGCAGAGCGCTTGAGTGTGTAAGGAGATTTCGCAGGCCGGCGGGAGTTCATGAAATCCATAATTCTTGGAATCCAGGTTTTCTTCGCCGGTAATTCGTAATCTCACGTTCTCATATTCTGCTATTCGCTGTTTTATAGCTAACATGCTTTTAATAAACTTGAAACTAACTCTTCTTTTTGTTTTATGAAAGGATAACTGATAAAAGGATAAAGGAGGTGAAGCAACGTCTTGAGCGAAAGAGAAATCCTAGTTTTTTAGAAGCTGAGGATGCAATGGTTATGGTGTTTTACGCCAGGAGAGGCTTGATGATTCCAAGAAGAGAAATCTCGTATTGTCCGGAAATTTGAGTGTTGCAAAAGTAACACTGGGAGAAAAGAATTCTTTTTTGTGAGAAATAAGACAGAACTGGTTTCTACTAGCATTGAAATTGATGAGGTTATCTGAATCCCGTTGAAGATCATAATTGAGGGCAGTGGTGGTTGACGTTCTGTAGGTTGAGGTGAGTTGTGTAGAGTAAGGTTTATCAAATGGAAGGGAGGAGTGCAATGTGCTGTCATCTGCAAAACTATGTATTGGGTTGGAGGTCAACTGAAGTAGGTCATTGATATATATTAGAGGGTCGGTGAGAGAACATAACCTTGTGGAATCCCAGCATTAGTTTATGCCTTATCACCATTAAAATTCGAATTCTGACAGGAAAGAATGATTAATAGTTATCTTTTGATGGTATCGTTGTTCACCAAAAAGAGTTACAGTAATACGTAATGTGCGATTTATGTTGAGCTCTATCGGATATTTGCGGGGAATTAAAAAAAAACAACTAGTGAAGACATTATGATAAGAATGCATTTTATTCCCATGTAACGCACTGATCGAACTGAATACAGGCTGTTATGGTGCATATGGGAAATAAATGTAGTAAGAAACAGACAGAAAGCTCGAACCATGGATGTCGAAATAGATTGAGATAAAAGAAAGGTTCGAGTCTTGAATCAGGTAAAACGCTCATGAAGTAATTACAGAGAATTTGGGAGAAATTATGAGATGCAATGGTAGAAACAGAAGAGATGTGCGGAAGGTCAGGTGAAAGGAAAGGAAACAGGTTGTGGAACGGAATGAGAGAGTTAAAGAAGCAGTAAAGTAAAAACATTTCGGAAGTTTTAAATTAAAGATACCAAGAAATTATATTCTTGGTTTAATCCTTTATCCAAGTGTAAGCAAACAAAGTTTGTGCCTGAAGTATCTTCAGGACTGGGGCAACTCGTGCAAAGGGTGGTTTGACTTCACATCACTTGCCTTAGTAACCCATAATGCAAAGCACATCTCCTTGCGGACATGTATAATACTATGCATTATGGGATAATCTCTTTGCGGACCTGTATAATGCTATGCATTGTGGGATAATGCACAGCATTATACATGTCCGCAAGGAGAAGTGCTTTACATTACGAGATACCAAGGCAAGTGATGTGAAGTTAGCCCACCTTTGCCACGAGTTGCTCCAGTCCTGAAGATACATCAGAAGCGAACTTTGCTTACACTTGAATAAAGGATTAAACCAAGTATATCATTTCTTGGTATCTTCAATTTATAATAATAACCAAGTGAAAAACTTTCAACAACTAACCATTTCGGAAGTTTATAAAGAGTAAGTCAAATGTAGTTTGTATTGAGAGAAAGAGCCATGCAAAGAAAACTGGTAAAAAGGAAAACATGAAATGCTGAATTGAATTTGTACATAAATTGGAGGAAGATATTAATGGGAACAAGAAAATGTTTTAGATTAATGAAGAATAGAGGAAGCATAAAATGTTATAGATTAACGATCTCTCTTTCACTGGTGAAAGAGGGATGAAGATATCGTGGCAACATTATTTTAGAGATCTATTGAACAAATGACGGCCTGGTTGGCCGAGTGGTTAGCATATCTGCTCTCCAACCAACGGGCCGCGGATTCGAATCCTGCCGTAGGTATGGATATTTGTGATCGTCTTCAGGCGACAGATGAATTTCATCGCCTGAGGTGAGCACACCCCCGTTTACTGGAGGCCTGAATTGACTTGAAACAGTTCCATGTTTACTCTCTAGAACAGAATTGCCTATGTAAATGATGAATAAAAGCGCTATATATATATATAAAAACAATCAAAAATAGAAAAAAAAATCTTTACCCACCCACGGTACGAATGTGCTATAGGTTTAAAAACAAACCTTTCGTGGTTGGGAGCCACGTAAAAAGATATGAAAATGAGTGAAAAACTGAGGTGAACACAGAAATCATGATGGATGGAAATGTTGACAGACAAATCGTCTGTCATCCTGTGATAGATGATTTGCTTGAACTCAGAGTTGGTGGTTCAGGATAGAAATGGCTGTGCGATATCTTTAGACCAATATGGAGAAATATGATACCTGATGACCGGACAAAAGGGGATTATTATCCCCATACAAGACAACTAAGAGAAAGGAAAGGGCAGAGGAATAATAGTATCGTGTCACTTTGCAAAGATTTATAAAAGAATAATGGCAAATAAAATAATAAGGGATCAAGTTCAGGAAGATCTAAGAGAAGAGTAGTTCGGTTTAGGTTGATTGAGCGTTCATTTGATTTATTTTTCTCTGAGGGAAATGATAGAGAGAGTGAGACAAAATACGAAAATGCCAATTTGTTTCTTTTTTTGGTTGGGGATGTAAAGACTAGATTTAGGAAATATTCAGTGGTTTACAACAAGTAAGTGTCTTACTTACACTACAGCTTGCTGTGGTGACGAAAGATGTCTAAATAAACAATCAGAAAGAAGAAACAGTTTGTGCTTGTGTAAGCATAAAAACTGACTCCTCTTTCACAGACTCTCTCCAGCTACGTGTCTCAGGCACGCTAAGTATTGTACGTCTTTTCCATAACCGCTGTTCAGCAGAACTGGAATCTGTCATGCCTTTCCCCTATTATGTTAAACCTATGGGAACACGAGTAGCAGCTTCCCAAAACCCTTTTACAGTTGAATTGCTAACTCACCGAACATGTCACTCCATTCATCTTTCATTCCGATTGTATATCTTGGATCTGTGGAACAACTTCCCTATGAAGTGTTCTCTATGGACTGCAACCTCTAGCTTTTCAAATCGAATATCAACAGATGAATTTATCTTCATTCCTGTATCTCGTGTGTAGGGGAGCGATATAAATAATACGTAAAACATTACTAAGAGACCTATTTAATTCACCTACCATTTCTTGGTTGAAACTTAACAGGAGATCAGCAGCCTTATCTTCACCAACAGCACTAATGAGGAGGGGCTGGTGACCAAGACGTGACAGACAGTCGGCCAAATTCCTGGCCACACCACCAGCAGATATGTAAGCTGAACCAACATGGGTACTTCCATTTAACTAAAAAAAAAAAAAAAAAAGAAGCAACACACCACTTTAATGTTAATTTTAGGTTCACTGCAGAAACTATAAATAAAATATGTAAAACTATTCAAGTTCTACTTCTGTGCTATCTTTTATCCTCATTTCGACAGTTGCTATTATTTTATCATTCTTAGCCGTATTATTAAAGGTTAGGAAAAAAAGAAAACGTATTCTTTATTTATTTTCGTAAATCATGTTTTCTAAACTTCAGTAAAAATTTATTGCATTGCTGCTCCCTAACTTCATTTCGCATTCCAAAGGGAGTAAGCGAAAGTCCATTTATTTTATTAATTACTTTCAATTCTACATTCGAGAAACGTTTTGATTTTTTTATTACGAATTATTATGAAGAGATCGAAGCGACTATCAAATTTAATAAAATAAAAACGGATTCATTTTAAGTAGAAAAAGGAGTCATGCAGGATTTCCAGCTCTTATTTATTTACTATTTATTTACTATCTATTTCGAATAAATATGCAAAACCATAACCGAAGAATCAGTTCTACAAATAAATGTCACGAATATCAGCTATATTAAATATGCACACGATTACTCTTGCAGAGTCTACAACACAATTGCAAAAGAGAGTGAAAAACGTTTGGAAATGAAAATCAATCTAAGCAAAACTAAAACAATAAAAACAGGAAGAGAAGAGTAAACAAATATTCAATATACTTAGAAACTCATACATTTGAACAGGTAAAGCAATTTACATATCTTGGCAGTCTTATAACCTTCGCAACACAGAAACAGTAAAATACAGACTTAACATAGGCTGGTCTAATATGAATAACTTCCAAAACATATGGAAAAATAACAGCATTTCAAATATCCTCAAACGAAAACTCAATAAAACCATTATTATACATATACAACAACATACGGAGCCGAGACATGGACACTCAATCAGAAAGAAATACAGAAAAATCAGAGCATTCGAAATGGAAATACTTAAGAAAAATAAATAAGACTCGCTGGTCAGAACACAAAACAAATGAGAAAGTCAAACACGAATTAAACTATAGAGAAGATATCATATAATAGATATGATTATTAAACAGTAATTAAGAAAGTTTCGACACCTCAAGAGGTGTCGAAATTACTAAAGACCAAAAGAAAACTTGGTTACAGTCTTTGAAGGAATGGTCACAAATTATCGAGCTTCAGAGA
Source organism: Typopeltis vanoorti (assembly GCF_054136105.1). Classification (NCBI taxonomy): domain Eukaryota; kingdom Metazoa; phylum Arthropoda; class Arachnida; order Uropygi; family Thelyphonidae; genus Typopeltis; species Typopeltis vanoorti. The sequence continues at coordinate 15,898,917 of NC_143569.1, forward strand.
GAGATGACAGAATGGGCCAGAGACAAAGCCAGATAGAAAAGATTTCTTATTCATAGGGTGAATCGACTCAACCGTAATCTGATGGATATAAAAGAAGTTTTTATGGTTATTGGTTGGCTTTCTGTCGCATGTTATGAACCCTGGGCTTTTTTTTTTTTTCGCGACGACAATTTTTTTTAGAATTAGTATTTAACAAACGCATTTTTATGATTCTATTTACGAACACACTTTAGAAACAAAGAACATACGAGCTCGACATTTTATAAACTCAAGTAGCTCTGTCCAGAGCAGACTTTCATAAACATGCATGTTTTACACGAGATTCAAACCCACAGTGTTGCAGTAAGCAAGCAGTGGCTTTAACCACCTGAACTTGGCTATACAGTATTTTCCATTTTATCTAGTTTAAGCGGTTTATTGCTTGTTTAAGCCACATTATGAGAGCCAGATAAGTTTATGTAAATCAAAAGTGGATGACAGCCAGGAGGCAGATTTGGCGCTGGAAGGATAGTGATTTTAGATACTTAGGTTCAACAATGAAAGAGGATGGTGAGGCTGAGAAGGAAGTGGGATGCAGGATACAAACAGGATGGAGGAACTGGAAAGAGATGGCTGGAGTGCTATGCGATAAGAGGGTGCCGATCAATCTACAGGACAGTAGTGAGACCAGCTACGACGTATGCAATGGAAACTGTGGCCCTGAAGAAAGATAACATCAGCAGAATGGAGGTAGTGGAGATGAGAATGCTTAGGTGGATGTGCGATGTGACCAGAAAGGATCGTCTGAAAAATGATTATGTAAGGGGAACGGTGAAAGTTACGAACTTAGGAGCAAAGATTGAATTGGTTTGGTCATGTGATGAGGAGGAAGGAAGAGTATGTAGGAAGAAAGGTCGTGCAGATGCCAGTGCCGTAGCGAGGGCGTGGTGAAAGAGGCGCCCGCCATGGGCGCAACTAGGTTTGGGGCGCAAAACATATAATTAAATAAATAGATATAAAAGTCCGCTATTTTATACGCCGCTTTAGACACAAATTCTGCAACACACTGCAACTCATTTTGATGGGGTTAATAGTAAGTATTTAACATATTGCATTTAGTAAAATTTAACTTGTTACATTTAAATTTTTCAAAATTTTTGTCATTTTTGGGTTGGGGGGGGGGCGCAAGTTAGACACTTGCTACAGGCGCTTCATACCCTGGTTACTGTACTGTACAGATGTATGTGCAGGGGAGGAGGACTTGAGGGTGAAGAACTTGGATGTGGCTACAACCCAAGACAGGAGGTTGTGAAGGAGACTCACCACAAACAGCGACCCTACTTAAGTGGGAAAAGCTGCAGAAAAGAAGAAAAGTATAATACCGGAAAATTAACAAAAACGTGATTCTCGTAAGAAGATTTAAGATAAATCAATAGTCACATTTAAAAGGGATTATAAAGATAATGCTTTTTTAATAAATTAAAGACTTAATTCTGTATGTTAGTCAAGTAAATATTAGTTTAATATCCGACGTTTCACTGACTGATATCTGTCAGCATTTTCAAAGGAATACACTGGTAAGCCATAGAAAGTAACAAAAACTAGGAAACTAACCGACAATTCTAAAAATTATATAAAGTTATCATTGCGCGTGATACAATGATATAATACGCGTGTCGCAAGTACAACGTTTTATTTGTTGAGGAATTTATTGTAATTTTCATGAAAGTTCATTTCTTTTTGGTTCAATAATCTGATTAGAGTTTTCCATATATCTGGTAAGATTATATACAAAATTAAGTCTTTAATTTATTAATAGTAATGGTCAAGAAAAATGTCATAATAATGCTTCTTTGTATATTTATTGTAATAAATTATTTTAATACAAATGTTACATCAAAAGAGAACTGAAGATGTTATTGACTCCCCCCCCCCCAGATAATGCCCACACATGTGAATATCATCAACTAATGCTTGCACGCAGGCATCATGTCCTTGTGAAGCTTTCTGCAAGGAATTATAAAATGAATCCAAACGAAACTCCATTACTAACCTGAATCGTTTGTAATTCATTGTCCCTATTTAAATGTATTTCGTATTTTCTATTAATAATTGGCATCGTTAGTAACAGGGAATGCACACACTTTATTACTTTGGTTTTACTGTTTTTAATTTTGATTTATATCTACGATCACATGAAATAGCGTTAACTCGAAATCAACGCACTCAGAGGATATTCATAATTTGCATTTCAATGAACAGCAATAAAGCGCTTACATTATCTGAATTCATCACAATTTTCTTGCATCTTTATTCTCGATGGGCAGCAATTTGTATACTCTGTTTCTCACTTGAATGGCCATTATGAAGAAGACAGTTTAAAACAAAGAAACGGAGTATTTTTTTTTTTTTTTATTAGTGATGTACTGAAAACACATTTTCTTTTTCTCAATATCGGAGAGAGAAACCATCACAGATGGTATACGATACACGGAAATCCTTCGCGACAGAATATCATCTCGGGCTGAACAGAATTTCATTTCACAGGCGACCTTTATTACCAGTTTGCGGCATCGCAGCGTGATCACAAGAAGCTCTTGAGAAAAGATGAAAGAAGGAAGTCAGGAGAGGCGGAAGAGATCGTTATGTGAGCCAGAAAAATGACGTTTGACTGAGAGGTGATGTGTGATGATTAATTCAAGGCTGCTCTTAGATGAGGTTTAGTTGTTTTTAATAAAATTAACGGCTCTCTACGTCTAATTCAATTCGAAATCAAAGTGACACATTACTGGAGTCAGATTAAATTTTAAACGTGAATTAAATAAGAAATATATATATACTAGGGGCTCCGCCCCTGATGCCTACGCCCCCCCCCCCCCGAGTTCCGGACTGGTAGGCCGGGTCTCCTTGAATTCTGATCACTCGAATTTTGAAAACTTGAAAGGGGTTCCGCCCCCCTGGTGCCCAACCCCCCAAGTTGCGGACGGGTAGGCCAGTTCTCCTTGAATTCAGATGACTCGAATTTTGAAGACTGGACACTAACGGTAGCCCGAGTTTCGAAACGTTTCAAATAACTTGACAAAAAACGTTACAAAAAAGGCGTATCATTTTATATTATAGAGTAGATAAAACACACACACACACCCGAAAGCGCATCAGAAAGACATACAGAACAATAATAGTAAATAATCGATGGATAAAGGAAAAAGACATCTGAAAACTAATATCGGATTAAAAAAAAAAAAGAACCAGTTGAGATTTTTTAATGACAATCCCACTCAAAAATCATGATCTAGAGACCTAATAGGGTATCATGTCATTTCAAGGACTTTAATAAGGAAGGGCTGGGTCTTACACAGGTTGATGAAAATCGTATACCACTTAAGATGAACAACAGAAAGGTGGAGAACAGGAACATACAAAAAAGACAAACCATGAAAACAATGAAGGAAGAAATCAACTTGGAGCGAATAGAGATCTACAAAAGAGTCTACAAAATGTTCACTCTCTCATGCGTATACATTAAAGCGATGGGAAAGGGAAGTGGGGAATTTTTCCTAAATTCGAAGGTTTTTTGTTTATCCTTGCAAACAGTCTCACCGAAACTAATATTCAGATGGCTCATAAAAGTTTTGTGGGGATCCATAATATCGAATCTCAATGAAATCCGTTCAGCCGTATTCTAGGAATGATAGGCATAAACGGAAAAACAAACACTAAGTGCATTTTGCAGAATGCAAAATGTACTTAATTTTTATTTCGAAAAATAATTTATAAAAGGATGACATTTAGATTTTTTTTGTTTTTTTTATTCTAAAACTGCATTTTAGAAAAAAATTGCGATTTTTTTAAAAATACCGGGGATGTATTACATCTGACACCAAATCATTTAGTGCCTGCTCTAGTAGGAAGAGACAGATGTACGAAAATAAAAGAAGATAGAGAGATAGTGCCAAACAACAACACAGATATTAACCAAAAGAAAGCAGATTACAAGTATGCCTTAAGCTGCTTACTAAATCCTCTCTAGAAAGAGGTATTGGAAAATTCAGAGAGAGAGAGAGATCAGTTGCAACCCTTCTGTTTAATTGCTTTACATTAATCCTCCTAATCTGGCTTCGTGATAACAAAGCATATGAGTGCTTACAAAGTAAAGATGAAGAAACGCTGACCCTTAAGCAAGCTAGTTAGTGGCATCGGCTCTGGTGTTCGGCTAACTGATGCTGAATCGATAGGGGATATATCTTACTGCGTGGTCTAAGGTGCATCGTATTCTTCCAGGAAACAAATGGTCAGAATTTCACGGAAATGTGCACTTAATGAGCAAGTTGTGCTTGTTACGTATCTTCCCGAGGGCAAGAGAGAGCAAGGAAAAAAAAAAAGTTCTTATAAACGACAAATTCTTCTAGCTATAACTATAGCACGCTGACACATCGCCATTTCGTTTCCTTTTTACCAATTCTAAAGAATTGATATTTCAGAGAAGTCCCGTAGTGTTCAATTTACATTTCTCCCATTCGCTCTTGTAACGTGCCTGTCAGTTGACGCGTGGCCTGTATATCTGTCGAATAAATTGACCTCAGTGGTGAGCAACTTACTAAACTAAGCACTTCTTATTTTGTTCTTGACGATGTAGCATGTTTATCCCATGCAGTCTGCTCGATGCCAGCAGAATGATACCAAGAAAACAAAGCAAACGTGCTTTGTTTTCTTTGGTTTCATAATCGTTTCATTGGTTTGATTTTGTCAATCAAACCAATGAAACTATTATATTACCATTACGTGTGACCTCCAAGGACTCGTCGCGGGATTATATATAGAGAGGGATTACGTAGTCAACCAAGGAACGCCAACACCTTTTGACAGTTGAAATTCCCAAAATTTCCAAAGCCACTGGACGCGTTGATATCTGCCCGAAAATGCCACATGTAGAGACTCAGAAGACAGTTGAAACCAGTCGAACATATAGTCGAGAATACATGTGGATATTGGTTGTGTAGCAGTGCTGCGTGAAGTCCGTTAGTGTCGTAAATCCTCCACCACCACCAATGTCGTCATTGAAGGGCTCTGCAAGAACTAACGACGTTTCTTTTCTTCTTCAAGTTTCAGCTTCTCTCGGGAGTGGCAGTGATTTCCACGGGGACTGTGGTCGTGTCTGCGTGAGTGTGCAGGTTATCTTGCAACGGAAACAGAACGAGATTAGACCCAGTCGAGTCAATTTGATGGACAGGAATGAGGTTTAGAGAACGGAAAACGGAAGACAAAACAGTAAGAGAAGACAAAAGAGCGAGCGATCGAGAGACCTATACGGGCAAGTAAATAACATGAACTATGAACGAAGAGGAAATAGCGAATCGAAGTTTAATGAATAGACAGTCGGCATCACTTGGGCGATCGGTAGATAACGAAAGACTTTTTTTGATTGTTATTTCGGGTTAAATTCAGTTTAATTTTAAAAATGAGTCCGCAACCACCTTACCACCCATTTCTTCATCAATAACTGCCTACGCAATGGTAAATAGGCATGTTGATTTTTATTTTCCATTATACATGCCATCAGGAGATCGATAAATCTGTCGGAAAATGTTCAGGAAGAAAGTAAGAGGATGCCGAAAACTTGTTACCTAAGCTAGTCCTGAATATTTTAGTTGCAATGGACTCTAGTAAACGGAAGAAACTAACTTCTGTGATGGCTGTTTTAGGTATGGTCACGATCTGTGTATCGATCATGATGAGGTAAAAAAAATATTATTTTAAACAACAGTTGAGCAAAGGACTGAAATGAATAACTTCTTATCTCCCTCCATCACTTTCCGTTGAAAATTCTTCTCTAACTACAAACGTCAATTGCATCTACTCCTGCCTTTGAAAAAAATCTGTTTCTAAACTGTTTCGCTTCAACTCGATTTCCGAATCATCAGCTGCTATCCTAGCACAAGTATATAACCCATGCCGAATTCGTGCTTTTTTCTTAAAATTTAACACTAGGTTTTCGGAGAAACTATCCGGAAAAAATACTGCTGCTCAATTAATATATTCAGAGCAACTAAATTGATAAAAGGACTACGATATAATGCAAATTCTGATGTTTCTAGCACAATGACTTTTCGTCACGCTAGAAGTGTACGGAAAAGGATTCGTTTACTGAGAAGCGAATCAGGGTGTGAATCCTGGTAAATCGCTTTAAGGAAATATATAGCCTTCAAATTCAAAGACTGTCGACATTAAGTCTCAAGGTGTGAGCTACTGAACAGAGGAAATCAGCTTAAATCTCTCCCACCCCAACTAAAGATCTACATACACTGTTTGGAAAGAAGTCAACGGACACCATAGTGTGAGGAACAAACGGCCATGGCGCCCACTCTAAGAAAATGTAGGACTGCCTTTCGCTGCGATGACTGCAACAACCCTACGATGCATACTTTCCACAAGCGTATGATAGCGATCAACGGGAATTTTGGACTGTTCTGGGGCGGACTTCCCTTGACGTCACTCGACGCTCCAGTTCATCCCACAGATGTTCAACAGGCTTGAGATCAGGGATCTGTCGAGGCCAGTCAAGTGTGGGGACGTTCACATCCACAAACCACGCAGTTACAGCAGCAGTCTTGTAACTTATGTCTTGCTGAAAGAGACAATAGTCAGTTCCTATGGAACTGACTATTGTCTCTTTCAAGGAGGAGGAGGAAGCATTGCATTGTTTAGAATGTTTAAATATCTCACTGAGTTCAATGTTCACCACTACAAACAGAAGCCAAACCAAGGAAAACAGGACCATACCATCACACCGCCACCTCCGAATTTCATAGTTGGGGTTACGCACTAGAGACGTTCACAGGGCATCTGTCTATCTTCTCGGTAGAAGGTGTAGCGTGATTCGTCGCTCTATAACACAGCTTTCCAAGCTACCACGTTCCATTGTGCACGCTCTTTGCATCGCGGACAACGACGTTGCCTGTTGGGTTCGGGTAATTTGGGCTTGCATATTGTGGTCCTACCATGGAAACCTATGTTCCACAGTAGGACTGCAATATGCAAGGGCCTCGGTTCTGAATGTTTTTGTGCAGATTCGTGTTGCAGTCGATTCCTAGAACTCTGCATTCAACGTGTCGGACGACGAATGTCTGTTTTTACATATTATCCTTCGTAAGACTCCGGTCACGTTCAGTGAATATGGTGGGACGTCCACTGCTGCTAACGCAGTTGTCTCCCTGCGCTTCTATCTCAGTATGTTATCACTGATTGTTGACCTGAGATGGCTAAATTTGTCAACAGTTTGCCCAACAGACAAGACTGCAACATGGAATTCTGTCACAACGCCTCTTTCAAACACCGTCAATTCCCTTCTCGCAGCTATTTCACCCGGACACAGTTACACTGACTTGGGAGCATCATACTCATCCAATTTACACGTGACTCGTTACACGGTACAGTGCACTTTGCCCATGAGGGGTGTCGGTTGACTTCTTTCCAAACAATGTATAAATTACATACGTCTTTGATACCCAACTTGCCTGTTGGTTACTTGGAGATAATTCTAATCATAACATATAATTCTTAAAGAAGAATGTTTTCCGCAGTTGGCTTTATTGAAATGACAGCGAAATAGTTTGTAATGCTGTATTCAACTCAGCAACAAAACATTTTACTACCACCTTTTCTCAATCCGTATTTCTTCAAGGAGACGTTCATCCGTTCGCCATGCACCCAGTTGGTCCGGTAAGAGATCAAACTTCACTGGTATAAAATTCGACGAAGCTCTCATGCAAGAAGCTTTCAACACAGTCATGTTAGGATGCTTTGGTCAGGCTTGCAAAGGTTTTAAAAAAAGGGAAAAAAAAATCTTCTTTGGAGTTGGTTCCACGATGAATAATCATTTTTATTTTGTAGTGTATTAGTAAGGAGGGCGAGCCAACTACTAGATTAGACGAGATTTAGAGTATATAAACAATGTTTCCAGTATCGAAATGACAGTGGAGGCCGTCATCTCGATATCGGGAAAAAAATCACCTCTACGTCAGGTTGGTTTTAAGGAAAATCCCAATCAATTTGTATTAATAACTTGAAAGAGTTTTATTATTTATGTCGCACTGCGATTAAACCTCACATCCTGTCAGTAGAAAAGGAGAAGCTTTAACGAGCTGCTCTACCCACTCCCTTCCATAAACCGGATTAAGTAAAGCCATTAAGACTTTATTTTGTCTGTTAGTTCTGCATATTCTCAGGGAGGATTATGCAAACAAAACAAGTTTCTTGATAAAAACCCCACACGACATTTTTATGTAACTGGCTAATGAACTTCAGTAGCAGTTATGAAGGTTCATTAACTTCTGGAACCGAACTCCAAAGCTCATGCTGGTGTAAAAATAGATGACAAAACAATTATTTCTAGATATGCATACGTTCAGCCAGAGGGAGAGTTCTCTGAACACGACACAATCATTTTGTTATGTCCCCTAATCTATGAAACTTGAAGAGGAAGGTTTTCCAGTTTGCTAGGCCTATCATCACGTCTAGAAACCATCATGCCAAAGTCCCTCCATCTGCTGATGCGACATTCCACTTCCAAAGAAATATTCGGGAATTGTTGTTCAGATAACTTTCTTTATTCCTTTACTGAATAACTTTCGTCTGTTAAGATCACTTTTACGATATTGGCTTTCTCACACGTGAGTGCATTTCAAAGTAATGCTTTAATTTTTTTTTTTTTACATTGTCTTCTCTGGGAACTTTAAACAACATGCACCCTCAGCCTTTTTTTTTTTTTTTCTTTTCAAATTTAGATTTCGCGCTGCCATAGCTCAGTCAGTTTCAACGATGCCCTTTGGTGGGGAAAACCCGGGTTCGAATCCTGGTTAAGATTATCACAGCTTTTTGTCTGTGAGTTAGCTTATCTCATACGGTGGTGGTGATGGATTTCTCTACCGTAAATTCGGTATTTCATCCTGCAAAATAGCTTGAAGATGCCTGTCACAGGATTAACCACCCTATTCCCTCAGATCTGGTTTGAAACACCTGCACGGTAAAGGGGGTCTGCACAGAAGCGAAAATTAATGTGGTACACATTTCGTGAGTAGAATTCACACTAAATTGTAAACCAAATTCTGAAAGTGGAACAAAACAGAAAGTCTAAATCGTTGACTTGAGTGTTACTATCATTCCGTGTTTAGAGTTAGTTAATCAATAATTAAATCTGCGGGACTTATAATGGTCAAAACCTGGTTTTTGCCACTTCAGGCTTCCACCAAGCAACAAAGTTATCATACCGAGCAATGACCATGATCTCGAAGCTGGTATTTTAGTCTATCTCGAAGATGAGCCCATTATTCATCAATTCAAACTTTGCTGCAGATATCACTGTAGGTACAATTCCCTATAATTGCATTCCTGTTTAGATACTCCTTGTTGAAAGTGTCGACTAAATTCTACTCTCGAAATTGTAATTAGGTTATAACTCGAACTGCAATCAAATGACCTAAGACAAAACTTGAAGTTCCAAAACCAAACTCGATGATCATGAAACTTTAAGAGTTATAAAATAAACTATTTTATAGGCCTTCAAGACCTATATTCCATAAAATATTAAATAAATAAAAATTAAATACAAATAAGTTAAAATAATGCAAAATTTTTTCTATGTATGCTTTTACTTCATATCGAAATGGTGCGCCTGCGATTTAGAGAATTAATTATAATTACTTTGTATCCTCAAACCTAATCAAAGAAATGTTGCATCTATTATTTTAACCACTGAAATACTAATCATATAATTGAAAGTATGACAAATTATACTTAAAAAAATACACCATAATCATATTTGGAAGAGAGTAATAGTTTATTGAATTCTACATTTTACAGAAGATAAGACTTTAACAGATTTGTTGATTCATTTTAACTGATAAGAAAATAACTATTTATTAAGAGATTTTAGAGATTAAAATGACGCTCGTACAAGTCCTCGCGCCCATCTGAAGACTTGACGAACGACAACGTAAATGAACTGTTCACACATTTTACGGAAGACCACACTTGAAGTCATTAACGAAGAGCTCGTACAAATCCTCGCGCCCATCTGAAGACTTGACGAACGACGACGTAAATGAACACCAAGTTGAGTTTTATACAAAATGTAGGCGCCATTTTGAAAATAAAAAATCCAATGCGATTATCTGGTTTTTCCTTAATGGATTTTGGTTCTTTGCACAAGCGATACCATCTTTGGATTGTTATTGCTGCTTTCTGAAGTTCATACAACTTTTGCAGTCTTTGAATTTTAAGAAGGAATCTTCTTTTGCGATACCATCGCTGGATGTTGGAAGCAGATGCAGACCGAATTTCTCTCATCTTCAAATGATCGGAGTAGAGAATTAACGCAATCATGAGAAGAAGGACAACTGCACTAAAAAAGTAAGCGAAGAAAATGAAATTCGATACCCAAAACAACTCGATCATTAATGACAGTTCCATGGTTTTAAATGTGAAAGTTTTCCAATCACTTTTTAAGTCTTGAATAATTCTCAAGTCCTGCTCCTACGGCAACTCGCCTCACCTTAATTAATTTGCGAACTAATACTTCTTTAATCCTCTCCTATTATGTTTACAGTATCAGTAAAAATATTTAATTATAATCTGCGATAAAGCATTAAGCGAACGACGAATCCAAGTGTATTATTTGAACCAAGCATATAAAACACCTCTTGACACTTTGAATTTAAATTCAATAATGAAATAATGAGAAAACGAAACAAGGATTTTGATTGTTTGGGAGGGCAGATCGTTATGGATCGCATTATAGAGGGATGATTGTTAAGTAAGAATGCTCTTCTCTTCTGTTACTATACATAGTTAATATTAAACAATGCTGGCATTTGATTACGATGAAATATGAAGGTTTTTCAAATTATGAACAATTATTTAACGTTAGTTATTTACCTATATGCACGCCTTTCCAATTCAAATTGACAGATATTAACAGTTAAACAGCTAAGCAAGTTTATGGCAACGTTTAAATCACCATGGAAAGTAAATTTACTTGTAAACTGATCAATCTACTGTATCAAGATGATCAGTGCATCAGGTCGTGGTGAAATCAGTTTAAACAAGTTAGGAAAGGTTAAGAAACGTTAAATGTACATCAAGAGAATTTTTCACGAACGTATTGCGCATAGAACGCGTAAAGGTCAACTACCCATGAAAGTCTGAGGTTCGACGTATTTCGGTTCTTTGTTCACAGTATTTTAAAACATGTTGAGGTGCAAATGCTATAAGTACTAAATTGCTAAGCATATCACTGGAAATGAATTCGCTACGATTATTGTGAAATGTTGAATGAAGAGGGACTCAATAGGAAGCAACATTGCAAATTTCAGGGAATGAAAGAAGGAAGCAGTCTTCCGTAGCTCAGTTGGTTTTGACGGTATCTGGTACAGAGAAGGATCTTTTTTTTTTTCTCTCACGAAAACCGACCATTAAAACACACGCAATGCGTATATGTAAATAGTAAGGAAAGCCTTACTACTTTCAAGCTCATTTCTTGCTGACTTTAATGGTCGGTTTTCGTTTCCATCTTTCTGTCTCATGGAAAACAGCACGAAACAGAAGATAATTGATAACACAATTCATAAACTAAAAGATGTGTGAATTTATGTGGGGCAACACATCGAAGAACTGCAGAATCACAATTACACACTGAAGATAAGAGCTCGTAGATAAACATAACTTGATTATCGATACTGATACGATAATAATTTCCGTGATATAACGGTGCGTAATGTTTCCCATATACTCATTCAGTATTTACATTCAGTAGAATATAACTTGCATCTGAGCAGTGAAACGATCTTCAAATGGGTTGGTTCTATGCGTGTGTTGGTTTCATGTATTATAAATGTAAGCAAAGGCGAAGTTTTGATGCAATTTATTATAATAGTGGAATGTTGTATAGGCATATCCTTTCATGAAATGTCCATTCAATGTGCTGGCTATGTTGTTTTATATTGTATCCAATGGCAACACAATCGTAGGTCTATCGTGTTATGACCATTTATATACCTGCAAGAACAACTCATAAAAAAAATCACTAATATCGTTTTACGCTATTTCTGGTAGAACGAACATTCAACAGAGAGAACGAGGACATTGCACTACCATTATTACATTTGCCTAAGTTTTCAGTAATCCCTACAACGTGCACTGAAACTACCTCGCACATTAACAATCTTTTAGTAATCGCGAAAGAGGATTAGTGATGCATTCCAAAATGAAACCAGTGAGCGAGAAAATCGAAAACCGAGAGTCTTGCGTTGCATTTCTGCACAGAGAAAGTTTCGAATGGATTTTCTTGTACTTTTCATTAGGATTCGATCATCTGAATGTAAAAGTTAATTCCAAATGAAGAAGGACATTCAAAAATATAAACTGCTCAGTTATAAGAGCATTGCCAAGCATACTATTGGTTACAAATGTGGGTAAAGGTGCTCTCATAATCACTTCCCACCCCCCTCTTCATGGGAAAACAAGTTATCAACTTCATGTTCACATTTTATAGACTGGATCTTTAAAATTACACCATTGTCTTGGTATAATTCGGGTTCTGCAATTTCGTCTAGACCAAAAGATTTAAACTGATGAACAATTTCAGTCTGCATTCAAATATAATCAAGTATTTTCATGTTAAGTGAAAACTTTTAATAGTTTTTTTTATAGCCAAGCTAATAATCAAGTGGTCTTATAAATAATCATATTACTCAGCAAAGATAGTTTTATATTTTACTAGACGGTTCTACGCTTTTGGGTGGTACATAAATTTTACTGCCTAGCATGAACCCGCCGCTGTTTATTGGAGAGTTGGAGTTTTAAAAGCGTTGTTTGCTTTCTGGAGAAGACTCTAAGATAACACACAGATTACCCATATGGTACTAAATAATAGCGTTCCAAGAATGATTGAAAACCTACAGCTTTAGGTTTCTAATCTCTTTCTCTTGGCGAGGTTATCCAAGAAAATCAACTGAAAAAGAATGAGCTTTTGTTCAAGTATTTGAATTCTGCATTCATTTCAAACATGAAGTGTTCAGAATTTCCGGACTGCCAGGCATACCGAGTTACTTTGCTAGCTGTAAGCACCTCATGTGATGACTATTTTCCACGTAACCTTGTTTTATTAAGGAATAATATCTTATAAAATGTGAATTTGTTGACCCCCCCCCCCTTGTGATTTCTCCTTCATCAAAAAATGGCAGACTACAAAGAATACCACGTGTGTGTGAGAGAGAGAGAATCATGCTTAAACTGGGAAGTGCTGCAGACATTTGAACTAAAAATATTTTTTTTTTTTTTCAAAAGTGGCGAAAGTATGTTATCGTTTGTGAACATTGGAGCAGAGGCACGTAGCTAGGGAGAGGCGGTTCTCCCCAGGCGGCACTTTGAACTTTTGCAGTTAATTCTAAAATAGTCTCGAGAACTCATTTCCAAATATTGTAATACTACTGCGAATTTTCCCCGCAATTGCTGTAAGTGTTGCTAGTTGTGAGAGGAGTTTTTTCTAAATAAAATTTGATTAAGAATTACCTACATTACTATGAAATAGACTTCGCCAATGTCATCGACGATCTTGCTAATAGAAAAGCAAGAAAAATAACATTTTAGAATGTTGAAATTAAAGTTTTACTTCAAAAATAAACATAAGTCTTTTCATTTATTTCCCTATACGTCGTTTTGACTTTTTCTAGTATTTTTGGTGTGTATTGAGAGGGGGAGGTAAACTCAGGGACTTCCCCAGGCGACAAAAGCTCTAGCTACACCACTGCGTTGGAGAGACCCATCAATAATCAGAAAAGGATGAAACTGTGAAGCATACCAAAGAACTTAGTTGTGGGAGAATGTAACAATATCCGTGAGTTAGGTAATTAGCTTGTAACATCATTTATTATTATTTATGGTAATCTCGCCGATGGAAAGGTGTCACATTAGTACATTGAGCTCATTAAGGATTAGATGATCTGAAATCCTATTCTAGATTTTTTTTTTTAAAAAAACGAATTCACACATCCATATAAGCAGATTGATTTTTGCTGAAATATATCGCTGTTGTCAGTGATATGGCAATGTTTTCAGTTTATTTCTCATCGATGAAAACTGGTTTAATAATCCCTAAATTACCGTAAGGAGTTTTGTGTATTTCTGTAGTAGTGTTGAATTCTGATAATATAGAGATTAAAGTAATTATTATTTGCTTCAGAATCCAACATGATCTTCCATCACAAAGGCTAGACGTAAACATTATTTAATGTAAATAACTTATTTTATAATTTAATATTCATATAACTACCTTTAACTTTATTTTATATTTAATTGTTTAATCAAGATATGTATTAATAATGAAAAGACTGTGTTAAATATTATTAATCTATTTTAATTATTACTATGTTAATATTATAAGAACTTGTATTTGATAATTTAACTGCGCATTATTTGAAATGTAAATATTCTCTATTTATTTCTGTTTGTAAAGTTTAACGTTATGCAATACCTCAATTTTATTATATTTTGTTTGGTTGTCATGGAAACGTATGTAAGTGAACGAGCACGCTTTTGGAACAGAACGTGGGGAGAAAGCTTAAAGTTTACTAAAAGGGAATTAGGAGATTAGAGATTTATGAGAGAGAGAGAGAGATTGGCATTAGGTTGGAATCGGAGCATTCGGGAATCACAGTGCGATAATAGCGAGTCGGCAAGTCACTCAAGCAGCTAAATAAAGTCTACTAGTCGAGAGGCGGTTAGCTAATATGTTGTAGAATAACAATTATAGCTACGGAAGACAGCTGAGTGTCTACTAAATAGACTAGCGATATTTGTATTGAGATTCAATTTCAGGGCCGACCTTTCAAGGACACACAGAACCTTGAAGCAAAGCACAAAGTTACTAAAGTAATAGTAGAGGCTGTAAAATTGAGGTTTACTGTTAGCTGTGCTTAGAAATATATCGCCTAAAGAATTAATTGAATAAACAACTGTGCATATAAAACCCCAAGTTAAGAATTATTGTGTTCAGTAGTGCTTCATACAAGAACGTCTGATTATATGTATTGTGCCCGTGAATTAATTCAGTTAATGCTTAGAAGATTTATTTTAATGAGTGCTGCTTATTGTTAAAAGTGTTTACGGTTATAAAAAGTGTTTGTGTATAAGTAGATGAAGATAAAAGATTATCGGTAAGATTATTCCAACCTTAATATTTCTGTAGAGAGAAGTGTGTGAATTTCATCCTAGAATTTCCTTATGTTAACAGTAACTATCGCGAAGATTAACTGAAGTGAAAATTTAAAAGTGTTTGCTTGTAAAGCGGTGTTACTGCGATTTTATTGTATATTGGAACTTAAGGAACTGTGAGAAGACTGTAAAGTAGAGATAGCAGAATTACCATTGTCTGAGTTTGCATGACTGTATTGCCAGGAAGGTTGAAGTGTTTCTAATAACTTAATTAGCGATTTGAAGTTAAGTGTAAAATTTGTGATTTTAAAATTAAATGTTTGTTTTTGTTAATGAAAAGTTGTATTTTGCCTGAATCTCTTTTACTGCACCATTCATAAAATATTCGAACCAAAGCGGGAAAATTAAGTAAGTTAAATATACTCGGCCAGTATATATAATAACAACATATAAAGGAAGGGTAGTTGAGAGTTGGTTTATCTTCAATTCTTGAACTAATTCAGATATAAAGTGGCGCAGTCTTTAAATATAAATTTTCTTTATATTTGAATTAGAAATCAACTTACAACTTATCAATTAGTTAAGAACATCGTAATAGTAATCATGTCGGATCCAAAGTAAAGATTGACACGTAGGATCCAACAGTAGCAAGCTACAGTATAATGGACGTATAATAACCTTTTATATAATCAATATAATAATAAACGTATTATAAATATACTTTTATAAATCAGCAACATGTACATATACTATACATGTTTATTGCAAGATATATAAGTTACGTATTTGTGTTGTAATCAGAATGATGTCCAAATTGAAAGAGCAAAAATAAACCTTGCAGTGCATCTCGAGAATGAAGAATATCGATGAAAATGATTTAATGATTAATATTTGTCAGAAAAGTCACGTTGGTTACAGTATTTTCTCTAGTTGTTTAACTAATGTGTTTGCTGATTTAAAACAAACAAACAATTACTGTATTTAATTAAATGGTACTAGAAATATTTTAGCATGGTGTTACAAACGATAAATCCAAGTCGTCAGAATTATTTCTACTGGATGACTACTATCTCCAATTCAGAAAAGCCAAGAAATTGGAAGGGAAAAAAAAGCAGAACAAAAACAAATAATAATTAATAACACAAGCGAAGAATCTAAATGCAACTAACAAAGAAAAAGTATTTCGATATGTCAGGATTAACCATTTTGTCAGATATATCTTAGAACAGGGTTTCCCATACTTTTCCTACGATGGAACGCTTCACAAATCCTGAAAATTTAACAGAACACCTTGGTTAGAATCGAGTATCATCGGTCTCGTATTCGATGCAACGCTAAGCGCACACTATCGCCGCAGCAAGCTGTATCGCATCGCAAAAATGCGCACACTACAGGCGTGCCGGGCCGCACCACATCGCATTGACCTTGCTTGTGACACGTTTTTCCCTAGAATAGATACCTCTGTACTTCACTCGCGCTCGGAGGTGTCGAAACCGTGGGCGGCTGAGCCAAGGCCAGCGCGCTGGCCTTAATAGCACAATCCACACGCAAAATGAGGAGCTCCTGATTTTCAAAGATGTTTGAACTTGTCGCAGCATTTAAAACCATTCCAGGTTCATGTTAATTTTGATAATTTCTAACAGAACACTTATTCACTTTCCGCGAAACAAAGTTTGGGAAACGCTGTCTTAGAAGATGTATCTGCATGGGGTTGTTTTGTGTGTAAATAAAGTAACTTAGAAAAAGTTAATTAAATAACCTGCTAAATCCAAATTGGCAAATATGTATTTGCTACAGAAGAGTACAATTAGTGAACATTGCCAGTATTTTGTTTGTCACTAGAAACATTTCATTAAAAAAACGATGCTAAAACCTCTACACTTTTCACTCAATGCAAAAATTTTATGTAACACATAACGAAAGAAGAAAGTTAATTTTCTGTGGTATATAAAACTACTTATTCCTGGAATAATGCTTATTTCACTCTCCTCACCAAGAAAGTCTAAGCAAGTTGCACTACGCAGCAGGAGTCCTGTGGTCTATTGCAAAAAAAAAAAAAAGAAAAAAAAGTCCATTCTCGGATTGAAGTTTACATCCTAGCATGACGCACGGAAATGCCCCGATTAAGTATGATGAAACCAAGAGCCTCTGACGAAATAGTATTCAAAAGCCTCAGCTTTGCTATGGGCGTTTGTAAAACCTTGCTCTAAACCAACAGCTTTTCCAATTTCTATTTCCACCACCCCCAAAATACCTACACGATCTATATTTTTCGAGATGTGACATCACTCGTTTGCTTACTCGATACCTAAATTGATAAAACTGTATCTGAACTATACTTACATTTGAAAAGTATTCACTGTGCCAGTGCCTTATCAATTTAGACCTTTTGCCAATCAAATCACAGCCAGGGCGTTCATCGATGCCAGTAGACTTGGCATATAAAGTGTCATACATATTCTAAATTAATCTTTTATGTATAGTAGTACTGCGATAGTGAATTGACCATATTTATATGTAATAAAACCAGCCAAATCGATAGAACACACGCATATCTGCAGACAGGAATACATATATTCAGGCTTAAGACCACCCACCTTATTCTAAAATTATCGTTATGAAAGCCAAAATAGCGTGTCATGAACTTTAAGGGCGCGTAAGTACAGCGGATTAATATGTAAACTAAGCAAAACATTGTCATATGTACACGAACACATTGATGTTTGCAGGAAACTCAATTCATATTAATTCACGTGCTTGTGAAACCATGTGTTCTCCAGAATATGCATCTTCTAGTCAACTAACGTCTTTCTCTCTCTCTCTCCCTATATGTACCTATTTTTTTATTTTTTATTTATTTTTTTTTTTAAACGGCCACTAAATGAAGTATTTATGCCTGCAGAGGAGAGCTTTCCAGCGAGCTCATATTTTAAAAAATTTCCTCTATTCTACAAGCGAATGTTTATTGGCTTGCGAAACTGATCTTTTATGGTTTCTTCTTGTTGCGATGATGTTCTAATAATCCTATTTAACACAGCTGCTTATTTCATAATAGAATTATGTTAGCTATAAAGATGCAGAAAAAGGGAAGGTAAGTTTTTCTTCGAGTTCCAAGACATAAAACGACTTTCATGGAAACAAATAAAAGTGACTGGAAAGTGCTTTCTCGGATGTTTTTTTTTCTTGCCATTCCCTGCAGGCGTTTAGCAACGTAGCTGCAGTTAAATAATACTTTTTTTTTATCTCTTCGAAGTTAACGATGTATTCATTTGGGACAGCAATTACCTTTTAGGGAATATTGTGAGTTAGTCGAATTTTCATTAGTACTAAAAGCAATCTTTTTTGGCAGTCGGTTTTTTAATGAACATATTTTTTTAACTACTTCTTCCCAAAACTGGTCGACTAGATGCAATCCTAAATGTTAAAATCTGAAAGAACTAACCCGAAACTGAACAATTTCATTGTTCCATTATTCGAACAATGGCATCCTTCTGAAAATAATTTCGAGTAGCTCCTGATCAGATTAGAATTAGATTACTATTTTTTACACATCTGCAATATTATAATCCTGCCACTTAAATCACTGTTGGCTGTTTTCACAAGGAGTTGATCATATGCACTTGATCTGTAAGAAAAGGGAAGTGTTACTAGCTGCTCGTCAAATCAACATGATTTAACATTTTCATAAGAAGGCGACACTGCAGACGATGGTTAAGGTGCTAGTTCACGATTCAAGTGTTTTCGGCCTATAGATATGGGTTTTGAAGTGAAACAAAAAGTTTCAAGAATATCCAGAAAATGTTAAATGCTTGTATTTTGAAAATAAATTAAGCCGTATAATATCCACAAGCAGAGCATTTTAAATCTATCCCACTTCATGTATCTCAGGTTGTATGCAGATTACCGAAAATTGCGAATTTTCTGGAAGTTCTGATAACCTTTAATATGGAAAACACAATCTTGTTTGTTGCATTTGTGCTGCTTATTTAAATTCAAAACTGTAAAAAAAAGTCCATATACAAAAGGAATCGATAGTTTGTGCACGCTTATATTAGTATTGAAATACATCTTAAAATAGGATAGGCCTTATTTGGTGGTTAAGCTCGAGATTCGATTTCTGGAAAAGAGGTTGCCTTTCCTCAGTTTTTACTACTGATTTTAGTACCTCACACACACTTATATATATATATATATATATATATATTCATACCCATACCGTGTCATCAGCCCATAAAAGCTACATGATTTTGGGCGATGTTTTGTAGTGTATGATAATTCTTATCTTAGATAACCCGAGCTTCCATAAGGTAGTAATTATGCTACAATATTATGATCGTATCTTAATGCAATTTTACATCGCCGAAATGAAGTCTTTTGGCTCTTTCTTTAGTAATTAAATTTTCTGGTCTGTTGATGCTCATTTTAAAATCCTCAGGAGTGACTGTTAAGAGTATTTATATATATCCTAGTATTTCTGAAGATTACTTCCTGCTTTTAAAACATTGTGTCAGTTCTGCTGTTGTTCATTTAAAGTGACGTTTTCAATTCTTCCAATAGCCAGATTCTTCAAAAGAACAGTCTTTTTCCTCTTTTATCTACATTAAATATTTCAGCTATGTTGCTGAAACCGAAGCAAGTTAACCGGCCTGTTGACCCACTGGTTAGTGTAACCGAATCCGGCCGTGGGCATGGATGTTTGTCATTATCTTCAGGTAGGAGATGGATTTCATTGCCGGGTGTAAGACCACCTCTCCGCTTTATTGGAGGCCTGATTAAATTACGTTTTGGAAAACCAAGAATTCCTAAACCTAATTTCTGCTAGGATAAAGCTGTTAATTTTATCTCCATTCTCTTCTCTGTTTGTCAACTGTGTGTATGAGAGTGCGTTTGCATATCATCTCCAGTTGGTAGTCTGTTTTGTAGGAAGTTCGAAATTGCCTCATGGACAAAATTCAGTCTTCCTAAATTGTCCATCTGACAATTTAGATGAGGATAGCTCACCATTAATTTAAAAAAAAATCTCGTAAACAGTCCTCACCTTTTAGTATTTGAAGGTAGTCTTTCCATCAAAAAGAGCACGTGTCATGCGTTATAAACACATTTAGTTTGATTAATTTAAACCAAAATACACAATGCGTGTTGTGATAGTGGGACAGTCTTTGAGTGCAATTCGAGGATTATGAAGCAAAAAATCTGGGAGATGTCGAAAAATATTTATAAACGTTATTTATGACATTGGGTTACTGACAAATTGTCAAAAATTTGCTTCTTACACTTGATAGAAATTTATAAACTGCAGCAAGGAAATCAGTGACTGAAACATGTTAATAAATGCTATCACACATTGCATGGCTGTTCTAAAAATTAATTTGTATAAATATCAACATAAAATTACACAGTGATCAACTCTTGACAAATTATCAGCTATACCGTGTACTCCCTTTCAGGCTTATCCTGGATCTTTCTCTCGCAGCACATAACCCACGCTGTTAATTCCATATGGGAACAGAACGAACAATGCAACAGCAGATTCCAGGACGGTAGATAAGCACAGGCAACGTGATTAGAGAAACTTCTAAACTAAATGAGCCGCATAATGGTTGCCGTTAGCGTTGCAATGGGATTCAAAGCTGAAGAACAAATTACTTATTTCCTTCCCGCCCTCAGGCAGAAATGTGTATGGATGTAATTTATTCCTAACTATCGATGAAATGCTCACTCATAACGTTAAATGCAAAAAAAGGTTTCCGCTTTAACTCGATGCAATGGCTGAAATTTTATTTTCAAATACATCGTATTTCTCTTGGATATAGCAGAAACTACTAGAATGCTGATATGAGAAAAATATAAGCTGTCGCGTTTTATGTATTTGATATTATTAAATGAGATTGTAGAAACAGCACAAGACAGAGTTGGTGTCACTTCTGATGATTTTTCTTCAACATTATCACTAAACGTTTTCTATAGTACACACTGATGATGAAGCCACCAACAAGATTGGTGCCTTCATCATCAGTGTGGTGGCTTCCTCAACTTTCTGAAGCATACACACTTCGTTAAGTAGCCATCGTATATGTAATTTTTTATTTATTTATTAATTTAATCCAAGTGTAACTAACTCAATAAATAAAATAAAAACTATAATCGTCCCGACGTTAATATGATATCTTAAATAATTATCAAGAAGACTGCTATGCCGTTTTAAATCGTAACCCGTCGAAAGTCACGATCTACAGTTCTGGATTCCTACTCTAAATCATTATGACCGCCGGCATTTTCAAAAACATACTCGCATTTATTTAAATTCATGGAAACTAAAAAATAAAAACATGGTGAATTTGAACAGACTCTTAACGCACGGTTTTAAACCAACCTACGTCAGCAACATTCCTGTTACTAAAAGAAACAATCGTTGTATTTCGATTTTAACTTTTTCATCATGTTCTATTTCGCATATCGAAAACATTTTTTTAAAAAAAATTCCTTCTTTTTTTTAAATTCGTGAATTATATCTTCGAACACGTTTGTGATAATTGTTGAATATGCCATTGTTTTTCTGCCTTTCAGTGCTTCCTTCTTATTTAGATAGAATTAAAATTATTTTTCATGAACAGTATTAGTCGTCGACGAAAATTAAATGACTGCAATACTTTATGAAAATTAAAGAGGTGCATGAGAAGAATGCTCCTAAAGTTGATTAAAAATTGAGACATAGCTATGTCCTCCCTGTTTATGTGCATTGTTAGGTGTTCATTTCAGAACCACACCTTAAAAAAAAAACTTCGACCGCGGAGGTTGAAAACATTCATTCAAGATGAAAATAATTATTTAATAAAATGATTACTTAAAAATTCCAATAAGTATATTTTCCAGCTTATATTAACAAAAGAATGAACTCCGCAATCTACCCAAATTCATATTTAAACATTGCAGTTTGTGTTTTAGGTCGGTAATATCACTCATTGGTCAGTCATTGTTCTTCAAGTCACATTTTACACCTATTTACATGTTCGTAAAATTTAACGTTGTTTGTCCAATTAATTCACGAAAACACATTGACGCTCTGGCTTCAATACCGATCGCTCCCAGTGTCTGCATTACTCACCAGTAATTGATTCATTAGTAATTTTCTTAAAGATAACACTGATGAAGAAGGGGTTGGCCGATGATCTCATCCAGCCACTGCGATGATTCAAGCTACGAATGTGAAGTATAAGCCTAAATCAAGGCGTCTAAAAGGTCTAATTGTTCATCTCCCACTTGTGGGATTCTCCCCCCCCCCCAGTTTTAATGAGATGAAGCGTTTGTTTATGTGTTCACATTATTAACAAAATGTACATAGAATAGCATTTTTGCGATATACGTGGGTGGTCTGAAAAGTTATCGATCTCGACCATAAATGGCAACACTATCGGCAAGATTTTTTTTCTAAGTTGGTACATCTGTCACAAGCATCCACGTGAAATTGCAAGTCATTCTATCATGTAGTTTGTTTTATACAGCTGTCGGAAGCAAAACTGTTGTCTGTATCCCTTGAAATGGATAAAATTAAGTATCGGGCGGTTATAAAATTCTTTGTAAAAGAAGGTGTAACGCCAAAAGAAATTCATTCGAAGTTCATAAAACTTTATGGCACTCTTCTCCTTCGTTTTCGACAATTAAGAAATGGTCTGCCGAGTTTAAACGTGGCCATAGGAGGCCTTGGAGATGATCCATGTGAAGGATGTCCAAAAAGTGTAACCACCAGAAATCATTGATCAAGTGCTGGATATGGTACTGGATGACCAGCGAGTCAAAGTGCGTGAAATTGCTGAGACTATAGACATTTCAAAAGAACGTGTAGGATATATTTTGCATGAAGAATTGCAAACTTGTGAAAAAGCTTTGCGCAAGATGGGTGCCGCGCTTGCTCACAGCAGATCAAAAACGCACTCGCATGAAAATCTCTGAACAGTTTTTAACAAAAATAAAACTGATTTTGTGCGCCGATGTATTACTATGGATGAGACTTGGATTCACCAGAATCCAAATAGCAGTCAAAACAGTGGACAAGAAACCGGTTCAGCGCCAAAGAAGACAAAGTCGATTACATCAGCAGGAGAGGTCATGGCATCGGTGTTTTTGGGGTGCTAAAGGCATTTTGTTTATTAATTATGTTGAAAAGGGTAAAATAATAACCGGAGAATATTATTCTGATCTTTTAACCAGACTAGGCGTAAAAATTCGTGAGAAAAGACCCAGTTTGCAGAAGGGAAAAAAATCATCTTTCATCCGGACAATGCACCTGCCCATGAAGGTGTTTTGGCAATGGGAAAATTAAGAGATCCGCACTATGAATTGTTGGAACATCCACCCTATTCCCCAGATTTGTCTCCCTATGACTTCTATCTCTTCCCAAAACTAAAACTCTTCCTCGCTGGTCAGCGTTTTTCTTCGAATCAAGAGGTGATTGCAGCTGTAGAGGGGTATTTTGCAGATCTTACCATGGAACCACTACAGGGACGGGATAATGGCGCTGGAGCATCGCTGGAATTAATGTATTAGTCTTAAAGAAGATTATGTAGGCCGAGAACTTTTCAGACCACCCTGGTGTGTATATATATATATGAAGCATTACATTAAGTTAAACGTTATCATTAGATGGTTGCGATTTAGGATATTGAAGAATATGGTGGGAGAAAAAATATTACTTAGTGAGAATACGGGTATTTAATATCATCCGAGTAATTTATAAACAAACTATATCTTTTTCAATTACTTAAATTGTATTGTATATAAATATCAATAAATCATTGCCACTGACAAAATTCTGGGATGACGGTAAACTGGCTGGCAATTGAGTATTTCTTTTAAGGTACGAGTTTATGTCTTCAGGATGCTCAAAACTGAAAATTGCCAATAAAACAAGCCCAATGAACTGTAAAAGTTTGATTTTATCATGATGATGGTGAAGGAAACGAGTGCTTCTACGAATCGTAGTTCGTATCTCTATTTTAAGTAACACTTCAAAATATTTTCGAGCTAGCTGAGGCAGAGAGACGATGAAGTGCATTCCATGAAAATATCTAACGCCGCAGAAACTTATAGAAGGCGACAGCATCTTTACTTGTAAGTTAATTTCGTTATCAACGAGAGCAAACAAGAAGATCGCATCTCGGTTGGAAGCAATATCAAGAGACTGCCACTGTTAGCATGCAGAACTTATTCAATTAAAAGGGGAAACAGAGTGGTTAAAGAGCCCATTAATGCGTGTTTTAACTATATTCGCAGCACTCAAAGCTCACTGGGAACTGGCAGAGTAATTCCTACAGACAGGACTGAAACGTGTGCCTCAAATAATAAGATTTAATATGCGCACATAGCAACAAATGAATAATGCATGTATCTTAGCTTATCACTGTAAATGCAAATCACTGAGATTGTATCTACAAGGAGTAAGACGGAGGACAAAGGGCCATTTGAGGAAAGGATTCTCAAAATATATCTTCCATAATCAGTCTGGGGCAGATGAGCGGTTGACAAGAAGGCACTTTCATAGTAATAAATTAGCATCCATGTCCACAGCGTATCTCATGAATATGTATTGGAGGCGGTTGTCTAGGAAACAGGAATAATCCCCTCTCATCTAATGACCTTGTTCTAGGTCGACCGTATCATTCCGGACAGAGAAAGAAGTAATTACCAGCTATACTTCTTAAACATGGCTGGAATTTAATACTGTTTTGCGCATTTTAAGACCAAATTAAAAACAATACATCATTGTAATAAGGTTCACAGCTATAATAAATCAGAATTACAATTCTGTATTACCATCCTGAACTGACTGGCAACACGCACTTTTTTTAGCATTATTTTAATAAGTGGCGCTGCAGCCCAATGAACAAAAGATCATCTTTCATGTGGTCTGTCTCGTAAATGTCAGATCAATAAAGGTGGTCAAGCGAGCGAATGATATTTATAGAAGATTAAATACCTCTAGGCCAGCGGAGTGAGCTATGATCAGATGACGAAGCATCGACACAGAGTACACCTTCACAATAAATAAATATAAATAAATCGAATCACACAATCAAACATCCTTTACTGTTCTTGAAGGGATTGCGAAGTACGTGGCTGCAAGTAAAATACGTGCATAATTTAGGAGGAAGCTAGAAATGTATAAATAATTTTCAAACGAAGCCCAGTTATCAAATTTCATATGGAAGCTGCAGAAATTTTCCTTCCTAAAAACCGCCAGGGTAGTATGTAACATATGCACATATTCGTTTGGCTGGCTTCTTATTTCAGAAATCAGATCGTGTATTTATTATTCTTTTTTATCAATATTTCCAAATTCTGCACCCTGTTTCATCTCAAAGTGAGTAAAATTAGAGTTAGAGTCTGTAATCGCTTTCCAAATATCTTGAGTTTCATATCTGGCAAAGCGTTTCATGTAGACAGTAATGCATACATTGTTACGGTTTCCTTCCACCCACTTCTATAGCGGGGGGGGAGCAAATTTTATTTCCAAGTAATTCGAGTTCTGAACTGGTGATATACATCAATCTTCAGTTGTATTTTGCATGCGAGCACGAGAAAAATGATTATCGAAAAAAGGCGAAGAGTAAACAAAAATGCCTGTGTTTGATGCGGACAGATCGTGTGATACAAGAGAAATGCTGAATGGAATCAAAAAGTATGCCTATTGAGGAAGTGGCAACAGCAATCATCAACAGCACATCTCATAAATTTTTATAATCGGCTTATGGGCTGGCAGACTAACTTAAATATATCTAGAAATTGCGTCGAAAAGCCCAAATGTTTATGTTTTGGGAACATTAATCAAATCGCAATATTTCTTTATGGAGCTAACAAAGTGTCTGATACCAGTGCCTACATTAAGAAAACTTAATGTTCACGATATTTTGAAATTAGAGAGAAGTCCTTCACTGGTAACAAGGATTGAACTTTTGGTCCTGTGGTTTCAGAAGCCTCACCTGAATTTCCTTAAAGATTATCACAACGAAAACAATGTATCAGGCTGTTATCTGCCAATATTTTGTTCGATTCTTCTTGGTTATTAAGTACGGGGTCCCTCTCTCCTCCCAATTAATAACTGAATTCGAACAGCTAAAAATCTGCCGCTGTAATTTATTCTCACAACATTCACGCACGAGGGATTTGTGCCAGATTCATTTAGCCGAGTGCATATCAATCCGTACTGTTAACCTTTTATGTTTTTCATTCCGCTAGACGCGGTTCGTTCTCAAGAGGATCAGCGGCGATACTAAACTAAAATACCTGACAATATGAGACGTAAACCAAAAGCTAATCGAAAGGTGACAGATGATCTAATATCACTGAAAGCACACGAAGTTATAACGCTAACACTCGCAAACTATGTCGTACAATAATAAGCGTCGATAATTACATAATTGCATATCAAAATTTCTAGCAACAAATAACTAAATAAAGCGTCCATTTGTTGATAAAATTTGCTGTAAGCTTTTCAATGTCGTTAAGCAGTTTTAATATTTTCAGGAATGTTTGTTGCATCGAGTCTAATGACCTCATTCGATCTTCAGAAGTAGGTCTAGAAAGAGTGAATAATACCCTTACTTAGATATACAGAAAGTGCTGCAAGGTTCTTTCACTGCCATTCATAAAAGTCAGGCAGGGAAACAAGACGTTCAGGGGCTAAATGAGATTGAATTAGAGCAGTAAATATTTTCCCTCCTCTCTTGATCTATGTTTGAATCACTTATCAGAAACATTTCTATTTTTTTCTTTCCACGAAATATGCAAGACGCAACAAAACTTCGGTTAACACAAAGCATAATTTTGGTTGGCATATCAGGGCGGAGAAAATTATTAAAAGGAAATTTTAAATTCCTACAGACAGGAGTGAAGGACAAAAGGAAAATTTTATGCCTCCTTTCTTCGCTGACGTCATTAAGCAGGCATAATTAAGATGAAATTAGCCAGGAATAATAAACACTGAGATCAGTCACGCCACATTATGAAGTGCTCTCGTCTGCCTATAAGGCATCAAATGGAACAGCGAATCCCGACAGCCGTTGTGGTTATTCCTGTCACATTATTAGCTGTTACCAGTCAGTTTCACAAATGTTTCGCGTGCCTGCTGTGTGACATTATCTGAAAGTTCGCGAGAAGAACATGCTATTGTTAGGAGGCAGCTG
Organism: Typopeltis vanoorti; assembly: GCF_054136105.1. NCBI lineage: Eukaryota > Metazoa > Arthropoda > Arachnida > Uropygi > Thelyphonidae > Typopeltis > Typopeltis vanoorti. The sequence continues at coordinate 15,926,282 of NC_143569.1, forward strand.
ATTATGGCTTCAAGTCATGTGCACGACACCATCCGAAATGTCAAAAGCTCGGGTTGTCGGTAGTGAATTGTTCACGGATGGCTTACATTGTGACTGAGAGTAGCTGCAGGTATTCATCGCCTCGCTTTGTATGCATGACCTGTAAAAGCTGTGCAAAGACGTGGCGGGGTAGAAATAACAAGTGACGTAGCACTGGTTAGAGGAAAAAAGAAAGAAAAAAAACAGAATACGAATGCAGGGGTGAAAAACACCGCAACGGCACGTGCTGAAATATTCTGTAAAATACACGCTATAACTCCTGTGGTGGCCATCACTGTTCTAGCACGAGACCCGTAAACATTGGGGCTATACAAGAAAGACTGGATAATATACGGCTTCCTCCTTAATACACATGTCACAAGAATCGGCATCCGGTAATCTTAATAATAAACAGAGCGTGAAATATATGCCGAGCTAGGCAAGTATTGCGATTCAGCGTTTGTGCTCCGAAAGCAGTAACATGAAATAAATCGGATTTATTAAGTGCGCTATAAATTATACTAAAGTAATACTATTTTTGGTAAATCATGAATGTGCTGTAGAAGGAAGGTGCAAGATAGACATTGCACGATATACTTCCATATTTTATGGCATGTGTATAAGAATTATTGTTTAAATAAGACTTGACCATAATATATGAAGTCTGAATGAATCAATATGACATTTATTTACATTTGCGTTTCTCTTTTCCATAAAAATTCGTTCCTTCAATTCTACTGTTAACACATGGGATCAAAACTTTTATACAAAACATATTTTAGAAGGTATGTTTAGAACCTTTTATTTAAAACTTATAGAGTAAACAAATCATGGAAAATGTTTCAAAATATGAATAAAAACGACTAAGGGATAACAATATAAACAAATATGGAAATGACTGGAGATAATAGCAAAAAAGGTGAGGTGAATTTTTCAAACGCATTCTTGCATAGCGACTGCCGTTCATTATTAAACAGCTCAGCTTAAAGTCGTATAGGTGCTGTTTAAAGCATTTATTGTCATTGATAACATCATTTTTTCTTTTGCCGTTAAACCAACGTGGAATAATTTAATAAATTTAGTGGCTATCCTAAATACCAAATTTCGATGAAATCTGCTCAGTCACAGGGAAACACGAGAGTTTCAGTTGGAAATGATTTGGGTCCTAATCCTATCTAAGATGCGAGAAATCTTTATGTGGGCTTTTAAACTGACAGCTATGCTCATGCGTCGGTTGTTGATTGTTTCCAAAAGAAACAGACAAGTCGGCAAGAGAATTCATACAAAAAAATACGTTTCTATGAACTTCCGCGACGAGTTATGAGATTCAAAGAAAGAACAAGACTAACAGGTGCCTATTATTACAAAAATATCTAAAATGTAACATATAAAAATGAAATGCCAATAATAAAAAGGTCAAGCAAGAAAATCTGCAAAAAACCTATAATAGGGAAAAATTGTATCGCACATTTCCCCCACATGCAAAAACTGTTCACGACAAGCAAAACAAACGATACATAATTAAAAAAAATAATAAAAAGAAGCAAGAAGACGTGTGACATTACGTTCACGGGGCAAGATTAATTAATCCCAAATGAGCGATTAAAATCCTAATAATTAAACTACGAATGGCTAAAGTGCGACCACCACACCGAGAGTAATTTTAATTTAACATTTTGGTACGACAATGTGGTCAGTTGGTTGTTTAGATTAAAACACAGCAACTAAGGCCAAAAAACCAAGTATCCTCTCGGTTATATCGCATTTTAAATTCGATGTCAATTCGTGTGAGACTAGCTAACTCGCTTTTAGGTGAAAGTGCCTTCTAAATATTCCTCTCATTTGGGATGGAATTATAATTATTTTCTGAACTGCGCCAAGGAAGCAAAACGATAAGGAAATTATGAGTAGAACACCCTACAAATAATGGTTAAAACCGATTACTTTAGAAGAGATTAAACTTTTTTCCACACTAAAGACAGTTTTATTAGTGTATATGTAGTTACTTGTACATGATGTACAAACAACACAACTGTAATGACAATCAAAGTTTCTTCTTAAGTTTAATCATATGCAGTAAGAAACATCCGTTGGGACAGGATTAACTCAGTAATACAAAAAGGCATGTGAAACATCAAAGGACAACTTCTGAAACAATTTGAATGATTGCCAGTAACATTTGCAGATGTAGGCAACGTAACACTGCAGACGCATTCGCGATATTGATAGATGTCTATGGTTTAGCCATAATAATCACAAGGAAGATGATTACATCCGCTGTATCCAATTAACTCCACAGAGTGATTAAAATCAGCGGAGGAGAGAAAAATGCATTTGGATTCTCATATGACAGACAACTATGATGACGCCAATAGGTGTTGTCCTCTTGCGGAGGCATCGAAAATGTCAGGAAATAGAATCCCGTGCATGAAAAAAAGCTACAATTTGAAAATGCAATTTATCGCACGTTTTCTATCCTTAAACCAGTTTCGATCAACTCCCAAACAAGCACGCAGCCGATGCATTTTCGGTGATTAGAATGCTGCACATGCGTATCCCTACAGAGCAGACCAGACCTTTGTTCTAGTCGTAACCGCTGCTTCAGCCTAAGGCTGTGTTCTCCAGAACGGCGAATATTAAAGGAGAAACAGAGCTGCACTGTTTACTCAGACTACGCCTTTCCGTTCGCTGTTTGAAAAAGCTTCGCCGCTCTCTTTCTCAAGGTCACGTCCTTGACTTCTCGTTGGTCACAAAGCTCTCTATCTTCGATCGATGGCGCAGATGAAACATACACGTGCTGGGAGTGTCCTGCATCCTGTAGGACCTCCTTTTGTGACTCGTGCAGCATCGGTTCGCTGATATTGAGTTTCCGCTTCATTACCGGAGTTTCTGCGAATCGCGTTTTGTGTCCGCTGTCGCCCCTATTTCTTTTCCCCCTATTCCACATGCCCTGCTGACGCTACCGAATGTGCTCCGCTGTTTCTACACTACACGAAAGTATCTATTGGCAAACAGCGGGCTTCTCTTGAAGTGTCCGCTCTCTTTTTTCACGTACTTTTATATTTTGCTGGAGGCAATGACTTTGTGCGCGTGCGTCACATTTGAAACAATGCAGCCTCCCTTCGTATGCATGTCAGACTTCATTTATGCTTCTCTTTCTACTTTTAAAAATATTTTCAGTTATTTTTTTGATCCTCTAAGCACGAATAAACATTTTAATTTTTGAAAAAGAGTTTATTTTATTTTGCCTGAATGATCATTGAAATGAGGATTCACCACAATACAACAGAAAAAAATTATTCATCACTATCTGGAGAGATCGTTCTATTTTTAAATATTCTACAATAATCTTTGCAAAAATTTACAGATGAATTTACGGGAGGAAACCTATAAGTGCATCTATTGCTCTAAATAGTATTCATTATACTCGAAATGGTAATTAAATGATTAGGCGTAATAATTAACAAGCAGATTGATATATGATAGATCTTTGGATAATGTTAAGCTACAGATTTATTATTATTATTATTAGTCACCTCCAGAAGTTTTAGAAGTTTTTTTTTCTATTAGTTTTTAAAATGATTTTAAGGTTGAATTGGTAAGCTGAAATGGATATCATTTGTACTGTTGCTATCAAAAACAGTTAAAAGGGGAAAAAATAACATCAGTGTTCGAGAAGGGTATGAAGGAACCAAAAATAAAAAAATAAGTCAATGCGAAGAGTTGAAGGAAAAAAGTTTACTAAAAATGTCACTAGAAGCCAATTTAAACGGTTCAAAGCAAAAATAAATAAATAAAATAATCTCTGGAAGAAAATGACATGCATGAAACACACACAAAACTAGTAGGTTGAAAACCTGCCTCACGGATAAATTTATAAACAAACAGATGCAGAGAAACAAGCTTTTTGCTTTCTTTCAATTCAAAAGTATTGTGTCCATAAAAAAGCTCAGGCTTAGAAAAAAATTTCAAAATGAAAACTTGAGTAAACACGAGAGGGGTTATATTTAAAGAAAGAATGGGACTAGCTGAGTGACTGGTAATTCGAAATTCTGTTTAAGTCAAGCAAGTTGATTAAACAGTAACGTATGCAAAGGATGTAGAGGAAAGAAAAAAAGGGAAAGGGTTCGTGACTATTGCCAGGGGATATTCCTCTGATAGATGCAATTTTATCGCAGATTCTTTCTTTTGCTTGTTTTTTTTCTGAATAAAATTGATTGATTTAAGGAAACTTAAATTATCATCCTTGTAATACTTTTTTGCAAATCTCTTTTCAGCATGTTTTTCTTGCATTTTCGATTGTTTCTTTTGACCATTGATCTACTTATTTCCTTCATATGTTCCTAGTTAAGTTGCATGTCTTATAAATTGTGCAAATCTACTTCATCTTTGTATAACATGAACACCACTGTTTTCTTTATATTTTTTCCCTTCTTCTGTTCGTTAAAATACTATTTGATCACTGGATATAGTAACCCTCTTGCAGCATGCAGCGAACTAAGAGGTTTTAAAAAGTCACACACACACACACACACACACATATATATATATATATATATAAAAGAAGGCTTCAGGGTAGGTATGTACGCAGAGATGAGGTACTACATTATCCACTGCGATTTCGAGTAAACAAATGATGGCATGGCTATTAGAAGAATATATTTCCACGAGGCTTGCCGTCGTTGATAATCACAGGGTATCAAATTCTGAATCCATCGGTGACAATGATTAGCCATATTTGCTACGAGTGGAGAATAATAATGATACATGTATCCAAAGAAGAATTCTGGAAGTTTGCCATCTTTCCTGCTAAGAAAAGATTCTTACAGTTACTCTCAATGAATATTGGCCTCACTCTATTTTATTGCATCATACTAAGAATCTAAGTGAAGAACAGGACTGTCAGTATCGCACAACACATGGGTAATGACAGCAGTCTGTTGATAATGTTTTTTTTTTTTTTTTTATCAACAGACTGCTATCATTACCGATGTATTGTGTTTTAGTTTATTGTCAAGATTTAATTTTCGTCATCTATCCAGATGACGAAAATTAAATCTTGTTCTCTATCGGTATGTTGTTAACGAAAATAACCTCTGGTTAACTGAAACATCTATTGCACTTTGAAGTGATCAAATTCATGCATAGAGAGACACCTGTTTATATGGTTCGAACAAATGTAAGGGATAGGATTCCAGAAGTTCGCGAGCATGCGCGCGCACGCACTCACACACACACACACACACACACACTCTCTCTCTCTCTCTCTTGGATTTGGATAACTTCTAGAAATATACGTTTGTTCTCTGATCGTCATCTAGAGTATTTCTTCCAACCATGTCCTGTGTGCGATACAGGGGCCCTTAGAAATGATTACATCCCCCTCATTTTTCATGGGTAGAGTGGCATCGACCCACTCAGAATAGGCTTTAGGTGGTAGATGAATTTGTGAAAGTCTATCTTCCATCATGAATCTTATCGGATTACAGAAGTGGCTTAAAAGTTTACTATTTGGTCTTGAAGCAGGATTTCTACATTGTCGAACCCTTATCTACCTATCCGATAAAATGATACAATAGATTTATAAGCCTTTCGTAGATGGGACAAACATAACCACTGCTTTTAAGGAACAGGTATAATGTTCCTTAAAATATTCAATAAAGAAATAAAAAATCGGCTCTCACATTGAGTGTCGGTTAATTCAGCAGCGAAACCAAGATTTTTCGCATACAGAACTCGAGATTTTCCCCTTCTATTACACGCTGTATAGTTCTCAAGTAAATTTTCTTCAACATGAATAATTCGTCTCAATATGAAATTATATTAATGAAGATTAGAATACATCATTATAGTAATGATGATCAGAATATTATTGCCATACTAAAGACATCAATCCAATTTTGTATTTGTAAAATGGAAATTATTTCATTCTGAAGTTCAAATCTAAACTAGTTTTAAACCAAACCAGTTAACACAGTAACTTGCTTTTAGAATTTTTTAAATAATTTTTTTTTGTTTTGTATGGCACCTTATATAAGCTTATGAGTTATATCATGTCATCTCACTAACATTCGGAAGGAATATTTTGAATTCCATTAAATCTACGAAGATCTCTTGGATTAGAGTATTTGGAGATTGCGATATACGTCAGGCGAACTGGAGTTACGAGTTGCGCGCTCTGTATACTGTAGAAACTCCAGTGTTGGACTAATGCCAACCGTATTCAGCAAGTTTTGGAACTGAAATAAGGTTAAAGTTGACTTTTCATTTGTACAATACATTGATCCACGCTGGTGTCAGATACAGCTGAACGTAAGTCGATACTGCAGTAGTAATGCTAGTTCCTATTAATTAGAACAAGTTAATAAAATAAGCTGCAATTTAAATGTGAATTATAAATTTTAGGAATGCGATATCACCAGCAATTACGAGAAACATATAATACTGTTAGTCATGCAATCAATAAAATTAAATAGTCCATCTATTTTATGGACCTTTTTGTTTATGTAAAATAAGGTGGACGTTTTGTTTATCTAAAAATGGCGGACAACAAAAAGGTCCATAGCTTTTTTGCATAGCAGGAATTTTTCTTATCTGGATATCCTTTCGACAGACATACGCGAAAACACGACATACAAAAAAAAAAATCCAGATATGCGAAAAAGACTGAAGGCTTTACAAAAAGGAGAAAGAATAAAATAAGCACCAAGGAAAGGACCCAAGTCAAGATAAAATAACGTTTGGAGGATGAAATAGACTGCGATTTATTGTATTAAACTATCTAACTACAATGTGAATTCTCCTAAAAGTATTAAGCTTAATTTCATGCAAATTCAAGCCGGATTCATTTTTTGGCGACTTAATCAAAATGGCTTAATTTTATTCGAAAATAAAAATGAAGTCAGAAGTTGGCGGGCGATCCTCAGGTAAATTCAGATTCATCTAACTGCCAAATATTTTTACATAATTTTTTTATTTAATTTATGAGCTGTTTTTAGGCAAGTTTTAATTTTAAAATATTTCTAATATGTGAATAAAGTATGATATTATTCGCCATATTTCAATTCAAGTGGCAAATGCCACCCATTAGCTAATTATTATTATTAGTTATTGGCTTCTACATAACAAAGTAAATTAGATTTCAAACATTTTCCGATCGATGTTTCAGAAATAAAGAACACTGCTTTCTTTGTGAAGCAAACAAACGAAGAGTGAAACTTCAGGTGTAAGTCGCACATGGGAGTGCTATCTATAGATGAATGGAAATTACAAAATAATTGGCATTCAAGATCACATCTCATTGAAAAGAGAATCCGAAATTACAAACATGGAAAAAGAAATCGCAAAGAACTGTATTCTGAAGTGGGGTGAACGAAACATGGATCATCATATACGTTTGTGGAGTTTGTACCTTTCCTTCTTGATTTCCATTACTGATCCCTGATCAGTAGTTAATATAACTACTGACCAGGTAAGTAAGTAAGTAGAATGAATATAAAAAAAACCTGTCAGTTGGCGTCATAAAATTAAACGAATGATTTCATAAAAAAGTTCTGATTAGTCTGAATTGCAAACATTTTCTTCAAATGGATTCCTAAACAGAACTCAACATATCACCGAAAAAAAAAAAGTCAGATTATTTAGAGATAATGAATTTCATCAATAAAGCAAAGTACTAAAATGATTCGGGAAATTGTATTAAAAGTGTCTTTTACAAGAACACTTGTATAGTAACCCGTTCATTATCTAATCTAAACAATCGAATTTATAACATAAACGTTTGTATAGTTTCAAATCATTTTGAAACTAAAATCATCCTTTTTAGATGATTAAACAAATTTACGGAGAACCAAATACTAAATATGGTTAAAACTGTACTATCAGAACAGTAATTGCATGCATACGGCAGGGACACAAAAAACGGCTTACAAATTTTGCTAAATTATTACGCAGAAGTGCAGTTAATCGCATAAGCATCCCATGCTCGACTCAATACAGAGGAGAGCAATTAGACTAATAAATGACCCATCCCTCACCAACTCACTCCCCCACTTTCACATAGACGCTTGGTCTCTGCAAATTGTATATTCTACGAATATTTCCATGGAAAATGCTCATCTGAAACAGCATCAATAATTACCCCACCCTGTACTAAGCCCAATGGAACACGTACAGCTGCCGCCCAACATCCTTTCACAGTACGCCTCGAAACCCACAGAACAAGTTTCTTTTCCTCCTCATTTCCACAGACTCTGCAGTACAGTCTCCCCCCCCCTGACGTATTTCCCAAGGAATACAATTTACAGGCGTTCAAATAAAACGCAAACAAGTTTCTCCTTTCGCAACCCACCACCCATATACGGTACTAATGTACTATAGGTTGACCTTCCAACCTCCTGTATATGGGCACACACACACACAAAAAAATGTAACTGCAAATTATGAATACAAATTTAACCCTCAGAGTTCAAATCAGACAATGAAAGCACTATTTTCTTTATTCGCTGTTTTCAAAATAACATTAACAAAAGGAGGAACCACTTGCAAGATGGTAGTTAGAGTCATTATGCAAAAGAATATGTTGAAAGTATCAATTCAAGATTAGCAATTAACCTATTTAGACGTTATCAGTCCTTGTAAGTGGGGGTAATTATCTGCTAATGAAGGAATAAAAAATTAGACAAGAATTCGTGCTTAATGATGGCAGTGCATACTAATCAGGTCAAATAATTTTTTTTAATTTATTCTATGCTGCATAAAATTTTGAATCAGTAAGTAAATCATTAAACAAATAAGTTCTGTATATGTAAATACAATACAACATTCAATAAAATGCATTCTGTCTTCTTAGAAGAATTTGGTCAGATTTCTATTACGTAGCTGCCTACTGAGAAACAGAGCAAACTCACAATCCTTTATGGACTTCTTAATGCTTGTACCCGTCTGCAACGAACCCTACATGGAACAGTTACAGACTGTGCAGACTAAAAACAAAATTTTCGCATTATCTGAAGTTAACCTTGAAGACTGAAACGAAATGAAGACAGCCTTATGCTACCGTAAATCGAATGGGCTACTATGCTGAAATAACTACTTCTCTTGACCCAACACCCAAACAAGGCTTCTCTTTCAGTACTCCCTGAAGAATATCTGCAAGTATTTTCATCAAAATACTAAAACCGAAGGCTTTTTTCACCACTCCCAGATTGTCCCTTTTCATCAATTACTATCTTGCTATTCTGAAAGATCCAACCAATGGCGTGTGATCGTAACAAAAAAGTGTTCGGGTATTCTCCAGTTAATTAGAAGCGGCTTTGTTGGAGGATGAACAAGAGAAGACATTAAAACTTCATCTATCAAGGCCTGAGGACATAATTACTGCTTGAAAACAGCGCTTCACTCCAGTAAAGGAAAACCTTACCGGTCATTAATTCCACGATGCTCAGACATTTTAGGCAGCTTTTTCCCCGATGGTGAAAACCATCGCATAAAGACAAAGTCTTATGTCCTCGAAGCTACTGCAGTTCTACTAGTAGGGACATCGTTTCTTTGTAATCAAACAAAAACAGTTTTGGTATCGATGTAAAAACGAAAGCTTAATTACAATCAAATCGCAATAAAATCATTAAACGTTAATTTAAAAATAAATAAATAAAATTGTTTTGCCCTAATTTGCAGAGGATGAAATAGTGTTTGTTATGGTACACACAAAGGCATATATAAAATTATACTGCATTCTGAGGAGGAAATTTCATTACTGTTTTCACAATTTAGTTTCTTCTAAAACATTCAGATGAATATAATTTAAATATTTTTCTAATTTCTCCTTAAAACAATTAAGAGCAGTACGAAAGCTCTGAATCCAAACTCCTTGCAGTAAACGTTGCACCTTAAACCAACGTTTATTATTCTTGTGTTCCTTTGAAAATCGCCCGGTGATCAGTACACAGCTTTCAAACCTAAATTGCTTGCAAAAAAAAAAAAAAACACTTTACCCTGATGGTTATCTACAGCAATAAAATGATTTTAATCGGATAGACATATGCCATCAACGCTTTAAACTGCTTCCATTTGTAAGCGAGTCTCTTTATGATGACAAGAGAATAATGGGAAAGGGAAAAAATCGGGATGTCTTTTAGGGAGAATCGTAAAAGTGCAATAAACTAACTGCTGAACATAATTCAAATCCGATTTTTCCAATAATAGGAATACGAAATTTTGCTTAAGCTACAAATCCGAATGTAATTAAAAGCTGAATATTAGTGTTTATTGTCAGTGAAGTGAATGTCTAGAAGGAAGGAAGAGACGAATTTAAAAAGGTTTGAGAGAAGTATTCCTTACAAGTGTGAACAGCTTTCAGTTTAGTACGATTTAAAAATAAGAACGATTACATTATTTCTAGTGGGACACTATTATAATTGCGAAATAATTACTGGAGAGTAATTTATTAGCAGGAATCAAGACATGCTGCGTGGAGAGATGCGTAAGGTCTTCGAAGACATGTGTATTGTATTTTTTCACTAGGCTTAACGATAGTTACATGCGTGACACTTTAGCCGTAAGTATAAAATGTATACTTAACAGTCGGACAATCTGAATAGTGGCAAAACGCTCTTAAAATTTCTGATACTATCCAGAAGAGAATAATTCGGTAATAACTAACAGTCTTAACACACACACACACACACTCTCTCTCTCTCTTTCTCTCTCTCTCACAAAACAAATAGAAAGACCAGACATTCTCTTCCCACTATTTTCTGAAGTGTGTTTTTATAGGAATCGTTCTATAGAAGTGTCTTTCGTCATTTTTGTATTTCGCCATATTAAAATGCGAGCAGCTGTTGTCCAACATTCACATTTATCTTCAAACCTACTTGAATCCACTTCTCGTACCTTTCATTCATTCCATTGATTGTCCTCTGAAACAGACTTCAAGCAGCGTTGTAGACTATAACACTGCGTTCAAGCAAATATTAATAGCTTTTTTTCTTTCTTCTTAACCATTTGCTTAACAGCACTAACGTACTATCGCTATGGAACCTAGATTGTTTTTTTTAGGTTAATATAAAAAAGCTATGAAACCTACCAATTTTTAAAAATCAAGCAGAAATAATTGAGTTGCAATGATAATAATATGATGATCAAGTAGTGAAGTGCTATTGGTAGACGTTTTTAGTGATGCGTTATAAACTCGAGTGTACTTTTCTAAACATACCCAAACGAAAGTACGCTACCGGATTTAAAGTGACGTCAGTTCTCTCAACAACGTAGTTATATAAATGAGTAGATCAAATATTATATGTACACACGTGGGGATATAACATACAAATAAAACATACTGGCACTTAGATAAAATTCATTCAATATAGGCACCATAACGATAGTACATTAGTGATGTTGAGCAAATGGTTAAGAGGAAAGAAAAAATCTATTAACGTTTGCTTGAACGCAGTGTCGGGTAGGGATTTTAACTTATCAGCCGTCCCTTAATTCACAACTGGTGAGATACACGCAGTTAGTGGAGGAATCAAGATTCGAAACTAACTTCATAGGCCGAGTTAACTAGCCTTAGACAAACACTACCGGTTGTTACATAAGGGAAATTTTGATTTTTTTTTCTCCCCCTCAAACAGATAAATTGGCTGAGAATACACACAACACTATGTTATGGTCACGGCTTAACTGTTAAATTTAGTAATGTAATACGGACTTTGATATACCGTATTTACTCGAATATAACTCGCCTTCGAAGTTAGTGCAGGACGTATATCTCGCACCTTTGATTTTACTTGACGAAAAAAGAAATTAAAAAGTTTCGCACACATTTTACACACACACGAAAAAAAGTTTAAAACTAGATAGTGAATGTTCCTATGGCAGTTTCAGATATTTTCGAATTCGGTTGAAGAGAATGAGCATTTCAACTCGACAATCGTCGGCTTGCCTTTGTTGTGAAGTCGCACGATCTGTTGTTAATATCACTCCAATCATATGAGACAGGAAGTAACAATAGCGAAGAGTAGATTCTTACCCATTTTCAGTATTTTTAAATCATGGTCATCTTATGATTCCGAAATGGTAAAAAGTGATGTTGAACCTTCAAACTGTTTGTTTGAAGGTTCAAATATATCGGAAGGTGATATTCAAATATGAGGAAGGTGAGCCGTCGATCGCGTAAATAACGTTGCTAATTAAAATTTAAATACATTCATTTTATAAATAATGTGAGCAATTATAAATTATAATGAATACTGATATTTTAATTATAAACGCCAATTTAATTTTTTTTGATAAACTTAAGTTTCCGAAAATCCTCGCATATATCTCGCACCACGATTTTTTTAAACTGTAATTTTGGAGAAAAAAGTAGTGCGAGTTATATTCGAGTAAATACGGTATCAGTTATAAATGTTTAATAAGGAGGCAAGTTAATCAGCTGTTCTTGCTGTTGTGAGATATTTGTCTGCAAAGTCACCGCGTACTATAAAAGCAGTAAGCTAAATATGCAACAAAGAGACTCGCAATGAAAGCATTTTGAAGGAATGGAATGATCTTAGAAGAATCACACTCTTATTCCTAATTTGCAGTTGTTTACATCTCTCGAAATGCACGGAAACAACCAAATTATCTGACGGCTCTTTAAATTATTCCTCTTCCTCCGAATGCTGATTTACCATTTAGGAAACTTCCAAGTAGTCGCCGTTTCTAAGGGCATACGTTTGCAACAATGACGACACTTTGTCGTGAATAATTTCTCTAAATGCAGAACGTATCCGGAGATTTTCCTCAATTCACTTTAATTTCTTTATATTTAATGGATATTTTAGTAATTCCATGACTTCCGACAAAGAGACGAATGGATTTTTAATGCCCTCTTCATTTCATTAGTTAAATGAAGTTGAAAGATAGTTAAGACGCTAATAGTATACTCGGTTTTTTTATATATATACTCGGCAATCACTCTTTTCATTACGCAACGAATGTCTTTATGCATTCCACTACCGAAGTGAGGAAATTTCGCGGTGAAGGGCATGAAAAGATCACTTGAACTAATGAAGGGAAGTAGAACTCCCGCGTTTACACCAGTTTCCATCGCTCTCCATTTGGTTAAGGATGCATAGAAAAAGGGAGAGACTAAGAATATAAGAAAGATTATATTTCAAGTTTTTTTTTTGTTGTTGTTAGGTAAAATGCACATAGGGGCTTTATTGTTTTGAAATAACACAAAGGTACTTAAAGCTACGGTGAATTAGAATCATATCATATTCAAATGAACTTCGCAAATTTTCGTATCAATTTTTTATGGTAGGAAAAAGTTACAGCAGAGGAAAACTATCCTTTCCACATATTCCAGACCATCTTAAAAGATCAAAAACAATGCTCTCTGAGACCTTAATTAGATTCATACCGAGGGCTTTCATAACAGCGGGGTACTCTTCTTCCAAATGAAATACGAAGACGTTTCAGACGAGCGTAGAGACACTTGGTCACTTTAAGTTGTAGCAAAAGTCTTGAGAATAAACCACTACATTTAACTATTTTAGTTTTATAGCGCTTAACAATACTGGTGATAATTTTGTGAGATAAAATTAATTTTACTTATCTGAAAGGATTATAAAAGTTTTTATTAGCGAAATAAACTTTCGGTTTTTGGAAGACTTCAGATTTACAACTACGTACATTTCCCGCACTTTTTTCGTGTCTGTCTATAAAAAGATGCACCTAATCAGAAAGGACGATGAAAATTCCCATTTCTTACTTTTTTTTTTATAAAACAGAACTTGCCGTTTTTCAACTCATAAAAGAAATTCACAATTTCCTGGCAACAATATACAGCATACAGCACATTACACCTTCTGTTATTTTTATGATAAACAACCATCAACCAATCACAGAGGATTACAAAACAAAACTGAGATAGAAGGGAGCGAATATGCACAAATGACTGTGTCCTGAAATTTCACAATAAAAACATCCCACTCATTTTGTATTCCAAGCAATGAAGAATCGGTGACAGCTTAATTGGTGTGAATGATATTTCTTATGCGGCGGCCGAGCAGGAAGAATGGGATATCCTTAGGCAGGAAAGAGTTGATCTGGAAACCCCTCTCCCCCTCAAGAACGTGAGTAACATTTCTGAGAAATTTTTAGCAGAGGCTGATATCCATTGTAGAAGAAGATGTTGTAAATGAGTTTTTCTCATAATGCATTCACTTCATGATCTTACTATCTTTAATGCTAATTATCGAAGGAAAACTCATAATCTAGACTATAAACATAATATAATGTAAACAGGGTTATATTTAAACTGCTAACTGTATAAACAATACGCATATCGATTTCTTTGCTGAGAAAGGAAAATACATTTTATATTTCGATTAAATCAGTCATTTTTCGTAGAAGTTTTGGAAGGGTTACTTTTCCAATCAATGATGACGATAGCTTCAATAAATAAATAAATAAATAAATAAACTAGAAAATAGAAGTCTATTCGGAGTATATCTGTTATACAGTGCTATGATATAAAAGCGCATTGTTCTATCAAATACTGACAGATAAATGATAAGAATTTTGAAACGTAAGCTGAATTATTCCCTATTTCGTTCTTACAAACACAATCTACATATTAAGGACGTAAGATTCGAACGGAGAGCGTTGCGCAGCTTATAGCGAAGTAAGGCGATTGCCCGTTTCGTTCTTGACGACGTCAACTGCATCCACTATATGGCAGGAGTAGTAAACAGAATCAACCGTTGTTAAAGAAACATCGAAGCAAAAACGACGCCAATCTTTTCTAACTATTAAACAAATGAAACTATTTTATTAGAGACAGAGGATGATATTTGTTATGTCCCCTTATCGTGATATTCGAGGAATATCACGAAGTTTTCTTACTAAATTACGATTTAACTAATTATGAATATACTAACATCAGATTAGAAATAATTTCGATTACAGTGAGCATATTATGCACTGAAACCACCATTCAAATCTTTAAGATATGGTCATTCATTATTCAACAGTTAAGAGGAATATGTCACTCACGACAACCTTTTCCTTTCAATTCCACAGTGAAATCCTTGGACCATATCCAAACTGGCAATCTAAAGCGCTACGACAAATATTTGTTATTTCTCGCAAAATACACTGATGACTAACTTAGGAAGGCCGTACTTCAAAGAAATATGGAGAAATTTAACACTCAATTATCACAGCTGGACATCTTAAGAAATAAATTGCGCACTCCAAGAAAACTGTTCGTTGTCTTTTGATGATGTGTTTTGGGAACGAATGACCCCCATGAAGTAGAAGAAAATGAGACGCAATTCGTATCCACAGGGAAAAATCCCAGACAGAAGGCTAATCAAGCTAAGGAAAAATCTAACATTTCGTAGAATCCTGCAGTTTGCAGCAGCATTTACAATTCAGCTGCTTAATAGAAGCCATCATTTGTTCATTTGAATAAAACAAACCCTGGGAGGGCTACATTAGTTTCTTTTACCAAAAGGGATTTAATGTAATTACAAAACCAGACATGCAATAGCACATTTGACGAAAATAAATTACCAAGATTAGCTAAAACTCCTCCTAACAATAAATCCCTGAACTCTTGCCAAGAAAGAACGAAAAGGAAAGGAAGGAGCTTGTATTAAATGTTAAGTTTTATTTGGCAACTTGCCAACTTTTCTTTGTTCTGCGGACTAAGCATAAAGCGATATAGTGAACGTTTCACAACAAGTTTTTTTTTTTTGGCCGGTTTACTTATTTCATATTGCACGATGCGTAGTATCTGGTCTCACTTTATGCTTTCTCCAGCATTGTTCACCAACAGGATATTCGACAATACTGATAAAGCTGCTTCGTTACTATTCTTATATTGCATCGCGAAATTATTCATACGCAATATAGGATAATTTAATCAGTAATTTCCTTCTTTTTGACTGTTAAAATTAAAAAAAAATTAACTACAGAATCTGTACCCTGGGAATGCTGAATATTATTTCATACAACATGAAAACGACTTTCAGGGTGATTGAGTATAATACTGTAGTTTATTTATTTATATATATACATATATAGTAAAAAAAATAATCATGGAACAAATTTACTTCTGATTTATCATAATATATATATCATAAAGTCCAATACACAAACTTTTGAAGCATCAAAGTAAAGATATTAGAGAAAGCTGATACAACAGAAGGTGACAAACAGATAATGAAAATGAAAAGGTTATAATAATAGAAGAATTGTAAATCAGTTTGATAGGAACGAAAAACTAGAAGAATATTTAAGTTCAGAAACATATAAATATGCAGGAATAGGATTTAAAAATGATTCAATGTGAAAACTCACAAGGCAGGAAAAGATCAACAGCAATTACGTCCTATTTATAAGGAAAGATAAAGACGATACTAAAATTATAATAAAAATTTCAGGATGAGCCAAACCATCTTTTCGCAATTCTTACTACAAGATATAGAGAGTAAAATATCAAATAAAACAAACAAAATATTCAGATTTTATTTGAAAATCAGATATTGTTATAAGAGTACATCGAGCATTGTCTAAAATTAGTAACAGAAAACATGAAGGCGTGCAGTCGAGATATACATTATATTTACATATTTCGAAAAGAAAAAAAACAATTTGCAAATTAAAAATGTTTTATTTAAAATAGTACAAAAAAGACATATCAAATAACCTCCGAAGTGCTATTAATTACATAAAGATAAGGAAATGAAGATAGGATTAAATTCTCAGCTATGATCTTGAGGGAAGGGGAGGATAATCAACTCCGTGCATCCTTTTTATGGCAATCTAATCCACGAATGATTGCTGCATTAATGGCACATTAATAGCATTAGAAGCCACAATAAGCAGGGTACTGATAGCACACTCTGGACGATGAAAAGCATTAGGGATTAAATGAAACTCAAATACGCATATCATGCCACAGTTGGATTAGCTCCCACAGTCCAGTGTTTGAAGAATGGGGGTGTTATCAGGTCGGTTCCATTTAATATATTTAATATTAAATTTATTCATGTATGTATTAACCCATGCCATTAATATTCATTTAATATTCATGCCACTGACGCCTGTGAATGGTTTCAAAGAAGTAATGTGTCTGTCTGATTACTAGGGTTGAGTTTCCAGCCCTCCCACTGCATTATTGATGCGCATTATGTTTGCAAGCATTTGTGGATTACCCAAAAAATCACGTAAATAATGAATATCCCCTCCCCGTCCTCAGGACGTAATTTTCTTCTTCTCAAGACGATATAAAGGAATCCGCAAGTTCATCCTAATGTATAACAATACTGATTCTTAAGATAAACTCTATACAGAAATTAGAAAACTAAAGGAAAAAAAAGCCTAAGATAATTCTAGATTAACAAATATACATTTCATTATCTACGCCAACTACTTGACAGAAGTGAACGTGGACAATAAAAAAAGATAGATTAAAAAAAAGGATTTATAGCAATCGATATGAAATTTATGAAAAAGCCAAGTATACAATAAATATCCTAAATGAGGTAAAGAAATCATGAAAGAACTGAACAAACTATTAGTAATGTAGAAAATAAACATTGTCGGCTTGGTTGACCGATTGGATATCCTCTTATCTACCAACACGCTTGAGTTTCGAATCCACTGTAAGCATGGTTGACTGTGAATGTCTTAGGGAGGTTCATGGTTTTTATCTTCCGGTGAGAGACCAGCACACTGTTTATTGGGAACCAGAAGTGGATTGGGAAAAAGTACCATATTTGATCTATATAGGGAAACAGAGTTATCTAACCTTAGACCACAACGGTACTTAAAAACTCACGAAGGGCCTTATCCTTCTTAGGTGGGTTTGCATAAAAGATATAAAGACGCCGGTCTGATTAACCTAGTGGATCTTGTGAATACTCCCAAACCAACAGGCTGTAGTTTCGAATCCCACAGTTGGCATGGCAGTTAGTGAATATCTTATGCGGTAGATGAATTTCATCGCTCAATGAGTAACAATCATCTTGTTTGTTAGGGGCTTAAAGTGAGTCGAAAAGTTGCATGTTTGATCTTTAGAGTAGACTTTCTGGATTATCCAACCATGAGCCTGCCGATGGCACGAATGTGTCACAGGTTTAGCGGGTAGGAGTCACATAAAATCACTTACGAAAAATACATTTCTCTGACATTCGATTTCTTTAGTACTGAGTGAGAGATTTTACGCTCTTAAGGTTTCTGCCTGGTCTCTGAAGAGAACCAACCTGTTCAAAACAGCTGTCAGGCCAGTGAAACCTTTATCACTAATAAATGGAGAATATATACGGATGCTCGAGCAGATGTGCTGTTCTTTTAAGCAAGGTAATGCAACTCCGTGGACGAGGACGTAAGCTCTCTAGTCAAATTTGGCAAAGATACTGTTTTGAAGTAATCTTTAATATCCACGTTTTCTATGTAACCAGAAGAATAAATTATTGACCTGAATGTTATTTATCATTCCATTTTGCTTATATTTATCAATAATTAGTGTTTATTAATAAATATAATGAATCTATATCTTTCTGTACGATAACATAAAATGACCTAAGGTTTTAAAATCAACTGTGCAAAATCAACAGCTAACTTAGACAGATATGGGGGATCATTTTTCAACTGGCCACAAACTAAATTACAATCCTATGACTCAAGATTCTTTTCGGACGATTTTTTTTCAATTTTTCTTTCTTTTGTTTTGTCACAAAAATATTTTTGAGTAATGAGAGACTATACAGAAAAAGCCCGTTTTCCCAAACCGTGGGCAGCATTACATCATAACTCGAACAGCAGGTGAAGTAATCCAAAACAAAGTGTGAAATTTCAAGACCAATCGGATGGCATGAAGGTATTAAATAAAATATTACAACAGAACTTTTTATATCTATAAATCAACTTCATCTAGAAAATATTATTCGTAAATTAAAGTAATTCAATTACTTTGTTAACCTAATCAAAGAAATGTTGCACGTAAAAATGCATTGATTATTTATCATTTTTAACACCGATGAACATACTGTCCGACCACAGATGCGAGAAAGTTGCTGGCACAGTGCCAAGAAGAGTCAATTCATATTGGAGGGAAAAGGAATAAAGCGATATGCGAATTCGCTTTATATATAATATTTTCCAACTGTTGTACAGCAAAATAGTGGCCACTTTAAAAACTAGAATTTTCACAAAAGAAAAGCTAATTTTCCGACGTATTATAATAATAATTACTCATCACTGATTACCCTATTATTGGAATGGATTCGCCTTCTAGAAGATTCACAGTAATCATGTTCGAAGGATGGTAACTTGACATTAGTTAACAGAGGGAAATATGGACTCTTGCGCCCACATTTCCTTCTCTGTGTTCCATCACATTCCTATTTCCTCCCTTTTGTCTCGCATGTGGAGACGCTTTGAATTATATTCTATAACTGGGAAACTCACTACGTAGTTTATTTCGGCACCAGGCTACATTTTATCTCCATCGCTGTAGGGGATTTTACGTATTCACCCTTTTTAGCATTGGCTACTGTGTTTCTGAGTTGGTATGCTGATGGTTCTATGGTTTCTACTTCCATATTAAAAATTCCACGTCTTCAGTCTCGCCTTATACATGATATAGCTTTCGGCTTCACTCGAGCAAAATGAGTTTCGTACAAAAGAAACGAGATATGGCGTTAAGAACAAAATAAAAAGCGTGCAATCATGTCACGGAGAAAGGAAAAGAGAACTCATAAAGATAAGGAGAACGACAGTTATTCTCTGAAGCAACTTCTCCGTTATAAGTAGTAGTTCTCAAGGCGTTTGCATTTCTGTTCTTCCTTGGAGCACTCAGTGCATCGCCTAGATAAGGTTTGTTTAATTAATTAATTCATTAATTTTTTTAAAGCATGTCCACCTGTGTGCAATAAACTGGGTTTTTGGTGCGACCCCAGAATAGCGATATGTAGCACAAGGATTTTGAACAAAAAAAAAATTGGATTAAGTTCAAATGTTTGAGCTAAACGATTGCCACTTGGGCTTCCTGCTTTAAAATATTACAATTCTAAGTTTATTGCTTCTTGAATTTTTATTTTCTTGATTTTCAATATGCATATTACAATAATTCTTTACATCTGACACCTTTGTAGCATAGTCGTTAAACGACGATTCTCTGTGCCTGGAGAGGTTGAAAAAACTAGGCTAGTTTGATGGGAAAGAACAGAATTTTCCTTCCAAAAAATTCTGTTCTTCATCTACAGGTTAAATAATTCGGCCAGGAAATGCACAAGATTGACAGTCATAGCACATCATGCTATATGAGAGAACATGTATTGTCATTCTACTTAATGCTGCCATGTAACAGAATTAATTTATTTTCTAAGAAGTCAAACGCTACTTGACCACGACAGACTAGTAAGCTTAGTTCAATTAACATTAAGGGGGAGGAGGGAAAATTATACACAGAATTTTGAAACTTATAACATCTCCGTACCTCACGAATTGCCAGTTGAAAAAAGAACTTGGTGATTTTTTGTGTCATAAATAACTGTAAATTCTATTTCTTGAGGAAAATTGGAAGAAAATCATAACGAAGTCTAAGAGATGTTTACTTTGTTTTTGATTCATGCCTTTTATAGGAATCGCTTCTTATTGTAGAAAAGGAATATTGAAAAAAAAATAGACTCGTTTATTTAAACTGAAGTTGGCTGCATTATCTTTTCTTACCATTGGAGGATGGAGAAAGTGTGGCTTTTATGACAATCCTGTGTAAGAAAAAGTGTGTACTTTTAGCGCTCATTTAAGTCCACTGACAGGACTGATAATTCAGAAATCCTGCTATATACCCCCAAACATGGTACTCTTTCGACATGATTGGTGTCCATTATGCATAGGAGACACATTAACACAGAGGCATAACACTTATAGGACCATACTATACATTTTTCGTTTGGCATCCGTAAATAGTTTACCGTGACCAGCCTGGATCATTTCGAAATCGCTGTGGACTTTATTATATACCTGTGGTCGGCATCACAGATAAAAGATTACTACAAAGATTTATAACCTTGTCTCTGGCGGTGATCATTCATTAATTTTGAGTATCCGACAGTCATATTTTAGTAATAATATTTTCTTAATATACTACTTTCATAGAAATACTGATCCACAAGATCTGGTGCGAATGGCTTCTGTAAGCTTACTCTATACTACTTTACATAATATTCGCGTGTTTACCATCACAAAACGAATGCTTAGGTTTCAACAAGCGTCTGTTATTTGGAATATAGAAATAGTTTATTGCTGCATACCGAACTGCAGTCTGCGAGATACTATCGGATAATACAAGAAGAACGATGCAGAATGAACACTGTGCAATATTCATTCGCTAGTAAGTATTTAAATTCCTCTTTTTTCCTTCCATTCCTCTCACCATAAAATGCATACATTGCATTTTATGGTGAGAGGAATGGAAGGAAAAAAATTTATTCAAAAGAAAAATATTTATATCAGACATATTAGAAGGGAGAGTAATGACAATCGATTTATAAAAAGGATATCCATTTAATTTCATATAAACATCAAAATTTCCTGAGATATTGTGATTTTAGTATGATTTTTAGAAAGTTTCTGTTGCATTTTTAAAATAAATGTGAAGCACACACACCAGCTATTTCCAATAATAACTGATTTAAAAACTAATTTAATCTGAAGTTAAATGATAATTTTGTATATTTTCACTTTCATGAGTTATGTCACCATATCTGATTTGTCCTAAGAGAGAAATGGAATTTAAAGGGAAAGTACTCATATCTGCATTTGCACCTCCTAGAAGTGCAAAACTATAATCTCTATTTAAAGTTGTATTTCAATATATAAAATACATACAGATTTTAACGACGGTAAAAGAATTTATTCGATGGTAATACTATATTTCAAGGAAGAGAATTTTTGACATCAGTTTCAAACCGCTCGTACAAGTCCTCGCGCCCATCTGAAGACCTGACGAACGCCAACAGATGAATCCTTAACAAAGGCTAGTACAAGTCCTTGTGTCCATCTGAAGCCATGACGAACGACAACACACTTGAATCCATAATAAAGCGCGTACAAGTCCTCGCTCCCATCTGAAGACTTAACGAACGCCAACATTTGAATCCTTAACAAAGGCTAGTACAAGTCCTTGTGTCCATATGAAGACATGACGAACGAAAAACACACTTGAATCCATAATAAAGCTCGTACAAGTCCTCGCGCCCATCTGAAGACTTAACGAACGCAACATTTGAATCCTTAAGAAAGGCTAGTACAAGTCCTTGTGTCCATCTGAAGCCATGACGAACGACAACACACTTGAATCCACAATAAAGCGCGTACAAGTCCTCGCGCCCATCTGAAGACTTAACGAACGCCAACATTTGAATCCTTAACAAAGGCTAGTACAAGTCCTTGTGTCCATATGAAGACATGACGAACGAAAAACACACTTGAATCCATAATAAAGCTCGTACAAGTCCTCGCGCCCATCTGAAGACTTAACGAACGCCAACATTTGAATCCTTAACAAAGGCTAGTACAAGTCCTTGTGTCCATATGAAGACATGACGAACGAAAAACACACTTGAATCCATAATAAAGCTCGTACAAGTCCTCGCGCCCATCTGAAGACTTAACGAACGCCAACATTTGAATCCTTAACAAAGGCTAGTACAAGTCCTTGTGTCCATCTGAAGCCATGACGAACGACAACACACTTGAATCCACAATAAAGCGCGTACAAGTCCTCGCGCCCATCTGAAGACTTAACGAACGCCAACATTTGAATCGTTAACAAAGGCTAGTACAAGTCCTTGTGTCCATCTGAAGACATGAAGAACGAAAAACACACTTGAATCCATAATAAAGCTCGTACAAGTCCTCGCGCCCATCTGAAGACTTAACGAACGCCAACATTTGAATCCTTAACAAAGGCTAGTACAAGTCCTTGTGTCCATATGAAGACATGAACGAAAAACACACTTGAATCCATAATAAAGCTCGTACAAGTCCTCGCGCCCATCTGAAGACTTAACGAACGCCAACATTTGAATCCTTAACAAAGGCTAGTACAAGTCCTTGTGTCCATCTGAAGACATGACGAACGACAACACACTTGAATCCATAATAAAGCTCGTACAAGTCCTCGCGCCCATCTGAAGACTTGACGAACGACAACTCTCGAATCATTAACAGAGGGCTCGGAGAAGTCCTGGCGCCCTTCTGAAGATTTGTCGAACGACAATGTAAACACACTTCAAAATTAATAGCACGCATAACTTAAGTATTAACTTAATGATCACAAATACTTTCTGAATCTCAGATTCGGCTTGTCTTCGCCTTCTGCAAAATCGATACCATCTTTCAATCTTTCTTGCTGCTTTCTGAAATGAGTAAATCTGTTTCCACCGTTCAATTTTCAGAAGAAACCTTTTCTTCCGATACCATCTCTGTATTTGAGAAGCAGCATTCTGTCTATCTCTTAACCTCATATTTTGGGAATAAATGAAAAGGAAGATGACGAAGACAAAATGTGGCACAGCCAAGATATTAATTAATAGCCACCAAATATCATTGATATCTGCGTATGTGTCACTCAACATAACCATTGTAACGTTCTGCTCCTACGGCAACTCGCCTCACCTTAATTATTTTGCGAATAAATGATACTTTAATCCTCCTATTATACCAGTAAGAACCTTTAATTATAATCTGCGATAAAGCATTAAGTAAACTACGAATCCAAGTTTATTATTTGAACCAAGCATATAAAACCCCTCTTGAGACTTCAAGTTAAATTCAGTAATGAAATAATGAGAAAAACCAAATAAGGGTTTTGATTGTTTGGGAGGGCAGATCGTTGCTGCTCGCATTATAGAGTGAAGATTGTTACTTAAGTATACTCTTCTGTTACTGTACGTAATTTATACTAAACAATACTGCATTTGATTACGATGAAATATGAAGGATTTTCAAATTATAAACAATTATTTAACGTAAGATAGTCATTCACCGACTGAAATAGTTTCGTGCATTTGTACCTCTGTCCCATTCTAACTGACAATTGTTAACAGTTAAACTTCTAAGCAAGTTTATAGCAACGTTTAAATCAGCATGGAAGGAGAAATTAGAAGAAAATCTTCTTAGTGATCGTGTGATGAAATCAGTTAAAACAATTCAAGAAGGGTAAACGTTTCTGAAACAGTTTTATGAAGTCAGAAAAGGTCAACGTAAAAATCAGAGCTGCTGAACTGTCTTTCTGTGCTGATTTGCTTGAAGTCGGAATGTTGAGACGTACAGAGAAAGTTGAAATGGTTGATTACATTTTTGTAATGAAGGATTTCATTTTGATACCTTGATTAAAGCATCTTTGAAATGATGCCTTTTATTGTTATTATTTGTTACGCTTTTATCAAGTAAAATGCGTATGAGAAAAATACTGACATACTGCGCAAAATTATGAATGGCATGCTAGGGTTATGTTTTAAAAGATTTAACCAATTTTGGAAAGCATCCTTAAAGAGTTTGCTAACCATGATCTAGATTAAACGAGATTCCCCCTTCAATATAATGAAGTGGTCTGTAGTTTACAAAGAAGTGTTTGACTCGTTTTTTTTTCCAGAGCATAATAAACAGTATTATGTTTTGAATCTATTTAAATTATGCTATTCTACAACTTATGCATAACACGATGTCGCATTTTTCGTCTAGATGGGACATCCTGCATTCTGCAAATACTGTATAATCATTCTGGACGTTCATTTCCTAAGCAGGCGGTCAGAAACAAACTATCCGAATAATTCTTAGTCTCAGTCTTTCGCTTTCCATCTGACTTTTTTCCAGTGCGCTCAATGAAAGGATGAAGTACGCATCAAAAGAGATTTTACTACAAGACTAATTAAACACAAATCTCAAGATACGTTACTGCAGAAGAGGAACATACATCTATGTGTGATGTGGGGTGATCAAATAAATATTATTTGTTCATCCCAAATTCTACAATATTATAGAAAATATTAAAAAATATCTCGTCCTCCAATCTGCCTTCCTCTATATTTCTTATTGAGATATCGCAATATTTCATGATTAGTTTAGAATACTGGCAGTTTTTGTTGAAAATTTGCAACAAAATTAATTTCATACACAACATTTTTGAAACAACATTAAAGCACCATAAAAGTTATGGTGCTTTAATGCACCTTAAAAATTAAAGCACCATAAAAGTTATGGTGCTTTAATGGCAATTCCGTTGCTGAAGCGTTTAGAACCTACAGCTAGTTAGAATCCATAAACGACATTGGCTTCGTAAGAAGCGTAAACAACTTGAAGCCCGTAATAAACAAGATAGGATCATCCATATAGCAAGGAAAACTGCTTTAAGACATTTAATATTCATACACAGATACGACTCAGCCCTACTCAAAGTCATAAACGACTAGGTTCGAATCTTGTCTACGACACGAAGAATTTTTATAAGGACTTTTCAAATGAAAGTAAGTCAGCCAGTTTATATGCAAAATAGAGAATACATGCTGTTAACAGATAATCTACAAAAATGATTAAGATAATGCCTATGGAGAATTTCTAAAGACTGGCATTAAAATGATTCTAGTTTATGCGTATGGCAGGATAGTCAAAGAGAATTCATAGTGGCCAACTATTCGGGAAAATTCAGCTTGCATACCGAATTCAATCACAACGGGACCGCATTGATTGACTTCGCTTCTTTGCGAAAGATGGTAGTGCAATAAATACATTCGGAAAAGTATCTGGAAATCGCCTGATTAAAATAAAAAAAACCTTTAATAAAACTGAGCACCCCATGGCTATTAGATGGCAGGGAAAAATACTGATTCTGACCATTATCTAATAATATCTTTTTTGGAGCAGTACAAGAGAATTGTGTGTGGAGGAAAACAATTATGAACTGCACATATTTGATGAGCAAGTTATCAAGTACATTCAAGTCAACAGATTAAGTTATATTGGACACGTTATATTTATGAATAACAACAGGACAAGTAATACTATACCAAAAAACTAAAACCATTAATTTTAAAAATGTAAAAAAATATTTGCAGAACGTGTGAGTACTATTTCCCATAAATAGAAAATTTCCGCGTACACGGAGTGCTCTTCATTTATTAAGAATAGTTCTCATTTTAAAGAAAATACATCAGAGCTTCGAATCTCCTCTTCAGCTCAGATATTTTGTCTTTATCTACCAATGGTCCCCGAGATGAAACATTTGACTTGAAGTGTTTAATCTAGAGCATAGGTGGCCAACAGCAGGGCCACATGCGGCCTGTAACATGATTCTGTGCGGCCCGTGACAAGATAAAATCTATACTAAATTATATATATTATCAATTCAGCTATTAGTTTCGACCGCTATTAGTTTTCTTATTGATATACTAGTCATATTCATTATTTCTGATGACGAAAACAATTTATATTCTCAACACGGAATCAAAATTGCTTTAAAAAGAGTCTCAATTTACAAAATCTACTGCTTTTCTGTGCGAGTTGTAGTAGTGGGAGTGGTAGATTTCTATGCGCTCCAGAGTAACGCATCATTGAAAGTCACTTGCTCTGTTCTGGTTACAGAGATCAGTTTCAGAGACTCAGTTTCAAGTATTTTATATTGTTCTCCCAATAGCAAAATGATTTAACAAATATAGTAATTCAATACATATAACTATTGCCTTGAAAAAAATGCAGAGTTCATTTTCATTTAAGTTCTGTCTAAACGCGTGCGTCCCGTGACGCTACCACTCATCATATATTGGCCCTCGTATAGAATGAAGTTGGCCACGCCTGATCTAGAGGAATGAGTCTTGTGTGACTTTGTTATTCATTCTAACTACTTTACATATTAGAATAAGCTTTACCAACAAACGAAATGCACAGCAATGGGTAGTCCTCTTTCTCCAACATTTGCTAACTAGGTGATCAAAATTAAAGCATCCCTGTTAAAGGCCTTGTGGAGCGCCACCTAGTGATCCAAACGCTACGAAACTTTGCAGGAATACGTTGTGCATCATCGTGCGGAAGAGATATCTGAGAAAAAAAAAGTAGTTCCAAAATTCACCACCAGGGTTATGTAAACACCAAATGAATTGAATTCGCGTATAACGCAACTTTCCAGGTGGGTCTATAAAATGTGGACACCGGATTTTTCTCTTCATTCTGGTTGTTAATATCGTCCACAATGATGGTACTAATCTTGTCCCAACTTGCTTTGTTCGTAAAGCTGTACTACCTAAACAATTGCAATGTTGTTGTAACACTCCACGAATTTCGTCGCCTGAAGAAATATCGACGAGGTCCACTATCTTTGTTTGCTCTGCGAAGAACGAAGGTCGTTTGCTCTGCGACCTGGCAGAGGTCGCAAACCGACCAGTTCACAAGTGAATGAAGTTGCTACTGCTGTTATGGAGCAGGCCATGAATAATTCCACGAAAAGAATAGCAACGCAAAACCCGCATACAATCCAATAAATTCCTTTGAATTCCCAAAGGTACTGTCTGGTGCTGGTTTACAACTTCGTTTATCATTGGACCATTCTTCTTTGAGGACAATCGCAAGTCGGTCATGTGACTTGCTCAGTTACTGCAGAGAGTAATAAGCATTTTTGTTGTGCTACAGCTACAGCAGCGGCTGTGCATGGATTCGGGATGGGCCCCCCTCTATACAGTGGTCGATTCGTACAAGAGGTTGCTCGAGAAGATTTTACAGAAGGCAAAGCGATCACCCGTGATCTGCGTTTCCATGAATGGCCGCCCTTTTCATCTGATCTGACTCCCTGTGACTTCTGGCTCTAGGGGTTTCTCTGAACGGTTTATCGGGATCATCCTGATAATTTGCCAGCGCTGAAAGACAGCATAACGCAGCATGTGCGCAACATCAGTCCCGACCAGTTGTGTCCTCCCGTTGAACATACTGTGCAAAGTTTGAGGCATACCGGGAAGGGCAGCACACTGAACAGTACAGCCCGTGAATGCCTAATAGAAGTAAATAAAAAATGTGTTATTTATGCTTGTGTGGCTTTTCGCCTTTTCATACAGAAAAATTACTACATTTACATTCGATGCCTCATACAGCATCCCTGGTGGTGATTTTTGGAACTACTTTTTTCTCAGATGTCGCTTCCGCATGACGCTCAATGTATTCCTGCAAAATTTCGCAGCATTCTTCGCTGAGTGGTGCTCCACAAGACCTTAAACAGGGGTACTTCTTGATCACTTTGTATTTTATGGAAAAATTTTAACAATATATTTCCTAAACTTCCCTTATGATATAGATATGTGGATGAGATTCTAAGTTTGGCATGGTTCCCTTAGGGATCTACAAGAGTTCGTCACTCAGATTAACAGATTTCACCATTTTTTTTTGTTGTTAGTTTGTTTTTCAAACCTATAGTATATTCGTACGTGGGTGGACTAAGGATTTTCTTTTTTTTTTATTAGTTTAATATTTTTGCATTTTTAAATTTATTTTTCACCTGGTCTGGAAATTCTGCCCTAGAGACCAAACACGGACTTTTTCAAGCTCAAAATAAGCAGGACGATTGTCACACACATAAAGAAAGTCATAAACATCAATGCCTATGGCGGATAGCTATATTCTTGTTTATCTACAAGGTTTCTTCTCATAAATATTGAAGTTTTTAATTCGTATCCATTTTTTCTGGAGGATATGACATACATGGTCTCCACACTTTGGCACGAACCAGTTGGACAAATTTTTATCTCACATATGCAGGAATTTGGATCGGTGAACCACCGATCCAAACGCTTGCATATGTGAGATTGCCCACCGAAATGAATAGAAAAGATTAATTAGTCTTGAAATGCTACTCACTTGTCGACATGGTTGGCTAAGTGATTAGTATTTGCTTTCCAACCAATTGGCTATCGGTGCATTTCATTTCGGACGAGGATGCTTTTAAGCTCGGAAATGAATTCCATCCTGCATACTGGAGTTCTCATGTGGTTTGAAAAATTTCCATGCTTGGTCTTTAAAGCAGTTGTTTCCAGATGAATCTCGCCCACGGCAAGTTGTAGACCAATCGTTAATTAACATCGTATGTTGAGGATTATATCTAATCCTCCACATACTTAAGCTGTTCGTTTACGAATGGTTACAACTTTTCGTGGGTGAGATTCATATAAAAATCTGTAGAACAATCGAACAGAGTGCACAAAAGTCGTCTGCCCTGCACTAAAAAATAAAGAATCACTGTTTTAAACTCAATTTAGGGCAAATATCAAAAATTCTGAAGGGCAGAGGTCAGGGAGATAGCAGTTAAAGAGAAGATAGGAAGGTGGCAACAAGTTGTCGCTTCAATAATGTACACTAATAGAATGCAGATTAATTAAATTACAGTGAACTGTTGTATATTGAAGCTGTGAGTTCGAATTCCACATTGGGCACAAATGTTTGTGTTCGGTGGATGACCATCATCCTGCATCGAAACATTTTTCCATTGAAAACGAGCCGAATAAACAAGTATGACAAATCTCGTTTTATTTTTTTTTGATACGTTCACAGAATATTATCAATACTTTACAACATTTAAAATATTACGTTTTATGCCCCTTTAAACATGAAAACTAAATAATTAGAACTGAATTTGTGAATGTTACACAAATTAAAATGAATTATCTTTTGAAATAAAATGTTTTAATTTCTATCGTTCACATTCATATAAGAGCATACTTCTGAATTTTGGGAGGGTTAACTATTTTTAAAAGCTTTGCATGAAGAAAAAACATGTCTGATTCGTGGAGTTTCTGCAATTCAGAAGTCCTTTACGACTGAGCACAATTTGGGCTGAAATATCAGCAACGACAGACAGCGAGGCACATAAAATATTTACGAGAGAAGAGCAACGTCACTCTCTCTCCCTCTCTCCGAGCGAACAAGTGACAGTCATTCTCATAAACAACTCAGTAACAGAAAAAAAAGCAGACTTGTTGATGCAAACTAAGACAGCTCTGCGAAAATAACCTCGACTTCAATACCATTGGGCATATGCATTTTCGGTTACGACTCCCTATAGAATTGTCCAACGTACTTTTGATCGACTTAATCAGTGCATATGTTTTCTGTAGGAGTCGGAAGGCACAATAAGACTAGCAGTGTAGCACGAGACACAACTGAGAATGTGCACTGAGATCGAATAACTTTTTAAGCAAGAGATGCACTCTGGAAACTGGGGCATGCATACAATGGACGAAAAACGAGATCTTGAAAATCATATATCAACAGTACTTGACGTTTATCTTTACTCTGGGTTTATCCAAATAATCCCAATGGCTACGTTGGTTCAAATATAGTATCCGTTATTTAAGGAGTGAAAGAATAAATTCAAAGTAATCAATTCTGCAAAATGTGTCAAGACTGTTGAAAATTCCTCATTAAACGATGTTCACCTCCGTAATGTTGCCGGCCTGTTTAGCCGAGTGGATAGCGTACCTTCGCCGCTCTCAAAAAGCTGGATTTTTGAATCACACAGTGAACACTGGAGTTCTATGAGTGGTTTATGTGTGAATGTGATGGATAAATTTCATCTCTTGGTGGAAGACCATCACCCTCATACTGGAAGCTTGAAGTGGCTCGAAAAAATTCCGTGTTTGGTGTCTAGAGCAGGTCATGAACGGTATTACTACTGTGGCATAGGTTTCCAACTTTTTCATTGATGTGATTCACATAAACATCGATTAGATTATTTAATTTTATACAAATTTGAAAAATTATTTTATTTAGATGTAAGCGTGAATTCACATTACAGTCAAATAAATTGTGGTAGAAATAATCTGCTCTTCACAAGTGCAAATTTATGAAATTAACTAGAATGTTGGCTCTGTCGAAATTATTATTTCTGTGCAATATTTCTTGCTCTAGTATTACTTTCTATCATTTAAAATGCATTTATGTTAAAAGAGTGTCATTAAACTTTCAGCTAAACTGTTACTAATGCACTATGATCAAAGAATAAGTGGACCTATGAAATGTTTACTAGGCCCGTTATCCCTTGGGAAATGCTGTAAATGGGTACGTTAGAATATTCATACAAACACGGATTTTGAAATATGTATTACAGGAGACAATACATTCAGAGAGCTTCATTAGACTAAAATAAAATTTTATTATGGGAGATATTTCCGGGAAATGATAATTTAGTCAGCGTTCGCCGAGTGCATAGTTTTTTGTTTATTCTTTCTAGGGAAAAAAGTATGATTACTGGCAAGGATCTAATTCGTGTGCTTTCTTGGGAGCAAACTCAGTTGGCCGATTGGTTAGCATACCAGCTCTCCAATCAACAGGTCGCAGGTTCGAATCCCGCCGTGGGCATGAATGTTTGTGACGAATGTTTAGGTGGAAGATCAATTTCATCTTTCGGTGTGAGATCACCGCTCCGCTTATTGGAGGCCTAAAGTGGCCTCTAGAGCAGGGTTTCCAGACTATGTAAAAATAAATAAAAATGACCCAAACAAGATACTAATGTACTACAGCAGCGCTTCCCAAAATATTCCAATATTTTTGCCGAAATAACTGAAATGCCGATCTTATGCACTTTCTTAATAGGAAAAACAGGTTTCGGGAATAATGCCCTGTCATCCCATCTGAGACCCACAAAACTGATCTGGGTTAAAATAGTCTAGAAAAAGTTTTTCGTATCCAGGAAAGACACGACATAAAAGGCAACTGGAGAGCTGTCAGAGTTGATATCCCGGAGAACGTGAACGGCTCGACTTTGTTCGCAATTATGCAGCATTGTAATCAGACAGCAGCCACACTTTCTATCCCCACGGGCCAACGACTAGAATAACCATAAGAGAAGACATTAATGAACGCGAATCGTGGGCTTGATCAATACAAGTTAGAACACTCGGAGACCGAAAGCAAATTGCTTTGCGAAAGGCATTCTTCGGGATTATTTGCCTAACCAGTGGTTACAGCGAAAATCATTCTATTCTTTTTTTTTTTTTGGAGGGGGGGGGGAGAAATTCAGATATTAGAAATGGATTAAAAGACTTCCTTATTGATGACGTTGCGATCACACATACACACACTTTTTCCGATAATCAGGAAGGGTCACTGTTTGAATTTCGACAATGCTCAGATGATAAAAAGAGTAAATGTGATATTTCATTTGCATCAATCGTCTACCTTTTGACTTACTGCGGGAGCGTATAGTGACATATCGGATCAGGAAGATAAAGTGACCTAGAAGAGGAAATAAATATACTAGTGAAACATCCGAGGTCGAACAAACGTCTCAGCTAGTCGTATGAGGATTACAGTTCATACCAGTAAGAAATATTACAAAAGGCTCAATTGTTTTGCAATCGTATTCAGATCAATATTCAAGTTATTGATGAAACATTTCAATGAATTAAACTAAATGCACTTCTATTATTATCTTCGTCATGTGATATGCGTCACACCACAATCATCACAGGAATTGATATTCTTTTTGAAAGATTTTATAAGGTTGGAATATACTTCCATTTTTAAGCAATAAGAACATTAAATTTAGTTTTAAACAACTTTATTTATTTATTTATTTCTCTGCTTCACTGACACGCAACTTTTTTCCATGATGATCAAATTCAAAACTTCAAAACATCTGTGTTGATCGTACGACAAATTTTTATCAAATAACAGATGTATACTTATTATTACTAACTATAGATACATGATTGTATATAAAATTTTAATAATAAACTTCGGTGCGTTTCACATGTACGATGTAATCTGTAAAACAAACAAAGAACCTAATTAATTTTAATCGTGATTAGCAAACTTTCAACAGCCGAAATCTGAAATTATAAAGATTATTTCTACTGAATTATTCATAATTAATTTTCTAACTTGTTAGGTGACAGAGTATGCAGAGGAAATAAATTTCTATACTGTTAGACGAACAAAGGAATTATAGCATTTGTAGTGACTTGATTATTTCGAATTTTAAATATATATTTTTATAAAAATTCCTTTCATTTATGACAACAAATAAAACGAAAACTGTAACAGAAACATTAGTATTAATGTTTCTGTTACATCTAGTATTAATTAGTATTAATACTAGAGTTTCGGCGCGTGTAGTGTGCTGTAAAGCAAGAGAGAGAGATAAATCATTACATTGAAAGGAGAATTTTGACATCTTATCACATCCTTAGCGAACCATTCCACGTAACCAAATTAAGACTCATATTGTCAACCTCTACATTTAAATGACCAACGTGAACTGCTAAAATAAGATTGCAAGAATAGAAGCATCAGAGGAAAAGTAAATATTTTATTGAATGAAAGGGTACTGAAAATTCATTATGCTTCATAGTTCGCCTTTTATTTTTATATTTTATTTTATTATTATTTTCATTAAGATTTTGAAGTTCCGAGAGCTATTCAAATTGTTCGTTCAATACTTTCAAACAATGTCAACTGGTGAAACCTTAATCAAAACGACTAATACAAAGTCTATCGCGAATCTCTTGGCAAAGTATGGCTCTCTTCATTGCAAAAAGAACAAAATTTCCATGAACTCTCATAAGGTCATTCTCATAAGTTTTTTGCAATCTTTAAGTTTCAAAATATTTGGTAATGAAAAATAACAAATTTCTAATATCCTTTCATTCTACCGCTGTACATCACTATACTGTCTAGGCTTTTCTTCAACAATTATAAATATTTCTTTTTTTTTTTAATTTAAAATTCTAAACTTTCATATTTTAGGTTTTTCATTCATAAAATTAGCTCATACTTCTGAAGGGGACGGACGAAAGGCCGCTTCCCACTGATCCAGCTGATGTTTAAATCACGTGTATTATGCAGTCAACTTCGTTGATCATTTGTAGTATCATTTTCTGCATGGATGAAACCCAAAACATCAATAATAATTATACTTTTAAAATTAATCATAAATACATTCCTTTACCGAGAAAAATATAACAAAAAACTTCAAATAGGCTATAAGAGTCTTAGCTTGTGCGCACGAAACTGGCACTGAGCACGATCTCCATCTACAGAACAAGAAAGGGTGAGAACATTTGGGTCACGTACCCTTCATCGCACGTGTTTGTGAACCTCAAGGAGTGTGGAAATAAGAAACGGCGTTAGGTGATTGCACGTGCGATTAGTGGTCACTAGCCCCGTTAACCAAGTGAAAGATCAATAAATGGGGTTTAGAAGAGATGCGGGTCAACGGCCAGCTATCTTATACGGAGGAAAATAAAGACAATTAATGGAAAACTACTGGAAGGTAGTTGGCGAGAAACTGAGCGATTGTCAAAGAAACAGAAAGGAGACAGCCGAACAGAAAAAAGGCGAACAACAACCAGGTATATTGGGAAACTTATCCATAATATATTCTACTGCCCAGCACAATACAATACATGCTATTTTTTCGCTTAAAACTGCATTTCTATAGCAATTATAAAGTGCAAACCATTTAGATAAACTACACTCTATGTTGGAAAACTCCATAATTAAATATCCAAACATGAATTGCTAAAAAAGTTATATGAAGAGATCTGTCAGCGAAGTATATTAAGCACTTGAAAATGTTATCAGGATGGTTAATAACGTCCTAAAAATCTAACTAGTTTCAAATATAATTATTGCTATACCAGGAGAACGAAGGTACACAACGAGAAGTTGCTGCCACGAATCAATCCACTTTGAAACTAATATTCCCAGGATTCAATTCAGCTGGCATTTTTCTACACGTTTATCTAACTCCAGAAGATCAATCATAACTATGTGACAGAATGTACTTCGGGAACTACCCGTTTTCACTCCAGACTGGTAGATTTTCAACATTATCAATGTAGAGACAGTTCTGATCAATTATCTTTACGTTTGCCACATCTCAGAGAGCACTGAATTGATGGTCTGTCATGTGAAGTTGGCAGTTACCTGCCTGTGGAGGTCAGCAGAATGTAATTATGTATCTATCACTCTGTCAACGTTTATTAATGATCTGACTGTGCAGAGATGAAACATATATGGCAGTTACACTGGAGTATATTTTTGTGATAACACTGTTTGAAGATGAAGCAATTCTATATGTGGCAATAACCAAGACTGATACCTTTGCGAAATAAACCCCAGAAAGGAGAGTTTTCATGATTGCCTCGAGAAAACTAGCAAGCGATGATGTTTGGAAATATCAAGATCATTTCATTCACCGATTCTTCTTTTAAGTTTTTGAATGTAGAACGACTGTGAATAACAATGTTAAGTGTTTAGGATAACGCACTTTATACATGTGTGGTAAGAAAACTCAGACATGAAATATCACTAATTTTACTTAAATATTCACAAACTCGTGTCTTCTAAATTGCATTACAGAAGAATTTGAAGATCTTTCCCGAAGTGGTTGCAGTAACTGTTGTGAGCACAGTAAGGTAAAACAAGAAAAACAACACAAAAAAAGTATAGGCAACTATGGATTGCCACACACGCACAGATAGCAGAATTTTATAAAGTTTGTCTGACAGGTGACACATTCAGTGATTCGTGGTGCGTGTCGTTTAATAATGAACTCTTTACTAAACATTTTTAACACCATCAGTGTACGCAGTCTTTAAAATATGATGTACAGTTTTAAGTTTTTGTGATTGTCTCCAAAACAAGTTGACCTGTACGGTGTCTAGGTCAGCGCTGTTCTAAATCTATTCATTGGCCATAAATAAAAAAATGCCTACGAATCTAAAGTAATGAAACTATTTCAAAAAATTGATCACAGCTTATTACAATAAGCTGTGATCAATGCCTAGCGAAGTTCAATTTCCTGGCTTATTCAACTTTCACATCCGCTACTTGTTCAAAAAAAAAGGGGATTTTCTGATGCTAGTCTAACTACATTCGTTCGAGCCGACTATCTCGGATAAGCGGACTGAGTGCCATGATTTAATTCAACTTAATCGAAAACATCAATTTACTTAATTACAAAGGAACTTTATACCTAATAGCAGAAAATAAAGATTTTTAATTTTACTTCACTGACTAATCTGTAAATAGCGCAAATAGTTACTGCATTTTAAATGAGTCACTTGGTAGATGCCATCCAATTATCCACCCTGAATTGAAAACAAGAACTGTTTTTTGAAGTAATTTCTAGGGATCAGACTTTTTTCCTTTCAAAAATAAAGCATGTTTATCCCCGCTTCTTATGTGTGGGGATATTTCTAATCGAAACAGAATTTAGCAACATTTGGGCTTACTTTTTTTTTTTTAATAACAACAAAGCAACGTCACAAATAAATAAAAAGAAACAGGTTCATGCTTTAAATGCATTCAAACTTCATTAAAATATAATTAGAAGTAATTAAGTATTAAACTTTTATATTGACATTTGTTATATTCAAAATTATACGCTCTAAAAGGTATTTTTAAGCATGATTTTGCACTCGCAATATTTTATATTAAAATAAGATTCCCTTAATACTTCAAAACTTGATGAAGTTCTAGAACATGCAACGAGTCTTTGCACCACTTGTTTCCTCCCTACAATTATTATGATATTACGGAATGCCATGCGATGTAATATTTTGGGGTGAAATCTGCAGTATGAAAAGTCACTAGAGTATCTTTCCATTACGTATTACAATTTAGTAATGTTTTTGAAGAACAGGAATTTAAGAGGAAATTCCAGTGGAAAAAAAAGTACTGAACTTTACTTCGCAACATATATTGCTGAAGCTATTCAGTACAGTTTTTTTGCGCCATACTATACAAAACAGAGTACTTTACCTGTGGAGTTCGGTAGATAGAAGCCGAATGGATAACATGATATGACAGACCTTTATGCTTAAGAGGTGTTTGCTGGAGGGACACGAGAGATGCTTTTCAAACAGAACAAAGAAAAGAAACAAGCATTAGGGACTATCCTTGGAAGCTGTACAAAGGAATGGTAAATAGGAATCTTTTTAAAATTTTATTTTTTTATATTTTTAACGCATTGTAGGATGTATTGCTGGAATGTATTGAGAGTGCTAAGAGTGCGGATAAGCAAAGCCGAGTAGACCGATGAGCCTGGGAATCTATACAGGTATTTTTTTTTAAAAAAAACGTTTGTTATATTTGTACAAAAATTTCCTTGATGAGCCTGATTCCATAAGATGTTTTATGATAACAACAAAAAAGTAATATTACTTACAATAATCGAATTTGCAATTAAGAACTTTCATTTCTGATACTTCTAATATGGGATTTTCACAAAAGAATATCAATGTTTATTGAAAAAAAATTAAGATATAGAAGTAACAAATATTGTGAATAGCAGATTGGAGTGAATAAGTTCAGCACAATTTCGATATACATCCAAATTTAACCTCTAACCAAGTTCTTGTCATATTATGTAGACTTCCATTTCTTGAACTACAGCTGTAAACGTTTCAAATTTTCTCCTAATTCTAGTAAACAGGCACTCTTCACGTGCATATTTTATCCTTTATTTAATTCCACAGAAACAAATCTAACAGCATAAGATTGGGACTTTGAAAGGACCAAGAAATTTGTCAGCTTATTCTCAACTAAGTGATTGGAATAACAAGTGTTCAACATTCATAAAGTCCGAAGACTTGTATTTCTCAACATAGCCAGTTCTTTTAAGTTGATTAACAAGAACAGTAAGAAAATAATACCTATGTTTTTATAAGAAAATAAAAATTATTTAACAGTCATCTTTTTACATGTATTATTTCCCCCACTTTTCGTGAGCATTCTGTCAGTTTTCAACAATGTCTCCCTCACACTCTATACACCTTTGCCATCGCTGAGTGAGACCCTCTGTAATGATCCCTTAAAGTTTTTACTTTGGTTGGCTGATTACTTCGATATCGGAGCTCTTCACGAACGGCTTGTTTCAGTTCTTTGTCGTCGGCAAAACAGAGTCTTCGGAATCATCTTTCCGAGGTCAAAATAAGTGGTGGTCAGAGGATGCCGAAAAGCTGTAACCGGGATGAGGAATTTCGCTCTAGACAAATGTTGTTAGAGCATCTCTTGCGCGCAACTGGTGGGAAGTCAGTTTCACCCCCTCTTAAAGTGTCCAACTATGTTCAAGGCAACATTACAGTGTCTGCATATACATTTTCAGACGGATATAAATTTCTATCGGACTCACACTGCAAT
Organism: Typopeltis vanoorti; assembly: GCF_054136105.1. Taxonomy (NCBI): domain Eukaryota; kingdom Metazoa; phylum Arthropoda; class Arachnida; order Uropygi; family Thelyphonidae; genus Typopeltis; species Typopeltis vanoorti. The sequence goes on from NC_143569.1 coordinate 15,964,490, forward strand.
AATGAATTAAATCGGCCACTCTCTGCTTCGTTACGTGCATCTATAAAAGCTGCCATTTTGAACTACTTGTGGTACGATGTGACCGATCACAGCGTCACCCACTGTGATGGAACTAAAGCTACTTCTGTACACTCAGTGACACGTCAAGCTTCCTAGAACGTTGGAATAGAAAGAAAAGAGGAAAAAAAAAGGATGCATTACTTTCATACCGCTCCTTGCACATCACAACATTATATCTGTTTGATGAATTTGGCTAACTTCGTTTTGCACACAAATCATATCTGACTAGATTTCACCTACCGAAAACACACTTAATCTAACGGCAAATCAGCCAGAAGAACACATGCAATTAACAGACAGCCTTATAGCTAAGATTTTGGCAGTAATCCCAAACAACAATCTTCGATATGGACGCCACATATTAAGAGGTTGCAAACTTTTTAACAGAACAGTAGTAGCTAGTATAATCAAATCGTACACGAGAATGAAAGAATCAACCGATGTTTTTCCCGAACAGCTGTAGTTTTGGGGAAAATATTAAAAGGAAGTCAGCTGAAAAGCACATGTAAAAACACTAAAGTGTTTTTACACCGACTTAAGAAAATTCAGGAGCGACGATAATGATGATAGCCAGTTCGATGGAAAACCATTCATAAAAATTTCCTACAGAAGGATACAAAGTAGAAAGACTATCTACAGGAAAGAAGGAAAACCACTAAAATGAGTCTAAGAGAAAGCGAGAGAATCTACAAACGAATCGCTTTCTTCTGGACAGCAAATATTTCCGACATTTCAATTGAACTACTTCGTTATTTGGTTTAGCAATTCCTGTGTATAAATTCCGAGATTCTACGTTGAAGTATTACTGTAGGCCAAATAGCAGCATACAATGTTTTCAATCTTCTCTTCTGTGTATTACTGTGTAAATAAATTTGACTCCAAAAATTCGAACCACTTAAATAATTATTTTCCTTTAAAGTAATTGGAATTTTCAATTAGGCTAAGGAGTTTTTTTTTTTAATTTTGTTTTCACATAATTCGAAAGCCCAGTGGTGATCTCCTACCTAAAGACAATCACAAGACGGGATTCAAACTCGAAGACTGTTGTTGGTTGGAGAACGGATATGCTCTCTAGCTATCACTAATCAATCAGCCAACCAGGTGGTTTACGTGGGTGGTCTGAAAAGTTCTCGGCCTCGACCATAGATGGCAATACTATCGGCACAATTTTTTTTTAAGTTGGTACATCTGTCAGGAGCATCCGTGTGAAATTGCAAGTCATTCTCTCAAGTAGTTTGTTTTATACAGCTGTCTGAAGCAAAGGTGTTGTCTGTATACCTTGAAATGGATACAATTCAGTATCGTGTCATAAAATGACACGTAAAAGAAGGTTTAAACAAATAATAAAGAAAATGATTATACAGTATTTGCAGAATGCAGGATGTCCCATCTAGACGAAAAATGCGACATCGTGTTATGCATAAGTTGTAGAATAGCATAATTTAAATAGATTCAAAACATAATACTGTTTATTATGCTCTGAAAAAAAAACGAGTTAAACACTTCTTTGTAAACTACGGACTACTTCATTTTCTGGAAGGGGTAATCTCGTTTAATCTAGATCATGGTTAGCAAACTCTTTAAGAATGCTTTCCAAAATTGGTTAAATCTTTTAAAACATAACCCTAGCATGCCATTCATAATTTTGCGCAGTATGTCAGCAGTTTTCTCATACGCATTTTACTTGATAAAAGCGTAACAAATAATAACAATAAAAGGCATCATTTCAAAGATGCTTTAATAAAGGTATCAAAATGAAATCCTTCATTACGAAAATGTAATCAACCATTTCAACTTTCTCTGTACGTCTCAACATTCCGACTTCAAGCAAATCAGTACAGAAAGACAGTTCAGCGGCTCTGATTTTTACGTTGACCTTTTCCGACTTCATAAAACTGTTTCAGAAACGTTTACCCTTCTTGAATTGTTTTAACTGATTTCATTACACGATCACTAAGAAGATTTTCTTCTAATTTCTCCTTCCATGCTGATTTAAACGTTGCTATAAACGTGCTTAGATGTTTAACTGTTAACAATTGTCAGTTAGAATGGGACAGAGGTACAAATGCACGAAACTATTTCAGTCGGTGAATGACTATCTTACGTTAAATAATTGTTTATAATTTGAAAATCCTTCATATTTCATCGTAATCAAATGCCAGTATTGTTTAGTATAAATTACGTACAGTAACAGAAGAGTATACTTACGTAACAATCGTCACTCTATAATGCGAGCAGCAACGATCTGCCCTCCCAAACAATCAAAACCCTTGTTTGGTTTTTCTCATTATTTCATTACTGAATTTAACTTGAAGTCTCAAGAGGGGTTTTATATGCTTGGTTCAAATAATAAACTTGGATTCGTAGTTTACTTAATGCTTTATCGCAGATTATAATTAAAGGTTCTTACTGGTATAATAGGAGGATTAAAGTATCATTTATTCGCAAAAAATAATTAAGGTGAGGCGAGTTGCCGTAGGAGCAGAACGTTACAATGGTTATGTTGAGTGACACATACGCAGATGTCAATGATATTTGGTGGCTATTAATTAATATCTTGGCTGTGCCACATTTTGTCTTAGTCATCTTCCTTTTCATTTATTCTGAAAATATGAGGATAAGAGATAGAGAGAATGCTGCTTCTCAAATACAGAGATGGTATCGGAAGAAAAGGTTTCTTCTGAAAATTGAACGGTGGAAACAGATTTACTCATTTCAGAAAGCAGCAAGAAAGATTGAAAGATGGTATCGATTTTGTAGAAGGCGAAGACAAGCCGAATCTGAGATTCAGAAAGTATTTGTGATCATTATGTTAATACTTAAGTTATGCGTGCTATTAATTTTGAAGTGTGTTTACATTGTCGTTCGACAAATCTTCAGAAGGGCGCCAGGACTTCTCCGAGCCCTCTGTTAATGATTCGAGAGTTGTCGTTCGTCAAGTCTTCAGATGGGCGCGAAGACTTGTACGAGCTTTGTTAAAGATTGAACTGTTGTCGTTCGTCATGTCTTCTGATGGGCGCAAGGAATTGTATGAGCGCTTTGGTACTGTTAAGAATTCTCTTTCTTGAAATATTGTATTACCATCAAATAAAGACTATTATCATCATTAAAATCTGTATGCATTTTATATACTTTCTATACTATAAATACAAATTGAAATGCAAATTACTATTACACTTCCGTAAGATTCAAAGTGAGATATGAATACTTTCTTTTCACATTCCACTTATGACAAATCAGATATGGTGACATAACAGTCATGAAGGTGAAAATAAAAAAAAATAAAATAAAAATAAAACATTATCATTTAATTACAGTATTGAATTAAATCAGTTATTACTGGAAATATCTAAAAATAATACAAATTATTAAAATCACAAGATCTCAGGAAGTTTTAATGTGGATAAGGAATTAAATTGATATATATCAATTTATAAAAAAAATTATAAAAAAGATATTATGCAATATCTTTTTTTATAAATCAACGCAAAATATAAAGAAGATTTTAAAATAAATAAAAATATCTTATGACCATCACTGGTATACGTTGCCATTACTCTCCCTTCTAATATGTCTGATAAAAATATTATTTTTCTTTTAAATAAAAAAAAAACAACTGAAAATTCTGCCTTTAGTCTTTTTCCATACTTCATTCCATTCCTCTCACCTTAAAATACAATAATAGCACAGTATATGTAATTGAAATACTTAGAAGCGAATGAATATTACACAGTTTTATTCTGTATCGTGCATCTCGTCTTATCTAATAGTATCTCGCAGACTTCAGTGATTCGGTAACCCCCCCCTCCTAGCAATAGTGTATTTCTATATTCACAATAATAGAAGCTTGTTAAAATCTAAGCATTCGTTTTGTGGTGATAAACACTCGAATATCATGTTACGTAGTATACATAGTGTAGAGTAAACTTACAGAAGCCATTCGCACCAGTTCTTGTGGATCAGTATTTCTATGAAAGTAGTGTATTAAGAAAATGTTATTACTAAAATATCACTGTCGGATACTCAAAATTAATGATCACCACGAGAGACAAGGTTATAAATCTTTGTAGTAATCTTTTATCTGTGATGCCGACTACAGGTATATAAAAAAGTCCACAGCGATTTCGAAATGATCCAGGGTGGTCACGGTAAACTATTTACGGATGCCAAACGAAAAGTGTATAGTATGGGCCTATAAGTGTCATGCCTCTGTGTAAATGTGTCATCTATGCATAATGGACACCAGTCATGTCGAAAGAGTACCATGTTTGGGGGTATATAGCAGGATTTCTGGATTATCCAATTTTAGAGCCTTCTAATGATTTAAGTGAGCGCTAAAAGTTATTTTACAATTTCTCTTACACAGGATTGTCATAAAAACCACACACTCTCTCTCCATCCTCCAATGGGAAGAAAAGAAATACAGCTAACTTCAATTTAAACGCAGTCTAGTTTTTTTTTTCCGAATAAAATTTCTTATCTACAATAAGAACAGATTCCTATTAGAACAGATTTTGTCATAAATAACTATAAATTCTATTTCCTGAGGAATATTAGAGGAAGAAAACTATGACGAAGGATAAGAAACAAAGCAAACATATCTTATCCTTCGTTATAGTTTTCTTCCTCCAATATTCCTCAGGAAATAGAATTTATAGTTATTTATGACAAAAAAAATCATCAAATTCTTTTTTTAACCAGCAATTTGAGGTACGGAGATATTATAAGTTTCACAATTCAGTGCAGAATTTGCATTTTCCCCTTTCCTTAACGTTAATTGAACTAAACTTGCTAGTCTGTCGTGGTCAATATCATCTGACCGTTAGAAAACAAATTAACGCTATTCCATGGCGGCATTAAGTATAATGGCAATATGTATCACCAGATTATGTTGTATCATTATAACATATTAATCTGCGTAATATCCTATGACTATCAATCGCGCGCATTTCCTGACCGAATTATCTAACCTACAGATGAAAACAATTTTTTTGAAGGAAAAGTAGTTTATTCAACCTTCAGCTGAAAAGTCTCTGTTAAAGGAAACAATTTTCAGTAGTAGAGGATAATTCGAAACGAGGTCTTTCCAGCAATAGAGAATCGTCGTTTACTGATCATGCTACAAAGGTGTCAGATGTAAAGAGATTACTGTAATATGTCTGTTGAAAGGAAAGAAAATAAAAATTCAAGAAGCAATAAACTTAAAATTGTAATATTTTAAAGCAGGAAGCCCAAGTGGCAAACGTTTAGCTCAAACATTTGAACTTAATCCAAATTTTTTTTTTTTTTTGTTCAAAATCCTTGTGCTACATATCGCTATTCTAGGGCCGCACCAAAACCAGTTTATTGCACACAGCTGGACATGCTTTAAAAAATAAATAAATTAATTAATTAAACAAACCTTATCTAGGCGATGCACTGAGTGCTCCAAGGAAGAACAGAAATGCAAACGCCTTGAGAACTACTACTTATAACGGAGAAGTTGCTTCAGAGAATAACTGTCGTTCTCCTTATCTTTATGAGTTCTCTTTTCCTTTCTCCGTGACATAATTGCACGCTTTTTATTTTGTTCTTAACGCCATATCTCGTTTCTTTTGTACGAAACTCATTTTGCTCGAGTGAAGCCGAAAGCTATATCAAGTATATGGCGAGACTGAAGACGTGGAATTCTTAATATGGAAGTAGAAACCATAGAACCATCGGCATACCAACTCAGAAACACAGTAAACAATGCTAAAAAGGGTGAATATGTAAAAATTCTACATTTTCTCTCCATCCCCTACAGCGATGGAGAGAAAATGTAGCTTGGTCCCGAAATAAACTACGCAGTGAGTTTCCCAGTTATTGAATATAATTCAAAGCGTCTCCACATGCGAGACAAAAGGGAGGAAATAGGAACGTGATGGAAGACAGGGAGGGATATATTTTATTATCATGGGATGCAGTACATAAAATACTGCTGACGACAGTTTGGTGAGGCAGATATGAGGCAGCAAATTCACAGATTGATAGAAAGAACCACAAATAAAAAATCAGTTTCAAAGGACGTCCAACATTTACTTCGCATTCATCAGTAAATCTGCCGCCTTCCATGGTGATAGGAATTCTGAGTGCTGACGTGGGCCAGAGACTTTTTGATGACCTCTAGTGATGTCATAGTATAAAAGCGAACGGAGAAAATACCACCTTTCACGAATACGATGTTCGCTAACTGAGAAACGAGTGAATATATCGAGAGCAGGAATTTGAAAACGCAATTAGTTTAATGAACTGGAACTGTTTTACTGTTACATGTTACGAAGAACATGTAAGAGATATATGTGTTAATATATATATATATATATATATATATATATATATATATATATATGATGATTGTACTCCCATGTAATTCATGTCAAACGGGAGTAAGAAATATGCAAAAAATAGCCGAGGGCTTTTTCGGTTGAAAATACTAATGGTCATAAGGCAAATAAAAGTAAAAAAATAATAATAAATATTACAAATACGCACACACATTCATGCAATATATGTAAGAAAGTTTCACTAATCACGATTGAACTAAGCAGTACACAAGTAAATAACCATTTATTTATTTATTATTATTATTATTATTTTTTTTTGTTATTTCAGTGTTGAGCTAAAGTGTCATGATGGAATAATTAAGCATAAATATATGACGGTAAGAAGGAAGGTGGGGGATATCTTTCTAATTGCTAATTCCCTCTGTGATGCGTCTTGCGCCGATTCTATTCGTAGTTCTATTCATCGTCGCTTTTCTCGATTCTCTACAGAAAGGGTGGGGGATCCTTTATGAATATATTCACTTTCGACTTTAGATGCCAAAACGCAAAGTAAAAGAATAGTGATGCAAGAGATCCACAACATTGCAGGTCCGAGCCATGTAAGATCTCGACCGGAGTCGTTTTGGTGCTGCAATAACTTCGATCGGTCACAGTCCTACACTCGAATAGTCTGATAAGGAGAATAAACAGGACACTTCGGAGACCGTTTGTTGAATTTTGCACTCGAAGTAAAATCCAGATATATTCAAAACAAATGGTAGAACCTCAAGTATGAAATTAAAATACTAAGTTTAAATATTATCCTATATTTTTTATGAACTGTTCAGTGTTGTAGAAGTGCGTTCGCAAAACATATAGCTTCGCAACTTTACAAAATATTCTCTTTTTGATTCCCTTGGTAGTTCTAATACTACAGAAATAATATTTTCGAAGCCATTGATTATGCGATGAAGTCAAAGAGAAGTGTTTATGTATAAGAGCAGTGAGTTATCCACCCCCAAGGGCTACTTCATGTTCTTTTCTTCTACCAGATGATTTTGCTTTTAATCTTGTGATGTTCATAGAGAACTTGCTCTGAATTATTAGTTTTTTTGCTTGTTAAAATGCAGGAAGGTTTTCTTCTCAACTCGAAACAAATAACTGATCGAAAATCAACACTGATCTTCAATGAACAGATGCTCAGACACTACTTCGAAGAATTCCGATGCTGTCTCCAACACTGTTGCGTAAACAGAGCAATCACTTTCTGCAATACTCGTTCAAGTGCCGCAAGCTCTTCACGATATGGCTTTCTTAAAATACCATCCATTCTCTCTCTTCCTTTATAGAAAAGACGAGCTACACAATTCTGTCTAAGTGCCGAAATGGTAGCCATCAAAACGCAAGTGCCAATCTTTACTCAAGAGAACGAACGTGATTCCGCAAGACCCTTTTCCATATTTAGTAGGATTTCTTATTTATTTCTATTTACTTTCACCTGGGATTTTCTCGATTGCACAGCGTTTTTATTTGGATAGCTACTTCTGTGTATGTGTGTCCATGTTCGTTGAGGCACGCTCCATGAGGCTCCTCGAGCATTTTTATTAGCTTCTTTTTATTAACTTACCTTTTCTTAGTTCTTCTCGACTGTGAGGCAGCCCATCTGTCATTCCCAGCGATTTCCTTCTTCAAAAAGGAGCACGAATTGGCACAGTGCCGTCACACACGGAAGCTATCGCTGGCAATAATGCAACGGACATGACGTACGGGTCTCAGTTAACGATCATAGTGAACTTCTGGTGGTCGACATTCTATCACTAATGTTTGCCATAAAAATGTTTTTTTTTTTTTTTTTTCAAACAGCCCACGTATCGCCTTTATTAGTAAAGCGGGGCGTGCAAATGATGAATTTTTGGAAATAGCTGAAATCGAAAACCACATAACGTATCGCAATGTTCTCCAAATGTTAAAAATGCTACGTCTCGTTGTACATTGCTTAAAGAGGTCCGAGCTGAGTTGGTTGTGATGTACCAGGGCAATGATGATGGCGGTGTTTTAAAAGTCTACGTGAGTGGAATATTTATTGGAAGAAAAATCTTTTTCCAAGATTTACGAAATAAGATATATTCTCAAGATTAAGGACATAATCCCTAGGTATATTTCCTAAGGATTACTATGATAGTTATCCTACTTCTGATCATCTTACTGATAACCTAACCGGATTATGATGATCCAGAATGTTTTACAATCAATGAGAACAAATGGCTCTGTTATTCCTCTCCGCCAACATACATATACAAACTTCATTGTAACAAACACAACTCTTGGTAAATTAATTCTTTTAAAAAATGGAGACAGCTTCTTTAAGTAAAAGGTTCGCAGAAATCTGCCGTCACATAAACATTTGAACTCAGACCTTTGTTCAAATCTCAAAAATCTAGACTAATAAAGTTAATCTGTCCTTTAGTTTTACCACCAGTATTACAAAAAAGATATCCTCGCGCGCTCTCATTCGAAAAATAATAATAGTGTTCATTTCGTAAACAGGTTGATTCCATCTTAGTGTTTTAAATCAGTCAAAAGTTGTTACTTAACAAGTAAGTTATATGATTCACATACTAACAGCTATGGGAACAGGAAATCGGCTAATGAAATCAAATCGCTTTGGTTTAATAACAAAATTGCATCTTACAAGTTAATTATCTGATTTCCCTCTGTGTTTTTTTACTTCTATCTTGACGCACAATACATCTCAACGTCTTATGACGCCTGGTCTCAGTGATACCTCCGTAAACTCTTTAGTTCGTGGTATTCGTTTTGGTTGATTCAGACATATAGCGAAGATAATGCTCAGGAATTAGATGAATTTATGCGGTAGTTATGATGATCAGAGCACTGAATGTTAAAAGGCAAGTGCATCCTGTGATACCTGCGTATTCTTCAGTCGATTTGTCTTTTTGCCTGAAGACAAACTCTGCTAAAAGAGTGCGCGAGTTTCTTATATCCGAGAGGCGATTTCGAACCAAAACATTTACAACTAAGCGGCATATGTAGCTCTTTCAGGTACAATACAAATGCGCAGTTTATCGTCGAAGAAACAAAAAAAAAAGACAAATGGACATAAATCTTATCCACAAACATAATCTATTCGATAATGATTCATAGCATGGTATACAAATGCAACACCGTGTCAACATCTTAAAAATTACTGGGTTTTCTGAATTTTAATTTTGAAAATCAATAGGAAGGTCTCGAGCGTGGTTAAAATCAAACCACTGATCAAAAGGAAGGTACATCAAACTGTAAAGGCAGATGTGTATAATACGAAAAGGCTAAAACAGTTAATTTTATGATAAACTAAATATTTTTATACGAAGACCTGAAATTAATCCAAGAATGCCTTTAATTTAACTCTGCTCACAGCCACGAGAACTGTATTTTAAAAGAAAACTAAATTCACACTTCATGGTTATGTAGCTTTTCCTTTAGGAGGATAGCAATGCAAAAAAAAAAGGTACAACATTTATAAAGAAAGTAATGACAACGAGTAGTAACTGGCCCATATGGATTTTGCCACGCTGCAGTGTGTTCGACGACACTTGAAATCTTATTTGTTTTTACAAGAGTTCAAATGTCAACCGCTACCAAGCGTTTTTCAGAAGATGAAATTGGTAGTTAAGACAGGAGATTATGACAAGCCTTCATGTCAATGTAGGAAATCGGACACCACTTTATTAGCACATAAAAAGTTAACAGAATGCCTTTACATTATTGTTAAATCCACACTTTTAGCAGTTTCGAAAAAAATTAAAAAAGTCCTAGAGTTTCTCAAATTTCATAATTTGACATTCATTTTTTTATTTATATTCTATGATAAAAGACATTACTTTTTTATTAAAAGTAATGACTTTTATTGTTTAAAATAAAGAATTTTACAATGCAAACAACGTATCGCGTAACAAAGTGGAAGGCAATAACAAACGATTGCTTATTCTGTTGTTTTTCTGCAGTATCCTCACTCGTGAATTAACAGTGATACAGTTAAGAGTTTTTCATTAAGGCTAGCTATTCTATGATTTTTCTTTATTAGCGTTTATGTAAGTGGTATTTAATGGCTTAAGACATTTTGATTCGTAGTATTCCAGAAGATTTTTTTTTAGTGAATTTCTTAATTATATGTTTTTATTTTTCTGATTCGGAAGAAGAACAGGCAAAGACAGAGATTAGAAACGGAAGTGAGGAGTTCCTGTAAATAAACAGTTATCAGAAACGTGTTGATACATCGAGGTTCCGTACTGAGTGCCAATTAATCTTGAACTTTTAAGGTACAAAACACCACGGATCTATGGTGGATCCTGATTGTGATACTATCCGTATCACATTTTTTCCTGGTTAGCATTCTATTTCTCTACTTATGTCATCTGAAGAAAAAGGATTTAGAGTTTGTTTCTGCTTTGAAAATTCAAAGATGGTACCGGAAGAAACAGTTTTTTTTTGTTAAAATTCAGAGATGGCAAAAAATATATGCATATCAGAAAGCTGCAGTGAAGGCTCAAAAATGTTATCGCTCGTGTAGAAAGAGAAAAATCGGAAGGTCAGATGGCGTTTTTGATCTTTAAAGAGACTTTAATATTTTGCATAAAACTAAACTTGATATTTATTTTCGCTGAAGTCTGTCAAGTCTTCAGATAGGCGCGAGGACTTGTGCGGGCAATAGCTAATTGCCCGCACAAATCTGCACAAATAAAAGTAGCTATTCTTCGGCTGGTGCGCGTGGATCACACAAGAAGTAAAAGCACAACTGCCAAATAAAAGTGAAGAGAAAATACATATTTTGGTTTTACAGTTAAACATCTACCCTTATTATGCCCAAAAAGTACGAGCAATTATTTTCTGCAAGCCTACATCTTTAATTTGCAAGAATAAACTAGACAAGAAGCAGCTTGAATATTTAAAATTGTCCGGAAATCTGTCTTAATTGGCTCAAATTTGTAAGACTAAATAAATTATTAAATGGAGGGCGGGGGGGGGAATAAAAATAAAAAGACGGTAGGAGAAAAATGCATCGTCTGATTTCAAACAGAGGAATCAAATATTATGCAGCGCAAACAAAAGTAAATAAAAAAAGTTCTGGTGTATAACGGCTTAAACATTATCTGCAACTTCATCTCTTATCAAAGAAAGGAACGAACTTCCAGTAACGGAAATACGTGTAAATAATGCATATATTAATGAGTGTTCCGATTATTATTTGGCCAACTCTTTTTATCAGTTTCTTCCAATTTAATCATATAACTTACAATGAAAACCATTTACGGTTTGAAAATGCGGTAAACGTCATCAAGAAGCATCGATATAATAACTGATTAGCACGCTGAACATTTACCACATGAAAATGCTATTCAAGAAACGTAATACCAAGCGAACAATTTGAAGGTAATTAAGGCTTAGTGTAACTAGTATCTTCTTCTGGTTCCCATCTGCCATACGGCCGCGGGAGGGTAGCTAAACGCTACCATTCTAGGGAGAGATGATTATGAGCAAGGTGGTTTCCCGTTGCCTTCCTTGCCGTAAGTATTTATGACTGTAACCTGTGTGTTCACGGGGCCGGTTTGCCTGCTTGCGGGATGAAAAACCCCAGATAAACTGGCGGAAAAAACCCTGCTGCCCACGCCCAAGACCGGCTAACTTGGCTATGGCTGAGGAAGATCCTTAAGCTCCTCACGTCGTGGACGGGAATCGAACCTAGGACACTCCTTCCCCAGGCATATGATTGCGAAGCGCAAAGCCACTAGGCTAACCGCGCGGACGTAACTACTATAACGGCGTTAAAAAAGTACGGTACGTTAAGCAGTTTAGACGAAAAAACAATATGGACGAAAGGGCCTCTTAATTCGTCATGAATATTTAATATTATGAATATAAAATTCATGAATATTATAAAGAAATAATAATCCATTTCTAGGTGTTAAAAACATAGAATAAACGTCACGATCATAATCAAATTGCTGATATGTACCCTTTGAGGGGTACATATCAGCAATTTGATTTTCATGTAGTACTATCATATTCTTACAGAATATGATAGTATATTGTAGAATATGATAGGATATTCTTACAGAATATGATGGTACTACATGAAAAACTTACGTCAACACCAACTCCCTATCAACAATCTTCTTCCAAATCAATCTGTTATTTGTCAAGACTCCAATATTATGAAATCTTATATTTCAGTGTTCTGAGGGTATCAATTCACCTATATCGTGGTCTTCCTCTGGATCTTTTTTCATGAGAACCTGGCAGAGAACACTTGTTCTTTCTCTTATTCCATATAAATATACCAGCTTTTTTTTTTTATCAATTATCCTTTCCCATTCTGTTTAAGTGACCAAACCACCTGAGATTAGCTGGCCTAACACATTCTCGGATGCTGACAATGTCAAGTTCTTTCCTAATATCCTTTTTTAATATGATATTGCCATTGATGCCATCTGTTCATGCTTCTAACTTTCTCAGGACTCTCATATCTGCGGTCTCTAGTCTTTCTTTGGTCAAGTGTTTTACTTCTGACCCAGCTCTCAGATCCGTAAGTTAAAATTGGTTTGAACACTGTCTTGTATACAAATTAAAAACTAACTTAGTGTTTTGAATTAATTCTCCCTTATTCTATATAAACATACAAGCTTTATTGATTTTGTTGTCTATTTCCATATCTAATTTACCATTTTTATTAAAAATTGTGCCTAAGTAGCTGAAATGTTTTACTTGTTTTATAGGTTCCCCATTCACAACGCAGTTAATATTTTCAATGTTTCTGACTATTTCCATCATCTTTGTCTTGTTATTGCTGATTTTCACATAAAAATATCTTACAACAGTTATTCAATTTAGTCAGGGAGTCTTGCAGATTGTAGCGGATTTATTTAGACGTATAACATCAAAACGTAAAGAGCTGAGATTAATATCTCCAATTTTGATACCGGGTTTAATACCACTTTCCTTCATAATGTGATCCATAATAAATAGCAGAGAGAATAATGTACATCCTTATCTGACACCAGATTTGATATCAAACCATCTTCCTGTACTTCCTTCAGTTTTAACTGCTGACTTACAACGCGAATAAAAACGAATTATTCCTTGATATAATGCCCCATTGAAACCATACAACTGTAGCGTTTTTAATAGCTTTTCTCCTGGCACTTTGTCATGTGCCTTTTGCAGGTCTACAAAACTTAAATACAGATCTTTGTTATATTTCTATGATTTCTCAGTTATTTATCGTAAAGTGAAAGTCTGATCCTGGAAGCTTTTATTTGGCCTGAATATAGCTTGTTGTTCACCAAGCTTTTCTTCCACAGAAGCAATATGTACGAAATACTTGAGAAACGGTTGATTGAGAATTCTTCTCAACCGTTTCTCAAGTATACTTGCATATATCTTCTTACCAGGAACACTCTGCAATGAAATGTCTGTAATTTTCACATTCAGGGCTCTAGAAGTACTCCAATCATCTGGAATTCGTCGTCCAAGCCTTCTGAACTATGCAGTGCAGCCACTGCAAGACAATTCCATACTCGATGATTTTTGGTCGAATATCATCTACTCCCGTTGCCTTTCCACATTGCAGGTTTTTGTTGACTTTTTCTGCTTCATTATATGCCTGTTGGTTTTTTTTTAACCACTATGCTGTCAATTATTGATTCATTTAGCAATTTTTCGAAGTAATTACTCCATACATCAAGGATATCTTTTTCACCATTTTCCATATCACCTTTATCATTTCTAATTCCTTTTATAGCACTCTTTCCTCCATGTCTGAGCTTTATCAACAGTCTCCAGAATATTTTGCTACCTTCTTGATATTTATTTTCTATGTTTTTACCGAAGTCTTCCCATGACTTTTGTTTAGCTAGTTTTACACAGTGTTTAGCTTTATTACATTTGTCTCTATATTCTCTAAGAGCAGAAGCTGACTTATTTGCCAGAAACTTTTGATATGATTTCTTCTTTTCCTTCACAGCCTCTTTTACTTCTTGTGTTCACCATGGAGTTCTGATTTTTCTATCCTTGCAGACAACCTCACCACATGCCTCTCTGGCTGTTAGAGAATATAGAGACAAATGTTTTCTTGAATAATGTTTGTGTATTTTAGTACACAAACATCATTCAAGAAAACATTTGTCTGAGAGCTGCTCAACTTTTATTCGCTTTAAAACTTTCTTACGTTATTCTTTTCAATATGAAATTCAATTTTATCCTGCTCAAGATTAAATGGTGATCACTTCCAATTTCAAATCCTCTGTACACTCTGGTGTCCTGTACCAGGGAGAAAACATCCCTATCAACAATAACATAGTCAATGAGACTTTTCTTATTCCTTGCCTCTTCTCTCCATGTGAATTTGTGCACATTTTTATGTTGGAACATGGTGTTAGTAATAACCAGTCCGTGTCCTGAGCAGAAATCCAACCGATATTTGCCATTATTATTAGCTTTGCTCTTTTCTCCAAATTTTCCCAAAATATTTTTGTATGTGTGACAATCATTTCCTACTCTGCTATTTAGATCCCCAACTTTTCATTGTGTCAGTTGCTTTTTCTAAAGTCTCAAAAAATTCCTCCACTTCTGCCTTAGTAGAATCTTCTGTGTTCCCCATTCTGATATTTGTCCACATCAATCTACTTGATATTGTCTGTCATTCAAGAAGATTAGCCTCGTATTTAGTGTTGAATACTATGCTACTCTTTTTCCTTGTTGTCATTGCCTGAATATAACATTTTGCATTTATTGTCTTTTTTTTGTTTCAGTTACTCCTATTATGTCGATCTGGTACTTATCCAATTCTTTTGCCAGTTCTATTTCTTTGCCATTCAGGCTTGTTAGTTAATAGTACAGAATAAACGTAACTTCTTAAATTCAGATGAAAAATTTCACACTCAACATCACAGCTTCTATTATTGCTCGTTAGTATTCCTTATAACAAAAGTAGAATTTGATATAAGTTTTAGTTTGAATGATTTTACACTACTTTAGAAAGAAGTCTACAGTTATACATGATTACTGTGACAAAAAAACATCTTTTTCAGTTGGCAAAACACATTTTATTATATTCGATAAAAATAAAGACTTATCTTATCATACCCACCAGGTAAAACACACATACAGGAAAGAATCAGCTAAATGAAAACACTCAGAAAATCATCGCCCTTGGTAGAAATAATTGAATTGAACGTAGACTTCATTCAGCATAAGTGAAAAAAATCAGGTCTAGATAATCCTGTTAGGGGAAAATCTAGTGACCAGGTGAAGCAGCATGTAAACATCGTTGCTAAGCAGAATATACAAATAAGCATACGCAAAGCGTGTCATTTTGTTTCTGAAAACCAGTGCAGCTCAGCTCATTTTCAGGTACAGAAGCCATGCAAGATGCCAGACCAGAGAAGAGTGCCAATTTCCTACCATAGTTTGAATCATCGTCACGGTATTTAATACTAATCATGATTCTTTGGCAATTTTTGTTTCGCATAAAATAGCTGAAAACGATTCAACTAAAGCAAAGCAAACAAGCAGCAGTAGTACTACTACTTTGTGCTTCTTCAAGTTTTTTTTTTAATAAACAGACTAAATTATACAGAAAATCATAATTTTCTGTATAGTGTAATTGAAATTACCATTAAAAACTGTAGGAACTCATATTTCAATCTGAAATTTACAGGTCATCAGCGGCAGGAAGGTTAGTAAGTACAAGGGAAAACATTAACAATGGATTATTTAAAAGGCAGTACGAGCCGCGTGATAGTATAAAAGGAACAACGCGACGTCTGTATGTGTGTGCGTGTGTGTGTGTGTGTGTGTGTATATATCAATTACTACAGCTCACATCGTGTTGTTCTTATGGGAGACAGACGGAGAGAACCCCCTCTCTTTCTAAAGTTTATTTTGTCAGGTGGGACAGATAACAAAATAGAATAATTTGACCATAACTGGGGGAACCGCTTTTGCAAGCAGATAAAGGGAATCGTCAAGAGATTCCCTTGAATCTCTCCACGAGTGGGTGAACAAGGATATCGAACGTCGAAACTATCATTAAGTCAGCGAGTTGAAGGAATTTCTGAAGTTCCTCACTTTCACTAGAAAATCTGAAGTTTTATTTTATTTTATTTAGCAATTTTTTTAATGAAGGAGTCGGAGTTGTACTTGGGGAGTTTAATAGCTGGGATAAAAACTTAGTTATATGATAAGTAGATTTAAGATTTTCGTCGTGATGAGAGGAATCTTTACATGGATTTCCTTAACTGAAGTTGAATTAGCCGATCTCATAAGGAGGAAAAAATCCCTTTTTCTCCAAGAAACTCGGGTTTTTAATTCCGCGTACTGACAAATCACATTTGAGAACACACGTAATTCATAGACAAAAAATACTCGTGGTGGTCATACGCAATAGATGGCGTTGTGCACAGATGGTAGTAGCGGTTCTGTGGTTAGTGAACTAAATAGTCGAGAGGGAAATTTGTAAAGTGCCCTCCTCGATAAGTCCCTGGACTCCTTGGAGGTGTCACGAAATAATAAGAATGTTGAAAAGACTTATACATTACATCTTAATGTGAAGTATTAAGTCTGACCGTCTCACATGTGCGAGAGGTGTTTTTTGAGTTATTTGAAGATATCTTCCTGCTATTTCACTACACAAATGAATAAGAAGCAAAATCAAATTGATAAAAACGATTACTACTTTTTCATGCTGAATTAATAAGTGTTGTACGATGGTACTCACATTTATTGATTGTTCAAGGAAAAATATCAGAAAAACAGGTATATACAACATACAGCTACAAAATAACACTAAATTTCTATCGAAAGATTTCCTGAAGCTTAAGGTCTCCAAGAAGTTAATAATGGTAGGGTAGTCTATTACGGGAGCCTGCAAATTACATAACATCATGCAATTTTCAGACTCACGTAAATAGGCGGAGAAGGGTGATATTATTGAGACATATAAACTGTTAAGAGGAACTTATCACATAGGTACCCAGGATATTTTTCAAACGGTTGAAGGAGGGAAGAGATAGAGACAAGAAGGTCATTCTTGGAAATGGCATAAAGGTGTGGTGCACAAGAGAGGAAGGCATGCCTTTTTGTGTGCAAAGTGGTTTGTCAGTGGAATGTCTTGCGAATGAGGTGTGATAGACATTATTTCATCTTGAGATAATGAGTGCATAAACACTGAACCAGTTTAAGATGAGATGTGATTGACATTATCTCTATTAGAAGGTATCTTACTATTACTTCCCTCGAGAAGTTTTGTCTAGAGGAGGTGTTTGTATAATAATAATGTCCAAACTCACCACATTTACATCAAACCAAGACAAATTTATTCGAAAACGACATTTGATGGAGTAGAGTGCCAAAGGGTCAAAGTTGTATAACTGACAGGAGATTTACACATGACCTTTAAAGGAATGCGAAGAACCGACCAGAGCTTCTGACCTAATGTCCAATCCTAACCTTCTCGTGGTGCCCTGTTGGGTATCTACATGGATACTGAACGAACGAGGAAGAGCTGGAAATTTGGGATTTAGTCGGCAATTTTATCCTGAAATAGATCCCAACTCAACTTCACCAGCGTTCAAGATCGATGCTATCAACATAAGAAGCCTGAATAGCAAAGAAATAGAACTAGCAAAAAATTGGATAAGTACCAGATCGACATAATAGGGGTGACTGAAACACAAACAAAAACGACAAAATCTGGTGAGATCTCTCTGAGCAATAAATAGAAAATGTTATATTCAGGCAATTATAATCAAGGAAAAGAAGGAGCAGCAATAGTATTCAACGAGGCTAATCTTCTTGAATGGCAGGCAGTGTCAAGTAGAGTGATGTGGGCAAATATGAGAATGGGGAACTAGACAATGAGACTTATTTGTGCCTATGGTCCCACAGACGGTTCTACTAATGTAGAAGTGGAGGAATTTTTTGATGCTTTAGAAAAAGCAACTGACACAATGAAAATGGAAAAGTTGGTCCTTGTTGGGGAACTAAATAGCAGAGTAGGAAATGATTGTAAGACATACAGAAACATTTCGAGAAAATCTGGAGAAAAGAGAAAAGCTAATAATAATGGCAAATATCGGTTAGATTTCTGCTCATGACATGGACTGGTTATTACTCACACCATGTTCCAACATAAAAATGTGCACAAATTCACATGGAGAGAAGAGGCAAGGAATAAGAAAAGTCTCATTGACTATGTTGTTGTTGATAGGGATGTTTTCTTCCTGTTGCAGGACACCAGAGTACAGAGGATTTGAAATTGGAAGTGATCACTATTTAGTCTTGAGCAGGATAAAATCGAATTTCATATTGAAAAGAATAACGTAAGAAAGTTTTAAAGCGAATAAAAGTTGAGCAGCTCTCAGATGTGAACTGTAGACTAAAATACACAAAGATTATTGAAGAAAAAATGAAAAGAGGTGTGAGAACAGAAACCAAACCTTGGAGATTCAGTGGCAAGCCTTGAAGAAAACACTGATTGATTCAGCCAGAGAGGCATGTGGTGAGGTTGTGTGCAAGGATAGAAAAATCAGAACTCCATGGTGGACACAGGAAATTAAAGAGGTAGTGAAGGAAAAGAAGAAATCATATTGAAGGTTCCTGGCGAATAAGTCAGCTTGTGATCTTAGAGAATACAGAGACAAATGTAAGAAGGCTAAACACTGTGTAAAACTAGCTAAACAAAATTCGTGGGAAGACTTTGGTAAGAACATAGAAAATAAATTTCAGGAAGGAGGCAAAATATTCTGAAGGCTGTTGAAAAAGCTCAGAAATAAATGAAAGAGTGCTGTAAAAGGAATTAGAAATGATAAAGGTGACAGGAAAACTGGAGAATAAGATATCCCTGATATATGTAGTAATTCGAAAAATTGCTAAATGAATCAATCATTGACAGCACAGTGGTAAAAAAAACCACTCAACAGGCATACAATGAAGAAGAAAAAGCTTAAAAGCCGCAATGTGGAAACGCAACGAGAGTAGATGATTTTCGATCAAATATCCTCGAGTACCAAGTTGTCTTGCAGTGGCTAAACTGCCTAGTTCAGAAGGCCTGAAGAGAGGGACGAATTCCTGATGATTGGAGTAGAGCTGTCATAGTACTAACATATAAAAAGAGAAATAAAACTGAATGTGAGAATTACAGAGATATTTCCCTACTGAATGTTCCTGGTAAGATTTTCTCAAGTATACTTGAGAAAACGGTTAAGAAGGATTGCGAAAGAGAAGCTTCATGAAAAACAAGCTGGATTCAGGCCAAATAAAGACGGTCAGGATCAGACTTTTACTTTACGACAAATAGTTGAGAGATCTATATTTAAGTTTTGTAGATCTGCAAAAGGCACATGACAAGATGCCAGGAGAAAAGCTATTAAAAAGGCTACAGTTCTATGGTGTCAATGGGGCATTATATCAAGCAGTATTAATCTCTATTTGAGTTGTAAGTCAGCAGTTAGAATTAAGGGAAGTACAGGAAAATGGTTTGACATTACATCTGGTGTGAGACAAGGATGTACATTATCCCCTCTGTTATTCATTATCTATATGGATCACATTAAGAAAGAAAACGGCATTCAATCCGATATCAAAATTGGGGATGTTAATCACAGCTGTTTAGTTTATGTGGTTATGTTATACTTTTAAGTAAATCTTGTACAAGTCTGCAAGATTCTCTGACTAAAATAACTGTTGTAATAGATTTGGTACGAAGGTCAGCAATAACAAGACAGAGAATGAAAATAAGCAGAACATTTTAAATGTCAACAGCATCCTGAATGGAGAACCAAAACATTTCAGGACATTGGTACAATGTTTAGTGAAGATGTTAAATTAAATATGAAAATAGAGAACACAATCAACAAAGCCAGTATGGTAGGAAGTCAGCTGAATAAATTCATATGGAATAGGAGAGAAAATATTCAAAACACTAAGTAAGCTGTATAAAAGAAAGTGTTCAAACCAGTTTTAACTTATGAATCTGAGACCTGGGTTAATAAAACACTTGAGCAAAGACTAGAGACCGAAGATATGCTAGTCCTGAGAAAGATTAGGAGCGGAAACAGATTATATCAATGGCAATATCATATTAAAAAGGAGGATATTAGGAAAGAACTTGACATTGACAGCATCCACGAATGCGTTAGCAGAGCTAATCTCAGGTGGTCTGGTCACTTAAACAGACTGGGAAAGGATAATTAGCAAAGAAGCTGGTATATTTATATGGAATAAGAGAAAGAACACGTGTTCTCTGCCAGGTTCTCAGGAAAAAAGATCCACAGGAAGACCACGATATAGGTGAATTGATACAGTAAAAAGTGCCTCAGAACACTGAAATATAAGATCTCATAATGTTGGAGTCTTGACAAGTAACAGATTGATTTGGAGGAAGATTGTTGATAGGAAGTCAGCAATCATGTAAGTTATATCCTCTACAGACCTTGAGGGTACCTGTCAGGAATTTGATGATGACGCCATTTGAAAGATTTGCATAATAAATTCAGACATATTAATCAAACAATAATAATTTTGCAATTTGCATTTCACGTTTTTATTTTTTTGTGTTTTTTTTCAAAGTCCAAATGTTTGTAATGATACATTGAGATTAATAAAAATGGAAATCTCAGAGATAACCATAGTTTGAAAATTCTATTAATATTAATCTTGCAAGTTTATTGTTTATTTACGACACTGCCCATAGTAAACAGTAAGGCAGTTTTGAACATCGTTGTTAACAAAAATCCACTTTTGCAAACAATTACAATATTTTCTATTGTATTTTATACTCATGAATTCATTTCTACAGTGATACAATAGTGCTCATGTATGATTCGCTTAAATGATATAGTTTGATTAATGATCGTCTTAAGTAGTAATATTTTCATGACTTAAAGTAGGTGTTCTTAGTGATTATATAAAGTTCTATTTTTTTAATTATTATTCAATTAAACATTTTGCGTTTGCAACACGACATGGTAGTATTGTAATAGGAGCAGAATCACGAAGATTTCCGTGAAAACCAAATAAGGGGATTTGTATAGGTGGAGGATTCAGATACAACCAGATGTGCAGTTTTCCTAAGCTGTCACGCAAGTAAGTGATTTTGTAGTCACTTTAGTTAGAGGGTCAAACCTTTATTAATACAGAACAACAGTGGGTACAGCTCAGAGATGTTGTGGTTTTTAATTCCGATTGTTGTTTATGTTCTCGTACTTGGGACAGTTATTTACTTCGGCTACTTGAAGAGAGCCGAGGAGGAGGAGGCGGCTCGTAGAATTCAGATGTGGTATCGCAGAAAGAAATTTCTCTTTAAAAATCAACAGTGAAAACTATTCATGCATTTTGAATATCTGCGGTCAAGATTTTTACAAAGACGGTATTGCAAATTAAAGAAAGAACATGAGGGCATCCTCTGCTGTGAAATTATTTATCGCAGCTTACGTGGGATCACTTGTATTGTATGCTGTTTCTTGCTTAATATCTATTTTTCCGTAGTTTCATAAGTGTTCAGAGGGATGCTAAGTCTAGTAAGACGTTTTTGTTAAATAAATCATGTCTGTAAGCAGCTCCCTGAAATACCAATTAATAAAAACATTTTCATTTCCATAATGAGTTGATTTGGTTTTTTCATTTTATTCGACTTTTTTTATGCTAATCCACCCTGCACTGAATTCGATTTTAAGTATCTGTGACATGACATATCTGTTCATTCAAGACGGTCATTGGTTTTAGAAAGGACAAAAATCATGCTGAACTTCTGGAAAATAAGCCTTCTATACAATATTTAATTTTAATTTGTTAATTCCTTCTAAATAAGGATGAGCCATTTCTGGAGAAGCCGTACAATTTTTCATTATGTCCGCTCTCACCAAATTGATAACACTTAATAAGCGATTTTCCAGTGAAGGTCCAAAAATACAGAACGTGCGTCGTTATGTTATATTCCTATTCATGCATGTGAATTCCTCAAACTCAGACTTATTAGTTTATAACTAATCGACCCAATTATTAAGTAATATTTGAATTGCAAGCTCTTAATGTAATGTATTAAATCTGATCCGTCTCCTAAGTGTGAGAGTTTCGCGATTATTTGAAAATATTTTCTTAGTATTTAACTACACAAATTAATAAATAAATAAATAAATTGTTAAAATACTTTATATCTTTCCATGATAACAGGTTCCAGTATTTTAATATTTTGGCAAATTTGGAGGCTATAAAAACGAAGCAGAAGTACAATGCTGAGGGGACTAGTACACTTATAAAACCGATTATGTTTGCATGTGCCCTTTTCATTTCAGAGTTATTTTATTACGATATTAAGTACTTAATAATAACGGTATAGCTAACCATGAACAGTATAAATGGCAAATAGGTAATTTAGAGCTGTATGTAGTGTTTTGAAGTTCACAATCGTGTCTTCATTTACTTCTAATGTTCACGGCTTTCAATGTCTAATAATCATTCACCAAGCAAAAAAGAGGATATTCAAGTTTATCGATACTGTTATTTTAATTAACTGTTAGCATTACTTGTACAGCCCAATTTTAAAACAGCATTTATAATATGCGAAGGTATACGAAACTGAGGCCTCGGTTGCAGGATGTGATACCGATATTGAAGAACTACATAATACATACCTACGTAATTATTATCGAACAGGGAATAAGTTTTGGAGGGCTTTGCTCTATAAAAAGCCGGGAATCAAAATTTTAATTCCACTCGCTATTTTATGTGAAGTTTTCGGCTATATTATCACGAAACCGATTGTCATAGAGGCATGTTTTTATGGACATTTCGCAAAATGCCTAAATGTTTATTAGATTATTTTTGTCAGTCAGTAAGCAAAGTTATTCCTAAACTTTGGCTGAATGCCTTTTATTGAACTTTGGAATCTTATTAACCTATCCACTCAATCAACATCCACGTAATTGTTTAAATGTCATTGAGTAAAAAACTCACGGATTCGTAGGGCATTGTAGATGTATATTTACCAATAAATATATGTAGCATAAAGGAAGAGAAATTTACACATACCTTTTTCTGGGTGTTGTGGCTTTTCTTCTTTCTGAGATGTCCAAACTGCTGTGTGTGTGTATGTGGGGGGGGGGGTTAGCCAATGTGGGAGAATTAAATAGAAATGGAAAAAACCCGGGTTTTTTTAATAATATATATATACACATATATATTATATTATTAGGGATGGGCGGGGCGTTTTTTAATATTTATATAGGGTGGGAAAGGGTGAAGGGGTCGAAAACAGCAACTGATTTTTAAGGTATGTGTAAATTTCTCTTCCTTTATGCTACATATATTTATTGGTAAATATACATCTACAATGCCCTACGAATCCGTGAGTAAAAAGCCAATGACATTTAAACAGGGGCACTCCTAAACAGAAGCAGGCAAAATAGCCGTAAATATAATAGTTTGTTAAGAGGAATAACAAATAATATCCATATCATTATGGATATTATTTCTGGGAGTTTTTCCAGAAATAATATCCATAATGACACCAAACTTTGATAAAATGGTGGCAACAAAGAAATGCAATGTGTCACATTGTGACATTCAAAATATCACATGACATTTCACCGAGAATAAGCGTGATATTCTCAGTGAAATTATTAGTAAACTTTGTGTTTATGTTTAAGTGGTTTTTATTGAGAAATTTTGCAGTTATATCTGTTTGTAAATTATTTTGATTATAATTTTAATTATAACTCTCTAAAAAAATTCAATATGCATATTAATTAGTATTTACTGTAGACCTACTAACAAATTTACTTAAGCTTAGCTGCAGTGGACTAGCCTAAGATTCTAGGTCCGAAGTGATCTAGCCCTTGGTCAAGTGGTTCAAGTTGGAGTTTGTCCTCAAAGACAATCAAGTTGTGCAGGTTATATATGAAACGCGCAAGTTACCTAGAAGTTCTAGGGTAGAACGAATCGCAGAAGCTCAACGCACGAGGCCTGAACGAGCAAACTAGTCGATCACATGATTTTGGAAACCGATAGTGTAAATTAAAATCATGGAAATTAATTTTTATGAAAAGCACAGATTCTTTCTAGATGTCCGACAGAAATTATGGGGCACTGGGAGTACAAATCATGTCTCTATATACATTAACAATAAACTTTCCAACTGATTTTTTCGGAGTAAAAATAAATACGCAAAAAAATTGAATTTAAACATTACGATAGAAGTTATTCATTTACTAAACATCATTAACTTTTAAAGGAATTTAATTCCATACTCTATTCCCTCGTATAATGTTTAGTTAATCACTACCACATTTTACTATTTTTGCTTTTTATAGAAAAGTCTTGAAATCTCAAAGAATTCTACTTCTTTTGCATTCAAAAGCATTGTGGGATTGTCATGGAGTGTTGAGCATTTTGTATTATAAAAAATAAAAAAAATATTGAGTACTGAATGAGAAAGAATTCCTAACACAATTATATTAAATTAATTTATAACTAGAAAACAAAATTTTTAAGAAATAAAGCACTAATATCAACAGCACCGGATATCACTATACAATATTCGTACAGCTTCATCCAAGATCATTATTTTCGATAGTTTTAAGGAATCGTTTGAGTCAGAAAAATGTGCAAGGTTTTAACGGAATTCATCTGAAAATAATACTTTTGGAGCACGTACAGTGAACGAAGCTAGGAGATCATAGATTATGATGCAACAATCTCTCGGGTCCTCAACACGAGAAAACTGGGACACCTAAAATGGAGTGTAAAGGATTTATAACGGAGAAACACCCATTTAGGGAAGGGCGAGTGGATATTTAAGCTGTAAATCCATTACCGGATTAACACGTACTAGTTCCGAACGCACGAAGTCACCCAAGTGAAACGATTTACACTAATGGATGAACTTAGCGAAAGCCTTCCCCACTAAAGAACAGATCTGTGATAGACGCTTTATCAGATAATAATGCACTGGTATTTAGTTCAGCGATATCTCTTTTATGCAGGAGAAGGCTTCAATGTGATACTGAGTAGCTTTAAACATGAACCTAAGGCTAAATGGACTGCATGACATGTCAATGCGTATATTCTCTTGATTGTTTGCGTGCAGTATTGGATGCAAAACCAAACCCGCATTCTGGGAAGAACCACATGCGAGGAAGTAATACAGATGTGAGAAACTGGCAAAAACCCGCAACAAAGGGAATGTTTTTTCCAGTTATTTTCTTTTATAATAAACATCAGGTATTTGAGGGATTATAATTCAGATTCAGCATCAAGGTACTTTATTTTTTAATTTCTCTGGATTTTTAACATATATATGTTAAATACGTGCAGGGTCAGCTAGACTTGCAACACTTGCAGCCGCAAGCTTGACTTGTTTGTCTGTTTGCTTACTTGGGAAATGGAGGTTTAAAACCAGGTTTAAAATAGCTTGGTATCTTTAACACACACACACACACACACACACACACACACGTGTGTGTGTGTGTGTGTGTGTGTGTGTGTGTGTGTGTGTGTGTGAAAAACTAATGCAAAATTAGTTTTAAGATTACTGTATCGATAATCTTTATTTATCAACATGAACCTTCATCAACATGTGCTAAAGAAACTGGTGGTCAACATATTGGAACTCCCCCCCCCCCCCCCCCCCCAACCTAGTGGTTGGTGATTAGCGATGCTACTTTACTAGGAAATTATTGGAAATGATTAATGAACAAGGTGGTTTCCGGTTGCCTTCCTTGTCCAACAGTAAGCATTATGTCTATAGATGTGTTCATGGGACCAGTTCGCCTCGAGGAATGAGAATCAAGACTTTCCAGGAAGAAAAAACCTTCAACCTCCGTATGCGACCGTTAACTCACTTTTGATTGAAAATTCCTGACAGGCGGAATTGGAACCAACACAGGTCAAAACCAACTGAGCTACGTTGGCTCGGCCACTGATACGCTTGTAATAACGAACACGATTCTATTAAAGTTTAAATCCACGTTTTTAAGATACAAGTCTATAAAATAATGCCAATGTTTAAAAGGAATACTGGAGCTCTGTTTTATTTCTGAAATATCTCGCAGTAAGTTTCTTACAAGTGATAGCAGTGTTTTTCTCCTAGAAACGAGTTTTGTTTCCACTTCAAACAGGGGGGAAATGGAGAATACAACCATTTGACAGATATAATACGCTGCTCTCATAGTCCTAGTTGTTTCCACAGTAAATCAATCAACCAATCCAACCGAATATTAGGTTTTGCGGTAATGGTCGCAATTATTTCGGACCCATATTATGAAATATTTCTATGTCCAGATTATTTACTAGATGTTTAATAGACATGCGCATTAGACACACCATACTTTTTGAATAAACGCTTCACACATGTAACAGAAAAATAAATATAATTCATTACTCCTACACATTTCGCTCAATATGTCATGAGCGTCTTTCAGAGAGAAGACAGAAAAACTGGTAACAATATTTACAAGAACGAGTCACATACCATGCATATAATATCGTGTCTCGGTCGCAGCTGTCCAGTAGGAGGAAACACTATTAGATTAGAGTTCAAAGAAGTGGGAAGAGATGTATAATTAATTTAAAAATAATAAATAAAATAAACAATTAACGGCAATCACTTCCCAAAACTTAAAAATAGGCATAAAGGAGATAATTTTATGCAGAAATTGAAGTAGTTCTGTTATAGAGTGAGATCAGATTGTAAAGATGTCATCCACACACGTAGCCAAACGAGAGGTCTAGAAAAAAATAGTATTACAAATCCGATCCTCTAAATGCTCCATAAAAATCAGCCAAAGCAGGTCATACAGAACTATTCTTTGCTTCTCAGCATTATTCTCCTGGTTCGTTTTTGAAGCGCGAATTTTGCCAAAATATTACAAAAAGAACATTACATTAAGAGCTTGCAATTCAAATATTAATTAATACGTCTGGATTAATTATAAACTAATGACTGAGTTTGAGGAGTTCACATGCATGAATAGGAATATAGCATAACGACACACGTTCTGGTATTTTTGGACCTTCACTGGAAAGTCGCTTATTAAGTTTATCAATTTGCTGCGAGTTGACATAATGAAAAATTGTGTGGCTTCTCCAGAAATGGTTCATCGTTATTTAGAAGGAAGAATTTACAAATTAAAATTACATGTTGTGAGAGTTTTTGACATGCACTTGCGAGACATTTGAACTATTATAGAAGACGTATTTTCCACAAGTTCAGCATGATTTCTGTCTTTCATAAAACTGATGACCGTCCTGAACGAACAGATATGTGATGTCACAGATATCTGAAATCGAATGCGATGCAGAGTGTATTAGCAAAAAAAAAAAAAAAAAAAACTAATGAAATAAAATAAATGAAAAAAATCAATCAGAGCAATTCATTATGAAAATAAAAATGTTTTATTAATTGGTATTTCAGGGAGCCGCTTACAGATATGATTTATTTAACAAAAACGTCTTACTAGACTTAACATCCCTCTGAAGACTAGTGGAACTATAAGGAAAATAAATATTAAGCAAGCAACAGCATACAATACAAGTGATCCCACGTTAGCTGCGATAAATAAGTTCACAGCAGAGGATGCTCTTTCTTTAATTTGCGATACCATCTTTGAATCTTGACCGCTGATATCCAAAATGCATGAATACTTTTCTACTGTTGAATTTTAAGGAGAAATTTCTTTCTGTGATACCACATCTGAATTCTACGAGCCGCCTCCTCTTCTTTGGCTTTCTTCAAGTAGCCGAAGTAAATAACTGTCCCAAGTACGAGAACATAAACAACAATCGGAATTAAAAACCACAACATCTCCGAGCTGTACCCACTGTTGCTCTGTATTAATAAAAGTTTGATCCTCTACGTAAGTGACTACAAAATCACTTACTTGCGTGACAGCTTAGGAACCGCACGTCTTGTTGTATCTGAATCCTCCGCCTATACGGCTCCCCTTATTTGGTTTCCACGGAAATCTTGCTAATTCTGCTCCTATTACAATACTACCAGGTTGTGTCGCAAACGCAAAATGTTTAATCGAATAATAATTAAAAAATAGAACTTTATATAATCAACAAGAACACCTACTTTAAGCCATCAAAATATTAATACTTAAGACGATCATTAATCAAACTATATCATTTAAGCGAATCATACATGAGCACTATTGTATCACTGTAGCAATGAATTCATGAGTCGAAAGTACAATTGAAAATATTCGCAATAAGTAACGTTTCGTTAACAATAATGTTCGACACTGTTTTGCGATTTACTACGGGCAGTGTCGTAAATAAATAATAAACTGGCAAGATTAATATTACTAATATTTTTAAACTATGGTTATCTCTGAGATTTCCACTTGTCATTAGATCTAAATGTCTTTCATTAAAAACATTTAGGCGTTGCAAAACAAAACAAAACAAAAACGTGAAATGAAAGTTGCAAAATTATGACTGTTAGACTGATTTATCAGGCAAAGATATCGTTTTCGAATGAATTTTAGCCTTGATTTGATGTAAATGTGGTGAGATTGGTTATTATTATTACACAAGCACCTCGTTGATTCAAAACTCCTCGAAGGAAGCAATAGTAAGATACATTCTAACAGAGAAAAAATATTCCACTGACAAACCACTCTGCATGCAAAATGTCATGCCTCACTCTCGTATGCACCACAGGTTTATACCATTTCCCAGAAATGACCTCTTGTCTCTATCTCTTCAACCCTTTGAAAAATATCCTGAGTATCTATCTGATAAGCTCCTCTTAACAGTTTATATATCTAAATCATACCACCCCTCCTCGGCCTATTAACGAGAGTCTGCAAATTACATAACACTATGTAATCTGTACGCTACTCTATCCTACCCTACCATTATTAACTTCTTGGAGACTGCTTAAGCTCCAGGAACCCTTTCGATAACTTTTGTGTTATTTTGTGGATATCTGTTTTCTCTGATATTCTTCCTTGAACAGTCAGTAAGTGTTGTGCGTACCGTCGTACAACACTTATTAATTCAGCATGAAGTAGATATTGTTTTTATCAATGTTAGCTTGTTTCTTAGTCATTTGGGTAGTGAAACAAGAGGAAAATATCTTCAAATAAATAACTCAGAAAAACTCTCGTGCATGTGAGATGATCAGACTTTATACTTCACATTAAGATGTAAAGTCTTTTCATCGAAGTCATTTATTACGCCAATTAAAATAGCCGGCATTGATATAAACTGAGACGTCAACAGGGAAATCTACTCGTAGAAGTTGTCGAGTTTCTTGAAGTGGTATATTTGTAAACAAGGAATCTACATCAATGGAAACCATCATTGCAGACTCTTTAAGATGAAGATCATCAATTTTTTTTTCTTTGTAACGAAAACGATTTTTTATATAATAGGTTTTTCCAGTAAAAGTTTGTGGAAGTCTTGAAAGATATTTTTCCAAATAATTACGCAAGATCCTACGCAATCAATTATTGGACGTTAGAGAAAACCAGATATGTGTATCTTAGATAAACCATAAATACCTTGGAGGACGAGAATTAATTGTTATATATATATATATATATATATATATATATATATATATATATATATATATATATATCTTCGAATTGGATCGTTTATAATTTGATTTTTTTTTGAATCGTGTGAAGCCCTACGCCACCGTCCTAGTCTTAATTGGACAGGCTGTAAACCTATTTCTAAGTTAAGTTTTGGGAAGTGACTGCAGTTATTTGGTTATAATTTTAAATATTTGTATTTATTTATTATTAAATTCATTCATTAATTATACACCTATTCCCACTTCACTGAACTCTTGTAGTGTTATACCCCCCCCCCCCTACAGGACGCCTGCGACCGAAATACGTGATATTATATTCATATTGTGTGACTTGTTCTTGTATCACAATTTAAATATTATTAGCAGTTTTTATGTCTTCTAACTGAAGCTCATGACATATCGAGCGAAATATGTAAGAGTAATACATTATATTTAGTTTCTTCGTACATGTGTGAAGCTGTTATTTTAAAAAAATTACAGTTTGCAGATTATTTAGTTTCTCTTGTTGTCAACATTTGCTCTGCTCTTTTTAAATTTGTGTAATTGGTGAAAAGTTAATGGTTAACGAATGAAGAACAACAATTAGAAAATTTCGTGTGCAGGACGTGGAATCCCAACAAAATAATGAACTTAGTCTGACAATGGAACATTAAAAGTTCAAGAAATGGTTTACTTGGAATAATTTTTTCATGTGTGTTTCATTCGAACGCTTTATCAGTTTCTAAGCTCCAGTAAGAAATGATGTATATGAAGAAATAATATGATATACGAAAAATTATCAACTACTTTTGGGTTAACTCAGAAATTATATCGGCACATACAGAAATTACATTCCACTAGTTCAATACGTGCTAAGCCCTACTGTAGAAGAAAAATGCTGCACCAGTGTTCAAATATCTTATTAAATAGTACGAGTACTTATTTTTTTGGCGTTTTAAAATATAAGAAGTGCAGTTTCTGGTCTTAGTGAGGTGAGCGGAAGTGCGCATTAAGAGAGATGGGTTTGGCTAGCAGCCAAATGATCCATACCGAAAACTGATTTTTTCCTTCTTTCTTTTTATTAACAATCCATTATCATCATTTAAGTCAATCAATGGATTTTTTTTTTCTAAGAATGATCTTAAGAAAATAAAGCAATAGTATTGCTTCCGGATATGCAGTAGAAAAATCCTCTCACCATATAATGTTGAATTAAACTAATTCAAAATTAAAGTATAAAAACAAATTTAAAAATATTGCTTAAGAGTAATTCTACTCTTAGAATCAGTACCAAATATTTTGCAACAACATTAATACGTAACATTAGTATTAAAGTGTTCTAAGAGATGCCTCGACACGACACAAAATTGTTCAAGGATTAAGAACAAATTATGTTTACTGATTTCATGACTTTCTCGACTCTACTTTGTTGGAAGGAAAAATAACTTTCGAATGGCACTGGCTAATTCGCCTCAAGTTAATATACCTTAGAAAACCTCCATGTGCTCAATAGAGAATTCAGACGCAAGTATCACTCCTATTCATAGAATTCAAATATTTAAATCTCAAGGCTGTAAAATGGCAAAAAACTAAACTGAAGACCCCTATACGTATGTTGGCCTGGTGGATCAATTTGACAGCGCTTTTGATCTCCAATCAGACAAGGTGTGGGTTCCAGTTCCGCCGTGGATACAGCGGAAGATGAATTTCATTTGTCCAATGTGATACCACAGCCTTATTTCTGGAGGCTGGAAGTGGATTTAAAAAGTATGCTATTTGTTTTTTTAAGAAAAGTAGTTCCAGATTAACTAACCTTTAGCCAATTCAACCCAATGCATTATAGATTAACATTTCAATCCGTGCGCATTGTCGAAATCAAAGATGATTTGAGTGAAAAGACCTGGGATTCGAATCCGTTACAAGGGATTCTCAAATGAAGGTCGGTTAGCCAGTGTCATCCTGCAATGGTAGGATTTTGTTCCTCTTAAAACATTAGATTTTCGTCCACACAAAACAGAAAAACTGGTCAGTCAAACACATGCGATTAAGAAACATAACACATTGGACTCGTAATCTTAGTTGTTTAGACAATAATTCAATAACTCAATCCTTTCGCGAGTGGAATTAGAATAAAAATCTACCATGACTTTTGACAGCTTCTTTTTAGATTTCCAGTATTCTAATATAAATCTTTAGCAATTCAAATATTAAATTCTAATTAGTCAACCGA
Source organism: Typopeltis vanoorti (assembly GCF_054136105.1). Classification (NCBI taxonomy): domain Eukaryota; kingdom Metazoa; phylum Arthropoda; class Arachnida; order Uropygi; family Thelyphonidae; genus Typopeltis; species Typopeltis vanoorti. The sequence goes on from NC_143569.1 coordinate 15,996,651, forward strand.
ATTTCGAAGCTTCCTGACAGTTATTAATCTTAGATCTAGATATCGTGAAACAACTAAGATGATTCCCTTTGCATAACATGGTTCAAGTGTAGTGCTAATCTGCTTTGGAGGTTAAAGACATCATTAGACCCAAGTATAAATTCAATGAGATCATTAGAATTTGCATTAAGTAATTTTCCAAGCAGACAAAAACTGTGAGGAGGGTTAGGAGAATTGTTACACTTTTTTGTGTAATACGACTTATTTTTTTTATATGTTTACATCTATAGGCTAAAGCAGTACACATAATTTAGATAATAGAAGGTCAGAAAGAACGTAAATGTTAATAAACATAATAAGAGCGACATGAAAAAACTAAGATTAGGAAAAGTTCACGACTCCATTAGAACGAGAACAAAATATTTGCTAACTACTGTGTAGTCAAAGTATAAATTTGACAGACGGATGTTTGCGATGGCTTCGCAAAATAATCCTCTCAAACAAGTATATCAATTGACTAATGAAACGCTGTCTGCTAAGTGTTCCATTTCGAACATTACCCTTGTGTATGTGTGTGTTGTCAAATATATCTCAAGGACATTAGGCCCATTCGCTGACAGAAACCGCTTCCAAATAGATTTTGTGTTTTCAATTGGAAATGATGAATAATAACCTGTCAAGAGTGTTGCTTCTTCCGAAACATGGCAGACGATTAATCCCAATAAAAAAAACACCCGCCGTACATCACGTGACTGAATGCTTGAAGAAAGGACAAACGATACCGAGTACATGCATAGTGCAACATAGATAGGAGCATTGAAAAAATATCCAATGGAGACTACTGCAAAAGACGTCTCGGATGTCGAAAACTCAAAAGACAGAATGAATAGAAGAAAAGATTGATAGCTAAGCTGAGATGCAGCTTAGGGATAACAATAAGAACTGAGTAAATCAGAGATATTTTTTTTTATTACACTGTGCAATAGTTGGATAGCTGGTTAAACAAGAAATGTCTCCATGGCGCAGTTCATAGGACTTCAGCCATGCTTTTTTTTATAATTTTTTGTTTCAATTGAGTGTGTTACTATGGATAATGTTAGGGGATTTTAGTAAGAGAAATTCCTGGTTTGTTTCCACAAACAAAAAAATATCTATCTTGACAGAACAAACAACTGTAAGGCATGAACTTAGGAAGGCTTAATGGACTTCACTGGATTCATGTCATAAATACTACATCACTATTTTACACTTTTCAATTTCTAGCTAGTTGCAACTTTTGGAGCAAGAATATACCATATATTGAATTCGTAAATTCTTTAGAGTAAGAAAGTTAAAAGAAATTGAAATTTATCTAATCAGAATTGGTCACTTTACTCCTTCTGCTGGCTGACTGACTTACGATAAAGTTTTTTTTTTCCCAACAGGAGAAAGCTATCTGGAAATATGAGATTTTTCGCTTAAGATGCGCAATGCTGAAAACAGTATCATTTAAAAAGCCACCGCAACTTTCCAGCTATAAGCGCATGATTTTGGCTGGCAAGTTGCGGTGGCTTTTCCCAACCTAGTTTTCTTCCTTTCTCAGCATAATAAAATTTGAGTAACGTTACGTAACAACACGTTTAACAAATATGGAAACTGGACATGAGAATTCTAGGTTGGAATTTTGAAATAGCAGATCATAATGATTAAGTACGTGCTTCCATACGATTCTTTCACATTTGAAATGGAGAAAATCTTAGAGCATGCTTTGTGTGGCTCAGCATGCTATTGCCTAATATTCTTCACATGTTCAGCAAAACGGAAATTACTGATAAACAAAAAATCATCAGTAATTATTGATAAACAAATCTCATCCAACACCACTAGAATTACTTTGGAACTAAATATTCTTACTTTGGGGAGAGGGGGGGCGGTAGTACTAAGAACTACTGTTTGTAAATGACAAAATTCCAGATATTTTCATCATGTTTGACTTCGATAAAATAACAGCTACAGAATTTACATAAATTGCTACGAACTCCAATTGAGGGCGATATTATAAACGTTGAGTGTCAACCAGTGGATCAAAGAACTGGATTACTCCGTATGTACAAAAGACAACATTGATTTATAGCTTCACTTTTAGCTTTTATTTCGTAATTTTGTTTTTCGATATTTCACCTTCACGAATAAGTAATCAAATGAAAGTTAAACAAATTTAAACACTGAATGAAATCTGCGCATTATCTATCTGGATGCTTATTTTCTGTCACAGCTAACGTTTTATTGGATCCAAATATTAGAAAGATCTTTCTCTCAAGTAAGTGAAACATAATAAATATATAGAAAATGTAGTACAGGTTTCAAACATGAGTATGAGAGCTCAGTGTTATCATCATCTGATATTATGCTAAGAGCATGATACGGCCCATTTCTGTAAAACCTATTACTCAAGTGAACATGCGCAGTTCAATACAGCGCAAATATTAAAATATGCATGAGGCGGTAACCATAATCCTCAAATGTTAATTATCCAGTATGCAGGAGTTCGACGACGCGAGCAAATTTTGAAAGTCACGGAACTTTTATGAAGTATTACACGGGAATATTTGAATAATTCATTTTAGTATTAAAATAAAACTCTTTGAATTCTTCGATGTAGAGGTATCTCTAAACCCTTTAAAGCATAAAATACACACGTGATGCAAATATAAAAATAATTAATGAATTGGATTAAAATTACACCAATATTTTTGTATAATTTTGGTCCAACCATAATCAATGTCACAAATAGAATTAGGAAATTCAAACAGCAACGACATAGAGAATCGTATATGTTTTCATGGGTAGTTGCGAGAGAGTCAAGTAAATATAATCCTATTTGGATCTGAAATAGATGTGTGAGTGCGTATTTGTTTAACTAAGAAGTATAATTACAAATAATTTCTCAATTCAAATTTTGGGCATCCATAATCTGTCATCGTTGAATGACGTATGTCCAAAAATTTCGGAAATTGTTATTTGTGATTGGATTTCTTAGTTTTTTTTTTTTTTAATGAACAGATATGTGCAGATATTTGAAATCGAATGTGATGCAGAGTGTATTAGAAAAAAAAACTCTAATGAAATAAAATGAAAAAAATCAGAGCAACTCATTATGGAAATGAAAATGTTTTATTAATTGGTATTTCAGGGAGCTGCTTACAGACATGATTTATTTAACAAAAACGTCTTACTAGACTTCGCATCCCTCTGAAGACTAGTGGAACTACAAGGAAAATAAAAATTAAGTAAGCAACAGCATACAATACAAGTGATCCCACGTTAGCTGCGATAAATAAGTTCACAGCAGAGGATGCTCTTTCTTTAATTTGCGATACCATCTTTGAATCTTGACCGCTGATATCCAAAATGCATGAATACTTTTCCACTGTTGAATTTTAAGGAGAAATTTCTTTCTGTGATACCACATCTGAATTCTACGAGCCGCCTCCTCTTCTTTGGCTTTCTTCAAGTAGCCGAAGTAAAGAACAGTCCCAAGTACGAGAACATAAACAACAATCGGAATTAAAAACCACAACATCTCTGAGCTGCAACCACTGTTGTTCTGTATTAATAAAAGTCTGATCCTCTACGTAAGTGACTACAAAAATCACTTACTTGCGTGACAGCTTAGGAACCGTACGTCTTGTTGTATCTGAATCCTCCGCCTATATGGCTCCCCTTATTTGGTTTCCACGGAAATCTTGTTAATTCTGCTGCTATTACAATACTACCTGGTTGTGTCGCAAACGCAAAATGTTTAATCGAATAATAATTAAAAAATAGAACTTTATATAATCACCAAGAACACCCACTTTAATCCATCAAAATACCACTAATTAAGCCGATCATTAATCAAATTATATCATTTAAGCGAATCATACATGAGCACTATTGTATCACTGTAGCAATGAATTCATGAGTATAAAATACAATTGAAAATATTGTAATTGTTTGCAAAAGTGGATTTTTGTTAACAATGATGTTCGCAGTCTTTTGCGATATACTATAGGCAGTGTTGTAAATAAACAATAAACTTGCAAGATTAATAAGTAAAATTTTCCAATTATGGTGATATCATACATTTTCATTTATCATTAGATAAATGAAAATTAAAAGCATTTCAAAAAACGTGAAATGACAGCTGTGTTCTGACATTACTAACTTCTTTTCCTGCATTCATCAGGCAAGGACATCAAATATCGTTTGGAATTAATTTAATCCTGGTTTGATGTAAATATGTTGAGAGTTGTCATTATTATAATACAAACACCTCCTGGAGTCAAAACTCCTCCAGGACAGCAATAGTAAGGTACATTCTTACAGAGATAATGTCCATTCATACTTTATTCTAAACTGGTTAAACGTATGTTCACTCATCACTTCATTCGCAAAACATTCCACTAACAAACTACTCTGCACGCAAAAAGTCATGGCTCACTCTCTTATGCACCACAACACCTTTACACAATTTCCCAGAATGACCTCTTGTCTCTATCTCTTTCCTTCTTCAATCTTTTGAAAAATATTCTGGGTATCTATCTGATAAGCTCCTCATAACAGTTTATATGTCTCATATCACCTCTCCTCCGCCTATTAGAGATAACTCTAAATCCTTTAAAACATAAAATAAACACGTGAACAAAATATAAAAATATTAATGTACTTAGAGAAAGGTATATGTTTTCATGTGCAGATGCGAGAGAGTCAAGTAAATATAATCCTATTAGGATTTGAAATAGATGTGCGAGTATGTAACTTAAAAAAAATTGGATAACGAAGCATCGTAAATATAGGTTTAATCTTGCGGCTGAGCTACAGGTAGGATAATCCAGGCCCTCTGCGCTAGAAAACAAACCTTCCTTTCTACCAGATTCAGAATTTCATACTGATTCATAAGTCATTCCTCCCTGTCTTCCACAGTTTACAAACATCCATCCATCGAATAGTCTGTTCATGATACGGTTGCCATTGGATCAGCTCGTGATTTGATAGAACATATAAGCTATCGTTAATTAGAGTGGTCAATGTTATAGCGAATTTATCATTAAAGATTATACGATTTTTTTCATCGTCGCGAGACCACTATCATTACGGTGATCTGAATTGACTTCGGAAAAAACTGTGACAAAAAACATAAAAAAGGGACACTGGGTTACAACTTTATGTAGACAGGATTGTAAAAGAACGATATAAAGTCGAGCAGCGTGAACGTGATTTTTGCATTTCTTCACTTCGATCCTCTGACCAAAAGCAGAGCGGTCCAATTAATAACGCTCATTTATTTAGTTGGCCATTTTGTAAACACTAATGTGAACGAATGACTAATCATGCAAACGGACTCTGGTCTTAAAGGCTGTGACTACAACGCCATACAGGGACTCAAAGCTATGTAGGAGACTCAAACTACGCCTTTAATACAACGAACTGTGTTTCACTGGTTGTCTTTGTATAGTTCTGTGTAATTTACGATGAAAGCTCCGGCTCGTCAGGGCACGTTTCGACAGTTTGTTTTTAACTTTGCAGAACCGACACATCTCTGTACCGGTAGTTTGTGACAATGTGAATTTTGCTGTGTCATAAAAAAATGTTTGATGAGAGAGAACTGCATTTCGGTTAGGTTAAGGCCTCGCTACAAAATAACCATTTTTCTAATTAAATCAACAAAAGAAATCCCGGATGGAACACGCCTAATGCGTTTTGTATTCTCCCAGCGCCTCTTTTTCCATCTCGGTTCCGGCTGTTGCATAATTGAAATTACATGACTAAACCATTACTGTTTTTACTGACTCAACACGTCCCAACTTAAACAGACAATTGAAACATTTTTAGATTTTTTTGTATTCTTTTACCTTAAACGAATGCATACTAAATATATAAATGCAATAACAACACTAATGTTCGTAAAGCAAACGAGACAGAGAAAGAATTATAATTTTTTACTGATTTGAAGGAATAATGACGACTATTACGAAATTAAATCTGCTAAAAACGGCGCTAAGTAGCGAAAACTAACTTCTGGAATACGCCACGTGTCGTTTCGATATAAATTTTAAAAAATAAATAGTTATATCTTGCCTTAAAAAAAATGTCCCTCAGACTATTGAACAAAGGGAACATTTAATCTGAATCATAGAGAAACTAGAAAGCTACTTCTGGATCGTTTCCTGCGCTTGTCATGCATCACGCCAAAGGAACTAGTTTATTTAGTAGTTTAGGGAAATTCAATTAGTTTGTGTTTTTCTCGAGTGAAATTCCTGATTTCTAGGAGGAAGTACCTCCCCCCACTCTGACACTAAATAACTCACTTTCAATTGAATATTTCGTACAAATACGACAGCAGTAAGAACTCAGTAGCCAATGAGAATCTGTAATACATGCGCTACAGACAGTTTTTCTTTTATTTCCCCATTCACTGAAGGTCGCAGATTGAAAAGACTAAAATATTGAATACAGCGACAGTATTGTTAAAATACGTTTTTTTTTTTTTGGCTGCTATATAAAATACCGTTTACAATTAGTAGATTTTAGTTAAAATAGTGGCAAGCAACTAAAGCTACGAGATCGTATTATCCAGACTTTCCAACAGGACACATGATACTTCAACTATGAGATCACAGACTGACGTTTGAACCAGGAATCGCAATCTAATAATATTAGTTTCCGGTTTGTGGATGGCTAAAAGTGCTTCAATATTTGATTGCCATAGACAGCTTTTTAATATATCTGCCACATTTTCCACTATAAATTCGCTCCATAGTGATTTTTTTGTGGTCGAAAAGATGTATATTTTACCTGCTTATTTATATTGCGTGAGAATTTTTTTTTGTCATCGATATGACATTTTCTTATATTCATATCATTATTTTTATGAAATATTATGTCGCAATATTTATGAACGAAAATGATTTCTTTTAAAATTGTTTTGATTCAGTAAATTATTTCAAACAGTATTCCCAATAATTCCCTAATTGCATTTATCGAATACTACGCTTGATGAGCCAGAATAAATTAAAAGAAAGAATTGTACTTTCAGAGCACACGGCTGCTGCTATTCCAGCATGCAAAGTGTTTCATGCAACTACAGATTATTAAGACAAAGCGCAGCGAGTGACAGGATTCCTACAACATATTGAACAAAAAGCAATAAATCAACAAATGTTTTGTTAAAAGCCTTCATCCGATGAATGCATTGAGAAGTATCTTTTTCACACACGAAATTGTTAAGTGAAGCTATTCGGCTGGATGGTAAATTTCAATTCAATTTAAAGATACGAGATGAAGGCAAGACAGTTACAAAATCAAAATTAATCAAATCTTCCTAGAAAGGTGATGAATATTTATGTCTATTAACATTGTATTGAGAAAAAAGGATTTACTTGAATTGCTAATCCGCAATTCGGGTCTAAAAAATCATTTAAAGTGGTGTTAGAAAAGAAATCTTGAGCTGAAAAATAGAAAAAGGCCCGTATCTTTAGGTGAAGGATTATTAAGCAGGAGAAGAAACCAATAAAGCTATGCCAATGCAACTTACCACCATAAATAACAGACCATGAGACAATTCTAAGCTCTTTTCTGAGAAAAAAATTAATTGGTAACAAGAACAGAGACAGGCATGTTTTGGATAAAAAATGATAGCATGTTTACTAACAGGAGGAGAGAAGGTGAATTTCACATTATTTTATTTATAAATGAGTGCTTCTAACTGCTTATTATAATTGTACACGTGTGTATGCCAATATGCATAGAAATATGGCGTTACATCGCATTGCTAAAATTGTGTTTTCCCCTATTTGTTATTTTGAAACTCACGAATCTTTGGACTTGAATTCTCTTCATGGTATCAATTTCTGCATAACATCCAACATATTAGATGGTTTGCATTTCGGAATATTCTGGAAACAATAATTAATATATTAAGTAGTTGTATTTTTTAAACATATAATTGGCTTCTTAATTCAGGAGTTAAAAAGTAAATAAAAAATACCAATAAAAACATAAATCAATGTGAAATGCTGTAGAGAAGATCTGGCGATTGATTAGTTAAAACTAATGACTTTTTTAGGGGGGGGGGAGCATAAAGATTCTGGAGTTTTCACTATAATAGAATACACAATTCAAAGCTGGTTTGGTTGATCGAGTGGTTAGCGTATCCTCTCTCCAGCCAAAAGGTCGGGATTCGAATCCTGCCGTGGATATTTGTGATTGCCCTTCAGAAAGCTTCACTCCTGAAACCTTATAAGTATGGGGAGTGACCATACGGCGTCAACTGACGTCACATGTGAATAACTAATTTGTACGACTTATTACATCTTCGCAGAAAGGATGTTAACTACCATTTCGGGAGAATATCAAAGAGTTGATGTGACTTTTTAAAAAAAATACCAACCAACACAGAAAAGGTCGCTGAACGCCTGTAGTACTGCGGCTAAGTCAAACGTTAGATCAAGCATTAACCCCTGACAGCCTGGGTGGCCGAGTGGTTAGCGTATTCGCTCTCCATTCAACAGACTCTGGGTTCAAATACCGTTGTGAACATGGAGGTTTGTGAGTGTTATTATTAGCTGGAATAAGAGATTGGACCACCTTACCCCAGGATTCCTGAATTATGTAAAAATACAAAATAAAACTGAAATCTCTTAGCCTACCCACAGTGCTAATGTTCAAAGGACTATACGAAAGTGATGCTTTCTTGTCCTTTCGATTAGAGAAGCGGCAGAAAGCTTTACCCATCACTCAGTGGACTATAGTAGACAGTTTCACCACAGAGATTGTTGCGAGCGGTTACATGCGCGCAGCCGGCAAGTAGTTCAAAATGGCAGCTGCTATAGATGCACATGCGAAGTAGAGAGTCGTCTCGCTTGTGGACTTTTTTTTTGATAGAGGCAATACGATACGTACAGACGTTGAAGAAACTGAAAAAAAAAACATCTGTGGAATACGGCTCACTAGAAACATGAATAAGGTCCGTCTCCCTACTTCACACCTGTCTGTACGTAAGGAATGCAACTGCAGCATTTGACCGGATTGATCTCCTTCCCACCCATAGTCTGAATCTGACACCTTCTGACTATTGCCTCTTTGGCTCTGCTCTAAAGGATGGAAGTCCAGATGGCGTTTTTTCTTTCTCTAATCAACAGCAGCAATAGTAGTGAAATATCTTCATCATGCAGCTCTTCCGTTGTTCCTGTCATTCTCTCAAAGTGCATTATAGCTATTATGTTGTCATTATTTGGCACGCTACTTAGTAAAGGTTCTTGCTTAGACACCTTATAATACAAGATGGCAGTTTGTTTCAGAAGTATCTTTAACTAAACCTGTTGAGAAAAGACTTGGAGAAGATGCCACAGTAAGTACTAAGCACATCACTTGAATGCGCGCGTGCGTCACTGTATACAGCTAGAGTAGAGAAAGAGAATTAAGTTATCCCAAGGACCAACGAAGAATTTTGTGATGCAGAACTTGAGCACGCTAGGCGAATGCCACGGGCAATATCGCCAAACTTTAGTTTGAAGTCCACTTGCCTTTAAACTGCAGTTTGTTTAGAGGATTTTCCCTTCGTTTCTCGCTGTACATTTTGGAAACTACTGAGATAAAAGAAAAGCTAGAGAAATATTTGCACATTTCATCAAACGACAGATTTTTTTTTTTTTTTTTTTTGAATACACATTTCCAATGGTAACTTGTCATTTGAACACTTTACAGCTATTTTCGCTATCACGTGCATGGCATTTCCCCACTTTATTACCGTTAGTCAGGCAACGTTATTACACACGATCGGCATCGCATCTTTTGTTCCTGTGGCAATGAAACTTTTGCTTGTTCCATCAAATGTGGAACTGCGGAGAGCTTTAAGCAGAAACTCGAAGTTAATAAAAAGACACATATTTCATCGTTTGTCCTATCTGTGAGAGAGAGAGAGAGCAGAAGTTTCTTACAGTTGTTCCCAATTCGGAGTTTTCACTTTTCGTTCTTTTGATAACTGCTGCACTGCTGTGCTAGAGACTTATCATTTTAAGAATCGCCTCATCATCTTTCAGCAAGTCTAACAACTGCGCTAGATACCCTAAAAGTAGAAACCATCTATATTTTAATGGTGGAAATATATTTCATGATCATTACTTGGTAGGTAGGAATGAGACGAAAGAATATATTTCCCGTGTACCAAAAAGACTGAAATGACGTAAGTAACAGACGATGTACGTCAACTCATAAAAACAACAGTAAGTGAAAACTATTCCAATATTTTCACTACGTAATTAAGGAGGTCCATTACACTGGCTACAACAGCAACTAAAGATAAAACATAAACTAAACACTCATAAAAAGATCCATAAAACGCCACTAAAAAGAGACATTTTGCAATTTTATCGTATTCTTCATTTGGTAAACTGTTTTGCAAAAAAGCATAAGACAATAGTTTTTATTTCAACTCCGATCTCATTTCTAAGGGACGGAAAGAGATGCAGAACTAGCCGTAGATGCACAAAATTAACCAAGTATAGTTTTAGGCCCAACTTCCCACTGCTGGAGAAAAATAAAACCGTTTGTATCCGGCAGCATTGGATGACACACACTTTCAACTGTTAACCAGAACGTTTTCTTAAGTGTGTTTAGTTTCTTAAGTTCCTTAAGTGATGCTTTCCAGGCTTCTTTCTCCATTAATCTCCAGGATAAGGAAACTCCATCTTCTGCTTGCAGACTCACAAAACTCCGAGCATCTTTTTACTTACTTTTTGTATTCACACACAACAAGACTTAATAGCTACTTAGTCAATAGTAACGTCACAAGTGTTCCCTGTTTGCAAGTCGCATGTCTGTAATGATGTGTGATGCAGTTCTTCAAATAAAATAGAGAAAAGATATCAGAAGAAACCTTCGAAAAGAACGCACCTTTTCTTGTTCTAGAAAATTGAGATTTCTATCTCTTTAAAGGAGAAATTTCACAAGTCTAGGTGACAGTTTTCGTTCTGGGAGACAGTAGATGAGTTAAAGACAATACACGTCGAATAGCATGAATTGCTTGTCTGATCAAGCTATCGTTAGGAACTCTCATTCCAGTGCAGCATTTAATTTTAAATAGTTTATCATCGAATATTATTTTTCATAAAATTTTCTCTCACTACCTGGTTTAAACTAATCCTCATCATATAGGTATACGGATTTTCAGCAATAAAATTCAAAATTCCAGGAATTTACGGCATTTAATCTCGTAAGATAATGAAATCAGGTGTTTATATATTTACTAGAAATGTCAAATATTTTCAATACTTCACGGAAAGCAATTTTCGCCTGAAAACAGCTTTCATACAGTTCTCGTCTAGGGGAGGTGTTGCAGCCTTACTCTGCTTCGACGGTAAGTTCGGTCTTCTTTTCATCTTTTATCACGAAGTTCGTCGACCTTTTCTATACTGTACACCGTTATCTCCAGCCACTATTATACTCGCTCACAACAGCGTGTTGTGAAGATGCTGGAAAGTTGTCGTATCAGCGTGTACTAATAAAAAAAAAAAGAAGCAGAGGTAGCGTTTTTCGTTGCAGTACTGAAAAGCTGGTTAAGCTGCATGCAAAAACACCAGCCAAAATGCATGATTCAAATTCAAAATTGAACTACATCGATTAAATAAAAACTGAAGAACAAATCTGAAATGGTTAATTTAACAAGCCATGCTTTTTCTTATATACGTATATAAAATACTAGTTCTAAACAGCTATTCATTTTGCATGCGCTAGATGTCGCTAGCAGCTCTTCAAGACTGCAGTTTGTATGAGAAAGGTTTATCATTCCACGCAGTATAGACGGTAAAGCGCAAATGTGACCAATAATTTCTTAAAAGAAACAAAGCAGAATAATGGTTTTTTTTTTTTAAAGTCATTCCCGTGAGATTCTGAATCTCACAGAAACATAACTGCAAAAGGAAGAAAAGTTAATATCATCGAATATTATCAACAAAGACAGAGGAAGTATAGTAAAAGAATGGTAATGATGCTTTTAAGATAAACGCGCCTGAACTAAATCCCCCCCCCCCCACACACACACACGTATTTATCATTTACTAATACTCGCATTGTATTATGGAATTTGAAATAATCACCAAATTTCTTATATTCTTTTTACCAATAATTCTCATATAACCATGCTTATTTCCCCCGTTTTTGAAGAAGGTATTAACAAGCCTTATTAAATCTGTATCAATATTTAAATTTAAGTACATCATTATATGTAAATACACATAAAGGAATACTACATCCATAGATCCTAATAAGTCTGTAATTTGTAAATTTTGGAGAGGTTTCATCATGAAATGTTACACAGAAAGTTAAAAAGGACTTACAAAGGGTTATGAAAATTATCTTAAATGACATGGAACACGTTGAGGTGTGATCCAAGCGTATCACCACTATATTTAAGAGGTATTCTCCTGTGACACTTGAGGGTGCCTACACTAAGGAGAGATTCCTCTAATGCGCTGATATCAAAATCGGTAGGAACAGGCTGATGAATGAAAAGAAAGTGATACTGCTGAGAATGAGTGTCTGATAGAATGTGTCTACATACTCTCGTACACGAATGCACTGTATAGGGAGCTACCGAGGATAATATTTGATTAAAATTTCTCTGCACTTCAATTACTTGACTTAAAAATATACGTAATATTTAAAAGGAAGTTGCTGTTTTCAGTTAGGTATTATTGAAAATGAGCCCAGATCCATATTTTTAAATGGATCTGGGCTCATAAATGTATTTCTTTTAAATGTATTTCAGATGCAGAAACATAAGCTTATAAAAGCTGATACCTTTTACTCTAATGTAAATTTAAGCCCTCTTCAGTTTGTTTTTGTGGAACGCATCCATAGCATTTACCAATGGGATAGAATACTAAATTCATTTTGTTTAATCATAACAGCAGACCTCTTTACGTGTCTCCATAAAACGTTAAGCAATAAAATAGGTAATTGTGAAGAAGCAAACGAAACATAAGTGCACAAATTAATCATACTAACATGAATCAGGATATCTTTCATTTATCTATCACCTTCCAAGACATTCAAAATAGTAAATCAACAATGGATTAGAGAAAAAGAGAAACATTTTGCTTTTTCATGCAGGATCATAACACGTAGGGAAGGAGAATTTCGGAATAGCATTTGTATAATGATAACATTCATTATTACATATATTTTGTTCCATTTCGAATAATCTTGGTAAATTTGGTTCCTGAATATGGTATGATTTAATGTATGACTGAATAGAGAACCTGAAAATGAAATTTCAGCAGAATTCCTTTGCCTTTAACTAGAGCAGTTTTTATATACATTTGATTAAATAAGTTACTTCGAAAAAACGAATAAATACCCAAATACATTTCATTTTGTGAAACCACCAAACACAGTCTAATATATAATTTCTCTCCAAAATAGTAAAGCAGTCGTAGTGGAATGATGAACAGAAGAAATAATACCGATGAAACACAATCATCTGAAGGTTTGAAAAAGTGATCCTTTTGAACTAAATAGTATTCGTAGCCTGTTCCTACAGCTCAATTTATTTTGGAAGCCAAATAGTGATGTGAATGATTCAGGAGAGGACGGAAATGAATTTCATTTAAATCACTAATTTCTCCTCCTCATGTGATTTACTCCTCCAAGAAGTTTTCCTGATAGAGAGAACGATCTAAAAATAGTACGAAAGAAATTGGCAAAGTGGACTAAAGAAAACATTTTGGATTAAGAAGCGGAAATATTTGAAGTTGTACTAGAATCGGGATTAGAAATCTATCAGAGAAAACAAAGTCAGTATAAAATGCTACGTACTTTTCAACACTTTGCAATTCTCTTTCGTTTAGATCAGGAATACAATCAGATATTTAATAACAACAAATTTCTCAGTTACAGAAATTAATGCTGCACGAGAGAATTTAATTTCGCAATAATAAATTGAAAATTCATACAGAGTAAAAATTTCTGGAATTAAAAAAGTGCGCGCACGATTATGGCATTCTGTTTTGAGGCAAATAAATGCTAAGGAGAATAAAAAATAATGGCCTTTAAGATAACGAACAGGATTAGAGATAAACGAAAGATCATTACGTTAGCCACTTCATCACAATCGACTTCCTACTAATACGGATCACAGTATGGTTTAAGAGAATGATTCTTGATTATGCGTGGTTATTGCCTGTTATATATCTTCGCAATACTTTGGTATAGCGTTTTATAATGAAGCGCACCAAAGAGATGTCTCTTGGATTAATCTCTTAATACGGCATTTTTCATTTTAAGAAAGGTTCTGAATTTTATTTGTGAAGATAGGACGGAGAGAAAATTTACTTCCACACACGCACCAACCCAATCAAATCCTCTGAGGGTTGTTGAAAGTTGAGAAGATAAACGTCATCCCATTAGACGAAGAATAGGGTGCAGACATCACCAAGAAAAGCGGGCGGAATAGGGAAATGTCGAAGGTCAAAACAGAGTTGGGACTGAGATCGATAGAAGAAATACGAAGACGGATGGCTAAGGAACAGAGGATGACATACACGAGGTAAAAACGAGCCCTTCAATTAGCACAAATCCCATTCGGCACGATATAAATCAGATGGCAGGAGGTCGTACACACCCACTTACACCCAGCCTCGTGCAAGAACCGACCCCGCCCATTGTGCCGCAGTCTATTTTGGTGAAGATCACCGACTCACTGAAGATAATTTGTCACTTGATGTATACGCACTGAAGATCTACTGCGAGACTGATTAAACTGTGGACTCACGTACGAAGTTGTTGGTCCCCGAGGTGGTTTGGGGATGCTTCTAGTGCTGCACTTTACAGCAGTAATCTTCGGCAGGTGATAGAGAGGAAGGCATAGAATTGTGCTGCGCGTTACAAGTGGAACGTCGAATCTTTTACCTGTCAGAGAGGATTTGAAGGATGATTGACGAAGGTTTTTTTTTTAATGATTTTATGTGCACTCTCTCTCAGAGTTTGCAGAAGCTCATCGTTCGTTCAGAGCAAGGGATCAAGATATAAGAAGAATCTTTCGTTGAATTCAACCATCATTTTCTGCATCTGCAATTATCGCCCAGTTGCCTTTTATTAATCGAGAATCCTCCTCTCGTTATTCCATTCAAATTAATTAATGACGCGATTAGTTTTCTTCGGTTTCTGCGGGAAGGAAGTGCATGCGATAAAGCAGATTAGAGAAGACCTTCCTTCCTGATTTAAGTGATGACGCTACTAATTGGCAAACTCTTCCTGACCTCAGAAAGAAAACCATCCGCTAATGGTGCGATAGGAAAACGCGTTCTCAAGGGAAGCACTAATCAGAAGTAAGGGGAAATAAGTTTCTTTCTTATAAGATATTCTACTGTTTTATGATGTGACACACACACACGGCCACAGTTCCAGTGACAAGCCACAAAATCTGAAAAAGCTGCAGATATTTGTGAACAACAAGTTAAACGTTTTCTTGATCATTTCCTGGACATTTTAGTGTTTTCTTAAAAGTGTAATATAGGTGATGAAAAAATGAAATATTTCAACGTTATTAATTAACTAAGTGCAATGTCAAAAAGAAATAAAAAAATTCATTTATTTATTTCCTAACCAAGATAAGGCTAATATATTTGTATAGTGAAAACGACGATCGTGGAGAAGTCTTCAAGGTTATGTGTGAATTATATTTCTACTCTTATTGTAGAGTATTAAGGGCTTTCATTAATCGATTGCTGCTTCACACCTCGCTGGGATTTTTTCAAGCGATAAAATGAAACACAAAATATGTTAAGCTGCTTACTTGAAGACTAAGAAGACATTATCTACTCCAAGATTAAGTATTCCCTTCACAGTGCACATATAAAAACGATCCACAACTAGGTGACAAGCCTTAATACGCGGTAATAATTCTCATTTTAAAGATGGTTAAATCTTGGTTGTTTAAGATTATCGAGATACTCAAAACACAAATTTATAACTTTGTAAACTGCATTTATTTTTAAGCTGGGATTGGTTTTGTGCATGTGGTGAGATTCTAATTTCTGGATGGAAAAATCTGCACTGAGTACGAAACCAGCTGACCTTCATTTGAAATGCCCTAAAATGTTCCTGCGCGTTCTGCAGTAGGAAAGAACCGAACCTAATTCGAATTCTCCTTTAGATGCTCCTGTATTGTCGAATTATTGAAATAACTCGTCTCTAACCGGATCGATTTTAATGCCTGGATAGAATATATATATAAAATTTTTGATCATCACTGAATTATTATACCTAAAATGACAAGCACAGATCTCAATAAGGGTAGAACGACTGATTGCGAAAGTTTAGAAAAAAGGAGAAATTTCGTGCTGCTTTCGAAGAACAGCAACAAAAGACGTAATGGTTACTGAATGAACTTAAAAAGGCGAAAACGGATTACTCAATAATATTAGCGAAAAATATTCAGATTATTTTTAATAAATCGACTGTTTAAAAAATAAATATGTTTAAATTTTTATGAAGTTGTCAGCTGATTTTCCATCTTAAAATTTATACTGCAGTTATAATGCCAACGAAAGGGGAGGGTATGACATTAAAAAAAGTTGTATACCCCCCCCTCCCTTCCATGTACATACGAAATACGAAAACAGAACACGTACATTGATAGGCATAAGAGATTACGGGAATAGGATTAGTAGCTTTATCATTTCTAACATTAGGATTTGCAAGAAATGGAAGACAAGATGGAAAATTTAAATCACGTTTTCAAACATTAGTCGGTTTTATAAACCGATATGGCTGCATAGGTTATTAATTTGGATTCAATGCTGAATCAATCCCGAATTCCAATTAAGTTGCGCATGCTGTATTAAGGACCTTAACACTTCCGACAACGATATCAGATAGGAATTCATAAACTACTACAGGATTAATATTATGCATACGTGTGAAAACACGCACCACGCTGCTGATATCAACTAAAAAAGCCTTGCAAGTGCAATGCAAAGCTGACATCCTCGCTCATTTGCTCACCAAGCAAAAATTCGACTTGGTTTTTGATTCTTAGCTAGAACGTTATTACATTATATTATTACAGTTTCAAAGTGTTCAATATATTCTGCTAAAATCTATTTTTCTTTCTTTCTTTTTTCCTGATTGTTAAACAATGGGTAAAGGCACGAACGTAAACATGGATACACTCAGATTATGACGAGATGGATGGCGACACGAGATGCCACACATTTTCAAGCTTTTTTTTAAAACACATAAAAAAAATGGCTGGTAACAATTGTTCTGTCTTCATGCTTAAAATGTCTGGGCGTGCAAGTCAGCGTGAAAAATCACTATAGCACGGAGCACCCCGTCATTTTACGCGGTACTGCAAGAAGGAAGTGCGAACGGAAAATAAGATAATTTTCTTTTGTTGTTGCTGAACTTTAACAATATGGAGTGGACCGATGCTGTCAGTAGGATAACGTGAACTGGAAGTCAATACATTGAACATTGTGACGTATAATGCGCGAGACGCTTAATGCTGGCTCAGAGCTTTTATGTCAATTCCAAACTAATCTCATTTCTTTCAGACCTTCATGTCATAAAATGGGGGGAAAAAATGAAAAATAAAAATGTGATTTTTCAGTCCTGCCAGCATGCGACCACTTCTAGCTTGTAATTTAAACTCAGTGAGGCAAACGTCGTATACTTCATTTTGAAAGGTGCCAATAACGAGGCCTGCATGTGATTTGAACTTCAAATATTGGCAAGGAAGTTGGGTAATGGGGAGACGGCGATTCCTCTTCGCCAGTAAATTATTATAGGTTGCTGATCAATGTTTTAACTGTCCTTATCAGTGCTGTCCGTTTTTTTTTATTACAGGATGCCCTTTCAAAAAGCACATTATGTGTTTTTTTTTAAAGTGCGGACAGGAAGAGCCACTTTTAAAAAGGTTTCTCGCTAAGATTGCAGGTGATTGGAATTTTAAAACTCTCGTTATGTGAGATATGGTGCGAAAATAGGGGTTGTAATGTTTCTGCTTTCGCCGTGCGTGTCATATCGGTTAACAGTTTTGCCTGCGAAGACACTTTTTTCATTTTTCCGGCAAATAGTTTCAAAATATCGCTTTCTAAAAGTGCTAACCGAACCAATTTCTGAATAAAGATGCAAAATATCCCATGAATATTTCAAACGGCTATCTGAATTCACCTTTATGGTCACTGTAAAACACCTACAGGGCTAATGGACAGAAAATAATACGACATTTATTACTGCAAGCCATTTTTAGATGTCATTATTACTGCAGATTGCTCAAGAAATGTCAAAAAGTGCTGTCTGAGTCTGGGAAGTTGCGCACTTCTTTCAGAACCAATAATAAAAGAACCCGTAAAAAGGAAACATCAGTTTTATATGATTCGTTTGTCATTCTTCATTTTAAAGAAAAAACTGTAGACAAGAAATATATGACTGTTTTAAAAGTTAAGAATTCAAATGTATTTTTTAGGAATGAATAGATAAATATAACCATGGATAAACGTCTCGTTTCTTTTAATATACCGGTCATATTACTCTGCACGCCATATTCATAATCTGGATATCGCGTACAGAATGATTTGATTGCCTGAAATGTTTGGGCGCTAACAGTATTTAAATAAACTAAGTATTTTCTCAAATGGGGAGTTTAAGCACTTAGTGAATATCTTTATGAGTTAGTTTCTATGTTGGATACTTTATACGTATTACTTATCTTGATATATCAAATGAATACTAGTTAATAAATTTTTCATAAATTTATGCACTATTTAATCTTATGAGATCATAATATTTTTCACCACCATTAATTTGCAGTATGCGTTTTTGGGTGCTCACAATTGTAGATGGCTGAGGACTGAAAAGAAATGGTACATATTAGATACTTAAAACAGCGACTACTGTTTCAAAGCAACAAGAACGTACTCTCCCCCCCTCCCTGCTTATCTAACTCTCCCATTAGTCAAGCAACTTGACCCACCAAACTAAAACGGCGAGACATTCTCTTTATTTTTTTTATAGTTTTATTTCAGTGGTTAGGCATTCACCACTGCTAAGATTACAACAGCAAACTTGAATTTTGATATTCTTGAAATATATGAAGAATTACTAATTATATGAAGAGCCAAAGGCTTCAATTAGGCGACATGAACTTATTTAAGTTAAGGGATATTGCATCCCATATTGTTTCTTAGCCGAATAAGAAACTAAAAGAGTTTCATGCCGAATATAGAAACTATATAAAGTTCGGCGATTCCAAGCGTAAGCAAATACTTGGATAGTGCAACACCTGACCCATATGGTAGTGCAAGCTGAGGCAACTCATAACAAGGATGGAGCAAGCTGCGATCACTATTCTTGGTATTTCCCATAATGTGAACTTAGCTCCTAGGAGCTGTATTACTGTTCTACATTATGAGAGAAGGTCACTACCCAGACCGGTTTCAACCTTTATTGAAGTCTCATCAGTGAGTAGGTAGACCTAGTTAATACCAAGTTTGTAGCGAACAGAACTTACATCCCTTCTATGAGAATTGCCTAGAAGGTATCCTAATAAATTACTAATTATATGAAGAGCCAAAGGCTTCAATTTCGCGACATGAACTTATTTAAGTTAAGGGATATTACATCCCATGTTGTTCCCATACTGTTCATTGTTCATTACATCCCATATCGGAGCTTGCTCCACCATTGCTATGAGAGTTGCCTCAGCTTGCACTACCAAATGGGTCAGGTGCTGCACTATCCAGGTATTTGCTTACGCTTGGAATCGCCGAACTTTATATAGTTTCTATATTCGGCATGAAACTCTTTGAGTTTCTTATTCGGCTAAGAAACAACACGGGATGTAATATCCCTTAACTTAAATAAGTTCATGTCGCCGAATTGAAGCCTTTGGCTTTTCATATAATTAGTAATTTATTAGGACACCTTCTTGGCAATTCTCATAGAAGAGATGTAAGTTATGTTCGCTACAAACTTGGTATTAACTAGGTCTACCTACTCACTGATGAGACCCCAATGAGGGTGGAAACCGGTGCGGGGCGGATCTGGCTTTGAGAGGCTGCTCTTGGAGGTAGGTTTTTGCCTGTCTCTGAGTGGGGCCACCGCTGAGATTATGGCTCTGCTTGGTGAGCCTGCCACTGGGTAGAGCCAATGCTGAGAAGTTCTTCTCGGTGATAGGGTGAGTCTGTCACTGAGTGGAACAACGCTGTGTTGGGCGATCTTTCGGGATCGTCTTATTTTTAGAGCCCGCTTCACCTATACAAAAGGTTGAAACCGGTTCTGGGTAGTGACCTTCTCTCATAATGTAGAACAGTAATACAGCTCCTAGGAACTAAGTTCACATTATGGGTAAATACCAAGAATAGTGATCGGAGCTTGCTGCACCCTTGCTATGAGTTGCCTCAGCTTGCACTACCAAATGGGTCAGGTGCTGTACTATCCAGGTATTTGCTTACGCTTGGAATCGCCGAACTTTATACAGTTTCTATATTCGGCTAAGAAACAATGTGGGATGTAATATCCCTTAACTTAAATATATGAAGAATGTTTTTCAAAAATTAAGTTACAGAACGAAGTTTAGATTCAAATCTAAATGGATCGTAGTTGTAAGCACACACTTAATGTAACGGTTAGTAAGCGGAGTCAAGGAATCGTACATTCCACATATTGATCATTATATTATAAATATTAAAGAAATCTACAGAAAATGAACCTGACTGATGAGGATCAATATTTTTCAATAGTTCTGTACAAACTGTTGAGATATCCGAGAGTTTGTTGAAAATGTTATTTCTCTAGTTGGGAATAGAATTTTTAGGAGATACTCTGACTACCGTAGCAATCCGTGCTCTGCATCTCTCCTGTCCGTATCCATCCCTAACGAAAGAACAAGTGTTGAGATGCATGTCGACTGGCGTTGTCATGAAATAGAAACAATTCACACGGAAATAAATGTGCCCGTTTCTTTTGGATATCAAACATTTGAAGGTTTGCTGCGAGTGACAGCATGATTCAGAACAAGACAGTGAGACGCGTAGGCAGGAAACCCGAAAAGTAATCCTTAACATACAAGAGTGCGTGAACATTATATGAAGTCTCAGGTTATCGGCCGATCAAGATTTTCCGCTTCACTGATGTCGGTACGCCCTTGTCTGACCTGCTCGCCTCACGATTTTATGTGTGTACATGCTCGGGGAGGAACAGAGGGGAGGGGAAGATGAAAAACATTTGTCTTTGTATACAGAGATCCCATGTCTTTAAAGAGGTTTATATGACAATCCTCTTTAAAGACAGAGGATAGTAAATGGAAGAAACTTTTAGGCGTGTACGTCCTGGTACCGACTCTATAATTAACCGATGCGGGTATTTACAACAAAATACATATCCTTAATTTAATTTATTAGATAGTGGGAAGTCTTTCTTGCTTTGTTATAAAAAGCGTTCAAGTAATACAGAAGTTGAATATGAATATCGAGAAGGTTGGATGGTCAGATGAGAATTGTACAGTCATAAACAAAATGAAACATAAACACACATTTTGGAATCCCAAACCTGAAAAAAAAAAAAAAGAATTACTCGGCGTTTCACAACTACCAACTTCAGATAATCGAATTTTTTTTCCCTTCAGTTTAAACGAACTAAACTTCATTCAACTGCATTCTAAAAATATTGCAAAAGTTTCTCTATTATTATAATTATGGCTATTATAGTCTGTTTTTTCTATTAGTTTCGCTTTTCTTTAAAAGAACCCCCCATTCCGATGCTAATTCTGGAATGCTGCTATTTAGAAACTGCACATATAACCAGGAAAAATAGTAATTTTTTGGATTATATCCGAACCTTGTGATTTTAATCTTAGCACTCATGATATGTAGAAATTTCCTTGCACGTAAATGCGTTTTAAACAACATTTTTCTCCCCTTCCCAATCAACATTTTAATAGGAGAGTCGGAAATATTTTTGCGATGGGAATTTTTCTCACTGCATTAAGTGCCTTTGCAACAATATGGCAACAGTTTCTTATGTTATTTTGCTGTAAAATTTTCTTGATATACCATTATTTAAATAACCACAAAGTGCACAAATAAACAAAAAAAAAATTCCATTTCCAAACATACAGGTCCGCTCGAACATTTTATCTTGCTGACACAATACATACGACAAATCATTTCCATAGTTTTTTATATCTTCTCTGCTGTCAAAAGCACTCCTGTTCTACGAGACAATTTCAGAAGATCGAGGGAGAGAAAAAAAGGAGATTTTTTCTTTTAAAACTTTGGCCAGTTACAATTCGATGTCCTATTACACATGAATTCATAACGCTCATTATATCATAGATGATAGCTGATTATTTTCACTATAATTAAAAAAAAAACTCAAAAGTAAGGCCATTTATACACCAGGAAGAAAACTAGTATATATTTTCACATTTATCTCTTTACTCTATAAAAATACTAACGTTATTAGACGAACTTGAGAGACGCATGATGATGTGGATGGACAGGAAAAGGATACTTATTGTGACATGCGCATTGCGTTTAATGATGATTCAAATATTTTAGCGTTTTCGATACCATGTAGTATTGTGTTATACTTATAAATGAAAACTGTCCTGAATGTACAAGAATGGAGGGAGAACTAAAACTAAAATTGAAAGGCTATATCATTGACAACGGAAAAAAAGTGAAATGACAGAAAAAAACAGAGTTTTTTTGGGGGGTAAAAACATGCTAAAATACAATTTCTTACCTACTATTTAAAACATTTATATTTACGGTAGTGTCTTTTAGGCAGATATTCGAAAATGTATTTGCTAAGCCAGGTACAATTCATGTGACACCTGGACTTTAACATCAAGTATGGATTACTGACAAATTACTGACAAGTGAAAAGCTTCCAGTATGAATACAAAATATAAAAATTTTTCAGATGAAAAAAATCAGTATGAGCCACGTTAAACCAATTATACATTTTTCTACTCAGGACAGCGAGAGTGCGTACATGAATGTAAGTAGTGGTTGAAAGTTTTTCACTTGGTTATGCTATAAATTAAAGATACCAAGAAATTATTTACTTGGTTTAATCTTTTATCCAAGTGTAGGCAAACAAAGTTTGCGCCTGAACTATTTTCAGGATTGGGGGCAACTCGTATAAAGAAGCTCATGACTTCACATCACTTGCCTTAGTATTCCCATAATGCAACGCACATCTCCTTGCAGACATATATACTGCTACCTACGCATTATGGGAAGAGTCACTACCCAGACCGGTTTCGACCTTTATTAAGGTCTCTTCTAGTGGGAGTCAGACCTGTCTAAGACTTCACTTGCCAGCCAGGCAAGTGATGTGAAGTCTTAGCGTCCTTATAGGAGTTGCCCCAGTCCTGAAAATACTTCAGGCGCAAACTTTCTTTGCTTACACTTGGATAAAGGATTAAACCAAGTATATCATTTCTTGGTATCTTTAATTTAAATGTAATTAAAAAATGGCCGGAATTAGGACGAACGCAGTTGAAACCACGAGTGCAGTACATAATGTTTGTTAACTGCGTATGTTCACTGCATAAACAGAGGGATAAAAAATCAAATTCAGAAAAAAAACCAACCCTGCTGATTCGTATGAGAGCAACTAACTCTCTTTCAGTGGACAAGTATTATAAATATTGGTTCTCAAAACACTATGCTGAGGTGATCATAATGGTGATAAGATCATAGAGTGTTCAGTGTTAGCGAACTGGCAAAAGACCACATTATATAAATTGTAATACACTGATACTAATCATACGAAAATGGTTGGATGGGTTTGTTTTGTATTTATCAAGCCTGTTTCTAACCTTTCATTTCCAATCATAGGTCGTCAGAGCTTCGTTTCTAAGCTCTTAGTGCTGCGATATATTGTGCAACGTTACATTAGTCCGGACATTAATTTTAACAGAAAATACGTCAACAGTATTATTGCACAAGGACAGGAAAGGTAGATCTGTCATCTCAGTTTAAACATAGGAGTATAGGAAAAGAGAATTACATATGAATAAATATAAAATATGAAGATGGCGCTACAATTGTGGGTAGATTATCAAAATAAAGTAATAAGAATTAAAGAAATCCGGAAGTCAAACACTTCCAAAATTTTATATCGCTTAATTAAAAATCCAGTTCCTCGGACTTCCGGTCCACGCTAGCTCGAATTTATTAATTTATGCAATTTCACACAAATTAATTAAAACAGTTTGAATAATTACAATTATGAAAAGAAACCTCTGCACTGAAATGAAACTACTGCAATGAAAAGTGCATTAATGATTCCACTGTTTTTATGGTCCTAACGAGACCACCCAATTTATCCATTGCCTTCTTTTGAACACGCATGGAATTTGAGGTTAACCTTCTAATTATGAGCATCTTTATCTTCCCTAGACGTCAGCATTTGCTCATACATGCCATATACTCAGGTTCATAGATCTGTTGAGCATCTTTAGTAGTTTATCTGAAATGTT
Organism: Typopeltis vanoorti; assembly: GCF_054136105.1. Classification (NCBI taxonomy): domain Eukaryota; kingdom Metazoa; phylum Arthropoda; class Arachnida; order Uropygi; family Thelyphonidae; genus Typopeltis; species Typopeltis vanoorti. The sequence continues at coordinate 16,021,147 of NC_143569.1, forward strand.
ACTTTTTTTTTATTTAAATTGGCATCTCTTTCCATCATTTTCCTCTTTATGTCGTAAATTAAAATATACAAGTACAATATAAGGGTTTACCTTTAAAATCTCCAGAAAAATAAATTGATTTTTTCACACTATATTTGGAAATAACAAGATAAATAAATCTTAAGATTCATTCATTTCTATTTTGTATCTTTAAAGTTTTTAAAAAACGCATACGCAAATGCTTCGAATTTCTACGATCTAATATAATTCCAGATATACTTCTTACCTTTTGGTCACCGAATATCAAAATCCCCACCACACACACACAAAACACCGGGAATAGTAAAGTCCATTAATATTAAATGATTCAGCGCCGAACACTGACGCTCACTTCATCCAGGAGATTACACTTAATATATACTTAATAAAGTGGTAAGATAGTAGAAGGAAGACGCGGCTGCTAGTGAAGTGCGTAATCTGAAATCGCCTAACTTCAGAATCGCCTGAAACATAATGTATGTTTTCCAGACACTATAATCGCGTTAAACTTAGCTCGCCAGCTGGAGTATTGATTATAAAACTAATATAAAAACACCAAATGTCTTTAAAAAAGTGTACAAAAACTTTAACTAATGACTCCCCATTAGGAGCCGGTCGTGCAAACAACTACCTATTTCATCAAGAAACTTAAGCTATTAGATTCCAGCTGCCAATATTGGCATCACTTACTAAAAAAAAAAAAAACCCATCGTATTTTCGGTTGAAACTGGAGTATACAACATAAAATTTGCCATTAAACGTTTCACATGCATGTAAATAATCTTACTTTGTGATCATCACGCCAAATAATAAGAACATTTAATAATTTAATAGAGGGAAAAATTATAACCGTTTTGCCAACACTCCAATTATGATCAAGCACAAATTATTTCCTTGCCAAAAATTATTTGTCACGCTACAGCGTTACAAGTGATGCTATCACGTTTAGCCTTTTCCCACGGTCAATGGAGATCGAAATGAATTAATATAACCAGAGCCGTAAGCAGGTAATTTTGTTGCAGGGGAAATTTCGCGCTTTCAACTGTCCAGGTTGAAACACTAAATAAAGATCCGCTCCAAATGGCACTTACTATTGTTATAGTAATACTTCAGCATTCCATCAGAAAAATAAGTCCGTCAAGATAGTTACAGCATTATAAATTTAAAAAAATAAAATAAAAATGTATTCGAAGAAGAGTTTTTTTGCTTTCAAGCAAAAAAACCCGCGGCACCCAGAACCGGAAATCAAAGCCCAAGGTCACTGCTAGAGATTAAAAATAGGTGAGCTATGTACTGATTATCCGATACACACAACACGCATGTCTTTTTTTATTTCGCTTTTCGGAATCGAGAGGCTTTTTGAACTGCAGGTGAGTTAGCCAGCTTCATACAACCATGCGCATTAAGGAGACAACGGGCTCGCTGAAGCAGTCTGAATGCAGAAATATTCACTGGAGTGTCCAAGGTAGAAGGCAATCTTAGACTAGTTCTGGCGGATGTCTAGGTAACATCTAATTATCGAATATAATATAAGAAATATGTGTGTAACATTTACCGTAATTCTCAACATAATATTTAATAATTAAAATAATTTGTTATTATTTTAAGTTATACAACTGAACACTGCGTTCAAAGATAATTACAATTATATTTTCTTCTTCTTCTTTAATAGTATATTTTAATCTTTTTCTAGGTCTTCCTGTTTTTCTCCGATTCTTTGGTTTCCAACTATAGACTTGTTCTATTATTCTATCTTCACTTCTTCCACGTGTTCAATATATTTTATTCTTCGAGTTCTGGTGATCGGGCTAGCAACCCGTCATTGGACCTAAAACAATATTGCTCGAGAGACGAAGACAAAAATGAATCGGATTACAATTATTAATTTACTAATTATATTCAATTAGTTTTTAATTTTGTAGATATTTCTTCAAAGTATTACATTAATAAATATGTGTAATAGCAGAATATACTAATTTTCTTTTGTTTATATGCTGCGCTCGTGATTCTGCTATCCTTCAGTTTGAGAATTCGTTCCTTCTGCATCGAAATGGAATTTTCAATTAATTCTGTTAAGATAAGAGAACGCAAACTATACATCTGCAGAAACAATTCGTAGCTTTTTGAAATCGTGATTTTAATGTCATAATATTTTAAAATTTTACCATGATTTCCATGTATGATTTTACTGTAACTGAGGAATGCAATAAACGAAATAATACACATGTACTATTCTGACTTCCTCGTCTCTCCTCCCTTTATTTTCAATTTCTTATCTATGAAACTCCCTGGAAAGGAGGAGGAAGAAGAGAAAAGCTAAAAGCCAAACGGAGCGTTAATTCTCACTTGCATTTAACCCGCAATTATTAGCGTTTACATTCCATACGAGCCACGGTTCTTGTGCAGGAACGAGTTTCCGTTTCCGTTACGCTTCACTTCCGACTGTAGGGGCGAGTGCGTTGATGCGGAAAACATCTCGTCGCAAGCTTTGCGATGGTAGAACTCTCTCTCTCGCCGTTCCAAGCATTGGGGGTTACCAATAGAGCGGTATTAGGATGACTTACCCTGGTAGTCTCTCGAGAATTTTCAATTCTACTTTTCAATGCGACGCTTGCGTTCTTCTCTTCATATTTTGACCAATCAACGAACGTATTTCCGAGAACTTCACATTTGAGATACTCAACTATTAACTCAGTAGACTACATTTGACAATATAATTTTATGAGAAATTTTATTGAAAATTATATTTATTGTCTGTATATTTATTATAAATATAATAAAATTATATTTATTATTATATTAATAAGCGTGTTGGGGGGGCCGATTGATTGATTTCAAAAAGGAATAACTAACAGCGATAATGATAATGTAAAAAAGAAATAATAATTCCGGTTTAAAACTATATTTTCGGTAATTAATTAATCCTAACAATTTTTTTTCATCGAACCTTTCAGTTTGTCGTTTTTCCGAATATCAGAGATCCATCGTGTAACTGAAGGCGTATTTCCGGATCATGTACATGTGACTTTTTGAAGTGTTTTCCTCTGCACTTAGCAATTATCATAAATTTTCTTTTATTAGTAGTGATTTCAATTCTTTTCACTGATGTTCATCTTGCTATTGTCCATTTTTATCTCGCCTTTCAGTGTTTCTTTCTGATAGTTTTCATTTCGATTTATTATACTGTTCCTCTGTCTTTTAGCGATATTCAACTTCAGCTGCGGTGAAAGTAATTAAAAAATCCGCCGATTCTTTCTTTCTTTGCTATTTGTTTCCATGATTAGCAAAAAATTATTTCAAAGTATTCAAAAGGCAGAGAGACCAAAATGTCTATTTATTTTTCGTGCTTAACAGTATGTATATGATTTAGTTGTGAGCTTATCTGGTTCCTTTTAGTGTTAAAACTTGTTCTTCCGAACATAACTTCCGCCGAACGTGGAGAGTAATAAAGTACAATTCGGTACATAAATGGATATCATATACCATACTGATAAATGGGATGACGGCTGAAAAACAACTATCTTTTTAAAATTACGATACACGATGCGATACATTAAAAAATTGGGAGTGACTAGGTCAGCTTTTCTCTAATAACACGATATTCTAAATATTATATATAGATCGTAAGCATAACGCGTGGTTTTGAAATCGTAGAAAAAATAGACAGAATTATAGCATAGTTAGGCTATTCTTGGCTTGGAAACCTTAACGAAACCATCACAGTACATTCCTATGATTTTTAATACTTTAAATCCAAAATGATTTTCTATATTATGTGAATTTGTATGTGAGAAATATGTTTACGGCAAATGAAGAGAACCATTTTGCACTTTGATATTAGATTGGATACACATATTTAAATTTAGTCAGCGATTCTATAAAATGTTGCTCCGACACAGGTACTATTAGTGGATGAATCGCTAGAAATCGGGCTTACATTTTGTCCTGATATTTACAAGCGCTAAATGGTGTATGCATTAATATGCTTTCAGATGGATGTCGATCCATCAGTGTCACCCGCTTATTTTTTTGGACTTTATTGATGCAATTCCCTTTGTTAGAAAAATGGTCTTTTTTAATTGCTTCCATTGTATCGTAAATCTAAATAATGACATCGTAATTGAGTGTAAACAGGATGTTGTAGTCTCGACTAACTCAGTTAGTCGAGGCTAGATCCTGTTTATACTTTTATTTTAGGTAGAACAGGACAGTTTTTTATTATTAGACCTTGTACAGCACTATTATATTATTTACTTGACGTCACTTACAGCAAGATTTTTTATTCAATAAGAAAGAAAAAAAAAAGATTGTTTATTCAACACATTATACCCTTTCTTCATAAATAACCAAAATAACTCAAGTCGCTACTTTTCCATTTCAGCGGCTAGAGGGCACGGAAATGTAAATATTACTTTTCTGTTATTCATTTCATCAACAAAAGCAATAATGCCATTTCTCTTTGCTTATTATAAATTACTTATATTACTACTCATATCACTAGCTTGAATTCTATTGACAAAAATGATAATCATTTACCAGTGTAAAAACAAGAGAAAGTTCGACACTCCAGTTATCAAAGAATATGAAAGAGCATGCCACAGGTTACATTATACTCTAATCAAATCTTTAGAAAAGCTGCAAAGCACTCAAAACAGGATTATTATTTTTATGGAGAAAAATTAACGTGTTGCTAAATGTTTTAACACATGATCAACACCGCGAATAAAAAATACGATTACGTCTTTGTTTTTACTTTTATATTGTACTGATTTCTTTTTTTCCCCAATTATAGCTTAGTAGTTATTTAAAAAATAAACTTTATACTGTTTATCATGATTGAAAATACGTAACGAATACTTTGAGATAAACACGTATAATTCTATTGGTATGCTCAATTACAGTATTGTCGTATGCTAATGGCACTTATAGAACTGAAGTCTACTCTTAGGTTCGTATTTCTCTAATCAATAACGAAATTCCTAAAAAAAATCAACGATATTTGTTTAATATTGTATGGGCTGCATAAACTCAATTTTATATCGTTTCTCTTTTAGGATTCTGACGATCTGCTACCAGCATGATGTAAACTGTTACTACTGTCAAATACATGTGCTATTAAAAAGTTTCCCAATGCACCAAAAACTACGCTACTTCATAATCCGCATAGGTAAAATATAAAACTTCATTACTGTTCTAGGCTAAACAATGCATAGTTTTTTCAGGACAATTTAATACTATACAAACATCATTAAAATTATCTGAACTACAAATTTAAAGACACGCGAACAATCTAGTACGCATAAACATGACTCGAATACAGTCAATTAAGATAAACTAACTTAACAGAAATTAAAAAAAAAAAAACAAATTAAAGAAAGTATCAAAATGGTAAATAACTATAATTCTAAACCTCAGAATAGACGTTCACTTGTAACTTAAACTGACATCATAAAATGTAATGAAATCAAATGAAGGTATAATTATTTGAGTTTTATAAGCTAACTCTTATAACAGCAGAATAAAAAAAAATTGAATAAGTATGTAATGACATTTACAAGCGTATATTGGTGAATGATAATCATGATCGGCCAACAAAATCAGGCTGCACTGTCTTGCTTTCGCATTTTTATCTCAATAATCCACATTTTTATATTTTAAGTAGAATTTTCGCTTTTATTATCCCCAATCACCGTGGTGAAATTTTGCCTCGGTATCAAAACAAATTGCTAAAAATGATATCAATTGCTTGTCACACCACATTTCGTGACCGATATCTATATTAATATGAAAGTTTTTTTATTTTTTATTTTTTATTTTGAAACAATTCTATGTTGAGCACACAATATTATCACGCATGAGAAGCAAAAATTGAAATTATACAAGTACAATTCTGACTACAATATGGAGAATATTTCAAGCGGCTTCCGATATCTGCGAAACGAGTTCGCTAGTTCACACGTGCGCCCATCAGTTTTCTCATTTAGGCCAGCAATCCCACCTGAGCCGAAATGTCACGGAATTTATAACTCGATGCTTATAAGCAAAAATCGTTAAGTGAAGTTCAAAGAGGGGAGCTGTTAAATCAAATTTCTTGAATACGAAATTCAGGAGAGAGCAATAGTCATGGAAATTTGTAGGCTCCCGTTATGATTTCCGATGGAACTTTACTTTGTACGTGCATGTTTTACTAACAATTCATGTTAGGGACGTGTTGCAATGCGTTGAATCAGATTTGAAGTTAGTTTGATACGAAAGAAGAAATGAAACATTTTCAATCGTCATAATCCAAAGAAAGAATTATTAAAAATTACGTTTTGGATTTCTGGGTTTTGAATAGGATCAGAAACATATAGTTCAAATAACGTGGAAATGGTAAGTCTGTGTGCAAAGAAATGGATCTAATGCGTTGACCTGAATTTTAAAAGCTACTCGCATGTTACATTTAGAAAATCTATACGTCAAGATACATGAAAGTACGGAGAAGCAATATTTCCCAGATTGCTTCTATTTTCCAGATTGCAGCATGTAATCAGCTGATTTTCATATCGTAATAGATGGCATATCCCTCCACACAAAATGGCATATTCCTTTTCGGTCAAAATGATTACATTTTCGTACTCACTAACTTAGAGATTATTGATTCTATTAGTAAACATAATAATTTACTAATAGAATAATCCAGCTAATATTATACTTTTTAAGATATTGCATATATTTGCATTTGTTAACAATTATTTATTTTTCAAGAGCTTACTAACAGAATTTCTGAACTTAACTTCGTTAAAAAACCTAAATTACCCTTCTTACTTCAGAAAATTTGGTATGCTTAAATCCCTCACTGGCAAAACGGTAAATCAACCAGAGAACATACGTAATTAAAATACAAATACATCTCCACGTGGCCTTCGCCACCATGGCATCGTTCTAAGCTACTGAGGCTCTGAGACCACAAATCAGTGCAACATTTATAAAAAACTAATGACAGCCATCGGCAATTGCGTTACTAATGTTAATAAAACAAAATAAAAGCAATATGCAAACAGGATGTACGTGTGAGCGAAATTCCACTGGTCCAAAACCTACTTTGTGATATTACACATTATTAGTAGAAGCATCGCAACATTTGCTTTGCCTTCATGTACACCACTCACTGTTTCGCTAATCTATTAAAAATGTATTCGAAATTTGCAATTATTTATTGACTAAGTTTCAGATTTAGCAGCATATTTTTGTCAACATCCAGCTGTTTCTTCCTTCTGAACATGCAAGTTTTACATCACAGGCTGCGACAAGCTTGACGAGACAGGAAAGTTATTTTTCTCATAGATAGTTTTTTTTTTAACTTGAGAGTTTGGTTGTTAGGAAAGCATTACTGAGAGTTTTTTTTTTAATACAGAGTCAAATATTTTCATACAGAACTCGCATCGTCAGTAAAAAGATAAAAACCATTTGCTGTTCATTACGAGAGATTTCAAAAAGGATCACAACTTGTGATAGATTGTGGTGACATGGAAGTCAGTCATTCAAACTCTGATAGGAGACGAAGTAAGAAACTAGTGAGTTACAATTCTGTTGGGAGATAAATATAGAAAAAAACTTTCGGAATGTACAGTTTCTTTAAGTAACTGCCTCGTATTCCATTTCCACTCTCTTCTCTCCTGGACTACACAACAGTACATCTCCTGGAACCAATCTTCTCTGATCAAAGAGACATACCAACGTTAATCGAAGAAGAGGGCGCTGACAAACATGCCATTTTCTATTTTTAGAACAAGGCCAACAGATAAAATGCAAATGCTATTTCTTTAAGAGACAGGAACGGCTTGATGACAGTTTCAAATTAAGCCAATCCTCGAGGTTGAGTAAACAAAGTCGTAAGAGACAGGTAAGCGGCCCAGTGAAATATTTTATAGGGCACGATCTAGCTTAATTTTATTAACAGAGAGAAAGGAAAAAGCAAGCGGAGAACAACAGCAGTAAACTCAGTAAATAAATCATAGACAAGCGCAGACACGGTATTTTATTGACTGGCATAGCTGATATTACTTATGAACAATATATCACTAATTCGTCATACTTCAAGAATTTCCTAACAGCGCTCTGTTCCACTTATTATTGGAATAGCAAAGTGCAATTATACTTTATTCCCCTATGCATCAATCTTTTGTAACAGAATTAGTTAGCTAGTGACGTCAATGTTTCCATTTTTAGGAAATCACTTATTTTTATTGAGATGGGTACCGGTTCAGAAATCGTAGCTGTGTTGCGAAGCGCCATAAACTTAAAATGACACGAACAATGCACGCTGTAATCAAGAAGTAGAATTAAGAAAAAGTCTAACGGAGCGCATCAGGTATTCGACGATTTTTTTTTTATTTATTTATATGGGAGTGTCACCCATAAAATGTTACGTATCATGGATAGGCTGATTAAATAATCCAAGATCTCTGCTCTCGAGATCAAACATATAACTTTTTTTAGGCTACTTCAGGCAAACTCATCTACATCAAAAAATGTTCATTCACTGACAGACATGCCATATCAGCTACAAACCTGCATCTGTAGATTGGAGAGTGAGGATACTATTCAATGAGACCAGGCCGGCAACAAATATAAACGTTTCCATAATCACATGTTATATCTTCAATCTGTTACTATTTGAGTCTACTCATAATTTCCAGCTCTTAATATTTAACTTAGAATATTTTTAAAATCATTTTGCAGAACTGCATCTATCATATTAAGTATTTTCATCTTCCAAATCTGTACGCTTCTTCATAATATTATTAATCAGAACAAACTGACCCAAACGAAAGTTTCCCAACTATTGATTCAGTCTCATTTGAGAGGACATTTGACTGTTTTGCAAGTTCTATATTTCTTCATTTTGCGGATTATATTTAAAACTGCGAAAATTTTATTTTCGAAGGTTTCAGAAGAATTATATAATCATGTTACCTCTATTTTCGTTAAAATATGGCTCCGCAGTGATCTTCAAAGGAAAGATAAATCCATTATTAATTAATCCCATTTTCAATATATTAACGCAAATGGAGAATCCGACGTCCAACTCGTTAACGTGTTATATGTCGTTCTCCACGATATGCTGTTTTAATCGCGCACATTAGAAGTGAATTAGATATAATTACAATTAGATAAGGAATCACGGTAGAGTTTGTCAAGCTAGTATTACAGCAAAGCACTGATTACTCTCATTACAAGAATTATTAGGGCAAAACTTCCACTCGCCATTACTCCTATTCTTAGTTAAACATTATCTGTTGGCCACTTTTACTTGACAGAGGATCAACAAAACAAAGCCACTCAAATCTGAAGAGTTCTAGAGTATACTGAAAATAGCGAAAATTCCCAAAGAAAGGGATTTTAATTCTTCTCTTCGGCAGATACTCTAACAGGATGTACTGACCAACGTTTCTTATAATGGTGCTAGTCTTTACAAAAAAATGGAGGGTGGAATAGTCAAGGAAAGAGACGAAAACAAAATGTAGCAGAATCTCTAGAATTCGTACCGTTGAAGCAATTGTGACCAGTTATTCTTCGAATTTTTGATCCATTTATGAGGCGAAATGCAATTCAAAATGGTTATTTGAATCAAAAACTTACCAATCTTCCTCTGAAATTCGAGTAATAACAAAACAGCAGCAAAAACAGTATCGCTAGTAAACTAATGCTAACAAAACTGCGTGCTCCTGTAGTTCAATCTCCTGCTTTTTCAGTAATTGGCTCTTTTATATATATGTATTTTTATGAGAATGATTACACAAAAAATACACATTCGCAAGAATCAGCCCAATTTCTCAAACTAAATATTATACGCAAGTGATTGATTTTTATTAAAAATACTACTGACCGATGAAACCTAAAGAAGGTCTCAAAATATTGGGAGAGCAGAATCAAGTAATCAGGTAGCAGATGAAATATTATAGACATAGTCGAACAGGTATTATAACCTCCTAATTTGCAACCATATGCAAAGATATTTTGGAAAAAATGTGACAAATTTAAAATTTACAGACGACATTGCATTACTTGCAAGCACAGAAGAAAATCTACAGCGAATTTCTGATAAAATAAAGGAGGAGTGTATAAAATGTGGATTAAACATAAATATAGACAAAACAAAAATTATGCAAATAGGAAAAAGAAGCACCAATTTGAAAATTGAAATTGATGGTAAGAATCTAGAGCAGGAAGAAAACTTCACCTACCTTAGAGAAGTTATTGAGTACAATGGTGAAATTATAAAAGATATAAACAGACGAATCAGTCAAGCAACCCAAACATTTGAACGACTGAATAAAATAAAACGAGTGAATAAAATATGGAAGTCAAGAGACATCAAACAAATAACAAAAGTAAGAATCTGTGAAACAATGGTCGTCCCAATACTCCTCTATGGAAATGAATGCTGGAATCTCAAAAAGGCTGAAGAGAAAAAATTATTAGTTACTGAAATGGGTTGGCTAAGGATATTACTTGGAGTATCTCTGCTGGATCGACTAAGAAACGAAGACATAAGGAAACGACTAAAACAAGAAATAACAATAATAGACAAAATCCAAGAAAGAAGACTGCGATGGTTTGACCATGTGACCAGAATGGGAACAGAAAGACTACCATCTAAAGCCCTGAATACAAAGATGGAAGGTGAGAGATCCAAAGGACGGCCCAGAATTAGATGGATAGACAAAATAAAAGAGGACCTGAAAACCAAATCACAACAAGCGACACCAAACTGGACAGAATTGTTCGGACTCTCCCGGGACACCCAGAAGTGGAAAGAGTTCATTCGGCCTCATCATCATCCACACAGATGATGGAAGAGAGAAGAAGATGATGAAAGATAGAATTAATTTTGGTTTTCTTCCTTCCCCTTTTTTTGCTGCTATTTAAATCGCAGATGCGCGCATCACTGTGGGATTTGCATAGTGCACTAAAATCGTATGTGAAACGTGGCTTGTAGGCATAATTTGCTAACGGAAATTTTCCATGAATATTTCAACTTTAACACAATTTGAAATAATCAGTATCATCCTCACACTTATGAGTAGCTGCAATCGTTTGTGTGGATAAAAATCATGCCTTAAGGAAGGAGATTATATTGGATATGACATACAGTGTATCTGATGCTCAGAGGAAACAGAGTCGACTTTTGGCTTTCGCTAATCAGAGACCAGAGATTACGAGTTATTTTCTCCTCAACCGAAATGAATGATGTGCAACAGCTACTAAAGGGTTTGAAATAGTCACATGATATTAATCTACATGCAAGTCGATTACGAAAAGTTTTTGTGAGAGTGTAAGCATCGGCTGATTTGGACAACATTACATTGGATGCAACATGAATGGAATGGTCTGTTCACTAAAAAATTTCAGCTGGACCACGGAGAAGAGTCCTGCAAAAATTAATCTGAAATCACTGTGAAAAGGAATATGTTTTTGAAGAGGGTTAATGTTGAAGTATCGCGTTTCATTGAGTGGAGTCGTGCTGGACTCATACCCTGAACTGATCGAAGGCTGTTCTTCGTTGTTATAAGCCTGTTCAGTGATTGTTTTTTTTTTTGTGTGTGTGTGTGAGAAATGCTTTATGTTCATAGTAGACAACGAAGATTATATCTAGGCATTTGGAAGAAGTTTTCAATACGTATTTCTATCAAATATACATACTCCTGACAGTTGTATATTATTTTTATCTGAGACATCCAGGGAGTGAAGGAACTCATCGAGGGAGGCTATAAATCACCCAAACCAGCTGTCATACCTTCCTTTAAAATCATTCAACTATATGCACTTATTACCCCTAAAGACAGACTATTCCACTTACTCACTGCTGGCCGTAAAACCTTGCAATATATGAATTCCTAACTGTCCTCTTTCTTAATGTGATGTCCGAATCTATCTGCGATTACATGTTTTGTATATAAGAGTAAATACGAGTATATCGAATGAGGGATTTATGCAACTTGTATAAAGCAAATTGATCAGCAAATCTGTCGTATTAGCTATATGCACATGTTGCATAAAATTTCCAGATTAGCAGACATTATTCATTGAGTTGAAGGTAACAGGCATATATATAATCGAAGCTCGACATATTATGTCAAACCTTACTCGCCATGTGAAAAATATACTCGCCCATGACTCTCTCTTTTTAAACATAAATCCCAATAAGTCAATATAAGTTTTATTCGGCCTGGTTGGCCGAGTGGTTAGCGTATCTATTGTCCAAGAAACAGACTGTGGATTCGAATGGCGTCATGGGCATGGATGTTTGTTACTGTCAGTAGGAGAGAGAAAGATGAATTTCATCGCCCAATGTGAGACTATTATATCGCTTAATGGAGGCCTGAAGTGGCTTGAAAAGGTTCTGGTCTCTAGAACAGAGTTTCTAGATCAAGTAAAAGCATAAATAGACAACATAAAACATTTAAATTAAAAAAAAAATATCCCACCGATGGAACGAATGTGCCATTGGTTTACAAAACCTTTCGAGGGTGGAGCGGCATAAAAAATTAAGTGATTACTGATGGTGCATCTGTGTTTATTTAAAATGTTGTTTTGAAACTGATTTTTGTATTCAATAAAGTCTGTTTTGTCCAATCCGCTGCTACTCGCAAGTTGGCAAGATCTACTCGTCAGGTGCGAGTATATTTGTGAATCCCTGGATAGAGCTTATGCTTAACTCATGTCTGTTTAACTCAAGCGCTGTAGCTTTCCTATATTAAACTGTTTGATTACGATACAATGAATGCTGCAGGAGAGAATTGATACTAAAGCTATCAAAACACATTCCATTTTTGTTTTAGTCTACACACTACGATCTATCATTTTACACTGATTGTATGTTATATTTGACAGTCCCACGAAAGTAGCCATCGTTTATGTTTACATATGTTCGTTTCTTTTAGCATTCTAATTAGAAGCGCTTAGGTCTTCTCCTTAATTTTGGGATGATTGTAAATATATGTGGATACAATATCACGTGCATCCGAGTGCTATGTATGAGATATTGCTAGTTGTGTGTTTAGTGAAAAATGAGAGAAGGATGAGAAAATAAGAGAAGTGAAAAAATGAGAAGGATGTTTATTCGGCACGTTTTATTTCTTTGTAATGGCAAGTATTGGGAAGTTACCTACTTTTATGTATGTTGTTTCAGTGGTGATGATGATATGTTTGCTCACGCAACGGTTTCCTAGTTATTGTCAAGGGACACTAGAAATTCCATTATCAATCGTTCTTGCCAATGTATTTAATACTTGGATAAAACGATTTCATCTCTTTTTGAGATGAAATTGTTCTGATATTGTGAAACTAACACAATAGGCTTGTTATCAGCTGTTCCCGATGAACCATTTGGTGCGAAGTTTGCTTTCAATCGAATAAATATTTTTTAAAAAAGGGAAAGTCAACAATCACAAAATATTTGAATCCTTTTGTCTATCATGTAAACATCTGAACTAGATCTGTAAACAAAATAAACATGAGATGTGTGCACATCTAAACTTCATACGTGACGTCATGAACTACGTTGGTACAGAAAATGATTGCATTGCAAATGATGGAATTTAAAAGCAAAATGACCAAGGCCTATCTTGTAATCGTTAAAGTTTATGAAATCTTTAAAACAAAAGCATCACGTTTCATCAAGTGATTGCAGAAAACGCCGGTCGGAAGAACGATAGAGTTTTTTTTTTTTGGGGGGGGGGAGTGAAAATTTAAATTTCAGAACTACACTGTTAAAATAATACAGTTTTATGATATTAATATCTAGCTTAAAGGTGAACAATAATTAAAACATTTTCCTTTGGTGAACGAGTCTACAGAATGCTACGTAGTACATTTTACAAGAGAAAGACCGAAAGTCACAAATGGGAAAATCCATTAATGTTTACCAATTTATAGTGACAGTTATAACTTAGGTTACACATTAAACACAATTAATGATTCGATATTTTAGGCACGTTTAATATAATGTACATGCATAACTACAATTACTACTAAATGAATTTTTAAATTTTGTCAAACATCTTCCTTTAGGATAAAGGAAAGATTTATTACTCATCTCTAAATCTTATTGAGGAATGTTTGAAGCCATTAAATACTTTCTCTGAAAGCAAATTTATGCCATAATTACTCAATATACAATTTTACGACTGAAACAAGACAGAACATATTTTCAAGGCGTTCGCAAAATGAATATCTTAAGATAACTGTCTTGTCGGAGTGAAACATGTGAAGAAAAAATCGTCCGGTTTTCTATGGAGATTTGAACCATAAATTATTCCACTCTCATTATGTAACGTCCTGACAAGTTAACCTCTTAAACTCTGATTTTCAACATTTAAAATTAACCGAAAAGAAATCCTAAACAAGACCTACCTCACGCTACTGTTCTCTTGTAAAACACTCTTAGAATTGTTCCTACAGCAGTTTTAAAGTTCTTTATTATATTTTGAAGAAAGCAAATAAGGCTAATCAATAAGCCTTCCTTCATTGATTAACTCGACGCTTGATCCCACCGATCGAGAGCAGAGCGAATCCATTTTATGCTACATTTTTTTACTTCAGTAAATTATCCGCGTGGTTCAACCGAACCAGCATCAATAAATTCTCGCTTTTTATATGAGCTTAAAACATTTGTAGTAGTAGTTCAACATTCTTTTAATATCGAGTTTTAAAACCTTAAATGAATTTTTTCAATCGATTATTTCTCTTCCTTATTCATCGCAGCTATTTCCGTTTTATTGAACATATATTCTCTCTTCCCATTAAAATTATGATCTGCACAAATTTTAAAGTTAGAGAATAAATTATTCCTGTTATTTCAACCGGTCATCCTTGTACTAATGTACCATGAAAGTTAACTTTTTTGTGGTCGTGGTTATAAGAAAAGTTATTATTAATTCTGAGCCAGATGCAAATAGCGTCATTTTCATGCTCGTGATTTTGCTTCCTACAAATTGAACCGAAGATCACACAGTGCAACAAAAGGAATGCTATAAAACTGTTTATTTACTTTCACAGAATACAATTCGTGTCACCGGCATAATATATTGCTCTGCAAAGTAATTGTGAAGAAGTCCAAGTTTTGAGGAGTTCAAGTGACTCCTCAAAACTGCTCACGTATCTTGAAATCAATTAGTACTTCTACAGGATTTGCTAAATGACAATTTCTAGGGGGTGATGGTTTTCTTATATGAACCAAAAATGTTTATTTGTCAGAAAATGGTCGGTATTCCATTAAGCAGAACTGGTGTCTTAAGTTTCAAAAATGAATAACCATATTTTGCGAGATTGTACATTATATAACAAAACAATTGCAGATAAAAGAAGTATATATCTTATATCTTTTAAGTCTAATATAAAAGAAGGCGTATATATAATAAAGACTAACAAATTACCTTCTAGTTTCACAGACTAGAACATTTTAACAACCACTTCCAGAGTTTGCCAGTGTTGTTTGGCGCGGGCAATTAGGATTTTTATTTCCTCCTTCAATTCGAATTTTGACAAATCCGACCAGAGAACGCAAATGAGTACATAAAATCAGTGCTAATTAGTATAAGGTACAATGCATATTCATCACCTACCATGGTGCAGAAATGCACAAAATTGCTACGAATGATGAAAGGTAGAGAGTTGTTGAGTAATGCTTTTCAAAGAAAAAAAAGAATAAAAGACAAAAAAATTGAATTGTGCACGAGGTTTTATGAAATGTTGGATATCAGAAAGTAATTCAACCACTGAGTTTAGAATGAGGTGAACTGATGGTCGAGTGATAATGACGAAAACAATTAAGACACGGAACAAACCGAAATAAAATGATAATAATTAAGGAAAATTATTAAATTTTCCTTAATTAAAAAAAGTCGCTAAAATTTATGGTATTTCTCATAGTTATTGCTGTGCTGTAAGGAAGCAGAGGCCTACTAAAAATATGACTCGCACTCCTGTATAAACAAATTAGCGTCCCAGCAGACTCTAATAGGAATATTAAAGAAAGCCTTAATAAGTCGAACCTCAAATTTATTACAAAAACTTTCAAATTTTATCGTCTAAAAACCGGTCTGAAAGTAGCTTTTTTTTTTTTTTTTTGAACGACCTCTCATGTAATAAACTTCGGGTGAAGAATTTCAATGAAGTTCTGTTTACTTCGGAACAACCACCGTGTCTTGTTAAATCAACAGAACCAATGTCTGTTGTGACTGTGAAAATGAAAAATGAAGTGACTGTGGAAACGATTATTTATACATTCCGTTAAATGCACTTGGTTATATGCTTATATTTCAGCGAGTGAGAAGACAAAACTATTTTGGTGTTAGATATGTAATGAAGACCTTCTTTAGGTATATAACTGCTCCGGGAGTAGCTCTTATCATTTATAAAACTAAAGAGGGATTACCGAAGTTGTCAGTTTTTCATCCCTAAAGAGAAGTACAGCATATCTTTCGGCAAGAGAAGAGTGAACATCGAAGTCATGTATTTGACACTTGGACCTCAGCTGTCAGATGAATATCTTCATTAACTGTGTCTAATCTCACTAATATTCTTCTAGCGAAGCCGCACAACATCAGTTGTTAGAACCATGGGAAATGTTATTCAATATTCAGTTACTGCTGCTCCGCGCTTCATGCTTGCCCCACTCTTCGGAAAAGGTTGTCGAACCCTAATTTATCGCATTACGAGCGGGATTTTATTACGTCTGTTATCTGATGCTAAGGCATGCCAATTTAATTCAAAAATTCCAGACATGTTTTTCTCCCAAAGGACTGATGTTTTCCATTAACTAAAAGTATTGAAATTTCGATGTAAATTTAGAAGGCCTTGTCTCGAGAGCTCTTTCCCAAAAACAGTCCACCAAATAAGAAATCCGAGACCCACCCACACAGATTCATTCAAGGAAGCACTGAATACTATTCATATTGATTTTCTGTACATTCGTGGCTACAACCGATTCTCCAGATGTCAAAAATAAATTTCTCTTCGCCGACTTTACAAATATAAATTCTGAAAGTTAATACTTACGTTTCGATTAAGAAAGTCAATTCCATGAATTACTGTACTGAGGCAAGCGCAGAGAAGACACTTGTGATCAATAATGACACAGGCCCACGGATGCAATAAATTATCTTTATTACGGAGCTAAACATTTCTCCGGAGTGCAATCCTGAATTATGATGTATATAAACAGCTCTACTTGTATTTTAAAGCCTCTTAGAACTTATAGCGGTTCAAATGGTCATTCCTAACTTGGGTATTACAATTAAAAAATAAATTTATTTCACTCTTTTTTCTTTTCTAAATTTTAATACCCAAGTTAAGAATGTTGCGTGACACCTGAAGCTACAGGAATATCAGACTTTTTCATTATGAAAATATATTCTTTTTCGCAAAAGAATGTATTCAAATGAAACCAATAACAGATCCTTGAACTTTATTCCACAATTTCCCAGCATTCTTTTTCAACAAAATCGCTAACGCAGTTCAGACACTTCTGTCAAACATTCAAGTGATTTAACGAATTCATTAAAATGTAACCAAATAGTCTTGTTAACGAATCCGCATTTTCACTGCCAGTCTCGGCTTCATCTGACACAATGGCATCTTCAATGTTCAGTATACATGACTACCGAGATGATGCAGTCTTAAATTTCATTGGTACTAACCGATATCGTAACGAGTTGATCGCTTCGCACTCGTGCCCATAAATAAATATATTATTCACAAGTAATTCAAGCATCAGAAATCCCGTTTACTGCAAGCAGAGTTTTTAAGCACTGGCACTGTCTCCTCATTCTTCGCGGTTTACATTGCTATAATTTGGAAACCTCTTTAGACAGACCTGCAATACCCAAACTCGAAGTATACCCTCTGTCCAAAAAAACAACCGAACTTTACGAAAATAGAAGAAACTAGTAGCGCCACCTGTTGTATCTTTTTTTGTTATCGAAAGTGGCAACCTTCATTAGTGTTGTGTCAACTGTTTGACATTTGTTTCATTAGAATCCAAGTTATAGTACCAAGAGTGACAGTGTTTTGACGAACGGTCGGAAAATGAGTTTCAAACAGAGAACTGCGATCGACTTTTGTGTTAAACTTGGTAAAAATTTTTCCGACCCTCATCATATGCTTCAAAAAAGCATACGGCGATGAATGCTTATCCTGTACTCAATTTTACGAGTGGTTTAAGCGATTTCAAAGTGGTCGTGAGACGCTTGAGGACGACGAAAAGCCGGGCCGTCCAAAAACTAGACTGAACGAAGTTCACATCCAAAAAGTGCGTGATTTCATCAAAGAAAACCCGAAATAGTCCGTGAGATTGATTGATGATGAATTGGGGATTCCAAAATCAACTGTGCACAACATTTTGACCGAGAATTTCGGCCTTCGTAAATTGAATTCGCGATTTGTTCCCCACAAGTTGACCGACGACCAAAAAATGTATCGAATTGAACACAGGACCTCATTAAAACCTCTCGTAAGGCCTCATACTTCCGTTTCATCACCAGAAACGATCGTTACTGGTGATGAAACGTGGTGTTTTGAGTGTGAGCCCGAAACAAAGAGCCAGAGTGCAGACCAAGAGAAGGGGGGCATCCGAAAAAAAAAGACGCTTGGTGAAGTCAAAAGTAAAGACAATGCTGATTTGTTTCTACGATTCCAAGGGCATTATCCACAGAGAATTCGTTCCGACTGTTTGATGTTTTGTTAGTCAGCGAGAATTCGTCGAGTACGGCATGAATATCGTGACGACCGACCGTTTGTCAAAACACACTGTCACTCTTGGCATTATTATTATTGTTCCGGGAAACTCCAAGGAGTCGACAGACTCATCGAGGGAGGCCCTAACATCATGTCTGGAACAACTATTCAATATTCACACAGTATCTATCATATCTTGCCTTGAACTCATTCACGGTCGTAGCACCCACAACACTCTGGAAGCCTATTCCACTCATTCACCACTCTCCAAGTAAAAAACCTAGCTCTAACACCCTTGTCAACCCAGCTTCCATGCATGGCCCCTAGTCCTCCCACCACCAGTCATATTTTCAAAAATATCTTCTGGATCAATCTTATAATAACCCTTCAGTAATTTGAATGTCTCAATCATATCACCCCTCCTTCGCCTATCGTCCAATTTCTGCAACCCACAAATCCTCAACATATTCTCATAAGGTTCATTCCACAGACCTGCTATCATCTTGATCTCTGGACCCTCTCCACTTCCTCCCCATCACGAAGAAACCCTGGTGCCCATAACTGGGCACAGAAGTCCAGATGGGGTCTTATCGAGGCTCGATACAGAGGAACAACAACTTGCTTCTCTCTGTATGTTAAAGTATTTTTCATAAGCCAAGTGATTTGGTGATCTGTTTTAGTTACTTTTGCAATGTGCCCCCTAAACTTCAACTCCCTATCCACCAGCACTCCCAAACCCCTGGCCTCATCAATCTCCTGGAGTACGGTTCCACCTAAGCGATATACTGCTGCTATTCTTTTCACCCCAAAGTGCACATAACCTTACACTTTGCCACATTAAACTGACATCCATTTTTCTTAGCCCAGTCCTCCAAACTATCCATATCATCCTGTAAAATTTTGACATCCTGTGCACTCACAATTGCTCAACCCAACTTTGCATCATCAGCAAACAAGTGAACACTTCCTCTCAAATCCTTTCCAATATCATTGATGAACAAATTGAAAAGCAGTGGTCCAAGAACAGAGCCCTGCGGCACTCCACTAGTCACAAGACGTCTTTTTGACTTCACTCCTGAATAAACCACTCTCTGGTATCTCTCCTTCAACCACCCTCCTATCCATCTTACGAACCCTATATCTATCCCCATCTGCTCCAGTTTACTGATTAGGGTTCCATGTGGTATCCTGTCAAAGGCCTTGGCAAGGTCCAGTAATATCACTGTAAACCCATTACCCCTATCCAGTTCAGCTGTCTCAGCTGTCACTGTGTTATAAAACGTGAGCAAGTTACTGAGGCATGATCTACCCTTCACAAAACCATGTTGTCCCCCATACAATATCCCATTTTCATCTATCCAATCCTGTATTCTTTTCTTGACTAATTTCTCTAAGACCTTGACAATGATTCCTGATATGTTAATCGGTCGGTAATTTACAACAGCGGTCTCTTGGAACCACCTTTATGCAGTGGAACTATTTTCCCCTCCTTCCATCCGCTCGGGACTAACCCAGACCCGAGACTCAAATTAAACAAAATGGTCAAGGGTACTGACAATTCATTAGCTGCTTCTCGTACTACACGAGCTGGTATACCATCCAACCCCACAGATGTATTGACATTGGGGTTATGCAATAGACTACTCACCTCCACTTCATTCACCACAATTCCCATATAATCTACTGGTTTATTCGTTTCTGCAATGTCACCACCTGGATGATATATTCTTGCAAAGCGCTCACTCAGTAACTCAGCTATCTCAACTGATTCAGTTACCTCCCTACCATCGGCATTCTTTAAAATCATTCTGCCATGTACATTTTTCCTTTTACTTGCTACATATCTAAAAAACTGTTTGGGATTCTCTTTAGCCTGCATGGCCAATGTTCTTTCGTAATCCTTTTTTGCTTTTCTTACCACACTCGTTACCCTTCTGGCCTGCGCTTTATACCGTTCATGTGCCTGCAGGTCACCTTTCTCCTTAAATTCCCTCCATAGTTGTTTCTTTTTTTGCAGCTCAAGCTTAATGGTGTTATTCATCCATTTAACCCCTACTTGATTTATTATTCGGACTATCGGTATACAGTCAGCCATTGCTTTATGCAAGCACTTCTTAACCACCTCCCATGCACTATCAACTTCTAGTCCTTGCAGTGGTACATGCCATGGCACTGAGCCAATCAAACTCCTAAGCTAGTCATACTTTCCAATCCGATAATTCCACATGTACCCTGTCTTAATTGAAAATTCTACACCTTTAGCCACCTCCCAAGTCAAGACCCTATGATCACTCTCACCGATTGGTGGCAATGTGGTCATATTTGTTACAGCCAAATCCTCAGATGTAATTACTAGGTCAAGCACTCTCTGACCCCTAGTATTTTCCATTACATGCTGTCGCAGATAGTTATCCCTTAATAACCGCATAAAATCCTATTCCTTCCTCCCGTGTGTCCTCTCCTCACTCCAATCAATGCGACCATATTTGAAATCTCCCATAATAATCACCCTCCTTCCACTCATTTCTTCTATTTGCTTGTGCATACTGTCACCACCATCTTTTCCATCACCAGGTCTATAGCAGCACCCAATTGTATATTTAGTTCTGCTAGCCACAATCTCACACCAAATGGCCTCAAATGTGCTCTTTTCTCTATCCTGCAATTCAACTTCTATTCTCCTTGGCTGGAGCTCATCAGCTATCATCAACAATACTCCTCCCCCCATTTTATTCTCTCTGTCATTGCTGAACACACTATACCCATCACATTCAATCCCACTAGCTATATCATCTACAGTCAGCCATGTTTCACTAATACCTATAACCTGTGGTCTGGAAGTGCCAACCATGGCCAAAAACTCTTCCTTCTTGTTCCTAATACTCCTAGTATTAGTGTACATGAATTTAAGACCCCCATTAGCCCCAACCCTACCTTGATGCCTTATATTAACTATCCCACTCTGGTGTGTTATCCTTATTTGCTCTAGCATATTATATTCATTCTTACATTCAACTGCCTCCCTAAGGACTGTATATCTACTCCCCCCCCTTAACGAATCTAGTTTCCCTGAATTTGCACATCCACTACATTCAGCAACACTTTCTCAAGTCTTCTTACACCATAACCATTCAAATGCAAGCCATCCATCTTATATAGATCCTTTCGCCCATCAAACTCACTCCACACGTCCACAAATTCCACACCACTCGTCATACATAACCCACGCATAAAGTCATTCGCAATTATGGCCCTCCTTTTAAACATTTCACTGTCATACCGTGGCAAAAGGCTAATCATTCTAACTCTCTCACTCTTTTCTTTTGCTACCTCAAACAATTCATTCAGGTCTTCTATCATTTCCATTTTATCTCCTTTCAAATCATTCGTACCTGCCACAACAATCATTTCTTTCACCCTTTCCTTTTGCTCTCTAATAGACTCAGTTACATCCTTTATGGTCGCACCAGGTTGGTACGATTTTGTCAAATCCTCTACTAACACACCTCGTACTAACGAGTCTCCATACAGCACTCTATCCTTCATTTTGTTCATGTTCACATTCATACGTCTATTTTTCCTGTCATACCTTTTATTATTGGTTGGTTCATTCAGTCGACTTTTGTTCGTGCACTCTAGCTGCTGTTTTGCCCTTTCTATCGCACCATTCAACAACGCGATCTCATTCAATGCATCTATCTCATCTTTTTTATTCTCTGAGAAACCATTAATACTATCATTCACACTTTCTACATTCACACTCTCATAATTCTCATGTACAACCTTGCCGTTTCTTGTCATATCGCTATTTTCTTCATTCTGAAGGTTGACAAAAATATCACACTCACGATCCGAAATACACTTCAATTCCTCATTCTCCCTACATTTTTTACACACATTCAATCCTTTATTATCATCTATCCACACTCCGACTGCACTCCGTAAAGCGTACATTTCACAGCTAGTACACTGACTCATTTCTTTTATACTACTGTTCTTTGATAACGATGGCGAACCATCAATTATAACTCGGCTTCTAATGAAACAAATGTCATACAGTTGACACAACACTAATGAAGGTTGCCGCTTTCGACAACACAAAGATACAACAGGTGGCGCCACTATTTTCTTCTATTTTCGAAAGGTTCGGTTTCTTTTTGGACAGAGGGTGTATATGAGAGTGTAATGAATGAGTGCAGTTCAATTCTCATCACTGTTTATGTTTCGTTTGTTAAAAATTACAATAAATTATTTAATTTTCATACTCATTATATTACGAGTATCTCTAGCTTTAATTCTAACGAAGCTTAATTTTCAATATAATTAAATAATTACTTTTTTTATAAAATTTTTCTAAGCCTTTTTTTCGACCGGTTCCCGAGTTAGTCGATCTTTGGCACGGGCAAGCAGGTTTTTCCTCCCGGAAACTCGGGTTTTTCGTCCTGTAAACTGAAGAAAATCGACCGTAGAACCCACATTATTTCAGACATTAAATATATTGTGTTAGGGTTAGGGACCACGAGATGGCGGCACATTTGAGCCGTCTCTCTTCACTGTGTACCACTTAATTAGTGATAGCCTTGGGCCATCTATCTCTGATTGGTACCAGTGGAGATTGAACTGCCCACTCAGTCTCCAAAAGTTAGATAGGGCTAAATGGCCTCGCCTACTCCCCGTATACGGGAATAAAAAGGCGTTAGCTGATTTTTTTTTTTTGATTTAAATAATTACAAACTTTCTGAATGAATACAGTATTTTTTTTATTTTTATAATCTGTCTTCCGCTAATTATAATTTTTACTTCTTCGTTGTCGTATATATATCATTTTTTTTCTTCTATAATATTCATTATTATTAAACAACAATTGTTGGGGTGGAAAATTAATTGTCTGTCATGAACAATTGTCAAGTGTAGATAATTTGTTTGGGTTTTGTGTAATAGCACAATACGCCGACAAAGAAATAAAGATTGTTTCAGAAATGACCGCGCAACATAGTTAATAACGGCATATTAAAATCGACGGCACGAAATGGTTTATTTTTATACCAAGTGGTGCTTACTTTGGCAATTCAAAGCATGACTAGACATGATTGTAAATTAAAGTACTTCACTAGAGATGCCTTAAATGGTTGTAATATTTAAAACTTCCATTAAATAAAAATTATTCTGAAGTGCTAATTTCCCAGTTGAAATCAGAGGTAAATTATTTTACAGTAAAAGAAAACGGGGAGGAAAGCCACTTCCAGACTAATAAATTAGGTGCTTTAAAAACAAAAATAAAATACACCGTCTATTAAGAACGTGACGGAATGAGAATGGAACTGCTGATGAGAAATTTGTAAAAATTAGTTTCTTAAATAAACAACTGAAAATAAACAATCATGTTTAACCAAGTGCGGAGAAGCGATTATTCTGACTGGCTTTTTGTTTAATTTTTTTTACACGCTTCAAAATGGCGTCCTCAATCGTCTTTCACGAAATGTTTGTCGAAATTCTATTGTTTATAATCAAGAACATCCAGAACTAGTTTTGTATAATTTACATGAAGGAAGAACTCATTTTGAGTTCCCCAAAAGAATTGAAAAGAAGTGGCAGTCATTTTAAAGGGAATTTTTTTTTTTAAATATTGTGAATGAATGAATCAAACAAGTTTTAAGTGTAAAGTTCTATTTATTTTTGGATGAGCAAGGTTAATGTAAGCGTCATCCAACTTGTAACAGTGCTTTTTCCATATGTACTGCCGCATTCGTAGAACAGTGAAGTCGCTTCTTTCTGTATTTTATTATTTAAGGTACATAATACTTCTAAAGGCTTAAAACAGGGCCTATCTAGTGGCCAGAAAATAGATGTCCGTTTTTTTTTCCCTAACTATCCATTGCGAAATGACCATTCACAGTTCTCGAATGTTGTATCGGCCTAGTTTCTGAATACTGAGAGTTTCTTTAAAATATTTATATCACCACTTGATACGTATCTTATGGATTCGCCCAAAATCTCCTTGTAGCCATATCTACAAGGATATGGCTATAATTTAAGTCTACAAGGATCTTGTAGACTTAAATTGCGTACTAGAGGGAAAAAAAAACGATGTCGATGATTGACTGTGTCTGACACCTACTAATTAGAATAGATGGGTATGCATGCGCACAAAACAATGAAGAAGGTCAGAATCAAGACTAAGGTCAGTGTATTGTACCTGTTAACTGTGTGTTCTCCGGCTAGTTTGTCTGAGGATGAACTCTTTCTGAGAAGGTGAATTACTATCTTATGAAACTATCAAGATCTGGAAATCAGGTTTTAAAATATTTGTATTTAAAATGCTAGGTTTCTCTTTTGAACTATGAAAATCCTACGCTAACAATATACAATTCCGTCATGATGTTTTAGGACACACAAAGGTAACCATTTTGAAAAAGGCGGCTAGACTGGGCAGTGGTTAAGAAAGTTGCGGAACAGCAAAGTTATAAATGTCCTAAGATATAATAACACAAGATGACCTAAATTATTAACAGAATGGAGACCTATGGATGCTAGTAGATAAAGGAGAAGATGAAGGAAGAGTTGGAGAACTGAAATTGTTGGGATCAATGAAATGCAATGGACGAGAAAAGCACCTTTTTAAAGCATCACAAGACGCACCTTTTTACGTAGAGAAAACCGACGCACCTCTATTCTAAGTCGGTTTTCTTTACGTAAAAAGGTGCGTCTGAAAAATACGTCATTTCATATAGAAGGATTTTGGAACAATACGTTTTACTTATGACTTTTATAGTGCGGTTATGCCTTTTGAGAACGAATGAGTGTAATAAGTTTTACGAATGAACATTTATTGGCATTATTCATGGCTGCTCGATTTAAGCTCACAAGCGAGCAGTAGCCGCTCATTTAATTGTAGCAATTCCTTATTAAGTGATGAAATAATGAGGCACAGCACTTCTTAGCTGTAGTGTCAAGTTTTATTTTCATCTACAACTTCATTATTTTTAACGAACTAAACGTTATTTTTACATAATTAGTAACTAGTACAGTATAAAGGTTGTACTATTTACTCAAAATTCATTTTCAAAAACAGCGACACAATTGTGAAACGCAAAATCAACGAACACAGTTCTTTACTAAAATTTTTTTTTTTTAAACTGAAATAATAAGAGGAGGATCAGGGAATTCTCGGAATCACCAGGGCATTACTGTTTCACAATGGGTATAGAATAGGTAAGTGGTATTGAAGCTATTCTCTAAATCTTCTAAGTCTTGACACTGTATAACATGAATTTATTTGGTGTAGTTTCATGTGGTTTCCGGCCCGTTTGCTTGCTTTTTTAGGATGTTAAATCCTGTGTTTCAGGAAAGAAGTCCTCCATTTCACAATGGCAGCGAGAGAGAGAGAGAGAGAGAGTAAAGAAGGTATGTTAAAGAGAAGACTGTAGAAGGCATAAAGTGATTCACCCACTTTAATGAAAAAGAAAAACAAAGCATCCAAGATCGTTTAATTCCAATAAATAATTGAACAACGTTTACCACCTGAATATAGAAGGAAAGAGGAGTTGATGCATTCTTATAGCAGCCGAGATGTAAAATAAAAAGAAAACGGTTCAAGTTATTTAAGAGGATAAATCAATCTTTATGAACATCTTATTTGATACACTGAAGCATTTTAAAACTATCATATATTTCAATATATAAGTTATAACGCTTTGATATGATACACATATCAATATATATAATTTTTGTTCGGTGATGCGAGTATATTACCGAACTGCTACAAACTTTAAGGCAACAGTTCGGTGAAGGCCCTTTTCTGTATCAACACGAAAACGAAGCAGAGATGGTTTAATGAGATGGGTGTTGAAAAACATCACTGCTTGCACAGAGCCCTGATTTCAACTTCAACCAACATCAATGGGATGAATTTGAACTTTGAATGCAAGCCAGGCCGAATTGCTCGAAATCAGTGACCGAAGAGGTTCGGTCACTGATTTCGAGGGCCTAATGCTTTACTGGAAGGGAAGCACATCAACAACGTGCTAAAATATAGTGGAAAGTCGTGCCAGAAGACTGGAGGTTATTGTGCAGCAAAAGGTGGGTCAACTTCACATAAACGCCTTCCATATTAGAATGACAGTGAGGATAAGCAGGGCTCCGGTTATTTTTGATCGATAGTGCACCTAACATACTGCCCTTGTAGCGTTACCTGCGTGGGCAGTTATTAACAATATTAAGACTAAAACGTTTTTTTCCCATTCACTTAAAAGTTGCATACAAATCGAGTATTCTTAGATAAAAATTTGTTATTCTGATGGCTAAAGTTTCAAATGGAATATGAATTGAATACAATATTTTCAATTTCATCTTATACGGTTTCAATTCCTCACTGTCCGCGTCTTCGGCGTAGACAGCAGGGTTTTTTCTCCAGTTTATCTGGGGTTTTTCATCCCGCAAGCAGGCAAACCGGCCCCGTGAACACACACGGATTACAGTCAGGAATACTTAAGACAATCCCTCCAGCCATAGGTCTGAATTGTCAGCTATGCCGAGCCCAGATAAAAATAGGGAGGATTGAGGTGGTGCCATACCTCCCCGTAAAAGGGGCTCACGGCTGTTGAATCGCCATACGAAAGGAATGAATGAAATTCCTCCCTGATTAAAAATTCTGCAAGCTAATATAAAAAGACAACACGACATTACGGAGAATATTTATCGCATCTCAATCGTCCGCATAACAGGAATCTAAAGCACATATCCTCCAAAACATAATTGGCATACTGTTAATAAAAAACGCACGGGCTGTAAACAACAAGAACAGTCGCTCTTCTCGAGTGCCGCGTTCTCTTCCATGTCCTCATCGCTTAAATTATTACGCAGAGAATGGAACATCTTCAGAAAAGCGATTAAAGAGGTCAAATTTTAATTGTATTTCCTTATGAATTCGTCTTTAACTACTTTAATCCACATTTCTCTTAAATGAGATGTTTTCTTAGAAGTCTTTCAAATTGGATGTTTTGGCTGACGCATAATTGAGAATACATAGATGTTTCTTAAGATTTTTCTTCTCTGTTAATTTCAAAGGAGGCATTCTTCGTATACTTAGTCTCTATTTTTAGAAAATAATTGAACTAAAACGCAATTCGATTTATTCTTTTTTTTTTTTTTTTTTAAACAGCTTTAGATTTCTTATGTGACTGATATATCACAGCACACGCGCCATCTGAAAGCGACTATGTAAATACATGCATTATTCATTTGTTTCATTTCATGTTTTTTTTTTTTGTTTCAGTGAAACTGGCCCTTATCTTTATTTTAATAAGATAAATGCAAGCAATATTAAAAATATTTCATTTTCTTTGCACGTGTCGTTTCTTTGGTACAGTTTCTAAAGTTATTGCTTCTCTAACTAAAGTCTGAAAAAACTCCTATTAAGTTACTGAAGGAAAACAAACTGCGTATGTTTGCTTGTTTTTTTTGCAAACGTTAGATGTCAATTTCTACCTTATCAAGTATAGAAGCCCTTCAAAAATGTATTCACATGCAGTTGGATTAATTAACTAAGATCGCAGATGTCAAAGATAAAAACAATCACTTTTTCCGTTTTCCACGAGGAAATGAAAATGCAATGCAAATATGAAACCGGGACTGTATAAAAAGCACTTCTTCTGCATTCCTTAAATACAAAGACTTGGTATCGTGAATCAGTCTCTAGGCTACACAAATGTCACTGAAATTGCTAAGGCTTTTTTTTAAAATCATAACTCCATTCACGAAGAGTTTAGAAATTAGTATTCAAATCCTGCTCTAAAGAAAACGTGGACATTTTCATCGATTTCAAGCCTTGATGAACAACGTATTCTTCTTGCAGCTTCATGTTTACAGAGAGAAATGGTAAGTCTCAGGTAGAGTGACCGAGTGAATAGTGTTGGCCGAGTATACAGAATCCCCGTTCTCTGACCAACAAACTGAGGATTTGGATTCGAATCCTGCCGTTGGCATGGTCCCGAACAGTTTGCGGATTACTTAAAAACATTCTTAGCATATTCTCCCTAGATTAATGACATCTGATAGGTAGTTAAGATCATTATTAAAATTTCTGGAGTGGTTTCAACTGGATCATTTTACCGGTCCAATTAGGTAAATCAAAATTACGTCTGTAGCACATCTACCCTAAAAAGATTCCAAGGTTCCGTTGCTGGTTAGCGAATGCTGTCTTTAAATGTGATTAGGAAAGGTAGCAGTTTATGATTGTCTTTAATCATTTTATTACTTTTATTTTTCGTATAACTATTGCTGATGTCTAAGTTCGGAACAGTGACTAGTACGCATTGGAATCTAATTGTTAGGAAAAGTTACTGACAACTCTGGATCAATACAAACCAAACAGAACTTGTTCCATAGGACGGGCAGGTTTGATGTCTTTAACAGGGTAGCTAAATTACAGTCCATTTTATTTGGTCTTACTCACAGACGAAAAGCATCGTATGCGTCAAAATAAAAGAATGTATCTTCAAAGAAAATTTCACCGAAAGTCTTTCAAATTTAGAATTTCAATTAGCTTAAGTGAGACATTAAAAACAAGTCATAATATTCTGAAGTGCTTCTGTATTTGGTCACCCATTTAATTTTCTCTATCCGCAAATTTCACTAAAAAAGAAAATAAAAATCTCAGGAGAAATGGTGAACCGATCTTCATTCATTATTAACCTGCACACGTGTCAATATTGAATGTTTTTTTTCCGAAGGCCTCGTACGTGCAAAATAAAAATGGGTTTTATGCTCTGAAGCGACTTCGCCCACACAACCACTGCCAAAGAATATTTCCATTAAATTAACTTTGCATATCTCACACAACCGATCTGCCAAGGTTTCACTGAGTGCCACACCAAACTGGAGATGTTTTGAAACCTCATAGGCAGGTAATTAACTTTATCCCGCTTATTTGTTATTCTTCAAAAGTGTAAAAAAGTTTTTGGCACGAAGAACGCATCGAACCTCGTGTAAATAAAGTGACGCCTGGGAAAATCTGCTGGAGTTGCATGTTGTAGGAATGTCTCGAGGTTGCATGCAAGGTGGCATTTATAAATGACTAACAAAAGTTCAACGAGGTGCTCATCAATAATCAAACAAAAAAAATAAGTTCCAGCATTTTTTTTCTTTTTTTGTTGAAATCTTCATAAAATCTCCGTAATGTTGCATTCTAAAAATCATCACGCAGCTGAAACCTAACAGAATATTTTGATAACTTGGATGATGTCGACAAGAATGCAGAAATTCAATGTGGAGTTTACTGACACTTCTGATGTTGCCGAAGCTTAAATTATTAAGTACGAAGTCATCAGCTAATTACTTAAGCCACTCACTTGCTTCTGACATTTCTGAAGACAGTGCAGTTAAAAATCAATTTCTGCAGTAATGAGCCGAAGAAAAATAGTCCGTTCAATTCTCAAGCGCTAAAAATTATGTTATCATCATATCAGAAAATGCCACTCATAAAATATCAATGTGGTAAAAATTCTTAGTTTCCCCTCCTTGTATACAAGAAATACTATGTGTGTGTGTGTGTGTGTGTCTGTGTGTATATATATGCTGACAAAAATCTGCGTTAAAAAATAATTCCACATTTTATGAACCTTTCGGATTTCTCCAGATCTATCGAAGGATTATGGAGATTCAGATGTTTCCCCCATGATCTTCCTCCCACTTTATATCACATCGAAAATTAAAACAGATTTCGCAACATCTACAGTCCATACAATAATACCCACAGTACCACATTTTAAAATAAGTTCAATTATGAACTGTGTTTCTAGTCTGAGAAATTCGGCGTCAGAAGAGTTCCATGTTTACTTCTAAAGCAGAACAAGATTATCTAAACTTCAGTCTACCCACAGTCCTAAACGGTCATTTGGAAAGCCAAACAGACGTGATTATCAGTTAGTTTCTCCGAGTGTTGTTGAAGTCCTGTCGTAGAAATTTAAGCGACCACATTAGAACGTTTATGTAGTTAGAACATTTAGAATGTGGTGCGTAATTGGAATGGATTGCCATTGGATGTTGTGAGTGCAAGCAGAGTGAATGAATTCAAGAATACGTATGATAGCTGGTGTGTGTGTACTACGTGGCTTCCCTCGATGAGTCTCTGACTCCGTGGAGGTTTATCTTAATAATATACGAGGCTAATCTGATATGATGGATATTTAGCTATCTCGTATTTTCCTAATGATCTCATAAAAACTTATTACCAAGAAATGAAAAATAGTGTGAGATCTTTATGCTGACAGTAATAAAGGACTGATATCAGGTGAGTATTTCCACTTAATCCCAGATATATATATCCTCAAGAAAATGCAATAACGCTATAGAACAAAGTACTTTAAGTAAGCCAAGAAAGAATTAATATAATGTGAGAAATGCTGGAGATCTAACATTTCTTTAAGTTATCATAGGCCTCCCAATAATCTCAAAATGAAAGTCATCCTCCATCTAAATTATATCAGCACTTCTGATAAGGTGTCATATACAACATGAAATGTATAAATGTGCGGGGTTGTACATTTGATGCCAATATGGTGATCTGAGCATAGTGTTGGTAACATTTTTGTATTTTGTTTCGTGGGATGTACTCGACGTGCTATGGTAGAAAACCCTGTCACGTTCTGTATATCAAACAGTGTTGACACTGTCTTTCATGATAAATGGTGTTGTTCTGCTTTTTGTGATCGATTGTACTCTCTCCATGGGTACATTCTGAAAACGACGCTAAAGAGAATTAATGATTTCAACAGAATAACAATAAGATTAATAACCAAATGTGTTGAATACAATACTAATCAATAGCTTTGTTATAATTTTTTCGGGGTTTTGGCACAAAACTGAATCCTATCTTCAATGATAAAGGAATAAGATTAATTTCTTTCTTCATTTTAATGTGAAACAAATTTGAAAAGATAATTAGTCCATAAATTATCACGAGGCTTATTTTTTTCTGTCACCTAGATAATACATTTTCCTATTTAAAGGTTGGAGGAACAGCATTACTTTTAGCTTATTGCAAGGATTGGGTTTCAATGCTTCAGGGAGCTTCTTCATTCCCTTTCCCCCCTACAGGAATCTATTATTTATTCACATCTGCAGGTGGAGAGTTCCCAACAGATACCCCATTTCTCGTTTCGTAAAAGGATAAACAGTGTGGATTTTAACTACAACTTAATTTGATTCAGACCAACTTAAACAGAAAGAATAACCAAGGGAAAACACCATGCAACGAGGCACCATTTTTATAGAGACCGGCGATAGCAAAATTTCGACTTTTATGCTAATTTACATTAAACCTGCAATTATTCACTCAAAAATTGTTGATAAAAACCACTTGATAAAAAACAGAGAGAATGTGCTACGTTGTGCATGATGCTCTAGTTTTCTATTTTCCATCTTTTCGTAACATGTTTTATTTGAATTTACCTGCATTTTTATTGACATTTGTTAGCTTTAAAAGTTTGTCGAAGAATTACAGTTTTCAGGCGTACAAAGGAGCACAAGCCACGAAAGTGTACACTGTAGTGACTCCACTTTGAATATAGCTTGATAAAATTAACAGTTTAGGATGTAGCAAAGAAAGATGTCTATGATCTTCAATTTTCGTTTTAAATTTCGTTGGCAAAATTATTTAATGTAATGTTAACAATTCCGAGCCCAATGGATAGAATTTACTCAAATTTGTATTAAGAATTTCTATCAAAATCCATCGAATTAAAATCTGTGATAATTTAGATACGTTTTTTGTAAATGATATTTGCATTAGGTGAGCGAGGTTCAAGCTATTATCATTAGACTGGACCCAGTTGCTTTTACTGAACCCTAAAAGAACAAAATAACATCCGTTTCCGTAACACGCAATTATACGTTAAGCCTTATTTCTAATAATCGTTTAGTAGTGACTGGACTCACGGTGAGTTAAGAGTCGCAACTAGAAAGCCTATTATAACAGAAAATTACTGCATTTATTATCACCGTAATATGCTGCAGATCTACACCCTCTGTCCAAAAAGAAACCGAACTTTTCGAAAATAGAAGAAACTAGTGGCGCCACCTGTTGTATCTTTTTGTTGTCGAAAGCGGCAACCTTCATTAGTGTTGTGTCAACTGTTTATGATATTTGTTTCATTAGACGCCGAGTTATGGTGCCAAGAGTGACAGTGTTTTTTGACGAACGGTCGGTCATCACGATATTCATGCCGTACGCGACGAATTCTCGCTATCAATCGCTTCAAAACTTCGAGATAAAACTCACACCGTTAACAGTTTGGCCAGGCGGAACGAATTCTCTGTGGATAATGCTCTTGGAATCGTAGAAACAAATCAGCATTGTCTTTACTTTTGACTTCTCCAAGCGACTTTTTTTCGGATGCCACTCTTCTGGTGGTCTGCACTCAGCACTCTGGCGCTTTGTTTCGGGCTCATACTCAAAACACCACCTTTGGTCACCAGTAACGATCTTTTCAAGGAAGTCTGAGTCCTTACGAGCGGTTTTAATGAGGTCCTTGCAGTGTTCAATTCGATACATTTTTTGGTCGTCGGTCAACTTGTGGGGAACAAATCGCGAATTCAATTTACGAAGGCCCAAACTCTCGGTCAAAATGTTGTGCACAGTTGATTTTGGAATCCCCAATTCATCTTCAATCAATCTCACGGACAATTTCGGGTTTTCTTTGATGAAATCACGCACTTTTTGGAAGTTAACTTCGCTCAGTCCAGTTTTTGGACGGCCCGGCGTTTCGTCGTCCTCAAGCGTCTCACGACCACTTTGAAATCGCTTAAACCACTCGTAAAACTGAGTACGGGATAAGCATTCATCACCGTATGATTTTTTGAAGCATATGATGAGGGTCGGTAAAATTTTTACCAAGTTTAACACAAAAGTCAATCGCAGTTCTCTGTTTAAGAATCATTTTCCGACCGTTCGTCAAAACACACTGTCCCTCTTGGCACTATAACTCTGCTTCTAATGAAACAAACGTCAAACAGTTGACACAGCACTAATGAAGGTTGCCGCTTTCGACAAGATAAAGATGTAAGAGGTGGCGCCACTAGTTTCTTCTATTTTCGAAAAGTTCAGTTTCTTTTTGGACAGAGCGTATAAATAATTACAAAGCAACCCTTACTCTAAATCTAAGTAAGAATGAAATATTTCATATTTCCTCTTTATTAAATTTAAATAAGACTTTTTATAACAAATGAACAAAATACACCAGACCCTAATATATAGATTGAATTTTATCTTTATAAAGGCGTTTATAAAGAATGTAAGCATTTTATCCAGTTTACTCCTTCTGAAATGAAAATTCAACGTCAGTCAAGTCGCAGCCTTATTTCGTACAAACTCACTCCCGGTTCGAATAACACTTAGATACTAGAATTAATCAGAAATAATGATAATACTTTACAGACGTTAATGTAGGATAAATATTTACGGTTTCAAAACTTACACGCAACTGAACAGCGGAAAAAAGCCATCAGGCATTATGTTTACATGCCACGCTCCTGTCAGTTCTCTTCAAATATTTTTAACGAAGTTACTATACGTTGCCCGGGGTGAGTACTGGAAAATGCTAAGAGAGCCCGAGAGAAAGCTTAGACATGGCAATTAATAATCACGAGTTGCCTTTTTAATTTAAAAACCTGAAACTTTGTGTTCCTGCCGTTCTTCCATGCGATGATCGGTTTTTTTTCTATTCTGTATGCATGGAAAAACGGTTATGATTTGGTTTCCTCAGGAGTAACCATTGATATATCCAAGGGAATCTTACAAACAGCACATGGTGAATGCATGATGACATCTTTCGCCAATGCTATCTTGGAACACACATTTCAATCAGGGAATATGAATAATCTTTTCTTATAATATCTAAAAAGAAAACCGCTTTGAAGATCCTGATCGCTATATAGTATTTCAAAATGATGGATAGTCCGAGAAAACTGAATTTGTCGCATAAAGTGACTTCTGCCATGATTTTGATTTTCCAGTTTTTGTCATCAGCGTATTTAAATAAATGATACCTGTTTAGTTGGCACAAATGCATGTATATTCGGTTGAATTTTATTAAATAAACTAAACATCAAAAGCACTTAATTTCAGCCCGATAATTCTAATAATTAATTTAAACGACTGCTATTAATCTAAGCGACTATTGTTTTTTTTTTTTTAAGGTAAGCCTTATGAACTCAAGATGTTATAGAAGTTCGTCCAGAGCAAGCTTTAACAACATTCATGTCTTAAGTGGGATTTGCACCTTCAGCGGAACAAGTAGTTCACAGTTGACCAACTGAACTGCTGAGTCTTGTATTGCGGCATTCATCTAAAATTGAAAACAATCTCCCAATATTTAGGATCAGGTTTGTTTTGAATCATAAATCAAGAACGAACAGATATACGTTGCAGACAGGAGCGAAAGAGACAAAGAATATGAAAGAAGTCGTTAGTACTCCGTTTTGAATATTTCTTATTGGTATTATTTTTCTAATGGTGGAAATTAAAATGGCAGTCGTTAGAAAAAAAAATTGCAAAATATTGCAACTGTTGCAAGAAAATGAACTAAGTTCAAAGGATTCCAGTTCTACTAGCACGATGTCGAGATGATTAAATCAATGACATTTCTGATGCAGACATTTACAGTTTGGAATTGCTCCATATTTGAACACGTTTAGGACCCGTATGCAATGGAGCCGTACTTGGCTCAGTGCAATCTTTAGATTTATAGCGGCGAGTTTTTTATTTAATTTATTTCTTCAATTTCAGAAGAATTCTATATTTGAACTACGTGTACTAACGTATTACAATTTTCGATCTGAATGTTCAAAAAAAAATATTTTGGATATTTGAAGACAAAAAGCAAATGACTCATAACAATACCAATAAAAATTTTTTAGTTTTTTTTTTTCTTTCAAGTTATACTGGCTAAGGAAATTTGACACGGTAATCAATTAGACTGTATTAAACACACCGGCACAAAATTAAACTGATTTAATTAAAGGCGACCTGATTTTATGTGCCTGTAAATCCTGTCATTCCACATTTTTAAGTGAATGTATGTCGACGAAGGGGAAAGACAATGAAACTCGTCTGTTTT
Organism: Typopeltis vanoorti; assembly: GCF_054136105.1. Classification (NCBI taxonomy): domain Eukaryota; kingdom Metazoa; phylum Arthropoda; class Arachnida; order Uropygi; family Thelyphonidae; genus Typopeltis; species Typopeltis vanoorti. The sequence goes on from NC_143569.1 coordinate 16,057,002, forward strand.
CAAAGATGGATCACCTCATGTCTGAGAAAGAAAGGAAGATCGATTACAATTTCCTCCATCTCTGCCATATCAAGTTAATCTCCTCACATATTACATTTAGTTTTTTTTTTTTTTTTTTGAAATAGTTTACTTACCATTTCGATCATCCAGAAATGCACGAAAAATGTTGCTTGCTTTTTTTTTTTTTTTTTTACAAAAAATAGAAACTCAATAGTTTTATTTCTTGTAGGATTTAGTACTAAAAAAAGAAACACACCAATTAAAGTTTTTACCGCTTACTGAAACTGCTTTTTTTTTTTTTAAGGCGAAAAATGTTGCCTACTATCGCCTGGCCGAAGTTTTAAAAAAAAAAAAATATCTTTAATTGAAAAGAGTCACCTTCAATAAGTAGCATAATATTTACATTATTTCGTGGCTTATATTTCTCATTAATTTTTTTTTTTCATTTTCAAATATAAACGGGACTTAGGCATACTAATGAGGTTTATTTTTACCAACTAGTAGAGCCTCGGTACTGCTTGTTTCGTTGCATAGAATGTAAGCAGATGATTATTATTATAAGATAAAAACTATAAAACAACAAGAAATACAAGCTAATTACAAAGTACTTGACAAAGTAAGAAAACTTTTACAGAAATATTTCAAACTAATCCGTCTCGGCAAGATATTCATACTGTCTTCAGACAATAACAAAGAATAATAACTTACCAGCAGAGTAACTTATTATTACATTGACTTTATTTATTAAAACATTCTCTGGAATGAGTTTGATTTATTCTAGAAATCAAAATCCCAGCTGGATTCCATTTTGTGTTTATTATATATTTTATGGTAACTTCCACTCACGATACAATCTGTATACCTATAAGTATAATAGCATCGCGAGTCGATAAAATCTTTAGATTTTATTACTTTTGACTTTTATTTATTTGGAAGTTTATTTCCTTATAATTAAAACCCTGCTGTAGAGACCAAAAATGGAACTTTTTCAAGCCACTTCAAACCTGGAATAAGTAGCTAGCTGGTGGTTTCACATCTGACAATGAATTTCTTGTCTCACTTAAGGATAAAAACTAGAAAAACAACAAGAAATACAAGCCAACCAAGGCCGACGTGATCAATGCATTCGCATCAAATACAGACATATGGTTAAAGTAAAATAATAAACACGTACCAAAAATAAGCAATACAAAATACGTCGAAACAATATTGAATGTCTCTACTACAAACATTTCTTATACTTGCCACAGCACTACACGTGAATGTGATCATATTCACGTTTCACCAGACTCATCCTTTCATAAATAGTGTACAGCCCAATAGTTTATTATATATAGGCTTTTTTCTTCTGGTCTCAAAAACTTCGTTTCCTGTTGACTCTCAAAAAGATCCATGCCATTCTATCGCCAGAAGAAAAAAAAGGCAAACGAACTGTTGAATAGTGAAATTTAATGCTTCATTTGTTAAGACATAATTAACTCTTTGCGACTGTGAACTTTATACTTCGTTTGTGAGAAGATTTTTATACTTTGATCTCAGCCAAACTGCCTAATAATGCTGTTAGAGGGCGCTAACAGTATAACACGGTATAACTTGAATTATACTGTTAGCATATTTACACAAAGGGCTACACAAATACATCTTACGTTTCACATATAAAATATTATAGTAATTATATAATAACGCTGCTTCAAAGTTATTCTGAAATAATATAATTTAAATCGGTTTTTAAGCTTTGTGAATAGACCTATTTTATTAATATAACTTATCATGTACTGCATCGGGAAAGAATGCACTCCAGTCTCTGTTTTTTTTTTTTTTCATATTTAGAAAGTTGTTTTGTATATTTAATATATTGAGATTGCATGTTTGACTTTTTTTGTGTATTTGAAAGTAATCCTTATACTATTTGAAAAAAATAAAACAAACCAAAAATAAATAACAAGAAAACTGTAGCAACGTACTCAGAGTTAATATACACTTAAAATGCTAATTTCACGTATGGTTTAGGTGCATTGAAAAATCCTTGCCCAAATGATTACCATGAAGTGAAAGTTTCTTTTCAAGTGAGGCAACTTTTACAAACGCTAAATTTTCCATTACTTGTTTAACAAGAAGTATGGACTGTATTTTCTCTTAGAATTTAGTCTCCCTACTGGCCTTCAACTAAACATTTTCAGTTGAAGAATTTCTTCGATACTTGGAAATAACAAAAGTGCATTTAAGCCATGCACGTCTCGGCGAGAAGCATTTAGAATTATTTTCTCATTCCGAAAGGAGATGCTTATGGGAATTCGCACATGTGCTGTCTTACAGACCGGAAAATTAAGACATTTCACCAAACCAGCATGTACAACAAAAGAATCCAAGATTATTTCAAGCAGCAACGCCTTCAGAAATTGTAACGAAAAATTCATTAGCGACTAGCTGGAGGTACATTAGCTGTTACGAAGTGTTGTAAATAATGGTGTTCGACCATTACTCTACCTGATGATACTAGTGAGCCTACTGGTGAGTGAAGAGAGAGAAAAAAAAAAAAAACGAAATCTAAGGAAACTCGGATGGCACCGGCATTAAAGAAAGAGATAAAAGTAAGGTTGTTTTAAAAGAAGACAGATAATTATTTCACTTCTTTTTAACAACAAAAAAGTTCATTATTTTCACCGATTTTGATTATCACAACAAATTAACTGCCTGTTTTTTTGAAAGACTGGAAGATAAACTAATTAACACTTACCTACAGAAGCTGTTCTAACGCAACAAAACTCGACAGAATATTAAAACAAACGAAAATATGACGTCATTGCAGTAATTGCTATTGAACTCTTGTATTGACGAGGTTCTCTTTTCCCCTTTTTCGCGTCCAGTATTTCGATGATTACATCCTGTCAGAAGCTCTTAAGGGAGATTATCATACCCACTCTGTATGAAAACTACCCGGAAAGAAGAGAGGTTCCATTGATGAGTACGCAGTACCAAATCTCCTTCCTATACGAAAAAGCTAGCAGGTAATCACACAAAAGTGTTCCGAATATAGAAAGTACACTACAGCAGTTGCAGATTGTTTGACGCTAGACAGGCAGAAGAGCCAATTTTCTTTCCAAAGCGAGCCAAAAACTCGCATACGAAGAAAAATTCTCTAAAAGGATAAGAGGGAACTCGATTATAAGACGTTCAGCAGCAAAGTAAAAAATAAAATAGACTAAAAATAGCAAAGACCAATGAGAATTAAATTGCATAAGACGAAAAGTATTTCCCAATGTGAAAATGTGAACAGATTGAGAACGAAAAGTTACTTTGGAAGGTAAGATATATAAAGAAAAACAAGAGTTAAAAGGAAAATGCAGAATAAAAGAATAAGTACATAAGTTGTTAATTACTATTTGATAAGCATGTCATTAAATAGAACTCACTTATGCAGAGATCGCAACTCATTCAGTGAAGTAAGTGCATAGTTTGTTATATTGAGGAGGAAACAGATTAGAAATGGCGTGCTAATTACTTTCAAAGATTAGCTGTTTTCATTTATTGCAAAGTAAGTGTGTTCTCTTTATTTTATCAAACATATTTTTAAGTGGTTTTTATTGAGTAAAAGCAGAGAATTGAAACAGAAACATATGTCTGCATTTTACACATTTTTCTTCGTATATTTTATTCTATTTATTTTAAATGAACGGTGGAAATTTCATATCCTTCATATGAAATACAATTTACTAATATCCACTCATCCACTTGTAAATTAAGTTTGTTTTTTAATTTCCAACATTACCACCTTCTCTAACCGATTATAAAGTTTTGTAATTCAGATTCGTTATTCACTCACTCAGTCTGTTTTTTTTTACAAATATTCTTACATTATGATAATCAATTTTTTTATTATTAAAATTCGGTATAAGGAATCCATAAGATGGATCGAGTTCTTTTAATTACTTATTGCATGTTGTGTTTATAAACAGTATCTCTATACAAACATGGTATTGAAAAATTCACTTTTACTATTATCTTCAATCACTATTCCTTATTTAGATACTGGAAATACTTTTTTTTTTTTTTTAAAGGAAGCAGACACTAAGATTTATGACCACTCGTTACACTGATGCTCGAAATTGAAACATACATACCAACCCTAAATATTCATTCCATCACCACTGATAATGAACTTGTGCTCTTCGAAGACCAATCAAAATTTTACTAACGTGCTCCTGTTTGGAATTACTTCTTGTGTCAACTGAAAATGATAAAATACCTGAAAATATCCTTACACGAAGAGAAGAGTGACAATCGATTCAAGGTATATTTAAAGTTCAGGCACAACACAAATACATAGCGTGGACTTCGTACAACTCAATGTGCATGTGACAGATAGATGGTATTAATTTATCGTCGAAACGTATTTTGCAAAGGCCTTGCCATGTAATTATGTCAAATTCTGTTTACATTTGAAATTAAGTTAGGTGGATGAGAGACGGAACTTTTGGACAACCAATTTGATTTCTGAGTAAACAAACTGATAACAGCGTGCTATACTCCATTAGGATAAACAGAATACATTCGGCTAATAATGATGATGGCGAGGTTGTCGCTAACTCCACAACCAATTCACAGTTAGGTGTAAAGAAGGCTAACAACATCTACATTTCCCATTACAGAGTTTCTGAAAATCCATTAAACCGTGTAGATTTAGCATAATACACAATTATAAGTATGCATAAATTAAAGATATGTAACAAAGTAAGGAAAACTGCTAGAGAATAGACAGTTTATTTTATATTCTGTTGATTGTGCATTCTAGTATGCAAATTTTGAATCGATATCAAATCCTAAATAAAGTAGATTCCATTATTTAATGTTAACACATTATTTTGTATTTCAAAGAGACGTTAACTTATTCATTCGAGTTTTTATATTCTTGGTATGAAAACGTTTAGAACTAGAATGAAGGAATTTATAATTCATAAAATTTTAATTTACTTTGAATGATAATCTATGGTGATTATTTGAAAACAGAAGTAAATTTTAGAATTTAAAATTTTTCCTGAAGATATCTAAAAAAGACAATGTTACTAAAACAGCTCTATCGTGTTCATAAAAAGCCATAAAAAGAAATTTCCATTTTCCCTAAAAAGAACAAGAATTACAGAAAAGCGAAAAATCGTCACTTGTCACATGCTGGTGAAGTCATGATCATACCACCACCCACACAATTTCCTCCTCGCTGAACAAACTTCTCCTTTTCGACCTTCTTTCCACTTAATACTGTTCTTTAGAAGAGCGTGCTGTATGGACTAGAAAGTTTAGACTTAGTGTTCGTCAAGGATACGTTTACTAGAATAACCTATATTCGAAATCTTCTGGAAAATATAATTTAGCTTATCAATTAATTAAAACATTGATTCTTATTTTCATATTCAATATTTCCCGTTTAAGCGGTAAGATACAAACGTCTTATTAGTATCATCACACAGATTTATTTAAGTACATTTTTGATGTCGCTAATTTCAAAGAATATTCTTCTTAAATCTAAAACTGATCCGGAACTGAATCTTTCTTAAAAAAAAACAAGTTGATATAAAAGTACTAGTTTAATGACTAGCTTATATATAAAAATAATAATCTGAATTTAGAGAATGCGAGCACAAATTCTTAAATTTCTTAAATGAAAAGCAACTCTGAAAGACTTTTTTTAAATTTTATTTATTGTATAAAGTAATCTTGAAGGAAAGAGGATACTTTGAGAAATACGGTTCAAAATTTGCTTTTTTCTGGAATTAATGAAGCCGTGAGTGATTAAAAATGAGGGAAAAAAATGTGTGCGCTAAACTCGAGCGAAAGGCATAATTGATGTATTCCTCTCCCCTCTGTGTGTGTGTGTATAGAGACTAACTTCGCACACAAGTACATGATCGAATATGTGATGTCAGGGAGAGCGACTAAACGAAAACCAAAGGAAAAAAAAATAGTTGAAACGGAAAACTAGTTGACAGAAGAAAAATCGTCTTGGAAATGTTTTGAAACATTTTTACTTCTGATTACGTCAAGGGATAGATATAACTGTAATCAAACAGACAGTTACAAATGGCAATGTAAGACATTGGCTTGCCTAGTGACACTCAGAAAGGACAAAGTAGAAATATTAAAGCACATAAAAAGGAACAAAGATTACTTAAGAAACCACTTAAGAAATAACAGAAGGAAGAGAAAGTGTCACCCATAGCGTACACTTCGGACTATTATTCCACAAACAGTATAATTAATAACATTTTGTTTCATGAAATATAACGAAAACTCATTATGATGACATCTAAATAAGGTTCTTATGTAAAAGCCTAGGCTTCAAGCAGTTAATCACATATGCCATGACGAAAGCATTAGTTTGATAAAATTTTAAGCTTTAAGAAGAGGAAATCTGAATTCCTTCCATTTTAGTTATTTTTCTTTTTATACGTTTTATTGCATCTGCAACTCCCCCATCACCAGTAAAATTTCGCCATTTTTGCTGCGCCTCAGTAATCCAAGGGTATTCTTACCAACGGCAAATAACGATTTCCTAGCTGAATATACAGCAGAGTTAATGCAATATATGCAAGTGCATTGACTTGCATACTAACCAAATAAACGAAACTTCGTAATTTTTGTTTCAAGCTATAAAAGTGACTGAGTCACTTAGTCTCTCATATAAGATCAAGGTATCTTATATAAATATTTTATTGTTTGTCCAAATTAGATAAATCTGAAATCACTGCCGAGATTTTTTTTTTATTGACACATAAACAGACAAATTTTCAAAAAACAATACTTTTGGGGTGAATGACATCAGGATCAATAAAAAAAGAAAATTTAAACCTATTTAATTTTTTTTTTTCTAAACACTTTTTACAGTTTCGAAACTGATACCCTGTTTTATTTCATGGAAAGTATCATTTGAAATTTCGGATCAGTGTGTAGCTGTTCATAAAATTTATATAATTTACAATTATATGTCGATGTATAATATATAGAAGGTATACGAACATGACCTGAACAATTATAATTTGCTTAAACAAACGGTATAGAGAAATAAAATTTACACTAATGGAAAGAAATCCTCAAAAATGGTTTGAACGCTAGCAGAGTTGAATAAATTTGTTTATATTTGCTTTTCCTTCACGATGTCTGTGTGCGTGTGTATTTTTCCCCCTTACTTCATACAACACGACACTCGTGTAGCATCGTGTTGTGTTCTTAGTCCTTTCCGTCACAAAATCCACTTTGGACGGAAATTTCTCTTTCACAAAGACAGTATCATTTCACAGTAAAATTTGCTGCTTTGAACTTTATCATTTGGCTTAATGTGATATATAATTCAAATTTATGGTCAGAGAACAATCTTTCTCAGAGTCTAGATTCTGTTCACGGATAGCTTCACTTGTTCGTTATTGAAGACTGAATAGAATGGATTACCTAAGACTTAAATTCCTTTTGCCCATATACCAGGAAGGCGTTCTCTTTTGTTGCAGATTCAGCGCAAATCTCTCATACCATTCTGAATTCGCATATGATTCGAAATAGGATGTCTCAATCTTTAAATTGGTTTTGGCTATAAGAAAGAATCAGACAGGGAAAAAGAATACAATTGACAGCTGCCTTTAGATTTATGTTTTATTTCGTTACTTGGGAATATTGAAATCTCTGAAATCATCAGCATTCAACATTGTATAACAAAAATGTCGCAGCTGAATCTCGAAAGAAAAATTCTTGTGGCAGAGAAATGTGAACTAAATCTTCCATCTTAAGTAAAAACCTGAATCGAATTACAAAGCACAATTTAGGTTCTATGAAATAGAAATTATGAGAGATTGATTGATCATGAAATCACACGGCTGATATGTGATGCTAGCCATGTTTAACATCAAAGTCAATCTTATAGAAATATGATAGAATGGAAAATAAAATTCTAGAATAATTAAACAAATACAGAAATCAAAAAAAAGTAAATTAAAAAATGGAAAATACTGCGAAAGAAGATAAAATTCCTTTCTTCATTTCCCCAAGAGATGCCTGAGTAAAATAAATCGGAGATGGAGAATAAAGTTTAATTGAAAAGCAAACTAACTTGACTGGTTATTACATAAAGACAACAAGGGGTGGGAGGGTGCTAATGTTGCAGTTGTAGTTGTTAGTGATTTAAGACATGTTTGATAGGGTGGCATATTATAGAGGCTTTACGGAATCTGTTCACTTTACAGTTTTCGTGCAGCTCTATTCTCTCTCTCGAATATTATTTCGGTTGCCAACTTTTGTCTTTCCGAGATGTAAAACCAAGATGTTACACATACCGGCCATTGATTTAGAAATTTCACAGAACCAGTGGTTTCCGTATAGCCATGTGACTGCCAATACCGAACCGCTTCTATTCCCTGTTCGGTGAGATTTGGGTTGGGAACAGCCTTCATTAAATGCGTCGGTCAATTGCTGCACACAGAAAGTTCTGTTTGTCCGTAAACACTTTTTCAGACGACCGCAATCTCGTTCCTGACAAACTGTTTTAGGACCACAGTTACGCCTCTTAGACAAGCAAAGTGAGTTATTTTTCCACTGATTAAACACCCAGGATATATCACCTTTTGAGAAACCAGTCAAGCAGCATTCTTAAATAGTGGCTTAGAACACGGTGACCAAGTATGTTGCATATACGCTGCGTATGTGACGCTGCATAAAGGTTTCTAATTCAGCCTTCAGCCGGTATGTGTATGTATGAGGAACGCAATGAGATGAGTATGCATATTCATTCTCAGAATCTTGATATTTCTTCTCTAAGTAAATTTAAGATTTTTAAATAATAAAAAAAGCACTTTGAACCAACAAAACAGCTTTTCAATTTCCATCCAGTTTCAGAGGATAGCAAAAGGAATCTGACCCGAATCTTTCTCTTATCAAAATTTTAAGTTTTGTGCAGCGCAACTCTTCATACAAAACAAGGATATAGAACTTGTCTCAGTAGAAGTTATATTTTATTTTTTCTTTCATGCAGATGTCAAAGTAATCAATGTTCTGAAATATTGAACATCTGAGACTTCACACTGAAGTAGGAGATTTCCAATATTTTTAAAATTTTCAAAATTAGAATTTAGTTCGAATATATGTACAGTTATTATTATTATTAAGTAGGGTATTAATGCCCTTATTATTACTACTATGCAGGATACCGAAATTTACGGGGATAAACCGTGAAGTTATTTCTGTGCATTTTTCATATGCTGCCATTTCCAAAATAATATCCGAAAGGTCTTCCACTTAACGCTTTATTATTCTTTTATGATGTTTAATAAACACTGCAATAAAGTTATACTCGATAGTGAAAATACATAAAGAAAATGATATAAAAATAAATTAAAAAAATATGCAGAAAGTAATACCGTAGTATACGCCCAGTACCGAATGTTGTGAAAAATGTTCCGAGTATAAACCCAATACTAATTGGGTTTATACTCGGTGAAAACCGTAGTATACGCCCAGTACCGAATGTTGTGAAAAATGTTCCGAGTATAAACCCAATACTAATGAGGAATACTCCAAGTAACGCAATTACCAATATATTGTTTGCAAAGGATCGATAAAATAATAGTATAGAATTTGTACATTATAGTTAAAGAGTTTGGAATGTTTTATGTCATTCTTGGGACAAATCCTCGCCACTAAAACAATCATTAATAATAAAACAGTGGAGAGAGAGACTCTTTAATTGCCTTGGATGCGAAATATCGCGATGGGGGAAAGATATCAAAATAAAATTTTACAGGTTATATATATAGGCTTGATAAACAGACCTTTCATAGAAACATGTCTAAAATATAATGTTAGTAGTGTCCAAATTGTATGGAACAATTAAACAATCTGTTGGAATGGCTTTAATGGATGATTGGGTAGCAATCTTCATAATTAAACAGTGCGTGTAATGCAGCCACACAGGTAGTATATAAAGACAGATACAGTCTTGAGTATCGCTTTGTTTATCGAAACTCGAGTTTCGATAAACAAGTGGTTCCCTAGTGCGATTATAAGCAGTGTTAATGGCAAACGCTTTTCAAGACGAGATTGCTTTCATGATGAAGGGATAAGCTGCGCATGAGATCACTCTGATGCCTACACTGCAACTAACAAGCAAGGGAATGAATGCAGGCAATCAACAAAAGATGGTCGCAATTGCATTCCTGTATGGTGACGTCATTCATTACGAATACACACGGATAAAAACGAATCTAATAACATTGTTCCTTCCAAAGTCTTCAACATACAATTACAAAAAATAAACGCACCTGCGATATGCAAGTGATGTGGAGTATAAAGGAGATCAGTCCTCAGCTGAAGTCGGTATTTTATGCGGAAGTTAATGGCGTTTCAGCGAATAATAATGTGTCATTTGGGGATAATGTTTGCACATACTTTTGAATAGCAGTTAATCATTCCGAAGTCCACAGCTGGCAATGTACTGAAGAAGTGTAAGCCGACAGACGATAAACTCAAGATGCAACCAGGTTGGTCTGAAATAGTGATGGATAGGAATCGATGCTTTTTTAAGAAGGGTGATGAGATTAACATCGGAACAGTGCAGTCAATGACTATCACAAACCCCCGAAACTTGAGAGATCATATGGGGATGAACTGGAGCGCAGAATTAGAACACTGCCAAGGATACTTCATGAGCGAAACTTACTGATGAATTAAAAGAAAAGTGGGGATCAGGAATTGAAGAGTCGACAATCTTCCATGAAGCAAAGAAACAGTTATTATGTTCAAAGTCAGGAAACCCACACGATTGATTTCTGTCAATGTTTTTTTCCCTTTTTTATATCTGCGCTCTCCTATGAAGTTTGGTAGAACAGTGTATATGCTTTAGAATTTTGCGATAGGCACATACATGAAAGTTGCTTACTAATATATGTACTTGGGAGTATCTATTAAACACATATGAAGAAAAAAAATGAGACCTTGAACTTTTAAATACCGTTTCACATATAAATTAATAGAAAACGTTTTTTCTTCATGGCGAATTAATTCAGAGAAAATTTACGTTATAAAACTAATACGTTCTTGAGATGAGTGATCCAAACAACAGAAACTTAGAAAGATAATGAACTTCGATTTTAACTATTTTAAATTGGAAACATGAGGCAACATTATGTAAATGCTAAGCCCGCTATATCAGGTAAATGTGCCCTACAAGTTAGAATGTAAGGAAAAAATAACTCAGATATTACATGTCAGTTTAATATATAGCCAAGAGTAATACTCCGATACAGAGAATATGTTTCTGAATAAAATATTTTTTTTCTTAATCGACACGGTTTATTTCTTTGTAATCATTATGTACCTACTGTGAGAAAATCCGGATGTTCATATTGGCAATTTATTTCGTGTAGCGTAAGATTATTAAAATTATTTGCATTTTTATCACATAAAAGCATTATATAGAGAACATAAATGCAGCAATGAACTGAAGTAATTGTGCGAAGGATTGTGGAGTCATTTTAAACAAAAGTGCATATAATTAAGGGAATCGCTGCAATAACAGCAGATTCACTGGAATACAGCTGGTGATTATGCTTGTATTAGATAAATTCTTCAAAAGAACGAGCCATTCCAATAAACAGTTCTTTGAAACACATTCAGAGTTAAGATTTTAATACAGCATGTAAGAACAATTTTGCATTTCTTTCTAGCAAGTATTAAATGCCAAAATCTAAACAGACTATACAATGAGGAATAGAAAAGCCAAGGATGAAGTAAGGAAAAGGAAATTAATGCCAAGTGCAAACTGTATTGTGATAGATCAGTGCTCATATATATAAGAAAAAAAAAGAAGGAAGTAGCTAATAAATGCACTTGGTGATAAAGAATAAGGAGAAACCAAACTTAATTTACAGACTTAGTAAAGAAATGCTTACGAAATGAAATACTGAAATATCATGGATGAAATTTAAAAAAAAATGGAATAACAAAACCACTAAAAAAGAAGACCATAAGGCGAATAGACGATGAAGTATTAACATGCGTCACAAAACAGAATGAGAAAACAGCTGCTGGATTTATAAAACGTGCAAAATAAGGGATTTTTCAATGCAGAGATCAGAAAAGAAATAAAGGTAACGGGACCACATGTCGTGATGAAATTCCAGAAGAACTAATTAAATCACGGGGCGAGAAAGGAATTGAATATGTTACAGGAGTGAATAAAACGGAAAACGGGAGATTTCACTGAAATGATTTCACGAAGCGTCACATTTAAAAAAAATGTTCGGAAAGTAATTGGAATTACAATTAGCGCAACTAAATGAAAACAATTAATTCATGAATATAGTGTATTGAATTTATTGACTATGGTCAATATGTGTATTTTGCGGGATTAAAATCTCGAGTATCCGGAGTGAGGAATACCCTAAGCTTTATGAGACTTATTAACTAACCTTCGCTTGAAAAGCTCTAAAAAGATTCTTCATATTGCAGATGAAATACTTCTTCACCATAGAAGATCAAATGTTATCATCTTGATAGCCTTACACAGACTCGTCCATCCGCATTCAAATTGAAAAATGTCACAAAATTTGTGAAATGCAGACCGACAGCACTTATTAACATATGCCTCTGTGAACAGTAGTTTGGATATATACACACACACACACACACACACACACACATATATATATACACTAGGGGGACTCCGACCCCTGACGCCCCCCCCCCCCGAGTTCCGGACTGGTAGGCCGGTTCTCCTTGAATTCTGATGACTCGAATTTTGAACACTCAAAAGATAAACGAATTGAATGGGAGCTCCACGCGTATAGCTCAGTATATGTCCAATATATAAATTAGGCCTAAATTATATAAATAAATTCCTTGTTCGTTTCAACATTAATTGCGTGTTTTAACTCACGTTATTAAGTCTCTTTTGGTGGGTGCACATAATTCTTTACGTAATCTTAATTTCCCACACAGAAAAAATAAATGTAATTTTTTTTATTTTTATTAATCATCTATTCAGGGAAAGAATGGTCAAAATATTATCGGACGTAGTGCAAAATAAAATAATATTTCTTAATATTGTCACACATTATTTAATTCATTGTAACAGGTTTGGTATATTTAATGATGTAACAAGTATGAAAGATCAACCAAAATTCTCATGGCACACGAATCAATGACTGAAATCTTGCCTGTTACCAAACACGTACTATTGATCAGAACGAAATGAATATGCAATGAGCACAAACGTTGTTGTTATCTTCAATATGGCTACAGCTTTTGGAAGATATTTGCATTTAAAATATCAACATTCTTTGTGAAAACCGTGGATTAATAGGAATTGAAATGGAGAAAAAATCTCAAAACATTCGCTGAATTTTACTGAACGTAAGAAATCGCATCTGATGAGGACTAACAGAAGTCACTGAAGACAAAGAGAGGAAACAAGGCTGCATACATTTACGAAGAAAGAGAAAAAAAGAAGCTGGTATCCAAGTGAGTATTACTTCCACATTACGAAGGTGAAACTTATGAGCAAAGCGGCGGAAATATAATAATTAATTAAAACAAGGGATTTTATCTAAAACTATTAGCAAAACAACATTTATGATAAAGAGAAAAAAAAATGAAACTTAATAAATAACCAATAAAATGGAAAAAAAAAAGAAAAAAAATCGGTATAAAATGTATTTAACAAGAAAGCGTACTGTAAATTGCCTTCGGTTGCAAATCACTTGCCAGCGAAGATAAATCCCTGTGATTAATTTTGTTGGCATTAAAATTGATTGACAAAGTTTTGTGATCCCGATTGAAAAATGGTTTGGGGATTAAAATTTAGGGCACTAAACTTGATGTTCTGAACACTGTTGTGGTTTGATTGGCGACTATGTGGACAAGAAGTGCCTCAAATTCGACTTATTTTCAAACATACATCCATGTCAGAATAGCTGTTTACACTGTTTTTTCTGAATGCCCTATCAGGAAGTCTACTATTGAAATGTAGGAGGGGCAAAGAGCCTCCTTTGATATGTACCATTAATCTAGCTCTAATTAATACTCGTTATTCAAATAACTCATTCTAATATGGCTTTCCATTCCAAACTCGGTCAGTTAATTGCTGAGTACATTTATCACACAGCAATAACGTGCATCAATCCTTCCAGTTATCATGATGATGATGATATATTTCATATCACCACGATAAATTTTTATACCAGCATTTCCCAGCTTATAACATGACCCAGTATTAGCAATGAATTAAGAAATTACAAAGAAAAACAGCATTTACGTTTCCTTTCATCCTCTTATAATACGATATTCAAATATAATATTCACACCGCAATTAATTATTTAATCGATTATTTGTTACGCATTATTTAATAATAATTGTAAAATCTGTTTCTGAGCATCATCGTTTCTGTAATAAAAAAAAAAGTAAATTTCTATAGACTGGGAAACACACACTACAGATCCAAAAGTTAATGCTAGCTAGGAGTCACAGCGCATTATCATGTTTCCTTTCTAAGAAAATGAAAACTCATAATATGTAAATCAGATAAGAGTGAAAATCAAATCATAATTCTGTTTGCACAGACTTATTTTCGATGGTTCTTTTCCAAGTATTCTTTTTTGTCACTTTAGTTTAACAATGTTAGTTCTTCAAGATAGTTCCCACTTTAAATAACGGAATAGAAACTTTTCTGCAAACAGCATCCATCAAAGAGAATTAGGATTAATATATCAATCCTGTTAAATGCGAGATCTTAAACTATGGTGAACTACATGAGAATGTAACATTAATACTTTCCTCTTAAACTTACAAGGCGAAACTTTGTAATCTGTAACTTGGAAATTTTACTGGGTATCTGTTACTATTAGCAGCGTTTATTAGTATTCTGAGAATTTGCTAATTAATTCATATAATTAATGATGCGAACATTTATGAGGAAGATAGTAATTAATGTTTTATGAACCTATTGTACAAGTCTTTTACGGCCATACGTCATACTTGTCTTGTTTTCGATGTTCATTGTACATTTATGACATATTAACGCTAATTAAAACAAACTTTCTGGTAAAGTTGGGACAACAACCATTTGCTGCCTAAGAGCAGTAAAAGTTGCTCTAAATTTAACCGATATGCATTCTCTCAAAGTAGTTTGTTGCAGTGACAATACCAGAATTTTGAATTATGGTTTTGCAATTAAAACATCTCATATTAATATTAATGGAACATTAATCTTTGAACGCAGAAATGATCTAGCTGTAAAATTTATTGTACATCTGGAATAAAGTTTCAGAACAGAGTATATATATCTCGGGATGCGTTCACTGGCACTCTTCAATTCTGCATTTCTTTTATATCCCATTTACATTAAACCTGAAATTTATAACATTCCTTTGAATTAATAACACCGTTTTTTCGGATCGAGTTTCGTGTAAGTTAATCAAGCCTAAAAGAACTTAATCTAATCAATTTATGTCCATTAAAAAAAGTTAATCAGTATCATGACTAGGACAGACTGGAATATACTGCAATCATTTTAGAAATAAATTTTTGAGAGTACTATATCGAAACCCTAACTTCTATCTGATCGATATTTTCTATTCGTAATTTACTCTTTTAAAACACACTGACAACGCTAAAGAACGGCGGAGGCGAAGGAGAACTCGACAGTCTTTAATGTTTGTTTTCGTAAAAATAAAGTTTGGAAAAAAAGTGCAAAAAGAAACACAGTCGATTTATGACAAGAAAAGTGAATGTCACGGCATTTCAGAACAAATGTTGACAGCCAAATGTGCCAATTGACCGCTTTTGCGTCTGCTATTCAGTTTGGACTGGTAATCATTTCGTAATCAAATCTTAAAAAGCAGTATTTTCAGCTTGAATGTGGATGCCAGCTCCTTTCATCCTCATCCAAAATTAGGAACGATCACAACCTTAAAGAATTGCTTCAAGCATCATTTAAGATGATGAAACAAAAAAGAAAGATGAATTTATTCTTCTAATTCCACCAATATCTTCAAAACACGTTATTAAATGAATGAGTATACTCTGAGAAACCAACTCGTATAATTGCAAACAGATTATAAGTATCCCATTTCCTTATCCTTAATGCACAGTCTCAATACATATAGCGTCTAAAACAGGTCAAAATCAGAATGAAAGATATCTTCTCTAAAGTGACACGATCGCATGGCACCTTAAACAGGTTCTGCACGATCTTTACGATATCTACAAGTACGTTGGTGTAATTTATCAGATCTTCACTGCGCCAAGAACCATCCAAAGACCTGCACAACAATGAACGTTTTACGCTTGATATGTCAAATATCTCGCGCATGGCTAACTGTAACTGACGTTATTATTGATGTTATATGTTTCCGAACAAGTTGTTAGAAGTTCCAGGGGACGTGGGTAGTTTTGTATTTTCTCTAGAAAGTTCATCTTCCAGAAGAAGCTGTTAGTAAATAGAGAAACATGTGGAATGGTAGTTTAATTTTTGCAGTAGACTTACGAATAAATCGTGAAATTAGTTTGTTACTTAATAAATCCGTATTTGTCACAAAATAAATACAATTAGTCAATGTTTATTTACCATTAGAAAATGAGGTCGCTCCATTTATGATTTCATCCGCAAAATAAAATGATAGCAAGAACGGAATTTTTTTTAAACTTCTGAAATATTTTGATTATTGCTTAAAGTAGTGCTGATGTTCCAACTACTTCGATCTATCCTTTGATTTCGGTTTGCCAACAGGTTTTCAAACGATGGATTATCGTTTGAAAACATTCTGCTGGACTTTATTCTTCGTTACGAATAAAAGCTTTATTTCCCAATAGTCAGAGAGAGGGATGTTTCCCGCAACGAAAGCTAAATTTAGCGTATATAAGTTTCATGTTATACGCTTGGCTGAGCTGTTAACTATGGTTGGATAATATTTCATCAGAATACTAGTTCCAGAAAATTCGTACTGTTCACTCAAACAGACGGACCTTTTGACTCTGTGCCACTTACTTTTGTATCACAGTAGCTGTGGAGAAGGCATACTAATATGAAAAAGAAAACATTCCTTCGCTGGTATAGGAGGAGTACATAAATTACCTCAAAGCATTAATATGATAAAATTGTAGATGAAGGAAGAAATATATTGGATTTACGCTCTTTTTACTAAAATAGTGATGTGACATCACAAATCGTAGATTCGATCCCTCATGCGGAATAAACATGTGGAAATACTGTTTTATGGCTCATAAAAATAAGACTTACGTATTTTTGATATATTTTAAATTACCATTCTAAAAATATTCATCATGCACAACAACTGCAGAAAGTTAGCTAGATGGGTTTATGAGAAATGTTTTTTAAAAGATTAAAAGATATCATTTAAGGTCGTGTTAAACATGGTATGCAGAAATATATTATATCGAAAACTTTATTTTTTGATGTTTACCAACTTGGAGGCCATTGAGATATTCCTGAGGACTACCTTCGTATATCAGGATGGCTTCGTAGGCTTCAAAAACATCCCGGGAAACACTTTTTCTTTGTTTCTTTTTTTATTAAGAGTATTTCGTACTAAAACTTTATAACGATTAGTTCTGTCAACGATGTTTCTTTAGATGCGAGACTCTTTTCTCCCATCTGGAGACAGAATCATCACTAGCACGAACTCTTATAGAACCTAAATGATGGCATTTCCTACACAGGATAACTTTCGCTCAACTGTCAGCTTTCATGAAAATCTTTTCTATATCCGTGATACAATCAAGCTATTTTAAGTATAATTCAATTATCAACCATTTTCCTTTCTGTGTGTCTGAATATATGCAAGAACGTTTTTTGTATGACGTAATTTTCAACAACATTTTGAAAGAATGGGGAGGGAAGCTGATATTTTATTTATTTACTTATTTGAAAAGCTAAGGAAAGTGAATCATTACGCAGTTGTCAAATTTTAGGTGGTAGATGCATTTCATCTGTCGATGCAAATCAACCTGCTTAGTGGCGGCCTAAAATGGCTCTTTTTATTTGCTCCCACACGAAAAGTTAATACAAACTCATAGTACATTTTGTACCGTGGGTAGGTTAAGGATTTGTTTTCTAATTTTAGCAATTTTATTCTTTTTTTTTTTTTCTGGTACCAGGTTTGGAAATCTCCGCTCTAGCGACGAAACATGGAACTTTTTCAAGCCACTTCATGCCTCCAAATAGGCGGGGGCGGCGGTCTCCCACTGGACGATGAAATTCATCTCACGTAAGGACAGAGCTTCCGACATGTCTAATCCACAGCCCATTCAGGGTACTGATACTAATGCACTACATGATACAATCTATCTTGGATGGGGTTGACATAAAATATTAACGATCCATGTAGTTGGTTGAAAAGATTTGGATTCTAACCTCATGTCAGATGGTGTTTATCAGCTGCATTAATTTTCTGACCAGTTTACCTCTCTTGGAAATCCGCGTTTCCGTGAGGAAAATCATTCTACCTCCGTATGAGACATGGTTACACCGGCGGATACATCTTTCTAAAGATTTTTCGAACGCTTTAGCCCTGTCTTTACAAACATATTTGGTAAGGTTTCTTAGCATCCTATGTAGTCAGTCATATCGAAGTGGAAGGATTTTTCATTCAATAAACCGCAGGCCTTTCATCCCACAAGACAAACAGGCTAGAAAATAAATACACTTGACAGACACACGATTAAACACTACCATATCGTTCGTTAGACTTTTATCAAGCCAAGTTATTAGAAGTGACAGACCATGTAATCTCATGTGAAAGGGGAAGATAATGAACAGATTAAATTCTTAACGTTCTCCACTGACACTCATACGTTAGAAATTGAAGACATTGCTTCGAAAAGGAGCCAGCTCCAGTTTTGGTCGAAAATTTGAGTTATAGGTTATACTGTATGTAAAAATCGCTGAGTATATTGGTGTAGGAACGAGGCAGCTCCAATAATCCAGTTATGATTATATAATCCAGATGAATTATTATCATCGTATTATCATCCGGATCATTGGATTATATAATCCAGATGATTATAGTACTCGCACCTTCCAATTTTGCGACTAATGTTCATGATTTCTTGTAAATATTTCATTGGTCGAAATTTTCATAAAACTGTGTTGGTAGATTTATTCTCATGTAGTAATAAATATGTTTTTAACAATAATTCGTTATTTTATTTTAATTATATCTTACATCGCCTTAATTTTATGCAATTTGGCGAAAAAAGTGGGCAGCTCCAAATTTTGAAAATTCATCCAGCTGTGAGGGAGAAAAATCCTTACGATTTGTGCTGAAATGTGTATTCATATGTATATTATACGTTGACCAAACGTTTCAAGTAAAAGTCTAAAAATAATTTTTGGAAAAGTTTTTAATTTTCAAAAGTTGATAAAATTGGAGCTGCTTTACAGCTGCTCCTTCCAGAAGTAAAGTCTTCAATTGTCAGCAATTGAGCATTTTTGTGAACGAATTCCTTTTATAATACAGAATAAAACATATTTTAATCGTCTCAATATTTCAAAAATAAGACTTTCTACTGATTAAAAAAAGAAAAAAAAAGGAAACCATCACTACCAGTAAGTGTTTTAAATTAGATAATTAAAACGTCTCAACTATTTAGACGTTAACATCATGCATACTTGTCATATTCCTAAGTAATACAGGTAAACCGCATGTAAAGGGGGCAGGGGCACACTACTGGCAGAAAGGAATTCCTAAACCTACACGTATACTACGTATGACTAAGCGCAGGAATAACTCGAAACTTTTAAATTTGCTTTTTCGAAGTTAAGTTTTAAAGATATTGTCCGTTTAAACATGCACAACCTTTTCAGGATGTTAAAACTTTTAATTAAATAAGCTATTTCGAAATCTTTTTCGAGTAAATTGTGCGAGTTCCTCCCATAACAGGCTATTGCACATCAGTACCAGGGGTGGGCTGTGAGTTAAATAATCTAGGATTCTAAACTAAAATAAGCCGGAAGTCGTCTGATGCTGAAGAATTAAAAAGTGAGTCTAAAGACATTAACAAACATCCATGTTCACAGCGGGGTTGAAGCACAGAGCTTGTATGCTGAGAAGCAAATACTAACCTCAAAGTTTTAAAGTAATATAGAGAGTGAGTTGAAAGTTGGGAAGGAAAATACAAGAAAGGATTGACAGCCTTATTGATCAAATAAATCAAATCTACCCTTTGTCATCAACAGGTTGTGAATCCAATGACTGACCATCTCAGTGTAGAGCTACTTAAAAATGGCATTCTTAAGGAATGAAGAATGTATCCTAAGCCAAACAACAAACTAAATATCTTATTAAATAACACGAAATTAATTTTTAATTAGAGTAAATATTGTTTGATTTTTAATGAATCAAAAATTCTTTGGAAAATAAACAAATCAAGGAAGATATTTTAAAGAATCATTTAAACACAAACGTTTCCATACTGCAGTCGTTTGCAGCATCGTGTAGGGTTGGAAGACCACGATTCGAATAATGCTCGTACGAGGAATATTAACTTTTTTAAAATCTAAACGCGTTTAGATCCAGTCCCCGTATGATGCTAGCCAGCATCATACTGGGGATGGAGAATTTTCCGCCTGGTAAACCGATTTATGAAAACCTAGTTACCGCTGGGGACGGGTACCTGGTTTTGAATGTTAGTGGAAGATGGTATGGGGTATTATAACTATTGGGAGATTTATTTTTCCGTATCGGTAATTAGATAATCCAGAGGAGATAAATTATTTTCAAAGCTAATTTATCTCCTCTGAAAACGTACCGCTTTTATTGTTGATTGTTCAATAATGATTTTGGCAGTAGATTATTTTCATCCTTTGGTATGGGTGTAATACGGTGAGATGTAATTACAAGAAAGTTGAAGAACGATAAATTATAATTGGAACAAAATCATCTATCGCAGAGAAATAGAAGCAACAAGTGTGTCAATGGGAGTGAACTGTAAGAGTCGTTCATTAAAAATTTATCGTGAAAATGAATTTTTCATTTTCACAATAATAACAGAACGGAAAATATCAGCAGGATTAATGTTTATCTGAACAGCGAATAAGTAACTTCACACAAACTGCTAGTAGTTTCGCACAAAACGCACTAAATTATTCTATTAACGGAGCAAATGCAGTAATTTATTATTAAATAAAAATGAGAGCTATTGATAACATGCTTGATCGAAACAAACAAGGTACTGATTCTCCTGGTTTCCAATTTAAGCCTAACGATCATTGCCTCAGTTTTTAAGAAAACAACCACCAAGAGAATGACAAGCATGCAACAGTATCAGCATATGGGTTTAATATGCAAATGTTTTCATCGCTATAAGGAACAGGTACAATGTAAATACTCTCAATTAGCATAATGCGTGCCATAGTTGGATATTGCGTGACGTTTGTGCAAACACAAAGATGTGTTAACACTATATTATGAGGCACGCGAAAAGACTGCAAAACAGTTTTGTACTTTATTAAACCTTAAAAATGGTAATTCGGCCAGTACCGTCATTGCCTCGCTATACGGGGAAAACCGGATTATAGGTTTTCCTTTTGCTAATTTCCAAAAGGATTTCCAATTCGTGGCAGAATGGAAATTCTGCCACGAATATGCATTACTCTGCTGGGTCATTATTGGGGAAGATTTCTCTGCCTTTAACATTACTTAGCAGTTCCTGTCAATAATGTCAATCATAATCATTGATCATTTTTTAAGCTCTTATCTGAATGGAACTAAGTTATTGCTGGACAAGTAATTAACCATGCTTTCAACAATTTTGATTCCAATGCAAAGTTCGTTCTATTAACTATTTTGGATTACACATATTTAATGTTTGTAAATAGAAAATTATTTTGTTTACATTGTTCCTTTTTTGCTTAGTATTCGTATTAAAACAGTTTATTTTATTAACTTTAAGAGTATAACAAATGCAAATTCTTGTGATTAAATTTTTAAGGAAAACTAAAGGGAAATTCCTTGAAAAATCTATTTTACATATTCAATTTTTATTAAACGCGTGATATACTATTAATACAATAAGCAACTACAGCTTTTTAAACCTTATATAAGTTTTCGCCATTCAAAAGTAGACTGCATTATTTATACAGCACCTAATATTAGGCCTAATGAAGACTGTCGATCGAATCAAAACAATCAAAAATCACTTTCTTTTTTAGATTTCATCTGTGCCAATAGTAAACCTAAACCTTAAATATAGCTCTTCCAGAATTGTGGGGAAAACGACGCCACTGGAAATGACCTGAGTTCGAATCCCACTAAGGAATAGGAAATAAAAGGAGTTTTTTCAAATGCAGTATTTTAGGCTTTCTCATATGAAGCTCGCAGGATATGTCTTCTCGAAAATGTATAAACCGGGCTAAGAACATGCACTATCGAGAGTCACAATATGGAATGACAATGGGCACTTCAACAAGAGGCTTGCGTGCTGGGTAATAATTATATGCAATTTGAGGGATCAGAAATCTTGAGATATCTGTTCAAGATAGAAGTCAAATCTAGTAACTATAAGTAATGTAAATCTAATTGACTGTACCGGGAAAATCCAATGGCTTCATACCAGTCAACTAAATCCACATCTTGAATAACGAATCATATCTCAATATATGCCAATATGATTGAAATATCAAAAGTTTTTGCATTATTTTCCTACTCAAAAAGAAAGCTTTGCATCATGTAAATCCATTTTCTTCCCCAAACGAAGCAAACCATTGTCTTATGCTTTTTAAGAACACAATTGTGTTGCAAATAATTTCATACTATGTATTTTTCCCCATTCATTTCGCAGGGCTGTAACATTAATGAACTTATTGCTGGAGTTTTGGATTTTCTTAAATTTTCCACTTCAAGAGTAATTCCTGCCGTAATATAGATGAAGACAGAAGGCGTTCTCCTTCACATTTAACTTCTATTATTCATTTCCAATGATCATTTTCGGTTAACCGGTTTTCGTCAAGTTAAGCTGAGAGACGCGTACAAAAATCTCAATCATCTACTTAATATCAAATAAATTACATAGTTGGCTACTAACTCGGACATGTTTAAAAGTCCTCTGTATATTCTTTCTATGTTTCAATTTTCTAGAGCAGAATTCTGAGTTATCTCTCAACTCACCCTAATGTATGATACATTAATGTATGAAACTGTATTAAAATACTGATTTTCAAATGCGTGCGTAATACAGAAGAAAGAAAAGCAACTATTTAAATTTTAACTCAATGTGTTCTACCAGACACAAATTGTTTCATCCAACAGTCTGTGTCTTGTAGAACTTCAAACTGTTGAAAGTCCATTTCAGGTAAAAAAAAAAAAAAGACCGCCTAATTTTTCATACAAGTTCCAATACAACCAGATCTCACAATCAAAACCTTTCAGAGCTTCTTGCTTTCATCCAAGCGCTTGGGCTTTCTTGTTCACATTAATTTTCACTTCATCTTGTGTGTCATCAATCACAGCACGGTTCTATACAGCAACAGCATTGTGATCACGATTGATACAAACCTCGGTAACCGAGATTCATTTACCTCAGAATCGAAACCTGGGAAATCTACACAAAACCATCCGTTGTTATATCTATTGCATCACTGACCAGTAATGCACCCACATACAGTAAACGCAACCAACAGATGCCATAATGTCAAAAGCGTTCTCCTTTGACAAAACCCAAATAAACTATTGCATAAATTCATACTGTATTTAGAGGTCTAAAAGTTGATATAATAATGCAGTTGTATTTTAATATATTATTTGAAATCGTCCACTTGGACCAATCAGATGAGAAGTTGTAATAACAGGATCAATCATTCTCTGTTGCTATATCCTGTTATTTACGTTATTACTGTGCTCATGAAAATGTTTATTATTACAAGCATGGAGGATATTAAAAAGTAAAGTGACTTAGGTATTAAATTAATGCTTGCGAAAATCATGGTGACATAAATAAATTCTTATAGAAGAATGATATTTACTGTAGGAGAATTCTACAGAAATCTGTTAGAAAGACCTGTAAAATCAATATATTTACTGCATAGTAATACAGAAAACAGACCTTTGAGGGTTACAAGAAAATATCCAACATAACCGAAGCTGGCTCTATAACAACTTTAACGTCACATAACTGACGCCACAAAAATAAAGTATAACAATATGCGACACCTGTGGAACTTGCTAGAGCATTCATTTGCGATTTCATCGAAATTTACTGAACAGAGAAACAAGAGAAAAATCAGAAAAATTGAGCAGCATTTTAGCCTGTTCCCAATAAATCTTAAATCTATAGAAAGAAATGGCCAACAAGACTGCGAAGAACGAATTGAACCCATCGTCCCTTTTGTAACACGAGATTCAATCGTGCTTACTTGCTTCAAAAACTCCTATTTCGCAAACAAACTGATAGCGTGGCTTCCAGATAATTCTTTCAATTTATCAGCGTATCTCGACAACTACAAAAGATCGCTTCAAGTTTCAAGGCCACGTTCACGAATATCATCCTATCCAACTTCCGTAGCGGTGTGTTCGTGTAATGAATTCTTGCCGGCGAAGAGAAACGAAAAAAAGTCGATAAGAAGTAGCTCTTGATTTCACAAGAGGGACACGAAATAATATAAAACAAAAGGGAATGCCAGTTCTCAGGGGAAGAAATTTCATATTGATACACTTTCTAGTATGACTTAGAAAAGCATGTATTCAGAATATAAACACATATATTAGAAAATGAATAAAAATATGCAAGCAAGAGTTCCTCTATGTGTTTAAGTAAATACAAATGACCACAGGTTCATGATGTGAATACCGCGTTATACGAGGGTTACCTGTATTTAAATTTTAACTCAATATGTTCTACCAGAACACATTTAATACTGTAGTTTAAATTGATGCATAATATAAATTAAACTACAGTATATGCAGCAAGAAATGCGAATTAAGGTAGGCAAGGGCGGTTGAAGTTACAAATAGAATTTTAATTAAATATAGAAATCCCTAATTATATTCTTCTTTGATCCACTGCGTCTGCCGTTTCTCATCTCCTGTATATTGTTTGTTATAAATTTTAACAATCTATAATACAGCAAATGAATGCAATCTAAAATTTGATTACATTAATTTTATTCGATTGCCTCAGTTTTATTGAAATAATGAGTGATTTTTGAACATATAGCGAAACACTAGCGGTGGAGAACTAAGAATTAATTCATTAAAAGATCAGAGCGAAAACAAATCGTATTCAGAATTCACTGATGTAACAGTTTTCAATCTTCACTCACCATGGAGATTAGAAAATTAATACAGTGGAATGAGATACTTTAACAGCATAACTTTAAAATTAGGTATTAACATAAGCGAACCGTAACGACACTTCAATTAGTCAAAGCACATGATACGAAATTGAGGGAGTGGGAGAAGAGGTGGCACTTCTATCTCTAATGGAATTCCATTATTCTAATTACCTAGGATGACTTTCAGTCCAATGGGTTAATGTTTGTAATTACCTCTTTCAGCTGCTCAACAAAAATAACTTCCGTTGAAAATGAGCTGAAGGCACGTGTCACGTTCATCTGGACAAAGTACTAAACGATAAGCTTTTTTTTTCTGTACTTGTCCGCTTTTTTATTGTTGGTCATTAAAACAGCGATGGAGATTTGAGATTTGTCTGACAAATCCGTTTTTTTTTTATTAACATACAATTTGAGACTTCGCAGTGAATGATTTGTAAAGAGTCATGGTCTCTTAACATAAGAATAACTTTATTCCATTATTGAATTAAAAATATTTTAAATCTTAATTATTAATTCTTATTGTTGATTGCTAATAAATGGAAACGAGAGCTGAAGGAATTTTCTTAAATTATAAATTTCCTCAATTATAAACAGACAGCTCAAATTTGCAACGTAACCTGTCCGAAAACTAGAATAACGCATGACTTAATATTCTCGCACTGTTTGGCTATTTTTGTATATATTTTCCAATGATGTTCGAATGTCAAACACATCTTGTTGTACACTTGTCGTTTTGGAAAATTCATAAGACCGAGTACGGAAAAAACTATTAAATTATTCTGGAGGTCACGAAATACAGTGATCGCACACTCAGCGAGACTGGCGATATAAGAACTTTCTAGAAAAATGTGAGATTGGATATTCAAAAAAAATTGTTGATATTTAAAGTGCATACTGTTCTAAATAATTTAAATATCTGTGGATTTCGTAGTATACATCTGCAACTCATCTTCATAATAACATCGGCAAAAGTCTAACGTCATTTCCTCTCCGCTAATAGCAGTGTTAGGCTCTGAATACTAAAGGCTGTTAGAAAGATTAAATATCGATGTGTGTGTTTGCGTTTCCTGATGCTTTGGATATCCATTTCTATGTTTCCAGCAAGGGAAAAGAAAACCTGATAAAGTAAGAATGTGGGATGAGGAAATGCACTTTTAGGATCGGCTTGGCCGTCATACTAACTTGATCTAAAAGAATTATAAGCTTGAATCAGGATGAAGTAAATATATTCTTCAACTATTGTGATGAAGAAAGTATTTTTTTGGGGTGTTACTTGCGACCACTTCAGAATCATAATGTGATGTGGTCAAAGCAGTATGTGCTACTTCAGAAGGCGAATGTGAATTCGAAAAATCACCGTCTTTCGGACGAAATGTGCAACCCAACATTAGCATTTTGTTTTTATTAAAACCAATTTTCATCAACTTTACTGATAGCTGAACACTTCAGGAAGATAAAATTTACCTGTATTCAACACATTAACGTGACAACATTATCAACAAAATAGTAAACGTGTATATCGAGGATTAACTACCAACTTTAGCTACTTAAATATCTACACTGGTTATTAAACTTATCTTTACAGATATCCCTGAAGACTGGTCACTGTAGTGATTATTTTTCATTGAATATTTTCGTAGCCATATTTTGTTTATCGGTCTAAACTCGCATAGAACATTCGCCTCCTGCCCACAGCTACTGGATTATCTAATTTCGTTGATGGGACTAACATTAGAAAAACAAAACTTACCGGAACTCGTATTGTTGATATACTGTATTGAAAAAACGGTAAAAGGTAAGTGAAATCACTTTCAGGTATTAGGTAAGAGAATTGAGAATCAAATAAATTGCTATCCGCAGGGGATGGATTGGGAGCAAAAGTAGCGCCATTTCATTCAGAGTTTTCCCAGCGTTTTCCCGTATGGCAAGCCTGTTTATTCACTTTCCGCACCTGTGTGTGTGTGAGAGAGAGAGAAAGAAATATGGTTTTATGCAATTTACTACACTTTCAAAATATAAATGGATTTATGGATGGATCTCAGCACAATGCCCATTCAATCAAAGTGATATTTGCCAAGTGTTCAGAGAAAACTGATGAGTTTTTCCAAATGCACTTGTATTTTAAGACACAGGATTATGTCTCAGAGGACATAATTCTGAGTTGCGCACAAGCTGGATGAACCGGATGAACGTAACAAATAATTTATCATAGGCCTCTGATGATGTAATAGAAATCATTCATGGCACAGAAGCAAAACCCCACGCGTTTATTACGGAATATTTTGTGTTCCAAAATGACATGAAAGGGTGAATAATTGTGAACTGCAATGAAAAATATAGTGAAACAGGAAGAATGTCTTCATATGATATTATGATGAGTCAAACTTACTGAAGTGTTTTTCTTCAAAGGTTCACAAACAATTCGTCTGCAAATGTGTACGACTCAATGTTACATAATAAATCACAAAAACTCATGCGTTATTCCTACATTTCAATCATGCATTTTGTTCAGTTTGGCGATGAAAAAAAAAAAAAAAGAAGTCTTTCCCACCTGGGAACAGTACAGCATTTGAACGATTCTATACCATAAATGCGAAGAAGTAGGATAACTTGGCAATGGCAAAACACTGAGAAATATAAAAAAAAAGCTGTTGAAAATCATGTGTTTCCTATCTTAAGGGTTGGATTTTTTTAATCTACGGGTTTGTCATGATACTTCATGACCTACAGCAGTAATTTTTGGTGACAAAACCCTGCACATTTTTACCACTTAACATTATAACGTGTCTAATTTATGGAAAGTTTAGATGGGTAACAAATAAATTATTATCATATAAACATTTACTAGTGAAAGCTGCAAACTGTCATATTCGTGTATTAATAGCACTCAAACTACGTTTCACTCCCATCGGGGGAGGGGGGGGGGAGCACGAAAAGTACGTCTTGATCGCGTTCCAATTTCATCATCAACACAACAGAATGAACATCAGAATGAAACTTCCTGTGGAAACGTCTTTGCATCTGCTAATAACTAAAAATCGAATTACTGTGAAGAAAGGGTCGTTTCTCCCAACATTAATGACATTATGGATGCAGGAAGATCGTGTGTGTTCCGTTAATTAACGTCGTCTGATACAGAGGCGAAACAATGCATCTTGGGAATTCACACCACGCCACGCTCTTCCTCCAGAATTTGCTTATTCAAATATCGAAAGTAATCTCAAAGGTGCATAAATCGATTGAGCTTTATTAAATTTAGTGTCTTATGGATGTTTGGTTAACCCTTTCAGCAATCTAGTTCCGTGTTCGCCTCGTGGAGTTTACAACAATGCGTTAGCAGAGATTTCAAAAACAAAGCGACATCTTCATGAAGTTTAATATGACGGAAGGTCCTTGAACTTGGTGAGGGGGTTCGTTTCCCTTAATATTATCATGGGGTCTCGTCTGTGTGCGAAGGAGATAATTAATATAAGACACTTTGGAATGAGGTTTGAATCAATAGAGGGGGGGGGTCCTCTACTTGCATGGTGTAGAGCTTACTGTGATTTCAAAATAGGCAGTTGAAAATATCTACTCTGGGAATGGAAATTGTCAAGAAAACATTATTTACTAGATGGTTTTGGAATGCTTCTAATTTCGAAACACTGGACATATACTAATAGTGAATAACCTTATAATCTTGAGCTGTCTACTGTGATTCAATAGTAAACCATCTATCATAATATGCATAAGCATGCTCCATGTCATCTACTGCCAGGTAATATGGACTATGGAAAGAGAAACACAAAATGTTTACAGAGGTCAGTTTGAGCATTATAGTAATGAACCTTTAAGAAGAGGTTCAAGGGCGGAATGCCATTGGCTGCTATTTTGGTGTAGGAGTAAGCTAAAATATGTTTCCATTTATCAACAGTTTGGTGGAAATTCTACCAATGAGAGCATGCTATCTAGTCACAACCACAAATCAGACGAACTATACTGAGCTTGTTGAACATTTTTCTTGCGAAGCAGTAATTCAACAAACTCTTCTTCAGCATGCAGCTAAATGCTTAGCTTATATAGACGAAGAGGGCAAGTCAGTTACAGTTATTCAGGCTAAGTTTATTCACGTAAGATTATCGAAAGTATGATAAATGCAGTATAGCAACTGTTATATCTAATTATATTGTATGCAAACTTCGAAGACGGCCTGATTCCATTGTTTTAAAATACCGTACTTTAAATGTCTTTATAGGGGGGGGGGATGATGATTTTTGATAAGCATAGTATCATTTCAGAAATGAAACGACACAGTGCGAGTCATACCCCCCCCCCGCGAAACTGGATACCCAATTTTAAATCATCGGAAGCTGGTGTTCACATGTGGTAGAGTAGTATTAAGAATAATCTCGTCAAAACGTACATTGAGGTACTCGATATGTGATTGCAAGGATTTTAAATACCGAATTCGATTCGAATAAAATCCGATCCGTACAGCCAAAGTCAATTCAAGGAATAAACCTGAGTTTATTCCTTGGATTGACAAAATGAATCCAAGAGATATACAAGAATTTTGACAAAAGCCATCCACCACCATGGTAACTAATGTTTATTGATCTGTTCTGTGCAATAGTTACTAATTATTCAAGACATCAATAGATTAGTTCTGCACTCATTAGCGTTGATAAAAAAAGTACGATTTAAATCTGAATGCAGTACAAAAGCACTGTTAGCATAAAAATCGCTAAGATATCACTCTGAATAGATTCTATAATGAAGTTTGAATATTTACATCTTTTGTAATATTGAGTTGAAAACGTAAACTTAAAATTATATTGTTGTTAGTGGCATTACCAACCTTCTATATCTAAAATAAACCACAGAATTCGAAGTGTTCTATCCTAGCAAAAAAAAAAGTTTTATCCGTAAGTTAGATAACTCTGATTTTCAAATTGTCAGTTTTCCTTCTTTTTCTTTCTTTTTTGTCGAAGAAGGTGCCACATATATATGAGTGAGAGAGAGAGATTCTTGATTACTGTCACAAAATCCCCCCCCCCCCACAAAATTAATGATAAAACTGAACATGTGTAGCTCACCTCTATGATGACTGCAGCTACTAACTTAATGATATGAAATAAAGAAGACAGCTACAAATTCCCAGTAGTTTAGGATTCTAAGGAAAAAAAACACTCCCAGAGGAGGGCTCATCTTAAAGAATAACGACTATTTCTCTGATGCTGAAATATGGAGCCTCGGAAGCGCAATTGAAAGAATTTTAGTACATGCACTCTTCGATTGGAAAAGATCTGGATTTGATTCTCATTGTGACGAGAGGCATCTTTATATGAACTTTTCCAGCTGCAGGAGGGTTATCCAATCATCTCTTACGGAAATTGTGATTTTTCCTACCTCAAAAAAGCGGCTAGAGAGCGCATGTAGTAAATAGACAAAAATATTGTATGGACACATTGTAGATCGTGTCGTGTTGTATAAAGTGTCCTCGAGTGTCATGTGATAATAATCGAGAACCATACTGGTCGACATGAAATATCTGAAGGGCAAGAGAGCTTAAAAAGAATATGTTACCTTTATCTCTTTCATTAGTGTCATTTTTTGAGGTCAAAAAGTTTTTTTAATTCTCGCTTAACTAATTTTTCCACTATCAGATTTATTATTCAAGTGAATTTCATTTTGCATTAATCATCATTTAGTTCATATCGATTCTTTCACATTTTAAAATTGCAATTATTTTCTGAGTATTTTCAATCGAACATTAAAATATTAAGTATGGACAGAATGTGTTAAATCAATATGGTACTACAGGTGTTTTTAAAGTATGGATAATTTCTTCATTGACAATCACCAAGAAATTCGGTAATTTGGCTACTTTGAAGACAGCCGAAAGTCAGATATTTGGACTATAAGAAACGGTAATTCTCAAAGAGAAATTAACAAATTAAAATCATCTAAACGCAGTTAATGTTGTATTGATTCATTTTCTCATACCACAAACCAGCTTGTAGTGTTGCATTTACTTACGTAAGTTCAACTGGAGGATCAACGCAGTTTGGTTTCCATAGGAATGATACGTAGCAACGTCTCCATGGAAACCGTCGAGCTAAAAATAAACATATGTTCCACGAATTTTGTAACCTGTAGATATCTGATTCCAACAAGTGTTTTTGTTCTCACTTTGTATCTATACTGTCAGTTGATAACATAATGCATTCTCGATGAGGTACATATTCTATTTCCTTGTAGTAAACATATGATTTGCCCAAACTATCAGTTCATGAACATTAAAAATCAATCAACGTCAACAGAAAATAGGTATCATGAATATTTATATATTAGTTTAAAACAAGATTAATGCTTTTATGGCTGACCCTCCAGAGGAACCATCATTTCAAAACAACCAAATCACTAGCAGTGATTTGGTTGGTTTGAAAAATGAATGCCTAAGGATAGTGATTGTTGAAAAATACTTATGACGTGGTTATATTCAAGAATTATTAGTATACACACGTTCAGCTAGCAATAGTGGTCTATGTTCGGCATTCATATCACTTAGGGGCCTCTGTACTACTAGTATTTATTACGTGCACAATGAGTTTGAACGTAACGGAACAAATATCTTCACCCAATCGGATTTAGACCTGTTAAAAGAGTTTATATGTGAAAGACAGCTCGAAGTGAATTTTTCCTAAATGAAAATAAATTACCACCATCCTAACAGAATAACCATTTGAAATGACATGAACTTGGTCTTCAATGAATAACAGGGTTTTCTACCTGACTATTTTCAAATGGAGTCGACCCATAGTGAGTTCGATCCACGAGGCCTATCAGGCCAGTTTAAAAGTGATGCACGATATTTAAACTATTACATTTCATATGAAATCTTAAACCTGACAATTATGCAATGATTTTTTTTAAATTCAACTTTTATGTTGGATATCTATCGCACGAATCCGTAGTGAGATGAGTTGAAGACGTTTCTCCTGCAATTCATCCCTCATCGGAATTTTTCATTTAATACATTCTTTGTCGTACGTTTCATGACATTCACCAAAAAGTGCGGTCTTTCTACCATCTCTTCTTGGTCAATTTCTGCAGAAACACGATTTATGATATTTAATAAAGAACAACTCGTTCGGATATCCATTCTCAGTTACTGAGTAGCACTTTATGGAAAGATTTGTCATACAAATGAAAGCATTTCTTTCCCTTTAATTAAGGAACTTCGACCAGAAACTATGATACATTGCATATATGACTTTCGTCTTAGATTAAAACAAGGATTCAACAAATGCTTTCTATAATTTAGCATCAATCGATGCACTAGCAGAGCAAAAGCCATTTGCTTGCTGCAAGTCCCAAAAGGTACACGTAAGAAGAGACATTCAAAGGGTTTATGTAAGAGAAGATTCATATTCAGCTGCGTAGATAAATGTTTATGAACTACCTTTACAAACCAGGCGCATATATGCATTCCAGATTATTTCGTGCTTACATATTAACGGCATCTACTCTTAGAACATCAATGCGTATGCTATAGTAATGGTGTTTGCCTCATTTCCAGTTAAGTCAGGTATGCCCACAAGTGTATTTAGATTATTATAAACCCAGTGTCCGAGATATTAATAATCCCGCAACCTTCCCATCCGTGAGTTCACATGCAGTCCTTGTGGATATCCAAGTCTTGTGATACAACCGTCTTGTCTCATGTTTATTTAAACGTTCTACGAAACCACCTGCTAGAAGCTAATATTTATGGCTCTGGTGATATCTCAAAACAAGTACTCGGTTTCCATGGAAACCGAGAAATCCATGAACTTGACACTGAATGTATTGTGAAATTCGAAGACAAACTAATGATGCCACAGAGAAGACGAACGGATTCAGATTACTAGCACGTTCACATTTAATATGAAATATTTAGTCAAAATGCAAATATTGTTTTCTTAAATAGAATGCGAAATAAGACTAAAAATTAATATGCATCTAATAGAAAAGTGAAAGATACGAAAAAGCCGATTTCATTGTGAATTCAAACCGCATCTGTTAAATTACTTAATGAACTCTTATGTGTTATTCATATGATTTCAATGTAACTGAATTGAAGTCCCACGAATAACAGACGAAGCTACTGAAAATAAGATTAGTTGACGGCTTCGAAAGCATTTTTACTGGGCTGCATTAATAGATATAGAAAAGATTCATATTTTTGTATTTAGTTGACATAATCCCAACACAAAATTTAATATCCCTCAGTCACTGTGTGTTCGGCTGGGAAATCATTTTAATTCTACACTTTTTGGTATTCGATTAATCTCAGTATTCCGACGAATGCGTCAGGTGTTGTGTTAGTCCATTCTCCATTTTTAATCAAATTCCATAAATTTCGAAGAATACGTTGAAATAATTCTGAATGATTTAAGTGTTCAGGGAATAAACGCAATCTTCCATCCGTGACCTACAAAAATTGTGGCAGATGCACGAGTCACAGAACAACTATTACGAGCCGCAGATGTTCCTGGAAACTACCGAACATGTAGGCCAAAAGAAATAAGAAGCGAATAGCATTTTGGAAAGAATCACGTTAGTGAGTGTATAAAGTTTATCGGCATCAGAGAACTCGTTTCGCCAACCAAATTAAACTTTCACTCCAAAGTACAGCGATTATTATCTTACAGTTTCTTTCCTGAATGAGCAATTGGCCCTTATTGAAACCTTATACCGAAAACGTGTTCGATGTTGTGTTAGAGACAATTTATTACCACACAGTAGATTAAATGGCGAATTTGACAAGTGAAAATCACTGACCAGAAAAATGGCAGTCAAGCAATCATGACAGACGACTTTAAGTACAGGAAACGCAGAGTTTGCAACTATCCAGAGGTCATGTAAAACTGTAGATGTTTGAAAATATAAGAATTCTTGTTGGCTACCTCATGCTACTGTTCTGGAAAGAAAGATAAATATTTTAGGGCAAGTCAGCCTGTTTTTAATTCGATAGATGTAGTCCTTGAATTCCCCCCCCCACCCCCGTATGCTAGTGATGAGAAATTGTATTATGTAGGATTAATGGCAACGTAACAATCAGCCGTTAGAGAAAAGTGTTTATATTTTCCGAACTAACAGTGCTTGAAATGACACTAGATCAGCCAGAATGCTATCTGAGTTTTTCTCCGTAAGGTTTTTTTTCTCCCTTCGAAGGGCTAAAAATTCTAGAAATGTGATGATGACTGTGGAATAATCTTCAGGAAAATTCTCTCTTCGGGATTACGTTTTCGTTTTTTTTTCGTTTTTTGTTCTTGTTTATTTTCGTTGTCATTTTGGTTTTCTGATTTGCTTTTCCTGTACCTACCCGACAATTTAAGCACCATATCTATTTTGAGTGAACCGTTTATTAAGTGATACCCTCCAATCATTAACAATCCATTACTTTGCTAGAGAACGCGTCACGTACTCGTTAAAGGTGCAACCTGAATACTAAGGGTAGGCCTGCAGTTCCAAGAAAACTTATGGATATGAGAGATGAATAGGTTAACGAAGACTTACAAGAATCGTGAGGTTGAACAGAACAGTCATATTAAGCCGAAATAAAGCTCAGTTTAATACAACAGTCATTTGCAAAGGAGAACATGATACAGAAAGTGCGGGTCCTGTTTGGGTATACTTAGCCCACTTCCACAAGTTTCACTGCTTTCAGCTAAAACACAATCGGCTATGGAATGATCGAAAGGAAATTGACTAACAACTGAGAGGTGGCGAATCCAGGTTTTGACAGGGTCACCATATGGTGAAAACATCACAGATCAATGAGCTATTCATGCTAGGTAATCGTGCTGAAGGCTAGATGGTAATTCATTAAGTGTTTTCTTGTCACATATTAAGTCCTATACCCGATACTAGTGTACCGAATTTTAAATGTCGCAGCCTATTCGGACTTCATTACTGATAAGGTGCATCTCGTTATTCTGGAAATTTCTTCCAGCCTGCCGATGTATTATGTCAAAGCATAAAATTTTCTGGAATGAATGTCTAAATTATATTTTATTGACCTTCTCTTTCACCAAATCTCATTCCAAGTGAGTATCTGTGGGATGAGTAGAATGAGCTACTCAAAACAGAAATCTCCCAAGTCCGGTCTGAGGTAAAGGAAGAATGACACGATTGAACAGACATTGGTCCAGCATCTCTAGGTAATGCTTTCACTGGCATCTTGTGAGGATCGTGTTTGGAGCAGTTGTGGGAGAACTCAAGGAGAGGGATGCTACTCATTATTAGGTAAGAATCTAATGAACTTCCACTCGATATATTTGAAAGACCTATCAAAGTTGCTGCGCTGGTTGAATAAGTGAATTGCGTACTCACTCTTCAACCAATAGGCTGAGGGTTAGAATATACTTTGAACACGAATGTTTACCACTATTTAAGTGACAGATGTGCAGGGATTATCTAATCCTTAGCCTATCCCACGTTACGAATACTAATATACTATTAGAATCCTACGCTTAATTCACATAAAAAGTTTAACTCTCAACTTTACGTTAAAACACAAGTAGAAAAAATCAAAAGCAAATGCATCCAAATTATATAAAGGTACCCTATGAAACGGAGCCTCCACAGGCTCCAGAACATTCCCTTTGTGCACTAATTTTAATTTGGCTGCTGATTTCTATTGTATTTAATGATTATTACTAAGTGAAGTATACTGGCTTACAACGGTACAAAACTAATTAAAAATCGCTAGACGCCTGCATACTTCACCGATATATTCTGTCAATTGAAAATTCAACCATTATCCTTCGACAGAGCTGATGCTATTCTGTTAAGAGTAACGGGGATGCCACAAGAATGTGTAAGCAATCTCATCAATAGCATGCTGAGAAAATGCAAGAACTCCATCCATCATGTGTTTAAAGACACATTGCATTTCTTGTTGGAAGATATTTCGTACCTATTGTCAGGCGAGGCGCAGAACTGACAAGAAAGACTTCTATTTAGAAGAAAAATTATTCAAGTTTTCAAACCATGAGCTTTAGGCGGTTCGCATAGCTGAACGAGAAAAGAAAATAACTCGTAGACGTTCTACCACAAGTAGCAATCTCCTCCAAGAAAATGGAAAATTTCTGGCTTTATCTCAAGAGAGAAAAACGATCTCTCTCTCTTGTATGTGTATATATATATATATATATATATATATATATATTTTTTTTTTTTTTCGCACACCACAGAAAACACTTAGCTTCTTATATTAATACGGAAGCGAAACAGAGTGCTTCTTTATTTGAAGTCAGAATAATGTAAAACGAGAACACAACGAGGCACGTGTATTTGCTTATTATTTTTAAAGAACAAGTAAATCCTTATGTGAATTGCTAATAAGGCGGGATAATATCTCACAACATTTGCTGTTTTTTTAAATAGAATTCAAATATCACGATAGTCAATAATACGCATTTTTTTAAAAAAAATTTAAAAGTAACTTACATGTGATCTCTACTGCATAAGTCATTCTGAGCAGGCTTTTGGCTTTTCTATAATAGTGCTGCTCGGAGAAGTATATTTCCAATAAAATTCCTTTGCGATGTCAACTCTCTGATCTGCCAGCATATAGTCTAGTTTAATAACAGAAAGCATTCAATGTTTATTGGAATTATTTATGCAGTCTTTGAAAAACGGTTGTGTGAGTGCTAGTAGTTCAGTATTTCACAGCAGCGCATCCAAAAAATTTATGGTTCTGTCACCATTTAACATCGTTTCTTTATTCGTTTTTAGTTCTCATACTCATCGTACTTGTCTCACAGGTCACTTCCTATTATTCGGTAGAAGCGTCAGTCTACACGCAACAACACCAGTAGAAAGAGTTGCAGGCTACTATTTATTAACGCTTCGTATCCATTGTTTCCTTATACGTCGTCGTACCTTTTAAGACGAAATGAATGACAAATATTGAGGGCTCACTATGCTATTGGACTGGCTTTATTCTTTGTACGCGTAACTGGAACAAATCTGGGTGGAATGAACGAATTTCTATGAAATTTGGGAGCGACTAAAATATGAATCAATTTTCGATTATGGTTTAAATCAGACCATGTTAATACTCAACTTGCATACAAATAATAAGACATGGTATCATATACTATTGCCTCATACTCGAGACCGTTTTTACATAAATGTAAATCTGCTGCGATAATGTAATAGTGCCATTGTAGCCTGTGGAAGTTAGTGGACTTCAATGTTTTATATCTACGAATTCATTCACTGTCCAGCATGGATTTACTGTTATTATCTTAGTGATGAAGGGTAGGGCATTCATTTCCATAAATTGATGAATTTTAATTACATTATATCTAGTATATTTTCTTATATACTCCTAAAATTTTCAGGAGCTGGTCTGACTATGAAACGTGTTAGTGTGTGTGGTCCTTTTACTGCACAAATCTGAGCGCCACTGTAGCCATTGCATGTCATAAGAGGGAACTAAAATGGGACGCAGAGTTTCGCTCTCTTAGGTTTCTTCCGGAATTTTGCTCCCTGTGAGGTGGGGTTTCCCCCCTTTTTTGCAGGCCTGGTTGGTCGAGTGGTTAGCGTATCCACTCTCCAGCCAAAGGCTACGGGTTCGAATTCCGTTGGGCATGGATGTTTGTGATGTCGTCGGCGGTAGATGGTGTTGGTGTGGATGATGAAGGTAGTTGTGCTGGTTGGTGGAGACGGAGAGTTGTAGAACAGGTTCCCTCCCTCGAGGAGTCTTTGGACTCCTTGGAGGTGTTACGTAATAATAATAATAATATTAAATCGGTAACATTATTCCTAGTGGGCGCACCTTATTCAGAAAAATGGGAGTAGATTGGATTTAAATTTTATTAAATAAATACATTACACTCGCATATTTATCATTCTGATGGAAATATAACTGCTACCAGCTATTTTTCTCGGTGTTCACGTACCAAACAACGAAGACAAAATGGGAGACAGAACAGTGACTGTGATAGACTGACAAAAATCATTCCGGCAAGAAGGGCAGATGAAATGACGTTACTGATAAACTTTCTTTTTCCCCCTATTTTATTTTTATTTTTCCATAATGAAAAAGGAAACAAACTTTACTCGTTACACTTTTGTTCGGCTAATACTGCGCCCCAAAACGACCGCTCGATAATAATCGGTTGGTTGTCTACTCTTCTCTTTTATTGGCTAATATTTAACCTAAGTCGGAGACTTTCTGTAAAGATCTTTTATTAAAAAATAAATCTTTCAGAAAATTATATCAGTCTCATTTTTACAAGATGTACTCCTGCGTACTGAAGAAGAGAAAAACTAAACTCGCATACTTTCTTTGCCAACAGATGGCACTTCTTGCATATCGTGTACGGAGTCAAAAGTCAATTATCTGAACAAAGAGTTCGCTGTAGGAGAAAAGAGAGAAACGGTGAAGCTATCATGCAGAAAAGATAGAAAGATAAACGTTATTTCTTTCGCTTCTGTTACTCTAAGAGTGACACATAATGGTCGCGGACAGCAAGAAAGAAGCCCTTCTCGCCTAACTACTAGCTTTAGGCATATTTATACATCATCCAGTAAGATTCTAAGCAGCCCATTATACGGCTGAGACGTTGCATCAGCTGCGGAGAAACCCGCCTGTGACGTCACACTATTCGGAGAAATTTATGATAGCGTCAATAAAAGAATAAAAAATTGTGCAATTAAATTATATATTTGGCCATTGCAGCCTCGGAATGTCAAGGAGTGAAGTGTGCCTAATTTTTCAGCAGGTTTTACGGGTGGTGCTTGTATTGGGCGAATGTGTAATGCGAACCAACGAGGGTTATTCTTTAGAGAAAACACTCCGATCTGCCGAGCTTCTGCTAGAACATCCAGCTTTTTTTTTTTTTTTTGGTAATGTTATGTAGCAATCCTAATGGAAAAATGACATCTCACACATCGAGCAGATGCAGAAAACGGAAGAATAGAAAGAGATGCGGGTCAAGGGAATAGCACGTGCAAAGAATAATGCATACGTTATAAAGGCATTCATTCATTGAGTAGCTTTTTTAAATGCAATTGTGTGTGTGTGTGTGTGTGTAACGGCAGGCGTTGACTGGAATCAAAAACAAACCGGCTGATACACTTTCATATAAACTCATCTGATAAGCATGCGTGGAATAATACAGATTACTACTATAGCGCAATTTTCAATAAACTCTTGTTAATTAAAAATACACAAGATAATTTCCTTTTAGAAATAAAAGTCACATCAGCAGTACAAAGGAAGTGTTTGATGACGTTAATGTTAGTACACACTGAACGAGTGGGTCGCTAATGTCGACATAGATAGCGCGATTCTCGAAGACGTAGGAACTTCCATGATAAATTCTTAATTATACAGCTAAGAGAATTCATTAAAATGGCTAATTATTCTTTACTAACTCACTCCAGTGTACGTAAATGATACACACTGGACGCTATTGAAACATTAATCACAACGTTCCAGCCCAGTGTGGGAGAAGAGATAGCATCAGAGTGTTTGAACGACTGCACAGCGAACAGTTACAGTGATAGATAGGAGTTTGTTTCCTCGGCTGGACAACTATTGTAACGGTCGCCCAAGATGATATCGGGGTACTCATATTAGAAATGAACTCGTGTACTACTCAATAGCAACCAGAGCTTCACGACATGATTATTAACATTCTCTCTATCTATCCGAGAGTCCCAAAAGTGGCTGATTAGACTAGTAAGCGCCTAAACAGAGCAGTGGGATGGATAACGTGATGTGCTGTTTGGTTGGAGAAGACCTGGAGATTATTATCGCCGATGTGAGGAATGTTCTATCGGAAAAGAGCGGCCTTTTTTGATCAGCGGATTCTCTTCCGCTAAGAGAAAATCAAACTTAGACAAGCATATCGTGGCAGAGGGTAGTCTAAATAGAGAACATAGATACCTAAGACCTGAATTAGGGGTAAAATATCACATATTCTTATTTAGCGTGGAAGAGTTAAAATCAGAGAGGGGGAATCCAAGATAACATGTTATGCTATCATACTCGCTGGATGTAGGAAGTGACTTGTAAATCTTTGTTTTCTTGAGTGGACTCCTGGATTATCTAACCATTATTAGTACACCTTGAGTACAAAATGGATAAGTTTTCAAAACATTTCGTGGGTGGAATTCACATTAAGAAGACGACTTAGACGTGTTTCGTGTGGCGCTAACAATGCATTGTAAAGTTCCTGAGTCCTGAAGCTCTCATCACTGTAGGGTGTTTTCTTACATGAGCGTGACTTATCTAATCAAATATTGAAATTTTTACATTATGAAAATCTGCATCAATTTCAGGAATTTTTATGATGAACCAAATTAAATCGCACAGAGAACTACTTTTACGAATTACCTAAAATTACACGTGATTCCGAATCTTCAACTAATTTAGCGTGGAATAATTAAAAACGAAACAGACCAATTATTTGGATTTTACAAATCGCATAAACGATTCAAATAGAAATCTCAAAATATACCCAGAACGAAACGTCATTATACTAGGATTTACAAGAAAAAAAATCATTTCATTTATTTGGTAGCTTATTATTATTATTTTATGTGAATCTCGCCCACGAAAGTAGTTTGTAAACGTATCATACATTAGTAAAGTGGGTGGGTTTAGATAACATAGAATCTCTGATCTAGGTACCAAACATAGAAATGTTCAAGCTATAGCTAATTTTTGCTTCCAATAAACAGTGTGATGGTCCATATTGGGAGATGAATTTCTTTTAGTACCTAAAATTTCTTCGGTCATGATTATGTCATTTTTTTTATCAACAGGCATATTGTTTTATTTTACTAGAAATTTACCAACAGAACAAGCGGCACTTTATCATTATTACGTGACACCCACAAGGAGTCATAGACTCCTTGTGGATGTCACCGAGAGCACTCCACGCTACATACCATCCACCACTCACTAACAGCAGTTTTGCTTGTTAATTACTTGCGTTTTCTGACTGATTTATCTTCTCCTCTCACCATCACCATGGGGATCTATTCCCACAAATAAGATTTACCAAATCTTGTTAGAATTAACAACATAGTTGTTAATTCTAACAAACTTACGTCCTTGAGTCGATTTTGTTAATCTTTCCTTAAACCTTTTACCAAAATAAGGACCTTTCAAGGATCTTTCTTAATAATCAGCACTTTAATTTATCATGTATAATACATTTTACACAATATAGTCAAAGTTATCTAATATTATTAAAACTTTTAATATGCATTTGTTTTGTAAAACCGTTAGTGAACTCTTAATCCTATGTAAGGAAATGAAAAATTCAAAAATTCTCCGAGTTTATATTTTTCCCAGAATTCTATCTGTCCTCTTAAGTCTTCGAGAAAAATCAAATAAATTCAGCAGCACAAGGATTAAAATGATATATAAATGAACCTGCATACATAAGAGCAGGAAATCTGAAGCATGAAGGATAGCGAAAAAAAGATCCATTCGTAAGAACATCGTTGCAAGTACTTTTAGTCTATTAAACGTAGAGCGCTATCAATTACTCAAAACTTGACAGACCTCAATTAATGACATCGGACTCTGTTGCTAAATGTTTTGAGACACAGAATTACTGTCAGTAATATGGAGATCACAGTTGTAGTGAACAGCCATCATAATGACTCATCATACAATGGAACAGAGCTACCATAGCTGATCACAAGTCCAGCTGTTCCTACCAGCTTTACGATGCAAAGAACACACAATCAGTGGACCTTGTCGCCTTGCTCAACGGCATAAACATTCTAGTCTAGCAGAATCTTTCCAGAAAGTTGTTAGGGTCGAAACTGTTACGTTCATAGTAACAACTGTGCTTTACTTGCATTAATAGAATGAGTAAGACGGATCCTACCTATATCAGCGGCAGTATCTACTCTTGCCATGCTGCCCAATCCACAACAGACTACTTAACACATGAAATCTTGCCTTAGTTTGATGGTTATTCAGATCTTAATTTTATCTTCACTGATTCTTCTAGAATATACTGGAGCAATGAATCTAAGCAAGGACGAAATGAACACTAATTATTAATTTGAAGGCGAACGGCATAATATCCTCAAGCATGCGCACAATACAGCTGTTGAGCGTGCATTCTAGAGAACTGTTGCAATCATTAAGGTTTATACCCGCCACATCATGGACAGATTTTTGGTTATCAGATTATAATCTATTTCTCCAAAGTTGGAGGATAATCCATATTTATTATGTGCGTATTTTCTGCAGAAAGTTTCTCAAGTGGTCTCTTCGTGTTAAAAGGAATGCCACCGACATTTTTAAGGAGGCAAGAAGTGTCTGGCCTCCGTATCCAGACAATTTCATTG
Source organism: Typopeltis vanoorti (assembly GCF_054136105.1). Taxonomy (NCBI): domain Eukaryota; kingdom Metazoa; phylum Arthropoda; class Arachnida; order Uropygi; family Thelyphonidae; genus Typopeltis; species Typopeltis vanoorti. The sequence continues at coordinate 16,099,682 of NC_143569.1, forward strand.
ATTTTTTTTTTTTTTTTTTTTTTTTTTTTTGCTCGTGGTAAACTCAGCTTTTTCATCCGCAAAATAGGCAAACCGGCCAAAAGAGAATACGTAATTATAAGCCACAATACATTGTGCGGACAGGTTTAACTACTCTTTCAGAATATTAATTAGATATCAAAGAAGCTAAGTTATTTGGCCGTCACAGAACATTGAGCCTAACAAGCACGAGTAAAATATGATGACGCAAGAAATAGTTTAACTAACAGTTATCAAAAAGAACTCCTTGAATAAGCTACAGTATTAGATAGTCACTAGAGAAGGATGAAACATGACCTGAAATGAATTTTTAATGGCACAAACAGGAAGAACAGTTGTGGGTTATAGTTTGCAATTTTATGACGACACCAATTCGGAAATATTATGCTTCATTGCATATAGTGACACCAGACTAATTCTACTTAAGACATAGACGGGAAGCTTTAACAGTATACTGTATTAATTAAGTCTTATTTTATCCATCAAACCTGTGAAAAATATTTTTGTATGTCCACCACGAATCAAAAGCAACTGTTTACTGAAATTAGATTGCTTTCGAAAAATTCTATTCCTGCAAACTTTCGATTTGTTGTTCCTTAGCATATCGGAACTGGTAAAATGACATTTACAACATAAGTTCGAATAAATACAACGTCAATTTTCCCCACATAGCGCTTGCTTTATCTGCAGTGCCTCCAATTTTTCAATCTTTTTGATGTTCTTCACTAGTCAGCATAAAGCACGCTTGGCAGAATAAAGATAATAAAGAAGTGAATGCAGTACACGTTTTATTCCACAAAACTATTTCAAAATTCTTTTTACTTTATTCGTAAAATCCAAGGGTGAATAAGCGAAGAGATCTATTGACAGATACACTCGCTTCTCAACTAAAGCAGAAAATCGCAGCCCACTGTGTACTAAGCTGGTCTGTGTCGACAAGCACTTGACCTTACAAGTACCAAGCATACATTTAAGTTCAAGTCATCCGTCTAAGCAGTCAGCTGTGTTCTACATTCTCTCTGTGATCTACACAAACCACAGCGTCACGCCAGCATATCTGCAGAAAACACCGATGACAGCGAAGACTAACCGCCGCACAAAGAAACAAGTCGCTGTCCACCATCAGTAACAGCTTCCTGCGGCGTCAGCACGCGAAGACGGATGTCGAAACAAGGGCGGACACGAACAGTCGAAGTACAGAGAAGAAGAAGACTGGGAAACATGCAGAACAGGTGCACGAAAAGACTAAGGATGTAACTTGACTTGCAACATTTCCCTCTGAAGAATGAACGAAATGAGAAGCAGTAAGTTAGAATTCAAAACAGAAGTTGTGAATTGTAAAATGCACAAAACTAAACTCATATTGATGTTGATATTTTCGAAGCATTGCGGGATTTTTATCAATATGCACAACAAAATAAATTCTAAACAAATCACGGACGAAACTGCGATCAATAGAGAATACAAAACATATTTAAATGAGTCTCAAACGCTACGCAGTAAAGAGAAGAAAAAAGAAATTTTGAGACGTGACAGGTTGATAATAAGGAGCAAATTAGCTATTCTTAGACCAAATACGAGACAGGCGATGTCAACTAGGGATGATTCAAGGACAAGAGTTTTAGCTAGCAAAGTTAGCCAGAAATAATCATCTCTTCTTTATGATTATTAACGCTTTAAATTTAAATGACGTGTTATAACAATCCTGGCAATATTTTCATGAATTTCACCAGTTCTTTTATTTAATAAAATACCAAAAATAAGTTTTAAAAACAGATCACCATACATAAAAAGTGAATTTCGGAAAAATGGATCAGAAAGAACACCGAAACAACATCCGTTCTTAATAAGTTTAAGAATTGCTTTAGATTTCATTTTTGTTGACAATAAAACCTTTTTTTTTTTTTTTTAAACCCTGATAATTTTTCTCGATTCTTAGCCACTCATTCTTATAACAAGGATTTTCGCCAGCACTAGTCAGCGTATCCGTTCTACAAACGAACTACGGGTTCGAATCCCGTAGTGAGCATGGATGTTTGCGACTGTCTGGGTCTCTGAGCCATATTAAATAAATTTTAAAAAATATAAAAAAATTTAATAAAAAAATAGTAAAAATCCTTAGCTCACCCACAGTACTATTGTACACTGCACACAGAATTATCGGTATTTAGTATTAATTTAAGAGCGGAAAGTTGTGTGCTACTATTGCTTGTGTAGTATCTCAAAAACTGATAATATGAAGCTGAACTACCATTCTGAGAATTCCCACAAATGGAAGAGAAGTAGCAATGAACTGCATTCTCGCGCATAGTTTGCTTCCTGGCTAAATAAAAATCAAGAATTAATTAACGAGCACACAGTGTTCTGCTTGATGTCTGAAATGAAACTGAAACGAATATTTTACACTTTCATGATCGTTTCACCATACTTACTCACCTTTAACCTCTCAGAATTGCAATAGGAATTGGTATTTCAAGTTGCATTTAAAATATATAAAGTATATAAAATACATACACACACATATATCATTAAGATGGTAATTTATTAAGTTTTACATTTCGATGCAGGAAACTATTCAAGAAAAAGGAAACGACTAAAGACAATATTCAGCAAAATGCTCGCACAAGTCTTCGCGCCCATCTGAAGCCTTGACGAAGCATGAAAAAAATAAAAAGTAAACTGAATTTAAAGCAGAATAAAACTGTCTCTTTGAAAATAAACATGATCATGTCAGTCTGATTTTCTTTCTTTCTCAACTTATGTTTTCTACACTTCAGGTACCATCTTTGGATTGTTCTTGCAGCTTTATGAAGTGCATAAATCGTTTGCCATCTTCGGATTTTCAGAAGGAACTTTTTCTTTAGATACCATCTTTGAATTTTAATCGCTGCAGCAGATGCGTCTCTTATCTTCATATGTTCGGAGAAAACAAATAGATTTATAACGAAAAAGAAATAGGGAACGGCACTCCAATTAAGCAATGTCCACCAAATGTCCCTCATGGTGTGAAAGAGTTTATATCACTCTGAGATCTTGATTAATTATTAAAAGTCCTGCTCCTACAGAAACTCACCTAGTCTTCTGTCCTATTACCCTCTTTTTGATATTAGTAAGAAATGTCTATATATAACTGTTAAACAACACAACACTGTACTTCCCACGGCTACTCACTAGTAAATATCCTTTAAGCGTCACAAATATTAAGTCAAAGATTCACTGAATAAAAACACTTCACGTCTCACTGAAATTAAATGCATTAATGAAATAATGAGAAAAATATACAAGGATTTTGATTGTTTGAGAGAGCAGATCGTAACTGACCACATTTTCCATCGATAATTGTTGCGCAAGGAGCTCTTTGTATTGTTGCATGGAAAAGATATATGGAACGTAAAACAATAAAATCAAACAATGTAACATAGGGAGTCAAGGGAAAATGATGAATTTGAGGAATGCGAATCAAACGTTCTTCCCGTTTTTGTATCCTACTGCCACATTGCAATGAAACGTTTACCATCTAAAGATGGTTATAAATGACTACAGAGATTTAGGTTCGAACGTAAGGCCAGTGGATGGCGTCCAGTGATAAAGCTGTCTCCAAAACTTTCCCCACTTTCCTTTCTCTCATGGGCCATCACCAATGATTTGTTTCCTGGTATTCTTAAAATCTCATCTCTCTCCACCTCTGTCTTCCTTCGGATCTCTTGTACTCTGGGAATGCAAAGTGCAGTAGGATGGATACCTAAATCATGACCGTACTTTACGTCATCTTTTATCAAAGTGAAACTGGACTGGGCACATGGTCAGTCCAGTTCCACTTTGCTAGGATTTTTGAATAATATCAATATAAATGTCTGAATTGTTTACCTACCTTTTTCCAGACAATCTCTATTGCTCATTGAAAGTTAATACTTTTAATTTTATCTATTTTTTTTTTAAGAACCAAGTTTGGGCACTCTTTCAGTTTTTTGGAACGACAATAGGCGATTGGGAAGCAGAGTTGAAAAAAAATTGCGAAAATTTTATTTGATAAGGTAAATAATTTTAAACGACAAGTTAATTCCCATTTTATTAAATATACTTTATTATATTTAACCACACCATTTTTTTTTATCACGGTACATTACTACAGAAATTGAAGTGAGTTAAATTATCAGATCAGAAAAACTAGGAGGCTAATCACGAGAACTGTTTACACTTATCACAATAAACGTACTCTGAAGATGCTCAACATGGCATGAAAAAGTTCTTTTGTTGAGCAAAAGGCTTGTTCATTTGCGACGTCACTTCATTATAATAAATATCATTCTTTGCCAATTGTATAACACTTTATACCTTAAAAAATAGTTGATTTATTTGCAATGCGTGGAAGAATAAAAACTGTAACCACAGTGAAGGGATAGAACGGACTGCACTTCTTGTTATGTGTAGTTTTGACATCAATCGAAAGTCAGGTTTTATATAAAATGTTATACTGAGTATCAAGGAACATATTTTCTCAGTAAACAAGGCTTCAGAAATACGCCCACCATACGAAATAAGACTTGAACAAATACACAATTTCCCATACGTCTACAGAATTTCTGGTGGACAGTCACAATGACTGATTATTTGCAGGTTTTTTGAATTGGAGGTAAATCAAATGGATCAAACTGAGTGACTGCATTGGTCAGCAGATCCGTTTTCAACATTCAATGCTTAGTATTTTCCTTTCTCGATCCTCACGCTGTAAGAATAGAGCTTTAACCATTAGATAAATAGGTTTTCGCTTGGATGGTGGCACGCGTGATTTATCCTGGCAATCAAGTGGCTGTGTTAAGTCGCGAGAACACGGAGTAACAATGGATCATGATAGCACGAAGATTTACGTTTATGCAGTTGTGTACCTTACTCAAACCAGCAGACTACAACAATGATTCGTTATCTGATACATTTAAACAGAGCGCACACAAAGGAAAAAATACATTTAAGAGAAATATATGGTTCGGAAGATAAACACGTAAATGTAAGATATCAGTTGGGAAAACTAAAATATGTCCAACTTAAATGATCCAAGAACTGTCGGATTCAATTTCATCCTGAATTTGATTCGCATTCCTCAAATTCATCACTTGCTTGTTCTTGACAGTAAATTGAAACATTCGTTCTATCTGCACTTGACCAGTGGTGGAATGTGAAACTGAAAAAATACACAAAATATCTGACAGATTTCAAAAGAATTACTTGAATATATTCATTAACAGCAGATGTTCTGATATATCAGAGTTCTTCATACTGTGTTTATCTGATTTAATTATTTTAAAATTTTTTTTTTCATTCAGAACATTTCCAGTCAGTGATGACATGCGTAGTGAATTTTTATAGATTTTCTTTTAGTCATGGAATAAAACCAGATAAAACATTTATTTCTGCATTCTTTTCCCCATTATCAGCATTTAAAACTGCTGATAACTACACAAACGTGCGTAAAACTTTCAGAATTCTAACACAAGCCATAATGCGCTACAAACAAAATACTGATGTGATGCAGTATTTTACCAATTATATATTTGGTTTAATCCTTTATCCAAGTGTAAGCAAACTTTGTTTGCTTACACTGAGCCTGAAGTATTTGCAGGACTAAGGAAATTGTAAAGATGGAGTAAGTTCTGATCACTTGCCTTAGTATCTCCCATAATGCAAAGCACATCCTTGCGGACATGCATAATGCTATGTATTAAGGGAAAGGGCCACTACCCAGACCAGTTTCGACCTTTATTGTGGTGCTGTTTAAGTAAAGACCAATCTAAAGATTAAGCAGCCCCCCAGACCACTCCCGATGAGTGACCGAAGGACCGTCCAACTCAGCGTTGTTCAACTCAGTGACAGGCTCACCCCACCACCAGACAGAGCCGTAATCTCAGCGGTGGACCCACTGAGAGACAGGCAAAAACCTGCCCCACGTAGAGCCTCTCATACCTCAAGGAAAGGGACTATTTCTGCACACAAGCACATCAGTGGGAGCCAGACCCAGAGGTGGTGATACTAAGGTGGAAGTAATACAGAAGTCATATCATCATATATCAATCAGTTGCCAAATGGTGTCAACACCTTATTATTAAAATTCTATGGATTAGAGATAGTTGATGGAAGTTTTTTCACTTAGCTATGCTACCAATTATACATTGGATAAAAAGGATTAAACCAAATATATAACTGATAGCATAGCCAAGTGAAAAAAACTTCCATCAACGATGCAGTATTTTGTTGTTATAAATTTTATTACTAAACAAACTGTTTTCTCCATACATCTGTTGTCCTTTCGCAATATTCAACAGTAACTTAATTTCTTAACGATGATTAGGTAATTCAGTACGAAGATCAGAATTACTTTTTTTTATTTTACACAGTTCTTCTCACGTAAGACTAAGGTCTTATGAACGTATCCACAAGGATATTGCTTTGAGTTGCTATACTAAATAACAAAGCAATGTGGGGGATAGTCACACCATGAACCTACAGTTGTTATTCGACTGCATGCATTCTCAGTCTGGCTTTCTCTATTTTGCGCAAATAAACCGGAAAGAAAAGACTTTTTCACCTTCTTTTCGAGAAAAAATTCAGTACTAGTTGACATGATTAAGGTAAATACGTCCTGTTTTTGATACGGTACTAATCTACATTTTTCGTCAATGGATATCTTTCATGGAATCACAATATTGGAACACGGAAGCTGTAGGAATATGTTCCGACAGATGGAAATTGTTTATGTTGATATATATATATATATATATATATATTCGGTTATTCGGGAAGTTTATTCGAGGAGGTGGGGGGTCCCATGGAGATCCATGCGTAAAACGAAAAAAGCAAAATCTAAAGTTTATCAGGAATTTTATCATCTAAATATTAGGAAAATACTTGTGATGAAACTGTTACACGATTAAGGGTAGCAATTATTTCTAACCTCTTCAAAACGAGATTATTTCTTAGACAAACAGAAGATATAACACGTAAGTTACCTTAAGAAATTAACACTAGACTATCAGAAAAAATTATGTACGAAGACAAAACAACGACAAAAAAAAATGCACAACTTCAGAAATAAAAACATTTCGCCTTTCTGTTTACGTTCTGAGATAATCTTAATGGAATGAACTTTATACAAAAGTTCTGATATGTGGTTCCATGAATAATCATTTTAAGACCAACATTCGACCAGCTGAACGTCTGAGGAGGGCTGAAATCGATTTAATTTCGGTTCATCAGTCATGCGTTCTGAAGGTATCTTAACACACCACTTACTTCAGAACTCTTAATATAGACGGAAGTCTAATTAAGATAGTTTAAATATAGATTGAGACAGATGGTTATGGTGCAGTTCTTGACAGTGACATCATGCATTTCATAAGGCATACTTAGGAATTTTAACTCCTTAATATTTGCTGTTAGAACTACGAGTGTTAGTTTTAAAACGTGAACGTCATCGCGCTTTATATAATTATAAATTTCATATGCAGTTTGTCTTCTGATATGCTCGATAACACACAGAAGTATAAAATATTTCTCTTTCCATCCTTAGAAACTTCTAGCATAAAAGTATATTCCTTTTAAATGGTTCATTTGTGACAAGCACAGCATGCCTTAGGGAATCATAGAACATTTCAAAAGTTCGGTCTTAAGTTTCCTCACCGAATATTTCGTTGAACGTATTTTAAAAGTTGGGATGAACGCTTCTGAGTAAAAATTTAACAATGACACAATTACACAAAGAATAGGTACCTTTAACACTTGGACAGCACTTGTTAAGTGAGTTTAAACTTGAGGTGTTCTTCCCCTAAAGGCCAGCGTGCATTAACGCGGAGACAGCTCTAATTCTCAGTAAGTCTGTTGCTGCTGGCTGACACAAGAAATACTATAAACACAGGAATTCCCAAAGCTTTGTTACCAGAAATAATCTTCATTAAGGATTACTTCAAGGTTAGGTCCGAAGCCCGCCAACATACATGCGTAAATGTCAGATAATTTTCCAGAAAACAAGGGAGAGTGATCCATTAGTAGCCCCCTTTGAAAGCACCGGGATTTCTAAATTGACATTTAATGTGCTGAGGACAGAAACTTCAGAGATTGTAGGTTCGTACTCCATTCTCTTGTCTTCAAGACAACAAAGATTTCTATCTACTCTAATTTTTTTGAAAGTAATATAATGTATTCTGTTATATGCTAATTGCTTATGTATATTTAACAAGGTAAGAACAATTAGAGAAATAATGATAAATAAACTAAAACATAAATGTTATTATGTAGTCAAATTCCTGTTCTTCAGAGGAGGGTTACCGAATCCGAATATTGTGGGTGGCTCAGCTTTTAAGGGTTTCGAAAACCCATGACTATTACATGAAACGATATGCACATGGTTGATATTTCGAACTACTGGATCCTGTTTTAAAAAAAAGTATTAGTAAAAAAAAGTATTACTAATACTTAACTTCGTAATGCAGGTGTTTTTACTCCATGTTTGAATAATCAGTACTAGTTCTCAGCGACAAAGCCGGTTAGATATCAAAGGGGTTACAAGACAACAGATCTCCTTTATATTACAATAAAGAAGATCCCAGATAAAACAAGTTAAGCATACAAAACAGTCAGCCAACTAATTTTACTAAATTAATCAAAGTTCTCTCCACTTGTTAGAAAACTTATATTAACGATATTCAAAAAAGTTAAAAAAATATTCTCCACAGTAAAGGCGACAAGACTTATTTACTTCCGGGCATTTTCTGAATGACCCTTTCGCAGCAACTGTTTAACTCTGGGAATAGATGCGATGGTTATCCAAACCATAAAATACGCATATACCGCCAGTGACAATTGTTACTATCCTACCGTTAGGATTCAATGAAAGATGTTCTCCCTCCAAGGAAACGTGTTTGGTCGTTTATTCCGTGTGTGATGGCAAAAATGACAGGTTTATCTATTCGATGAATTATCAACTTCGTCAAGTAATCTTTGGTGCCCTGTAAATAACACGGTATATTTCGAAGGCTGCTTTGATAGGTGGATTTATTACAGTCACTGAAATCTGAAAATGTGTCGCAATTTCAACCATTCGGGATCGTTTCGTCGCCAATATCATTCCGGTAGTTGGTGCAGACTATTTATTTCTTGTTTAAGGTTCTATATTTCATCAAGACACTGCCTTTAGAAGAACAAGATAATGGAGAAATCCACATTTAAAGAGAGAAAAAAATTTCCAAATTCGAAAATGTGACAAAGTTGATTGTCTGTAAATGAAATTGCTGACATTTTTTTTTAAAATGGGAATCTTATCAAGAATAAGTTCTATGTTAGTACTGTGAGTAACGTAAGGATTATAAAATTCAGAAAAAGTACTTCGGATAATAATAAGCTGAGCAACGGCCTGACAAAGTGCGATCAAAACTATTACGTAGCCAGTTTATTAGATACACCTATCGTGAGTAGTACTCGTAGTTCTCAGAGCAGTCTTGACTCGTTGGCATATGAATGTGACGTTCTGTAGGTTGTTAAGCATACAGATTCTTTAACATCTGATTATATTCCAGAGATATTCAGGTGGGCCAGTGTGTTCAAACCTCTGATAATTATGCTTCAGGAATATTCCCAAAAGATCTGCGCCTTGAGAACTGGCACCTCATCTTTTTTTCAGGAATATATCAGATGAATATGCGCATAAAGTAGTGTACATACAATATACACGTAGACTTGGTCATTCAGATGCCATTCCACCGGTGCAAAAAAAATCTACGCTAATACCGAACAGAAGTGTGCTACCACCGGGCATGATGGACGCATATCAAAATCCACACCAAAGTGAAAGAACTAGAACTATGATTCATCTGACAGGACGAGAGTTTACACTTGTCAAGTGTTTAGCGTCAGTGATCCCGTACCTTTCTAATCACAATTCTTGTTTTTTGGTGAAGGGAGCGGAACTCGTCGAGACTGCCACATTGCTACACACACCATCGATGAGAGGGACCGATTTATTCTGACAGTCTTGTTTGTAGTCCTCTCTCGGACTGTGATCTATCCATTAGAATATGTAGTTATTGCAATATTCCATTGGATTCGCACTTCAGCATACTATCTCTATCTTACAGGCATGTAAAAATTAAGAATTCATATCGCATCTTTAATCTCCCAGAAGTGTAAAAGGAATTCGTATGTCAAGTTGCATTTAAAATATATAAAGTATATAATAATACACACACACACATATATCATTAAGATGGTAATTTATTAAGTTCTACATTTCGATGCAGGAAACGAATCAAGAAAAAGGAAACGACTAAAGACAATATTCAGCAAAATGCTAGCACAAGTCCTCGCGCCCATATGAAGACTTGACGAAGCACGAAACATTTTCTTTCTTTTTGAATTTTTGTTTTCTACACTTCAGGTACCATCTTTGGATTGTTCTTGCAGCTTCATGAAGTGCATAAATCGTTTGCCATCTTCGGATTTTCGGAAGGAACTTTTTCTTTAGATACCATCTTTGAATTTTAATCGCTGCAGCAGACTGTGCGTCTCTTATCTTCATATGTTCGGAGAAAACAAATAGATTTATAACGAAAAAGAAATGGGGAAAGGCACTCCAATTAAGCAATGTCCACCAAATGTCCCTCATGGTGTGAAAGAGTTTATATCACTCTGAGATCTTGATTAATTATTAAAAGTCCTGCTCCTACAGGAACCTACTAAGTTTTCCGTTATATTACCCTGTTTTCGATATTACTAAGAACATACTGCGTTAAACAGCACAACACTGTACTTCCCACGGCTACTCACTAGTAAATATCCTTTAAGCATCACAAATATATAAGTCAAAAATTCAATGAATAAAAATACTTAATAATGAAATAATGAGAAAATTACAAGGATTTTGATTGTTTGGGAGAGCAGATCGATATTGACCACATTTTGCATTGATAATTGTTGCGCAAGGCACTCTTTGTAGTGTTGCATAGAAAAATATGTGCCACGTAAAAACAAAATGAAACAATGTAACATATATGGAGTAGAGAAAAACGTTTCGTTTTCTGTATCTTACTGTCGCACGGAAAGAAAATGTTACCATCTAAAGATGGTTATAAATGACTACAGAGATTTAGGTTCGAACTTACGGCCGTCGAAGGACGTAAATGCTTTAACTACTCACCCTGCGAGATATGAATAGAAATTTTCATAAGGGTTTAAATATGGTGTAAAGCAGACACTAATTTAAATCTGTTATTTTCTACAACTTCTTGTAAACCAATAAAGTGCAAGTTAAAATGGCAATTTTTTGGTTTACAAGAAGTTTTGGTTGTTTGCTATCTCTAGTGGAGAAGACTCAATTTTCAAGAGATCTGCCACAGGTGTTGTTCAGAGGTTCATGCATCGTCCTTATAATTATATACTATTTTATGTAGCTCTGACACACGAGTATTTTTTTATATACTGTATATATATTTTTAATCCTAATGTATATTCGTACGGTAGGTGGGATAAAGATTTTTTTTTTTTTTATTAATTTAGTATTTTGTATTTGTAAAATTTAGTTTTATTCTGGTGTGAAATCCCGCTTTAGTGATCTTTTTCAAGCCTCCAGTAAGCGGGACGATTGTCTTAAACATTAATGCCCACGGCGGATTTCGCACCTGCAGAAAAGATCCTGGAAAATGATATTCCTGAGACTTCAAAGTGTATGTTTAAAAATTATCATGTTTAAACATGATAATTTGTTTCTTTCAAGACAGCGAACTTCTATTCTCGCAGGCAACAAAACCTTTCTTGTGTGTTATTTAATTCCCTAAAGCCAACTTGAAAATGTTTCGAGAAATATGCAACCACATTACCTCTCACAAAACGCGGTAGTCAGAGAGGCTATTTTCGAAGTTGCTCCTTTCGTTCATCATCGATCTTCTTTTTATTCGGAGTTACCTCGTGCACACATTACTCATACAGAAGTTTACGCAACTTAGAATGGAGACGGAAAACTTTCCAATCCACAGTCAGTCTTTCTATGTATTAATGCGTAATCGTCTTAAGAATACTACAGGAAACGACACAGCGAATGAGGGACTAAAAAGAATTTCATTGGGAAAACCAAGTGTTGGATACTTCTCACAGTGCATAAGAATTAAAATCGGATACAAAATTTTGTTGAATGTAGTAATCTAAATTGTAGACCCAAACAATCAATACAAGAACAATTTCTTCAAAATTAGAAGAGCTGCAGCTAAATTAGATATAAAAAGGCTGAATGACGCTCGTAAAATATCTAGAAAATTTTCTAAAAACATCTATATAACGTAAACCATCGAACACCCGCGAACACGTAGTTAGTACCCCCATACATATTGCCAAGGTGTGAAACTCGCCCATGTTTAACATGTGCACTGACCACACTCCAAATATCTTTTATTCCAATTCCTATCCATGACACTCACATATTTACAAGCAAATATTTTATTCCTACATAACTGAACAAATTTAAAGCTAGAAATATGATAAAGACGATATTCGCTATTCATTAAGAATTGGGATATCGTGTTCAGAATGCTAAAATTGGTGCAAATATAAAATCTCAAGCATCGCGCTGACATGTATTTTATATACCGGTAGTAAGTAGTCACTATATAGTTAGAACAATAACAGACATTTGAATATAACTATTGAAATCGAAACTTGCACGATAACAGTGGAAATCTTTGTGACACATGCATTCAGGAAAAGACCAGGATGAACACTAGGAAATTTGAAATTATTTAATCCAATGAACTCTCTCATGCATAAGGGCCTCATATGAGGACACACATTTTCCCTCATAATAATTATTCATTCATAATTTAGTGCTACTGTATGCATGTAGTCCTCATCTGGGGAGACCAAAGTGTTCTTAGAAACCAAACCAGATGGCAAGAGTTTCAACAGAGTTACAGGAATACCAATCTCTCTGCAGTGCATGGTGGTATCAAGGAGGAAGTGAAAAGCTGCTGTTTTGTTGATTTGAATTTGGTTATTCTATGAGTCTTCTGGAAGGGTTAGTATGCTTTTATATATTGTTATACCTTGTAGATGAAGTGTGAATGTTTAATTGGTTCATGTTTATTAATATGTTCATAAAACGAACTTGAAAACAACCTGTCCTCACATGAGGACAATATGTTTGTAATGTAATCTATGCGGCAAATAGTTTGAGGTTAGAAAGTTCTTGTACAACATTTTTATAATTTTATTTATTTTATTTTTGCAAACATAAATGAAATAGTAAGTGGCATTATCATCTCTTTTACAGATGGATAACCAAAAGCCAGGTCCATCAAGCATAAAAAGGCCTATTACCACAAGAGGAGATTGAAAAACTGTTGGAGGAATCTGAAGATGGTTTGGGTGATTCTGATGATGATCCTACAGAGAGTGACAGTGCAAGTGAAGACCGTGATGTTCAGTGTCTTTCTCCTGTTGGTCAGACTCATAACGTTCAAAGTCAGCCAATGTGCAAAATACAGCTGTTGCTGGTCATATGCCATTGCAGAGACAACCAGCGTGGTTTAGTGAGAAAGATAATCCCTTTGCTGGTACTGAACCACAGTTTAGAGGAAAACACCAAATAAATATTCACGGAGAGAGCCCTGGAGATTATTTTCACAGCTGTTTCCAGATGAATTGATGGATGAAATTATGAAACAAACTAATCTGTATGCATGCCGTAAAGGCAAAGATAATTTAGCACTTACTGTGACTGAACTCAAAATTTACCTTGGAATTGTACTTGTCATGACATATATAAAATACCCACGTGTAAGGCAGTATTGGTCTTCTGAACATGGACTGTGCATGGATGTTATAGCTGATGCTATGTCAGTGAAAAGATGGGAAGACATAAGGCGATATTTGCATTTTGTTGATTTAGACACGATACCTACCAACAACGAAGACAAAGAAATACGTATAACACCAGTGCTGCAAAAGTTTCATGAAACATTCCATGCTGCTGTCAGCCCAGAAGAATTTCAGAGTGTAGATCAGATGATTCCATTCAAGGGACATTCACAACTCAAACAATACTTACCTAAGAAATCAAAAAAATGGGGTTTCAAAATGTGGGTGAGGGCAGGCATTTCAGGCTATGTATATTGTTTTGATCTTTATGTAGGTGCAGATCCTGGAAGACAAAATTCAGACTCATTCAGTGCAAGTGAAAATGTAGTACTTAGGCTTTGTCATGATCTTGCTGGTAAGAACTTCAAGGTATACGCAGACAACTTTTCACGAGCACCCCCCCCCCTAATTAAGAAACTAAAGGAAGATGATATTTATTATGTGGGTGCATGCAGAAGAAATCGACTTCAAGGTGCTGACAAGAAAATGAAAAACGAAAAGGATTTGCAGAAGATGGAACGAGGAAATATGTCAGTTATCAGTTATCAACCCATCTAGTAACCTTACTGTTACTAGATGGGTTGATAACTCAATAGTACATGTGGTATCTAGCTACTTAGGAAAGGAGCCTGTCAGTGTATGTCAGACGTTCAGCAGGAAAGGAAAAAAGTATGTTAAAATTCCACTACCTCGCAGCATAGCTGTTTATAACAAACATATGGGTGGAGTGGACCTTATGGACTCTCTTGTGACTTTGTGTCGAAATGATACCAGGAACAAACGATGGTATATGAGAATTTTTTACCGACATGTTGAACGTACTTGTTTGTAATGCACGGATCATTTGGAAATAGGAAGAAAAAGAAAAATTGGATTTGATGGAATTCAAAGCAAGAGTGGCAACTGCTTTGATATATCAAGGTTTAGCTCAGCTAGGTACAAAGAAACGAGGACTCCCTTCAAGTCAGACACCACCGGCACTAAAGAAACAAAACTCACTCTGTGCCACATGAGAAACGTTTCGACGGCGGTGGACACTTCCCAAAGAAGACAACAGGTGCTAATGCCAATCGTTGCAGAGATGTACACTGCAAGAGTAAAACAAGATACATCTGTGGTAGATGTGAGGTTCCAATCTGTCCGGAATGTTTTCAGTCTTTCCATACAAAATAAGGCAAAGAGAATAAGACCGATTTACATAGCTCTAATGCAAATTCTAATTGTTCTACTTTTTTTTATGTACTAAGTAATCCAAATTTTGATCACTCATGCAGTGTTTCAGCAAAATATAAATTGTTTATAATCTGTTTTGTCATACTTGTAATGTCTTTCAATTAAAATAAATTCCTTAGTCTAAGTAATTTCCACAGAAATATGTCTAGGCATTAGTGCATGATGAGGACATTTTTAACATATACAGGGCACAAATTTAGCAAAATTAATGATTTCATGGTAATACTGTAAGATTAAATGGTACTGTATCATCATTATAACGTTTTATAAAGGAATATAAAAATTCATGTTAAGAATAAGAATTTGCCAGATTTTGGCAAGTATTTATGGAATTAAACAACCATTAAGCAAGCAAGTGGTCTTTTAAATGGATACGAAATAAAAATTATCCCTAAAATCTTAAACAGTTATTTCAATTTCCTGCAAGTGAAGAAGAAATCCACAGAATTCATATTTCTTATTATAAAAGGCATTTCTGAACGTGTAGCAAACATTCTAATTCTCACTCATTGTCACACTCAAACCAATCAACCAAATCCACCTGCTACTACCATCTCGTAAAGACAAATATCTACCCCCTATTACTGTGAATTGAAGCATTTCAAGTTCCATTCTTGTAAATTATATTTTGGTCAAAAAAGGTAGATCAGTTGAAAACTGTGCTTAACAAATCACAGGCGTATTTTACTTATTAACGTTCAAATCTGGAATGGCTCAATATGGAATTGACATTGTCCACAGGATCCTTTGAAACAATACCAAATTACTACATAATGATAATTAAAATATGAATGTTTACACAAAAGAAGTGTGACTGACAGTCAGTTCCCTTTCAATGAATGGTTTGTATTTCCCAAAGGAGGGGAGATTGTTATAATTTACTCTGTTAAATATAATATATGATATGGCTCACAAGTACTACACCCTCTGTTCAAAGAGAAACCGAACTTTTCGAAAATAGAAGAAACTAGTGGCGCCACCTGTTGCATCTTTTTGCTGTCGAAAGCGCCAACCTTGATTAGTGGTGTGTCAACTATTTATGACATTTGTTTCATTAGAAGCCGAGTTATAGTGCCAAGAGTGACAGTGTGTTTTGACGAACGGTCGGAAAATGAGTTTCAAACAGAGAACTGCGATTGACGTTTGTGTTAAACTTGGTAAAAGTTTTACCGAAACGCATCAAATGCTTCAAAACGCATACGGTGATGAATGCTTATCCCATATTCAAGTTTACGAGTGGTTTAAGTGATTTCCAAGTGGTCGTGAGAGGCTTGAGGACGACGAAAAGCCGGGAGGTCCAAAAACTGGACTGAACAAAGTTAACTTCAAAAAGTGCGTGATTTCATCAGAGAAAATCCGAAATCGTCCGTGAGAGATTGAATGAAGATGAAATGGGGATTCCAAAATGAACTGTGCACAACATTTTGACCGAGTTTCGGCCTTCGTAAATTGAATTCGCGATTTGTTCCCCACAAGTTGACCGACGACCAAAAAATATACCGAATTAAACACTGCAAGGACCTCATTAAAACCGCTCGTAAGGATTCATGCTTCCGTGAAACGATCGTTACTGGTGACGAAACGTGGTGTTTTGAGTATGAACCCGAATCAAAGCGCCAGAGTGCAGACCACTAGAAGAGGGGCTTCCGAAAAAAAGTCGCTTGGAGAAGTCAAAAGTAAAGACAATGCTGATTTGTTTCTATGATTCCAATAACATTATTCACAAAGAATTCGTACCGCCTGGTCAAACGGTCAATGGTGAGTTTTATCTCAAAGTTTTGAAGTGATTGATAGCGAGAATTCGTCGCGTACGGCATGAATATCGTGATGTAGGCAGGTGGTCACTTTCGCACGATAATGCACCAGCTCATCGTTTGGACATTGTGAGACAGTTTTTGAGCAAAACCCCAATTTGTGTGTTGGATCACTCGCCGTATTCACCTGATTTAGCACCCTGTGACTTCTTTCTCTTCCCCCGACTTAATATGCTGCTGAAAGGAAAGCGATACGACACCATTGAAAACGTTCAAGTGGCAGTAACGACCCTCAACAGAATCCCAAAAAACCGATATAAAAAAACTCATTTAACGAATTAATTAACCGTGCTTAATTAAAAAAAAAGCTGTATCGAAGCTGAGGGAGAGTATATTGATTGAAATAAATGATTTGAATAATTATAATTGGCCTGCGTTTTATTTTCTATCAAACATTCGGTTTCTTTTTGGAGAGAGGATGGAAGATATTTATCCTAGCATTTTTTTTTACTGCATATATAAAAAAGATTTCCATCGTTGTTGCATGCGTTTCATCTAGCTGTATACAAATTTCTGTAAGTGTTATCAGCATGAAGATGTTCTATGAAATGTAAAACGACTTCTTTGGAAAATTCAGTTAATGGGAAAGAAAATAATGTTAACGCTGTTATAGAATGTATCTTTACAAAGTATATGAAACCATTCGTACTTTTCTCTCTTTTTTATAAACTATCAAAGCCTATTATTTCTAAGGAAATGTCGCCAATAATATTTTGAAAAAAAAACCCCAATAAATTTCAATATTGCCATTTCTTTAGAATGATTTTATGTACATTAGTATATTGCTGTAAAGTATTTATTATATACAATTCCATAATGAATCTTGAAAATGGATAATTTCTGACCATCAAAGACTGCATCGGTGAAAAGGGAGGACAAGTTTCTCCGAACAAAACAGCAGTCAAGGCGATGTCGCAAAGGATAAGGAGTCAGGCCGAAACGTGTAAGGGCATGAAGCCAATGTATTATGTCTGTAAATGGCATGTATTCTTCTGATCTGTTTATTTTGAAGGATGAAAAGCTAGAGTCTCTGGGAAAGAAAATCTTTTTCCACCGCCGCAGGAGACCAGCTATCTCTCAGAACACACGGTAGGCACACATATTCTGTGGAAGGATCTGGAAAACAACCACGCATTTTTTCAAGAGTACTGCAATGGCACTTGAAGGAAAAGCGAGATATAAATCATTCTCTATTAGAACGTAACTTTATTTGTTTGCTGCTAAAAGGAAGAAGCTAGGATTATCTCTAGAAGAAAAGTCACACGAATGACGAGGCTAGATTTTAAGTCATTCAGGGATTTAAAGATCCCATGTTGTAACCTTAAAAATGAGAAAGAGTAGACTTTGTATTGCAACATAGGATGTAAGAAGTCTATTTTAGAAATGCAAACTAGAAAATATTAAACAAGAAATGGGAAGAAATGAGGTTCAACATCCTCATTTGAGTGAATGACATTTTACGCAGATCGAAGCAAGTTTGGAATAATAACTGATTACATTCAAAAATCTTTAAAATATTTCTGGCTTGTCTCATACAAAATTATGATTAAGCTGAAAGCTACACCAATCAATTTATGCATACTGCAAATAACTGGAAACATATTAATGATGAAATCGAAGGTTGTATTAAAGGATAAAAGAAGCATTTTAGACAAGTAATATCATATAAGCAGTTGAGTCTGATGAAGCCCACGTCATTCGTCACGAGAATACTAAGCAATGTTAACTCGGGAATGAAAAAGAAATGAAAAGAGGTGAAACGTGGTTGAATTTTTAAGGAAATGTTTTATTAATTGCTATTATCTGGTTCAAAAAGGCATCGAGATGAACTATATACGTGGAAAAATCCCGACAAGAAACCGAAGCGATTTTATAATGAATAAAAGATCCGTTGTAATGCGTATTCAAATGCTGACTGCGATTCCCACATAATTCCAGTATTAGCCACAAGAGAAATAAAATTAACGAAGTTCATGTTCAAAGGCACTGTAACAAAAAATAAAAGCAAAATTGGAGAGATAAAATAACCTTCGAATAAATACGACTAAGAAAAAAAATAACTTATTTAAAAGATTGCTTTATTGTGAAAATGGTGGTCTGGGACATGTTGACAAGGAAGTAGGTCTTCTAACGAAGACTTGGAGTAATTTCGATTAATAATAATTAAATCATTAATAGAGCTGATGTACATCAAAATTACAAGATAATTTTTTAAAAAAACTACATAATACAATTATATAATTTTGTTTTGATTGATAAATTACATAATTTCAAAAAAGAGAATGATAAATATAGAAAATTAGAAAATATAGAAAATCGAGGCGAGAAATAGAAGATGTATACATTTGGAATGATTTTACCAAATAATATGATAAGGTAGGAAATTAACACACACACACACACACACACACACACAAAAAAAAAGAAATGCAAATATTTAAAAATGTTAAAGGGTAAGAACTGTTCAAAGAGCCAGAGTCTAGAACAGCAAAATATATATTCTTGCTTTAATCCGCTATTCAAGTGTAAGCAAACAAATCTTGTGTGTGAAGTAACTTCACGACTCGGCAATTCGTATATAGAAGCTGACGACTTCACACCAGTTGCCTATCCCATAATGCAAAGCACATATCCTTACTGAAACGTATAATGATATGCATTATGGGAAGGGTCACTACACTGACTAGTTTCGGCATTTATTGAGGTTTCATCAGTGGGAGCCAGGCCCAGAAGTGATACCGGGGTTGAAGTAAATAGTATGAAATATGACGTCTGCATAAATTCAACCTTTGGTATCACTTCAGGGTCTGGCTCCAAGGCAATAACATTATACATGTCACTAAGGATATGTGTTTTGCATTATGATATACTCGTACTAAGGCAACTGATGTAAATTCGCCAGCTTCTATATACGAGATGCCCAGCTGTGAATTTACTTCACGCATAAACTTTCTTTGCTTACACTTGTATAAAGGGGAAGTCTAGAACAGTAGTGGCAGTCGCATACGGAAACCACGTTAGGCAGAGCCGCCCCGCTCCCCCCATGAAGCAATGAATCCAGCTTCCCTTGCAAAGACAAGTGAAGGTTCTGTAGGTGGTGTCATGGTATGTAATATGTTCTGTTTGTATGGAACGGGGCCCGTTAAATAGCAATCACGTTCATTCTGCAATGTTAACTTTTTATTCAACGGTTGTTTGAAGGATGACTGTGCTGCCGCTATCCATCGCGCAAGAAATGTTCGGCAGAGGTTCAGCGAACATGATGGTGACTCCCACCATAAAAACCTGGATCTGAATCCCATTGAGAATGTTTGGACTATGTTAGAAAAACAGATCCGGGAGGAAAGTCCTCTGCCATCAAATCTGAGCCAGTTAAAGGACTGTTTGGTGAATGCTTGGTATGCTGTAGGCGTAAATGCAATCCTACACCTTGTGGAATCTATGCCAAACCGCATATGTGTTGTAATTCTGGATAAAGGAAATCCATCACGGCATTAAATAAAAGTTTCTAATTCAGTAGACAGTATGTGTATAAATGTCGTTAGAGAAATATCGGGGTAGCTGTTTGAAATAATTTACGGAAAACAACTTTAAGAGAAGTAATTTTCATTTATGAATAGTGCGACATACTTTTTTTTTTATAAAAATAATTATGTAGAATGCTCTACATGTATGCATAAGCCTTCCAACAAACTTTGCATGCTTCAACCCCCCTCGTTTAGGCTGCAAGTCTTAAATGCCTAGAGTGACTTTTCGTTAGCCATTTTAGTTATCCCAAGAACGATCTACCAGAAATATGAGTTTTTCTTTACTTATCCTTTATCCTCTTCTGTTTTATATGATTTTTGGACATTAGGCCAAAAAGACTGGATTAGAACAATTGGATTTCTTCCAGCTAACTTGCTTGAAAGAGATGATTTTTTCAATATTAAACAAAAGACTAACACATTCTCTCTCACGCACACAGATACCATCTACACCATTACTATACATTTTACAATGGAAAGAGGTTACATGTGATTGGTATGCTAATGCTCTTTCTGTTTAGACATTCATAACGACATCCTAACGAAAGACCCATGAAACATGCATTTTTCATGATAAAAGATAAAATAAAAACCACATACATAGCTGTAAGGTCATTGTTAATTTAGATACAAAATGCATATATCAGGTACACTGACATTACTTTAATATTTACAATGATAAGAGACTGGAAACTAAGCATTAAAAGGTTGATACAGAGCCAAGGACAGTTCGTAAATCATTATAACCGTGAGTACAATACGTCTGTTTTCCATTAAACAGTCATCAAGGAACGCGAATAAAGGGATGACAGAATTTCGTGACAAAAATACTGGCTATTGGAGAGCTATATTTAGACAGCAGCTGACTCTCTGGGTATAAGCCAGGTTAAATAAGAGTGATTGCAAGCTAAGGATCTAATTTTAGAAAAACGACTCTCATTTAGTGATCGATGATGGTCACTTCTAACCTACCGCGTTTCCTACTGTGTACTTAAGTGTGTCAGTCACACAGAGAACGTATACGTTTCAAGTGTAATACAAAACACAGCAATTAAGTCTTTCTGCAAACAGTCTATTTCCCCTTATGCCATTACTTCCTTTTATGTAACTACTACCAACGACAGGTTGCCAACCTACAGTATATTACTTTGGGTGGGAAAATGATGTTTTTCGTATTAAGATGTCTATTTTTTTTTTTTTTTTTTTTGCATTTGTTTTTCTTAGTCAGGAAATCCTGCTCTAGACATCAAACACAGAATTTTGTAAGTCATTTCAGGCCTTCATTAATCATAGCGTTGGTCTCACACCGAATGATGAAATTCATCTAACTAAAGACGATCACAATGTAGGTCTGAAACGGAGGCAGTCGGATTTTTCATCCAGCAATTTGTTTCACCAAGCGAAGCAAACAAACCTGGACAAAACATGTAACGAAGAAAAAATGCGCTTGTCTCACAAAATCTATTGCTTCAGGCCCTAATTTCAACCAAACAAACTCAAACCATTCACATAATATTATACATCATTGTAATTGGAAATCTTAATATATATACTCCAATGACCGCCTTCTAGGTTACAAATACCTACTCCAGTCAATACAGCATTGACCGCACTCAGAAAGTGAAAACAACATGCAGCAATTACACTAACGCGAAGCTTCATGCACACCATCAGTAAAAACAATCAAAATCGCTTATCATCATCTAACAGTTAGCATTCTATACACAACAGAATCATCCTTCCACATAAACAGATCTACAGCGATAGTAAAAACATAGATGATGAAATCGAAGCTCGAACACCGCCACAAGCTACTCAAATTAAGTGACCCAATATCTTCAATATTGAGTCACTTAATTTGAAATAAGAATTTTATATAGTTTTCGTGGTAAAAATCCAAAAACGGTAACGAAATTTACGAAAAAGAGAAATAGATGTTAATTAGTAAATAAATGATATCTACGCAACATCGTGATAAAAACAATTCATTGGGAGAATTGTTTTTAGCACGATGAATATTGAACTACAAACTATAATTAAAGAGCGTACATGATAAACATTAACACTCAAAAGGAACACTGTCCAAAGAAGTTAATTCTAGAAATTTTCAGCAAACGGAGAAAATAAGAAACAAACGTAGTCGATATTCAATAACTACTCACAAGAACATGTAGAACATTTCCGATAGAGTTCATCGCTCAATAGTTTCGGCTAAAACAAAGTGAGAACAGTTATCAGAATTCTTTAAATATTATCAAATTTCTCCAAAGAGGTTTCTTTCCACTCGAGCATAATACGACCGCAATCAAATACCAGTGTCTAAACTCAAATCAAGAGATGTTATCGCGTAGTTAAAACTCAAACCAGTGCAAAAATAACATTAAGTTAACGGATGTTTTTCTGCGTTTTGATTCAACGCCGTCCAGTACTTTTCAGAACTTATAAATACGATAACCGAAACTGGTAGCACTTTCCTTCGTTCTCCTCACCTTTGTATGTAATAGGCTAACTCACCTTCAGTTGAATAGTACGTATAAAAATTCCTCTCATGGCAAGAAGAACCGAACTCGGGTATTTTCTTGTATAGTCCGGAAACTCTGCTCCAGAGACCAAACATGACACTTTTTCAAGCCACTTCACAGTAAGCGGGGAGATGGTCTCGCATCGGACAGTGGAATTCATCTCATCTACATGAAATTCATCCATCTACACTTCAGTATTACGTAGTAGTAATAACATCTGATATATTCTCAGTGGCTTTAAATGTTTATTGAGAACGTTAGCTGTAATAGCTAAATAAGTAGTTTAGTAATGACACTTTGAGGGATAAAAAATAGAAACGCCAATGTTTAGCTAAAGAAATGAATGGATTATTTTTTTTTTTACATAAAACGAGTAGCTTATGCAGAACAAATTACTCTATACAATGGATAAAAGGCAAATGAAGTCCTTAAGAATGCAACGAATCCCAATGGAAATCATGGAGGCAAGGGTACAGCTCCTAGGAGAGAATATACACTGGAACACTCTTTATACCTCGGGATACTCACATAAGCAAACACTTCAAGTAAAACTCTGCAAAACAAATGAGATTACTTCTGTCTATCGGCAAACAAGTAGTCTACAAAGTTCTTGTAAAATTCAATTCCGTGTTTCGGAGCGAATTTAATTCAGAGTCACCTTCGTTTGCTTTTGCTTAAGTAGTTTTTCCTTCCTTAGTGTGCATTGTAGTTGAAAATAACACAGAAACATCTGGCGCTGGGGGAGTAGAAATGTTCGGTGGAACGAACTACTAACATGAGCGGGCGTTTATTGCAAAGTCTGACGTAACGGAGACATTTCTTAGCTTCTAATGGAATCTGGTTAAGTGCCGGTAATCTCAGATAAGCAACAACAACAAAAAAACTTACTTGCTCAGCTTGTTCTTCTCAGCAGCGTCGATACTATTGGCTAATGTGAACGGATGGAAAAAGAATCAAATATAGTATCGATAAAGAAATGCTTCTTTCAGCTGCAAACATAACACCAACTCAACCGAAGTGGATTAGAACTCGTCCTGAGTTTACTTCCGAGCAATCTGAGCTCATTTATCCCGGTATCTACCGCTTGGCTGTTTTTTATTTTTACTTTTCAGCTGCAAGTAAACTTCTTTCGCCAAGATTTAATTTTGAGAATTCTATATAAGAAGTTTTGTTTGGCCATTTCTGAGACGAATGGGATCGCATGCTCCCATGATGTCATATCCTATTTAGTGCGCATGCTAAATTCTGCACCAATGTGTGTCATTTTTAAAATTGTAGCACAAATTTTTAGAGGGTTTGTCTTATCGTCTTTATATAGTTTTTTTTGGGGGGGGAAATAATTGTAGACAGTTTTCCTGATGAGACCTCAATAAAAGTCGAAACCTGTCTGAGTAGTGATCTTTCCCATAATGCATAGCGAAGGTCACCTCTGAAAGGAAGTATGCTTTGCATTATGGCACACTAAAAGCAATTGATGTAAAGTCAGTGTCTAAATACAAGTAGACTAGTCGTAAAGATACTTCACACGCAAAGGAGTAGACAAGAATATAATTTAGTGGTAAGTTTATTAAACTTAGTTCCCCAAATTAAATTAAACATTTGAAAGAAAGTAATTACGCATTAGTTGCTCGCTTGGCTGTTGGACAAATTTATTCAATGCTTGCCTCATCAGTGGGATCAACATGTCGAAATTATCTTGCAATTTTCAGTTCTATAGAAGATTATAATATTAAATAAATATACACTGCACTATTGGAGAGATTAAGGCTCGTGTTTCTAGCTAAATAGTTTGAAGAAGAGCGGTCGGAACTATTCATTTCAGCATCTAGAAGTACTTGATTCAGCGCGGTCAAAAACACAAACAACAGACGATATATTCGATGATAAATGAAGTTTTGAGTGTTGTTGAACATTATGAATGCAATACAATAAAATAAGATAAGTAATGTTACATGGACTGCAGTATTATCGAAACAATAATAATCTTAAATATGGTCTTGAGTCTAGTAAATGTTTTAGTATTGAATTCGGAGATTCCCCTGTGAAACGAAGTGCGGTCCTCCAAAATAAATTCGTAAAATATATCGTGTCAACAGGGTCCAACAAAATAAGTCAAAAGAAGGAGAAGAAATCAACTAACTCCTCTTAAAAAGAATTTTTTCATTAGCCGCTGAATTGTTTAAGAGTCTACAATTTATCAGAAACCCCAACGAATTTAATACTTTGAAATCTCTAATGTCATTCGTGTAAGGAATAATAACAAAAGACAAGTCTTTCTCAGATAATTAAATAACCGTTTGAAAAGGTGGGAATCACACCTCGCAAATCAGTTACTAAGTAACGACAAAAATGTAATTTTTGTCGTTACTTAGTAACTGATTATAGAACACAATAATATAGAACATTAGTAACTGATTATAGAACACAATAATATAGTGTTCTTAATTGCTTGTATGGACGTCACTCAATATGACTGTTTATAAATAAATGAACAGTCATATTGAGTCATATTGTAAGCAAATATTTTGTAAAAGTTAATTATTATGACTTAAAAACACTGCAATAAGATCAAATGAAAATGTGGATACTAAATAATTTTATAACTACTAAATTACTTAATAATTAACAGGAAAAAACTATAACTATTAAGATCCAACATAATCTGTACAAATGTTTGATCGAACGTTTAGAAAATAAATTTAAACAGGAATAAAAAAAATCACTCCTCAAGCAAAGTTTGAAGAACAGCGTGGTTGTATTCGCCGGACGAGACCAGTGGATAGCTCTCTGCTCGAACAGGACATTCTTTTTAGATGAAGTACCTTAAAAAGTGTTAACTTTTATCCCACCAATGGCTATTTTAATTTTATTTTTCTTAAGCTAATTTATTTTTGTTTGCTTTCTACCGTAATTAGCAACGATCTGCAGGAAAGAAGTGTAATTTTTATAGTTTCGCCACATGCAACTCCCAAGTGATTTTTTACTTATTCGTTAGCAAACCCTAACATTTGTTCTCGTCTCCTTCAAAAGGCTAAATTTCGCTATTTGTCTTCGCAGTAATGACTAATGACATTTCTCCCTGACCGTAGCGGCTATTAATTATGCATCACCTTATGCGATAACTACGGATGATTGATATGTACCCGTATAAATTCTCCATTATAAGATTATGTATATCGTGTCAACGCTCTTAAAGGCGCGCTGCGCAATATTGATTGATGGTGAAGTCTAAAATACGTTTCCTAAAAGAAACGCCATCCTCTATTTCTATGCATAAAACTTGGTACGCTTTTGTCTTTCAAAATTTTAGCTTCGTTAAATATCGCAATGGAGCAAGATAGGTTCAGACTGAAAACGAAATTGAAGATTTACGACCTTATATACTTTTTGTTGAACATAGGGATGATAAGCGTGAGCGTATGTACTGTGAAGAGTTCAGCAATATGATCTTTGTATTGCAGAAAGAATTAATCAATTACTGTCTGTACAGTTTCTCTAATGGAGTCAACACGCATTATAGTTAAAACCTAATACTAAGTCGAAATATTAGGCAGCGAAAATTCATCACAGAACTGCATCAACTAATTAATAAGTGTTTATGTTGCAGTTCATTTTTTACTGTTATTGTAGCACAATTACCATAACAAGTTGATACACTAAGATTTACATGCAACTGATGTATGAATCATCGGGCCATTCTAGAAACTCATACACCAAATGGTGTTGCGTGCAAAATCTGTCATGCGATATTCAACTTGCCAAGTGATCAGCAAGGAAGTGTAGCATAAAATATTTAGAAAACCACTCTGGTAATTACAAAGCCAGTTTTAATCAAACACACTCACACACCCAGAAACTAGAACGTTAGCGTTCATTGCACTCCGTGCGTGAAATATACTTGAAACAAACAGAAATTAAGACCGAAATGCAACTACCAATCTTCGACGTTGTCATGCAAATTCTAGGAAATATCCTTTTATTACTCCTTTGGGCAGTTAAAAGTACTACAATCCGCAAAGATATTTGACATTTGGTGAACAGTTTATCCACATACATAAATATCATTCAAAATAAAAAGAAACCAGAAATAATAGAATTCTCGATGGAGGATAGCGTCGGTTAACCGGCTTGAGATATTAAATTAATTAAACCCCAGCTATCTATGTTAGAGTCCACCTACTTCATAATAAAAATGCAACGAATGAGTTGAGAATGAAAATAACGATTTCCACTAACAACGTGGAAAGAAAACGAGGCATAATAGCCAAGAATCAGGGGAAAAATTAATACAAATAAACGGCTGTACAAAGAAACAGGAAAACGAACAAAATCAGCGATGCTTACCGACTTGCCTTTCTTTTACAGCAGCATTGGTTATCTTGATAAGAAATAAGTCAGAAACAGTTACTATGGCAACGTGCATAACACCGTGTTCTGGAAAAATTAAATTTCAAGGTTGTTAACAAGAGGGAGGGAAAAAAGTGTTGGGAAGACGCAGTGATTTTTAACAGTTTCCCATTTAAAGAATTCATTAATAAAGCAACACGAAAAGAAACTGCATGAAGGAACGAAACAGCTGGACGGAAGTAAAAATAGAAGGCAGCAAAGTCCAAGGCCGCCCAAGAATTCTAACGACATTCAAGCTTGATGAAGCAGAACTAAGTGCTACGCCTTTTTGCTTCAACAGTTCTAAATGGAACGAGGTCCAAATGAGAAGTGGAGGAATTTAGAAAGAGTTTCATCCTGTCTATGAGCCACAAGAAAGCGTGAATATCACACAAAAAAGGTACGAAACACTTATCGAAAAGAAGCAGAAGCCAATTTCATTTGTTTCGATACAGTCCTAGTTTTTACGTAAGGAGAGCACTTGTAATATGTAACGGCTGTATGTTAGACAAGAAAGAAATAAGTGAATCAATGATAGCCAAGTAGAACAGTCAAGCAGTTATTGTCGCATGTCATCTGAACCTATAATATCATCTAAATCACACACAAACCTCCACGTAACGAAAGCGTCAGTGTCAGAAATGGCTACTTATAACTCTTTCTTCTTTTATTGCGCTGATGGACATGACGACATATAATTTATTTTGCTTTAGCGTAAAAGATTAAAAGTGCTTCGAATCATTAAATAATCAGTTCAGATTATTATAAGCAATGGAGAAGAATTACAACGGAAGGGGAGGGGTAAACATTATGGAAAAAGGATAGGAAGAGATAGATA
This sequence comes from Typopeltis vanoorti, assembly GCF_054136105.1. Taxonomy (NCBI): domain Eukaryota; kingdom Metazoa; phylum Arthropoda; class Arachnida; order Uropygi; family Thelyphonidae; genus Typopeltis; species Typopeltis vanoorti. Next base: position 16,127,907 of record NC_143569.1, read on the forward strand.
TGTTGCAGTTCATTTATTCCTTTTTATTCACCATTCGGCTTTAAACCAGTTGGTTTAAAGCCGAATGGTAAATAAACAGGAATAAATTGAAAAAAAAAACAAAAAAAAAACCAGATGAGTAACAGAACAAACAAAACCAAAATATTACAAAAATTAGGACATGATTACCTCCGAAACAACTTGGCTAAGAGGCCAGTGGTATTCTGTCCTTTAACTGCCTGCATTTTTCTGACCAGTTTGCTTGTGCAAAATGAATGCAGGATTCTTCTCCCCGAGTTTTCGGGAGGGAAAATCTTACAGCTTACGTATGAGACTGCCTGTCTCACCGTCAATTGAAAAGTTCTGATACACAGGTTCTTCGCATCCTGAAAAGGAGGAAAAACCAAATTGAAACAGAGGTAGGTAAGAAGGCAACGAGAAAATATGTAAAGGGGAAGTCACCATATTTTGTACTCCTTTATTTGTTCTGAAATTATTCATTTCTTTCCCCATCTATTTTTATTATCAACACTAATTCTTCATCTCGCTCTCTTCGGCGTTAACTTATTTGCGTCCCACCGCTCCTTCTATAATTTTAGTTTAGTTTTGTTGGTCCTCTGAGATTTTCATTGTTCCTACTTTGCTTAGCGAAGGTCTTCAATCAATTCAATGATTTTTCTCCATTCAGCTTTAATCCCACTCCTTACTGGGTTTCCTTTTCCATACTGTTATTATCATGAACGATCCCTCTTTCATTGATCGTGTATCTTCTCTTCTGGTACTTCTGTTATCCAACTTTGTACTTATCTGTCACAAAACTTTAGTACTTCACGCATAATTGCAGTTCTACCGCTTCCCACCACCACCTGTCATTTAAAGAATCTCCGAGTGGAGTCACTGCCATTGCAGCGGACCAGTAATTCAATATTATTTTTAAGTCTAAATTAATATAAGGGACAGGCTGTACTTTACTCTTACTTCCATTCATAAGTATATTGTTTGATGCACATATATGATCATAATTAAGAGAATGCTTATAGAGCTGAAGTATAAATAACGAGATTAGAAAACAGTATCGATATAGCATAGTTACTTGATACTTCACATACTCTGTCGATAAACCAAACATGTATTAGTCTCCTAAAGCAGTACACCAACAAAATGGATATCTGTTTTCAATAATTCGCGAGGACAGTATTTTCATACAAAAGTATGTCCAGTGAAGATTTTAAAAGTTCTGTTCCTTCATCCGATCCATGGATGAGAGCCAGAATTTCTTATGAAAGGATCGGTTTTTTTCCCCCATAACTAATTTCCAGTTTTGTTTTTCTCTTACAAACACGAACATAAGCACATATGAAGATTTATTTATTTAACTCAACGCTATGCCATTAAGTACAACAACTCACACTGTACTTATTGCCGCGCTGTAGCTTGTATTTCAATATTTTCTAAACTAATGATGTTAATGGCGACGTTACATTGAAATCCATTTTATACTACTGATTGCGAACATGGATCATTGCCATTATCGATCACTAGTGAAACGCATTGCACAATCTAGTAATCTTTGCTTTAATGTCATGAAACGTTCGGCGAAATTGACATTTTCTCGATTTCTCCATGACACTTGATCAAGTCTTTCAGAGTCTTCTGTCAAATAAGTCCAATTTTGTAGTCTATTATATCTTTTGATTTCTAACCTGAGTGGCCGGTTTTCTGGATTTTTGCTACTTGAATACCACTTAAAACAAAATTATTTATCGATACTAGAAAACTCAAGACTCTTCACGTATACTATTGCGTTGGAAAATGGATATCTCCATTATACTTTGATTTTATGTTGCAGTTCCCACTTTCGGAAACATGAGTTTTAACCCCACAAAATATAGAGACGGATTGGAAAATAAGCAAATTTAGATAAATTTTTGCCTGTAAGACCACCAACCTGCTTATTGAGAACAGAAAGTTAAAAAAAAAATCTGTCATTCTATCTGAGATAACCAGTAAATCTCAACTAAACCACGCCAAAAGGGGAAAGTTATAACGCATCTATTTACAAAAAGTACCATCGAAGACAAAAAGGGAAAATTAGTAACGTGCTGCAAGCCAATCTGGCCTATTAAATCTCACAGAGGTAACAGAAGTTCATTACTTTCAAAATATTTGCGAATTTGGGAGATTGTTCTTAACTTTTACGATTCCTGGATTTGTATTATGAACAGAGACAAATAACACACACATCTCAAATGTACACAGAAACACGCATGCCATTCTATGTGAAAGAGCCCTCATTTCTGCGTGTCCATTACTAGTAATGAACATTTTTCATTCGAATTGACAACTTAAGCCAATTATGCTTTCCTAAGCCTGTGAAGACGCATACAGTAATACGATCACTAATGCACAGTTGCACTACAAATTTATCATGCTGGATTTTCGTTCTCTTTATTCATTATCTCTACTTCTCCTTTGCGGAACAACCTTCTTTCGTATGCATAAAACTTACAACCAAGATCAGTGTTAATCTTCTTTTTTTAACTTTCCAGTTTGTCAACGACTTGCCTAATTTTGACTTATAATTAATATAATTAAAGAATAATCTACTGTAGGTGGTAAATTATGTTCGTTATAATAATGTGATTTTACAACAATAAGCAGCCTCATACAGAAATGAGTTAAGGTTTTGTGGCAAAAATCCCCAATTTTCCAGCATTGTCGAGTACCAAAGATTGTGACATCACGTGGTACAGCGATTAAAAACGTCAAGGTGAGAATGTTAATCGACTAAATACTGCAAATGATTCTCAAGTTGGAGTTAAATGATATTCAAACGCATTATCATTGGCTGCTGTAACAGACATCTATCATATCGTGCGTCATTAGAGCATCCGACATCAACTGTAGCTGACATTAGTGGAAACAGAGGTGAAAACTAACTCAAGAAACAGTCAAATTGACTACAAAATGACGAAACGACAGAGTGCTAAAAGGGGTTGTGCGTTTCTGTTGTTATACATCAGAGGATTATCTTAACCAGCAGTGAGCTGCTGGTCGAAATAAGTAGATGTCCTAAGGACATCTACTGCTGTAGAGATTTGTGCCAGAATATGACGTACTGAGTTCCACAGTTTCAATTTCTACGTATTGATAAGAAGTGCCGCTGGATAAGCCAAACGTTCCCCTAGCGATGCTGAGGTTCGCCACATTAGGCTACCGGAATGCGTGGGGAGGTGATGACATATTACGATAACCATGCTTCAGATCAGCACGGTGTGTATGGGTATGTAGCAAACGTTCTGACACCTGCCAAAGTATCATTTCATGATTTGTGTGGCGTGGAAATGCTTCTGGTGTGGAAGAGGATCCTTTAATATTCGCAAATATGAATAGCAATGGTTTTTCCAGAGACCCAAGATAATTTTGAGTTGTCAAAGAATATTTTATGAATTTTTTTAGTTTTTTTATTAATGTGTTTGGTCTATACGGTCTATATCCGTGTTTAGCGTTATGATGACTTTAAAAGTGTTTCATAAAATTTTTGAATGGCCCTAAACAGTAACATACCTTCAAGATACTCTACTCAAGAGGGTTGACGGCTTTAATTACTTGGGTTCAATCATCACAAAGGACCATTAACGAAGACGTGGAACACTGGCTGGATGAAATGGATAGCCTGTCTGCAGTACTGTGTATCAGGATGCCAGTGCGAGTAAAGTGGAAGATAAATAAAACAGCAGTACGACCTCCCATCATATACGGCATGGAATGTTGGCCTCTTAAGAGACGACAGAAGCTACACGTCACTGAAATGAAGATGCTGAGGTGAGCACAAGTCACCATGCTAGATAAAGTGCATAACGAACACAATCGCGGGAGCTTCAAAGTTAGACCTACTGCTGATAAAATAACTAAGTGCTATGGCATGGACCAACCCATCATGACGCGGCTGGTAATGGAAATGTGTATGGAATCGAGGGAACTTGGTAGACCCCGTTTAAGACGTCCTTTAAAAAAAAAACTTTCCATCTGTTATTATCATTTACCAGTTGGAGTCATCGACAACCCAGCACAGAACATCCTGGAGGCTACGAACTAACCGACCCCAAATTATATGGAATGATGACGAGGACAAAGAAGAAGACAATGTTTTAGGAGAGTGACGCAGTTGATTAACAACGTGACAATTTTAATGACACATTAAAAGCGGTGGCGACATGATTTGATGAAACAAGTATAAAAGGTACACTTACCAGAATGGAATTCTGATCCTGTAAGGGAATTAAGAAACATTAGAAAGGAAAGTCGGTTGAGAGAGACCAACATGCTTAACTTTACTACCGAGCCTGATTTTCATTTTGGTAGAGATAAGGTACTAAAATATTTGACTGTTTAGTCAAAAGTTTCCACTAGAGAATGAAGTCAATAGCAGCCAAGGACAGGCAGTGGAAAACATAAAACATTTTATCAACACTGCATTAGGATTTTTCAAACATTTAGGTATCCTTATTTCGTATTATAACTAAAATTGTAAGTCTCTTAAAGACTATAAGCTCACTACTTGAACATGTTTGTGATGAGGGCGCATTGTTACGTACGTCAAGTGTTTTATTTCTCTTCCACCGGCCCCAGTTCCTTAGAGTACTTCTCGAACTCTAGGTGTATTCAGCGACCTTGAATACTTGATACGCCTGGGCATTTCGTACCATGGAATGTCGAAAGTCTGCGCAATTCAAGTATTAAAAGGAAAGTGAAAAGTCAGTGTGTGTTCCCATTTGATATCTGCGGAGGTGGTAAGAGAATTAAGCGCCTTCCGCACTTCGCCTACGCAGCTACGTTCATTCGGGGATGACATTCCAGATTCCCCTTAACACACGTTCAAAGCGGATGTGACTGTGTATTTACTGACAGTAAACTTTGTTTTTAAAAAATAAGTTTACAAAGCTGTATGCGCAGAGTTTCCTTAAACCAAAGGTTAATTTATTCGGAAATATTTGTATGAGAGAATGGACTGAATTAATTTCTCTAAATGGGTGTATCATGATAAAGCCTTTAAGTCAAGTTTGAAATCTTTTTTCAAAGCTGTAATATCTTTATGAAACAATTAACATTTGGTTCTATTTATTCACACTAATCCCTAAATAGTGGCTTGCGAAAAGCACCCAATAATAAAACCTAAACTGAGATGAAGAATATATTTCAATAAACAGACGAACAAAGTCATCTTTGGAATCATTGCTCTATTGGAGAAAATGAAGAATTTGCATTGAACCTAAACATTTCATTTCCACATAATTCAAAGAAGAATTAATTACAAGGTTCGAAATATTTATTTAAGGGCTTATTGCGTTTAAAAGATTTAAACGATGGTATTACGGTCACCCCTGATTTTTATTTTTTAAATACAAATATTAAAGTGCTGAAGAAAAGAGAAGCTGTGTTCCATCAACACTGCAGCTCAGTGGGCGTAGATGGAAACACAAACGAAAGGTCAATATGAATCGCAAGCACAACAGAAATTGTGGATTGAGGAGGTTGCAAAGTAATTACAATAATTACAAAAATATTTATATAATGACCTTGCACACACAACAATCATTACCGCATTCAGAAACGATGTCTCAAACACGTAACATACTACTGGTGGGTATAATTAGTATAATTTATTTACTTAGTTGCTTCGAAGAAATTACTTTTTGATCAGTGACGCTCAGTAAACAGTAAAACATAATAAAGTAATTATCTCCAAGATTGTCATTTATAACTCGGCAATAGAAGAGAGGATCATGCCAACAGGAGGAGCAAGTGTGTCACAACCTGCAGACAGGCAAGTATATTCTTCGGCTACATCCACCACACAAATTATCTATTACCTTGCACGGTGGCAACAATCATCTTTGATGTTTACAGAAATGAAGATTGGGATTACAATAGAAGCAGCTAAATCTATGTGATTAGTGCATCATATCTGTTAATTGCGTGCAGTGTTCTAATAGGTTTATGGAATGAAAAACTAGGGTTTTCAGGAGAGGGGGAATCCCTAGTCCTCCACCACCGTAGGAGACTGGCTAACTCATTTTCAGTTGGAAAAATCCCTTATAAACGTTCTCCCAGTTCTAGATAGAATTTATTCAAAGAGACTGTCAACAGAGATATATAATAAAAGGTGCGTACTGATGTTAAAGTAACAAGAACCCAGACAATGTGACGAGAGAGAATGATAAATATATAGTATCTATAAAATGTATCAAGATATAATTATCAAGACGAACCAAATATAAATGGAGATTAAGTAAAGAGAAAGCGGCACAAAAATAATGAAGCAAGTAGTCTAAGTGTTACAGCAAATGTCATCCGGAAACACGTACGAAGCCATCTGACTATCATTAACACACCAACTCCGACTGGAATATTAGTCACTATCACGAGAAGTGACGGAAAGAACGCAATGATCGATCAGAAGTGCAATATTTTTGAGGTGATGTTGGGGCAGCAGACGAACTAATTTATATACGAGTATATTCGTGCTCTGTGGTAGCGACGTCCACATCCTTGTCACGGTGCATAAGCGGGTGTGTCAGGTGATACGAAATAGAACCGGATTCCCTAATGGCAACTCCGCCCTGCTGGGAGGAGACGCTTATTCACATCTGAGAGATGAATCTATCGAAAATAAATGTAAGTAGAGAATTTATAAGGAATAGATATGGCACGACTACAGGAGAGCTATTGATGAAGTTTTGGAGCATGGAGAGGAGAGAGAGAGAGAAAGACTCACCATAATGAAAGCTCTCCAAATGCGTCTTCAAATGGAGCTTCGTTAATACCAGCCAAGTTTCTAATTAATCTCATTCTTGATTTACGAATGACTAACATATCTATCTTTTACGTGACATTCCATTTATTGATTAAAACGCATTGAAATGAATAATCCATGCGTTTTAAAAGTAAGTTAGTATACACACACCCGCTGCTGTTAAGTGGTTTTCATGAGACCAGGAATTGTCAATTGAAGACTAAGAGAGCAACGAACTGAATTAGAAACTTCTTTCATATTTCAGATAGTTTTAGGAGAAACCCGTTAATATATGGAAATCAGAAATGTCCGTGGCTTGTAAGAAATAATCACGTTAACGATTCGAACATTTGTTTTAGATTATTAACGCCTGTCTGATTTTAAAAGAACAGATAGAAGAAACACCAAATTTAGGAAATTATTCTGTATGATGGAGTGCTTAAAGATCTTCATAATAAGGATACTTCTCATCTGGAAAATGATGTCGGATAAATAAAAAGGTACTGTAAGACGTGGCTGTTTTTTATTATTATTATTTTTTTTTAATATGAATCCCAACCACAAAGGCTGGGAACCTATGGTACACTAATAGCATCTGTGGGCTAAGGATTAAATAATCCAGAAGGCCCCCCTCTCTCTCTCTCTCTCTCTCTCTCTGGAGATTACATATGGAGCGTTTCGAAACCTGTAATAAGCAGGGCGGTGAGATAGTAGGATTTGTACGTCCAGCTTTCAGGTTAAAGATCGGATACGCTAACCCTTCGCACACCAGACAGGTAACATAAGGCAAAACAGAAAAATAACTGTAAAACGTTCATTAAACCATTTAAGAAATAGAGAAAATTTTCTGTCAAATTTTTCACCATGAATGTTTTTCTCTCTTTGTTCAATATTACGTAATCAACCAGGTAAGGTAATTGATGCTTCGATAAAGAACGATTACACGCTCATTGGTTGGTTAAAATTAGTATACATTTTGTGACTTCTGGCGTGGAGAAATAAGGCACGAACCTAGTGTATTATTGTCCTGTTAAGTGAGTGTATCCGCAGACCAGTTTGGATGCTTTTGTGGGATGAAAGTCTACAACCTCCGTATGAGACCAGACCGCTAACTCACCTTCAGGTGAAAAGTTATTATAAACAACGGAGTTTAGCTTCCTACACCAGATCTGAAAATTGAGGTTCTTTCTGACAGAAAGATTAAGGTATGTTGTCTTCGCGAATGTATCTAGACAGGATTCGAACGTAAGCCCTCACCTCCTTCAAGAATAATCAGCTTATTTGTAGAGAATATAAAGGAGTGAAAATATTTCCTGTTATAGATAACAGGGATTCGCCTGAAACACTCATAACTGCTTATAATACAATGTAGAATTCTTTAGTACTGGTTACCTTGTAGTCGTAGCGATCGATCAGGAGAGTGTGTTTTGATGAGCTCTGTGCTATACAGAATCACATTGGAAATAGCACGAACCCAGATGGGGAACAGCGGTAGCAAATTGACTGTTGTCTGATCAATAATTCCAAATGCATCACCCTCCAGCTGCTGGAAGATTGACATCGCTAACATCACAGCAAGCAATCACGCAACTACTTTTTTTTCAGCAAAAAAAGTGCTGGTTCAGGTAAAAGAAGTTTACTTTTTAAAATCTTTTTTACTCTTCTGTGTGAAGACGTTCTCCTTTTTTTTCCGTATAATCTTGTCAAGTCTCTGCAAACTTGTGAAAGAGTGCACACAATTCAGTTCTATTGTTGTCAAGTGTTATTTTTTCCTAGCGTGCAAGATATTCTGAGATTCACGAATGGCTTTACAAGTGTACGAAGAAGTTGAGGAGGGGAGGAGGATATCATCAGGGGATTGAAATAATGTTCATCAGGTAAGCTCTACTTGCGGTAACATGCCTAACGAAAAGTTAAAATTAGTTTTTAATAATTTATTTAATATATGTATTTAGAAAGACAAGCAAAACGCAGATTAGAGATATATGTATGTATGTATAGAACAAAGAAAAATAATTAATATAATTAAATATAACAGAAAATTACATCGAATGATCTGTAATATTAACATCAATCAAGTTGTTGACTCGGGTTACATCCATTATTACATTTAGTTACTATTATCATTTTGAGGCCTCCTTAGAGTTCCGTTTGATTGAAATTGGTTCATAGTAAGCTGTTAGACAAGTACGTTATTTGCCAGTTGTCTTCGGCAAGTTTCCCGGATGAAACCATAATTTTCGGAGGAAAAAATTATACCATCTTCTCATGAGAAGCAGATAACTCATCTTAACTTGAAAATCTCTTATAAAATTTTAGTCGTGTCGTAAACAGGATTTGAACCCAAATCTTTTCCAACGAAACTTAATATCGCTTGTTTACTCCTACGCTACGGACCACCAAGGAGTCACAAACCTAATCGTGAGAGGTCAACACCAACTATCGCAATACTTGTTATAACTATAATCGCATTCATTATACTTCATTATTGTCTTCATACAAATAAAAAGCCTCAATCCTTTATTTACAATACCCTTACACGATTTCCAAGATGACATTCGTATCCTCTGCAGTTTTTTCCCTATATATCTGCAGATAACTATTACTTAACTAATGATATTACTTACTTCTTTTAAATCTGTCTGACAAGTTTTATAGCACAATTTCAAAAGTAGTTAATAGCCTCTTCAATGCCTTATTCTTTATGCAAAATCAGATGAATTTAAATATCCTAGATATTCGCATTTTATACAAATATCTAGGATATTTAATTCATAAAATGCTGCAAACTTAAGAGAAACAATGATGATGATGAATCAAGGAACATCAATTTGAACATATTCTAAAAAAATTAACAGTATGTTCTAATATAAGATTAAAATTCTGTTAGAATTTCATTTAGAAATACGTGTCCACAGTAATATCGTTGTAGTACAGTGATGGCGAACCTATGACACGTATGTCAACGGTTGCACGCCAACGTTCACCAACATCCGACAACTGTTCTATCTGTTGGAGTTCAGTTCAGCTTTTGCATTGGTGTTAGTAAGAAGTGTGTTGAATTATTTTGTGCCAGTTCAATAATTTCTCACTTCTTGTGAAAGTCGTAATCAATAATACAAAGTTTTTATTTCTTTACTATTATAATCCTCTTACAGAGGAACCGCAAATTAAAAAATCCCGATTCAGTGATAAAGGAAGTGGTCGAAGCTTTCAAGATGCATGGACTGAGAAGTACAGAGCGTTATCGACAGAAATGGCAAATCATTGTGCCATGAAACAGTAGTAAGCATAACGTGGAATGTAAAAATACATTAAAACAAATAATCAGTGGCTTTTGGGGAAAAAGTGAGGACGAAAGGAAGAAATACATTCCCCAGAAGTTACACCGCAAAAAGAGTGTCAATCAAATAATTTCCTTAAATTATTAAGAGGCTGTACGAATTTAACATCATGAAGTTTCTGCATTGCTCATTCCATAGCGCTCAACGTGGAAAGGCCATCAAAGTGAAGGAGAATTTATTAAAGAAACTCCTCTGAACTCTGCACCGTTTTTGTTTCAAGAAATGAAAAATAAACATGCAATCATTAAACGTGTTTCTGATTTATCAGTAAGCGGAAATACTATTAAACGCAATCATCTCCTACGTACAACATCAATTAAAAGAAGACTTAAATAATTCTAAATATTTTTCGATTTGTCTTGACGAAATTACTGATGTCACCCATTGGTTCGGTTGGCCATCATTGCTGGATTTTCCGATGGTCAGACAATGAGAGAAGAGCTAGTAAAGCTAGAAACAGTACCAGTAAATACATTAGGGAACGATATTTGCAACATTGTTCTAAAAGTGCTCTGTGGCCTAAGCATCGATCTGTCTAAAGTTGTGTATGTGACGACAGAAGGGACATCCAATATGACGGGAAAAAAGGTCGAATTTGTAAAACTGTTCATGGAAGCTATTGGACATCCAGTTGTGTTGTTTCACTGCATTATCTACTAGGAGGTGCTGTGTGCCAAAGCAGGATTCCCAAAACTACACGATCTAATGACAGCAGTAACAACAATAGTGAATTTAATAGCTGCTCGATCCCTTCATATGCCAGAATTTTCTGCACTACTGCAAGAATTTGAATCAACTTACAGCAGACTGCTGACGCACAACAATGTGAGGTGGTTGAGGAGGAAACGTCTTCGAAAGATTTGTGGAGGGCTATGAAGACATTGAGTTATATGTTGAGAATAAAAATTTGGAACAGTTTCCTCAGTTCATTGTACACGGGTCAGCACACTGATGTTTGTAGAGACCTCTGGGGTTCATATGAATAAACTGAAGTACTGGGTTTGGGCAAAACTATTGAATAAAATCCTTTGAAACTAAACTTCAAATTTTTAAACGAGATGCGAGGACTAAAACTTAAGTATTTTCCTAGACTTAAAAAAATATTTCCAGAAGGTCAGCTCGAATGTGCGAAAAGGAGCTCTTGCATATAAAGTACCAGCACATTTTAAACTCAATACATTATCAGTCTGGCGGAAGATTTAATCAATTAGAAGTTTAGAACAGACAAAATAAGTATTCGGATGTAGTATACACTACTATAGAATTGAAATGATTTCAAATAACTACAAATTGAAGGATTTGATCCGCAGTTAGCAGAGTTCCAGGCCAGCATCTGGATTCAGGCGTTTGTCGACTTGAGGTCTCAACTTGAGGACCTGGAAGAAATCGCCTGCAGAATAAAGAGTGCCCACAAAAACAAGAGATTTGAATACTTGGAAAAGAAGACCGGAAACGTTTAGCACCGTGAAAAATCCAGCAATGGCTTCTCACAATTTTCCTCTCTAAATATTCTTGCAAGACCTTATTCTCGGCGGTAAACAGCATTAAAATGGACAAATGAAACCGACTGACAGATGAAGTTAGTGCTGTTTGTTTGGGCTTGAAGTGCACAAAGTACCTACCTTCAATTTCAGATTTATCAATTAAGACTCAGCAACAAAAAAGTCATTAATTGATGTTAATGAAATCAAATGCAATGTGTTCCATTTTGTTTTTAGTTCAATTCAAAATTGCTATTAAAAGTAGGGTAATTTTCAGTGCACCATTTTAAGCAATTATCACTGTGCATATCGTTTTCTCTTTTGTAAATCACTGATTTTTTTCTTTTGTATGAAACGCTTTTTAATAATGAAACAATTTTTAAATTAATAAAACTGTTATTCATTATTTTACATGTGTGAGTTTGTTTTACTCGTATTTCATTTTTGTAATTATTTGCCTTTTCAGTATATAATGCATAACACCACACATAACTGGACAGCATTTTTTTTTTTTAAATAAATGAATATGTAAAGAATTGCTTCTCTTCTGTTCGTGGGGGGGGGATAGCACGCGAGCAGGGTAATTTGATTTCATTAACATTAATTGATGTTAATGAAATCAAATGCAATGTGTTCCATTTTGTTTTTAGTTCAATTCAAAATTGCTATTAAAAGTAGGGTAATTTTCAGTGCACCATTTTAACCAATTATCACTGTGCATATCGTTTTCTCTTTTGTAAATCACTGATTTTTTTCTTTTGTATGAAACGCTTTTTAATAATGAAACAATTTTTAAATTAATAAAACTGTTATTCATTATTTTACATGTGTGAGTTTGTTTTACTCGTATTTCATTTTTGTAATTATTTGCCTTTTCAGTATATAATGCATAACACCACACATAACTGGACAGCATTTTTTTTTTTTTTAAATAAATGAATATGTAAAGAATTGCTTCTCTTTTGTTCGGGGGGGGGGATAGCACGCGAGCAGGGTAAGGTTAGGCATTTTCGGAATTTTTGACACGCCGAGCCTAAAAAGGTTCGCCATCACTCATCTAGTACCATGCTTAATTCTCATCATTGTTAAAATTCAACTATGAAAAAATATTAACACAAAACAGCCGATGCGCAACAATAATACTGGATGCCTTATTTTAATACACTTTAAAGAAGATGTTCAAATGTGAAGTGGATAATTTAAAAAAAAAATAGGATTTTCTTCCTGATATTACTCATGATGTCATGAAACTGACTTAAGAACAGAATAAAACAATATGTTCAGGGGTGTCCAGTTTTCTCATTTTCCAGTGATTTTAACTATTCAGATATATTTCAAGAGCTCCTTGAATAGTATAATATAACACAAAATAAATTTTATGTTATATTATACTATTAATTTCAATTTTTATTGAAATTCCCATGTAAAAAGTTCGGTCATGAAGCTTCCAATACACTTCCATACACAAGTATATTACTAGAAGTTTGTGTGTTCTTTTGGTGCATTCACATTTATAGGATTGCTATACAAAGAAAATGAATAGCGTATTCTTCTATAAAGACAATATATAAATTGCGAAAAAACTTAATCGTTTTTATAAAGGGTTAATTCCATGGACATATCAACTGTTACTGTGAAATGTATTCTGACAGATGCCAAGACAACGAAAACAAGAAGCAATTTATCTCCATATTACAAAAACCAATGATTAATCTGATGTAAATAAAGAAGACAAGGAGACAACAATAAAACCAATTATAAGGAATAAAAGTGAAGGTTAAGAAGAAATAGTATCTTAGCAGCTAAAGTGACACCCACGAAGATATCGAAGTTCCAAAAGTTTGGATAAGCTGACAAGTAATTTAGATAATGGGAGAGAAATGGTCGGAAAGAAAAGAAATAAGTAAGATTTATGAAGTACGTTACCAGCTGCTGTAAAGGGATAAAAAAAAACCTTTCTTAAAAAAGGTACCCTCCATTGATAAAGTACATAGAAAAGAATAAAATTTTAATTCGTAATTAAATCTAAAAGAATCATTAAATGTGATTTAAATGATTTATTCTAGTTAATTTCCAAGATGTAGTCAAGGATGGTTGCCATTGCTCTTAAGGGATTAAATAATGTTTATGTTAGCGCTCCTTGAAGAAATACCGTCACTTGCATTAATCGACACAATAAGGTTAACTAATCCTAATTGATGGTGATACAATTTTGATTGTTAAATATTATTATTCTAAATGTCGCATTACAAACAAAAGTGCTTAATTGGGGGAGACATCAAGTATGCGTGATGATCAAAAGCGTTTCGCTCTTGAGAATTCTGTGTGTATCCCGATAATGCAGAAATTTTATCATGGCATGGAATACTAATTTAATTTATATTAAAGCTTGATCAAAAACAAAAATCCTAAAACCGTTTACGCTTAAATAAAGTCGAGAGCTGAATGGTAATTAATATATATTAGATTAATTACTAAAATTCAGGCTTAGAAAAATAAATGAGAAAATCATCATTTTAATGAACGTCAGATAACTAATATCCTATTTGCATCTGTTTAGATAAATTAATCGCATTTGTTTACTATAAACTTCAGATTCAAGGCTAAACTGAATATCAGGATTTGCAGTGATTAACTGAAATAAACCAAAAATGACATGAACCTCCCAGCGGATTTTTCTGCAAGTTTTAAAGTGAGCGTTACGAAGAAATACATGGACAACAAAAAAAGATAAAAATTAACTTGTGCTTAACAAAAAAAATAATTTTTTTTTTGTTAAGCACGAACAAATATGTGAAAAGGAGGAATATTTCAATTTCAGAAAATAACGGAAATAATTCTCTAGTATTGAAAGTACTGAATGCTCTTTTAAAAAGCAAACTTCAGAATTTAATAATAAGCTGTAAGTAAACAGAAATAAAAGAACAAAAACCTAATTACATTACTGTTCAGTTTTATATGAACATTTCTGGTAACGCTAAAAAGAATGGACAATTACTAAAACATGCCCCTGTGAATTGCAAAATCCAGAGTGCTTTAATTTGAAATTTGCAAAGATAATTCGTACAAGTGCTTCCTTTCCAGTTAATGAATACTTTCCCATTTATGGAACAAAGAATGTACAAAACACCGTATTAAAATATCAGTCAGAGTCACGAAATATTTTCGCCAACCTTCTCGAAGGGTTGTCACGACAAGGTTTTCCCACCTCACCCCACTTCACATTCGAAGCTTTCCCATTCGTGCTTATCTCCTTCTAAAAACGCGAATGTAACCTCCGTCGTACGTTGTCAGCAACCAGTGACAAGAGATATTGCATGTTCCAAGAAACATGTGTTCAAATGTAACCGCCCGCGTAGGCATAACCCCCGACGTGTCTTACATCTATGTCTGGAAGAAGGCGATAAGAGCAATCTTAATGTAGCCGTTACGGCAAGCATCGGGGTTTCGCGTGGGATACCGGAAAAACTATACAAACGTACAGCGATATTCTGAAAATCGAAGCACGTCCCATATATTCCTCTTTTCCTTCTTGAAGACTGTTTTCGTAAATGGCTTGTTACGAGCGAATGGAGAGAAATTGGTTACGAATGTCATCGAAACCTGTTTGGTAACCAAACGATAACATTTTTTAGTACGAGTACTTCGGGGCGATCAATGGACTCGAAACACTCACCAAATAACATTTTAGTGTGCTAACGTTTCCAGTTCATTAATGAGAAATAACTCTCACTGGTACTTTAAAACTATTGTGTTTTTTGATAACACATAATACGCAGTAAGAGCTATGGATAAAGCACGGTGAACAGAATGCAGAAACAATATTACCAATCAGAAACATTAAGTTCAGTATTATGCTGACACTTAAACTGTAATCGTTTCAATTCTCTCTCTTAATGTGGTGGGATTCGCTCTCTAACATACAAAAGAATACGGGAATTCGTAGAAACAGGACAAATGGATTTGTTTGCTCTTCTAAAGAACGGTCATTAAATTGGGATAAATGTTTCCTCCTCCACATCAAAAATTAAGTTCTATATAAAGGGCGAACACAAATGATCCGAGTGGCTTTAAACTTATTAAAAAGAAAGAGAAGTGAATCAATATTTTATTTACTTTTTATCCCCAGGGAAATGACTCAAGTTGTTGGTTTTCCTTGGGCAGATGAGCCAGGATCACTATTTGTATTTATTTACTGGCTCGGTGTTTTCCTTTTGTGTCTACACTAAAACAAATCATTAAAGTCCTAATCTCTGAGACCAATTTTGGACATCTAGGTTTCTTCTATTGCAGCTGTTTGGAATTATTACTGCTGAAGCAAGTAAGAACCAAGCTGTTATATTTGTTAAAACCATAAAAAATAATTTATGCGTGTGCCTTCTTTTGAATCTTTTGCGGGGAAATAACATATCCGAGTTTCAGGATGAGAGATCCCTCAAATCCGTATAAGATGGGCTAACTCATCTTCTGTTGAAGAGCCCTTATAAAGGTTAAGCACATTAAGTACAAATGACACACAATTTTATTATGATATGGTGGGCTGTCTTGAGGCGAATGAAGCATATCTAACTCAGCAGAAGAAGAAAGAAAATAGGAGGGAAAAAAAAGGAACAGTTGTTATCCTTACTAATAATGAAATGAGGTTTGCAGATACGCAATGAGGTCATTTTGCTAGATGATAGACATGAATGAAAGATAAGATGACCTCCGAGAAAAACTGAAAAAAAATTGCACATCTGTTTCATGTTGTCTTCAAGAAGCTTTTTTTTATTTTTATTTTTATGAACAGTACTATTAATGGAGGCACGCTAAAAGTCACTGTATGCGATGGATCTGAGAATCTTGACGGATATATGACAGGTGCTACGGCCCGATCAGCTCATGATGGCCGAATTAACGACAACATCGATTTTTTCCCCCCTCAGCACAGCAAGTACATTATCGTTAGCCATGTTAACTAATGGCAAACGAGTTATCTGCATTGTGTGGATGGACGGGGATAAAAAGCGATTTATTGAAGAAACGTATGAAATGCATCTCGTGACTAAAAACCATTATTTTGGCGATCTTTCGTGAACGTCTTCATATCACAACGAATTATGGTGGCAGACATGAAGAATTAGCCACTCCAGGAGAACGAGTACGTGATTCTTAGAAAAAGTAGGAGGACGTTGAATTATTATATTTTCCTCTAGTAAAGACAGCACATTTAATGTGCGCCAGGATTCAGAAGACTTCCAATTAAAAGGAAGAATTATCATTGAAAAGCAACAGTAAGGATAAAACATATTTTACATTATATCAAATGTTCTCCTGGTATTATGTGGATTATTTTTTTAAAATATAATGCTGTTAAAGAAAAAAGTAGCTGATCATTACGGACAAACTTACACCAGGATATAATATCAGGTAACTTTAAATTGATGTCTCTTAATACAAGATTTCCGCAAGCACTGGAGTCATTGGTGGCATTTATTTTTTACATTCATAAAAAATAAAGGTTGCAGGGTTGGATACAACAAATGTCTTCGTATGTCAAAAAGCTTTCTGATGATTTTATTCTAATTTAAAATTTGATAAAGGCGTGTGGTGTGTGTGTGTGTGTGTGTTGGTCTAGACCTCCTTAAATTATTCGAAAATTGTGCAAACTATAATGTAATACTTCGGAAATATTTTATAAGTGAGAAAACACTGCCTGCTTATCTTGAACGACTTTAATTGGTAAACTAAAAAAGAGATAAGATGCGAATTAGTAAACGTGCAAATTAGCCAAAGTCGAATTCCTTGTAAACAGTAGCAGCGGTAGAACACATTATTTTCATCAATCCAAGCGACTAAGCAATGTAGCTTGATCAATGATTATAGGAACATCTTTGGCGTATACTAATTAACACAATTAGTTTGGTCGTTCCTTCTACATTATATACGAGGTAAACTGTGCTTCAAATGGAGACATTTGTCGAGCACTCCATCAAAGATATTTGGGCTTCCTCTTTTAGATTGAATCTCCCCGATTCATTTTTTTTAAATGAGGTAAAAGGAAGACATTGTGTTCCGTAATTTACAATTCGACTGAAGTGTTCATAAATTAAGTCGCAACTAATTCTGGGCATGTAAATAGTTGAAATTCTGTTTAGCAGATTGAGAAAATAACGTAGACAAAGTAACTTAATATCTGTTATTAGTCCGAACAGCGTAAAATAAATGGCAAACAACGCAAGTAATGTGAGCTGTAATAAAGGTGCCAAAGAAACCATTAACAGCTGAATTGTAACTCCGTCTCAGTGACGTTAAGCCGCTCTCCTGAACATGACAGTCCCAAGACGAGTCGAATTCCTGGCCCGATTCCAGCTTTTACGAAAGGACATCTGACAATAAAGTGCAGAAAAGGTTACACAACATCCACTGAAATAGAACAACAAGGAAGGATTATGATAGATTATACGTGACAAATATATCCTCTATACACCAACAGAATTTTGGCAACGTCATGGGAAGATTCGTCACTTTTTATAGAGTTTGGCAACAATAAAAAGAAAAGATATTTGATTTTTATAATCCCTTCCGATACGTAGATGGCGCTCGAGTAAGGAGATTTATATATGGAATTCAAAAATGAAATCTTAAAAGAGGTATAGAATGCAAGTACTAGACGAAGACCAACAAGTATAATTATCTTCAATTTTTATGTGATCCTCCCAATGTTCACATAATTTAAATACAGAAGCCTATTTGCAACTTCATGTTTCTAGCTGGCTGTCCGTGTTTATGAAGTTAATAAACACGAGAATGTTGTAGGATTTCCAGGTCTTTGGTAAGTTATTTCCTTGGGTTATATCAGTATCTATATTACATAAGATGCAAGATTTCGTGCGATGTTGTATTTAAGCTCGCTCGCGCGCGCACGCACACGCACAGAAGAGAGACAACTAATGGAGATCTAGGTAATGCAGGCTTGAGGCAACATGTTCCCATGACAACCAGAAGCCTAGTTTTTGTCCGTGCTAGTTTCGAGAAGAGAAAAAATATAAAGCGACATTTCTGTTTGCACTCAGCATTTTGAGTAGCAAAAGCGTATTTATTTATTTTTTACATATTTTAGTAAAATTTTCTATCTGCTTTTCTTAAATCAGAACATGCAAAATTTTCTATCCAAAGACGTTATATAATTGGCATCATTACATATATAAATGCATAGGACGACAATATCTTCGAAGAACAGGAAGTTTATGCTATGTTTTAAACTAGAATCGAAATGCAAAACGAGAAAATATAAAACAGCAATAGCACACTGAAGAAAACTGAAGCGTAGCAGTCGGTGAGGCAGAGATTCACAGCACGCAGAATTCTATTAGCACACAAGCTATTCGCTTATGACATATTGATTCTGAGTCATACAAGAACTCAATTTTGAAAACATTAACAGAATCAGCTACTCTATGACTTTTACTGTCATATTATTCTAATATTCGATTGCTGCTTGAAAATTTCGTTAATCCCTTTCTGAAACGCTCCAGAAACGCATGATATAAATTTGTATTTTGAAAATCAAGCGAACAGAAGATTCTGATAATGATTAAAACGTTATTTCAAGAAACTTTTAGGACCGATGCTTGAAACAGTATTAAAACGTAACAGTGGTAATTTGCAAGGAATTCATTCTATGTTTTTAAGCAATCTATAAGAGCGTCGACATTTAATTCAATACTATTTCATTTCTATATTTTTCAGTGTTTCGAAAGAAATTAATGAAAGAAGTCCGTAATACTGAGTGGCACAACTTGGACTCGACATGTGAATATTTGGAAGCAGAGACGAGTATCTTAACACTGAATTACAGCTTGTTCAGGTAGTTGCAAGCACAACATACTGTTACCATAGTAACAAGCATCATACTAATTAAAATGCTATTTTGTTATACCGACAGATTATACTTGTACATTTTCGAGACCAAGTTCAGTATTTATCAGGAGTCAGGATCACCAAATTTCGGCATACTGTTTCACATCATAACTAAAAGTAATTAATTAAAGGATTTGCATAATTTGAGTATCTGGAAATTGTAGAAATACATTTTTTTTTACAATAACAATAAATCGAGTACTAGGTCTATACTTGAACCAAACAGGAGTCTATTGGAATTAGACTGCTTTAAATATGAGCAACTATGGAATTATATCGAAAACGGATGAAAAATAAATGTTTTACTAGAAAAGGAGGATGGTTGCAATTACTGTCAAAGCAACCATCATTATGAGGTCAGCATACCATGCCTACCATGACTGCATGCACTCAGGCTGAATTATTTATGGTGGATTGAAAAACTCGAGTTTATGGGAGGAAACCTTTATTGCCGACGAATGACATCTGTTAACTCACCTTCACCTGAAAATTCCTTATAAGGATTCGTCATATTATAGACTAGATTAGGAGTGTGGTGTTTAGAATTGAAGGATAAATGTATCATTCTTGAGAAAATAAAATACAGAAAGCCGCATTTTGATGCTCAAATCATTTACTTTTAAAGATTAAAAGCAGTTAATTATAACGTGTATTTTCAATTTCTTTTCAAAACAACAACCAAAAAATTAATTGAGTTGGAACTTGAGCAACGCCAGACTTTTCTACAGTAGTACTTACTAGACATTACAACACCTCAAACATAAACAACTTTTTCGAGCAACAGATCCATTTATAGTTTATTCGGTGCAGCTAATATCGAATAGGAAGGTACAGTATCTATGTTAGCTATTACAGTTTTTGCTATAAGAATCATCCCTGAAACAATCCTACTGGCTGAGCTCCAACTTTTCTTATATAATATTAATTTATTCTAAGGAGTCTTAGTAATTATCTCTTCAATGTTTAATATTCATTAGGCTGGAGTACTCGGCATTCATTAGCTCTATTCTCCAAAGAATTATTCTTTGCTTGTCATAATTTAATCACTGCTGAATGCATGCTCCACTGAGACGCTACATTAAGATTAGTTCTTTTTCGCATTTGTTATTATTGTTAAAGAAATACAACAGGATCCAGAAGGAAATCATAAAGAACTATTGCCTTGTTTGCTCTCCCAATGTAGCAAATTATTTGTGAGGATTAATTACGTTTACTAACATTGTTCTGCAAAAGGACAAAAGAAATAATTCCATAACATCAGGAAGTTCTCAAAGAAATTTTATAGTACAGTACAGAGCCAGCCACCAGCAGTTAGTTCAACAAGTTATTAACGTGGCAATGACCAGCAAAGAAGAATATATTGCTGTAATAGTATTGATAATTACATCCCAGTAAATCGCACAAAGAGACAACGTCATGATCCCACGATGAAAAGAATCGACTTTTTTTTTTTGGGAGGGTGTCATGGTTTCACGCGATCTACCCAACAGTTAAAAAAAAACACCTTTTATTATCACATACGCTGACATTCAGAAGAATAAGTACTCATCACAGAGAATACTGTCAGTGCAAAATAAAGTTCCAGTTATTTCATTTCCTTATCATTGAATTATATATAATTTATATTGGCTTTTTAATTGAAGGATAGTACGGCGCCAGTCGTAACGAGGTATCACGATTTTCTCCAGGAAACTTTTTTTTTTTTTATTCCTGCAAAGTAGGCACACCGGTGAACACGCAATTAATTCTCACTGTACCGAGTAGTGTAGCACGATCACCCGTAGTAAGCCCTGAGATTTCTTGTCTTATAATAATTTAAAATCAGTCTTTTCAAGAAGAGCAATGCCTTCGAATTTTCGATTAAAGATTTACATTGAGATTTTCATCATAACCTCCTCAAAGAATGACACTTGACGAAAGTTTATAATATCGTTCTCTTCAATTTTATCAGCATTACTGTACAATTTATGTACAGTGATGCTGATCAGCATTAATGTACAATGAAATAATTGTATATGACTAGGGTGATGATAATAGTTTAGATCACGGTGTACAGAGATGAAGGGACAGGCGTCGATTTGCGACGCTTCTATTTAAATAATAAAAATAATATATTGACCAAGGAACACTTTTTTCTATGTGAAAATAAAAATGGAACGTTTCACATGAATCGAGAATTTAAGGAAGTTTGCGTGCAATTTGTTCTTCAACCGGTGAATTCGACGCGTGAATGGGTGTAATGTAAAGAAATATGCTTTTTATTTACATTATTCTGAGTGAATTAAAATCAAAACGCATAATAAATTTCTATTTAATAAATACAGTGGAAAATAAAAAAAATTACGAACTTCATAAAGTAAAAAAAGTTATTGGCCAGCAGTAGAGAAGCTCCAGCGAACATGAAGATAAGAAGGCATGCACGTTCATAATTTGGTGGGGGAAATGGAATTAGATGCTGGTGTACAGCTCTGAACTTGGCCAAATGGGCATTTACAACTAAAAAAAAAAAAAAAAAAATCATCTAACGCCTTTTTATTCCCGTATATACGGGAGTAGGCGAGGCCATTTAGCCCTATCTAACTTTTGGAGACTGAGTGGGCAGTTCAATCTCCACTGGTACCCAATCAGAGACAGATAGCCCAAGGCTATCACTAATTAAGCGGTACGCAGTGAAGAGAGACGGCTCAAATGTGCCGCCATCTCGTGGTCTCTAACCCTAACACAATATATTTAATGTCTGAAATAATGTGGGTTCTACGGTCGATTTTCTTGCGTTTACAGGACGAAAAACCCGAGTTTCCGGGAGGAAAAACCTGCTTGCCCGTGCCAGAGATCGACTAACTCGGGAACCGGTCGAAAAAAGGCTTAGAAAAATTTCCTCTAGTCATTTACAACTATTATGATGAATTTTTGAAATAAAATATTCTTCAAGTCATCAATTTATGTTAGTGTCTCCACAATGGCATATTCACTTAGGAGAATTATTGAGAGGATGGAAACCGTTTTCGATTAAGGGATGCTCTTTATGTGCTGAGCATCCTTGTAACATCCCTGTTATTACAGGGATGCACAGCATCCTGTAACAACAGGCGGAGTTAATTCAATGAATAAGGTAAGTGGAAATGAGTCTTTTACTGAGCAGGGAGTGATGGTTGTGGTTCTTTCATCAGGTTCAGAAATAAATCGAAATTTTCGGGGGAGAAATTGAGAGAAGTGATTTTGTCTGCCCGGAGCATATCTCATTGAATCCTACTATACATTTTTGCTAAGCTGGTAGCACCAAAAACCTAACCCGACTCGATGCAAACTGATGCAATTCTCCCTGTATTTTAAATACCACTACTTGGTATTTCGTGTTTACTTAAATATATTCTAAGTAAAGAGACGTGCTTGATCTTGATAAGTAGTTAAGTACCAATTAGTAGTATTTGAATTGCATGCATCAAATCTGGAGAGTGAATAATATAATATTAAATTGATTTGTTAATAGATCTTATTCGGTTAAAACGCTCGAAGTTTTACTTCAGGTAATACTTGATAATTGAAGTATTACTGATAAGTCTTTTAAAAACACTTAACATCGAGTACAAAGTAAATGTTATTGTACAGCGTTTCAAGTAACAAAATAAAACTAAGGCGTGGATAATCACTTCAATTAAAGGTAGAAATGCATTCAAGCTTGCGTTGAAGATATAAATTGCTAAAAAAGTTACATACGCACCCAGTTTTCTCCATATTACGAGCATCTAGAAGTGAACAGAAAAGTACTACTTACAGACTATGCCATATATACACGTACTTGAAAGAGGAATGACGTTTCTTCCATATGATACGATACATGTTACAGGAGACTGTGATGACACATTAGGGATAGAGAAAGCTGTACACAGAAATCACTAGTGCTTGCGGTGCATTTTGATTCAGTCATTTTTCACAATTTTTAAGGCTAGGTTCTTCTAAATAGGCTTTAAATTTTCTGAAATGCTAAAAAGGTTCAGCCTGATCTGCATGAAAGCCGGTTAAATCATCATGCAAACTAAGGAAGATATTCTGAAATATGTAAAAGTGATCAATAACACTAACCAAAAAAAAAAATTTTTTTTCTGCTGATTATGATCTGACACGTGTTTTTTTACTAATTTCGATGCGCTGATTTCAAATATCAAACCCATTTTTCTCTATCACGTCAGGTTTTTCCTCTATGGCATTTTCGTTTTGCTAATTTGTAAGTTTTTGATAGTATTAAGGAGGCAGTACTATTTAGAGGATCAAAAAAATCGATTGTTTAATATTTTCGGAAAGTATGTGCTTTTAAAAATCTGTTCCTAACTTTTTATCAAGAAATTCGAAAAATTCCCGAAGATAAGACTGTATCGGGGACAGCATGGTTTTGTGAAGGGTAGGTCATGCCTCAGTAACTTGCTCACGTATTATAACACAGTGACGGCTGAACACTGGATAAGGGTAATGGGTTTACAGTGATTCTGCTGGACCTTGCTAAGGCCTTTGACAGGATACCACATGGAATTCTAATCAGTAAATTGCAGCATATGGGAATGGACATAGGGTTGGTGAGATGGATAGGAGGGTGGTTGACGGAGAGATATCAGAGAGTGGTTTACTCAGGAGTAGAGTCCACAAGACGGCCTGTGACTAGTGGTGTACCACAAGGATCTGTTCTTGGACCACTGCTGTTTAATTTGTTCATAAATGATATAGGAAAGGATCTGAGAGGAACAGTTCATTTGTTTGCGGATGATGCGAAGTTGGGTAGGGCAATAGTGAATGCAGATGACGTCAAAATTTTGCAGGATGATTTGGATAGATTGGAGGTCTGGGCTAGGGAGAATGGATGTCAATTTAATGTGGCAAAATGTAAGGTTATGCATTTTGGGGTGAAAAGATGGGAGGCAGTTTACTGCATTGGTGGAACCGTGCTCCAGGAAATTGATGAGGCACGAGATTTAGGAGTGTTGGTGGATAAGGAATTGAAATTTAGGGGACACATTGCAAAAGTGGCCAAATCAGCTCATCAAATCACTTGGTTGCTGAAGAATACGTTGACAAGCAGAGACAAGCAGGTTATTGTTCTTCTGTATCGAGCCTTGATAAGACCTCATCTCGACTACTGTGCTCAGATTTGGTCACCTAGGTTTCTTCTTGATGGGGAGGAGGTGGAGAGGATCCAGAGGCGAGTGACCAAGATGATAGCAGGTCTGTGGAATGAACCGTATGAGAACAGGTTGAGGATTTGTGGGTTGCAAAAATTGGTTGATAGGCGGAGGAGGGGAGATATGATTGAGACATTCAAATTACTGAAGGGTTTCTATAAAATTAATTCAGAAGATATTTTTGAGAACAGGGCTGGTTGTGGGAGGACTAGGGGACATCCATGGAAACTGGGCAAAAGTGTGGTTAGTAAAGGTGTTAGAGCTGGGTTCTTTACTTTTAGAGTAGTGAATGAGTGGAATGCGCTCCCTGAGTCTGTGGTGGATGCTGTGACAGTGAATGAGTTTAAGGCGAGGTATGATAGATACTGTATGAATGTCGAATAGTTGTGATGAAAATGATTTGGGGCCTCCCTCGATGAGTCTAATGACTCCCTGGAGTTGCCCGTAATAATAATAATAATAATATAGCCTATTCAAAGCGGTGCGCAGATCAGAATCGGAGCGCTCACCGCTCTCGCTTGTTAAACGAATAAATGCGTAAGAACCTGCAACGGTACGTACTGGCACTTTGAATGCGAGGGAGGCCGATAACCGACCTAATACATTTAGGTGATGAAAAGTAGGCCATGACAACTGCCTAAAACAAATGAATGCTAATGCGTCATAGCGGACAAAGAACGATCGAAATCAGTCAATCGTTAATCGATCGTGAAAGTATGATGAGCGCTTATAACGTTTCATTAAAGTCTCTGGTTTTTTTTTGTCTTGTTAATTACATGTTAGTCGGCAGTGAAGAAAATACATCATGTCTACTACATGAAATTGTGTCAGTAGTGTAGATTCCTTCTGCTACATTTGTGGCAGCTTTACTGTTCCCAATCAAAGGACAAATATCACCGATTTCGTTAAGAAAGTGTACTTTGCATACTTTGACGTAAAAATTGCAGATCAGAAACAAGTCATGGGCTCCAAATAAAGTGTGTAAGTCATGTGTAGAAAATTTATGACAGTGGAGCAAGGGAAAACGCCAAAAATTAGCATTTGGCATTCCAATGATTTGGCGTGAACCGAAAAATCACGTAGATGATATATATTTTTGTTTAGTTCAGACTTCTGGTTATAATAAGAATAAGAAAAAAAATTGTCTATCCAAATCTCGACTCACAATTCGGCCAGTTGCTCATTCCAATGAAATAGCCGTGCCAATTTATGAAGGACTTCCTTTACTTGAGAACGAGCATGATCGGGACATGCGAGATGTTCTTGACGAGCAAGACCCGGATGTTGATTTAGACAATGAAAATTTAATTTCTAGTTCTGGGCCGCAACGTTTTACTCAAGCGGAACTGAATGACTTAGTAAGAGATTTGGGCCTATCAAAGGAATCATCGGAATTGTTAGCTTCAAGATTAAATGAAAAAAGCTTACTGGAGCAAGATACGAAGATAACTTTTTATCGGAGCAAGGAAAGTAATCTTGTACAATATTTTAAACACGAGTGTGGGTTTATTTACTGTAACAATGTGTCAGGTTTACTAACTGAAATGAGTGTTGTACAATATCATCCAAACGAGTGGTGTTTATTTATCGACAGTTCAAGCAGAAGTCTGTGTGTCTTACTACACAATGGGAATGTATATGGCTCAATTCCTATTGGCTATTCAGTATACCTAAAGGAAACATATGAGGACATTAAAAAGGTTCTGAAGTTATTAAAATATACAGACCATAACTGGATCATTTGTGTGGATCTTAAAATTGTGAACTTTTTACTTGGCTTTCAAAGAGGATATACAAAGTTTCCGTGTTTTCTATGCTTCTGGGATAGTCGAGCTAGAAACCACCACTGGAGTCAGAAACATTGGCCTCTTAGAATATCCTTAAATGTTGGTGACCAGAATGTTATAAATCAACCTTTAATCGACAGAGAAAAAATCATTTTTCCACCTCTACACATCAAACTAGGTCTTATGAAGCAGTATGTTAAAGCATTAGATTTACAAGGTAACTGTTTCCAATACATATGTGAAAAATTTCCACGACTTAGTTATGAAAAAATTAAAGCCGGTGTATTTGATGGACCGCAAATTAGAACTTTAATGAGAGACCCAAATTTCATCAACTCAATGAACGAAATTGTGAAAGAGGCCTGGACTTCATTTACGATGGTTGCGAATAATTTTCTTGGAAACAAAAAAGCGTGCAATTACAAAGATCTAGTGGAAACAATGCTTGAAAATTTCCAGCACCTAGTTTGCAAGATGAGTATAAAGATTCATTTCCTATACAGTCATCTTGATAGATTTCCCGAGAATTTAGGTGCTGTAAGCGATGAACAAGGCGAAAGATTTCATCAAGACTTAAAAACTATGGAAGATCGGTACCAAGGAAGATGGGATTCTCACATGACGGCCGACTACTGTTGGAGTATTCAAAGGGATTGCCAAAACAGAACACACAGCAGAAATTGCTACAAACAAAAATTTATTCCCTGAAACTCATGTGTAAGTAAAATTATTTTTTTATAAATATTCTTGTAATTTTTAATGAATATTGTTAAGTAGTTATGTATCTAATTATCGGCCTCTCTCGCATTCAAAGCGCCAGTACGTGCCGTTGCAGGTTCTTAAGCATTTATTCGTTTACTAACAAGCAAGAGCGGTGAGCGCTCCGATTCTGATCTGCGCACCGCTTTGAATAATAGGCTATATCTTCGGGAATTTTTCGAATTTCTTGATAAAAAGTTAGGAACAGATTTTTAAAAGTACATACTTTCCGAAAATAATATTAAACAATCGATTTTTTCGATCCTCTAAATAGTACTGCCTCCTTAAAACTATCAAAAACTTACAAATTAGCAAAAAGAAAATGCCATAGAGGAAAAACCTGACGTGATAGAAAAAAATGGGTTTGATATTTGAAATCAGCGCATCGAAATTAGTAAAAAACAAGTCTCATATAAAAGTCAGCAAAAATTGTGTTGGACAGTGTAATTTTATCTCCTATAATCCTATCTTGATTATTTTGACTCAAACAAGAAAATCACCCAATTTTAGTGTATTTAACTATAGTGAATTAGGCAGTTTTCTCATATATAATCGCAGAAAAATAAAGATATTTTAATAAATATTTTAATCAGCAAGTAATTTGTAGATGGTAGTTAACAATTAACAGTCGAAAGACGCGCTCTCAGAAAGATCCATAGCATCACTTTGTATGTAGACATACAATAGCATTATTTCAGTTTTAATGGAGTTTCATAAAATTCGGTATTGCAACCGAGAATCATTTATCCACAAATTCAAGTTTGGCTTACATTTCTAGTTTACAGTGTTTCCGTAAAACAGTTTATTCACGTTATGAATTCACTTTCTCGAGACAGCTACATTTATTTAGGGCAGACTAATCGCTATCACGCTATTTGTTTTAACTGATCTATTGACAAAGGTTTACATTCGATTATAAAAGTTGCTTATTATACTTATTTGTTTAATGCAGCCTTACTTTATAAAGCAACCCACTTCTGACGTGATGCTGAAGCAATATTTTGACTTTGGGAACTGATAGTTACCATTTATTCAGGTAACAAAATTTCAAAATAAAATAAAATAAACGTGTAAAACGCTTCTTATTTGCTAAACGTCATTTATATTCAATTAGTATGCTAGTTAAAATTATTTTAGGCTTCGTAAAGACAGAAGAAGATATTAAAACTGTCCTCTCCAAAATACACTCCTATAATAATTTAAATGAACATTAAATTTTACTTTTTACAATCACAATAGTGTTTATACAAAGATTCAGTAAAGAAATAATTACATAAGTTATACAGCACACTACGAATTCCATAAGAAACCAAACACTACTGACTCAGATGTTGCAAACAAATAGGTTCGTGTGTGTGTGTGGGGGGGGGGAAGACAGCAAACGAGCGAGAAGAAATGTGAAGTTGTATGGAATCTTCCAGAGATTGCATACACCATTACTATATTCAACGGTTATAAATTTATCAAAAAAAAACTTATCCTGAACTACTACGTAGTTGCATATTTCGACCGCTACGACAGCGACACCTAGCATGTGAAGTCAAGTTTAGAATTGAAAAAAATACTCAGGCTTACTACATGCTAAGTTGGCACATCGGGGAAATCTGTCGAGACGGTTTTAATATGTGGAACAGTATTTATTTAATTGCGCTTGTCTCGTGTACACTTTTCTTTGGAAGTTCTTTAAAAGAAGACCAAGTCTTCTTTTTCAAACGTGTCAAACCATATTTCTTTACTCAAGTTTCTAATTTACTGGCAAACAATGATGAAAATAGCCGACTTCTCCGTTCACACACATCAGCCACTAAATTATAATTCTAATTTTTCTCTCTTAGTCGAATGCACAACATTATTGAGAAGAAAGGGTAGCACAGAAACCAAGTTCATTAAGTCATTAATTCACAATGAAAGACATGCCTTTGTACACTACACGTGAAAAACTCTTCGTAACTCAGCGAAAGTTTTCATGTGTAACGAACCCAGAGACATAAATTGCATTCGTTTATATAAAAATCAACTTATTACCATTTCTATACCATCAATAAACATATCAAGGGTAGTTTTTACCTGCACTGGAGGAATTTAATCAGCTAAGACGACACGGAAGTTCTTACGTAAAAGGTTAATTTAAGAACATAAAAGTCAGGATCTTAATTTACTATTCATGAATTAGTAGCTAATTATATTAATGCACTTTGCAATATTCATTAGAGTAGATTACTTTTAACTATCAATAGACGTTACCACTCACCTCTTTTTTTTTGTGCAACTATCTTTATTCTCTCTCAGTGTTTCTGCACGTAACATGGCAGCAGATTTTAATGCAGCGCATTTCAATAAGATGACTTTTGATGCCAAAAGTTGTTCTCTTAAAAATGCTTTAATATCAGAAATCAAATCCTTCATAGTTTTCAGATTTTAAGTAATTATACAGATGTATTTGGCTGTGAATCAAAACAGCAGGATTCCATCTCGAAAATTTACTTTCGACTTACAGAGAAGAATGCAAATGACATTAGTTGTTGTCTAATTGTATGTAGTTCATAAAAGTATACGAAATTAATTGACTGGTAGCACTTCATTAACTGGTAGTTGAATACCAGTAGACTGTTTGAAATGAATATCTTGACAATGAGTACAAAATTTACTCACGAAACCCTAATTATAGAAAACAATACTATTCTCATCAATCATCTTAGCTGGAAAGGAGTGTAGTATTGTAGTCCTATTTGATTTATTCGTGCCTAAACACACAAACCGTGGAAGGATGTGTTTGCGCCTTGGAGGCAGACGCATTTAAATGTACTCTGCCACACTTATGTAGACAGCACTGCCTGAGGTCATAATGAATCAGCTGTAAATCGACCCTAGTCGGCCGTGAAAGTCAGTCTGCTGGAGAAAAGTGGGATAAGGGGTTGGAAATATCGCTCGAAGAATAGTCTGTCGAGCTGTTTTTCCTATACTTCTTATGCAAATTAAGGTTTAAAATGAGTGGGTGAACCATATTCCTAGGCGATTATGCTAGATCACAATTTCAGTAAATTGAAACATTTCAAGAATGGCATATTTAGATTATCTTCAAATAAGATGAACAGGGGTTGATAAACAGTTTATTAATCTCTTAATAAAGATATAAACGCCATCGTTATGCAAAAATAAATCTAAATGGATAGGGAAAGAGAATAGCAGTTACACAGAAGGAAATGCTCAAGATTCGTTTATTTGTGAAAGACAGCAACATGAACTAAGACCATTGGTGGCATGAGATCATTTAAGATGCAGGGAAGTGAGGGTTTGCTCTGAAGACAGTGTTAAACGATGTAATCTATACCAAAAAGAATTATTTCCTACTTTTATTTCGTATCGGAGTCCTTCGGCGATGCCACCGACTAAGACACTATCACATATGTGTATAATATAAAGGGGGAGATATAATGGACGATAAAAAGTGGAACGTTTTCCCATATAGAAATCTGTTATAAATGCTTAACATATTGCTGAAGAAATTGCATAATGCAAAATATACGTCGCGCCTTTTATTTGAGATGAAGGGAAATGCCATCCAGTTATAACCATGCCTGCTTATAAGTACAAAATATAATCCACCATCTAACAGCGTGTGAAAAATACATTTTAATTGTATTTTACAACTATAAAAACTTATAGAAATATTAGAAAACTTTTATTAGTCGTTGCGCAATACACTAGAAATGAATATAAACCGACTAGTTTAGCAGACACCTTTTTATTAGTGGCTTCTTTAGGACTTTTTATGGAAGAAATAAAGCAGTTGATTTCTAAAGTTAATTAAATGCGACCACAATAATGCGTAGCACGTGTCATTTGTCTCTCTGTTGAATGTGCAGGTAATTGCTGGAGAAGTTAAAAGTCTGCCATGCCAAGAGATCTGATTAGCGATTTCTAGACACCATTTAGAAAAACGCTGGGTTTATGTTAAGAGAGTTTTATCCATATAGCCGGTTGCGTGGTTTTAACCTCGCAACCGGCCATATGGATAAAATACACACACACCATGCACTTCGTATCCATCATATGTTTCAATGTAATATCAATAATATTACAATTTCAATATGCACTTGGCATCCTTGATAACATTGACGTCTATAGACGTCATGGCCGGTTGGGTGGTTAAAAAGGGAATAGTTTGGATTGGTTTGAAAGCACTCGAACATTCTCTTCTCTGAGAAGGTCTGCAAGCTTGATGGATCAATTACCAGTATGCCTATACTGGATATTCTGGTTTTAAGGAGGATTTACGGAAAATATTTTGTTTGGACTGTGTTTTTCGGAGAATCCTTAAGGACCAAACATTGGAAAGGGTTTGAAATCCCTTCTTGTTTATTTTCTTTATTTATGATAGAGGTGACTCCGTTCTTAAGGATGCGGATTAAGCTTGTCTAGGTTTTTTAAAAGGATGATGAGAAAAGCACGAAAGTGTCTAGTATGAGTAGACTTGCGGAAAGCCTCTAAAGAAACATCATTACTTAACCTCTCTGTGATTTAGAACATCACCTGCACTATTCTTTCTGCCAAAGTTTTGAGACGAGAAAGTGTTGTCAATGTGCAGCAAAAGGTAAGCAACGTCTCTGCTAGCTTACTCTACTTCGGCATCAGATCACGCTGTTGACTGAGATACATTCACCATGCACTGTTTAGAATAAAACGTTTTCTGGATTCAATTCATTCACATGACTCCCTTAACAGAAACCAACGGTTTATTCTACATTATGTCTGGAAATTACCAATTAGATCTCTTGATATATCAAAAACGAACTTATCCAAACAATTACCTATAAACTCTACAGAGCGACAACTGATGTATGCCATGCGTCATTGTAATCATATTTAATTTGTGTTCAATTGAGCTCTAACGATTTTTTTTAGTTTACCATTAACTGCTTTATTTGTTTCTTCAATAAAAAAAACTTGAAACTGTCAGATTATAGGTCTCTGCGAAACTAGTCGGTTTTGATTCATCTCTAGCGTATTGTGCAACGAATAATAAAAGTTCCCTAATCTAATACTTTTAAGGATTTATAATCGTAAAACACAATTAAAAATGAGTAGTCTTGAGAGACATTACACGTCAGGTATGTGTTTTTGAAAACCTGAATTGTAAGAAAGCTTTTTTTTTTTTTTTTTTGAAGAGAAGTACACATCCATATAATTCTTAATTCTTTTGTTAATTAAGGAACACTTTTTTTACAAAAAAAACCCAAACAAACAAACAAAAAAACTAAACGGATATCGGAAAGCTTCCTTAGCTCTTCTTCGGGAACATTAGTTCCACGAGATTTGTTATAGACAAATTAAATTTTAGGTGTTTTCACCTGCACTATTTTCCCGAAAACTGGATCGATTCTCAATCGTAGAATTATATCAGTGATATGATTTACCGTCCCTACAGAGTCACTTAAGTGTCGTATGCGAATGGTATGATGAATTTATAATATTCCTTGATAGGATTGTAATCATTCTCTGACGCAAGTTCAGAAGTTTACATGTTAAAAAAAAATGGACTTTATTCCAAAAGAGGACGTATTCGGCCGTATAAAAAAATTACTTCGTCTTCTACTTGCTTCTAAGAATATTAGAAACTGCTGCTCGTCTCCTTTCTGCTTCAACATCTAGGCTTGATATTACCGGTTTAGTGAAGAAGGCATTTTTCTCGTTGAACAAAATGATATACTCAAGACAAGTGAGATGCAACAGTTATGAACACCTCTGATTCCAAAATGCCTCCCAAGCTTGAAGACTCTACCAGCAACTTAAAGGTTGACCATAATGCTATCTGTACCACACATGAAAAAACAAATGAATTACACCAACGCATGCCACGTGATTTGATACTGAAAATCCCAGATTACATGGTTCGCATAAGATCCACAAGAATAATATTCTATTCCGATCGACTGTGCATGGTGGAAGGCTCAGACTCATCTGGACAGCTCAAGACAAGTCAATGGATCACTAAGATACATCCACCATGCTCTTTTTATAAGAAAAATAATTTTCCTAGACAAATCAAGGAATATATACCAGTAATTCACTTATACAACTGATAAAAGAAACCAAGAGTTTATTCTCAATGAAGTCAACTGGAAATTGCTAATCAGATCTCTTGAAATAGCAAACGAACTTCTGCAACAATTACATGCACAATATGATTACGGGGGCAACTGTAGTCATGCTTAATTTACTTGAATTTTCCTCTAACGATTTTTTTAACAAATTGTTTTCTTCATTAAAAAGCTCCAATGAAGCCATCAAATGATAAATGTTTGGGAATCTAGTAGGTTTTGATTAATCGTCAATGTACTGTGCAACTAATAAAAGTTTCCAAATACACAAATATCATACATTTTTGTACTCGATTAATAACAAGATAAAACGAGCAAGTGAAAGAAATCAACTGACAAATAATAATCGTTATAGGCGAGTCTCAGCAAGAAGGGAACAGATTTTCCAAATGAT
This sequence comes from Typopeltis vanoorti, assembly GCF_054136105.1. Classification (NCBI taxonomy): domain Eukaryota; kingdom Metazoa; phylum Arthropoda; class Arachnida; order Uropygi; family Thelyphonidae; genus Typopeltis; species Typopeltis vanoorti. The sequence goes on from NC_143569.1 coordinate 16,161,621, forward strand.
TCTCGGAAGAAGACGTTAATGTTAACTGTATTATAAAGGAGAATGAGTACAGAAATGTAACAAAGTGTATATCTATCGCTAATTGCACTGAAAATGGATAAGTGATCTTCATATTAGATGCGTTTGAAAAAACACCTTTTATTTTTTAGTAAGTCAAATTTTTGTTGATGTAAGTTGATTCATTTATAGCTTTTTCATATTACTGTTCAGGTTTGTAGATGTGTTAACTATTTACCAGCAGATCTCTCAAACAGTTACTTTTAAAACAACTCTTATGTTTCTCTTGTACTACAATGGGAACTGAACCTAGCACTCTCCAACCACACAGCTTTGCTGCTAACTGTGCTACCGAAGACAGTTTTGGGTTGGTACGATAATTAAATTGTTCATTAGGCTTTTTTTTACTTCTATCACAAATCTTAATAGTAGTCCCAACCATTTTCCAGGAAATATTCGAAATGGTGCGAAATATTTGAGAAGCAATAAACCCAGCTCGAGTGTTCCTGCCAAATAGTAGGTGAATGTTTACAGATTTATTTCATACTTAATCTTTGGAAATTGCTTGCATTTTACATAACCTATAGTATATCTATTAGGCCGAGTTAGTTGGCACCCAGCCAAATTTCTGTAACTGTGTTAATGAAACAATTATGGCGAATAATGTGAGGTTTTATACAATAATTTTTACGTCGCCGTTGCATGCCAATGATTTGGGTCTAGTATAAACAATGATTGTTATGAATTTATATTATTAAATTAAAATTATATTTTAAATGTTTTAATAATAGACATCTCAATAATAAAATGTTATTAAATGTAATATCGAATTAGAGTCGGTCCGAAGTACTTGAGGCATGTTGGTCCATATTCATAGCGATATTAAAGGGCACTTGACACCTTACATTATTACTTATTCATAATTAGCAATATTTGGAATTTATATTAACTTAAACATAACAACCATGTTATTTTCCTTGCTTCCACTAATGTGTGAAAATTTGATATCACAAGCATGAGAAAGTAGCTCGCGCGGGCGCGCACATACACAATTGCTTTGCATTTCAGAGCATCGAATTAAAGGCAACCTTAACAAGTGTCCACCGACGTTTTAATAAGCTGTGCAGCTAAACAGAGGAAGTCCCAACAGATACATAAAACATGACAAATAATAAAACCAAAACAGTATGTGAATAAATGTTTCAAGGAATTACTTATTCAACGGTTCCAGTGTGACCTATTAAATTAAACCTTTCCATGAATAAGCTACGAGTAATCTATTTTAGAATCTAAGGGAGTTAACTGAATGATTAATTTTAGGCGTTTTCAGATATATTTTATCTGTCACTGAAATATTATCTCTACCTACCTAAAACTACCTACTATTCTCACAATCTTCTCTTCTATAGACTTCCAAAGCAAATACTATACTTTAAATATGAACGAAAAGGTTTAAAAAAAGAATATACAGAATAGTAACTGCTGGAACTTAGTACGAGAATGTTTTTGTTTGGATACGTTTTCTGTTTTATGTACCTACATATAAAGTCAGGTGATATTTAATTACTTCAACAGAAAACAACTGTTTTCCAAATATTCCTTGCAGAAATGGTTTCCAGCCACCCTTGCTTACTATCCTCAGCTAGTCAAACAGCAGGCGCTCATAAACGGCAATACCACCGTGTTCTAGTAACAGCGTGGGACAGCAAGAAGCAAGACACTAACCGGAGATTTCCCCATATCTCGACCGCTACACCCACGCTACTTCTTGAAATACCTTCCTTCTCACCAGGGAAATCTGTTGCTTAGCAACTAAGACAATGAGAACGATGGAAGAGATGGAGGGAAGGGGAAAAGGACACGAGATTGAAGATCCCTTTCGTCAACAAAACACGTGAGCCACTGTGGAGGCTTAGCGTTAATGTCTGTGTCTGCATCAGGCAGGTGCCTGAAAGTGATGGATGTTACATGGTAGACAAGCACCCGGTCTTTGTGTTGCCGGGGTTACGAAACTCATGCGGATTTCAAACGATTGGACTTACAGGAAAGATTTGTTGCTATGTCATGGAAAGACCTTTTTAATGATGTTGTCGCTAAGTTTGTAAAACTACCTTACACGTTATACGATCGACTTTGCTCATTTGCACACAAAAATACCACGCGTTTGTAACGCGATTCTTTAATCATTTAACAAGGCAAACTTATTATGTTATGGGAACGGAAAAATGTCCTCCTCATTGTTCCGTACATTTGTTTGAGAGAAAAGCTTTTATTATTTTGATTTTGTGAAGCTGCATTCATTCAGCAAAGTGGAAAATAAATTAAGTATATTCTTACAAACAGTGATTTCAAGACCAATTTCTTGTCCCGTGTTCTTTTACCAATACCACATAAGATAGTTGTTTTTTTCCCGTTCCTCTGTCATTTCCCTCAGAATCCGCTGAATTTCTGGAGTGAAGAGAGGATGTAGGAGTTAAAATGACGACTCCTCTTTTACGGTTTTAAACAATTCTTATTCACAACCACATTGTTTTTAAATTCATTTGTGCTGTATGTTCAAGAATATATTACCAGAAAATGATATTTGGGAAATCTGCTTATACTTATCAGTTCTAAACGTATAATAACAACAGTGCCAGCATTCTCAAGATTATATATTGCCCACATACAGAATAAAATAGGATCTGCAGTCTTTCGTATAGTGATAGCAAAAACGGAAATTATGTAAGAAATATTATTTATTCTGTTTGCGAGCATTTTACGTTCTCAACCTGCATCAGTCCATTGATGGGGAGGATGAAGGCCACTCCATTAAGCGATACTCATCCACTACACTCCAGTAACCCTCACAATTTTCTCTTCTCTTCTATAAGCTTCCTTTCTTGTCTATTACCGTTTATTAATAATTTAGTTAATAATCGATACTATCAATTGAGAGGATATGGATCGCAACAAGTCTTCTCCAATCTTTTCTGTGCGATTCTCAATTTGTATCTTTAGCTAAATTCCACATTTTGCTGCCAGATGCTTCACAGGTAGGATACCATGGTCGAAAGTTCTCTTCCTCAGACTACCGAATATTAGACGTGTTTCTGAAAATATAACTTTTATGTTGCTAAAAGCAGGCCAGCTTAGTCGTATTCCTTTTTCTATTTCGTCTTCCAGAAATAAATAATACTAAAATTATATACCTAGAGAATAATAGAGAAAATACAAATGAAACTGGCACTTAAAATTTAATCAGATACTAAAATGAGCAACGTTGACAATATCATTCTACAATTACTGTTGTATATAATTCCATGGTTAATCGTATGCAATGAACATGGGAATCTACACATTCTATTTTATTTTTATTACACACCTCTTTCTCTGTATACACTTTCATTAGACATTATTAAAAACTGGATTTAATAATTCCACGCCTTCAAAATATTAAACTACAAATTATTCATTTACAGTTTATTAAAAAAAAAAGCGTCAAACTTCGCCATTATAATAATAGCCAAGTCATATATTTTAAGGTCACTTCTTTGTATTAAAACTAAAAGGCGAGACCTAATATTTATTTTAATTTAAAAAAAAAAAAAACTAACATTCTCTTCATAAGGAAAAACCAATGAACCCAATTTATTTATTTTATTATTTACCTATAACATTCATTAATCAAACTACCACAGAAGTTTGTGAACAATAATATCATACAAAGAAATCTCACGGAAATACAAATACGTTGATCTTTCCGTTAGCCACACAGGAATGCACTGCAGGAATGACCGAACTACGAGGTGCAATTTGACCATATTTATTTAATGTCAGTTTCAATTAATCGAGTTCATTTTTAGGTTCAAATTAATTAAAAGCAGTAAACCCTGTGCTTTGTAGGTGGATAAGGCTAACAATCGAATAACAGGAGTCCTACTATAGAGAATAAACAAACTTTTTTTTTCCAACGCCAGGGGTCCTTATAAATATGTGCAGGTAGTGGGCTCACACCGAACATACGCTGAAAAACATTACAACGGAAATACAGTCGGAAAAAGTTGCCTAATTTATTGTTTAATGAGGAAACGAAAAATACATTTAAGTAGTTTTTGTACACAACACAACTGTCAGTAACTGTAGGTTTTTTTTTTTACGAGATCAGAGTAAAATGATAGTCATTAGTGCCTAATTTTATTAGGATTGGCCACATGCAACATTTAAGTATAGGAGAGAGAGAGATGAGTACCCACGTTTCTCTCATCAAGATAAAAACTAAGACAACCATTCTAGATATCGTTCAGAAAGATCAAAGGGCGCTTCTATATGACCAGCTATTTATTAAGAGCTTTCAGCACTCAACTCAGAGAGATTAAAACAGATAAAAATGTAGTGTAATCAATCATAAAATAAAGTGACCACGTGTTATGTTCTTCAGATAATTGAAAACGTTCACGGAGAAGTAAAAATCACAGATTAGAAGTTTGCGACAGAAAGAAACTTCCTTCAGGATTCAGGAAAAAAAAAGATTTATGACGGAAGCTGATAAGATTAGCTTCAATAATATTGAGGGGGGGGGATTTAACACCCCTTTGAATAAAAAAGAAAAAGCATGAAAACTGTTTATTTTACGTGCAGTTATATTCAAAGAAATTGCTTTCACCTTTCCAGGCAGCCCAATAACACTTGATATTTATTTTAATTACTTGACGTGCGGTAATATCCGGAAACAAAAACACAGCAGGCTAACCTCCGCTTTGTCTCCGGTGTTTACCAGTCGTAATTCCGCATCCACTAATTTCGCACTCTGGAAGAGAAACAGAGCAGCGGGTAAACAAAACATTTCTGCTGGCTCACCAGCGCATGACGATATGAATGACGCCGGGGACAAATTGCAACGATATTAGTTGAAAAACGGATGCTGCTGAACATCCGATTTTCGAAGCAAAAAAGATGAATCGGCATACATTTTACTGAAGAATTACACCTGCAATAGCGCAGACTTTTGAAATTTAAAAAATACCGAATTCAGTAAAATTATCATAAAATAAAGTTCTGAAAATTATGCAAGATTTGTGAGAATTTATGTACTAAGCAATACTGCATGAGTCACCATTGCAGGAGAATTGTGTGGAAGTCAAATATTCATAGATGCGTTGGATAGATGAGCAGAAAGTAAGTAGGAAAAAATAATCTACTACTATATATTTATTTTTGCGAGTTCCTGTTTATTTCGAGTGCTTATTTTTTTTATAAGAAAGCTACCATAAAATATTCTACTTTTCAAAAAGCACACACACACACACAAACAATTCTTTGTTAAGAAGCCGTGAAAAAAAATTTACGGTCGATTTTTGGCAGCAGTAAAAGACCAGGCGAAAGAAAGCACAAAGGAAGTGAAATAAACACGGAAGACCATAAACTGTCAGATTTAAATTTTCAAAGCCATCAGAAAACGCATTTTAACGACATCCCTAAAATGCTACATAAGATCCATTGAAAAACCCACTGGCAGCAAGTATCATAAATAACAAGTTTGCTTGTTGCGTAAACGTTGGATGAAAAAAACCCAAGAAAGCATCAGAAATTATAAAATGTTCACAGAGCGTCATGAATTCTAAAGGGTACTGCATGATTTACAAAAAAAAGTATCCTTATGCAAAACAAAGATAACACCGAAGAATTCAAATATTCGAAGCAACTGCTGTAAAATGTCCTCGCTGATGTTTTTCTACAAATATTACATGATATAAAAGTTAATAAATATTAATACAAATATTCTATTGAGAAAAAGAAATGGTTTCCCAATGAGGTCATGAATGCTTAGTTATTCAGATTAAGACTTCTGAGATCCTGGAAAGTATAATGGATTAGAGATTACTTTCATCCACAGCCAGTGTGGATCAAAGTATTTCCAACTACAAGTGCATGCAACTGTTAGCTCGATATACTATTTAGATCTTACTTTCTATTTTAAGAAATTATGTTCGTTTTATTATTTTCTTACTTATACAGAGAGAAAAAAGCGGACTAGTGTGAAGTCGACAGCAATCGTGTTTAAGTCATTTAAAGTATGTGTATGAGTTTCTTGTTGGTTTATCATCTTGAAGTATATGCTTTTCTTGTTTTGTTAAATCTGAAGACAAAGATAAAAACCAAATATTTAAAAGTAATATGTGTTGATAATGTATAGTAATATGCAAGATTCACTGAAATACTTAATTTCCATTCTTGATGTAAAATATGTTATCCCCTTATCAGTAAATGGGAAAAAAATAAAAAGGTAATGAGTATGCCTGAGGATTACGATGCTCTCATGGCATTTAGGATTGTGAATTGAGAAGAGTTGACTGCATTCTGATCCAAGTAGAAGCGGTGAAAATGCAAGCTGTTTAAATATTAACGCATTCGATTAAAAAAGACAACTAGCTAAGAGTTTATATAAAGTTATCAACCCTTACTTTTTCTCAAGAAATACTAACGATGAATATTTTTAGTATAAAAAAACTTAGTGTCAAGCCATGGATTATAAGATTATAAGATAGAAATAGTGCAGTTCAGCAGCTGCTCCTTTTCAAAGCACAAATTTTGTAGTGCACTAATATACTTAATAGCAGTCTTGGTAGCAGACAGATGATTATACAAACGATCGTAACACTAATATTAGTTTTCTCTCATTTGAAAAACTAATATAGTGAGCCTTATTTAAAAAACTGTTTTTAAATAATTTTGGACTAATTTTTTAATTCCAAAAAACTTGGAATTAAAAATTTTTCTTAAGTTCTCCAATCGTATCCTTCGCAGGTATTGCGATCGCTTTCTCTATGAAGCCCTTCTCAAAGGTCGAAAACTCGACGTTTGAGAAGGGATTCATTTCTGGAATAAAGTTGAAGATCTGGTGAATATGGAGGATGAGCGTTGACATGTTGGTAAATGTTTGACAAATACGAACTCACAGTATTTTATTGTTTAGTCGAATGAAATGCCTACAACAAAGGACATCAATTAAGTCCGAACCCAATCTTAAATTTATATTAAACATGTATTCTGCGGCTATTTCTTATACGTTTACCCAAATTAGCAACGGCAATAAATAAAGTTGGAAAGAAAAAGAATTATTTTGATAAAAATTGTCATTTTTAGATAAATTCGTATTACTATTTAATCGTAATTTCAATAACGCAAGACATAATTATTCAGATAAAACTGATTTGGACTTCCTTGTGCTTGACGGTTCATCCATTATTTATAGATAATTCAATATTTGATAAATAGTGTCATAAATCATACATGTTGCTGATTTGTAGCCTATATTAAATTAATAACCACAGAACTATAACGCCTTTTGGACTAAATGTAGTGGCCAATAAAACATACCATTTACAGCTTCCTATAAACACAATCACTCCATGTTTTTGCCGATCTCACACATCCTTGCCACATTTATGACCAGGTGAGCCAACCATTTCTGCAGATTAGCCAAGTATGTATTGTAGGCTATTTCGACTTTTTTGCGACCCACAAATGGCCAATATTAAATTCACTGTGTATATTGGGAGGATAATAAATATTTCACGAGGATGACTTGAGTTAGTTGGGTTTTAGCGACTATGAAACTAATATATTAAGTGAACTTCCCACCGGTTTAGATGGCATTTCATAGAATATGAAGAGAGAAAATCAGTTAATAATGTGATGGCAAAAATATAAATAGTACGTAAACTAACGCAAAAAAAGTAAAAAGGAAATTAGCTTGGATTTATCATCAACGAGAAAGATGAAATTTGCTTAAAAATATCGATCTTAATTTACACTAGAAAGGCCACACACTAGACTGCTTAAGAAAAAGTGATAAAAGAAAGCATATTAATCAGAAATGAAAAACAACCTAATATGTTTGATAAGAGGTGCAGAATAAATATGTAACTTTATACCGACGTGTGCTTGCTACACTAAATGCACAAACACCATATCTTTCTTTTATTAGGAATTAAGTAATGGTCGCAGAATGCAAGCAAACTCAAGTTTGAAGATAATTTGATATGGGAGCACTCCCTCGCCATTGTTTTTATTCTTTCAGATCGTTGGCCATACATGGTAAACAAGTTTGAAGAGCTTACCAGGCTTCACCCAGTCAATTAAGACGACCAAATGTGCACTCACACTGCTAAGTTTGCTTTTGTGTGCCCAATCTCTCCAGTTGTTAATAAACACATTTCTATTTAATTTACACGCTATTTTCTCGGAATTCATATCTAAGCAATACTCAGAATAACGATCCAGGATATTGTTGATCTAATTTTTCTAAATTCAAATGGATTGTAGGTAGAGCTAAAAACAATTATGGAAACATTTAAAGAAAAAAATGTTTTTAATATTCAAGATAATTTTTGTCTGATTAATTTTAGTGTCGATGAATGTTTTTTTTTTTTCGTTGAAAGGTGCAGTAAAAGCTTTTAGGAACATACGTTCGTGATGCATCCAGTTATAATTATGGGGCTGCCGTTTTTAGTGCCTATCACCGATAACATCTGAATATATTCTGTGTATTCTGTTAGTCTATTATACTTTGGCTCATGCGCACACCTTGGCGATGTCCCTTTTTAAATGTTTGGTACGTGCTTCGAAGCCGTACATTTATTTTCTTCGTAAGTAACGACATATAAGCCGTTTTACTGTCACACTTGATGCATATTTCATGCGCATATCTCTCTTGTCTTTCATATCATAGTGATGCCGTGCATTAAAATATTTCATGATATATTCAGATCCGCCAATTTGCAAAACTTTGCATTTCAACATGCGTAGAGCACAAGCGAGAGAAACGTTCGCAAATTGGTTGCTCCCGAGACGTCCCCAGATGAGAAAGGGTATATTGTGACGATATCGAAGCGCGGCATTCAATATACATAACGTTTGTCTGAATAGAACTTTTCTCGTATTTCTTAGATTAGAAACGTGCTTCTGTTGGAATCAAACAGTATCGATGACATTCAGGTCGTTGACTCGACGATCAAGGAGTTATCTAGATTGCTTCGCCGACAGAAACAGTCAATCTGTCCTGTGAGATATCGTCAATTCACAGGCCCAGTATACCAACTGCACTGAAGCCTTAATTGCTTTTCCACTAATCTAATAAAGAAATAATATTCGTTTACGATGTTGGTGGCACTCAAATACCATTGTGAGTGGTCTATGTTACTAGTATACAAATAAACGTCACAGAAATATTTTCCTATATACTAGGAATTTCGGTTACTCCTTGGAAACAATGACCAGGTTTCATAATACATGAAGAGACGCAATTTAGAGACCACTGAAATTGATTTGTAGGACATTAATTAGGCATATTAAATAAAATCACGTTTTCAGAATTGCAGTTTACACAAAAATTTCAACTATTTTCTTGCTCAAAATATAAATATATGGATTTTATTGTATATTTTCATGGACCTTTAGCAGAAGACAAGCACTCATCTAGGACGACAACGATATAAATTTGTGAATTACAGAAATTCACACTGGACACTATATTTATCTACTATTAGGCATGTTCGAAGTCTGTTTTAGGTTTGTGATGGAAAAATCGGTACATAAATTCAAAGTACAGCTAATCAAATGATGTGTTGACGAGGAGAGAACGATTTCGACTTTGCGTTCGTCCGGTTCGGACCCGTCAAACATATACAAAAGATATCTACCTGTACAAGGCACTAGAGAAGAATAGAGAACTGCAAGTTGTCCAACTGTGTGATGGACTGCAGACAAGAGTCTACAAAAGAATATGCAGGTAGACTATTATGTCTGTACACGAATGCTAGGAGTATCAGAAAACAAAGGGGCGGAGTTTAATGCCTTAGTTAATATGTTGGGACCTCAGATTGTAGGCATTGATAAGACCCGGCTATCAAAATCAGACATACTAACTGGTATTGAGTGTAAAGGGTACACTATTTTTAGGAAAGATAGAGGATAAGAGAGGATGGGGAGAGTGCTGCTAATGATATTGGATGACTTGAATCCAGTTAGAGTTGAGACCTCTGATTGTAGTACTACTGCTAACAGTATTTAATGTGGCAGTGAGTTTGTAGCCATCTGGTGTGAGGTGCAATCTAACAAGATCAATACTTAGTGGGGCGTTGTTACAGACTGGGGGATCAGTTGCTAGTGATGACGAAATGCATCACCAAATAGACAAGATGAGCAAGAAAAGATCAATCATAATGCGAGACTTTATTATCCAAATATTGATTGGGTAGCAGTAGAATCACATGAGAAGAATGAAAATGAATTTATTGAGCTGTTGCATGACAACTTCCTCAAGCAGCATATGACAGAAGGAACTAGAGGGCAAACAGTGTTAGATTTGATTATAGTGTCAAGGGCGTTTCAGTAAAAGACGTAACTAGTCTGCCTCTGGTTGGTGACAGCGATCATGCGGTAATCACTTAGGAAGTGAATAAGTTTATGAATGTTCCATTCAGAAAAGGTTACATGCTGAACTACAAAGTAGGAAATTATGCCCAACTGAGGAGTATACTGAGTTCAGTGGAATGGGATCGGTTGCTAGACGGGAAGAATATCGACTTTGCATGGGAAACATTTAGACAATGATTAAATTATGCAATATCAGAATGTGTCCCGAGAGTTCGAAGAATAAATGAAGTAGGAGTCAAATGGATGTGAATCTTATTAAGCAAGAGATTCCTAAGAAAAGGATGATGTGGAAGGAATACTGTGTGTATAAGGATGATGTCCTTTATGAAAATTATAAGCAGCAGGCTAGAATAATCACAACTGTTGCACTGAAAGCAAAGTGAGTATGAAAAGAAAAACCGGTTCTGCGTGCTAAAGGCAACCCACAAGAATTCTATCGATATGCTGCAAGTAAAGCAAGAATGAATATGAAAGAATAACTCTTCTAAATGCAGAAGAGGCTGTTCAACTAATGAGTGTCCATTTTGTTAAAAGCTATCAAACTGGTGTACGCGATATTGAGCTCACTGCTACCTCTTTACTGGATGATGCTACTCAGGTGTATGAGGAGGTATTAGAGCTGTTGCACAAACTGAATAAGAATTCAGCACTAGGGACTGATGGGCTATCAGCAGCTGTGATAAGAGTGTTCGGCTGAACTGGCTATTCCTTTGATCTATATAATATGCGTCTCAAAACAGGGAAGATTGCCCAGGAATAGAAAGAATGTATGGCAATTCCATTGAACTGGGTGGTGTAAAGACCGATGTATCCGACTATCGACCAATTAGTTTCTCAGGAATGGTTTTGTAAAAAAGTTTTGTAAAAATTGGTTAGGACTCGCATTCAGAAATGGATTGGCAGTGAATCTCTACATTGCAATGACCAACATGGGTTTACTAAGGGAAGGTCATGTTTTAGCAACTTGCTCACATTCTATAACAATGTTACCATTGGACTAGACAAGAGGAATCGATACACCATGCTACTTTTGGATTTTTATAAGGCTTTTGACAGAATACAGCATGGTAGACTGTTGCATAAACTGGAGAATATGGATTTGGATTATAGAATATTAGCGTGGAGAAGAGGATGACTGGCTGACAGATATCAAAAAGTAGTATATGGGGGAGATGTGAATCTGCAAAGTTTAAGGTAACTATTGGTGTACCACAAAGATCAATGCTTGGTCTACTGTTATTCAATCTGCACATTAATGATATTAGGAAGGATTTGACAAGCGATACACAGCTATTTGCTGATAATGCAAAGATAGGTATGGTGATCAGGAGTGCAGCTGATATGCAGTACTGGCAGAATGATTTGAATAGAAACTGCGGGCATGGGAAAATGGATGTCAGTAAAATGTAAAGTCATTTACTTCGGCGTGATTAGATATCCAATGTCGTATTATATTGGTGGGATCATGCTAGAAGAAACTGATTAGGCTAGGGTTCTTGGAGTGTTTGTAGTATTTTTTTAAAATTTATTTTCTGCCGTCTTGAGATTTTTTTTATGTTCCTCACACCTAGAAAAGGTTATTTGCAAACGTACAGTACATTTTGTACCGTGGATAGGCTAAGGATATTTTTCTATTTTTATCAATTTTATATATTTTGGTTAGTTTTATTTATTTTTGACATAGTCCGGAAATCTAGTTCTAGAGACCAAACACGGAACTTTCTCAAGCCACTTCAGGCCTTCAATAAGCAGGGCAGTGGTCTCACACCGGGAGATGAAATTCATGTCCCACCTAAAGATAATCACAAAGATTCATGCCCACGTTGTATTATCTCGCCCACGGTGAGATTCGAACCTGTTGGTTGGAGAGCGTGTAAGTTAACTACTCGGCCAACCAGGCAGGCAAACCAAATGGTTTAAAGATTTCAAAAATTTGGCGATAAAATTAAGAAAAAGCAATTATTCCTGGAGAAAATCCCTTCTTGATTCTCGATGAATGATGGATAGCAAAACTAGCGGACGCAATAAACCAAAATGGCACGTCTTAATGCATGGACCAGTAGAAAATTGCTTGTATTATTAATTTTGTCACATCTCTATTTATTTCCGAGCTATAAAACATAAACGTTCACAATAAAGGCTTCCGTAATTAATATTTCAAACTATCTAATTATTGGGAAATACTTTTGCTTCTCTCAACAGAATCATACGATTGAAAGCAGTTAAAATGTTAGTGTCAGCACTTAAAAGATTAAAAAGCTCTTTGCTAATCGTAAAAAATGACAGTAACTGATGTGCTCTAATCGATCGTATTTCAAATAAAGACGTAAACGGATTTTGATTCTTTAAAATGGCGGCTAATGGACCTCACTAGTACAGCTCTACATATTGAACGTGCAAATAAAACAATGCTCTTCATTTGACGCTAGAAAGCGCTTACACACCGATAGTTGTTTTTAATAATTTATATTTCACTTAAATATTGAACACCCTCGGGATTCAAAAACCATGCATTGCAAGAATTTAACTTAATGGGATTAGCGTACAGCAAGAGAAGGAAAGAAATTACTTTGCCCAATAGAGCTTTTTCGTTAAGTTTTTCGTTTTTTTTTTCGGGGGGGGGGGGGAAGGATTCTGCTGTACCTCTTGTGAAGTAATTACTTCCTGTATCCAACTAGATTCAAGTTTCTAAATATATGCTTGCTAATGCACGAAGATTAATCCATTCTTTGGTTCTAATTAATATTTCAGTATATTTCGAGTGATGACAAGCGAATACGTTTACAAACCATTCTCAATTTTATGGAGGTTTATTGCTGCGTCAAAAGATCGGGTACAATGACAGAGTTAATTGCATTTATTTTTACGTTCTGGAACTAACCAAGTATTTCGCTTACGTAATTTGGACCATTAATATATTATTAAAAACGTAAGTAGTAATCGATCGCGATCGATGCAAACATCTTATGCCGAGTAGGTACACATCCAAGAATATCTTTAATATCTTCAGGGCTTAAAACATTGCGAATCATCTTTAATTCCACATCTGTATAAATGATCTGATATCACAATAGCATAATTATATACCACATTCATTCTTGTGTGTGTGTGTGTATATAACTGTTTTCATTTGTTACAAATCGCACTTTATGCTGTTACTCAAAGGATAAACACCCACCTTACAACAACGGATTCCTTACTGGAAAAACGTTTAGTGCCTGTAATTTTCAAAAGGCTCGAATTTCCCGGGGATTAACTTTTATGTTATCATTCATATTATATTTCAATTAATGATTTATATAAATATATCCACCATTTATTTTTAACACAGAAGCGTCAAGTAAAACAATGACAGCGATTTCACAGTTAAATCTTCAGCATGAATTATCTCTGAATCAAGCACCTCAAACTTTGGTGTTAGAAGGAGATATTCGATCTGTTCAAGAAAGATTTTGGGATACTAGAGAAATATATTTTTCTTACTTATTCTATCCTGTGACTTTAAAATTGATCCAAATGTTTGCTGTTTTTACAATATTTCTGCTTTTTCTTTAACCCATACGTCCTTTAAGACCTATCGAGTCGCCTGATTAGAGGTCGCGACAAATTAATGCAGCTTGTGTTCAAATGGCCGGTTTACCTGTTCTGAGGGACGAAAAAAATCGAGTTTCCGTATAAGACTGGCTAATTCACCATTTGATTGAAAATACATGATAAAGGCTCCTCACGCCACAGACGGAATTCAAACAAGGGTCTTTCCAAATAAAGAGCTTTCCTATACCACTCAGACACTGAGGCTCTTTTTCCAAAATTTAATAACGTCAAAAGATGTTAAATCTCAAACATCAAAAAGGATATTCTGAGGTTCAGTGTTTTTAATGTACGAAAGCAGATCAAAAACTAACGGACAGAATTAACTGTAGGGAAACTACGAACAATAGATTCTACAAGTCCATAGAATATATAATATCTCCAGAAGTGACCTACCGGAAAAGGTAGCAGTTCATCCCAACCTAATTGATTTTAAAGCGTAAGCACAATCTTTTATAATTATCTAGCTTTGCAAAATGGATGTTTGACGAAACAAATGATGTGCACTTCAGTTCTGCTGAAAACGTGGTAAGACATCCATGGAAGTGTATAAACTGTTATAAGTATTCGGAAAGGTCCAAAGAAAGGGAGCGAGGCAAATCAGATCAAATATCAAGACAATTCGGTTCACTTTATTAAATATCGATAGGTCTGTTTTCATGAGGAACTTCTTTCTAAAAGTCGGACCATGAATCGGAGCGTTTACAGATCTATTCTCTAATACTTTCAAAATGCAATTCCTTGGAAGCAGTCTCAGGAATTTGATTTCTGCGCCACTACAATGTGACGCATTGAATTCTGAAATAAGCATCGATTCCTGTTGAGTCTCCACTTGCTTCATACATGTATCTCCTCTGACTTCTTTTCCGGCTGAAAAGCGCTTTGAAAGAAAGAGAATGGTATTTCAAGATATTGAATACGAAGTGGAATTGTAGCCATTTCCGGATAAGAGAGAGATGCGTTGAACAAATGAAGGTAGGAAAAACCGCTTTAGAGATCAAGCAGCGAAGTTTTTCAAGCTGCTTCCGATCTTTATTATATGGAACCATCTTCTTTAAATGTGCTTTAATTTTCTTAAACAATCAGTCCCAAATATATTTGATTGGTTCGAATATTTTGTAATATAAATTGACAAATTCTGCCTGCACTGCATACTATAGTATGATTAGTATAATATAATGAACTTGTAGTTAGCTTTTAACGTTAAAATCTTTTACTTAGTAAAATTTAATGGTAAATTAAAAATTACTAAGACATGAAAAAAAATTGCTGCAAACAACAAACTATTTGTTTCGGTGTATTTGTCGAACGGTAGAATAAGTCATCATTCAGTTAGTGTTATCAGACACAAACCAAACATTGAGTGAGTCAATGCACTTTCTTTGCAAAGATATATCCGTCTAGAGACAGCTCGAAGAAACTAGGAGAAGCAAAGTTGACGGGTCACCGTGAGAGGAGTAAACAAGATGATAAATTAGAGCGTGTTCATGAAGTAAAAGATAGGAAAATGGGGACAAAAACAAACCAATTTCTGACACGGTAGGCAAGAAGTAAATCTAAAAATAGCTTTAGGCTGATTGTAACTGTGCAAAACATGTCAAAATTAACAAGATTAATCGGATTTTACCTCAAAAGGTGATCTTTAAAAGTCACTAAAGAGCTAATGATGCTGGGAAAAAACTGTAAGAGAAGATTTCTGATAACGTTCGGTTCAAAGTCCTCCCACATTTAATGCCTCCATTCACTGGGCGTCTTCCAGTTGATTTACAAAGTAATACAAACAAGGATAACACTTCTATTCTTAACATTCCCAATTCATTTTCTGGCATGACATCAAGTCTATCAGAGGTCTCTGGCTGTTAATTAAATGAGTTGTCTGTTCTCGACCAATGCTTATTTTGCGAGATGAAAAACCTTAACAGCATCCGTATGAAACAGGCTAATGCATCTCCAGTTGAAAGGCCCTTATAAAGACTTCGAGTTTTAAAAGGGATTCTGACACGTGTTTCCAACAAGAGGACATCGTTCATAACGACAACACTAGGAAGGTTCCATAGCCACAGTGTTTTTTCTCCTGTGATTCCTCCAATAAGTAATATCGTGCAGATGATTATCATCCATAACGTGACACTGTCAGGAACATCTTTTACATATAAGGATTTTTTAAAGCGAGTTGCGTTATAATGCATAAGTATCTGTTAGTTTGTTTTTACCCTTTTTTTTACACATATCCGTTTAGCCGGACGAATTCTTGTAAACACGGAGCGAATGAGATCTTTAAAAAGGTGTCAAATCGCTTGCATTTTGGCGTTAATTGTACCATTTCTAACCCCAAACATGTTTTAAAAAAATAAAAACAAAATACCTTTAAAAAGATAAATGAGCCTGTAGATCCGAGTTCCTAGGAGAGAACAAACTGCTACCCCCGTGCCAGAAAAACTAACCAACTAAAGGCCATGTATATCATTTAACGCTACGGATGTACTTGGATAGAAATATAACTTTAGCGATTGTGCAATACATGAACGCATTTCCGATTATCAACACAAACTAAAGAAAATTATTTCCTTAAATTTTATTAATGTCTGAATCAAACCCAGTTTTAAAGATACTAAAATAGATTTGAAGCATTTACCGTGCTTCAAATCTATTTCAAATAACTCGACTGTGTGCTCTACTCACTGCTGCTACGCATTTACATTTTAATAAAATTTTCTAAGGATTAAAATGCGTTAAAAACAAGGCGAAAGAACAGCAGTTTCTTCTTATTTCAGGTGAGCAAACCATGGAGTTGGAAACTTAATGACATATGCATTTTGTATCTGTCTTCACTACGGAAAGATATTTAAAAAAATCCACAAAACGACATCACATGTGCATTTCGCAAAACCATTCAATTAATATATTTCAGAAGTTTTTTTGAAAAGGGCACTTAAAAGAAACACCATGGGGGCAAAGCAGAATGCTAGGCAATTTCCGACAGGAATATTAATTACAGCAAGACAGTATATTTATGTGGAATATAAATTCATTTCAGAAAAGTGCTCAGCTCGTTGCTGCTTGGAAGAGGCTGATCATTTTGTAAACGAACTCTAAACGTTATTTTATGATAGAAATCATATGTGCCGCCTTCATTCAAAATGAAGATGAAATCTGAACCTTCTTTAAAAAGAACTGTCGTATTATTTTATAATAGGATATCACAAACAAAGCATGCTATAATACTGTGAAGTAGATAAAAGTCATTTGGTCAGATTAAAATTAATTTAGGATATTGATGTAACACCTCAATGACAATACACCGTTCCAAAAATGTACCCCACTGTAAGTAAATACTTAACCAGAATTATGAGTTTTTTTTAAATGCTGCACCTGAAAGGCTGTTAGTTGAACTACCTTAAAATCGTATTTATGTAGATGAGATTTGATTTTCAGAGTTAGAAAATGAAATTCATTCTACTAACATCCTCTCCTGCTTCCATCGTTCCTCTAGCTTTGAAACTCAGACTTTATACCTCTTGACTTTCTTTTACTGTTTTAAATTTTGCTATCTTCCCCAATTATTTTCCAGCCTACCATAGCTTGTTGTTCAAAAGGACTATAAAGACCTTTGCAGACATCTCCGTAATATATTTTTTTCCTTTTTTGGATGGACGATTATTTCGGTCATATTAGATCCGATAAAACTCCTGGGGTTACAGAAATAATTTTTAATGGAGTGAAAATCATCACACTCAAGATATTCAGTCTTTATGGAAATGCTGGTTTACTGCACACATACGGTAAAAATGTTTCAAGAGTTAAACTTTATTACACCCTCTCTCTCTCTTTCTTTTTGTGTGACTTCAAAACTAAATAAAATAGCACCTTTGATTCCAAGCTCTGATATTCTTTTATAACCTTTACGTTAAAGGTTATGTAACCGTGGCTTTGTGATGGTATCTGGCCGGACAGTACACAAATGACATAGCCCAGCTGGCTTATTTAGCACCTGCTACGAATGTGGCAACATATATCGCATTGTCGTCGACAAAAAGCGATTAATCTGTTCATTAGTTCAATATATCAAATGACAGTTTTAGAGCCATCTGGCATCATTACAAAAAACCCAACAGTAATGAATATTTTTGTGGAGACTACTGAGTTAACTTAAAGCATTGTCTGCGTACTGCATCAGCTGATGACGAAATCTATTAAAATACGTTCTAGCAGTGAGTTTTACTTGAAATCATAGCTAATATGCACTCCCAACAAGCATTGCGGCTTTTTATTAAAGCAGACAATCTGAGTAACGCAGTAGCCAGTTCCTTTTAGAAAAGAAGTGGGGTTGCATTCCTTTATTTTCATTTTTTGATGCTTATAACCTCGAGTTAGTATAATGAACAATAATCAGTTGTTCCTTTACCAATTTTATACATATTTATCTTGAACCTATTTTTTCAGAAGTTGTCTGAAATGAATTAAGTGAATTAAATGAATAATATAAATTTACAAGAACGTTTTGCAATGGCAAAATGTTTCTTTTACTATTACAAAATGAAGCAAAAAGTTTCTTATAATACTCTGCTTTCGATCGAGTTGGGGAAAAAATCCACTTTATCCACTTTGTAAAGGAAGACGTCATCGGTACCCTTTCCATCGCATTAACCCATCTATGTCGTGAAAGCGTTTATCCACTGGAAAATAATCAATTTTCTTCGGTTTCTGTCCGATACCGATACTCTGCTAACGGAAAAAGTTAGATTTATTGTCGCGTTCTGACAAAGAAATATCAGTGGTTTATTGGATTTACTTTCGTGCTAGTTTATGGAATGAGTAAGATTACTAAAATACGGAATCTGAGTAACTTTTATCATTAATAAAATTTATGCATTGAACATAAAGATACATAAATTGTAAAGAGGGTATGCCCTGGCTTAAAAGATTTTAAATATAAAAAAAAGTCCGACAAAGTTCTAACGAAATGTCAAAATTCTTGTAGGAAAGTTTCCACAACAGTGGAAACTTTCCTCTAAACAGTAATCTAAAACCGGGCAATTTCAGAAAAGAGAATTGTTACTCCCATTCGTTTTATTTGCTTACAAGATTGCAGCGTTGAATTGTGTACACATTTACAACTCATCAGGATGAAACTATTCTTTCATGTATTCACATAACATGAAGTTTCGGTAGCTAATGGATAAGAAACCGATACAGTATCATAATAAAAGGTGCAATCTGTCCTATTTCACCATGGCTAAAATATTATACTAGAATTAAAATATTATCATCTCACAATTTCAAAATTTTAACCAGAACAGTCTTTTCATATGCCTAAATTGACTCAGGAAGAGAAAATGAACTGTATATGACTAAACATTCTGTAAAGCACACTTACAAAAGCGCGGGGATTTTCTCTTGTAATTGATATTTCTGAAAGTTTAAAATATGTGATGTAGCTAGAGAAGAATATTTCATCTTATCGGAATCATTTCAACATCAGAGAGGACGAACAATTTTTTCTTCTATAGAAGATCGAATTACTGGCCAAAATGTCCGCCTAGCTTTTATTTATCTTTATTAATATTCTCTTCTAGATGTTTTCTGATATTCCAAATCTTTTGCATTTGGAGTCAATGTTTTGCCATCTTTAAAATGATCACAAACATGGACATTCTTTCAAATTGAAGGGCCTTCATAAATTCTGTTTTATTGCTGATACAAGAACTATCATAGAAAAGAAGGATCTTAGTAAAATATGTTAAGTAAATAAATACTGCAGTTGATAGATACTTAAGTTTTTAGTGCACTGCTGCCAATTACTCCTTTTTAAAGCGGTCCTCTTAGAGGGCGTTGATATTTCGGAACTAGAAAGGAGGAGTGTTGTCCTATTTACAGTTAAAAAGGTATACTGACCTTCTGTAAGTACGCAAAAATCTACTGATACCATGGAAACGTGGAAGATAATCGCATCTGTCATAGTTCTTGTGTTTCATTTAGATTTTTTAGAAGCATTATTTTATATCCATTATCGACTTAGACCATCGAGTTTCCATCTCGATGAATATTAAACCAGTAAACTGTTAAATATGAAATAGGTCATGTCTTCTTTGAAAAAAGATGGGTTAAAATATCGTCAAGGATGTTAAGGAACCGTTAAACTTTCAACGAAACTTGAGTTTGTCATTGCCCAAAACAAGCCGCAGAACACGTGTATTAATAAACATAACAGCAATGGACTCAGACCATTTTTTTTCCTTCATAGCTCCAATCAGTATCAAACTTCATGGATATTATTGGAATTAATATTTTTATATTTCTTCATATCTAGAAACAATTAGATACAAAGCCCAAAATTCAGTTTTTTTTAATTTGTTATTCTAAATTACGAAATAAAAAAATGAATTTAATAATAATAATTTTTTATTGTATGCATTTAACTAAAATGTTAATCTCTCTTGTAGAAATACACATGCTCAGTAAACTGTGATATCGGATTTCCACGAACAGAAAGGATGAATTCCACCATGCATCAGAGAGCAAGGCTAAGTAACAGCTAGTACGAAGAAAATGGAGAAAGATGGAGATTTAAGCAAACGAGATTACAAAAAAAAAAGTAGTACTGAAATTCATCATCATGTGAACACTGCGATCCGACCTTGAGAGTAAGTTAGATCTTTTAGAAAAATGAACGCTAATATCGACTACGCACAAAGAGAGCAAATGTAGTCCACGTGACTTCAGAAAATTGCTGTTCTCGTTATGAAGGTAATTACACCTTGTTTTTCTGGACAAGCAATTACGTATATGATACGATAGCCGAGAGTGCAGCATCTAATTATAACTTCTTCTTAAGGTGGTTTGCCACAAAGATTAATATCAGTGACACAACCACTGAAGTTTCTAGTGCTCTATTTGCAATGGCAAACTCTTGTTTTTGGTATAAAAAAGGTGGCAACGCAGCTGTTACACTTAAAAAAGTTGAAAGAACACTTTAGTTATATGACCAAGTTTTAACGTATACTGATACAAAATCAGTAAGGGTTTTGTGTATGAGAGATAACTTTTTGGGTGTGGTATTTAATGAGTTTAAATGTAACTTTTAGTTAATAAAATAGTTAAAAAAAATTTGAAATCACATTTGTTTCCAACGTGATTTAAAACTCGAAACTCTTAGATAGAAACATGAGAGGATGCTCTGGAAAGTTCCGATAAACACCTAGAACAAAATGATACTAAAGTAACTGTTATAACCACAAGAAAGAACATACTAGTAGCCAAGTTATGAAGGCAATTTACGTTCTTATATTCGTATGTTCTTTCTTGTGGTTATACCTCGTACTCTGACTCATATTTCGTCAAAATTGTCTTATACTGCATAAGATATCGGCAGCAAATAAAGGTTCAAAGGATAATACATCTCACTTTGAGGGGGGGGGGATGCACTTTCAAGTGCTGTCAGAGCTGACAACATTGGTCATTATTTCAAATCTAACAGCGCTGTTTGGCAAAAAACATTGATCAATTTTTTGTTGAAGAATGAAATGCGAAGTCAGAAAGTGGCATTTCTTAAAGCCGTTTACAGACAAAATTTCAGTAACGTAAGTAAATTGTTGTTGTTAGAAACAACTTTGAAGTAAAGTTTTGTTGCACTTGTAGAAGATCGCTTTTTGTGGTCTTATTACCGATTTCTATTATTTTACTTCAATAATTAAATTAAAAAATAAGTATTTAGTGAACTGTAGTTTAATAAATCCCACTGAAGGAAATTTCTTTAAACTAATTACATTAACTGGCGTTATTTTTGAGAAATGGCAAGTTGATTTCACTTTTTTTTTAAGCCAACTCTTTCCAACTCATGGACATCTTGAGCTTTCGAATCAGAATATATTTGTAACACTAAGAAGCAAGGTTAGAGAAAAAGGCGTTTATGAATCAACTAGAATTGCGTATATCATAGATGATTTGAAACAAAATTCTCATTAAAACTGTTTATAATTAATTTCAAACGAAATTATGAACAAATAAGGTTTTTAACATTATTTAAAAGTTGATAAATAGGACAAAATGAGTGATGACTTTTAGCTGAACGAATTAAAGTAGTGCAGTTATTTTAGACAATAGTTATTGGACGGTCGTGGACAATTGTAAATTTTACTAGTTAAGTAAATGTACAATTGTGTATTATCCTGAACATCTGAAGGTCATTCTCAAAAAATAAAAATAAATAACGTAAAAATTCAATAACCGTTTACCTTAGCAAATCTAGCGACGAGAAATGGTTTAAGTACAAACTAAATTTAATTATATTTTTTATTGAGTCATTCCGAGTATAGTTCTTTTGACTGTATTTAAAACATACATACAAAAGTTTCCCAAATCTGATGACATTTTGGAGTTGACCATGCGATTTGAATACAGGTAAACAACGGAACTTATATTTTTTCAAGAAATCTAGAGTCTCTGGACTTAAGTCTCTCACATTAAATTATTATCGTTTGAATTTGTTACTGCTTTTAACATTCTCTTATAACATGCTTAGGATTAAATTAGGAATTTAATCCTAAGCATGTTATACCATTAAATCTTATAAATGCAATTTAAATTCTATTCAAAAAATTGTATTCTTGCATGTATGCATCCATGTTTCAGCTTAACTTTAACAAACAGCTCGTAAAGTAACTTCACTGGTTTTTTTGTATTGCTTGCTTAAGCAGGGAATGTAGATTGATAAAACGAATATAAATTCTTATGAAGTACAGCATGCTAATCTATTCTGCGAAAATGAAAAAAGTAAGGATTTTTTTTCAAAATGGGGGGGGGGGTGGGAGGGAGCGTTTTTAAGAGCTCATTTGTTTCTATCACGGTTATGGACTCTCAAAATTTCCCTTTTCTTATTTCAGAGGTCCACACATTTACATGAAGATTCTGTCGACCACTTTCCGGTATTAATAATTTTCTGAAATGAAATATGGCAAACAGCTATTAAAAGTAAGGATGTCCATTTGCAGGAAGCAGTACTAGACCTGACCTTACTAATCTTTGTACGTTTGACCTCACCAGGAATTCGGAACAACCATACGTACAAACTGAGAACGTGCTATCCATTCGAAATATTATAAGTGTTCCTAGCAAACATGAACTATGAGGAAAATCTAAGCAGAATGTGGGTCATGCGCAGGTTCATTCTCTGACAATGGAAGGAATGCAGAGCATTTAATGAAAGCAGTAGAATAGTTTATTGGTTTGCCATGTCGCAGAAAAGTAATTTAAAAGTACCTACCAATTATAGAAGTTTGTAGAGAATATCTTCCATTTGGTGCAAAAGCAGCCATTCCAGGCCAAGAGAAAGAAGTAATAAATAGTGCATTTGATTTGTACTAAAAGAAGATCGTGGTGAAACGCAATAGCTTTGCTATAATGAAATTGACTATGAATATTTTATTAATTTTGCGAAATGTGTTTACTCTGGTCCTCAGGACTTGAATTTATGGCATATCTGGCTGTTCACGTTGCTATTAAATATAAACAACGATCATTCGTTTTCGAATAAAAGAAGAAATTGATCAAATCCGGTGACTATTGATAGTCAATGTCTATTTTATTTCAATGATTCGAATTAAACTTAATACATTCCAGGGTTTGCGACCATATCATGGTCGCAGGCCTGGAACTGTTTCATTTTTCGAATAAGCAAGTGGCAGTTTTATTTTTTGATTCATAAACGAAAGTCTACAAAAGTATTTCGCGCAGCACTTTCCATTACAATTGCATAAGCATGGACGTACATAACAGCGCGCATACATTCACATTACTGACTAGGGCAGAAGTAAAGGTGCTACTATTCGATTGAAAAACCTGGAATCGAATTCGGAGTCAGTGAGGAATGCAATTTGCGAGAAAAAGATCGGTTCTACAGGAAAAGGATAGTTTCAGTAAACTGAGGCCATAATCATTCCATGAGAAATAAAATTAAAAATTAAAGTGAAGCTTTATAGTTTTATATTTTGATGAAGAAGAGTTATTTCTTTTCGGTATCCTTTAGAAGGAAGATTTTTCAACATTTTGCGATTTCGGATAGTTTTAAAATTAATAAACACTTAATCCTAGATTGTCCAATTTCCGATTTTTTTCTATTATTTTAATGATTCAAGCTGTATATTCAGACATACTTCACACTACTCAGGGGATCCTGCAATTAACATGGTGTGCAGCCAAAAAATTGCAGTTTTATTCATTCAGTAAAGGGTGTGTATGGATGAAATAACAGAATGGTGCTAATTCTGCTTTAAAGACAACTATGACTATCAAGAGCATCTCTCAATTTTTTTTACTTTTTTATTTGACCCCCCACCCCACCCCCAACTAACTTTTATGGGCTCCAAAATCATCTGTTTTAAATTTGTAGCATACTCTTTGAGGGCGCTTTTTTCATAGAAGAAACCCTTCAACGAAAGTGATTTTTGGACATACATATATATTCCACTATATATAAATTAAACCCGCACAAAAATCAGAGGGGGGGGTCTGCATTTTTTAATAAGAAATAAAAAAAACTACACATCTTGTGCATTAAAATAGTAGTTAAATTAGAAATTGGGCGATCTGGGAATAAGCTATGATTATTTTTAAAACCATCTGAAATTGCAAAAATTCTGTGAACCACCGAATAAACATGGCCAGCGTAATTGTATAGAACACCAAGAAAAAAAATCAAAACGTTAAATCTAAAATTTAAACTATTTTCATTAGTCTAAAGGATAGAAATTCTGATTAAAATAAAAACTACGCAGTTTTAACCGTCTGACGATTTCAGTGGATGACCTATTATGAACTTGTTAAATAGTTTTCGAATCATTCGAGAGCGTCAGGGCTGAATTCTAAACAAGTTTCTCAACAGGCATTGGAAATGAGTCATTAATTTTGCTACCTTCCTAAAAATCTTCGTAATGAGGATTGTTTATTTTCTTTCTTGCTTTTTTTTTTTTTAAAAGTTTTTTTCTGTTTCTCCAACACACAAAAGTTTATTTATAAACTTAAATATGTTTTATACCTTGGGTGGGCTTTTTATTATAAATTGATTCTTATATTAATAATTTTCCCATTAAAATTTTAAGAACATCACATCTATACGACTGTTTGTTATAAAAAATGAACTTCAAGAGTGGTTTATATGTTCAGGTAGAAATGCTAGAATCATCCAGCTTTAAAAATTGCCACCTGCAAAACAACTTCGCTTAAAATTGCCCAAAACATTTTTCTGATTTTTCACGAGTTTTATGGAAATATAAACAACTTTGTAACATCTTTTTTGTGTGTAATTCCTTTCTGTTTTCGTATATTTCACTCAAAATAATTTCTGTATCAACATCCATTATTAGCAAACGTTTTCAGTCTAGTTTATTAAAGGATATTCGCTCAATTCACCTCTTCACTCCATTAAATCAACAGGTAATAATTAGTTTCATAAAACTGGATATCCTATTTCGGGGAAAATTCTTTATGTTGATTTGAAATTGTGCATCAGGAATCACCTCATTCATTGACTGAGTTATGATAACAACGAGCAAATTTGGAATAACTTTTTACACGTATGTTTTGGGTCTTGTGTACGTTAATACATAACACAGATCTTAATCTATGCAGAGTTCTTCATATTCTGTACAGAAAAAGGAATTATAATCATTTTCTCACACACTGTGGGTGAATTGTTTTGTAAATTACAGACTCATCTCGTTTTTATTGAGAATGCTGCTTATCAGTGGCAAACCAGGAGGTACCGCAAGCAAGTATAACGACGAAGAATGTGCTTAATTATTGTAAATGCCGGCCTGGTTGGCAGAGTAGTTAGCGTACCCGTCCTCCAACCAGCAGGCTGCGGGTTTGAATCTCACCTGGGTATAGTGGAGGTTTGTGTTTGTCTTCAGTAGGAGATGAATCCCATTGCCCGGGGTGAGACCACCGTACGCTTATTGGAGGCCTGACGTGGCTTGAGAAAGTTCCATGTTTGGTTTATAGCGCAGGATTTCCTGACCATAAAAAATAAATGGACAATAATATAAAAATATACATAAAATTAATAAAAAATAGAAAAGCATCCTCATTCCACCCAGTACAAAATGTACTATACGTTTACAAATAATCTTTTATGGATGGGAGCAACATAAAAAAATAGTGCAATACTCAAACAGGAGCGTTTCACTGTTAATCGAAATTAGCCTAGATATACAGGCATCACTGATTAGACTGATCATCAAAAGATGGAAATGTGATGAGGCGAAACGAAACCCGATAGATAATCAGAACATGAAATTAGCGAAAATTCTTAGTAAGAAATAACCGGTATCAACAGCTGCAGAGATATGCTACAACATTAAGTATTGAAATTCGATGGCCTCAATATCCGTGAAGAGTTGCATACGGGCTAAACATTGCCGTATTTGGGGAATAGGTCATAGTAACGAGCTACGACATACTCTCTTCAGACCCGTTTGGGTAGAATGATTGTCAGGGAACATTATTTACAACATTGCATCGTCTAATCAGTAAGGCAACGTTAAGATGTAGGGATTTTTTTCCTGGACTAAATCAGAATTTATTATTTCAGTTCTGTTTAGAATTGGCCGAAGCAACCCCAGCCTTCAAGGACAACATTTTGTGTCTATTAGATGGTTTGCCCGTTTCGTGGGATGCAAAATCCGTATTATCAGATGGACGAACACTTCCATCCGATAATACGGTATGAGATGAACAAGAATTTCTTGTACGACCGGTTAACTCATCTTAAGTTATGAAAGTCTTTATTAAAAGATTCATCGCATCCTGGATAGGATTCAAACTCACATGTTTCTGGTCAAAGATGTAACATCGTTCAATTGTCATATGAGAGATAAATACCAAAAGACATCCTGATATTCTGGTCCATTCTTTTTTTGTCCAAGACAGTGGCAGTTTAGCGGAAATCACCCAACCACATATCATACTGGGAAGGTTGAGGTGATATGGTTTCAGAAAATGGCACTGCGAAAGTTAATATAGCCCGGGTAGGAGGGTGCATGTCCCCTTCATATCGTTGGATTACGCTAATATTTTCTTGATGTAGCAATATAAATATTTTTTTATGTAAATTCCACCTACAACAGTTTGTAAACCTACCATATATTAGTATCTTCGTTGATTAACGAGAAGCAAACCGAGAACCACGTTGTACAGATCAAGCATGGTTTCCTTTTTCAAGCTACTTAAAAATAAAGAGAATGGTATAATAAATTTAGTTTAATCCTTTATCCAAGTGTGAGCAAACAAAGTTTGCGCCTGAAAGTATCTTCAGGACTGAGGTAAGGTGGTACACACCAGGGCAACTCGCTGCAAAGGTGGAGCAAGCTACCAATACTCCTGTCTCAGTATCTCCTATAATGCAAAACACATCTCGCGGATATGTCTAATGTTATGCATTAAGGGAAGGGCCACTACCCAGACTAGTTTCGACCTTTATTGAGGTCTCTTCAGTGGGAGCCAGGCCCAAGCTGAGATACCAGGCAGAAGCATTCGCAGGTCATCTCTACCTATAGGAGTTGCCAAATGGTGTGCCACCCATTTTTAATAAATTACTCTGGATTTAGAGAAAGATGTTGAAAGTTTATTTTTCACTTGGTTAGAATATAATAAATTTAGTTTAATCCTTTATCCAAGTGTGAGCAAACTCCTATAGGTAGAGATGACCTGCGAATGCTTCTGCCTGGTATCTCAGCTTGGGCCTGGCTCCCACTGAAGAGACCTCAATAAAGGTCGAAACTAGTCTGGGTAGTGGCCCTTCCCTTAATGCATAACATTAGACATATCCGCAAGGAGATGTGTTTTGCATTATAGGAGATACTGAGACAGGAGTATTGGTAGCTTGCTCCACCTTTGCAACGAGTTGCCCTGGTGTGTACCACCTTACCTCAGTCCTGAAGATACTTTAAGGCGCAAACTTTGTTTGCTCACACTTGGATAAAGGATTAAACTAAATTTATTATATTCTAACCAAGTGAAAAATAAACTTTCAACAAAGAGAATGGTAGTTGCACGCTGGAATTCAGAACGTCCATAGCTCAGTCGGTAGCGATGGCGTCCTTTGGATGAAAATACTTAATTTCAATTTGTAGGGTTCAATTTTTCATTGAAGATGAGCCAGTCATACTGGCATCACAATGGTAATTCCAAAACAACAGCAGTTGAAATTCACCTATTGCGCAAAAACATTTTTACTTCGTCTACCAAGTGACGCAGTAATCGCTGCATCACTTAGTCGACGCATTGCAAAACTGACTGTTATCAAGGGAACATAGAAGAAAACGTCACTACCAACTCAGCCATTTAAACGAACGTAACTGTGTATTATATATATATCTTCATCATCCATGGCAATTCATTTTCAAGAATATCCCAAAGTTGAAATGGTGTCGAAATAATCACATTTCTGTCCTTTTAAAATTTTGTAGAGCTTACAGAAGATATAAAAGAACGTTCAAAAGATTTTTCAGTAACTCATATTCTGTGCTATCAAAATAACTGCCGAGTATGTCATAGAAAGAATATATTCAATATGAATACTTTCTGATAAGTCTATCTGGGACAGAAACAATCTGGATTTCTCAAAATAATGTTTATTTAAACAGAAGATCATGACATTCAAGCTGCGAAAAAATACGTCCAATGCTACATTATAACGTTTCCTAGTTAATTCTTGTCAAGGGGAAATCACATAAAATTCTACTCGGTAAGTTGCTGAATTCATTTCTATGCACTGTTAGGCAACAATTAAAGTTTCACGCTATCCCAACTACTGCCAGGCACCTTAATTACTTAAAATCAATCAGTGAAGTTACTGAAGGTAATTTGAACTTCTATTCACAGCGTAAGCTTTATTGCGAGCTCATTTTTCATGGAAAGGCGAAGCATCGTTCCTGAGTTAATAGAAACTCTTCGATGATGGTGCACGGCCAAAACTTCAAGGCATGCAAGAACAACGACTTTAATCCCTTTTCGTCAGCCTCATTGCTTCCCATGATTGCTGGAAGAAAGTACTTAAGAAAGAAGCTGCCGACAAAGGCCACTTACTTGTATCAGTTTCAGTTAAACAAACATCATTTACATAAATTGCTGGAATTGCTTTCTTAAAGCAAAGTGTCTTGGATGGATGTCAAACAAGTCAATATGCTTATTAAATTTCTTTAATAATCTTGTTAGCTCTTATGAATTTCCATAAATAACCTGAAATGTATTTAAGTTAAAATTATTAATTCTGTGGTAGGAAATTAGTTACTTCGTTGTATTTTATTTATCGAGTGATTATTTTTGAATATGTGTCTAATAACTGCATCTTCTGTTCAGTTTTTTCCATCAATGAGGGAAAATAAAAACGATTTTTCGAGAGAAGAAATCCTGCCATACTCCATAGAAGAGATATTAATTCACATTCAATCGAAAAACCTTTATAAGCAATTTCTTCAAGTTGTGGACTGGATTTTTCTAACCAATGTGCACCATCTGTTCCTTTTCATCGGAACCAACTTGAATTTCATTTTTCAAATTATAAATTTCTTTAATAAGATTAAATGTAAAATATACCTTTCTTTATCTGAATATCGGAATACTGTACAACTGTCACAAACATTCGTTCTAAGGGGATAAAACCCAATTGATCAATGTTTTAAAATTAACTTTTCGATTATATCCCATCAAATCATACTTCTGTTGTAACTCAACTAGTGAACGTTTTCCTATGCGATTTCCTTGATTTAGTCGGGGAATAGTGTAGACACAAAACTATCGAAATGAGACACAAAATACATTCCTTGTGTGAATAGAACACATATGACGAGCAACTTGTATTTGACAAGCATAAGATTTTCGTTCAGTCATCCGTCGATGACTGAACGAAAATCTTATGAAATGATTCCCCCATCCCCCCTACTAATCTGTTATTCGAACTAAAGAGAAGAATGGCCGAAACTTGCTATTACGATACACATATAAACAACCATTAAGATCGTGGTTTGAGTGTGTGATATCCTAAGAACTTCGAGTGTTATAATTTGATGCTACTTCTCCCGTAATAGACAAAAATTCTATTTGTAACGCCAGAGGTTTGCTTCATCCAAAACTTAAATTTTACTGGCAAATCAACACTGTTCATCCACTGTCACTGAAAGGTGTCGGTTACTTTCAATAATTTCATAATTATTGAAGAAATGGAACACCGTGGAGGTCGGTTATATAAAACAAAGTGTTTTCGTTATAAGTTAGTATGTTAGTTATTAGTTCTTGCGTATGCAAAAAAAAAAAAAAACAACTGAATTCGAAATCAACCGTGACTATCCATTAAAAGATAGAAATATGATTCTGAACAGAAACAAAACCAAGGAATAGTCACACAAATCAAACTGGAGGAAAAAGATAAGAGTGTGAAAGGGATGTTTGTTCGCCCTCGATGGAAGCGTTAGCAGTTTCTATCAAGAATTTTTTTGTGCATCTATGTTGTAGAGGTCTGTTCCAGAATGTTGAATTCTGCACTTCACAAGCAGATTTCACGGAAGGATTCTTTCTTCTAATCCAAAAATCTCAAAAACCCAGGAAACATGCGGTAACGAATAACAATAAAGATTCAGATGGATATGTTTATGACAACATAAAAGAACGGTGTCAGGTCTATTTTCAAGTGTGTGGCAGTTGTGTTACGGTATAAGAATGCTTATCTTATTTACATTTTAATCGTTGATTGCGGTACCGCGGAAATGACCAAAGCTAATTTTGACATTCTCTACAATGTCTGTAGAGTCTAGGCTATGCCGGTTTTATGGATCAACTCCGAAAGAGAACTACATGGAAATGTAGCGAGTCATATTTCGAAGGCTGTTGGCAACTGTTTTAAATAATGCCACATATACAGGAATGTTCGACGTATAGTACTATGGATAAACTGAAAATTAACAGCAATGCATCTGGTCATACAGGATTCAAAAACCCGCATAACTTCTAAAGATCAGTAAAGGAAAAGAACAGGATGAAAAGAATTGTTCTGTTTCTGTGAAATTGGAATTCTGTAAAATTGTTGAGTAAGTTCTGTACTAAATTTTGGGGAATTTTAGGATATCATCCAAAATAAGAGAGAAATACCTAATGGCTGGAAGGAAATGGGTTGTATAACGTTAGCAATTGTTCAGGGGTAAAGAAAGATCCATAGCAAAAGAGGAAATCTAATTTATTTTACGCTAAGGAGGCGATACATATATATTTATCCCAGAAAATATTAAAGGATCACCTACATATGAATCTCATCTTGGCTAGAAAGTTAAAAGTGATTGACAATGGAAGAAGAGGGGATTGATTGTAACAAGAAGAAATGAGTTTTACAAGCATGGAAGTTAAGATTTTCAGAAGCCTTGAAAATTTACAGTTAGATTTACAGTCAACTGGGGAAGCTTGTATACAAAGAAGGCAGGTGAAAGAAGAGAATCGGATCATATGGTATTCGATTAGTTATGAAGCTTGCAGAAGAACATAATCTTGAGAACAATTGTTCCAAATCCGATCAAATGCTATAGACATTTCCATAACTTTTGTCCACAGCGCTAATGTATACAAGTCCGTTGTTTTGGTTGAAAGTTTCCAAGGAGTTGAGTGTTCAAAGATTTCTCTATTATTAGAAAAAGAAGTGAGAGAATAAGAAATTGTTTTTGATGTAAACGATTTGTCGTCCATCTTAGGAATATGTTGAAAATGAGGGAATTTCCAATATGTAGCACAAATACCACTGGAACAGTAGAGAATAAAAAC
Source organism: Typopeltis vanoorti (assembly GCF_054136105.1). Classification (NCBI taxonomy): domain Eukaryota; kingdom Metazoa; phylum Arthropoda; class Arachnida; order Uropygi; family Thelyphonidae; genus Typopeltis; species Typopeltis vanoorti. Next base: position 16,193,427 of record NC_143569.1, read on the forward strand.
ATAAACACAGTATTTTCAATAAAAAAACAAATCTTGACACAAAAACAGGAGTCACGTGAAACGATTCCTGTTTTATCAACATTCTTTTAATATCATGAAAAATGAAAAATAAAACATTAAATATTGTGAGTTTGGAATGGAAGGACATGTAATTAGATTACTCACGCTACTAGAATTGGAGCAACAATAATATTATCCTTTAAACTGTTCATTTTTGGTCTAAGCTCTAAAACTGAGAACTTTTATTGTTAAAAGACCATAAGATTTAATGATTACAAATACAAAGAGCCAACAAGTTTCACTAGCCACTGTCTAGTACTTTCAAGGCTGTACTGGTGTGAAAACAAATGCTTCAAGTTACAAGTAACGTGAAAATATACACTTTAGTAACTGTTAGGCCGTTACATTTTATAATTCGTGATTGATGGCGTGCATGCGTTCGAATGCTTCAGTCAGAATCCGGTACATGACTACGTGTTGTGTAGTTTTTCGTATATTGTAGTTCTGTTGAGCTGAGAGAATTGATGAGATATTTCGATATGTCTTTAAGAATAGCACCTTGATTTTTATTTAAATTATTGCCTGTACGTAGCACCACTGCTGCTTCTTTGAAAGTTCTGTGTCTGTAGTCATTCTCGATGTAAGGCATAGAACTGTTTTTCCAATCTATAACGTGATCTGATGTTGAGAAATGATGAGCTAAACTGTGATGATTCTATTGTGATTGACACCCCCACGTGTTCCAGATAACAATGTCCAACTGTCCATTTATAAGAGACCCACAGATATAGGTAGATATCTACATTATTCGTCTAACCATGGTAGGTCACAAAAACACAGCATAATTCATATGCTCCGTAATAGAGCCTTAAGGTCTATTTCGAAAGAAGTAGATGTACAGAGAGAACCGTCACAAATAGCTAACACTCTATCTCTGAATGGATACCCTTCTAACATTTTAAAGAAATTGCTTTTTAAAGACAACCCCCAACAATATGGAACGGAGTCCCAATATGTGTCCACAGCTGTCATTCCATATATTAATTCAGTTTCCACAAAACTGGAGGGAATGTTAAAAGCTCATAACATCAGAGTAGTTTTTAAAACAACTACCACGATCAGACAAGTCTTAAGATCTCCCAAAGATGAGGTACCTTTCTTCAAATTTCCTGGAGTATATGAAATTCCATGCACGTGTGGCCTTTCTTACATTGGACCGACTTCTAGAAGTTTTGAAATAAGAAGGAACACGTGGGGGATGTCAATCACAATAGAATCATCACATCTGGTTTAGCTCATCATTTCTCAACATCAAATCACGTTATAGATTGGATAAGCATTCTATGCCTCACATCGAGAATGACTACAGACACAGAACTTTCAAAGAAGCAGCAGTGGTGCTAGGCACAGGCAATAAATTAAATAGAAATCAAGGTGTTATTCTTAAAGACATATGGAAATATCTCATCAATTCTCTCAGCTCAACAGAACTACAATATGCAAAAAATTACACAACACATGGTCATGTACCGGATTCTGACTGAAGCATTCGAACGCATGCAGGCCATCAAACACGAATTATAAAATGTGACGGCCTAACAGTTACTAAAGTGTATGTTTTCATGTAATTTGATGCATTTGTTTTCACACCAGCACAGCCTTGAAAATGCTAAAATGCTAGACAGTGGCTAGTGAAACTTGCTCTTTGTATTTATAATCCTTAAATCTTATGGTCCTTTAATAATAAAAGTTCTCAGTTTTAATATTAACCTTTATTATGTGAATTACAATGCAACAGAATAAGCCAAGTTGAAGAGAAATGAAAGCAGGATTATATACCACTCATTTCTGTTTTTCTGTCAAATTTTTTGCAACCATTTCAAGCGTTTTCATAGCGAAAAAAGTTCAATTGCAATTCATTTATTTTTCTCTTGAAAAGCCTCGGTATACTTCGTGGAGAATCCGGGCTTATAACTGAAAGTAGAGTTAGGGAAATGAACGTACCAAACATACCTGCGTTTGGTGATTGAAATAACTAGGGTATAAAAATCCATAATACAGTATATCCATGAGAAAGCATTGGTGAGAAGGAAGCTTCGAAGCATTTGAAGAAAATTCTGAGAGGTCTATGAACTATTTCTTCACATGATTATCACAATGTAAATACTTCGGCATCAGCTATTCGTGATGAGTAGGTGAAATTGAAAAAGGGAAGCCATAGAGTTGTACACATTAAAATCTAAGAACGACAAATTGTCTTGGAAAATCTGGACTTCATAATTAGAATTTAAAGAAAAGAAATTGAAGGAAATGGGCGATGTTACAGTGAATTCGGAAGGGACATGAAACATACACCAACAGATGCCTTAATAAACTATATAATTATCCTGATTCCTTTGACACACACTGACGGAATAGTAGCATAATATTATTCTGTATTTGACCTGAGAGCCTCTAAGAGCTACCATTAGGTTCTACATTCAGTATACTAACTAGAGGTAGGTCTGAGGTATAATGGTTTTAAAGCAGTAGTGTTGGATCCTACTTCTTCTTAATCTGTACCTTGGATCCGACATGTTAGTCACAATGATGTTCTTAACCAAAAAAAAATACTTGCTAGTTGATTTCTAATTCAAATATAGAGAAAATTTATATTTAAAGACTGTGCCACTCTATATCTGAATTAGTTCAAGAATTGAAGAAAAATCAACCTTCAACCATTTCTACTTAAAATATATACTGGCCGAGTATATTTGACTTATTTAATTTACCTGCTTTGGTTCGAATATTTTATGAATGGTGCAGTAAAAGAGATTCAGGCAAAATACAACTTTAGATAAACAAAAACAAACATTTAATTTTAAAATCACAAATTTTTACACTTAAGTTTAAATCAGTAATTAAGATATCACAAACATTTTAACTCTCCTCAGGTAAATTCAATCATTCAACTCATACAATGGTAAATCTGTTGTCTCTATAATACAGTCTTCTCAACAGTTCCTTAAGTTCCAAATACAACAAAAATTGCAGTAATACCTCTTCACAAACAAACACTTTTAAATATACACTTTAGCTAATTCTCCGCAATAGTTACTGTTAATATAAGGAAATTCTAGGATGAAACTTACAAACTTCTCTGTATAGAAATATTAATGGTTGGAATAATCTTACCGATAATCTTCTATCTTCATCTACTTATACACTTTTTATAATAAACACTTTAAACAGTAAACGGCACTCATTAAAATAATTCTTCTAAGCAATAACTGAATTAATCATCGGTCACAATACACATAAACAAACGTTGTTGCATAAAGTACTACTGATCACTCATTAAATAGGGAAATACAATAATTCCTTAACTTTAGGTTTTATATGCACAGTTGTTCACTCTTCCGGCATTCAATTAATTCTTAGACACTACAATTCTAAACACAGCTATCGGTATACTTTAACTTTACAGCTCTACTATTCTTTAGTAACTTCGTGCTTTGCTTCAAGGTTCTGTGTGTCCTTGAAAGGTCGGCCCTGAAATTAAATCTCAATTCAAGTATTGCTAGTCTATTTAGTAGTCACTCAGCTGTCTTCCGTAGCTATAATTGTTATTCTACAACTTATTAGCTAACCGCCTCTCGACCAGTAGACTTTATTAGCTGCTTGAGTGACTTGCCGAGCCGACTCGCTATTATCGCACTGTGATTCCCGAATGCTCCGATTCCAACCTAATGCTAATCCTCTCTCTCTGTTTCCTTATTATTCTTATTTTAAGTTCTTAAAAGAACTGGGCGATGGACTGAGTCCTTGACTCTTTATCCCGTCATCTGAATGAAGAAAATCTGTGTGGATGGAGTGTTATTGAGCTAAAAAGCTCTAGTCATGGCTGGGTAACGGCAATAGCCGAGCCTCAGTTAAAACTTCATTGGCTACAGCATTGCCATTCGTTACCCTGGAAGTCCTAAAAAGGACTTTTCATTCCCTTCATTATTCTTATTTTCCGCGTTCTTCCCTTTTTATATCCATCCTTCCCGCCTAAATTGTTCTCGTGATCTAAAACTTTTCAATAAACTTTCTCCTCATGTGGTGTTCCAAAACGTGCTCGCTCACTTACATACGTCTCCATGACAACCAAATAAAATATAATAAAATTGAGGTATTGCATAACGCTAAACTTCTACAAATAGGAATAAATAAGGAATATTTACATTTCAATTAATGCGCAGTTAAATTATCAAATACAAGTTCTTATAATATTAACATAATAATATTTAATACAGTCTTTTCATTATTAATACATATATCTTTGATTAAATAATTAAATATTAGACAAAATTAAGTTAGTTATATGAATATTAAATTGTAAAATAAGTTGTTTACATTAAATAATATTTACACACGTCTTGCTTGGTATATGGTATATTATGTTAAATGTGAATGAAAAAAAAAAAACAAAAATATACAAAACAATTTCATTCACAGTTTAACAGTAGCAAGAAAAGAAAAAAAAATGATGGCTTTCTCCGTGGTGTCAGACATAAATCTGAAAATATTACTTAAAGTGTAATATTGAATAAATGGGAGAGAGAGAGAGAACTAGAAAAGACAGCAATATTTTGTTAATGCAGCTATCCCCTCTATCCAGTCTAAGCTAAAAATTAGATTCAAACTAAATGAGATTTATTATATTAAAAAAGGATTATTAATTGGGCACACCTAAGGATGTATTTTTGAAGGTAAGAATGACATGGTAGTACTTAGTATAGGACTTTTATATAAAAAAGATTTCTGCTCCTTTTTGTTCCCTTTAATTTGTAGTGTTTTGAAATTTTAAAATGTCAGTTTGCATAAGTCATTTTCTTGGTTTTTGTTTTTATTCATGTTTTTCTGGCTATTTATTAACTATTCATAGGCTCAGTTATTGTTTCTTCATTTTTAACTATTTCAAAATTATATACATCGAAATAAATCAAATCATGTACAAAGTACTTTTCCATCATTTATATTCAGATAACTTAGTATGTCAAATTAAAATTAATAATTTTTTTTAATATAATAAATCTCATTTAGTTTAAATCTTATTTTTAACCTAGGTTGAATAGAGGGGAAGCTCTATTCAACTGCGTTGCTTTTTTTCTAGTTTACAATAGAATATTAGAAACATCAAAAATTTTTTTCAGAAAAATCCAATGTGTAAATTAGAACTTTGTCTGACGTCTAAACATGATTTAGACCCTTTCAAGTCCAATAAACCAAAGCAGCGTGTTCTGCTAAGCGGTTAAGCTCATCTGCTACCCGCTGTGGCTTAGCCTTTCCTTTACTGATGTCACACACACGTCTACTTAGGCGGATTCACTTGTACATAGCTTCTTCAAGTTTTTTTAATCCCTATTTGCTAGTAGATATATTCGTGGCTATTAACAGATCTACCAAAGTTAAGCAAAGGATTTGTTTGCTGCTGAATGACTGGAATTCAACATCGTCCACTTTAGGATAATCTGAAGAAAAGTTCCATCACTGGTTTAGACGTCCAAGGTTTAGTCCGAGTACAATAAATCACCCATTCTATCGATTCGAGTTTGGTCATCTCAAGAAGAATATATTCATCCTCCCCTTTATCCAAAAAATCTATTATCAGATGCATATGTCACCCTTTCAAGTATTGACTAGGCTTATGTTTATTTACGAATAATAAGACGTTTTCAACTCGATCTGGCAGCGAATATTAAGGCGTGGATTGAGAAAATGGAGTAAACAATTTGACGGGTCAGGACAGGGACGCGAGCTAAACATTACCCTTATGGAGTCAGAACTTTAGCAGAATGGGAGTAAGAATAACATGACAACACCAATCTCACTACAAGAATTGAATGCCATTTTATTGGAAGAATGCATCAGAATTCTTGTGTTCATTTACAAGTCTAAGATGAGCTAACATGGTTTGGAGGTATGGGTGAAAATGAAGGATTTAAAATTTTAAAATAGAATACTAATTTAAAAGAGTACTTACTTTACTAAGTACTTAATGCAAATGTTGGAAATATAACCAGAGGAAGACAAGATCTAGACAGATTGATGGATTAAGGAGTATTTTATAACACCTAAATCTAAAATCTGACAATAACTGACACATGAAAATAATTTTTTTCGAGAACAAATTGTTTATAGGAAGCTTGTAATAGCATATAATTATATACGCTATTACAAGCGTATATAATTGTAAGAGTATACTTGTAGTAGTAAAAAACACTTAATTATATCGAGCTATCACGGTATGCTGAATTGGGTTATGATAATTAGTAAAGACAAAAATGTGCGGGCTGTCTAAGTTTGACATGCATTGAAGTAATTGGAGACAAATTGTAATTGCCCGTACTCACTAAAGTGAGCCTCAAGAGCTCACTTTAATCAGTACGGGGATGGCAAACCCGAGGTACTTGATACTGGACCATGCCTTACTTCATGTAACATACATCTGTTATATCATCTGTAGACTGGTCCCTCCTCTTCCTTCTCTTCTTGCTCCTTACCCTTAATGCTATTAGAGTATTCGAGGGGTGAATCTTTCCTATTTTGCTGTGTCATTTCATCTTATGCACTATTGTGAGGCACCAACCCGTCTGGCCAGCGTGGTGCTATAAGGCCAAATATCTCCCCATGAACGAATGAATAAAATAGGAAAATACTGGCTCGTCCGTCACCCAGCATAAAAAAGGGACGCGTCCTGGACTTAGGCAGAGGGTCTACGTAGAAAAATATGCTACAGTCTCCACTTGCTACAATGAGTCTACCTCCAGTGCACAATGATAGAAGGATATTATTATGTACATATAACTGCAGATCTCTACGGGATGATGATAGATTGGAAGAACTGATGAAGACATTGGAACATATAAAATGGGACGTTGTGGGTCTTTCAGAGATAAGAAGGAAAGAAGAAACTCTCATGCGATTAAAAGATGGACATCTACTCTACCACTGTGAATATGACAGAAACCAACTGGTGGTGTAGGATTCCTAATAAATAAAACAATCAAGGACAATGTCCTGTTTGTAAATAAAATAACATCAAGAATAGCTGAACTAAGTCTCTTCATAAATAAAAGATACCAACTGAAAATTATACAAGTATATGCCCCAACTATGAACCATCCAGATGAAGAGAGGAAAGATTTCTATGAAACATTAGAATCCACATTCAATAATTCTAAAGAATTCTACATAATTATAATGGGTGATTTTAATGTCAAAATTGGAAGCAGAGATGACCATCTGAACTCCATCGATATTATGAACAGCTTTTTTCAAGAAGAAAATTAACCGAAAATGGACTTGGAGAAGCCCAAATGGACAAACTTACAATGAAATAGACTTCATCCTCTCCAACAGAAGATATATAATAAATAATACTGAAGTGCTTAATAGATTTAACACAGGAAGTGACCACCGACTAGTAAGGGCAAAATTATGGATCAACAAAAAATGGGAACGGAATAAGCTCATAAGAAAAAAGTCCAATTTAGTGAATCTACAAAACCTCTACCACAATAAAAGCTGTTATAGAGAATCACTCAAAAATGAACTTAAAAAGTTAAGCACAGCTACTACCATCGATGATGCTAATGAAATATTAACAAAATCTATCTTCAATTGTGCACTAGAAATAGGAGGTGTAAAAAGGCACCAAGGAGAGGAAAAACTAAGACAGGAAACCTTAGATCTGATGAAGAAAAGAAGAGATATGAAAAGAGATTTGAATGACACCAATACAATAAAATATACCGAAATTTGTAAAACTATACGTAAAAGGATGAAACATGAATCGTATAATAGTAGGAAAACTTAGATCGTATAATACTAGGAAAATTAAAGAAACAATAGAAAGCAATAGTAATATGAAGGTCATAAGAAGAACATTATCAGTTGGAACAAAGAAAATAGCTGCTGTAAGAGGGAAAAAGTGGTGAACTTATAAAAAAAAATAGAGATGCAATAATCAAAAGAATTCAGGAATTTTATACTGAACTCTATGAAGACAAAGACCGGGACATCCAAGAATCATCTATGGATAACTCGAGTGAGGAAGAACATGATGCCCATGAGATCTTACAAGGTGAAGTGGAAATGGTACTGCGGGAAATGAAGAATGGAAAGGCCCCAGGAGAAGATGGAATTATGGTAGACTTCTTAAAACTGGGAGGAAGCCCTGTCATCAAACAGTTGAGTAAACTCTTCAATAAATGCCTAAAACAGAGAAAAATTCCGAAAAATTGGAACAATTTGCTTCTAATATTAATTTTTAAAAAGAGCAATAAGGAAGAAATTAAAAACTACAGACCTATAAAGCCTACTCCCCACCATATATAAAGTTTTCACAAAAATTATAAATAATAGAATAAAATCTAAACTAGAGGAAATGCAATCCTGTGAACAAGCTGGATTTAGGAAGAATTACAATACTTTGGACCATATTCACACATTAAGACAGCTCATTGAAAAATCAATGAGCTGTCTTAAATTAGATTGAATACAATAAACCCTTATGTGTGGCCTATATAAACTATGAAAAAGCATTTGATTCAGTTAAAACATCTGCAACACTAAAAGCAACTGAAACCCAGGGAACTGAGAAACCATATATTGAAACACTAAAACATATTTACAATAATGCAACTTCTGTATGTAATTAAATTATATAAAAACAGTGAAAAGTTCCCAATACAAAAAGGTATCCAGCAAGGCAACACCATATCTCCCAAATTATTTACAGCTGCACTAGAAGTCTTTAGAAGCCTTGATTGGGAAACAAAAGGAATAAACATAAATGGAGAAAGGCCGCATCATCTGAAATTTGCAGATGATATTGTCCTCATAGCAGATAATCTTGAAGATCTGGAAGAAAGGCTAAATCAGCTAAATGAAGCCTACAGAGAAATTGGATTAAAAATAAATAGAGAAAAAACAAAAATAATGATGAATAAATACATAAACCATAGAACTATCAAAGTTGAAAACCATGAAATGAAACAAGTTACTTCATATGTATATTTGGGCCAATTGTTATCCTTTGAGGTGTGCCAAAGAAAATAAATTGAACGAAGAATTCACCTTGGATGGATGGCTTATGGGAAAATGAGAGACATATTCAGAAGTGACATCCCTATGAGTCTAAAAAGGAAAGCTTTCGACCAGTGCATACTTCCTGTCCTAACATATAGAGGAGAAACCTGGACTTTAACAGAAGCCCTAAACAAAAAGCTGAGAATAACAAAACATCGCATGGAAAGAAGTTTGCTAAAAATAACATTAAGTGATAGGAAGACAAATATCTGGATAAGATCTCAAACAGGTGTCAAGGATATTGTAAAATACATTAAACAGGCTAAGTGGAAATGGGCTGGCCATATTGCCAGATGCAGTGACGGGAGATGGACTAGAAAAACAACAGAGTGGAGACCAATGGATGGAGCAAGATAAAGTGGAAGACCGAGAAGAAGGTGGAGAGTTGAACTGGAAAAAATTGCAGGAGTGAGATGGATGGGAGAGGCAGAAAACCGAGTGATTTGGAAAATCATGGGGGAGACCTTCGTCCAGCAGTGGACAGAACCAGAAGGTTGAAGAAGAAGACTTCACTGCTTTAAAATTCGTAAAATAACAACTGAAACTGTAATCAAACTGGACAACTTTGAAGAAAGAATGGAATCGACTAAGCGTGAGAAAAACCTCACGTGTATTTCACGGAGGGAGTTAAAAAGTTCAGAACTATGAAAAGTTTTTCGTAAGTCAAAGAAAACAATTTGTTCGTGTATTTGGGAATGGGCGACCTGTTTGGAGGATTCCATGATAAAGATAATAATCTACGTGACCTTTTTCCCCAGAAACTGTCTCTTACGTAATCGGAGAAGGTGTGTTCCTTCACGTCATTCGGATTATAAAGAGGTGCCATTTGAGAAGCGTAAGAAATAAAATCGTTTTCCACACTTCGCCGACTTTAGTAGCATGAAAGTGGAGCTCTGTGTGCGTGTGTTACAAAGCACACTGTTATCCAAACATTCGGCTCACAAAGAATTCCAAGGAAACGTTTCCTTAAAGATGCCTGCATTGCAAGATAATCTGAAAGGAACGCTACAAGTCTGCAGGATTTCGCACAAGAAATGAATTTGTGTAGACTACATAAAACGCTTTATGTGACGCAATGCATTTTTTTTTCAAAAGTCTGTGTGAGGCCAATGAGTTATTTTTTTAGGCTTCACCTGGCTTCTGAACACTAGATGCACCACTTCCTTTAAGAGCATGCATTTTTGTTTCCAGTATTACAATTCGCATACATACTGAATAATCAAATAGTGCAATATTTTTTAATGTGACCACCACCATCCACTAAAAGTTGTCCATGCTCACAACGGAATTCGAACCAGGGATTTAATGATTCCCAAATATTACAGCGATACTGACATTTTCCAGAGCATCATAAAATACCAATAATTATTTTTAATAATAATAATACAAATCATCATTGAATAATTAGAAACACTGAATTGATTGATCTTTGTTCAAAGCAGTGGCTCAATATTTTACTAGCTTGCAGAGCATTTCTCACATTCCAAAGGCAACTGTTATAATGATAGAGTAATAGAGTGACAGATACAAATGTTTAGTTTGATGCAACCAAGCATTTGTTTCTATGATGTGCTTCGGTTGTCATCGTATAGAAAAATCTCTAATATAGGATATTCGATAGGAAAGAATATATAGGATATTCATTTCATTTTGGAAGGATTTACGTTGATCTGAAATTAATCAGTAGCAGCTCTGGCACTCAATGAAACTTTGTAGCGTGGCGCTCAGCTTTAAAATAATTGATTTGAAGAGAATGGAAGTGAGATCTAGATCCAGTTTAAAAAATAAATGTTCAATTGTCAGTAATTTTCTATTATTTGGGCTCTCGGTCTCCATAAGCAGGGATGTACATGACATAAGGATAAAAATGGTTTATTGCTAACTGAAAGGTTAAGATGTCAGAAGATGAAAAGAACACTTCGATGAAATTTTAAATGTAAGAAAAACAATATATAAAATAACATAAGAAATCCAATAATGGAACCTGTTATAAGCATAGAATTAAACATAACATTAGAACTAGTATCTAAAAATGAAATAACGAAAGTTATCGACAAGATGAAATGTAGAAAGACATACGAAAATGATAACATGTAGCAATAGAAATGCCTAAGACAAAGAAATTGCTGCTGATAAATTGCAAGTAATCTAAAGTAATCATTAACAATGCACTAGAGATAGACAGAAAAGATACCCAGACTCTGGATAGAAGCAATAATAACTATAATTTCAAAGAAAGGAGATCGCACTGGATGTGAAAATTGAGGGGAATTAGTCTATTGTCAGCGTAGCTGAAAACGTTTCTGTAAAATAATAAATAGGATTAGAAGTGAAATAGAAAACATTAAGGCATGAGAAAGTAGGTTTTAGAACGAACAGGTAGGAGGAATGTACGTAATTTACCGTAAGAAGTATCATTGAATAAAGTATAGAATTTAGAAGGGAGTTATACCTAAATTGTATAGATTTTACCAAAGAATTTGACAGTCTTAATAAAAATATTATCGATAATTATTAGAAGCTATGGATTTCCTGAGAAATATGCGATAATAATAAAAGAAACGCATAAAGGAAGTGCAAAGTTGTGCACTTCTGTTATGTGCACTGGTGTGAGATAGGGTTGTGTAATGTCTGGTTTAACACAGTCATCGACTGGATTATGAGAAAAGGTGCGTAAAAAGGATTAAGTAGAATCTTATAGCACACTGCAAGATCTAGTTTGGATAACATCAAAATATTTTGCTTATATAAGCAAAATCGGAAGCATTGTCCAAAACACCTGAAAAGGGGAGTTTTAAAATAAATATTATACCGAAATTTCTTAAATGCATATCAAAAACTTCAAATTCGATAAAAAAAAACATACAGTGGTAGACGTTAAGAAGCAGTACTAGTAAAAAGAAATGCTGATGAGAAAGGAGTAGAGAGAGATTCCAAGAGCAGCTTTGAAATTGATCCAGGAAGGAAAGACCTAAACTAACCTGGCAGAGAATAACAGAAAATAAAATAAAAGAATGGCTGGTTAAGAGAGCTGAAGAGAAGCAGAATTAGTGGTATAAGATAGATGTATCCGAAAGAAAGGATCTCGGCCTTGCGTGCTGTGCGAAGCGAAGAGTAAGTAAGTAGCGGAAATTTTCTAATAGATCACATAATTTGTGGACGCCTCACCTTAGGATCATAAACAGAACATAATGCTTTTCAATGTTTATTTGCAAGCAGGCTAAGTTTAGTTTGTCTCTGCAAGTAAATTAGTAGTAGATCAACTGTTTTTCTTTTCATTGCCTATGAATCAAACAGCATGATTTTCGCTCGGAAGTGATGATAAATTTTAGAAACAAATTTTGAATTTCCTGTAACAGTACGATTAAATTCCACTATCGCTACAAAGCACATGTTTATGGTTCTTTTAATTACCGATATAAATTCATGCATTAAATGTTAGTAAGAGTTAATATCATCTCCAAAGTCAGATTTCCGATTTGTGTGACTTCCAAGCAGTTTTTTGTTTAAATAATATACTTAAAAGGGGAAAAAAACAACAAAAAGTTAACACGAAGTCCATTCTCTCTCAAAAAACAAAGATAATAAATTACCTTAAAATTTGTGATATGAGGTAACGAAGACAGGAGGAATTAACTCTGCTTCTTCAGTACTCCATCTGTACCCGAATTTTAAAAGCTCTTTGTATTCGTGGTTTAATTAGTATGAAGATCTGTTAACGTTGTACTTCCTGACTAAAAAATGCGGTCGCTACAGAAAACAAATAACTGAAACACGGTCATTATTAAAATAAGTTAACCATGATCTACATTCTTTTTTTCCAAGCAGAGCAACATTTCTAAGTCCTGTGGGTAGCCATGATCCTAGAGTGCACCTTGTTATTTTTATTCTGAGTCTCTATACAACATTAATCTCTAAAGAATATTAATTATGGCTTCTTTCTAATTTCATTACGACTAAAAATGCCCTTTCTCAAAACCGTTATAACAGCGTGAGAGACCTTCCCATTGGCTTGTCATACAAAGGAACTTAAACACCATTCCGGTTTGCAGTTAGTCAGCGTCAACGTCCCCAACAGCCGGCTCATTTATGTTCCGAAAAAAATGTACTATAAAAAATGCGATCCCAACTTTTCATTCAGAATGCGATATAGAAATCTTATGCGACGCTGACACACATGTTCATAATCTCCTAACCTATGGGGTGAACCGGATTAATTAAATTTTGCTAGTCAGAGGCACATGGCCCAGAAACCAATCTATTGTTCTTAAAGTTGACTTTGAAGTAAAGAGATGAGAGGGGGCGCTGTAATCGATACGCTTTTGTTATGCATGGTATGATATTGTGCTCGGGTAGCAAGTTAATATAGTACAATAGTCGGATTCAACATTAATTACGTGGCCTGGGGTTGTTAAAAAGTGACTGATGCGTGAACTTTTAATGTTCTTATGAGAAAATACTTTTGGCGACTACTTGTAATTCCGCTTGACCTTTATCCTTAGCTAAATAGAGCAATGACATATCGAATAAAAGTGACTGCAGGATATATGAAGGCAAGTGCAATGTCCTTGCTATAATTAATGACTGTTTTAACGAACGATTGATAAAGAAGAGGAAAACATGTATTCGACATCTGGCGATCCCCATAAATAACTTACTTCAATAATCCAGGAGACTGTGAAACATTAGAGAACGCATAATAAGACTTGCATAAAAAAAGCCCAGCGGATAATTTACGAAATCTAATGTGGTCTCTGAATAAATGCACAGTTCCACAACAAGTATTCAAAAGAAATTCAATTGAAGTTCTATTAAAGGCCGGTTCACTGCAGGAAAACGGAACAAGTCTTTGGAAAACAATGGAGATTATATTAACTCCTGAATTCATTAATTTGCAGTGACAAAGAAAACCCATTAGGATTTTTATCTAGTTTATTAATTTACAAGTGTCTAAAAATTCATGCTTCCGCATCAACTATTTTAGTTTATTATATTTCAGAAGCGACATTTCCTTGGCATAGTCAGTACTTCTGGTTAAACAGACGTGTGCGAATCTTGTCTAGGATGAGAGAAATCTTTATAAATGCTTTTAAACTAATAGCCAGTTAGTTTGACACATGAAGTGACAAAGCATTTATCTTCGGGAAACTCGGTTTATTTCTCTCAATGCTAAAAGCTAGCCAGGAAACACACATTTACAGACATCACACCATGGACATACGTAATAATAAGGTTTATATAAAAGCGGGTTTGCTGGCTCTGCAAGACCTATTTTAGGTTCAAAAAAGACGAGATTAGATATTCCATAAACAATAATTGGAATACATTCGAGGAAATAGGCACATGTTAAGATTTCTGTTTCTACTTATGGAAAAAGACAACGAGAAAATTCTTTTCTTAATCATTTTTAAATAGGTTGGGCTCACGTGTGTTAGCGAAATTATTTCAGATGAGTAATTTCATGAAATGTTAAAAAAAGCAATTTATTTAATATAAAAATCAAATGGCATAAACCAGTAATGGCATATAAATCATCAAATGGCACAAAATTTTATAGCATAAACTGCTATAAATTTCCCCTTCTTTTTAGCTGGAGTATTTTCTAATTTTTAATATCAGTTTTCCAGGAGAAATGGAGTTACTATAAAATTTATAATTAAAAGTTTTAGCCAAATAGTTCAGAGAGACTTTTTTTTTTTTAACATTTAAAACACAAGTATGAACGAGATCAAGTCCCGTTGGGGACATGGATTTTTTGCTATTGGCTTTAGGTGAGGGATGGATTTCTGTGTTTATTTTCGCGTAAGAGGGTTATTCATTCATCAAAAATGCAACAATCAGGCATTGAGGAGAAATCGATCAAAATATCACACGATAATCGTTACGATGACAGGAATGGATTAAGAAAAAGTACGTTGCTCGTAAATGAAATAAACTGATGCAGTCGTGATGTGTATCTTATCAACAGCGGAACACCACCTACCAAAGGTTAAGGATTTTGAAATCTCCGAAGATTTTACCGAATGCAATCATTCATTGTATAAGGTTTCCCATACTGTTATGTGCGGAACGTGGAAGCGAACAGAAATTCTTCGAGTACTCACAGACGCTGCATGCTGTAGAAAAAGTAATATTTGATTCGAACATTTGTTTTCTCGAGAAACTTTATTACTGCTTTTCATCTAAAAGTGTTTACCCAGCGATAATAGCGATTTCCACCTGGAAACTCAGGTTATTATAGTAAAACAAGCAGAGATTGTTTGCCTCTGGGTATTCTTAATCTCGATATCATTAACCTACATATTTCGTATATTTCACTGCGTCTAAATAAAGGTTTCAATCTACTCTGACTCTACTATGATATTCATGCGTGCGCTTTGTTCCGCAGCAAAGAGAGAGAGATATGTTAACAAACAGGACATCATCTTCAAGTGCATCTTTGAACACTATAATTGATATTTTTTCATTGCATTTAAGTTAAATTGCTTATTTCTCTTAAAAGTAACATACACACTTTATTAGAATATGGGAAGCGGGCTGCTCTCTACTGAAGTTGCCACAGAGGAATTCGTTTAAGAAATGCTTCGTCTTTAGGTCTCGTAAAATCGGAATAGAGGCAATGTGTGTGTGTGTAGGCTATTTTTGAACAGTACATTAAGCAAATGTTGCACTAAATCAAGCACGTGTAACATACGACCTTCTCTGAGGTTTTTATTGGTCCCAAGTAAGGAGGTTTGAAAGCACCAGCCCTAGAGCTACCCACAAAATCTGTACCTGCAGCCAAGGAGGAAATGAAACTTTAAGAATATTCTTCATAAAATCAAGATTGCGCTTATTTTTGGCCATAGCCTGGCAGAAACACGATGCGAACAGTTTTATGGAACTAAATGAAATGTTCGAACTAAGGAAGGGCTTTAGGACACGTGTTTAGTTAGAAACGACAAGTGTGTGTATTTTCATGCATGCATATATTAATAGATTACCTTATCTATTTCTGTAAGCACATTTATAAATATGAAGACAATAGCACAAGTGGTCATAATTATCAAGCTACATGTTACAAAGTGCATTCTACAAAGTGTTCAAGTAGGAAGCTTTTAACATGTTTCGATATGAATTTTAATGTACTGAAAACTCATTTTTATCTTTCAAAAGAGCAGACAAAGAAGCCGTTCCTTTCAAAGTAAGAGGATTAGTTGTAATAAATTTTCTATGGCAATTTCTTCTCTCCCACACAAGGAAACAGATCCTATAATACGCTGGTATCATGGATGAATTAGAGATTGGAAGGGAATATTAGCATTTAATGTAAATCCCAGCAGGTAGTACTTCTTCAAACATACTGATGCGAGGGGGAGAGACTCTTCCAGAGACTAATGGTAGTGATGAAAAAGATGAATGAAGAAGAAAGACTGATTTAGGGAGTATGAAATTAGACGTTTTAAAAAAAAAGAAGAAATCAAAATTTGCTCTAGTCTGTCTAAGGATTTTTATTCAATAAAGCAATAAAGTAGAAACAGTGTTTGTTTAATATGGAATGTAACAAACTAATAAGCATATGAGAAAATAAGGAAAGACTTTTTTAATAACCTCCCCTCATGCGATTCTATTTTATCTATAATGGAGGAATGTAACTGTAAAGTAATGGAACCATTTTTTTCCTGAAATACTGTAAACGTAATGAAAATGTTTCTGAGCGCGTGTACATACACACATTCCTTTCAAAGATGAGCAAAAAAAAAAAGAAAGAAAAGCAAATTCTAAATACAACTGTGCCTGGTTAAAAGACCCATTTTGAACGTTACGTTGATTACATGACATAACGTGTTGCAGTGGAGTAAAAGCGTCTATCCTTTTCATGATGGCAATCATACAAGAGCAGAGATAGCACCGACTAGTTAGATTTTGAAGGCTGAAATTAAGGCAGAAGTAACTGGGGCCATTGGTTGGTGTAACGAACTCCGTTCTCTAGCCAGTTTGTCTCTGCAGAATTAAAACCAGGCTTTCAGGAAGGTAATACCTGTTACAAATGTATGAGACCGCTAACAAACCATTTTGTATAGCCCTTACAAAAAGTTTGTGGAGTCATAAATGTGATATGAACTCGAATATTTCCAACCGAAGGGAGAATGTCACAACTTATTTGCGAATGCACTACTAGACAATTACATTCTTCAGGACTTCAAGTATTTTAAACACAGAGAACGAAGATCGTTTTGCGAAATAAAAGGTACTTAAACACACTAAATTTTTCATTGAATGCGTCTGTTTTTAATTACAAATCGCATTCATTAAGGGTCAATTAATAAGCGTCAGTGAATAGAGCTTCCATCCAAATGTATACTTTGTTTATATATTTAGAAAGAACAGAAATAGTCTTTTAAATATTTTTTTTTCCCAATTTGCTAAAAAAATACCTGAAGTTTTAAATTTAAATGATTCACACTCCTAGCGCATACATGATTAAAATTATCTGATAACGTCCCGAATGAAACTGCGCAGCTTAAATGAATTCTGTAGAATGCTATTACGAACTGAATATAGTAATTTTATGGATAGAAGAGATTTCTAAAATATTTTGATAGTATTATCTAAAAACAAGAGCGTAGGTGTTTTCAAGGAAACATCGCAGTCTGAGAAGACAAATGTCAACTTCAGTAAACCATTTTTTTTATGATCACTGTGTATAAGAGGCCTTGATAAACAAATATCCTAAGCCTGATGAAGTTTAGGATAGAAATCAACTGATTTCGACAAAATATCGCAAGCGAAACAAACCTAAAATAACGTAAACTAGAAAAAAAAAAGGATTTGAACAACTAACGAACAAGGAATTTAATTAAACGTGACAGAACATTTAAAATAATTGGTGCTTCTGGTTGTTTGTTTCCGAGTAGTTCACACAAAAGCTTAATGTTTAATCTTTTGTTAGGCGAATTTAATGAAATGACTGAGCTTCCTTTTGAATTAGTACATCAACAGCCATTCAGACAATACTTTGCCTTTTATTAAACTACTATTTAAGTAATATCTTTCCTTGAATACGTCACAAACTACAATGTCTCAAGCTGTGTAATTGTTAGCAGTCTGACGAAAACAAGTCTTTCTTTGGTAATCATCTAAATGTGTCAAAAGGTATTAAATGAAGTGTATTAAACCTGCAAATGATATGCTGGTACAGAACTGACATTTAATGCAATTTAGCAATTAACCGTTAACGATCCACTTGACCTCTGACTTCTTATATTCGATTACTGGGTTCATAGGTAGTGGAAAAAATTTATGTCAGCCACGTTTTGCATGTGGAAGCAATTACCCGAGCGATTCAGGTTTTCAATATTCTGAACTACAGTCGATAAAATAGTTCGAGAATTTCGGTTATATAACACGTATATAATTAAATCTTTGCTCCACAGTGGACAGGGTAGAACAACAAAAATTAAGCATTTCCGGACAATAAGAAATTAATCCACCAGTTTTCTTTATAGAACATAATACTGTATTTAGTAATCGGAAATCGATTGATTAGTTTTTTCCCCCCTTTTCGGCGAAGATGACGTCATTTCAATCTTGTCTGTGTTTTCTAAATATTCCACAGTAAACATAGCGAATCAGAATATTTTGAACCACACCATGCGGGTCATACCAAAATTGGAGTGGGAGGGCATAGTGGAAGAAGATTGCATTTTTTTTTCTTCTCATCAATTCCCACACACACTATAGCAGTGATGGTGAACCTATGACATGTGTCAGCACTGACACACTTGAGGGTTTCAGGTGACACACCTTGGATGTTGAAAAATATTGGTATTCTGATGAAAAAACTAATTTCAATAATTTCAGTTCATTAAATTAATTGTATAATATGAATTCATAGATTGTATATCAATGTCCTATTAAATAAATAGCCTAATATGATATGTATAAGTCACCATCAATGATTATGTAGTTAAATTTATAATGCACGTATGCAAGTGGCACATCAACAACGTCAATATTTTTTTAAAAAAAAGATGTTTGACACACCTGGGTAAAAAGGTTCGCCATCACTGCACTAGAGGTTGCAAATCCCATAGCATATCATTCCTTCCGGTGTGTGAGCAAGACGCAACAAAATGCGGGAGCGCGCATGCGTACAGAAAACAGCATATTTATTCTTAGCTTCACGAAAGAGATTGAATACAAACCTTGTAAATTCTTACTACTCCAGACAACGCTGGGATTCCAAAGATTAATCCGAAATAAATAATGAAAATATCCTATTTGTAGTTTTAGACCTGCCAAATTTCTCAAGACAAAAAAAAAATGCTCGCTCGTAATGCATGTTGACAAAATTAACAAAATTTAGAATTAAAACGGGAAACGATAAACATCTAGCGGGCGATATCGATGCGAGTATAATATCACTCGTGAGAGTGAATGGGTGCTAAAATATATATTTAAATACGTGGTCACGGGTATCTGAATGCGTTTTAGATGCCTTTAAACGGGTTTATCGACATATTCCTCAGAAACAGATAAATACTGGGATCCACGGAATGATGGTATCTAATATACACACATTCATGTAATAGACAGATTATACCCAGATTAGCCCGAACAAAGGAGTGAATTCAGATTGACTTTACATCAAATGATAAATCATCCTGCATAAGTATGTATCAAGTTCATACGATGTAATGCTAAAAAGAAATACAATTTGAGGAGTCAATAATTAAAACAGTTCTGTGGAGAACTATTAGAGAGAAAAAAAAAACTAATTTGAAATCTTTTATCTGCATTCTAGATTAACCATGTAATAATTCAGCACCACTACTAACATAAAAGAGTACAGGCCACTGCAAAAATTTAAACAGAATATTAACTCAATAACAAAATTTACCGATATTTAATCCTCGGTTTATTCTGAAGAAGGGTACTGGGTTTGTCTCAGCACATGTCTTCGGATGGTAAATTAATGATGGATAGAAGATGCAGGATTCTCTGAGATTTTTTTTCCCGACATGCCGTCGATGAAAAATGTGTCCTGTGGGCTAGCGACACTTACTATAGGCCCACTTTTTGACGAATAAAATTTGTTCGATTTTTCAAAGTCAAAAGCTATTCCATGACGGCGTGACACGAAAGTTTTAACAACTGCAGTTCAAAGAAGAAATACAGCGACAGTTTCGAAATGTCGAAAACTTTTTCCTCCAAATATCATGCGATTTGTTCTGGATTTGAAGGGAAAGAAGATGTTGAAGAAACCTAAACGTTCAAGGTTATAACTATGAGTAAACATCCTATGATAAAGAAAAACTATTCAGATTTAGAGGAGAAATAATTAATACTATCTTAGACACAAGAAAACAATGCTGTAGCATGTGGTGTAACGAATTAATGGACTGATTGTTAATGTAGGAACAAATCCCAATTAAGTGATAAAATAAATCAAATTGCAACAGTTTGACATTAGTTGGGGTAATCTTGATCCACGCCTTCTTGTAACTTAATTAACAAAAAAAAGTAATAAATGAATAAAAAAGCAACAAATCTCTGACGAAAACAATTAGTAGTTTTTCCAGTTATTCTATAGGACACAGTAATGTGGTTTGTTTATTCTTATTTATCAAATGATTCCATTTATATACTTGCAGCATCTCTTCCATTCTCAACCGACAACGAAAATCGAAATCTGTAATAGTTTTAAAGTTGCTTTTGTCACGTACACTTTAAACTGATAAAAAAAATCACCATTTTTAAACGGATGCATCCCACAATCGTTCTGTCACATCGCAAGAACTTCACGAATAAAGAAGTTTTATTTGCAGAAAGTGAAATTTTTATCGACCATCAATTTATTTCAAATCGAATAAAAAAAGTTTTATGAACATTCTGAGTTAAACGAAAAATTCCCTGAAGTTGACTATAAAATAGTTTTTTTGTATTATGATTAGAATTCTTAACAAAAATGATGCTGACTCCATTTTAAATTACAGACTACTGTAACCAGTAGTAACCTGATTATAGACTACTGTAACCAGTAGTAACCTGATTATAGACTACTGTAGAGAGTGAATAAAATGCTAGCTGGATAAGCAACTACATACTATTTAGAATGGTATGGAGAAGTCACTTACATTAACATCGAAAACATTCAAAATAAGCATTGTCATATAGAAACCCTAGTGAGGAGTTGCTTAGACTATATATCAAAAGACGTGGACTGGTGAACATTCCATGTTGTATCACGCAACATACATCGTCATATCCTGTGATATTCTAGCGGGCGTCCTGGAATGTTCACAGGTAAATGGTACACCTAAGGCAACTTTTCTTCTTCCTTTTTCATTCCATCTACCTCTATTCATTGGAACAGCCTCCCTTGTTGTCTTTCCCAAAGAATATAACCTTCAGCTTTTCTAGAAACACTGATATCAATTGGGTTTGTTCATTCCTTGTTTATACTTTCTGGCAGCACACACGAAGAGATGTGCTATTGGTTTGTAGTCTTTTGTGAATGAATTTGATATAAAAAATTAGTTGAGAGCCAAACAGACCACATCAGAAAGATGAAGCATCCTGACTAGGAACAGATTATTTTAAAGACTTTAAACTTCAACAAGTCATAACCGCACTTAAAAATCATAATAAAATATATTAAAAGCGTAAGATTGAAAGTAAACTAGAATGAAACTTTTACTTTTGCTGTAAAGAATTTTCGTATAAATGGCAGATTTAACAGATGAATTAATTTTAGCAAAGAAAGATTCTCATTATTAATTGTGCCTAGAGACAGTGAATGACCCATATTAGGGGTACGCTTCTGAAACGGGAAGTTTAAAGGAAAAACACAAATATCATTCAAACTTCATTATTATCTTTGCACTAAAAGATATTCCCCAAGCACAGAGCAACATCACATCTTCATTACCTCTCAAGCATGAATGCAAAGTCTAAGAACTTGAGGATTTCTTTCAAGTACGCACCTGAGGATACTTATCTTATGATCCACATCCAATAAATCCTGTGAACTTAAATGCAAAATTTAGCCACAGTCTATTAATTACGGTGTATTTAACAGAATATTTTTCCCTATTGCATAATATTCCTGTAAATGTTTTTGAGAGGATACCAAGGAAAGAGCAATTTTTGTAATTAATTTTTACACGTCATTTTAATACAGACAATCCTCTATATACCAGCATGTTGAGCCATTACATCAAAGAATTACATGTGAATTACCTTACGGCCAGGCCTTCCATTTTGTTTTCATTGTACTTAAGCAGCAACATTATGTACTGTTGCGAGATGAGTTGAAGTAGATATTTTGAGAAATTCCTACCACTTTCGAATTGGATTCGAACCGGACGATTTCCAAGATGTGCTGCTCTTTCCGACCACACTGGAAGGAGTCTTCCTTAGGGTAGTGATATATATATATATATATATATATATATATACACACACACACACACACACACACACACACACACACACACACACACACACACAGATGACAACAGAATTAAGCAGTTAAGTTACCAGTTTACAACGGAATGCAAATTTGTGACTCATAAGATTTCGATTATGTTCTTCTCTTTTTGCATTAAATGACCAATTTTTCGATTGGCTAAAATGAAAAACTGAAAATTTTAATTTTCAATAAAAAGAATGCTTTCTTTTTCCGGTTAGTAAATCCTTTTATTGCATTCAAATTGTAGGTAAAACAAAAATATAATTATAATAAGCGAAAGATGTTAAGATACAGCTATGACTTCAGCATTTCGATTAGCCTATTATTACTAATAGAGTTCCGTGATATACATACAGAATTTTTTGAGTGTCCAGAGTTAAAGTCGACTACGACATAGGCAAATTACTAACTATTATAATAACGGAATTAACTCACGTAAATTATTCTTTATTTGTAGACTCCCCTAACCTAAACAGATCCGATGGTCTACGTCTTTCCCACTTGTGGAAGATAGTACTTTATAAAGCAGCAAATCTTTCCTAACATATAATTGTATACACATATATATATTTATAAAAAAATTAATTATTATAATTTAATAATTAAATAATTATTATTTAATAATTAATTAAATTTAAATTCTTAACAATAAATAAAATAAATAATAATAATAATTAAATACATTTAGGGAATTTAACCTTAGCTACTTAGGTGGCGCTTTGTGAATATAACAGTTATTGTTTAATTAGCTTTGTATCTATACTGATCATGCCTGTGATACTTAGGTGAAAATTCTACGAATAAAGAATAATTTACGTGAGTTAATTCCTTTATTATAATAGTTAGTAATATGTCTACTCACGGTATTTCCTTACTGAAACTGACATAGGCAAAGTTCAACATCGAAACGTTTCAGGAGGTGTCACATGACTTATTTGTTACACGAATATCGATAGATGCCAACAGCCAGCTAAGCGAAATGCGCGAATTAGTTTGCGTTTAAGATTACATTAATATTCCATTATTGCAATCATGGAAAAGTCATCGATTCCTTAAGTTTGTCGTCAGGCTGCAAATTGAGAGCATCTTTCTGCAACAATATTTTTCGTATTTACCAAAATACGTTTACCAAAGTCATTTAACGCATTATAAGCAACACGTCGACTAGCGCTGCTTTCATTAGCTACAGTAACACTTGAATATTATTAATTTATTATTAATAAATATTATTAATTCCTGTTCATTTTAGCAAAATGAATTAAAACTGATATAAAACTTGTAACTTTATATTTACTACCATAAATGCTGTCAATATCCACAGCTGATAAATCGAGGAGAGATGCTGCAAAAGTTTCTGAAGATTCTCTTACTGTTTATAATTTATTTCTTTCACCTCCAAGTCCTCATGACAAATAATGTGAGCAAAGATAACAGTACCGGAGCCAGATTGATGAAATTTCTGATGTATATACTGATTCATATTTTAAATTACTGGTATTATGACAGTATTCTAATAGGTATTCACTAAGTATTCCAGTTATAAAAATGCATGCAGAATATTATGGATTCATCCATTTGCTATAGCCAAATTTAGATAACTTTCTGGCATAGGATTGAGCATAGGATTGATATGATATTCAACAGAGGGTTTTGGTACTCTTTTGGTTTCTGCCCAAAAACAGCTTTTAGGCCAGCGAAACTTAATTTAAGCAAGCAATAAAAGGAGAACATGCGGGCTCCTGCAATTTAAATAGTATAATTCGAGCCAACTCCGATGACGAAGTTTTATTCTTAAATGCTCTGTAGTCAAGTTTCTTTCTATAAAATAAAATATAAAAGCTGGATGGATTCAAAATTCATCTATTTTAATATCTTACGTATGCCATCTGCTGTAATATAAGCCATAAAGCTATGAAGGAAAAAAAATCTGAACGAAATACTTCCATATAATCTCGAAACCAAGCATTTGGTGAATATGACGACGTTAATATTAGTGAGACGAAACTTAAAAAAAAAACACGTCTATCCGTATAACAACTGTTTAGCATTCATACCCTTTAAACACTCAAGATAACATCATCGATAATGGAAGATTTCATCACGTGCTAGAAGACGACAAGTTAAGCATTGATCTTGCTGAGGCCAGACACGAAATGCAAAAAGCATGTGCAACCAACTTAAAGTGGAAAAAAAGGTTCCTAATTATCAGGGCAAAACAGAATACAGAAAAGAATTATATTATACTCCAAGGACTTGTCAAGCTGAATTCTAAAGACGTTCGTTCAAGTTAATATTTCTTCTGTGCATTAATATCTCGGAGGAATTTCATTTCTTTTTCTTCTTTCAAGACTAAGGTACGCTAAAGATAATACAAAAAAGATTAGCACTGATATAATTAAAAATTCCTGTAAACCTTATATTCCCGTTATTGCTCTAATAATAGCTTTAATTATTGCGTTAATAATCTGGCACACCCTAGGAAAATATGTGCGTAGAATTTTGATAAATCTGAACAGAAAAACACTTCATTTATATATACTGAATAGCAGGAAATCGTTTTCGGACCTATAAAAAGATTTTGTAAGAATACGGGGTGTTTTTAGATCTGCAGTTGCAAGTGTTGTCTGCTAGTACATACACGGAAAACCTTACAATGTCCTATCAATTTCACACTCGGGAACCATAAAAATGTAGCCAAATCTCATACTACATGCTATCATACAAGACGTCTTCATGCGAACGAACACTGCCAAACTCTGGAACAGAAAGCACGCCGGAGAGAAAAGCGCCCGGGTTTAACAATGACGCCAGGGAAAGATACGTTTCCGTCAAGCGATATAAGGAGAAAAGCTTCTTAGAAGCGAAAGTTCGTCTCTTATAATTCTGCCATCGGAATTCTGAGAAGTCGGAAGAAACTATCGATTTTTCTTCAAAAGATTGCTAAGATGTCATAGTGGAATTCTTAGTATTTCCGTGGGCATGCTAAATCCTAAAGAGGTATTTTAATTTCTGAGTAGTGGCAGATTAGCTCGGCTGATTGATGGATGGGAAAGCACCGAAAAATGCCGAGTAGGCAAAAGTTGAAACAGTTCAGCAAAATTGCTCGTAACAAGCAAATGTTTTCGATGGTGGCAGGTAGGACTAAATTTTACAGTAGGCAGAGCTTTAAAAGAATAGGGCAGTTACGAGTGGGCGAGTGAATTGAATTTACATCTGAATGAATTTGTAGTAAGAAGCGAATGTGATTTCAAACGGATTTCGATGTTCGGTGGAAAAAGCGTCGCAGCTGACGGAAGCAGAATTACAGATTCCTGAAAAGTAAAAAAATTCTATCATTCGGCGACTTTCTTTGCTAGATAACTAAATGAAATTTCCAACTGACTGAATCATCAATGAATTTAATAGCGCTCACTAATTAATTCCCAATGCAAATTCACTTTATGTGAAAGAAAGAATATGCAATGCTTAACAAAATTATTTAGAATAACGTAGCAGAACCTACAGCGCATCTCTTTTGGTTTGAATATCTAACAGTACACATTTTTCTTTGTTCAGGAATAATCACTACTGAGTGGCAGCAAGCTTCATCTCCTATCTTTGGATCGCTAGTAAAATGATAAATCTTTTAAGTAATTTTTCACAGTGTTTTCAAGTTTGGATTCAGGGATGGACAGCAGCGGCTTCGATGTTTCCGTACTAGCTTCAAGTGTATTGCGCAGCATCTCATAAACATTACGGTTTACTGCCATTCTTTTCCTTATGGTGTTCAAGAATTAATCCCGTGCATCAGCAAAACAGAGAGAGCATTATTTTCGATACTTGCGATGGGAATTTTTTTGTTGGGAAGGTGTCCATTTCAAAATGTCATTTGCTCCTCGTTTCATGACCAGTGAAAATGTGCGTCGGGAAGAAGTGTCCTTCCTCACGATGGTTACAGATGTTCAAACAATTCTGAGTTGCTTAGGAATCTCTTACACATAGAATATTTTGCATTCTGGGCTTGTCACTCACTTGTTATCAAGAATAACTGCGAAGTTTTTTTTTTATGTTAGGCTAATTTGCTGATGCGAATAAGTTTTCTGATTATTCTTCAATTCTTGTTCGGTCGTTTCTGTAAATACACTCGTACATCCCGAAGAAAGTATTGTCATCATACTACTACTATGTCCGTGGTCAATGAACTTTTGCTCCAGGTTTTACTTTCAGCTCCAGATTTTCTAAGAGTTTTCAGTACTTCTTTAGATGGAATCTGCAGCATGTTTGTGCAGCTAACTTTCATGTCCACTTTTAAAACACTTAAAGTGAAAATAAGTTCTAGCCTTCAAACGGAGGTGGAAGAAAAATACGGAAACAGGCAAACCAGATGGAAAGCAGATAGAATTACCAGACATCAATACACTTTCCTCCATAATCTTTCCAATGTAATTGCAACCGATCAACCAACCTGAATGACCATCTTGAAATATTTCATTGTTAAGAGAAATCCCGTTTATTTATTTATTTAATTTTCTTCTTATTATTTATTTATTATTTTTTCTTTAAGGTTTACGTCAACGTAATAAACAGGTATGCAGCGATCGAATACTGAGTACTTAGAAAAACATTTGAAATTTGGAGGCGATTATTTCATCATTAATGATCCAGAGAGATGCAAGTTTGTAATAATATTATCAAAGGAATACTTCCCATTGTCGTTCAGCAAACAGATCAATAGTTTGGAATTTTTCAGAAGGTTAATTCTATCACATAAGAGGGGAAAACTATCCAGAACTCTTTTCGAGATGCGCACTGCTATCCTTTGAATGGCTACACGATATGAGAAGGGCTTCAAATGCTATTCGTCAAACCTTTACATTTTTTATTTCTAACCGAACTTGATCATTTGATACTGATTTGTCAATGCTAATCCCCCCCCCCCCCCATTTTTTATTTCGAAAGCGATTTACACTTGTCAACGATAGCGTTATCTCTAATACTTGTTGCGTTTTATTTTCCAAGCTTTACATTTTTAACGACGACACTTTACAAAATCTGAAAACTTTTAAGACAGATATCCTTAATTTTTAATTTCACTCCAATTCGCAGATTAATTTTAAAGGTTTTTTTCATCTTTGTTGCAAAACTAACAAAGAAGCGAAAGTATCCACAGGCACCTGCTTGATTCCCCTGTTATAAGCCTAACATACTATAAATAATAATCCATGAGAAACAAAACATCTAACACATTCGGCTTCCGTCAGTTCATCGTTCTGTTGACATCTACCAACTCCCGATATTATTAAAATGGGTTCAATGAACCCGCAGACATACTCGGCGTGACACATAGCACTCGTTCGACCACTACCTTCGCATGGAAGCAAAACAAAGTACTTTGAGAATTCAATTGACGGCAAGAAGACGCAGCAGCACTTGGACTTACGTTCTACGGCAACAAGTCTTTAAAAATGCATGCTGTGTCTCGGGCGATTGACTTTCTTTTGCGTGTTGCGAGGAGCAAA
Organism: Typopeltis vanoorti; assembly: GCF_054136105.1. Classification (NCBI taxonomy): domain Eukaryota; kingdom Metazoa; phylum Arthropoda; class Arachnida; order Uropygi; family Thelyphonidae; genus Typopeltis; species Typopeltis vanoorti. The sequence continues at coordinate 16,221,498 of NC_143569.1, forward strand.
GTTTTCTGGAAATTTGAAGAATATTTTCTCAGACAGTTTTCCTCTACGAGATGAACCTAAAGAACATACTGAATTATTTAGGTTTAATCAATGACGTGTGCCGTGATATTTTGGGGAAAACGACAAAAAAAAAGGCAGAAGAGTTACAATGGCGTCATTTAGAGAAAACCGGAATGAACACACACACAAAGATTTGAATGTGAAATAAGACATGAAAGTTGACAGGTCTCGGAATGCCATAATCATGATGCATTTGTTAGGCTGGTTAGTGCTTTTTATTGTCATCTTATTCAATTTTGAATGAAATTATTACACTATTGTGTCCTATTTATGGATTCTCTTCCCGATTTTGTAATTATTAGGAATATCATTGCAATATATATTGCGCTTCAAATTTTGATACAATTTCGGTCTGTTTACCAAACGTTTTATAAGATCCAATTCCCTTCATCGATATATAGATTTAAATTTGCAAAAGGGAAAAAAGAAATCTCAAGCAGGGTTATCATTAACACTTATGAAACAAAATAAATGAAAAAGGATAATAAAAAAAAACAACTAAGCTAAAAATCAGAAAAGGGAAAGGGCAATAAGTAAAAGGGAAGAAAAAAAATAAAACTCGGAGGCAGAAAATTAAATTCTTGGGTGAAGAAAAATGTATTCCACTGACTGTTATTCGTCGCGAAGTTTGTAGCGGGACAATGTGACCTTTAAGTGTTCTCATAACGATTATTGTAAAAACATTCACTTGAATTTTCTTTTAAAATTAAGCTGAAACCATCTAGTACTCAGCTTTACTGACAAATAGCTTTCCTCCAAGTACATTTTATTAACTGGAGTGCCACAGGAATACATTAAAAATTTACTTGAGGAAAAAGTAACGTTTATTGACTAAAGAATTTCGTCGCAACGTTCTGTTTTGCATTTTAAAACGCATTTCAATCAAAACGAGATTCCAGAGAATGTTAACATAATGAAAAGAGAATTAAATCACTTTTCCTCACAACATTCTTCATTTGTACCTCCCCCCCCCCGCTGGAAAAGATAAATTGAGATTGCTTAGAATTACAGAATAATCAACTAAAGTCGTCAGGTGGAGAGCGTATCATGTCTAACAGCGTGCGTTCGTATAGTCAATATGTTTTGGGCGAAAAAAAAACCCAGTTGTCTGGACGGTTTTCTTTTAAATGTGAATGCCACCGGCAGAAAGTTTCAAACAACTCGTACTTGGTATGGAAAATTGTTTGAAACTTTCTGCCGGTGGCGAAAACCTGGGAAACCTACTGTACAGACAAACCATGGAATTTTTTAAACCATTTACTCCAATAAATAAAATGGTGGCCTACCGACAGATAAAGAAATTCATTACCACTCTCATGGGTTGGATTGTCTGGAATTACGACTGAAACAAAGCAACCATGGGTATCGTATGTTCCTCTGGACGTTTACTTTTTTTTGGGGGGGGGAAATGAAATCAAAAGGGATTAAACTCAGGTTTTCTTACCAAAGGGCATATATCGTTCTTTCAATTATGCCTAAGAGACCATACGAGATAATTGGATAGCATGCAAGAACAGTTCCAAACCGAGGAAAACAGAAAAATTAGCACCAATGACACAAATTGTAGCATTTACGTATCCATGGGTAAATATTAATTCTCGAAAAAAAAAAAAAGAATGTATTTATTTCATTAAGTCGTAAATATTGTAGTTTTTATGTCCACTACGACATTAGCTTTGCTGAACTATTTTCATTGCTTTCGCACTTCTGCAAACTTGTAAAATAATACACATTTTACTCTTCCGAGTTCATTTTAAATTGAATTTTTTTCAACTTATGTACCTGAAGCAAATTTCTATTTAAATGAAAGAAGAGAACGCAAAAAAGAATACAATACAATAATCAGTTTCAGGATATATTTAAGAAGTGTGAAGATACTGAGGAACAGTAAAGGCAACAACTGCACGAACAGCACAACTATTAGCACGATATGATGGATAGCTCCGAGCATACCCAATGCAGGCAGGTGAGCTATAGGGGGCTCGCGCGAGCTCTTTGTTAAATTTTCCTCAAATTTGCGAGCCCCTTGTTCGTTTTGTTTAATAATCTTGAAGAACTAGAAAATACCACCGTGGAATGTATACATGCTACTATAATTGCCTACTTTAAATTCATATGGATTTTCTGATAACTATATAAAAAATAATTTCATTGCATTTTGTTCTGATGGAGCTAGTGTAATGTTAGGAGACAAATCAGGTGTTGCAATCAAACTTCTATAAAAATTTTCCAACGTTGTGATTTGGCATTGAGCTTATCGTTTACACTTAGCATTAGACGATTCGATAAAAAACATTAAAGAAATAAATCATTTTGAAATATTGATGGATAAATTATATGCTTTTTATCATCAATCAACGAAAATTAAATACGATTGCAAATGACCTTGGTATCAAAATTTTAAAGATCAGCCGTGTATTTGGACAACGATGGGCGGCTTGCAGTTTACGAACGGCTCTTGCTGTGTGGAGAAATTACCCAGTTTTATGCAAGCATTTTGCATCGAACGATAAATATAAGGGCTTTTTAAACCGACTTCTCAATTTGGAATCTTTCAAAAAATCTATCATTAATGAACTTGATATCCTACAGGAATTATCATATCTGTCAGAAGCCTTACAAAGTCGCAATATAAGTATTATAAGGGCTAAGTTAGGCTTTTTTTTTTCTCCACGATGCGTGCCCTTTGTTAAAATTTCCATAGCTCACCACTGCATGCAGCTATCATGGAAACCAGTCTTGGGAGGGCATTCTCGTCCAACAGCGTCTACAGCGACCCAATAATAAAAAAAAAATTCCTCCAATCAATCGCAATCCTATGGCGCAGACAATTTATTGATGTACTGGCCGACGGAGGTCTAAAAGAATCGAAGTCTAACAGTGATCAAAAGTTAGTGCAATACAACCGAGACGAGGCATATTGCATTGCAGAATGTACATTGTATTAGACTCGCGGTTACGTAAAATACACACTCAGTGAATTCTATTCCTGTCAGCTGAAAGCAACAGCTACGAATCAAAACAGCATAAGAAACACTTGACGTTTGGAAAAGATTGCTCAATTGACCAAAGCTGGGTCACACTTATGGTAGAGCTAGCATATGGATACGAAAGTTAATCAGTGAGTCCATCTTGCCAGGTGGCAACAGTGCAAGTTTTCTGAGGAGAAAGCTTTCCCACCAGGTGTTACGGGCCCTAGGTGTTCCTCGACACTTAGGGCCCGTAATACACAATGCTAAAAGGAACGATTCTAGTATTACGACTGAAAGTTTACGATCCAATCAGTCACCGGATCCATCCACTCAGTGATCGAACAAACGATAAAATGTATCGCATATTCTTAAATTTCCCTAAATAGAGAAATTAAATCATATCAGATTTGTATTCAGTCTTAAAATCACAAAACTGAAACGAAATATATAAAACTAAGGAATATGATCATTGAGTCATACTGTATATTTTAAGATTATCAATATTTTTCATTTTTTTCTTCTGTAAACGAATTCAGTGACTAATGCATCGAAAATATTAATAAATAATGTAAAATATAATTTCAATTACTTCCGTTTGATCAACCTAGATCAACAAAGTTCTTTCAATTTGAAATCCTTAGAATATTTATTATAAATATTTAATAGCTACTTGAGAAAATGGGCTATTATAATTGCACAAGGCACATTCTAGAAATTCATTGCATTTATGCAGTGGATTTTTTCCCAGACACTTGGTTGAAGGAACCCCCCCCCCAACTGCCCTCCCCAAGGGGACCGTGTAACGATTATGCATCATATACTGATTCATCAGTAGATTAGGCGAATTTCCTGATTATCTTTACAAAATTCAAGTATTTCCTATCATTCAGGGTCTAAAAGTTCATAAAGAGAGTTCATGAATTAAAATTTGTGTCATGAAAAGAAAATTTCCTGAACTGTCTTTCATGAGATATGAAATTTCATCTTTCATGAAAACATAATAAATTGATTTGGTTCTCTCCTGGAGCATTTTATAAGATAGTTGTCCTGCCTTTCTCACCACTCAAGTTCCTACAGTTTTTTATTTTTCTGTCCGAATAGACAAAGGATGTTCTATCTTTTTAAATATTTTAATGATATTTGATCATTATCGAAATTACTAAGCTTTTCAGCTATAAAGTAGATAACTATTATAATTGAAATGTGGAAAACTATATCCCACGTGTGGTGCGAAAGCGGGAAATGTTTTGTCAGTGCTTTTAAGTACTGACATGAAGCTATTATAAGAGCTTCACCAACAACAACCTAGCAGTATTAAAAGGTATGGTGAAATGAGAGTAAGATTAATTCCTAGTTTCGTAACTAGGAGCAAGTTATAAGGTAGTTGTATGGTATGAGAAGTCACCAGTCATCCGTGTATGGCGATTAGGGGAAAAAATGAGTTACAAAAAAAAGCACGCCCTTGTCTCGGATTATTTCTTTATTCACAATATTTACAGCCATTTAAAATGTGTGAAATACTGAGCGTTAATTTTCGGCGCTATAAAAGCCAAGGAAAACAATTTTTCATAGTCGTTTACAGCGTAGGAGGTCAACGTTCCTTTTCTCTAACTCAGCATGACGATAGATCAACCCCCAGAGCAATATATGCGAAACTGAAAATGGATATCACGTGCAATGAAAAACTATGCCAATATCATATTGATATAATTAGTGTCAAGCGGGAAAGGAAGCCCAAACAAAAGTGACTTCTGTCCATTAATAGTTCCGGTGATGGTTTAAAGTTATGAATAAGGAACAAAGAAGTGAAGGAGTAGCTACAGTATTTAATACAAAGACGATATATTTATTAAACTGCAGTCAACTTAAGTCGAGTGATAAGGGTAATAATAAAATGAACAATCCAACATGACTAATTGTGATTCTATTCAACTGCATTATTAGACAGGTCATCTTAAATAAACAGAAAAGGAACCGTGGTTTGAAGACGATAACCTGAGTGCAGAATACAGTGATATATGGAAATGCTTAGGAAAATTTAGAGAAAAAGATAAGATAATTGTCGAACGATTTTTTGTCATTATTAATAAAATGGCCGCACAAAATCAGTATACAAGATTGCTCTTTCAGTTATATACATAAAAGAGCACGATTTAACCCATAAAAGATATATTGATAAAAGTAGTTATAAATTTCATCAGGTGATTTATAAATCACGGATTCGAAAAACAGTTTGAAGTGGTATTTGATGCGTCCCATACTTCGATTTTATAGCGATATCATTTAATATAAATAAGCCAAAATATATTAGTGCTCCTAAAGGGACGTTTTGGACAAAAACAGTTGTCGAAACTCGGCTTAATTACACTTTAGGCAATAAATGATGAGTAAACTATTTCGTATGCATCATTTCAGACATTGAATATCGAACGAACTTACGTTTGATAATGTCGGCGCCAACAAACTGATATAAATGTTACAAATGCATAGAAATATTGCTATATAAAATTACTTATAAATGATATTTTTTTTCGAGAGAAAATAAATTTAGAAGTGAATCTGGGAATTAGAGATGCAGAAGACAACAGCAGAAACAAATATGAAATATCACGAAGCTTTGCTTCAATAACTAATTCTAGCATAGCGTCCAAACTAAATTAAACACTGCACTCTTAAAATTAACCAAAATCAGTACATTAGAGAGATCTAATAATATGCTTTAGAAACATCACATTATTGAATTTTACTCAAAACTTGAAATCTCTCGACCAATATCAGAAATATCTCAACATTTTACTTCGCTAGAATCCGTGTGTAAAAACAAATGGATACAAAGAGAGAAAAACCAAGCTGTTATATATTACGAAATGCATTTTAAACGCTTCACGAGATCTAAAAAAAATAAGCGAGAATGACTGCTTACTTTCTTTTTTAAACAATAAAAATTGCTTAAAGATATAAAATCGTTTATCTCCACAAAAAGTAATAACACATGCGAGAGATGTGTGCAAAAATGGGTTAATAGTTAAAAATGTATAACATTGATTTACGCGCTAAAAAGACGAACATGGGTGATCGAATGATACTGAAAATTTACTGAAGCGACGGTTAAAACTACAGAAAACTTAGAAGTGGAAAACTAATAATTCCCAATTCTTTTTTCATGTAAGTAATGAAATATCCGAGAATGAAATTTTAAAAAGGGGAGACTGAAATTCTATTTCTTCGTTATTTATTCGTAGAAGTTGAAGTACATTTATATGGTTGAATTTATTGCATTTTTGATTTTAATACACTGCGATATTCGACGGCGGCAATAAAATAGCACATCAGGATTTGAAAGTTGTTACACCTCTTTCGCATTAACTACAGTGTTTGTTCCTATATGTATCGTTGGAATTATTATTTTTTGAAAAATTGATTAATGTACTGAGATATTTGAAGAAGTATTGTCTTTATGTTTTACAGCAAGACCCCCTACGAGTTTTTATTTCAATTTTGATTTATGCAGCGTTCTTTGATGGTTTTACATCAGAAGAGAAAAATACGTATTTGCAATAAACTCAGAAAGGTAACATTTGTCTTCGAAACGTTTTTTATGTTCTGTACACAAAGTTTCATGAGCTGATAAAATTAACAGTATTGTTTACAATGCCAGCAAAATAAATTTTGTTCTTTTTTTATTTGCAACATATACTGGTAACATGCCATTAAAAAGATCAGCCGTAAATATTTTTCGATTCGTTATTTCATGGTTAGCAAATTTTCTCAAAGGATATTTCTCCTAAATATATATTTTTTTTCAGATGAGTGAGCTGGTCTAAAACAAAGCAATTAACAGAACCCATTTAATGAAGGGAGTACTATGAAACGGTGTGCCCTCCAGAGATGAATCCTCGGGGTACATGGAGGTGCTTACTATTACTAAAAATAAAGAAAAAAACTCATCTTAATATCAACCTCTGTATGTTCTAATTTTGACGAATTAACTAAGAGATTTAAGAAAACACTCCTTCATATCAAGAAAAAGAGACCTTACTGAAATATTAAGTGGGGGATCAAGAATCGTAATTTTCTTAATATGGATGAAACATGTGATTTGGTGCATTTTGTTTACTTTACTTGTTTTCCGCCCTTACTGTTTATTTCGTGTACTCCTGAACGGCCCCGCACTTACCCGTGGGGATACGCGTACCACCAGTTGGGAACCAGTGCTACATATCAGGGTTTCTCAAACCATTTCTACGACGAAACACTTCACAAATCCTGAAATTTTCACGGAATACCTTCGTTATTTTGTAATGTATTAATTAATAATTAATTGGCAATTTAGCCGATTTGTTATTATTAATTATTAATTATTTATTAATCGATAATTAATTAACCAAATTAAAACATCGTTAAATTAATTTGTGTTAATTTTCACTGATATATCCTATTCTGATCACTAAAAGTACTTATATTATTATAAGTACTTACGAGTGAATGCAGGTTTTTTTCTCCTGTGTAATGGTAGTTTTCCCCTCCTTTTGTACATCCTGGAGATCTTTGTACGCTTGAGGTGGATGCCTCACTATCTGTTTCGTCACAAACACCTTCAATAAGAGATTTCTTAATACCAAAATTGAACAGATTGCTTTGTCTCTTATTCATATTAGAATTTAAATCTGTATTCCTATTACTTTTAAAAAAAATCACGGCACTCCGGTTTCAGAACAAGCACTCTTACACACTGCAATACGAACTTGCGAAGAAAGTATTCAGTATTAATAGATCTGAGAATCGGATACAGGCTACCTTAATCTTCAATTTCAGCGGAAAAATTTTCTTTATACTTCCTTGCTGATTGGTCACTGACATTTGCAACACAGATGTTATTTCGTTCAGTTTTGAGAATAGAAGATACACCGCGCTTCGGCTTGCAGGCAATTTTTATGATCGGTCATAAACGGCGGTATTCACTTTCCCAAATGTTGAAAGGTTTCGATGTGTGAAAATTAACGATACACAGATGTTATTAAGCGTTCTGGGTCTGAACTTTTCGACATATTCACGAATATTATTCTCCTCAGAATATTTCTACTATAAAATATTTATTGATGAAAAATGCTTAGAAAATTAAAATGACAAATTCCAGAACTTCTCGCGGAACCCAGTTTGAGAAACCCTGCAAATGTATTACAAAAGATTCACTACTTTAATTTTCCCGCTTAGTTAACATAACATACAGCTTTCGACTAAAACTAGCAGTTTTAGTCGAAAACTGCTAGTTTTAATCTGAACATTAGCGAGACTAGAAAACAAACATAGTGGATTGAAATATAAGTTGCTGAAACTGTTTATCTTTATAATACAAATACTGCTTTTACTAGCGTAGCTACTGAAGGTTCGAATACCAGTCCATTTGGAAATAGTAGTCAGAGTTGTTTAAATAAGTTAGGCTAGTCCAACTGATATCCATATTATGCAAATATTGTTTAAATCATGAATTCCTGATGCGTGGTAGTACAACACAAAGTTAACTTCAAGGAAGTTGACATGATTGCCACAGACAAAAGTGATGCTATTGCAGGGTGAAAAGCTAAACGTCAATTACAACAGAATTTTAATGTTCATGCATAATACATCCTACCTCTGTTTCTTGGAAAGTTTCAACGTTTAACGAAGTCAAGTGCTTACCTGCAAAATTAAAAAAGGATGAACTTTTATTACATAGAATTTCTGCCATTATCTGATTTACTAATATTATATTATGGTACTTATAAATAATAATTAATGCTAATGAATACATGTCAATGGGATTGAAGAATAATAATGAACATGTTCTGTTCGCTGCACGAAATACCCCTTGGACTACAACCCTTTAAAGCTGACAAATGCTGCCTGAATAGTCAGTCAAAAATGGTAGAACAGGAAACAGCTTAAGTACGTTTTCTTGCGTCCGTCACTCTCTTCTTTTATTTAAAGAACACCAGAAGGAAGTGTTCAAAAATAAGTCAGCAGTTGGAAATTATGAGACTTGAGGATGTTCTCTCAACATCAATGCTTAATACATTCAATCGTAAGCCCTTGTAAAATGTTGAAATTGTATAATAGCAGGTACGGTCTTGCCTCCTACTAAAAGGAAGAAAGGCGGGTTTGACGTTATCGGTTCATTTATTTGCATGATATTATATATTGCAAACGCCTCATCCAATCAGTAGATTCGTTTAATGAAAATCAAGTATACATAAAATATACAACTGTCCCATTTCCATATAGAAAGCAATATTTTCTGAATAGATACAATACATTATGTATGTATACGAATATACAAACATTCAGAGTGATTGCTACTGTTTTGCGAGTGGAATCTGGCATTCGTAGCAGGTACTGAACACTTACATAGTTCAACAGCCATGCTTTGCTTTAGTTTACTTGATCATAAGCAACTTTGTACAATAACGTTTTTTTCCCTCTAAAAACTTCATTATTCTACTGCTATATTTATCTCTGTGAATGCTGGATTTAAGTAAAGTGATTCTCGTACGTTGCAGATTATCCCTTAAGATTCGATTAGCAATACGTGCATCTATACTTTATTTGTATATAAACGGCACGCACCCGTACTGGTTATCTGCTTATATTTTATTTTAATAATGTGACTCACCAACAAAAGGTAAACGTATTACATAAGTGCAATGGATGGGTTTAGGGATTTTTTTAAAATATTTTTACATGGAATTTTTTCAAACTGCTTCAAAACTCCGCTAAATGCGGCCATAATTTCCTATCTAAAGGCATTCTCTAAATGTCCATGCCCACGTGTGTACGCTAACCACTGGATAACATTTTTTAATATTTGTTGCGGGCAGCAAAAATAGTAAAATATTAATTTTGTAACTTGTTGCTTCCATATGCCACACGAACTAAACCGTTATGATTCTGTCAGGCATTGGAAGCATGGCACGACTTGTATTCTTCGAGTGGAAAAGCCCGAGTTTAGTTTTTCTCAGCTAAACGTTTCTTAGAAATAAAAGAATGTTCTTCCAACCGACGCATTAGTCACTGTCATGGAAATGACAAGGTTTTCATTCCATAAAGAGAAATAGTCTTGAGAGAATATAGAAGAATTCAGCCATAAGCATCGAGTTTGTACGATGCTTGAATGCAGAGTTAAGCGTGGTTTAAAAGGGAACTGAAGCCGGACTAGGGGAGAGGGAGAGAGAGGGAGTTACTCCAATTAGGACCAGAGTCTGTAAAATGAGAAATATGGATAAACTGATCTAACAGCTTATCCGTATTTCTGAATAATGGAAAATTTATGTAAAACTGGAACAATTTTCTTGTTCTGCTCATCGAATTGCACTTTACTATAACAAATATTTTACAGTATAATCATGCTAACATTGTAGAAATCACTGGATTCTTCTTTGCGCTTCTCTGGAGATGCTATTGTCAGTAGATTTGTGATTTTTATTATCAATTCGCCCACATCTTAGATTGATTCCCGCTGAACACAACTATATTTTTTTTCAAAACGGAAAAATCCGAAGGATGGATATATATATATATATATATATTATCAACACGCGATCTCCATGGAGTCAGAGACTCATCGTAGGAGGTACTCACTATTGCATACGATGCTTATCCAACTTCGTCTTAAACTGATTCAATGTGTCCACATCCACAACATACTCAGGCAATGCATTCAACTCACCAACCACCCTACATGCAAAGAACCTGCTTCTCACTCCCTTGCTTACACCCTCCTTATACAGTTTCCAGCAATGGCAACTTGTTCTACTTTCCTCTCCAATTCTATGAAAAATCTCTTCCATATCTACCTGATAACCCCTGACCAGTTTTGCAGTCTTGTTTCTTGTTATGCTTTTTGATTTTCACTTGGTTACTTTAATATTTCAAATCATTGATAAAATTACTTATTTTTGATGTTTCAAGTTTTCTTGCTTACATGACTTAACTTTTTATCCCGTGTAATTATGGGAAGTTTCTGGGAATATTTTCAAAATTTATTGATTCGATACTTTTCTATAAATTAACTGTATGCGTTGTTCGTTCTTTGTTTAGCATTTGGATAATTTATCTTTCGGTTAGACATTCTTTATGCTTCTTGCAGGTAGGTGATTTCTCATTTTGGTTTTAAAAAAGGTTACATCTTCACTCATAATTCACACAAAAAGAATACTCAAAATAACTACCATTAACCAATTTGATCAGAACTTCTCTAGCTGAATGCAGAGAGAGAGAGAGAGATGAATTAATTCACCTAGATTGACTTAATTTTTCTCTCGCTTTCTTTTATAAGTATCTAACCGATGATTTCATCACACACACACACACAATTATTAAAAATTAGTTGTCTAATTTGAAAGAAATAACATCACTTCAATGCTTTGTAGTACCAAGTTCTTAATACTATTAAAATGAAGTTTTATTACTACAGTACAGTCTTATATCACAGTAAAGCTTACTTTTATTATGAAGCACTCAAAATAAACATTCCAATCTGCTTTAAAATATTTGAATTTCAGACTTCCGGTCGTGACATATGGAAGTGAAACGTGGGCTAACTAAAAACTGACAAAGTTGAGGAATACCCACAGGAAGAGATCACTACTCCATGTTACCATTGAAAATAGAAAGCGCAATACTTGAGTCAGAGCTCAGATTAGAGTTGAGAGGCATTATTAAAAAGATTCAAATGGCAACAGGCAAGTCATATTGCAAGAAATAACACTGAAAAATGGTTCAAGTTGATAGCTGAATGATGCAAAGAGCTAAACGAAGACCAAAGAGACGATAGAAAGTATGAGATTAAAGAGATGGTTGGAACTCAGTGGAGCAGTCAAGCTCTAGATAGGATTGAATGGAGGACTTTGAGGGAGGCCTTCGTCCAGTAGGTGACAAAAAATGGCTGAATGATGATCACCTGTCAATTTTTTCATATCATTTCAATGTGACTACCATTCTTGTTTTGAGATTACCAATCACGTGTTTTGGTAGTGATATAAAATCAGTTCATATACATTTTGTGATATACAGCGCCTATGCGTCACATTTCAATTTAGTTTACTATTATTGTTATTATTATGTGGCAGTTAAGACAAACTCAAATGTTCTGAACACGATTACTGCGTGTGTGCGTTCTACGAGATAGCAACTTTATGTTCGTAGAGTGCTATCAGATAACTAGTTAGTAACAGCAGAGCTCAACGAATGTAAGCCTGTATATTACAAAATCCTATTTCCCTGTTATTTACTTCGGAAATTTAATGCTATCATATTCATGAAATATAACAGTTGCCTTATCTGGAGAAGTCAAATTATTTTGAAAGGGACCGTTACCATTCCCGATATTTTCCAAGGTCGATCTCTTTTCTACTATAAAAAGTGCACTATTTGAAAATACATTCCAGTTTGCAAACTATTCTTATAAATCACATAATAGAAAATAAAATAAAAATGCTACAACTTCGTATCGGATATCCAATATTTCATCCAATTTCTCAGGTGTGAAAAGCCAAAAAGTTAATATTCGGAGAGACTCTTGCTTAAAATTGGAACTGTTATTCCAAAAAAAAAAAAAATAAACCCTGAAATCAGCTAAAATAATAGCAGTGGACTAACGTAACACTTGAAAATAACTACATGTGATAATCAAATAGGCCGCTATTCCCTCTACTTATTCCGAGAAGCACTTTATCTCTGTCACAATAACAATAAGTTGACATTAAGCTATACGGAAGCAGTTCTTATCTGGCAGTTTTCTCATTCTCCATTCACAAAAGAAAAGGCTTATCACCATAGTCTGCATCAATCATGGTTAGCTATACGATGGAATATCAAGAAAGAAAAAATCGTTTGAAAATATTTTTTTAAAAAAGACCATATATAGAATATAAGAAAACAAGACTAGACTGATTACTCACTTGTTTGAATTATTTATAAGTACATACCAATAAAGAATGTAAAGATTAACTGTTAAGCTATGCTGCGTTGCCATTATAAGGAACACGCTATAATTGTATTATAGATTTTCAAATGATAAAAACAAAGTAGGATATGCAAGTAGTTTTCTTTAAGAACTAATCAGTTTAAACCACTCCAACTCCCTCTCCATTCTTCCGAGAAGAGCTTTATCTCTGTCACAATAAGTTGCATTACACAACCAGAAGTATGTGTCTCATTTATCAAGCAATATCATAATTAGAAAAGAATTAAACTTCTGTAATGTGTCTATCGAATGGATTCGCATAATTTGTGGCATAATACGGTTTAGAATCTTTACGTTCCATATTTAATCTCAACAAATGAGAACAGGGTTTAGGATTTCTTAATGATAGTTGCTCGATTTCAACTGCTTTTCTATCCGCAGACCACCAGTTTTGTTAGTATGAGATTAAAAAAAAAACATACATACAGGGTGTTCGGGATAAATTTGACATATTTATAATTAATTATATTTTTCCGTAAGTTACATGTATTAACACACACTTCTCTTCATTTAAAAGTTTGGACCCTTCTTCATTCATATACAAGATGTCAGAAAGGATGGATAGCTGGAACCCACCTGAATCATGGAAGAGAATAACTTGTATCATGATGATTCGTGCCCGCCATCAAAATAAGGATATTACGACTGCTGCCCAATGCTCCCTGAATACAGTAAAAACAATCAGGCATGAACTAGAGACTTGCAATGGTGACTACGAGGATGTAGCAAGAAGAAAGATCCCTAGCAGACGATCTGATTGCGTTCGTACAGCAGAATTCCTCGCAAATCTGCAGGAACAGGTGTTGAAGAACCCTGGCATTGGAATTCGGGCTTTGTTCGTGGAGTTGCTAACTGTAGTCAAGCCCTGGATAACAAGGGTAGCCAATGGTAGGCCGTATGTATGGCAGCAGGATTCGGCCCCTTGCCACACCTCTGGGAAAAGTCAAAAATGGTTGTCTGAAAATTTCTACGACTTCACCAGTCCAAATGTTTGGTCTCCAAACTCCCCAGACCTTAACCCCATGGATTATTTTGTATGGGGCGCAGTTGAAAAAGACACCAATCGCACTTCCAGTAATACAAAAGCCCAGTTAATGGATAAAATTAAAACAGTTTTTGCGGCTATTCCCAGGGAGACTGTAGCATCAGCTTGTTCGAGGTTCCGAAGCAGAATTGAAGCTGTGATCGATGCTAATGGTGGTTATTTTGAGTAAATCTTGTTGATAGTATTGTAATTAACTCTGCCTGTAATGTTTTTTTGTCAATTCATTAAATTTAATAGATACAAAGAAGATTTTCTTTTTCCTTACGAAACTGTCAAATTTATCCCGAACACCCTGTACATACATACATACATATATATATATATACACACATCAGTATATGATGCTCTCGATGATTACATGCAGAAATGATTCACAAAAATATTACAATTATAATATATAAAACTAAATTGTAATGAATAAGTAAGTTCTACCTTGAGACCGTCTAAAGTAATAACAGCCGATGGGTGGTATGATTATTTAATGTGTGTTAAACGACACCACGTTCAGAGATTCTTATACTGCTTCACGCAAGGAAAAGTAAGGTTATCACTCTGTTTGTCTGCGTACATCTTTCTCCCTCCACCTCACAATAAGTTTTGAGTCCATGAGTTCAATCTTCATGAAAATTTATAAGAATGTCTACTCAAGCACAAAATGTAGTTCTGGGGGAATAAGGTCTTCAATTGAATTGAAGTCTTCAATTGAGGTTTGCAATTCGCACAGTGACGCCCACCTAGTTTGAGAGTTAACTTCTGAATAAGTCCCCACTGACTGCTGTTAAGTCTTTCACATGATTTGCCAAAGCACCTTAGCCTAAATCACTGTATCCCTTTAAGATTAGGAACTCTAAGTCTATACTAAAGGGTAGATGCACTGCAATAAGATGAAAAACAAAAAAGGTATTGGTCAAATATTTGGAGAGGAGGGGATTTTTTCAAAAGAAAACTAATTTCTGCTGAAAATTTGCTTAGCATTTAGAAAATAATTATGGCAGATCACAAACAATTAATTTGTCATAACTCATGCAATAGTAAAGCATTGAGCAGTGCTGTACTCAAATCTGAGGTAACTAAACTATCTTCGGATTGTCTCAACCGTAATAATGCACTGGCCAAGCCGTAGATAACGTCTCTGTTTCCATTAACAGTTAGAATACAATGAATTCAATTGCTTCCGAAAACTTTTAATCAGCATATGATTTTCACTCTTCCGATGTGACTCTGCTGTCTTGCTTACTCGAAGTGAAAGCATCATGTTTTTTTTTTATTTTTAAAAGAGGATTGCTTGCTTATTTAAATCTTTCTCTCTCACCAATAGTAATATGATATTAGTTCAACATATTTCATAGGGTACGAAAGCAATAAAATGCGAAGTAATGGATAATGGAATTTATATGAGATGTCATTCGAAGGGTGCTAATTGATGGCGGAAGAAATACTTATATTTTCGAGTCAGTTGTATCACAGATAACAATGACAAAAAACCGTTTTATGAAATACAGCGCCACCTGATGCCATATTTCGTTTTGAAAAAAATTACCAAAGTATCATACAAATCTAACAGCAATCAAACCTCTCATTCTTCAGATATAATAAGCAGAGATACATGTATCCATTATTATAATAAATGTAATATCAGATTAATCAAATATTACGTCGAAGAGCCAGCTGATGTTCGTGTATTCGAACTAACGTGACTTTCAAGTCATAGATCTTGCTCTCTTTCTATCAATTCTTCTTGTTCTACACCTCTCAGTCATTTCCTAATCACCACCCTATCGCCTTTAATATAAAATATTATTTTCCAAAAGCAGACCGCGGGCCTAAAACGCGTTTTGTTCGCAAGGTTCAATAATGCCAATAACACCTGGTTCGTAATGCAGCGGCAAACAAATGGCTTGCTACTTTCTGATCTGAGATGTCTGCAGTAAAATAATATTGGCAATAATGGAAGAAATAACCCTATTTAGGAAATGTCAAGTAACTATTACACACTCGTTAATATTAACACGTATGAGAATGATTCAAGAGACAAAAAAGTAGACATGTTTAGCTATCAATAGCTTGATAGTGACGTCATTCGTTATCAGAGCTATTCAACCAGAATAGCTTTTAGCATACTTACAGCAGAGAGAATTTTTTTAAATTCTAAATTATGTTAAAATCTGTAACATATAATATTTCGTTGTTTAGAATTATTTTGTCTTGTCATTAGAAATGATCCGATTTAAACCGAAATTGAGATGACAAACATTTCAAATAACCATTCATCGGGAGCTGAGCTATTCAACATGCATTTCCTATGTGCATTGCTAATAAAATGAAAACGCATCGAAATGTTTTAACAATTGTTCTAGTAAGAAGAGAACTAATTGTGATGAAGATGTTGCTTTATACTCTTTTAAACAGGACCTAGTTCCTGGCACGAGTACAGAATGCCAAAGCACATATTTCGTTCTTTCCTTCGGAGTCCATTTCACAAAAGAATATCTGCGATGAAAAAGAACGAATACAAACCTTAGGATTTAGGAATGACCTTACCATTGAGTTGTGAATGGCTGGTCTATTTCGTTCTTCATGACGTAAACATTATTAATAGATACATTGTATCATATCTTACTCACCAAGGGGGAAACCATCTTATAAAGAGGTGCGCTATGGTTAGCTTTAAGCACTCGAGCTGCTACGCGTAAGAGTTCGTATCTTTTGTGCCAATTGCACTTCCATATTAGATGGTGTGGCAGCAGCTGCAGCAAACACTCCATTCTCTCTCTCTGATTCAGTTTAATGAAAAACCAGGCTCCGATTTTGAAAAGACTTGGAAAAAAAATATTCGGTTTCTCTCAGAAACATTAATTCTTAATATATCTCTTACTGGCCTTCAAGGAATATCTGGTTTCTATATTTAAGTACCCATCGTCACGCGTTGGCGATACAATTTAAACAGTAAAAACATTTAATAACAGGAAATGGATATTTAAATTATTCCGAGGATTTTCGCTTGAAATAACCAACAAGAAAAATTAACACAACACTGTTTTAATTCAATTTTGTTTAAATGAATTTATCCAGAATATTTCGGAATACGTGAAAGGTGAAAATATTTTTTTAAATTTAATATTTTAATTTTATTTAATATTATGCATTGTGGGCAAGTATTAAACTATGATTTCAGACAGTCATTAAAGTTTATATTTCAGTTACATTCCAGATAAACATCAATGAAATCTGTGTAAACTATCCGGAGATTAAAGCAAAAAAAAGTAGTCATACGCAAAGGATCGTAAAATGATACATTACAAAACTGGATCAATAAGGTCATTAACGATTGGTACTTAACAACATTTAGTCACCGATCATAAACCAATTAACCAAGTGAAGAGTCTTCAGATGTGCCAATCGCATTTAGCTTATCCCACTCTCGTTCGTGAAGACGTCCCAAAATTAATAAAAAGATGATCTCAAGTGACAGCAAAAAACATTCAAGCAGTATAGGAACATCATTTAAATCAAATAAAGTTCAAATGAACAAATCAAATTCGAGCGAAATTAATTAAAAGCACATTTTAGTCAAAGAATAATATTCACGGAGTTTTCTAAATGAACAGGTTCGAAATTCGTACATGACTCTTGCTCTTCAATATTTTATAACAAATGAAGAAAAGCACATTTCATTCACAAAAGCAGTTAATAAAGTTATTGTGATTGCATTCTATAAATCTACTGTAACACCTCAACTACAGTTAGATTCTCTCTTCTATTCTTCCTTTCGGAAGGAGGTATTTGAATTCCTTTAACTGGAGAATTTCTCTCAATTGAAAACAATCGAGGCACATCTCGTCTATAGAAAATCCAACAAACAGGTCGATTTATGTTTCTATTAAGTGAGTACAACACTAGATGTTTATTTTATTATTAAAATGATGGTTAATTTTATTCTTTCAGTTTGTCGGCATTTTTTTAAGCACCATATAAACATTTAATATTTAGCAAGGTATTCTTATGCACAGTCATGACTTCTAATACGATATCAAGATCTGTGTCATTTGCCAAAATTTCATTTTTGAATTTGAGATAACTTCAATTTCAATTCTTTGGAAAATGGCAATCATTTTCCATTCATCATTCTCAATTAGATCGCCTAGGGGATCTAAAAACAATCCATACTGCTTTTTATATTTTAATTTTTCGAATTTAGCTCGTCATTTTATTTTATTTGACCCATACAGTGCATTAATATTAGTACCGCGGATTGGTACGGCTTCATAATCCGGAAATCCTGCTGTAGAAATAAAACACGGGATATTTTCATAACAGCAGCGAAATGATCTCACACTGGGAGATCAAATTAACCACCTAAATAGGGCCATTCGAAACACACTTTCATATTTCCATGTCATGCCATTAAATGACGCTGTAAAAGAGTAATGAGAAAAGGAAGAATCTGATAGGAGAAAAATTTGTTTTCTGCGAAAAGGATAAATTCGACCAGGAGACTTAAATAACAGTGCATTTCTTTTTAAACTAAATTAATGAACAGACAGCTAAAAAAATTTACAAGTAATCGGGAAATACTTAAACCATGTTGTGTTATTAAAGAATCCAAAGCAGAAATATACACACGAACAGAGTTGCAAAAATATTTCACTGACTACTAAATTATGTTGCTGCATGGAGAATGGTATCTGATTTCATGTGCAGCTGCGAGGAAGACCGGTAATATAATATACTATTATTAGGATCAGAAATAGATATGAACTTAAAATAAATACAATTGCTGATAATTCTTCGAATTCTGGGCATGGATTATCAGTAATTTACGTTTTGGTTAAGGCGGTGAAGAAAATGCTTAGGTCCTTCTCCTTTGGTCTAACCTCAATGGCATAATCTATGCCCAAAATTTGGGAAATTATTATCAGTAATTGTATTTCTTACTTTTAAGTTACATTCACACATCTATTTCGGATCCTAACAGTATTATATTTAGCTGGTTTCCTTGCGACCGCAAATGAAGACACACCATTCACGAACATCGTTGCTGTTTGAATTTCCGAATTCCATTTGTTACACTGATGATAGTTTCAGTTAATTATTATTATTAGTAGTAGTAGTAATATACAGATACCTCCATTAAGTACGAAAAATCATTACGGTAGGTCCATTAAAATCATTAATCAGCAATTATCAATACCTGTACAATGTCATATTTTGCCTTGAAAACATTCACCGACAAAGCGCGAGCACACAGCTCTGGCAATCAATTCCACTCATTCACCAAGCAAAAAATCTCGTCCTCACTTCCTTACTAAAATACAGTCGTACTCAATTTCCATGGATGACCACTAGTTTTCCCTCACATTATTCATGTACTGAAATATTTTCACATCAATCCTATACACTCCCCAAAGAAACTTATGTGTCTATCATATCCCCCTTATCTGCCGATCATCCAGCTTTTGTAACCCACAAATCTTCCATCTCTCTCTCTCTCTCTTCATATGGAGCATCACACAGTCCCGTCACCATCTTAGTTACTCTCCTCTGAATCCACTCCACCCATCCACAAGAAACCCAGGCAACCAGATCTATGTACAATAACCCAGATGAGATCTTATAAAGTGGAATAATAATATTTTTTTATCTCTGCATGTCAGAATGTTCTTTAATAACCAGGTAATCCTATGAAATATTTAGTCACTTTTGCAATATGTCCTCTGAATTTCAACTTCCTATCTACCAACACCCCGAAATCCCCGGCTTTATCAAGTTCCTGGAGTACAGCCCCATCAATATGGTTACACATATGATAATCTTACTCGTTGCCACATTAAATTAGCATCTATTATTCTCTGCTCATACCGCCAATTTATTTAAATGATCCTGTGTGATATCAATATTACCTTTATTGACGACTGCTCTCCCTTAATTTTCCATAATTTGCAAACAATTGAATATTTCCCTTCAGATCATTTTCTATATCATTAATAAATAAATTAAACAGTAGTGGCTCAAGTACAGAACAGTGTGGCACTTGTTTTTGTTTTGTTTACGTATGGATTTTTTTAATAGGTTTACAGTTACCTTAACATCGAAGAATTCAACATAACACTAAACCCAAAATATATACTGTAAATACCATCAAAATATTAAACGTCTTTACGAATAAAACATTCTTCATTTTATATCAGTTGCTGTCTTTATTTGAAATTGCAGATCGTTTCATATTACACCAAAAGAAAACTAAATTCGATAACAAAATATTTACGGTTACTGAGAATCTGTTCGGTTCTCAAACTTTATTTACGAAGATAAACCGTAAATAAACTATGCGACAACATACTGTTGTCGATTAATGCAATTAGTTTCAGTATTATAAGATTCTCATTTAATTGTTTTAAAAAGTTAGTTGAAATTGCAGGGCAATTTAAAACAGATTTTCGTCACTGAAGTAAATTCCAAACTCTAATCCACACTGAGCAATGTGAAAAGATAGTGTTTCAGTTTTGCAACACTTAACTGCTAGAAATAAGTCGAATGCTGTAAAATAAATGCAAGATACACCATATACTAAATGATAAGGTATCGCTGGATGCTAAAAACAGGAGAATAAATCAAGCACCACTGTAACTCCTCTTGAATAAACTTTAGATTGCAGTTAACTCGATTGTTTATTAATTAAATGACTTCATTCAGAAAACGAAAAACGTCATTAACCAAAACGAATAAAAGTAGTTGATAAGAAGAACTTGATCTGGGATCAAAGGAGAATTGAATTAAACTTCGTTAAAAGGTATAGGTTTAGTGGAAAAACTTAACCACTAGAGACCTCAGCTGACGAAGGAAATATCCTTCTAAGCGTCATAGTTTTCGTTCGAAATTAGCAAAGCAATGCCTGCTCTATTACTCAAGAAAGAAATTCATGCGAAGTAATTAAAAATAGCCTGGCGAAGTTTACATTACAAAAATAAAGACTATGTATATATATACATACATACATACACACACACACTTAAGCACACAATCCATAACGATGTGACTGTCTTTTTAATTTTATTCTACAAAATTTGTATACGTTCTTCCATAGTTGTCTTCATATATTTATCTCTGATAAAATTATTTTCCGAAGCTTCCACATTTATGCCATCAACAACACCGACGTTAGATATAAGTCTAGTGAAGGGCTAAATATTCAATGGACCTACCATACCTAAAAGAGATCATTTAATTTTTTTTCTATAGAGGACACAATAAAACTGGACAGCTTTAGTCCTCTAAAATACGTTGTTACTTTGGCTATTTCTACTTTTCCAAACCCATTTTAAAGAATAATCTTACATAAAATCTATAAACGTCACGTTTTATTCAAATCGAATCATTTTAATTATTTTGTCGATCAAACTGTGAATGTTGTAGTTTCCTAGGAACACAGGGTGCATGTTATGAAATTAGACATTCAGGCTAAATAATATTAACCTGAATGTCTAATATTAAACATTCGTTTAGAATGCTGTACGAATGGCTGTTCCATAAGACACTATTCGATTATATTGCTGTGCTTAAATGTGGTGTCGCTAGTTGGACTAACTCTAAGAAAAGCTATCCTACGTATCAAGGCAACTTACCTACAGAGGCATGCCATGATACATTCCCATTCCCTCAACCCAGAGATGCTCTAACGTCACTATCATATTGTAGATCCGTATTTAACAAAACGATACTGATTTCATGTGTTTTTAAATGAGCCTTTTAGTTTTTGTTTATTTCATGCAAGAATTTATTCGGTGGGAACAACTAAGGGACGACCAACATATGCAGTGTATCTGGCGAGTAACCTGTTTTCGTTAGAAAAAGTATTGCTGCATGCATTGTTGATCAAGAGTATTCGTTGGAAGTCATTTTTAGCATCTATTGCATCAATCAACGGTACAATTTCCGACATTCCCCACAACAAAACCAGTAAAAAGCACAATATTAACTCACCGATCAATAAAGGGCAATTGCTACCGAAAACCATAGCCTGCAAGGCAACAGCGTCAGTCAACCAGGGTCACTAGTCTAATTCCCCACCCCCCGCTACTATAAATTCCTTAATTTGTACCAAATGCAATTGATGGCAAACTATTTTTTGCATATTATTTACTAAATATTAGAAATTAATTTTTGTGTGCATAAACTTCCTAGCTATGTTAACTCATAGTGTAGAAGTCTTATACGACAAAACTACTCCCCCTTCAGATATTAGTATCGGCGGCTCCGAATACTTGATTATACTACCTTCGACATGGTTATGAATGTTTCACCTCAGATAGCGTAGGAGTTTGTATTAGTTATACATTTTGCAAATCATCTATGATGAGTTTAAAGAATAATAAAAATGACTGAAGAGAACAGGGTTTAGTGAAGTGTACGCTTTTAAACTATATAATCGAATATAAATTTATACATTTATCATTTTTATGACTTTTTAAAATGAAATAATGCATTTTTCTGTTTATTTAGTGTTATTGATACACGAAAACGAATCTTACCTGAATAACATTCCTTAAAATCACCGCTGAAGAAATTTACACAATGACCATCATTGAAAATCCTAATTATGTACCAGAATGGCTTTGCATACAATTGTAAACGAAACTACTAAAATACAGGAAGATTAAGAGATAACTTTTATGCATTAAATGCTATGGGACTGTTGCAGGTGATTGTTTCTTATAAAGTATTAATAAAACACATTCAAATAAAGATATTCAAAATAATGGACGTAAAACTGAAAGCAATACATGAAAAGGAAAGGTTTAGATTTCTAGTCGAATTTAAAGAACCGGAAGCAAGAGCAACTGTGGCTTAAATATAAGTTGGAACTTCCATGAAAGTGAGGGAAGAGGAAACAAAATACGAATGCATCAAAAGTAACGGGGGATGTCGTCATGTGAGGAAGAGAATTTTTGAAGGTTACAACGTTGAAAGAATCGGAATGTAAATAGATCTCGGAATTTACAGAATTTTTCTAAAAGCATGAACATAACAATTAAGTAGTACGAGAAACTTAGTAATAATGGCCGAAAGTGAATTTAGTAGGACATAATTAATTAATAAGATATTACAACATTAAGTTGTGGGAGAAAGGCGAGTTGTTATGTAGCTGTGGTGGAAAGTGGTCTCAGAATAATGGCTGCTTACGAACTGCTGAATGTATGACAATGATATAATTATTTGTACACGAAGTGAGTAATCAGCGCTGAAAATTGTTAGTGTTCATGATCGTGGTTGTTAAGCCTGTGAGAGAAATTTCTATTTATTTATTTCGCAAATGCATTCATATAAATTGTATCTATGGTTCAGAGTTTGAGAGAAGATTAATTAACCTATTTTAGGATTCGATGAGAAGAAATTCGGATTTATAAGCAGAAATTAAATAAGATTCTTTTTAAATAACAAATAAGCCATTTGTCTGCATTTCGTAAAATCAATGAGTACCTTATTATTTCATTTTGTTGTTCTGATAATTCTCTACTCTGAATGGAAAGATTTTAATTAAATTGTGGATATTTCGGTTCTTTACTAAAAGTTGTCGAGGTCATTCAGTTTGGTTTAAATTGAATCACGTGACAATGGATAAAAATACACGGTACATCATCGAAAGACAGCTGCAGATTCAACTGCTGTGAAATTAATGACGTCGTAGACGAATGATAATTCAGAAATCAGCTCGCTACGACTGCGAGCAATTGTTTCCTTTCTTACTTATTACATTCGAAAATTATTAATTCACTTAAAGTAGCTGCAGATCCAAATAACGAACATCAGAGATTAACTTATCACACAGCAATTGACTCAGAATTGAAAACTTCTGACATATTTACTTTATGCAGAAGAAAATATCACAGAAAAATATCAAACGAACATAAAATTTCCGCAAAAACTGTCGGACCTCTCCACAACAAATATCGTATGAATACGCTCATTCCATCATGCGCATATAATACAGTCTGCACCAAGAAAGCGTCCATTGTGATCAATGGGACAGTTTTGAATTAGCAAACTACGCCTTACCTAATGGTTTTTGTTCGACAAATGTATCGCTAATACCTCAGACATACGCCATATTCAGCTTGGAATATCTTAATAAGAGAAGCCATCGTGATCGAGATTTTGAAGAATCCCATTAATTCTCAGACAGTGTCTGGGAGTTAATGGGTTACTTTTCATGACTTCCTGATATTTCAGACATTTCGAATTATGAAAAATGCTCCAATTCTCTTCTCAAATTACTTTTCCCACAGAATGGTATCTTTTCGTATTGTTTTCCTTCTTCCTGCTTCCCCCACCCCTCCACCCTTCCAATTATCCTGTCATTTCGTCGATAGTCCCAATTTGTATTTAAGTCAAAGTAGCCTTCCTTTAATATGTTACATTTAATCCGGCTAGAAAAAGGCTTTCATCAAATTTGTTCTTTTTTCCCCCTTTTGCATCTTATTTTTTTCTTTTATTTTTATCTGACCTTTTAGAATCGTGTGTTCTCATACTACTGTTAGTTTACTTTTGTTTTTCTATCCATATGCTCTTACTTTATCTACAATTTTATGTCCGTTTTCATTTGAAACTATACTATTACTATTGTAAACAATGGTAAACATTTGTAAACAATGGTAAAGAAGACAGCCAGCAACATCCTACAAAGGTATGTCCGAATTATTCCTCCTATGTATTCTCCATATTCTGTATATATAAGACATCAGTAATGCCCTAAACAAAAATAGGCTAAATAGAGGTAAAAATAATGGTAAACATTTCCAAAAAAAAAAAAATCCTTTAACTATATTGTTTAAATCTTGAATCACCAATCACCATTACTTTCTTGATTTCTCACCCAGCGTTTTGCTATATTCGTTTACATCCTTAGGAAAGGTTCATATCATATGAATATTCAATCGCATCAAACTAAATACTGCCTGGAGTATTTAGTTTGATGTAGTAAGTTCCATTATCAGGTTTTCAGTGACTGCCGAAATACTTCTCCAGTGAGGTAAACCTCATTTCAAATTTTCTTCCTTACCACATTTTTTATTTGTCCTAGGTATATACAGTAGTTGAGCTGGTCTCTTTCGACGAAAGGTGAGTTAGCCGGTCTCACACGGAGGTAGGGTTTTTCCCACCCAGAAACTCAGGCTTTTCTTCCTCCAGAACAGGCAAACCGTCTCCATGAACACAGGCATCTACAGACATAAGACACACCGGGAGGCAAAGGGCTAACCACCTAACCCTCGAGTTACGGTTGCGAAGTCCAAGGATACTTGGAAGGTCATGCGCGCTTAAGCGCCTGTTAGGACTACTGATGATAACGATCATATATTTGAGCAAACTTGGATTTTTCGTTGAAGGTTTAATCCTAATGGAGACAATATAATTCACTACATGAGCTGCAGTATCAGGCGTCATCCCTACTTCATGTATACCTGTTATATCTGAAGTGTAAATATAAGAGTATTTAAAGATATTCGTAAATGCGCTGGAGAAAAACATTGAATCACCATCCTTCTATTATGCGAGTAAGGATTATACTAATTTCTGCAAAAAATTGAACAAAAAGTAGAAGAGCGTATCCGCACTACGTTCTTCACGAATACATCACTAACTAAAAGCATTGAATATCCCTCTATCATTATATATTCGTGCAATAGTAACTCAGCGAAAGTTTGTTATTACATTTATTCCTTGATATCTGATTCAGTTTCTGAACTAAGTTCTTCTTTTGTGTAGAAGAAAGGCAAAGACTCTAATCCCACTTTTAATTATGTGACACAAAATCAGCATTTTCACGTCAGTTGTAAAGCCACTGAGAATTGGTGAAGCCGAGAAATTTAGCAGATATTGTGCTTGAAGCAATCTTATGAATTACACTGTGTGCTAAAAATGTGGAAAAGCAGGACAGCATAGATAAAAACCTTTCAGAGGCAGAAAAGAAAATTGTTTATCTTCTACCAATGATAACGTACAAGCAATTTATATTGAAATAGCAAATATCTCTCCATCACTCTGTACTAGAAGGGATCACCATGGAGAGCTCGACGGAAAATTGAAGAGGAGACGTTTCACTCTGCAGTCATGCTCGAAGCTAATAACGGAAAACGTCTGCGATCTCTTAAACATCTTTCGTCTCAAATAGGAAGGGGAAGAGGGTGGGATCATCAGAATGGCAGATAAGCACGAGACGTAGATAAAATGATTAGAACGAAATGTGTTTACAAAATACATAATGTTATATTAGAAATGCGATTTATCCTGTTTAAAGGGCTAAACAGTCAAATCAAAGACGCTGATGATTAACATTTAGCTATCCTTATTTTGAAAGTACTGACTACGAGGAAGACAGGAAATAGGTTGCATTAAATACGTAATTAAGCAAAGGCCTAATTTTCGTTTATTCAATGACTGACTTGACCAGTCATTCTTATAACACTGATTGCGTATGCCTGTACCAAAGTCTCAAACCTATGACTTAACTTACGTTACCACAAGACCAAAGCATGTAAAAATTTAACGTCCAAAAATCAAATGTTCCTTTCCAAGAGGAGGTTAATCATCTTCAAGTTAAGTACTTCTGAATGCATACTTTGTGCAACGTTTCACTCTGTGTTCAAATGCTGTTTGCTTATCGCAAAAATCTCTTTTTAATTTAAACTGCACAGACTTTTTCACAACGCCTTCGTTTTCTTTAAGATGGAAAGAGGAAGAAAATCAAAAGGATTCATGGCAGGTTAGCCCGAAGGAATGGACTGTCGCATCAGTGAGGTATTTTTTTAATGACTTAAATCCATCCATTTCTTTTCCATCCAAGAGAGAGTGAGTCTCCTGATTAGATATTATTTATAATATTATTAATGCCGCCGACTTGCCATTCCGCTGCCGCATCTTTCTAAGTAAGTATTGCATGTGTGTTCAAAGTTACAGTTTGTTTGTTTGAGTAACAAAAAACTCTCTACGTTTGAAACCTGATAACTCGCCACCTAATTCAGATTAGATGGTGAGTTAAAACCGATAAAGGTACCTTATGTCGTATAAAAGTGGATGAAAAGGCCCGGATTTGAATCCGAGTCTTTTCAACCAAAGGGCTCGCCTTATCAAGATACGGAGGCTCAATAATCAAATCCATCAAAGATTAAACTTATAATGCATTAATACTGCACGTAAGCCAAGAAAGTTTTGTTTTATTTTATATTTGTTAATATTTTTATTTACAGGGTGGCCATAAAATAACTTTCCCCTCTTTGGAGGCATCTGTAGCTAAAACCAATAAACTGAATGAGACCAAATTTTATATTGAGACTTTTGAAGGCATGGAGAGATGATTTCGCGAAAACAATTTTAGTACCAAAAGTAGCCGATAGGGAAAATTTTGGCGCTGGCGGAGCTGAAAACAAGCGGATAATTACATTAAAGGCAGATAAAATGGAATAATAACGTTTCGACGGTGTAAGCGACAGCCGCGTTACTTTTGGAGAATGCAGTGGTACTTGCTGGATCGCTTGGGGATATTCAGATGCCGAAATTCTGTAGTTGTGAGTGTTGACCAACCTATTCAGATAAAAATGAGCTTCATCACTCCACAACATTCTCCAAGGCCAGTCATTGTCGACCTACATTCGTGCAAGAAACGTTAGCGCGAAGGTCACGTGCTTATCATAATCTGAGGTAGTTAATGCTTGCACACAACTGAACTTATACGAATAGAAGTGAAGCATTTTCCGTAAGATTTTCTAGACTGTACCATAAGCCACATCAAGTTTGGAAGCTGTGGCACGAGCACTTGGACCAGTACTGGCCCCTGTGTTGTCGAACATCGCAGTAGCAACGTCTGCGATGTCTATTCAAGTCTTACAGTGGAATCAAGTAAATATATGAAACAAATAAGTGACATGAATGAATATCATTCCAGAAACAACAGTCAGTGACATTGGCATAACAATGTGGAATGATTACATAAGTGGTGTTATAAAACGTTCAAAGGGAGAAGCTAGTCCAATTTATGTTCTCAACACCACTGACATTGTCTGGCATCTGGACAAAAATTATACACGTCTTATAGACGTGCACAATTTTTATATAATTTTTATTTAGATGAAAGACAATCGTCCACGAAATGCCGGTAACCTTAGCACATTTATTAGCATGGTAATAAGTAATAACATAATCCTCGATTCTGGTTCTAGAAATGAAATGCGGAAATGTTTTATGACATTTGCAATAAATAGGATGGTAGTCTCATACTAGACGAAGAACATCGCCCGTTATCAAAATACTCAAAAAAAAAAAAAAATCCATGCCACCCAGATTGCGTCAGATATCAGGCCACTCGTAAATTGTATATTACACAAATCGAGTAGCCACCAAAAGAGAAAAAATACCATTAGTGCATTTCCTGAAAAATAGTCCTAGATCAGGGTTATTAATCAGGATCTCATTAAAATTTGTGTTTCTCTGAACAATCTTCCCAAATATCTTTAATCAAAATAACCAACGTAAGTAAAAGAATAAATTTTCTGACGCTTTAGTAAAAGTTATTAATTTATTCCATTACGCTGTGTCTATGTTACACTAAGAGACAAGTTTAGCCAAGATGGACACAGGTGGACAGATGTATTACTCTCGCATAACACACATCCCTAATGGAACACTGAATGCAAAGAAAGATTTTCTCTCAGCAGAATTGCAGGTGATGTTATTATCCACTCGGTTCGTTGTATAGTGCCTTCCTATTTGGTGCTAAATATGGATTACCCGCAGACATATGAAAGTAGTCTGAGCTGAATGCAAATAGACGCAAGCAGCTATACTCGAGATGAAAATGTCAATATTGCATGTTGAGATATATTTGGGAAAGCAAATATGGAAAGTGCAAGCATAGACGGTTTAACCCATGAGAAACTTTCTACAGCAGCAGAAATTTAATACTATGCGGAAACAGTAAGTTTGAAATCCAAAGCATAATGCAAAATGAAAAAAAAAAGAAGCGTGCCTATGGTTTTTCACAAGTAATGTGATGTGAGGAACAGTCCTGAGAGAGCCTAGAGAAGAGTTCCTTCTCCACGGCTGTTCCGTTTCTTACCATGAACCTGAACTCTGAGGTGACGTCAGACTGCAGGACGCAGCACGCGATCAAAACATTCACACGCCTTGTGCACGTGTTTGCCAGTGCGCCAATCACACAATGAGACGGGGAGGAAGGGGTGGTAGAGGAGCACTTGGTGGCAGCACTAGCTCTAGCAAGAGCGACGCAGCAAAGCACGAGAAGTAGCACAACCCTCTCCCCTGGCCGTCAAAGCAGCGGTTACGGCAGTGTCATGGTCGGACAATCCGACCGACGGTAGTGAGTCTGTATATATGTGTACAGTGCTGAAGGAATTCGGCTGTGGGTTAATGTGTGGGTGCTTAAAAGTGGAGGATTTTGATGCGTGGGAATCTGTACGCTGTACAGCACAAGGAATATGCTTCCAAGAGTGGAGAGGATACCTCTCAGGTAAGAATTGCCTTATTTTCTATGGACCAGACCAGCATATTTACCTGGTTGTGCTCTAAATACTGTACATAATTGTGTTCATAATGGTTGTTTTTGTATTTTCATATCAAAATGGAATGCAAAATATTATATTATGAAGAGTAAGCGTTTCTGTTCTCATTTCCACAAATCCCTATACTATGTCTTTCTACCTGTGCATATAGTAGACTATAATTTATGCATATCTGTATATTTGATTTATTATTATTGCTTTTTACTCCCACTTTAGATAATTGCTAACTACAAATGTCTTCAATATTGATTTGTAATTATAGTAATAGTTTTAAACTCTAGTGATATCATTTTCCTTAAAGGTATGTTTCTTAAGTAGTGCACATTGATAAATGTCCTATCATTAAAATTTTTCTTGTCAAGATCGAGTTCATTATCACAGACTCAAGCTGAATGCCGCTAAAATATATTAACTGAATAAAGAACATCATCTAGAACTGATCGTAGCCGCATAGTACCCAGGCACGAATAAGACTTTGCCTACACTGGTAGGCAGAGCGCTCCGCATGAAGAACGACAAGTGTAGAAGCTGTCTTTATATAAGGAAGAATTATAAAGACACAATTAAGACTCCATTAGGAACATTCGGACAGTGTTCTACATTCGCTTCGTATGCAGCATACAAACGTGTAGGTAGTAGATGGTAAGCGAACGTATTCAATATGTTGGATTAATACGAACAAAGAACGGGATTGTCTGGGCTACTCCCGCTATTAGTTGTTTGCATATGTCGATACATTAAACCAATTTAAGATGCATTTAACAAATTCATACTAGATAATTAAAGAATTCCTAAGAGGAATATACCTTTTGCAACTTAAAACTGCTATAATCTCGCATTTTTCCTCTAACTACGTATATATTTTTTCTCATTGGTCAATTCATACAACTTTTTTTAGGAAGATTTTTAAAACATAAAAATCAAGGTGTTGGGTTTCAAATGAATATATGAAGGAATATCATATTTTTATAGAAAAACAACAACTTCCAGTATTGATGGAAACGTGTAATAAAAATCTTCAGATCATCCTACACATGTTTGTGATAATCATCTTCGTGACGCGTATTTGAAAATATGTCGAAACGCGCACACTGAAATCACTTCAATGCTGTACAATTCCAGCTTTGTGCTATTATTTTATAGCGTAGCACAAGGTTACAGATGATTTTCATCACCCGATGTGAAATGGAGAACTGAAGTAATTAAACAGTGTTCGGACTCCCTAAGCAAGCTCTTTCGCTTTTCCTATCCTTTGGCTTATTCACTATACGCGTACTACGAGTTTTCAACCATTCGCGGGAGATTGTTTTTTTTAAAACAAAACATGATAAATAACGTTCATGTTTTGTTTTAAAAAAAACATGGCCAAAACTATCAACACGTATAATTATTAGTGGGAAGTAGCCAACTCAGAAATTAATCAGCTGACTTCTATCTGAAACGCAAGCGTTATTTCACTTAAGGCCGTTCTACTAACGTCATAACTTCTTCATGTTATTAGCTGAGTTTCATAATTGTTTTGTTCTAATCATTTTCCCATTTTAAGTTCAGACATCTTACTGAGTACAACACAATAATCACTAATATGATATTTTAGTCGTTTAAGTTAGACCTTATAATTTTTCTAAGTGTGTATGAAAGTAAGGTACTTCACATTCCTTATACAATCTGCTGAAAGTATATAGTACATCCCCTTTCACGGCTGTAGTTAGTAGTATTGTATCTAGCGCAGTGCCAGAAAATGTTTTCCCGGTTTTGATTTGCTTTTTAAAAAACCTGCCAAGAGAACGGATTATGTGTCATTATGTTAATTCCCTCTCTTATGTGAACAGGAAAATCATAAAAACACAAATTGGGAAGTTAAGTATAGAAGACACTTATTGACAAGAATGACAAAACTATATTTTGGTAATAAGAAAATTTAACAGGGTTTCGTAGAAATGTAGAAATTTAATGGAAATTTCCAGATTATTTCATAAAATCTGTTAGACAGTCTGAGATACATTAAGTAGAATATCCTTGAGGACTGAGAAGCGGGTTTGCAGTTGACGAGCCACTTCTACAAAGCGTCCATCAATCGAAACATGTTGGTTCATTAGCGTACGCCCAAATGATCGGAAGTAAATGTAACTAGATCTCCTTCGCTATATAATCACCGAATCTAAAACAAGAATCAACCTTTAAACCCTTCAATCATTAAACAATGTCATTTCTTCCACCATTATGTTGTTTCACCTTCTTTTGTCTTCTCAAGGAGAACGGCCAAAACTTAATTAACGTTATAACAAGGCAGGCAAGGAGAGACTTAATAGCAGAATGAGCTGGGCACACACCTATTAAGATATACCAAGACTTAAGTTCTAAATTTCCTAGAATGTTTGCATAATTAAATTACCAGACTTTATAACGGCGGTAATGGATAATACAAAAACACGCATGTAACCTCCAAAACAAATTGAACACTTTGCTTCGCAAACAAAACACTACTCCAAAGTATAGAGAATGTGATCGTTTTAAGTAACAGTCTATGCTACAGTTATGTTCTAAAAGGATCTCATCCAATCTTCTTATCCAAAGTAATGATCATTCATAATTTCAGAATACTATACTCGCTGCCAGTTCAGAGGTAAGTTTAAAAGGTTACAATAATGAATATTGCAAAACTGAATCTTTTAAATGTATTTTCGATCTCTTAGTTTCTAAAACAAAAATTAATAAACCCATTAACTGCTATTACATTAGTTTGCTGTATGCTTGATTGACATTTTTTTTCTTTTGTAAACTAGAATAGGAATAGATATTGTAATGTAATCCTGCAATAAGCGCATATATAAAATCAGGTATCCTAGAAAGAACATAAGACGGAAGGGATAAGAATCAAACCTTCATTTAGTTTACAAAATAATGTAATTATATTTCTTCTTTCAAATACGATAGTTAATTAGTCAGTTAGTTCTTATTCGGAGAAGGAAATGCAGGTTTACTGATAGTGAGAAACCAATATAAAAAGATAAATATATAAAAGTAAAAAACATTGACCAGTATTTATTTCCTTGCATTAATAACATACGATTTCCTTATAAAAGTGAGATTATGATTATTGTGGTTTATGAAAATACTAATAGAATGCCAAGGATATTATTTATCCATTTAACCAAGTTATTAGACATTTAAGATTGTTTTTATTACTATTTATTACATATAAATGTTTAGTATTCATGATTTTTTTTATCGGAAAACTGGTCTAATTCAAACGCAACTTCTCACGATAAAGCAGGGTTCAGGACGGTACGAAGATGGATTAAAAACTGCACTATTAGTGATTTTCGTGTTCATGGATATCAACATGCCAGTGAAAATAAAGGCTTTTCAAAGGAAAATCTATAATATGATATTACTATTAATCGGAGTATCATTAGGTAGCGGAATCAATGATTCATCACTTCAAAAAAAAAAAAAAATTAACGCGATTCCTAGTCGAGAAAGGTTGTGAGCCTATAGACATTAATAGCGTGGGATGGGGTTAAGATTAAAATTATTCAAACTGTTCGAAAGACCAAACATGGAACCTTTTCAAGGCAAGCGAGGTGGTGGTCTCACTCCAGGGGATGTAATTAATTTATCACTTGACTTTCACAAAACATCTGTGTCTACAGTGGAATTCGAGACCATAGCTTGTTGGTTGGACAGCGGATACACTGACCATGTCGGCAACAGGCGTAAAGTATGGTTTTTAGTGAAATTACTCTTCCATGGAAAAGACAAGCTTCAGTCCATATCGATCGTGAATTAATAATTATGTATTATGCATTGGTAGATTATAAGAATAGCAAACAGTAATTAATCGATTGAGTGATTTCTTACAATATTTTAATGTGTGAATCGAACCTCTTTATTCATTCAATGAATATATAAAACAACTGCACTTTAACACCATTGAAGCTTTGGGCATACATGATTACTATAAATATCATTTAAATTCTAAATCGAAGATTTAATTAAGAAGCGCTGAATTTCATTGCCAGGGCGAGATATAAGTTTAGATAAACAGGAATTTTCCCCGGGTATCAAATTAAATAAGGGGCTGATACAGAAAAGTATAATAATAATAATATAAAAAAGCAAGCGTGCACATGTTTTGAACGCAACATTTAATAAATTTGTTTTGACCTATCTGCCTGCGGCTAACGGTGGTCATCTTTAAGATGCTTATGTTTACGTCACCGCTTGACTTAGAATTTGCATGATGGTCAACGTGAATTTTAGAAAGAATTTAGTTTGTGATGCGCAGCACATGCAACAGGTGCCTATTCCTACAGCACGCACGTCTTCCATGTTAGGTTACTCTGGCGAACGTCACCGATCTCCTTTTCATTGAATATTTGATATTCTGATAAATGCCTTGCGCTACGTGGTTTCATAAACAATCTTTCTTGAAGTTTAGCGATAAGATGCTCTCACAATCCCTTCATGGTGATTCTATTAACGTTCCATATCAACTGATGTCCACTTATGAATCTGCTGCGTAAATATTTCTCTTGAAACTTCTGAAAAATAGAACAAACCTGAAAAACGTAAACCTGAAATGAAACCTAATGCCAAAGAGTATACCAAACAATATTAAATGAAAAACAAATGACAAGTGGAAATTAAATATATGAACCAGCGTCATGAAATTTCACTATCTATGTTATAATGTTTCTTGTTGTGTTTATGATAATTCAACCCCACGGAAACATATTTTGCAATACATTTAGCGCGTCCGCGCGGTTAGCCGAGTGGCTATGCGTTCGCAACCATATGCCTGGGAAGGGGTGTCCTGGGTTCGATTCCCGTCGCCGACGTGAGGGGCTTAAGGATCTTTCTCAGATATAGCCAAGTTAGCCGGTGTTGGGCGTCGACTGCAGGGTTTTCCTCCCGCAAGCAGGCAAACCGGGCCTTGAACACACGCAGCTACAGACATAGGACACGCCGGGAAGGCATAAGGCTAGCCACCTTATCCCCGGGACGGGTACGGCTTAGAAGGGCTAAAGATAGCTCCATAACAGGATTTAGCGCCACCATAGACGATTAAGGGATAATCTGATAATTCATTTATTTAGAAGAAAAAATTAAAAGTATATATATCACAAA
The DNA here is from genome assembly GCF_054136105.1 of Typopeltis vanoorti. Taxonomy (NCBI): domain Eukaryota; kingdom Metazoa; phylum Arthropoda; class Arachnida; order Uropygi; family Thelyphonidae; genus Typopeltis; species Typopeltis vanoorti. Next base: position 16,256,277 of record NC_143569.1, read on the forward strand.
GAGTTTTTTTTTTTTTGAGTGGTATAATGGTATGGGTTTTCTTCAGTTTTTGTCCAATGCTCTAAACATTGGTATTTTTTCTGTATGAAAATCGATTATAACTTTATCGCAATGGTTATATAGGCAATCTTATTAAAATCTTGATTTCACCTACTATCGAAAAAAAAACTATCCCTATATTTTGGAATAATAAAGTTTCCAGAAGCCACTGTATTAATCAGCGCGCAGGATACCACTTTAACAATTTGTTGACATTAGTTGATATGATATGGTTGTAGGATTAAGTAATTTAAAACACCTTTCTTAATTATAACTCATGTTATGTTGATTGCATGTAGTAAATAAAGCATCTATTATATTTTTTTCATAAGTAAATGAAGCTACGTGTAATTTACGTAATATTCATATTTCAAAATATCGAGCATAGACCCTACACCTTCTGTTCAGTTAATCGTATGACGTATACTTGAATTAATACGACATAAAATTCGGTCTTCAGAAACATTTATTCCTGCGTACACAGAATCATTTAATCAAGTCTGAAACAAACACTGAACAAATAAAGCCATAAAGATTCAGCACTATAAAAATGATGAACAATGATATTGTTGAACTGGAGATTAAAAAAACGCGCTGAACTGCAAAACGCATCCAAACAGTTTTGCAGGATGATCTACAGTGTATCCGCATAGTAGACTGTTAGTAGCGTTTACATGCATTAAGAGAAGGACGTCGTCAAACTCCCCGAATAACAAAGTCATCAAAAGGAAAATGCTCACGCCAACCTATTACAAGACACAGGAAGACAGGCAATTTCTGAACTTCTTAAAACTACTTTTGTTTTTAAGTTTTCTAATAGCTCAAGTTTTAATAAGATTGCCTACTGGGATGATGAGGAAAGAGAGAAAGAAGTTATTAAATTGCGAAAGTAAATTACCTTAAGAACCTCGACGAGATTCGTTGAAAGAATGACCTACTGGAAATTTATTTACACGGTAAAGAGAAGAGATATATGAAAAAGATATATAAATAAGAGATCTATTAGCAATGATTTGAGAATTAAATGTTTAAATTCTTAGTGAAACTAACGATTAAAAAGTAAAATAATATAAAAAGAGTTTTTTCATTCACTTGAAATTAAGTGCATGATTTCATAAGTGCTGTTCTTTCAATTACAACATACGCAAAGTTAGAGGATTTGTATTTGTTTCTAAATATTCCAAGAAAATTGTTACTACTTGTCTTTTATACGTAAGATTAACAGGGTTTGCTTTAGAACTATCCGCAGTGCAATTATACTGCAATTAGTTACAAAATCTGAGTCCAACCGCGTTTGTTATTATTTGGCTAAAAATATGGATTTTTGGATGTCGTTCTCATTAAAAAAACTAAAAAGGAGAAAATTATACGAAAATTGTGAGTGTTTATGAGGTACTTAAGGTAAGTTTGTTTTCTTTGTTACACTTTTAGTCACTGTTTAAGCAAAAAAATAAATAAATAAAAAATAAAATAAAGGAATGGAAATTGTGCATTCTGTATTATTATTATTAATATGATTGATCGTTTAGGTATTTATAGCATGCAGAAATGGAATGGTATGATGAATGAATACTGTATATGTCCAAAATTTATACTCAACTCTTTGGCAAAGTGTGAGCTTTTGTATTTACTTTTGTATTCCCTTCCTTAACGATATCGCATTACATCAACTAGAAGTTAGCGGCAACAGAGTACTTAAAACTGACCCACATTTATCACCACTCCATTCATTTCGATAATGCTGAGCTATTATAAGATATCTTGGTTATTCTGGGAATCCAGGGATCCAATTCTACAACAGAAATATCGCAGGCTTCCTTAAAAATGGTAAATCATGTTGTTGTTTTTTTTACGTGACTCCTCTTACCTGAAAGAGCGTAAACCTATAATACATCGTCACAGTAGATGGGCTAAGGACTTTTTATTTTTATAAATAAAATTTGTTATAAATTTATAAATTATCAATTATTATGATCTTTATAAATAACATTTTTATAGTATAAATATTATACTCTTTAATTTTATTTTTTAAATATTTTTTATTTATTTTTGACAATCCGAAAACTGTACTCTACAGACCAAACACACGGAACTTTTCAAGCCAATTCAGGGCTCAGATAAGAAGAGCAGCTGTCACATCACCTGTTAGAATTCAAACTGGCGGGTGTGGGGGGGGGGTATAAGTATCCGGCCAACTGGCCGAGATAGGGACTAAAATATGGTACATACTTGGATCTAAAGTCTATTGAAAAAGTATATGTCTGAGATATACTGATCATCGTAATAAATTACGATGCATGCTGAAAAGTAATAGATCAGTTTTTTTCACTCCCAGCAGATTTCATTGATACTTTCAATGAGTATAATTAAATTGACAGAAAAATAAGTAATGCTATATATAATTATTTATCAATAAAATGACTTCTGAAGTCGTGACACATTCGTTATGTTTAAGTAGTTTCAAGAGTATGCTCACTAAAGCTCACTCTTCTCTCATGACTTCATCTTCTTACACAAGTATTTTCCTCTAAGATGATCCTTCTATACTGGAAATATATTAAAATCGGATGGAGAAAAACTGGTGGCCCGACACAATGAAAGCAGAGCGGGATTCTTTCGCGTGCTTGTCGATTTGGTAGATACTGTTGAGTGCTAGGACAAACGCTTCGAATTTCGGTTTTCAAATTGGACAACATTCTTAGAGCATCTCCGTAGAGTTCCCTATTGTTTAGAAGACGAAAATCTGGATTCAAATACTCTCTAGGATTTCGAAGAGTCTTTAGGAGTTTTCAGGAAAATGTGAGCTTGACTCGTACGAAGGTGATAGGGTTGTTTTTTGTACTGCAGTCGGAAAGTACAGATTTCTGCATATACTCGTATCCATAAATAACATTCAATAACTGATGGATGTTCTGTTAATCAGAGGGGCCTTTACTGTAGCAAAAATCAACCACTGAACTGTATTTCATCCACATTTACCTCTTCATTTTCTCAGTTTGTATTGCTAAAATTCAGACCTCTAGTAACAGCTCTGAAACGTTACCAAAGTATTGTAAAGATGAATGAATGGGTTTATTTTAGTTCAATCACAATCGAGGTGTGCTCAGTAAAAAAAAAAAAAAAAAAAAAAAACAGAAATACCCAAGGGAAGCTTTCGGTATTGAGACCACATTATAATGTAAATAAAGAGTTTAATAAACAAAAAAAAAAAGAAGCAATAAACAATAGTAGTTTGGCAACAAACAAAAATGGCATATATTGATCATAATTGTTTTACAATAAAGTTTAATGAAGCCTCGCAAATGCTTAGGATCCCCACACAATGTAACAAAAATCAAGGTTTGATGCTACACCAAATATGGTGTAGCATCAAATGGTCTGCTTTATTAAAAATCTAACTGCCACGGACGTAGGATATGACACGCGTGATGCCACAGAACGTGACAGCAACAATTAGCAGTGTTCCAACACGCATAGAGTAATGAATTTAACGTTTTTATTCGGTTTTCGTGTTATTAATTGTTTATAATTTTTGGTCGTGTAAAACGTTTTTGTACTAGTACCCACGATAATGTAAATCTGATGACGAAACTTGTAGGGTTATAATTGCTTATTTTTTAAAAACAATTAAACTCTTTATTTACATTATAATGTGGTCTTAATATCGAAAGCTTCCCGCAGAACTGCGAAGCCACAGAAACGTTTTCAAGAAGAAATACCTTTTCAGCAAGCCTTGTTATTATATTCGTTTCATATATCTTAAGAAATAGTAGAGATAAGAAGGAAGAAGGTTTCGGACAAAAACTAATAGCTTTCCACAAATGAGCAACAACTCTCCCTTAGCCAACTTTCACTTTTATGTGACAATAAATAAGAAATCTAGTAGTGTTCACAAGGTTACCGAGTGATCTCTCCGTTGGACGTAATCATATCCCGATCGGAAAAGGGCGAACTTCCAAGCGGAAAACAAAATCATACATTCCATAATAAATCAGAATGCTATTATTTTAATCGTTTTCACTGTGGAATATTTGATTAAAACATTGAATTATGAAGGATGAACGAGTAGAGACTCAGCCAGAAATGGTAGTAGTAATGTGTGCTGGTGCTCTCTCTCTCTCTCTCTCTCTCACACACACACACACGGGCGCGCGCGCACATACATCAGAAGTTTATTTTTTGTGTCAATTTATAATGATATATGACCAAACGACGTGACTAGTTTCTGTGTTTTAGTTTATCTCGAGGCAAACTACGTCTTCCTAAAGTTATTTCTATGCGAAAGATGTGCCTTTTGACATTTCATCTTGAACGGATTTACGGACATCGTCTGAAGTCTTACTCTTTCTTAATCTGGACAGGCACATGTAAAGCCGAGTACAAGAAAAAGGACTGTAAAAGCAATTACTCTTTAAATTTATTTCTGCATTATTTATAATTTATACATTAATATTCGGATTAATAATAACTTGCACTTACAGTACTTAACAGACCTCTAATTACCAACCATATCGAATTATTTCTATTTAGATGTAGACCGATGTTGAAGCGTTTCTGATTACCCTGTTTGTTCCTCAGTTAATGCGGGAAATTATTGGAACCAATTCGCAATGAATATATTTCCATTATTTTCAAACAAGAGGTGTTGAAATTGAGAAGTTGATAGAAATATTTCGACGCATGAAAAGGACTTTACTAATTCAGTTATACTTTAGTGAGGATCAGATTACGTTCTCGACTATATCACATTCATGTAAATGTAACCTGAGGATTATGTTTCATCGTCAGTCTCTCATTACGAAACCATCCGATCACCTCCGCCTTTCTTCAATCACTTCGGAATGAACGTTAATTATAAACTGAATAATGATCGTAAACTCTTCCATCTCTATAGCAACAAAATGTCATTTTAGTATGCAGATAGGGAAACTAATCGACTACAAACCGGATGAATAAACAAAGTGTTGACAATGGTTAAACTGCATGGATTTATGCATGGAGAAACTCCTTGCATACATTTTTTTTCTACATGACATTTTTTTCTTCTCTAAAACCTCCATTGCAAAGCAAATAAAAGGAGAATTTGGGATGAGCCTCGTTAGAATTATGAACAAGCCAACTAAGCTATATTTATGTTTATTTGCATGTGTTCTTTGGCTGATATGTCGGCTTCTATTGGGGGGGGGGGGCGACAAACCATATATATATTTTTTCCACTGAGGGAAATTTATGAAATTTAATACTATACATTCTTGTGTGAGATTAGTGCATATATATAATGTCCGTAAGTTTCGTACATTATTTAGAAGAGATTTTATCTGTTCTACAGGAGGAAAAAAAAACTTAAGTTTACAGAACGGAAAAGCTTTCCAGTTCCGTATAAGACTCGATAACTTTCAGATGCAGAGTCATTGTTGAGGTTTCTCACACCGGAGACAGGATTCGAATCCAAACGATTGTCTCTACCCGCTGAACTATGCTAGATTTTCACTTTGCGTGTTTTGTATGCGAAAAATAGACAAAAACCGTATATTTCATGCTAGAGCACGTTTTGTACTTAGCAAACCGGGTCTTATGCTGTTCGGAATTCATATCGAATAAAGTAATGCTAATAAGGCCGTAATAAGTAATGCTTATTTATTACTTGTGTTTTGATCAGATATACCTGTTCTGTGAATTAAAAACGTTTTGTCGATACACATTCCGCATAACAGGAAAACTAATCATTCTCACACGAGGTATATGACACACATCGTCATGAACTGCTTTACACAAATCCAGACAATTCAGTCCGGAAAAAGAATATTGAAATTGGAACTTCCATGCAATGAAAAGTTGTAGGCTTTTTTACACTTTTTTAAGAAAAAGTGTACTATAGTACACTTTTTCTTAAAAAATCCCTTGATCTCCAACAGTACGAATGTACTACAGTGGTTGGATAAGAGATTTTTAATTTCTTATTTATTTTTTAAGAAAATATTTATTTTCTTAAAGAAAATAAATGTTTCTTTATTTTTACATAACCTGGGAAACCCTGTTTAGAGGTTAAACCTGGAACGTTTTCTAGCACTTCACACCTTGAGTAAGCATTCTGACATCGCGAGGAAATTCACCTTTCTCTTAAACACATTCAGACTGATGGTTGAAGAGCGAGCGTTAATCATTCGGCCAACAGGGAGGGATTGCTTGTAATTTCGTTGCAATATAATCTTTATTATAAGAATATAACAGCAATTATTATTAGAAATGAAATACATTTTATTAAAGTGAAAAAAGACGCTAACATCAGACACACATTTTGTAATGATGAATAAGATGCTGTTTAAAATCGGATCTTGTTTATAACATTTCTACACTTACTTTATTCGCCTCGCGTGAGTAGTTGCTAATTCCGTGGCAATTATGCATTTTAGAATGAAAGAAAAAATATTAATTGAGCAATATCCGTAATTCGAAGAAAAGCATAAATCAACTTATTCAAAATATGAACGGCATAATGTAGTGAGTAGAGCCAGTTTAATCATGTCTCGTGTAAAGTGACAGTACTATTTGGAATACTGAAGTCGAAGGATGGATCATTAAAGGATGAACCAGGCGACAGAATTATTTGCTAATGGCAGTCAAAAAAATCAAAATCAGCTAACACCTTTTTATTCCCGTATAGGGAGTAGGCAAGGCCATTTAGCCCTATCTAACTTTTGGAGACTGAGTGGGCAGTTCAATCTCCACTGGTCCCCAATCAGAGATAGATGGCCCAAGGCTATCACTAATTAAGTGGCACACAGTGAGGAGAGACGGCTCAACATGTGCCAGCTCGTGGTCCCTAACCCTAACACAATATATTTAATGTCTGAAATAATGTGGGTTCTACGGTCGATTTTCTTAGGTTTACGGAACGAAAAACTCGAGTTTCTGAGAGAGAAAAACCGCTTGCCCGTGCCAGAGATCGACAAACTCGGGAACCGGTCGAAAAAAGACAGAAAAATTTCCTCTAGTCGCCGATAGATTCGAAAGCAAGTCTTCCTTCGTGCGGTCAAGCGCTGTGGTATGCAAAACGCTAATGACAGTACACTCTAGAATTTTAAAAACGGTTAAGACATCGGTTAAGACTTTTTTGTTAAGACATCGATATTAACAACAAATTTTCAATGAAAAAAAAGTATATCTTTCTTTAATAAAATAAATAAAATTTCTGTTGTGACCGAGCTATTTTTCGTTTTCTCTACTTGCAGCTGACCATCTCTTCTATGATTTTCAGACTTTTCTTTTCCATTTTCTTTTCTTTTTCTATCTCTTTATTGATTTTATACTACGTTAATCTAGATGTCTCTTCATTCTTTATTTTCGCAGTTCATTCGGTTATTAAAGATGTTCTATGGGTAGAAAGAATTGTATGATTGTATTTTTTATTTTTGTTTTGTATTCAATATGGAAACGACACGCTTTTTCTTCCAAAAACTCTGATTTTTCATTCCACAATACAGACAAACCTGTCAGATGTTAAACGTATTTAGCAGACAATGCATTGACATTACGGGTATAGTTGCTTCTACTATAAATTCTGCTGCAAACAACACAACCCAATCGATTATTCTTGATTTTACTAGTCTAGTTTAGTCAATTATTTTCTGTAAAATGTTGATTTCACATTTCATGCTTGCATTATCCGAAATGTTTCTGTATATACCTACAAAATGCTTTTTTGCATCTAATGAAAATTTTTATAGTCTGTGCACGATATCTTCGCGGAGTATGTTATTATATAACACTGTCCACATAACACATTGTTTAATTTAAATAGGAATCAAGCTGAATAAGGAGATAATTAAATTCCTGTTTATTACTAACAGTAATTCTCATTTATGACATCCACATACTATTCAAACAGTACGAGATTAAGTGAATTTATCCTGTCTTATTCTTTCTAAATGTACAATCTTTCCCATTTCTTCTCCAGTTTTTATAATACATGATTATAATACATTTATTTATTTAATGTACTAATTAATATTCTTGGTTGTGAAATTATATATGAGCAATTTTCCTTATTTCGGAAAAAAACGCTTTCTAGATCAATGAAGATGAATATATTGATTTCTTATGTTATACATTTTTACTTTGTCTTAGTTGGAACATTGCGTCACATGATCTTCCACAACGAAAAAATCCTGATGTTCATTCAGTAAATATCTCAGTAAGTTTTTCGAACCATCCTTGTAAATAATTTTAATATTGGTGCAAAAGATTAATTCCTCTGAAATTCTTTTTTTTTAATCTAATTTTTATATACTCAGTGGACAAAATATTATTGAGAACATTCCCATTTTAAATGGCACAAAGCAGTAAGACGCCATCATTAAATAGATGGTAGATTGTCTCCGGAAGACAACATGTGATAATGGGCAAAGATCGTAACCTGAACGGGAGAAGGCGGTGTAAACCAAGTAGATATAGCGAAAATGGTGGCTGGAAACAGCCAATCAATGAGAGAGACAAAGCAAGGATAGACAGGATCATAAAGTTTAGTGGATGTGCTACAATTCATCAAATGATTGCGTGATAGAATACGAGAATAGGAGGGGGCGTATATTGGAATACGCGACGAGTTGGTCACTCTCCCGAATGTTACACAATCCCTTCCGAAAACAATATAACAACTGATTACCATTGATGCTGTTGCTAACTATGGCTAAGGTGGACGAAGGAACATTAGCAATAGACACCAGAGCGACAGATGCAGCAGCAGCGTAGCAAGGTTTTAATGTTTTTGGCAAATACATAGCTAAGAGCCTTTTATAGTATGATAATTACGATAATTGGTAAAATATCCTACCACTAGTGCCCTTTTGACATCACTATCCCTAGCAACTGTCCCGATGTCAATGCTTAGATATGTCTCATGGAGTGATGAACTTCCGTTTCTGTTATTTCGTGAGGACAATACAAGGAAATGTCCTGCAAGAATTCCCACACTGTTGTTCTCACGAAATTTTTCCTATATTTTATATTTTCTTAGCACTCCCTCAGGTTTTTTTTTTTTGGATACCAGTAGAGCAAGGGCCAAACTTTCTTGCTGGTCAAGTGCAACCATTCCTAGTGACCGTTTAACCTGCATGTGTTGGACACTTGCAACAGAAAGTGACCATCAGGGTCACTTATGTAAGTCAAAGCATATAGTTAAGGTTTGGCATATATATTAACCCTATACTCTCTGGCTTGGTTGACATTTGAAAGTTACTGTAGGTTATGTGTAAGCCAGTTTGAGTGCTTGGAAGAAAGAGCTCAAACCATTGGAAAAATTATGTCAGTGTTGCATAAGTTAAAAAGATTCTATCATACCGCGAAGGAATCGAACCCAAGTCTTTCCAACCATAGCTCAGATTCGTTAGTCTATGACCGATCTTGGATGAGTAGTATTCATTTTACATTTCTGTCATCTTATATTCTTTTAAAAATTTATTATACATTTTATATATAATAAATTTAGTAAAGATATATTTTACCAAAAATCAAGATATTTCATTCACCATTACTTTTATCCCATATTTCACAACCCGGGATTTATATTATTAGATACATTTCTAGAACCTCTTCCTCGATCAACTTTCTATCTTTCTCAACTTTTTCGTTGTACCTGTCATTTGTTTTATCAACAGTAATGAAGGTTTCTCAATAGTATTTCATTTTTGTTCACTGCATAATTTTGGGAAATAATTATGAAAACTTTCTTTCACAAAATGTTCCTTTTGTTTAAAAAAGATGATGTAATGCAGTTTTGTGATCTTTACTCAGTTAATTCCCTTTCTTACTTTTGATATTTTTTCAAAACCAGTTTTGTTATTATTATTATTATTAGTAGTAGTAGTAGTAGTAGTAGAAGTATTAGTAGTATCACTACATGACTTCCAATGAGCCCAAGAATTCATCGAGGAGAACTCCACACAATCTGCTCCCTACACTTACTCGTCCACACAGAACAACATGGCACACTACGCACAACCCATCAACTACATACAAAGTTACTGTGACTAATAGTACATTTTGTCTGTAAACACCTGTTTGTGTATGTGTGTGTACGTACTAAAGCCGATTTGTTCGTATACAAGATGAAAAAAAAAAAGATTTTCTGAAAGAAGAAGAAAAAGTGCTATATCCAAATGAGATTGGCTAACTCACTTTCCACTCTAAAAAAAGCCCGTAAAGATTCCTATCGTCACGCCTCAAACGATCTTTGGTGTTTTGAACTCGAAGGACGCAATCTCTCGTCTTTCATATAATTTTGATTACTACAATTTTGATTATTTTTAACTTTTTACTTATCCTGAAGCTATTTAATGCGATATTCTCGAAATATTTTGTTTACATTTTATTTCATATGCTTTACTACTTGAATTCGCATCACATATATAGCAGAATTTTAACTTTCAAAACATAGAGAGCTTCTAATATCATTTTATATAAGTACTGGAGTTACTGTCTGTCGAAGTCAGTCTCTGTGTGATGAATAGGTACTTTTTCCATGGCTGATATAAAATTCATTGCAGGTCCTTGATCTTTACTGGTACCTCAGGCCATTTTATATCATATTTTGTGTCGAAAATTTAATTTCCAAACTGATTCGCTTGCACAACGACAGAACTTACCCTTCATTATTCTTAAGAGGCATCCGTATATCTGACACTGTTTAGGAATCGTCTGTGAGAAGTAATCCAACTAAATTCGACACATATATAGTCTATAAGGAAATTATTAAAATATGAAATGTGATCTGAGGAATAAAATCATAAGTAGGTGAGGTTAGGCTAACTACATTGAAACTTTGTGACAAGAGCAAGTGGTTACCTTGCCAATAATGAAATTCTATAGCGACAGCACTAAAGTATGACATACGATGTGTCGTAACACGCTCTCTCTCTCTCTCTCTCTCTCTGCTATTCCAGTTCTGGATGGTTATGATCATCCGATATCATTGACTTGTAACAGAATAGGTTATATTTATAGGATGAACTTCTTTGAAAAGAAAAGATCGATGAAAGTGGTTGCAAAACCATACTTCAGTGATATTGACATTTACTGAGCGCAAAGATCCCTTGGGTAACGACTGGTATATTTCCAAATTCGGAATGTATTGATGTTTATACGCCTACTCAGACGGAATCGGGCTTCGTATACACTTCTTCCTCTCATAAGAAAATAGGATATTCCGTGGAGTTTACCTCTATTCGTGCCAAAGATGTGAAAACGATTGTAAATCTGGTTCTGTATAATGTAAATACCGTATGGGTGCAAAACGTTACAGAACACTTTCCATGTGGGATGTCCAGTTTTGATGAAAATAACTTTGCAGCTTTGCTTCTACATGGACCCTTGGGCACTTTTCCTGTTTTTTTAAAGCAGTTAAAGCTATGAATTAAATATGAGATCCAATTTTACGGAGGGAAAACCCTTCCGTTTCCGCCTGTCATCGACTAATTCAGCTTCAGTTGAAATAGTTTTTTATAAAGATTCCTCCCGTTCCTTGCAAGCCTAGGTCTTTCAGCTTGCGATAGTTGCCCTGATCTCTACATATTTCCTGACTAAACTGTAAGACATCCTGCTTCCCCAAGCGTTGTTGTCTCGTTCCGGATGATATAACTGACATAGCAGGTGCATTTAGCATTGGTATTCCTGAATCGTGGTTGTGACATTACTACCATTCTTGCAGAACACCTTTGCAATTAGTGCGCTCGCAAAGTATGTAATCGTCATTATTCCCAATTCCATGAGCTTTTAACGATCGACCCTTTATTAAATAGTTACTAGCCCTGTTCGGAAGCATTGCTAACCCTTGTATAGCAATGCAGACGCCGAAGCTGAAGTGGTCTTTCTAAATACGAAATTTGTTAGAGATTGTGTATTTAAAACGTCTGCAACCCCTACAAATCAGCAGTAAACTTGTATGCTGCGCTTAGGTGCAAGTAGAAGTTGTAGAGGTTGAAGAGCAAAACTAAAGGACAGAACAAACAACATGAGAGATGGCGAGACACAAAACTCATTAGAACGGCGGTTGATCACATTGTGACAGCAAAAAGCAGCGACATTACTAGGGAAATAGTTTCAATCAATTGTTTTAAGGTTGTTTGTCACAGTTCGTGATTCTTGATTAAGATTCTAATTACTCGTCACTAGTTAAGTCATAGAATAGAAATCCAACAAAATTGAAGAGGAGTGACCATAAAATCCGTAATCAGGATAGGTGAAACTTCAAATTCGAAGAACTTGATTAAGCCTAAAGACCAATGGTAATACATTATTGCCACAAAGGTTTACTGTTTCAGAAGAAAAAGAAAATATATGATTAGGTTTCATTAACAATATCAACGTATCTCATTTTCATTCTATCATAGCTACAGCTGCGTTTCAAGTATAATGCATAAAATGGAGACAAACGCGCTACTGCCAATGTTGATTTTATCTACCCTCATTAGCAGGAATTATGGATAAATTCACTAGAAGTTTAGTTGTGCACTTGACTATCAGTCCAAACGCATGCAGTTCAGGAATGCCAATATCATTTTTTTATGTTCTCTCTTTCCCTAACATATATGGAAAATAAGAACAAAATCAAACGCACTCCCGACTTAATGTTCTTTCTAAAGAAGTACTTTATGTGAATTTTTCTGAAAATGAAAAAAATTCAAATAACCATATTCTGAATATTATAGATTCTAAGAAAATCCGACTGATTTTACGTGTATGAAATTGTTGGCATAATAAACAGCAGAAGTAATTTCAACGAATCATAAAATAAGTAAAGATTCCAAACTAGCAAGTCGTTCACTTGAAAACAAAATGGAACTTTAAAGGAAGAGTCACTTAAAAAAATAAAGTTTCAGAAAAAAAACTTTTTTTAAAAATTCACTTTAAAAACTTCACTTCAAAAAAAAATTACTTTTTTAAAAAAACGCTGTACCTTTTCAAATACAGGAAATATGTTTTCGTCTGAACAAATGACTGCTCAAAATTTGTTGAAACAAGCTCACATATTCGCCGCAGTGAGCGCCACAGTTTATTAAAATTATTTCCACGTATTTTAGCGTGGAATGCATACGATTCTTGAAATAATTAACGAAATTTAAAATGCTAATTTAGTTTACTTTCGGCGTGGGTGTCGTATAAAATTATTCACAGACCGTATTTGACCCATGGGATGCGCATTGAATACCACTGGTATAAATGATTCAAGCAAATGGCTCACATCAACCTCCAGTCGAAAATAAAACGTACTCCTCATAATATGATTTGCAAACAGAATGGATAAAATTTTCCGATTTTCTGCAGTATTGAACTTTTTCAGAAAAATCATTTTTAATTCACATAATTGAATAAGAGATAATACAGTATTGTCGATAAAAGATAGTGCATTTTGTAGACCGATTTTATATTTTAAAAGTCTATCCAAAATTATCAGCGAAGTTTGTTTTTAAAATTTAGAAAAAAAAATTTATTCGAAGGAATAGAAATTTCTTTATATTAACATAACAATTCAAAGTTAATTAAGACATCGAATCCACACAGAATTACTGTAATATAATATCAATATAAGTCTTATTATTTTTTTTTTGTTCAACACGTTATATGTAGTAGTTCGCAATGCTAACAATAAATAACCATTACGATACGAAGCTTTTTGATTTCAGCATCTACTTTAAAAATAGTACAACTGACAGGTGATCTCGTTGTTACCATACAGACAGAAACCGGAGGTTTTATGCAGCGATTTCAACAGCAAATTATTGTGACAAATATAATTTTTGACAAGATAAAACGGCAATATTTTTGACTGTTTCACATTCACTGTAATGGTGTTTAATACAAGATGGATTGGAGAAGATATGCAATCCGATATCCTATAATAATAATAAGAAGAGAATAAGAACAATACGACTTTTATGTCCCCAAGTAGGCGAGGTCATATGAGCCCAACTAACTTTTTTAAAGATCGATAAGCAGCCAGTCTTTGTAGATGAAGATCATTCGCTACTTCACGGGAAGTGGATTTAGCATAAAATGTTTCTATGCTAAATGTTTACTACTAGGCAGTTGATTACTACAAGTTTTCGATGTGTTGTGTGTTCTGTATGTTAACACACAAGACAAAACATTTTCAGGGGTTTCTTTGTAGCATTACTGAGTTACAAAGAAGCCGACATTACTTAGTAATGCCGTAGTATTACCATTTAATGGCAAGATAAAATAACATTTTATCTTGCCGTTCGCAGTATTCTCTCAGGTTATTTACTTTATGAACTTTTATTGAGTTGCTGTTGTATATGCAGCCAGGACACAGCGGATTATAGCTTCACACTAATATTTGTACATCCGATTTATGCTGGGTGTGACTAAGTATCTAATTTGGAATAATAATTTCATTGCGATAGCTCTAAATTCCTTTTTCAAGATGGTTAACATTGCTACTTCACCTCATATCGTAATCTCTGTGAAGGATGAGATATCCTGTTACTGTGACTTCTATTATCGAAGTTCGTAAGCATATTCTTCCTACTCTGCTGCCTCACCTGTTAACGATTATGACACTCAAAACCCGCCAATAACTAGGTCTCATGTGAAGGATACCACCTTCACTGAAATTGAGTAACTCATCTTTAGTTCAAAACGTCCTCATATAAAGGTTTCTTGTGCCATGATGAGATTCAAACTTTGTCTTCTCCAACCATAGGGCTTATGTCGCATCTTCCTTTGCTTAGAAATAAATAAATCTTGATTGCGCTGTTGAAATACTTAACACTCATATGATATAACTGTTTCTATTTTAAACAATAAAAGTTCTTATCCCTGTTGGCCAAAGAGTTTACAGATCGATTCACGATACGTTGATGTGAGGCCAACATATACTTTCGTGCAGCAGTGCAATGTGATAATGCACGCACAGACTAGTTAGAAGGAAACGTCCAATGTTTTAAGGTGTCCGCTCACACTGTAAAGTTTCACATTATTTATAACTCCCACAAGGTAGAACCTGAAGGTTGTGACAAATCTGGACAGAGAAAACTGTAGTTAAAAATGGGAGGAGGGCCTTTACATGCGTGGCCGGGTCCAGATCTACATACCTATTTTAGATTAGTCGGGATTGTTTCGGAGAAGTCTGCATGACTCTAAGTAACTGCTCAGATTTTCAAAATTTATGAATAAATCGCGTACACAATATAATACTATAACTTATTTTAAAAATAAGTTACATTTCATGCATTTTCAGAGATTGAAGTTGAAATTATCGAGACACCAAAAATGTGCAGTACTCTAGCAGCCACATTTCAGTTGATAATATTTTCTTTTCAAATAGTTAATTTAATAAAATAAAATTGCTATACTCTGTTGTGTACCTACGTCTTCATACCTAAGAAAGTTGTACAAGAACATCATTGATTACGATATCTCTCAGCTGGTTTCTCATCAGATCTTATAAGTATTAATGTATGATATAATGTCCTCAAAGGACCATGCCGCTCAAGAAAGAAAACGGAAAAGTTATTAAGAAAGCTGCTGTAGTCTGCTGTAACAAAACTTTCTACAACGCCCCATCGTTTATTCAACATCATTACCGGTCTGTTTTATTTTCTGCTGTTCGCTTCTTGCTATTTTTCTAATAATGAGAATGCTGCATGACGTAATAAAGATGGTAGGGAATAAAGCCAAAGTGAAAAACGTTAATGTAGGGGAATATCTGTATAAATGAGAGAGAGAGAGAGAGAGAGAGAGAGAGAGAAATGATAATAACGTATCGCTCCATACTATAGTATGGTAATTTTCTAATTGTCAAAGCAAATGCGTTTCAGAGCCTCAAAGTCTTTATACACTAAGACCTTACACTAAATGTTAAACGGAAAGACAGCAAAAAATTATTCAGTATTTATTGGTGATCAATGTTCCTTATGTACTGTGCAACGTTTGAGCTGAAAGATCAATTCAGTAGAGGAGAAAACGTGACAGAGAAATGGGAATGGTTAGAATTATGGAGAAGGAACTGACGTCATAGTTTCTTCTGGCCTGTTTTGTAGAAGGAAAAAGTCAACATTTACACCTCCTTATGATTTGTATTCCTATTATTACCACTTTATAAGTATCACTCGTGTCCTAGACGGAAGAGGACACGACAATTGATCGAAAAAAGTTGATCGAAAAGAGCGACCAACACAAATTGGTCGCTCTTTTCGATCGTACTATGAAAGTGCGTAGAGAGAAAGAAAGAGAGAGAAAACTAAAAATAAAACATAATGTGGACTGAAAAACGGATACGCTAACCATTGAGTGAATAGTATGTGTAACTTTTATTAAATATTCCTTTTCTATGGCTTTCCTGTTTTTTTTTTCTTTCTTTTTGTTTTGCTTTGTCTTCACTTGGACATGAATTTCATCGCCCAGTGTGAAATTACTAGCCCGCTTACTGGAAGCCTGAAGCACTTGAAAAAAAGTTCCATATTTTGTCTCTAGAGCAGGGCTTCTGGATTACGTATAAATGAATAAAAATCAATTAGCAGCGATAATGTGTTCATTTAGGCTGACTGAATTTGGTTACTACACAATAACAATAGTGAGACAGCACCTGGTACTGTATGAGTCGCAAACTTTGCAAATTGAATCCAGATTAAATCATTCATATTCAGTTAGTCATTCAGAAAAAGTGAGTGTTTTTTTCCGATGCAGGTTTACTGAAGCGGCTCTAATTTCTGTGTCAGAAAGTGAGACACTGATCCTACAAGACCCGTGTAGTGAATGGGTAAATACATTTTTGAAAAAAAAAATTTTTTTTTGTATTAAAGCAATTAACCATTATGAAACTGTTGTTATAAACAGTCAATTGAGAGTTTTTACACCAATTTTCGGAAAGTAGCTGAATACGAAGTCAACGTTTCTGTTGAAAAAATACTATTTGGTCACAAAAACTGACCTTCACATCATAATAATACGCTTTTCTATAAGACTTTTTCTATAAAGAATTTCAAGCAAAAGAAGCCTCGTAACGACTTTTCTTACTCTCTCTCTCTCTAGAACTTGCATTATTCGAATTTTTAATATTTCCCAAACTAGAAAACTTCACTGAAAGGATCTCATTTTAAATATATTGAATACATTCAGAGCAATGTGACGGCAGCGCTGCAAGGCTCTCGGGCTTCATTTCCAACGATGTTTCCAGGCCTAACAGAGAAGTTACGATGTCGGCATGCAAATATACGAAGGCGAGTATCGTAAAGGTGATCTTATCTACTAACGTATACTTATAAAATGTTTTTTTACATTAATCCAGTTACTTGATCGTCACACCTCATATGTCGTACTCATTCTATCAAATCAAATCAAAGATAGCTGCCTACTTGGAAGCGGTAAACGTATTTCTAATACCCAAGGTGCATTTGTATCAAAGTAAACGCACTATAATATTTCATACCGCTTGGCAAGAAATATTAAATTTTCTCCTTTAATCTTAAAAACGCATTTGGCTTTCCGATTTGCAGATTTTTAGAAGTTGCTCCTTATCTCGGTGCTTGCAAATAATGATAGGTAAGGTCTTTGTTGTCTGTTTAGCTTTTTTTTAGTACGGTTTAGATCACTGCAATAACGTACAGAAGTTCGAAGTTTCATCTAATTTATTTTGCTTTGCATTGCGATAAATTTTAAGGTTGTTCGTTATAATGGATATATTTTACCTTAAAAGTTTAAGGAAACAGGCTGCTAGATTTCCGTAATAATGACAATATTCAAATAGAAAGAAAATAATTTTGCTGAAATTATGTAGCGCTCTTACTGAAAAACAAACTGCTTGCGTGATGGCTTACAGGAGCAGTTTTGCCATCGTAAAGACGCCAAGGTTTTGTTTAAATGTTTTCTAAGGCGTAATAATCAACATTATTTCTTCTAATTATATATTGGGTTTTATCCTTAGTATAAGCAAACAAAGTTTGCGCTTGAAATACTTTCAGGACTGGGGCAACTCGTGGTAAAGGTGGTACAAGTTCTCATCACTTGCCTTAGTATCTCATAATGCAAAGCACATCTCCTTGCGGACATGTATAATGCTATGCATTAAAAGAAGAGCCACTACCCAGACCGGTTTCGACCTTTATTGAGGTCTCATTAGTGGGAGCCAGACCCAGAGGTGGTGATGTCAAGGTGGAAGTGATGGAGAAGTCATATTTACCTATACGAGTTTCCAAAGGGCAACTTCCACCTTGGCATCACCACCTCTGGCTCCCATTGATGAGACCTCAATAAAGGTCGAAACCAGTCTGGGTAGTGGTGGCCCTTCCCTTAATACATAGCAATATACATGTCCGCAAGGAGATGTGCTTTGTATTATGGGAGATACTTAGGAAAGTGATGAGAACTTATACCACCTCTATCACGAGTTGCCCCAGTCCTGAAAGTACTTCAGGCGCAAACGTCGTTTGCTTACACTTGAATAAAGGATAAAACCCAATATATAATTAGTAGCATAGCAAGTGAAAAAACTTCCATAAACATTATTTCTCATTGAGATAAATCAGCAAACAATGCTACAAAGTGATAGTTAAAGAGAAGGTCCCCGTAGCTCAATCGGTTTCGACGAAGAATCTTTACTGTTTTTTTTCTTCTTCAATTGAAGGGGAATTAGTGGCTTTCATACAGAATTGTTCTTCCCTAAACTCAGGATTTTCCTCCCTCAAATCGAGCAGGAGAATACACATACACACGTTATACATAACATACTTGTCTGTTCATAAGACTAACGACCTGTTCCTAAAATTATGCTTACGAAAGCTAATAAGGGCAGATCGTGGGTCATAAGTGTCTGTTAGTACTATGGATTATTATTATTATTATTACTGGTGAAAAGTGATAATGTTATTTAGTTAATCATTTAACAATATGATAAAAAAAAATAAAACCATGGATGCAAAATATACACAAAAATCGAGTTATGAAATATATTAAAATATGAATGTCGGGTGAGGATCTTAAAATGATGGTAACAATAACGATTAAAGTGGCAAAACTTTGAGAAATTCGGAAAGAAAAGAACACCCAGATTAGCATGAAGTAAGTAAATAAATAAATAGAGAATTTATTTATATATAAATTTGGGTAGAGCACCAAAATGTCGCCGCTTAATAAATGACCCTTCTCTCACAAACTCACCCCGATTATCTTTCATAGATAAATTGTTTGTATAGATATCTTTATGGAGGATCTCTCCACAGCTACCACCATTTGTCTACTTTTCGTTAAATACGAGCGAATGCCAGTAAACATCCATATACAGTTCAAGTTCAAACAGAACCAATTTCTCATCCTCTACCTTGATTACGTTCGCCTAGGTTCTTCGAAACAGCATTTTCCCATACCGTTTTTTCCCAATGATATCAACCTGAAGCACCTCAAGAAATACATTATCTCATTCATTCTTTCTTGGTAATCATTTGACACACACACACATAAACACGGCACTGTTGTGTTGTAGACCTCTGAGTGGAGATAATATAAATATATTCTAATATCAAGCAGATCATTAAAATGACATTTAAGCAATTCCCGAAAGGATATGTTATTACAGTGATTTTTGGAGTATTCTAATTTATAATTTAAAAGACAGATTAGCTTTATTTTTTGAAACTTTTAAGTAATGAAAATACATACAAATGTAGTTTTGTCATCTATCTTCTGTACTATATTATTGTGTCTTTCTTACTTTTACAAACTGAAATAGACGGGGGTTGATATCGTTCTGATACTGAGCATAGTTGTAAATCTGGTAGATTATAATCGGTTTTCCTTTTGTTTTCCTTTCCAGTGTGTATGATAATATGATAATTGTCTAGATTTCACAGACGCGTTTGCGGAATGGTTGTAATTATGGAAGAGACAACTAAGACTAGGGAACCAGCACACTCTTGGGAGAGAAAGAACTCTGCAATCGATGTATGAGACTGGCTAACAAACATTCAAATGAAAAGTTCTTATTAAGATTCCTTTCGTTACATCCTAGATGGGACTAGAACCCATCTTTCCAAAAAAGCACATAAGTCGCTGTTCTTCCGATTGGACTGCGACATTGTAAAGAAGTAACTCTGAACTGCAATTCTTTAGTTAATACTACTCACTTTATTTATAGGTAATAGCCCGAGAGAACGGCAACTGTCTTTATTTTTCCTACTGTGATTTTTTTTTCCACGTGGGTTTAAATGTGACTATCCCGTCTATTCGTGTAGACACGGTTATGTCTAGGGATTTCCCAATGCTGTTGCAACCGGATGAGCAATTTCTGTGATTTTTCCAGACCAGATATCATTTACGATAGAAAATAATTATCTAATCGTCAAGCAATCGCAACGACAAACAAAAACTGGAAGGGCCATAAGAGAAAAGTCTGCATCCTCTTAAATTCATATTGAAAATACAGAGCATTAACAAATTTATGTTTTCAGATATTTCGGGATTAGGGAATTAGGCACGGTCGTGGACTGTAATTTAGAGGCTTGCGTATTTCTGTAGTCAACTAAGAGACACTGATTTTGGCTTTTTTCCCCATAAATCATTTTATTTTAAATTTCATATTATAGTACATTTGGAAAATTGTATGCGCAATTTAAGAGCAACAACTCGTCGAGTTTACAATACGCATAAATTTACTGATATGTATTTCATCATCATCATCATCATCACTATATACACATATGCACATACATAGGAAAGATATCTAACGCGCTACTTTGTAATATGTCACTAACCGAAAGGAATAATCAACTAAACAAAGAAAGTAAAATGGATATGCAATTCGCGGGCGATGATAATGTATTTCATAATTTATTTCTACTTCATCCGATTCGCCATCAATACTTCTGCAAAGCATATTAGCAGAAAGAATAGTGTAGCAATTACAATAAAATAAAAACAAACATTAAACGCAAGTTTATTATTCTGACATCTGTGCAGTCGACTTGAAAAGTGAAAACAGTTTCAGCAGGTAATACATTTTCATTACAAACAAAAACAAAAAAATCGCGTTCTTCCTAATGAACTATATACATCATGTGTCTTTTAGTTATTAAATAATTTCAGTAGTCCAATTTCATCAAAAGACTTATAGCAGAAGGTCACGTGTCGAGAGAATTTAGTATTCAGTCGAGAAATTAGAATTTAGTCGAGAGATTTAGTATTCATCGTATTAATAATACGATGAATACTAAATTTAGAAACGTCATTTTTAAAGGCTTTCAAGTATAACGTTAAGGAAGAAATCAAGGGATAGTAAATTTAGTTTATTACTTATAACGTATTTTAAGATTAGTAAATACTTTTGTTCAAAATCAGTTTTAATATTGTTTAAGTTTTATTTAGAATTCTGAGTTTGAGATTCATTGCTCTGAGCATTCTTCAGTAAGGAGTTTACTAATTTTTCTTCTTAATTTATAGTGAAGGTATCACTATAAAAGAAGTAATACCTTTCGCATTAAATTAGCTTCATTATGCCATTACCAAAAGGTTATGACATTGTGAAGATAATTTTCAAGGTTACATAACTTATGAAAGTTAAATGAAGATATATATCAAGGTTAAAACATAACTTTCAAGGTTAAACGAATTTACTTTCTATTTATTGCAAATAACCCACGGTTTTCAACAACCAGATATTTGCAACATTATTATTGCAAATTTTATGTTTAATTTAACGAAATTTTATGTTTAATTTATTTTTAATTTATGGATTAAGCAGTTCTTAAGTTGCCCTTAATTAAAACTTTTAACCTATCTAAGATATAGATGTAATTTAATATGAAGGTTTCTATATTAACAAAGGTTTCTATATTAACTACAAAAATTCAGCGGTACCTCTGCCTTTGCACGCGATAAAAAAGTTAAGCAGTATGCACATTTTTGGACTACAAAGGTAATCAGCGGTTTCCTCAGAAGTTATTCCTATTTGGTATGCTAAATAATGAGTATTGACTTAACAGAGTGGAATGCTAGTCAAATGATATCTGGAGAAACTGTCCGGTGTGACTACTATATTGCCGCAGTTAATCATTCCAATTCCACAGTTAGCAACCTGCATAAGAAATTGAAGTCGACAGCTGACACGGAGTACAAGATATGATTACAGTGTCATTCATATCTTCGACCTCTGTCAGATTTAAAACACTGACTGATGGCATGTGATGCGCTTCAAAATTCTGGTTACCTCATTTGGCCGCTAAACCCTGGAGAATCTGAGTTTGGAGATACAAACCGCTACTAGCAATCCAACACGATTATGAACGTATTGTCTGGCCAAAGACGTGAAATAATCACGTTTCGTTTTATATTTTCACGTGTCCACAACTTTTTGGCAGATGATATACAGATCTTCCAAAAACTAGAAACAATGCGTCATTTCAATGTAAGACGAATTCTATCTACATATTTTATCGATATCCTTCCTAAGAAATCCTTCATAAGATATCTGCAAAGATAGCATTGCACCTGTGTAAGTATACAACCAGTTAATTAAAAAAAAAATAAAAGAAAGCGATTTCTTTCTAGATAAGATGCAATCAGAATATGCGAGCGGTTGAAGCTTTGTATTGAAATGGATAAGCAGTCATTCCGGATTTTCTATTAAAATGTCCCTTGAAATCAAATGTAACGATTACTCATCTGGACCAAGTGAAGAAAAAAAGTTTACCTAAAATAGTAACAACATTCAAAAAAGGCCTTCCTTCAGATGTAGAAATATGGAAATAGTGACAACAAGATACTAAGTGATGAAGTATTTACAGAAAAGATATTTTACCAGAGGAGGAGGAGACGATCTAAACGCTACTAAATATCCATTAGCACTGCATCAGGTATGGAAAAGAAAATTAAATCGTAACTCATGTCGAATGATGAATGTTTTTTCGATGCAAATTAGAAGAGAAGGCTCATTTCGAGAACTATTTAAAAGTAATTGAAGTGTTAAAGGGAATGCGAAATCATTCTGCAAGCGCATCAAAACAAGGCAGAAGTTGCTATTTTAAGCAACCGATAAAACTCTATTACTGAAACTGAAGTCGTTAAATTTGCAGACCTCTACTTACGTGATCTTGCTGTTTACCGATGCTTTGATTTTAATCACGTAATTTATGAAAACAGACATTTGGACGAATCAGGCACATAAAATAATAATACGTTAACTGAGAAAAATGGTGTTCGGTATCACAGAAAATTATCCATTTTCCATGTAATTATTGTAGTTTATTTTGTGAGCGTTTCATTTTCCCTAGAATCTTATTTTAATTCTCTTATAATTTCTGTACCTTTTCCATTTGTTTATTTCTTTTTGATTTCTTTTGAGCGCGCGCCTTCTACACCCTGGTGCTATTGTGAGTAATGACATCTTCGTTTGGAATGACCGAGATCAGATCGGAATCCCATTCTCGATGCGAAGAATGTTCTTCGAGAAATGAAGGCGAGTAAGCTAGTGTTGAACGTTAACAACAAACTCCTGCTACACAGAAAAATCGGACAGAAAATATTATTAAATACAGAAAAAAAGACCGTGCAGCTATTATTAACCACCATATTATAACCAACGTTACGTTTATAAAAAGGCAAAATTACATTACCTCGTCACAAGACTTAGCACAGAGAAAAAGATAGGATGGCGTCATTTGTTTTCATTCATAAGTATTGAGTTTACCTGACCTGCTCTGATGATCAGGTTACATAAGCATTTCTACTGTATAAAGAAAATTATACGTTTTTATTTTAAAGTGGAAACTCCAAATTTTTATCGTATATTGTAGGTTCAAATAGAGGAAACGATTCATAACAGCTTGTATGGCAACTTCCCGTACTGATGCAACCGTCAGCGGGTTATGTGAAGAAAAATTCGCTCGAGAATGTCTAGTGATATGAAAAAAACCCTGCTGATATCCGAAGCTACTACATTTACAGGAAGGGATAAGAAGAGCATTACTCTCAGAAAGTGAGGGATATCCATATGACACCGAACAACTGAGTGAGACCTCGTTTGTGTCAGGAAGTCGGTGAAAATGGATCCACCTTCTAAAATATAGCGAAGATTTAGAAAAGATGACTACACAGAAAGACTCCGCTACTTCTGGCGAATAGTTTAAAATATTGAAAGAGTAGGATTACATTTTATAAAATATTTTGAATTGTGAATACAACTGCAACTGAAATGGACAAAATATCAAGTGCACTTATTTTAAAAATACAAAACGAATATCATGAAAATAATTGGAAGCATGGTTCAAAAACACTTTCTTATATCAGGATGAATTAATAAGAAAAACGATACACAGAATAAATAGAAAAAACTTATAGACCATTCCTTCAGGAATGAAATATAAAGATATTTAAAGGACTTGCGTTACTACTGTATAATAAAAAAGACTTTCCACAATTTGCAATTGATATAAACTTTAAAACCTTCTGAGTGATCCGCCAACAATCTTAGTTGTATAATCAAAATACATTTTGATCCTCATAAGCATTTACTGATTTATTCGAGAGACGGTCGATCTCCTCCTTCCTGTCTTCTCCATTTCAAGTTAGTAAGAAAATATTATCTGGAATAACCTTTCGTATTCAATGCTCAAGCACTAATCGGTTTCTGTATGCAATATAGTCACAAATCATACGTTGTAATATATATTTGATTTTTGGATTGTGCTAGGGTTAAAATATATTCAATATAAATTCAATATTCAATATTCAAACTTTATTATACATGATAAATAATAAACGAGATCATTCTTCTCTTTACATTTGGAAATTATCTGCATATGTTTTCTTCAGGTTTGCACTACACGACGCTTTGATATCCAATGTCATGAGACTAAATTTAAGCTTAGTTTTTCCATTAGTCAGCATTATCTGATTTCTTCGGCTCCGATGACATACTATCGATATGTGATTCTAAAAGATTTTTTGTAATCCTGAGTCCATTATCAGGCTCTCTGTGTCATATGATTATTAAAACTATGATAATTATGATACATGTAGTTATACCACTATAATAACCTTCCCAAACAGTTCACGATTCCGACTCTGTAGAGTTAGGTGTACGTGAATCCCATCCACGAAACTTGAAACAAATTAGTACAGTGAATGAACTAAGAATTCAATGAAAGAATTAAAAATTCAAAAATTCAAAGTCATAAATTTATTTTAATTTAACTATATATCACACTACTTCAATTTTTCAATAACCATATACTGGATGAATACTGTGATGAATTTCATCTGCCATCTACATCTATCATCTAGAATATTACAATATTCTATTCAATAGAATATTACAATCTAGAATAGTATAGGTATTAGTTTAGTATAGTCAGCTGCTTCAAGTCTCAGGGAATATAAACTGATGCTCTTCACTTGGACACAGGTTAGATTCGTGTAGCCAATAACCTTTATACATGCTTTTCTGCTGAAGGTGACTTAGTCAATCGCGGATCGACTAACTCATCTTCAGTAGTTAGATGGAAAAATCCCGATATTTTCAGGGATTTTCCATCTTGCCAAGCAGACTAGAAGAGCTACTACACTGATAATAATGCACTGGTTACAATAGCCTTAGTTGCTTCGGCCGTAATTCCAACAGCAATAACAACAGCTGCTACTCACTGTGCACTGTTGATTCTACTTTAATGATGCTCTGCCATTGACATTGAATTATTATATAACTTAAGATTTACGACGGATGTTCCCACACATACCATACTCGTCTACTGGTTTATCATAAATTCAAGAATCTGCAGGTGTTCATTCTGTATATTTATCGTCAAATTTATTATGGCTTTAAAACTCAGAGTGACAAAAGATTTTCCGGTAAAAAGGGGATAGGTCAATTTTCATTAACGACATGCACTCAGCAGCTCCGATATACAGTTCATGACACATTTCCTTCCTTTCCAGATTAACGAACATCTAGTGCATGAGCACGGAAAATAATCGATAAGTAGATTTCCGCTTTCTATTTATACTAGCGGTTGGCTGAATTTAAAATACAAATCCCCTCCCTCTGCCTATCATTCGAAAAGTAACTTTAGAACGAGAACATCTTTTCCGCTTCATTTCCGTGTTCGATCCTTCCACGTATTCGAAAGCGAAACTCTGACGATTTTAATAACTCTGTGATCCACCTGCAGCGGATCAATTTTCAATATTATTGTTGGTGAAAATTCGAGAACATCGAAATTTCTAGCAACAATTTTTCCAGAATTTTGAAGTGACGAATATTAATTATATACATACTTTACCAAACAGGCAGTGAGTTCGAATTCTGTCGAGGGTATGGATGTTTACTAAGATTTTTTGTGTGACAGATGAATTGCACAACCAACTGTAAGGCCAACGCTCCGCTTATTGGAAACCTGAAGGAGGTTGAAAATTTCCACGGATTATCTATATCTTGCTTTACACGTGGTAGTAATGTTCCTTTATCTAAGTTTTTCGTGGGCAGAATCCGCATAAAAAGTCTATATTATAAATTTATGTGAACAATAAGCAATGCGCCAAAACGAAACCTATTCAAAACGTCATGGGTTATTTAGCCCTTTTTCTGGTGAGTGAAGATGCCGGAGAACCACTAAAACTAGTAATATTTTTATCAACGAATTTATACTTCTTACCTCTTCAAGCGCGCAACTGAGAAAAGAGTTTAACTCAATAAAGTCATCGTAAGAATCTAAAATTTCCAGTATCTCTGGAATACTACATGGCTCCGTTTCTCTCTGTATATAAATTGTTCATTAAAAATAAGTAAAACATCTAAAATCATAAAATAACAATTAGAAAAATCCTTTCTTTTGTAAAAGAAATATTTTAGCTACAACTGCTCTGTATTTTTCTCGTTTTTTTAAAAATCAAACTGAATTTAGGAATTTTTCCCATTTTCTAAGAATACATCATATTAGTCAAACGCATTGATTATAATCCTGTAGTTTAGACCGGGCTCATATCTGCCTATTAAACTTACGAGTAATAAAGATGAGGAGATTCACGAATATAATTTCAGAATTACCAAGCTTAGACATTTGCAGAGCAAATAGTCCACTAATGCACTATAATCCGAAACGCAAGTATCGTGAACTGCGCATGCACCAGACTGTCTCTTTGATTTCCTTTCAGCCAACAGAGTCATTTGACCAGCAATTGTTGCAGTGAGAGTTTAATGAAGGGTTTCAAAAAGTCGTACATTCTAATAAATTGCTTACAAATCTGTCGAAGGACTTCGCAACTGTAGTCTGTAAATACAAGAGAAAGTCATATTAGGACAATGGGCAAGTAAGTAATACATCAAAAGGCGTTCATACGGGTCATCATGCTTTGGTGGTTAAACCAGACGAGATGTGGGTCCGATATTGTTGTTATAAGTTTGAGTATAAATGCGTATGTAAATATTACACATACATACGTACATACAAACATGCCCACATCTCTCTCTCTATTATAGTTTACGATAATTAAAGAGGCAGTAAAATTCACCAATTGTATGATAACTTTAACGAATAAGAATGTCCTTTCTAAAACGCAGGTATTTGAAGAAATAAAGAAAGATAATTTTACAAGGACGGAGCCGCAAGTATTTCAAGAAAAATATATAAAGAATCCTTTCTTCTTTCTGAAGGCAACTCTAGAAATCTGAATATCTTGACAGATTGTGCACTGCAGACATAAATATGCAAATATCTCGAAGTATCGCAAGTTACGAGAGAACGCGGCAAGATAGATCTTTGCTTACGTTAAAGAGATATGCAGTAAGCGGGCAGTTGTGGAGAATTTCATTCGAATTTACTGAATAAAGTGACTCCATGCAAATGGTGAAAGAAGAAATTGAAAAGAAAGTAGGTGAAGAAGTATTTCAAAAATATATTGTGTTATAAATTTAACGGAACTAGTAAAATAATTTTTCGTCATTAGTTTAATCCTAGAGATTATCGTTAAACTATAGTAAACAAGTTAATTCTTTAATATTGTTATAAATTTATAGAAACAAAGCTGACGTACCGTAGAACATGTAAGAAAATATACTGACATCAGTTTTCAATTCAAAAACAGGTTGATACGCAAAATGTAGCTACGTTTGATCAAAACAAATCTTCCGGTCTCCGTTAAGTGTGGTGACGATGGACAATGCCAATTTTTATCCCTTACTTCTATATCTTAAATCGGCTATTCACAGACGAATCTACCTTTTTCCATTTCCACTATTTTATACAATTAAGCTATTAACTACATGAAATATGACTATAGACGTATAACAATTCTGTTTCATTTATGAACTTAATTTTTATGCAGTGTGTGTGTGTGTGTGTGTGTGTGTGTGTGTGTGTGTGTGAGAGAGAGAGAGAGAGAGAGAGAGAGAGAGAGAGAGACTGAGTTAGGTTGAGTGATTCCGAATTATGGTGAAGGGCAAATAAAGGAATGAGGCCATATCGGGTTTGTCTACTCTTACAGGATAAGAAAACCTAAATTTCCAGGAGGAAAATCCTTCTTTTGTGTGAGATCAGTTTTCTCACCTTCAGTTGCAAATTTCTTATAAAGGTTCTAAGCGTCATTGGATTACAACCTAGATCTTTCCCCCAGACGGGCATCCTGATTAAAGGCTAAGGCACAAACGTTTCTATATGTGAAGGATAAACAAGATACCACCTTTTACATACATTAGAAATACGACTATTAAATCTTCTGTAATCCATTCAGAGTATATTCAATCTGCAACACTTGATACATTAATATAAGGCAGTCACTCAGATTTTATTCTTTGATTATTGTAGGAAGTAGTGTGATATACTGTGCATTTATTCCAAATATTCTGTTTTAGTGACTGAGATTATGAAATATTTCAAATCTAAGCAGAGCTTTTCCAATGTAGGTCAAGACCAACTTCTGTATAAGTCTTAGCTGAGCTGTTCCTTTAAGAAAATGTCAATAGTGGAAGAGCTAGTTTCAGTGAACCTTTCTCAGTGCAACCCATTTTTAGCGTGCTTAGCTAAAGCAAAAGAAAGAAAAAACAATAGCACAATAGTCTTTCTTTCTTGTACTTATTCTGAGAAGAAACCTGTCATTAGTGTTGTCACGACCGGTACTTAAGTAGACATTCTGCAGGTATCATCGAATGGTAGTTATCTCTTACTGGGGTTTGAAAAATGGGTTACTGCAGTAGCAGACATAAAAGCAACAAATGAAAAAAGCGTATCTGTAAATATCGTTCATAAAACATCAAAATTCCCACCTTTTATGCTTTTTTAATGAATCGTAAGTTAAGTTTTGTAGAAGAGTAGCTTTAAATTTAAATGAATAAGAGAGAGAGAGAGAGAGAGAGAGAGAGAGCAACAAATATAATGCGAATAAGAGTTACTTATTAACGTCTGGAATAAAACTACGTACAAACAGAATAGAACAGATCATTTACTGAATAATTTCCTGTTTCTACGTAGTTCTATTCCAGAAATGTTAGCATGAATACAACTATCGAAATTTGAATATGGAAATATAAGAATTATTTATTTTCTATTAAGATTCTGTTATGTATTATATTTAGGCTTCTTTGTAGACTCTGAAGAAAAACTCTATGAATTATGAAACAGTAGCCTACGCTTTTTGACGAGCAGAGGCTTCAAAATATTAATTCAATGGAGATCAGGACCATGCCTTTTAACTGGTGCACTAATGATAGTCATTAAAATGTTACTTAATATACAATACTACTATCATACACGCTACCCTTGTGCAAGATTTCATTTATCTCACTGGGCTACGGAATATAAAATATGGACGTTCTATTCTTCACATATATACACAAACAGAATTACAACAGATCATCATCAACAACAACAGCCAGCTAATCAGTAAATGAATATTACTGCAGCAGAATGTAAACATGATACAGCAGATTTCTTTGATCTAATTTGCAAATCTCATCATATACACAATGTGGATGTGCATTAGAACATTTCCCAAAATCTTGCTATAGCGCATCTAGATATTGCCAATTAAACCTGCCGCACATTACGAGTGTACAAA
This sequence comes from Typopeltis vanoorti, assembly GCF_054136105.1. NCBI lineage: Eukaryota > Metazoa > Arthropoda > Arachnida > Uropygi > Thelyphonidae > Typopeltis > Typopeltis vanoorti. The sequence goes on from NC_143569.1 coordinate 16,286,367, forward strand.
TTCGAATTATTTGTTATAATGTATTTACTTTTCACCATGTAGTTGTTTCCCTATGAGCCATGACATTACTGATTCGTAAAAATGGCGTTTTAGCAAAAATCTTTATTAATCATTTCTGTAAGAAATTAACTGAAGAACAATCATTGAGGATAAATGCATTTGTGTTAACAGATAATACACTTGAACTTCGTACATTTTAGTCCAAGTAACACACCTATTAAGATAAGATAAAGGATTAAGTACGGTGATATGATAATAAGCTGGTTCAATAATAGGGCGAAGGAGTTTTGTTTCATTCCATGCTAAGCAAAGTAAGACCAGAAAAAAAACCAGTTAACCTTAGCTGCGGAGCACTTATATTTTCATATCTAATCAGTGAAATAAACTGTTTTGGCATGGATTCAGCATACGAGTATTTTAAGGTACAAAACATTTACGAGTTTCATTTAATGTACGAGCAAGAAGCACGAGAAAACAATTTAAAAAACTTAAAAACCTTTGATCCTACATGCTTAATGTATTAATATAAATTAGACAAACAAAATTAGAGAAGTAAGTTAGGCTGTTTGGAACTATCAGCGAAGCAATCCTCCACTGATGTATGACACTAGCTATCCTAGAAGAAATTTGAACCCAGGTGTTTCCAAAGGGTAATGTCGTCAAGGGATGCAATATCACTGATCCTACTGCCTTAAGACGAAAGATGAGATGAGATAAGTATCAGATATTGATTAACGAAGCTTTTTATTCCTGAAATGGAGTAAGCGGCACTCATTTAAATTTACCTTTTCTTTTGTTGCTCGTTTGATTAAAATGAATAGACTTCCTAGTCTTCACCTTTCGCCTCCACCGACTGAGTACATTTTGTACATTTTTGTACATGATGCGTTAGCATCAAAAAATAGCATGCTCTTCTGATATTTCGCAATCGTAATACTAAATAATATTACATATACTGTATCATATATATTCACGAGAAGATTTTTCTCAGTTTTCATCATTAGAAACTGTAGTTTCTTCCGGAGGAGGAGTAAGGATCCATGTTTATCTACGTTAAAGATCGACTAAATCAGGAACCGGCGCAAAAAAACCTAGTAAATGTCCCTCTAGTGTAGTATTAATGCAATCTGTAATTATTTCTTCAGGTCCTAGCCTCATGAAAGTTACCACGAGGCTATGCTGGCTAATATTATAGGATAAAAGAAAACTTCCAAACAATTCAAATAATTTACTTCAGCCAGCTAATTAAAAGCGACTGTTAGTACTTTTAACCACTGGAGCAAGGCATGTTCATCAACATCCCATTGTCAAACAATGTTCTTTTAACACGAGTAGTTGGCAATTACATTAAACGATGTTTATCATAACTAAATTTATTTATTATATGAGATTAATACAAATTTAATAAGGCAGAGAAATAACGATGAAAATCAAGACATGGCAGTTTATATGATGCGCATGATTTAAAGCATTTATAATAAATGGGAAACGTAAAAATCTCTCGCTTAATTTGCAGATAAAGTAATTTGTAATTTTAACTATCCTAACGATGAAATGACAAAGAATATGCAAGTATGCAAGCGACATGCCGTTACGGAAATATTTGGGATTTCTATTCTTATATGCAGCTGAACACAACTTCAGTTAGCTTAATGCACTACGAAATTTTCTTTACTGCAATTTAATATTTCATTTGAAATCAATTTAAACTCGGTAAGCTAAATTAACTTTTTTCTGTTCTATTTCTCCATACTAATGGCTAAAATACAACATTATATAATTTTTCCACACAAAAGGAGTCCGATATTGACAAATGCAACATTTCTCCATGCGTGGAAATAGACCTAAATGATATCGCATGTTTCCCAATAAACGAGGATAACGATTGTTGTGCAGCTTTCACGCACGACATCGCAATCATTCATGAAAGATACGTTTACAGGAAAATAACAAGCCTTTGGTGATTAGCAGGAAACATATTCTTTCTTAACGAGGCGCATGAAGAGAAGATAACACAAAGAACATATTCTACAAATGTCAATGATTTCTTTTAACTGGTTGTAATCGGCCATTATAGAGGAAGGAAAGATGCCGTTCAGATCTTTTAAATTAGTAGCATTAAAACGCGCATACACGTTACCCCATAGCTTCTTACATGGAAATGTTACTGGTAACATTTTTAATTTAATTTTAATTTCCTTTCTTGCATCAATCTAAACAATTCCTGATTTCCTTTCTTTATAGTCCGTCCTATTAGCTGTTTGACATTTTTTTTATTTTACAAGCAGGAAAATAAAAGTAAACACATTTGACACGGCAACTGAAATTTCTTTGCTATAATAAACAACTTTTGAAGAAAGCAAGAATTAATTCTTTTTAAGGCGCATGCAAACAGTACACTCTTATGTCACTATGCATAGCTGAAGAATCTCACTGATTTCGTTTCAGTTGTTTTGGTTATTCTTCATTGAATTAATATACATTCAGTAATGTCAAAGAAAAGACGTGTGCAGAATACACGATTTTCTCCTCTGGTCATATATTCATATTATTGCAAATGCGCAAAAGATGATTTTTCAGAAATTGAAGTGTTGTTTAAATTAGATAATTGTAGTAAATTGTAGCAAATTTTAATGTACTAATTTTTTTTTAAATAATAGCGGATTGTAGTCATTTTATTTTCAGTAAATTTTGAAAAAAAAAAGCAAGAAATATTTTAGACGCAAATAACAGTAGTAAGCATTTATGTCAGTAACCATAGCTAAAGAATCTGAGATTTCGCTTCAATTGCAATTTTGTTGACTAAACTTTATATTTTAATGATTTAGCTATTCCTCATGGAATTAATAAATATTCAATAATATCAAAGAAAAGCCGTGTGCAGAATACAAGAAACGTTCTCCTCTGGTAACATATGTATGTTATTACAAAGGTACGAAACATGATTTTTTTAAAAGCTAATTGTAATCTAAAGGTAGGTTTTGCTAATATCTGTAGTGTCTATATTTAAATACTTCTAATATTTGCATATTTTCAAAGTGAATTACGTCATTATGTAAATATTATGTCATTTTATTTCCTACATTATTATGGATTCAGAACATCCTAAAATTATTTTCTGTGACTCACGAAAAGATAAATGAGGAGAGTGATTCGCAGCTAACATAACTTCATTATGTTAACTGTGAATTTTTATCTGCTGTATTTTATTCTGTAAGTTGTAGTCTTGTTCCATTAGAATAAGATTACATTGTATGGCAACAAGGTGTTTTCAAAAATATAATATACATTTAAAGAAGAGACCTAATATATTCCTTTTTGTATGCCCAAATATTCTGCAGTTGTGATCTGATATATTTCACGATACTTCTTCCTCTTTTACAACAATTTCTGTTGCATTAAAGTAGAGGTTCTCCCACTCTTGATTAAAGTGGAAGTACTACCGTCGCCTAATTGCAGTGGCTTATGGCTTACGAGATCAAATAACGACGGTTGCAAGTTGAAAATAAATTGCCTGGTAAAACCACAGGAAAGAGATGTGCAGTTTGAGGACTCTAAATATAATAATTTCGTATGCCTGACCTAAACTCCCGTCACTATAACGTTGCTTAAAATAAAACGAACAATACAGCAAACGAAATGGAAAATCCCAGGAAAAGCACACGATGTGATGTAAACAGGATACACACAGAAGCTACGTAAGTGTAGATGTAGTTCTAGGAAGATACTTCTTCGCTGTAGAGTGCGTGTGTAAGGGTGACAGCCATAAACAATATTTCGCTATGAACTAAAACGAAATGCGGAGTAAAGCTGAATGGCTTCGAACATAATAACAAGAGTTCCGGCTCACAACAGTTGAATGGGTGCTTAAAATGCAAGAAATGATACTCTGGAGTCATGAATCTCGCTTCAGTCTATTTTTACTGGATAGAAGAACCTACTTTTGACGACAACACAGCAAACACTACGAGGATTGCGCTGTCCCAGCTGTAAAGCAGGCGTGATGATAGACGTGTATGCAAATACGTGGTAGTTCTTTGTGTGGAAATGAGCCACTGCTTTTTGAGAATATGAAATGTAGCGAAAGGCAATTCATTTTTCAATACGCATAACACAGAAAGTCTCCTGCTTGGTTTTAGGATAACGTGACACTAATGGATTGGTTAACTTATATCTCCTAAATCACTTTGGTCACTTGTGGAATGATATGGAACGATGTGTAGGGCACAATCCCTTGGGGACAATATCACTAGCAGAACTCAAGAACAGTTCTGTAAGAAGAATGGAAGTTAATTTCCCATGAAACTTTGGCAAATAAATGGTAGCCTTAATTCACCAAGCAGAGCAAATGATGTGATATAGAGCGAAGGTAAGCCCATATCTTATAACAAAAAGGTTATATTTTGATTTTTTATTCCGTTAGCGATTCTGTGATATCTGATTAAATTGCCATCCGTTTAATTTAAATGCAAGGTAAAAAAAAGATTATATAAACTAAGAGTTGAAATATTTGGATATAAAGGTTAATACAATGAAAGAGGGAGCGTACGTTTGATGGTAGACTTTGAAGTAATTGAAGACTTAAGAGGATCCTGAAGCTAAGAAAGAGGCAGGGAAAATAAGTCATGTGTGGGCAAAGTAGAAATTTAAAATCAACTATTAAAGAAACTGAGTTGAAACACAAAGTGATGTCCGAATATAGATAGCTTGGGAAGTCCTCCTACAAATTCCTGTTTCCTACTCTTTTTAGAAACTATTTCTATTTTCTCAGTTTTCATATCCCAGTTTACTCCAACCAATTTCTTTTAAATTTCTTTGAATATCGTCTTTGACATCCTATCTACAAAAGAAAACTATCCCTATTTCTCCACATATAGTCTCACGGTCTCAAACTTGCTGGCCATAAGGTAACTGCTTTTGCTATTTTTTATCTAGTTACATTAAGCGAAGGGTGGATCAGTCGGATATGAGAGCTTCTCTAACGAAATAAAGACGACAAGATTTCTAAAATATATATTTAAACACTTTGACTGAAAGTTATTTGTAACGAAGCATAGTGTTTTTAATATCCTTTATAACAGAGATGTAAATATATACAAAAAAGAAATTACAGAGGCTAATTACGCAGAATCGTAAGTTCGAAAAACTGTCGGTTTTGCCTTCATATTTGAAGCATTAATTCATTTTTAATCTTAGCATAAATGTAGAATTAGCTATTGCGGAAAGTAAAATAAGTTCTGGCGGATGTATTATATGAATTATATAAATTAGGCTGAAATAATACTACTGCTAGGACTTAACTGTCTCATATTATCGGATTACTCAAACACAGGATTAAATAATAATGATTATATATACGTATCTTGATATTAAAGTTGTTTAGCTAATATCCTTTTTTTTTCTTTCAAAAACTAGCTGAAGTTTGGTACATTTATCTCTCACATGATTTAAATCTGATCACACACTGGTAGTGTATTTTTTGTAGTCGTGAACTGTCTGATAAGCAATGCTAAAACAAAATAATTTCAAACTCATTCAAATAGAACCTTAAGAAATTTAACGACAATAATTCGAATAAAACTTTATTCAGGATATCGTAAAACATAAAATCAGAGCCCAAATTAAATTGAAATATAAAGAAAAATATTCGAATTATTAACAAAAACAAAATATTAACATTTAATCAAAAACACACATATGTCACAGCAAACCCACCTAATCGAATATTTTTTTAATTAAAGTTTGATATTTTAAAATAGACCTAGTCCCGTCTTCAGAATGGAGAAGCAAGAGGAAAAAAAAGAAGAATGAAATATGAAAAATGTGGGCCGACTTCTAGTGTGTTATACATTGTTCTTCACACGTGTTATTAAGTAGTATTGTTAGATTAAAATTTGAACAATACATTGCTTTCTTTAAATACCAAAGCGATGAAATTATATACGACCTGCTGCTGCTATTTTTGTGTCATCTGTTTTTATTCCTAGGCATTCTGATCGTATTGGTTTATAATATATCTATATGGCTGAAAAAAGGGATCCTCTTCAAATATTAGAGTAAAACGTAAATAAAAATACACCTGAGGTGGCTGCTATGTTTATGCTATATCAAAGTAAAGGTAATGTATAAGAAGCTGTTAGCGGTAACTGCTAAATTTCTTGGCGGGTATGGTACAAAATAAACATTTTCAAGAAAGATTTTAAGGAAGGTCATCTTAAACGCCCAATCGAATAGTGTGCTGGCATATACGACAATTGCATCTGGTTTTATTTATTTAGAGTAGAAGTTATGCGATTACAAAATTTATTGAATTTTTTTCCATTCAAATTTCTATCGCTTAATTAAGTTCGGATAAAGCGACTCCATATTCATTAAGACAACACATATACCCATTCTACATGTTCTGGCCTAAAGGCAAACTGTAAATAAATATTCTTATTATGCTTAAATAACTTTTCTGAAATGATAAAACTCTTCAAATTCATTAAATTTAAGACATTTGTAGGAATACTGTTTTGTTTTTTTTATTGCTCATCGTTTACCAAAAAATGATGGACGAGACCGAACTGCAAGGAGGCGACTTTTAATTTAGTTATGGACTCTTTTATAAAAAGGTAGCAGAGATTAAGACGAAAGTGATATTCTTTCTTAATAATTCGATTTCTGCAACTGCTAATCTATAAACGGGTGAGCTGTTACACTATTAAGAGATGCTTTGATTGCTTTTATTATCCTGTTCCAAATATGTTTTGTTATATAAGTCTATGCTACGACTGCTTTTTATTTTTTTCGCTTATTTGTCAGGAATGCTGCATAATAACAGCAGATGCATAAGCACTGTACAATACCTTGCAATCTGGAGGTCACTGAATTATGTCATCGCATTTCTAGTAGTCTATTGTGTATATTCTTCGATCTCGATCATCCGTATAGCTTTATAATTTACTAATACGCGAATAAATCTAGCATCCATTAGACAGTGAAATGTATATATATATATACTTTTACCTTTAGTTGATATATTCAGCGCTTCGAGTTTCTTAGGTTCACTTCACATAATTTATAACTATTAAGCATTGCAATAAACATGTGTATATGTGCGTGCGGCACGCTATTCGAAATAACAATGATTGGTATATTAGCAAAAGATTAGATGTGACTATCTTAGAGTCATGGGGAGATGCTCTTGCACAATTTAAATCCAGTTAATAATTTTTTACAAAATATACGTTTATTTAGAATAACATCCTGAAAACAACAAAGCTATTACCATGTAATCAACGTTTTTATTTTAGCATGCTCCCTTGATATAATCGTTATCGGTCGAAACAGTCGACGGTTCCCATCTCCAATGAGAACAGGGGAAGATATACATAAATTTGGTATGTCTAATGGTGCAAATTTATTCAAACTTTTGAATCGAACGAAATGTAAACATTTGGTAATTACTAATGAGCGCATTCACCATACTACAAGAAAACTATCCAGTGGAGATACATTTACAGGGGACGGGAATTGTTTCCTAATCGAGTGTTATGGAGGCCAGACTACGCAATCAAAAATTTGGGTCTACTGCATAATGAAATGAGAATGTGACATGAGAACATTTTAGTGGTCCAAAACTACAAATCTCTATACAAAACACAAAGACAAATGGACATGCGAACAATGAAAGAATAAGATACGTAAGAGAAATGTCAAGAAGAATGCAAAATATATTTAAATATTTAATAAAATAAAGAAGTAAAATAAATTTACTAAAAATCTCGTACATGCCGGCGAATGTATTTCCGTAATCTTTCTGGTCAAATTTCGTACGAAACTTTTATAGTTTCTGCATTCGGCTTTGAAATACTACTGGATTTAATTTAATATCCACTTGATTTATATATCTAAGTATTTTTATAAATTCCCACTTACAGGGTTTTTTCAAAATATATTACAAAATGCTTGTATATGAGCATTTTGAAATAAATATTGAGTAATTATTTATTGAAAAATAGTGCAACCACATAATTATTTAAATTAGTGACTGATATATCCCTTTAGAAATATACAAGGTTCCAGCACATATTAAACACGAAATTATGTATGTTTTCTTACTGATTTTATGGAACATTCTTCTAGTGCATGATATATATACCCCTTCCGATAAAAAAAAAAACTTCTTTGGATGACCGACACTTGAAATTGCAGGAAAAATTGATGAATGTTGACTTCTTTTCAATCTCGCATTTGCTTTTGAATGGTAATACAGGAAATATTACTAAGAAACGGAAAACTCGGAAGCGAAATCCTAGTTGTATACCCAAACGAAATTCCTTATTTTCATGTGCAGTTGATTATTCACGGAGTTGCTCTTATGTGATAAAGAAACAAAATACAGATGCGATGTTGACGAGAAAAGTTTAATAAAAAGGGCAGCAAAAGTTCATATGAACTGCTGACGACACACACACACACAAACACACACACACACACACACACTGAGCTTATCACCAAACCGAGAACAAAAATAGGCACAAATCCAAAGTGTTTCAACACTAGTACTTTTCATGTTGTAACTGTATGTTCGTAACTAATGGCCACTTTCAGTTGCATTAGCGCTTACACAATTTACTCGAAGCCAAGTCACGAAGCCCTTTCATCAGCACCAGCTGGTTTAGTTCTCACTATGTTTGGCAACCTTAGCTTTTTCATGACAACATCAAATGAAGCGACCGCTTTTCAGCGACTAGGGACATCGTTATCTCTTCCATCATTTGTGCGCTGTCTTGTTATTCGTCATCCACTGTAACATTTTCTACTGTAAAATTAATGATTCAGTGAACGCTGAACATTCGGTACCTTGAATTTCAATGGTTAACCCAGGTGTAAGCAAATTTCTTATGAAGTGATGTGCATATTTTTCATATTAAGAATCACAGTATTTGAAAGACATAAACATTTGTTACAAGCATTAAATTGAAGAATTTTTCTTTTTTCTTTGAAAGTTCGATAAAATCACTGCTTTCTCAAAGTTTTATGATGTGGTGTTCTAGTTATAAAGAGGCTTCTTGTCCAAGAGCATACGCATGTTAACCTTCCTCACACATGTCTGTACTGTAAAATTCTCTAAACTAAATACCAAACACGTTGTGTAAATCTTGTGGTTAATTTATTTGTAAACAATAAGTCCTCCAGGTTGTGACTGTGTGCAAGTTGGATGAGTTGAATGATAAATTTCTTATGTGCATGTTATTACAAGACGAAGTAGAAGGTGTGGTAAAATGTGTAACACGGATTGCGTTGTGTAAGTTACAGATAAAGAAACCTTCGACTAGATCAAATTGCTTATTTGCATGTTAATACAAGGCTATTCTATAGACACTGTAGTCAATAAAGTGCAAGATCCAGTGACTATAAGGTGCAAACTTATATTTCAAGAATCGTCTGGTGTATTAAATAAGATGTTATTTCTAAGAATACTACCCTAACTTTGTAAATCAGTCGAACATTAATAAGGTGGGTAAATTAATGTTAAGAAATTTCAGTATCCATGCGGCATTTGGTTGGATTCAAATCCAGGACGTAATTAGTTGGAGTGCGGAGAGGCTTGGTTAACCATGTCGGCTTTACCACAAAATAAACTATACAGATTTACTTATAAGCTCACAAAAGCTGTCACTCAGATTCACAGAGACCATAAATCTTCTCAATTCCCCCCCCCCCATCTCAGAACAAAATCAGTGTTTAAACCAAGCAGCGGCGTTGGATATGCCACTCTTCACTCACTCGCTCGTTACTAACATAATACTGCACAAGGAGCCAATAGGGATAGCAGATAAGCCTAATTAGTACTTGCCGCACTCTTAAGAACATCCAGTAAGTCCTAACGTTTTCCTTTAAACAGTAGATCTATCACGATCACGATTCTAGAAAAGCGCTCATTTTGCAAAATACAGAAAATTGTGAGAAAGTTAATAAACGTACTTCCATTATTATGTTCTTGCCTGTACAACGTCTGTAGCCAAGAAACAATACCGAACTTAACTAAACTTAGGTATTTTCTGTTACTGTATATTTCCACCAAGTAGAAGCAATACTGAAGTCTCTTGGAGTATTGTAAAATATCGACAAACTGTGTACGTATTTTTATATTTCAGATGACGCTGACATTTTAGAAATACCACCGTAGGTACTTGAACTGTCAGACGTTTATTAAAATATTTTACTAATTTATTTTATTATTATTATTGTTATTATGAATAATTTTATTAGCTTTTGCTTTTCTTTAGGATGTTGCGGTCTAACTAAAAGTATATCTTTTAAGCATCTAGACTCCATGCCATATTATACGTCCCTGTCGTCTCAACAATCCTCTAATTTTCGAACATTAACTTTACTTGTTTTTATTTCTATATTTACATACTTTTATCGTCATTTACATTACACATTAGTCATTATATTATTTACATATTCATAATTATACACATATCAAATAAGCATTTTTCATCTGTAGTGAATAATTTCATTAGCCTTAGTATTTCCTGCACAACAATTGTAATATTTTCACAATTTAAATTAAAACTTTGATTTTAATACATTAATTATGAATATTTTACTTTTATTAAAGGGAAAGTCTTGTGTTAATGCCACTCTGTCAAATAAATGTGACACGTTATATTTATTTGATATGCAGATATATAAGATCTAATAAAAATGCATACAGACAGGACGAATAAATTACTTAATAAGCATCGAAATCCTATGAAAAGTATGAGGACTGAAAAAGAAACCAATGTTGATTTCTGTTCGCGATGGCAAATTTTTTAGGCCTTATTTAAATACAGTTAAGCTGCAAGCGATTGTCAGGAGGGAGATACATTTTCGTTTCTTGTCTTCCATAAATTCTAGTGTTTCCTTCTTCAAGACAGGCGAAAGGAAAAATATATATACAGTATATATATATATATATATATATATATATATATATATATATATATATATATATATATATATATATATATATATATATATATATATATATATATATATATATATATATATGTGTGTGTGTGTGTGTGTGTGTGTGTGTTATACGAGTAATTCATTATTACTGGTGATCGAGGCCATAGCATCCTAACTTCCCATGACTAGTTATGTTAGACCAGTTATTTCCTGCATAAAAATACTAAGACGGAGTAACATACCATATTTTCGAGAGTTATCGGGGATATCTACCATCACTATCGAGCTCTGTCGAAGTATTTTATCAGTAAGGAATATATAGTATATTCCCTATAAATTCACTATAAACAAACTGCACTAAATGTAGTTCATAACCTAATAAGCAAAACGAAATCTTCTGATGGAAACATAGGTTTGCCATCCCATATCAATAGTAAATTCCATGAAGAGACTTGTGTTGTCTTTATAGCGAAAGTGAAGTGAATAATGGGTAGAAAAACCACGAAATTTATCGAACTCTTGTCATAATTACGCCATAGGCTAGCATCTATTTTCTTATTAGTAGAAATGATTCATTTCTTCAGAAATGGTGTTCTGTAAACACCATGTACGTACATCTAGGGACCACCGTAAACAAAACTTAAAATGATGAGTTTTCGTTTGCTGGTTTTTCGGAGCTGGCTTATTAACTCTAAACTCAACTGTGATTGGGAATTTTCCACTCTGAGAGGTTTTGTCCATAAACGGAGTTCTTGAACATCGAAGTATAGAAGAGATATTTGAACTATAATAAATCTATGAGTTATATATTTTTGTTCCTTTTATTTAAGTGGAATACTAAATGTTACCGTTACAGAGAAGAAGAATCCTTACAAAAATAGAACAGATAACAGGAATTCAGAACGAAATGCATCTTCTTTGACGATATATTTAAAAGACCGTTAAAGAATAACTCTATATATCAGGAAAAATATATTACCTTAGGAGCGACGACATGATTCTTATGGTGAACAATTCTGAGTGTTTCTTTTGTGATGTTGATTTATATAATCTAGATGAATACCAAAATATTTCAGTATAGCCGAAATTATTTTTTTTATAATATATGTGAAATATCCACATTCTTGTTATTTCTTTTCCTCGTGACTGAACATAATTCATCATGGGAATTCGGGATGCTATAGCTCCAGTTAGCAATGTTCCATACATATATACATTGTATGTAATTTTTCTTTCTGGATATCGTGTAGAAGGAAACACGAAAATTTATGGAATACAAAAAAAATTTAACTCTCGCCTGAGAATCTCAAGCAACTGATCTGTTCTAAACAACTTTACACTTTATAACTTTACAACCAAGAAAATTTACCTCCCCAAAAAGCATCAACACTAATCTCTCTTTCAATCTTCATATTATTATTAGGGTTTCTATAAATATTAATTAGTATGTTCGTTTGGTGCAATCCTATTCGACGTATCTATCTAAGAGAATGACATGCTAAATTTATTAATTGATCTGTATGCATTTCTTATAAGCACTTGTATATTTGTATATCAAGTAATACATATTTATATGTTATATGAATAAATATTTCAAATAGATATAACATGTTACTTATGTTATTTTATAATTTGATAAGAACGATGCTAAAAGATTTCTAGATGTTTGACTTAGTTGTCTTAATATTTCTTTCTTTCCCTTTGATAAATGCAAAATATAATTAATATTCAAAATATCAGTTTTAAAATTAAAAATTAAGTTAAGGCTTTAATTAATTAACACTGAACTTTTAATAAACTATAATTAGAATTTATAATAGCCAATTTTATAAGGTTAAAATAATTTGATGGTGTATTTCGAAAACGAATCGAGTTTTGTAATCTGCAACAATTCCTGAGAAAATTTAAAAATAATCGCGCCACGACTTTCTTCAAATTTTTTCTCGAAAAATTCGAGCCTGTTCTTTAAATTTGAAATGTGTGATATGAAGGTGACATTTTAGCTCGTCAGGTTTGGTGCTGTCAGCTGCTAATCCTATAAAACTAAAAAATAGCGATGGCAAAAGGTACAGAATAAAGAAAAAATGTATCTACGTGGAGGAGAAGCAAAAATATATCACTAAACAGTCGCCATTCCTCTCTTTCATACATAATTCACTGGAAGTACGTAAGGAATTTAGGCTCGAATGAAATTTTGTGCAGCGTACTGCAATACTCAACTAAAATTTGTTTCATTCTTTAAGAAAGGAAAATCTATTTACATGTTAAAGAACAATATGTCCAACAAAAAGTCCATTCTTCTCCAAAAAGGACGCCTCAGCAGGACAGTTGGGTGGATGGTTCGATATTGACCCTTCGGACGATTCGATATTGAAAAGGCCTAAATTCGGATTCCACACAGCATGTGAGGAACATTTTTAAGAACTTTTAGCTAAAAATGAGTTAGCCAGTATCTGACATTGAGAATGCAGGATTTTTTTAAAATATTTTCTTCCTGAAAACAGGCATACTGTCCGAAGAACACACACACAATTACCAGACATAATATACTAGCCGCATAGTCCTTAGTTCCTTCGCGAGTAATTCTAAAAAAAACCCATAAAGCAACAAAAGAGATTAGACTTTCCACAATCCACGGAATGTTCCTTAGATCGCGAAGCTAGGGAAGCGACCATTCCAAGACTTCCGCAGTACGGGAACCAAGGATTTTACTAACTGAAGAGGGAAATTAATATTTAATTATATATATAAATGCTCACATTACGATCCTGTCACAATGAAATAATATCACTATCGATATACCATCCATATATATACTTACAAGAAGAACAATGAGCACCGATTACTGGAAATACATCTTTTTGTTGCTCAAGGTGAATTTAACATCCAAAACTATCCCCCCAAAAATAATAATAAAATAAAAAAAAGCATAATAAAAACCAGACTTCTATAATCGTTTATGGATGGAAAAATTAATTTAATACTGCCATATATGTGGTAAAATAACCATGAGGAAGAATGGGATGGAAAACAGAAAAATATTGATTAATCAAAGATATATTTAAAGGAAGACAAAAACGGGACCTATAAAAAGATACTACTGAGCCATAGGCGCCATCAGACTTCTAACTTCTATGGTTGGATGGACATCAACCCCTTGGATGTTTATCCCGTAATCGGTATTTTTTTAATTGTTTAAAGAAAGAAAGTTTTGAGCACTTGGCTCGCCCTAATTAGGGTTGTGTAGAAATATTTCAATCTGTGATCAGGGCCACCTTTGGGCGTTTATGTTTCCATCTGTCTTTTTCATCGTAATCTGATGACTCACGAATGAGTAGGTTGGGATGGAGTGATGCCTGAGCAAAGTACTTGGTTGCTATCTGGAGGAGAAACGTAGGTATGTCTGGCAGGTTTCCGTCTTGGTGGAGGATAGTGTGTTCCTTACAAACCACGGGGCATCGAAGATCATTCGGAGGCATTTGGTTTGGATTATTTGTAATCTTTTGATGTTGCTAGGGGAGGTGTGGCTCCACGCTGGTGAACCATAAGTTAGTAAGGGTCTGATGATTACTTTGTATATTCGTAATTTGTTTTCTGGACTGACTTTGCTTCTACGGTTGAGTAGAGGGTAGATTTGAGCTATTGCTGAGTTTGCTTTGTTGCAGGCATGAGAGATGTGGGAGTTGAAGCTGAGATAGTTATCTAGTTTGATTCCCAGGTATTTTACTTCTTCTTTCCATGGGATATCAGTATTGAACATTGTGACTGCTCCATGATGGTCTGCTTTCTTCCTTGTAAATAGCATGGCCGTGCTTTTGTCTGCATTGACATTAATTCTCCACATCCGAAACCATTTTTCAAGATTCATTCCTGCGTTTTGTAGTCGTTGTGTGGCTAGGTATGGTCTGAGCGATCTGGTCAGTATCGCCATGTCATCTGCATAGAAAGCCATGGTGGTTGATGCTGTGTTTGGGACGTCCGAGATAAAAATGTTGAAGAGTAGCGGCGATAACAGGGAGCCTTGCGGGACACCTGCTATGATACTTCTTGTAGTGGATCTGAGCCCAAGGAGTTTCACTTGAAATTTTCGGTCTTTCAGGTAAGAGTCTATGATTTTGATGAGGTTTAGTGAGTATTTTGCACTTATTAGTTTGTGGATGAGGCCTTTGTGCCACACTTTATAGAAGGCTTTCGCCACATCCAGGAAGATTGCACCTGTATGTTGTTTCCAATTAAATCCGATAGTTATGTATTCTATAAGTCTGTGGATTTGCTGAGTTGTGCAGTGACCAGTTCGAAAACCAAATTGTTCTTTTGGGATTAGGTCTAGATTGTTCGTTTCGTTTTGTAGGCGTTTTAGTATTACTTTTTCAGCTATTTTTCCCTAGGCCTGACAAGAGGCTGATAGGTCTGTAATTCTGGGGGAAACTGAGGTGCTTTCCTCGGTTTGTGGATGAGGATTATATCTGCCTGCTTCCAGCGAGTGGGGAAGAAGTTGAGTCTTAGCATCGAATTGATGATAGCCACTATATGCATTATTGTTTTGTGAGGGAGTGCTTTTATAATTTTGTTTGAAATCTGATCAGGACCTGGTGCTTTTCTGTTATTGAGGTTCTTGATGATTTGGTATATTTCATTTGGTGTTGTCATGGCTGGTGGTATGATGAAGTGCATAGCGTACTAGCCTGTGGATTTTTTCAATGAAGCGCAAGTCCGCATGAGTGTAGTTTGGTTGAAATTGCAGCTGCAGGGAGTCTGCAAAAGCTTCTGCTTTTTCATCATCTCGGTAGACTATACCTCTTTCGCCATGGACTGGTTGTATGTTGAGGTGATCGCTGCGAAGGGCTTTGGTCATTTTCCATAATGAGTTATCTGCAGTGTTTAAGGAGCTTAGTTTCCTCTCCCATAGTTGATTCTTATGGTCTTTGATTGCATACCGGACTAGGTTTGTTGCCCTGTTAAGCTCTTGTTTATCCTGGGGTGATAGTGTTGCATGGTATCGACGTCTAATCCTGTTTTTGCTGCGGATAAGCTTTAGAATCTCTTCTGGGAGCAGGCGTGAGTTGTGAGCTGGAGCAGTAACGGTGGAGGCTGTTGCAAGGCCAGTTTGAATTGTGCTTTCCAGTTTATTGATCGCTGTGTCTACTTCTTTGGGTGAGGAGATGGTTGGGGCAGGGTCTGTGATGTTGCAGAGAGTTGCGTTGAGTTTCTTAAGATTTGTGTAGGATTGTCCGGAGATGGTTTCTGCTTCTCTGCCTAGGCTAAATAGAACTGGATTGTGGTCGGAGCTAAGATCATCAATAACCTGTAACTGGAATTGGTGTGGGGTATTTCTGAAAATGGCTATAGCCAGCACGTCAGGTTTGCCCAGTGGTCCGTAGTGTGTTGGTTCAACAGGACCTGCTATAGTGATGTTTCTTGTCATAGCGAATTTGTGTAGGCTCTTCCCATTATTATTGGTGTTTCTACTGTTCCACGCAGGATATTTTGCGTTTAAGCCTGCCGCCACTATTGTTGCTTCGTTTGTATCAAGGAGCTGGGAGAGGTCTGAGGCTAGGAGTGGTTTGCCTGTGGGGGTTGTAGACTGAATATAGTTTTAGACTGCCTGTGTTGTTGGTATGTATTTCAATTCCAGTTTCTTCCGGGTTTGTTGTTTTCTTGATCTCATTGTATCTTATGCTTTTTTAACAAATATAGCCGTTCCGCCCCTTTCACATTGAGTCTATATGTCCTAAGTAGTGTGTAGTACCTTATTTTGGGGTTGTCGCAAGGCCGAAGATGCGTCTCGTTGACTAAAAGGATGTCTATCTTATATTTTTCAGCAAATTCTTTTAGTTCTAGGAGGTTGCTGTTTAGCCCGTTAGCATTCCAATAAGCGATCTGTATTGAGTTATCCATGGTGACTGTGTTATCCATTAATCATGGAGAAGATGACTTGTGTGTTTTTGAAGAATTTATTAGTGTCGACCTGATTGGGATTTGTTTTGCTAAAGGCCGTTAACATCTCTCCTAGAGTAGCAGCTAGGATTGCTGCGGAGGTTTGGTTGCAAGATGCCGGTTTGTTACTAGTAGAGACCGCAGATGCATATGATTTCTCGGGAGTAACAGCCCGCGTTCTGATTTCTGGAGTAGTTCGCTCGTGATTGGGCAGGGACAGTGCCTCTCTAGCCTTCTGCAAGTTGGATGGGTGGAGTGAACATCCCTTGTAGTTGGCTGGGTGTGGGCCGCCACAGTTCGCACACTTAGCGGGCGTGGTTCGTGGTTTGACGCAAGTGTGCAGGGATGGTTTTCACCGCACTTGACGCACTTGTAATCCGCTTTACATAGCTTTTGTGCATGCCCATACTTTTGGAAGCGATGGCATTGACCAGCTGAAGCCTTTCTTCTGAGAGGTTCGGTCTTGATGACTAAGCTGCAGACTATTTTAAGGTCATAAATTTCTCTACGGCCTTTACTGATCTCGACCAAGACCAGAGGCATGGGGCGCTTGTCTGCTCGGTACATGCGCGATATCTTAATCGGCTACAGGCCTTGTGATTTGAGGTCAGTAGCTATTTCTTCGGCTGGTATGGTCTCAGCCAGACCTCTGATGACCACCTTTAGATTTTTTTCACTCTTAAGCTGAAATGTGTAATATGGGACTTTCAATTCATCCATAAGTCTGATGAGCTGGCGGTAGTCTGAAGTCCCTTCTGGTTGAATCCGTATTCCTTCATCTATACTCTTGGCTGATATAAATTTGATGTTTGCGTTCTTCATCGTCTCTGTAATTAAAGACCATTTTTCTTTTGTTCTTAAAATTACTGGTGGAATCCTCTCTTTGGGTTGTGCCCTGGAGTCGGTCTGTATTCTTTCATCAGGTTGTGCTGTTAAGTCCATTGGAGTTCTTCTTTCCAAGGGTTGATGTATTATTTCAGGATCTGCAGCTGGCGACCTCTTCTTACGCTTCTTTCTGCTGACAACCTGATAGTCTGTAGAGTTATCTGAGTCCACTAGGGGCTGGTCGTTAACCGGCGACATAATCTCTCTGGTGTTATCTTGAGAAGTGCTGGGGAGAGGGTCAGGGGATTGACAGTCCTCTGTTTCAACCTCTTCTATTTGGTGGATTGCTACCTTTCCTGGCCATTTCCTTTGCAGCAGGCCTCCTACATGTTTGAAGATTGCCAATAGCTGCTTGAAGTCGAGCTCATCATATGGAGAGCCGATAACTTGGCCCAAGAGAAAACAGCGGTTGCTCGGGTTTCCTGAGTAGTTTGTAAGTGATCCTGTAGACCGAGAGTCCACTAGCTAATCCTGTAGACAGCTTAGAGTAAGCGTCTACAGCAAAAAAGTTAGATTATTAGATGACTATCCTAAACAAGGAGAAAAGGAGTTTCGGGAACTTACTTGGACACAGTACAGAGACCTACCTCCCTAAAATACCATTCGTCCACCACTGGTCCTCATTGTGGGTGGGGCCTGCCGGCCATCAGACCTCTGCATATTTCATACAGAGGGGGAGAAAGTAGGTCTCGAATTGTGTTAGTTCCAGTGCAGTGCGAGCTTCCCGAAAAACCTTATATAAAATTCAACTAGGCAGAGTCTAAAGGAATACGTCCGATCACAACGATAGCCTCACCTATCATAGGTGCAGAAAGAAAGCGAACGGGGGTTATATACTGTTCATATATTAAATATTAATGGGTGAATAACGCTAACATCAGAAAATTGTTGCTATAAATACTAGAAGAAAACGCTAAAAAGTGACAGATAAGGAGGGAGAAAAAAAGATGAAGCCTTGCATCCATCATCTAAGTTCTATATATAGCATAACAATGGCATTTAAATCCACAAAGAGCTACCGAAAGGAACTATGAAAGTAGCCCCATCACTTCTTCTTTTTTTTATGTTTTTTATGATGGATGCTGTCACAGCGAACGGTATGATATTAGGTTTACGGCGACGGTCTAATCTCACAAATCCATTATTTCTGAAGTCAAACAGAATCTTTTGTGAACCATATCTCATACCTTCTACTATTTCAGGAATTTTCAGAAACTTTTTTTGATATGATTCTAAATAAAATAACATGTAGGATATTTTTGCTCTTCGATACTGTTTATTGTTCTGCAAATAAGAAATAAAATGCAAGAATGATAAATTTAAGGGGAAAGCGAGATATATCGATGTAAAAGAAAAAGAAAAGGAACAACGAATGAAAACCCGAAGTCAATGGGTAAAATCACAGATATCTTTGGTATACAGAACGAGATTAATAGTGTAATTTGTATGCATCTTTTTTTAGAAGCCCTTGTTTCTTAACCATTGAAATAAAGGCGACCAACGTAACACTTTAATTTATTTTGGACATTAAAAAGTATCAAGCATAGAAGACGGTTCTTCTTTTGGTGACACTGGAAGAATTATCACATGTTAAGTAGACCTTCAGCTAGTGCTACAGTACTAAAGAAAAGCTTATAAAATACGAAAGAAAATATCAAAACGATTTCAACAAAATTGCTTCCTCCGTTTGTCTCCTGCAAAGTTTTCTCTTCCCCATTTTGCTCCTTTCTTTGCCTATTATGATTCAAGCTCAAACACATGTTTAGCCTTATGCATTCAAGTCCACTGTAATCTTGCATTTTTCATTCTACTTTCTACGAAACATTATCTTTACTTGATCATTCTTCCATTTTACGCCGTTCAGCATTTTCATTTGCTGGAGTCTTGCGTGTTTGTCGGCATCAACGTGTCTTCTTATTTCAGCCTTCTCTCGTGTTTCGTTCGCTAGTCTATCAGCAAATTTACCTCTTTCCATTTGTCTATCCTCTCATTTTGACGTCGATTCCGTGTACACTGAGTATTCAAAAGATCAATACATACTCATGTTTAAACCTGATCAAATGCTAATACTAACGTGTGAAACATTTAAAATTTCTACCATTTATTACCACAAGTTTAATTTTGACTTAAATAATTTTAACACATTATCGAACTTTCTGCTACAACGTCGAACTCCCCTCTCCCCACACGTATATTTAAGACACACACACACACACACACACACACACACACACACACACACACACACACACACACACACACACACACACACACACACACACACACACACACACACACACACACACACACGAGCATGCAAACCGACAAAACTGTTTTCATAACGTCATCTAAGTGAATCCAACTCAACCATGCCCCAAAATATTTGTATTTGATCTCACCAAATGTATAAAAATTATGTCCATTCCATTCATATCTATCTTAAAACACTGTACAACATTTCAAGGAAACCGGATTACAAGAACGTGCCTAATTCGAGTATCAAATAAGCAAAAATATCTGTTTTAATCGCGAAATCCGAATTAGTCATTAAAATGCATAAGGCCTGTAAGCCCCTTTTGAAAAATACACCGTACAATATTTCATAAACTCCATTGGATTATAGAATTTATAGTAAAAACGAACAGTATAAAGATATGAAGACAGACTTTTATGTTGCCGCTAATAGAATCTTAAGGACAAGAAAAGAAATAAGAGATATTGTGCATATGTTATATAACTCTGTTGCGTATTATTCTCCTTATAAAAATCCACTGCCTAGAGGACACCCTCTATCGATTGGTGAATAGAGTGGGCATAAATCCAATATAGGATTTTTTTTTAAATTTTAATCTTAGTTTACTTATGGTATTAATGTACTAATGGTTTTTAACTTTTGATTTGTGGAAATGCTATTAAAATATACTTTGCCGAAAAAAATCATGACATTTTGGAGATATAACGTTCATTACGTTTACTGTATTTATATGTATACTCTCTAGATAGTGTTTTTTTCTACACGTTTATAGATACACTAATGTTAATAATAACTCACACAAATATGGAAGTCTTGGTGCTCTCTCTCTCTCTCTCTCTCTCTCTCTCTCTCTCTCTCTCTATATATATATATATATATATATATATATATATATATATATAATAAGAGAAGAATTGGTTCTTTTTCAAGCTATTTCCTGCCATAGGAGTTTTACTAGCGTTTCTACGAATGTACTCATATTAATAAAAGTCTGGCTTCTGTTTATGACTTGATCAACCAAAGTCATTAGAAGCAATCTTACAGAATCAATCAATCTGATATTGTTCATCTCTCTCTGCTCTAAAATGAAGTATTCCTTCCAAAAGAAAATTAATTTTCTTACGCTTTCCTAAAAGCGAGCGAATGAGACAGAGAGAGATTCGAAATAACTAATCTACAATAAAAGAACTTCCTAATGCGTAATATTTGAAAAATAGCTTTTATTTTCTAAGACTGCAAAAATCTGCTGTCACATCACTGGATAACTACAAATTCAATTCGTAGTAATTTGCATCCAAATGATTGAATCATCTGTACATATTCCATCGAGACTTTTCTTACCATTTCATTAGATAATATTTAAAAGTTAAAACAGAAATCTTGAATAACTCACCATCAGTTGTTTAATACGATTGCAGTTAATTTAGCCAATACTTTTATTGATTCGTTGGGGCATCAGAGTTTAATTTATAACCAACAAGCATATCGTCATATTATCAAATTCTTTTCTACAAATTTAATGCCAATAATAAGATTATCCATTTCTTATTGCAACAAAGATCACTTAACTTTCGCTAATAGTTGCAGAAATTCTCAAAATTTTAGTGATCCGCCTGATGTGAAAATGGTGCAGTTCAAACTGTACAATAATAATTAACTTTTTTTTTTGGGGGGGGGGGTATTGCTTAAGTTTGCGGTTTGCTGCTCAAAGGAAATTCAGGCAGACTGATCTTAGCAACAGAGTATAGTGGAATGTATGCCTCATTTCTTAGAAATAATGGTTCTTTGCTGAGATAAAAAGAAAATAGCGGGATTAAAAAAGTATGCAATAAGGGGAAGCATTCAACGTTGCTCCCATAAATCCATCATCGGAAAAGAGTCAAACTGCGTATTGAAATGTACTATATGTGAATTTGGAGAGAAGGCTACAGTAGTGTTTAGAAGATTCATTGTTTTTCTCTTAACAGAACTAACATTTTCATATGAGTTCCCCTGTGTGTGTGTGTGTGTGTGTGTGTGTGTGTGTGTGTGTGTGTGTGTGTGTGTGTGTGTGTGTGTGTGTGCGTGCGTGCGTGCGTGCGTGCGTGCGTGCGTGCGTGCGTGTGTGTGCGTGCGTGCGTGTGTGTGTGTAACTTGTACGATATATGTATTAAGAAAAAATGCGCGGCAAACGAAAAGCAGAAGTGAGTATAAAATGAGTGATAGAAATATAAATATTTTTCGACAGAAACAGAATTCTGTGAATTGGTTCAGATTTAATTTATTTTTAATAAAAGCATATTAGAACTAACAATCAATGACTAAACATCTCGCATTATTCAGAAATAGGCTACCAACAGTGTTTTTCCAAAGTCATCGCCTTTTACCGATAACGAAATGGGGAACAGCGTACAGCAAATGTATTTCCCTAAAAGTAACCTCAAGTTTCCCGATACACTGTGATTGCATACCACACGTGAGGAACTTTCCAATTAGCGATAGCTACAATGACCCCTCTGTGCTCACTGCTACGAATATCCAGAAAGCGTCGCTTGGAGTGAAGGCCGCAAGCAAACACTCAGGGGGAAACTGCCCAAGACAACCATTCTTCCAACTAATTTGACAGCCTACGACTATTGTCGATAAGTAATGGAAGCAGCGTCCACTCTGCTGTCACACTTATCGGACTGGTTACCCTTCCCTTCTGTAACTATACTGATAACGCTTCTTGCAATGGAAATGCCACTGTCTCTAACAACACGGTTATCTTGGGAATCAGGTATTCCTCGCAGATTTCTTAGTATATAGAACAGAACGACAAGGCAGACGGACACATACACATATATAAGATAAGAAAAAAAAGATATGCAATAAAAGTTTATTAATTTACAAATATAAATAAATCAGAAAGTTGAATTATTGCGTTATGCTCACGTAGATACAGAGAAGTCAGCGTTAGATTTAAATATAAACGAATTATGCTTATTAAATACACTTTAGGTATTTGTTATGGATAGTTGTTAGCAAAAAAAAGTGAAAAAGGGCGCATTTGAAAGTATTATATTGATCAAGTCGAATACTATCTAAAGTATTAAAGTGAAGCACCAATCAGGGTTGCTGCACCTCCACTGCAGCAACCCTGATTGGCGCTTCATATCAAGTAGTTTTAGAAAGTTAAAAAACAAGAGAGAAAATAAAACTAAATATTTAAAGGTGTAACATTTTGTGATATATTGAATACCCAGGAATATACTACTATAAAAGCAGGCAAAGAGGAAAAGGCATAACCTGAAAAGTTGAGGCATTGATGTAATATAAAGCAACCATACTGGCAACTGTAACTATTAATCACAGCATTTATGTTTTATGTTTATGGTACTTATTCCCACAGTTCTTCACAGTATATAAGCATCGATTGAAGCACTTGATACAAGAATTATTGCTGTCCTAGTAAATTAATATAATAGTAACAGTAAATTAAAGACGTACATCTTTTATACTTTAAATGGAACTGTTATAACTTAAACGGCACAACATTGGGTCAGAAATAGACTAAATGTGCAGAGGCGTCATGAAAAATACTGGATCTTGGGAAAAAATACATATCGAACATCTACAATTTCTAAGGGGTTCCGAGAGCCATTTCCTCATGAAATTTGCAAATTGCAGGAGATTAGATTACTCTTGGTATGACAGAATTTTGTATTACTAGTCCGTTACAGTTTTGATTTCTTTTGGAAGAAATATACGGATATTCCCCGGTTGAAAAACGAAGTAAAATCAACGTGTTATGAGATATATGAATAATATAAAGGAAAGTTTACTGAGTCAAAGCAATTACGTAAATGCCATTATGTAATAAAATATTAGCATAGAAGATTTACCTCGAATAAATCATGAGTCATGAGATTATCGCACTCAATAATTCATTAAATTTCCCGCTATTTTACTTTTTTATTATTATTCTGTTGAAATACGTCCCTCTTCCTATTTTGGGGGATAAGATGGGGAGCGATACGCCACCTTGTCATTCAATACTGTTGGTAGAGGAGGGTACGAAGAGTACGCATATCCGCACCTCATGAAAGTATGTGCACTTCATGATATATTGTTTAGAACGGAAAAGTAGTCCAGCTAGTAAAATAATACGAAAATGCAAATACTGAATTTGTATTTGTATTTCCACGACATTTGTCAGAATTACCCAGCAATACTATTTCTAACCCTTGCCAGAATTATCTCCTGCCTCTCATTAACCACCACAGAATCTGCTTATCAATTAAAAATTCCGCTTAATTTATTATCTGGGTTTGAGATTTTTTTTTTCGAGCAGTGCAATAATTGCTATCTGCTGGCAACTTGATTAGGATCGTAAGAAAAATATCGTGCTGGAGAGCTTTAAGCCTTTACATGTTAAACCTCCTTTCGAGGTGTCATTATTGATTCAATCGACAATCACATCATTAAACCTTGCATCTGGTAACAGAGTGTGATCTTGAAAGGTTCACAATTGAGATTCTGTAACTGGATAACTCATAAAAATGACTAGACTTCCTGATCGCTTTCCAAGGTTAAGAATTCACTAAGGGAGGATACAATCTTCCCTTAGTGTACAATACAATAAGATACACTAAAAGAAAATACAATAAAAGAAGAAAAAAAGATAAATAAGAATAATTGTCCGCGCCGTTAGACTAGTGGCTATGCGCTTCGCAACTGTAATGCCTGGGAAAGGAGTGGCCTGGGTTCGATTCTCGTCGCCGACGTGAGGAGCTTAAGGATCTTTCTCAGACATAGCCAAGTTAGCCGGTCTTGGGCGTGGACAGCAGGGTTTTTTCCTCCGATTTATCTGGGAATTTTCATCCCGCAAGCAGGGAAGGCATAGGGCTAGCCACCTTATCCTCGTGACGGGTACGACTTAGAAGGGCTTAAGATAGCTCTGTAACAAGCAAGTATGCATAACACGTAGAAGGGAGAAGAAACATATCTTGCATCGTTTATTGATTTTTTGCCAGCCAGGCTGGCCGAGTGGTTAGCGCATCCGCTCTCCAGCCTAAAAGCTGCGGGCTCGAATCCCGCCGTGGGGGATGGATGTTTGTGATTGTCTGTGGAAATACCATTGGTGGTAGTCAGCGGCAGATGGCGTTAGGGTAGTAGCGGTCAGTTGGTTGAATGGTGGAGACAGAGCTGTAGAGCAGGTGCCCTCCCTCGACGAGTCCTTGGACTCCCTGGAGGTGTTAAATAATAAATAAATAAATAAACTTGAAAGTTACTTTATATAACGAGGCAAAGCATAAAGCATTAACAGCAACATTTCCTGTTGATGAATACAAAAGTAAATTCAAAATGTAACAAAGAATTATGAGAATTAAGTGTAAAATTTAATTCTAGTTTATTTTTTGGATATTATATATATATATATATATATATTTTTTTTTTTTTTTGAACAAAAACCTTTATCTCTAGGTGCGCCTGTATTTCTAACCCAGCCGGATGATTTTAAGAAAATTTTGCTTACATATTTCTTGCACTTCTGTTAAGCCTGCTATGAAATATATGTTTAGTCTCTCTCTCTTTCTCTCTCTCTCTCTCTCTCTCTCTCTCTCTCTCTCACACACACACACACACACACACACACTGTGTAACTTATACATTAGTTGTTATGAGTGTTTGGATTACGGCTGAAACAACTAAATATATGAGGCCAGTTTATTATGTCTTCTGCCTCTTCAATAACTCTTCAATTATTCTTACAATCCTGAGTACACCCACTGTACTAATATATAAGCGCCTCTACAATTCGCTCGGTATCGATGATGCGTTTGGTTACAAACATCTGGATTCGAATGACGTCTTTAGAATGCGAAAATAAAACATAAACCATGATCTAGAAAATAAAGGGAGCACATCTTCAAGCCATTTTAGCTGTTACACAAGCAGGATGATCTCTGTAGGTGATAAATTTATAGGTGATAAATTGATCTACCCTCGGCTATAAACAAGGTGTGTTTGTCTATTCTCACTATTTCATTAGACCAATTTCGTCCTTTATTAATGCAGCATGAATATGTGGTATGTTGGAAATCATAATGCGCAATACATTAATACTGAGTTCATGAGGATACAAATTCGAATTATTTGTGCATTTCTCTTTACTTTCTTCATCTATTGTTCTACTGAAATGCTCAACTGCATTAAGACTCTATAACTTGCATGAACTGTTTCCAGACTTAGCAGCAATCTCATGTTTTGTCATTATAGGTATTCTCTTACGGGAGGAGTGGATAAAATGTTAGTGAAAATTCGAAAATAACCTATACTTTTACTTAATATCCATGTATATATTAATTAAATATCCACACGCTTATTTTAGTGTAAAATAAGGTTTACCTTTTTAGTTACTCAACACAACTTTTTACTCGCTAGTGAAGTTTCAGTTCATTTGGCAGCCTTACAATTTTGTAGTGATAACTGCTTCAAGTCGCAATATTGCTGATCTCGCTTTTAGAAGTAGGTGTAATACAACATGAAGCCCAACAGCCTCTTTCTCTACCACGTCAAAGGCACCTCTTCTCGTCATTTGTTTCGTGTTTTCTTTCCTTGAAGAGATGCAGTGCTTTTGAAAGTGTTGTAGCAATTAAACTTTGTAATTCGATTTATCATCGACTGTTGTTATCGTATCATAATGGCAGTAGCTGTTGTGAAGTTTCACTTGTTTTTAGAATGTGTTTTCCTGTTGATCACTGTTAAAAATATTTCAATTTTTAAGGTAAGATTCTGTGAAAGATTTATCCTTCTGAAGCAAATTTCTTATATTGGTGTCTTGCGATTTTTATTTCTATTATTTGTGCAGTTCAGCAATACAGGATAAAAGCGCTGTACTCCATAATGAAAATCTACGAAGAGATTTCTAGCAACTGCGCCGTCTTCTATAAAGACCGTTTTTTTAAGTTTCCATGTTTGCCTTTGTGTATTGATCGCGAAATATTCTACTTTTAGAATCCCAAGAAATGCGCACTTCGGAATGCGTGATGCAATAGAACATGAACTCGTTTCCTTTCTTTATTTAAAAATGCATAAACGTTTGTGGTATATTTATAGCAAATGATTATTTAAATATGCATCGTGGCATTTCCTTCAAAAAATGGCAGACTGCATCTTAGTATTCTTTAAATAGTTATGAAATATCCTCAAAATATCACCAATACTCCTCCTTTGAATTTGTTATAAATTGTAGTTCTGTAAAAGAGGTTTTCCGTATTTCCGATTGCTCAGATAGGTCGGTAAGATGTGCTTGCCAAAATTACAGTTATTGTTTTCTATAAGTAATACTCTTTCCTTATCAAACATATGGACCAAATTGCATGTGAAAGGTAACGAATGTAAAAATGGCGATACGGAAGGAAAAATAGGATTCTGTTTGCTCTATTATGAAAAATCTAAACAACGACAATTAATCTTATTAAAGACTTAACGTACAGAATAAATATACTGAGCGTTAGACAGAATGAAGTAGATTAGTCCTGCAATTTTAATCTAAAATATGTACAAAAACTTAGATAATGCAACTGCTCATTATAAATAGCTAACAGCCATTTATAGATGAATCTAATTCAGCTATTGTCGGCCTGGTTGGTCTACTGGCTAGCATATCCGCTCTCAAACCAACAGGCATGAATACGTAGGCATGGATACTTTGTGATTGTCTTTAGGCGGCAGATGAATTTCATTACCTGATGACAGATTATCACTTCCTTATTGTAGGCCTGAAGTGGCGTGAAAAAAAATTCTGAATGATTTAAAAGATAAATGAAAATTACAAGATAGGAAAGTAATTAGCCGACCTATCCATAGGTAGGAGTTTCATAAAAAATGCAACTTTTAACTTTCAGTTCTTTAAACATTATGCTATTTAGTGTAATGCTCTTTTTTCCAACAGCATTTATAAAATCGCTTTTCCTTGATAATATCTTTGTCAGATTTTTGGCACTGCTCTTCTGTGTTTACATTTTAGTTAAGATTTAGTATACATTTCAATGACCCACTTTAGCATGGTTTCCTTTTGAACTTTTTGTCAATCGATATGTGTCTCCATCATGTTTTGTTTTGTTTTGTCTCGGATGGTATTCATTAACTTGCCAGTAACAATAATTGTTACTATCTGAAGCATGCAGCCATCATGAGTTTTCCCTTGAGAGCAATCAGACATAGAAGTAGGCGCACCCACGGAACATTTATCCGCAGTCGCCTACACGCGATCCAAGAACAGCGCTGTTTTCCCTCTTGAACACTTGGTGAACTCTCCTAGGAAAACAGCTATTGGGAACACAAAAAGTAGTCACCGAAAAGTAATTTAGATTTTTCATTTTCGAAGAAATTATCATGCATTCGCTTGCAACGAGAATAAGAGCAAGGAGGAACTCCACAGGTTGTTATCCAACTCCCTACTTCGGTAATCATGAACAAAATCAATACAGCGTATCTAAGATCACTACAAGGTCTACGAATTAAATACGCTTCCTTGCATTAGTACTTCAAGTCTAATATATCCGTAAGCTGACATCCGCAGTAATTTGATCTAAAGGATGTCGGATCCACTTATCTGCACTTTGGTTTCTTGTGAACTGGTGCTGATCCATCTTGAAAGTGAAGTGAGCGGAAGTGAGCCAGGCATTCGATTTTTTAGGAAGAAATTAATCTCTCAAATACACTGAGAACAGTACACCGAAGTATCTACACGTGGCCAAAAAGAAGAGACATAAGATCGATATCATTTCCTGAGGGGGATTTCTGGGATAGTACATTAGTGGACTGTTGATTGGTTTCGAAAAATACTCCGAGATAAAGATAACAGCAAGGCTGCCATAGTTGATACAACAAAAGAAAAATGAAAAGATAAAAGTGAAAGCAAATTAATATAACCTAAATAACAAATATATATCAAGGAAATGCAAAAAATGAGAATCTGATTTAAATGCTTGCAGAATATAAGAATGCAAGAATACAAGAAAATCAAAATCAGAACAGTCGTTTTCATTATTTGATTGAAAAGTGAAATGAAATCTGTAAAGTTAAACAGCCGATCATTAATTTCCAGCAAAGGAACTCTGTGCGTGTTATACAATTTTAGTTGAAGTTTTTAGAATGGATAGCAGCCATTTTAAATTATACTCGAAGTCGCTTCTGATATTTAAACATTTCTATTTAAGAGGAGTTTCACAATAATACGTAACAGAGCCGCTTTGTCAACACGTCTGTTGATTACATCTGCATGCATACAATACTAGTACTACCTGGATATTGAAGAAATTTAGTACCTTATACCATTACAAAAATTTGTTACACCTTTTCAGGTGCATCTTAGTATCAAATGATGCCAAAAGGTTGAAATATACGCTACTGCATTCTGCTGATCTCTGAAATAGGTACGAATTAAGGAAATGGCTAAGAGTACATTTTTTAAACAGTTGAAAACATAGTGTTCATTTAAAACCAATATTGAAGCAAGTTGATATGCAACCGGTCATATTCAGTCTAGGTTATAAACGTGTTGTAGTTTAAGGTGGTTGAATTATTATACTTCAGGAATCTCCTATGTTATTCATGTCTATTGAGTATTTTTCCATCCAATGTGTCTGTTTGAGGAGGCGAAAATAGAGTAGTAGAAAAGTTAGTCACTCTATTTATATATACAGGGTGAGCAAAATTAAAGTATCGCTGTTTAAGTCCTTGTGGAGTGCCATCCAGTGATCCAAATCCCGCGAACCTTTGCAGGAATACAGTGTGTGTCATGCGGAAGCGATATCCGAGAAAACAAAAGACAGCAGTTTCACCACCAGGGTCACTGGAAATACCAAATGCATGGAATTTGCATATCACTCAACTTGGCAGGTGAGAGAAGGGTTTAAAAATATGGACATGGATTTTTTTCCCTTCATTCTTGTTAATATCGTCCACAATGATGGCACTAACCTTGCCCAAACGTGCTTTGCTCGTGAAGCTGTACTACCTAAATAATTGCAATGCTGTTGCTGTAGCCTGCGAATTTCGTTGCCTGAACAAATATCGACGGGAAAAAAAACGACGAATGATTAGTCGTTTTGAAGAAGTGGGATCGTTGGGAGTTTGACCTGGCAGAGGTCGCAAACCAATCAGTTCACAGCAAGTGAATGAAGTTGCTACTGCAATTGTGGAGCATGCCATGAATAACAGTGTTGGCTCCTGCACTGCACTGCACATGCTGTATCAAGACAAATGGATTTGCCTTACACAACTTTCTAGAAAACGTCTATGGAAGACTGCATTTCTACCCATTCAAGATAAACTTGACACAGCAATTGCGCCAGCAACACTTTGAAAATCGACTGACATTCCTCGCTTTAACTTTCCTTGCTCGAGTGGAGTTGGACGTTGTGTGGAGAGTAGAGTCTCACTTTTAGCTGAAGGGACCTGTGGATACCTACAATTTTCAGGTATGGGCTACGCACAACCAGCATGCAATCCAATAAATTCCTTTGCATTCACTCAAAGTTACTGTCTGGTTTGGATTTACAACTACGTTTATCATTAGACCCTTCCTCTTTGGGTCCTGTGACCTGATCAGTTACTGCCGAGAGGTATCGCGATATGATAAACTCTTTTGTTGTGCCACAGCTACAGGGATTGAATCATTTTTCATGAGGGATTTCATGAGGAATCTGGCTTCCGCGAAATATTCTCTTCGAGAACATTTCACGGAAGCCAGAGTGATCAGGCGTGCGTTTCCCATTGAATGTCCGCCTTACACCTGATCTGACCCACCAAAGACAGGGTTTATCAGGATCACCCTGATAACTTTCCAGCGCTGAAAGACAAAATAACACAGCATGTTCGTGACATCAGTCCCGACCAGCTGAAGTGCGTTCTGCGTTGAACACACTTTGCAAAGGATGCAGTTTGTGGCATACGTGGAGGGGCAATACATTGAACAGTACAGTCCATGAATGTATAATAGAAGTGAATAAAAATGTTATGGATGCGTGTTTCACTTTTCTCCTTATACACCATGCAGCGCTACCTTAGTGGTGAATTTTGGAACTACTTTTTTTTCTCAGATATCGCTTCCACATATCACACAATGTTTTCCTTCATAGTATCGCAGTATTTGGATTACTGGATGGCGGTTCACAAGGCCTTAAACAGGAATACTTCAAATTGATCAACGTGTAGATAAGTACATAGATATACGGGTTCTGCTTGTTGAATGTTCGGCCCTCAAAACACACAACCAAAAAAAAAGTACTTTTTTTAACGTTGGCTGGTTATTTAAAGACATTGGAGTCACCTTTAGCTATGAAGCCAGTATATATATATCCTAATTGAATGTATTCTAGTTAAGTTTGTGTTTATATGCATCGTAGAAAAAAAATTTCTGCCATCGTTGTATGAGAGAGATTAACATACCTTCTGGTTAAAAATCTCTGCAGGTGTTCAGCGCGTCCGAGACGCAAACCCAGGTACAGCAAGACTGCCTCTAGACACAGATATATATCTAGAAGCGCATGTTCATCTGGAATCAGCGATGAACATTCATCTAATCCTGAGTAGATTCTAGTAAAATGATCGAAAGTGAATTTAGGATGAACCCATTCGATTGTCACGTCTGTGTAAAAACATAAAATGGTTAAGCGTGACGTTTTGCTTCACGTAATCAGTTTTCGTGATGGTTTGCACGCACGCACTCATGTGCGTGTGTATCTATGTATGTGCTAGTAAATACCCGACTTTACGTGGACGTACGCAACCTCTAAAATCATGCAACAACTATTGGATAATGGTTTCTCATTCAGAGACTTTCCAGTGTCTATTACTACCGAAAACAATCTATTGATAAGCTCTCAAATTGATTCTACGTGCAACATTGGTTTAACTACTACTGTATGACACCCGAATCAATATCGACGTTCATGTCAAATTATCATTCAATATCCAAACAACCTTTGTACTGACCAGTAAATATACTATATTAATAAGGTCCTGGTCTGTGATTAAAAACAATCAGAACCCCTCTCGGTGAATGATTTTTCAGCTTCAGAGGTTGGTATCAAACGTATCTACGATCTCTTAATCTGATAAGCTGAAAAGGTGCTACAATGTTAAAAGTGGAATTTTTCTAAACAATGGGATTTCATTGAACAAAATACAATGGAAATAATGTATAGGACCAAAATCCAGACGATATGTGCGACGTCTATCTCATAATAAATAAATAAATAAATAAATAAATATATATATATATAAACATGTACGTACAGATTATGTGATTATGTATACATTAGAAATAACAATGAAAATATAATAATTGTCAAGCGGTCATTACGAGTTCAAAGAATAACGAACATAATTTGATTCATATGGAAGATCGCTGTTCACTGGATCGCTGCAGAGATGATCCAAACACGAAAAATTGTTGTACTTAGATAATGATATTACAAGGGATGGAGAAAAGGTTAGGCTTATTTTGAATTACCGAAGCCATTAAGGCTTTATTCAAATGTATTGCCCCAGATAGGTATTTTTCATCCTACAAAACAGATAAGTCCATGAATGAACACACCCAATTTAGAAACAAAAACGCAAAATGGTAGATGTAGTACCACAGGTCGTCCCACAGGTATTCGATGGGGTTGAGGTCAAGACTCGGCGCAGGCCATGGCAGTCGTTTAACACCCATCTCTTGATACCATTTCATAATAGCTGCAGCTTTGTAGCATGGGGAATTTTCGTCTTGATAGTAACACGAGAAATTGTATCATCGGTCTGTGCCGATGGTCACACTCCAAACCAGCTGAATGCATCCCACACCATTACTCCTCCACCACAAAACTTTACTGTGGGTACAACACACAGCGGTAACAAGCGTTCACCAGCCTGCCATCAGAGTGGAAACAGGTCAATCCTGATTCATCGCTCCAGACCTTTTTCACTGGTTAATTGTCCAGTTTAAGTGATCTTTGCACAAGGCCAGACGAACCGCCTTGTTGGCTGTTGTGATGGTATGTGCCGATTGTAGCTGGTTTTTGCGTGCCATCCGTTATAGCATCCTCCTGTCCCTGTCAGTAATTTTCGGCGACCTCCATGCACTAGTGATACCAGAATGTCTCCATTTGTTGATCACATCGTCAACCGTTGATTTTAGATGCTCCAGTTGAGCAGCAATGACACATAAACACCTGTATTCAGCTGCTACAATGAAATACTGCTTCTTATTATCTGTACAACGGTTTTTATATTATTAACAAACCTGGAATGTTCCATAACTTTAAATAACAGGGAGCTCTGGACAATTATTGGTATATATATATATATATATATATATATATATATATATATTGTGTGTGTGTGTGTGTGAAAACTAAAATTCTTTTTTATTATTTGTGAATAATAACCTTTCTTCCCATTGATTATCAGTTTCTTTCTCTGTTTTCTAAATGATACTCCTTGACTGACAGAAGTATTCAATCGAACCGACCTAACTCTTCTAACATCTGAAACTGATAGAAGAGTTAGGTCGGTTCGATTAGAAAGCGAGAGAACATCACACACGATAAAAGATTGTGGACGTGAGTGATTTATTATTTCTGGTGATTTCGTACTCCTACAGTGAATGGTTTTAGTGTCTGGATTTTGGCCCTAACGAGCTGGCGATATTGTTTTTTTTCTCTTACCTGAGTAGCCTGATATATGTCACGGTGGTGTCTTCCCCTAACTTTTCTAACTACACAAAGAAGTTCTCGAAAGAGAATATATTAGTATTTCAGATATGGAAAAAAAAATATAGGAAGCGACTTTCTCAAGAAATCCGCGAAATTTTAAATTTAGGAAAGCGAAAAGAATAATTGACCAACAATTATTCTTTTCTTTGTATCGCAAGCACGCAGTTTAACCGGAAATTAAGTTTCGAGGAATCTACGGTAAACTAGTTGGCTAGTCCTAACAACGTAAACACCGAGTTAATGGCATAATTCAGTCACTGTCAGTAAAGAGAAGAAAACGTGCAGAGAAATCAATAATATTTTCTTTCCGCCAATTGCAAACTCCATAGCAAAAGAAAGTTTTAGAAGAATGTTTGTTCACGTTCAAGAATAATAAACAAACTCATATGTAGATGGCATTGATGTAGGTGATTGGTAGTGGAGGTTCTGTGTAGTAGTGGAGACGGAGAGTCGTACAGTACGTGTCCTCCTGCGGTGAGTCTCCGGACTCCTTGAAGGTGTCACGAATAATAATAATAATAATAATAATGTTCTTCCGACTGCACTGCCGATCCGCTAATCCGTGATATCCTTCGAATACATTTATATGCACGACATCATTAAATAGGAGTCCTGTGTCCAACTGTCTCATTTAACCTTTATCTTGCAATTTTTATTACTTTTTTGTAATTAAAAAATTACAAAAACGGAGACCACTGGTGATGTATGATGAGAAGTGCTCTTCTAACGTGTTTTAGAATTCATAGGACAAAAGACTCAGGTACTGAATATATTCTTTTTATAGTTATGGAATAACTGTTTGCGTATGATATATATGTTCCCGTGTAGCAATGAAAGCTCAAACTATATCTGAAATCAGTTTTATGTTTGTTGCTAAAAGGCGATTTCAAGATTAGATATTAATTTAGCATTTGTCAGAAATTTATTCGTGTAGAACCTGCTGTGATATTGTAATGACATTATAAATGCCGTATTGTAGAGTCTAATATAGAAACACGTGAGTGAAATTTTAGAAATTGCAATAAATAGAATCTCGGGAAAGAAAAGAAAGAGTCTAATGGTAACTAATGTTTGGGTATGCATGCGAACTTGGAATGTCTTTTTGATATTTACTAATATCATGTCTGGCAAAGGAGATTGAACTGCCCACTCAGTCTCCAAAAGTTAGATAGGGCTAAATGGCCTCGCCTACTCCCGTATACGGGAATAAAAAAAAAAAAAAGCTGATTTTTTAATAAAAAAGGAGCCTGTGTAGCTCAGTGGATGTGGCGTTTGCACACCACCGCGCTTGGCCGCACGAAGGAAGACTTGGTTTCGAGTCTAGTCGGCGACTAGAGGAAATTTTTCTAAGCCTTTTTTCGACCGGTTCCCGAGTTAGTCGATCTCTGGCACGGGCAAGCAGGTTTTTCCTCCCGGAAACTCGGTTTTTCGTCCTGTAAACTCTAGAAAATCGACCGTAGAACCCACATTATTTCAGACATTAAATATATTGTGTTAGGGTTAGGGACCACGAGATGGCGGCACATTTGAGCCGTCTCTCTTCACTGCGTACCGCTTAATTAGTGATAGCCTTGGGCCATCTGTCTCTGATTGGGTACCAGTGGAGATTGAACTACCCACTCAGTCTCCAAAAGTTAATAGGGCTAAATGGCCTCGCCTACTCCCGTATACGGGAATATATATATATATATAAAAAAAAAAGGCGTTAGCTGATTTTTTTTTTTTTTTTTTTTTTTTATGTCTGGCAATTTGGAAACAATAAATGTCAGAAGTTTGCTTGGAGAAAAAAGATCAGCGGATTTCCTCTGACGAAGAGAATCGATGATTTGCGAAGCAATATGTGGGGGGGAATGAAACGCTTCGATTAAATGAAAAAATGCAGGAAAGCTGTAATTCTTTGGATATTTACTTATCAAGAAATAAAAAAGTAGATTCCATGAGATGATAATGGTTAACAGAAAGAAATGCAATTTCAACAGATATTGGAATCTCATTAAGTTATAATTAGTGCAGAATGAGATAGAGGTTTTCATTGTGTTAAATATTTGAAATGTTTTATTCTTGGTGTATTCATTACGCCAATAATATCGCGGCAAATATTGATAATTGTGATAGAGAAACACATTCCATATTTCAAAAGAAAGCCGGAAGATGCCAAGCGCAAATAGCGTCGATGCGGTTTACAGTTGTCAAGATAACTGAAGCGTTCATTTTTTAATGATGTGCTCAATCGAGTTGGAATTTCTCTGTACTGCTTCTCCTCATTGTGATTATCTAAAGATTACTACCGATCGATTAGAATCTCATGGAAATTTGCTGACACTGGGTGTTTGTTTCCTCGCCTTTTTTCTTCTTTTTTTTGATCAAATTATGAAGAGTTATTCGAGTTCAAGTGCAACTAATTATCCTGTACTTATAAATTTGACAACATTCACCAAGAAAGCAGATAACAAGTATTGAAACTTAGCATATTTCTTTAAACTCACGCTACCATATCTAGTTTACACATTCGCAAAGCAATGAAAAAAATTCAAATCTACTTGTGAAATCTTGAAATAAATAACCATGTCCAGTATCGAATATAGTCAAGTTACGATATATACTGTCGAACCGGAATGGTCATCACTATCACTTCTTTTTGAGAAAGTAAAGAGACAAATACTTGAAAGAAAAGAGGAATAGAAATATTCGATATTTACATGATAATTTAGTAATATGTTTCCCAGAAAAATCGAACATATTACTAAGATTAATGGATTTGGAGAAGAGAAATGCTATTAAATTTTTGCTATAACATTCATATTGATATAGTCATAAATAAATAACTATTATTATCAAATATATCTTTTCCAAGATAACATGTTGCCTGTCGATCAATAAATCTCTTTCTGCACATGGTTATTATTGACACAAGACATACGAGGAGTATGTTAATCCTGCATGGTTTATACACGTCCAAATAACTTTTTTGTAGATATCACAAATAATATAAACTGTGATTTGCGTGATATGGTATACGTATTACGAAAAGTACCAAAACTGGCTTTTTTTTGTGCAATCTCCTAATTTGTGTTTGTATTCAAAGTATTTGGACGTGCATATTCTTACGTGGCTTACATCCTTCCATTTGTACTTATATGCCAGCGTGCTTGGCGGGAAAAAAAAACAAGCTGCAGATTCGAAATTAGGTTTCGGCATGGATGTTTGTCTTTAGGTAAGAGATGAATTTTAGCTCGTGGTATGAGACCACCGCTCAGCTAAACCTTGAAAAAACTCCACATTTCGTCTCAAGAGTAGGGTTTCCGGAGTATGTAAAAAAATATAAAAAAAGCCTTTG
This sequence comes from Typopeltis vanoorti, assembly GCF_054136105.1. Classification (NCBI taxonomy): domain Eukaryota; kingdom Metazoa; phylum Arthropoda; class Arachnida; order Uropygi; family Thelyphonidae; genus Typopeltis; species Typopeltis vanoorti. The sequence goes on from NC_143569.1 coordinate 16,323,463, forward strand.
ACACACCTACGATAATATTGTACAAAGTTTGCCTGGTGATTGCATAAAATATCGCCCACTGTGCAATTTAAAAGCAGGACGTTATTTAAATGAATTTGAACTTAAAATCACTAGGAAAACATCAGATGCTCACATTATATATACACATATAACAAAAACATACAGTGGGAAATAAAAACAATGAAAACCTCATGCTGTCTGACTTTCTCTTTCTCTTGTGAACAGTAATCCCATCGTGGTAGGATCCCGATGGAATCTTTCACCGTAATTCACTAACAGCGTTCATATTCTCTGGAAAGAATTCTAGATCAGAATGTCTTCTTCTTTCTATCATGGATTTTAGGCCAAGTGGCCTTTTCTGATCTAATGCCATCGCTTTCTTGGTTTTTCAATTCTTTTTCCATTTATTCTATATTCGTATAGCATTTTTGGTAGTCTTTATTGTCCATTCGATTTAGATGTTCTAACGCTACTAAAAATTTACAGTAACCGTTTTTAAAATAAGAAATTAAGTGAACTTTGTATATGATGCGATGAGTGATATTGTAGCTCTTTGACCACTATATACAAAAGTAAGCTTAGTCGTAAGCATACCCTTAAAATAACTGCTATGGTGCACACCCTCCACCGATATTCGGGTACTTTAACGAGTCCGCCAGGATAAAAATGGACGTCTTGTTTAAGAAACACAACTGACTTAATTATCAGATATGAGCTGATTTCCTTTCAAAGTATCCTTTCATTTTGGGAAGAGATGGAAGTCATATGGAGACAAGTCTTGGTTGTATGGTGGGTGGTCTAAGATGGTGAAACCATCTTAGGTCATCCACCGTTGTCTTTCGTGATCATGCGTGTAGCTGTATTTTGCTGAGTGTGAGAAAAATCTGCATGCTAAAACGAACTCATCGAATGCGTGCCTTCGATGGTTGCTATGGTCCAATGTACTGGTCAAATTTAATGGTGATACAGAAGCATGAATTCCGAATGCATTGCATTATATTAGAATATAATGCATTCGGATTTTTTATAGATAAGTGCCGCTTCACAGAACTGGCCCCTGCTATTCCTTCACTTTCCTAGAATCATGTAAAATTTCAAACAGCTGCAGGTCAACATCTATTTACAATTCAGCTGCAAACTTATAGAACCATCTTAACACCCTCTACATTCATTTCCTCTACTTCTCATTAGAATAGCCGTCTCTACGCTGTTTTCCATAATGAATACCATTCCTAGCTCTTCATGAAACACATTACTAGATTCCTTCTTCCTTCTTCATGCCTTTGTCAGGCGCGGCACTATCCTGTTAAAGGTTTTGTGACCTGTTTACGGCTATTTTATTTCGAAATAGACTGCCAGAACCCAAAGTTTAGTTTGAAAGTGACGTGAATGAAAGAGAATTTACTTGTAGCTATTGTCCTTTTCCTGCAGGAGGAACAATATCTATTGGAGTGATTGTTAGCCTTTTTTAAATCGAGGTTGCGCTTTCTCTGTCGTCTATTCTAGGCTAAGATACACATAACTACAACAAACCATTTCTTTTGAACTGACTTCATTCCGAAGACATTATTATAAAAAAAAGTATGGTCCACTTTTTATCGCAATTACCCCATACAACCATGCTCCCGTTTTTTAACTCAACTTTTCTGCTTCATCTTCTTTTTTACTTTTCTGTTTCTCAATTCTTCAGATTAAAACTCTACTAACAGTGATCATAACAACGAAATCTTTTCGTTCGTCAGCAACAAGAAAAATAACAGCCACAGGTGAATAGCTTTTGATTCGTGCAACGTTTGAATAAAACCTTGGGTTCTGGCAAGAACTCCGAAATAAAACATCCTTGCTACTTGTATAATTAATATAAAACTTACAACTCGAATACATTGCATTTTATTTTTAGTATGAATTTAAAAAAAAATGAAAAATAGATATATTCTATCACCATCAGTATCTTTGTTTCACGTTTCTCTGAAAAAAATATCGACAAGGTTATTGTTTTTTTATTTCTTATCTTTCCAGCTAGTGTATCGTACTCTAAATTTTGCCACCTAGCTTTATGCATAAACCTTTTATAAAAAATCTAGTAAAACTTCTATTTGAACTATGTTTATCACACAAAATTTACGTATCTCTTATATGCGAATAAATGAAAACTTTTTTACAATACGTAAGCGATATTAAATACTTAAGCAGCTAGTTTACTCTTGTTGAATTCCTAATATCGTGAAAATCTAAAATCAGAGATTCACAAGTTCAAAATTTATAAGAAATATAAGGAGAGCTATTAACTTCTTCTTAAATATTTCTCATTAAAACTAACGAACTGATTTTTGTTCACTTATATCATTTCGCTAGATATTTATTTAAGGCAGAGCATAACATAAAATAAAAGTCAAATGAAATGTGTTTTAGGAAAACAGACTTTATTACAAAATTTACAGAATTATTTTAAATATTTATCATTACATGTTTTTTAACAAAAAATTATATTTATTATTTTTTCATCTTAAAGCAGTAAACTGCTAAATTTTTATTGATGAAACATTTTTATAATAGCATATTAAACTTCAACAAGTGTCTCTAGTCAAAATCTGTGATTTATAAAGCAAGTAAAACAAACTGTATACCTAATTTAAATTTAAGAGTAAACTGATTTTAAACAATAACTTTTTTTTCACTTTCCTTTATTAGCATAATGAAAATAACTGCGATAAACTACCTCTACTACAATACGCGAATGAACACATACGTGGTTTTAAGTTTATTAACTACATATTGTCTAATTATTCTAGCATAGATAGTTTTTATGGACAGTTTTAAAGGAAAACTGTCCATAAAAACTTGGGCTGTTCGTACATTTTCGCTTCTTTATTATTAAAAATATACCAAGAGGCTAGCAACACTGGCTATTCCGTGCGGATGGAGTGCAGGGAGTGTTAATAACTTTTTTACATGGATAATATCATTACAAATTAACGCATTGTTCAGAAAGGTGTTAGAAGACCTTTACGGTCGAAAATTCTAATTTAATACCCTTCTACACACCACCGCCGCCAACATACTGAGTTTCTCGAGATGTAAGACTAGAGTTGAGCAATTCACTAAAATTATAATACGTTTTCACTATATAATAGTAAGTCACCCTGTATTCCAAACATAATATTAATAAGGTATTTATTTCTACTCTTGAATTTCCTCCTTGGAACCATAAACATTAAAAAAAGTTATTCACTATAACGTTCTTGATTATCACTAATATTGTTGTAAACAATATTAGTGATAACCAAGTGATTTTACTGTATTATATAACATCATATTCTGATTTTTCCAAGAAATCTCTTTTATTGGGCAAAAACAGACAAGCGAGGAGCGCAATACAAATAACGACTGTGTTCCCGGTGTTAATGTTTTAGTATTCCTTAACAGAAAAAAAGCACATAGGGTTCTACAAATCGAGGAATGAGTGTACAAAATCTTGTGGCATAGGCAAGGGGATATAAACAGATGTCATCTACTTTTTCCCTTTTCTATTTACACCTCTATGATTTTTCTACGAGGAACCTTTACCGTAGACGAAGGACACTATTAACAAACTAGCCTAGTGTTCATAATTTTTAAACAATAGTCGTCATTATAGGCATTCATAACGATTTTCTTTACACATCAAATATTAGGATAACAAATGTCATTGATATCGCCTTAAGCTGTTATTAATATTAAATTATGCTTATCGCAATTATTTTATTCAAAATTGTGAATAGACGTGTCTATATTTTGATTATTGCTTTTTGTATTAGCCAAAAGCTCTTTTAGGAAATCTTTCTCCCAATCCCCTTACTCAACTTTTTTTTTACATTTAAGCTTATATAAAAAGACTTAAATGAGAACTATAATTTTTAGTTAAAAATACAAACTGAATTTCTTTCTGCAGCTCTCCTCCACTTCATTCACAGCTGCAGATGACAGATATGCTGTCACTAACAAACCACACTTACTTACAATATATGCCGATTGCTGTCTGCCTTCTTTTCTTTCCTTAAAAAGCAGACAGAGAGGCAGATTTTTTCCCCTATTATTTTGTTTTGTCCACCTTCTCCTTAAATCTTTCATTTTCCTTTCCTTTCATAGCTTATTCTCCTCAGTTAATTTCTATCCATTATACGTACAAATAGAAAAATTAACATCTAGAAACTTTTGATTCAGTTTTCTTCTGGTCTTGAGAAGAAATTTGTTCTATTCAACATTGGCGAAATAGGCTTTTCGATCACACATAAACTAATCCTCATTTCGCAATCACAAACTTTAGCATATGGAACGGACTGAACAAAACAAAAATTCTGCAAATTCAGGAGTTTAATTATAACGATAAAAATGTCAAGAGGGATAAAGCTCATCTTACATGAGAAATGCGCACAAGAAAAATATTTCTACGTTTTCTGTGTTCACGGTCTGCGTTGCATTTCACAAAATTCTACGAATTAAGAAAGCAAGTCATCTAGATATTTAAGGTACTGTTGTTTGTTCAACTAAAATATTTGGGTTGTCTGAATGCAGAAAACATTAATTATACCTGGCATATGAAACAATGTCAGATTTCATGAGGCTTATCTGTTGAGGGTGTAGAAAATGAGAAACGTTTATCTTTCAAACTAAAGCAAACTTAATGAAAAGTAAATGGAACTTTGTCTTCCAGTGACGTAAAATTCGTCGAGTAAGCAATTAGGATATGACACAAAACACTGCACATCCATCACATGCTTAAAAATAGCCTATAAATATCAATTACGGGCGAGGAAATATAACTAATTGAAGAAAGCCAGAAAATGCAAAAGTAATTCATTTCAACATAACATCTTTATTAAATGTGCTACGTGTATTAAATGAAAACAGAGTCAATCTCGATTATACCGCTTCAGTTAAAACTGATTTTTGTCCATTCCATTCCTTTGCATATTATTATGCAAATGAAAAAAATATAAGTGATTTCTTTCCCAATAAAGTAACTGAAATTGAGGAAATTAATTATAGCCTCCTTTTTGTAATTCCGTATTACATATATAAATCAAGATTCCCTTGAATTAAGTTTAAAACTAGAGATTAAAATAGACAAGACTCTCAATGAAGGAAGATTGTTTAAACATACATATATTAAAATGATATATTATGTATTCCAAATTGTGCACAGAAGTGAAATCTGAATACATGGTTTCACCTTTTAAATAAATGAAAAATCAGAAGCATGTTTTTCTGTTTTTAGTAAATGAAAACCCAATACTGCTAACTTTCAATGATTCACATTAATTAAATTCAATTACATTCGAATTCGCATGAATCAATTCTGGAGGCACATTAATGTGGGTGTAATTAGCTATTGCTAGTTTAAGAAAAATGAAGTGTTTTTGGAGCATATCTAGTTACAATTATTTAATTAATAAAGAGTTCACGTTTGAATCAGTTGTTTAGGGAAAGAAGTGAAACAAAATCAAATAAACAGAGATATACTTAAACAAAAAGAGAAGTAAAAATGAAAGAGTAAAATGAAGAACGCATAATAAAAAAATGAGAGTAAAATAAAATAACCCAATATAAAGACAATAATTGAAAGTACTGTATCTAACTTAATAAGAAAATACGCTATGTTTTCCTTTTTCTCTTCGTTCAATGATATACTTTTTTCGGTTACTATTATTACTGTTGTTATTATTTACAGGCCTAATCAAACTAAATGAATTATTAAATATCTATATAGAATTAAATAAAACACTTGAATTTCTTACTTATTTATTTTAATTAAGACATCAGATTATCAATTTAATTTATATTTGAATAAAATTATGTATTAAAGCATTAAAAGTAATTAAAAATTAGATTATAGAGTTTTAATTGTCAGTAATTTGTGTAATTATTATTAAAGTAAAGTAGTGAGCAGTTTAAGATAACCTTTCCAGAGGGCACCAGACTAAAGTTTTTGGAATCATATTCTGTTAATGTGAATTCCATTCAAGAAAAGTTGTAACCCAATCATACGTTTAGCATATATATATATATATACAGGGTGTTCGGGATAAATTTGACATATTTATAATTAATTATATTTTTCCGTAAGTTACATGTATTAACACACACTTCTCTTCATTTAAAAGTTTGGACCCTTCTTCATTCATATACAAGATGTCAGAAAGGATGGATAGCTGGAACCCACCTGAATCATGGAAGAGAATAACTTGTATCATGATGATTCGTGCCCGCCATCAAAATAAGGATATTACGACTGCTGCCCAATGCTCCCTGAATACAGTAAAAACAATCAGGCATGAACTAGAGACTTGCAATGGTGACTACGAGGATGTAGCAAGAAGAAAGATCCCTAGCAGACGATCTGATTGCGTTCGTACAGCAGAATTCCTCGCAAATCTGCAGGAACAGGTGTTGAAGAACCCTGGCATTGGAATTCGGGCTTTGTTCGTGGAGTTGCTAACTGTAGTCAAGCCCTGGATAACAAGGGTAGCCAATGGTAGGCCGTATGTATGGCAGCAGGATTCGGCCCCTTGCCACACCTCTGGGAAAAGTCAAAAATGGTTGTCTGAAAATTTCTACGACTTCACCAGTCCAAATGTTTGGTCTCCAAACTCCCCAGACCTTAACCCCATGGATTATTTTGTATGGGGCGCAGTTGAAAAAGACACCAATCGCACTTCCAGTAATACAAAAGCCCAGTTAATGGATAAAATTAAAACAGTTTTTGCGGCCCTTCCCAGGGAGACTGTAGCATCAGCTTGTTCGAGGTTCCGAAGCAGAATTGAAGCTGTGATCGATGCTAATGGTGGTTATTTTGAGTAAATCTTGTTGATAGTATTGTAATTAACTCTGCCTGTAATGTTTTTTTGTCAATTCATTAAATTTAATAGATACAAAGAAGATTTTCTTTTTCCTTACGAAACTGTCAAATTTATCCCGAACACCCTGTATATATATATATATATATATATATAGAGAGAGAGAGAGAGAGAGAGAGAGACCTTCGCACTTTTTTGTACGTGATAATTTTCTACATCACTGTGATGATTATGCGTTTCTGCATGTTTAATCACTTGTTCAAGTTGTTGTTTCTTCCAGTTTATCTTTTCTGTCACTGTATGTCATCAGTTTCAGAGTAACATCTAATTAAATATTAGAAATGAGGACATAATTATACACGTAACCGTAGCGTGAAATCCATTCTCAGCTTGCAACTGTTACATATTAGTCGTAATGAGGAGTCGGTCTAGAACAAACATTCCTTTAACGTTATTACAATGGTGCTACAAACTTAATTACAACTTTATAAGCATAATGTTTTCGTTAGTATTTAGTCATAGTAGTAAATAAGATCTTAAGTGGCAGAAAGGTATTTTAGAACATTATTTGAATGAAGTTACGACTCAAGTAAACGAGTATTAGACGAATAAAATCAAAAATCGAAAAAAATAAAATAATTATCCAAAATTAAAATTTTCTAATTTCGATAAAGAGTTTTCGCTCCTCTCTTTATATTTCTTCGTATACAGTCGTATGTTTTTTCATAATACTGCTGTGCAGAAGTGATTTGGCAGAGATCCAAGTATTCATGGAGAGATAAAATAGTATTTATCTATGACAGGTTCAATTGGATAGTGTGTTTTGCAAAATCTGTATACGCCGTATTAAATTCGTCTTGTTCATCCATTCCCAAGTTATTCCTAGTCTCTGGCTGGAGAGGTTTTATTCTAATTTTTGATATTTCGAGTCATTAGAAATCGTCACGCTGTCAGTAGTTTTGTTGAAATCCACCAATGGCGCAGACAAGATGTTTTTGTTCAAAATTTAGCAATAACTCGATTTTAGGTGAATGAAATATAATAAGATTTATGATTTAAGATGTACAAAACAATATACCCATAGTTCGGTTTTGATATAAATAGTATCATTTACATTCGTAAAATGACTCATCCAAATCCACATTATCTACAATTCAAAGTAAATAGGTATTTTTTTGGACGATAATTTCTCCACTCTTTTCACTTTTAGTTTCAATACGATAATTATTGCCTCCGTAGCGCAATTGGAAGAACGACGGTACACTGCGCCCTTCGATTGGAATAGGCCTAAGGTCGATTCTCGTCGTGACGGGAGGAATCTTTATGTGGACTTTTTCAATCGAAAGTGAGTTAGCCGATCTCATATGGAGGTAGCAGGGTTATTTCTCCCGGAAACTAGAGTTTTTCATCCCGCATACAGACAAATCGGCCCTTCAGAACACACGCAATTTACAGACAAAAAATATTAGTTGTGGTGGTGGTGGGCGGTAGATGGCGTTGATGAAGATGATTGGTAGTAGAGGTTGGTGTAGTGGTGGAGACAGTTGTATAGTAGGTGTCCTCCCGCGATGAGTCTTCGGACTCCTTGGAGGTGTCACGAATAATAATATTTTTTTTAAACATTTAATTATGTCTCAAATAAATTACATACATAGATACAATAATAGTTTATATATATATATATATATATATATATATATATATATATATATATATATATATATATATATATATATATATATATATATATGGGAATAAATTTTTAACTTGGGTATATTGTATATTAGGATAACCAAGCAATTTTATATGCTTGGTTATTTCAGCACCTAATCCCAAGTATGCAAACAATTAAGTTTGCGCCTGAAACAAAGTTCAAGTCTAAAGATGGTACAACACCAGGGCAACTCATTGTTGCCCTGGTGTTGTACCATGGTCTAGCTACTCACTGAGGAGACCTCAAAAAAGGTTGAAACCGGTCTGGGTAGTGACCCCACCCATAATGCATTGCAGTATACATCTTCTAGTGAGATGTGCTTTACATTATGGGAAAATACTAAGAATAGTGATCAAAGCTTTACCCACCTTTACAATGAGTTGCCCTGGTGTTGTACCATCTTTAGACTTGAACTTTGTTTCAGGCGCAAACTTAATTGTTTGCATACTTGGGATTAGGTGCTAAAATAACCAAGCATATAAAATTGCTTGGTTATCCTAATATATATAGGAGAAACTTGTTTACATTTGATTTAAATGCCTGCATATTGTATTCCTTGGGAAATATATCAGGGGGAGACTGTTCCACAGTACTGCAGTAGCAGGGATGAATGAGGAGGAAAAGAAACATGTTCTGTGGGTTTCGAGGTGTACTGTAAAAGGATGTTGGGCGGCAGCTGTGCGTGTTCCAATGGGTTTAGTACAGGGTGGGAGAATTATTGATGCTGTTTCAGATGAACATTTCCTGTGAAAGTATTTATAGAATATACAGATTACAGAGACCAAGCGTCTATGTGAAAGTGAGGGGGGGAGTGAGTTGGTGAGGGATGGGTCATTTATTAGTCTAATTGCTCTCCTCTGTATTGAGTCAAGGCCCCACTCCAAATGTGAGAGCAGTATTCGAGAGCCGGGCGGATTTGTGACTTGTATAGTGTTAACAGCTTTTTAGGGGGTGAAGTACCGTCTTGAGCGAAAGAGAAAACCTAGTTTTTTGGAAGCTGAGGGTGCAATACTTATGATGTGTTTATGCCAGGAGAGGCTTGATGTCAAGATAATTCCGAGAAGAAAAATTTCGTCTTGTCTGTGAATTTGAGTGCCATCGAAAACTATGCTGGGGGAAAATGGTTCTTTTTGTGAGAAATAAGACAGAACTGTACAAGCGTTGTTTTACTAGCGTTGAAGTGGACAAGGTTGTCTGAGCACCATTGGCAGATGGCTTGGAGGTCGGAATTAAGGGCAGCAGTGGTTGATGTTTTGTGGGTTGAAGTGAGTTGTGTAGAGTAGAGTTTGTCAAATGAAAGGGAGGAATGTAATGTGCTGTCATCTACAAAACTGTGTATTGGGTTAGAGGTCAACTGAAGTAGGTCATTAATATATAGAAGGAAGAGGGTCGGTGAGAAAACTGAACCTTGAGGGACCCCGGCATTAGTTGGATGGCGAGAGGATAGGGAGCCATCTACCATCACACATAGTGTGCGTCCAGACAGAAAGCTGGCAATCCATCTGCAGAAGTCCCGAGGCAGTCCAAATGAGGGGAGTTTGCTTAGTAAGCATTTGTGCCAGACTCGGTCAAAGGCTTTGGAGATATCGAGTGCAACTATTTGAGATTCACCAAATTTTTCCATAGCGTTTGTCCAGTGATGGGTGATGTATGAGAGTAGATCTCCTGTTGAACGGCTTTGAGGGAATCCATACTGATGGTCGCTTAATAGTCAGGTACTTTCAAGGTAGATTAGGAGTTGAGAGTTCACGATTTTCTCCATTACTTTTGATAGGACTGAGGTGATTGAGATGGGGTGGTAGTTAGATGGCAGTAACTTGTCACCTTTTTAGGAATGGGTTGTATATAGGCCAGTTTCTAGGTTTTGGGATATATACCAGTGGAGTAAAAGAGTGTGTACAGGTGGCATAGGATAGGAGTCAGTTCAAATGCACAGACCTTCAGGATAATTGGAGGAATTCCGTCTGGGCCAGGAGACTTTTTATTGTCTAATTCAGACAGCAGGTTTGTGATGTCTTTTTGGCAAAAGGATACAGGGAGCATTGTATGTTAGGCAGTTGGAATGATGGGAGGGCATTTACCATTGTCAGTTATGTGTGCATTGGAGGCAAGGTGTGATGCCAGGAGATTAGCTTTTTCTATGGGTGATGTTGAAATTGAGCCATCTGGGTATGATAGAGGTGGGAATAGTGTAGGACAAAAGTTACGGCCAATTGCCTTGGCAAGAGACCAAAAGGCACGGCTGCCGTTTGGACAGGCTGCAAGCTTCCTGCTTTTGGCCCGTTCAAATTCTGTTTTGGAAGTATTGATAATTTTCTTGCATTTGTTACGGGCTTCAGTATAGGTACTGAATGAGGGTGGGGTTCTTGATTTGAGCCAGTTGTGGTATGCCTGATTCTTCATTTGTACAGCTTTGGCACATTTTTTTGGAAAATTTTCAGGGTTTAGTTAGGGGACGGCAGGTCTGAGTATTGTGGGGAATATATGTTTTCATGCCAGTGAGGATCACTTTGGTGATGTGTTCAGTGCATATGTTTGGACTGGCAGACCGGAAACAATAGTCTACCCATGGGAATGAAGCATAGTAGTCTCGGAGACTGTCCCATTTGGCACTGTTATAATGCCAAACTACTCTTGTGTGGGAGTGACAGTGTAAGCGTTGTTGCATGGGGGGGATGAACACTAAGTTGTGGTCAGAATTGCCCAGGGGGCTCACTACATTCACTGTATATTTGGAGGGATCATTAGTAAGGAAGAGATCTAGGGTATTTGGGGAGTGGTTTGGGTTATCTGGTATTCTGATTGGTTTTTGAACTTGGTTTTTGTACAAGTTTGGATTGTTTGTAGTCTATCACCCAACTGTTGTCTCCATTTTGGCGTTTTTCTTCTAGTTGTCTTCGGAGTTGGTGTCTTTTTTCTCTCTGGGCAAAGGTTAAATCGGATCGAGCACGTATGCGCGACTGGGGGCAAGTGTCCTTTTGCTTGTTGTTTATCGCTGTTATAAATTTGGTTGTGTTTATCGGTGAGTCACAGGTCACTTTTATGAGACGTGGATAGTTTGTTCCGTCCTTTCTTTTGTTTATGGGTCCGATACGATGGCATCTGACGATATTTCTGGGATCGAAATTGCATTCTCCTGCAAGTTTGCCGATGTCTTCTTTTAGGGAATTACCATTTTCTGTCGGAAAGTTGAGGATAACAGAGTTGAGTTTCCTATTTTCGGCCTCGAGCGACTCGTGTACCGATTATGTGATTAGGGCATGAAGTTCGTTAGCAGGCACGGGCGCACTTGTGGTCGGGCTGATGGTTGAGCGTCTCGAGCTCGGTTTCCAACTTTCCGATTTTGGAGGAGAAGGTATCGAACATGATATTAAGCTATTGCTCGAGGTTTGCGACTCTTTTGCCTAGGTTTAGTATCTGTTTTACGGAAGGGGGGCACATCGTACAGAAGTAGGGCTGGTTTAGATCGGTGAAAAGCTTGTGCGCCGATTCATTTATTTTCGCGCAAGAAATATGTATCCAGTTGCAGCAGAAATCGCACAATATACCTTTTTTTCCTTCTTTCACTTCGGTTTCACAGCTGTGACATTTCGTAATGTCATTCGATTTGTTGGTGGTCGGCGACGCTACGCTAACGGGACTCGAGGTAATCTTCCGTTGTTGACTTTTGTTACCGCCCTCTTTATTTCGGACAGTAGGCATAGCGCTGTCACGTGGCTGTTTTTTAGTTGTAAAATAGCAGTTTTAATGGACTATGGGTACTTATGATTTCTGCTGTAGTAATCGGCTGCTTAGTATCTTCTGATACTTTTCCGTTTGCTGCTTTTTTTGTACAAAAAATACTTGCAGTTACGATAAAATGCAGGAGCACAAATTAAACGTTACTTATTCGCTGGCGCCACCTATCACTCCCAGATGGTAGTGGTTTCGTTCCTATACTAGTCGCAAGCCAGGTGTTGATTTTACTGTTTGTTGGTACGTACTTGGAAGGCTTGTAAATTAAACTGTGTAATAGCAGTTGTGCTATTACACAGTTTAACCTTTTAGCAAGTATGGTTGGATTTGGACATGGTGTATTTGTTTGTGTCCTTGTAGTGGTGTTTTTTGAGAAGGGTTTGTCATAGGTTTTGTGTGTGAGGGAAAGATATATATATATATATATATATATATATATATATATATATATATATATATATATATATATATATATATATAAAGAGAATAATAATTTAGGTATTGTTTCTGGAAAAAGTCCATGCTACTCCTCTTAAACACTATTTTTATTATTACGGCTATTAGAGTCTGTTTTTGTTTAGGAGTGTCTCTTAATTTAAATACATTGGCTATTTTTACTCAAAAAAAAATTTTATATATATTTTAGGGCATTATGGGTGAGTGTTGAAGGCAATTATAGCAGAATAAAAGAGGAGGAAAATTTTTTTTGTACATACCTTGTTTTGATACTAGGATGTCTTCAAATTCCATGTTCGCGCTGAAGGTTGTTTATCCCCTGCCCCAGTTTTCCCATAAGTAACCCCCCCCCCCCAAAGCGCCCTTAAAAACAATAATATATATATATATATATATATATATATATTATTAAAATAAATACGTTTTTCCAATTTATTTTTCCTGCGTCAAAACACCCCCCCACGCTCCCTTCCCCTTGTTTTAAACAACCTTCAGCAGGAACATGGAATTTGAAGACATCCTAGTATCAAAACAAGGTATGAAGAAAAAATTTTTCCTCCTCTTTTATTCTGCTTAATTGCCTTCAACACTCACCCATAATGCCCTAAAATATATATAAAATTTTTTTTGAGTAAAAATAGCCAATGTATTTAAATTAAGGGACACTCCTAAACAAAATCTGGCTATAATAGCCGTAATAATAATAATAATAATAATAATTCGTGGTAATATTAGGTAACCAATCATACGTATTTCATAAGCCAAAGTGGATCGATATGTCATAAACTGTGCTCTTTTTTGACACATTCATCGGAATTTTACAAAAGTATTACTTCAATATCAGAATAATTCTCAAGATAACTACAGAAATATCTTATTATTATTATTCCTTCCCTCCTCTTTTACCTTGCGGTATCGAGGATTTTCTATTCACTTAACCGCTACCGTATCGAGGATAAGGTGGTTAGCCTTATGCCTCACTACAGAAATATATATAACCAAAATTTAATTTGGAACAATTTCATTGTTTATGCAAACTCAATTATAAGAGCCAGATAATGCATTTGACTCCGCCATCAAATGCATCTTAAGTGCAAAAACATTTAGTGGTACGTTCATGTCTAGTTGAGAAATTTTTTCACCTATAGTTGGAATAAACAGATCGAAATTGTAATAACACTTATTCTCTAATTGGAATGAAATGTGGGATTTAGAAGTCGTTTCCATGTTCAAACGAGACTGAGATAAATTCCAATAGCAAAACTAGGCAAGACAAAATTACTCCAGAACGACTGAAGTATGCTATTCTGATACGTACCCTTTTATAATTTCCTTAATAGTTTTATATAGAATCTATTATTCGAACCGGTGCACTTAATGCAGTTTTACACAGCAGCTTTGCCACTGCTGTCAATGTATCTTTGTTGCTGGCACTATGCCCAGACCAAATATACAAGACACAAATAAAGTACTAGTTATTTCATTAGTAGTTGGACATTAAATTTTTCTTCTACAACACGTGTATTTGGGATTTGAGTAACTGTATCTAAAATCACTAGAATCCACTGAGTAATAAACCAGCTATTTGATTACTTTTTATTAATAACTCGAGTAAATTCAACAATTATTAATTTGTTATGCAATATTTTTAAATTTTCGATTAAATAGAAATAGAAGATGAATAGCCGAAAAAAATTGAAACTAAATAGAAATAAACGACTTGTACTTATAATTGAATTAACTCGAAATAATACTCTTAGTAAAAACTGGATTAAAAATGTTTCCTTTGTGATATTTTTAAAAATATTGTTGCTTCCCAATGTCACTGCTATGTTTGCTCACTTGATATAAAAATGGAACGATACATAATGATAGTAAATAAATGAAGCAGAAAACGAGATGATGTAATAACAGAAGATACATTTTCAGGATATACGTCAGTTAGATATCATAATTTGAGCATCGCGAGGCATCAGACATGAATACATACATAAACAAGAAGTATTAAAAAAAAATGAGAGCCTATATTTCTACCCACAGGGGGAAAGCCCCTCCCTTTGCGGGAGATTTTGGGTCTACTATCCAATGGTGACCCACTCCATATTGGGAGAGTAGACAATCACAGACATCCATACCTACACGGGATTCGAACCCACAGCCTCCTAGCTGGCGAGCGAAGACGTTAACCACTCGGCCAAACAGGACAGCTGGTTATATAACAGGAATAAATATATAAAAATCATTATAGCAGAAAATGGAAGTTTGCTCTAATAGTTTGGATTCATTGAATATAATTTACTTTTTTTCAATAAGATAGCAAGAGCAGTGGAAAGGGGGAAGATTATTCTATGATTTCCTCGTTTTTGAAAAAAGTATTTGACAAATTTCAGGAAGATAAGTTAGTATTTGAATTTCTGGCTATGGTAATACGTTGTTGATATGGACAGGGATAAACAGCAGATAGCGGTTGCATATTAGCTAGCAGTACGAACTCAGACAGGGAAAGTGACATGGGATACCACGCGGTTCTGTGTTTGGACGTCTACTATTTAATTCGTATATGACAACATGGGCTTTAAAGATAAACATGCATTTCATCATCATCATCATGCCTGTTAAGGATTTAAGCCTAGACTGGCCTGTTCCGGCCTTAGAAGTCATCTTGAATCTCTTAAGAGGACGTCCTGGGTTTTTTCCCCTTGCATTTCTTCCTAATTATATTAAGTTTTGGATGCATATAGTCTAGTGAAGATAAAACATAAAGGATGGACGGAATTACGAAAACCTCGCACTCGAGACAAAGAAACTATTATTATTGTTGCTGTTGTTTGAATCACGACTAAAGCAGACTAAGACTATGAACCAGTGTACTGGCTCTATAACCGCACGTGTCTAGCCGATTTGTCTGTTTAGCGGAATGAAAAATCCGAGTACATTCTCGGACAAAGAAATGGATTTTGTCATTGTATAACGTGTTCATGTATTAGTATGATTACCGTCTATCTGTAGACGATAATCAGAGATAAATCCGAACAGTCTACAAATAAATGTTTTGGAGGTAAATAGTTAAGGTAATATCAGAACTAAATATTGTCACCTATACAAAAGAATGATGACGTAAACGGGTGGACATAAACTTTTTACCGACCAACGAGAGAGCGGGGAGAACAGGATTTTTTAGGAGATATACATGTACCTTGTAAATAGGGGCATTAGGAAAGTAGACGTGAATGGAAAATTTGTCACTGAAGGAAGAAGTGAATGCACCAAATGGATTTTTTTTTAAATTTTAAAGGATTGCTCGAGGCTAAAGAAGTTCATGGTAGAACTATGGTAATTAAAATAAACAATATGCTGATCGCAAGCGTCTTTTAATAAACATTCAAGAAGCTTCTTTTTAATTTTAAACTTTTCATTTTATTAATTTCACTATCCATTGATGCATATATATATTTGAAAGTCTGGAGGCTGTACTCCTTGGAGGGCACTTTTATGGTACTATATTCAAGAGAACAGAGATAGATCGAATGAAAGACAAAGAGGAGAAATAGACTCTTGATCAATAAGTTTCAGTTGGATTGTTAATGGATGCTGAGCAAGTATTCGTGCTATTATAGACTTGGAAGAAAGTGCAATGAGGAACAATGGAAGCCACACCAACTGAGTAATGTACACGAAAACACCTATAGAAAAAGCATGAGTTAGAAGTAAAAGTAGAACTCTATGAAGAAAGCGTTTGGATGAACCTGTGAGAGAAGGATCATAACTTAACCTAACTACACTCTTCTGGATAGCATCAAGAATTTTTGGAAAGTTTTTGGTGAACTATCCTAAATGCGAACAGTTTTCTAAGGTCGGACAGATTTGGGATTTGCATAGGGTTAGCAGAATGGAATGCGAAGCAAGGCAAGTAGCAGACAATAATATCATTTTTGAGTCTGAGAAGACTGCACAGCATCTTGTAAGTTTCTGGAAGGAAAGCTTAGAGGTAAATGTCAGCTAGAAGACTGAAGAGAGAGAGAGAGAGAGAGAGATCTGATTCTGCCTACTGATCTGGATATTCATGATGGTAAGGAAAGACAAAGTGATCTACCCTTATCCACATTTACTCCCACCAAAATAACCTATTTTGTGGCAATGAAAGCCAATCATATATTCTATTGTTCCATTAAAGAATGTCCACTGTTCAAGGTATTAATAACATAATTTATCTCTCATTCTGTCAGTTCCTGATACATTACCAATAACTAAACTTATGAAACTGAGGAAATAATTATGAATCGTTTTTTTTTTTTTATTTTGGTTTAATAGTTCGCCCTTTACAATTTTTCGACTTCAAAAAATATATTAATACGTTATTTAAAACGAAAATAAATAAATAAATAAATTACCATTCGAAATCAAGTGCTGAACGGGCTGAAATATAGTCCCAATAAAGTTAAACGTTCAACTACATAAATGACTGTAACAAAAGGATTTTTTGTTACATCGCCTATGACCCGTTAATTCCATTAATAATGGAATTAACGGGTCATAGGCGATCACTAATCAATAAGTGATGTATAGCCAGTTTTTATTTTTCACAGTTTTTTTACAAGTACTGTAGGGTTAGGAATATTATGTACAGTTATACTAAAGTAAGCTAAAGTAATTTTAAGTAAAAGTTTTTAACCATTCAGTTATGAGAACTTATGGGGGACTATTACATAATCAGGTTGCATAAGCCACCGGACTCAGATGTGCCATTTTGATAAAACTGGCCTCAGGAATATGCTAGATATATTCCTGAGAGCGAATCACAGTTATATTTTGTACACAATTTTTATGATGTAGGGTACGATATGTGTACATTTCGGTGGAGAGAGTAGACCAACGAGGATCCAATACAAAAGTTGAATACTTAGGATATGATGTCTATGATGCTGCATGCTACAAATGGCACATAAAACATACTCACTCGTGCGACACGCGTCGTTAACTGGTCTCGTCGGTGATTACTATAAGTGAAGTAATGTCGTTATTTTGGAGCTTTTTTTTAAGAAAGTCTGCTTTTAAAAATATACTTAAGGTAAGAAGTGTAAATATTTTAGTGGACTAGCTAAAGTAATGTCGGAGTTTTATCCTTTTGAGTATGGAGACTTATGATTTTGCTCAAAACTGACAATAATTATGGATATATATACGAAGAAGTTATTAGTAAGTAATACATTGATTATAATGACTGTCGTTAAGTAGATTGTACATGACCATAATAAATCTCACTTATATAGCACATACTGAAGTTTTGCTAAGAAGCAGTAACGTTATGTTTATGCATGTATATACGAAACAACACACGCATAGATTAACAAAACATCTTATAAATCCTAAGAGAGAAACGTGGTATAAACATTTTAGTAGCAATCTCGCCAATGAAAAACTAAAAAAATGCAGCCCATATTGGTACTGGATGTGGTGTATGAGTTAGATAATCTGGAATTCCTGTAAAGAATAAACACAACCGTTTACAAGCCATACCTACAATATGCAAGGTAGAGGGGGATAGTTGTGGTCACGCCAGGCGATGAGAATTGCCTATTATCAAACCAGTTTCATAAATATTTATGGCAATGGAATACAAATTAGTAGGCTATTGATTTCAAACCAGAAACGCTACCACGCCTAACATTTTTATCAATTAGATGAAACAAAGAGATCGCTTTCATGAGACTTCACTGACAAAACGGTGTATATCTAAGCTTACTCTCAAGGTTAATGATATTTTTCAGGCTGTTCCATTAAATACTTTGGGGATCGGAGGAGAAATCATACGATTTATCACTGCCAACTGTAGGAGTAGTAAGCAATATTCAGTAATGGTAAGTAAATTGAAAAACTAAGGGTTACATAGAAAATAAAGAAACTGCAAAACTACACGCGCGAGAATATAGGTTTTCAAATCCATATTCACCAGGCAATATCATAAGCGCACGATAATGTGCACATGTCAGCTCCTAAATTATAGCCAATACGCTCGTTATTAAGATAAAATTAAAAGAAAAAAAACACTGCTATGTCCTTGATATACGATGATTCCTCCTCCGATCCCTAAGTATTTAATGGAAAAACCTGAAAACTATCATCAACCATGTAACCCACTGCTTTTTCTAAGTGCATCAACAGGGAAGTTACTAACTTATTTGTACCATGAAAACAATGCCGCAGCAGTCATGGACACAGATGCTTAAGTTGACAAAATGCAGCACTTAATGACACAAACATTTACAACACTGTAATACCTGAGGTACCCACAGAGAAACTACTTGTTTAACGACGTTCTAAACTTGCAGAGGATACTAAGAAGAGCCTCGTTGCTAAATATCCGTTAGGTCGCCAGAATTTACGGAGCTCGAAAGATATACAAGCAAGCAATATCAATGCAGCCATCAGTTGATGACAGATATTTGCCCGCTTCTGTTCTCTCAAAATATCCCGCACAGTTGGGAGCGTCCTTTATACGCAACATGGACATTGACGTATAGAACATTGCACTAGTCACTGAAAAAAAGAAAAATATCGTAATAGAACGTTCAAGCCTACCAGGAAGCCTGGATGTCATTAATCTATTTATAAACGAATCTCCAACGCAAACTATAGGACTATAACAAGAACTATTTTCACTGCGACGTTTAATTGAACATTGCATCACTGAATAGCAAAGATAAGGGGCCCGTCACCTCAGTTTTCTGCATTGTTCATGCAGAAGAGACACGTATGTCAGGACACATCAAAGATGTGGAGAAAAAAAAATAAGCATAAATCAGGCCTGACTCGTAGCACATACAACAGAGACAAATCAAGTGCCACGGCAGCGTACAGAAATGGCTTAAGCCGATTACAGTTTCTTCGTCAGAACATTCAAAGAATCACGTAGATTCTTTGAATAAAATGATAAAAAATATCAAAATAAATTTTTTTTAATATGATTCAAATCGTCCGTTGGAGAGTTTCGTTGATTTAATATTGAACTGAACACCAGAAGTGGTGGAGACTAGTCGAGCAAGTTTTGATGTGATGCAGCTAGTACTGAGAAAATCCTTATGCTAATTAGGAAATAACGGAAATAACCGCGAAATAATTGTACCATCTCTCTCTCTCTCTCTCTCTCTCTCGCTCTCTACATTCTAACAAACTGCCTGTCGTTTGGCTCTTCAACATGAATGTGGATTTAGATGTAAACGGCAAGCACCAAAATACTACCGATCTCTACAAGAGTGTTTGACCTATGACCCTAGAAAGGCTTTACGCTGGTCATCGTTTTTAGCGTGTATAGATAATCCAAGTATCCAAAGTAAAAGAACTAGAGATTGCAATTACCGTATCAAAACGCATACGAAAAGCAAGCGAGCGTTGCGTTAACCTAAACCAAAAATAACGTCATTTTTTTTTAATATGGAATCTGAAATATCCGATATCTACCCTATAGATATAAAATAACAAGCCTTTTCATGTCACGTTTTTCATGTCACTTTATTTGAAACGTTTTGAAACTCAGGGGCTACCCTGAGTGTCGAGTCTTTAAAATTCGAGTTATCAGAATTCAAGGAGAACCGTCTTACCAGTCCGGAACACGGGGGGGGGGGATTGGGCGCCGTAGGCGTCCGTTTTAAACCAGTCAGTGATTTTAAAAAGAATACAACAAGTATCTCTAGAATAGTTCGTAGTTGGAAAAAAATTATAATTTTAGAATTAACATACGGGAAAAGCATGCAACTAAATGAATCAAAATAATGAAACGAAGGAAAGCATTTTTATCCATAAACGCACTTCCATTTTCCTATCTTTAAATGACATGGATACTCAGAGAAAGGCTTGAATCTAGTCTAGCTTACTTCTTTTCTAACTTCACGATCAATTTTTAATCCTGTTTGCTGCTGAATAGGATTCTCTGGGCCGTCTTGTGACATGTCAGCAACCCTTCGCCGAGTGACAAGGCATGTGTCCATAAAAGTTCGATTTTTCAATGAACAACTTCAACGGTAGTGTAGCTACGCCTTTAAAGCGATCAAAAAACTGATACAGAACGTTTGAGGAAACATGTAGCATGTTTATTTCAAGAAGAATTGCATGGAAATAATGCAGAAAAGCGAGACTAGTACATACAACTTATAGCAAAAAAAGTAGTTTAAAGATATCGAGATGATAAAGTTTAATAATGTCGAACGAATGTCAATGCGATTGCTTTTTAAGAAAATAACTCAGGCTTTCTTTAAATTTGAGCATATTCACAATCTTTTCGTCCTTTTATATAAAATTTCAGAAGATATGAATAATTTAGTGCGATGGGTGAATAATTTTTTTATTATTATTTTAGTCTGTATTTGGGATACTACGCTACAAAATATGGCAGAAACATCATAAGGACTTTTTCAAATGAAGGCAAGTTCGATGTGGCAGGATTTGTATTCCTAAAAATGGACAAATCGGCCAGAAAGTGCAATTAACAGACACTTTCGTAATTTTGAGCTGCTTCGAACGTAGTTCAGAAACAACAACAACAATATTGTGTTTTTTGAAAGTTGATACATAACACAAAGAAACCAATTGGTTTCTCCGTATTATCTTCTTTCCTTCGTATCATCTTTCAAGCCATTACGAAATTGCACAGCCTGTAGCACCTTAATGTCGGCTGCGGGCAACTTGAAAAAGATACTTATAATAGTGTTACCAAAATGGATTATATTGAATAATCATAAATGCATATTTGACTACAACGCCGTCTTGGCCATTAGTTTTCGTAAATCTCAAATTACATTTTTCATCGCTTTTTGAATTTTCAAGTTTAAGATGTTGAATGGGAATATTCCATAGGCATATGTAGTTTCATTTTCAATATAACCATGACAAAAGCTATACCGTACTTCTTACACTTTATAGATCATCAACCTAATAGTGGGTAATCAGTTTCGGCCTCAAATTAGCGCCATCCAGTAGCCATTGGATGGCGCTAATGGGTGCATCAGTATTTGTTTTCGGCAGAATGGTATCTGTCATCTTGCATTTTACTGATATGATTATGATCATATTTTACTGATATGATTAATCCGGATTTATTTATTTTTATTTTATAAATATCTTTATTTTTGTGATCGAACAACATAGTATCCTCCCATATATTTCATGTATTCCATTTCAATGCTATTTTTCGTAGTAACAGGCACACCTCGGAGGGGTTGAGAGTGGTTTGAATTATGCCAAAAAGAATCCAAGTCTATATATCCTTTCTGCCCGTTAGTCCCTTTTGCTGAGTATAAACCTGAATTTCAAAAAAGGATATTAGAATAATAGTCTTTAAAATCTATTTAGAATCTAAAATGTATATAGAATCACAACAGTTTTCCATTCTTCTGTTAAACAAATTCATAATATTAATGACCGAATTGTTGTACTTGGTTATTTATTTATTTTTTTTTTTATAAAAAAGGAAACTAGACGGTCTTCTATAGAATAGAATACTGGTCATTTAGGCGTGAAAGTTTTAGGTCTTTCTGTAACACATTATTCTTACCGTCGAAGGTTCGCTAATACTATTAAGACTAAACGAACTTCTAGTTTATGACGCTACCTAATTAACAGTGCACCAGACACGGATAAATTCAAGCAACGCACCTGCAACACAATCTAAAGTTTACTAACACAAAAACTTTGATTTAAAAATCGTCTCATTAAAATGCTAATTACTTTGGTAACATGGGAAGCAATTAGTTATCGCAAAGGAAAGTATCGTCGTGCTCAACATGGCAATAATGTACTTTTTATCTACATAAATTTCATTGCTTAAAAGCCCTTATTTGCAAACTAAAGCTAGTTTGGTTTGTTTTCAACTTTATCTGTAAATTATGGAAATTCATTATAATAACAGGGATGTAGGTTACAAATTCTGCCTATATTAGTATCGAAAGGCAATTAGTTATTCTTCAAATACAACGAATTGCATGGCGATTGATCTGTGTTGTATGACAACACAGATTTTCGTGTTGTCGTATTTGATATTTGGAATAAATAAATAAACGAAAACGGAAAAATGTATCAGAATACGTTTGTATTTATTTATTGACGTCAATCGGATGCGAAAAATAATGTTTACCTATCGGCTAATATTAATATTCCCTTTGAATTTTGTGTTAGGGCTATTCAAATTGCAGCTTTATACACAAGAGAGCAATAAAACGAACACCTAGAAACGAAATCAGTGCGATGTAAATGTAATCTTGCGGTAATCTGGTATTCACAATGATGAAGAGAACGGCAGTGGCTGGAAAGAATATTTATAACAACACAAATGAAACGAATCGATTTCTTGAGAATTAATAAAGCTGTGCGAGTCTCTTCCCAAAATATTCCTAAAGTAGCCAAAGCAACGTGCGCTTGAGATTTACGAAAACTTTTGATATTTCTCGGACAGATGTGATGTCCGAGAAATATTCATAGATTATTATGAAGTGTAGGCTTTGCGTTAGAGAATAAAATTATTGAGAAATGCGTTTCGTATTAAATGTTAGTAAATTTGTGTTACACGTCCATACTATTTATTATTTATCTTAACTTTCGATATTAAAAATCTCAACATGCAACAATGCACAGACACGACTGCAGAAATGTTCAGTATGCCGATCAGGAATGCATTAAAATAATTGGAAATCAAATTATTAAACAGGAGCATTTTATTTATAACAACATCAAATTTATAGAAAAAGAGTTTAAACAGGACGAAATATCAAAAAAAAAAAAAAACCAGAATTGTGGCTCTAATGATTTCTTAAATTTTAAATCAGCAGTAAAAGACTTTTTTCGCAATCGCAGTCATGATATAAATCTTGATATATATCCCTTCTTCCGGTTTAATGCATATCGATAAACTTCCATTGGTAAATACAAATACCAGAACAGCATTAAATGGCGTTTTAAGATTAAATGGCGTTCAGAGTCCCAATATAGATAAGGAAAAAGATCAGGTAAAAAGGAGTATTTTCTCTTTACATAATCTACTATATAATCCTTAGCTAGATTTGAAATGATTCCATTAAGATATCCAATATCTTTTTATGCTTTTTTCAGCTATCTGAAGTTTTACGACTTCTCATACTGTTAAAAAAATACGATAAGCCATATTATTTGAGGGATTTTGAACATTCCTGAATAGGAAGATTTGTGTGTGTCAAGATATAGAATAATCCTTAATCTGTTGAAGAAATGCCAGATTGTTTCGAAAGTTTATTAACTGTTAGGTTTCTTTAAATCGTGAAAAGTTTTATGAAGACATTTTTAAATGGAAGTATTATATTGTATTATGAGTATAATTAATTTGTTTAGAACAGATTTCTTTTTATTATTCGAAATATCCAATAAGAAGAAATCAAACTTTCTATAGCCGAATGAAGTTTTCAGTGGGATTAAACTCTCTTAGTTCTGGTACAAAAGTTGTAACTATCCCGAATTTTTATGAGAAGTAGGATTCGGATCCTGCCGTGAATTCGAATTTCATCGCGTGTGTGACCACCACCCTGCTTATTAGAGGCTGAGGTGACAAATAAAACTGGTGAAACATTAGGATTGCATATAATAGCTTTCTGATCTCTTTCCGATTTGCTCGCCAACCAGCATCGTTAGACATAATGGCCTCCTTTAAATGTTGACTTTCTCCAGTACGAGAAATTGTATAATAGCTCCCTCTGTACCCTTTGATAGTGCTACCGTTTTGTTTGAAGAAAGTTCACTTTATTATACACACAAAGAAACAACACATACACCTTATACTTTATCCCCTTTTGGTAGTTAAAGCATGTTTAAACTGCATTCCTTTTTAATTAATTTCAGTTTTTCTTGAGTGCTATTAATTTGTATGTTTGAAGACTAATAATCACTGCACTATTATTCCAAAAAGAAGAGACTAACAATGATCCAGCAACACAATTACAACTGAATATAGCACTTCATATCAAACAAACAAAATGGATCAGGTATATGTGACACCGTAAATGCATGATATATTCTACAGTTTTTCTGACATATTATAGACTTTCGTGAGCACCAATCAAGATATGACATCATATTCAAGTCAAATTGAAAGCACACCCACCCACACACATAATATATAATAAAGAAAAAAGTATCAATGTGAGTAAGTTTTGTGAACAACTCAAAAAGGATAACATCGATTAGAATTCGTTTTTAAGAGCATTCGTAGCTCAGTCGGTATAGACGAAGCCCTTTGGTAGGAAAGACCAGGGTTCGATTCTCGTCCTTGACGTGAGGTACCTTTATCCAGTCTCTTTCGACTAAAGGTGAGTTAGCCGGTCTCATACAGTAGTAAAGGTTTTTTTTCACCCGGAAACTCGGGGTTTTCTCCCCTCCGAACAGACAAACCGATCCCATGAACACACATGGATTAGTCATAAAATACTTGCCCTTAGAAGATGCAGCAGAGGACTGACGAGCCGGCTGCATTAATTCGTCTTAAACCCCTCATTAGGGGCTCAACCCGTCCTAAGGGAAGGAAGAATTCGTTTTGGTCGATTTTTGAAGATACGCTTTATGAAAGAAAAGCTCATGCGATGTCCAATAAGCACAGTCTTTGAATATTTCAAGAATAAAACCACTTCGAGTTATATTTTAAAAATCGGAATGAAAGCAGAGTGCCTCAAACAGTAGTAGAGTGCAATCGCACTTGATACATTTCTAAGGAAACACATCCACGCAGGTATCGTCTGATTGTCTATTTGTCATAAAATCATTATGCCAGAATCATGCCAAACTGCTTCCGAGCAGCAAAAATCATCATTACGCAAAGCAGTTGGCGATAAGTAAATCTCCTTTCTGTGTCGGAACCTGCCATCCTTTTCCCGACAGCACACGAGAGAAAAATAATCGCACCTTGTGAAATGGCACGTCATCTGTCGTCAAGCGACAGTTTCCATAGTAACGACGTTCAACGAGAAGGAGTCTACCAAAGAGTAGAGGTTTTGGAAGAGATATCTTCTTTCCTGCACGAGAGGAAATGACTGTCAGAATACGCAAAGAGGGAAGGTAAATACCATAACTTATAGCTAAAAGGATTTATGAAATAAAGGAGTAATTATCGTAGCGAAAACTGTTCTTATTATCTTGATTATTATCCAAAAAGGCAAAATTATGATTTCATCTACAAATGGGTGTGGTCACTGAGAGAAATGGTTGCCTTTGCTCGATAGTGAATATATGAGTAATTTGGATCATATAAGAAATATTGACGCTTTATGCAATGGGAAGCGGATCTGATATGCATCTGATTAATAAGCAAAGAAATAATTTACATTGGAAATTCATAAAAGGACTAAAATAGCGCGAGTGAAGCAAAACAATGACCACAAAAAATAGTACATTATAATACTGACGTGATGCTTTTCCGATGCTTAAAGAACAGAGATGATATTCTGATAAAACCATGCAAAATAAAATTTGAATATTAGACCTCATTTTGAATACAATTTTTTTTGTGTGTGTTTGTGTGTGTCGATATCAGACTTATTCTCTTTCAATCAAGATGCAGGCATTCGATGATGTTCCTTCCAATATTACTGCGAACAAAGTTGAAATGCGTTTAGTAATATTAATAGCTCGAAGTAGCGAATACAATTTAGAATTTGGGTATATCTCCAATAAGTAGGTCTGCAGTATTACACCGGAATGAATATCATCTCACTTTAAAAAAAAACCCACAAACATCCATGCCACAATGGAATTCGAATTGACCACGGATAGACTATTGAACGAAGATACACTTAACTTGGCCAACTAGGCCAGCAATTTGAATATACAATCAGCTTCTAATTAAACAGAGATGGTAGAGATGAAAGTGAAGCTCAAGTTCGAAAATATGAGCAACAGGTGGTTCTGGATTTGTTGTTCATCTCTCTTCAACAAATCACTTGCTAGGCGCCTGTTGGGGAACATTTAATGTCGTATCGATGAAAACCAATGAATTAAGACTGATAATTTTTTTACACATGACCTGCGATACCTAACGTTGCAGAAATGTACAGTTAAGAGATAACAGTACGAGTTTTCGTGAGAATTTTAAGATAAAGGTCGTAATGCATTTTTTGCAGCATTTAAAGTTTACTTCTTACAAAGAACTTCTCAAACGCGGGTAAAAAGGACTCACGCTCATCAATTTTTTCTGATGATTTTTTAATGTGAATCCCATTCATAAAACGGTTGTAAACCTATCGTGTATTTACATGGAAGTGTAAAGGGTTACAAAAACAGCGCATCCTGCTCTAGAGGAAAAAAAAACATGCCCCTTTCTGCCTTTTTCCCCTCAAGCCACTTTAAAAATACAATAAGTAAAGTCGCAGTGAGTTACAGAAATTTACCACACCTGAAATTAACGTGATTTACTTCGTTAATTTTAGGTGATGGGAGATTACCAGTAAATATCATCGCAATTTTATCAAGCAATGATAAAATCATTTCTCACTACTACACCATGGCATGACTGAATTAAGTGCTTTAACAATACTAAATAAAACATTTTCCTACCGTGGTCACATAGACCAGATACTAGAAACAAAATTGCTCACTCTACAGGAGATTTCTCTCTTCAAAAGCATTTGAACCATGTAAACTTCATTTTTTTTTTCAAGAACTAAAGCATCCTTGAAAGTTATATATAAAAATAATTTACTAGTTCAACCTATGTAGTAACAGAGCTACTGTACATGTATGTATGGCACAATATTCGTTTGGAGAGGATTTTCAAAGTACATATATAATAGACATACACGGATCTTTAGCATCAAACAATGGAGGAAGGATATTTGATATCTTTCAAAAGTCAGAAACTTATATCTATTTCCTCATCATTATAACCTTCCGAAAGGATAAGTAACTTATGAGTTCGTACCGATTTAATATCTTTCATTTTCTCATCGCAATTTATTTTTCATATATAAATGACACACTTATAAATGACATTAATTTTAATGTGTTCTAAATCAATTTAAATAATTTTCTCTATCCTTGCATTGAAACGCTTCATATAGTATTTTATTTATATTCTTTACGGAAGAATAGTCACAAATGAAGAAAATTAACATTAGTCGAGTGTGACGTTAATCACCACACTGTACAGTTCAATTCAATTTGCTCTAACTCAGCATAATGAAACTGTGCAACACAGATAACCCTAAAAGAACATTAAGTAAATTGATCTCATGGGAGAAAAGGCATCACATGCAGCAACACACATTTGTGGAAAACATGTTCCAAGACACTGAGCAGATTACCAAAAGGTTCTAAAGAAAGCATTAAAGATAGATTCGCTGGTTTAATGATTATGCCCGTGATCTTTAATTGGAACATTAAATGTTGAACAGTATTTTGCATGAGATACAATCGTCCACTTTGTTCAAATTATTTTTATTGTGAACATCACAAAAGTAAGAACTTCAATCTTTCATAGATTGACTTTATAATAAACCCGTTTTTTTCTTTCTTTCTTTCTTTCTCTCTCTCTCTCTCTCTCTCTCTCTCTTTATATCTCTCTTGATTTCAACTTGATTTCAATTTCGATTTCCCCATTTCAGAAATCGATGCAACAAATTTTCACATGTTCAACACAATTAATAATCATAGGTTGCGCAAAAATAATATAAATTATGGGAGAATGTGCAGTAAATTATTCATCATGTAATATTATTTTATAACTTAGTAACTCTTTCTCGGGAATGAATTAAATTGTGTTAAATATACCTTAGTGTGTTTTTGACTATGACTTTAGCGTGGTATTTTGCTAGAGAAGCAAATTATATGTCGGAAAAACGGCCGTGCCCAGGTGAAAATATCTGATTCAAAACCCGTCAAAGGCGCAACAACAGACATTATAAAGGAACATTCAGCTGAGGGTAAATCAGTGAGTTTTATCATTATACAAAAGAAACCACTAGATTACAAAAGAATTTCACAAATTAAGCGATATTTCTCGTTATGTTTTTTACACTTTTATAAGTTTGTTTCATTTTCACTTTAGAAGAGTTTCGAAAATGAGGAAACACCTTATAATATTCATTTTATAAGTACTTCCGTACAAAAGTTCCTAGCCAGTGTCTGGTGAGTGTGTATTCATGTTCAACGTATTCTTGCACTTCAACAAAACTTCGCAATTGGTGTATAGTATACCAATAATTTCATACTGTCCACAAATAAAAATGCATAAGTCAAATAACTGGTCCAGTTTGGCCAATATACCTTGCGAGAAACCTTTCATTAAGATATCCTCAGGCCTGACGATTGAAGCGTTAGAGGATCTCCGCCAGGCATGGACATATTTCCACTCTCCATCAAGTGAATGATACTGAGCATATTATGGAAGATTTTATTTCTACCGGGTTTTGCAAGAAGTTACATTACAAAGGCTTTGTAAGCATGTTTCACAAGCCATAGGTCTTATTAATATGTACACGAAGACACCTGCCATTACGTTTATGAAGAATTCCTGATGATGTTTTGACTGAATAACTGCATACTACAGTCACCATTCATCTGTGAAAGCACACATTGCAGAAATTCATGATAACGAACACACTGTTGAAATGCCGATTTTCATGTAGAAACCAATTTGCAACGCTGCGTGGAAGATAAGCTTTCTCACTGCAATACTTCGTGTGGTATTGCGTGGATTTGATGTCACTGAAAGTAGTATGTTTTCTTCAATTACCAAAGTTATGTTCCCAAAGGCAGTGATGAAGACAACTGAATGTTCGAGAGCACAGAATTCAATCTATTAGGAAACGTTCCTCTAGATAAAACAGACGTACTTCATGTGCATTTCCGTTAGTATATCCGCAATAAAAATGCATATCAGTAATTTAAATAATCGTGACTTCATCCTCTATTGCAAAACACTGACGAATGACTCAGAAACAGTGAAACAAACAGCAAATGCTGTATTCTTGTTCAACATGAACCTACTGAACCGAAACACAATTCCAGCCACATCTTGCATGTGATTCTATTTACAATCATACAATTCATTGAGTTGGGGCTATATGCTATGCATATTGTTGCCATTTGTGCGACAGCTACATATGCCTGTATCTTGGAAATGAGAGAGAGAGAGAGAGAGAGATTTCTAGATCCATAATTACGGGTAACGTTTTCGTTAATTTTGAGGTGTAGAATACAGCTTTTACGTTTATGAATCACCGAGTGCTTAAGACAAACAGTATACTCGTAGAGTCTGCTGTGGAGTACTCAGAGTTTGAAATAGGGGTTATCATAGAATGCCAGATCAGTGGCCTATTAAGTTCATGACGCTAGTTAAAGACAGCATCGCCTAAAATCAACATCAAGAATGGAAAACATTATCAGTTCGCAGCTGATCTTAGTTTGCTCGCACACGAAGATGAGGTGCCATGTGATCCAATGAAAGCATAGGAAGAGTCAGAAGATAATACTAACGGACCAGAGTGCACGGAAGAGCAGTAAGGAAACAATCAACAAAAGTTAACTGAATATACGGGAGGAGAATTCAGTTAGCAGTAGGGAGCTATATAAGATCTGCATTGTATCATATCCATTTCTACAAAAGGCGGCTGCACGCCATACAGATCAGCAATACAAACTACGCTACTGTAAAAATAGCAGTTCTTGGAGCGAGGGAAGTGGTAATATACAGGAAAGAAGCACAGTGCATACTTCCAGTTCGGATGAGTGCGATATAGCAGATGCTTGGGGAGCGCCTTATGTTCAAATGCATTATCCCAATTGAAACGTTGCGTGATGACGATGTAGTGATCTGGAGCTGTTTCATCTGGTATACTGGACTTTCAATTGTAGTTCCTTTGGGCGGAGGAACTATCTGCTCAGTTAACCAGACGCGCAATGAACTTGTGGATGCAGTTTTATTTCATTTACATGCTAGAAGTTTTAAGGATCAGGCCTGTTTATTTCATC
Organism: Typopeltis vanoorti; assembly: GCF_054136105.1. NCBI lineage: Eukaryota > Metazoa > Arthropoda > Arachnida > Uropygi > Thelyphonidae > Typopeltis > Typopeltis vanoorti. The sequence goes on from NC_143569.1 coordinate 16,354,177, forward strand.
ACGACATTGCGACTTGTCATACTGAAGTAACTATAGCTAAATGGCTTGCACAGAGTCCCAATCCTACTTTTGGGATAAACTGGAACTTCATGAAAACAGATTAAAATAATATATCTTATACATGAACCAGGATAGTACACCGAAGGTACACTGACTGATGAAGACGCTGAAGGGAAAATGCTCTGCACTACTTAACTTGTATCACAAATATATGTTTGAAAATATATGACGGTGTTATATTATTCCACGCTTCTGACCATGATCACGAAAGGAGATCAGATCCAGAAACATGTGAGACATATTATTAAGGCTTACAAATGGAAAACGGTGTCAAGTTAAAGAGATAAGTGCTTTTCTGAAAAATAAATTGGGTTACTTAGACTTATATATATATCGGGGTTTTCCTTTTTTTTTTGTTTCAACTGCACACCGAATGCTATCTCTAAGCAAAATTTCAAATGTGTTAGTCAGCTATTCACCCACTTGGCAGTATGCGTTTATCAATGACTTGATGCATATTACAACTTACAGTTTACGTTTCTCCAAAATGCAGTGTTGTCTCAATTCCTTCACAGCACGCGACTAACTGTATTTCACAGCATCTAAATGGAATCATGGCAGTGGCGCTGTTTCATTGAGTAAAATAGCATGCATGCTTAAGACGAGGAGAAGATTTCAATGCACTACGTGCCGGCTTCAACAAATGCATTTACGAGTAAGTCAGCACTGACGTGCGATTAGGTACTGGTGAATAGTTGTTAGCACCACAAATCGTGAAATTAGAAACGTGATGCTTTTAAATTTTTATTTTCTTCAGTTTGACTTAGTCGTCATAAACGATTCTATATTCCCTTTGTTCCGCACGAATGCAAGCTATTGATGTATTTGATATGCGTATCCTACGAAGAGGAGATTAGGTAAAATTTAAAAATAAAAAAGAAAGAAAGAAAGAAAGAAAAGGAAAGAAATGTCACTTTTTTTTTTTTTTTTTTTGTTTCGAATAAAATTTTCTCGAAACTTACAAAAAGATATACGATATGTAAGATGGGCGTTTATTCGTTTAAGGTTTACAAATGGAAAATTCACCCACTTGGCAATGTGCGTGTATCTATAACTTCATGCATATTACAACTTAGATGAGCTGCTCTTAATTTATTTATTTATTAATACAAATATCAAACATACGAGGTTGTTCGCGCTCTCATTCACAGTATATAAGAACCGAGTACGAGCAAAAAGTTTAGAAAAATATTTATTTTCGGGTTGCACGTATCGCTCTTCATAAATTTTGTATTTTAATTTGGGATTGATGCTATCGGCTTTAAAATTCTGTCTGGGTTTATCGGTTACTTAATGAGGTGATCTGTTATCTCTCCACGCTTCCAAATTTTAGGTCTAAGCATGAAAAATATGGCATATAAATAAAATGACGATAAGGAATATCCAACTTCTTGGTCAGTGCAAAGGCAAGATTAAACTCTCTAGCAGTAGGTTTCCAGTTACTTAGCAGCAATGTCCCAACTATTATTGCACCTTATTAGACTTGAATATATATCTTATCAATATACGTTCCCCTTCACATTAAATTCTAGATGATAATGAAATTCGTATTTGTAAGATCAACATTCCAGGGTGTCAAAATAACTTTTAATAAGGTTCACATTTCCGCAAACTGCTTACTTATCGCCGTTCCCTAGGCAAAATTATTTCACTGGACAGTGCATGAATGAGATAAGTGACAAGGAGATCAATGAGACAAGAAAGAAAGAAAGAAAGAACCAAAATGACTGTGCAAGAAAGAGACAATTTACTGAAGGAAAAGAAGATTAAAAACAAATTCATTTCAAAGAAAAGGAATACAAAAAACACACAAAGAATGACAAGTGGCCGAAATTAAACTCTTAATAAATAACAACATCACCAAGAGCATAATAAAAGTTACATTATATTCCCTTTTATATTACTTTTATACGTATTAATTTACATATTAGTTTACGCTATTTTCTATATAGTGTATGCTATCAACTGAAAAACAAAATAAAAGATAATTTATTGTTACGCTTAACTGCCAACCACTGAAATAAACTTTGTCCCATGTTGTGATTTATGGTCGGTTTTGCTGAGTTGGGGAATTAAAACTTTTAATTTGAAACAGGGGAAACAGTTGTACCTGTTAAATTAAAAAGTGAGTACCTTCTTCGGCATGTGGAAGTCCTGTTTACATGTTTCAAAGATAGCCTAATTCCGGAAAAAACAGTCTGACAAAAGGCCGAGAAAACGTTGTTAAGTAGAATCGGACTTGTAATTGGTTTACAATTATTATGTAATCATCACTACTGAAAATGATAATAATAATAGAAATAAAACTGTCGTGATCTTAGTCATGCTCTTTGTGCAGATTTATTAGCATGCATATGTGAAAATCGTTGCTCTCAAAAGTACGTGCTGCCAAACATGAGTAACATAGTTGCAGCAAACTAAAAAAAAAGTGGCTTGGCAAGTAAATAATTAAATATACTACAAATGCAATTTCATAACACTTTCTTTGATTATTGAGGTCACAATGGATTTCAATACGTTCCATTTAAAGTTCTACTTGCCTTATCAACGTCCAAGATAAAAAATGAAGTGTTGAAAAGAGAAAAATTGTCTTCAAATTTGAAGGATTCAACTTTTTTTTAAAAAAAAGAGAAATTAAGTTTGGCTAAATACTTAATACTGGTTGAAATCAAAAACACTGCATGATCGCTGATATTCCTGATACGGAAATGAGAGAAATTGTCATTATACAGTTGCCTTGAAGAAAAGATGCGCTTTGCATTAAAAGCTTTAGAGGCAGTTGTATATTAAACCTACAAAGAAATTTCTTTTACTACCAACCAACTCACGAAGCCAATTACCATAATCAAACATGTCTGGTAACTGTCCTTTTCATTAAAAAAAAAGTTTGAAATTTATGACGCAGTAACCCCAACGGCTTCAAAACATTATGCAAAGAGACAACAATCTATACTACAAGAGTAAAGAGGGATATGCTTTTCTAAAAATCAGCGATGAAAGTTTTTTTTTTTTTTTTAAATCATTTCGAGAGGGACAGTGAATACACCAAACGATGTCCGTCATCTAGTACCTCTAAAGATTTTCACAAAGAATCATGCCACAGTTGGATATGAACGCATAGTCTTAGTTTGGTGAGAGAGCGAAGATTCTCTCCATTATACTACTCAGGTAGACAAAATTTCTGTCCAAGGTGGGATATTCAGGCAGTTAATTTATACCAGAACACCTAGATTATTGTTTCTAAACTGAAGATGAGATATAAATTTCTTGCACAGCCAGTCAGCTATGGAAGTGATGTGCCTATCCTAAGCAGTGCTCGAGGTTATATTTCTTCCAGGATGAATAACCTCCTGTTCTCTTAAGGTCCAGGTATTATCAAAACATAACATCAAGCGATGTGAGAGAGGCCTTGCTTCAGAGTACTGATATCAAATGATTTATCATTGCGCCAATGAACTATGTTATGACGATCAGCTTTTAAAAAATTGCTGTGGATGTTATTGAAGTCTTGTCTAATTGGGCAGCGCCTGTTGTTTCTGAAACGAATTATTTATTATTGTATAATAATAATGGAGTAAACTGAAGTGTATATATTTTATTTGTAAAGACGATATTGAAATCTAATATTATCTGGAGACTGACACTAAATTGGAATTTAATGAAAATTAATATTTAAAATATAATCCTGTGCAGCCAGATTTCCTTCGGTACTAATGCTTTTGGGAAAAAGAATATTATGAAACTCCATTACTTCGACCATTTTTTTTGAAAAAAGAATAAAAAATAAACACAACAAAACTGAAATAGAAATCTAGGTTCAGATGTTAAAATAATTAAATCACTCTCGCAAGCAGCCGTGTGGTATTGATCAAAAAGGAAACGGGATCAATTTCACCTTTATCTTGAACTCTGTTCTCGAAATGATTTTCTAAAAATATTTCTTCATTTACTTGTAAAAAAATAATCTAATTACATTAATGTTTTGCACAGCTGTAATCTAAAATGTTCTGGGATAGCTCAAGAAGTAGAAATCCAGTGAAGTGCGTGAGATATCCCTCCCCTCCCATTGCAATGTTGCAATCGAATTTAGGAACAAGAGGGGAAAAAACCTTGAAAACAGAGTGATAATTATGTATTTGTCGTGGAGAAGGAAATGTAATTGAAGAATTCATTTTTTAATTACGGTTCAGCGCATGCAAATAAAGTTTGATAGAGAGAGAGAGAGAGAGAGAGAGAGAGAGAGCACATAACCGTACCTTACTAATAGCAAAAAGCCTTTTAAGATAATTAATGCAATTAAATCTAGATGGCATTATTTATGCATAAGTTGATTTCTGGTCGTCTGAGACTACTGAATTCAAACCAAGACAAATAGTAGTAGAAATCTGGCAGCTTTTCCCCTCTTGAGTGGCTTCTCTATTAACAACTTTTTTTTAAAAAAAAAAAACATTATAGTTATAAATTAAACCAGCAGATTATAATGCCAAAATTAACGCTTAATGGATTGGAATGAACAACTCTTAATGGCTGTCATACAGTATATGCTTATAACAATAACAATACACCGGTGTACATGTATGTTAGCAGTGACTCCTATAATCAAGGTTCAGGTGCAGCAGAAGTGGATTTATATTATTCCGCCTGTTATTTGTAAACATTTACAAAATTGTCACATAGCATTCATCGTATCTTTTTCTATGAGATATTATTTGATTAATTTTTTAAAAAATAGAAAGAGTTTTCTATTAAATAAATAATCCCTCCCACTAATAACATATCACCTGAACTGTTTTATGAGACAAACTAACAGCTTAAATATTTAAATCTAGACATTTTCATAAAACTTAAAATTCAAAGCATACCTCACCTATGATATCTGCACATCATCGAGAAATAATGTAAAACCAATGAATCAATTTCTAGTAAAAGACAGAGAAAGGATTCCACTTATTGTGTTAATAAAAATTCGTTTTCATATAGCAGCACGAATAAACAGATACTTCAGTAAATAATTCTGGTATATTTGCGCTGGCGAATATAGTTTTCCTAGACTCTTTTTGATCCTTTGCTGAATCAAGTTAAAAAGTGGTGGAACCACTAAATTGGTCATATCGAAGATGGGTGGTGTCAACTCCTTTCCTCTCCCCTCCTGAGTAGACTGTTACTGTTGCGTGCACGCTAATTTCCTCTATGCCGTATGAACAAACAGCGTCAAGTTACCAGGTTAAATCAAACCGTAAACGCAATTTGTTCTTGTATGAAATATGGAAAGGTGAAATGTAAAAATTATGACAATATTTTTCACCGCATTCCACTTGATTTTTCAAAGAGTACAATGGGTCCCCATGAGATCTTTAATTCCATCTGAAGAGAACATTTCTGAGTTCCCACAGCGAGTAATACGCCGCTTCTTTGACTTTAAAATAAAATAAAAATCACATAATCATGTAATTTTAAGAGAATCAAAAAAGGAGATATATCCAATTGATTTGGAGTGTAAGAAAGCGAGGAGAGTTTCAAATTTAACGTCTGTGAATGTTTCAGTGATTGTATCGGCTGTCACGACGGTGCAAAATATTTTACCGTTTGATAACCATCATTTGTATTTACACTTATTAAATCGATTTGAAACTTTCCATCCATTTTCTTTCACGCAATACACTTTTCGCCATACGGAGTTAACATTTTCCTGTAAATCTCATTTTACTTATTACATTAAAAAATCAGAAAACATTACTCTGTTCGCTAACGGTGAAATCGGAAAAAGGAGCAGGGTAGAGGCATTTGGATTTAACTGCTTAGTAAGTCGGTGATTTTAAGAGTGATTCCGGGCTGCTGCAATGCTGCCGGATGGAAATCAATTTCGAGTTTCTTTCTTACTAACTTTTCTCAATAATAAAGAAACAACAGAACAACTATTTGCTAGTTATATCAGAGAACAAGAGAGCGGCTCATAAGTCAAATATTGTACAGACTTATTTGACTCATAAGAATTGTTCGAGTCCAAATACGACCTAATATAATTCAAATGTCAGGTTGAGAATCACAGCTGTTCTACTTTTATTCACGAGAGGTATTCAAACAGCCCGCATGTCAAATTTGAAGCACTAAATCAAGTTAAGGAAAGAACTAAAAATTTGAAAATGGCGACAAAAAGCAACTCCGAAAGCGTAGTTTTCCTTTATCTTCTTGCAAAGATCATTCCAACGCGCTCTTCTGAAATGGTTAAAACACGAACAACCTGGAGCTGGTCAGCATAAATTTATTGTCCAGCTACCGAAACTAACTTCTGTTCCCCCCCCCCCCTTCTCCTTCACTCCGCGTACCTCTGTTTTTGGAACAGATCCACCATGGCATCTTTTCCAAAGACCTTTAGCTGTTCACGAAACACGTCAGTAGATTCATTTCTTTAACTTTTCGTCCATATTTGCACGTGACAATGATATTTACTAAAAAAAAAAAAACAGTTGTGTTGCAGATATTTGAAGAACATACAAAATGTTTTATCAGTCAACCGATTTCGCCACAATTTGAAATAACGTTTCCTACAGTACTTAAGGTCTTCCGAGAATTCCTCATATTTGGACCAAAAGGGAGGAAGCTGTTAAAAGGGGTAGGGGGGGTCGGAACACATCGCAACCATTGCTGAAGGTTGTATCGCTTAGCCGATCTCGATTACTTTATCAACTTCTACAAAATAAAATAAATAGCGACTCCTATTATTGAGATCACTATTTTAAATGCTGATAAGGCAAATTTTCCTCAGCAGTTTGAGCACTATATAAGCAACATATTCTAAATTGCAGTTGCCCTTGTTATTAGCATCTGGATCATGTTTTTACATGGGATTTTTTTTTCTTAAGGAAATGCACATAATTCTTGAGTGGCTGTTAATGAAGTATAGATATGCGTATATGAATAACGAATGTTGACTCCTGGAAACATACTGCTGTCGTACAGATACGTAAGATATCACAAATGTTCGGCAATGGGCCACTATACAAATATGAGCATCCATTATAAATTTAGTTTTGCTTCTATGTCAAAAATTAAATCTGGGCAGTAACATTTTGTAATGTTCTTTCTGAATTTCGTAAAAATCCATTCAGCCTTAATGATGCTACAGAACTGAGAAAATCGCGCGTGTCTTTCATCCTGGATGTCATTTTCTATGTGACAAGGCGTTTCAGCTGGAGTATCCATCACATGCAGGATAAATGGATGTCCTTCTTCATAAGCGATCTTCAATTTGCGCATTGCCATTCATCCTTTGCTATACTGGTATTAAGCAGTTCAAGGAAGAAACACGTCCAGACCATCAATCGCTCTACATCTGTCAACATGAAGCAACGGAGATTCGCCGCTCCATGAGACTTCTCTGCTTTTCTTTACTCTCCTTTATCTCCACCTTAGCTATACTTCTTGTTTTAGTTGGACAGGAACCCGCAATGACTGTACTCTGTTATAACCTAGTTCACGACATGTTCGTCGATATTGTGTTCAGATATCACTCCTTGCATTTCACAGTCGTAACATGCAGTCATTCACAAATTAAAGCAGATGACTGATACCTTACATACCAATCATCTGTTTCTAGCTAAATGCCCAAACTTAACTTGATAGGTTGTGTTTAGCACGTCATTCTTGCTAATTGTCAATCAGTCACCACACACGTCAACGCATATATTGCGTTTTAGAGGAAGTCTATCGCCGATTAAGACCCAATTTCTGTCACGTGTCATTTATCGAATTTATTGACAAATTTCATACAAAAAGTGGTTGCCTTTAATAGTTTGACCAATGATTTAAAAACGGTGTTATTGCATATATTATTTGCTTGTATGGTATTCTAACAGGTTGCCACATGATGAATATTAAAGGTCCATAGAGAACGCCATACACTATTAATTCACACAAAGCTATTTTCGAGTTAAAAGCCTTTTAAATAAGTATCGGTTTCATAATTATGAATCCTTCCCCATTCAATAATTATTGCATTATCATTGGCGAGGAAACACTAGAAACTGAACGAAAAGTTGTTGTCAAATTTAATTCCTTACTTCACGTAGAAGGGAAGTCGTCAGATAGGTGTCCATTTTCCCGAAAAAAACTTGTTCATCTACTTTTCAGAACTTATTTCGTAGAGCGCTACGCTTTCAAGTCATATTAGTGGTAACCTAGCAACCAACGAAAGTAAACAAGTTGGCCAACTCAGCAAATGTGTCGGCAGAATAGCTCAGGTGACTATTCATTAACAGCAGCAGGCTTCTATTCCTGTCTCTGGCCTTTTTTCCATTATCGTTTTCGCTGGCTGAGAGGCAGAACCGACTTTGCCAGTAGGCAATTTCAATCAAACAGTGTACACAATGGTAACAAGTTGTTTATTATTTTAACGGTATAATAGAACACAGAAACTAAGTAAATAATTAATTTATTAACTTGATGCTGATATTTCGCTGGTATTATAACCAGCATCTTCAGAGCACAAAAACACTGTTTGTCACAATACGCGAGACTAAAACAACATGGTGTATTTCAACAAAATTGTAGCAGCAACACAAAGACTAGAGTCCTGATTTTGGCGCCCTCTATATGGAAAAAAAAAAACGCTATCATATATTACTAGAGTCCTAGAAAAGTGCTAGTTTTTTCTTAATATGACTGTCTCCCAGATCTTCGGCAAGTTGATACAGCCGTATTTGTTGAGATTTGGAGTGTGTTTTAGGGCTTCTGTTCTGTCGCCTCTAAGAACAATCTCTTTGATTTATATGGGTTTCTGTGTAGTACTTTTGTGTTTTTCCAGTTGATCCTGTGTGCAGGGGCATCCAGAGCATGGTCTGCTAGGTCCGACTTCGCATAATGATAATTCCGGACGTATCTTTTATGTTCGCTGATGCGGATGTTCACAGTTCTTCCTGTTTGACCGTAGTAGGCTTGATTGCATGAGCAAGGTACTTGGTAGACTCCTGGCTGTGATAAAGGAGGAATGCTGTCCTTGGGTGAGCGGATGAGGGTGGCTAATTTGCTACATGGTCTGAATGTAGTGCGTAGTTTATGTTTATTGAGAATTCTTGAGATCTTTTCGGATGTGCCTGTAATGTAAGGGATGGTGACTGTTTTGTTGTAGTTCTCTGTGGTGGATGGTGGGAGGGGTTTCTTAGGAGTGTTTAGTATTTTGTTTATTTTATGTGGATTGTAGCCATTGGCCAAGAAGGTGTGGCGTAAGTGAGTCAGTTCAGCAGTAAGAGCCTTGTCATTGGAACAGATTGCTCTCGCTCTATGGGTTAGTGTTTTTAATATGCCATATTGTTGAGAAGGATGATGGTGTGATTGTTTGTGTAAGTATCTGCCTGTATGTGTGGGTTTTCTAAAAACTGAAAATGATAAGGAACCATCTGGGAGACGTGTGATGAGTGTATCCAGGAAGGGCAGACAGTTGTTGGCTTCCAGTTCCATAGTAAAGTGGATTTTTGGATGTTGGCTATTTAAATGTGCTAAGAATGTTTTCAATGTCTCGGGGCCATGTGGCCAAATAGCAAGCACATCATCAACATAGCGTAGCCAAAGTGTTGGTTTGAGAGTGGCTGTATTGATTGCTTGTTTTTCCAGGTGTTCTATGTAAAAGTTGGCTGGGGGGGGGGGAATGGGGAGCCCATGGCTGTCCCATCAATTTGTTTGTATATTTTCCCTTTCCATGTGAAATATCCTGCATGTATTGTGAATTTGAATAGTTCAAATATATCAGAGGGGAAATGTGACTTCAGTAGATTGAGGGTTTCTATTAGTGGTACATTTGTGAATATTCAGTTTTCAGAAAACCCACACATACAGGCAGATACTTACACAAACAATCACACCATCATCCTTCTCAACAATATGGCATATTAAAAACGCTAACCCATAGAGCGAGAGCAATCTGTTCAAATGACAAGGCTCTCACTGCTGAACTGACTCACTTACGCCACACCTTCTTGGCCAACGGCTACAATCCACAAAAAATAAACAAAATACTAAACACTCCTAAGAAACCCCTCCCACCATCCACCACAGAGAACTACAACAAAACAGTCACCATCCCTTACATTAAAGGTACATCCGAAAAGATCTCAAGAATTCTCAATAAACATAAACTACGCACTACATTCAGACCATGTAGCAAATTAGCCACCCTCATCCGCTCACCCAAGGACAGCATTCCTCCTTTATCACAGCCAGGAGTCTACCAAGTACCCTGCTCATGCAATCAAGCCTACTACGGTCAAACAGGAAGAACTGTGAATATCCGCATCAGCGAACATAAACGATACGTCCGGAAATATCATTATGGGAAGTCGGGCCTAGCAGACCATTCTCTGGATACCCCTGCACACAGGATCAACTGGAAAAACACAAACGTACTACACAGAAACCCATATAAATCAGAGAGATTGTTCTTAGAGGCGACAGAAGCCCTAAAACACACTCCAAATCTCAACAAATATGGCTGTATTAACTTGCCGAAGATCTGGGAGACAGTCATATTAAGAAAAAACTAGCACTTTTCTAGGACTCTAGTAATATATGATAGCGTTTTTTTTTTTTTTTTTTTTTCATATAGAGGGCGCCAAAATCAGGACTCTAGCCTTTGTGTTGCTGCTACAATTTTGTTGAAATACACCATGTTGTTTTAATCTCGCGTATTGTGACAAACAGTGTTTTTGTGCTCTGAAGATGCTGGTTATAATACCAGCGAAATATCAGCATCAAGTTAATAAATTAATTATTTACTTAGTTTCTGTGTTCTATTATACCGTTAAAATAATAAACAACATGTTCGACGAACACATAAGTCTGTCTACACGACAATGGTAACAAATACAAACAACAAAAAACACAACTCAATAAAGTCATTTGCATATATTATACTAAGCAGTCACATATGGGTTTTACTTACAAAAAAAAAGCGATTCATCATATTTTATCTCTGTTAGTGATTGCCTATTACAGTGAACAGAAGACAGACGAATGAAGATCATAATGTATTGTCTTGCTGAAAGTGGATGACTTCATTAAACCATTCATTCTTGTTGCTCTCTCTCTCTCTCTCTCTCTCTCTCTCTCTCTCTCTCTCGAAGGCTGTCATTTGTTTACGACAGTGATAGGTTGACATAGTAGCAATAGCTTAAGTAATAAATAACAGACTATAGTACAAATTTTCCCAAGACAGTAAACTAATCAGAACAAAACATTTTCATGTCAATTTTGTGACTTAAGTGTTATTATTTTAAGTTAAGGAATGCATGTTAATCAATGTTTAGACATTAGAAAAATAATGTTTCTAAGTTTACAGTTATGGTATTTGAATTTTTCATAAAAGGAATACTAGTCCAAGCTGAAATTTAACTAAATATATGCAAGAAAGATCTACATGCATTAATTCGTCATGACCCCTAATCAGAGAACTCTACCCACCCAGAGGAACGGATGGATTGAAGAAGAATATCGCAAACGATTCCATCTGATCGAGAAACTGATTGGCGAAGTGTAATCACCATAGTGACCTTACTGATAAACATGCTTAGTAAGGAAGATTTCGGTGTTCGAAATTACATGGTGAGACATACGAGGACGTTTTGTTATTCAACGTGCACAACCTCTTTGATTTCGGCATCGGCATGGAATTTTTGCATTACATGGTTAACCTACCAGTTTCGATCTCAACAAAAGCCAACAGAAATAAACAGTCCAAAACATTCATTAGCCGTTGCTCGCATATTGTTTAATATAATGTATTTATCTGTGAAGGAGAATCACACTGTTAAATATTCATATTCTGAATCACCACACAACTTATGTGACACCGGTATACATTTCATGCTCGTGCAATTGATAATTTCAGGAATCTATATGCTGACGGAAATTACATTATGCTGATAAAAGTATTTGGGCACCTAGTTTTGGTAAAAACAATATGTTTGAATTGCATTTTTAGTACCGAGTGGGACCACTTTTGACCTGAATGGCAGCAACTATCCTTCTGGGAATGCTTTCAACCAATTTCTGATAGGTCACAATAGGAATATTCTTCCATTCCTTGCGCAAAGCTACCCCCATTGTTGATCACGGCTACTGTGGTTTGGAGCGAATTCGGCGTTCAGATTCGTCCCAAAGATGTTTAATGGGTTTGAGGTCTGGCCTCTAGGCCAGCCAGTCCAACATTTCAACTTTCTTTTGTGAAAACCAGTTTCGGACACCAAGTGCAGTATGGCATGGAGTATTGTATAGCTGAAACATGCAAGGGTCACTGCAGAAGTACTTCCTCAGCGTCGGAAGCATGAAGGTGTCCAGGATGTGAAGGTAGTCATCAGACATCATGGCTTTAGGCAAGTTCCCCAATGGACCAAACCCCATCCAACTGAAACACCTCCATACCATTACCAAGCCTCCATCAAACTTGACAGTTGGAATAATGCAGTCCTGCCGGAACCGTTCCCCGGGTAATCTCCAGATACAAGGACGATCATCAGAGTGAAACATTTGGAAGAGTGATTTGCCTCTCCATAAAACTCTTTCTCCATCATTTACCGTCCAAGAAGGGGGTGACTTGTTCGCAGCAGCTCTTCCGTGGTAGCCTAAGGTATGCAACTCTCTGCAGACGGTTCTGGTACTGCATGGAAATCTGTCATTGATCTACAGATATCCTTGCAACATTTTCCAGGTTGACTACGAGGTCCGCTGCAGATTGTGCGGGACGCTCGAACATTCCAAGACAGAGTTCGTTGATCTGGGTCAGTCAGTGTCGGTGGCCTTTCAGGGCTTTTACCTGTTGTGGTAGCACCATCAACTTTTCATCTACGAATAGCATAAGCAAAGGTGGATTTCGGTATACTGAGAGGGTAGCAATGTCACAGACAGAAAGATGATTGATGTGGCACCCAACTATTATTCCACGTTTGAAGTTTGTCAGTCTAGCTGAACGTGGGATCTTGGTATTGTGTATACAGCGAAAATCATTAAGTATTACGTAATTCTACGTAATTACATAATAACAGCGATGTCTGCATGGTGCAGTTGTAGATACGCCTTTTGTTTGGAAACACCTTCATTTGGATATCCTCAAATAAACCGATGTAAAAAATGAAATAAGTGATTTTGTCAGTAAAGTAGGTGTCTATAGATTCTTGATTTCACCTGCACACTATGGGAAAAAAGCCTGGAAGTCTTAAATATTTATCATCATCATCCTATACAGCTATATACTTTCAAGGAGTGTACGATATCATGACAGTCTAACCAAATTAATATTCCATGATTGGTTTCCAATGAACAAACAATTTGTTTTTCCAAATTGGCCTATTATTGGTGAGATCTATGATTAGTTCTTCAAGTTCGGTGTTCTAAAGCACTCGTAACTGTATCAGCGCACCTATATCTCGGTTTTCCATAGCTGTTTTTGCTGCTGCCATATTTGCCTATACACACGACAGCCCTTCATATCACATTCTAAGTCGACATAAAATGTTAGAATGTTAATAACATCAAGATCTTTTTCTGATACTTTTCTGATGATGACTCATAACGTAGTCATAATATGAGTCATAATATAGTGTTTCATGTTTTGTAAGTTGCGAATGACGCCGTAAGACAAATCAACCTGAAAGACTTTCCGGAAGGACTTAGTCGTTGAAAGTTAAAATGGCTGTGAAAGAGCGATCGAAAGAGGGAAAAGAATTTAAAAATTTTAAGAGAACTTGTGGCCTTAGCAGCAAATAAATATTGTTTTGATTGCCATCAACGTGGACCTACGTATGTCAACATTACAGCAGGATCATTTGTTTGTACATCGTAGTGGGATATTGAGAGGCTTAAACCCACCTCATCATGCGAAATCAATTATTATGGCCAAATTCACAGGAAACGAAATGGAAATCATTAAAAGTCGAGGAAATGAGTACTGTCAGCGTGTATGGTTAGGTAAATATGATTCTCAGCTGGGACCAGAATCTGATATTCAGCATGCACAAAAAGTGAGGGAATTTATGATTCAGAAGTATGAAGATAAAAAGTGGCATGTTTGTCCTGAAGTTGCAATGAAAAACTTACAGCAAACATCAGCTGTTTCTAATGCCCATGACAATAAAATTCAGTCAAGTGTACAAAATAAATCAAATGTACAGAATATTCAGACTTCAAAATTTCATCATGGGTTTCTTGTACTACTGGAACAGTAAATTCAGAACTACAGCCAAAATCACAGTTTGACATGTTTTCTGATTTGTTTATTTCGTTAATGTTATTCGATACCAGTAAAGATTTGCTGTTTAGTGTTATCAAATGACAACACTGAACAACAAATAATAGTCATAAATAAATAAATGAAAAATAATAGAACTTATGCAACAGGAGCCAGTGAAAGTAATGCCTTTCAAAATAGTCCACTCACAGAAAGTGGAGTGATCTTGTCATATCCGAGAAAATGTTGAAATTCTGAATAAGGGGTATAATTCAGTATTTGAAAGAAATTGATATGGAGGCCTGAAGCGGCTTGAAGAAAGTTCCACGCTCGGTCTCTGGACCAAATAAAAAATACAAAAAAAATGATAAATTGAATTTAAAAAATAGACAAAAATCCTCATCCCACTCAAGGTACTAATTTACTGTAGGCTTACATGTCGTGATGGGCAGTCACGTAGAGAGTAACACTTAAAACAGGTGATCCTTTAGCCGTCAATTTCCTCGAATATTGGCATACTACATGCTACAACTAATAGTCTTGGATGGCAAGTATCTTTATAAACTTCATCACATGTTCAACGAAAAGGTAAAAGGAACATCCTTGATAACTATAAATTTAATAATAAAAAAAACAACAGCTCTCTTTTTCTCTCTGTCGAACTCATAAAACAACATACCTATACTTAATTGCAATATAGTGTATAAAGTGATATGCAGGATTTATGTAGTTTATGAAAACCAAACCATTGCTTTTAATCAAATCTAAAGCAAAATTACAAAAACCGAATATGCTACCCAAAATAACACAACCAATTATTCAAGAGATCACTGGGTAATTTAAATATTTAAGATAGTAAGTTACCGCAGCTCTTTCTGAACAGGTCACTAGGCCTTGGCATGCAAGTAAAGTTATATACGTAAAGAAGAAACCAATTTCAGGAACATTACAGAAAACCCTTAAACTTATTGCTGTTCGCACAGAAAAATAACAAAAGTAAAACGAAACGAAAAAACTTATATCAATCTTTATTTCCTAGGCGTATACTCATCAAATAAACACACACTGCAAGCAATAAGGCTTTGAGAATGAAATACTCGAGATTATCCAGATGCACAGTCCCCAGTGAAACACCATACACATGTGCGTGCGTGTGTGCGTGTGTGTGAGCGAGCGAGAGAGAGAGAATCAAGAAATTAAATTACATCTCAAATAGTAAACACGTCGGAAGTTATGACGTCATCAGAGCAAGATGCTTCTCTGTTTTACATAGCAACGACTCGGTTACGGTTGGCAGGAATTTTGTACAAAGTAATGCGGCAGAACTTTATTAAAAATACATGTCTATAAACTCGAGCGCTTCCCTAAAATTGCAACCAAGGAGATATTGGGGGCACGAAAAAATACAACATCCACTATCTTAAAGTATATGTGGAGTGCGAATTATTAAAGATGTTAATTAATTAGGTTGGCTGCTTGAAGAAAGGAGAGAGAGAGAGAGAGCAGAGTGTTAATGTTCAGATAAAGTAAGCTGCTGGTTTTAATTAATCCGAAAATAAATATATTGAAGAGACAGACGTGCGAATAGAATGGGCTATAAATAAGGCAGAAGTTACATAAGCCGTCATATGTGAAGATAGTTTATTCTTGTCCGCAATTTTTGTTTATTTTATGCAGGATAAAATCTACAGTAATGGCTTAAATTAATCTTTTTTGATGGGAAACTAACACAAATCATACAAATATGTGAAACAGACAGCAGAGAGAGAGAGAGAGAGAGATTTAAAAATCTCAAAATGAAGGACAAAGATGGCGATAGCAGTGGTGTATAGAATGCCTTATTCTTAGATACTTGCTACGACAGAACAACACTTTTGTATTTCCAACTTTCATTTGTATTTTTATAGCGAAAATGAAATAAAAATTCTCGAACTGTAATTTGCAGTCATCATATTTCTATACAAACCTTTACTAAAATGAATAAAATATGGTAGCGGATTTTGCACCTGACACACACACACACACATACACACACACGCGCGCGCGCGCGTGTGTGTGTGTGTGTGTGTGTTTAGCCTAGTGGCTAAACACACGCGATTAGCCTAGTGGCTATGCGCTTGGCAACCATATGCCTGGGGAAGGAATATTCTAGGTTCGATTCCCGTCGACGACGTGAGGAGCTCAAGTATCTTCCTCACCCTGCTGTCCACAGTTTATCTGGAGTTTTTCATCCCGCAAGCAGGCAAACCGGCCCCGTGAACACACACGGATTACAGTCATGCATATTGTCCTTAGGGGATCCAGCAGAGGAGTAGCGAACCGGCTGCATTAATACGACAGTAACACGTCATCAGGAGGGGACTCAACCCGTTCTAGGACGGACGCGAAGGATAGGATAGGAATACTAACACATGAGTATTATAAAAGAATTCCCGATAATACGAATTTTTTAGAGTAACGTTGATGTAATAGGCTTGCCTACTTCGTGTGCTATATTTTCGCTAAGCATTTGTCATAAACTGGTATTTACAATAAAGCAGGCTGCACCACCCCCACGGGCAAGGTGCATCGTGCCATGTAACGATTCACGTGTTTGTAGCCGCTATAAATTCTAGTAATATGATGGCCCAAGTCAATGCAACTGTATGCGGTGAAATGACTACGAGAAGGTAGCTCAGTGAGTTTCAAAGAGGCACTGAGACAGGATGCAATGTTGCAGGCCTATCTGTCCGGCAAATTAATGACAAATTGGACCATCCCGGCCAATAATCAGTGTTACCATACTGAGATGGAAATGCAGGGAATCAAATGCAAGTGCTCCCGCAGTGGACGACCCATCACACTCACGGAACGTGACTGTAGGGTGCTACGAAGCATAATATGTAAAAACTACATTCGTTGGCCAACACGTTGAATGCGGAGTTCCAGGCATTGACTGGAACACGAATCTGAAAAAAAAAAAACAATCAAAACTGAGACTGACAACATGGGTGTCCATGGTAGAACCACAATATTCAAGCTCCACATCACTCGAACCAACATGCAGCGTTGGAAAGCTGTTATGAAGCGACGAATCACGCCACACCCGCTACCAATAAGATGGACGGGTGTGGGTGTATGGATGCCCGGTGGACGTCTCTTACCTAAGTGCATAATTGCATGCAGAGTTGTGAATGATTGGAATGCCTGAAGTGTGTTGTCTGCAGAGAATTTGAGTGTGTTTAAGGCATGGTATGATAAGCTGTGTGATAAAAAGACCTCCTAGATCAGTCTTTGTGTCTCAATCTCTTTGCGTAATAATAATAATAATAATAAGACTCGGGTCTTTTCCAGTTGAAGAGCACATGTTCTGTTATTCTTCCAACTGTTTCCAAGTGCAGAACAAGATTAAGGGAGATGCTACATGAACTAATGTCCATCTCTAGCTGCATCAACATCCATAATAATCAATACTATATTTGACTATATCTTAAAATAACTCCATGATATTAATTATACATCCCAAAAGAATTCATCAGTGAAATAAGGACAGTCTCTTCCATATTGAAAAGAATAGCATGTAAGAAAGTTTTAAAGTGAATAAAAGTTGAGCAGCTCTCAGATGTGAACTGTAGACTAAAATACACAAAGATTATTGAAGAAAAAATGAAAGAGTGTGGGAACAGGAATCAAACCTTGGAGATTCAGTGACACGCATTGAAGAAAACTGGTTCAGTGACCTCCTTACCATCGTCATTCCTTAAAATCGTTTTGCCATGTACAGTTTTTTTCTTGCTTGCAGCGTATTGAAAGAACTGTTTGGGATTCTCTTTTGCTTGCATAGCTATGTTCCTTTCATAATCGGCTTTTGCTGTTTTTACCAGACTCATTACTCTTCTGGCCTGCACTTTATACCGTTCGTGTGCCTGCAGGTCACCCCTTTCTTTTCTTGACTTGGATCAGGGGATGGTTGACAGACAGATATCAAAAAGTGGTATACAGTGGGTGTGAATATGCAAGATTTAAGGTGACCAGTGGTGTTTTTCAGGGTTCAGTACTTGGGCCATTATTGTTCAATCTATACATTAATGACATCAAGAAGTATCTAACATCGGTGTGACAGTATGATCCTGTTTTTTTCTGGTTTGGCCTCCGACCTCTGTTTGTGGTACCACGAACACTGAATTCCGAAAGGTATCTGAACATTCTGATAATGTAATGCCTCCTACTTTGTGGCGTTTCTACGGAAGTGACCATTGTTTCTTTCACCAAGACAATGCACCATGTCGTTGCGGGATGAACTGAAGCGTCGGGTGAAGTCAAGGGACGTCGTCCGCTTCACAAAAGTTCAAAACCTCATTATATGCCTACAGAAAGAATAGTCCAAAATTCCAACTGATCATTATCGTGTGCTTGTGGAAAGTATGCCCTGTAGGATTGCTGCAATCATCACAGAGAAAAGCGGTTCTACCTCTTATTAAGGTGGGCGTCATGTCTGTTTGTTCCTCATACTATGATGTCCATTGACTTCTTTCTATGCCGTGTATATTTGCGTACAGTTTGTAAGAAACTCTCCACAAAACAACAGCACACGAAACACGAGACAGGCACTCGTATATTAACGTTCTTCCATAAATTTTAATTCGTATTCTCTGGAATGCCTATGCAGAATCCGCGGTTATGAATTCAATAAATTATTCAAAATAAAGGTTACAAAGAACAGTCCGCTTTCACTTTTATAACAAAACTTAGTGAGGTTCTACTCCTTTATTATAACTTAGTGTCTATATCCCAGCATGTATCGAAGACACATATTAGACATTATTCCAGTAAATAAAACTATACGCTGCTAAACTGTGCAGTATCACAACCACGTCAATGTCAGAGACTGAACTGATGTCTTTGTGTAATGGCTAGTAAGTGAGTTTTTAATTTAGGAACGTGAACCATAAGGTTATTCAACCTTAGGTAACTATGACTTTGATGTGCCCAACTTTCAACAGAAAAAAAAATGGCTAGCAAAGCTGCCCAATGAATGAGTCGAATGGCCAATACAAGACAAGACAAAACAACAGAAAACAGCTATATGCAAATAAATATAAATAAATAGTATATGATAATAAATATCCTCCATTTTTAACAAATCTCGCTTTTATTATTGTTGCTTTTTTGCCCATTATCTCATCTTGCACTTTTTCCTTTTAATCAGAAACTTATAGATATGATATTTAAAAATTTAACTTCTATTAACTATTAATAATTAATAACTTAACTATATAATGACTTCTAATTAATTTTAAAATTTTCTTGAAAATGCATTAATCCAATAAATAAAACTATTCTCTAGTTTAGAATAAAGGAACTTTCGCTAGCCCCCCCCCCAAACACACATACACACCTTTTCGTGCTCAGTCGACCTTCACAATATGCATATAGGTTTTTTTCGCCTCTAGTAAAATATCATATTTAAACTCTGTCTGGTCTATATGATAATAATTAAATAAATGTAATGACTCGAAGCCGGAGAGATACCAAAACACTATTTATTATTTGAGCGCACGACTAGTTTCATCTTCTTAGAAGACTTCATCGGTTACAAATATATATATATATATATACTAGGGAGGCTCCTCCCCCCCCCTGACGCCTACGGCGACCAACTCCCCCCCCCCCCCCCGAGTTCCGGACGGGTAGGCGGGTTCTCCTTGAATTCTGATGACTCGAATTTTGAAGACTCCAAAGGGGGTTTCCTCCCCCCCTTGGCGCATACGGCGCCCCCGAGTTCCAGACGGGTAGGCCGGTTCTCCCTCAATTCTGCTGACTCGAAAGGGGGGTTCCCCTGGCGCCTACGGCACCCAATCACCCTAGTTACGGACTGGTAGGCTCGTTCTCCTTGAATTCCGAAGACTCTAATTTTGAAAAAAACTTGAAAGGGGATATCCTCCCCCTGGGGGCCTACAGCGCCCCCCCCCCCAGAGTTCCGGACTGGTAGGCCAGTTCTCCTTGAATTCTGATGACTCGAAAGGGGAATTACCGCCCCCTGGCGCATACGGCGCCCCCCCCCCCCCCCGAGTTCCGGACTGGTTGGCCGGTTCTCTTTGAATTCAGATGACTCGAATTTTGAAGACTCGAAAAGGAGGTTCCCCTCCTGGCGCCTACGGCTCCCAATCATCCGAATTCCGGAATGGTAGGCCAGTTCTACTTGAATTCTGATGACTCGAAAGGAGGATTCCTCCCCCCCCCGGAGCATACGGCACCCAACCCCCGAGTTCCGGACTGGTAGGCCGGTTCTCCTTGAATTCTGATGACTCGAAAGGGGGGTTCCCCCCATGGCGCCTACAGCGCCCAAACCCCTCCCCCCCGAGTTTCGGACTGGTAGGCCAGTTCTCCTTGAATTCTGACAGCTCGAAAGGAGGGTTCCCCCCCCTGGCGCATACGGCGTCCAATCCCCTGAGTTCCGGACTGGTAGACCTGTTCTTCTTGAATTCTGATGACTCGAATTTTGAAGACTCGACACTCAGGGTAGCCCTGAGTTTCAAAAACGTTTCAAATAGCTTGTCATAAAACGTGACACAAAAACGTTACAAAAAAAGGCTTATCATTTTATATTATAAGAACTGTAGCTTTTTGGTGATCTCTTCTTCTTCTTCACTGAGGATGGAGCGAGTACGTTTACCTAATGTAAAAATGATACTCAGTTTTGGGGAAGGATAATGTTGAGACTGTGCATAAAGATATCTGTTGGTATCTGTGGGTTTTCTAAAAACTGAGCTCTTCAGTTTGTCTGACACACGAGTGAGTTTGATATCCAGGAACGGGAGAGAACAGTTAACTTCCATAGAACTACAGTCCATTCTTACAACCTTTCAGAAAAACGGTTATTCTAAACAGACTGTTCGTAGGCTGCTATTTAATTCACCTGCTCACTGTGCTGAAGACAATAATGACGTAAAAGGGTTCACATGTGTACCGCATATCAGCTGCGTTTCACCAAGGATAGCTAAATTTCTCAAGAAATTTAAAATCCGCATATGTGTGTGTGTGTGTGTGTCGGTTTCATACGGAGTTGGAAGAATATTCCTTCGCAAACTCGGGTTTTTCATCCCAAAAACAGACAATAAGAGCACGTGTCATTAAGAGACATCGGCGATAACTTCAACAGCCAATAGCAAACTGAGTGCATTAAATATCTCTAAACACCTATCCAGGGGGACTAAAGCCACCCAGATGGAAAAGAAAAAAGAAGAGCAATAATCCAAGTGGAAAGAGAAATGGACAAAAGAGAGAGAGGATATTCACATTTCCTTCGCCTCCTCTTGAAGAATATTGTTTCCTGTCATCTAAAAAAACCTGAAAAAAAGCTTAGGTTTTTCCAACAAGAATGATCGCGCTAATTTTACGAATGTGAGAATTCAACTTTAACATTCGCAGTAGACCTCTAATTAAATCTGTGAACAGATGGTTAATTGATATTATCTTCTCTAAATAAACGAAATGAATATTATGCAAAGGCAAACTGTTTTCCAATGCTTTAAAAGTGTAAAAAGTAAATATAACATTGAAATAAACGCTTAGCTGAAGGGCAGACAGTATCAGAGTAGGGAGAAAAATCGCTCGTTTGTCATTGTGACACATTTAGTGACACTGCAAGGCGTGATCTGGCCTTTCGATAGCATATCTAACCCATCTACCAAAAGAGGTGTATTCGGGTATGGTAATTGTTACGATTAAGCGGTCATAAAAGCAGAAAAAATAGTATTAAGCATAGCAAACTCTTTCATAATCCAGACGTAGAGAAATAAATACGGTAGATATTACGTGGGTGTGTTCGATAAAGAAAGAGACATATTTTTTAAGAATTTTAGAGTCATGTTTCTTAAAGCATTTGGTTCCAAAATTTCATGGAATGTCATAGCGGTACATCACTACTTCCCCACGCAGATTCACATGAGTTTGAAACCATTAATCCAAAGCGAACAATGGGGAAATTTGCCCTAATGCAAGGATGTTCAAGCTATGCTACGGTAACACATGCAAAAGCAAATACTTTTTATTTAGTCTCACAATGTCTCCTCGTGGGTGGAGGAGTAGTGAGACTCCCAATAAAAATAAAATGACCTTCTAATTAATTAAAATGAGATAAACAAAAATAAAAAATCAAGCATTTCTCAAAACTTACAAGATGATTCTAGATATGAAGACTTACTGTTGGAAGAACCTACCCCTTCCCATAGGGTGGGATTGATTCGTTACAGCTGAAGCAACTTGGATGTTTTGCAGTCAAGAAATTTATTCCGGGGAGTCTGCTTTCGAACTGCGTATGAGACTGGCACTTTTGATGAAAAGCTCTTATAATGTCTTTCTATACTTTCTGCCCCCAAGTCTTTCCAACCAAAGACCAAAAAAAAAAGAGAGACACTCGTGACCGTTGTAACGAGGCATGTAGGAAGAAAGAGGAGCACGTAGCTTCCATAGTTTAAGAAATCATGTTATTCAGATTTTGCAACAAAGTATATTTCGACAAACATCCTGGGGGGGGGGGATTATAATATTCCATGTTATTGTGGTCATTCTAACATAGGGAAGACATGTAGAAGTTTGGAGTTTGGAAATCAGACAAAAATATCATATTGGATACTCGATAGCAACAGAGAAGACAGTTCGGGCCTAACTTTTCATTTCTCCTATACATGTATTATAACATTGAATGGGATAAGAGCTCCATATCTTATACAGAGGACAACTTCACTGCCCCAACACAAAAGAATCTCCTATTATCATGCCCTCACAAGGTACAATCAATGGAAACTAAGCAATGATCCAATGTGATATTTGGAAATCGATCATTAGATCTTTTCTCTCCTCAGACTTACTTTTCATTGAATTCACGTGAAGTGGAAGCTTGCACTGGCCTTCTGTTTTTAACTTATTGTAATGGTTCCTACATATATCGGTATTTTAGTAATATTATGATCCATGTTAGCCTTTTATTGTAATTTTTTTATTCATCCTAATCTTAAGCCAGAAGAAGCCACAAGTATATCTAGCGAAACTAGTCGGTTTCATTTAATTGAGTAATACGGCAAATAAACCCAATTTAGTCCTTCTTATAATTAGCATTATTCCTTATATATTGATTTTTAAGAATGACAACTAGTAATCTTTTTTATTCTTTCATAAACTCATTTTAAATATTAGAAATCCTGGATGTAAATATTCAAGAATATAATAAACGTTTTTTTAACTAGGGATTTTCATCTGCAGAAACAAAAACAATCTCTCCGGAGAATACACGTAACTGAAAAAAATAATTCATGTGGCTCGAAGCCTATTACTTTGTCATAAAATCAAACCATCATATACATCTTTTTAAGAACTTCTTCAACAGAAATTTCATGCCTACATTCGAAGTTTTCGAGATGCATTTAACAGAACATATCGTATTTGCGCTTTTCTCCTAGTTATCAAAAAGGCATGAGTTGAAATCTCTCCTTCTTCCTTTCCTTTCCTTTTGGTTATTCATTAAATCCATTTCATATATAGATTGTTGAAGAGGTAATTTAGTGTGATTTGTTCCATTCAAAATGTGCCTAATAATTATTTGTATAATTGAATACGTTGACCACCAGTTAAGTAAATGAGTTCCAAAATAAAAAGTTTAATTCAACTGAAAATGAGTTAGCCATTCTCATGGGAAGCTCACAATGTCGTTTTTCCAGTAAACTAGAATTTGTATTTCGAAAAACAAATAAATCGATCAAAGAACACATGTAATTAAAAAGATATACTGGCCTCATACACTAAATTTAATTGGCCGTAATTTCAACTAAAAACGAAATTAAAATAAACACAGACCTAAGTCTAGACAGTGATATTCTCCAGATTGTTTTCACCGTTCATATTTTACTAAGATAATGTATTTATTCCTTTTTTAAGGTTTTTAAAATACTATTACTTTTTTGTTATTTTATATTATTAGTCAAATGATTCATTAATTTTTTAATTCCCGACAAAATTGTAATAAACATTATAATCCGTTAACTTCGGATGCAACAAATTGAATTTTTTTTTTAAGTACTAGACTCTAGCGATTAAATAGTGGCATAATTCAATATCCAGTTATTTTTGTCTTCTAAAAACCTGTCATCAAAATGACCCGCAGCAAAGCTTCCTTTTTTTATATATATCAGCTCTGCACATGAGGGGTACTACCAACAACTAGACATAATAGTGCTGTGGTCAAGTGATTAAAAGAAGAAAGAAATTTGTTGATGTGTTTCTTGAAGAATTGAGGGTTGTAGTCATGCGAACACAGTACTGCGAAGTCTGTTCCAAAGAACAGTCTTCGCGGTACAGTTAGATTTGATGAGTTTGGAGCTGAACTGTATAAATGATGTAAACCAGCAGCTGCTTATGTTCCTACATAATTAGAGGATAGTGGAGGAATGGAAGTACCAGCTCGGTGGAGCAGCGCCCATAGTAATACCTATAGAAACGACACTGCGACAACAGAGCGTCTATAGGAAAGCGACTGGAGACTCAATTATTTGGTTTGCACTTTCCACATTGTTTTTCTTACTCATTTTTCTGCTCGTTTTTAAACATGTTCATCTAAATATCACCATCATCCTGATATTCATATTATCCATATATGCCTGATTAATAATGCACTAGTACATTAATTTTATTAATACTATATTCGTGTTATCTCTACTGTTAAAGGAACTATTTCTCAAAGTGGATTTTAAAAAAGTATAAAAATCAAAACTGATTAATCCTTTGCAACCGATATTACATATAAACGTACTGTATACCTTCAGCCTATTTATGTCGTTATGAAACAGCCTAAAAATATGATTCTATTCCAGAAATAATACCTGTATTACTATTTAGATAATCATAGCGGCATGTAGTTTTGCAGAAGGTAGATAGAACTTCTGCTACCTCAAAACCACTTTATCAGTTGCACACGTGTAGAGATGGAAATGGTATTAGAATATTTTTTAATAAATAATTAAATTAGTATCATATACGTTATATAGTTTATATTAGTCTAACTGAAATATATAAATACGGTATTTTTTATTCAATCTGTATTGAGAACTACAGTACATAAACTGAAATGACAAGATATATGGCCAGGATGACCAAATCTAGTACTTTTGTACTAGATCTAGTACGTTTTATAAATTTTTAGTGTTCTAGTACGTTCACCAACAGATCTAGTACTTTTTCCCTTCCGAATAATAATAACAACATGAGAGTTAGACATATGAGTTGAATATTTTTCTCTTCTCCCACCTCCACATATGTCACATTCAGTGACACAAGAATATGATTTCTCTTTTTTTCATACCCCTCTCACTGTTGCTAGTCTTCCCCCCCCCGATCCCGTACTCAGGCAATACGACTGACATTAGCCAATGAAAATATATTCTTCGCTGTTCAAAGTTCAAACACTTCTCGCGCGTTATAAAATGTCCAGTGTTTTTATTAATTTTATTAACAAAAACTTGTTTAATTCTTCATCGAAAATATTATTATTTACATTTTACTTTTAAATATGGACAAGTGACAAGCAAAACGTTCTTAATTTAAATTTGATCCTAAATCTCAGGAGAAAATGTGTAGTGCATGAGTCAGTAAAGTACATAAACGGGCTATTGAAAGTGCAGATATCAATGCCAGCCCTTCCCACTCACAAGAAACCACTTCTCACACAGATAATTCAGATAAAAGAGAAAGTGATGCTAGTTATGATTCAAATTCAGGTTTACAGGGTTCATCTAAAAAGATGAAAAAAATCATATAAGCAAAAATTCAAACAAGAATGGTTGGAGGATCCCTTTCTTAAATCCTGGATTTATTCAGGTAAAAGTAAAGAACACACTGCTTATTGTAAATTTTGTGATATAAGCATTAATGGTAGCAGTCTATTGATTCGTTATGCAAACACTCCAAAACATCAGCAGATGTTTTGGAGTGAATCCAAAACATCTTATGAAAAAAAATGCGTTGGCTGTAGATTCACGCAATGAAATCTCAAAAAAAAACCTCCTTTGATGAATGGACTCCTTTTGACAAAAGAAAAATTAAAATATTCATCAGCCATAGATTTTACTATTTCTGAAGAGTTAATTAATTTAGCAAAATCTGATAAAAATAATGTAGAATCTAAAAGAAGCTCACCAGGTATAATGTCGTTGTTTAAATCCAGTTCCAAATATCAGTCGGAAAAATAAATTAAAGAGGCAGAATTAAGATTATGTGCATATGATGCAGACAGGTCCCTTCCGTACAGGGGTGCAAAGAACCCGGGTGGCAAATTTAGGGGCGATATAATCGAACACGTTCATAAAAAATAGAGAATAAATAATACACTGAACTGTTTGTGCATATTTGTCACCTTCGAATGTGAGATTTCAATGAGGGACTGAATAGCTGGGTAGTTAAATAAATGGTACGAGCTTCAACGCAACTTACTTTAATCACTGCTCTCAGCACAGTGAACAAACATTCTAGGAATTTCTTGAGTTTTCTTCTTGATGGACTTGTGTTTCACTCAGGATTTCTCCATGAGTGCAGGTAACAAAGATGCCTCCAACGTTAACGATCTTGAGCCTCTCTCTCTTTCATATTATCCCCATAGATTTCACTAGTGGATCTTCTCATCTTGTAGGTGGTCTTCCTGGTTTTCTCTTTATTCTTGTTGCCAGTTGAATATTCTATATGTCCCTCTGTTATTCCTGAGTCTGGCGATGTGACCTGCCTATCTCATCCTGCTTTCATATACTGCAGTTACCATATCTTTTATGCCTGATCTCTTTCTTAGTTCCGTGATTCTAACATGTTCCATTTTGTTGATGTTACAAATCCTACGTTCCATTGCACGCTGAGTTATTCTGAGAGTCTCCTCTTCTTTTCTTGTCGTGTTCCATGTTACATTACAGGAGTATGTTTGTTTATTATATAAAATAACTTTTTTTACTATTTGTGTTTTTTCTTTATTTTAATATACATTCCTCTTAATGTGCAGTATAATAAAATGATTCGTAACGTGTTATTGTACTTCGGGATCCTTTAATTTTTGATGGAAAGGGGCGCACAAAAATTTTGCACTCAGGAGTCGCAAACCAACGGAACGGCCCTGGATGCCGAACGCAATTTGCTTTTGTGGCTTATGGATACTCTTCCAACTCTATTGAAAACAATTGCTCCTGATAGAGAAATTGCTAAGAAAATACAGTGGGGACGCACTAAATGTAACTATCTTATAAAAAAATGCGTTGGCTGTAGATTCACGCAATGAAATCTCAAAAAAAAAAACCTCCTTTGATGAATGGACTCCTTTTGACAAAAAAAAAATTAAAATATTCATCAGCCATAGATTTTACTATTTCTGAAGAGTTAATTAATTTAGCAAAATCTGATAAAAATAATGAATAAATACTTCCAGTGTTTTTCTTGTGGGTGGGAATCCCTGTATATATGTAAATAGCATAATAGATAACTGAAAATTTAATGTTACATTATTTTAAACACTAAAATGATACTAAAAATTATATGGTAAATTAATACACATGTGAAGTGCTAGAGTTACAATTGATACTGCTATTATGACGATTGACAACTGCAGCTCTTGGACTCATAGATGACTATAGTGAGGTGAGTTTGACTTTTTTTTCTTTTCATATTTGTTATACATGTGTTAATTTAGCGGTTTTACATTGAGTTCAAATATTGCAATAAGGTAATAATATCGTAAAATGCCCTAAATAGGATGAAACGAAAGCAAATAAAAATTTAGTACTTTTTTTTGAGATCTAGTACCTTTTTCCTGCATAAGTTAGTACGAAATATTTTTGCTGAGTGGTCATCCTGTATATGGCGCCAAAGTATTCTGTGGTCTTCTTAATATTTAACTGTCATATGAAAACTACAGGTGGAATGGACTAATATATTATGGATTAAAGTTTAAATTAATTATAGTTTTTATACATGTATGTATAAACTATAGTTTAGTTGAAGCATATGTACTGAGATATTTCATTTAAGGAAAATATAAACAAATTTACATAAATTTAAATAGAAATTGCGAAAAAAAAAAAAAAAGAAATGCAAATAGTTCCGAATGAAAATTGTTTCGGTCGTGATTTCCAATTCAGCATGTTGTGATGTTTAGAAGATCCGAAGTTCAAAGAATAGCATTTTTGTTTTTCGCTTTTGTCGTAACTCGTGTATGTCTTCGGCAAATAAAGGTTCTATTTAAGTATTATTACTACACATTTATATATTTTAGATTTTAGGCTTACTTGCTATCGTAATATTATTATTCATTATTTTAATTACATAGAAATTAACCGATTGAAACATGCATTAAAAACATTTAAAATGATAATCTCTCGTGTATCACTAGCACCTTCAGAGCTGCTTAAAATTACTCCGGAAAGAGAATTAATCTTAGATTTTTAGGCTAAGATGTTGTCACAACTTTCGATGTGCTAGTACGAAGCTTTTGTGAGAAAAATTATCATTAAAAATATATAAACAATGAGCGGATCAGGAACTGATGGTTAAAGATAGGATACGTAATCAACCTAATACGATACGATGTGTGAATAGTGTCCTTTAATTAAAAAAATTATTCAAGTCAAGAAGAGAAGTTGAAGGCTGAGGCCATCAGTCCATTTAGAGCATCCTGCAGGTTCTCTGCATTATCTTCATTAATTATTGCTCTTTTCAATTTAGCATTATCAGCAAACAGCTCAATAAATTCAAATCATTCCTAATATTACTGATATACAAACTGAACAGCAACGGCCCCAGTACAAAGGCCGTTGGAGCACCACCGGCACCCGTCTTCTCTTTAATTCAACTCAGCCTATTCTCTGATGTCTGTCTATCAGCCATCCTCATATATTTCACAAATTTCATGTTCAACCCCATTTGCTTCTACTTAATTGAGAAGGTTCCCGCAGTATTTTGTTAAAGGCCTTTGCAAAGTCCAGCAATGACATGGTGTAGACATTTCCCCCAAAAAACAAAGCTATCACTTTATTGTAAAAAAGTGAGTAAATTACTAAGACAATAACCTCACCTTTAAAGCCTGGTTGTCCCCAAAAGAGTATCGTATTCGTGTCCACCCATTACCTAATTCTGGCGTTAATGAACGTTTTCAATACCTGATTGTGTGTGGTGAATTTACAAGTCAAAGGGCATTCCAAAAAATCTTTGGAATTTCCTCTCACTTGCTCAGCTAATTTTCTCTCATTCATGTGATTTTACCTTTTTCACCATACTTAGTCATTTCTCACCTTGTGCTTTATATTGCTCATGAACTTTTCTCCTTATATACCAACCATAATATTTCATTGTTCTGGTTCTGTAACTCCTGCTTAATGACGCTACTTATCCATTTAACTCCCACCTAATTTCGCTTAACTCTAGGTGTGACACTGTTTTTCTTAAATACTCCTTTACCATTTCCCATGAATGACTATTGTCATTATCTTGCAGTTACTTAAGCTATGATGCATTACTCCAAGCTATCTCCTGATTTTGTTATAATCATCAGATTTGTAGTGCTACGTACTTCTTTAATGACTCCAATAATATTAGATTACTTGCCTCACGGTTATTGAGCTATTCTGTCAATGCATATCTATCCTAATGGCCTGGCTGGCTGAGTGGTTCGCGTACCTGATCTCCAACCAATAGGCTGCGATTTCGAATTACGTCGTGGGAATGAATGTTTGTGATTGTCGTTAGGCGGGAGTTGAATTTCATCGCCAAGTGTAAGACCACTGCCTCGCTTATTGAAGGCCTGAAGTGGCTTGAAAAAATTCGATTTTTCGTCTCTAAGGTAGGGTTTCCAGACTATAATAAAAATAAAAATATATAAAATTAATAAAAATAGGGGGAAAATCCCTTAGGTCCACCTACGGTACGAATCTACTATACGTTTGAAGCAAAAGTTCCGTGGGTAGGAGCTAAATTAAAAAAATCTCCTTTGGTTATCCCTAATTTTGTCCTTTTGTCCTACTGGCTTTTATTTTATAATAATCGCTTCAAATTCACTGCGTCTCTCAACTCTACCTTCCTGCAAAACGTATACTTTTTCTGGATGAAATTCTGCTGTCATTAGTCAACCCACCTAGTACTGCTCTCTCTTTTCTTTCTGAAAATACATTGTCTTCATATTCTAACTTTGTGACAGTATCTTCTTCTGTTAACTAAGCCTTACCACACCCTTAAAATCTTTGTCTAATTCAAGCTAACACGTACCAAACTCCCTACCTCTGTTCCTGATACGTCGAGCATTAGTATATATCTCACTGTTCACATTTTCTACACTCTACCTAAGACTGTGTCCTTTAATTAAAGGGAAACTTCCATAAAAATTCATGTATACATATATCATATAACATGAAAAGGTGAGAATAATTGATCAAAAAAAATAGATGCAATTCGACTTGATTTTTTCAAAATTGTCGTTTCTTCCACGAAACGTACACAAACTCTCGTAGAAGAAAGTCACAAAGAGAGAGAGAGAGAGAGAGAAAAGAACTATACTTTAACTGATATACAGTATAGCGTCCGAAAAACATTTATTATAACAAACTTGAAATTAAACCTAAACGCATTAACTGTGCGATTTTATCCATTTGCTCCCACTTTCTTTAGCAATTTATACACGCATCTTACTTATTTTTAATAATTTATGCATGACATGTGAATTTAATTTATATTATTCCATAAAATTTCGCTTCCACAGCTGAACGTGTTGCGTGTTGATTAACTGGGATAGATACCCGGGTTGAAATATCATTTGTGATGGGAGAAATTTAATAGATCTTTTCAAACTGCATTGCAAGACTTTAGAGGGTTTACATTCTTGAGTATCAACTACAAAAGAAAGCTCAACAAAACTCAAATTGAAGAGTCAATATCAATTACGCTATTCATAAGTGATAAAAAGTGGAGTTAATTACAATGAAAAAAAAAAGGAGTTTCGGTTTCATATTGCGAGTGGTCGTTTAATTTAGCGCTCGTGTGAAATTGGCGATTTTTATGTTTTCTCGTGTGTTTTTTTCATCAGAAAAGTAGAGTATTATAGTGTATTAGTAGAGATTTTCGTGTTTTTAGAATATTAGTATATTTATAACATTTTTATTGTGATATTGTCAGCATGGCACCAATGCGAAGAACAATGGCAACAAAAACTACGTTGTCCGGGCGCAAATTTGAATTTGCGGGATATTATTCAGTGCAGTGTATGCGAAATATATGCGTCGAGAAAATTAAAGAATATGTGGAAGGAAATTGAAACTGAAGAAAGAGTATGCATTAAGTGTTTCAAAAGCCAGTGTCAGTTAGATGAAGAACGCAACAAATACCGACGATAAGATTTCCATCTTAGAAAATTATGTTAATAATGTCGAACGTGCGGCTGTGGTAAAAGAGGAGAACGAAATGGATATCAATAAAGAAATAGCAAACTTAAATGTTATCCTTCATAGGACAAAGCGCAAAATTGAAAAATCAGAGAAGAGCCAAGTGTTAAGCAGGGCTGAAAAAATAAAGAAGCAGGTGATCCGAAAGAATAATAAAGACCGACCGAACAAACAAGAAAAACAAGTTAATAAGCAAATTATGTATGGAGACTCAATAATCAGGGGAGTACTTAACGATTATATGACAAAATCGTGTTTCCGGGGGAGAAAACATTCACGATATTAGCTACGCCATCAGGATGCAAAAAATGTAAGTCGAAGGAAATGATTGTCATGGTTGGTACCAATGATCTGAAAGGCGGGAAGTATTCTATGAGGGAAGATGCAAAGAAGTTATTAGAAGAGGTAAAACGGAAGAGCGAGAAGGTGAAGATTGTAAGTCTCCTACCATGCTGTGATAGAGGCGAACTGAGGAGGAAGGCATTGATAGCCAATCAGTCTATACGTAGATTGTGCAAAAGGAATGATATAGACTTTGTAGATCTGTGGTCTCTGTTTGATTATTTCGCTAGTGAAGAACACATTAACAAGTAGAAGGAAGTTGTAATTCCTCTTTATAAGGTACGCTCACATCTGGATTACTGTGCTCAAGTCTGGTCCGCTGGGGATGAGGAATAGGTGGAGAGGATTCAGAGGCGAGTGGCCTGTGGAATGTTTCCTATGAGGACAGATTGAATGTGTGTGGATTGCAGAAGTTGGTTGATAAGAGAAAAAGAGGGGACACGATAGAAACATTTAAGCTGCTTAAAGGATTTTATAGGATAGATGCAGGGGGATGTTTCAGCACTTGGCAAGAGAGACCAGAACAAGGGGTCATCCCTGGAAGTTGAATAAAGGTGTGGTCAGTAGGGGTGTGAGGACTAGATTTTTTGCTTGGAGAGTGGTGAATGAGTAGAATGGGTTGCCAGAGTCAGATGTCAGTGATTTTTCTGTTAATGGGTTCAAGGAGAGGTATGATAGATTGTGTCTCCCGCGATGAGTCTTCGGACTCCATGGAGGTGTCCGTATAATAATAATAAGATTTAGTATGTATATCCATGCTTACCCCATCATAGATATACATACTAAATCTTATTATAGATATACATACTAAATATAGATATACATACATCATAGATATACATACTAAATGGAACGTAATAATCTAAGAAATATGTTTACATTTTAGCTTCGCTCTCTCTCTCTCTCGCGCGCGCGCGTGTGTGTGTTTCTCTCTCCTGATTTGCGGAAAAGGATATTGAAAGAAAGTTACAGCAACATGAAAAAAAATAAAGCTGTAAATCTGTAAAGAAGAAGAGTTTATTCGGCACTTTGCACATGACTTCTCTTTTGAAACAAGCCCAGTGAAAACCGCAAATTTATAACGTTATATATAACAGCAGTCTTTCTGACAAGCGTTTTCCATTTCGCATGCGATGTAAAGGCACTATAAAAATACGATATTTTTTCTGCTAACTCGGCTACACGATTTGTTTTTTATTGGAAACATGTCGAATTCCACATGTTTTCAATAAAAACAAACAGTGCCAATAGAAAAACAGGAACCAAACCACTGGAATGTAGACCACTACACTGTATAGTATCTTAGCCTTACCCTCCAAGCAAGACTTGAGTTTACCAAAACCCATATTTTATTGTTTGGCGCATGCAATTTTCCCGTTCTTCAAAGGCTTGCATTCATACAATTACATAGGGTAGAGGTGTCCACTTCAGCGGTCGCTAGAAACTGTTATCCTGAGGAAGTTTGACTCTGTCGGGGAGGCAATAAAATATTCGAGTTTGTTTGCATTTTTTAATCTAAACTGGAGTCGCTTAGTGAAACAATTCGAGCATTATAAAATACTTTATATATCAATTATTCAATGCGAAAAAAATTGTCTCAGTTAAAAGTATATTATTTATACTTAACTGAAACATTTCTAGATGTTGAAATGCTTTCAGCTACCTACATAAGGCCTGCCATTTTTCCTACTGCCATTGCGTGCTTTTTGCGCACACAAAATGTTTGTAGTTGTATTCTTTTAGAACAAACATAATCCAAAAAAACTTCAATCATTGAAATATGCTAAAGTCTGATTAATTTTTCTGTTATATTTTGAACATTTTGAGCTACTGCTAACGATGAAAAATTATATACATCTGGTGTTACTGTTTTGAAAGCAACAAAGCAATTATTGCGTTATATCTATGAATGCGTATATTCTTCTGACGGGTTTGTCTGTTTTGACAAACCGGTCAAAACAGACAAACGTAGATAATCAGACTTTGTATTGCAAGTAGAAGAAGTCAGTTAATTCTTAGAGTTAAAAAAAATAGGAAGAAAAGTTAGCAAATTGTAAAAGTTCTATTTCGTATAAGGGAGACAAACGCAGATAATCAGACATAAAAGTAGGACGATAGAATAATGCTTTTCCTCACTTCCTTTATAAAACCGTTTCACCAGGAATGTACTGTTATCCAATATTTCTGTTTCTTCTACGTGAGCTCATGTTTTGTGAAAATAGCATTTCCGCAAGGCTTGATTCATAAAACTTGAGATGTATTCCGCTTTCCTAAAAAATATGATACGCCTCAACAGAATTAGACGCTTGCAAGGTTTAATGGAGAAGCTTTTCTTATATGTGAAGAAAGCAAAGTATAAAATTTTCGGACTACATGAAACGCAGTAAGAATGCTGACAGGCCTGAGAATGTTGACAATGCGCTCTGATACTCCCTTGATATGGAAATGGAATGTAAAATTGACCACTTGGTTGGTTGGCCAAGCAATTTGGATATCAGTTCTTCAAAGAACAGGCTGCAATGTAATTAGGACATCAGTTCTTCAATGCCGCCTTGGGTATGGATATTTCAGATTGTCTTTAGGTGGAAGATGAATTTCATCCCCCAGTGTGACACCGCCATCCTCATTTATTGGACGCCTGAAGTAGCTTGAAAACGTTCCGTTAGGTTTCTAGAGTAGGGTTTCAGGATCATGTTAAAACATAAAAATGAAATTAATAACAATTGAAAAAAAATTCTTAGCCTATCCACAGTACTATAGGTTCGCAACCTTTCGTGGATGGACGTCACATAAACAAAAGTAATTTCTTCTTGAGCAGAAGAAACCAATGAATTCTTCATTGATAAAGCTCACACCGAAGGCATTTGTTAAGAATATTGACTTAATATAGTGTATCTTGTAGTAAGGCATCAGTAGAAGATAAAGCAATAGCACGATGTATTAATGTATATTAATTTGAATAACCCCGTTTATCTGAAATAAATGGTGGTGGAACTGTGTATGGATGTATTGTCTTGAATGTTTTCTTCCGAAATATAAATAACTGAAGACTTTTGTCTGATTGACAAAAAATCAATGGATCTCAAAACCTAATTGATTAGATGCCCCCCCCATTTCTAACGAGAACTATATTCTGGGATTCTGGGATGAATATTACATTAATCTTGGAAATAAATTTTCAGGTGGGACGAAAGAATCATTCTAAAATATGTACACCATATCAGAGGTAGGTTTTGGTGGGAATATCGCTCAGGAAACGTTGTTCATAGCATCCCATAAAATAATCCTCAAGAGAGAGAATTATTTTTACTTTCAGTACTTTCTATTGTAGTACTCTCCTCTGCTCAAGAAGAAATTACTCGTATCCCCCTTCCATACGTCAAGAGGGTATCAAAATACATTGCCAAAATTCTTAAGTCTCTCGACTTAAGCAGAAATTTTCCGATCCGGAAAATTTCTGCTTTTCTTTCTCGCCTATAGATAAACTTTCTACATTAAACTTTCAAGGCGTCTACTAGATTACTTGCTCTTGTGACCAATCATATTTTGGACGATCAGGAAGATCCACCTCTGTTTGTTGCGAGAAACGTAAAACGTATATCAGTGGTTTCATGACCAATCACGTCTTGAGAATCATGCTATCGCCACTAAACACACGGTCCTTTGGAAAAACAAAAAATATTACATAAGAATATATTCCTTATGGAACGGCATTAAGAGAAATTTGTGAAGCAATATTACATTGTCTTAATTTGAAGAAGTGTCTGATGGCATACACTAATTTCTCTTATGGATAATAACATTTACGATATGCTAATTTTTTCTAATTATGTTAAGTTTTGTTCTTCTGTTCCACGTTTTGTACTGACAATGCCTGAGATAATACATAGGCGAAACGTTTTCTAATAAATAATTAAGTGTCATCTATTGGTTTTAAAATAATTATATCCACTTACGTTCATATTTTAAAACAAATATATCCATGAGAGACTGGATCACTCACCCCGTAAGTAAGAGAGGGAATACGACACTAAGGAGAATAGCTGCCAATACAAGAGATCTAAATAATATTTTTTATGTATTCAAAGAAAAGAAGTCAAAACAAATGAACCGAGCGCATCTTGAAGTTTAGATGATGCTTCGTGGTTTGATTCTCTAGGCGTACGTAAATTTTAATGTTAGCTAAACTTGTCTAAGGGACATTTTATAACGATAGATTTTCCATAGCTTCAGGGACTTGGCAGCCATGTGTAATAATACATCTGTCTTAAGTAAAAGTTAAAAATGTAGTGTAACATATACAAATATTATATTACTGTAAGGCAACTAAAACAATTTTGAAATGATTAACGATCTTATTATTGCAGATATTAGTAAAGTCGAATGCGTTAGGGGATAATAATCATTATTTTAAAATGAAGTAAAAAAGTTGGTGATAAATACATCCACGCAAAGAGAGCGAGAGAGAGGTTAGAGTAATGACTCTGCCAGTATACTGCATAAAAAGACAATAATAAAAATTGCCCAGATATTATTCTAGTTATAAATTTTCTTACTTAATCATTAGTATAGCGTCGTGAAGCAATCTTACAGGCAATATTTAGGGGAAAAAATTTCATTTTCCTCTCGGTAACTTCAAATGATGACCAAGTAGTATAATTTTTTATTTCTTTAAAAACAAAGCATTAGTGAAAGTTTTATTTGTAAATTAGATATAAAAATGTGACCTTCACTGCTAAACTTTCTGCTCACTGCTAAAGCAATCAATCCCCTCTATTTAAATTGCTTTTTTTTTCTAACCCATTCTGACAGAAAATAAATACTCCTCATGCCATCAAACAACACAAAAAAATATAATTTAGTACTTACTCGATTTTAATATCTAAATCTTTCCTTAAGAAAAGTCGAGAAGTCAATTTATTAGATATATTTTCTAATCGTTTATTACAAAGGAAAAGCCAATCATGAAACTCACGAATGAATAAAGTGCTATAAAGTTTAAAGAAAAAAAAGAAAAAAAGTGGGTATTCTATCTTCAATAGCACATAACCAATTAGAGATTAATCGTATAGTTATCAATATTCCACTGTCCTTTCTTATTACTTTTCCCCTACAAAAGTATGTGTCAAACAGGAGCAAAAACTATATCGGAGTCAGTATTTTTGAAATGCTTAGTAGTTAAGGTCTCAGAGAACTGGTTAAGAGGTTAAGAAGTTTTAAGGTGCAGCGAATTCAGAAAAAGAGACTGAATGTGTAGAGCAAAGCACAGCTGTATGAATGGAAGGTCTTACCTCAATAAGTTGCTACCATTTTATAATAATAAATTGACAGTGATAAGATGGAAAAGGAAAATGGATACAATATATCATTTAGCAATTTGAAAACATTCGACAGCATAAAATAGAGAACTACCATCAACAGAGGATGATGAGTGAGTGTGAGAGATCATAATCCAGCAGTGTTCAGGGAGATCCAGGAGAATACGGATGACCAGTAGTATGTATCAATATCTTTTGGTTATTTAATTTGTATGTTAATAATAATGGAGGATAGAGAAGACATGGATTTATTTGCTAATAAAGCTAATTTAAAAGCATGATTAAGGAATATTTGTGATATGAAGTTTTTGGAGAGTATTTGATTATACTAGTGTTATGGTGAAATGATAAAAGATTCCAGTTTCACGTTGTTAAATGTATGGTTATGCATCTTCGATTAAGAGAGAGAGAGAGAGAGAGAGAGAGAGAGAGAGAGAGAGAGAGAGAGAGAGGGAGGGAGAGAGAGGGAGAAAGAAAGAAAGAAAGAAAGAAAGAAAGAAACGGTGCAGACAAAGCGACGGGACTTCCCAGAAAGAAACTGATGAAACGATAGATATAAGTGGAAAGAGAACTAAAACTCAGAAGAACTTTAGGGATAAGGATGACGCCTAATGGGATTATTCAGATGGGTGGGAAGTTGCTATTCCATTTTTTATTATGATAGAACCACATTTCTATTAGTACACTCAGATATGGTCGCTTCAGTTTCGGGTAATAGTGGAGAAGATTCAGAGTCTTTAAAAAACTATCTTCTCTGTGAAATATTGACTAAAAGATCATATTAACAGAATGTGGATCCTACAGTTTAGTGATATGAAGAAAAACAGAGAATGATGGAGACATTACCTTAGTAGCGATATTTTAAAGGATAATGCAGAGACATTTTTCAGAAGAAGACAGGGAAAGAGTGTTAACAGTGTAATTTTCCTTGCTGTGATTGATGAAAGAATGGAACAGTATATCGGAGCAAATATGAACGAAGTTTTTTCAAGTTTCATTGAGCTTATGAATGTAATTATATAAGATGTAAGGAATTTTGGTTTGCTGCCAAATAACGTTATGTTTCAAGTGGTGGTCCGGAAGGCTTAACCTGATATATGTGTCCTTTTTTATATACATTTCGAACATGTTCGCCCATAGGAAGTTTTACAGAGCTGACAGTCAATCTTACGTAATAAATTCAACAACATACAGTACAGAAGAGAACAATATATGAATATAGAATATATCCCAGCTGACAGATACTTTGAAGGAGAAGTGAAAGCAACTTTTAGATTTTGCTGTTTCAAGACCAGTACTAATCTGTTAATTACCTTTTTCATGTAAAATTAAGATTACGATTACTTAACAACTACAAGTCTTGGTATGCACTTCTAATAACTATTTTCGTGTTTTCACTGTTTTAAATCAGGATAGCTTTAAACATACTTCTATTTTCATTTCCTTCTGGTCGGTTAATATGGTATGCATTCTGTCTCTCAAGGCGCTTACGATGCCGCGTTTATGTGCTGGGTGGTGCGACGCAGCATGTAAGCATCTATCCGTGTTCGTGTCTTTCGGGATATTGCATATATATATATATATATATATATATATATATATATATATATATATATATATATATATATATATATATAAAGTCAAATCCATTATATGACTATATAGCTGAATTTAAAATAGAATATAACTAACTTATTTTTAAAGGCACAACTAGTTTCGTCTTTCTAGAAGACTTCATCGGGTGCATAATACATAGAATAAAAAAAGAGATACGTAAAAATATTATTTGATACATCACCAAAGTTCTAAGTTATTAAAGGATTTCTCACATTAGAAGGAATTTGCGTACTAGCTGCGTTGTTGCTCTTGTGCACGAGGACGTGGTCTTCAGATCACCATAGCTGAATAGCAGAGGAGTAACAATTAGATAGGTTGTGACTGAGGTTGACATTGAGGTAAACAGGATTTAGTGCAATGTATATTGATTTTAAGAATTTTCTTTCAAGTTTATCATAGCATTTGTAAATAATTTCGGATACGTCCCAGTTTACTGAGTGTATAGTGGACTGGTGGTCATTAGGATCTGAAGAATTAAGCACATGACTGGATAAGGCCGTGGTCTGGTTACCATAGGTGACATCTCTAGGATATTCTTCGATACGAAGTTCAATTCATTTCTCTGTTTGTCCATAATATGAGGAATTACGGCCACACCAAAAACGGTACACACCTGGATACTTCAAATTGTTATGTTTGAGGTTTTACTGGTCGAAACTTTCTTAAGGAGGTGAATAAGGTAAGAATTTTATATTTCTCCAGGATTTTTGCCAATTTGTTAGTAATATAACTGATATACGGAATAGTGATATAACCTTTCACATCATTACTCTCTTGAGCACAGTGTGTAGGAGGATTAAACACGAGTTTAATCCTCCTACACACTGTGATTATATATATATATATATAGTTGTGGTATAGCTTCTACAACACTGGATTACCTCGAGAAAGATCTTTATAGATTCGATTCCAGTCAATGACTTGAGAATTTTTTTGCATGCTTCTTTTTCAGCTGGTTCTTTAGTTAGTTGAGCTAAGGTGTAGATTAATAGATTTTTTCTTCAAGAAACCTAACTCTTAACTTCTTCAATCCGAAAAATTGACTGCACAACTTACAATATTTAATAATGCTAATTAGGATTTTGGCTCGTGTGATGGTCGTAGTAGTCGGATGCACGCTCTTCACCTCAAGTCTGTAAATCGGCGCTAGCCAAGTACTCAACTACGAATAACATGGGCGGACCCTGATTACTGTACTTACTAATTTTTAAAAGTTATGATATTTATTTATCATGCTTTTCTTATTGATAATGCTCGCATTTTCCTAAACCCATGGAATTTTTTAATATATATGATGACGAACACAACATATTTCTGATGATCGTTACAGATTTTGACAAGAATATAAAACCCAAAGTAAATTTTTGCCAAATCTAAGTAAAACAGTACTTTGCATAAAACTCTACTAAGGAGCATAATATAAAGCCTCATTTGATAACTCACGTTTATTTGAGGTTGTTCCTCTATATAAAAGATTGTCATAATAGCAATATTCTCTCTGCTATTCTCTTCCTAGCTTTAGGATCAAATAGAAGCCATTATGCTAAGGGAATCCAAATAATATCGGGATTAAAGATTTCAGCGTTATTTATCATGGATAAAATAAAATAATAGTCTTGAAAATAATCTAGATTTCTAGAACCAAACATCTGATGAGCAATAATTCGGACAGGAATATTCCCATCAAATAGTCAGTCACTGTGCATTCTGAACGTGACATTATGCACAATAGCTTTTACCGACAAACCATGTTGTTATCAAGAGTCACTGATATGACTCTTAAACCAAACGTTGTGAAGACTGAGTACCCTTATCACAAGAATTATCATGACCAAATTTGAATAGATGTAACTCATGACAGGGTGAATAATATCGACAGAGATATTAGACTGAACAGTTTACAAACTTCGATCCGTGAGATCAACTCAATGAAAGGTGCACAATTTCTACTTTTAACATAGTCTAAAATTACATTAACATGAAACAGGAGAAGTAGGCATCCCCAGTAAGCTCAAAATTTTGGAATTAAACATAGTCTATGACTTTACTACGGACAAAGAGTGGCAAAGCAAAATATATCAAAACGTTGAGGATACAAGATAAAAAAATTAAATGGGGGACTGATTTTCAAAATTATAGTTTAGAAATAGTCTGTAGTCTTCCCATGGCGGGATGTGGATTCTATACAGAATATCTAATAGTGGCGGCAGTCAGCGTAATAGCTCTGGAAATATCGACCAAAAATTGCACACCACAAGGAAGAAAAGAACAACTTCCACCCTCGAGAGATTATAAACCTATTCATAGTTCATTAGTACCATTGGGTGGCTAAGTATTTTAACCACTCGGACAATCAGGCTGGTTAATTACCCAAATTTCAAAATTTTTACTTTCTACCATTGTTTATTGTCTTCTTCGAGTTGAATTCATGCAAAACGTCGATGGTGAAGACAGTTCTCGAGGAAAAGAGAGCAAATTTTAGTGCTTTTAGGTTCATCGGTGTAAATCTGTAGAAAGGACAAGCAAACAAATATTGAGATTATAGACGGGAGTATATATTATCAAGATAAAGGAGAATTATGTAGTTTTATGACATATCTTTCCTTTAGAGAAGAGATTATTAAACACTTTTTGAGAAGACATTCTCCCAAGTGACCACCAAGAACTTAAACTTTGTGTCTCCTTTCATGGGCATCACGAGTTTCCTCCATTTTTAAGTGTGTGCATTTTGAAGCTGAACGCTAGTATAAAGTTTCAAATCTCTAACTAATGAATTTTAATTAATGCTAACTACTTTTAAAATGCTTTTGATTTTCATCCAGTATTAAATAATAATTGACATCACAAAAATATACGCGATCTTGAAATAGTCGAAAAGGGAATTAAGATAATATAGGAACTATTAACTATTAAAACAGAAGTAAGCTACACATCAATCTCACTAATCATTGCAAATGAAACGATCATTAAAGCATGGTGAAAATACACTAGTCCTAATGTCTACGCTAATTATATTGAAGAACAAAAGTAGACTAAATAACCACCTCTTTGTTTTATTGTAAATTAACTTGTACTTGGAGAATCAATTTGCGCCTACATTTACAACAGTAAACTAATGCTCCAAACAGCGAACTTTGATGTTTACAATAATTTAAGTGGTGTAGATTCATTTGCATACTGTAGTGAGAGACTGTACTCCTGTGGAAAGCAAACAGATTACTGTAGTTCGCATTTGCTTTTAATGAGGTTGGGCGAAGACTGATAATTTTCTCCAACACCAAACATCAATCTTTCAGAACAATATTTTCGCTCGATCACATACATATTTATGAATGCATAATGCATCAAATATTTAATTTGTCAACCTACAGATAGTATTCAAATTTAAGACATTACACATAAACACTTAATTAAATACTTACAGTAATTATAACTATAAGGAGTGGATATCAAACTGAATGGGAAGAGTTTGAAAGTTTAGAGATGAAAATAAAAACGGTTGAAGCAGGAAACAAAGAAACATGAATAGTCATGGAGATAATTCTTGTCAGGGAATAATCCCAGACAAGATAATTTTCTTACTTCCACCTGTATTTAATGAAATAAAATTATAGTATTATAGTGTCTTGCTGATCATATAGTTTATCTGATAATTATCACCAACAGAAAAGAATGCACCATCTTCTAATCATTCTTTTATACTTTACAGACAAATCTTTGACAACCTACTGATTTTCATTAGTGTTATTATAGTTACTCTCACACTTCCTGTGGAACCAAAAATAATGCTTTTCTGGAAAGCCGCTTTATCTTTTGTACATATCGAAGTATTTAAGATCTCCAGTATAGCCTGAGGACTTCTTGAATCTGCATATATTTTATTTGCAATGATTGGATAAATTAATCATTCTGTTATTCCAAAATTGAAACACACTGGGCGGTTGGTCAGCAATACTGCCATAGCAACTAAGAATATGAAGCCAACGTATTATGCCTGATAATTGCAAGTGCTTTCCAGATGATATGCCTCTTTTGGAAGATGAAAACACTATTCGAACTAAGGTCATTACAACTAAAATCAAACATTGCGAATTCCTTGTAAATGCACTCCAACCGAAAAACGTAACAATAATATAGACACTGCGGAGCAATATCTAAAAGCGTCTATAACATATAGTCATCTTTATGATTATTATAAACCATACAACACAACTGCAGAGTTGGTTAGTTTTCTTTGAAATTACTAATAGGAAGAACAAAAAATTCAATAACCCAAAACACGTATCATTTGCAGACTATAGGAAAGCTTTGATGTGAATAGAAATCGACTTTCAGAAACATTTGTTGACTATATTGACTTCCAAAAGTACCAATTTATAGCTTTTGTAGGTATAGCTCATAGTAATCACTCTAGGAAGTGAAATATAAACTTGCAAACCAATAAATCGTGGCATCTCTAAAGATTGTCCTAATGCTATTGCTAGACATTTGAACTAACAGTTCATCCAAATATCTCATGACGAAGCATAGCTACCTTAACACTCTGTTATATGCAGACGATCAAGTACTCCTGGCCAATGAAGCTGAATTGCAATATTCTCTGTACCACTTAGGCCTTATATATAGTCATCTTATTGCTGAAAAGTTTAATATGAGAATATCAACTGTGAAAACCAAAAGTATAGTCTTTCAGGGAAAAGAACCAATCAGAAGTAAAATGTTGTATAATTCTTGAACAAGTAAAGTTTTAATAATTCTTGAAAAAGTAAAGTTTTAATAATTCTTGTCAGATAATTAAAATTATCTGACAAGAAGAAATGGACTAATGAATTTCAAAAGTACAGCAGAGCACTTAGAATGCATAATCAAGGTTTTAATCCAATAAAGATACAGAGACATACCAAAATTAAAGCACAGGCATTAGCAAGACCAATACTTGTCGATGGCAGTGAAGCCAGGAACATCAGAAGCAAGATGAGCAACATTTTACATCGGTTGAAACTAACTTTATAAGAACTGCAGGATATACGTTACTGGACTGGATAAAAAATAAAGATATAATAATAGAATAAGTACAGTATTACAATACAGTACTTTCAGTAGTATAGACAAAATGGTTGCAGCATGTAATCATTTTGTCTACACTATTACATGCTGCAACCAATATTGTTACAACATGTAAACTTAATGGGCAGAACCAGGACACTACGACAGGTTATTTGATACATTCCAAGAGAAGAAGAATGTCGGGAAGACCAGCCAAGAGATGGCTTGAGACACACTTAACAGGCTACTAATCCTACTACAAGAAAGGATGATGATAATGATGACAAATCATATCCTATCAAGTCAAAGCCGAACCACGAGAGGTAGCGCTAACCAGAAGGAAATAAATTTAACGAACACAGCATGTGTCATACCAGGATGTAAGCTTCTTCTTCAAATTCTTTGAACTCATCATTTCCTTCGGCGTCAATTTTATTTCTCTACTATTTTCCATGCAAAACTTCCTATTCATCTCTTACTCACTACATCCTCAAACAACTTCCAGAACTGGCATAATATTATTTTCCTTTTTCCTCTTTCCGCCCTCTCGGAAAACATATTTGAAAAATATCTCCAAGTTACTCTTTACATCATCTCGATAATAACTTTGTTACCTGCCTCTGAATCCATTTGAAAGCTTCCTCATTTCAAACATAGCACCATAAGTCTTATAGAGAGCAATAACCACTTATTTTGTGATGCCATCTTCATGAATGCACCAATTTTGTGCTATCTTCAGAACTCATTAATTCGTACTTCAAACATCCTATCTGCTATCATCCTAAGACTTCACACCTCCATCATCTCCTGTAGCACACCATAAACTAATAAAATACGAGGTCCGTATAGTACGTATAAGGATTGCGTCTTTTTCTTTAAAATAATGGGTTTACCTGCTATTCCACGCTATTCATTTGGTAGTTCATCACTTCCCGAATATCATGGATCCATGCGTTTGTC
This sequence comes from Typopeltis vanoorti, assembly GCF_054136105.1. Classification (NCBI taxonomy): domain Eukaryota; kingdom Metazoa; phylum Arthropoda; class Arachnida; order Uropygi; family Thelyphonidae; genus Typopeltis; species Typopeltis vanoorti. The sequence goes on from NC_143569.1 coordinate 16,399,164, forward strand.
CTCTTGTTTGCAGAAATCCTATATTAAATTCGGCAAATATAGCATCCGATTATCCAATTTTTCTAATGAAAGGGGAGTTCTCGTCCGAAATGCTCTGTAATTAATGCACATGTACTGTTCTTGGAAGTTTGCCATTTCTTGACCACCTTACCAGCCATTATGGATCAAATACGCATCCTCATACGCTTCGTATTCATCATATATTTCAATGTAATATCAATGGTATTACAATTTTAATATGCACTTCGCATCCATGATAAGCTTGACGTCTATAGATGTCTTGGCCGGTAGTGGTTCGCACTTTCAGAGTACTGCTTCTCAAAAACGCAAGTTATAAGGTTAAAAGAAGTACTCTGAAAGTAGCACTATTTTGTGATCTTTGCAATTTTCAATTTCTCTCCGTGATAGATACAGCTAAGATGATTCACCTTCACCTCTCGCGGAGAAACCTGATTAGACGTTCATTCAAACTACCACCTGGGAATCAGAAGGGAAACTTTCTTGATCATACATAGATACCCACATGCAAGTTTGTGAATTCTCGAATGAAACGTTTTATGGTTTAATTGAGCTGTAATTACCAATCTTTTTACCGACAGTGCCAACACATGTAAATGTCGCTGAAGGCTATAACTGAAACAATTACGAATCGAAAAATACAAGTAAAGTACGGAAACATTTATTTTAGCCTAGTGGTTCCCAACCTTTTTCCACTTGTGTACTCCTTTTAAACCCATTTCTATAACTTGTACCCCTTGTTTTTAAAATAGATGATTTTAAATACTGACATTTATTGTTCCATAACTAATGTTTCGCATTTTGTTTACTTTACTTGTTTTTCCAATTACTGATTATTTTTACTGTATTCCTCAACGGCCCAGCACGTACCCACGGGGGTACGCGTAGCACCGGTTGGGAACCGATGGTCTAAATCATACGAGTCTCTAATAAAAATTCACGGAATGGTTTCAAAAACTATCAAAAAGATTGTGGAATGCATTAATGAATGTTGCTTTCTGTGGAACATTGTCCCAGTCTGAGCTTAAACTTACAAAGTTCATCTTAAAGTTTAGGTAGACAGATATCCATTGTTCATTAAACATACCTGAAAAGACGAGAGAGTTTATCTGCCATCAAAAATGTTTCTGTTATTATTTTTTCCCAATTTCTATTTTATTTATTTTTCTAGTGTTGTCTTTTGAATACAATTACCTCAATCAGATGGTTCAAATTTAACATAATTACTGAATTATGACTTTCTTATTCATAATTAAATCCAATCCAGCCAACAACGTATAGAAGTTGTATAATTTTTCCAGTCTGGAAAACGCAGGATATTAATGCAAACAACCAAAGCGCGCGCGCGCGCGCGCGCGCGCGCACGCACACACACACACACACACACACACACACACACACACACACACACACACACACACACACACACACACACACACACACACACACACACACAGAGGGGGAGGGAGAGGAAGGAGGGATGTAGCCTGAATGTGTAAATTCACTAAAATACAATACACCATCACAGCAATCTATTTAATATTCTTTTAGTCATACTTTTCTATTCTGGATAGCATTCGTAACATAACCTCACAAATTGCTAATTAATGATTATAAAAATGATTTACAAATTTATTTAAGTGAGACAGTGATAAAAAAGATTGAAAAACAAAAAATAGGAATTAGTACCGATAGGTATAAAATACAACAATCTTAGATACGTTGATGATACCATTCTAATAGCAGAAAACAGAAAAAAAATTCATTAAATTACTGCCACTACTAATTGAAGGTTTGGATTATATATAAATGCAAAAAAAAAAGACCAAAATTATAAAAATCTCAAAAGAAAACAGATCCAAGCCAACAGATTCATAAACAATATGAAAATTGAACATACGACAGAATACAAATATTTAGGCACCTACTTTACTGCAGATGGAAAGCAAGATAAAGAAATAAAAATAAGAATAGTCATAGCTAAAGATGCCTTCTGGAAAAATAAAGATCTGCTCAGACGTTCTGTGGGTATGGAGATAAAGAAAAGAATAATAAGAACATTAGTGTGGCCAGTTTTCACACATGGAAGTGATACCTGGGTATTCAAGAAGAGGGAGAGTAAGACAACAGATAATGGCTTTTGAAATGTGGTGCTATAGGAGAACTCTGGAAATCTCATGGACAGATTACGCGACAAATACAAATGTCCTACAGAGAATGAGAACACAGAGATCGTTATTACAGGAAATAATCCAGAGAAAGATGAGATTGGCACATGTACTGAGTGGTTCATCAGGACAGAGGATAATACTAACAGTTTTAGAAGGAAAACGAAGGACATGGTTTGAAGATACAAGATCATGGACAGGATCACATGGCTATGCAGAAACAAAAAGGAAAGCCACCAACAGAGAGAACTGGAAGGACATGGTGCTGCATCCTCTCACTGAGGAAGCTACATAAAGAAAGAAAAAAGATTCACTTGGAGCGTGAACAACTTTTGGAAGACTTCACTGCACTCAAATAGGATGAAAGAGAGTGAAGACAAAAGAAATCACAGATAAGTGATTCGTGAGAACTTGAGAAAAAATTTTAATGTGCCTCTATATACTAGCCCATAAAAAACAAAAACACATGAATGATGTAGCATTCGTATTCCAAGGTATAAAAAAGCAAGCAACTAGCTATCAGAACTTTACCAACGATAGCTGCACTGGTGCCGGAGTTGTTGTAAACAAGCGCACACTATTACTGTTTTTATTATATTTAGTTCTTGCATTGTTTTTGTAACTGGAAAACAGCTGTTGCGTAGTTCATTCAGGAAAGTTTTTTTTTCTTTCATGTTTTTTTCTTTTCTTATTAATTTTTGAAAACTATTAAGAGGAAGCGGTTACTATTTTGACAGTAAAATAAGACAAACCGGGCTTACATCCGGGTATAGGAATACGCCTTGGGAGAATGAAGAAATCAAAAACTTGACTCACGATCCGTGCATGTCACAGCTGACAGACAAATTAATTTCCTGGTATACACGTCATTTTCGCTTAATACCTTGAACATAACTAAATAGGAAAAAAAACAACATGCAAAAAATGAGTAGGAAGAGAAGCACCGAATGGATAAAACTTATGGACGCATAAACAGACTCTTTCGCACTAGTAATGGACATTATATAAAAGGAAACTAATATCATCAAGAAAAACTGCAATCAAAAAAGTTAACTATACAATTCTCTTTGACTGCTGAGGCTGCCAACTTCCTTCACTCAAACTCATTTCCTGCCACAGTCTTCATATATCACTGAGAAAGATTGGCGCTGTCTTTCCTATTTACTTGGCGTGACATCCTTGTAAAAGCTATTTCAAGACATAACTATTACTGCCCAGAAAAAAAATCGCAACAATAGCTGCTGCTTTCTTCTTTTTCTACCAGATGCATTGTCTAAACTGCATTACTATAGAACTAAAGGACTGTTGTGTTATTTAATGCAGCAATTCATACTGAAAAAGTGCAATCGATTGTCTTTATATCTTTCAGATTTTGCAGGTCTTCAAGATCCAAAATAATAAAAAATTAATATTAAGAATCAATACAATCGTTTGTGTAAAGAAGCATTCTTGTGGTTACTTTGTCAACACTGGTCCTGCTATTAATAGTCTACAAGGATGCTTTTGATAAGTCGCTTATTATGTCGTGAATTAAGTATAGATGTACAGGTAGTAAAAGTTAAAAGTAAGGGTATTGTAGTATAGACACTATTAAACAGCACTAAGAAATGGGGAGGAGAAGAAGGAGGAGAAGATAGAGAGAAACTATACTGTTGTCTGGATCAGGCAGGACGTTAAGAAAGATGCAAAGAAAAATAAACTTCAAGGATTGGTGCAGTTATTTTCTTAGCATTTTGTGATATAAAGTGAGAGACATAAATAAATGATTATCTTATCATATAACATGGGCAGTAAATATGATATTAATAACTATAGGCTAATCGGTTTGTAACCACAACTGTACAAAATTGTACATCCATTATTTTAAATAGAATTACAAGAATTACAAGATGTACAGCCATAGTAACAAGCAAGCGGACATGACAGCAAGATTCTCTGTACAACGTATCGCATCCACACTATTACCCAAGTAACAAGAAAAGTAAATGAATATAATCTAATCGTCCTGTAGATTCTAATAAACTCTTTGATTGTGTATATCACTCAGAAATAATAAATAGTTTAAAGCAACAAGAGGTCTCAGCAAAGTATATAAGATTTATTATTAAAAACTATAGATCGGAATGCAGCGGTATAAAGTTAGAACATCAGAGAAAAGAATTTGGCATTGAGAGATGAGTAAGGCACGGGAGATCCGATATCATCCAAATTGTTTTCTACTACATTACAAGAAGTCTTTAGGAATGTCTCATGGGAAAACTATGGAATTAACATCAATGAGAGAAATCTCAATCATTTGCGTTTTGTAGATGACATTCTTCTGATAGCAAAACATAAAGAACAAACTGAATGACCTTGACAGACAAAATCCTAAATTACCTTCACAGAGAAAGCTCCCGGACAATTAGTGAACATTAAGGAAAAAAAAGCAGGATAAAGAAATAAGTAGAAAAATCACATCACACAAGGAACAAAAGCATTTGGGCTGTATGAACAGTATTTCTTATGAGATTTATCTGTATGTTTAAAAAAGAAAGACGCTATTTAATATGTGCATATTTCAGTATTTGCCTATGGAAGGGAAAAAACAAAACAAACAAAAAAAAAACAGAAAGATGGGTTGAGTGTGGTCCCAAGAAGAATGATCCACATAACCAAAAGAATAGAATTAGAAATCGTAGAATTAGATAACTGAAACAGAAGAGAATGGAAGCAGCTGTTCATGTTAGTAGATTAACAGATAAAAAGTAGACAAAATGAAGCACGGAGTGGAGTAGAATACCCAGAGAAGGAAAGGTCGCCAAAGAACAAGATAGAAAGATGATGTACAAAGGTTTGATATGAGTGGTGGACTCATAATTCTTTCTGTCTTAACAGAATCTAGCAGTATATTGGAAAGTGGCTGCAGACGAAGAAGAATTTTAGATATATTGATATACAGAGAGAAGTATTTTTGAGATATACAGAGAAGTATTTTATGTGTATCCCACCTACGAAAACTTGTAAACCTATAGTAGTACTGTACCGTAACGAACTAAGAATTTTTGATCAATTCTGCTATGTTATGCACTTTTTGTGTTTTTATATAATCTGGAAATCCTGCTCAAGGGACCAAACATAGAACTTTTACAAGACACTTTAAGCCTTGATTAATTATCCCGGTGATGCTTTCTCGCCGGAAGATGAAATCTACTCAATCAAAAGATAATCAAAAACACCCATAACATGGCGGAATTCGAATTCCGCTATGGTCATGTATGTTAAAGTTAACTACTACTCAGTCAACCAGGTCTCAATTTCGACATATAATGAGATATACTGAAAAGTATATAGACCTGTTTGGTTTGATAAGTATATTTACGCTTAAAAATAACTACACTTAAACTTGCGATTGCTAACGTACTTGGGGAAACAAACTTTGGAAACATATCATGTCCAGAAAGCAACATAGAAAAAAAAAGAACAACAGCAAATAGTATTAGAAAATCTAAATGTTATAAAAGCAGAAAAACTGACACCAACCTCCTCTCCTAAAAATATTTTGCACACAAAAAAAATGCCCAGCTAAAAACACTACTTTTTTTATATGTGACTACCACCTCACGAATTCTAAACCTATGGTATATTATTACTATAGGTTTACTAATATATTTTCAATTATTTTTTACATTAATGTAAAGTGTAATCTCTAGTAAAATATTTTTACTGGAGATCCAATCATTCCCTTATTATAACCACTATGATTCGCTAGGAAATTCTATACAGATTTTGCAGCTGTGAGGCAGGTTCTATTGCACTGGACTGTCACTTGATAATCTTCAGTCAGATGACAACAGTGAGAAGCAATATTCAGCCATCCAAATAATGCCTGCAATAATTAAAGTGATGATTAGTGACGAGAATTAACGTTCGTAAGCAAGTATTTGGGAATTGCAGGTCTTGAAACCTATTAATTCCAATAATTTGCACATGATAAATTAAAATTGACAGTGCAGGATTGCACTGACTCCTGCTGCAAGTCAGAACTGCTAAAATCAGCTCTCTTAGTACCGAAAGCTAAATCACAAAAGCAAACTTTTGTTCGCTGACACATAGGCAAAGGATAAAAACAAGAATATACAGTATATCTATTGCCAAGTATAAAATATTGAACTTCGAAACGACTCTGCAGTGAATACGAATTTATTCTCTTTCTTTTTTTTTCCCCAAGAGATATTATCCCTATTATAATTCTGTCTTTGAAAGTGTTCGGATTTTATCAAAAATTGGAAAACATCAATACGTCTGGACGTGCATCCAAAGATTCTAAAAATATTCTGTTTTCTTGCCCCCAACAACAACCATGATAAATTCCTGAAGTTACATCACATTTGCTGGTAGTGAGTCTCTGCCATGCTCCTCTCATACAACCATATCCCAAAGATGCTCAATCCCGTTGAGCATCTTTGGGATGCAGTTAACATGAATGATTGGATTTGACCATAATGGTGTTTAAACAGCCCATACCCTTCTACTCTTGATCTACTGGTATCAACGAACCTAAAAGAGTAGTAAGAAAATATGTCCTAGACTCTCCATTCCACAATGCCATGGAATGGAGATTCTAGGACATGATAAATTGTGTTGTTGCCACCAGTGGTGGCTCTTCCATAAGAGCTGCAGGACTGCACTGAATACAGCTCCAGCGTTGAGTATACCAGAAAGTAGTACTGGCTAGTATACTCAACGCTGGAGCTGCATTCAAAAAGCAGCCCTGCAGCTCTTATGGAGAAGCCGCCACTGGTTGCCACCAAATTATAATTGAATCTATAACTCCTTATTATTATCTCAATAACTTTATTCCTTTATCCGTGTGAAATACCAGGAACCTGGATTCATCGTTCCATGCTACCTTTCTATAGTTCCCTGGTATACAATTTTGCCCATCTTACACAGTTGTCTGTTATTGTTGTATAAGTTAGGTCATCTGCTGTTATAGCATATTCGAAATTATACTTAGTAGTATATGGTACTTTCGAATATGCTTCTTTGATATATTGTAAACACAGGAATGAGAGAGGAAGATCTAATATAATTTATGTGTTAGCAGATTAGCGAAGATATTTTTAAAAAATAAGTTTTCAGTTATTATTTAAATAGTGTTTTTTTTTCGGCCTTGATTTTAAGGAAGATTTTGTAATAATGTTAGTGTATGTTAAAAAACATACACTAATGTCAGTGTAACTAGTTTGTGTCACAGTTATTTAGTCATGACGTACATCTCAACTCGGGACAAAGGATTAAAGACATATTCGACAACTTCTTAAGGTTCTTAGTTCTGTGTTAAAAGAGCTGGCTTTAGCTCTATTGGCTGAATTATCTATATTTATATTGGGTAGGGATTGATGCGAGTAGGTATGTCTACATTAAGGTACGTATGTTTATGTGTTTGTTAGGGGGGGGGGGCAATGGAATGGGACGATTCAGTACCCTTAACGATTCATTTCACGTCACGACTATAAGATACATGCATTTGTTCTTTTTCAACAACACTAGCAATGCTGATGTATAATACTTTTAATATAATTAAAATTAAGCAATAATTCATACATAGCATGCCTAACTAAATAACATAAATATCTCTTTGCACAAAAAATACTGCTTTCAAATACACGTGGGTAATGGTTTACCTAACAGTCTCTACAACGCAAATAGTCAATGTAAATACTTCAAAGGGAATGAATGAGGTTTGCATATAAAACTAAAAGTAGAATCGACTTTGCTGTATTCAGTTTAATACATCCGACTTATTTAAAACTAACTATTAATAAGAAATATTTATTTCAAATTGTATTTTACTGGTATTGGGTTTTGAAAGCAGATGAAGAGAAATTAAATGGAAGTTGTTTATATATTTCGAATTTCCAAAAAAACTGCAAGGACCTGTTACGGGAGTAGTCGCTGTGCAGAATAGCATATAGTATAATGTATTACGGGATTAATCGAGAGAGTTCTACAATGTGATAGTTAAGCAGTATAAACATAGAACATTATAAATAGCCTGAATACAATCTACAATCTTATCATGGAACAAAAAAATTTACTACTATTCATTTTTTGTGTCAACATTCTTATTATTTTCTGTATTTTATCTTGTTTTGCATCATTATTATGTTTAATGTAGTTATCGTTCACTTCGTCACTTTCTCCTTAGGAATAGTCGACGCAACCGCACTTTACATTATTTGCTTTAAAATGTTATACATAGACGTGTGCGTGTGTGTGTTAAAATATTTAAATATCTCAATTCCATTCAAAATTATGTAAATTGTCCATGGCTTATTCTATTATTTCGTGTTTTATTTCTAACCTACACGCATTTGTTGCCTAAAAGTTTTTTTTTTCATACTGTTATTCTCATAAAATATTTTGGCAAATCGGTTGGAAAATAAAATACTGCACTTCGTAAATTATCTTCTAAGTTTGCTACAGTTACTATGTGATCTGCATATCAAACCAGATTTATATATTATAAAAATATTGTAACATTTTTACATTTAATTACATTTAAATTTCATTCTGTTATAATTTCATCCGTCAGAATTTAAACAGTAGTGATTATTAAACAAATCGTCATGTCTGATTCATGTTTAATTACTTCATTTGGCTTTCTTATGTTTCTATTACAGTACTTATTACACATTTCTTATTTAAGTAGATATCTTTGATACGCTTCACTATCCGTGTTTTTATTTTTTTTTCCACTATTATCGAATGTTATATGCTATCGAATTTTCTATTAATTATTTTACTGCACATATTGAATGTGATGTGTGGATGATCTTTTGAATTCAAAACTTTGTTGCTTGTAATTTAGCACCAGAGATTCATTTATTATTTCTTGAATCTGTTTTACACAGATTTTCAAAGCAGGTCATAATATATTAACCCGTTCATAATTATCAGGATATTTTTTCCTATTAAAAAAAGTGGTAACTGTAATTTATGTCATGTACCTGACATTTGTTTTTTTTTTGTTATAGTAAACATTTTTTATTTTGTACATTTAAACGCACGAATTCGCCCATTTTAAATATGAACCTATAATGACCAATTTGATTGCTTTTATTTCACATACAGTTTTTGTAACTTTTTGTAATGCTACTTCTACCCTCGAAAGGTTTTAAACCCATAGTATATTAGCACAGTGGATGGGATAAGGATTTTATATTTTTGTACCGGGTAAAAAACTGTGCTCTAAAGACCAGACGTGGAACTTTTTTCAAGGCACTTCACTCCTCTAATAAGCGGGCTTCCAATAATTTATTATTGTAGGACTATAAACACAGTATTTATGACATTTATTAGATGCGTTTTTATCTTTAAACGCATATGCATAATTCTTTCTGATGTCTAATTGCATTTTATAATATTTAACTGACTGCACTAGGCTGTTGATGAGTGACTATCAAAGCAACTAAGGCTAAGAAGCTAGTATATTACGTTTGTTAATTTGCGTATATTCTCCTGTCTGTTTACCTCTCTTGGTAGAAGAAAATCTCGCGGTTCCGGGAAGGAAAAAAATCCTTCCATCTCCATATGAGACAGATGAATTGAACTGACATTCAGTTGAAAAGCTCTTAGGACGGTTCCATGAGTCCTACAAAGGGATTCGAATCCAGGTTATTCAGATTGAACGGTGTTACATTTTCTTAACAACTGAACTACACATGGTCATGTTGAATTATTGCCGCTTCTGCTTTCCCCCTTTCTTTCCTCCTTATTTACTTACTGTGCTGTATGCTATTGTATAATTTTGTATTTTATACCATTTTTCCTTTCTTATTAGTTCAAGATGACGCTACTGTTTAATATCTCCTCCTTAATTGCTTTAATTAGTTCATTTTCTTTTTGATTTAAAGATCGGACATTCAAATTCGCCATTTTCATATTATGTTATTATTTCATTTCATATATCATATTTTCTCCCTGTCTGATCCACCAACTCCAGTTGCAAGCCTCGTTGTCTCCTTGAGCAGGCGAATGTTACATTTTAGACAAGCTGTAACCTGCTAAAAATTGTAATTATACTTCTATTACACTGAATTTAATTTTTTTAATACAAAAAAGGAAGCTAGGATCAAAAATTGCACTTTCTTGGATTAATATCAATGCAACTTGAGCCATAAAGCTGAGCTGATGTGTTTATCTGCTAGTTGCGTGGAATTTTCTGAATGAAAATCCACCAGATAGCGAGATATCTAGATGGTTTCCTAGGAATTTCCTATTACACTGATCTCTGTAGCTCAGTCGGTAACGATGATGCGTTTTGGTTGGAAAGATCTGGATTACACGCAAATTCTTCCGTCTAAAAATCCGACTAGTTAGCAGGCGGACTCAACCGGGTTTTTCATCGGCAAAAAGGCACACTGTCAGAAGAATATATGTCAGAAATAATACCCAGTCCTTATAGCTTTAGATACTTTGGCCGTAACTCGAAATAACTCTAATCTACTAAATTAGGGGAATTTTAAACAGGAAGAATTAACATAAAATCAACAGAGACCAGTAAGCAGAAGAACTCAAGCCATTAAAATGTTTTTAATGGTTTTTCCCGCATTAGTTCATGTACCGAAAATTTCCTCTGCATCAATCCTAACTCCCGCCCTAAGCAATATATATGTGTCTATCATATCGTCCCCCTTATCCGTCTACAAACCAGCCCCTGTAACCCACAAATCTTTTAATCTCTCCTCATATGAAGCATCACACAAGCCTGCCACCATCTTAGTCAGTTGCCTTTGGATCCGTTCTACCTTTTACACATCTCCATGAAACCCAGGTGACCAGATCTGCGCACAAGAGTCCAGTTATGGCCATATGAAAGTCTTATAAAAAGGCATAATAACTTACTTATCTCTGCTCATTAGGGTGTTCTTCAATAACTAGTCTCATATTTGTAGATTTAGGGACTCAAAAACACACGTGTTGAACAGATTATTTTATTAATTACAAATAAAATAAACTTTTAAAAGAAAGAATTCAATAACTAGTAATTCTATGTGGTTTTCTGAACGCCAACTCTCCATCCACTAATATCTCTGGTTTCTACAATTACCTGGAATATTTCCTCCATTATTAATGCACAGTTGGTTATCTTTTCACTGCAAAATGCATAACCTTACACTTAAATCTGTTACATAAAACTGATATTTGTTCTCTTTTGCCAGTACTTCCAGTTTATTTAAATCATCCTTCAAAATTTTAATAAAGACTTTAATGACTGTTGTTCTATTCCAATATTTATAGTTCGTTATACCAATAGTTATACCCAATATTTCCTATCAGATCATTTCCTATATAATTATTGTACAAATTAAATAATACCGGTGTACGTTCAGTGCCCTATGGCACGTCACTAGTCACAGGCCTTCAACTGAACTACTCCAGAATGAACTACTGTCTGGTATCTCTCCATCAATCGCTATCTTATCCACATCACCAACTTCATATCCATTCCAGCTTATGCGATTTATGTAACAGAATTCCATGCGTATTAGATGACTGTAAAATCCAGCAGTATCAGAGTGTGGCCATTACCTTTATCCAACTCAGATGTCATTATAAAAAGTAAGTTATTGAAGCATGACCTACCATTCAGAAAACTATGGTGTCGATCATACAGTATCCCATTTCTATCCATCCATTTCTGAATTATGTCATTAACAACTTCTCCAATACCTTGACTACCACCATTGCTGAAATGCTGAGTCGTCGATCATTTGCTACTTCTCTTGGACTCTGCTTTGTGTTCACAATAAAAATCATAAAGACACTTCGATCCGCATCAAATCATGCTCCAGGTTTTTAAAAGCCTAGCTAACAGAAAAATAGGTCAGGAATAGTTTTTCATATATTTTATTTTATTTTATTTATTTTATTGTTCAGAAGATTATTCTGCACAGTAATATTTATCAGTCTTGAGAATGACATTGAAATGTCCATTAGCAATCAGGTATTCGATTTTATTCATTACCTACTCATATGAAAATATATTATGTATATTTTAGTCAAATTTTTATCTGCTGTTCGATGTTTCTCTTTTAAATGTATTTTAAACTTTCATTTAGAGAAAAATATGCTGGTAATCTCAAATAATGCGTAAACCACTATAACAATTCCAACTTCAAAAATCCGCATAAAACGTTATCTTATCCTTAAATATTTGTAGCAGTGTATCAGTTATATCTTACCATATTTTTCTGTGATTGTTCACAAAAGAATTTTTCATTTGCAGTAATGAAGAAAACTATAGCCTTGACTTCATTATTAGGTTACTATTTTTAAACGTGAGGATAACACATGCTATATATTTTGATTTAATACCTTAAGAAAGCTTATATCTCTTATTTGAAATATTTCCATTCTGCCAAAGATTCTCGATGAACTACGACGAATCATACCCTTTTTTCAACGAAAAAAAGATTCATTGAAAACACCAGTCTAAAAATATAACATATTAATTTGATTGATAGTCATATTTTTCTTTCGAGGTAAAAATAGCAAATTTAAGATATCGCTATATTTTATTCACGTAAGTTTTTGGAAGTTTGTTTAAATTAAAACTGATGAACTATTCTCATCGGTCAAGGACTGCTCTTTTTAAAAATAGTTTTAGACAAAATGAATATAAATTGTGGAAAAGCGAATATATATCATTTAAACAAATCACTTACTTCAATATCAGTTGCAGAATGGTATAGTTTAAATCACAGAAATGAAGATAAATGCAAGAAGTTGGAAAGAAATTTTGGGAACATTGAGGCATCGGTAATAATTAGAATCGAACTGCTTCCTTTATATTTGTGAAAGGATTTTTTTAATCTCTTTTTTAACCCATATGGCATTATACTGACTCCGTATAAGAAATGTCATATCATGAAGTGTGATGAATTGTTTCATTTATTCTGTTTTGTTTTTTTTTTTTTTTTGAAATTTTGGAAAATTATTTTAGGAACGAGTTCGCCAAAATGTCCATCGAAAACAGCCATGTTTACGTTTGTAGCCGTGATTCATAATGAACAAAGTAGTTACATCTAGATTGACTACATCACCATCATGATTTCATATTTCTGGAATAGACATTCATCCATAAAATTTCTCTTGATAATTTTTCACTATGAATAAGAAAATTTGCAGCTTCCATTCAAGATCAAAAGTGATCCAATGAATTTTGATTCAGATCCTATATGAAGAAAAAAGGAGTACGGGTTTCCTGAAATATGCTTAAACAGGCCGAGATTTTACGATAATAGACAGGGAGGCTTTTTAACAGGGAGGATATAATGCACATCTCCGCAGATTTCTGGAATCAAGCTTTTCTTGCGTATTCGGGAAAGGGGGAAAGAAAGGAAAAAAAGTGAGAAAAAATGTACTCTGTAAAAAAATCATAGCCAATGGGCAAGGAAACTTTACTTTTTAATTTTCTAACTTCACACAATCATACCATCCTAGATCACCTTGAGATGAGTGCGCTTGACGTTTTCTTTGTTACCCTTGTAATTCTTATTCCAAATATTGGGAAATTTATTAACACTGAATCTGATATTGAAAGAGAAAATGTGGGCAGCTCTATGCAAACGAGATGAGTTCGTCTTTAAAGGAAATAAAAGCGCTGTATCGGTCTGAAACTAGCTCCTGCCACAGGTTGAATTTGACCTCAGGTATATTTCTCGAGCAAGAGATGTATTTCCCATGAAAGAGGGGGTGGCAGTGGTGTGTGTGTGTGTCAAAGTACATAGTCGCAGAAAGAACCTCGGGCAAACAAATCATTTGGGAACTAATGTTCCCAATGTTGACATTAGCAACAATCTGTAGGTGAATAAGTACGGTATAAGAGATATTGTTTACCTATATCTAGTTTTCCCTTTAATTTCGCTGTATCCTTTTCAAAAAGTTTAGAATGAATTAGTGTGTATTATAGTATACTGAAACTCGCTGGTTCATGCATTAGTTTCAAATAAACCGCTTCTTATATTATCGAAGAAGCCACAGAAATATTGATCTTTGTGTAAATACCCGCTATGATAGCTATTACAACTTTGTAAATGAATAGATCAAATTAAACAAAAAACAGTACATCGCTTTAATCATAAGTGATGATGACAATTTTTCAAAGTTTTACTGATTTATTATTATTAGTAGTATCATCTTTTCGCTATGATGTAACTGGCTATCGATATATTGAAGATTATGATGCTAAATTCCTGAAGCCATAAGGAGCAATCATCTTGATTGTAAGGGAAGCGGCACTCCCATGGACCCCTAGCTGGATCTATCCTCTCCTTCTTCTACTTTGAGGAAGATCCACTTACTTTAATCTTTCCTATAAGGCCTTATCAGCCAACTCACTTTATGACCCATATGCTATTAGAGTACTCGAGGGCCATGGGGTCTTTTCATTTCTGGCCTTACAACTATGCCCTCTCTATAAACCTTACTATATTTCTTCTATAATCTACTCTTTCCCCTTCAATATACCCTATTCCTCCTATGGGTTTAAATTCGGAAGAAGGCTAGTTCAGAAGCCTTAAGGTAGCAGCCCTACCACTGAACTATTCCATCGTCAGGCTAGTCCCCTGACATGGAGAACATAATCCTATTTGTAAGCTGACAGAAAAAGATAATAGGATTGAATCTATGGGAAACGACCCTGGAATGGAAAAGGGAAAACGAAAATGGAAACGACAAAATATAATACACATAGCAAACTGGAATGTAAGAGGAATAGCATATAAAGAAATAGAATTAGACCAGTTATTAAATGAAAGAAATTTTAAAATAGCAGTAATCACTGAAACAAAAAAGAAATTAAAAGGAACTATGAGAACTGAAAATTTTAATGTGATATACAGTGGAATCAACAGAGACCAAAGAGCACAAGCAGGAGTCATGATTTGGATTCATAACTCCCTTTAAAAATAGTTAAAACATTATAAATTATGGAATGAAAGAATAATAGAAGCTAGAATAAAAATAGATAGAGGCTATTTAACAATAATTGGTTTATATGCCCCAGAAGAAGGAAGAGAAAAGAATAATATTGATTTTTATAATCAGCTACAAAACATATATAATAAAATAAATAAAAATGATTACATAATTTTAGCAGGAGATTTAAATCCAAGAATTGGAAACACGAAAATTAATAATAATACATGGAGAACACACTCTAAACAGAAATGGTAAAAAAATTGATTGACTTTGTAGTTTATAATAACCTAAAAATAATGAATTCCTTCTATAAACATAAAGACATACATAAATATACTTGGGCAGCAAGAGGATGGAAATCAATATTAGATTACTTCATATTAAATGAAAAGACATCAAAATTTTCACTCACAGAGGATATGAAATAAGCAGTGACCACTTCCTTGTTAAAATAAAATTAAGATTACCACCTAAATGGCTACAAGTAACAAGAACAGAAAGAAAAATTGAAACATTTGTTTATAAAACTAGACTATTGAATGACACAAATGTATAATGGCTATATGAACAAAGAATTAACCAATATCTAGATAAAATAAAACAAAATGAAGAAATAGAAATAGAATGGCTTAATATAAAAACGATACTAAATGAAGCAGCAAATGAAAGCTTAGGAAAGACCAAAAAATTCATTAAAAGAAAAAAACTGAAGATCTGGGATGATACAATCAAAGAAATAATCAAAAAGAAAAAAGAAGCCTATCACAAATGGTTAAGCAGTAAGATTAGTAGATGAAATAGAATATAAAAGAATAAGAGCCATAGCTAAAAGAGAAGTCAGAAAAAGACAGAGAATCATGGAATAAATTTGTTTCTAATTTAGAACATGATTTATATAAAATAAGACCCAATGTATATAATATTTTGAAGCACTTAAATGCAGATACCAAAGAAAACATAAAATTAAACACTGAATTGAAATTAGAAGAATTTCTAAATTACTACACAGAACTGTGGACAGACAAATATTTTTAAAAAGACAACTGGCAAACAATTAACGAAAATGAAAAGGAAATAACTGAAGAAGAATTAGAAATCAGCCTGAAAGAAACAAGAAACGGAAAATCACCTGGACAAGATAAGCTAGGTTCAGAACTACCTAGGATGTATGATCACATATGAAAATGAAAAAGATATAAATGTAAAAATTGCAAAATATTTAAAAATAACAGGTGTAATTAACTCTATATTTAAACCAAACCTAATTCAAAAACAAACCAGGCTAAAAGTATACAATACATTAGCCTTACCGGTTTTAATGTATGGAAGCGAAATCTGGACAATAAAACAAAAAGACAAACAAAAATTAACAACAGCAGAAATGAAGTTTATGAGAAAAACTGCAAAGTATACCCTATTTGATCACAAAAGAAACGAAGAAATTATGAAAGAATTAAACCAAGAACCAGTAATAGAAAAAATTAAAAAATATAAACATAAATGGATGGAACACGTTCAAAGAATGAAAACAGAAAGATTACCAAAACAAGCCTTAAAGTACAAGCCATTAATTAAAAGAAAACCAGGACGTCCTCTTAAACGATTCAACGATGACTTCTAAGGCCGGAACAGGCCATGCTAGGCCTAAATCCTTGATACGTATGATGATGATTATTATTAGTAGTAGTATCATCCTTTCGCTATGATGTAACTGGCTATCGATATATTGAAGATTATGATGCTAAATTCCTGAAGCATGTGTAAAGCAACATATATAAACCTTTTGAAAATTAAACATTTTCAAAAGGTTAAAACCTCACAAAATTAGTTTTCATTCCATCGGTAAATTCCTAAATTCCTAAATGACTATTCTAGTAATTTTTGACGTCCTACACCTGAATTTACTGATAATAAATTACATATCTCCTATTTCTAAATTAACATAAATCTGATCGTTGGTCGATAGCATAACTAAATTCATTTTATATTATCCGGTTTAGTGTATTCATGACAAAAAAATCATTTAATTAAATACGGCATACAGTTCATACACACAAAAAAAAAAAAAAAAAATATATATATATATATTTAAATAGATTTAATGACTTAAAAACCGAGATTACTTATAAAGATTTAATAAGATTAATACAACTAGTTTCGGCTTATAATAGCCTTCATCAGGTATTCTTAAAGGAAGAGAATAGTAATAAACATTGAAGTATCTAAAAACTTGAAAATACAGGTAAAATATCGCCACACATAATTGATACATAAAAAACGTTGTATTTTTTCAAGTTGTTCTAACAGACGTGCCATTGTTTATTGCAAGTATGCGTGCAGACTCACGTGAACGCCAATATTGAATAACTGCAGCATGGCTATCTGGGATGTTATAACTCAAATTGTTGTTTAAAAAACAACAATTTGAGTTATAACAATGTTTAGTTACTTCAATATTTATTACTATTCTCTTCCTTTAAGAATACCTGATGAAGGCTATTATAAGCCGAAACTAGTTGTATTAATCTTATTAAATCTTTATAAGTAATCTCGGTTTTTAAGTCATTAAATCTATTTTTCAAAATGTATCACAACAACCAAGTTGAAGCATATATATATATATTTAGGTATGAAACTAACCACCTCATCCTAAAATCACAGTTACGAAAGACAATCTCGGCAGATCGTGAGCAAAGCTTAAGGGCCGAATTAACACGTTCATTGCCAAGCTGAAAATTGGAATTTCGTGTGGTGACCAAATTTTTTTTATTTTTTTTTTTCATTTAGTTAGCGACGTCCACGCGATAACGCGTGATCGGCCGTTTGGTGAGAGCTCGCATCGCGTGATTGGCAATGAACGTTCATTGCCAAGCTGAAAATTGGAATTTCGTGTGGTGGCCAAATTTTTTTTATTTTTTTATTTAGTTAGCGATGTCTACGCGATAACGCGTGATCGGCCACCAGGTGAGAACTCGCAACACGCGATATCGCGTGATTGGCAATGAACGTGTTGATAATAGCGCGGATTATTCTAGTAAAATACACCTACTAGCTTCCCCACCTAAAATAGAACTGGTTGCGTCTTCAGGGTTAAACAATTAAAAAAAATACATAAATAAACTACAAATGCGTGGATTACAAATTTGATTAAAAGCTGAAAAACCGTTACAGGACAAATAAGTAAATTCATGCTAACGTTTATTGACGAACTACTTCGCTTTCTTTACTCTGCAAAAAAAGGTCTGATATTGAAACAATCACACCAGAGGTAAAATATGTGCAATTTATATATTACAGCTATTATATTATTATAACTATATTATACCCTTCTTTAAAAGGATGTGATTTAGGATATACACCAGAAAATATCATATAGTTAAATTTTAGTTTCAAACGATTAATTTCTACTGGCAAAATTTGCAACACGATTCCAAATGATATTAATATTACTCACTGGCAGCATAGAATGTAATGACATCTGATATTTAGGATCGCTATTAAAATCTTTTATGTCATGTCAATTTTGTTTTTAATTGGACCATCTGTAGTGGTCAACTGGGCAAAACAAAATTACACATCTACAGCAAATGTCGGATTTTTACAAAAGTATCAGTACTGAATAGTTCTCTTTCAGTTACCATAAATTTCTCATAGATATCATGGAAGTTGTCATTTCCATTGTTGTCGTTTCGTGAAAAGGATGGAAATGATGAAATTCGAAAAGTGAACTGTGAAAATTTCAAGCCGTATTCTAATGTAAACAATTATAAGCGCCGGTTAAACGTAATTTTCATTTGGTCATATGTGGGAAATGGAAAATGTTCATTATTCAATCAGTCCAGGTTGATATGTACGAGTTTTTATCGCTGCAATTTGCGTTTCCATTAACTGATTATGTAAATTAAGGCAGAAATTTTATTATCATTCGAAATTATGACAAAAACAATATTTTTCGCTCTAATTATGTAGTTTTTATAGGAAAAAATAGTAAAGAATAATTCCTTCGCAGTTTGATAGATTGGAATGAAATCTCGCATTTAGAACTCCTATTAAAATTTCTCAGTTGTATGAGCAAATTATTCTAACAGCGAAATTAGACAAAACGTTTCTAAAGATCATATGCCCAAAACTCTACGGTTTATAACCATTGTGATAATTACTGGATTTCTGTATAAGAATGGTATTATGAAAGGAAATTTTTTTACGTTTGCAGTTTCTTTAGGGTAGGGTTTCCGTACCTCAGTCGGCTTCGACAATGACCTTCGAATGGAAAGACCCAGGTTGGAATCCCATCTAGGACGTTTTTCAGGATTTTTCATCTGAAGGCGAGTTAACTGGTTTCATCCGGAGGTGACAGGGTCTTCCCCTCCGGGAAACTCGAGTTTTTCACCCCATAAAACAGGCAAACCGGCAAGAAGAACAAACACAATATACAGGCATAGGAGACACTACGGAATTAAGAATTAACCTATTCCGTGGAATTTAGTTTCGAACGCCTGCTTTGTACAGTGCAGGTCTACGCGTAAGCGTAAAACAGGAAGAAATCATTTCATACTGTTAAATTTAAAGAAAATTGGTATGCATATAATTTTTCTTTTCTAAAATATCATACAAGATTGTCTTTTTTTTTTTTTTTTCCGGAGGTTCCGTAGCATAGTTAGTATTGTCGATGTATTACGGTTGGAAAGATCTGGATTCAAATCCTCTTCAGGACTCGTACAACCTTTATCAGGACTTTTCAAGTGAAGATACCCAGCTGGTATCATATGGTTATGTCAGTTTTTCAACCTGCAAAACAGGTAGATCGGCGAGAAGAGCATACGTAATTCAGAGACAATACGGAAAGGATTAACCGCCCTGTTATAAGAGTAATCAGGTTTATAAGAAGTCTAGTTACTTGGCTGTGATGGACAACTGAACCTAACACGAAAGAAAAAACCAGCTGGGATTATTTTTAAGCTGTTTTTCCTTTTTCTTAAATGTTGCTCTGGAGCAGGATAAATAAATGGCTTTCAACTATGAACGCCATTACGTGTTCATAATAAAATATGCATTTGTGTTGTAGCTAGTGTGTTATATGAAAACAAAACTAACAAATATTTAGTATCTATTAGAAACTTCAAACTAGCGATCTTCGCATGTCCCTATACAAGTCTTAAAAGTAGCATTGAGCGAGTTAATAATGAAAATTTCTTTCTTTAAGGTAATCTGGAATCTAACGATAAGAAGTACCATTTGAAACGCATTAACCTCTTTTAGGGTTTTTTTTTTTTCAGATTAGGATCGATAATGTCAACTCCTCTTCGATTTAGTAACTGAGAACTGCCGAATCTGTTTCCCTTTACTACCTACTGCATTTTATTTTCCTAAGGCGCCCTTAGTAACACTATAAATTTAGCGCATATATTTTATGTTACAGTAAAGATGAAATCAAAGTTTTCATTCCCAGGAATTTTGGACTGACTCTCTGGTTTTTAAGTATTTCGTAAATGCATAATTCAAATACACCAGAACTACTTCAGTTAATATGCATTTAATATTTTCCATAAAAATACTAATTAAACTTCCTGTAAGTTATGCTTTCAAAAATTGATTGAACAGAATCAATTTGAAAATTTGAATTGATTGATTATTTTCACTGCTCTTTAATCGAACAGTTTCGGCTATATAACGAGCAACAGAGGGTGATGTTTCTACAATAACTTCTCACGTAGTAAAGAAATCAGTGTGGTTTTACTTTCATCATTATGAATAGATGTAACATAGTACAGGGGAAAGACATTACGTTCGGCAAGGTGTTACTTTCGCATGATCTGCACTAAGATATATTTTCTTTCTAAACATGTGTTTATAGAAAGCAGAGGGCGTCCAAGGATGAGTTACACAATCGCTATCTGTAACTTTGCCGATGACGCTTAAGTAGCTACTACTGCAGCCTCCCCTTAATCATCTAGTTGTGTTTCAGTGCATGTGAACTATAGATTTCTTAAACGGTGCCAATATGGATAAATTCCGTGTGTGTGTGTGTGTGTGTGTGTGTGTGTGTGTGTGTGTGTGTGTGTGTGTGTGTGTGAAAAGTACCGTATGTTTATTTAGTATTTAACAAAACCAATCTTCTATAATGATATTTTTACCATTTGGATAATATATAATGTACTGTAATTGTTAAAACAAAAGTTATCTCCAAAACTGTTATGCTGCCTTCGATTTCATTATCATTTAAGCATGTTCACTTAGCTAACTAATTAAATTTTCGCAACCCATAACTACGTATGGATTATTTTCACTCAATAATCGACGTGCAGCTATGATCAACTTTTTGAGTGATTCGTAAACAAGGACATTAATTTTTTTCCCACTGATTTTTCCTACATTAATAACCAGAAGAATGGCTGCAAGTGTTTGTCTAAAGATATCTAAAATTAGTTATCAAACAGAGTTTATTATTATTATTACTTTCAACTTCAGCCACCTGAAATAAGTTAACCTAGGATGGCAAAGGCATGAACTCAGTTCGACACCTCGTTTCTACTAGATGTTGAAGTAAACGTAAAGCCGTCAAACACAATGTATTCGAGGCTTTGTAATGTTTTTCCCTATACAATAGTAATAACTTCATCATACCATCTCATCATTTTCTTTTCATGTAAAAACTTTTTCAGCCAAATAGTTTGCAACTGCTCAAGATCAAACCAATTATGAATTTGAAATTCTTCATGTCTATTGAAATTTAACAGCACGTACAAGTTGTGCTATGTGTTTTGCATCTTGTTATGTTTGAACTGAAGTTTGATCGAAATTATTCAAATTTCATCTATATTTTTTTGTATGAATGAAATTTTGATTATGTTTTTATTTCAACTACTTTTATTCGTTACTATACTACCTCAATACTGATTTGTAACAATTTTGATTAGTCTCAAAATTACTGAGCTGTGAGTGATGTTAAAAAATTTGGTTTTAGCCAATAATAATAATACTAATAATAAGAAAAAGCATATATATCTTACCCTTGGCATATATTATAATACTGATATTTCAAGGAAACTTGGAAATCGAAGTTAATTGCATCCCGTCTATTTCTAAAGATTTCATGGGATTCAGCAAACAATCGCGGAAAACAAAATCCATGATAGAACCTGTATGTCCCATATTTCATAGCTTAGAAGTTACAAATCTATTCATTTTAACATTAAAATTAACATTAAAATTTAATGTTACTTAACATTAAAAGAACATATCAAGGATAAGACTGCACGCAAGTTTCGATTTCTTAAGCTATTTTACTTAAGCGGCGATGAACACACTAGTTCGGTAGGTGAAGTTTTTGATCGCTGTAATTTAAGTAATCGTTCGCATATTGCAGTTCATTTTTTGGATGGATTAATACATGAAAGAGATAAATTTGCAAAGCATACTATTGTAATAGCAAGAAAATTTTATTTTGTGCCTTGCAGACAAATATAGAATAATTATATCTGTAAGGTCGCATTGTATGAGACGCGAATGTTTGGTTAAATCAAACAAATATCAGTGCCTAATCCATATAAATAAATGAAAATGTAAGTTGTCACTCATTATCGTCAATTTCCTGTTATGTACTTTCAAGGGATATACAGGGAGTAAGTACACATGCACTGATCAGTGCATACTTTCCTTTATCATTCACAGAAAGACATCAGAGAATTCATAACTAGTATACCAACAAATCTCTTGATTCAGAAGATATTTCCTCAACTGAATTCAAAATTTAACACTCCTCCTATATTGTCTACGCTAGCTGTCATATTCGTTTGGCACTTGCTCGAAAGTAGGTGCCAAATGAATCCTTTTTTTAGGCCGTTCCCAAAAAAAGGAAGATGAAATTCAAGCCACTAAACTCTCGACCCACTATTTTCATTAGATATGGATGTGATGTTTCAATGTGAAACATCACACCCAAAACTTACACTGCATCTCTAAATCTTGGTGACATTTCCTACCTAAGCTACTTTTCAATTCTCTCGAAACTAGAGAATTAATAGCCAACTTCTTCACTACACTGAGGACCACCAATTAATCAGTGATCAGCAATATGGATTATACTACTTCATTTCGGTAGCAGATCTGCAAGTCAACATTATGATTTTAATAAAAAGCCATCGAATGGCTAGGCTAGGAGAAACTCATGTGTTGCTCTTGGATTTTATTTTGTATGGTATAGAGGCCTACTTATAATGTTATCCGTCTTCTGCTCTTTCTAATTGGGAAGTGTTTTCCCTCTCTGGCAGTTCACTGCATGTCATATTGGATGGATTCTTCTTTTCAGATTTTACCACCAGTGACAGAGAACGACTATATTTTTGCCCACGCTCTTTCACCAATAAACATTAATTACCTTCCCTCATTAACCTCTAAATGCATAACCCACTCATAGCTTTTCTGATGACAGGACACTCTTTTACTAGTTCATTTGGCAAATCCTACATTGCTCAAATGATTCTCTAGCTTCAAGATATTCCATAACGAATTCGTACAATGCGCTCATCCTCATATTTCATTAGAATGGGAACAACGTAATCAACGTCATCACTACAAAAACACGAGGACTTATTTCGCGCAAGAAATAACATATTTCACTGCCCCCTGCCTTTGAACAGAATATGGAGATCTCTAGACAAGATCAAATATCTTTCCATTGGATAAATTAAACCTTGTTTTTCACAACACAAAACACATCACGCCCAAAACTTAGCTTTCAAAACCTTTGATGACATTTTCTATCTAAGGGTACAACTGAAAACATTTTTTATACCAAATTTACCCAAACTTAGAATACTTTGAGATACCTCTATTACAGATGTTCTGTTTGTACCTTATATATTTTTCTATAGGTATTTTCATGGGAGGTACTGTTTCATCGGAAGCGCCTACACACCTCTCGGTATCGAAGATGTCCTTTGAATGTAAAAATCTCGGTACGAATCATGTCTAGGACGTGAAACCTTTTATAAGGTGTTTTCAATTAAAGGTAGAGTTAGCTGGTCTCATAACTAGTCTATAAATGCATTTTGTAGGGTTTTATATTGTCTGTTTCGAAGAAACGGATTTTTCATTCTATGAAGCAGCCAAACCAGTTAACTTCTAACACAGTACTGTGTTACAGGTTAACATCCTTCCGTGGATAGGATCGACATTAAAAAAATATTATGTGGGCTGAAGCAACCTTTATTTTTTTTTGATTGCATTATCGTCTTCGACTTTTATGATTTTCATGCATATTACTTACTGTTCAAGCTTATATTCGATGGCAGAATGCCTATATTTGGATCACACCGATTTAGGATAATTATTGTTTATTTCTTACTACGAAAATTATTAATAATGAAAAGATATTCTGAACAAGTCTCATTTCAATGACAACCTATCTGGAAGGATGGTAATACGGCATCCGGTTCCGTTCTCTCAATATGAGGCTTCAGCCTTTTACTCAGTCTGCTAATCTGCGAGCTGTTTACGGAGACATGAAAATGTCAAAGGTCGCAAATGAAAATACCGGAGGATCATTCGTATTTCTCAAACAAACAATAGCAAATAAAAATAGGAAGCTATCCTAATATACATCATGATAAAGCAACACTGAGGCTGGATTGGAATAATTTATCCCAATGTATTCCATTCGGGAGTTATTAAAACCTTCTTTCTCCTAGCTATCTTTAACAAATTTCTTCCAGTATTTTCCTATTTATTATATTTGATTTTCAGTACATGAATTTGGTGAAACAAAATTCATATAATGGATTCATCTAATAAACGCGCTTAGTCTCTCTTTACTTATTTTGATTTTACTTAAAGAAAGACAAGCCTATAAAGTTCAATATTCAAATATTATGAAATAATGGATATTCTAAAAACACACGCATGCACTGGAATGATTTTGATAACGTTTTAAGAACAAAGGAGTTGAATAAAGTGATGGCTCTTTTATGCTAACATAATGGTTTTAATGAAGCTATTATTATACGGAAACGGAAAAAGTAATAACGTTTGTCAAGATAATAAGATCCAGTAGAAAAATAAGGTTGTGATGGAACACACACAGACGTTTGCGATTCTGATTAAATGATACAAAATGGTATTTTTTTTAAGCAGAATATCATACCGGTGCGTTTTTCAGTGTTTTACATCTCTTATCAAATACACTGGAATAGTGAAGGATGACAGAATAGAGCGAGCTCTTAGAGGTCAATATTTTAAGTCGCATTTGGAAATTTAGAAATTCTGCTGTTAGAACACATGATCACTTTAATCACTTGCATGCTAAATGAACAATAACCTAATATTCAGACTACCTGAAACGAATGATAATGAAGATCCTTTAGAGAATCAGTTTTCAATATGATTAAATTAAGATATCTTCGTCTGCATATAATAATGTCGGATATAGAAGTTTTCAGCATAAAATTAACGTACGATAACAGAACACGCATGTCTTCATTAATCACTAAACACAATATCAGTATAACTGGAGTATATACGTAGTGTTTGAAATCCAACTGCCACTGCCCTTGTCTGGTAAGCAATAACGTAGACATGGAAATTTTCTCTGACGCCACAGATCCGTATTTGCATTATCATATTTGTGTGCCCTGCAATAGCTAGCTAATAATACTTAAGGTCATTTATACAAGCTTATTAACTCTTAATTTCATTACGTTGACGTTTCACGAGTTGTCGTCCTATCGAAAACTGGAAATCCTCTAATTTGTAATAACAGAACTAAATAATGTAAAACTTCTGATGTGTGAAAATGTTTCAGTAAAGGTATACTCTTCCATCATATTCTTAGTATTGCGATTTATGAACAAGAAGAGAGAGAGAGAGAGAGAGAGAGAGAGAGAGAGAGAGAGAGAGAGAGAGAGAGTAGAAATTAAATTAAATTTTCGACACCGAAACAACAAGACACAGCGAAGTTTTCCACCGGAAAACTTCGCCGACTACTTCTAATCATTGCTCTAATCAGTTTCCCTAATTTTATTTAGAAATTATTTAGCGTTACGGTGATTGCGTGTTTTTCTTTGAACAGTTTTGCGAGGAGGAAAACCCTGTCGTCTCTTAATAAGGCAGACTAATTCTGCTTCAGCTGAAAATCTTTATATGTCTGGGTCTGACTCTTTTGTCTGAGATTCAAATACCATCTTGTATATGTAAGTTTTTTCAACAGCGCTACGCAGGATTCTCTGAAACAACAGCGCTGATAATTCTGATACAAAAATAATTAAGTATAATCTAACCGAACAATGGATTACTATTAAAATATCAAAATAAGATGTATTTCTTATTATGTAGTAGATTCAATGTAATATGAATTTAATCCTTAATAATTTTAAAACTATTATAGATTCTATTTTCATGGAATGGAAATTTTCCATTCCATGAAATGAAAGATATTTCATTTCTCTTTCGCTGTTTTAAACTTTGCAACTGGTAGCATCGTTGTTGCTGAGAAAAACTAGCGAATCATTTTTCAAACCTTCCTGAAATTCTACTACTACAGCACTCTTCATTTCCTTCACCCGCTGAAAATGTCATCACTAAGCTCGCTTTCACTTTAGGTGAGAGGACACGTATCGTTGCAGTTCATCTTAAAAGCATAGTAAAGAAGCACTGGTATTATACCCATTCTATTCATTTTGAATGCTTATTTTATTTCCAGAACTTTCATTTATTGGGTCGTGTTTAACTTCATTCGAACGAAACAGATTACGAAGATTACCAATAATATTGAAAACCACGCATATATTTTAAAACATTTTATACATTCAGATAAGTTTTGAGAATAACACGGTCTTAGATGACTAATTCTATGTATGAGCAAAAATGGGAAAATAATAATAAATAGATAAATATGCAATGCCTTACATTCTAATAATCATGTTATTTATCAATTATACGAAAGTGGATAAGGTATCGAATGGATAAGAAGGCTAACAATTGCTCGGTTTTTGATTTCCCAATTAAAAAAAAAAAATGGTAGCATCGTGCAGTGGTAAGACAATGATGTCTTAACACTGCCTGGTTAATATGATTGACAGTGTTCAAACACTGAGAGACAAATAGACATAAATAAATAAATAAAAATAAAAGATGAGAAAAATGACGATAATCTTAAGGAGTGATTACTCTGTGACCTTCACATGCATGATGCCCTTAATGAAATGGAAAGTATGCAATTATTCATTTCGCTACGGCCAAAATGACAGTAATATTTTCAAGTTTATGTGCATTATCTACAATGCTTTTAACATTAATAGGACAGTAAAAGAAAAAACTAAAATCTCAAAAATATATATAAAACTGGAAGTATAAATTCAATAGAATTATAATATATTAGAAAAAAAATTCTTCATGCTGTTTTTATTGTCCAAGACCTTACAGCATGAAGAATTTTCCGCTCTCTGAACACAAATATTAATACATGTTAATATCGATTCGCAGTTATATCGTAATTTAAATTGTGTAGTGAAATATAAGATTATTATTATTATTATTATTATTACACGTGCGTCTCCATGGAGTCTGAAGACTCATCGCAGGAGACTCAATCAATTCGCTATCAATTTCTGTTATGTAATTTTATTTCGAATGATTTAGGTGACATGCACACGCATACCTACCCATCCATAAATACCACACATGTGCATATAGAGGATTTATTATTATTATTATTAATATTATTATTAAAAATAACAATCTTATGTAGAAATATCAACCAGAATTAATTAAAATGGATTTCTTTGTAGTCAGGCAAAGAGTTTACATGCATATTGATTGTTAAATATAATAATATTTAATTTACATGAAAAGACACACACACACACACACACACACACACACACACACACACACACACACACACACACACACACACACACACACACACACACACACGCGCGCGCGCGCGCACGCACGCACACGCACGCACACACACACAGAGAGAGAGAGAGAGAAAGTTCTCCTTGAAGCTTATCCTCGAATCTCATTAAGATTCCGACTGTTGTAGCGCGTTATCTGATACTTTGGGAGTTTTCCATCTCCCTAACCACAAAGCAATTACCCATCTGTGCAAGATGGTACAAAAGAAATGGTGAAACTCCCTGTGCAAACTGTTCACTTTCTTTCTTATATATTCGTATATGAGAAGCCTATAGAGAAGCCTATATAGATGAATTATGCAATGAGATTTCTTTTCTCGAACAAAAAATAATTACCAGAGTGTAGATGAATCATTTTGATAGCATAACCTTTAACCTACGAGAAAGCCTTTTTCACTTGACAGTGTTTGCTATTGTGACTGAGGAGTAATTGGGTGATTGAGCAATGATAATATAGCTCAATGTTAATTCAGGGAACCTAGCTGACAATTTGTCTGGACTAAAATCGAACACTGATTGTAATACCATAATTTTCTAACACAGAGGAGCATCTTATCTACTGGTATTTAATATTCGACTTTTAGGTGAATAGATTTGTTAATAAAAATAATTTCTCAGATTAGCTTCTAATGAAATAAGTTGACAGTTCCAGATCCTCGTAATCAGTATTAAGTGTCCAGCAGGTAGTTCCGCATGAACATGTAGGAACCCATGAAACCTTGACATTGAAAGACGTTGAGCGATTCATTAAACCCTTGTTCAAAATGGGCATATATAATTTTATTAATTACACAAAAATCCTTTTCCAGTGCGTATATTTCATTTTTTTAAAATTAAACATAATTATCTAGCAATTCTGCAAAACAACAGTAATACAATTATTCACATAATTAGTTGCTGATTTAAATATTATTTTATGAAAACAAAGATAAAGCAAATGCAGCCTTAAAATGATGATGTGGTAATTATTATTATTTGTGTGTGTGTAAATTATGCATAAGATAAATGAAAGAAATTACATATTTAAGAAGAATTAATTTCCATGAAAATTATCGAACCGGCCATTATTGTTTATGTTGTTCTAAGAATGTGTACTAGGAAGTGACGTTGTTTTAACTGTGTTGTTCACAGTTAAAACAACATCACTACAACACACTATTGCGATACTAATGCTAATACTACAAGGCACTACTATTACTACCACTAAAAGGTATCACTACTATTAACCTTTCCAGAAGTAGGTATAAAATCCTATGTTTCAAATAAACCAAAACTTGATTGTTACCTGGAAATCATATGAAAACAAGTAACGCGTAACATAAAACGAGACTGTGTCGATTAATAATCAAAAAAAAAAAAATAGTAATTCCAAACGGTCACTATTTTTATGTGGTTGTCACCCACGAAAGTTTTTTATTTATAGTATATTAGCATCGTGGGCCATCTAAAGAATATTTTTCCCTATTTATAATTCATTTTTATGTTTTTATTTATTATTATTTTTTTTACATGGTCCGAAAACCCTGCTCTATAGACCAATCTTCACGCCTCAGATAAAGTGAGACGGTTGTCTCACACTGGACGTTGAAGTTTATCTCTCACTTAAAATTCAACTTTAGTCCAACTTACACCATAAATATTCCTATGAAATTTGCACCAAAAGGTTAGTTGTTCAAAAATTAAATAAGTTCATGCACAAAAATTCGACATGAAAATTATATAATACAATAAAAATTATGTAAGGCAGTCTGTATTTTTTTTCATGTTCTATCCACAAAAGTTTTAAACTTTTAGGACTTCAGACAATCCTGAAGCGCTGCTCTAGAGACGAATATTGCACCACTTCAGGTCTCCGATTAAGCCAGGGTCGCGAACCAGGGTAAATTACCCCAAGTGGGGTAAAAATGAAATTCTTGGGAGTAATGAGGACTCAATAGACATAAATAAAATTATATAAAAAGCGCGTTCCTTGTTACGACAGAAACTTAACACCACACTGCTTAATTATTAAGCAGTGTGGTGGTGCTATTCACACCTGGCGATAAAATTGAACTATAACCTAATGATATTTAATTAAAAAAATATCGTTTCTATAATAGGATTCCAACAAAACATATTGCTTAGGACGCAGAGACGCTGCTCACTCAAATAACCAGGATGAATGAAGAAAGGAAATAAATTTCAGGATGGAAAAAAAAAAGCGAAAATTATCTATCCTTTGAAAGAGCTTATAAAAAGTTATTGCTTGGCGGTGTAGCATATTTAAACAGAACATTCCTATGCGTTTCTCTGTTTCTATTGCTAGGTTTCTTTCTGCATCGAGTAGTTCTACCGTAGTCCTTGAAACTATGATGAAAATAAATCATTCATCGAATAATTTATTTTCGGAGATGCTTGACAAGCGCGACGAACTAACAGTGCAACTTGCCGTAGTCAATCCTTTGTTCGTGGGAAGGTATCCCACCTTCATTTCTGTTTAACGTATAGCAAAAACCTGCATCATTTTTGGTGGCAAGTCCTATTTCTCTTGCATAACACGATGAGAAGCAAATCCCCCAAAATGCTCTTTCAATCATCGAAGGAATGTAAAAGAGATTTGTCTGTTTACCAATAACTGTACCATCTAAGCAATGAAAAAAAATTAGATAACCGTATCCTACATGCAAAAAGTGGACTACACATCATTTATCAGAGTAAATGCGGCACGGTGTGGCAACCCTTCACTTGCAGAACAGCAAGTAATTTTAACAGATTTCAATACACTATTCTGCCTTATTTTTCCAAACAATAATTTAATTACCTTGTTTACTTACACAATCAACCCGGCCATTTTGTTAATTCAAAATAAATATTTAATATTTTCATAGGAAAACGTTAACATTTCTTCGTCCTATTTATTGTGGTTATGTCTTATTAAGTTTTGTAGTTTAGTAGTGGTGGTAAAGACAATTTCGTAATTTATTTGGCTGCTTCAGAGAATTCGAATAACACTATTAAAAGCTACAATGTAATATTTGATACTATTATTAATCAATCAAATGCATCTGGGAAAGATTCGTAGTTAGACTTTAGGTATAATTTATTATTTTATGTATGTTTGTTAGTAGCGTAAGACAAGGCGTTCAGCTTGAAATGAAGGCAGCTAATTTCCAGTAAACAAGAAACTCTGTTTTGCCTTTATTAATTTTGCGTCAATATGTCCATGAACTCTTATAGTTTCGTATTTCCTGCTTAACTTTTACCAGTAGATTTCGCGAGTGTTAGTTCAAAGGGCCTGAATGCAATCCACTCAAAGTCTTGCCATTGAAAACTTGTTCGTGTTAGGTTAGGTTGGGATGGATTATTCTTTTGAAAAAAAAAAAAAAAAAAAACGAATTATTTTGAAAATAACCATACCGCCTTTGTATGAGCCCGAATAACTCATAATCAGTTGAAAAAGCCTTATATTCTTCGTAGTGGGGATTCAAACCGAGGTAATTCCAATCAGCCGGCCTGGTTGGCTGAGTGATTCACGTACCCGCTCTCCAACCAACAGGCTGTGAGTCCGAATCCCGCTGGGCATGGATGTTGGTGATTGCTTGTAGGTGGTAGATGAATTTCATCACTCGATCTCATATCTTCCCGCTTAGTGGAGGCCTCAAGTGGCTTGATAAAGTTTCATCTTTGGTCTGTAGAACAGGATTTCCAAACTATGTAAAAAATAAATTGTAAAAAGGAAATTTAAAAATTACAAAAAAATATACAAAATAGATGAAAAGAGAAAAAAAAATCCTCGGCATTATTAAGCTATTAAGAACAGTACAAAATGTACTGTCGTGTCGGTAGAAATAACTTAAAAAAACAAACAAAAAAACTAAAGGGCATCATCGGGTCAGTTGACTGGCTGATTAGGGGAAAGAGAACATGAAAATAGAGAATTACGATCGAAGAAACTAAGGCTACGAAGACAGTATATTATATTTATTGATATACTAGAATTGTGTTCTTCTGTACAGTTTGTCTTCTTTGTTTGAGGAGGAAAATCCTTTCATTTCGGTATGAATATCGAATATGAATCTGTGCAAAAGTTCCTCGCGTCCAAGATGGAATTCGCACCCAGAACTCTCCAACTAATGGGTTCATAGCCTAAGTTACTTCGGCCTTAAA
Organism: Typopeltis vanoorti; assembly: GCF_054136105.1. Classification (NCBI taxonomy): domain Eukaryota; kingdom Metazoa; phylum Arthropoda; class Arachnida; order Uropygi; family Thelyphonidae; genus Typopeltis; species Typopeltis vanoorti. The sequence continues at coordinate 16,431,382 of NC_143569.1, forward strand.
TCCAAATACACCATACCAAAGCAATCACCAATCGAAGGCCTAACATTGCGATCCTCGAGAATGTACAATTACTCCACTGCATGGCATCCAGAATAATTGCAATACAACGCAGTTTTTCAAGAAAGAGCATAGAAGGAGAAGAGTTCATTCACATTTCCAAGACAGTAGAATATTTTTCCTAATTGTAAGGAATTTAACGTGCCTTCCTGTAAATTTCTCAAAATTTGTTTCGCATTTAGAAGATAATATTTTTTTTCTCATTTCTCATTTATTTATTCAAATAGCAGAATCGACATCTTTGTTACCAAAACACATAATAATAATTCATAAAAACAATATCATTAGACTTTAAGTTGCATAAAAAGTAAATCAGTGTCAGTTTTTTAAAAAAACAAAATATCTCAAATAAGAATTAGAACTATATACACCGAAAAAGGACATGTTTAAACGCCCATAACCAGTTCACCATGTTACGTCACATGGTGAATTGGTCTATAGACTTAAAACGAAGATTGAAATCCATGCATCCACAAACACCAAGACTATATGGCGCTCCTAAGGTACACAAAAATGGAATACCACTACGCCCGATTGTGGATGGAATCAATTCGCCAACTTATCTGTTATCTAAACACCTGGCAGGCCTCCTCAAACCACACATCCATAATTCGGATACTTATATACGAAATTCGCAACATTTCGTTGAGAAACTGAACAACATCTCTATCTCCAATACTGATTTACTCGCCAGCTTGGATGTTACATCTCTATCCACTAACATCCCTGTGTAGGAGGTCATCAACATTTCAGGAAGTTTGTTCTCACAAGACATTACTTTCCTGTTCCGTCATTGTTTAACATCAAACTTTTTCTTATGGAATAAAACCATATATCAGCAATTGACTAGCCTTGCAATGGGTAGCCCCCTCTCTCCATCTTGTGCTGATCTCTTTATGGAGGATTTTTGAAAGTAAAATCTTAACTCAAACAGACCCTAAACCCACAGTATGGTGGAGATACGTGGACGATATCTTTATCGTTTGGAACTACACAAAAAAGGACCTGTTCAACTTTCTTAACAAAATCAACTCTCTACACCACACAATCAAATTCACTCTAGAACTTGAAAAAGATAACCAATTATCATTTCTGGACACTTTAATTAAGAAGCTTCCGAATGGTGGTATCAACCTCTCAGTTTACTGCAAACCTACCAATACAGGACGTTATTTACATTTCACTTCCTGCTACCACATTTCTCAGAAACTTAGTATTGTACACATATTGAAGAACCGTGCCTCTCTCCTTACAACATGATCAACAAGACCTCCAGGAAGAACTATCCCTGATATCCACCAGCCTTACCATGAATGGATTTCCTCGAATACTCGTCCACAAGATACTTTTCTCTGAACCACGACAAAGACAACAAGATGATGTACGTTATATTTCTACCATCGTCATTCCATACTTAGGGACAGTTTCCAATAAGATTGCTAGACTCCTTAGACCACATAAAATAAGCGTGGCCTTTAAACCCACAGAAACGATTAGACAATTCTTAAGATCTCCAAAAGATAGCCATCCTTTCTCCAAATATGCTGGAGCTTATAACATACCATGCTCGTGCGGCTTGAATTACATCGGCCAAACTTCAAGGAGCCTTGAAATTAGGCAAAAAGAACACATAGGTGACGTCAATAATAACAGAGAAGAAAAATCGGGGTTAGCTTTTCATTTCTCAAGAACGAACCATACCATAGAGTGGGATAGAAGCACAATTCCTTACATGGAGGAGGACTTCCGCTCCCGAATTTTTAAGGAAGCCACAACAGTTGTCCGCTGTATACAAAACCTTAACAGGAACCAAGGACTAATCTTGCCCGTGATCTGGAAGACCCTTATCAGATCCTTCAACTCACCAGAACTGAATTATAGTGCCAACTATAGAACGTTCCTAAATAACAACAAGTGATATCATCCACGCTCTATGAATGTATTGTACGCGCTCTGTTCTTTGTTTAATATAATTGGAATCGGTTGATTATAGTTTGTAACAGTTTTTTACTTTTTAGTGCCTTACATCAGTTATGTACCCTGAAGATGCCAACAGCCTTAGTTGGTGAAACTAGTTGGTATAACATAGCTGTTTATTATATGCACTTGATCAATATAATCCCATTAAAAGTCTTTCCAATAAATCATTCTGTTACACGACAACAAAAAAAGAAGAAATTATCGGTACGATTCTGCGTGATTTATGGCAAGATTATCATAGAAGAAGAAGCAACTATAGTGGATATCTTAGACTGAATCGGTATTGCCTGATAGAAAACTGTGCACATTTCTTTTATCCCAGCACATGCAGTATTACTTGAATATGATATTTGATTAGAGCAAAAATAATGACTATATTAAGCTAACGATGATAGATATTAACCATCTTATCGCCCATTAAGAAACTCCACAAAGTATTGTCACATGTTTTAAGTTCTGGTGAATATGCCTAATAACATAATATACCCATTCCAACCAGCTGTCACAAACTGAAGACAGAGACAGCAATCAGAATTACTCGCACTTAGAAACTATTATTCCCACCTGTGTGCAATTCTAGTGACCTGCATAAACTCTCCATGCATATTTAGTGATCCACATTAGAGTTAAGTATGCCTAACTTTACAATTGCTAGCAAACAGTAAAATAAATCTAGTAATTAATAAAGGACAGAACGACTGTCGAAAGATCCTCGTTGGTGTCTAATTTAGAATATAGTAAACTTAGGTGATAGCTTTCAGCGTTTTAATTATTGTTATTAAGATTAAACTCAACTACAATTACGCTCAACCAGTTACATATCCAGTGGTTATCTTCGAATACATTATCTTCCCCTACAAACAAACAAACAGGGGGAAATAAGGTTATTACGTAAACATATTTAAAATTTCTAAAATAAGTGGGTTAGCTGAATAAGTCTGCAAAAAGGGAACACATTTCAGAAAATATGCAACCACCGTAACATCGTAACATCTTTCTGAAAGTTCGAAAGTAGTTCAGCCACGCCTTTTAGAAGCATATGCGGTTATGGCAGTGTAACAATTCGATAACTGCATCCATCTGCAGATGACGTGTCGAAATTTTCAAAAATTATAATCCGGAAATTCTTGATAAATAATTTCCAGTGGCGGCCATATAAGAATCATTCACTTATCGGTTTAATAATATATCAACGACTTGCACTGAAAGTGAGCATTCTAACTACTATTCTAAATTAATTCATGGTCTGCAACGATTTGGTGGAAAGCAGTGTAATCAGTCTAATCAGCAAATATGACAAAACAAAGCAGCTTACCAACCCTACTACTGAACTGTGTACATATATAGACTTTATAAACTGTACAAATGAATGTGACTACGAGTATACTGAAAGGGAAAAACTATAAAACAGAAGTGTTTTACATGCCATTCTAAATTAAGCAATAAAAATAAACATGTAAACCAAGGATGACCAAGAATTACGCGAAATGAATTCACACTATGTTTTTCAAAATTGCTGGATAATATCATATTTTATTAATCCTCGTAACATACAGTTTTTTTTTTGGCTTCGACGTGAATGGTATTATAATCTAATTAAAGAAACTTAAACAAATCGAGAGAGAGAAAACAATGACTGAACCGATTAAGTATAAATATAGAAATAGAGGAATGCCTGAAAAATAAATAGAACATTACGCATTCGAGTATGCAATAATATATATATATATATATATATATATATATATATATATATATATATATATATATATATATATATATATATATATATATATATATATATATATATATATATATATATATATATATATTCAAAGAAATCAAACCTCTGATCAGTAGGCATGAGGATGGACTGGTGATTAATTTGCTTTGATGAAACTAGGTGTGTTAAAATGTACCGATCTCTTATTTTCGAGATATTAGCCGTCAACGACATCAAAGATATTAAGTGTTAATATCAAGGATGGTAACCATTTCACGATATCAACAGCAAATGCTAGCATATGTATTAGTCATCAAGCGACACCATAAGAATTGGTGATAGTTTGTCCATTGCAATGGCAGAGGGGAGAAGTGGAAGTGAAAAATTTAAGGTAATTAATATAAATCACAACAGCATGAAAGCATGCAGCTTTATCAGATTAAATTCAGATTTTATGGAGAAAAAAAAACATGCTCCCAGGGTAATAAGGTCAGACAGCTCACAATCGTAAAGTACAACACTATGGCCAAACTACATTAATTAAAAAAAAAAAACGAAAGGAATACATGACAACAAAAACAAACCAAAGGAAGAGAGATTTATTAAAAGTCTTTCTCTCTCCTAAAATGGGGAAACCTACACGACTAGATGACGTATAAGGAACAAATATTAAAATTTAACCGAAATACCAAAAAGCGGATTTCATGTCTCTTTAGAAACTGTCTTGAAGTACTTTCATTATCAACAAAATCTGGAGGAAAGACAGAATCGTGGTCTTCCTAAAATCACCAAAGGATAGTGATAATGTCCGTAAACTGTATGAGACGATGACGTTTATAATGTCTCTATAAAGTTCACACTCTCTATAAACCGTGGATGTATTTTATTCCGGAACAATCTGGCTTTAGAAATGGCAAATCTTCTACGCATACTTACATACTGCAGCTTACGTAAATCGAAGATGGATTCGAAACAAAACATAAGAGATGACTTGCTCTGTTCAACATCATGCTGCCAACTATATTGTCAATCACAAACTTCTTAGCAAAGTTTACACTACTACTAAGGAACTGCATATATATTTTGCTTTCTCTTTTAGAAAACAGATGGATATAGGGCATTTTTTCTGATTTTATATAATAAAACGAATCGACAAAGCATGTAAAATGGACTACAGAAAGTGGGGTATGCTTGTCCCTCTTATTGCAACAGTTATGTAAATGAATAACCAATTTTCCTAGAACATTAGATGCCTGTTGTAAAGTAGGAAGGGATTTAAGATTTACATAATGTTAGAAAGTAGTACAGGTGAGACGTAACGTCTCCAGGTAAACCAGGACATCTGGTTTACCTAGAGACCTTTGCCTCCAGGTAAACCAGATGTCCTTCTGGCTTACCTGGATGCAAAGGTCTCTATGGATGGGATGTACTAACACTAGGAAAGGACTGCGTCATTCAAGAAGATATTTGATCACTTGTGTGGATATCTGTATTATCAAAAGTGATGGAAGGTTATGTGCGATCCTTCTTGTATAAAATTACACAGAATTGTATTTTGGTGATATTAATGTTGGTACGGTAAGATATTAATGTTGGTAAGATCAGTATTTACGGCACCGGCTATGGAATATCTTGTATCTTGGGATATACGAACACCACAAAGTTTGTCAAATGAAAAAAGAAGAATGAAAGCATGTCAACAGGAAAACTATAGATAGCAAGTGAATTTGAAATGGGGGAGAGAGAACTGCAAAAGGAATGTGGGTGAAAACTTGGATACAGTCTGTAAATGAAGTCGTTAGTTAAATCAATGTGACACGTTACATTTTACTATTTTTATGGGGAAGGAAAGTTTTCTTTTCACTTCATTAGTTACAGACAGAGTAGCAATTTTTAAACCTCATAAGAGAGAATGCAAATGCCATTATGGATGTCAGAACAGACAAGGAAAAGTTAAACTTCTTCTACAAACCAAATAAATGCAATAATCCACCGACAACTAGGCCTCCCGTATACAATGCTATTATTTTATATCAAGATTTGTCACAAAAAATAGCTTAAATCTCATAATTCTAGAAAACTCTTCACATGCAGTGAATTAAAGGTACGTAATTTTGACTGTGCTCAGGTCGACTGTGAATGGCATCAATAAAAATGGCGTACCTTTAATTCATTGCATGTGAAGAGTTTTCTAGAATTATGAGATTTAAGCTTTTTTTGTGACAAATTTTGATATCAAACAAATCTGAAATATTATACCTGTGAAGCGTAATGAGTTTTGTATTCAAGATTTCATATTGAATTGTCAATTCTCAAAGAAAAATCTTCAAGTGGGAATTACAAAGGGTTGATGTGAATCTGTGCTTCGCAGTCTCATTTAAGATTTCCCAAACTTCATTCTCGAAAATTCTACTTGCAAGCACGTACTGAAATCCTGTGCGTTTTCGATACACTTAATAGATTTTTATCAAAGTAATATGGTGAAACAAACTTCGATTTTAAATTCTTTTAGTTATTGAAATACATGGATTATCTTGCTGAATTATTTAATCAACGATTAAACTCGCTCGCAAAGGAACGTAATCGAATTCGTTACTGAAAATCCAATTCATCCAATAATGAATTCATTGAATTTATATTGGAAGAATGAGAAAACGACAATCGCGCCCTTTCTTATGTGCCTTTCTCATATTGAAGCTTCTCTTGAAATGAGCCCATATAACAAATGAATTATCCCTCCTCATGAAATACAAATCGCATAAGGAGGTAATGAAGTCCTATATGTCAATTCAATGTTTCAAAGTGTAAGGTTTTGAAATTTGGGAAGCAGAGATGGGATGAAAAGTACACAGTCGGTGCAAATATCTTGGAAGAGATAAAGGAGATGAGAGATCCGGGAGTGATTGTAGATAAGGACTTAAAATTTCGGGGACATGTTACTAAAATTGTGAAGACAACACAGCGGATAATGGGAATGATGCGGAGGACATTGACTTGTAGAAGTAAGGATGTTATGGTTCCTTCGTATAAGGCTTTGATCAGGCCACATATGTATTACTGTGCACAGATCTGGTCACCTGGTTTTCAAAAAGATGAAATTGGAAAAAGTTCAGAGGCGATTGACTAAGGTGGTTTCTGGTCTCTGGAATGTAGAGTATGAAGACAGATTGACAAAATGCAATTTGCAGAAATTGGTGGATTGAAGGAAGAGGGGGGGGATATGATTGAGAAATATAAGCTGTTAAGAGGTTATTACCAGATTAATGTCGGGGAGGATGGGTGAGAATAGCAGGAGAACAAGAGGTCATTCCTGGAAGCTGTATAAGGAGGGTGTGAGCAAGGGAGTGAGGAACAGGTTTTTTGCATGGAGAGTGGTGAGTGATTGGAATGCTTTGCCCGAGAGTGTGGTGAGTACAGAGACAGTGAATGTATTTAAGGCACAGTATGATAAACTGTGTGTATAACAGTGGACCTCCCACGATGAGTCTTTGACTCCATGGAGGTTTTTATAATAATAATAATAATAATAATATTTTCACAAGTTTCATTTAGGTTTATGAACACAGCGCATTTTTAGTTCCCTAGAACTTTCGTAGCTTGTCGTTGTTTCTGCATTTTCATTGAATGTAATTCAAAAGGGTTCGACTTAATGATATTTGTACACGAGACTACAGGAGTAATGAGATGCGTCAAAGTGATTAGCTTACACACATGGTTTTTTAGTTTAAAATTCTTCCTAATCATTATAGTAGCGTCATATTTCGCAATATTTTACAGCGATTCAAAAGTTTTGTTGTTGTTGTTGTTGGTTTGAAAAATATTACTAGGTATTAAATTTAACCTTCTTATAAATTTGTATAATGCATACTTTCATAATGACACGATTATGCTGAAATCATATTATAATAATTTATAATATAATAATAAATCCTCTAACTTTTTCATTCCAAAAGCGGAGTACATAACAAACTTATAGCTCCAGTTTGGAAAACTGAAAAGCAGCCAGTACTCACCTTCAGAGATCGCGCAAGTTCTTCACTGTGTGTAGATATCGAGTGCATTTTTACTGTACGGAATGAAGATTATGAGGTTAAAAAGGAGTATTTTCAAGAAAAAACACAGCTAAAAAAAGGACGTTAAGCATATCATATTAATAAGACCCTCCTTTCGCTGCGATGATTGTAGCAATCCTGAGAAGCATAATTTTCCATAAGCTTACGACAGCGATCAATGGAAATTTTGGATCATTCTTTTCTTCCTACAGGCATGTAATGAGGTCCTCGACTGTTGTGGGGCAGACGTCCCTTGACCTTACCCAACGCTCCAGTTCATTCCGCACATGTTCAGTTGGGTTGAGATCAGGGCTTTATGGAGGCCAGTCAAGTGTGGGTAACGTTCATGTCCACAAACCACACAGTTACAGCAGCAGCCTTATGACACGGTACATTGTCCAGAATGTTCACATACCTCTCGGAGTTCAATGTGCGTGGCAACACAAACTGAGGTCCGAGGCCAAACTAGGACTATACCATCATATCGCTACCTCCAAATTTCATAGTTTGGGTTACGCATTCTGGAAAAAACCTTCACCAAGCATCCGCCACATCCACACCCGTCCATCTATTCGGTTGAGGGTCTCTCCCTAACACAGCTTTCCAAGCTTCAAGTTCCTGTACACGCTCTTTGCACTACTGAAGACGATGCTGCATGCTGCTTCAGATAATGGCGGGCTTGCATACTGCGGTTCTATCATGGAAACCCGTGTTGTGAGCCTCGGTTCTGAACGTTTTTGTGTTCCAGTCGATGTTCGGAACTCTTCACCGGACAGAGTTACACTGACTTGGGAGCATCATATTCTTGCAATTTATACCGGCTACGAAGAACACGTGACTCTTTATGTGGCACAATGCCACTTGTTCGTCTGGGTATTTAGTAACTTATTTTCAAGCAGTGTGTGTGTGTGTGTGTGTGTGTGTGTGTGTGTGTGTGTGTGTGTGTATTTATCTCTCTCTCTCTTTTTTTTCCTTTCAGTCATTTCCAACCGTAGGTGACTTTGTAGGCATTGCTTAGTGTTTGGTGAGATTTTTTACAGGGTAGTTCACCATTGCTTTCACCAACTCCCCCAATTTTATCCGGGCTCGGGATCGGCATATGGCTGGGACATATTCATGACTGTAATCCATGTGTGCTCATGGGGCCGGTTTGCCTGTTCTTGGAGACGAAAAACCCGAGCGGGTGAAAAAAACCCTATATCCGTGTGAGGAGGTAGGGTTTTTTCCCCCCGGATAACTCATTTTCGTCGAAAGAGACCAGATAAAGTTTATCCTTTTATAAATTATGTGCTTCACTTCCTGTTTAAATTTTATTACAGTCTTCACTTTTATTCTATATTTTTAACTCGAAAGAGATGAAGAGATTATTTCACTCTTTGAAATTTTTGTTTGGATTTCATCTCTTTCGAGTTAAAAATATAGAATAAAAGTGAGGACTGTAATAAAATTTAAACAGGAAGTGAAGCACATAAATTTATAAAAGGATATTATTAAAAGTTATAAAGGGATATTATTAAAAAGATATGAAAGCAATAAGAAAGTAATTCAAAAGAAATGGTCAGAAAAACAACCTGAAGCAGATACTAGAAAAAATAAAGTGAAGCAACGAAAAAAAATTAAACGATTGAAGAGAAAATACATACAAGAAAATTTAATAATAAAATGAGAGAATTCTAAAAATAAAAAAGGAAGAATCAGAAATGTATAAGGAGAGGAAATGTTCGATAAATAATGACGAAATAATTTTAGTGATTAAATCACATGAAGAGGACAGAATTAAATGCTGAATGGTGCGACCATGGGCAATTTAGGAGTAGCATATGCAGAAAATAAAAGATATGAAACCAGGAAACGCTTTACCCACTTCACAGTAATTGTATTAAGCTCACGGCAATATCTGAAAGCATATTTTTCATTTTCTCTTTCACTGAATGAGCGAGTGTGTCCTAAAAATAGCTCCAGCTTGACAACAAGTGCCTCAAATGTTCGCCAGGTGGAAAAATGCAGAATCAGGTAGATGTATAACGAACGCAAGTGACAGTGACAAGAGCAAAGTAACAACAATTATGTTACGAGTCGAAGAGAATAGATCTAGGAAAAACACGACCACAAGACAAATTGGAATTTGTCTTGTGGTCATATTAATTAAATTAAAGGTTGTTACAGAAGAGAGCGACAAAATGAAAGACGAATGATAATACGATAGTTTGGCTTCAAATAGTTTGAATATGAGAAGCGAAAGTCATCTAGACTGCAAACATTCACGTTAGTAAAGGTATTAAAACAAAGAATGTAAAGCAGTGATTCTCAACTTATGGGGCGCGTCCCCTTTGTTTGGGGAAAGAAGAAGAAATCGCGAATAAAGTGGAAAGCAAAGGAAAAATTGAAAAAACTCTGAAAAAATATATAAAAATAAAAACATAAAATACACTCTGAAAATAAAATAATAAAATCAACCGTACTGAATAAACTAGTTACACTTCGGGGAACATATCAATATTGCAAAATATACCGAGCAACTAAATAAAGCTAAACAATAACAATGAATCAAAAAATTAATAGCTTCCTTGGGTCTGTGTTGCGGAGCAAAGCTTGTAATATGATGGTGATACATTGGAAATTGACACTCTAAGTTCTCTTTCTCTATTTTATTGATATCTATATTTTGTTTTTAAGGTAGCCACTACAGAAAACACGATTTCACAAAGATAAGATGTTGGAAATCAAAAGTGTACGAAAAGCTCTTGCCTTTAGTGCAGAAAATTCATCGTCAACACCGGTTCAAAATTCAAACAGCGATTTAGATGCCAATTATATTTTGATTTCGCTGCTCGATGTGAAATCTATAAATTGTTCCTCATCCTCAATTGAGAAACCTTCAGGTGTAACTTGAAATGGGTTTCTAACCCACGCGTACATTCCCCTTATGTTGTCGTCGGTTATAAAATAGTTTCTAAATTCTTCGTTAACATTGTTAAATGATTTTCAATAGTTGCAAATAAAACTTTCATTTGTTGCTCTTCTGCCTTACAGGTTTTGATAAATTCATCAACATTTGCAAACATTTCTCATTTTTGTTGCTTTACTTTTCGTTCCATAACTCTAGTTTTTTCACATAAAGCACAACTCTGTCACTCATCTCTAAGATATGTGCATTTTCTCCTTGGAGTTGCAGGTATAATATATTTAGTTTCTTGAATTAATTCCTATTTTTTTGTTGTTGTTGTTTTGCTTTTATGGGTTTTGTCAGTATCTCAACACAAGAATTGCAAGGGTGAAGGTAGGGGGGGTGCCACAAAAACTAATATTAAATACATGAAAGAAGGTTCAGAAACCCTGATGTAAAGGTTATCGTTTTTTATTTATCTTTTATCCAAAAATAAATACTTTCGTTTCGTTGCAACATTAGAGTATGTTGCATTTATGTGAAAAGTATAATGATGCATTTATGTGAAAAGCGAAACTTCGTAAAAACATATTTACGAAGTTTCTTAAATTTTCTTAACAAGGAAATGTTTCAACTATACTTTCAACAATCAAGCAGTTGCCTAATTCCTTTACCTTGGAAATGAACATTTAGTTTTCTAATAGTTAACCGCGATTGACTATTAGAAAATTAAACTAATTAGAAAAATATTCACTAATACGTTTCATCGGTGAATACTAGAGCAGTTAAAAATCTAATTTCGTTTTCTTGTTAATTTACATTATAATTTCAGTTACTTGTTAATTCAAACGAGTCAGGTTTAGTGTTTAGAAAGATGACGAATGGATGTCATAGAAGGTTAAACAGGCGATTAAAAGAAATATTCTGATTCCTCATTTAACGTAGCTCCAGTTTACTTAAATGTATGGGTGATTTATATATTCAGTTATTTCTTTTTTAAAAACCCGGAAGAATTATCATAATTAGTCAGCATAAAGGTAGACAGAGAAATTTTGTGGCTTCACATAAGCTAAAAGCATCAGTGCTGATCCTTGTTTAGAGTAATGTCGACTTATCACAGATAAGCAATTCGGTTTATTTTGAAAGAAAAATGCTTGTTGTTTTTGGATTAGTTTGTATTTAATATTGATTCTGGACTTCTTAATGTATCGAAATAAAATTAAAAAGATAATTATCCCTAATTACATAAAGATTTTTTTTTGTCTCCGACAGTTTCTACAGAAAAAAATAAAACCGGATACAAATGCATAACAAATTTTAAGAAGAAGGAATGCGACGGAGAGAGAGAGAGAGAGAGGCATAATCCATTATACCCGTTCTTCTAAATGAAAGAATTCTATATCCTTTTCACTTTCGGGTATATTACGACTGATGTCCATTATTCTTACGTCGATTGTCCCACTAACTTGATATCAGTCCTCCGTTACAGTAAATAGGGGTAACATGGTGGACATTAATTAGTTACAAAGGTCTGTTAACTCTCCAAACGCTCATTACATCTCTTCGCAACTAAGTAGGTCACGAGCTACGTAGCAATAAATGCAGTATTAGTAGGAAAGTAAACTACGTAAACTTTGACATTCAAAATTTCAAGTACGTAAATTTATGTTGGTGGTGAAACGCAATCAGATAATAAAGTCACAGGAGAGATCATAATCGCAGACCACGCCTCTCCGCTCTGATCACCGTTCCAATGCACGAGAACAAAGAAAGCGAGGTACTATTAAAAGTACAATTTGATTTTACGCCTAACCGAACATATGCACATTTTAAATTGCGCAAAATTTCATATGGTTTAATAACAACTGGAAATCCCAAAATAAGTTTCTCTTTCATTAATGTTTTTTTCTGAATTTCAGTCCTGTAATTTCAGTTCAGTAGCAATGGGCTCAATGCTGACCATAAAATTATATTAAAACTGTTCTTAAATAATGTTTACTAACAGCAAGAAGCTCATTCTGTTATGCAGAATTGTTTTGGAATAATTAGGAGTGTTTAACATCCGATTGGTTAACACAATAAATTGTTAAATATACAATATCCTACCATGCGGAGGAAGAGAAAGAAAAAATAATAAGACGAAAAGGGATGCATGAAGGGAGAGGGTTCGGAGAGTCTGGAGTTGAACTGCGAATGGATAGTAGTTGGTTGTTACACTTGCCTTTACAGATTTAGAAGATATCAGGATATTACTGATGTCAATTCGGATAAAAATGTGGAAGGGAAATATCCGCAGAAAACACATGCAACAGAAAACGGTTTTCATGAGAGGAAATCATGAAATCATTGCAAAAAGGGCTATCTATAAAAAAACAAGTTTTTTTTTTGCGTACAGCCTTACAATTGTTTAATAAACGGATTCATCTGATTAATAAACAGTGGATAATCAGATGATAAAAAGATAATTTTCTTGCATGCTGAAAAGACAGGCTTTCATAAATCAAAAGAGGCCTCCGGAAGTTAAAAGTTATTGTTATAAAAGAGAGAGAAATGATATCATAGAATATGGATAATACAAAAGAAAATAAAAAATAAAAATAACAAATAAAAATGAACAGAGAGGGTGACCTTAAACACAGAGGGTTTATCGTGTGAAAAATAAAATAGACTTCAATGACACACGGCTTCGAATTTATACCAAATTTCTTGATTGAGTCAGTTTCTAGTATCATTTTTACTGAATTGCAGACTATCAGAAAATCTTAAGTATCACTACTTCGTAGAATTACATTCATATTTGGTTAAATGAAATGTTTAATTGAATACCACATATTTTTCAATCTTGTTTTTTTATTTACTCTATCCTGCTAATAAACTCAGCTTTCTACCATCACTTTATTTTTGATACACTGTAAAATGTCCATTTTACAGTGTATGAAATATACATTTTGCAGTGCAAAATGTTGAAACCAGCATTTCGAGATCATTCATCAGAATGGATGCTGACGTTAAACTTGAGAATCAAGTATATGCCTGTCACCAGTGGCTTAGCTTCTTCACTTATAATCCTTTAAATTGATTGTATATGTGTGTGTATTTTACATATTTAAATAGTAATTACCGATATTCGCCATCAAAATGAAACGCCATAGTTGAAACGATAGGAAAGAAATGCGAGTTATCTGAAAGTTCGAGGAAATTCCATAAAATGTCAGAGAAAAGTTTGCAAAACAACAAAAGAAAATAAGTCTCAAGCTTCATTGTTGTTTTGTGCGAAAAATAGAAAGGCATACTTTAATATCATAAGACTTCAAAAAAACGTAATAAGAATCAACTGATAAAACATGATACCGATTTCTTTAAGAGAGTTACTTACAAAATACTTAAGAGCATTTTAAGCTCTAATGCAGCATCCATTTCGCATGACGCTAAGTTGCAATACTGATCATAAAAACAATACATTATTGCACACGCACACACATACACACCGAACATAAACACGTTTTCATGGTTAGGTGGTTTCGCCACACATTACATGCTTGAGAAAACAACCACAGTTCAAATACTGTCTATAACAAAATAAACTTTCTAGACTTTAATAACAGGTTATTACTCTTAGAGAAACTCCGGCTGTAGACGTAGGAATTTTCCTCTCCATAATTTGTTTTTTTTTCCTTAAAAAGTGGATACAAGCACACATAACTGATCAACAACTGATAGACACGATCAACAGACTGATGCCTCACAGCCTTAGCTACTTGTCAATAATTATATATAATTATAATTTCCCTGTTTCCGAGTAACTTAAATAAGATAGTATATACAATTCGAGAGGAATGTCGCACCATTTGTTTCAGCAGAGAATCACTTCTCTAATCTGAAGCAGGCAAACATCACGTTTGTAGCGTCTCATCAAGTGTAGTATAAATTGAGACGTAACTGGAGAGAGGACACGGCATTCTTTCATCTTTTTTTTACAATCAACACGTATGCATCGGATCTTGTCAAATGCATGATGAATAACGATTCATCTAACTACGTCTAGTTTGCATTAGCAAAGAGTCGCTTTGTCTGTAATTCTAAAAAAACAACAAAAACTCAAATAAAGATCTTAAATGCTGAATCTCATTAGAGTTGATATTAGGCACTTAGATACACTTTATTATTATTATTATTATTATTATTATTACTACTACATGGCACTTCCAGGGAGTCCAAAGACTCATCGACGGAGGGCACCTACTCTACAACTCTTCACCACTCAATCCACCAATTACAACTACTTTCATCCTCTATACCAACGCCATCTACCGCCGACCATCACCACCACCACTAGTATTTTTACAGACAATCACAAGCATCTATGACCGCGGCTTTAAATTCAATTGAAACAAAGAATGAAGCAATTCAAGACGTACAAATTCTAAATACCAAATTTCACAAAAAAACTCGTTCAAGAGCATTGGATGCTCAGAATTAACTCTGAGGTGCCTTAAAAATCACTGTATGCATTCTATCTGAAAACGGCCGTATTCACAGACAATGAGAGGAAATCTTACCGTCTCTATTTGAGACCGAATAACTCAGCTATGACTGACAAAATAGTCTAGAAAATGTTACCTGCATCCCAGAGATATTTTGAAATATGTCTTAGATTCCAGTATTACCAAAACAAACCCCCTTTTTTTATTTCGCTCATTCTTCTAATTGGGTTATGAAGGCGTCATTGGATCAGTGCGCATACTAATAGAGAGCAGACAAAACAATGCTAACAAGTGCTTAGGCACAAGTATTTATTAACATTGTTTTTGGCCCACTTCTAAACTTAAAAAAATTTTAAAAAGTGTCATACCTTTCTTTTAATTTTTTAAGTCTGGTACGCTGGTTGTTGTAGTTGTTCAGAAATACACAATGCAAGTAAAGCGATAGGGCGAGTGAAATATTTCTGCTAATTGCATGTTTTCTCCTGCTAGGTTTTTGAAAAAAAAAAATTCAACAATAAAGAATATTTTTGCATGAAATGTTCAGGCCAGACCACGTGTCCAAAAACACGTCATTAGTGTGAGGTTTCTCAATCACATACTAATATACCATTTTTCAAGAAACAGAAGTCCACAAGACAAACACAGAGTTTTTTCTCTGCGACCTCTTTTCTTCTAAACAAGTTTTCTGTACAAGTAGAACAGAAAACCAGTCTGCAGTACTCGCTGTCTGTGCAGATATTGCTTCCAATCTCCAAATAAAAGGCTGTGGACTCAAATTCCACTACGGACATGGATGTTTGCGAATATATTTAGGGGATAGATGAATCTCATCGTCCAATGTAACCATCACCCACATTAATTGAAGGCCTGAATTGGTTCAGAAAAAAAAAAGTCCCATGTTTCAATTTTTACGGAAGTATTTGGATTATCTAGCGCTTAGCACATTCATATCATAATGTACAATAGATCTAAAACCATATGTGCTTTGGGAGATGCTAATTATGTTGCATATGAGACACAGATATTATACTATTTTCTAATTTCATTAAATACTAATATTTTTTGGCTCAATATTTGGAAAATCCAAATTTAGTATTAGGTTTTGATTATGTATGTATCTTATGCACGTTTTATCGTTCAAAACTGTCGCAACAGAAGCACTTAGAATAAAAGGCTATTTTCTCCTTCTAATCTTCTATTTTTTTTTCTATTGTCAGACTTCAATATCAGTGCTATTACCTCTTCTCAGTTCTGAATAATAATCACCTTGAGCGCTAAAATACTTGCATACTGAATTAAGTCTAATACGCCGAATTTGAGCAACGAATACGCATTTTCAGCTCGATCTGGGATAGTAGAAGAAGGCTACATTTTGCAAAAAAAATATGACAGATTACTACTCACAGATGTTCATGGATTTTTCTTTCTTAGTTTTTCTTTTCTTAGTTTTTTTTTAATAGTATCCAGTGATTGTTGTATCCGTTAAAGTATCGCGTGAAAAAAGTATCACTATTTCTGCATACACTGCAGCACTAGGTGTAGCCATCTTACAGGTAGATGTTTCTCTATGTCTTCTTTCCAGTTTTTTGACCTTCTCCCACTGTCTTTCCATCTTGCCTGTCCATCTTATCTGAAGTCTTCGCTTTGTCTTTTTTTTTTTTTTTGCTGGAAGCCACATTAGAGAACCAAGTGATATTTACTTAAAGAAGTAATTCGTCTTATTAGCGTTTGTCTTATTTGTCTATAGCTTTATGGAAAAAAATGCGACATTAAGTAAAAATGCATCATTACAGTGTTATTCATTTATCCCATGATGATGTTCGTACAAACAGCTCTAAGTATGACTCAATCAAGGATCTTCATTTCTTCTTTTACGAACCAGTTTTGTTTTATATACTCCTTAATAAATTTTGCAAGTGAAAAGAAAATAGTAATCTCTTTCAACACTTAAAAATTTCATTTTGAAAGAAATAAAATTATCAATTCAGAAGATATCAAGCAAGAGTAGTTGTATATATATCAAAGCACCATTAGTCAAAATCAGTTTCTTTTGCCAGCCTGGTAGACTAAGTGGCTAACGCGGATTCGAATCCTCTCACCATAGGCATGGACGTTTATGATTGTCATTACTAGGAGAAGAATTTCAGCTTCAGATGTAACACCATCGCCTCATTTAATGAAAGTCTGAAGTGGCTTGGAAAAGTTCCATGCTTGGTTTTTCTAGAGCGGAGGTCGGATTATGTAAAACTAAATAAAAATATTTAAAAACTAAAATTAAAAAGTAATGATAAAACTCTTTAGCCCGCCTACGGTACTGATGTACGCAGGGTTTACAACCTTTCATGGAGTCACATAAAACAAAAAAAAAAAAAAAAAAAACGCAGTCGGATTGATGACGCGACAAGTGCTCTTCCGCTGGAAGAGACCTGGATAACATTTCTTTCGCTTACGTAAGGAATATTTTTTTGGAATACACACACTTACATCTAAGCAGATTCAGATATACACTTTGTTTATGTAGAACCTGATGTCGAGCTAGAAGGAGGGAAAACTTTTAACCTGGATTAGTGACTGTAAAATAGGACCCTATAGGAAGGTATCTATTCAGCAATTCTCGGATTAGTCGCCACCATACAAGAATAGTTTCAGAGCTATCTTTCCCTTCTACACACGCGCTCCTCCTCCTCCTTTCCGGTGTGTCCTATGTCTGTAGATGCGACACACACACACACACACACACACACACACACACACACACACACACACACACACACACACACACACACACACACACACACACACACACACACACACACACACACTAAATAACTCTAAATAAGATAACAACACTAGTACTAGATATGCATTTTATGACTTAGATTTACTTAATTTGGCTTTGATTTACACATTAATGTAGAATCGACTGGAAAATGCTCTTATATAAAAATACTTTTATGAAAATTATGAAATGATTATGATTTGGAAAAAAGCTTTCTTTTGCACCTGATAAATGCTAAAAATGAACTTCACATTAAACATTAGTGAAAACATTTAATCAGTCTAAATCAGGTAAAAATTGGTTTGGAGTCTTTTACTGACATATTCACTTCAATTACTTCGATTTGTAAAATTAGCAAAAGCTGTTCCAAGTCACAATCCAATAGGATTCGCATAATAATTCGCTCTTAACGGCCAGTTAAATTATTTCGAAGTCCTGAATTCAAAGAACTCTTGTCTAATTTTCATATTCCTAACACTACACTTCTTTCTTTCTTTCTTTCTATCTTTTGTAGTTATATTCCGATTTCTATTGATCTCTCTCTCTGTGTAACATTTTGTATTTGTTATTATTATTTTTTTAATATTAACCTTCCATGCATCACAGGTTGCACGATCCACAGAATATTAGTGTCATGTGTGGAATAAAAGTGTTATCTTTTTTCGATAATATGCATCTGTATCTTTTAGCAGATGCTTCTGTGATCTTTTTGCTATTTCTAAAAAAACCTCTAATAACGAAGATTTTAGAACAGCGTACGCAAGGACGGTACAAGTAGAACATTATTTGGATACAGTTTTGTTCCCATTAATCAAAAAATGTTATTTTTATCAAAGAAAACAAAAGAAAGATAGGTTCTTTCCCTAACAAAATAAGCAAATCAGCTTGAAGCTATAGCCACAACAATTCTGTTACCTATCAAATTCTCTTTATACATACATACATACACACTCTTCACATAGCCTTGATCAACATTCCCTTTATATATGCGATAGATCATCAAGCTACGTAGAAGCATACAAAAAGAATACATTCATATGTACCGAGCTTCTGTCTTCTTCAGTGCACACACACACGGGTCATCAGACATTACCTGAATCATTAATCAGTGACAACACAGTGCATTATTTTGTAGCTTGAGATGAATGGGATTTGTCAGCATACTTTAACAAGTAGAGCAGGAAAACCTCCTTTCTCACATCAACTGAAAATTACTTCCTGCGTGTCCTATTTTTCTTTAAATCCGCAGATTCAATCAGTTATTTCAACTCATAATCATGCTTCAAATCCATTTGCACCGTCACTTAATAAATATAGTTTTATCGCTTTACATTTCTAATGCAGAACTGTATAATAATATGATAATTTAAAGTTTTCGAACATTTCAAGGCAATTCACAGATAAAATATTAAAAGTCAGTGTCAAACTACATACAAAAAAGTAAATGGATAATCTTTGACAACTGAAAATTTAATACTTTATGGAATCGGAATATATATACTGTTTCTTTTATACAATGTATTTCTTCAAAACTGCAGATTCAATTTTGAATCTGCAGTTTCTGCAGATTCAATTTCTTCAATAAAATTCAGCTCATGATGTTGTTGTTGAGCATTTCTCGCTGAATCATGAGAGCAGCTGACCCTAAAATGGAAAGCACAGTCGACTTTGCAGTAAGAAGTATTCTATTTAATGCTTACAACATTTACGTTTTTAGGTTTCTAGCAAAACTGAAACCATGCCAGTTTAGCCCACAAAATATTCTTATTAACAAATACGGAGTAGGAAAACGGACACGCCCACATAACGCAAACTTATGATTACCAAAGTTGTCTTGTTACTTTTAAATCTACACAAGATGAAATAAGTAATGGGAAAGCACTATATTTCAGAGAAACCAAAACTGCATACAACTCAAGTTTGATACATATTTTGATCCCGATCACATGTTCAGACCTGAAAAAGATACTCTTCACCACTTTGTGATAATATGTGTCAGGCAATTCAGATTAGTCTTCCTTCAAAATGACCACCAGTCCATTTATCATGGATAATGGTCTAGTCAAAACCTGCTATTCCAATTCGTTCTCCAAGATGTTCCAGTAAAGTGAAATTATGACTTTGTGCAGGGTAGTGAAGTATTTATCTTAAACCATGTTGCAATAACACTAAGGCATTTTAATATCAAGTCCATAACCTCTATATGCAGGTAATAACCTAGTCGTGAAAATCTTTCACGAACAGAGGAGAATCAAACGTTTGTTTTCTCACGATTGGGTAGAAGATTACACAAGAATATAATTAGTCTATCTATCTTTTATGTCTTTCTTTCTTGTCGTGAGTATTAGGGTTCACGGCCACAAGATGGTAGCATCTGTCCTTGTAAACCTTTAATTCCTTGATACCTTGGACTTGTTATCATTAAATACTTGAGGGATGGAAACTACAGCTGACCACCTCTCTTCCTCTTAAAAAAAGTTAGTTGGGTTAAAGGAGCTCTCTACCACTTTGGGAAGTAAAAGATGTTAAGGAATTTATATAAGTTTTTTTTTTTCATTTCCAAGATTTTAATCATCAGCAAAATTTTAGGTAAATTATTTTGCTGATGAGAAAACTGTCCGAAACTGTTCCAAAAAATTCAGAAATGGACAGCTATGTTACTAGAAAGCACAGCTAACGCAATAAACAAAGCTATTTTTTTTGGGGGGGGGGACGATATTCGCTATTTTCATACTCATCGAATAAACGAAAGTATATTAGTTTACACAAATATACTTTCGTGTGAGTTCTGCAGTCAATTTTTGGGCGGCGGATTAAAAACCCGAGTTTAGACGAGAAAAATCCCACTTGCCCATGCCAAAGATCGATTAATACTAGAATAGCTAGAAGGCGATGTAAAAAAGTTCCTCTAATGCAGGGTTTTCCAAACTGTGTTTCGCAGAAGGTGAATAAGTGTTCTGCGAGAAGTTCTCCTGGAATGTGTCATTTTAGTTTTCTAAGCATTTTTCATGAATAAATATTTTATAGTGGAAATATTCTGAGGAGAATAATATTCGTGAATATGTCGAAAAGCTCAGACCCAGAACGCCTAATAACATCTGTGTAGCAAATGTTAGTGACCAAGCCATGTATTTTTAAACGTGGAAGTATTCATGAATTATCGTTAATTTTCACACTTCGAAACCTTTAAACATTTGGGAAAGGGAATACCACTGTTTATGACCGGTCATAAAAATTGCCTGCAAGCCGATTACAATAATGGGCGGTGTATCCTCTATTCTCAAAACTGAACGAAATAACATCTATGTTGCAAATATTAGTGACCAATCAGCAAGGAAGTATAAAGAAAATTTTTCCACTGAAATTGAAGATCAAGGTAGTCTGTATCCGGTTCTCAGATCTAGTAATACTGAGTACTTTATTCGTAAGTTCATATTGTAGGGTTAAAGTGCTTCTTTCGAAACCGTAGTGCCGCGATTTTTTAAAAGTAATAGGCCTACAGATTTAAATTTTAATATGAATAAGCGACAAGGGCCTTTGTTTAATTTTGGTGTTAAGAAATCTCTTACTGAAGGTGTTTGTGACGCAACAGATAGAGATTCATCCACCACCAGCCTACAAAGCGATCTTCAGGATGTACAAAAGGAGGGGAAAACTACCAGCATACAGGAGAAAAAGTCTGCATTCACTCGTAAGTACCTATTTTTGATCACCAAAAATTTATAATAATATTATAAATTTTTGGTGATCAGAATGGGATATGTCAATGAAAATCAGCACAAATTAATTTAATAACGTTTATGTTTAATCGATGTTTAATTAATTATTAATTAATAATTAATTAATAAAAATTAGCTAAATTAACAATTAATTATTAATGAATACAAAATAACTAAGGTGTTCCGTGAAAATTTCAGGATTTGTGAAGTGCTTGTCGTAAGAAAAGTTTGGGAAACGCTGGATTAGATAATGTAGAATCCCCGTTGTAGAGACCAAGCAAGACTTTTTTCAAGCCAATTCAGACCTCCAATAAGTGGAGTAGTGGTCTTACGGCAGACGAAATTCATTTACCTCCCCCCCTCCACACACACATACCTGTGCCCTCGGTGAAATTCAAAACCTCAGCTTGTTAGTTGTGTCTTCGAAGTTTATGAAAATAATGGGATAAATACTGTGAACATGTTTACAAAAAGTGCTGTTCAGACAGAATAACTGGAAACCAACTTATAGGAACGGGCGTGAAAAGCAATACTTGCTGATACTTTTTTTATCACTAAGTGTTGAAATCTCTGCTTGATGTTTAAGAATTATTTATATTTTATGTTATATATGTGGAAATGTGTGCATGTTAAAGGATAGTTAATCCTTGAGAATACACACTAAAAAAAGGGCGTTTAAGGTCGAAAAGGAAATCGAATTGTTTCGAATTACAAACTGAAACAGATAAGGCTAGGTTATATTGATCGCGTTTATTCTTCTTGCTTGTTTGACTGTTTTACGGGATGAAACACCCGAGTAGTAGGGAGGAAAAAAACCTGTCATATCCGGCTAAAACCAGTTATCCTAGTTATATCACTAATGCAGAAATATTATATGAAAACGAGTGGCTTCATCAAAGATTGTGGCAGATGTTTTGTATTAACCGAGAGCGAAGCTTGTCCTGTAACATGGTTTAGTAATCATTTACTCACTGCAACTCACTGTTTCACAGTGCTCCTCGCTGAGTGTATATAGACAGCTCATCTAATTAGAGCGCTTCCATTAACACCTGCAAACGTAGATTATCTTTAACTGATGTATATCCATTTGACACTATTAAACATGCTCTAGAATGAAGTGAACTGATTATTCCATTAATCTATTAAGGCTTACTGACATTTTACTTTCTAATTGACATCTAAAGCATTGACACATAATATATGCCTGTAAAGAAGGTTAATTTAGTAATTTCAATAAGCTCACGCAATAAATAGAAGTATAGCAGAAGTATGAGCAAGTCAAGAATGCATGTTCAATGTAAAATTTAAACTTTCAATTCTTAGTTGATGAATTCTTCCAGTTAATATAAATTAATTTTTCTTGTCAATTTCGCTTTCAAATCATTTCTTCCAATGCTGCTGTAAAGGA
This sequence comes from Typopeltis vanoorti, assembly GCF_054136105.1. Classification (NCBI taxonomy): domain Eukaryota; kingdom Metazoa; phylum Arthropoda; class Arachnida; order Uropygi; family Thelyphonidae; genus Typopeltis; species Typopeltis vanoorti. The sequence goes on from NC_143569.1 coordinate 16,454,471, forward strand.
GATAGAGATAATGTCATCATAATTATCCCCTCTTTTTAAAAAATCTGAAAAGCTACCACACACCTTTAATCGCGTTACAAAAATAGTATCTATAAAATTAGAGAGAAATGTTAATTAAAAATCTGCTGCTTATAGTATTGTGTATTTATTTCTGTTCTTATAACGATAACTAACGCAATTTAAAACGAAAAACAAATTAATATTAATTTTTAAATTAAATTTAAGAATATCGATGTCCAAAAAAAAGAGCAACTTTCAGACTGCTCTTTCTTTTGTACATGGATGATCAGTAACATCACAGTACGGCGCTCTGACACTGAAAGAGTGGTTTTAAGCTACAATTCAGTTTTCATTCATGACTGATAAAAAAAGAAAACTAGATACTTATTTGTTTACATATAATGTTACTTAGCTTGATGAAATATGATGGAAATGGGAAGAACAGCTTAGTTTCCTTGGAACTTTTCCATTACAAATTCCCATAATAGAGATAATAAGGATGAGCTGTAATTTTAAAGCCGTTACCTTAATTTTCTCCGTAGCGCAATTGGAAGAACGGAGGTACATTTTACTCTTCGATTGGAAAAGGCATCGGTTCAATTCTCATCGTAACGAGAGGAATCTTTATATGGGATAATAAGGATGCGACAAAATTTTTTTTGCTGAAGGTAAGTTAGCCGACCTAACTCCGGTTTTTCGTCCCCGCATACAGACAAAACGACCATGAGAACACACGTAATTTATAGATAAAAAATACTGTTGGTGGTGATGGGCAATAGATGGTGTTGGTGGTAGTTGTGTGTGGTGGGAGAATTAAGTAGTAGGGGAGAGGTGTGTAGCGGTGTGGAATAGAGTGGAATAGAGTGTCCGCGATGAGTCCTTGGATTCCTAGGAGGAGTCCACATAATAATAATAATAATAATAATAATAATAATAATAATAATAATAATAATAATGGGTGATAAAATCAAGAATATCTCTTGCAGACTAGGTGTGGTTAAAGTCATACAGTTAATTAGTGATTTGAAGAAGGATGGGTTCCAGAGTTGTATAAACATTAATTGTTAGTCGATTTTTTCGTGATTTTTGAAAGTAATGAGACAACTGCAATACTAGATGGTATAGATCTGTCTTGGTTTCCGTGAAAGTGGGAATGGACTGCTCTTAAGCTATGGCGTATAAACTCTAGCGGAATAGTAGTGTGTAAAGGAGACTTCAGATAGGAGGAGAGCGCTGTAGCCCAGGTTTTGAACACAATCAGATAAGCTGTCGCGGACAGGATACTTTTTATTTTATCTGCAAACTTTTCTGATGTCAAGCTGATGAAAGAATAAGGAGACATTCCGTATGTGTTATGAAAGGAGAGATTTTATTTCATAATCAGTGCAGAAGTTTATAGAAAAGTACAAAAACATTTTTGACGATATTACGCAAGAAACGCCCCAATGTAGTGGGGAAGAACGTAAAGCAGGACAGGCAGAAGATAGAAAACTAACGTAGAAGGCAAACAAACACTAGCGAGAGGGACCAGAAAACAGTATCATTTGATCATGAGATAGGCTTTTCCCTTTGCTTTTACGAACTTGAAATTAATACTGGTGATATTATAACTGCATTTGTTATCTAAATTGACACTATGTACTGACTAGTGAACTACTTTCATGCTTTTAAAGTAGTTCACTTTGAATTCCTATTTTCATTCCCGATTATGAACAGGAATTCGAAATGGAATGAAGGATGAAATTAACGAAACAAAAATTTAATTTCAATAAAAAATTATATAGATTATCCATCTAGCAAAAAGCAAAACTGAAAATTGTTGCGCCAGATGTTACACGGGGTTAATTAACTAGCAATTTTCATCCAGCAAAACTGGCAACCGTTAGAAGAAAGCAATTGCTTATCAGGAAGGAACAACACCAAACAACAAAAACTGGCTTCATAACCTTAGATAGGTCGGCTGTATTTCTAAATAACTTAACTCAACTAGCGATGTGCACTGCATACGGAAGGAAATATAAAAGTTATCGGGAGAGTGGGCAAAGTTATGCGCAAATTCTGTTGGATAAGATCTACGGAGGACAGTTACTGACAATAATGCGCTGCTGTTTCTTCCACAATGAAGCGAAGAAGAGGAACTGGTTGCAGTTTTGCATATTAAACTCACTGAGAAGAATGAATCTGATACTGAGAAAAGTGAAGTATAGAAAGTATAAATATAAAAGTAAGAATGTCAAAAATATTCCTGAGAATGCTTTGTGGTGTTCGAAGCAGCAGAGCAAACAAATCAAATGAGGCCAGGGGATTCTGATTAAAAAAGAAGGATAATGTTACCCTTCTCGATAAAAACTATAAAATATAATACAATTTGTATTTATTTATTTAATAAAATACCATAGAAAATAACAAATCTAAGCATACTAACTATTTAATAATTTTAATAGCAGGTTGCATTTCATAATGGAATACCATAAATTGACTAACAAAAGAATCTACCTACATTACGAATCTTACTATCTCTATTCTATTAAAAAATCCGATATCGATATTTTAACACTTTATAAATGATTATATGCCTTCCGCAACCCCTATAGCTGTAAATCAAGAAATAATAAAAAAAATCTGAAACAACTTTTTTTTTAACTTATCATATCCACAGCTACGATGGGGGGGGGGGGTTGTAAATTTCTGTAAATCAAGAAAGCAAAAAAAAAAAATAAATAAAAAATCTAAACGGATCTTTTCTTTAACTGATCATATCCACAGCTACGAGGGATGGGTCTGAGAAGTTCTGATAAAGACCTAGAATAAAATGATATTAAAGCAACTGATATAACCACAAGAAAGGACATACTGAACTAGTAGAAGTGTTATGAAGGTAACTTATGTCCGTATAATCTTATCCTTGTATGTTCTTTCTTGTGATTGTATCAGTTGCTTTAATATAATTTTTGTCATATGTGTTTATCAGAACTTTTCAGATTCCCCCCTCGTAAAGATCACGTAAAACTTTAGCAAAAAATCCTTCTTCACAAAACAAAGAAATCCCCTCCTCAAAAATATAATTTTCCTATGGTGAGCAATAAAGTTTTAAAATATATATTTTAAACATTCGAAGTAGAAAGTTGTATTTACAACTAACTAACAAATAGATAATCTTTTCAGTATCCCATTAAGAAAACGAAAACGGTATATTTGATTACCACAATGTACTACACTGTTTTCTTTGCAATTTGACTGTGAACACTTGCTACATGAACACTTGCAATATTTCGATTCGTAAACTAAATAAAATCATTATTTTTTTTTTTTTAATTCAAAGTGTCAAAAGTCTAACAAGTGAAACTGCATGTCACACCATGCAGGTGAATCAAGAATTCGAAAAGGTTCCAAACTTGATTTCCAAAATAACGAAATAAAACTACGTATATCGGAAAACCTTGACCATTACAACGCTACAGCTATAAACGTCCATTAATCCTACACGGCATTAACTAATTGGCAATTAAACCATATAAAATTAAATCCTAAGCTTATAACTAATCAGAACACCCTGATCATCTACACAGAGAACCCTGCCATATGTATTCTCACTCGCCTTTCCTAATTCATCCTTTCTTTCTTTCTTTTTTATTTCTTTCATTTCTCATCGTTCTTTAGGATCAGTCACATGGTTTAGATTAGTATTTCCCAACGTTTTTTGGATCATGCCCCACCTCAATGCCTCAACGATTTTGATGTCCCCCCTCGCCAACAATGGTGAGTGCTTTGAGTATATCAGTGATGAGGTGACAAATGTAACATAATTTTCTAATTTCCCCCCCCACCGAAAATATTCAAACTGCCCACGTTGAGAAACACTGGTTTAGGTAATAACAGTCATCCACAGGATATTTTAAACATTTTCACAAGATAGCATTTCATAATTTTATTCTACCATTACCAACTTCTATAATTATTCAATATCGGTCTATTAATTGTGTTCATTTCTTTTTAAATTTGCGTCAATTATTAACGTTAGTAGTATGGCAGCCACTTCTGACCAAATGCTTCCGGTGGGCGTGGCTTCCTGACGTCATTGTGAGTGACGTCATGAGTTTGGAATGTGTTGGAATTTCCCTGTGGGCATATGTGTCAATGGCTTCAGTTCTTCTGTTTTGGTTCGCATATGGAATTATGGGTGTTTTTTTGGTACGCGTATGGAATTATGGGTGATGGTTGAGATTCGTGTTGTGATTGGTGGGACACTTTAAACCAAATGCTTCCGGTGGGCGTGGCTTCATGGGTTTGGAATGTTTGGAATTTCCCTGTGGGCATATGTGTCACTGGCTTCAGTTGTATTTTGGTTCGCATATGGGATTATGGGTGATGGTAGAGATAAGGATTCATGTTGTGATTGGTGGACACTTCTGACCAGATGAAGATCAAGATAAGATAAGGAATTGTGACGTGAATGTTTGTTGTTGTCAGATGAATATCAGTGATGTCATTGTTAGTTGTAAATAAGTGACGTTATTGTTAGTTGTAAATAAGTGACGTTATTGTTTTGAATGGAAAGGAAGATATATTAGAGATAAGGAATCGTGTCGTGATTGGTGGAACACTACTGACCAGATCAAGATCAAGATAAGATAGGAATCGTGACGTTATGTGTTTGGATATTCACAGTTTCGAGGTTTTCTGAATAATTAATTATATGCTATGTCACTCAAACATACAGTTTTTTTTTTCTTCTATAGATGGTTGTACTAATTTTCCAATACATTTTGAGGTATTTCTTTCCTGTTAACCGGTGGGATTCTTAGAGTAAGTCATGATGGCGGCAGTGTAATAAGCTATTCGAGCTTTTCTGAATAATTAATTATATACTTAAAATACCTGTCCTTAAACACACACACACATACACATTAGACATAAAAAATTGCTAATTTGTCCATGTTGATACTCTAATATATACCCTATGATTATTCTTATGGAAAAAAAAATATTCAGTATTAGAATTACGCTTACCAAAAAACATACGAACAGTGATTATTGTTAAATCACTGTTCAAGTTACAAAAAAAAAAACTTACATTTCTTTCCAGAATGGGAACATCTTGGTACTATCTAGGTTTTCTGAATATTCCAAATTGTTGATTATCATATATTCACAGAACACAAACACAAGTCTGAAAAGACATTTCAGTTTTCATTATAGGTTACTGTGGCTAACATATATTCACACCACAAAACACACAAAACATAGGAGTTGAAAGATATTTCTGTAAATAACCAGAAAAGCTAGTGGATTACTTAATTTACTTTAGTATCCAATTGGTTCTCTGTATTAATTCTTTCCCACTGTTGCCCAACCTTGGTGGGAAAGTCTATGCGCTGTTTTGTTTAGGGTAAGTGTTATTTCCGGTTTCGAATTCCGATTGCTGTTAGAGTATGGAATTCTGACAAGTGAAATTATTATTATTTTTTTTTTTTCAAATTGATTGGTTATTTTCTGTATTTTACTTTTAAAGGTCATATTCTAACAGAATAACTGAGCAGAATTAATAAATATATAAAGTATATGTGAATTTATTTTCCAACACTGAATATTTCTAATTAATCTTATCTTAAAGTTGCCCAAACTTGGTGGGAAAGTCTATGCGCCGTTTTGTTTAGGGTAAGTGTTATTTCCGGTTTCGAATTCCGATTGCTGTTAGATTATGGAATTCAGACAAGTGAAATTTTTTTTTTCTTATTTTTTTTTCAAATTGATTGGTTATTTTCTGTATTTTACTTTTAAAGGTCATATTCTAACAGAATAACTGAGCAAAATTAATTCTGAATATTCTAAATTGTTGATTATTAACATATATTCACAAAACACAAATACAAGTCTGAAAATTGCAGTTCACTTTTTCATTATAGGTTACTGTGGCTAACATATATTCACACCACAAAACACACAAAACATAGGAGTTGAAAGATATTTCTGCAAATAACCAGAAAAGCTAGTGGACTACTTAATTTACTTTAGTATCCGATTGGTTCTCTGTATTAATTCTTTCCCACTGTTGCCCAACCTTGGTGGGAAAGTCTATGTGGCGTTTTGTTTAGGGCAAGTGTTATTTCCGGTTTCGAATTCCGATTGCTGTTAGAGTATGGAATTCTGACAAGTGAAATTATTATTATTATTATTTTTTTTTCAAATTGATTGGTTATTTTCTGTATTCTACTTTTAAAGGTCATATTCTAACAGAATAACTGAGCAAAATTAATAAATATATAAAGTATATGTGAATTTATTTTCCAACACTGAATATTTCTCATTAAGTCTTATCTTAAATATATCTCACTTATCCGTTCGCTGTTTGTTGTACGTAGGTGAGAAATCGTGTGTTTTGGTTCGAACTCTTGGTTTCCGTTGGGAAATTACCAATATAACTAATAATTTTACCTTCGATTCCTTGTGCTTTTAACCTATTTCTGTAAGTGGAATTTATTTATTTTTTTCTTTAGCATTAGTAAATTTTAAGTAACTGATATGAGACAAACAAGGTTTTGAACACTCCACAGTTTTTCTACAGCAATCTTTTTAAGAGTTTTTGTAACGTGTCGTTGATTTTAAATATCTAATGGCTCTGTAAAATAACCAAACTCTAATAGTATCGTGACTTTTCAAGTAAAATCTTCACCACTAAAATTCTAGCTATTAATTTAATACCCGATTATTTCTTTTGCTTCCAAGATTTGACAGGAGTTTCTTGAAATATTTGAGGGCTTGCATGAACAAATAAGACTTTTAATTCAATGAATCAAAAAAAAAATTCTCTGGTTACTTTGTGGCATGAAATTTCACAAGAAAAAAAAAAAAGTTATCTTCCTTCTTAAATTTGTATAACACATCTACGACACCCAATTTGTTCATTTAAATTTACACATTTTATTTGAACGAAATATTATTTACAAATTGTATTTACTGAATCTAAAAATACAGAAAATAAATAAATTGAAAAATACATCAAAGGTTCTTCCATGCTTGTGGAATTGCCATCGTATGGTTTTGACAATGTGACTCTCATCTGAAAGTTAATTTTCATTTGGTGTTTGTTGGGAATTTATTACTGTAGTAGTAAAATTAAGGGTTGCATATTTATATTTTCGAATCCAATACATATACTTCAGAGAATTATTAAAAGCACAGAATCTTTCGTTATGTTTCCAAAAGCATTTAAAAGTACACATTATGTTTTCATGTTTTGGGCATCCAATTTCATTTAAATCAAGAACAGGCCTCCCTATTAACTTCGTTAATGTTTTTGATTTTTCTCTTCCTTTGGCAAGTAATATATGATATTTGCATGTTGATTCTATCATCCAATCTTAGTTTGTCCAAAGCTAGTGAACCAATTTCCCACTTCAGCTGATGGTTACAAACATTTTCTCTATGCCAAACTTTAAAGAAGAGTTAAAGTCACGTTTTGTTGGTTTAATTAGGTGCTTCTCTCTCTCTCTCTAATTAAACCAACAAAACGTGACTTTAACTCTTCTTTAAAGTTTGGCATAGAGAAAATGTTTGTACTCTACAGATAACACATATACAAATTTTACCTTTCCCTACACAAAGTAAGATAAAAACACACCAACAGTATATCCAACAGCATGTGAAAACATGTCGTTGAGTCATCTGCACAAAAGGTTCATTTTTGAAGGAACGGTCAGGGTAGGGGATGGTAAGTGTAAACAGTACTATAAGAAAATACCATAGAGTCAAGTGACTTTGGACTTAAGGTAATCGTTCATCCACTGCAGCTGCTGTTTTGTGATTTGTGTTTGGTAATGCAAAAATAATGGGTGAGCCACAAATTCTTTGAAAGTTTCTTTGTGAAAAGTTCTAATTGTTTAGAATTTTGTAAACGAAAGTTACCATAAAGTATACGATCAGAGCTAATAATCAGTGAAATAATAATAAATAACTATTTATTTGTGGTGCCATATGAAGTAATCGAAGAAGAAGAATGAAGGAAAACGATTATGAAAAATCGACAGTGGGTGAAAAATACGAATTTTCAGTTATCATTGGGATAATTGATGTACAATTTTTTTTGAATAAGAGTTCAAATTTATTTCCTAAAGAAATTTGTATTTCTGATGGAATTAGTGTAAGATATGCAGTGACAAAATCACCGTGTGGTTGGAAAGAATTACCTGAAAGAGTTAAAAAACAGAATTCTTGGTTAATAAAATATAACCATCAGCTGAAGTGGGAAATTGGTTCACTAGCTTTGGACAAACTAAGAGATTGGATGATAGAATCAACATACAAATATCATATATTACTTGCCAAAGGAAGAGAAAAATCAAAAACATTAATAGGGAGGCCTGTTCTTGATTTAAATGAAATTGGATGCCCAAAACGTGAAAATATAACGTGTACTTTTAAATGCTTTTGGAAACATAACGAAAGATTCTGTGCTTTTAATAATTCTCTGAAGTATACGTATTGGATTCGAAAATATAAATATGCAACCCTTAATTTTACTACTACAGTAATAAATTCCCAACAAACACCAAATGAAAATTAACTTTCAGATGAGAGTCACATTGTCAAAACCATACGATGGCAATTCCACAAGCATGGAAGAACCTTTGATGTATTTTTCAATTTATTTATTTTCTGTATTGTTAGATTCAGTAAATACAATTTGTAAATAATATTTCGTTCAAATAAAATGTGTAAATTTAAATGAACAAATCGGGTGTCGTAGATGTGTTATACAAATTTAAGAAGGAAGATAACTTTTTTTTTTTTCTTGTGAAATTTCATGCCACAAAGTAACCAGAGAATTTTTTTTTGTTGATTCATTGAATTAAAAGTCTTATTTGTTCATGCAAGCCCCCATATATTTCAAGAAACTCCTGTCAAATCTTGGAAGCAAAAGAAATAATCGGGTATTAAATTAATAGCTAGAATTTTAGTGGTGAAGATTTTACTTGAAAAGTCACGCTACTATTAGAGTTTGGTTATTTTACAGAGCCATTAGATATTTAAAATCAACGACACGTTACAAAAACTCTTAAAAAGATTGCTGTAGAAAAACTGTGGAGAGTTCAAAACCTTGTTTGTCTCATATCAGTTACTTAAAATTTACTAATGCTAAAGAAAAAAATAAATAAAATAAATAAATTCCACTTACAGAAATAGGTTAAAAGCACAAGGAATCGAAGGTAAAATTAATAGTTATATTGGTAATTTCCCAACGGAAACCAAGAGTTCGAACCAAAACACACGATTTCTCACCTACGTACAACAAACAGCGAGCGGATAAGTGAGATATATTTAAGATAAGACTTAATGAGAAATATACAGTGTTGGGAAATAAATTCACATACACTTTATATATATATATTAATTTTGCTCAGTTATTCTGTTAGAATATGACCTTTAAAAGTAAAATACAGAAAATAACCAATCAATTTGAAAAAAAAAAATAATAATAATAATTTCACTTGTCAGAATTCCATACTCTAACAGCAATCGGAATTCGAAACCGGAAATAACACTTGCCCTAAACAAAACACCGCATAGACTTTCCCACCACGGTTGGGCAACAGTGGGAAAGAATTAATACAGAGAACCAATCGAATACTAAAGTAAATTAAGTAGTCCACTAGCTTTTCTGGTTATTTACAGAAATATCTTTCAACTCCTATGTTTTGTGTGTTTTGTGGTGTGAATATATGTTAGCCACAGTAACCTATAATGAAAAAGTGAACTGCAATTTTCAGACTTGTATTTGTGTTCTGTGAATATATGTTAATAATCAACAATTTAGAATATTCAGAATTAATTTTGCTCAGTTATTCTGTTAGAATATGACCTTTAAAAGTAAAATACAGAAAATAACCAATCAATTTGAAAAAAAAAATAAATAAAATAAAAATTTCACTTGTCTTAATTCCATACTCTAACAGCAATTGGAATTTGAAACCGGAAATAACACTCACCCTAAACAAAACGGCGCATAGACTTTCCCACCAAGCTTGGGCAACTTTAAGATAAGACTTAATGAGAAATATTCAGTGTTGGAAAATAAATTCACATATACTTTATATATTTATTAATTCTGTTCAGTTATTCTGTTAGAATATGACCTTTAAAAGTAAAATACAGAAAATAACCAATCAATTTGAAAAAAAAAATAATAATTTCACTTGTCAGAATTCCATACTCTAACAGCAATTGGAATTCGAAACCGGAAATAACACTTACCCTAAACAAAACAGCGCATAGACTTTCCCACCAAGGTTGGGCAACAGTGGGAAAGAATTAATACAGAGAACCAATTGGATACTAAAGTAAATTAAGTAGTCTACTAGCTTTTCTGGTTATTTACAGAAATATCTTTCAACTCCTATGTTTTGTGTGTTTTGTGGTGTGAATATATGTTAGCCACAGTAACCTATAATGAAAAGTGAAATGTCTTTTCAGACTTGTTTGTGTTCTGTGAATATATGTTAATCAACAATTTTGAATATTCAGAAAACCTAGATAGTACCAAGATGTTCCCATTCTGGAAAGAAATGTAAGTTTTTTTTTGTAACTTGAACATAACTTGAATAACATAACATAACTTGAACAGTGATTTAACAATAATCACTGTTCGTATGTTTTTTGGTAAGCGTAATTCTAATACTGAATAGTTTTTTTTTCCATAAGAATAATCATAGGGTATATATTAGAGTATCAACATGGACAAATTAGCGATTTTTTATGTCTAATGTGTATGTGTGTGTGTTTAAGGACAGGTATTTTAAGTATATAATTAATTATTCAGAAAAGCTCGAATAGCTTATTACACTGCCGCCATCACGACTTACTCTAAGAATCCCACCGTTTAACAGGAAAGAAATACCTCAAAATGTATTGGAAAATTAGTACAACCATCTATAGAAGAAAAAAAAACTGTATGTTTGAGCAACATAGCATATAATTAATTATTCAGAAAACCTCGAAACTGTGAATATCCAAACACATAACGTCACGATTCTTATCTTATCTTGATCTGGTCAGTAGTGTCCCACCAATCACGACACGATTCCTTATCTCTAATATATCTTTCTTTCCATTCAAAACAATAACGTCACTTATTTACAACTAACAATGACGTCACTGATATTCATCTGACAACAACAAATATTCACATCACAATTCCTTATCTTATCTTGATCTTGATCTGGTCAGAAGTGTCCACCAATCACGACACGATTCTTATCTCTAATATATCTTCCTTTCCATTCAAAACAATAACGTCACTTATTTACAAATAACAAATGACGTCATTTATTTACAAATAACAAATGACGTCATTTATTTACAAATAACAAATGACGTCACTTATCTACATCTCATAACAACAAACATTCACGTCACGATTCCTTATCTTATCTTGAACTTCATCTGGTCAGAAGTGTCCACCAATCACAACACGAATCCTTATCTCTACCATCACCCATAATCCCATACGCGAACCAAAACACAACAACTGAAGCCAGTGACACATATGCCCACAGGGAAATTCCAAACATTCCAAACCCATGAAGCCACGCCCACCGGAAGCATTTGGTTTAAAGTGTCCCCCCAATCACAACACGAATCCTTATCTCAACCATCACCCATAATTCCATACGCGAACCAAAAAAATCACCCATAATTCCATACGCGAACCAAAACAGAAGAACTGAAGCCATTGACACATATGCCCACAGGGAAATTCCAACACATTCCAAATTCATGACGTCACTCACAATGACGTCAGGAAGCCACGCCCACCAGAAGCATTTGGTTAGAAGTGGCTACCAGAAGTCACGCCCACCAGAAGCATTTGGTCAGAAGTGGCTACCATACTACTAACGTTTCCATCAATTTTATCTTAAAACGGTTATTTAATTTTCCATCGTATTTATGTAGCGTAGGATTTTATGTTCATGATCAACTACATTTCCATTTTAAACATACCTACTTTCTGGAGTTAGGTCTTTCCTTCTAGTTAACCTTGAAAGATATACCAATGGCTCTATTCTTTGGCATCGCTAAGTAATTTTCCAAAAGGAAAATTACTTAGGGATGCCTACCCAAACGCGAGGATTACTATGCATACCTGTACAGAACATAATAGGAGCAACATGAGCTACAGGTTCAGAAAACTCAAAATAGAAAAAAAAAAGTTTCGTAATGATTAAATAACTCACGAATTTACTCTTGATAAAAGTGTCTGTTTGTAGTTAACATTCTACACCCTCCATTCCAATCTTTCGTGAAAACGTCTCAAATTAATTTTAATTGCATCAGCTATCGGATAAAAACATATATTCATAAAAATATTGTTAAATCCACTTTGAAGTCCTTTAAAACTTTGAAATCTGTATAACTGAATGAATGATTTAGAAACTAGACATAATCCTAGTGTCGAATACGATAAACAGAGTTGTTTAGTTAAGTCTTAATTAGTACTTAAGATACTTCATAAAAAGTGTGATTTTCCGTAATCAACTTTTACACAAAGAAAAAGCAGTAAAAGCCTCATTTAGAAGTTCACAAAAACCTCGTGTGAGGAAGATCAAAAACTCAATAGCAAGATTTACTTATATACCTGAACGTTGAAAGAATTTAATATCTAATCAACAAAGAGATCGATGAAGCAGATTTTTTCAAGATTTCAGTTTTAACATTCATTTTATATACAAACTCTTACTTAAGGTGTGCATAAGAAGTATAAGCAAAGGCATTGTATTGAAAGAGCTGTGAAAAGGTTTCACCATTATCAAGGTCACTGCAGAGATCCGTATTCCCAATGGCGCCATATTTGAAACTATCTAAAGTAAAGAGCGTCCACGCAGCATATCATAAAGCGAAAGCCGATGCGTTCTGCATACAAGCGGCCATATGATTGCAATACGTGAAAGGCATAAAAAATATTTGCTAGTTCTTCTCTACTCCCTAATGTCTCTTTCAACAAAACTTCAATTTCACTGCGAAAGGAACGGAATTCCAATTTTGAAAAAGATACGGACTTGCGCTATTTTGAAAGAGGCATAATATTCTGAACTTTTCTTTTCTTACACCATAATTATCAAGTTTTAAGTCGGGAGACGAGAAATGAACGCAATAAACATTTTCTCTAATGAAGAGTAAATAATAGAGTTGCAGTATTCCACCACTCAACTGCACTACGTGAGTAGTTTCCTACTCCTCGAATATTGTAATTCAATTGTCTTGATAGTCATGAGAAACGTAATAAATACGTACTGGCTGCTAACAGAGACATCCCTTTAAATTTCAAAAAAATAAAAAAGAAATACATAATACACAGTTTAGGATGCCTAAGTAAATCACTTTTATGTGTCTATGCATTCTTTCATGTTCGCATAATATGGCTGATGAAGAATATAATGCAATATTTGTATCTTTGTCTATACTGATTTACACAAAGTAAAACAATAGCAAACGGTTAAATTTTCGAGAAAAAGATTAACTGGATTTTCATAACAGCGGATAGGTAATAACAGCTGCTGATCTTCCAGATTATAATATTTTAATAGGTATCTAAACAAGCCTTTAAAGCTCAGATCTGTTTTAGTAACGATAATTTCAGGTTAAAGTTTAATGCCTAAATATCTAGTTTTGTACGTAAATTGCTTGTGCTCTCCTAGCCAGTTTGCCTAATTTAGGAATGAAAAATCCGAATTTCATAGAGGAAAAACTTTGCTACCTGCGTATGAGACCGGCTAACTCATTTCAGCTGAAAAGATTTGATAAAGGTTTATGTGTCCTGGACGGGATTCGAATCCAGGTCTTTCCAAAAGGACATCGTCGAAACCGATTGAGCGATGAAGGCTCAGTCGGTTTCGATGAAGAAAGGAGATTGTTTGCCCTTTTCCTTCCGTAAAATGTGACATCTGATATTAACTGTATCTGAATATACGTTTGCACAAACATTCACATTAATGAGAATACTTTCTGTTTTTCCTAGTCACTCTTACCAGGAATTAAAATATGACTGTTTAATATATTCAGAAGGTTTCAACTGATGTCAAAAGTCAAACTCTTGATCTGCAAGTATGATATAACCACAAAATTAGCTATTTACTACTTCCATTTTAATAAATACACTTGGAGCGTCTGTAATTCCATCGATAGTGACAACGCCCCCTGAATGGAAAAACCTGGGTTCGAATTTGTCTAGGCCGCAAGGAACATTTATCAGTGGTATTACATTGCTAACTGCTCATATGAAAGTGACAGGGTTTTTCCTGCCGAAACTTAGGTTTTCACGGCAGGAAAAACAGAGATGACGCCAGAGAATATACGCAGATCTGATTATCAGGATCAACTGCCCTATCACATTATTAATTAGTTTTCTTATGAAGACAAGCTGCTTAGAGTCATAAACTCCATTGGAAATAGCTCCAAGGACCTATTGGAAATATGAGACGAGATAAATATGATCTATTGGTGAAATAGTTTCATCACATCCCGCATAATTGGAACGGTTGCATTCGAATTACATTGCACACGTGGTGAATTTTATATATAGGAATTTAAAATCAAAGTTAAGTTAAATATTAGATGGCACTAGTGATTTCCCTTCCATAAGAGAGAGAGAATGTAAAGCAAACACACAACTAACAGGCTTTGAAATGGGAGTGAAACAGGTGCGATAGATGAGGCTGTTGCAGAAACATTCTCACATGACGAATCTGCCGACTCTGTTGAAATCCAGTAATAACGGTATGAGTAATCATGTAGTAATGTCAGAAAGAAACTGTAAAGGTTCGCATCGAATTGTGTAATTTAGTTCGGAACCCATTTTTCAATGGACTCTCATAACTTCATTTCAATGCTGATAAAACTCAACATTAAATCAGTCTTCGTTTCTCGCTAAAAGAAGTATCCTGGATTATGTCCCTTTCATAACCTGGAGCAAATCTCGTCAGATGTCACCTGAATAGCTCAGCCCAGACTTTAGCTGGAAAAACCTAGGTTGTAATCCTACCTAGGGCATGAAGAACTTTTACGAAAGCTGTCGAATGAATGCAATTTAGTCAGTTCTATACAGAGGTGGTGAAATTTCTCTCTCAGAAAGTTGGGTTTTGCAATCATCAAAATGAACACACAAAATTAACATGCATAACGTAGCCTCATGGCCTTATTTGCTTTAGTAGTAATTCCAATCAAATGAATCCACTTATTGTGACTGAGATAAGTACGTCATGAGTATAGCTTCAGAAGTACTTGAAAAGTTTAAATTTACTCAGCTCACTCTAAACAACGTGTATTATTATTATTATTATTTTTATATATTTAATTATATTATATTTATATTTATATAAATTATATTTATTATAAATTAAAATATATATTAAAAAAATTATTATTATTATTATTAGTAGTAGTAGTAGTAGTAGTAGTAGTAGTAGTATAAAAGAGTCTCCTCAGTATAGACGAAGCCCTTTGGTCGGAAAGACCTGGGTTCGATTCCCGTCTATGACGTGAGGAACTTTTATCTGGTCTCTTTCGACTAAAGGTGAGTTAGTCGGTCCCATATGGAGATAGAGTCGGTATAGACGAAGCCCTTTGGTCAGAAAGACCTGGGTCCTATTCCCACCATCTATGACGTGAGGAACCTTTATCTGGTCTCTTTCGACTAAAGGTAAGTTAGCAGGTCTCATACGCAGGTAGAGGATTTTTTACCCGGAAACGCAAGTGTTTCGTCCCTCAGAACAGGCAAACCGGCCTCGTGAAGACGCACATGGATTTACAGTCAGAAAATATATATTGTATATCTAATCCCTCATTAGGAGGGAACCTGCACCCAAAAAAAAGACGGGAAGAAAGGGGGGAAACCCTACACGAATGAATGAATAAATAATAATAATAATAATAATAATTTACAAGCGGTTAAGGCTCACGATCTGTCCAGATTGACTTCAGTAACCATCGCCACCATAATTTTAGGATGAGGCGGGAAGTTTTATGCCTAAATATACGAATATATATATTATTGTGCATAAATGTAAACTGCATCTGTTCTCCTGTCAGGTTTCCTTCGTTTTTTCCAAACGTTCTCTAATATTAAGAATAAATATAATCTTCAAAATGGAAAATGGTAGATATGACATTCTTATAGATATAATTTGTGAAATTCTACTCCAGAAAAACCAGGTCTTTCATAAAATTATTTAGTTATACAAAACACATACACGTGAACATTAAATTCTGAAAGGTCAAAGAAGCGTTGAGAGAGAGAGAGAGCGTTAATAAAAGAAGTTACAAAGTAAGTGTTAACCATAAGAATTAACATCGATAGCAATTTTGTAAGCACAGCAGTAAGACGAGCTGTGTTGGTAGTGTCACTCGAAGACGTAAAAATGGCAGCTTTTATCAAGACACAAAGGCATAGAACTCCTCTTCTTATATCACAGACAGGTGTTTTAGCTTGTTGTCACCAGCTTTGTCAGCAGAGACCCTTTAGGACGACGGATATCCGCAGGCCTTGGTTGCCAAGCAACTATTTAGCTATTAGTGTCTGTCAACTAAAATCTAGTACAAGGCAAATATCAGCAGTTCGTGTTCATGCCATTTTACCTCTATCTAAAAATCTGCATAAGTACATCCTTGTGCAGATGTTTTTTTTTTTTTGTTGTTTTGTAAAACAATGAGTAACGTACATTTTAAAATCCTATAACAGTCTTAAATTGAATAACATAAATATTATAGTAAATCAATCATATATCAACTATGTCTCGTTCTTCAACTAAGGTTCATATAAAGCAGATAAATTCAAATCAATATTGATTAATTTGTATCTCGCCGTATTTGAATTTATCTGAATATATCGTAACGAATGAGTTCTTTGAAAATCTATTTGTTTAGAATTGTAAATTTTTGTCTGTGGCTGAATACCCATCGACATGACAGATTTGTCGAGTTTGGCCATGAAGTTCTTTTTGTCTTATGATGTGAATGATTTTACCACTACTACTAGCCTTGAAACAAGTGAGAGGACTAGGTGGAAGTAATCTCCCTCCCCAAATACCCTGCATATCCTTCTAACCATGCTTTATTACGTTGCGTAAGGCCAATATATAAACAACTATGCGATTGACCGCTATTGCTAGGATCACTAGAACTTCACAAATTACAACTGCAGTTGTTAGTAAACATATCGGCTTTCCCAGAGAATGCTTTTACAATGAGAGACACAAGAATCATACAGAATCTGGTATGCTGAATATTTCAGGAATCAATATGATTTGCCATGCGGAACAGATAATCAGCTATGATTTGCCATGCGGGAACAAATAATCAGCTATGCCTGTCCATGCGGTCTCTTTGCAGAAGTCATTGGTTCTAAAATGTATTATTAGATGCAGCTTATCCAGTCCCTGGTGCTAGTTAATTTATCGAATTATCGTTTTAAAGTTGAATGTAAAGTTGAATTAAGCTCTGATCACTTTCCTTAGTATTTCTCTCTAATGCAAAGCACATCCCCTTACGGATATATATACAGTATATATATATATATATATTTTTTTTTTTTTAAAGAATCGAAAGACTAGAACCAAGATTTAAGTAAAAAGGTTTTAATATAAAAACACGACTAGTTTCGGCTTGTAACAACCTTCATCAGGTGACATTATAAAAGAAAAAAGGAAAAAAAAAGAAAAAACACCAAAACACTGAAGCTTAAATAAACTATGAACATCATAGAGAGTCTCTATACATAATTGACATTAAATCGTTGTGGTTGTATTTAAAGGCTGTTCTTTCGTTTGTTGTATTGTTGGGAAAGTGCGTGCTAGTAGCATCTCGTGAACGCCAGTACATGATTACAGCTAAATGACTATCTGGGAGGTTGTAGCTCAAGTAATTATTTAGATGAACAGGATTGAAGATGATTTCCCTAGATTCCACGATTTTTCTCTCTAGTTCATCATTGCAACGGAAGATGTTAGTAGATTTTTCCAGCAGACTTTGTGACTTTGGCTTTCATCATTAGGATTAGCCGAGAAAAGGATATGACTTGATAATGCACTGGCTCGCTGTCTCTTGTAAGTAATGTCCCTCATGTGTTCTTCCATACGCAATTCAACAGATTTGTCTGTCTGCCCAAAATAAGGAATATCACAATCACACAATATTTTATATACAGCAGGGTATTTGAGATGATGATGACAAGGTTTTGGGTGGCTTATTAAGAAACGGATCTTTGGAAGTGGAGTGAACAAGGTTCTGATATTGTATTTTCTTAGACCTTTTGCTAATTTATGTGAAACTGTACTTATGTAAGGAATAGATATATTGCCTTTGAATCTATTTGTTCCTTCTGAACGATGTCTAGGAGGATTAAGAAGGAATCTTTCAATGATTCTCTTGGAATATCCATTAACTTTGAGAGAAGTTTTGAGATGGTTTATTTCTGTAAGAAATTTGGGTCATCCAGAAGAGAACAGGCTCTATGTCCCAAGGTGGAAATTATTCCAAACTTATGAGTTTTCTATATCGATATTGTGAGTTTACCAGAAGAGTGTTTTCTATATATCGATATTTTGAGTTTACGAGTTTATCAGTTTGACATAAGCTTGGAATAATTTCCACCTTGGGGCATAGAGCCCCTTCTCTTCTGGATGACCCAAATGAACTTCTTACAGAAATAAACCATCTCAAAACTTCTTTCAAAGTTAATGGATATTCCAAGAGAATCATTGAAAGATTCCTTCTTAATCCTCCTAGACATCATTCAGAAGAAACAAATAGATTCAATGACAATATATCTATTCCTTACATAAATACAGTTTCACATAAATTAGCAAACGTTCTAAGAAAATACAATATCAGAACCTTGTTCATTCCACTTCCAAGGATCCGTTTCTTAATAAGCCAACCAAAACATTGTCATCATCATCACAAATACCTTGGTGTATATAAAATATTGTGTGATTGTGATATTCCTTATTTTGGGCAGACAGACAAATCTGTCGAATTGCGTATGGAAGAACACATGAGGGACATTACTTACGAGAGACAGCGAGCCAGTGCATTATCAAGTCATATCCTTTTCTCGGCTAATCCTAATGATGAAAGCCAAAGTCACAAAGTCTGCTGGAAAAATCTACTAACATCTTCCGTTGCAATGATGAACTAGAGAGAAAAATCGTGAAATCTAGGGAAATCACCTTGAATCCTGTTCATCTAAATAATAATACTTTGAGTTACAACCTCCCAGATAGTCATTCAGCTATAATCATGTACTGGCGTTCACGAGATGCTACTAGCACGCACTTTCCCAACAATACAACAAACGAAAGAACAGCTTTAAATACAAACCACAATGATTAATGTCAATTATGTATAGAGACTCTCTATGATGTTCATAGTTTATTTAAGCTTCAGTATTTTAGTGTTTTTTCTTTTTTCTTTCTTTCATAATGTCACCTGATGAAGGCTATTACAAGCCGAAACTAGTCGTGTTTTTATATTAAAAGCTTTTTAATTAAATCTCGGTTCTAGTCATTCAATTCTTTTAAAAAATATGTATGTTAACCGAGTTAATGATCATTCTTTCATATATATATATATAAAAAAAAAAATCAGCTAACGCCTTTTTATTCCCGTATATACGGGAGTAGGCGAGGCCATTTAGCCCTATCTAACTTTTGGAGACTGAGTGGGCAGTTCAATCTCCACTGGTACCCAATCAGAGACAGATGGCCCAAGGCTATCACTAATTAAGCGGTACGCAGTGAAGAGAGACGGCTCAAATGTGCCGCCATCTCGTGGTCTCTAACCCTAACACAATATATTTTAATGTCTGAAATAATGTGGGTTCTACGGTCGATTTTGTTGAGTTTACAGGACGAAAAACCCGAGTTTCCGGGAGGAAAAACCTGCTTGCCCGTGCCAGAGATCGACTAACTCGGGAACCGGTCGAAAAAAGGCTTAGAAAAATTTCCTCTAGTCGCCGACTAGACTCGAAACCAAGACTTCCTTCGTGCGGCCTAGCGCGATGGTGTGCAAACGCCACATCCACTGAGCTACACAGGCTCTATATATATATATATATATATATATATACACACACACACACACACACACACACACACACACACACACACACACACACACACACACACACACACACATACACATCAAATTAACCATGGAGGTTGAAGAAAATGGATCTCTTCCTTTTCTGGACGTAAAACTTACCAAGACATCTGACTCCATAAAAATCTCCATCTTTGGAAAATCTACACACACGGATAGATACTTGCTTGTGTCTTCACATCACTATCCAGCACAGAAAGTGGGTATCATCTCAATTCTAGCGCATCGTGCCAGATCTGTACTGTCAGATGAAGAAGAGCTAAAAAATGAACTAAATTTCCAAAGATCAATTATATGCAAACACAAGCTAGCTGACAACCATCTACAGTTCCCAGAAGTGTACAAAATTACGTGCGACTGTGGTAAGCCATACTATGGCCAGACTGAGAAATCCATCCTCCTACTTCTCGAAGAACACCAGAGAGACATTGCCAACAAAAGAACTAGAGCAAGTGCCCTGTTTTCAGTAAACACAAATAATGAAGGCCGTTCATATAAGATGAACTGGACAACAACTTCAAACCTTCATATATGCCACGAAGAGGTAGAACGCCGCATAGTCGAGTCTAAGGAAATTGTTATGGACCCTCTCCATATAAACAGTAACCTTAGTTACAATTTACCTGACTCATTCAACTCTGCTATTAGATATTGGCGCACTCGTGAAGTAACACGCGCACAGATGCCTAACAATAGAACTTTAACACGGACTGTAGCTCCAGTTCAAAGTAAACTATAATTTATAATAGTCGAATTTCAGTGACACAATGTTTCTTTATAGTGTTTTTTATTTGCTTTCTGTGTTTCTTCACGCTGAAGAAGTCGGCCTTCCGACGAAACATGTTCCGACGAAAAATTCCATTTAGATATAAATCATATAAATGTCTCGTGGAAACAGGAAGCCTGCCTCTTCTCAAAAGACTACTTATATGCACCTACACAATCAACCCATCAACGGACATCAAAATTTTGATTAAGTCTACTATATGGCATATGTATACGAACAACGATTCGAATGAAATTATGAAGAAATTGCAGATTTCCTGTATTAGGATGGATATATGGTAGTAAGCAGAACGTAGAAACTAAAGGGGAGTAAAAACTGATATAAGATATCTTCTTTATAATTATGACCTGTAAAATTCTAACTGTTCACAAAGAAACTGCGTCTAGATACTTCAATAGAACGTAGCCAGCATGTCCGGAGCATATCTAGAAAGCATCCATAGCGTCGAGATAATAAAATACTTTGCTAGCTCGCAAACACTGATTGTTGTTTTTAAACTGCCAAATAACTTGGGAGTGAAAAGCCTCTACTGCTTGTCCCTGTTTACGTACCGTCTAGTTGGAGGGCCAAGCGGATATCGTCCTTGCTCTCCAATCAATAGGTTGAATTCAAATCCAAATTTACATGGACACTTCTTGATGTCTTAAGGTGACAGACGATATTTCATTGTCTGTTTTAAGACCAGCACTCTGCTTACTAGAAGCCAGAAGTGATTTGAAAAGTACCATGTTTGCTCTCTAGAACAAAGTGTTTCGGGATTATTTACGCCTAACATTTTGTTAAGTTGACCCCTTTCATAAGCAGGAAGAAGCTCGCACGTGCAGATGTATGCATCTAAATAAAGGAAAACGAAACTATAACCTTTTACTGATTTTTTTTGTGGTTCCCACCCACAAAAGGTTATTTACAAACCTACAGTACATTTGTACCGTGGGTGGGTAAAAGATTTTTGTTCCCGAATTTTAAGATTTTTTACATAGTCCGGAAACCCTGCTCTAGAGACCAAACATTTAACTTTCTCAAGCCACTTCAAGCCTCCAGTAAGCAAGATGGTGGTCTTGCTTATGGAGATGCAATTCATCTCCTATCTAAAAATAATCACAAACACCCATGCGCGCAACTGGAATCGAACACGAGATCTGTTGATTGGAGAGAGGGTACGCTAACCACTTCGCCAACGAAGCACGAAATACCAGGCCAGGTTGGTTGGCCAGGTCTGGTTGTGAGGGGTAATTGCTATAGGTCAGTTATGCATTTTTAAACTTGAATTTCTTTTGTTCAGTTGCCAATATAAAAGACTTTTTTTAAAAAATTTTTGAATTTTCGAAAAACAAAACGTAGGAATTTTAATTTCGAGTTAATTGTGTTTTCAAAAAAGTACAAAACAAAAGTGAAAGTAGTGTAAGCAAGCAGTGTGTGCGTGAGCGTGTGTGTGTGGGGGGGGGGGGGGGGGGCGGAGTTCCATTTTGATTACTTTGGCAGTTTTTGAGTTAAAGGGAAAAATTGTGTTTGTTCTGAGTTTTCAGATTTCTCTCGTCATTTGCTCGTCAAAAGCTATTTTCCTGGCAAAAATTCAGCTTCCTCAATCTCATGGGATAAAAATTTAAATCTGTCTGTCGCTCAACTAGTAAATTAACAGCCTTCACATATATATAAAGCCTAGTTGTGGGCAATGACAAATATGAAATAATGCTTTTCTTCCACGCTTATGCTTCCCTGAACTCTACAACTGATTGAAATATATTAGAACTAAAACATGCGAAGTAATGCTTTCATGGTAAAAATAGTTCCTGGATGCTGTACGTAGCAAAGCAGTCAAGTGTATGTTTATTCGCCAGCAAGCAAAGTGTCTAACACAGAGGTACAATACATGCTGCTACATTCTACGTTCGAATCCAGCTTTCCCAAAGAATATATCCATTCTGAAACAGGAGTAAAAACGAAATAATCGATATTTTAGCACAACTGGTTTTCAGGGAGAAAATGAGAAAGGTAGGTGTGTGTGTGTGTGTGTGTGTGCGTGCGTGCGTGCGTGCGTGCGGGGGGGGACGGGAATGACAGTGCTAATATGATGGGTAGTTCGGGAAGGGGAATGAACATTGATATCATGTTGCAATTGCGATACTTTTCTCTTAAGTATTTAAAATTAACTTTCAATCGTTGTAAAAAAACTATATTAGTTCTAGTTTCATCGATTAATGTTAATGCATTTATATGGTAAACAATGGTAATATGAGGGCATTCAACTGATCAAAAAAAAAAAGAATTGTTATTTTGATTAAAATTTGGACTTTAGCGATTACATTTTAATAAATGAAATGGTAATTGTTAAAATTCATAACATATAAATCATGAGGCTAGCAAACTTACAAAGGACGTTTCTTGTAGCAAATGACAAAAAAACAAGGGTATGGCTAATTTCTATCGAAATACAACTCACAAGTCTGCCTATTAGGTTTGGAAATTTCAGCACTCACCTTCTTATTGTTCTCTTTTTGTTGGTTATTTCTACCATTGTAGCTATTTGTCTTATCTGCTGTGTCTACTTTGAATTGCGAGAATCATCACCATCGTGGTTGCTAGCTGTTGCTTAATATTCCATTTATTGTGTCATCAGTTTTTGTGTAGGCTAGCATCTGCGATTAAAGCTGATTAGAATTAAAGGGGTTTCAAGGCTGGTTATATTTCATTTAGGATTGGCGGCTACGCAAACAGCTGTGTGAAGATTCACTGTTGGTATAGTAAGCAGACGGAACAGTACGGTTGATTATTAGTTCTCAAGCTGCACCCATTGCCAAAAGCACTGCTGACTTTGCAGAGTGATACCATACAGGCTAGAACCCGTAACAAGATATATGCCTTAATGCTACTATGGTCAGTCCTCCTGTAACGCAGCTACTAGCTGTACACATGTGACAAAATGTGTACAGCTAAGAGCTGTACACATTTTAAATTTTCTCAGCAGTGCAATACTACGAATACCTATTTCGCAGCCACAGCTAATGTAGTTTCTGTTATAAATTGAGGATATACAAGCATATGTCTGTTAACATCCTAATCTTGGGAGGAAATCCTATAATTAGTATCCTTGTAGATAAGAGTAAAATGTGAGAATAAAGTTTCGAAAGACTGTTGTTAATATATCAATATTAACTATATGTTGTTAATGTTTGTTTTATTGTTAATAAATGTTGTAAATAAATAATAATACATATTCTTAATATATATATTTATATAAACTAATGCAAGATGTTCAAAAAGTTTAAAAAAGCTTCAACTGGAAGTTATTATGCAGAAATTCTGTACAGGCAATTATTGTCTTGCATATTAAGCAAACATATTGCTTAATATGCAAGATGATTAGAAAGCATGTTCGTAATAGTGTAATACCAATACCGCTTAGAAAAGAAATGAATTTGAAGACAATATAAAAACTATAGGAACTTTTAAAATGTTAGTTAGCCAGTCTCATATGAAGGTGGCAAGGTTTTTCTCCCAGAAAACTTGAATTGCTCTCCCCACAAGATAGATAAACCGACCAGAGAATACACAAAATTTACTGACATGCCAAGTTTTGATATCGAAAGCCCACATGGTGCTTTCGATATCACACCGTATGTACACTTGCGTACATACGGTGTGAGCATGTACGCAAGTGTAGGCCCACACGTTTTTTGATTCATGAATAGATGGATTTCATCCCCCGGTGTAAGCCACACTGCTTACTGGAAGCCTAAAGTGGTCATAAAACAAAGCGCGTGTTTATTCTCTAGAGCACGGTTTCCAGATTATTTAACCCTTAACCTATAAACAGTATTTATGTACAATACAACTAGGTGGCACAGGTTTCGCAATAGCAACATTTTACAAAACGACCTGAAACTCGCCTATCATGAAAACGTAGAGGATCCAGGAGTATTCACACAAGTGACGTCAGAAGAATAGATGACTCAAAGAAATACGAACTTTAAGTATTTCTTTGAGTCATCATTCGCTCAATTTTTAAGTATTTATTAAACGAGGGGAAAAGCAAGAGGTAAAGTAAGCGAGCACTTAGAGAATTTATCCGTCTTCCCCTCCCCACAAGGGTATATACATAATTTTTCATTTATGTTGAGTTTATAACAATCTATTTAATTCAAAACACTTTCAGCCATATTTTGAAAGCAAAACAAAACATTTATATTTACATTAATATGCAAATATAAATAGTCTTTGTAAAAAAGCAATATTTACAATTTTGTGTAGTTATTTAGGTGTAGAGATGCAGAAATAAGCAACCCAAAGAAAATAATCCTTTGTTGCTCGCCCTTCAACATGACTGGAATCTAGACAGTAGTTATTGTTTGCTCACTCCCTTTCTCAACACAATCCAATAGCTGGGATAGAGAAAGATTTGACAAGCGGTGGTCGTAGATGCGTTGCTAATGGCTACCACACGTTTCATGGCGATGATGAATAACGCGAAGGAGTGGTGATTGTTTTCTTGATGGGAATGCTGCAGTTAAGAGAGCATGTGACAAGGAGATGCCCGTGCTCTTTAAGAGGATGTAAGGACTCTATATTGAACGAACTTTCAAGTGGCTCTAGAGGTTACATTACGTAATGCACACTCTCGAAAAGTTCAGCACAGTGAGATATAAGAAATTGTATACTGCTTCTCAAATGTCATTCACAGTCATAATAATAATAATAATAATAATAAAATGATACCAAAGCTAATACATTGCACCACATTAGAATTGGTAAAATCTGTGAGAAGAATATACTGAATGCATATATGGTGCCTACAAAGCAATCAAAAATATTGTAAATGAAGAACGTTACATAAATACATATTTTAATTAATTAACTAATTAATAACACAAGACATGGCACGTACTGCGATGTACTTATGCACTTACAATGACAAGCTGTTCCTAGGTAGGCCCTACACATGTAATTTAGAAATACCACCAAAATAGAAAACATATCACGCGTATAGCTTCGAACGTACAGTAAAAAGTAACAAGTAACCTGTGGAATCCGATAAGGAATGGTTCTCTCTTCAATTTTCTTTAACACCTATATTAATGATATTAACCGACCACCCCCCAGGGGCAATGTTTTCCAATACGCAGAAGACGTAGTAATGGTAGCTGTCCATAATAACAAACATAACCCAAGCAAATATTCATTATAAATAATTCTGGACACTAACTGACTCAACATAAATCATTTCTACTTATAATCTGATAAGACAAATTTAAAGATATTCAGAAATCCCTTTAGTCAACCAGCTGACAATAAGTATATAAAAATATCCGATATCCGCTCTCCAACATGCAGAACACACACACACATACACAACATTATGACCATCACTCAGATTGAAATAATAAAACAAACTGCTTGGAAAGCATTCAACGGACACCATGGTGTGAGGAACAAACAGCCATGGAGCCCATCTTAATAAGATGTGGGATTTCTTTCGCTACGATGACCGCAGCAATTCTACGGGGCATATTTTCCACAGGCGTACAATAGCGATCAATGGGAATTTTGGACCATTCTTTCTGTAGGTATGTAATGAGGTCCTGGACTGCTGTGAGGCGAACTTCGCTTGACCTCACCCAACGCTCCAGTTCATCCCACGGATGTTCAATAGGGTTAAGATTAGGGCTTGTATAGGCCAATCAAGTGTGGTAGCTTTCATGTTCGCAAACCACGCAGTTACAGCAGCAGCCTTATGACATGGGGCATTATCTTTCAATGGTCAGTTCAATAGAAACGTCACAAAGGAGGAAATATTGCATTGTTCAAAATGCTGAGATACCTCTCGGAGTTTAATATTCGTGGAACCACAAACAAAGTTCGAGACCGACCAAGAAAAACAGGATCATACCATTACACGCCATCTGTGAATTTCATAGTTGGGGTTACGCAGTCTGGTAAGATTCACTGTGCACCCGCCACATCCACACACGTCCATCTGCTCGGTAAAGGGTGTAGCGTGATTCAAAGCTCCATAGCACAGCTTTCCAAGTTTACGACAATTACGACATTCATTGATTGAAAAAAAGAAAAAAAATAATGATACGCACGCGCTATGTATTCTTTTTCATTTACACACGAACAAAGAAGAAATATTTTTTTCACCTTTTTATTATTATATTTGAGATAGTAACAAACATAAATGATAATGATTCATGACTAATCACTTTCTCCTATTAAAATGAGGTTTTGTACGCGATATAACTGGGTGATAACAAGCCATTCCATAATACATTAAACGGTAATGACAATATATTATACATAGCGATAAAATTGGCATTCAGGGAGAGTCAATAGCCCATTACAGATCAATTTGAAGCGACGTAACTGCATTACCTTAGTTTCTGTAGCAGTAATAATTGCAGAGAGGGATAAGCTAAAAACGATTAAAAATTAGAGTGACATACGCTTTGCGTTGGAGAAAACTACTTCAACCAATCATTCATTCATTTTTATAAGGAAGAATAGAATGATTGTTAAAAAGAAACAAACAAAGAATGTGATGTGTTATTTATATTAATAAAAATACCAGAACATCAGCCAACATTCAAGTGAATTACAAACAAACAAATGAAAAAATAATAAAGGAACCCGTATAAAATTAATTTATAGCCTGCTTCAAATGACTGTTTGTGCCACGATTTCGCCTTTCGCAGGTCCTAAAAAAACACGTGACTTAATCTTCAAAAAATTAACATAACGTTTTAAATCAGACTTTAAAATATGTGTTAGTCTTTAAAGATTGGTAAAATTTATTTATCACTGACGGTGATAAATAAATCTATTTACCAATAAATGAGCAAGCGGTTGATAATAACTAATACTTTTCTTGACGACTCATGCAAAAGAGAGAGAGAGAGTTCTTAGCTATTTGGAGTAAGGCAGAAGCAGAGGATATCATTTCCGTATGTTCTTCTGGTCGGATTATGTTTTTCATCTTGTACAACATACCACCTTCATCTGATACCGATGAGCCCGGACAACTTACCTTCACTTGAAAAGTCCAATTAAGGTTCTCTTCGTCTGAGAAGGAATTCAAGTCCCCCAGGTCTTTCAAACCAAAGGGCATTGTGGATACCGAATGAGGTAGGAAGCTGCAGTAAGAGAGAGAAAGATAGAGACGCTGTTAAAGAAATTAAAGGTTAAGAACTTTATTTTGGAAAGATTTAAGGGCAAAATTTAGGGAATATTTGTGTCGATAGACTGTGCAGAGAAGAAGTATCAAAAGAACGACTTGTCTTTATACTGAAAAAGAAAGAACGAGGAAAGAAAGAGAAAGAAAAAAAAAACGTTCTGCTACATTCCTATTCGGGTAATATATTAAACATGAAAACATAAGTATATAGATGACTCAAAAATCATGACTAGCAGTGTAATTACATATCCTGACTACTCCCAAGTCTTAGGAACTAGAATAAAACTTCAAAGACTTGACATAAATAATTTTTTTAACATTTGAATTCGTGGTACACACACACACACTGGTACCATAAGTTGGGCTAACATTTACATAAGCAGGAAACCCTGCTAGAACGGGGTGTTCTGAGATTAAAGATGGGATATTTTCAAGTCGCTTTACTCTTCCAATAAAGTGAAATAAGCAAAATCTATATACTAAAATGAATAGAATTTTTTAAATAATTATTCACTAATTTAACTGATGACAAGAACTTATATTCTTTCATCAGTCCTTATTTAACACAAGCGCGAACAAAAGCTTGAACGTGAAATATCTTCAAGACGAAGCTACTTTTCAAGTCTCTATCCACCATAAGTCCCCAAATTTTTTATCTTCTCTACCTCCTCTAAACTATCCTCACCAATCCTATACACTCCATCTCATCTTTGCTTCCCAAATTTTAAAAGCTTACACTTTGCAACAATAAACTGATCCCCCCACACACACACTCGCACATTCAGACAGTCTATTTAGGTCATCTTGCAAAACTACATCTGCTTTACTTCTCATAACGCTCCCCAACTTTGCATTATTTGAAAACAATTGTATATCACCATTTAAGCCGTTTCCGATTTTATTTACATATAAATTAAACAACAACGGGCCAGTCACCAGTGGCGTACCCCAAATAATTGGGGCACGCCACTCTTCTGGGATATCACACCCCAATATACAACTTGCTGATACCCATCAGGCAGCCAATCTCCAATCCAACGCACTAATATACTATCCAATCTGTTCCTATTTTACTACAAGTTATGTGGCAATCTATCGAAAGCTTTTGCAAAATCTAAATATACTGCTGTACTACTAAATATACAACATTCTATTCAAATCAGGGAAGTGAACAGGTGGCATTAAAAAAAAAACATCATATAAAAATGAGCGTGTCAGGACAAAATTACACAGGAAAAAATTACACGAGGACGAAATTACACAGGGACAAAATTACACAACGAAAAAATTACACATAGATAAAAATACACTAAGGAAAAAAAAAGGAAAAAATACACAAGTAAGAATTTACACATAAAATAAAATTTACCTACACAATTTATAACCAGCAAGCGGTAAATCACAAGTGCAGATTTAGGCAAGGGGATTAGGGAGGTGGTTGAGTTGGAAACTCAAAATGATGTAGTGATTAGCTACTCCAATTAGTACTTACCTCAGATTTACAAGGAATAATTTCCAAAGGTAAAACCAATCGACAATTGTTAATCACCATGAACTGCTTAAGAATTTCTAAGAATTGTTTGGGTGAAGGTATATAAGTAAATTTTTGTCTTACATTCTTCAGTTCTAGTTTAGTGACTCGTAATACAACTAGTGTATAACGTGCGACGTGATAAATTTCGTGATTAATTTTTTAAAATTAATTCTTAATTTACCCATGGCTGATTTCGAGTACGGCGTTAGTAATAAAGGTGGTCAAATTATAATTTACAAAGGATTTGAGTTTGTTCGTCACCGTCGGAACTATTCATTGGCGTTGTGCAAAGTTTAGAACTTTACATCGTCGATTGCTGCTCCATACCAGAGACAACAAGATTATTCGCGAGTCTTCAGAACCTGTCATGTTAACAAGACTTTTGAATCTAAAGTTCATCAACTTGCAAATCAAATGAAAAGAAAAATGTAGAATCCAGGCGCAACGGCTCGTGCAATTATAGCTAACAGTTTAGCGACTGTATCAGACAGATTAAAAATGTACCTACCGAAGAAGAGTTACATGACGAGGCGATTAAATAGATCCAAAGCTAAAACAATCGGAAACGTTCCGTCAAATCCAGATAACAAAAATTTTTAAATACCAGAGAAGTACTCTAAATGGATTATTCATGATTCCAGGGCAGAAGATCCAGAACGTATAATATTAATTGGTCACAAGACTCTTCCAGATCAACTTGTAGTTAACGATTTTTGGCTAGTAGATGGTGCATTTAAAGTGGTTCCAGAATTATATATTATCAGTTATACAGTGCCATCCTTCGATACAATTTGTATCGAAGGATGGCACTATGAACTTCAGTCGCTCTTTCAGCGTTCCCATCCAACTGTTTGGAAATTTTTGGATAACATTGTTAAAGAATTATCTTTACAACATACAAACTATTTGCAGCATTTAACTGGTCAACAAAACCCAGGACGTCGTAGGTACATTTCGTTAAAATAACGTATTTCAAATATTGTACAAAATTACGACTCTAATAGACGACTGGATTTTTTACGTTGGATAGCTTATATGACTTAGTGTTTGGTTTTTATTTTTTTTTTTAAATAACAGTAATTTTTGCAATATTAAGAAAGTTTGTGTTTAATTTGACAACAAAATACCAATAATATTTTAATCGAATTAAAGTCAACAGGTAGGTCTTATAAAGTATTACAAAATTAACGAAACTCTTATCTGAAAATAAATACAAAATTCATCATAAAAATTTAAAAACTCTAAAGTAAAAAACTTCGGTGTGAATATTCAAATTTGTGTAATTTTTTCTTCGTGTATTTTTATCTATATATAATTTCGTCCTTGTGTAATTTCTTCCCTGTGTAATTTTAACATGAAACCAAAAATGAGGATATTAGGAAGAAACCTGACAATGTTAGCATTATCCAATCCCAGAACAGAAACCCGGATCCCATTCATGAAACAGATATAACATGAATAATACGAACAATTTATTTTTTTAAAAAAACAATTCCTTAATTATAATGACTAAGAGAGGTTAAATAAGTTTTCATTTTTAACACTTACTTTCTCTCTCTTTAGGTTTCCTGCGAAAGTTTTTTTGCTTCTTCCCATTTTACTTCGTTTTAGGTATTCTCTTTGTTTATCTTCTAAGTTCCTAGTGTTAGGTAAGCATTCAATCTCTGTCAATAATTCATTTTTTTTTCCCTTTCAAATTTTTGACGATCTTTTCAGTTTTAAGTTCTGGTGAATTTTTATGCATTATTCTTTAGCCGATCAATCTCTTCTTAGAAAAAGTTTGACAGATATTGAGAGCGATTTTTATTCCTTTAAAACAGCTTTTATTTCTTAGCATTAGCTTTTTTTGTTTTTCTCATTCTCTCAGTATTCTCAAGAATGGCTGTTCATATACCACCGAATCAAGAAATTTGAATAATCAAAGAAAATGTGTTGAATGATTTTCAATTCTAATTTATTGCATAGAACATAATTATTAACAAATATGAATTAGCATTATCTAAATCTACGTACTTTGTAGATTATATAACCGTGTCAACACATAAAATTATTTGAAAACATTCATAAAATCAGAATAATTTTAACGTGGTTCAAACTATTAGAATAATACGAAAATAAATGCACAAAAATTACAGTCAAAGGGAAACAACGTGGTAAGTAGTACTTGGTTTCATTTCCCTTAGCTTTTATGACCGTTCGTAAACGGTTGGGCATATTATTTACTAGCCGTTCACAGTCTTTTTATTTGTTGTTGTTTTTGTCAAAACATGCCCATATGGTCTGTAGACTATAAACAGGTTCATTTTTGTTTCTTGGGGCATCTTCTTGAAGCCGCTTCTTCATAATTCTCCACAAATTCTAAATGGGGTTTAAATATGGTGAGTTTGCCGACCAAGGAATTACACTGATTGCCTTTCTTTGAGCCATCTAATAGTGGTGTGGAAGTGTGACAAGAAGCTGAATCTTGCTGAAGGAGGGAATCACCATTATATAAATTTTCCGATGCCAGTAACATAAAGTGCTCAAGAATTTCTTATACACTTTGGAATTGACTTTTTCGTACGCAATACACAGTCTACCTGAACCCTCTGCAGTCATACAAACCCACATGACAGAGGTTGCAAATTTCACCGAACGTTTCATGCATTCTCTATCAAATGCTTCTTGCTTAAGACCCCAAACACATATCCCTTGATGACCATGAGACTCATGAAACATACTTTCATCTTTTACAGGCCTCTTGACCCCACAACAGTGAATGTTTTCAAATAACAGTTTTCTTATAATTTATATTACATTTTATGTAATATAAAAGTATGTAATATAAAACATGTAATGCAAAACATGGTTATATAATCTACAAAGTACGTAGATTTAGATTATGCTAATTCATATTTGGTAATAATTATTTTCTATGCAAGAAATTAGAATTGCAAATCATTCAACTAATTTTCTTTAATTATTCTAATTTTTTGATTCGGAGGTGTAATAATTTTATGTTACGAATTATTGTTTTCGTTTTCTTAAACAATTTCTCTGTATAAAATACTTAATATTAACCAATAAATATTATACTCCCACAAATTCTGGATAAACAGCTTCATTTAAAAGGATTTTTGGACGATCCTGCTGCCTTGAAAAATTTCAAAACAGCTTATCTGGAAAGAACTTTTTAACATCCGCGACCACAGATTCATTGAAACCCACAGTTCGTCAGAACACAGTTTTGGCATCTGGTGGATACCAGCTATCAAAGACGATATGTTACATTTATTTTGAATAAGTAAAATTCTTCTTCATCTCATTAAGGATAAGGTCTTTGCTTATTCAGGCTTCACTGTTCTTTCCATCTTTCAACTGGTCTTCCCCCTCTCTCTTTTTTCTTCGGACTATATCCATCATATATAAATGCTCTTTACCTTTCTTTTTATTATTCCTTGATCTTTCATTTAAACTATAAATACTTAGTTCTCTTTAACTCTTTATTTTAATAAGATCTAATTTTGTACATCCTTTGACTGTTTTTAAAAATTTCATTTCTGCTGCCTTGTATTTTACTTTGTTTAAATTAATTCATGAACGACTTAAAGGTCACCTTCATTATCTTGCAATATAATCTGAACACCTGCTTACAACATTCTATTAAAATTAGGGAAGTGAACAGATGGTATTAATTTAAAAAAAAAAGACATCACATAAAAATGAAGATATTAGGAAGAAAGCTGACACTGTTAGTATTTAAGAACGTATGATCTGAGTTAACCTACGTTGGTATAGTAACTTAAATAGAATAGCTGAAGAAAATTATCCCAACAGGTATTAGAAATGAGATGACAGGAAAAAATACTCAGAGGAAGATAAAAAAAAATGTAGGTGGATTGATACAGTTAGAAGTGCCTTTAAAGAAATATAAGATCTGGCAATATCGGAGCCTGACAAATGGCAGATTAATATGGAGAAAAGTTGTTCATAGAAAGTTAAAAAAAAAAAAAGTAAACTTTTCATGAGGTACTACAATAGTCTTACCAAGAATTTGATTATCATGATGTCGATAGTAACAATCTGAATTATTCAATGTAAGGCAAAAGGGGTCAATAATTTAGTAAGGACTTCCAGAACCATAATTTCATCGAGTCTGCTAAGCCATGGTGGCGATGCTGTGATGCAAAAATATATCTCGCATCCACATAGTAAAATTATATGGTACGATGAGTAGAAAATATGCCAAAAAATTCGAGTAGAAAAATCAAACTGTGCCTATGGATTTGATTAGAGTATCATAACATTATAAAATAAAGCGAGAATTTCAGCTCCTTATATGTATCATCGCCTTCTTATAACAGATGAAAATATGTTCATAATCAAAACTTGCAATTATCATGGTGTTAATATTATAGCTCTGACTAATGAGCTGGTGACGGGCAATATACAGCCTCTCCCAACCATAGTATTTGTAGAAATAGAAACGTTCCAAACGCAAAATTAATTTACACATATATTTATAAATTTTATAACGTTATCCATTTGTTCGGAAATATCATCTTGTATACGATTTAATTACAGTGTTGTCAGGTCGCTCTGCAAAGTCAATTTCTTTTCATCATGTTTCACAATACGAACAGGTTATTATTTTTATTTTGTGAATTTTAGTTTTATTCAAGTAAAATGGTCTCAATATTAAAATTTTATTTTCGTACATTTTTGGCATAACAATTTTGAATAATGGCTATCAAAAGGAAAAAAACAGCAATGGTCGACCAGCGGGTATCACTATTTCTCCAAAGTCGAGAAACTATGAAGTGACTTATGCTCAGGACTTCTCTTTCAAAAGGAAATCTATACCAATTATTGCACGTGAGAAAACAGTGAACTGCACGAGAACATATTCAGGGGTTGGTGTTTCCCATGTTATAGTGTTGCTCAAAATGCACAACATCTGGAAATTAACACGATTGCTAAAAGCAGGTCTCCATAGTCTCAAATGTCATTTCACATTCCCTTTCGGTTAGCTATGAACTTATGAACTTGCCAGCAGGTTCGGAGCATATATTCTTACAACTTGGATGCATGATCACGAACATTGTTTCTCTTTCGTAAACACAGTTTTACAGCAGCCGTTCTCTAATCGCTCGCGTAGCCTTTACATGCCCGTCCGTTCGTGCCCCATTTTGTTGATTACGTATACATATTTTATCAGGTATGCACGGGTAGGTTTATCAACAGCATATCAACAGTCATGCTTTAGTGAGGTTCTATCCAAATTCCAATGTACTGCCACTATATTCTTTCTAATTCTCGTGGTTTATAAAAGTTATAAAAACGCAGTAATTTATGACTTTTGTCACTAAAAAGTTAACATTTCTTCACATGTATTATTTGATGGTGTTGACATATGAAAAGGTCCGCACATGATCGTTACAGTATGGACGATGTTGCAATACCTCTCAACACAAGTGATGAAATTTGTGCAGCAAGAGGCTGTGTATTATCATAGTAATGGATGAATCACTGAGCAAATCACGAATGCATACTATTAAAAATTGCTTGCAGGTATTCGAAGTTTCTCTAAATATCATGATGATAATAGTAACAGCAGACCAGTTAAAGTACGGCAATATATGCTTAGTGATCCATACTGATCGATTTTATATAACCTGAGTTTTCCTTCAAATCGAAACGGGAAGGAAAAGAGTCATATACTTCCATATGCTCTACTACCTGGATTCTACTGTATTCATACGCACTACATTTTGTCATTTGTCACTATTTGGTTCAGAAATTTAGTACTAGACACACTAAATCCCATCAAACAACTAAGAAATACTAATCCTTATGAAACTGCTCCATGATACTGAACGACTTCGGGTTACACAAACCACACAGGATAAGATTCAAATGGATTTGAAAGAAGGGGCAGAACGTCCTACTTATATTCCAGACGTTTCCCACTACATCCATGTATGTAAATCATTGAAAGAGAAGTCAAAGGATGACATTAATAGACAGACAGACGCTGAGGAAAATCTGAAATAATCAATTGATTTGGCTAATCAAAGAAATTCTTCCGGTAATCGCCTAATAAATCAGTGGGATGTATTGATCAATAGTCATGATTATTCTTATGGCAGAACCGAATGCAGTTATTGTCGTCAATCTTAAGAGGTGTAAGTTTCCTCATCCTTATATTGCACGATTCTTGAAAGTTACGCACATAGGAACCACTAAAATAGCTATACATGATGAACCACCACTTCCACAAACATGGCATGACTGCAACATAGAACGTAGAACAACGTGAGTAAATCGTGCTGGAAGATACTGACTAGAAAGATATTATTACATATTGTTGTATTAACCTAAACACAAGTTGAAGACCCTATAGCATAGCAGCACAAAGCGTGAAAGAAACCTACAGACATTTTTGATTCTATCTAAGTTGAAATTACCAGCAAAATCTACGAAAGAAAGTTATTAAAAACAGAGGTAAATGGAATAAAATAAGAATGAAAGTCCCGTTGGACTTTCATTCTTATTTTATTGAAATTGAATATGAAACGTCAATTGAAAAAGTCAGTTTCCCTGACTTTTTCAATTGACGTTTTCCAACAGAAATTAACTTTCACTCCTGTATTAAAAATAAACTACGAAATTTATAAACCATGCATAAATTCTAAAATTATCATAGTTAAACTTAAATAATATATAATACTTTAAATCAGACAACAAATATTAATCGAAATAAGTTTATACGTTTATTATTTTTTCTCTTACAGCATAACCTTCCATACTGAAGATGGGTGTTTTGAATTTGCTACTTACACTGAAATTGTAATTCAGTGAAAATATTTGAAATTAAGTGGCTCAAACTCTTACATCCTCATCTATTTCACACATTAATTTTTAACTGAAATTATAGATTTTCGGAAACGAAAAAACTATATAAATATTGCTCTATAATGCTAACAAATTAAAAAGTTCGTGGTTTATGATGGAGCGCCTCTTTTGTACATATAACTGCGCACACAAGGAACCTCGGGTATGTGAGCTTGATATAACATATTATATAGGCAGAGTGACTGATACAAGGTGCGTCCTAAGGTGGCGGATAGGGGTGTGACCTTTAGATATAAAGGCTAGCTGCGAGATAAGTATGACAACCTGACAAATAAGCAGTCGCGGACCAACAGAGATAGTCACTAACAGGGCGAGGGAGAACAGCTGTGAAAACAGTCTCACTCAAACCTTCACATTATCCCAATGGCAGTACTAGGTCAAGTCGAGTCAGTAACGCCATAAAAGCACTTATATATGATGGTGGACCGGCAACATCATCAATAGAGAAGATGAGGAGGAGCTAAATAGAAGGCCAACTGCTTATCATCGCCACTCAGCAGCGGAAGATCGTCTACAAGGACAACGGCTGGTGAACATAACCAAGTTAGATGGTTATTGCGTGGGTGAAGAATACAAGGAGAAACCACTTCGTTACTAATCCCAAGTAGCACATGGAAGAATGCCTGCAAATGATATACGAACTGGCAACTACGAGACTGTGACCTCAACAAGCGTCGTGCATGCACGGCAGGAGAAATGACAAGGACTCTCTCTCTCTCTCTCTCAACAGAGCCACACAGAATGTACGCACCTTACTACGAGCAGGAAAGCTGGAGAATTTGAAAAATGAAATGAGAAAAAAATAAAATAAATATTATAGGAGTAAGTGAAACAAGATGGAAAGATGCAGACTTTCAAAACGACGAATACAAAGTAATTCGTATAGGCAGCGAAAATGCACAGGGCGGGCTAGCATTTCTAATGGATAAACAGGCAACCAAAGCACTGATGGAAGTAGAGGTAATCAGTAAAAAGGTGCATGATGGCAAGATTATCAGCCAAATCAGTAGATCTGATAATAATACAAGTATGTCAACATCGAAACGCAATCATCAAGGAAGATGAAGTGGAAGAAGTCTACGAACAAATCGAAGGACTACTGTGGAAGGCGAAAACAAAAGAAAATATAGTGATAATAGAAGACTGGAATGCCACAGTTGGAGAAGAAGAAACACCAGACATCAGTGAAAAGCTTGGCCTTGGAACAAGAAACGAAAGAGGACAAAAACTAATAGACTTCTGTAAACAAGAAAACCTAATGATCACTAACACCGGGTTTGAAGTCCCCAAGACGAGAAGATAACTTGAAAGAGTCCAGGGGAATATACAGGGGAACAAAAAAAGTTTCAAATCGACTACATCATTGTGAAACAGCGGAACCGGAACCAAGTTAAGAAAGATATGGCTTTCCCAGGAGCAAATATAGGATCTGACCACAACCTAGTAATGATGAAAAGCCAACTAAAATGGAAAACCCCCAAAGAGGCCAAAGCTAGAAAGAAATGGAATGTAGAAATTTTAAAAGAAAAGAAAATGAAACAAAGATTCAGAGATTGCACCGACAAACAGATAAAAAGTTTAAACAAGAAAAATAACTAGGAACTACAGATAATGACACACTCTGGAAAGATATCAAAACAATAATAAATGGAGCACCAAAATAATGCATAGGAATAAAATCACAAGAACTGAAAAAGCCACGGATCACTACTGAAATATGAAGTAAAATGGAAGAAAGTCGAAAATGGAAAAATATTAACAGAACAGCAGGCCAAATGATGTATAAAAAATGAAGTGGATAGAGAATGCAGAGAAACTAAAGAAATCTGGTGGAATCAACAATGCAAGTAAATGGAAGAAATAGAGAAATTGGGAAGAAGTGATATAATCTACAGGCAGATAAAGAATATTACACACAAACACAGAATTATAACCACTTTTGTGTTAAATGACAAACAGGGAAACCAAATAACAGACCCTGAGATAGAGAAGAAAAGATGGGAAGAATATATATAAGAACTGTAAGGAAAGACAAACTCATAAACGATATAATGGAAATTACTCGTGACCAAATCAACAATGCATTCACAACTATTGCAACGACTAAGGCACCAGGCATTGATAGAATGCGAATCGAGCTAATTGAGGAAGCAAGCGAACAAGGTAAAAGATAAGGTGTACCAACTGATCGCTGATATTTTTGAAAAAGGAATATCGTCGGAAGAGTTATTACGCTCTCTGATGGTACCTATCCCTAAAATGACTAATCAATAGAATATACCCCACTAAAAAACAATAAGCGTAATAAGGCATACATCAAAAATACTCTTTCAAATAATAAAAGAACGACTGGAATCAAAATCGGAAACCTATCTTGAAGAAAACCAATTTGGTTGCAGAAAATAATGAGGAAGTCGAGATGCATTTCTGGCCTTAAGCCATCTCGGTGAACGTATGACAGAACAAGGACACCTGTATATATGCTTTATAGACTACGAAAAGACATTTGACATATTCTCATGGCATAAACTCTTCCCATTGTTGAGAGAGAGATAGAAGTAGAAGAACAAATAATAAAGTTGATCTGACAACTGTATAAACATCAAACAGAAGCAGTGTCTCTGCAAGAGGGATGGTCAGAACCAGCTAAAATTGAAAGAGGTGTAAGACAAGGATGCCTACTCTTCCCAATCCTTTTTAACGTTGTTGCAGACAAAATGATGAGGGAAGCTTTAAATAGCAGTGCTATAATAACGACCAAGCAATAATTACAGGTTGCTCTAATGGACTGGAGAAAATGCTGAAAGGAATAAATAACAAGACACCCGAATATGGCACGAGAATAAACTTCACGAAAACAAAGACATTGATAATATGAAAGATATCCCATACTGTGAACATCAGAATAGAAGACGAACCCATTAAACAAGTAACTTCGTTTCAATACTTGGGACAATTGATCACAGAAGATGCACATAGCACAAAAGAAGTAAAATCAAGAATTACACAGGCAAAAAAGCAATTTATGATAAATATCACAAACAGTACTCACATCAAAGTAAATTGGCATCGAACTAAGAAAAGCACTAGTAAAGACCTTTGTCTGGCCAGTCGCATTATTATTATTATCATTATTATTCGTGACACCTCCAAGGAGTCCGAAGACTCATCGCGGGAGGAGACCTACAACTGTCTCAACCACTATACCGAACCTCTACTACGAATAATCTCCATCAACGCGATCTACCGCCCACTTCCACCACTACCACAACTAGTATTTTTTGTCTGGAAATTGCGTGTGTTCTGAAGGGCCGATTTGTCTGTATGCGGGATGAAAAACCCGAGTTTCCGGGAGAAAAAACCCTGCTACCTCCGTATGAGATCGGCTAACCCACCTTCGATTGAAATCGTCCAGATAAAGATTCCTCCCGTCGCAACGAGAATCGAACTTAGGTCTATTCCAATCGAAGGGCGCAATGTACCGTTGTTCTTCCAATTGCGCTACGGAGGCGCTCGGAAATTATATACGTCGGAAACCTGGACATTCCTTAAACAAGATCAGAAATACCTAGAGTCCTTCGAGATGTGGTGCTGGAGACATTAATGAAAGTGACGTGGAAAGGAAAGAAAAGAAAAGCAACGACAAACTTCTCAAAGAAGTTGGCGAAGAAAGAAGTATATTGGGGACTATAAAGCAGAGGCGAGTCAAATTGATAGAACACCTACTATGGCATAATAATTTCCTCAAAACCGTAATATTCTTATTATTTATTATTATTTGACACCTCCAGGGAGTCCAAAGACTCACCGAGGGAGAGTGTGCCAACAGCATCGAACGATTGGTCGCCTTCCAACTACTAACCGCGCTCAAACTTACTTAACTGAGCCATTAGTAGCAGAGGTTCTACCAATAGAAGAGAAAATCGTGGGTAAATGAGAGGAAGATCAAGAATGAACTTCATCAAACAACTATGTGAAGATTCGGGAAACAAGAAGATATGGAGAAATGAAGAGAATCGCCGAAGAGAGGAACAAATGGCGGTAACGGTGCGCTATATCCACCAGCCCATGAACTGCAGGACGACACACACACATACACACACACTATTCAGAACACAACTGCAGTAATTAATTTGTGTAAATTTGTAGCTATTTTCTTATTAAAATGTTTTCTTGACCTCTGTTATAAACAAACCCTTATTTAAAGCGTCCTTGGGGGTATGAAAAAAAAAACATTCATATGAGAAATACTTCTAAGAATTCAGCATTCTGAGGATGCATTCTGACCATTACTACAAGCAATTCCTTTATCTTAAATCATGAGACTAGTAATATATCATTATCGAACTCTAAAACTGAAATTACGTCTGCTGTCTTAAGCCGATTTATGCTGAATATTGTCATGTCCTTCTACTGTGGTTTTTCGAATAACGAATATTTACTTGATTAGTGTGTAGCCAGAAGAATTTTAATAAAACTGACGGGGTAATTATTACAGCATCAAGGTACAATTCACTTCTTCTTAAACTGCTCAAATTAAAAGATACTAGAAATTCCTCAAATGAATTCCATTAATGTTAATCACTCGGTGGCACACTGAACTGTCGTTCACTTAACAATTCGTTCATTCAGCCGAGATAATTCCATTCATGTTCAGGCACAGTGAAAATTAATTCCTTTAGTTTGAAATTCACTCAGCTAAAATTCGACGATACTATCAAAAGGTCTTTATTCCATATTACACCAACACGTATCTTGTGAATATATTTTCCTTGCGTGAAATAATTTCATAACTTAACAAATGAGCTGATCAAAAACATTAAATTTTTTTTGCGCAAAACTCTACTAAAAGCAAGCATCGGAATGGCTGGTTCGTTGGTTGTTTTGGGTTTACGGCCGAAGCAACTAAGGCTATGAGACCAGTGGATTATGTCTGTCGGAATTGCAATCATCTAGGAAACTAAACAATATCTGCCGCCATAAACTGAAAAAGAAAGTGGACGCTTGAATCAGTCGTGAGCGAAATAATCCAAATTCAAGTACATTTTTCCAATTCGATGCATGAAATGAAATGTATACAACAAGCATTCGGGGGGGGGGAGTTGAATCGATCCAACATATATGTATGGTATTCCCGTTTTAAAAATGATCCGGAGCATCCCTGAATAGAGTGCATTTGAGATCTCTTTCCTGTGTCACACAATTATTATCTTGCTCACAGACCGTTCTGAACCTATAGTACCTGTGTATATTATATTAGCACATGTGTGGTTATGAATTAGATAGTCCTGAAATCATCTTCTAGAGGTGAACTACAATTTTTTTTTTTTTTTGAAAGCAACTTCAGGCTTCCAATAAGCAAATCTCACACCTGACATTCACAAACGCTCATGCTCACAGTGGGATTCGAAGAGAAGCATGTCGCTTGAAGACAAGTTTTTTTTTAGTGTGTGTGCGCACGCGCGCAAATAAGCTTAGTTAATGAAATTCACATTTTTCACTAAATTAATTGTAAGATATTGTTATATAAAACTTTTTATATTGGTAATATCAAATTTTTATTAACAGTTATCATATACATTTCACTTATTTTTTATATATTTGTACAATACATTTATGTATACTTAAGTTGATCTTATTCTAAAACACGTTATATAACACTATGAAGCAAAAATATCAATAAATATTTTAATTTAATTTCCATATCTTTTTAATTTTCTTGCTAGCCAAAAAAAAAAAAAAAGTTATCTCTGCACGCTTCGTTTAGTCCAGTATTTCTCAACGTGGGGCAATTTGAAAATGATGTTGCATTCGTCACCTCATCACCGATATATGATCCAAAAGACGTTGGGAAATACTGGTTTAGTCTTTTGTTAGAAAGATTAGGATCCTAAATAGTTAAGTGCTAAGATACCAAAAGCCTTCTGGTGCTGATAGCTTCCCCCTAAACGTACTTTAACCTTCTGTTCCAGAATTAAAGGTAAATATATATCGTTTTTACACCTTTCCTACCCGAATGGTATCTACCAAACATTTCCACGGTGTGCTTTCTGTCCTTTACAATGAGTTGCTAAATTCCTTGCCAGTCGTTCAGTACGTACACGTACTGAACGACCAGTAGATGTTTCCTCTCCAATGTTTTCTCAGGTTTCTAATGATGGAGAGCCCCAGTGGATCCGTATTTTAACTCTATTCCCTATTCCCACTCTATTCCCTGTACATAAATGAACTTATTTAGCCTGAACTTAAATCCCATCCACAGCTTTGTTGATGACAGCACATTTCACTCCTCTTCTCGCTTGACAAACCTTGTAGTGCCTAATCATTAGAGGTTCCAAGTTCTTCCATAAAAATGCCTTTAAAGCTACGCTATGTAGTTCGCTAATGGGACGATGATAACTTTAGGAATTTCAATTACTTAAAGAAATTCTGTCTAATTTCTTGCAGGACAGATCTCCCTTCACTTCTGCCTACTCTTGATAGTACCAAGAACTGCAAACATGATCAACATTCTCTTCTTCGGTTGACTTTCACCTGTACATAAACACAACCTCCCCCACAACTTCAGGTTCTAAAATAAACACCACCATAAGAAAACATAACACAAACAAACTAGGTGTACTCTTCCACCCAAGACATTCTCATCTATACAACTGCTGATGCTGTCCAAATCACAAATCCGCATGACCTTCAAGTACTGCTCATATATTTAGGACAATGCACTTATATTGATGCTAGCCACAACAGAGCAGTCTAACAGACATAAGTATCTTCTTCTTCTTTCAATACGCGTTATTCCAGCTTCTTATGTAGGGTCCGCGTGTTACTTAGATGCGAATTCTTGTTAGTACCACTCCCAGCTGACCTGTCGCCTATCCTGCCGGGTGGGGGGGGGGGGAATATATTTTGACTGTAGCAGCGAATGTTCACGGGGTCGGTTTGCCGGCTTGCGGGATGAAAAACGCAAGATAAACTGGCGGAAAAAACCCTACTGCCCACGCCTAAGACCGGCTATCTTGGCTATGGCTGAGGAAGATCCTCAAATTCCTCACGTCTTCAACGGGAATCGAACCTGGGACACTCCTTCCCCAGTCATATGGTTGCGAGGCGCAAAACCACTAGGCTAACCGCGCGGACTAACAAACATAAGTATATAGAAGAGATATAAACAGGGATATCAACTGCTTTTGTTTCTCCTACAGGTATTTTCACAGACAGTGTTTTACTTAAATGACTACCAACATTCCTTCACATCAATATTAGAACGTCCGCGCGGTTAGCCTAGTGGCTATGCGCTTCGCAACCATATGCGTGGGGAAGGAGTGTCCTAGGTTCGATTCCCGTTGACAACGTGAGGAGCTTAAGGATCTTCCTCAGCAATAACCAAGTTAGCCGTTCTTGGTCGTGGACAGTAGGGTTTTCTCCCCAGTTTATCTGGTTTTTCATCCCACAAGCAGGCAAACCGTCCATGTGAACACACACGGATAGAGTCAGGAATACTTAAGACAATCCCTCCAGCTATAGGTCTGAATTGTCAGCTATGCCTGTCCCGAGCCCGGATAAAAATAGGGGGGATTGAAATGGTGCCGTACCTCCCCGTAAAAGGAGCTGACGACCGTTAAATCACAATACGAAATGAATGAATGAATATTAGAACAGTAATACCGAAGTTGATAATACATTTGTGAAAGATCTCCATCTATGCACTTTTTGCATTTGCTGATATGAGCACATCACGTATATAGCTTCCTATTCGCCTGCAGTAAAGTAGGTGTCTTTTTTGTTTATTTGTCTGCTGAAACCCTGCTTCTCATCCGCAACTTATAACTATAAATTCCAAATCGCTCCACTCTGATTTCACATTTAGGGGGTTGTGCCATTCAAAATCCTCCATAAAAATGCTTGATGCTGTTTCGAAAAGGCAGTCCGGTTAAATGATAAATCCCCCCCCCTTTCTCTCTCTGGCACACATTCATTCCAGTCACTTTCTCAAAGAAATCTTTATTTTTATCTTATGCTTTTTCTCTAAGTATTTTCACTAGCATAATCGTGATTGCCACTCCTCTAATTTTCCTTAAGCTTGTAACGGTACGAAAAACTGCTGGTTAATATTTGTTTACTGTTCGGCTTCAAACCCTAACGAACGAACTTCTAATATATATATATATATATATATATATATTTCATACGTTACAAGTATGAATTTTATGTACAAGTTTGTATATTTCATACGTTACAAGTATGAAATATACAAACTATATATTATATTATATTATATTATATTATATTATATATTTAATACTGTAAAATCGGATGTGCATTATATTACAAGATAGCATAAATTCTCTACTGCTGTATACATTTTA
The DNA here is from genome assembly GCF_054136105.1 of Typopeltis vanoorti. NCBI lineage: Eukaryota > Metazoa > Arthropoda > Arachnida > Uropygi > Thelyphonidae > Typopeltis > Typopeltis vanoorti. The sequence continues at coordinate 16,499,368 of NC_143569.1, forward strand.
AAATATAGCCTAATTCGATTTTCTTATCTTTACAGTCTAAATGCAGCATCATTCAAAACTACGAGGAAAAAAGAAACAGACATCAGTCGTAATACGAGTATATTCGCACTAGGCATCATCATAAGTTCGTTTTAAGTTGTATATTCCATATAGTAAGAAAAAAAAATTGAAATTATTTAAAAACTCACAAAAATCAAAAAATAGTGAACCATATCTGCTAGTATTTAAAACAAACTGAAGAAATTATCCAAGTAATTCAAATGAGATTTCTATCCTTTACACCCTACCTACAACTATAAAGAATTCTCATATATTTCCCGGGAGACAGTTTCATGATGCAGATGAAAGGAGAAATTACTTGCACGTGCCCCACGAACATCCCAGAATCAGAAGTTCCTTAGAAACCTAACATGACAACAGAAGCCTCAGTAAGGTACATTACCATGGCAACCTTCAGAGCGACGTTCTAACAGCATAAAGTCACTGGAGTTGGTAATCTCGCTCACCTATATGCGGAAAGTTACCAGGAAACAACGAACGATGAAAGTCGTATAAGCTGAACATTCAGAAGAAAGACCAATAAAGTACATTATATGAGAGGGTAGGAAAAGAAGAACAATGGTTCGCTATTCGTCTCCAAGTTATGAAGGGAATACGTAATTGCTACAGATCTCTACTCGACACTAGCGCTACATGATAAGGTACATGTAGAATGAATGTTACTTCGGCGACGGCAAAGGAGAGAGAGATCTCTCAGTAGCGCATTATCTGTTGTCCATATTCCTCCGCTTCATTCACGGTGTTCCAGAGCAGGTATCCTAGCAACATCCATCTCGATGTTTCTTCATAGAGCTATGAGGTATTACAGGCTATGGATATATTCATGTAACCTGGCTCTCTTATTCAGTGTCATGGTGTTCATAGCCTTAGCGGCCTGGCTGGTCTCAGACTTCCACATGGCTCTTTTTCCCTCCATCACACTTCATCAGCCAACAATTATTTATGCCTACTTTGCTCTTGCTGTTCAAGGCGGAATACTCCAAGCCATCGGTTGTGTGGGAGCACTCCGAATGAATGAAAGACTCCTCAATATTTACTGGACTATGATGTTGGTGCTTTTATTTGGTGATGTCATTGTAGGCATCGTGTGGCTCTTCCGGTTTAATTATATTACCAGCACACTCCGCCAGGATCTTAAAATGAGGCTCGGTGAGGACTATGGAATCGACGCCCAATTCCAACTCATATGGGACAGGATTCAAATAGAGTCTCACTGCTGTGGAATAAGTGGTCCGCAAGACTTTAATGCCACAAAGTGGATGAAGAGGCAACGCGATGACTTCCCACAACACCACCAGGTGGTGCCTCGAAGCTGCTGCCGCATGCAGTTCAGTTCTGCCTTTCGAGAGGAGACGCCTCTTAACCAGACGTGCATCGAGAGTTACCAGGAGGAAATGATCCATCACCAAGGATGTTACGATGCTGTTCACCGGTGGCTCCAGCATGCTGCAGATATGCTATCTGTCCTGGGTTTTTGTGTGATTGCCTTCCTCAAACTCTGCTTCCTGGGCATCCTTCGATATGAAATCAAGGAAATGATTCAAAAAATCAAGATCCTCAAGTGCATGGAGGGGCAGTCCCCTCTTGTTAACTTTGAAAACACTATTCCTCGGCCACTCTTGACTGGAGATTCCATCGCATCTGACACGCACTTGGGCAACCATGTGATTTCGGACGGATTAAAATCTCCAAACGGTAACAACAATGAAACAGACATCAACGAACTGAAAAAATCAAGTCCGGTTTAGCTAGAGGTTGCTATACTAAGTACCTAACAAAGTATAGACTAGTTCACGTGTAGAAATTAATACTATATTATTACGACATAGCAAGCGAATTTCCGTAACTTTTGTTTTTCGTATATTGTAACTGGACCATTATTTTGCCAAAGCTTTTTTGATTATTAAAAAAGAATCTAGCGGTTGATGTATACAAATCGCGGGTGCTACAAAAATTTGTCTGGTGTTGCGCATATTTATTTTTAGTCGATGATATCATAATAGCGTCCACTTAGATCATAATATAATTCCATTTATGGAGTTTTTCTCTCAATTATCCGCTTGATGAAATGTATATTTTGTTTATAAAAGAAGTAACCTAAAAATAGGTAATAAGGATGATTAAACGATATTAATGAAATGCATAATTTTAAATATCTCTTCTTAAAGAGAAATGATGGGAGAAAGATAAAACACCACGGAATGAACTTGACATATTCTTGATAAAGAAATTATTCTTTTACAGGATGACTGCCAGTCCAGCCATAATAAATGTGGGCCATTTTGTTGTTACTCTTAATTTAAAGTTATTAGTTACTGGAATGTACGCTATTAAAGAATATTAAAAATTAATATATTTATTGCTTATGCTTTTACAAAGAAAAAAAAAAAGAAACCGATTCTAAAGATTTTTTTTTTTTTTAGCAAAATCTTCCGAAATTTTATCAATGCTTCGTGGCCCTATTGGGGTACAACTGGTTCAGCCCTCAGGTTTCCTCTCTTTATTAAACTCTATAAAAAGCGAGGGAGTGAACGAAAGGCATGTTTACATTACCCTTACATTAGAGCAGGCCTGTCTATATAACACTCCAGAAGGCACGTTATTTTACTATGTATAGACTTTCAGTAATAACTAGTCGAATATGAACATTTTATTTGTAAACACACTACAATACTAATAGCTGTTTAGCAATCAGATCTTTATTAATCATAATATGTACATACTCAGGACACGATTTGGCAGAATTAATTGTTCACCATGCTCTTATATAAACCCTTAAGTAATTCAAAATCGTTCATTCGAGAATTTAGGGTGCAGCATTTTCTTATATGAAGCTTCCTTATGTCTTAAATACAAGAAAAAAGTTTTATAACTGTCTTTTTCCTTTCTAAACAAGCTTTCCAGGTAATATTATGCATCAGATGTTATCGTACCTATTATTATTTTCTTGATGGAATGAAGCACCTATGGATCAGTGCTTGATATATGCTGTCCTTCATCTGTGTAGGTAGATAAACGACATGAAATGCGACAATAATAATAATTATTATTATTATTATTTTGACACCTCCAGGGAGTCCAAAGACTCATCGAGGGAGAGTGTGCCGACAGCATCGAACGATTGTCCCCTTCCAACTACTAACCGCGCTCAAACTTACTTAACTGAGCCATTAGTAGCAGAGGCTCTACCAATCGACCAACCTTTGCCGGCCATAATGAAACAAGAGTTCGTAGTGTAATTAGTTAACTAAACCATATTGATCTGCTCACAGACTTCACAACGCGAAATACCCAGAGAACTTAGCCGGATTCTATGAAAACATCCAAAGGACTCATTTACCTTTTTGGCTGGCGAAAACCAAAAGATTGCCACGGATAGAAAACGGATAATCTAGTTATGCCGATCCATTGAATGCGTCCTACAGCAAAAATATCTTAGGTTCAAAAACAGAGTTAACGATTCATTCTTTTGTCGTCACTCTACATCTTCCTGTTCGTGATGAGCGACACATACCATCATTTCTTAGCTTCTTCTTTGGTCCGTCGCGGGGTACCTTCAGAAAAACCTGTTGCTTAAAACTAAGAGCGAACAGAAATATATTCCTGTTGATTCTTTTCCTTTAGTGTTACACGGTGAACAGCGGGGCCGATTTTAACATTAGGCGAACCTAGGCAATCACCTAGGGGCACTAAGACTATCCACGCTAAGGCTATAAATATCCACATGTATGTACGTGTGCCTGTATGAGCATGAAAAAAAAAATATAGTGAGAGAGATAAATGTACAGGGACGCCTAAATTTTCTTTGCCTAGGGGCATCAGATACTCTCGGATCGGCCTTGGTGATCAGCATTCATTTCAGACAAATTATGGAGCCTCCAACCACGTTAGAAATAATTAATTTCCCTGCGTTTCGACCTGCATATTAGGGTAATCATCTAGAGTATATATATATATATATATATATATATATATATATTATACACACACACACACACACACACACATATATATATATATATTACATTTCAAACAGTATGGCAAAGAGACTATGATTTGATCAACGGTTATTTTACTAGCCTGAACTCCAGTGGGAAAAAAATTAAAATAAAATAACATCAAAGCTATATTCTATTTATATTATAACATCATCAGAGGACAATTTTATTGTACAGCACAAGTCTTGTCTTAATTTAACATGAGAATTGTTATAGAGTTAAGATCCTCGATTATGTGCAGAATTATCATTTAATTCCTATTTATAATTAACTTTTAGACGGAAAGGTTATTTGGGTAGAATATGTACCTTCCATATTCTTTTTAGATTTTCTAGATTCATCCTTTTAGATCTAAAAATTCCAAGAATATGGAAGGCACATATTCTATCTATATAATCTTTCCATCTAAGAGTTAAAAAAAAACAACTGCACGTAATCAATTAAGACACCACTTTTGCTGTAATAAAACTATCTACATGAAATTGTCCTCTGATAATGTTATGAATAGAATATAGCTTTGATGTGGTTATTTTAATTTTTTTTCGCTAGAAGTCAGGCTAGTAGAATAACTGCTGATCAAATCATTGTCTTTGCCACGCTGTTTGGAATGTAATATGGCTTGACTCTGTATAGATATATGTATACTCCAGATGATGACCTTGATACGAAGTGCAAAACGTCAGGAAATTAGAGTAATTATTTCTAACACAGTTATAGTCCCCATAATTGGTCTGAAATTAATGTTTCTGTTGATTCTTATTTTTAATGAGTTGTAAATGTTAATTATTTGCAAATATTTATTTCTCTTTGTCATTTATTATAAAGGCACGAAATTATTAAACATATATGTTTAATAATTTTGTATATGACAATTTTTATTTGGTGTCAAAGAACAAGCTGGCTGATATCTTCTATAGATTGGTCTATTGGATCAAGATCTGTTGTTTGAAAAATTCATGAGAGATCAAAGTGAATGTTTTAAGTGAAATTATACTGCTGATGTGAGCTGGAATTCCAGCTGAAGTAACCTAAGGCTACAAGGCAAGTGTATGTCTCTAAATTCTCTATATGTTCTTCTGGCTGGTTTGAGGAACACAAAGCCTTCCGTGACGAATTAAAAAGAAACATCTTTTTTTCATCTAAAGATAGATTTTGAGCCCATGTCTTTCAAACCAAGGGATATCATTGATACCAACCTAACAACGTAGGCTACAAATTACACTGCAGGAAAGGGGCAATGATAATATTTGGGGGGCAGGGGGTCATTCTCAGGTACACTGATAAGTTTTGTAAAGCTTACATAGCTCACTGCTGATATAATAACATTAACACCAATGGCGGTCGGTGAAATTTTAAATGGGGGTGCTGCCGCCTATACAAAATAATAATAAAAAAAATTTTTTTCCTAATTAGTAATCAATTTTTTTTATAAATAAATCTGTAGATTTATTTATTAATAAATTGGTTACTGATTAGGAAAAAAAAGAATTTTTTATTATTATTTTATATAGGCAGCATCCCCACTTAGTGTTAACTAACAAGAAGAAAAACAAGGAGATAACTGTCTCACTTGATCATCCACTCTCTTATCCATGTTACCAGCTTCATATCCATGTGTTTGCATATTCCATAAGAGAAACAAAAATGAGAAATACATCTTCCTTCAAAAATTGTTATGTAACATAATTTTAGATTACTCTATTCCTATGGTCAATAAACAATAAATCCCTACATCTTTCTCTTTTTTGGGGGGATACTGTCAATATATGTTATTTCCTGTCATGTGATGTTTTAGTTTATTTTAAAAAATATCAAGATAAATTTGGTAGAACTACGCTCCAATCCATGAATGAGATATGAGATTTTCAGCTGAAGGTCGAGATAAAGGAATGAAGTTCAAGAAAGCACACTGTAAGTTTTGTTAAGCTTACATAGCTCACTGCTGATATGATGACATTAGTACTAACAAGAAGAAACAAGGAGACAACTGTCTCACTTGATCATCTACTCTATTATCCATGTTACCAGCTTTATATCCAGTCCCATTTGCTCCAATTTATGTAACAATTCTATGTGATCTCCTATGAAATGTAAGAAGACCTGTCACAATGTTGGTTACCTTTCTAGATCCTCTTAATCATCTCCATATTACTACCGAAATCAGGTTATCATATCTGCACACAGTTATCCAAATGTGGCTGTATTAAGGCATTATAAAGAAGAAGAATAACCATCCTATTCTTGCTTGTCAGTTTGTTCTCCAATCCCAGTAATCAATGAGCTATTTTAGTCACATTTCCAATATACTCTCTAAATTTAAATTACCTGTCCATAATCACAACCAAATCCTTGCTATATCAATTTCCTGCAGGTAACTCTATCTGTGTACTATGTAGCTTGTGATCTCTTATTCCCAAAGTGCATGAACTTGCATTTTGCCATATTAAACTGGTAGCCATTATCCATTACCCATACTGAGAGCTTATTTAATCATCCTGCATGATATCTATATCATCTTCATGAACTATTGCTATTCCCAGTTTTTTGTCTGTGAAAACATTGGATATTTCTCCTTAAATCATTTACTGTATCACTGATGTATAAATTAAACAGCAGCAGTCTAATATAGAACCCTGCAGTATACCACTAGCCAACTGTGCCATCCATCTTCTTCAGGATTTTATTACCTGCATATGCTGCTCTTTGATGTCTGTCCAATCTCTTATCCTTAGCGCCAGCTTATAATCAATGAAATTTGCTCCATGATGAGTATTGATTTTTTCGACTAAAAGACTAATATAATAAAAAAAATAAATAACACTGGGTTTGCAGGTTGTAATAATTATTTAAAACCTACTAGTTTTGCCACTTAAGCTAGTGGCTTCATCTGGGTTAGGATGAACACAAAAATATACAACAAGCAGTATATATGAATCATTACATAACTAAAAACACCGAATATGTAGGAACCGCTACACAAAAACACAAGTAAAACAGAATCATGTGGAACGTGGAAATGGGAACATGATCAGTCATTGTTCAGCAAGTATGCCTGATAGTTTGCAGTTTGTAGAGCGGCCTTCAAACCCATTATGACAGTACAAAACCCGTTATGCTCGCCCAAGGACCACAACCCTTTCAACAAAAATCCTGGAGTTTACAATATTCCATGTTCTTGTGGCCTACATAGGGCAAACATTGAGAAGTTTAAAAATAAGACAAAAGGAATATATTGGAGACATCAATAACAACAGAGAAGACAGCTCAGGTGTCTGGCATTCCATTTCTTCCACCACAATACAGAATGGGACAAGAGCTACATGCCATACATAGAAGACAACTTCAGCACCCGCAACATCAAAGAGGATACAATGGTAATCCACTCACAAGGCAACAGAAACCAAGGAATGATTTTGTGTGACATTTGGAAGTCACTTTTCAGATCTTTAAACACATCGGACTTTAATTATTCTGCAAACTATTGATCACACCTGCTGAACAATGACTGACCACGTGCTAGCTTCAGTGGTCCATGTGTTTCTGTTATACTTGCATTTTTGTGTAATGGTTCCTACGCATGTAATGATTCATATTTAATGTTTGTTGTATATTTGTGTGTTCATCCTAACCCAGATGAAGCCACTAGCTTAAGCTGCAAAACTAGTAGGTTGTATTAAATAATTATTACGACCTATAAACCCAGCATTAGTTATTTTCCTATTTGCTCCAATTTATGTAACAGAGTTTCATGTGCTATCCTGCTGAAAGTCTTGGTAATGTCCACAGTGTCACTGAATAGCCATTAACATTATTCAACTCAATTGTCACTTTATTATAAAAAGTGAACAAATTACTAAGGAAAGGTATACCATTTACAGAACCATGGTCACCCCACAATACCATATTATTTCTCTCTACCCATTCCTGAATTCCACCTTATACCAACTTCTCCAATATCTTAACCACTACTCATAAGATACTAACTGGTCTCCAATCAGTATCTCATGCAACACCCTACTACTTCATCCTTTTTTCCACTCCCTTTGCACCTTACCAGAATTGAGACTACAATTAAACAGCTTAGTCAGGGGAAATGCCAATTCCCTTTTATATTTTTGTAATACACCAGCTATTATCCCATCTAATCCCATGAGTGTATTTACATTAAGATTCTGCAACATTTCAAGTACCTCCAATTTACCTCTATCCTCACACTGTATGCAGATGGGTCAATATTTGCGATCATAGTCATTCTTTTCAAATCACCTCTATCATACCATCGTAGCAGATTCTCAATCCTTACTCTTTCACTCTTCTCATTTGCTTGTACCAGCAAGTCTTTCATATTATCTCACATACCATATTTGTCTCTTGCCAGATAACCTGGCTTTGCCAATATAATCATCTCTTTAACTTTCCCTCTACATCCAAACAGCATTGCTAACATCCTTGAAATCTATCCTAGGGAAACACAATTTCATTCTACTCTTCTCAAGCACTCCTCTGGATTCTGATTCTCTATATAGCTTGTCTGTATGGAATGGAATCTTGTATGTCAGCTGCATACAGTATTCACAGGTTGTCACCTTCTCAAATACTAAATGCACTCAGGTGTATTTAACTTCAAAAATACACAAGAAACTACTACTTTCAAACTGATCTGGTTGCCAACACATTTTAATTATTTTTTATGAGAAACATCCTTTTATTCTTTGATCTAAGTATATATCTTTGATCTATATATCAATCCTAAGCATATGCAAAATGAAATTTCAGTTTTTCTATCTAATATATCTTCTGTTATTATTTTCTAACAAAAACCTATTTACAATTAAATTAAAAACCCTCAAATAATTTTTAACACTAAAATAAATTTGTTTGAAAATGTGTTATGCAAGTCACTTATTTGCATATCCCACCCTTTTGGTAGGTAGGATGAGAGAGAGAGTATATCAAGTTTTAAAATGACACTAAAAAGATTATGGGAAAAAAACTTAAAGTTATAGCCTTTTTTTAATTGATTCTGAATTTTTTGCCAAGTAAACATTCTGTGATACAAAGATTACAAGCTATATACCACATTGAGGGAACTTTACTCCAGGTAAATGATAAAGTTGGGGATTTGAGGGTGGTAGTAATTATTATTACATGACACCTCCAGGGAGTCCAAAGACTCATCGAGAGAGAGCACCCATTCCACAACTCTCTGCCTCCACCATCATCTACACCAATGCCATCTACCGCCAACCACCACCACTAGTATTTTCACAGACAATCACAAACATCCATGCCCATGGCGGGATTCGAACCTGCCGTTGGCATGGTTCGAATCCCGCAGGCTTTTGACTTGAGAGCAGATAAGCTGACCACTCAGCCAACCAGGTCAGCAGAGATTTAACAGAGATTTAATGTTTAGAGGGCATATTGTTAAAGTAGCACCAGGGCAGCTCACAGGATTACTTGGTTATTGAAGGAACACTAACAAGCAGAGACAAAAGAGTTATCATTCCTCTTTATAAAGCCTTGATATCACCACATCTGGATTACTGTACTCAGGTCTGGTCAGCTGGGTTTCTTTGAGATGAGAAAGTGGTGGAAAGGATCCAGAGGTGAGTGACCAAGATAGTGAATAGTCTGTGGAATGCTTCTCATGAAGATAGATTGAGAGTTTGTGAACAGCTAATTTCTGCTCATACTGCACTTTTTGCTCCCTTTACTAATCAAGTCACCTTCCTAACTACTCTTTGTATTTCTCGATAAACTGATTATTAACATTTATTTTATGCTGATTCCATACCTTCTTCAAGATTGCTTTACAAGACCATGTAAAATTATACCCTATTAGGTTATTATGCCTACTTCAAAACTAGCAAATGAAAATAAGCTCAAGCTGCTGTTAAGCTAAATTATATTACTGAAAGTGCATATTATTATTATTATTATTATTATTATGGGCAACTCCAAGGAGTCGACAGACTCATCGAGGGATGCCCTAACATCATGTCAAGAACAACTATTCGTCTTTCACACAGTATCTATCATACCTCGCCTTAAACTCATTCACGGTCATAGCACCCACAACAGACTCTGGCAGCTTATTCCACTCATTTACCACTCTCCAAGTAAAGAACCTAGCTCTAACACCCCTGTTAACCACATTTTTGCCCAGCTTCCATGTATGGCCCCTAGTCCTCCCACCACCAGCCCTATTCTCAAAAATATCTTCTGGATTAATCTTATAGAAACCCTTCAGCAATTTGAATCTCTCAATCATATTACCCCTTTTCCGCTTATCGACCAATTTTTGCAACCCACAAATCTTCAATCTGTTCTCATAAGGTTCATTCCACAGACCTGCCACCATCTTGGTCACTTATCTCTGGATCCTCTCCACCTCCTCCCCATCACGAAGAAACCCTGGTTCCCATATCTGGGCACAGTAGTCCAGATGGGGTCTTATCAGGGCTCGATATAGAGGAACAAAATCTTGTTTGTCTCTGCTCGTTAAAGTATTTTTCAGTAACCAAGTGATTTGATGAGCTGTTTTAGCCACTTTGCAATGTGCCCCATAAACTTCAACTCCCTATCCACCAACACTCCCAAATCCCTGGCCTCATCAATCTCCTGGAGTACGGTTCCACCAATGTGATATACTGCTGCTAATCTTTTCATCCCAAAATGCATAACCTTATACCTTGCCACATTAAATTGGCATCCATTTTCCTTAGCCCAGTCCTCCAAACTATCCAAATCATCCTGCAAAATTTTGACATCCTGTGCACTCACAATTGCTCTACCCAACTTTGCATCATCAGCAAACAAGTGAACACTTCCTCTCAGATCCTTTCTTATATCATTAATGAACAAATTGAAAAGTAGTGGTCCAAGAACAGAATCCTGCGGCACACCACTAGTCACAAGCCGTCTTTTGTACTCCACTCCTGAATAAACCACTCTCTGGTATCTCTCCATCAACCACCCTCCTATCCATCTCACCAACCCTATATCCATCCCCCATCTGCTCCAGTTTACTGATTAGAGTTCCATGTGGTATCCTATCAAAGGCCCAGTAGAATCACTGAAAACCCATTACCCTTATTCAGTTCAGTCGTTACTGTGTTATAAAACGTGAGCAAATTACTGAGGCATGATCTACCCTTCACAAAACTATGTTGTCTCCCATGCAGTATCCACTTTTCATCTATCCAATCCTGTATTCTTCTCTTGACTAGTTTCTCCAAGACCTTGACAATGATTCCTGATATGCTAATCGGTCGGTAATTTACAACAGCAGTCTTGGAACCTCCTTTATGCAGTGGAGAGAGAGACACTGGATTAACATGGATTCTGATTACTTTAACCTCTCCTGGCAATAAACATATCACAACTATTGCATCCTCAGCCTCAAAAAAACTAGGATTTCTCTTTTGCTCAAGATGTTACCTTCACCCCCAAACAGCTACTAACATTATACAAATCATAAATCTGCCCAGCTATTGAATACTGCTCCCACATATGGGGTGGGGTGCCTAAAAGCTCTCTCAAAATGCTCGACTCAATAGAGAGGAGAGCAATTAGACTTACCAACACTCTCTCCCCCCACTTTCACACAGACGTATGGTCTCTGCAGTATGTATATTCTATAAATATTTCCATGGGAAATGCTCATCCGAAATAACATCAATAATTTCTCCGCCCAGTACAAAGCTCATTAGAACATGTGCAGCTGCTGCACAACATCCCTTCACAGTACACTTAGAAACAAACAGAATAAGTTTCTTTTCTTCTTCCTTCATCCTTGCAACTGCTGCACCGTGGAACAGTCTCCCACTTGCTGTGTTTCCTAAGGAATACAATTTAAAATCATTCAAATGAAATGGAAACAAATTCCTCCTTTCCCAACCCACTACTCACACACGCTACTAATGTACTATAGGTTGGCCAACCAAAATCCTGTGTATGGGCTCAACATAAAAAAAAAAACTGAGAGGTGCACCGTATTTGTGTATTTATATAATATATCAATTTCCTTACAAAATGTTTGAAATATTCAAGGGGAAGGTGAACAATTTTTTTCTCCCATTAATAATACATATACTTGTTATTATTAATTTCATATTATCCAGTTTTAGTATTCTGCATTCTGTGCTTTCTACTATAGGGTATAAAATGTAGTTAGGTATGTGTCCTGAGTTTAATTGCGTTACTTTTGTCACCATGTGCCAAAGCAAAGCACTGAACTATTCAAACATAGATTATATGATTATTAGTAAATTATAAGGTTAATTAGTAATTATAATTATAAGATAAGATAATCATAAGAGTATTGGTAGATGTTTTAATATTAACCCTGCAGAGGTTGCAGCTGATCTGGCAGATACAAAAATTGTTTAATATAAATATTCTTACACATATCCAGTGTATAGCTTAGAGGTCATGAGTAGCTGCGTATGCATATATTACAAGTGATATTCCACACTGTTTATGCAGTCAGTTTTGGTTTAACACGTGTTATGTAAAGGTGTGTGATAGCTCATAGTAAATTGTATCTGAGAGATACTGACCTCCGATGTCAGTATAGTATTGGTTTAGTTGTTTTTTTGTTATTTACAATTGAAAATGGCTGGAAAAAAATATCGATTGGATAATCCATCAGATGTTGAAGAGATTCAGCGATTTTGTTACTCGAGTCCGATGATGAGAATGATAGAGTCGAATGTGAAAGTGATATTTGATAGTAAATTGTATCTGAGAGATACCGCGAACTCCGATGTCAGTATAGTATTGGTTTAGTTGTTTTATTTCTTTGTTCAATAATTTCTAGATTGTAACTGAAAATAAATAAACCATCATGTATTATATTTGCAGTGGTTTTTTTTTAAGTTTATCGCATTTTAGCACATACTAGTAATGAATGTATTTCTCAGACACGCGACTTACGCTGCAATTTTTTCGACCACTACCTCCGCAGGGTTAATAAAGTGTAATAGGCCTGACAATATTTTTTAGACTTGAAAATCTATTTTTATGATTCAATTGAGAGTTCTGACCGTGTACTTTTCCTATTGTGCAAAGTACATTAAATAAATACTAGTTCAGCATGATTTCAGTAAACATAACTGAAGAATGATGAATAAGAATTTGCAAGTTTTCTAATGTCCAAATGGTATATTAAGATAATAACACTTAGCAATGCAATGGAAAACATCATAGTGCCCATGCATTTCAGGATTCTATGTTGTATGATACTATGCAGGGTGCTAATATAAGTACTTTCCTTTAGCAAAGATGAATGACCCATGCAAAATTTAAAGCACTCTTATTTGTTCCAAGATAAATAACATTAACCTAATTTCTTGAGTGAAGATATGTCCTGTAGTATTAGTGTAGAAAAATTACCTTGTTATAATGACACTCAACAAAGCTACAAATAAGACTAAAAACCAGTCAAGTGCATACTGATAAAAAAATATATAAAAAAACATTCATATTTATTAAATATACAAACCCTGTACTGGCATTGTACTTTTCAAACCCTGTACTGGCAGTTCTAAACTGTATTTGATCTAATAATTCACTAGGAAAAATTAATTAATGTAAATTATGCTTTTTTGGGAGAGTGGGAGGGGCTTCAAAAAACATCACACATTATTAGTTCTAGATTATTTGATTATGTTCTTTTATAAGTAAATGTATCTTTTAGAGAAGAGATCTTGGGTGCTACAGAATTCCTTATATTTTTAAAAGCTTCATAAATTATCATATTACATTGATGGGCAAAAATCCGAGATATATATATATATATATATCTCGGATATATTATTATTATTATTATTATTATTATTATTCCTGATACCTCCAAGGAGTCCGAAGACTCATCGTGGGAGGACATCTACAATTCTCTCTACACCTAACCTCTACTACGAATCATCTCCATCAACGCCATCTACCGCCCACTTCCAACACCACCACAACTAGTAATTTTTGTCTGTAAATTATATATATATATATATATATTAAATTATCTGGAAACATCCTTGCTTTCAGTAAAAATTCTAGTGCTTATATATATCTAAAATGGTATGTTTTCCTAAACCTATTACAACAAGGTTAAAAATAGTTTGTTGTAGCTTGAAAGTCAAAATAATTCCTTTAATAATAATAACTAATCATAATATATAAAACAAAAAAACTCTCTAAATATCCTTGCTTTCAGTTAAAATACTGGCATTCATATAAAAATAAGAAAGAAAGGTATGTCTTCCTAAACCTATCATACAACAAGCTAAACAACACTTTATTTTGCAGTTAATTTTATATAACATCACAATTAAATCATTTAATAATAACTAATTATAAATAAATCTTGAAACTCTGATATTACAATTTTGGGATGAACTTGCTAAAGAAACTGCTTCACAAAAAATAAATTAATAAATAACATTCTGAAAAAATTATTATTATAAGAATAGGGTCTTTAGAAAAAAAAACATTTCGAATAATATTACTTAAGACTGCTAATATTTTTGTGGGTCAAACCCAAGTTTGACAAGAAAAATAAACACACACATATATATATATACTGGCCACTGAATTATAAACTTTGCAGAAATCAATTGTTTCCGTATAGGCATGAAATTGCCAATACCAATCCTCTTCAATTCCTTGCAGATAGATAGGTGAGATATGGGTCAGGAACAGATTTCATTAAATGCTTCATTCAATTGCTGCACACACGAAGTTCGGTTTGTCTGTACAAGCCTTCTCAGATAATGGCGATCTCATTCCTAACAGACTGCCTCAGGAACCACAACACCTCTTACAGAAGCAATGTGGATTATTTTTCATCATCATAATGCTAATTATGGATTAAGAACATACTGGTCTGTTCCAGTCTCATTATCCATCTTTTTTGAGGTCTACCCGGCCTCCTCTTTCCAGTTGCCTTATATTTTATTAATATTTTAGGGTATCAGGTGTTGGCCATTCAGTTTACATGTTCTATCCAATTTTGTTTGAAATTGTTTAGTTTTTCTTCTACTGATTTTATTTTTAGTTCTTTTAAAATATCTTCATTCCCCCTTTTTTTTTTTTGTCTAATAATGTGTATTTTGCAGTCGTCCTCATGAATCTCATTTCACTTGTTTCTATAATTTGTTTATCCCCAAATTTTGCTGCCATATAATAATATAGGCACTACTAAAGTATTGTATATTTTCAGGTTTGTATTTCTGTTGTAATATTTGGATTGAGTGTTCTATTTATCAGACCTATAATGTGTAAAAATTATGAAGTTTTTAAATTTATGTCTTTTTCACCTTCATATGTTATTTCACATCTAATATAACTGAAAGTATTTATCTGTTCTATTATTTTACTTCTAACTAGAGTTTGTGCACAAAATGTCATTGTTTTAGTTTTATCTATGGATATTTTCATTCCAGACTGTTCTACTATAATGTTTAAATTATACTATTATTATTATTAAGAGAGATCTCCAGGGAGTCAGGAACTCATCAAGGGAGGCCATACTACTCACTCCAGCTGTCATACCTGTTCTTAAATTAATTCATGCTACTTGCACACACAACATCCAGTGGCAATCCACTCCAATCAGGAACTACAGTATGAGAGAAATATCTAGCCCTAATCCCCTTCTTGACAGCATTCATTCTCAACTTCCATGGATGCCCTCATGCCACCTCCCATAAAATGAAAACTTCCATCTACTGAATTTCTGTATAACCCTTTCAGAAGTTTGTAAGCCTCAATCATAGCCCTTCTTTCTCCTCTTGCCAGTGTCGACAGCCTACAAATTCTCAGTCTGTCGTCATAATCTGTATTCCACAATCCATATAATTTTTGATACTCTCCTTTGCACTCTCTCCATTGTATCAGAATCACCACAGAAACCAGGAGATCAGACCTGAGCACAACAGTCTAAGTGAGATCTCATCAAGATCTTGTAAAGAGGCAAAATAACTTCCTTATCTTTACATGTCAAGGTTGGTTTCAGCATTGCCATTATTCTCCGAGTTATATTTACAATTTGTGCTATATGATCCTTGAACTTCAACTTCCTGTCTACTAAAATTCCAAGATCCTGGCCTCGTCAGTTTCTTCAAGCATAATCAAACCAATATAATATGACATTCAAAATCTAATCACATCAAATTACATGACTTTACATTTATTAACATTGCAATGACAGCCATTTTCACATGCCCACAATTCCAGCCTATTCAAATCATTCTGCAAAGTACTGCATATCAGCAGCATTCCTGATTGAAAGTTTATTTTTCACTTGGTTAGAGTATAATAAATTTAGTTTAATCCTTTATCCAAGTGTGAGCAAACAAAGTTTGCACCTGAAGGTATTTTCAGGACTGGGATAAGGTGATACAACACCAGGGCAACTCATTGCAAAGGTGTAGCAAGCTATCAACACTCCTGTCCCAGTATCTACTATAATGCAAAACACATCTCCTTGCGGATGTCTAATGTTATGCATTAAGGGAAGGGCCACTACCCAGACTAGTTTCGGCTTTTATTGAGGTCTCTTCGGTGGGAGCCAGGCCCAAGTGGAGATACCAAGCAGAAGCATTAGCAGGTCATCTCTACCTATAGGAGTTGCCAAATGGTGTGCCACCCTTTTTTAATAAATTACTCTGGATTTAGAGAAAAATGTTGAAAGGTGTTGTACCACCTTACCCCAGTCCTGAAAGTACTTTCAGGTGCAAACTTTGTTTGCTCATACTTGGATAAAAGATTAAACTAAATTTATTATAGCATTCCTGATTACCCTACTTATCTTTGCATCATCAGCAAATAGTTGTATGTCATGCCAAATCCTTCCCAATGCCATTGATGTACAGATTGAATAACAATGGACCAAGGGCTGATCCTTGAGGCACACCACTGGTTACCTTGAATCTTGCAGATTTCACATCCCCCATATACTATTCTTTGATATCTGTCAGTCAGCCATCCTCTTATCTATGCCAATAGTTTATAATCTAATCTCATTTTCTCCAATTTATGTAACAGTATTCCACGCTGTATTCTGTCAAAAGCCTTAGCAAAATCCAAAAATCATGGTATATCCATTCTCCTTGTCCAACTCAGTGGTAACATTATTATAGAATATGACAAAGTTGTTAAAATATGACCTTCCACTTAGTAAACCCATGCTGTTCATTCCAAAGTAGGGATTTTTTGTCAACCCATTTCTGAATGCAAGTTCTAACCAACCTGTCCAAAATCTTCACCACCACCACCACTCGTGAGATACTGAATGGTCAATAGTTGGATACATTGGTCTTTGCACCACCCTTGTGCAATGGGATTACCATATACTCCTTCCATTCCTGTTCTGAGACTCCTATTCCCTTGACCAAGCTAAATACGAGGGTGGTCTGAAAAGTTCTCGGCCTCGACCATAGATGCCGACACTATTATTATTATTATGTGACACCTCCAGGGAGTCCAAAGACTCACTGAGGGAGAGTGTGCCGACAGCATCTAACGACTGACTTCCAACTACTAACTTCTCTCAAACGTACTTAACTTTTTGCATGAGCCATTAGTAGCAGAGGCTCTACCAATCGACCAACTTTTGCTGGCAATGGACAAGATTTTTTTTTCCCTATGTTTGTACATCTGTTATAAGCATCCATGTGAAATAGCAAGTCATTCTATCAAGTAGTTTGTTTTATACAGCTGTTTGAAGCAAAAGTGTTGTCTGTATCCCTTGAAATGGATAAAATTGAGTATCGTACGGTTATAAAATTCTTTGTAAAAGAAGGTTTAACGAGAAAAGAAATTCATTCAAAGTTCATAAAAATTTATGGGCACTCTTCTCCTTCATTTTCGACAATTACGAAATGGGCTGCCGAGTTTAAAAGTGGCCGTACCAGCTTTGAAGATGATCTACGTGAAGGACGACCAAAATGTGTAATGACACCAGAAATCATTGATCAAGTGCACGATAGTGGTATTGGATAACTGGCGAGTCTAAGCGCATGAAATTGCTGTGAATGTAGGCATTTCAAAAGAACGTGCAGGATATATTTTGCATGAAGAATTGCATATGAAAAAGCTTTGTGCAAGATGGGTGCCGAGCTTGCTCACAGCAGATCAAAAATGCACTCACATGAAAATCTCTGAACAGTGCTTGGAGCATTTTAGCAAGAATAAAACTGATTTTGTGTGTTGATTTATTACTATGGATGAGACTTGGATTCACCATTACACACCAGAATCTAAACAACAGTCAAAACAGTGGACAAACTGTGGAAGCCAGTTATTCAGCACCAAAGAAGAAAAAGTCGGTTCCATCAGCAGAAAAGGTCACATTGGTGTTTAGGGATGCTAAAGGAATTTTGTTTGTTAATTATTTTAAAAAGGGTAAAACAATAACTGGGGAATATTACTCTGATCTTTTAACAAGACTAGACGAAAAAATTCATGAGAAAAGACCCGGTTTGCAAAAGAAAAAATCATCTTTCATCAGGACAATGCACCTGCCCACAAAGGTTTTTGGCAATGGAAAAATTAAGGGATCTGCATTATGAATTGCTGGAACATCCACCCTATTCCCCAGATTTGGCTCCCTCTGCCTTCTATCTCTTTCCAAAATTAAAACTCTTCCTTGCTGGTCAGTGTTTTAATTCGAATCAAGAGGTGTTTGCAGCTGTAGAGGGGTATTTTGTAGATCTTACTGAGAACCACTATAGGGACAGGATAATGGCACTGGAGCATCGCTGGAATAAATATATTAGTCTTAAGGGAGATTATGTTGAAAAACAAAAATAATTTTGAAATTATAAATTCGTTTTTTTCATTGTTAGGCCAAGAACATTTCAGACCACCCTCGTATATAGCTTGGTCAAGAGAATAGGCAGTTCAGCCGAACACTCTTTTAGTATTCGTGCTGATACCCATCAGTTCTTATTGCAGAATTCTTATTCAGTTTATGGACCAACTCTAGTACTTCTTCCTCATCCACAAGTTTCCTCATAGGGTGAAAGGGTTGCGGTGAGTTCAAATCGTCTTCCTTATGAGATATTATTACCTGATTATCTGCAAATAATAGCATATTTATTTTATTTAAGGAAATTCCTATACCTAGATTGTTTAAGGTGTTCCACTTTATTAATATTTCATTAATACAAATATTAAAAAGTGTTGGAGACAGAGGTCATCCCTGTCTTACTCCTTCGTTTATAGATTGTTTTTTCTGCCATTTTTTCATTTATTTTTATTTCATTATCTTGGTACATATTTAATATTGCATGTAGTACAAATAAGTATATTTATTCTTCGTAATATATCAAGCAGCATATATCTTTTTATTTTGTCAAATGCTTTATAATAATCTACAAACAAAAGATGAGCATCAAAATTAAATTCCCTTCTTTTCTCTATAAATAATTTTAAACAAAAAAGCTGCATCCATTGCAGAGATTGCATCTCTATACGGGCTCTGATACCCCTATTAGGCTTCATAAATAATTTTCATAACATGTCTTATAAATAGATATAGCACTCCGTAGCTCAGTAGTTATAGACAAAGCCCTTTGGTCGGAAAGACCTGGATTCGATTCCCATCAGCAATGTGAGGAACCCAAGTCTTTCTAGCCAAAGGGAGGTAGAGGGTTTTTCTCTCCCAGAAACTTGGATTTTTCGTCCCTCTGAACAGGCAAAATGGCCCCACGAACACATGTTGCTACAGTCAAAAATGCATTCCATATATTCGATGACAGCCTGGTTGGAGGTTGTACTAACAAAAAGTCATATCAGTGTAACATTTAGTGTAATATCAAAAATACATTCCATACATTTGACGACAGGCCAGTTGGGGGTTGTACTAACAAAAAGTCATATCAGTGTAACCTTGCATCAGAAGCAGGATAAATGTGCAGAGGAAGAATAAGATTCTACTATATATTATTATTATTACCCAAGACCCCCATGGAGTCAAAGACTCATCTAGGAGACCCTGTTATAATACACACAGCTCATCATACCATGCTTTAAACACACTCAAATTCTCTGCAGACACCACTCTCTCAGGCAAGGCATTCCAATCATTCACAACTCTGCATGAAAAAAACCCGCTTCTCACTCCCCTACTCACACCCTCTTTATACAGTTTCCAGGGATGACCTCTGGTTCTTCCCTGATCTCCCATTATTTTCTGTAGAAAACCTCTCCAGCATTGATCCTATAACAACCCCTTAATAACTTGTAGGTCTCTATTATATCTCCCCCTCTTCCTTCTGTCCACCAGGAGGAAGAGGGGAGGAGATATGATCAATCTTTCCTCATATTCGACATTCCACAGGTTAGAAACTACCTTAGACAGTCGCCTCTGGATACTTTCCAATATCTCTTCATCCTTCTGAAAACCAGGTGACCAAATCTGGGCACAATAGTCCATGTGTGGCCTAATCAAAGCCTTATACAATGGAAAGAGAATCTCCCTACTTCTACAAGTCAGTGTCCTCTGCATCATTCCCAGAAGTCATTGCGTTGTCTTCACAATTTTGGCTGTCTCCCCTAAATTTCAGATCCTTATCCACTATCTCCTCCAGATCTCGTATTTCCTCCACCTCCGACAATATATCCTCACCAAGCATAAATTCTGCATCCCATTTTTGTTTTCCATTTAAAACCTTACATTTTGCAACATTGAACTCACATCCCCCATTCCTGTGCCCAATTACTCAATTTATTCAAGTCTTGTAAGGTCACAACATCTTCTCTACTCTTCATGGTTCATCCCAACTTTGCATCATCTGCAAACAACTGAATAACTCCATCAAATCATCACCAATATCATTAATATACAAGTTAAACAGCAATGGCCTTAAAACAGACCCCTGAGGAACATGACTATAACTTTCCTTTTCCTGGATATCACTCCCCAATACACAACTTGATGATACCTATCAGACAGCCAGTCTCCAATCCAATGCACCAATCTAATATCCAACCCCATCCACTCTAGTTTGACTATCAACTTATCATGCGGTAATCTATCAAAAGCCTTTGAGAAATCTAAGTATACTAATGTGTGTCCCTCTCTTCTGTCCAATGAAGTTGTCACTTTATTGTAATAAGTAAATAGATTACTAAAACATGACCTCCTTTTAGCAAAATCCATTCTGTCCATCAAAGATAATACCATTGTTGTCAACCCAATTCTGAATCCTAGTTCTCACAAGGTTCTTCTCCAACAACTTAACTACAACACCTGACACACAGTTAGGCCTATAGTTTGATGCTTGAGTTCTATCACCTCCTTTATGAAGTGGCACAATCTTGCCCTTCTTCCACTCCTTAGGAACTTGACCCAGTGCAAGACTCGTATTAAAAAAAATATGTCAAGGCCAACATCAACTCCCTGGTGCATTCCTTCAGAATACATGGTGATATATTACAAGTCCCACAGCCTTATTTACATTTAGTTTGATCAACTCCCCATACATCTCTTGCTCACTTACAGTCAGTCTCTCTTCCCCATTATCAACTGCTCTCAATCACTCCATGAAGTCACAATCACAAGACTGAAAGACCCTCATGAACTGCACATAAAGTATCTCCACCACACCTTCTGCAACAGCTGACTTTATAGCATTTTCTCCCAATGTCATCCTTCCATAATCATTCTTTTTTTTGCTGGCTACATATCGAAAGAACTCCTTAGGATTCTTTTTTGGCTTCATTAGCTAACTGCTGTTCATACCTCTCCTTAGCTACCCTCACCAACCAAGTCACCTGCCTTGCCTGGTCCTTGTAGTTCTTATGGAATTGGTTATTTCCACTTCTCTTATGCTGCCTCCATAATGCCCTTTTTCTCAGTATCACATGCTTAATCTCTTTATTCATCCATTTCACACCTACCTTATTTAATCTTCTCACCCTTGGAATACATTTAGACATTGCATCTACTAGATAGTTTTTGAAAATCCCCCAATCTCTTTTCCAGCTAACTCCTCATTCCATGCTACACCTGCAAGCTGTCTCCTGAGCTCTTCATAATCACCCCCCCCCTTGTAGTTTCAAATATACCCTTTTCTTACAGAGGTCCTCACACTGCTGGCAATCACCCAGTTAATCACCTCATGGTCACTCTCACCAATTGGTGGGTGATTTGACACTTCATTTATAATTACATCCTCTGATGAGATGACCAAATCCAAGACCCTCACTCCTCATGTGCTCTCTGTTACATATTGTCTGAGGTAGTTATCTCTCAAAAACTCAAGAAAGAAACTCATTTTCTTTACTTCTAGTTGCTATCTCATCATTCCAGTCTATATTGCCAAAATTAAAATTGCCCATAATGATCACTCTTTTCTTATTTGCTTGGCTAATTTGATTATACATTTCATAGTCACTACCAACCACATTTCCTGGTCTATAACAACATCCAACCAAATATTTCATTTCATTCCATTCACCTCTATCTCACACCATACTGCCTCAAAACCACTGGCACTATTTCCCTCTTGCATCTCTACTTTGTATGGACATAACTCTTTCTCTAGCATCAATAGCACTCCCCCTCCCTTTTTACTCCTTCTATCCTCACGAAACACATCATATCCTTCCATCTCTATTCCTGTCAGGATGTCATCCTCACCTAACCATGTCTACTTATTCCAACAATTTTTGGGTGAACAGACTCAATTAGTGTAACCATTTCATCTGCCTTGTTTCTTACATTTCTAGCATTTGTATATAAACACAACAGCTCATTCCTGGATCTACAGCTAGTTCCACTGATACCACTCATTCAATGTGATCTCTTCATGCTCAACTGGGGCCATTTCCCTTTCTGCTTATTCATTTTAGAACCTCTTCAATTCCAACTGTTTCCTCTTGATCCCAGGTCATTCCATTCCTTTACTGTCTACACATACTCTCACATCCTTTTAGAGGATTCACCTTTCTCACGCTGTGTATGCATGTCCACCCCGAGCCTCCCCATTTCATCTTGCACACCCATATTTTGAAGCATGTATTCAATAAACTAATACCTCTGTAATTAGCAGGTTTTTGTTTATCCCCCTTTTAAAATATAGGTATTACTATACTTGTATTCCATTCTATTGGTATTTGTCTATTTGTATATATTTTACTTAAAAATTTTAATAATCTCTGATGAAATTTTTTTTTTCAGCAAATTTATAGAGTTTAGAATTTATCCCATCTTCTCCTGCTGATTTAATATTTTTTATTTGGCTTAGGTTGTACGCTTTAATTCTTTCATTGTTATTATATCATTTAAAGCATTTTGTAAGTTTTTGGTATAATTTTTTTTTGATGTTGGTATTATCTATCCAAAAATCTGTAAAGTAATTCAAGAATTCTTTTAAATCTATTTCAAAATTTATATTTGCAGTTTCTTTTATATCCGCATTCATGTGCTTTAGTATTTTATATGCATTGGGTCTTATTTTGTATATATCATTTTTCTAGATATGATACAAATTTTTTTCCCAGCTTTCTCTGTCTCTCTTTCTGGTTTCTCTTTTCTCATCTTTTTTTTTATATCCAATTGCATCTAGTTTTTTGCTACTTAACCATCTTTTAAAGGCCAGCTTTTTATTTTCAGTTATTGTTTTTATTTTATTGTCCCATATAGGTAATTTTTTTTAATGATTTTTTGTGTGTGTTCCTAGACTTTCATATACTGCTGATGTAGCATATGAAAGACTACTAAGCATATCCAAGACTACTAAACGATTTAAGTATAAGAAATTTATACCAACAGAGGATTAATAACTACATAGAAAAATTACAAGAAAATTAAGACATCTTTTATATTATTCAATTCTTTCTTGATGTCTTAATTTTCTTGTAATTTTTCTATGTAGTTATTAATCCTCTGTTGGTATAAATTTCTTATACTTAAATCGTTTAGTAGTCTTGGATTATTTTTCCACTGATTAAACTCCCAGGATATCTTACCTTTTGAGAAATCAGTCAGCTCTGTTGTTTTTAAAATCATAGCTCTGGCCAGATGGGCACTTCAAAAGTGTTGAACTTCAAAAGATCTTTTGTTTTTTCCACTGTGATAAACACTACTGATGATTACTGACCAGCAACATTCTTAAATAGTTGCCTAGAACACGTGATGTTCTAGGCAAATGATGAAAAATTGCTGCATAAGTGATATTATATCACTTATGCAGAATTATGTGAAGTATTTTGCATATTGCTGCATAAGTGATATTTATGCGCATCTGCATAAAAGTTTCTAATTCAGTAGCCAGTATGTGTATATATTTTATTTGTTTCTGCCTGTTATATGTGTAAAAGAAACATTTACATATATAATTGGCAGAACTATCATTTACACATAGTACTGTTGAACGATTAACAATATATATCTGCTGTCATAGTTCTACCCGTTTTCCTTCATATAAAAGAAATGGAAAAATGTCTTTGGAAAGTGGAGAATACTCAAATTATTATATGTAACATTTTAACTTAATTTAAAAAAAAAATTTTTTTAAATGTATTTAGCCATTAAGCAAAATAAAAATGAAAAGATTAAAAATGGCTTCAGTAGATTTTCTTCTTAAGGAAAGTGTAACAGTATTAGTCATTATGTTTAATTAAACATCCAATTAATTGCTGATTTGTTTATTATTGTCGCTAATAGGCATATTAAAGCAACATTATACAGTTAGGCAACTGAAAAAGAAGATTATGTAATAAAAAAGAAATAGCATATATTTTTAAATTTATTATCATAATAAATTTGCTTATATTAACACTAAAAACATAATAAATTTATTTTAGTTTATGTTTTCAGTGCTTGAAAACATAAACTGAAATTCAAACTGGAGTTTAAATAGTGAAAACAATGAACATGAAGAGACTGGAATGACATGTGGTACAGTGTTTAAAGTTCTCATCACACATGCTGCATTACAGTAGTGCCTTACGTTCTAGTTATAAAAAAATGTCACATGGAGTCAAAGTCTGGTGAGTACGGTGTATATATGATAGTACACAGATTTTATTTTCTGGCTAAAAATTTTCTAATAGTGAGCACTTTATGGAGCACTCTCATGCAAGAGGAAAACCAATTTCTTTTTTGGTTGAAGCCACCCTTGAATAATTCTCTGAAGCAAATGTCTAAGCAGTAGACAGCATTAACAATTAGGACTATATGGAATTAACTCATTAAGCAAAATTCCGTTGTTATCACAGAAAATGATCAGCAATGTTTTGATTTTCATCTTTCTTGGCAAACTTTATTTGCACTAGGAGCATTTTTTGACTTCCATTATGCTGTCTGTTGCTTAATTCTGGATCATACTGAAAATGCCAGCAGCAAAAAGTGAATGCAGGAAATTTGAGTTTCTTTCAGAAGTGCAGCTTCAGTGAGTTCTCTGCAATGAGAATTTGCTCTTCTTTTTGATAATCAATTTAAAACACGTGAAACAAATCATGAACAAAACGTTCATTTTCTTCTAATCTGAGTGATTATTTGATGAATCATTGCCTTGTTAATGTACATCAGTTGTCAGTTATGATTTCCCAAACTTTTTCAATTATGTTTATCATCTTCTGGTGTTCTCAGCCATGAAGGAAACATTTATACTACTCCAAACACATGTGAATAATAGATGGTTTATCACTATAAACTTTCTTTTCCTGCTCTTATGTTGACTAGCACTTTTACCAAGCTTAAACTTGGTAAAATATTGGCTCTTTGTTTCATTTTAATTTCACTAGACAAACACACAAAATACTTCCACTTTAGCTCTCAGAACTTTTTTTTAATATGGTGGATATCAATAATGACAATGTACATAAACACTCTGCTGGTTGAGTAGTTGGCATTCCAACCAACAGGCTGTAGGATTGAATCCTAGTGGGTATGGATTTTTGTGACTGTCTTTAGGCGGAAGATGAATTTCACTGCCTGGTCTAAGACCATTACCTGACTTACTGGAGACATGAAGTGATTTGAAAAAGTTCGACAGTTTGTCTTTAGAGCAGGATTTCTAGACTAGGTAAAAATATAATAAAAATATAAAAAAATAAAAGAAATGTAAAAATAAAATTATATAAAAAATCCTTAACCAGACAATAGTCCTAATGTACTATAGCTACAACCATCTGTAGATGGCAGTCACATAAAAACTAGATAGCACCATTTCTAAGAGTTTTATAACACCAGTCTTGTTTTCCAATTGCTGCACTGTGGAGTATCAAAAAACTTTTTATAAACGGTGCAAATAATAGTTATAAGATCTCATGTATTTCTTGAAAAAAAAAAATCTAAATTTATTCCACAGAAAAAATATTGTAAAATGCCAAAAAAATATGTAAAGCATCACATGGAAGGTAAACAAACGTTTTTTTAATGAATGAATCATAAGATTTCTCATAATAATTTATACTATACAGCTACTTATGACATTAATATATTATTGGCTGGGTAATATACTGGAATCTATAAACACTTAATTTTACTAAACTTGAGCTATATAAATTATCATAAGAGTCTATATCATTATTATTATAATGCTTTTGTAGAATAATCTTAAAGAATAATATGCTTGAATAAGTGAATAAATATTTAATTTTTAATGCTAACCTGGGTCATACCTCAAAGAAAAACACTTGTGTAATAGCTGAAAAATATTTTTAAAATAAATAGAATGATAAATTCAGCATTTCTTCTGAGTATTTCTCAAATGTAATTCTTCTTCAATTTAGTCCATCCATAGTGAAAATGTACTATAGGTTTAAAACTTACTTTTTGTTTGGGATTAACATAAAGTATTCAAGGAAAGAGTTTATGAATTAATGTTAATATAAAAATATGCGCAACACCTATTTAATGGTTAAAAGAATAAAAATGTTTCCTATAAGATCTATAGCACCATGCCTTCTTCTAAAAGTGCCCCTTGTTTATGAATTAAATATAATTGTTAAGAAGGTATTTACATCTTCCAGGTGCTAAATGTAATTTTAGCCATTCAAATTCCTCCATTAATATAAGCTTTTAGAAACCAGTAAATACACGTTATTAGTCTCCAATGCTGACACTGAATAGAAATCTTTATAAATAAAAATGATCTCAAATGCTCATGAAGAAGTAAGGGGAGGGAGAAAAGATAAAAAAATTTTCATATACTGAGATTATCTCAGGTTATAGAGTATTTTAATGTTTTCATAAAATATTAACATAACTAACTATACACTGTATATATTATTAACAGGGCATGCAAATGTTCTGAAATACACTGTATATAATCATCTAGAGTGATCAGATTACTTTGCTAATGAAAGTAGAGATTTTGAGATTCAAAGCTAAATCAATTCAAAGCTAAATTGATGGAGTGGTGGGAGCGAGAACGGTCAGTGAGTTTAAAGAGTGGTATGATAGACTTTGTGTTTCTCAGGGGGGGGGACCTCCCCTCAATGAGTCTTGACAGACTTTATGTGTTAGGAAGGACCTCCCTTGATGAGTCTTTTGACTCCTTGGAGGCCTGAATAATAATAATAATTTTTTTTTTTCAGTTTTATACTGCATCTTCTAAATGTCAGATTTGCATGCACTTTTAGATTCAACAGTCAAGATAATTTAACTGGTTATGGTTAAATGACTTTAAATATTATTTTTGGTGGTGGTGGAGAGAGTTTAAAAATATAGTTTTCATAATTATCTCTGGTTTAAAGCTGTTGTTAACAAGGATGTCATTAAGTGTTTTGACTCAAAATGAAAGTCAGTTCCAGCACAATAAATAATCCTGACCACATTGCTAAAAAATTCCCTAGAATTTTCTTTGGATCTTAGGGTTAATCTCTCATATTCCAGTTTCGTCTTACCATACTAGTCACTCTTCTGGCCTGTGTCTTATATTCTTCATGCATTTTCTCTTTACCTGTCTCCTTATATCTCTTCCATAGCCTCTTTGTCACATGCAATTCCTGTTTAAGATTGTTTGTCATCCACTTTACTCCAAATTGTGTGCTCTTTTTCACTCGTGGTATACAACTTACTATTGCTACTAACAAATATTCTTTCACAATTTCCCAAGCACTGATGATATCCCGGCCTTCCAATTCCTCCCTCCATGAAACTTTCCCAAGTTGACATCTTAGACTATTATAATCACCTGCGTTATAATTCCACATACGTTCCTGTCTCTTTGATACTCCTGCATGCCTATTCATTTTCCACGTCAAAACCATATGGTCACTTTCTCCAACTGGTGGGAGAGATGTCATCTCAGTTATTATCAACTCTTCTGATGCTATAACCAAATCCAAAACTCTTGAACCTCTTGTTCTCTCTATTACATGTTGCCTAAGACATTTGTCCCTCAAGAATTCCAGAAATTCCATTTCCTTATTGCTACATGCATCTCCCTCTCCCCAATTTATACTATTGTAGTTAAAATCTCCCATAACAATCATTCTTCTTGCACTTGCCAAACTCAACTGTCTAAACATCTCCTGGTCCCCACCCTCTGTGCTCCTGGGTCTGTAGCAACACCCTACTAAATATCCTGTCTTGCCTACCTCTACCTCACACCATATGCTTTCAAAATCATTAGTATCACTGCTTTCCAAAGCCTCCACTCTTAGAGGACATAGGTCATCACTTATCATAAGCAGTACACCACCACCACGCTTTCCCCTCCTATCCTGACGAAAAATGCTATACCCAGTGACTTCTATTCCTGTTGTTATATCCCCTTCTGTCAACCACGTCTCAGTGATCGCAATAATTTTTGGCCAGGCTGATGCTATCTGCACCACCAATTCCTCTCCTTTATTCCAGATACTCCTGGCATTTAGTATAAAGCATATAAATGCCGTTATTTCTATACCCAGCATTATACCCTCTAGACTTCACTGGCTCAGTGTTACCTGATGTCGTCCCCCTTCTCCCAAGTAGCCATTCCCACAAGAGGCCACCCCTCTTACGTCCTTCCTCATTCAAATGTAAGCAGTCTCTCACATAAAATTCCTCTCTGTCTTCAAACGCACTCCAAGCATCCACATATTCAAGTCCTCTCTTGTCACACATTCTAGCTATTATGTCATTCAATATTACTGCTCTTCTCCTCAGCTCGTCATTATCATACCTAGGCAACACGCACACTATCTTTCCTCTCTCTGTCTTCTTCCATACAGCCTCAAGCAAAACCTCATATCTCTCACTGCCCAACTTACATTACCACTCAAGTCATTTGTTCCTACCATCACAATCATCTCATCCACCCTTTCACCTCTCTTAATTGCCATAGCCACACTTTCTATCGTTCCTCCTGGCAAACACTCTTCACGCATCCTATCTTGAACACCACGGATCATTGAGTCCCCATACCTTATACCTCTTAATCATTCCCTCTCTCCTATTGTTTCCATTCTCTCCTCTTTCCCAAATGTCTCTATCATCCCCTCTCCTCTACTGCTCCTATTCTCTCTTCTAGCATTCCAATACCTCTCTCTCTCCTTCCCTCTCTCCTACTGTTTCCATTCTCTACTCTTCTAGCATTCCCATACCTCTCTCTCATTCCCTCTCTCCTACTGTTTCCATTTTCTCCTCTTCTAGCACTCCCATACCTCTCTCTCATTCTGTCTCTCCTACTATTTCCATTCTCTGAACTCCACTGACAATGTCACTGATATAAAAGTTAAACAGTATAAGATCCCAGTACTGAGCCCTGTGGTCACCTGTAACCTTCTGCTTCCTTGATACTGCTCCCTCATACACAACTCTCTGATATCTATCAAACAGCAAATTCACAGTACAATTCACTAACATGACATAATCCTGTGTTCAGTAACTTAAATATCAGCTTATCATGTGGCATCCTATGAAATGTCTTTGTAAAATAAAAAGAAAAAAAATGGCAACATATGCTTTTCCCTCATCTACTACTCTTCTTACTTAATTATAGAAGGCAATCAGATTACTAAAACAAGAGCATCCCTTAGCAAATCCATGTGATTCTCACAGATAACATTACTCTCATCAGCCTAATGCTGTATATGATTTCTAACTAATTTCTCCAAAATCTTAACAATTACAAAAGGAAAACAAGCTGGTCTATAGTTTGAATACTTCCCTTCTACAACCAGCTTTATGCAATGGCACTATCTGTTCCTTCCTTCCACTACTTTCCCATTACTAGACTCTCACTGATAAGCCACGTCAGGAGAACTGTCAGTTCTTTAGCACATCCTCTAAAAGCATGTAGTACTTAGTATTTGAAACACAGTCTCCTCATGCATTTCTAAATCTTGAACCTCACCCATCCATCTAGTAATAAAAATTTACACTTCCAGGACAAAATGCTCAAATAATGTGATCATTAAACAACTCTGCTATATCTTTTCCATCAGTCACTCTACTTCCATTTTTGTCTAACAATGTCTTCCAGAATCATTTCTCCTCCTACTGTCTATACAGCAAAAGAATTCCTTTGGATCTTCCTTAGATATCAGGACTAATCTCTTCTCATATTCAAGTTTACCTTCCTTACCATGCTAGTGACTTTCCTGGAATGAGGGCTTATATAGTTCATGCATCTGCTCCCCATCTCTCTCTCTCTCTCTCTTTATACTGCTTCCATAACCTCTTCATCATATGCGGTTCCATTTTGATATCATTTGTCATCTGCTTTACATCAAATTGTGTTCTCTTTTTTTTTTTTTCTTAACTCAACATATACAATTTGCCATTGCTTATAATAAGCATTTCTTCACTAGTTCCCATGCACTGATGATAATTTGGTCCTTCCAATTTTTCCATCCATGGAATTGCTCCAAACGGATTTCTAAGATTGTAATAATCACCTACCTTATAAATCCACATATATTCCTTTTTCCTAGATATTTCTGCACCTTTATTCATCTCTCAAATCACTCTCACCAACTGGGAAAAGGGATGTCATTTCAGTTACAATCAGCTCTTCCAATGCTATGACTAATTCCAAAACTCTTAAACCTCATGACATTTATCTCTCAAGAATACTAGAAATTCCATTCCCTTACTACATACTGGTTTCTCTTCCCAATTTATACTGCTGTAGTTAAAATCTCCCATAATGATCATTATTTTGCAAATGCCAAACTAAACTGCCTATATACCTGCTGCTCTTCACTTTAAATGTTCACTGGCTTATAGCAATATCCCACCTAATATTCTGGCCTGTCCACTTCACCTCACTCATATGCTCTCAAACCATTAGTGCCACTTCCACCCAAATCCTTCACCTTGAGAAGGCATAACTCATCACTTGACATACGTATAGCATCTGCTGTTCTTATCCTGCAGAAATATGCTATACCCTGCTACTTATACTCCTATCAGTATATCATCTTCCATCAACCATGTTTCACTTATCCCAATAATCTTTAGATAGGATGACACAATCAATGATTATTAGAAACAGGTATTCACAAGAATAAATAATATTTTTTTATTATTGCAAATATTTTGGCCAGAAACTGCCCATCATCAGTGCATCAGCATAATTACAAGGTAAAGTTAGAACAAAAAATGTTAATCCTATTTACAGAGCTGAGCAACTATTGTGGCATTCTGGTGTGGCTCAGGTTCTTTGTTCTACTAGTTTCACCTAGTGATTATGCTGATATACTGATGATGGCCCATTAATTTCTGGCAAAATATTTTCAATAATAAAAAAAAGTTTTTATTCTTTCAAATACATGTATCTAATAATTTTTACTGTCACATGAGGCTATCAATGCTACCAAATATTCCTGGCATTTGTATAAAGAAACATCAATGCATTGACAGTGTTTCTATACCTGTTATCATTCCCTCTAGGCTCCAGTGGACTATGCATTACATAATGTATTCCCCCTTCTCCCAAATGACTAGTACTTGTAGGTATAGTGTTACTGTAGGAAAATTCCCCCCAGATGTCTATTCCATTCTTCATACAAATGTAGTCTGTCTATTGCATAGCTCTCTTCTATTCTCAAATGCACTTCAGGCATGCATAATCTAAACTTCTCTTTCGGTACAGACATGCTATCATGCTATTATGCCAATAATCAATGAAGACCATGTGCGTCTCTTTTTCAACTTCTCTTCACTTTTCAATTAATAATTTTAGAGTGAAAATTGGGTCTATGCAAGATTGGCCATTTGGGAATCCATTCTGTTCCTTTAGTAGTCTGTCTTCTACAATACTGTTTAGTTTCTCTTTTAACATTCCTGCATATATTTTGTACTTGCATTTAGCAGACAAATACCTTTAGTTATTGCAGTCAAGTTTATTTCCTTATTCATAAATTGGGATAACCAGTGGTTTTTTCCGAAAGTCTGGAGTTTTCTAGAAATCCAGACCATGTTAAAGAATTTCAGTCTTTCATTAAAACTTTTCCCTGCATTTTTGTACTTCCATGTTCATATTGTCTTTTCCTGATGTTTTCTTATTTTTCATCTTATTTATTGTATTTTTTAGTTCTGACATCATTCATTTGAAAGCATATGGTATGAGGTAGAAGTGGCCAAGACAGGATATTTAGTAAAGTGTTGCTACGAACCAGAGAGCACAGAGGGTGGGGAGTAGGAGATGTTTAGGCAGTTGAGCTTGGCAAGTGCAAGAAGAATGATTGTTATGGGAGATTTTAACTACAATAGTATAAATTGGGGAGAGGAAAATGCATGTAGTAATAAGAGGATGGAATTTCTAGAATTCTTCAGGGACAAATGTCTTAGGCAACATGTAATAGAGGAAACAAGAGGTTCAAGAGTTTTTGGATTTGGTCATAGTGTCAGAAGAGCTGATAATAAGTGAGATGACATCTCTTCCACCAGTTGGAGAGAGTGACCATGTGATTTTGACTTGGAGGATGAATAGACATGCAGGTGTATTAAAGAAAAGGGAACATATGTGGAATTATAAGATAGGTGATTATAATAGTCTAAGATGTCAACTTGGGGAAGTTCATGGAGGGCAGATTTGGAAGGCCAGGATATCACTAGTGCTTGGGAAATTGTGAAGGAATATTTGTTAGCTGCAATAGTAAGCTGTATTCCACGAGTGAAGAAGCAGACACAATTTGGTGTAAAGTGGATGACAAACAATATCGAACAGGAACTGCAGTTGAAAAAGAGATTATGGAAGAGATATAAGGAGAGGAGTGGAGGGCAGATACATGAAGAATATAAGATGCAGGCCAAGAGAGTGACCAGTATGGTGAGGAAGGCAAAATTGGAATATGAGAAGAGATTGGCACTAAGATCCAAAGAAAATCCCAGGAAATTTTTTAGCTATGTGGCCAGTAGGAGGAGAAATGATTATGGAAGAATGCCATTGTGGGATAAAAATGGGAATAGAGTGACTGATGCAGACATAGTGGAATTGTTCAATGAGCACTTTATTGGAGTATTTCATCTTGGAGAAGAAGGTTTTAATACTAGAGGGATAGGGCAGGTTCAGGGTTTAGAGGTGCAAGAGGAAAGTGTGTTCCAAATACTGAGTACTCTGGATACCAGTAAAGCTGTGGGACTGGATGGTATTTCACCATGAGTTTTGAGAGAATGTGATAAAGAACTGACAGCTCTGTTGACCTGGCTCCTCAATAAAAGTGTGGCTGAGGGAAAGGTACCCAAAGAATGGAAGGAAGGTAAGATAATGCTGCTGCACAAGGGCAGTAGCGGACTGGAAGTGTCTAATTATAGGCCAGTTTGTGTGTCATCAGCAGCTGTTAAGGTCTTGGAGAAATTTTTGAGGGACTATATACAGCATTGGGCAGATGAGGGTAATGTTATCTGTGAGAATCATCATGGATTTGTTAAGGGGTGCTCTTGCTTTAGTAATATGATTGCCTTTTATAATAAAGTGACAAGAGCAGTTGATGAGGGAAAGGCATATACTGCCATTTTTTTGGATTTTGCAAAGGCATTTGACAGCGTGCCACATGATAACCTAATGTTTAAGTTGCAGCACAGGGGATTAGATGTCGGGTTAGTCAACTGGAGTCAGGATTGGCTGTTTGATAAGTATCAGAGAGTTGTGTATGGTGGGGCAGTTTAAAGGAGGTAGAAGGTACAAGTGGGTTACAAGGTTACTTTAATAAACTAAATACAGTAAAATAAATTCAGAAATAGCAAATCAGTTACTTCTGAATGTGAAACTGCAATAAATTCTGTCACAATTGCTTCTTAATTGATGCAATAATCCTGTTCACATAAATACTTTTTTAAAATTATATGATCAATTGCAATAACAAACTAATTACCAGATCAGTGTTTATGAATAAATTTTTCAGATCTTGAACATTAAGTAGTATGAACCGATTTCTTTCTAATGATTGCAATCTAATTATTTAATCAGCATAGAAATAAAGTAAAAAAAAAAAAAATTATCTTTTCCTATCACAGCAAATATGGAGACTAATAATATGTATAACAACAGTGTATAGGTTAGAACACACATACATACATACATATATAAATAAAAAAAAAAATATATATATATATATATATATATATATATACATATAATCTAGTTTTACTTCCAGTCATCATAGAAGTTCAAAAGGTAATTAGAAAAATTATTCAAGTGATAGTAGTGATAGTGGTCAAAAACTGTCTTAAGTGCATGTGTAAAAAGTTATATGAACTTTATATACATTCTTATATACAAACTGATGCATATTCAGCATTCAGTAGGCAACATGACCCAAGTGTGATAGATATAATGTGAAAGTGAAATTAAATGGAAAGCTGTGTGACCATGCATATATTTTTGAATACTATTTAACAATGTGATATATTTTTAAACTGAATTTAGGTAATTTTTTCCTCTAACAAATGTTATTTACATGTCTTATGGAAACAGAAAAGCATAAGTTCTAATATTTCTAGCACTGCATATATATATATATATATATATATATATATATATATATATATATATATATATATATATATATATAGGATTGATGCTTCCTTAAACGTAGGTACTTAATGCTATCTCTGAAATGCTATCTCCAGCAGCATTTAGTAATTAGCTACAAAACAGTTTATTATGTTTTTATAAAACTGATCTTGACCCATGATGAGGACAGTTTACTGTAAATCAAAACTAACCAGAAAACTTGTAAGAAAAACTGTAAAAAAAAAAAAATAATAATGGAAACAAGGATGAAAAGCACATAAGTTTACTCAATTTCAAATTTCTGTAGTTGATAAAATTACTCTCTGTCAAGTTTTCTGTAAAAATCACTGTGTGGAAGAGAGATGAAATAAATAATGAAATAAATAAATTGGACCGAAGTGGCTTGAAAAAGTTCCATGCTTGGTCTTTAGAACAAGATTTCCAAACTATGTAAAAATAAATAAAATATAAAAAAAATTAATAAAACATTGAAAAAGAAACCCATAGCCCACCCACAGTACTAACATAGTATAGGTCTACAACATTTCATGGGCAAGAATTACATGAAAATCTAAACTAAATATTTTGCTGTCATTTTAGTAGCTCAAGCTAGCATTATCTAGGGAATTACAACATAATCTTGAAGCAGAAAGTGAAATAATCTAGATTACAAAGACAGTCGTGTTTGATGCTGGGTGTAAGATTTGCATTCCTCATTGCAAGCATCTCTAATTCAGGCTTTTATATTGTTGAGAAGATAGGGCAGGGTGCCAATATTTTTTTAAAATCATACCATCAGGTCTGTTGCAATTATCAGGATTCTGTAGCATGTAAGTCACTCTCAAGATCAGCCTTTACAACTGAAAGAGAAAAAGAAGAGGCTTTAACCTTTTTAGATAATCTTATTAAAATGATCAGATGGCCTCCTTTTATGTTTGTTCTGCCCAGAAACTAATTTCCAACTTAATATTTTCAAAACTTTGTGCTGCAGGGCAGAGTGAATTTCATCCTCATGGTTAGCACTGCATCATGAACAACAGACTCGGTTAACACTGTCTGAACAAAATCAAGGCAGCAAAAACTCTTGTCAGACTCCTTAAAAAGAACAAGAAGCTCCCCCCCCCCCCCCCCGCAATATCTCAAATCAGATTTTATATCATAACAGATATAAAATTTCCAAAATGGGACATGATTAGAATAGTCTACAACCCACCGAAAAAAAAATTTCTATCCACATGAAACAGATTAAAGATTGCTAGGATACTCTTTGCTTCTGAATAGTAACCTTTTTTCATGTGGCACCCAGCATTTGGATAAGCATGATGAATTACCAATGATCAGGAAGAGAGACTTAATGAAAAGTAAATTAAAAAAA
Source organism: Typopeltis vanoorti (assembly GCF_054136105.1). Lineage (NCBI taxonomy): Eukaryota > Metazoa > Arthropoda > Arachnida > Uropygi > Thelyphonidae > Typopeltis > Typopeltis vanoorti. The sequence goes on from NC_143569.1 coordinate 16,535,712, forward strand.
AATACATATATATATATATATATAAAGATCACTTAATGAGATGTAAAAAATTCAAATTACTGCATAGGTCTTAATTCAAATTAAAAATGTTCTTGGAAGTAGTTGAAGTCACACAGAACTAAGGGTTTCCTTTTAAATAAATTTTGGCACACTAACTTATCTTTCTGTCAGTCCAAAAGCACGAATCATAGAACACTGCCATGATGAATGCAACTCTTGCATTCATCATGTTGTCTTGTTCAATCAACTCGGGTTTATTTATTTATTTGTCTTTATTGAAAATGTGTATTTCAAGTGTCTAGATAATGCTATCTTGAAGTTGTGAAATATTGTTGTGTAAATATTTAGTTTACTTATTAAATTATTCTGTCTCTGCATTTTTACAGAAAATTTTGACATGAGTGACAAAACTACACCTCCATAAAACTAAAATGCACAGAATGTTACAGTTAATGTACCATTTACCATCTTTTAATTGATTTATAGAAAATGTCACAACACTATTATACTGATAATATTGTTATTGTTGCTTGATATATATATATATATATATATATATATATGTGTGTGTGTGTATGCTTTCTATGGAGGCACAAAACTCATTGAGGAGCTAAGACTATCCTATACTATGCTATCATGCTTTTCTGTCTATTCATTCAGAATCAATGAAATGTAAGGCTTTTCTAGGTAGTCTTGTCTTGTCTAAAGCTTTTCACAAACCAGAGGTTCTTTAGCTGCGGACTTCACAACGGCAACCATCACAAAGATAAGGTGGCTGACCCTATGCTCCCGGTGTGTCCTGTGTGTGTTCACAGGACCAGTTTGCTTCTTCTGGGGGACGAAAAACCCAAGTTTCTAGGTGAACCCCCCCCACACACACACACCATATGAGACCAGCTAACTCACCTTTAATCAAAAGAGACCATAAGATCATAAGGTAAAGGTTCCTCACATCTTGGACGGGAATCAAACCCAGGTCTTTCCGACCAAAGGGCTTCGTCTATACCGACTGAGCTACGGAGGCTCCTTTTCTAGGTAGTACTACACCATTATTCAACCATCAGGAATGGTACCTTGTTCTCATTCCCTCTTGCTATCTAAAAACATTAGCTCAATAAGGCCCTTCATACATCTACAAGTCCTTATCATACCACTCTCTCTCTCTCTCTTTTCATTTTTTTTCCATAGCTTATATTCCTCTTAGTCTAAACTCATGATTAACACTCCACATACACATTCAGAGATGGCAATGTGCTGAATACTGAACACGGCTCAATTCAAACAGAAACGACCAGACATAAGATAGAAAAATACATTATTCAGAGTAACTTGTGCTAATGTTCTGCAGCAGTAATATCCTCAAAACAATACAAGATCTGTAAGAATACAAGAAATCACAAGGTTAGTTAGTTGCCAAAATTGATAATGACAATTACTGCAGTAATTATTTTTATTATTTTTTTTACTGAAAGTTTTTACTGAAAATAATCTATGCAAACTATTTTCCAAAGTTAAAGACTGGCATAATTATAAGCACCTCACCAAATTTTTTAAATTTCCTCAAAAATGCAAGTGACCAACACTGTGTGTAACTGACTAAGTAATCAGGTGATGACTTTATATAATGATGTAATGTATTTTGATTCTCCTGCTCTTCTCATTATTGCAGTAATCTTTTTTTTATTTACTATACTACATTTTTTTTTCAATGCGTTTCTTTAATTCCTATATATATATATGGCCTGAACCCATCTTGTTCCTCCCAAAGTTCCTCTTACACGATTTTTCTTAGCCTTTTCTCAAGAATGCTTGCATAAATCTTAATTCTCTGTAATTCTCATATTCAAATTTTTTACATTCTTAAAGATGGGTAGTATGAGAGCTCTGCTCTAATCATCTGGAATTCAATTCTATGACCAGGCCTTCTGAAATATGCAGAGTATCCATTATAAAACTTTCATACCTACATGTTTGGGCATTTTTTCTGGTCAAATATCATCTATTCCACCTGTCTTTCTACATTTCAGGTTTTTGATGAGTTTTTCTACCTAAATTATTCAATATATATACACCCTTGATTGCATTCCTCTGGAATGTTTCCTGCCACCATATTCTTACAGCCTGTTTTAAAATGATTACTCCAGATACCTAGAATATCTTTATGTTCAGTTTTCATGTCACTGTTATCATTTCTGATTCCTTTTACAGTACTCTTCCTTCTTCTAAGGCTTTTTTCAAAAGTCACATAAAATTCTGTCACCTTCCTGATATTTTATTTTCTGGTTTTTACTAAAGTCCTCCCATAACTTTTGTTTAGCTAGTTTTGCACATTGCTTTGCTTTCTTACATTTTTCTACGTATTTTCTCAGAGCACAAAATAACTTACTTTCCAGGAAGTTTAGATGTGCTTTTCTGTTTTCCTTAACTACCCCTTTAACTTCCTGAGTGTACCATGGAGTTCTAATTTTTCTATCCTTGCAGACAACCTCACCAAATGCCCCTCTGGCTGAATCAATCATTGTTTTCTTTACGGTCTACCACTGAATATCCAAGTTTTCATTCTTGTTTTCAAACTCTTATTTTTTCTTGAATAAATATTGTCCTTTGAGTGTGCAGTTCACCTCTGAAAGCTGCTCGACTTTTTTTGCTCAAAAATAATTGTCATTCATTTTAAAACCTTCTTATACATGTTTTTTCAATATGATATTCAGTTTTATTCTGCTCAAAACTAAATCATGATCACTCCTAATTTCAAATCCTCTGTATACTCTTCATCCTGAACCAAAGATATCACTATCAACAACAATATAATCAATATGACTTTTTCTTGTATCTTCTTTTCATGTGAATTGGTGCATCTTTATGTTGGAACATGGAGTTGGTAATGACTAGCCTATGTCCTGAACAGAAATCCAGTAGGTACTTACCATTATTATTAGCTTGCTCTTTTCTACAAATTTTCCCAAAACACATCTATATGTCTGGTGATCATTTCCTACTCTGCTTTTTAAATCTCTAATATGGACCAACTTTTCCTTTTTCTTTGTGTCAGCTGACTTTTCTAATTCCTCAAAAATTTCATCCATTTTTTCATTAGGAGAACTTTCTGTAGGACTAAAGGCACAAGCAATTCTTATTGTCCAAGTCTCCATTCTGATATGTGCCCACATCACTCTACCTGATATTGCCTGCTGTTTAAGAAGATTATCCTCATATTTAATGTTGAATAATATAGGTCTTCATAAATAATGTACAATGGAAATACTTCAGAACAAAAACAAGTTGAAATAAATCAAAAGCAGATTGAAATAGTGAATTCATACAGATATCTAGGACAAATTATTAAAACAATCATAAACTTGATATTGAAATTTCAACTAGAATAACAGCAGGAAGGAAAGTTTTTAACCATTATAGGGAGATATTTAAAAGCAATTTACCAAACAGCCTAAAAAGAAAGATTTACAACCAGTGTGTGCTCCCAACAATGACCTTATGCTAGTGAAACCTTGAGTCTGATTGAAAAACACCTAGAGAAACTGAAAACAACACAAAGAAAGAGCCATTTTAGGAATAACCGGTTAGATAAAAAGAATAATACTTTCGATAAGGAAGCAAACAAAGGTAATGGACATTGTCTTAGTAATAAAAAGCAACAAATGGCACTTGGTAGAACATGTGATGAGAATGTCAACAACAGATGGACAAAGACAGATAAAGAGAACAACAGAATGGGCACCAAGAACTGGTTATGGGAAACCAGGTAGACTTGTAGTAAGATGGAATGATGAGATAACAAGATGTTATGGACATTTATGGCAAAGAGATGCACAAGACTAGCTAAAATGAAAGAATCATGGAAAGGCATTCATCCAGTAGGACTGAAAAAAGCTGTTGATGATGACTGTAGCTATTCTTTCTTTTCCCTGATTGTCATTGCCTGAATACAACATTATGTTGATCTGGTATCCAATTCTTCTCCTAGTTCCTTTCTTATGTTGATTGTGACAATCTTCAACTCTGCTGATATTGAGTTGGGCTCTGCTCTAGCAGCTGACTTTTTTGCTGTTTGCTCTGGTTTCCTTATGAAACCAATGGAACTGTTTAATCAGGCAACACCCCCAGCTGCCTTGAAATCCCATCATGTTTTAACATCATTTTATTTTGGTTTAAGCCAATAAGAATAAAATTTGGTCAGCTAAATCTAAATTGCAACCCCATCCTTGTCATTCAGTATCCGGGTAGATACCTACTAATGAAGTGTTCCATGAGAAAATGAAGAGTGGACATTATAGAAGACCTGCTCAGATCACCAAATTCCTTAAGAGTTCCTCCCAGTTATCCAGCTTTGACCCTTAAGCACCCCTTCTTTTTTTTTTATTTTTTTTATTTTAGAGAAATAATTTTATAGTCAAGTTTCTAGTATTATGCCTAAGACCTTACAAGGTAAAATGCATAAGAATGAAATTTTCATATCCTAACAAGTCTGAGCTACATTCATTCTGAAACAGTTATTGTCATAATGTTATACAATCATAATCGTTACAGAGTTCATAACCTACTATAGTAATTTTTTATTATTGGAAAATACTTATGAAAATCAATAAATATTACTGTAATATCCATGTATGCATGTACAGGGTGGTCCATAAGTCATGGAGCATTCCATACAAAAGGACAGACTTTGTGAAGCTGAAAATGGAAGGAATTTCCATGGTGTGATTTTTCTAAACTAATAAAAAATCTTGTGATGTTAAAAAAACGTATGCAGTTGCTTCACAAAGACAGGCCCTTCGTGCTCCATTGACATATGGGCCACCATGTATATGTACAATTCATATATATATTCAGATATGTGTTTGGGAAGGTATGGTTAAAAAATTGATGCAAGATATTTTTCTTTGATAATGAAAGCGTTACCAGGAGTGACAACATCAGGCCTTTGAGTTTTTCATATATTCATAATAAAAATAACTGATTTGTTTGAAAATGTAAGTTATTTATTATTATTACACCTCCATGGAGTTAGCAGACTCATTATGGGAGGTTCATTCAAATGACAACATATTTATCATATAGAATCTTAAAATCCTTAACAACACATCCTGGTAATGCATTCCATTCAATGACAAATCTCCATATAAAAAATCTACTCCTCACACCCTTCTTCACTACACTCTTACATAACTTCCAGGAATGACCTCTGGTTCTTCCCCTCTCACCTTCTACTCTTTTTATAATCCCCTTTGGATTAATCGGATAAACTCCTCTAACTAACTTAAATGTCTCTATATTCTAATCACCTCTTTTCCTCCTATCTACCAAACTCTGCAATCCACATTTCTTCAATCTCTCTCCATAGCCAGCACTCCAAAGTTCCAATATTGTCTTATTAACTCATCTCTGGATCCTCTCCAAAATTGGAGAATGTCTCAACATCATACTGAAAACCAGGTGACCAGATCTGAGCACAAAAGTCCAAGTGGTCTGACCAGTGCCTTATACAATGGTATAACCACTTCCTTATCCCTACATGTTAGAGTACTTCTTATCATAGCAGCACTAAGATGTGCAACCTTTGCAACCCTAGCAATATGCCCTCTAAACTTCAGTCTACTGTCAACTATCACTCCCAAATCTCTAATCTCATTCACTTCCTGCAGTACAGAACCATCGATATAGTACACAGCCTTATATTTCTGCACTCCAAAATGCAACACTTTTCACTTGCTCATATTAAAACTACAACTGCACTCCTGTGTACAAGTAAAATGTCTATTGAAATCTTCCTGAAAGGGATTACATCAGCAGTGCTACTTATAATTCTTCCCAAATTTACATCATCAGCAAACAATTCTAGTCAGATTCTAGTCAGTCCACATGATATATTGTTTACAAATGAGTTAAACAGGAGGCCCAAGAACAGAACCCCTGGGGCATGCCACTAGTCACTCTCCTTTTTTTTGGATTCTCCCATCATACACAACCTGCTGGTATCATTATGAGAGTCAATCTCTGATCCATCTAACCAATATACTATCTATTCCCTTCCTTTGCAGCTTGTACTCCAACTTATTGTGTAGTAATCTATCAAATGCTTTTTTGCAAATTCCAAGAATATCACTGTATATGATTCTGCCTTATCTAACACACTTATCATAAATTGCAAGTAAATTACTAAAACAAGACCATCCTTTACAGATCCATGCTGACCACCATAAAGAATTCTATATCCATCAACCCAATTCTGTATTCTATTCCTTACCAATCTCTCCAACACCTTGACCACAATTGCAGTTATACAGACTGGCCTATAGTTGGAGACTTCTGTCTTAGAACCATGCTCGTGGAATGGTATTATTTTGCCTTCTTTCCATTCCTAAGGAACAATACCCACTACAAGACTTTCATTAAATAACCAGGTCAAGGGCATAGCTAACTGTGGTGCACATTCCTTAAGAATATGTAGTGATATGTCATCCATTCCCACAGCTTTATTAACATCTAACCCAACCAACATCTGCCACACTCCTGATTCTTTCACTTCCAATAAGAGAAAGGAACCAATAATACGAGAATATGCAAAACTTGTGATTAAAGATATATAGAAACATGAGGTGCTGTATATGAATGCAAGTAAGATATCTAACAAATGGCTGAGAAATGTGTAAGCAGGAAGAACAAACAGAAGATAAGATTGTATTACTATTGAACTGAATGTGGCAGGTAGTGATGAACGTGAGAAAGAATGCAATAGTCAGTGCAAGTAGCAGAGTTCATAACAGTTTTTTCACTTGGTTAGAAAGTAAATTATATCCTTATTTTATATCTCATTATGTCCTTATTTTATATCATATATTTCATCTCCTTTCTTAGCTTTCCTGATACTTAATAAACAGTTTTCAATCTCTTATTCAACTCCCATTTTGTTTTGTGAAGTACTCCCCTTAAAGCTATGAGATTTTTGTCAGTATATATTATTTATTACAATTTATATTTATTTAGTACAATAAATCAGAGTTTTATTTCTTCATTTTTTAAATCTGCCATTTTTATATTACCCATTGCATGTTCTCTCATTTCTTTCACTATGAACTCCAAGTAAATTATACTTGCCAAGAATCTTCACAACTACTTTCTATAGAGGCTGATTTCATATCAATTACCTTAGTATCCCCAATGCAAAGCACACATCCTTTCACATGTACATAATACTATGCATTAAGGGCGAGTCACTACCCAGGAAGATACCAAGGTTGAACTAATGTAGAAACCATATATTTCTCATATACAAGTAGCAGAAAAGTGTATAACTCATTAAAATACTCTAGATCTGAGAGAATAAATGAAGTGATTTGAATTATGGAATCTAAAGCAATTAACATGAAGCCATCAGCTTCTATATACAAGTAGTCTAGTCATGGAGACGCTTCACACACAAAGTTAGTTTACACTTGAATAAAGGATTAAACAGGAATATAATTTCTTGGCAATTATAATGTACTTTCTACACGTGAGAAAACGTTTTAGTATCTCAGATCAAGTACTAGGGCAGTTATAGTCCAATCATTATCTCTGGGGTGGTCATTAAGGTGATGGATAGGCTAATTAGGATCCACATCCAGAAGTGGAAAGAAGTTTATATGTATCAAAGTACATCTTGCTTTAGCAATTTGCTTACATTTTATTATCAGCAAGACTGCAGAAATTGATATGTACCATAATACTTTTTGGATTTTGTCAGCTTCTGATATGATTCCACACTGGAGGATGTCAGACAAACTCAAAAAATTTGTATGCAAAACAGACTTGTGACAAGGCTATGAGAGTGGCTGAGTGACAACCATAAGAGAGTAATGTATGAAGGTACTAAGTTTAAGAGAAGGCATATGACTAATGCTTACTAGAAGATTCTGTATATGAATCACTGTTTTTTAACTTGTACATTAATAGTACTCAGGTTAGCCTGGATAGTAATGTGCAATTATTTGCTGATGACAAAATTAGCAAGAATAGAGGAAGGGCCAGATGTATTATAAGGGATATTTCGGATATAGAATCCTGGCAGACTGATCTGAAAAAACTTGTTCTATAATCAAATGATAAAGAATGTCAGTTTGATGTAGCTAAGTGAAAGGATGTACATTCGTAACTGGAAATGCTGCAGGCAGAGTGTTATATTAATGGTAATTTGTCATGTTGTTAATGAAGCTTATAAACCTGGGAGTGATGTCAGATATAGAATGAAAGATTTGAGGCTATACTATTAAGTGTACCCTCTAAACTTTCTCATCACATCAGATACTTGCAATGTTGAAGAAAATAAGAAAATACTTATATGAATAAGGAAGTAATTTTCCCACTTTAAAAGGCTTTGGTAAGATCACATTTTGACTACTGTGCTTGAATATGGTTATCTGGTTTCAGAAGATCAGAAAATCAGAAGACAACTGAAAAGATTGAACAAAGGGTAACCAAGACAATACCTATAAAGTTATGCTGTGAGTAGAGACTGAAGGAAAGTGGTTTGAATTACTTCTCTCTATTGTTCAAACTTTGAGTAATAGAGAGGAGATATAATAGGAATATACAAGTTATTATTACTAAATCACTTAAGGAATTGACAACATAGATAAGAATATAAATTAAATTACACTTTAATAAATATTTCCGATATTTCGGCAATCTCATGTTGCCATCTTCAAAAGGAACTTACAAAAAAGGCACGTGCACGTAGGTACCACAACACAATAACTGAGAATGAAGTGATGATGAAGCTATTGTTCTCCTAAAAGTCCTGATGGTGCCGCCTAGCGGGCTATGTAGATGTTCTTGGCCGTTAGGCTGAAGGTCTGCTGATGTAAGCCTCCCAAATTTGGGGCAGTCTCATACAACCAAATTTGTTGAGGTTTGGAGAGTTTCTTAGGGCTGAGGCTAATTCCATGAATAATCTTTCAAATTTGAACTTGCTATGGTGTATTACTGTAGCTTTCTTCCACCGTATTCTGTGGCGTGTATCTTGTGGATATGTGCCACAGAATACGGGATACATCTGGATACGGTAGAAGAAAGCTACAGTAATAGAGAGGAGATATGATAGGAATATACAAGTTAGTATTACTAAATCACTTAAGGAATTGACAACGTAGATAAGAATATAAATTAAATTACACTTTAATAAATATTTCCAATATTTCAGCAACGTCACGTTGCCATCTTCAAAAGGAGCTTACAAAAAAGGCACTACAACACAGTAACTGAGAATGAAGTGATGAAGCTATTGTTCTACTAAAATAGTGTGGCGTGTATCCTGTGGATACACGCCACAGAATACGGGATACCTCTGGATACGGTGGAAGAAAGCTACTGTAATACACCATAGCAAGTTCAAATTTGAAAGACTATTCATGGAATCAGCCTCAGCCTTAAGAAACTCTCCAAAACATAACAAATTTGGTTGTATGAAACTGCACCAAAATTTGGGAAGCTTACATCAGCAGACCTTCAGCCCAATGGCCAAGAACACCTACATAGCCCGCTGGGGGAGGCACCATCAGGACTTTTAGGAGAACAATAGCTTCATCACTTCATTCTCAGTTACTGTGTTGTAGTGCCTATGTGCACATGCCTTTTTTGTAAGTTCCTTTTGAAGATGACAACGTGATGTTGCCAAAATATCGGAAATATTTATTAAAGTGTAATTTAATTTATATTCTTATCTATGTTGTCAATTCCTTAAGTGATTTAGTAATGCATAACCAACGTATAAGCTTGTCTACGAGAAATACAAGTTAGGTTTCTGGAAGTCCAGAAGTACAATCGACCATATTTTTACAATAAACATACTAGGCGAAAAATACATAGAACATAACAAAATAATCTGTCACAACTTCTTAGACCTTCATAAAGGAATAAAGAGATTTAATCCTCATCTGATATGAGAATTGAAATTAAAAATTACAGCAGTGAACCGTTCCAGGCAGAATGGGGGGTAAGACAGGGATGCATCTTGTCCCCTCTTCTTTTTAATTGTTTTCTGGAATATGTCATAGATGAAGCTCTTTATGAATATGACACCGAAATAGTAGTTGGCGGACTAAGAATAAATAACTTACGTTTCGCTGACAATATCAATATTCTGGCAGAAAGTGAAGAAGAATTACAAGAGATAACAGCCATGTTTTTGGAACATTAAAAAAATATGGATTATACATAAACCTCCAAAAAACAAAAACAGTGATTACCTCAAAATCAGACATTGAATTCTTAAAGATACGAATTGGCAATAAGTAAATTGAGAATGCAAAGAAGTTCATTTATCTAGGAAGCACGTTGAGTCAAGATGGTCATTCAAAAACTGACATTAAATACCGAATTGCTAAAGCAACCGTAGCCCTACAGAAGTTAAAACCATTGTGAGGAGATAACAGAATAGCAATCACAACCACTAAGACTAATTGACACCTTGGTGAATTCTGTCCTTTTGTATGGTTGTGAGGCCTGGACTTTATTGAAGGAAGATGAGAGGAGACTCAAGTCTTTCGAAATGAAAACTTACAGAAGACTTTTGAGAATTCCCTATACCACTCACGAAACCAATGAAAATGTCCGAAAACTGATCGACTCAATAGATGGGAGAAAAAGGGAAAATATTCTGACAGTCATCAGAAGAAGACAGATGAAATGGTTCGGACATGTGGAGAGGGCTAATGGCATTCCAAAGCAAACCCTAGAAGGAATCGTTCCGGGATCAAGGGTTAGGGGCCGACCTCGATTAAAATGGACTGATAACATCAAAAAATGGACAAATTCCTCCCTTTCTCAACTGACATCAAGAACAAGAGACCGAGACAACTGGAGGAGGCTAGCAAAGAGTATCACTTACCAGCAATGAATGACCCAACGGTTCATTTAGGACTATGGGAGAAGAAGAAGGGGTTCATATGGTATAAACACGAGTAAGAAGAACTGTGTGAAGTCTCACTAAGGTTCAATCTCAGTTCTTCTCTTTGTATGTAATGAGTGCATCCTCAGTGAATGCTTTCAAAGAGAGGTATGATAGGTATTTTGGTAGATTATTTGGAAAAGACCCTCTTTCACTGAGCCCTGATTCTATGGAGGAGGCTGCATAATGATAATAATAATACATTTCATTTCGTTTATTTATTTATTTTTGCTGCTGTTGTTGTTGTTCAAATGAGGTAAGTGAACACAAGTACAATTTTTACACTGAATAGATGCATTTTTATAAACTATCACATGTGTTTATATTTAAGTATCTCTCTCTCTCTCTCTCTCTCTCTCTCTGCTTATGAAAACCATTTTTTATATTTATATGAATAATCTTTAAATAATGTTAAAAATAAAATAAGGCAGATATATATACAGGAGACCAAAAATATTTTTACAAATATATTTCAATAATGAGAAGAAGATATAAGAATGCAATTATTCCACTAAATAAGGTTCTGATCAGACTGACCTCTGCACATAGATTATCTGCAGTTCGGGGGGTGGATAAGAATTCTGGCGATAGGGATTTACCAAACAAACACTAATGGGATGACTGAAAGGAGGTAAGGATGGTTTGATAAGTGGAGCAAAAGAATAATTAATGAATTTAAGGTATAGTATGAAAGGGAGTGTAGTGGTTTGAGCAGGGCAACCCCTAGGAATTTTGCCGTCCTATGCAGTAGCATATTTTGTCACCCCTTCCCTCTTATTTTTTGTATAGTTTATGCCAATTTTGCCATGCCAAAAAAACTTGCCGCCCCATGCAAATGCACGTCTTGCACTGTTGGTAGCACTGGCCCTGAGTTTGAGCATACTCCTACAATGAGTCATGTACTTCATGAGAAAAGGGATCTGATAATAATAATCTACATATAAAAGATAATTAAATGATGCATTAAAATTATGGTGAGATGATAATAAACTAATTGTATTGTAACTGTGCTCTATATTTAAAATGAATAAGTCATTCAGCATTAAATCAATAATTTCAAGAGTATGAAAAACAATTTTTTTTTAAACTTAAAACAATATTTAGCATTCTAACATAACAAGAGTAAACATATTTCTGTTGAATTCATCCACTGTATGTATATATATATATATATATATATATATATACATACACAGTTAGACAGTATGCTTAAAAATACAATCAGAGAAGATTAAAAAGAAAATAATTAACTTGAATCTCATATGCTGCTGGCAGAAATTATTTTTTCTACTAATAGCAGTTTTGGCCTCATGTGGTTCCTTTCTTTAGCACTCTATACTATACTGTTTGTTCATAAAATTTATCTGAGTGGTTTACATTAATATAGAGATGTATTCGAGTTATAAGAGGGATATCTGGAAAATTCTTATAAACGCATAGAACAAGAAAGAACATACTAGTAGCAGAGTTATGAAAGTAACTTATGTTCTTATATTCTTGTATGTTCTTTCTTGTGGTTATATCAGTTGCTTTAATATCATTTTGTTCTAGGTGTTCATCAGAACTTTCCAGACCCCCCCATAAATAAATAAAAAAAAAAAAACACCTAATCCCTAATCACCAGAAAAGTAAGAAGTGAACCCAATGATACAAAACCAACAATGCTAGATGGTTTAAATGCCTTTATGCGCTCTTAACTATATAATGTATACATTTTGTTCAAAATAATAACATGCAGTAATCATTTAGATCATACTCATAAAAAAAAAACTGTTACCTCTGCAATCATTCATCCAGCTGCTAGCTCATCATTAGCATGATCAGCTGCAGAGATAATGGTTTGGAGTATGATTCAAATAATTAATTCAAATTCAAAAATGTTTTTCTTTCTCTTTTTATTATTTTTACGACATGAATCCCAATCACAGAAGACTTTTAGCCTATAATATATATGCATATAGTTTTCAAGCCATTTCATTTCAGCCCAGAATGGGATTTAAACCCACAGCCTGTTGGTTGGAAAGTGTGTACACTACCCACTTGTCCAATCAGGTTGGTTATTGCTAATGAGTGGCTGAATATCTTGGATTTACTGCATATTACATTTAACAATGATTTTTTTTTTTTAGATTTTCCTTGAAATTCTATCAAAAAAAAAACAGTAAAAATCTATTAGCAAAATTATTTAATAAAAGTAAATTTTAAAAATATCATTTTTATTAGATGTACAGTTTATAAGTTTAATGACAAAATGCATACCACAGTCAAAATACACTAACCTTCCTAACTCCCCTCCCCCCCACACACAATAGTGTAACTATATTCTAATAATGCATTACTTTCATAAAAAATATTATGGAAAACATATAGCAAATGGAACTGTGAAGAACAAAAAAGTGATGACTAAAAAATAATAATAATTAAATACAAAAGCTTAATATTTCCAGTTAAGTATAATTAAGAACAATTCTACATTTCTTTTATATTAAAACTCTTGAAGTCAAAATTACATCTTATGTAACCATCAGGGTGTGTATTGTTAAAGAAATGGTGGTCAAATCATGGCTCATGAGCCACAGTTTTTGGTGGCTCTCAAGGTTGTTTACCAAGGCTCTTGAGGCAATTTTGGTATTTATTGTGTTTATCATAAAAGACTAGTTTTAAAATTTACTTTTATTAAATAATTTTGCTAATAGATTTTTAATGTTTTTTTTTTGATAGATTCATGATACATGAAGAACATTTTTTCAGGGACATAAATACATATAATAACATACATAAAATACAATATGTACAAATACATATAATATTTTTCATAATATGTACAAATATTAAAAAAATGAAGAAAATTTGAATTGACAATAAAACATGTCATGTGTATGACATGTTATTCTGTAACAAGCGCCGATAGAATAATATAATTAACAGCAATCGCCACTAACCAGAATCCAGCGGTACCCCTGATGTTACCCTGTGTGCACTGCGCTTATAAATTGGTTTCTATTGTGAAATATTGAAGTGACAGAACAAACGAAGTGTAAGAAATGAAAATATTAAGAGGATAAATAGAGTTTTTAAACCTTCTATGAGTACTAATTAAGCAGTGTAATAATGTTAGTATAATATATATCTGTATGTATTTTTAAAAATTAAATTTTTTAGGAAATATCATGTGGCTCATGAACATCTGAAAGCATTCTATGCAGTTCTTGGGCCTAGAAAATTTGGCCACCCTTGAATCATGCTGATTTGATTTTTATTTTATTTGAATATATTTTATGAATTTTATTTTTTATGCTCTCAATACAGAAATATTAACATACTCTCAAGGTTGGAATTCAATCATGCCAAAACAAAACAGAATATTCTTTGCCAGTAAACTCTCCTACCTGAGTAATTTATACACCAAAAATCAGCCAATGTTGTATACAAATAAATACTAATTTTTTTACATCACCACATGGTCTCACAGACTTCTGTTATTAATAATGGACCAACAGGATCAATTATGACCAAGCTGTATTCCAATAATGTTCATGTACCTTTAGTACAATAATGTAACTCTGAGTTTTACAAAGGTCCATGCAAGCTTGAAATCCAAGCAACCTTGTATTAAACCTAATCATCCAGAAAGTCTTGCCTTGATGAAGTCAGTGCACCAGACATAATGTGTGCATAATTTGAATGCTTTGTATATTATGAGGGAAAAAAAATAAACATATTATCCAATTAATCTAAATTGTTTCTTTTTTATCAATCTATTATGGCATTGTAATACACCAAAAGCAATTAATATCTAACAGCTGAAAGTTATACATATTGCTATTATTCGTTATAAGCCAAATTTCTTCAAACCTCAAGGACTGGTTAACCTAAGTTTGAGATACAGTTACTATACATCATCATGTGGTTTGTATTCTAATCAGTCTGTTAATGGAAATATCACATTTCTGATTTATTAATATCTCAATTTAAAATATAGTGAGGTGCTTTCAGCTCAGATCTAAGATGGACGATCATTAATGTCACTTTTCTTTCAAAAAAATCATTTGTTGTATGTATGCAGTTGCTAGGCAATTAGATATATCAACACTAGATTATATTTTTGTGAAATGTACAGTTGGTAACAGCAAACTCTTGCATGAAAGAGCTGATAAAAGATCTGGAACTGATGGTGGACAAGGACTTAAAATCTGAGAAACACTGCTAAAATTGTAAGAACATTACAACAGATTATAGCAATGATGCAGAGGAGACTGATATGTAGAAATAAAGATGATATAGTTATTTCCCTTGTATAAGGCCTTGATCAGACCACATGTGGTTTACTCTGCACAGATGTAGTCACTAAGTTTTCAAGTGACGAGGATAGATTGCAAATGGTTCAGAGATAATCAACATTTCTGGTTTTATAAATGTCTGATATTAAGAAAGCTTGAGCAAATGGAATTTGCAAAGCCTACCAGATAGAAAGATCAGGGATATAACAGACACATAAATTGGTAAGATTTACATCATGTTGATACTGGATTAATGTGGAAGAACAGGCCATCCATGAAGCTGTATAAGGAGTATGACTGAATAGGAGAATGAGAAGGTTCTTTGCATGGAGTAAATGATAAGTGAAATTAATTTCCTGAGAGCATAGTGAATTTGAAAAAGGTAAACGAGTTTAAGGCATAGTTCACTATCACACATACACAATGAGTTTGTGTATTGTGTGAATTGGAATGTACTGATTCCAAGAGTGTCTAATAATAATAATAATAATTCAGTCAAAAGGAAATTTTAGATAATCTTTAAATGTTGTTTAGTAGCAGCACCAGAAACCAAAAATTACAAGGTTATATAATAGCATAGACCTATAACATAGGTCACACAAGATCTATACTATAGGTATAGATTGAGATCCAGTTTCACTACATTTATGCAAACTTGGTGATTAGCACTAAAGTTACCTCAAAATAAATAAATAAATAAATAAAATAATAGTGGTTGCTGTTTGGGATTCACAGCTAAAGCAACAGACTATTCAAGCACCGGTTCTTTTCGCAAAAGGCTCTCCAAATTTATAACCGTGCCAGCCAAGCTTTGCTCAGGGAACAAATCGCCACTACTTGCCGTTCCTGAATGACGCTAACTTAGCTATCCAGGCACTCGAAGAAGAGCTTTCCAGCACCTTAAACCACGAGATTTGGTCAATTTTATACGACATCTTGTGCACTGCTGCTGATAAAGAATTTTAAAAAATGCGAGAATAACACATCAAGAAATTTGAGAATTTAAAAAAAGAACTCGGCCTCCAAACCACAACTTCCTACCGACACAGTAGTCAACCATTCATCAATTAGTTTGAAACCTGAAGCACTCGACTCTCTCACGTGGCCACAACTTCGCCATTGTGCCCAGAAGAATACCTGCTGAAGACATTATGATACAAACTGAACACAGGATACGACACCTTCCAAACCACATCGCCAACGATATTAGACTGGATGTAGCTTGTGTTCTGACCAAAGCAAAACCACCAAAAACCAACATGCCCAATAAGGAATTCAAAGCTCTGCAAGAATTAAAGAAAAACAAGGAAACAATAATCACCAAAGTGGATAAAGGGAACACCACAGTATTGCTTAACCAAACGGATTACACAGGTAAGCTTAATGCTCTATTGTTAGATCGGGTTATTTACCTCCCTATCGAGTACAATCCCACCAACTCACAAATTAGAAAACTCCACAGGCTCCTTAAGAAGGTCACTTCTTGGCCTGTAGACATCACTAATAAATTAAAACCATTTAACTCTACACACCCCCGTATATATGACTCCCAAAAATACATAAAGAAAATGTGCCATTACGTCCCATAGTGGATGGCATTGATTCCCCCACATACAAACTAGCTAAACATTTGGCCAAAGCTCTCACACACTATACTGGCAACACATCTTCACACATAAAAAACTCAGCCCACTTCAAAGCCAGCATAGAAAACCTTATACTCCAACACACTGACTTAATGGTCAGTTTTGATGTCATCCTTATTCACAAATGTCCCACTCAAAGAATCCTTAGAGCTAATCCAAGCAAAATTTCCACCTGATATCACAGCCCTATTTCAGTTCACAATGAACTCAGGATATTTTGTTTGGCAAGGAAAATTTTACAAACAAATAGAGGGGACAGCCATGGGCTCACCACTCTCCCCACCCTTGGCCAACTTTTTTATGGAGACTTTTGAAGAGAAAGCCTTAACTCTATCCCACAAAAACCAACCATACGGCTTCGCTATGTTGATGATGTGTTCGCTATTTGGCCACATGGCTATGATGCACTCCTCTCCTTCCTAACACACTTAAAGAACCAACACCCCAGAATCAAGTTCACCCTGGAAGAAGAAGAAGAAAACAATTGCCTTCCCTTCTTAGACACACTAGTCACCCGTCAGCCTGATGGAACCTTGGTTTTCTCAGTTTATAGAAAACTCACCCACACAGGCAGATACATCCACCAACAATCCCCCCCCCCCAATCTCACAACAATATGGAGTCATTAAGACACTACACAACAGGGCTAAATTTATCTGTTCAAATGACAATGCCCTAACCACAGAAACTAAACCACATTCTCAACACTTTCTCAGCTAATGGCTACCCCCCCACCCAAAAAAAAAAAAATCCAAAAAATATTGAAACCAATAAACCACAACCCCCCCCCCCCTTCACAACAAGGAGTACTCTAAATCCATCACCATTCCCTATATTTGAGGCACCTCGGAAAAAATTACAAAAATCCTAAAAAAACATGACTTGACTTCTTGTTACAGACCATATAGAAAATTGGCATCCCTTATCTGCTCCACTAAAGACCAACCTCCTTCCCTAGACCTACCTGGTGTATGTATACCAGGTCCCTTGCAGCTGTATGCTGTCCTACTTTGGCCAAACAGGCAGGACAGCTAATAACAGAATTTCAGAACACAAGGACTACATCCGGTTTCACCAATATAGCTGCTCTGGTCTTGCAGACCATGCTCTGGATACCCGCCATAGAATACGGTGGAAGAAAGCTACGATAATACACCGTAGTAAATTCTAATACGAAAGGCTATTCATGGAAGCAGCCTCAACCCTAAGAAACAATCCAAACCTCAACAAATTTGGTTGCATGAGACTGCCCCAAATTTGGAAAACCTACATCAGAAGACCTTCAGCCCAAATGGCCAAGAATACCTACATTGCCTGCTAGGGAGCACCATCAGGACGTTTAGGAGAAAGAATAGCTTCCTGCTTCGTCCTCATTTACTGTGTATTGTGCTTGTGTGCACGCGTCTTGTTTCTGAGTTCCTGTGAAAATGGCAACGTGACATTGCTGAAATATTGGAAGTGTATTAAAATAAATTTTAATGTATATTCTATTGTACATTGTAATTTCCTTAAGCTATTTAGTAAGACTATGAGACCAGTGTGGTATGTTTGTAAAACTACATACATTCTCATGGCCAGTTTGCTTGTTTCGTACAATGAAAACCAGAGTTCTAAGAAAAATCTTTCCACACTCTGTATGAGATCAGCTAACTTACCTTCAGTTAAAAAGCCCTTATAAAAGTTATCTGCATCCTAGACAAGATAATTTAATTTGGGTCTTAAAAACAAACGAGCATCATCATCATCAATACCGACTAAGCTACAGAGGCTACCAATAATAACAATAAAACCACAAAGAATGTATATGTGAGAATAGGAATAAGTATATGACACTGTATTATTCTTTCAGTATGTCCCAAATATAACTATAAAATTTATATTATCAAGTTGTTACAAATATTTTTGTTTAAATGATATTAAAATAGTATTCCTACCTCAACCTTTCCAGTCTGTAGAACTGATACAAAGTCTAAGACAGAACCTCCTATAATAACCTATAATAATATTTACAAAGAAAACTTTTGAATGATTAAAAATCAACATTACTAGTATGCAGATTTAAAATATACACTCTTATGAGAAGAAAGAAAATTGTATTAATCAAATTTTTTAAGTAGAATGTCAATCTGTCAATAAAAATATATACAACAAAAGATACAACTATAATCTTTGTTAGCCATTTAGCAAAATGTACTTTGCCCAAAATCAAATAAACAGCTGTAGAGCTTACCTATTTACATATGTTACAATTCAAAATAGCAGTTTGTTTATCAGTCTGGAAATTTCATATTCAAAAATTATTAACTTATTAATTTTCAGTTTCAAGACTTGTTTGAGATGCATTTATGAAATTTAAAAATCATTATGATCATGGGAGAAAAAAAACTAAATGTTTGGGATGATAGTTCTGTGGAAGAGATTCTGCCATATTTTGTCTATTTTTTCATGAAGGACTTCTGTTTATTATTTATAATTTAATAACTGAAATATCTGATTTGTTTTTGTAAGTCATAGATTTGGTAAAATAACATTTACTTATGGGAAGGAAGATAGAGAAGGGGAAAAAAATTTTTTTTAATACCTTCCTTTCTTAAGGAATAAAGCTGATAAAAGCTACTTTTATGAACATAAAGCTCATAGAAGATAATTATCATTTTAATTTTGTTGTGGTTGTTATTTTTAGTGTTGCAATTTCACCCATAAAAGGATGAAAACAGATAGTAAAGTAATAACCATCATAAGCTAACAGTTTGAGATGGGAGACCACTGTTAGCATTTTTCCTTCACTATGTTTCTGCTGCAATTTGAAAAAGATTTGTTTCATATGAAAGGTAGAACAGAAAAATTAAAAGGAGGAAGAGGAACAGTTAATAAAGTAAGTTTAAAATTTGACTTGCAAAAGGATGGTGATAAGTTAGCATTCATGTTTTCACAGATTTAAAAAAAAAAGTGGTAGTAGAACTACTTGCTAACTGAGATGAAAAATGACTACAGACAACTAGCTAGCACTTGGTGGATGAGAGTAATGTTTTTATTTTGACAGGAATAGGCTATGGATTTGAATTTTACAGTAGTAATGGATTTTTATAAAATACTTTCCAGCCATGAAAATGCATTAGTGCTGTCCAGAAAAACAAACTAGATAGTAGTTGATTTTCACTGTCCAGTGCAATTAATGTTGAATTATGAAATTAACACCAAGTTAGTGGAGACCTAAGTGGCATAAAAGTATTTCACCTCATGGACAGATGGCTCTGGTTTATTTAAACTTGGCATGTCCTCAATACTACTACTACAGAAATTCAACTTTTGTGAGGACTTACATGAAAAAAAAAAAAGCATACAGAGGAGGCAGAAGCATAAAGAAGAAAATACACATCAATGTAGAACAAATCAGCAAGAGAAATCATTAATTAATCTAAATGGTTACTCCTGAAGTGGGTCTAAGATTTTTTAAGGAGGTTTTAGAGAGAACTTTATCAAATATGGAAACAATAATTAATAGCAGCAATGAAAACATCATAATGTTCTCACTGCTGAGACGAGATATATTTCTGCGAGGGAAGGCTCAAAGTTGCTACTGTTAGTAATGGAAACAAAATCTCCTCTTTTATGAGGACCTTGGGTGTCATCAAGGATCAGGTTAGATTTTTTTTTTTTTTTATTGGAAAAAATGGAACAAGATGGATTCTGGAAAAATGAAAATTGACAAGATCATTCAATGTTTTCAGTGTTCTGCATTCCTTATTCTGAAGAGTGCAGAACACTGAAAATGAAAGATCATTAATATACAGAAGACAGAAAATACTAGTTAAAAAATGGAATCATGACGTTGTCCAGCAACACTTTAGTTGAGAAGTCTAACAGACTTCTGAGACAAAGGTCGTTCCCTCTCAAAACATAAGGAAACAAGTGACCTTATGTGTTGAGAGTTACAGCATATCGATCATTAATGCTGGAACATCCCACCATATGCCTCTGAAATTTAAAATGCAGAAAACTGGATTTCTCAGAATCTTTCCATGCACTCATCAAAAGGTAAGTAAAATGAGCCAAAAAAAAAAATCCTGTAGAATGGCTATGGCAGAGTTCATATTAGCACTTACTCCAACTTGCTTACCAAAAGCCTTGAAAAAAACCATTTTTGGTCTCCAGAACAGGATTCCCAGATGAACATGATGCTGAACTAAGTTTCTTGCCATTTTTTTATCAATGGTCAATAAATAACATATCTAACAATAAACAAACAAACACCTGAATGCTACATTTATCTATGCATGTCCTGAATTATTTATTTTTTATTTTTTCTGAAAGCAAAGTGCTTATAGAGAAGGAGAGTAAGGTAGGCAAGTTTGTGAAGGGAGAGGTGAGTGGCATTGAATGAAGAAAATAAGAGAGAAGGAAACATAGAGTGGACAAGGAAATTTGAGAGGCCAGGGTGGACATTTCAAGAAAAGTGTAGATGATGGTTTCAGGAGTAGATGTGTGAGTATGCAAGAAAGGATTAATACAGTTAAGAATGTGGGGATGATATTTAGGGGAGGAGTGTAATATCGGTGATGTTAGGGATGGACAGAGGAGAGTGTAGAGGAATAATGTCCAAAAAGTAAGGTTAATGGGACATGTTATAGAAACAGGAATGAGCTAGTGTGTACATAAGGGAGAGATCAAGAGACCTAAAAGTCTAACTGACATGAGGCAAGCAAGAGAGAGAGAGAGAGAGAGAGAGATGAGGGAAAGTTATAGAATGAGAGGATAGAGAGAAACCTCCAAAGAGAGTACAGTAGCAAGGGATAGAGAGATAAGAGAAAATCAGTTAAGTGAGAGAACAAGGAGGAAGGGTGCCAAGTGGGGAAGGGGAATGAGGAGGGGCTTTTTTGCATGGAAAGTGGTTAGACCATGGAATGCATTGCTTGAGGCTAGTGAAAGTGCAGACAGTGAACAAGTTTATGGAATGGTATGAGAAACCTTTGCGTTTTCTAAGATGAGTTACCTACAGTGAGTCCATGGAGATCATAAATAATAAGTGCTCAACAAAATATGCAAAACCCTACTCACCATGCAAAAAAAATGCACTCACCCAAGACACTCCTCTCCATTTTTTTAATAATATGTCCCAGTAAATCAACTTTTATTAAAGTTAAAAGGATTTTGTTCAGAAAGTTATTTTTTATTAAATAAAAAAATATTATAATTTGCAAGTCTACAGCTACTCACCAGGGGACAAAATCCACTTGTTGTGGGCAAGTGTATTTGTTGAGCCCTGATAATAATAATATATTTGGTAATAACTGTTTTACATACTATATGTTATTTTTGTTTATTGTAAATCATCTCAATTTTATATGAAATAATAATATTCACTTTTATTGCTATCCCAGCTTCATCATCTACCAAACAAAAAATACAACTAAATAATAAATATTTTACTACACCCTATGTACCTGTAGAAATGATGCTCCATACAACATTTCTCTGTCACTGACAAACAGAACTTTTAGAAGCCTTTCTGCAACCACTTCCAAGCTGAGCTCTGGCATGATCAAGTAGGTTACTGTCTTCTGAAAACTTGGGTTTTAACTTTTTTTCATTCAAACACATTAGCCCATAGAACTCACATTATTACAAACAATAATACAAATCAGGTTTAGAGCTACAAGATGACAACAGTTGTGTTCTTTCTGAAAACATATGCAATTCACAATCAGGAATATAATTTAGGTATAACACTAACCACCTTAATCTAAAAAATTATGGCTATGATAGCCAATCTGGGTAGGTTGTAAGCATTAAGGGCCTGTAATAAGTATCATGGATTAGAGAAGATTAAATAAGAATTCCACCCATGAAAAACTGTAAACCTCATCATCATTAAATTTCTGGCATGTACCCTCAGGGAAGGGGGTTTACAGGATGACAGGACAGCATTATTCCACCCATGAAAAATTGTAAACCTCATCATCATTAAATTTCTGGCATGTACCCTCAGGGAAGGGGGTTTACAGGATGACAGGACAGCATTATATGAAAAAAGTTACATCATTACTAACTTCCAACTGACAGTTTTCCTCCAAATTAATCTGTTACTTGTCAAGACTCCAATATTATCAAATCTTATACTTCTGTCTTCTATGGCACCTTTTACTGTATCAATCACATGAATCTTGGTTTCCTCTGGGTCTTTTTCCTGCCAAATTTGCAAAGATCACTTGCTTTGCTAATCTTTCTTCTCCCATTCTGTTCAAGTGACCATACCACCTGAAATTATTTCTATTAACAGACTACTAAATTTTAACAATATCAAGTTCTTTCCTAGTATCCTCATTTTTAATATGATACTGCTATTAATGCCATCTGTTCACTTCCCTAGTCTTTCTTAGAACTCTCATGTCTGTGATCTCCAGTCTTTGATCAAGTGTTTTATTTCTAATGAGCTCTAAGATCCATAGGTTAAAGGTGGTTTGAACACTGTCTTGTATACAGCTAGTTTAGTGTTTTAAATGATTTCTCTCTTATTCCATGTAAATTTATTCAGCTGACTTCCTACCATATCAACTTTGCTAATAAATTAAATATTTCTATATTTAATTTGCCATCTTCATTAAAAATTGTGCCTAAATAACCGAAATGTTTCTGGTTCTACAGGTTCTTCATTCAGGATGCTGTTGATGCTTTCAATGGTTCTGCCTATTTTCATTACCTTTGCTTTTTAATTGCTGATTTTCATAACCAATTTATTACAACAGTTATTCAATTTAGTCAGGGAATCTCAAACTTGTACTGGATTTTTTTAGAAATATAACATAATTTGCATAAAGTGAAGAGTTCAGATTAACATCTCTGATACCATATCTTCACAAAGCAATTGACACCCTAATAAACAGTATTATTATTATTATTATTATTATTATTTCGGGCTACTCCAGGGAGTCCTTATACTCATCGAGGGAGGCCCTAAACATCAAGTCCACACAACTATTCGACATTCTCACAGTATCTATCATACCTTACCTTGAACTCGCTCACTGTCATAGCACCCACAACAGACTCTGGCAGCTTATTCCACTCATTTACCACTCTAAAAGTAAAGAACCCAGCTCTAATACCCCTGCTAACCACACTCTTGCCCAGCTTCCATAGGTGTCCCCTAGTTCTCCCACCGCCAGTCCTGATCTCAAAAATATCCTCTGAATTAATCTTATAGAAACCTTTCAATAATTTGAATGTCTCAATCATATCTCCCCTTTTCTGGCTATCAACTAGTTTCTGCAACCCACAAATCTTCTACCTGTTCTCATATGGTTCATTCCATAGACCTGCTATCATCTTAGTCACTCGCATCTGGATCCTCTCCACCTCCTCCCCATCAAGAAGGAACCGAGGTGACCAAATCTGGGCACAGTAGTCAAGATGAGGTCTTATCAGGGCTCGGTACAGAGGTACAATAACTTGCTTGCTTCTGCTCGTCAAGGTATTTTTCAACAACCAAGTGAGCTGATGAGCTGATTTAGCTACTTTTGCAATGTGCCCCCTAAACTTCATCTCCCTATCCACCAACACTCCCAAGTCCCTGGGTACTGTTCCACCAATGTGGTATACTGCTGCTAATCTTTTCACCCCAAAATGCATAACCTTACATTTTGTCACATTAAATTGACATCCATTCTCTATCTAAGTCATCCTGCAAGACTTTCACATCTTCTGCATTCACTATCGCCCTACCCAACTTTGCATAATCAGCGAACAAATGAACTGTTCCACTTAGATCCTTCCCTATATCGTTAATGAACAGATTAAACAGCAGTGGTCCAACCCTGCAGCACCACTAGTCACAGGCCGTCTTTTGGACTCTACTCCTGAATAAACTACTCTTTGATGTCTCTCCATCAACCACCCACCTATCCATCTCACCAACCCTATATCCATTTCCATATGTTGTAGTTTACGGATTAGAATTCCGTGTGGTATCCTGTCAAACGCTTTTGCCAGGTCCAGCAGTATCACTGTAAACCCATTTCCCTTATCCAGTTCTGTCATCACCTTGTTATAAAACTGGAGCAAGTTACTGAGGCATGATCTACCCTTCACAAAGCCATGGTGTCCCCTGTACAGTATCTCATTTGAATCAATCCATTCCTGTATTTTTCCCTTGACTACTTTTTCCAAGACCTTGACAACGACTCCTGACATGCTGATTGGTCGGTAATTTGCCACCATAGTCTTGGATCCTCCTTTATGCAGTGAAACTATTTTCCCCTCTTTCCACGCCTTCAGGACTAAACCAGACCCGAGACTCAGATTAAACAACATGGTCAAGGACACTGATAATTCCTTAGCCGCTTCACGTAAGACCCGTGCCAGTATACCATCCAATCCCACAGATGTATTCACATTAAGGTTCTGTAATAGACTAGTCACCTCCACTTCATTCATCACAACCCGTATAAACTAATGGTTCCTTCATTTTTTCAATGTCACCACCTGGATGATATACTTTTGCAAAGTGCGCGCTCAGTAACTCCACTATATCGACTGGTTCAGTGACCTCCTTACCATCGTCGTTCCTTAAAATCATTTTGCCATGTACAGCGTTTTTCTTGCTTGCAGCATATTGAAAGAACTGTTTGGGATTCTCTTTAGCTTGCATTGCTAGTTTCCTTTCATAATCGGCTTTTGCTGTTTTTACCACACTCGTTACCCTTCTGGCCTGCACTTTATACCATTCGTGTGCCTACAGGTCACCCCTTTCTTTAAATTCCCTCCACAGTTGTTTCTTTTTTTGCAGCTCAAGCTTAATGGTGTTATTCATCCATTTAACCCCTACTTGTTTTACTATTCGGACCCGAGGTAAACAATCAGCCATAACCTCCTGTAAATGCTCCTTGACCACTTCCCATGCTCTATCGACGTCCAGCCCTTGCAGTTGTACATGCCATGGCACTGATCCAAGCAATCTCCTAAGCTTGTCATACTTGCCAGCACGGTAATTCCACATATACCCCGTCTTAATCGAAAATTCCACACCTTTAGCCACCTGCCAGGTCAAGACCTTATGCTCACTCTCACCAATAGGTGGCAACATGGTCATATTCATTACAGTCAAATTCTCAGATGCTATTAGCAGGTCAAGCACTCTCAAACCTCTAGTATTTTCAATTACATGCTGTCTCAGATAGTTATCCCTTAATAATTGAATAAAATCCATTTTCTTCCTCACAAGTGCCTTTTCCTCCTTCCAATCAATGTTACCATAGTTGAAATCCCCCATAATAATTACTCTCCTTCCACTCATTTCATCAATTTCTTTATGCATATTATCTCCACCATCTATTCCATCACCTGGTCTATAGCAGCACCCAACTGTATATTTTGTTCTGCCAGTCTCAATCTCACACCAAATAGCCTCAAATGAGCTCCTTTCACTATCCTGCAATACAACTACAATTCTCCTTGGCTGCAGTTCATCAGCTATCATCAATAACACCCCTCCCCCCATTTTATTCTCTCTATCCCCCCTAAACACACTATAACGTACTCTATCCCAATAACTATGTCATCTTCCATCAGCCATGTTTCACTAATGCCAATAACCTGTGGCCAGGAAGAGCCAATCAAGGCCAAAAATTCTTCCTTCTTGTTCCTAATACTCCTGGCATTAGTATACATGAAATGCAGTGATCCCTTTGTCCTACCCCTATCTTGATGCGTTATTCTAAATGTCCCATTCCCATTTTTTGTCCTTAGTGCTGGCTTGGGTGCATTATATACATTTTTACACTCAACTGTCTCACTGAAGTTTGCATATCCCCCCCCCCCCCCCGTCCATCCTTGGTAGTTCTAGTTTCCCTGGTTCTGCACATCCATTTTCACTTCATTCAGCAACACTTTTTCCAGTCTCCGCACACCAAGTCCATTCAAATGCAGGCCATCCATCTTGTATAAGTCCTTTCATCCATCAAACTCATTCCACATGTCCACGAATTCCACACCACACCGTCTGCATAACCTGTGCATAATGTCATTTGCGATTATTGCCCTCCTTCTAAACTCCTCTCTGTCATACTGCGGCAAAAGACTCACCATTTTAACTCTGTCACTCTTTTCTTTCGCAACCTTTAACAATACTTTCAAGTCCTCTCTCATAAAAAATTTATCTTCTTTCAATTCATTCGTATCCGCCACAATTATTAATTCTTTCACCCTGTTTTTGCACTCTAATACTCTCACTTACATCCTTAAATTTCGCACCCGGTAAGTACGATTTAGTTACACTCCCATCTATCACTCTTCTTAATAACGAGTCACCATACAACACTCTTTCCTTCATTACAGAAACTCTCCCACTCTTACGCTGTTTATTTACGTTAGTCGAATCACTCTGGAAAGAGTTTTGCAGGTGCTGTAATTGCCGTTGCGCATTTTGTATCACTGCGTGCAACCTAGCGATCTCGCTTCCTACACATAATTCCTCATTTTTTTTTTTTATCATTTAAACCATTTTCTCTTTCTGTATAGTTGCTCTCACTCTTTCTTAGATCTGCGCTCTCATTGCCATCTTGTACATCGTAATTCCCTATCAAGCCACTCTTTTCACTTTCATTCTGGCTTTCTTCAACCATAACTGTCTCACAACCTGACACATACTTCAACTCCTCACTTTGCTTACACTTTCTGCACATTCTCCCACCACTATCACTTTCAATCCAAACTCCAGCCTCATTTGGGAATGCATACATTCCACACAAATCACATTGGACAAATTCTCTCACATTATAGTTTTTGAACAATGCCGTCATATTTTTGGATGCCATTATCTTACGTTGCATTGGCGCCATATTCAAATCTATGAGACGTATCGTTAAATACTGAATTAAATAACGGAACACACCAAAATCACACAGACACAACACGCTACCAAAATTGGACAATATTATTATTATTATTATTATTCAGGCCTCCAAGGAGTCAAAAGACTCATCGAGGGAGGTCCTTCCTAAGACATAAAGTCTGTCAAGACTCATCGAGGGGAGGTCCCCCCTGAGAAACACAAAGTCTATCATACCACTCTTTAAACTCACTGACCGTTCTCGCTCCCACCACTCCATCAGGCAATGCATTCCATGGCTCAACCACCCTCCACACAAAGAAACCACTCCTTACCCTCTTGCATACAGTTTCCTTTCGTAACTTCCAGGGATGGCCTCTTGTCATCACTCCTTCCCGCTGTTCAACCAAGCGAAAGAACTCACCAGTGTCAACCCTGTAATCACCTCTCAACAGTTTAAAAGTCTCAATCATATCACCTCTCCTTCTTCTATCCACCAAACTCTGCAGTCCACATTCTCTCAGCCGATCCTCATAACTATCCTTGTACAGTCCTGAAACCATCTTTGTTATCCGTCTTTGTATCCTTTCCACAGTTAATTTATCCCCTTCAAATCCTGGGGACCAAATCTGAGAACAATAGTCCAAGTGTGGTCTGATCAGAGACTTATACAACGGAATGATAACCCTCTTATCTCTGCAGGTTAGTGTCCTTCTCATAATAGCAGCAATCCTCTGTGTTACCTTCACCACCTTTGCAATATGTCCCCTAAACTTCAGGTTTCTATCAATCATCAACCCCAGATCTCTTGTCTCCCCTACTTCCTCCAGTATAACTCCTCCCATAGAGTATGCAGCATCCCATCGATGTTTTCAAAACCTCAAGACCTTACATTTTGCTGCATTAAACTGACACCCCCATTCATTTGCCCATCTATCTAGCTTATTTAAATCCTCTTGCAGGGCTACCACATCTGCACTATTACTAATAATCCTTCCCAGCTTTGCATCATCTGCAAACAACTGAATATCCCCCTGCAATCCACTGGCTATGTCATTGATATAAAGGTTAAACAATATAGGTCCTAGTACTGAGCCCTGTGGCCACTTGTAACCCTCTGCCTCCTGGAAACTGTTCCACCATACACAACTCTCTGATACCTATCAGACAGCCAATCCTGAATCCAGTTGACCAATCTGACATCCAGACCCATGTGCTGCAACTTAAATATCAGCTTATCATGTGGCACCCTGTCAAATGCCTTCGCCAAGTCTAAGAAAATTGCAGTATATGCCTTTCCGTCATCTAATGTTCTTGAAACTTTATTATAAAAGGCTAGCATATTGCTAAAACAAGAGCTTCCTTTCACAAATCCATGTTGATTCTCACAGATAACATTACCCTCATCTGCCCAATGCTGTATACGGTCCCTCACTACTTTCTCCAAGATCTTAACAACTACTGATGACACACAGACTGGCCTATAATTAGACACTTCCAGTCTGCTACCACCCTTATGCAATGGCACTATCTTACCTTCCTTCCATTCCCTGGGCACCTTTGCCAAAGCCAGACTTTCATTGAAAAGCCACGTTAAAGGCACTGTCAATTCCCTAGCACATTCTCTCAAAACTCGTGGTGAAATACCATCCAGTCCCACAGCTTTACTGACATCCAGAGTACTCAGTATCTGAAACACACTCTCCTCCTGTACCTCCAGACCTCGAACCAGTCCCATCCCTCTAGCATTAAAACTGACTCCTCTAGGATGAAATACTCCAATAAAGTGTTCATTGAACAATTCCACTATGTCCTCTGCATCAGTCACTCTATTCCCATTTTTATCCCACAATATCATTCTTCCACAGTCATTTCTCCTCCTACTGGCCACATAGCTAAAAAATTCCCTAGGATTTTCTTTGGATCTTAGGGCCAATCTCCTCTCATATTCCAGTTTCGCTTTCCTTACCACACTAGTCACTCTTCTGGCCTGTGTCTTATATTCCTCATGCATCTCTTCACCTGTCTCCTTATATCTCTTCCATAGCCTCTTTTTCGCATGCGATTCCTGTTTTATATTGTTTGTCATCCACTTTACTCCAAATTGCGTCCTCTTCTTCACTCGTGGTATACAACTTACCATTGCTGATAACAAATATTCTTTCACAATTTCCCACGCACTAGTGATATCCCGGCCTTCCAATTCCTGCCTCCATGAAACTTCCCGAAGTTGACGTCTAAGACTATTATAATCACCTGCCTTATAATTCCACATAAGTTCCCGTCTCTTTGATACTCCTGCATGTCTATTCATTTTCCAAGTTAACACCATATGGTCACTCTCTCCAACTGGTGGGAGAGACATCAACTCAGTTATTATCAACTCTTCTGATGCTATAACCAAATCCAAAACTTTTGAACCTCTTGTTCCCTCTGTTACATGTTGCCTAAGACATTTGTCCCTCAAGAATTCTAGAAATTCTATTCCCGTATTGCTACATGCATCTTCCTCTCTCCAATTTATCCTACTGAAGTTAAAATCTCCGATAACAATCATTCTTCTTGCACTTGCCAAACTTAGCTGTCTAAACATCTCCTGGTCCCCATCCTCTGTGCTACTGGGTCTGTAGCAACACACACTAAATATCCTGTCTTGCATACCTCTACCTCACACCATACGCTCTCAAAATCATTTGTCTCACTTCCTTCCAAATTCTCCATTCTTAGAGGACATAGGTCATCACTTATCATAAGCAGTACCCCACCACCACGCTTTCCCCTCCTATCCTGACAAAAAATGCTATACCCAGCAACTTCTATTCCTGTTGTTATATCCCCTTCTGTCAACCACGTCTCAGTGATCGCAATAATTTTTGGCCAGGCTGATGCTATCTGCGCCACCAATTCCTCTCCCTTATTCCGGATACTCCTGGCATTAGTATAAAGCAATAAATGCCATTGTTTCTATACCCAGCATTATCCCTTCTAGACTCCACTGGGCTCAGTGTTACCTGACATTGTCTCCCTTCTCCCAAGTATCCATTCCCACAAGAGGCCACCCCTGCTATCATCCTCCCTGGGACACACTGACTCGTTCAGAACAGCAATCTCTCCAGATGCCTACGTCCTTCCTCATTCAAATGTAAACCGTCTCTCACATACAATTCCTCTCTTTCCTCAAACGCACTCCAAGCATCCACATATACCAGTCCTCTCTTGTCACACATTCTCGCTATTATGCCATTCAATATCACCGCTCTTCTGCTCAGCTCATCATTATCATACCTAGGCAACACGCACACTATTTTTCCTCTCTCTGTCTTCTTCCGTACAGTCTCGAGCAAAAATCTCATATCTCTCGCTGCCCGACTTACATTACCACTCAAGTCATTCGTTCCTACCATCACAATCATCTCATCCACCCTTTCACCTCTCTTAATTGCCATAGCCACCCTTTCTATTGTTCCTCCTGGCAAACACTCCTCATGCATCCTATCTTGAACACCACGGATCATTGAGTCGCCATACATTATACCTCTTACCATTCCCTCGCTCCTATTGTTTCCATTCTCTCCTCTTCTTTCATTCCCATACCTCTCTCTTCTACTGTTTCCATTCTCTCCTCTTCTAGCACTCCCATACATCTCTCTCATTCCCTCTCTCCTACTGTTTCCATTTTCTCCACTTCTAGCACTTCCATATCCCTCTCTCATTCTGTCTCTCCTACTCCTACTACTGTTTCCATCCTCTCGTCTTCTAGCATTCCCATACCTCTCTCTCATTCCATCTCTCCTACCATTTCCATTCTCTCCTCTTCTCGTCTGCTAGCATTCCCATATCTCTCTCTCATTCCCTCTCTTCTACTGTTTCCATTCTCTCCATTACGTTATGATTTTAACCTATATTCTAATTTTCATTCAAAATTATACTTAGCTTTCGGGAGCTCCCTGAAAATACGACCAACGCTGTAGAAAACATTTATAATCTCATTTTGACCTCTTGTTTTTGACTATTGTTTTCATGTAGCCATTTATTACTGAATAAATAAACTATTTATTGACAAATTGAAAATTGCACCAGCTGATCAGGAAGTCTTCTACAAGCAACCTTATCATCTTATTTAGTCCCATGCGCTATATGACAGTCAAACTGTGGAAGATGAGGAGGTACTGGCTACAATATGTCTTATATGCCCTTGAGGGGTATCACTGACATGTTAAAAGACTGAATGGGGGGGGGGAACGAAACTGAAATCTCTGCTCTAAGAACTAAGCATGGTAACAGCCACTTCAGGCCCCCAGTCAGCAAGATGGTAGTATTTGAATGCCATTTACCACCTAGTTAGG
Source organism: Typopeltis vanoorti (assembly GCF_054136105.1). Taxonomy (NCBI): domain Eukaryota; kingdom Metazoa; phylum Arthropoda; class Arachnida; order Uropygi; family Thelyphonidae; genus Typopeltis; species Typopeltis vanoorti. The sequence continues at coordinate 16,567,754 of NC_143569.1, forward strand.
TCTAGTTGGTATTTCCTCCAACTGGGAAGGTACACTTTACAGAAGGAATACTTGTTTCCAACTGCCAGTTGGAAACAGGCATATATTGCACATCAAGCTTGACACACAACCCAAACTGCTTATTAAATAATCTTTAGGAAATAATCATTTTTAATGCAAAAATCAAGCATAACATGTAAGAAATACTTACTTTACGTAGATCTTTACTATTTTTTTGTTGATCTGGTGAGCGCATCAGAAAGTCTACTTTTATGTGTTTTGGAGGCTGTCAGTAGTTTTGAGAAAATTACATGAAATCTCTGTTAATTTACTATATGATAACTACCCTCCTGATATCGCAAAGATTTTTGAATTTGTTATCGAATCAGGATATTTCAGCTGGAAAAACAAGATCTATAGACAAGCTGAAGGTACTGCCATGGGTAGCCCTCTGTCTCTACCTTTGGTAAACTATTTTTCGAACCATCTGGAAAATACCCTGTTCTCATCCAATCATCCCCAACCCTCTCATTGGTTTCATTATGTTGATGATGTCTTTGCTATTTGTCCTCATTCTGAAAATGAACTTGCCACTTTCCTGCAACAGATCAATAGCCTTCACTCACACATTCAGTTCACCATGGAGAAAGAAAAGGCTGGTAGTTTACCATTCTTAGACATCCATCTTACATGAACAGTGTCCAGTAATTTATCAACCAGTGTTTATCGAAAACCTTCCTTTAGTGGCAGATACATTCATCAAAAGTCTGCTCATCACACCTCTCAAAAAAGTGGTGTTATCAAGTCTTTAATTAATAGAGCACATAAGGTGTGCTCCTCTCCCTCAAGCTTACAACAAGAACTTCTCAATATCAAAACATTAATGGAATTTAATGGTTATGACCCTAATCAAATCCAGCAGATAATTGACTCCTTATGTTCCAACACCTGAGGATTCGGCAACAGACAGCAGGGTTCCAATCCCTTATATTTCTGGTATCTCGGAACCGACTGGTAGAATTATGAAGAAGTATCATCTGATTCCTACAATTTTCCGATCAAATCACTTGGCTTCTGAAAAATACTTTAACATGCAGAGACAAACAAGTTATTGTTCCTCTGTATCGAGCCTTGATAAGACCCCATCTGGACTACTGTACCCAGTTACGGACACCAGGGTTTCTTCGTGATGGGGAGGAAGTGGAGAGGATCCAGAGACGAGTGACCAAGATGATAGCAGGTCTGTGGAATGAACCTTATGAGAATAGGTTGAAGATTTGTGGGTTGCAAAAATTAGTCGATAGGTGGAAAAGGGGTGATATGATTGAGACATTGAAATTACTGAAGGGTTACTATAAGATTAATCCAGAAGATATTTTTGGAAATAGGACTGGTGGTGGGAGGACTAGGGCCATGCATGGAAGCTGGGCAAGAATGTGGTTAACAAGGGTGTTAGAGCTAGGTTCTTTACTTGGAGAGTGGTAAATGAGTGGAATAAGCTGCCAGAGTGTGTGGTGGGTGCTACGATCGTGAATGAGTTCAAGGCAAGGTACGATAGATACTGTGTGAATGTCGAATAGCTGTTCTTGACATGATGTTAGGGCCTCCGTCGATGAGTCTGTCGACTCCTGGGAGTTGCCCAGAATAATAATAATAATAAATCAATATTATATGAAATACATGAAATCTCAAAAGTTTGGTCTGGTACAAAATAGTATTGACACTAAACACAATATCCAGTGGGATAAAGCTCATCTTCTCCATAGATGCAGGTTTAAATATGAATGCCTTTTTAAAGTTGAGAAGTCTTTTTACATAGACCAAACCTGAATCGGAACGATTGTCTCTCTCTTCCAAAAGTTTGGGAGATTCTTATGTAACCGTCAAAAAAAAAAAATAGTTTTTAATAATAATTTTAATAATATTAAAATTAATATTATGAAATTAATTTTAATTTCATGAAAATTTATTTCTTTTCTTTTATGAAAATTCTAGTTCTTAAAGTGGTAACTATTTCGCTTGTACAACAGTTGGAAAATTTATGTATAAAGCACGTGACTTCACGTCTTGGTAGCCAATTCATACATTCTTTATTTCTTTCTCCCCTTCAGAATGAATTGACTATTCTTGGCAAAAAGCCAAGGTCAGTTCTTCGAAGTGTGGGCATACAATAATTTACTACATGCTACATTAACATTTGTCGTAATGGTCTTGAGTCTCCTTTATGCAATGGAACTATAATTTTCTCCTCTTTTCACCCTCCCTTAGGACTAACTCAGAACAGACACTAAGATTAAACAATGTGGTCAACAGCACTGCCAATTCTCTAGCACCTTCTCGTAAAACTTGAGCTGGTATACCATCTAATCCCACAGCCGTATTCACATCAATGGTTTGTAATATGCTATGCACCTCCAGTTCATTTACCTCAGTTGCCATAATAAGTATTTGCATCTCTTGTTACTGCAATATATCCATGTGGATGATATACTTTTGCATGGTGTTCACTTAGTAATTCTATTATTTTGTCTGATTCAGTTACCTCCCTACCAATGGCATTCATTAAAATCATTCTGTAAAACATTTTTCCTTTTACTTGCAACATACTGAAAGAACTCTTAGGGATTATCTTTGGCCTGTACTGCTCACTCCCTTTCAAACTCTGTTTTTGCCTTTCCATGACACCTGTTACTCTTCTGGCTTGTGCATACCGGCTGGTCACCTTTTTCTTAAATTCCCTCCAAAAATTTTTATTTTTTTGTAGCTCCAGCTTAATAATGGTATTTATCCATTTAACTCACACTTGATATATTCTCCTGACTCTAGGTATGAAGTCTGCTATTACTCTCCTTAAACATTCCTTTACCACTTCCGATGCACTATCAACATCCAGCCCTTGCAGTTTCACATGCCAAGGCAATAATCCAAGCAATCTCCTAAGTTTGTCACAATATGATGCTCCTTGTAATTCCACATATACTCCTCTTTACTGAAAATTCCACACATTTATGATCCCCCTCACCAATCAGTGGCAATGTAGTCATCTTGGTTGCAGACACATTCTATGATGACACTGCTGGATCTAACACTCTTAAACCCCTAGTACATCACATCCATCACATCTCAGGTAATTATTCCTTAGTAACTGCATGAATTCAATTTCTTTTATCCCATGTGTCCTTCCCTCCTTCCAATCTATGTTCCCATAGTTGAAGTCCCCCATAATAATTACCAGCTCTCCATTATTGAGCTTATTTGCATACCATTCCCATCATCCTGTACATCTCCTGATCTATAGAAGCAACCAACTGTATATTTTGTTCTGCTGGCCACTATCTCATACTAGATCTCCTCGAATGTGCTATTTTCATTGGCCTGCAGTTGAACCCCTACTCTCTCTAGCTGCAGTTCATCATTATCATCAATAATTCCTTTCTCCATTATTTTCTTTCTATCCTCCCTGAAAACACTATATCCTTCCCATTCTATCCCACTAACTATATCATCTTCTGTCAGCCATATCTTACTAATGCCAATAACCTTTGGCCAGAATGAACTAACCAATGCCGAAAACTTCTATCCCTTGTTCCGAATGCTCCTGGCATTAGTGTACATAATATGCAATAGCCTTTAGGTCAGTTGCTGTCCTTATGCTATATACCAGGGGTGTCAATAATGTCGATCGCGATCTATGGGTAGATCATATAATGCTTTGGGATCAATTGCAAATTTATTTTTTGTCTCAATTTTCAAAATAATATATAGATGAGTCCAAATACGATAAAGCAAATAAATAATATTAACCTATTTATTAAATAATAATCTATATTATGGTTCTATTTAAAATTTACATTAATTAAAAAATTAAAATAAATGTTTTTTATACAATAATTCCAGTTTATAATTCAATTATATTAAATTGAATTTTATTTCAACAATTTCAATAGAAAAATTACAAATATTAGTTTAAAATATTTAAATTTCCCACTATGAGACTTTTGTTGTGGAGTGTACTTGGAAATGTATGCACCCTCATAGACACATCCACTTTGGTTTTTTGTTCGCTTTGATGCACTGTACAAACATAACATGTGAAGCTCGATGTACAAACGATAGCAGTATGATAAACTTGGTTGTCTGTTTTGTGCTAGTGCTCTGCTACAAGTTTAAAATTTGAAGTTTAAAGTGTTTTAATATAATTTAAAATTGTACCATCATGACTACTACGAAAAAAGCAAAGCCATATCACTATCATCAAGAGTGGGAACATGATTATTTCTTTATTTTGATCAAAGACAAATGTTGTTGTTTGATTTGCAATGGAAGTGTTTCTCTGCCAAAAAAAGGGAACTTGGAACGACACTTTAAATTGGTGTCGTTTAAACAGCAGCTATGACATGGTGTATCCACGTGACAGTGATTTACGAAAAGTCAAAATTCAAGAATTGAAAAAAAGTTTGTCATCACAGCAGTCATGTTTCATTAAAATAATATCGAACTCAGAGACAGCAACAACTGCATTGTTAAGAGTGAGCCATATTCTTGCCAAACAAAAGAAACTCTTTAGTGATAGTTCAATTTCAAAAAAGCATTTCTTGAAGCAGCTGAATTGTTGTTTTGTAATTCTGAAAATAAATCAGAAATTAGTTCTCTATCAACGAAGTACAGTTATCATGAAATACAGTTGCAAAACGAGTAGAAGAAATAAATTCAGATCTAAAAGAGAAACTAATGCAGGATATTAAGGATTGTCAGGTCTGTTCATTTCAGTTGGACGAATCTACTGATGCAGTTGACATTGCCCAAATGATTATTTTTATTAGAATGGTTTTTAAAGACTTTTCTAATAAAGAAGAATTACTTACTCTCATTCTGTTCAAGGGGCAAACATGGCGTGAAGATATATTTACCAGTTTTAAGAGTTACAGCAAGACCATTCAACTGCCTCTTTATAAACTAGTGTCAATTACCACAGATGGAGCACCAGCTTTAACAGGTCGTCGCAATGGTTTTATCACACTATGTAGGCATGATGAAGATTTTCCTAATTTCTTACATTATCATTGTATTATACATCAACAAGTGCTGTGTGCTAAAGTTTTAAATATGAAAGAAATTATGAACATAGCTTTCAAGATTTCCATTTCAGTTCAGGCAAAAACTCTGCAAAGGCGCCTTTTTAAGTTGCAAATGGAAAAAAGTGATAAGGATGGACCTTCTGAGCTGCTTATGCATATTGATGTCAGGTGGTTAAGTGGGGCAAATTTCTTCAAAGATTTAGGGATTTAATTGAAAAAATTAAACAATTTCTTGCTGATAGGGGCGACAAATACGAATAGTTAAAAGATGATATTTGGCTATTTGATTTAGATTTTTTGACCGACATAACCAGTAAATTAAATGAATTAAACCTAGAACTTCAGGGTCCCAGAAAAACAATTTTTGATATGATTAGTTCTATCAATACTTTTAAAGAAAAATTGAATCAACTGATAGTGAAGCTTGAAAATAACAATTTATGTAATTTTCCGAATATGACCACACAATTAAGTAGTTCTGCTTTTGCTAATTTCAACGGAAATAAATATATTGGTGAAATTCAGAAAGTAATTGCAGAATTTGATGACAGCTTTCAGGATTTCAAGAAACTTGAGAATGTAATTCTCTTCATGAGTTTTCCATTTGATACCAACATAAAGCCAGGAATAATAGCAGAAAACCTTTCCTCTATTTTTTGATAGGCATATTGTTATGCTAGAAGAAATAATAATAACAATAAGAAATTATGTTTACGTCAAGCAAGGTCACACAAAGAGAGATTTTGGAAATATTTACCAGAATGCAAGTATCCCAACTTAAGAAAATGTGCAGAAAATATTTATGCTTGTTTTGGTTCGACATACTTGTGCGAATCAGCATTTTCATTATTAAGTCAAAATATCACACCAGATTAACATTTGAGCATTTGGGGTCATGTTTGAGAAATGCAATGACTAATTACACACCAAATTACACAAAAATTGTGAACTCGTTGCAGTGTAGAATAAGTAATGCTGGTTCATCAGGAATTTCAAAATGAAATGTTTATTTTAATCGGTGTGGTTAAAAAACTACAATATTCTTTTAAGCATTATAACTAATTAATATTATGATAATTATAATAATATATTGTAATAATAATAATAAATAATATTATGATAATTTTTTCTTTGTCTAAACATAAATTAGAAATCTTATACCTTATACTCCAATTTTGACAAAGGTAGATCTCAGGTATATCTGTATGGACAATGTAGATCTTATGCAAACATTAGTTGACAGCCCTGCTATATACTAACCATCCGATTCTGGTCTGTTACCAGTGGCACTCATTTTTTTTCTTAGACTAAATTGCCTCACTGGTATCTGTGTACTCACTCAACAGTTCTCCTTCCTCCCTTCCCCCAAAGCCCTAGTTTCCCTGATTTTGCAAAAAAAATTTCACTGAATGGAACAGCACTTTTTCCAGACTCTGAAAGCCAAATTCATTAAGATACAAACCATCCTCCTTGTATAAGTCCTCTCATACATCAGCCTCACTCCCCACATCCAGAAATTCCACATCATTCCTCCTGCATAACATATGCATCAATTCACTCAGTATTATGGCCCTCCTCTTCAGCTCAATACTGTCATATGGCAACAACAGACTCACTAACTCTAATACTGCCTCAGGTAATTATTCCTAATAAACTGCATAAATTCCATTCCTTCCTCATACGTGTGCTTAGTATGGTTAACATTCTGTGAATAATGGTTAGGCCTTCCACAATGAAGTCTTTGATTACTCAGAGATGCCCAAGAAAATAATAATAATAATACTGCTAAATAAATGACATATCACTTAGTATTAGTAATACACTTAATAATACTGGTAAATAAATGACATATCACTTAGTATTTTTACAGAAGGCACAAAAGAGCTGGCTGTCCCTTCGACCTCAGTGAATCTTGAAAGGAAAAGTATCTACATAGTGAGAAAGAAGGCCAAATAGTGCAAATGCACAAGAATGGTTCAGATTCTTATTATTATTATTACAATTATTATTAATACCAGACCCCCGTGGAGTGTAAAGACTTATTGTGTGAGGCAAACACTGTTACACACAGAGCCTATCAAACTGTGATTTAAACTTATTCAATGTAGTGGCATATAGCACAATTTCATTTAATGCATTCTACTGACTAACCACTCTCCATGCAAAGAACCTACTCCTCATGCCAAACTTCACACCCTTCTTATACAGATTCCAGGCATGGCCCTGGTTCTATCGCATTCCCCCATTCTACAAAAAATCTCTACCACATTAACCTGGGAACAACCTTTACCAATTTAAATGTCTCAATCATATCCACTCTCTTCCTCCTATTCACAAGCCTTTGCAAACTGCATTCCTTCAATCTGTCTTCATATCCTGCATTCCAACAACCAGGTTACAACCTTAGTCAGTCTTCCCTAGAAATTTTCCAACATATCCTCATCACCATGAAAACCACAGCACCAATTCTATGAAAAATAATCCAAACAAAGCCTCATCAAGACTTATACAATAGAAACCAAAACCTCTTATTTCTATGAGATAAGGCCCACCACATCATTGCCATAATCTGATAAGATGTCTTCTCAACTTGTGCAATGTGACCTCTGAATTTCAGATCCTTGTCTATCTGAATGCCTGATCTGAATTTCAGATCTGGCATTCAGATCAAAAAAATAACCTGTCCTGTTGTAAATAGTGGCATGCCCAACACATTACATAATCTGTTCCAAATAAGCAGAGCAAGAGGGCAGCTGTAGAATTCATTTCTACTGTTTCCAATTGGTAACAGATGTCACAGATTGGATCTTCGATGTTCAAGTACCTCCGTTTGATGGCATTGACTGGAAGGCAACCATAAGCAATTCTCCAAGCAAGATCCTTCCAGTTGGGGTACCCTTGGAACTTCATCAAGTTATGAAACAAAATATTGTTGTCAGTACCCAACTGTGGAACTTCGCGAAAGAGATTAAAGATTTCTTTATACCAAATTTTACTTTTTTTTTAATGGAAAAAATGTCAATTCCAGAGTATTTTAGCAGTCTTAGAGTGAAGCACAGAGTGTTGTAGTATTCAGGAACAAACTCAGCTTTTGGACCTTTATAATCATTAACTCCAAAAAGGGGAAGATGAAAATCCAAGTAGTATCAGAGAAGGTCTGCACATGTGTGATTAATTTGCAATATTTTATGGATTTTTGAAGCTGTATTGCTTAAATAGCAGAATTTTAAGACTGGAGGTCCAAATCCTCCGTGCTTCATTGATAGTTGAAGAAATTCCTTTTTAATTTCTTAGTATTGGCTAGATCAAAAAAAATTGACAGGTTTACTAAATAATTGCTTTTCTTTTACTTCTGTGATGTCTGTAATATTTATTATGTACAATGGAGTAGGAAAGATTATGGTTTTGAGTACTACTATGGCTTTAGAAGAAAAGGAGAGCAGCCCTATTTTCCAGTCTTCTAACATTTCCAAGTTCTTGTATATAAGTTCTTGGACTGGTATTATTTGGTAAGTGGAGAAGGGAATTCCAAGTGTAATGAGGGGTTCTCTCTTAGGGGTTAGTCCAAAAGGAATGCCTCCAAGATTGCACTTTCCATAAACTTTTAATTTTGTCTTGTCTGCATTAATAATTAATCTGCTGCTTTTCCTGAATTTTTCCAAAATACCAAAAAATATATATATGGAATAATTATCTTTCAAAGTCATGTTTTACCATCATTTTGTATTTTGGTTTAACCAATAAGAATACAATTTGGTCGGCTAAATCCCAAATTGCCAGCCCATCCTCGTTCGTTCAGTATCCAGGTAGATACCCAACAGGGTGCACCACAAGAAGATGAGGATTGGACATTAGGTCAGAAGTCCTGGTCGGTTCTCTGCATTCCTTTAAAGGCTATGTGGAGGTCTCCTCTCGGTTATACAGCTTTGACTCTTAAGCACCCCAAAATACAAAATAATGGTACAACGTGACAAAATTTCATGCTGGCTGGGGCTTCACCCGGTTAAACAAGGCCTGAGTTGCTTTCGCCAGAGAACCAAGGCGAACAGCGAAAAGTCAACTACTGGAATAAATCTGAAAACACACACCCCAACTCAACATCACCAGAGTTAAAGATCGGTACTATCAACATAAGAAGCTTGAATGGCAAAGAAATTGAGCTAGCTGAGGAATTAGATAAGTACCAGATTGACATAATACGGGTGACTGACACAAAAAGGACAAAAACTGGTGAGATCTTTCTGAGCAATAAATACAAAATGTTATATTCAGGCAATGAAAATAAAGGAAAAGAAGGGGTCGCCATAGTATTCAACACAAAATACGAGGCTAATCTTCTTGAATGGCAGGCAGTCTCAAGTAGAGTAATGTGGGCAAATATGAGAATGGGGAACTGGACAGGACAATGAGACTTATTTGTACCTATGGTCCCACAGAAGATTCTACTAAGGTAGAAGTGGAGAAATTTTTTGAGGCTTTAGAAAAAGCAACTGACACAATGAAAAAGGAAGATGGTCCTTGTTGGGGATCTAAATAGCAGAGTAGGAAATGATTGTCAGACATACAAAAATATTTTGGGAAAATTTGGAGAAAAGAGCAAAGCTAATAATAATGGCAAATACCTGTTGGATTTCTGCTCAGGACATGGACTGGTTATTACTAACACCATGTTCCAACATAAAAATGTGCAAAAATTCACATGGAGAGAAGAGGCTAGGAATAAGAAAAGTCTCATTGACTATGTTATTGTTGATAGGGATGTTTTCTTCCTGGTGCAGGACACCAGAGAACTGAGGATTTGAAATTGGAAGTGATCACTATTTAGTCTTGAGCAGGATTAAATTGAATTTCTTATTGAAAAGAATGACATGTAAGAAAGTTTTAAAGTGAATAAAAGTTGAGCAGCTCTCAGATGTGAACTGTAGACTAAAATACACAAAGATTATTGAAGGAAAAATGAAAGAGTTTGAGAACAGGAACCAAACCTTGCAGATTCAGTGGCAAGCCTTGAAGAAAACCCTGATTGATTCAGCCAGAGAGGCATGTGGTGAGGTTGTCTGCAAGGATAGAAAAATTAGAACTCCATGGTGGACACAGGCAGTTAAAGATGCAGTGAAGGAAAAGAAGGAAGCATATCAAAAGTTCCTGGCAAATAAGTCAGCTTGTGCTCTTAGAGAATACAGAGACAAATGTAAGAAAGCTAAACACTGTGTAAAACTAGCTAAACAAAAGTCATGGGAGGACTTGGGCAAGAACATAGAAAATAAATATCAAGAAGGTGGCAAAATATTTTGGAGCTTGTTGAAGAAGCTTAGGAATGGAAGAAAGAGTGCTGTAAAAGGAGTTAGAGATGATAAAGGTTACATGAAAACAGGAGAAAAAGATATCCTTGAAGTATGGAGTAATTACTTCGAAAAATTGCTAAATGAAACAAGCAGTGATGACAGCACAGTGGTAAAAAAACACTGACCAGGCATGCAGTCAGGAATACATATTCATACTTGAAGTAGAAAAAGCCATCAAAGGCATGAAATGTGGAAAGGCAGCAGGAGTAGATGATATTCGACCAGAAATGCTGAAGTATGGTGGTATAAAAGTCTTACAGTGGCTGCTCTACATAGTTCAGAAGGCCTGAACAGAGAGACATATTCCTTATGATTGGAGGAGCTCTAATAGTATCCATATATAAAAAGGGAAATAAAACAGAATGTGAGAATTACAGAGGGATTTCCCTACTGAGTATTCCTGCAAGATTTACGCCAATATACTTGAGAAACGGTTGAGAAGAATTGTGGAAGAAAAGCTTGGTGAAGAACAAGCTGGATTCAGGCCAAATAGAGGCTGTCAGGATCAGATCTTCACTTTACGACAAATAGCCGAGAAAGCATGGGAATATAACAAAGATCTGTATTTAAGTTTTGTCGATTTGGAAAAGGCATATGACAAGGTGCCAAGAGAGAAGCTATTCAATACGCTACAGTTATATGGTGTCAATGGGGCATTATATCAAGCAATTCTTAGTCTTTATTTGAGTTGTAAGTCAGCAGTTAGAATTGAAGGAAGTACAAGAAGATGGTTTAATGTTAAATCTGGTGTGAGACAAGGATGTACAGTATCCCCTCTGTTATTCATTATCTATATGGATCACATTATGAAGGAAAGTGGTATTAAACTTGATATTAAAATTGGAGATGTTAATGTCGGCTGTTTACTTTATGCAGACAATGTTATACTTCTAAATAAATCTGCTACAAGTCTGCAAGATTCACTGACTAAATTACATAAAATATATAAACTTGTCTTTGTCTTTTGTTCAGCAATAAAAAGACAAAGACAATGAAAATAGGCAGAATCAGTGAAAATGTCAACTGCGTTGTGAACGGAGAACCTGTGGAACAAGTAAAATATTTCAGCTACTTAGGCACGATTTTTAGTGAAGATGGTAAATTAAATATAGAAATACACAACAGAATCAACAAAGCTGGTAGTATGGTAGGAAGTCAATTGAATAAATTCATATGGAATAAGAGGGAAACTAGTCGGAACACTAAATTAGCTGTATACAAGACAGTGTTCAAACCAGTTTTCACTTATGGATCTGAGAGCTGGGTCAGAAGTAAAACACTTGACCAAAGACTAGATACCGCTGATATGAGAGTCCTGAAAAAGATTAGAGGCGCGAACAGATGGCATCAATGGCATCATATTAAAAACGAGGATATTAGGAAAGAACTTGACATTGTCAGCATCCAGGAATGTGTTATCAGAGCTAATCTCAGGTGGTATGGTCACTTAAACAGAATGGGCAAGGAAACATTAGCAAAACAAGTTTTCTCTGCCAGTTTGCAGGAAAACGACCCAGAGGAACACCAAGATATAAGTGGATTGATACGGTAAAAAGTGCCTTACACGATAGAAATATAAGAACGGATAATGTTGGGGTCTTGACAAGTAACAGACTGATGTGGAGGAAAATTGTAGATAGGAAGTTAGTAATGATGTAAATTTTTCATGTAGTACTATCATATCCTGTACACCCCTTGAGGGTACATGGCAGGAATTTAATGATGATCTTTCAAAGTTCCGACTACATCATCGGCATATGCTAATACCTTATTTTCCTTTTTAGTTTAAGGAACTGTTATTCCTCGCACAGCATGTGTATTGTTGACTTGCTGTAAGAAAGGTTCAAGAACCAATGAAAAGAGCAGTGGACTGAGAGGGCAACCTTGCTTGACTCCTTTTTGAATTTTTACTGGGTATGACAGGAACCCATTAACTAGGAGGTGGGTGGTTGAATTGGCATAGGCTCCTTTGACAACAGATAGCAGTTTTTTACCTACACCAATTTGCTGGAGGATGTGGAATAGAAAGGGATGCTGGACTTATCGAATGCTTGAGTAAGGTCTACTGATAGCACTACCATTCACTGCTTTTTCGTGTTAACTAAGCAGATTCGATCATGTGGCAGAAATAGATTAAATTCTACTGCTTGATGTACTCCACGCACCTGTGTGCTTTTAATTATATATTTCATTCCCACTTTGAGCCTGTTATAGGTAATGCGGAAAATATCTTGTAGTCAGTATTAGATAGAGAAATAGGTCTCCAGCTGCTGATTAAGGTGTGATCTCTATTAGGTTTAGGAATGAAGACAGTATAGCTTGCTACAAATTGGACCTTTATTGAGGTCTCATCAGTGGGAGCCAGATCCTGAGATGCCAAGGTTGAATTAATGCAGAACTTATAAATTTTATCTACAAAAGTTGCCACAAGGTGCTTTGACATTATTAAAAAAAATCTCAGGATGAGAGAAAGATGTAGAATGTTTTTTTTACCTTAGGTATACTATATGTTGAAGATACCAAGCAATTTTATAAACTTGATTTTAATCCTTTTTTCCCAAGTAAGCAAACAAACAAGTAAATCAAGTTTATGCCTGAATTATTTTCAGGGCTGAGGCAAGTCGTGGTAAAGGTGGACTAAGCTCTGATCACTTTCCTTAGTATCTCCCATAATGCAAAGCACATCTCCTTGCGGACATGTATGATGCTATGCATTAAGAGAAGGGTTACGACCCAGACTGGTTTTGATCTTTATTGAGGTCTCATCAGTGGGAGCCAGACCCTGAGATGTCAAGGTTGAAGTAATGCAGAACTTATAAATTTTACCTATACAAGTTGTCACAAGATGCTTTGATCTTATTAAATAAAAATCTCAGGGTATCTTCAACGTATGGTATATCCAAGTTAAAAAATCTAAACATTCATCACCAACTGACTGCACTACACCAACACCATCTACCGCCGACCACCACTCGTATTTCCACAGACAATCACAAATATTCATGCCCACAGCAGGATTTGAACCTGCAGCCTTTTGGCTAGAGAGCAGATACACTATCTGCTCTGCCAACCAGGCCAGCTATTATATTTAATTTTTTTTTTAATATGTCTTAAATTTTTTTTAAAAAATATTTCTTAAATTTTCATAATATTTTTATTCATATACAATGAAAGTAATATATTATTGATCAGTGAGCTTCCTAATTTCTGTTTCATCTTAAAAAGTTGGAAATATTTTTATTACTTAAATACTGCAGGTTTTTCTGATGTAATATTAATATTTACAAAACTGGAATAGGTATAGGGAGAAAGGCCATCATATTTAAGAATATTTATTCTGCAAACCGTTCATCATATTTCTGCACACTTAGACACCCATCTGGATGGGCGTCTAACTGTGCAGAAATATAATGAGCGTCTAAGATATATATATATATATATATATATATATATATACACACACACACAAGGTGTGGCTATTAAATAACGAGACAAGGTGCGCTGTGAATTGAATCATGTACTCCCAGCAGTGGGATGCGCTTGCGGCATGAATGAACTTGAAGGTTTTAGAAGCAGTTGAGATAAGCATTGTTCGCTGTCACTCGTGGTTAGTCTGTAAGCAGTTATAAAAGAAACACGAGTGAAGTCACTTTGCCGGAATAATGTCTGATGTTAAATTCAAGCACTTGGACAACTCCAGGGAGTCCAAGTACTCATCGAGCGAAAGCACCTGTTCTACAACTCTGTCTTCAACATTCAATCACCAACTGACTGCAACTACTACACCAATGCCATCTACTGTCAACCACCACTAATATTTCCAGCAGGATTTGAACCTGCAGCCTCTTGGCTAGAGAGCAGATATGCTATCTGCTCTGCCAACCAGGCCAGCTATTATATTTAATTTTTTTTAATATGTCTTAACTTTTTTTTAAAAAATATTTCTTAAATTTTCATAATATTTTTATTCATATACAATGAAAGTAATATATTATTGATCAGTGAGTTTCCTAATTTCTGTTTCACCTTAAAAAGTTGGAAATATTTTTTATTACTTAAATACTGCAGGTTCTGCTGATGGAATATTAATATTTACAAAACTGGAATAGGTATAGGGAGAAAGGCCATCATAAGAATATTTATTCTGCAAACCGTTCATTATATTTCTGCACACTTAGACGTCCATCCAGATGTGATATATATATATATATACACACAAACACACACAAGGTGTGGCTATTAAATAACGAGACAAGGTGCACTGGGAATTGAATCATGTGCTCCCAGCAGTGGGATGCGCTTGCGGCATGAATGAAGTTGAAGGATTTAGAAGCAGTTGAGATAAGCATTGTTCGCTGTCGCTCATATTTAGTCTCTAAGTAGTTATAAAAGAAACACGAGTGAAGTCACTTTGCCGGAATAATGTCTGATGTTAAATTTGAGCACTTGGACACCTCCGGGGAGTCCAAGTACTCATAGAGCGAGGGCACCTGCTCTACAACTCTGTCTTCAACATTCAATCACCAACTGATTGCAACTACACCAACGCTATCTACTGTCAACCCTCCACTCGTATTTCACACAGATAATCACAAATATCCATGTCACGGTGGGATTCGAACCTGCAGCCTTTTAGCTGGAGAGAAGGTACGCTATCCACTCTGCCAACCAGACCAGCTATTATATTTAATTTTTTTTTAAATATGTCTTAACTTTTTTTTTAAATATTTCTTATATGGAAAATATTTTTTTTTCACATATATCTGCGATGAATAACTTTATACCGAATAAAAATTTCCAAAAAGCTAAATATAATCAAAATATTAAATAATATGTGAAATATTTCTTAAATTTTTAAAAAAATATTTCTAATGTGGGAAATTTTTTTCACATATATTCGCGATGAATTTTCATGCCTTTAATTTTCCCCATGTTTAATAGTCTCTGCGATGAATTTTTCTCACAATGAATAGTCTCTGCGATAACTTTTCCTCATGATGAATTTTCTCTGAGATAAATTGTCCTGTGATGAACTGTCTGGACACGATTTGCAGGACTGGGCATTCGTATATAGAGGCTAATGACTTCACATCTCTTGCCTTAGTATCCCATAATACAAAGCAGATATCCTTATGGAGATATATAATACTATGCATTATAGGAAGGGTCACTACCCAGATGGGTTCCGACCTTTATTGAGGTTTCATCAGCAGGAGCCAGACCCAGAAGAGATACCAAGGATGAAGTATTGCAGAAGTCATATTTTCATATACAAGTAGCCAAAATGTGTCAACTTATTATTAAAATACTCTGGATTAGAGATAGTTGTTGGAAGTTTTTTCACTTAGTCATCTTGGTTTAATCCTTTATCCAAGTGCATCAGAAGAGATACCAAGGTTGACTTCTATCAACTTGATATCGTTTCTGGGTGTGGCTCCCACTGATCAATAAAGGTCGAAACAGGCTTGGGTAGTGACCCTTCCCATAATGCATAGCATTATACGTGTCTGTAAGGATATGTGCTTTGCATTATAGGATACTAAGGCAAGTGATGTGAAGTCATTAGCTTCTATATACAAGTTTCCCAGTCCAGAAAATACTTCAAGTGCAAACTTTGTTTGCTCCCACTTAGATAAAGGATTAAACCAAGACTGTAATTTCTTGGCAGCTTTAATTTATAGGGAGACTCATATATAGTGATTTTATTCTGCTTTGCAAAAGCATTTGATAGATTATCACATGACAAGTAGGTGTATGAGCTAGAGAAGATTGGAATGAATAATGGATTAGTCAGATAGACAGGCTTATCAAATTTATTATTACTTATATGGGCACTCTATGGAGTCAAAAGACAAATTGCAGGGTGGGGCCCACTCTATCCATTAACATGATACCTATCATACATCATCTCCTTAAACCTATTCACTGCTGAGATGCTCACAACCACCTCTGGCAATCCATTACACGCATTCGATTGCATTCACCACTCTCCAACATCCTTACTAGCCACACTCTTAGACAGCGTCCAAGTGTGACCCCTTGATTTCCTTCCGACTCATGTGCTGAAAAATTTCTTCTGTGTTAATCGTATAGTATCCCTTTAGTAACTTATAAGTTTTTATCATATCCCCTCTCCTCTGCATGTGTCCGCGCAGTAAACCTAGTGGCTTTGCACTTCGCAACCATATGCCTGGGGAAGGAGTGTCCTAGGTTCAATTCCCGTCAACGACGTGAGGAGCTCAAGGATCTTCCTCAGCCATAGCCAAGTTGCCCAGTCTTGGGCGTGGACAGCAGGATTTTTTCCGCCAGTTTATCTGGTGTTTTTCATTCTGCAAGCAGGCAAACCGGTCCGAGGACACACATGGATTACAGTCAGGAATACTGACCCAGCCATAGGTCTGATTCGTCAGCCTATGCCGGTTCCAGAGCCTGGATAAAATTTGGGGGACTAGATAGTACCGTGAACTCCCGGATAAAGGGAGAACGCTGTATCATCACACGGAATTTATTTATTTTCCTCTGCCTGTTAGCTAAACTCTGCAACTCACACACCCTTAATCTAACTTCACAGTGAACATTCCACAGACCTGTTGCCAGCTTGGTCACTGGTCTCCGAATCTTCTCCACTACCTCCAGATCCTCAAGAAATGCAGGTGACCAAATCTGTGCAACAGTAGTCAACATGTGGCTGAATCATAGCCTTATAAAGAGGGATAATAACCTCCCTATCTTACTTGTCAGTTTGTTCTTCAGCATCCAATAATCCTCTAAGCTATTTTGTCAACTCTTGCAATATATCCTCTGAATTTCAAATCTCTATCCACCATCACCCTCAGATTCCTAGCCTCATCAATTTAGTGTAAACTAATACTATTGATATAATATGATATGAAGTGTGTAATCTTTTCATTACAAAGTGTATTATCTTACATTTTACAACATCAACTTTATCAACTATAGCCCTCCTTAGTTTTGCATTGGCAAACCATTGAATGTCCCCTTTCAATATTTTGCTATATCCAGGGGCATGTCAGTAGTGTCCGGCACCTGTGTGGAAAACTTTAGTTGGCATCCCTATCCCCCCCCCTCCAATAAAAAATCACTTTAAAAAAACGTTTTTTTTTAAAGTATTTCCTCCTCTTTGGTGCCTGTGTGCATTGCACACATTTCACATATGGCCAGCGTGCCCCTGGCTATATCATTAATATACAAATTAAATAGTGGTCCTAGTACAGAGCCCTGGGGAAGAACACCACTAGTCACCTTGATTCCGCTCCACCACGACCATACACCACTCTCTGATGTCTATCAGCCATCCCCCTATCCATGCATTTGTTACAGCAGTTAGTTAATTCAGGTAAAGAGTGCTGAAAACTTTTAGTAAATTTATTTAGAATTATAATTATCTGCATTTTTCACTTTATGCTTCATATGCATAAAGTAAGGATCTCAATTTAATATCTTTAATGTGACTTTTCTTCATGATGTGATCCATATAGATGAAGGATAACAATGAAGATAGTATCCAACATCGTTTACAACAAATTTTACATAAAATCATCTTTTTATACATCCTTCAGTTCAGTTCTGCTGACTTACAACTAAAGTATAAGCATTGTGCCAACTAATGGTGGTGTACCCCAGGGTACACCACCATTAGTTGGCACAATGCTTATATTTATATTTAATCCTTTGTGTTTTCACCCACTTGCTTCCTGCTGTACATAAATGACCTTCTCTCATCCATATCAAACCCTACCCATTACTCTACTGATGACAGTATATTTCATTCTTCCAGCAATGAAGCCATTTAGAGCATGAAATTATTTGATGGCCTTCTTCTTTTCATTTAATAATTTTCCTAAATATCTTGCCAAGCAAGATGTGTCTTGCCCAAGTAACTCCTGCCAGAGTTACTTCATGAATGTTCTAATTAGTCTCTTTTCTTTGGATATAGGAGGGAGGGAGGAAAGGAACTAGCAAACCTTGAACACTTTATTGCCTTTATTTAATAATTATATTGGTGATGGAGGGATCCTCTAAAACCTCACCACAGGATACTTTTCATAGGTTAACAGACCTTACTTCTTTTCATTCTTTAAAACACTACACTAAGATACAGCCAATACAAGTTTAATCTCTCCAACCCTACATCAGGTTTTGATCATATTAGACTAGACAACATAACAAATATAGTGCAAATTTTAAACAGTACATTTGATGAGAAAACACTTATGCTTTTAATCCTTTGATAGCAGCTGATACCTGATTGTTGTTAAAGATTTTGCAACCTGAGACAAACTACTTACCAACTTTCATGAAATGGAATTGAGGTTGTTATTTAGTATTGTTTGGCTGTATTATTTTTACAGATCACTGGAGAGAACCAATTCCACATTTCTGGAGGCTGATTCATCATATTTTTGCTCATGGATTCTTCTTGATATACTCCAATACTATTTTCTGTAATTCTGTCTTTGGAAGTTGTGCTTTCCCCAAGCCAAGCTCTACACAGGGTGGGACAAATTTTTTACCCAGACATACATACATAAACACATACATTTAATTGATCCAAATGAAGCTTCTTCATTGGCTGTTTAAATTTCAAATAGTTGAGAATGATATTAGTATCCCAGCATCTTTTAAGGAAGGTAAGCTTGTAAGAGCTCTTATACCAAATTGTGAAATTGGGAAAGAATATTTGTTAGCAGCAATGGTAAGTTGTATACCACGAGTGAAGAAGAGGACACAATTTGGAGTAAAGTGGATGACAAACAATATTAAACAGGAATTGCATGCGAAAAAGAGACTATGGAAGAGATAGAAGGAGACAGGTGAAGAGAAGATGCATGAAGAATATAAGACACAGGCCAGAAGAGTGACTAGTGTGGTAAGGAAAGCGAAACTGGAATATGAGAGGAGATTGGCCCTAAGATCCAAAGAAAATCCTAGGGAATCTTTTAGCTATGTGGCCAGTAGGAGGAGAAATGACTGGGGAAGAATGATATTGTGAAATAAAAATGGGAATAGACTACCTGATGCAGAGGACATAGTGGAATTGTTCAATGAACACTTTATTGGAGTATTTCATCCTAAAGGAGTCAGTTTTAATGATAGAGGGATAGGGCTGGTTCAAGGTTTAGAGGTACGGGAGGAGAGTGTGTTTCAGATACTGAGTACTGTGGATGTTAGTAAAGCTTTGGGACTGGATGGTATTTCACCACGAGTTTTGAGAGAATCTGCTAGGGAACTAACAGTGCCTTTAACCTGGCTTTTCAATGAAAGTCTGGCTTTGGCAAAGGTGCCAAGGGAATGGAAGGAAGGTAAGATAGTGCCATTGCATAAGGGTGGTAACAGACTGGAAGTGTCTAATTATAGGCCAGTCTGTGTGTCATCAGTAGTTGTTAAGATCTTGGAGAAAGTAGCCAGAGACCGTATACAGCATTGGGCAGATGAGGGTAATGTTATTTGTGAGAGTCAACATGGATTTATGAAAGGGCACTCTTGTTTTAGCAATATGCTAGCCTTTTATAATAAAGTTACAAGAACATTAGATGAGGGAAAGGCATATACTGCAATTTTCTTAGACTTAGCGAAGGCATTTGACAGGGTGCCACATGATAAGCTGATATTTAAGTTGCAGCACATGGGTCTGGATGTCAGATTGGCTGTCTGATAGATATCAGAGAGTTGTATATGGTGGAGCAGTTTCAAGGAGGCAGAGGGTTACAAGTGAGGTCCCACAGGGCTCAGTACTAGGACCTATATTGTTTAACCTTTGTATCAATGACATTGCCAGTGGATTGCAAGGGGATATTCAGTTGTTTGCGGTTGATGCGAAGCTGGGAAGGATTATTAGTAATAGTGCAGATGTGGTAGCCCTGCAAGAGGATTTAAATAAGCTAGATAAATGGGCAAATGAATGGGGGTGTCAGTTTAATGCAGCAAAATGTAAGGTCTTGAGGTTTGGAAAACATCGATGGGATGCTGCATACTCTATGGGAGGAGTTATACTGGAGGAAGTAGGGGAGACAAGAGATCTGGGGTTGATGATTGAAAGAAACCTGAAGTTTAGGGGACATATTGCAAAGGTGGTGAAGATAACACAGAGGATTGCTGCAATTATGAGGACACTGACCTGCAGAGATAAGAGGGTTATCATTCTGTTGTATAAGTTATGAGGATCGGCTGAGGGAATGTGGACTGCAGAGTTTGGTGGATAGAAGAAGGAGAGGTGATATGATTGAGACTTTTAAACTGTTGAGAGGTGGTTACAGGGTTGACACTGGGAAGTTCTTTCACTTGGTTGAACAGCGGGAAGGAGTGATGACAAGAGGCCATCCCTGGAAGTTACGAAAGGAAACTGTGAGCAAGAGGGTAAGGAGTGGTTTCTTTGCATGGAGGGTGGTTGAACCGTGGAATGCATTGCCTGATGGAGTGGTGGGAGCGAGAACGATCAATGAGTTTAAAGAGTGGCATGATAGACTTTGTGTTTCTTAGGGGGGGACCTCCCCTCGATGAGTCTCGACAGACTTTATGTTCTTAGGAAGGACCTCCCACGATGAGTCTTTTGACTCCATGGAGACCTGAATAATAATAATAATTATCATTTTTGCTTTCCAAAATCCACACAGCCTTCAGTGTGTTGCAAGAACTATGTTTGAATTCTAAATACAGAACTCTGGTCAGTCCTCTATAACTAAAATAAAAAAAGTTCAAATAATCAGAAACCATCACGTAAGAAAAAAATTCAAAGCCCTCCAACAGTGAAAAACATCTTAGCCAAAACTATGACAGTACTGCAAAGCAGTGAATATATCATCATAGCAACTTACAGAAAACATAGTCAATATCCTTGGTCAAAGTCATAATTTTTTCATCACTTCTAGATTAGTACCCATTCTTGAAACAATGACTAGAGTTGAACATGGGATCTTCAATGTATCTCTTGCAGTCGCCATAGTAATCATTTGAATGAAGCAAGCATTCCAATAAAATCCCGACTCAGAAACCATCCACCAAAAGAAACAGCAGTATTACAAAACTTATATAACAAGAAAATGAAAAAATTTCTTAGAGACTTCTCTACTTTACTTACCAGGTTAAAGGTCAGAATCTCAATAAACCTCAAAGGGGAGAAAAAGTCCATAAATTATTTTTAAAAAAATGAAAAAAAGTTACATTGCCTGTAGAAATTACCAAAAAATTTTAAAGTTATTGTATTGAGCTATCCCTGGATATATGGAGACCAAAAAAATTCAAATATCTCTCCCTTGTCTTATAGTTCATAGCACAGACATCTCTACCTACAAACTTTTCTAACAGTTAGCAAAATCATATCTCCCCTCCTTAGAGGCAACTCTCCCATCTTTGTTAAAATTTCTATTCACTTTAAAGCTTTAGTAAAAATCTTCAGACATCATGAAGAGCAGAGCAGTGCAAGAGGACTTGACCAGACAGAGTGAATGGGCAAGTGAGTGGGATTACCAATTCAATGTTGCAAAGTGTAAGATTTTAAAATTTGGAAAGCAAAGCTGGGATGCAGAGTGTACAATTGGTGGAAATACCTCAGGATGTTTGAGAATGATCAAGGCCATAAAATTTTGGGAACAGTGCTAAAATTATTATTATTATTATCTGAGACCTCCAGGGAGTCAAGGACTCATTGAGGAAGGCTATAAATCACCCAAACCAGCTGTTATACCATCCCTTAAATTCATTCACACTAGATGCACTCACTACCCCTAAAGGCAAACTTTTCTACTCATTCACTGCTATCTGGGAGAAAAACCTAGCTCTTATTCCTTTCTTGACTGCAAATAAATTTAACTTCCATTGATGCTCCCCCCCCATGCTCTCTTATAACATCCACCTTCCATATAACAAAAAATTTCATCAGATGATATCTTGTAACACCCATTCAAAAGTTTGTAGACCTCTATCACATCATCCCCTTTTTCTCCAGTTAACAAGTCTGCAATCCATATATTCGAATGTCCTCATAATCTAAATCCCATAATCCAGATATAATCTTTATAACTCTTCTTTGCACCCTTTCTATGGCTTCTTTATCCCCTTGGAACCTGTGACACCAAATCTGTGCACACAGGTATGGTCTTATCAAAGCCTTATAAAGAGGCAACTTGACATCCTTACATGTCAACATCACAATTATCCTCTGAGTTGTATTTAAAACTTTTGCTATGTGACCTTTGAACTTCAAATTCCTATCTGCCAATACCAAGATCCCTTGCCTCCTCAGTTTCTTGTAGCATAACCCTGTTAATTTAATATGCCACTGGAACTCTAATCATGCCAAAGTGCATAACTTTAAACTTATAAACATTAAACTGATATCCATTTTCGTTTGCCCAAATTTCCAGCCTATTCATATCACTTTGTAAGTGCTAAATATCAGTAACATCCCTGATTGCCCTGCCTATCTTCGCATCATCGGCAAACAATTGCACATCTGATGTTAGACCTTGCCTGATGTCATTAATGTACAGATTGAAAATAATGGTCCAAGGACTGAACCCTGAGATTCAGTCATTGTTCTCCACTCCCATATTCTCCAGTTTATGCAAATAGCCTTTTGTGTGGTATCCTATCAAATGCCTTAGAAAAACCCAACATTATCAATAGTGTATTCATTCCCTTTATACAAATCAGCCATAGCATTGTTATAAAATATGAGCAAATTGCTAACACATGACCTTGCTTTAGTAAATCCATGCTGTTCCTTACACAGTATTTGATTATATAAAGAAACCTGTGGAGAATTCATGACTAAACAAACAGACGTAAAACCACAGTACAGGTAGGCATTCAAAAATCCGGCCACCGATAATCTGGTTCCTTCAGATCTGTGGCATGGATTTCGGAGCACGCATTTTCAAGTTTACCATGATAGCGTGCCACTGTTTTCTGTTTATGTTTTGATGGCGCTCGATAAGCATTGCGATAACCTGTTTATTCCTTCTCATTTTATCATTTATTTGTTGCTGTATAGCCCTATTATGGATTCAGCAAAGAAAAGAGATGGCGTAAAACATAACCATCGTTCGTTCGTTGTCGATCGCAGAGAGAGTGGAAGTGCTAAAAAAAAACTTGATAGCAGCGTGTCTGTGCGAACCATTTGGGAAACATACGACATTGGCTCTTCAACAATGTATGATATTAAAAAACAGAAAAAAAAACCTGTTAAAGTTCTTTTCTGACAGTGTATCAAAAAAGCAGATGTTTGTAAGGAAGTCAATGACGGAGGGAAAAAGTTCGGAACTGGACCAAGTTTCTCATAACCTGGTTTAATTTTCGTGTAAGTGAAGGTGTGGAAATTTCTGGTGATTTATTAAAGGAACAAGCCAAAATGTTTCATGAAGAGCTGAGATTGCAACACAAGTGTGAATATTCAGGTTGGCTGCATCGTTTCAAGTCGCGACATGGCTTGCAGTTTCGGGCGGTGTGTGGGGGAAAATGTTCAGCAGACAATGATGCGGCTAGTGCATATGTGGATCAATTTGCAAAGTTACTTAGTGATGAACATTTAAGTCCTGAGCAAGTGTACAATGCTGACGAGACTGCCTTGTTTTGGAGATGTACACCAAAAAGAACTCTAACAACTGAGGATGCAGAATCACCTTCGGGGTTTAAAGCTTCGAAGGATCGCGTCACGGTAATGTGCTACTCTAATGCTGCGGGTACCCATAGATGTAAGTTGCTCGTTATCAGAAAAAGTTTACATCCGAGGGCCTTCAAGAGTATAACACAGTTTCCTGTTCATTACCATGCCAACAAGCAGGGGTGGGTTACCACTGATATTACATTGGATTGGTTTCAAAACAGTTTTGTTCCTGAGGCTAGGGCTCACTGTAACTCAGTTGGATTAGACCAGGGATGCACAAATTTGTTAAGGCCGAGGGCCGCATAGTTCCACTGTTACTTATGGGAGAGCCGCCAAAAAAAAAATTAAAAGTTATCTACCATATATTGTTAATTTTATTTATACCTATCATAATTGTTACAAAAAAGGTAATAAAAAGTGAATTTAATTTGATGCGTGAGATTGCATTGATTTGACATTTGTTTTGATATTTGGTTCGAGTTTTGTAGTAGCCAACCACAAAATTGATTCTAAATTTTCATCAGTCAAGCGGTTCCTATTTTTCGACTTGTTAATATTCATGACTGAAAAAGCTTATTCACAAATATATGTTGAGCCAAAGAGGCTTGCAATTTTAATGCATTATCTAGCAACCATTTATAATTGTTTTTATCGACACAACGATAGAAGTTTAATAAATTGCCTTCGTTAAATTTATTTCGCAGGCTCTCATCGTTTTGAATGTCGATGAGTTAAAGCTGTGCTGATTCGGGTGCATTTTTGGGCAAAATGGCAAAAGGATTGCTAAATATATCTAGCAACGGTTTCACTTTTTTTAAAATCAGAAAACCGATCCTTGAAGGCTGATATTAAGTTATCAATCTTTTCAACACACACAGTTTTGAAGTTGACAGTGAACTTTTGAAACTTTCTTATAATTAGGAATATGGATGTAATTCCCTGACTTCAGTTGGATTTGAAATAGATTTAACTTGCGCTGAAAAGACAAAATATGGCCGTAAAGTTCAGTAACCAATTGATCTTTGCCCTGAAGTCGCGTATTTAACGTATTTAAATTATTAGTAATGTCAACCAGAAAGGCTAAGTCACATAACCAATCCGGATTTTTTATGTCAGGGACGTTTTTGTTTTTTTCAGTCATGAAGATTTCAATTTCATCAATTAAATTTAGGAACCGTTCCAATGTTTGTCCACGACTTAGCCACCTCACTTCTGTGTAAAAAATTAAATCACTATATTCACTTTCAATGTCTTCAAGAAACTTTTTAAATTGTCGGTGATTAAGGCCATGGGATTTCATTAAATTGAAACCACAACTTTCATGACATGTTCAAATCCAAGTTTCTTAGGGCACGAGCTCTCCTGGTGGATTATACAGTGGAATTGTATCAACTCATCATCGTGCTGTCCCAAATGCTGTTTCAATAATGTAACCAATCCAGAATTAGCTCCTATCATGGAAGAAGCTCCGTCAGTCATGATACCTGATAATTTTGTCAGATCTAAATCAATTTTGGAACACTGTTCCAAAAGTCCAGTGAACGTGTCATTACCTTTCGTTTGATCTGACAATGAACTCATTCCAATCGGCTCCTCACTTACCTCAAACTCTTGCGTTATTCCACGTGCAAATATTAACAACTGGGCTATGGAAGTAATGTCAGTTGATTCAATAGGCAAATTTCTTTGAATAAGATGATAATTGGTCCTTTACATTTTCCGATATTGCAGTAATTCTTCTTTGCACAGTCATCCTGTTTAACTGAATTTTCTCAACATTTTTGGCTGATTCAGGACAAATTTTTTTAGCAGCTATCTCTGGGCAATTTTAACAAAATCTCCATCTGTAAATGGTCGGTACCTTTTTTGCTATAAGGCAAGATATTTCAAAAATTATTTCTGTTGCGATTTCCGAATCTTGAATAAGATTTGTAAACATCACTTGCTGACATGTCAATTCTCGTTTCAAAAATGAAATCTTTTGTTTACGTAGTTCTTCGGGTAGATTTGAAAATGTAGAATGCAGACTTTCATAGTGTCTCCTTATATTGTATTCTTTTGGTATGGCTACAGCACTTTTACAAATCAAGCACACGATATTATTAAACAACTGCACAAAACCATATTTTTCAGTCCAGCTATCCTGAAATTGCCGTTTTTCATCCTGTAGTTTGTGTTTCCTGCTTTATCCATTGTAGAATTTATTGTTTACCATTTCCTAGGGGTGATAATTAATTGTAGCAACCGCACCTACGAAAACAAAATACTCATATGACAAATAGACGAATTATAAAATTTGTTAACATTATTACTAACCGATTATCGTAAGTAGACATTAAGTTGATGTCACGATTGACAGGCAATCGTGACGTCACAGCTACTTTGCTTTGCGCATGTGCCATTTTTAAAAATTACCTATCGTGTAACTTGTTAAAGTTAAAATAATACAGGGCTCCAGCAAATCAATGGAGGGCCACAGTCTATGCATCCCTAGATTAGATCTTAATTGCAAGATACTCTACTTATTTTAGACAATTGTTCGGCACATCCAAAAGAGCCAATCTTCTAGTGAAAGATAATGTTTTTGTTGTCTACCTCCCACCCAACTGCACATCACTAATTTAACCACAGGACAATGGTATTATATGTTCTATGAAGTGTAAGTATCGATCCCTGTTAATGAGGCGCCCAGTGAGTTCAGTTAATTCAGGCACCCCAGTACAGAAGTTCATAAAAGAATTCAAATTACGGATGCAGTGTACTGTGTTACCAATGCATGGA
Organism: Typopeltis vanoorti; assembly: GCF_054136105.1. Classification (NCBI taxonomy): domain Eukaryota; kingdom Metazoa; phylum Arthropoda; class Arachnida; order Uropygi; family Thelyphonidae; genus Typopeltis; species Typopeltis vanoorti. The sequence continues at coordinate 16,594,561 of NC_143569.1, forward strand.
AGTCTGTGAAAACATCAACACTGAAAAATGGATGGCATAAATTGTGACCAAGTTTAATGTTTACTTCTCATTCTAACGAAGACACTGAAAATAATATTACAGAGTTCAGGGTTCCCAAAGAAAAGCAGCTTATACAGGAACTTCTTGCTTATGTTAAAGATGTAACTAATCCTGATGCCAAGGAGCTTTCATCAAGGATAAATGAAGATGTTTTAACGTAATGGATGAATGCTGATGATAATGTACCTACAGTTCATCATTACACTAATTCTGAAATTGTAAATATGGTTAAAAGTCTGGAGAGAAATGCCTCTACAGGTAGTGATGAAGATGAAAGCAGTGACGAAAATGAGGAAGATGTGAGAGAAAGACTCTCTATTGACAGGTTAATTATGTTGACAACTGAACTGCTGGCTGGACTAGAGCAATGAAGTTTTGTATGTGAACAAGAAATCATGAATATTTACTTGCTCCAAGATAAACTTATTAGAGAAAGACCCAAATATATGAAGCAGCAGACACTGCACAATTTATTCAAGAAAATAGCTAAGAAGTAGAAAGCAGCAGCAGTGGTGTCCACACTTCATAATCCACTGCCATTAACTTCAAGTCAACCAGATTCATGCTGTCACAACCATCAACATTTTATTAATTAAAATTCTGAGGAACTATTTTATTCAGTTGAACTAAAATTCTGTAGAACCGTTATATTTAGTTGAACATTAAAATTTCATAAGCTTTTCATTTAGTGTTTAATTTTCTTTTTTTAAAGGACTGTACAGGTAGTAATAATAATAATAATAATAATTGTATGATGATACATGGCCGTGAGTCCCCTTTATGGAGAGGTACGGCACCATCTCAGTGCCCCCAAATTTTATCCGGACTCCGGAACCGGCATAGCTGACGAATCAGACCTATGGCTGGGTGAGTAATCGGTGATCAGTGTGTGTTCACTGGACCGGTTTGCCTGTTTGCAGGATGAAAAACCCCAGGTAAACTGGTGGAAAAAACCCTGCTGTCCACGTCCAAGACCAGCTAACTTGGCTATGGCTGAGGAAGATCCTTAAGCTCCTCGCGTCATCAACGAGAATCGAACCTAGGACACTCCTTCCCCAGGCATATGGTTGCGAAGCGCATAGCCATTAGGCTACCCGTGCGGACTGTACAGGTAGTCATTTTCTGTTAAAAATATACAGCATATATAACCATCCGAAATCTGGCATTTTCAAAAATCCAGCACCCTTCAGGTCCGGAGGCTGCCGGATTTTTGAATACCTACCTGTAATAGGTTTTTTAATACGTAAATATTTCGACCTAAGTGTCTTAGAACATCATCAGTACAGTTGGGAACAATACTAGGAATAACATACAGATAGGGCGCATAAATACAATGGAATCCAAATGTGTGCAGCAGCACTTTCTAGTGTTAAAAAAAATAAATAAAAATTAAAAAAAAAAAAAAAAACTTTAGATTATTTAGATTATATTGAAATTAAAATTGAATTATTTTACACAATTTTGTATGACAATTTCCCATACTTTAGGAATGGCAAGGACATCATTGCGGTTTAGATTGGGTCTGTGAAGTAGGGAGTAGTAGGGCTTCAGCACTTTCTTTATATAAACGTTCATGTTTATATGAAGATCTGTGTAGAAGTTTGGTCTTTTACCAGTGGATACTATGGTTTTGGTTTTCAACTCCGTGTTGGGAGAGGCTAGATTTCTGCAGCTTGATGAGATGTGGTCTTGATGTTCAGCAGAGATGCGTTTAAGAACAGATCTGTAGTAGTTTAAGTTGTAGATCTGGTTGATGGGTTTGTAGGTCGCAGCAAGATTGTATTTTTTCATAATTTTTGAAAGTCGCTCTGAAATGCCTTTGACATATGGTATGGAAATCCTATGGGATTGTTCTTGTCTAGGTTGATGTGTGGAGAAGTGGCTGATGATTTTTTGAGTAGTTTTAAGAATGTATCCATTTAGAATGGCTATGTTTTTTTTTTGATTATTTCCAATTCTTGTTTTAGAGATTCCTGAGAGGAGCAAAACCTGTGTGCTCTGGTTACCAGTGATTTGACGATGCCAAATTTTTGAGGATGATGAGCAGAAGAGTTGTGGATGTAGCGACCTGAAAAGGTCAGCTTTCGATAGACAAAAGTGCATATGGAACCATCTTCTTTTCTTTGGATGTGAAGATCCAGGAAAGAGATACCCTGTGGAGATTCTTTTTCTAACATAAATTTGATGCAGGGGTGAAGGAGGTTTATTTTATCTAGAAACAGATGTAGCTCTTGTTCGGAATGACCCCAGACTGCAAAGACGTCATCGACATATCGTAGCCGGATTTTTGGTTTGGGTTGAAACGAGAAAAGTTTTTCTTCAAGATCTTCTATAAACAGATCTGCCAAGTTAGGTGATAAGGGGGATCCCATAGCTGTTCCCTCCTCTTGCTTGTAGTTTTTTCTTTCCAAGTGAAGTAACCGGATGTAATTGTAAATTTGAATAGTTCAACGATATCAGACGGAAATTTTTGAGTTAACAGGTCCACTGTTTCCTTATGGGGAATATTAGTGAAGAGGGAGACAATGTCGAAGTTAATTAGCATGTCTGTTTCCAACAGTTGAGTGTCTTTTATTTTAGCATGAAACTCTGTGGAATTTTTAATTGATGAGGCTGAGTGGGGACGGAGAAGGGGTTAGATAAGAATTTTGATAATTTGTACGTCGGGCTGCTAACAGAATCAACGACAGGTCTGAGTGGGACGTTGTTCTTGTGAAGTTTTGGTAAACCGTATATATTCTAGGAGGTCTCGCATAGTATGTCTTGAGTTTTTTTACAGTTTCTTCATCTAAAGAAGTTGTTTCATCAAGTAGCTTGTTCAGTTTCTTGAGCTGTCTTTTTGTGGGATCATAATCAAGTTTTATATAAGTATTTCGATTTCTGAGTAGTAAACTCATTTTCCGGTCATATGACTGGGTGTATTTCCCTTGTTGGCTCTGGTGATGATTATGTTTTAAGGCGGTAAGAGCTTTCAATTCTGATGGTGGAATATTTATTTAAGTCCGAAGGTTTGGCATCAAAATGCTATTTTGCTATTTCAAAACGAAGTCTGTTGGCTTCAATACTGGAGAGGTGGCCTATGTTTTTTTTGATTTTGTGTATAAAATCTAGATATGGAAAGAATTTTGGAGGAATGGCAAACTTATGACCTCTTGCTAGAACATTTAATTCATCTTCTGTTAGAGGACGGTTAGATAAGTTAACCACCCATTTTTCGGACGGTAATTTGTTGGTATTTTTCTTCGAATGCTTTGACAAACAGAGGTATTTTTTATGTAGGTTAGCGTTACTTTTATCAAAAGTTTTGGTTCCCGAATTTTTTGAAACACTAATAATCACTCGTAGCAGCTCTTGATTTAATATGTTTGACAATTCTGCTTTTAATTCTATAATTTTTTAATTATTTGTTGCCAATTCATGTTTAGAAACTCCTAACTGACTAAGCAGAAGTGAATGGCTTGCTTTCTGATAGATTTTATGAGCACCTGTTGATTTAATAACTTCCTTTAGTTTAGCGAACGTAGGAATGAGTTTATCGCGTCTGCAATTTTTTAAAAAAGAGATTCGGGCACATAGCTTGTTTCAATTGAAGTTTGCCTAGTAAGTCCATCTTCTGTGCTGTCTGTTCCCCGTGAAGGAATAAGACTTGATTATATAAAGAAACCTGTGGAGAATGGAGAATTCATGACTAAATAAACACACGTAAAATCACAGTAATAGGTTTTTTAATACGTAAATATTTCGGCCTAAGTGTCTTTCATCAGTATAGTTGGGAACAATACTAGGAATAACATACAGATAGAGTGCATGAATACTCATACTATGAATATTTACGTATTAAAAAACCTATTACTGTGGTTTTATGCATGTTTATTTAGTCTTACAGAGTATAGATTGTTTGTCTACCCATTTCTGTATGTGATGTCTTACCAATATCTCTAAAATCTTCACTACCACACCAGAGATACTGATAAGTCGGTAATCAGACACATCAGTTTTTGCACCACCTTGTACAATCAAACTATCGTACATTCTTCCATTCCTGAGCTGAGACTCAACATGTGAAAGCCTAGCCCAGCTGAACAAACATTCCTTTAGCAAATGGTCTGATATTCCATCTGTCCCTATAGACAAAATCTTATGCAGGTTATGCAACAGCTCTTCAACTTCATTTTTACGAACCGCTAACTCTTCGTCCAATGTAGCAGCAGTAGCAATATGCACCATGTTACATACACCTTAGCAAAGTGAGCACTCATTAACGAACAATCTCATTTGCTTCCAACACTTGAGTATCATCTGCATTCAATAAAGTTATTCTTTCATATTCATTCTTTCTTTCATTTGCGGCATAACGATAAAATTCTTTTGGATTGCCTTTAGCTTGTAGCCAATTTCTTTTCATACTGCAATTTAGCTTTCCACACAATATTAATTACTTTTCTAGCCTGAGCTTTATATATTTTATAACTCTCCTCACTCTTATTCTCATAATATTCTTTCTACATCATCATCTTGTGGATCTCTTGCTTAATAAGATTGCACATCCATTTCACTCCCAACCTATTTATTCTTCGAACACTAGGAATACATTCAGATACCGCCTCGTTTAAGTACTTTTTTCAGATTCCCATGCATTGCTGACATTTGTCCCATTCAGTAACTGATATAATGGGATCAGATAATTTTCTCCTAAGTTGATCATAATTTCCACCTTTTAGTTCAGCATGCAATCTGTTTTAATCAGAGCATCAATACAATTACATACTTCCCAAGAAAAAACACAACATGATCACTGCCACAATTGGTGGTAAAATAAAATAGTCATATTGTTAACAGAAAACCCCTTCTGATGTTATGAGCAAATCCAACACTCTTTGACCTCAAGTTCCTTCTTTCACATGCTGTTTGAGAAAGTTGTCTCGCAACAATTCAATAAATTCCTCTTCTTTCTTATCATGAGATTTCTCTTCTACCCAATCAATGTTTGGAAAATTAAAGCCACCCATAATGATCATTCATTTAGTACCCATAAGGTAAATTGGCAATGCATTTCTTTGTCCCCTGCAACTGAGCTGCCAGATCTGTAGTAACACCCCACCATATATTTCATTCTGTTATCCTCCACTTCACACCAGATAGACTCAAACTCACGGCTATATGGGACATTGTTACCATCATTGTTTTCTTGTGTTTCTACCCTAACTGGACTTAAGTCATCTGATATCACTACTCCTCCTCCTCTCCTATCTCTTCTGTCATTCCTAAAAATAGTATATCCATTATACTTGATCCCAGTTACCATATCTGATTCTGATAGCCAGGTTTCACTAATGCCAACAATCTTAGACCACATCATATTCAATAAAGCAACGAACTCAACCCTTTTGTTTCTAATGTTCCTGGCATTTGTGTATAGACATAATAAATGACCACCTAGCCTATTCTTATAATTAGATATGCAATCTATTTGGGCTTGTTCTAGAATTTTCTCTTTTCCCTCTCCAGGTTGTGAAGGCCTCAATTATGAGAACAACACAGAGAATTGTGGCAATGATGCAGAGGATATTGATATATAAAAGTAAGGGTGTTACTTTTCCATTATATGAGGCTTTAATCAGGCCACATCAGAATGTGCACAATCTGATGTGGCCTGACTAAAGACAGATCTGGTCATGTGGTTTCCAAAAAAGATGAGATAATGGAAAGAGTCCAGAGACAATCAGATAAAGTAGTTTCTAATCTCTGGAATGTTGAGCATAAAGGTAGATTGAGGAATGCAATTTGCAGAGTCTAGTGGATATGAGGAAGAGGAGGAGGGATAGATATGACTCAGACACATATATTATTAATGGATTACACAGTCCAACACAATTTTTGCTGACTTTTACATGAGACTTGTTTTTTTACTAATTTGGGTGCGTTGATTTCAAATATCAAACCCATTTTTCTCTATCACGTCAGGTTTTTCCTCTATGGCATTTTCTTTTTGCTAATTTGTAAGTTTTTGATAGTTTTAAGGAGGCAGTACTATTTAGAGGATCAAAAAAATCGATTTTTTAATATTATTTTCTGAAAGTATGTACTTTTAAAAATCTGTTCCAAACTTTTTATCAAGAAATATGAAAAATTCCCGAAGATATAGCCTATTATTCAAAGCGGTGCGCAGATCAGAATCGGAGCGCTCGCCGCTCTCGCTTGTTAGTAAACGAATAAATGTGTAAGAACCTGCAACGGCACATACTGGCACTTTGAATGCGAGAGAGGCCGATAATTAGATACATAACTACTTAACAATATTCATTAAAAATTACAAGAATATTTATAAAAAAAATAAAAATTTTACTTACACGTGAGTTTCAGGGAATAAATTTTTGTTTGTAGCAATTTCTGCTGTGTGTTCTGTTTTGGCAATCCTTTTGAATACTCCAACAGTAGTCGGCCATCACGTGAGAATCCCATCTTCCTTGGTACCGATCTTCCATAGTTTTTAAGTCTTGATGAAATCTTTCGCCTTGTTCATCGCTTACAGCACCTAAATTCTCGGGAAATCTATCAAGATGACTGTATAGGAAATAAAGCTTTATGCTCATGTAGCAACCTAGGCGCTGGAAATTTTCAAGCATTGTTTCCACTAGACCTTTGTAATTGCACGCTTTTTTGTTTCCAAGAAAATTATTCGCAACCATCGTAAATGCAGTCCAGGCCTCTTTCTCAATTTCGTTCATAGAGTTGATGAAATTTGGATCTCTCATTAAAGTTCTAATTTGGGGTCCATCAAACCGGCTTTAATTTTTTCATAACTAAGTCGTGGAAATTTTTCACATATGTATTGGAAACAGTCACCTTGTAAATCTAAAGCTTTAACATACTGCTTCATAAGACCTAGTTTGATGTGTAGAGGTGGAAAAATGATTTTTTCTCTGTCGAATTAAAGGTTGATTTATAACATTCTGTTCTCTAACATTTAAGGATATTCTAAGAGGCCAATGTTTCTGACTCCAGTGTTGGTTTCTAGCTCGACTATCCCAGAAGCATAGAAAACACAGAAACTTTGTATATCCTCTTTGAAAGCCAAGTAAAAAGTTCACCATTTTAAGATCCACACAGATGATCCAGTTATGGTCTGTATATTTTAATAACTTCAGAACCTTTTTAAGGTCCTCATATGTTTCCTTTAAGTGGACTGAATAGCCAATAGGAATTGAGCCATATACATTCCCATTGTGTAGTAAGACACACTTGACACTTCTGCTTGAACTGTCGATAAATAAACACCACTCATTTGGATGATATTGTACAACACTCATTTCAGTTAGTAAACCTGACACATTGTTACAGTAAACAAACCCACACTCGTGTTTAAAATATTGTACAAGATTACTTTCCCTGCTACGATAAAAAGTTATCTTCGTATCTTGCTCCAGTAAGTTTTTTTCATTTAATCTTGAAGCTAACAATTCCGATGATTCCTTTGATAGGGCCCAAATCTCTTACTAAGTCATTCAAAAGTCATTGCGGTCCAGAACTAGAAATTAAATTTTCATTGTCTAAATCAACATCCGGGTCTTGCTCCTCAAGAACATCTGGCATATGCCGATCATGCTCGTTCTCAAGTATAGGAAGTCCTTTGTAAATTGGCACGGCTATTTCACTGGAATGAGCAACTGGCCAAATTGCTGAGTCGAGATTTGGATACACAATTTATTTCTTATTCTTCTTATTATAACCAGAAGTCTGAACTAAACAAAAATAGCAATCATCTACGTGATTTTTCAGTTCACGCCAAATCATTGTAATGCCAAAAGCTAATTTTTGGCGTTTCCCTTGCTCCACTGTCGTAAATTTTCTACACATGACTTACACACTTATTTGGAGCCCATGAATTGTCCTGATCTGCAAGTTTTACGTCAAAGTATGCAAAGTACACTTTCTTAACGAAATCAGTGATATTTGTCCTTTGACTGAAAGCAGTAAAGCTGCCACAAATGTAGCAGAAGGAATCTACACTATTGACACATTTTCGAGTAGTAGACATGATGTATTTTCTTCACTGCCGACTAACATGCAATTAACAAGACAAAAAAAACCAAAGACTTTATTGAAACGTTATAAGCGCTCACCATACTTTCACGATCGATTAACGATTGATTGATTTCGATCATTCTTTGTCCGCTATGACGCATATAGCATTCATTTGTTTTAGGTAGTTGTCATCGCCTACTTTTCATCACCTAAATGTATTAGGTCGGTTATCGGCCTCTCGCATTCAAAGCATCAGTACGTGCCGCTGCAGGTTCTTACGCATTTATTTGTTTACTAACAAGCGAGAGCGGTGAGCGCTCCAATTCTGATCTGCGCACCACTTTGAATAATAGGCTATATCTTCGGGAATTTTTTGAATTTCTTGATAAAAAGTTAGGAACAAATTTTTAAAAGTACATACTTTCAGAAAATAATATTAAAAAATCGATTTTTTTGATCCTCTAAATAGTACTGCCTCCTTAAAACTATCAAAAACTTACAAATTAGCAAAAAGAAACTGCCATTGAGGAAAAACCTGACGTGATAGAGAAAAATGGGTTTGATATTTGAAATCAGCGCACCCAAATTAGTAAAAAACAAGTGTCAGATAATAATTAGCAGAAAAAAAATTTTTTTTTGTTGGCCAGTGTTATGTGAATGGTATTTTTCATAAAATGGAGAGACAAAGGAAGGACATCAAGTCATCCCTAGAAGGTATATAAGTAGAATATGAGCAAGGGTTTTGCATGGAGAGTGGTAGGAGACTGGAATGATTGCTTGAGAATGCCATGAGTGTGAAGATGGCAAATGCATTTAAAGCACTGCATGATGAGTTGTGCATATATGACAGCAGGACCTCCTAACAACGAGTCTTTAAATTCCATGGAAGTATGATGATGATAATCATAATACTTCATTATTTACCAACTGTACTGCTGACAGTTGGTAAATAACCTTATTACTTATTTCTTTCCCCCTTACACATTTGAATTATTCAAAGTTACCATACAATTAAGTTATTTTTCATGGAAAAGAAAAATATGAACAGCTAGACGGGAGTGTAATGGGATCTTCCTTTTTTTCCTTCTCCCTATCCAATTTCTATAAAGAAATTCTAGAAAACAAAGCACTTAAAACTTCTATACACATGCACACATATATATAGCAGTATTTGCTACATACATATAATGCTAGGTATGTAGCTACTGATGATATGTTTGATATTTGATATCATTCATCACACAGTGAAGCAAAAAGGTGATGGAGGAGAACTGCAAATGTGTTATCAAGTTAATGAAGAGAAGAGCAATTATCACAAATAGCATGTGCAGAAGGAGAGGACTTCAGTTTTTTGATGTGTGGGATAAATTTTTAAGGTAGGAGAGAGCTGTTTGCTACAGATGGTCTGCATTTGAGTGAGAGCAGAAGTGTGAAGCTGGGTAGACAGTTGATGAGAGGAGGGAAGTACAGGGTCAGTCAGGGAAACAAAATTAGATAATGGGACCATGAATGTAAGTTACCAAAATTGTGAGATAAGGGAATGGGCTCAATGGGATCAACAGAGTCAAATTACTGGAATGATGGAATAAGGAATTGTGGGAAGGAAAGGGGGAACCAGGGGAAAGCTACTGTGCTTATACATCAAGGAGTATTAGGATTAAAGAAGCAGAGTTTGTGGCCTTGATACAGTTAGTCAGTCCACAAATCATTGGTACCTTTGCAGTGTGGTTAACAGAGGATGATGTAGTCACAGGAATAGAATATGGTAGTTATAGTATTTTTCAGAAATATAAAAAGATAAAAGAAAAGGTACAGTAATACAATTGTAAAATAATCATAATTAATATTCTGAATATTTTTACGAATTGTTTATGTTAAAATGTTTATTAGTTTTAGTTTCATAACACGCACTGTCGGCACTTGCGATGTGCCCGTTATTGAAATTGTTTTGTCAAAAATGATATGTAAAGAAGTTAAAAAATTTATGTACTTACTAGATTTGATATTTGTATTACTTACAAGAATTTTATTGTAATTTAAAATTATCAAAAGTTGTGTTTTATGAAGACATTCTCTTGTCTCTAACGGAGACAACATTCATATTTATGAATTTAGGGACACAAAACACACGTGTTGAAAAGATTATTTTACTGATTAATAATAAAATAATAACTTTACGTTTCGACCCCTGCATTGAGGTTATCTTCAGAAGGATACATGTGTATAAGAAACAAGCTACATGCTGTTGTACAGGTAAGGTACATCTACGTTGTTAACTAATCTTTTTTCTTAGCCTGACCTCTAGTGATTAAAAAAAATAATAATAAAAATAAATAAATTAATTTAAAAAAAATTACAATAAACTCTGCTGAAGTCCTCACGTGCTAGGATTCTTCTGGAATTATACAGATTATATTGTTATATTATGATTATCTTCTGGATTTGTACAGGAGACAACGTGTCAGCCATTATTTATACCTAACTTCTTGCTTACCAGTTTCATGAAGTGTGCATGCTCGCCGAGAAGTTTGATGTGTGATTGACAGCTGACAAGTTCGGTATCGAAGCAATGGGAGAGTAAACAAGATAGCGTTCGGTAGGAATTTAGAACACAGGCTGACAGATATTTAGGTTCGGAGGAACTTAAGTTTTTTATGTGACAGGCAGAGGAAAATTAATAGTATATTCCAAAAAAGGAATTGTGGAACTATTAAGTTTTAATGTGGAATAGGTATGTGGATAAATAAAAGAAAATATTGCTATATGCATTTTAAACGGAATATTGGAGGAAACACTAATCAAAAGATTTATAGTAGATGATTAGGAAGTTTCATCTGTATTAAGGACGCCAGATCTGACTATTATTTCTACTGAAGAAAAGAGACAGAATTAAGTTCGGAAGAATTAATGTGTGCTACATGAGTGATGAAAAAGGATCCTGTGAAAATGAAGAATAGAGTCATATATCTTCGGAAAAGGGCCTTGACAGAGAGAGAAACTGGCTATGAACATTTTGTGATTGTGCAAACAAAGTGTTTAGTCTAGTTTTAAGTGTAAGTTTATTTTTAAAAGGGCCTTAGATCCAATTAATTTGTAGTTAGTTATGTAAAATTTGTTTGAAGTGTATATATATTGTTTTTGTTTTATTAAATGTGTTTATTTTGTATTTGGATCTTGAGTCAGTGATTATTTTGATTCTGAAAGAAAGAGTTAAGGTCATTGCACCAATTGGAATGAACCCTTGTGCATATAATAATATATAGGTACACTCGAAAAATAAAAAAATAATTGTTTGAAACAGAGATCATCTCTATGGTAGGATCAATAATATGATAATATCTATGAATATCCTCTTATATAAAAATCCACCAATTATTAACACAATGATGATTTCAGAAGAGTTGAGTCCTCCAGTGTGGAAACTGATGAAAGCTGTAATGATAATGGCTTTGAGTCCATTTGGTGTGAAGTTGACGCAAGCACAAAATTTAGAGATTTAATGCAATGCTGCTACAGGCCAGGGAATGCAGAGAGAGATGATTCAGAAATGTTCAGACAGAAGACTGGTGAGCAACAGGAGGATGATAATAATGGGTGACTTTAAATTGTGAAAGTATTGGCTAGAAGCAGGAAACATGTGTGAGTAAGAAGACTGAATTTCTTGAGCTACTCAGGGACTATCTTATGCAGCATGTAGTTGAAGAGACACATGGGACTCAAATGTCATATTTAATATTATCTCATACAGTGATGATAGAAAATGTCACCAAGATGCCAGCAGTTGAGGATAGTGATCATGTGGTTTTGACATGGGGAATGACTCACCAGATACAAGTTTCATGGATCAAGAGATATGTGTGAAATCGTGAAGGAAACCTGTAGCCTTTTGGCTGGAGAGCGGATACGCTAACCACTCGGCCAACCAGGCTGGCCATGTGAGTAAAGAGGTGAAAAAGAGATTTTTTGCTTGGCAGGTGGTGAACAAGTGGAATGCACTGTCAGGATGGGTGGTGAGTGCTCCAACTCTGAATGTGTTGAAAGCAAAATATGATAGTTATTGTGGTCTGTAAGCATTCGACCTCCATGGTGAGTCTTTGTGCTCTATGGAGGCTTGGAAGTAATAGTAATACTAAAATTTATGTTTGCAAATCTAGTTTATTTCATTTTTTCTCCTGTCACACTCAGAGTTAAATGTTTATTGTTTATACTACAATTCAAATTATTTTTGTAACATTATATTAAGAAATTAATTACATATTTCTTTTGCTATCTTGGTGCTCTTTATACTGTAAAGCACCATTTGTAAATTAATTGCACATGCCCAAGTTTTTTTTTTTTTTCTGTTTGTTCTAAATTGAGTTTTGTTTATTGTTCATTCACATCCCAATCACTTCATAGAAAATGCTTACCTTTTTTTACAACTGCATTTTTAATATAAAAAAATATTAATCAATAGAGAAATCATTGCTTTATAATTTATAATGTTCTCTTCAATTTGTTGAACTGCCGTTACCAATCCATTTCCCAGAATTGCTCATTTCCAATTGAAATAAACAGTCATAAAACAAATTGTTAGGATTCAAATAAGTCCTCTGTCTAATATGCAACTAATGCAATATAAATATTTAATAATGTCAATTATTATATTTTCAACATTCAGTTAGCAAAAATGACAAAATAATAATAATAATAAATTGTACTTTTGAACATTGTTAATAAAATAAGGTTCCGAAAAGATCATGTCTCAGATGAATGGAGAAAATATTATATATTATTATTATTGGGCATGTTTCATTGCAGCACAAAGAAGAAAAGATCTATATTTGAAAAGAAATCCATTTTCTGATAGTTTTGATATTATAAAGCATTTCTGAAAGTATCTATATCTCACTACAGTTTTATTAAAAAAAAAAAAAATATATATATATATATATAGGTGCATGTTTCCAAAGTGAAATACATTTTTAAATCTCTTGTGAATAGTTTGAAAATAAAATGTAACTTGAAATATGTATAGTTTGAATAATTAGCTAAATTATCCCTCTGCCCTGCCCTCAAAAAATAGTTAAACATCAATGTAACATAGCTGTATATTTTTATCCCTTAAAACTGTTTTATGCTAATTCTTCTTATCATTATGTAGTATTGCATTACACAATGCAGTACGTATCGAATTTTTTTTGAACTTATTCACAGACAAACACTCACAACCACCTCTAAGCAGCCAATACCACCCATTTACAAATCTCTAAACAAAAAAAAATATATTCCTAACACTCTTGCTAATTACTCATATACAATATCCAGGAATGATCCCTTGTTTTCTATCATCCTGTTATGTACAGAAAAGTCTTTGATGTCATTCCTATAAAAATCAATAATTAATTAATAACTTATATGCTGCTATCACATCAGCTATTTCCTGTAAGCCCACAGGTAGTGTGGATATGGTCTTATTAATGCTCATAAAGAGGATAACAACCTCACATATCCCTGCTTCTCAGTGTTTTCAACAGCCATGTAATCCGATGCACTGTTTTGGGCACTTTTGCATATGTCCTTTAAACTTCAACTCCAAGTCCACAATAAATGCTAAATTCCTGGCGTTATCAAATTCCTGCAGTTCAGTTTCATCAATTATAGCAGTCAACATGATCTCATCACCCTTCTTCTTGGCTACATGAAACTGGCAGCCATTTACCTCTGCCCATATTGCGAGTCTGTTTAAGTATCTGCAGATCACTAGATCATCATCATCACTGGCTATTGCTCTTGCTATCTTTGCATAATCAGAACTGAATATTATACCATAAATCACTTCCGATATCACTCATGTATCAACTAACTGGCAGAGGACCAAGTATTGAGCCCTACAGTACACCACTAGTCACCCACCTTCTCCCAAACTCTGCTTCCCCTTACACCATTCTTTGATATCTGTCTATCAGCCAACATTTTATCCAAATTAGAAGCTTCACATTCATCCAAGTTTGCAGCAATTTATGCAACAGAGTTCCATGTGGAATCCAGTCAAATAGCTTTGCAATACTGCCAAATGCCTTCTGAAAATCTACAAAGTAAGTATATATGTTTTTGTTTTTTCTCCTAGCTAAATAATTACCCTTACCAACTTATATGTCTTGATCATGTCTACCCTCTTCCTTCTATGCACAAGGCTCTGTAATTTGCATTCTTTCAATCTGTCCTCATATTCCACATTTCAGAGACCAGAAACCAATTTAGTCAGTTATCTCTGAATCCTCTCCAACATATCATCCCTTGGATAACCTGATGACCAAATCTGTGCACAGTAATCCAAATGAGACCTGATCAAAGACTTGTATAATGAAATCAGAACATCCTTACTTCTACATGTCAGTGTTCTCTGCATCATTATCATAATCTGCTGTGTTGTCCTCACAATTTCCTCTTGCAAAGCTACAACATCTGCTTTACTTCTCATAATGCTCCCCAACTTTGCATCATCTGCAAACAACTGTATATTACCATTTAAGCCCCGATGTCATTTGCATACAAATTAAACAACATCTCCAAACCAGGCCCCTAGGACACACTACTAATGACTTTCCTCTTCTGGGACATCACTCCCCATACACAACCTGCTGACACCTATCAGGCAGCCACTCTCCAATCCAGTACACTAATCTACTATCCAATCCATCTGTTCCAATTTATCTACTAGTTTGTCATGTAGCAATCTATTGAAAGCCTTTACAAAATCTAAATGTACTACTGTATATGCATCCCTCTCATTCAATATCTTTGTCATCTTTTTTTTTTTTTTTTATAAGTATGCAAGCAGACTGCTAAAACATGATCTATCTTTAGCAAACCCATCCTGCCCATTCAAGAGAATTCTACTGCCATCAACCTAGTTCTGAACAGTTGTCCTCACTAGCTTCTCCAAAATTTGACTACAACTTCAGACAAGCAGACTGGCCTATCATCCTAAGCCTCAATCTTATCATTCCCTTTATTAAATGGAACAATTTTGCCATCTTTCCATTCCTTTGGAACCTGGGCTAATCTAAGATTCATGTCAAAAATGTACGTTAAAGTTGTTTACTCCATGGAACATTCCCTTAAGACACATAGTGAAATATCATCAGGTCCCATGGCCTTGGTGACATCAAGTTTACTCAATACCTCCTGCTCATTCATCATCATTGGTTCCTTCCCCATTCCCACTACTCTCAATTTCTGCATTATATTACAATTACAAGGATGGAATACTTTAATGAACTGCTCATTAAAGATCTCTTGGTAAGGGCAGCTAATGAAGCAAAAAAAAAAATTTATTGAGTTCTTTCCATATGTAACTAGCAGAAAAAAGA